>NC_090446.1:994708065-997208065 GCF_031143425.1 Pleurodeles waltl
TGGTACCAGTGAAGATCTCTACGTTTGGTCTTTTTTGGAAGTTGGATTTCCTTCAGTTGGGCAAGCTAGGAAGTTGAGGCAGACCAGCAACTCAGCATTGACGGCGATCCCGATCTCCGTTGGCTCTACAAGCAGAAAGATGGCAAACATTTCTAAGACCCACCCCTTGTAGTTTGGGGACAGGGGTAGTACTCTTTAACACTAGCCAAGGGTCAAGGACCTTCGTGGGGGGGGGGTGGAAATTGGGGGTAGGACTCCCTCCAACAGAAGCTACCAGGGCAAGTACAGTTGAAAATGGTCAGCTGGGCTCCTTCAAGAAAGTGTGCTTCTTGCACCTTTCACATTCCTGTAGCTTATGAAGACGTCAGCCAACTGACACTTGGAGTACAACTCTTTGTCCTGGGTACAAGTGGGAGCAGGTCAAGCCATTAGGGTTCTTCTCACAGGTCTCAACAGCAGATGCAGTCCTTCTCCTGTCTTCCACATTTCCAGTAGTTTTCTGAAGAAGGTACCCTGGGGTGAAACATTTATGCCTGGTACTAGTTCATGGGTGAGGGTGAATCCTGTCCCCTCCCTAACCAACAAGGAAAAGGTTCCCAGGGACAACCCTACCCACTTTTGCAGCAGTTCCTGTTTGCCTGACAGCAAACAATCCCACATTGCACATACCTACTCCAAACCAACACAGCAGGATCTTTTTTCCCTTGTGCAGAACTCTTTATGCCCGCCCAGGCGTGTGGCTATGGAAATGGGCAAACCCTCCCTCAGGTCACTCTAAACAAATTCCGGGGTAGGTCCACCTCTCGTTGGGTTTGCAGCCAGGAAGACAAAAATGGAGGCAGGCATAGGTGTGAGCTACATCTGCCAGTGACAGAGTAGGCATCCTCTGAAGATATGCAAGGACTGGGCACAGCCCTAAGGCCATCCTGTCAAAGGAAGGTCAACCTCTCCCCAGACCCAGGTCCTTTGTCTCAGCACTAGGAGCCAATTCAACCCTCATTAAGGAGCTATTAAGCTCCTGGGAGACCGCTGGAAGCTCAGCCAAATGGGTTTCTGTAGACCTTAGGGAGGTCAAAGGTGACTTTCTTGAAAGTACCATTTGTAAAATATTTAGTATAAATTTGACTCTACTAATGAACTGGAGGATTTGTAATAAATATTTAAAAAGTCCAAGAATTAACTTTTGATCTGGTTCCTAGGTAGGGATAACATTATTTAATCCCAATAAAGTGTCCCAAAGTGTTCCAATGGAACAGCTAACTCTGTTACAGTGAAAAGAGCTTTTACGGCATTGTCACTGTAAGGACATGTTTAACATTAAACTCTTGCATGTACGACTTTTAAATATTGTGCACCTTGCCTAATGGCCATTCAAGGCCTTCTTAGGGTTAACATTAATATTCAGAAGGAGGGTTTAGCCCTCTCTAAAGAGGTTACTTTGACAGGTTGAATTTGCAGTTCAAACCTGCACAGCCAAGTTACTGTTGGCCAGCCTGCAGTCATGCTTTGCATTGTCACTTTAGTGGTGGCACAATATTTGCTCCAGTGCACCGGAGACATTTAGCTTACAGGCTGTTGGGATACTGGGGACTTATAGGTACATCAAATTTGCCAATCAAGGATTCTGTCAACTGAACATATTTTAGGGATCAGCGCACATTCACTGGGCATTGGACAGCAGTGTCACGGTCTGCAGAATCCACTAACCAGCCCAAAAAAATAGGGGGACCACACAAAAGGGACATTTTCCTACAAGGTATAACAGTTTGAAATGTAGGACAGAGACAAAGTCTGGGAGGGTAATAGGAAGAAGGTAAGGGGTGTCAGTAAGTAGTCAGGTGTACAGAAAGCATCCCTTCCTTTTTTAAGTTCTATAAAACATATCCATCATAAATAGGTGCTTCAGTCTCATAACACAAAATGAATAAATACGCTTGTAGTGAACAATATCAACCTTCAAAACAAATGAAGAATAATTACTATGTAGTCATAACAATCTATTCACAAATTTATAGATTCTAATGTATTCTTTCAAACTAAATGTTTTTCTCACTTTTCCCTTAAAATGTTTCAACTAGTCAAGATAGTACCTGGGGCAAATTAGTGAGTGGGCGTACTAGTTGGAGTGAGTTTGTTAAAATTAACTACAGAAACACTGAGAAGTCTTTGTAGTCCTGAGTTTTAACACCTTGACCCTCCCATTGGAAGAATGATGGTAAGGGGCTCTGTCTGAGATACTGGTTTCCAGCCTGTGACTGACCAGGACACTGTCCAAGGGCACTATGTTTTTTTAGAAAGGATGAGATGGAATAGAGTCAATCCATTCTTTACTGTTGCAGGAAACCTATTCCATTTGGCAAAGATGCCGAGTTCTAGCCCTCAAGGGTAATTAACTATTGATCTGGCCCAAGAAATTCTTAACTTTTACATAAAATATAATTTTCAATATACTGACAAAAATATGTTGTGGAGCATGGCTGTGTTGAATCCCACTTGGTGAATATATGGGATGTATATATTTGTCCTGGACTAATCAACTTGAGGAGAATGTTTTTAAAGTTAAAATTTAACAATCACACTGTTCAAACAATAGAGGAAGCACACGTAATGTCTTTCCTTAGCCTATAGAATCACAATTGTATATGCGTCTTTTATTTTTTTTCAGAATTTTTATACCACAATGTTCTATTAAGTAATAGTAGCAGTAATTACTGATGCTTTAGATTCTAAGACTAAGGACCCACAAGTATTTTAGATTCTATTTTCAGGGAAGCTTTCTGTACTTGGGGTGCATTTGATTTCATTTTTAAATGTACTATGATAATATTTTATGAATTGTATGAATACAAAATTGTGATTGTTACAATGTTCACCAGGGCTACAATTTTTATTCCTCCTGTCATCTTCAGCATGAAGGATTTCTTGTGATTGGCGAACAAAAACCACTTATACATTCTCAGTTGTACTGAACTCACTCAGCACGATTTAATTGTAATTTTGGACTAATGCTTTGATGGCTATAGACCCACACTACCACTTACTGAGGGATGCCCAAGTACATCACAAGGAGTACACATAATATTATTGTAACAATTATTACCAGTATCTTTATCATCATCATATTATCATTTAATATGGGCAATGTTATAATGACGATAGTCAGTTTTATTCAGTTCGCAAAACCACAGGCACATATGTCAGGGTGTCCCACGTCAGGAGCTATTCATCCACTTTTGTGTCTTTTGGTACCTGAAGTATCACTCTTCGCAGTACAAACCCAGAAGTGCAAGAACCACAAAAACCAAGCATTGGCAATAACACAGATGGCGGGTGGGGGCAAGCAACAGCACGGACAGTGGGAGGGGGCATGCAACTACTTGGAAAGCGGGAGGAGTCGGCAAACAACACCACAGCAATGAGAGGTGGCAAGCAACAACAGGGACATTGGGAGAGGGCAAGCAATAATTCAGACAGCAGAAGGTAAAAAGCAAAAACATGGATAACGGGAGGAGGCAATCAATGAGAAGGAAGCAAGCATGGAGGAGAGGAATGAGGACAAGCAACAGGAAAGATCCAAGTATGGAGGAGATAGATAGAGGCAAGTAACGAAAAGTCACATGCACTTTCACAGAGTGCTTCAACCAAAAGAAAAACGTAGCACACAAAAATGCAACCAGTGGAAGGACACAAGTACTTTGGCCAGGCTGTCGGCCTGCAAGCCTTCAAACTCATCTGCACAGTGCCTTAAAATTCCTTGCTCAGTCCCATTCTCTTTAACACACACACGATCCCTCTGGCCAGTATCATCTGCGCACATGACATCAACATCCTCTCCTACCCCGAAGACATGCAACTCATACTCTCATTCTAGGATAAGACCCCTAACACTAGAAACAAGTTCACCACCTGCATGACTGAAGATGCTAACAAGATGAAAGCCAACTGCCTTAAGCTCAACACCAGAAGTAGTGATCTTCAGCACAAACACCTTGCTATGGTTCTCCAAATGGTGGCCGGCCAAACTCAGACCCACACCCATGCCAGGAACCTCATCATCATCATCAACAGCAAACTGGACATTATCGTACAAGTCACCCTGAAGATGCTGAGGGAGATCTTTAAATCTTAGCTCTTTAAATGGCTCTCAAGATCATCAGAAAAACTGTCACTCACTCTATTGTCACAGACAAGTCAGGCTACGAGAACACCCTCTACACCACGATCACCAAGCATCTCAACCAAATATTACAAATGATCCAGGACTCGGCAACCAGACTCATCCTCAACCTCTCACTCAACCTCTCACACAGTACTCACATCACACTACGTCAGGGAGCTCCACTGGCTCCTGCTACACAAACATGTTCATGTTAAATTCCTCACACACATTTAAGGAACTACACAACTTAGGCCTACCTGTCTGAACGTCGCATCTCCACCAACCATCCAGAAACCTCTGTTCCATAGGACTCCGGCTCGCACACATCCACTGCATACACAGAATCAGATTAGGAGGATGGGTACTTTCTTACATGGCTTCTAAAGCATGGACCAACCTCCCACTCCACATCAGAGCCTCCTCTTTTCTTCTTGAATTCTACAAGAGGCTGAATACCTGGCTTTTCAATTACCAAATCTACCCAAGGCAGGGTTAGGCACACACACCTGCTCAGAGCTAAGATACTCTTGCGGGTTATAGTGTGATTTACACATAACATAACATGCTTCAACAGGAGGTCAAACAGCATAAGAAGATGTGAAGCCTTTTGTGTTAACAAATCATCAGCCAGCAAATGAGAGTGACGATGAAGCCAACCAGTGGTAAGAAGTGGATGGCCTCTAAGCGCATTATAGGCTAACAAAATGTCTTGCAAGCATCAGTGCAAGCACTGTCTGAGATGTGGCCTAAATACACAGAAGTAATTAAGTTATGCATGAGACAGCTAAAGGTCTCTGCTAAACATATGCGAAGCATGTAATGAGCTATCTGTGTTTTGCACCTTATTAACTAAGACATCATACTAATAAGAGACTCAACTAATATCTAGCTCTGCATTTTAATCCTGCTAACATATGTGACATATTAGTGATGTACAAAAATTGGAGTAAATCACAAAATGTCAATTCACACACAATCAGGAAGAAGTCGGAAATTTTCATAAAATAACCATACTAATATGATTGTAATTCCATGCGTAGCTGAGAATGCAGTATCCGGCCAGAAGCATCGTGATCCCGCCAATGCCACCTCTCTTTACATTGATGTACTTGCTCTTGTATCGTCCCCAGGCTGTAAATGAGAAGGCAGAACATGGGCTGATTCAGAACAGTCCTGATTAGCAACTCTGTTTAAAGCCACTTATGCTGAATTCAGATGAATCAAGATACTCTATTCAAGCACCCCAACGTGATTTAAATATACATTCTCTGAAGCAAAGACCACCAGTGCTGCGCAAAAATAAAGGCCGAAATTCATATAAAAATCTATAAATCGACACCCAAAGGTGTACGCCTATTTTGGAGTAGATTTACACGTTACAGTTCTCAAAGAATACCAGGGGCTGTATTACAGACACAGCGCAAACAAGGAAAATTAGCTGTAATAGGATAAATGTGCTGCCCCAGGGCAGTAGCGAACTCGTGCTGCCCTGGGGGACAGCGCATTCATGCCAAAACAGAGCGGCTCCACTTTTAGGGGGGATTATAGATCCCCTTGCAGGCGGGTGCAGTGAGTGACTGCACCCGCATGCCAGGGGATGGCTCGGAGGTCCATGGGACCCCGTTTCCCCCCTCCAGAGGGCTCTCATCAGGGGTTGTACTGACAGTGTGCCACCTTTTAAGTGACAGCTCTTTTGCCTCGGTGCCCACGTGCATGATATGGCGCGAGCACAGAGACAAAGGGATTCCCTCATTTGCCTGGGGCCAAGCTCCCATGCAAATGAGGGAACACCCTCTGAATATAGCGCTAGTGCTTTATGTGCACCAGCGCTCTCTGTATTACAGAAGGGGATGTACAAGAGTCTGCGGCCCATCCCATAATACCATAATACCATACCCATAAGTGCCCCGGGGGCGTGCAAAGCAGATGCAAACGCCTGTTGCACCCCTCGGGCACTTCCGTAATAGGGCCCCAAGAGCTTTCATAGGAAGCTGCAACAGTAGCAGCTTTGTAAGTCATTGTTAAACCTGCAAAAGCATTCACTGTGTGCATTTATAGTATCTCTGTCCAAACTATTCTTTAAATCCAGTCAACTGCAGACGCAGCAGATCAAAGAAGGATTCCACACTTACTGAACACATTTACTGCCTTCTTCTGTGGTAATGGGCTTCTTATGCGTGTGTCACAAAGCCTTCAATCAAGGACAGCAAGTATTAGGAGTCCTCCTTGCGAGCCATATCTGATTGATGACTTGGTTAGATCGAGCATCAAAGTACCCACACCCCACAACACTACACTTCACAGAAGCAACTCTAAAAAGCCTTCACCCACATTTGGGTTTGGGAAGCAGGCTGCAATGACTCCTATCCCTGTTTCGAATGCAACCATGTGGAAAGTTCAACATTCAGCCCAACACCACCCTTACTATATTGAGCAATTATCTCGTGCCTTGTGCCAGATTCTGAAGGTCACGTCTATAAAGTGTCTCAAGTTCCTGAAGCCATATTGGTAGTACTGTGTTTAGTGATGGCTGCCACGTTTGTGGCATATTGTCTCTGAGAACACACTCCCAGGTATAACTACTTACAAAGGAGTGCTCTTGAATTTTGGCTTTCAGCTATCCATGCTCATGACTTCGAAGATTTTGGGCTTTTATTTCGATCCACGTATGTTTGCCTCACCAGGTGGCAGCCAATGTCAAATCTTGCTGCATCCAACTTTTCTTATTTGAGAAGATTTAGAACTTTTTCCCAGCTAATGATTTTTGGGCGGCAGTTCACACAATATTATGCCAGCATCTTTATTACAGGGATTTAACGTATGCAGACTTCTGGTATGCCTGATAGCCAGACTGCAAACCATACAGAATCCAGCAGGTAACTGATCCCAGGAGAAAGTGGCCTTATTGACTCAGATATAGTTCACACATAATTGACAGAGACCTAACTATACAACAAATACATTGTCAACAGTTAAAATATTTTATGAATGATTACAGCTTGGTAGCTACGGTTAATTTCAATAATGTCATAAAAAAAGACTGACAGAAAAAGCATTAAAAAGCAAATTAACAATGTGGGTTTGCTAGTGTCTGCAGCAAAGGATCAGTCTTTCCAATCCAATTGCTCAAGAGTACATTGATGGAGAGCAGCATTCTACACATCTAAGCAAAGGTGTGCCCGATCTCTCGTAAGTGCACTTTTATGAAACTAAAATCTGTATTTTTAACTTTTCGGATGTCAAGATCAGGGGACATGAAAGCCAATGGATTCTCTAATACATCAAAGAAGTCATTCCACACCATATAAGAGAAGCTCCCTCCCCTTGACTTACCGACATTAGTACTACATTTAGTTATAAATCCAGAATTGTCTTTCTCTTTTAATGAAGATATCACATCTATTTTGCTCTAATCAAATATATTTCTCTAGAATGCTTGGGGCACCCTGTCAAAATAACGTACTCCCTTGACAAGACCCTCACATGCCTTCTTTCGCTCAGACATGTGGCTAAATATACAAACTTTTTTGCAGGGGTGGTTGTTTTGAATGTGTAACCTGTTGCTTGATGTTCTATTTAATATGGAACCAGACCCAGTCAAAGTCAGGAGGAATGGTTTCGCACAACGGCACCAAGACCCTCATGTGTTTTTTATGTTGCTCACAGACTCCCAACAACAAACAAGCAAAGAAATAAACTCACCCAAGGTAACTTGTCAAAATCCCTTACCTCTTTGTGCGACCCCAGTGATCTCTCTTGCAGAGACTGGTCGAGAAGAAAGCCAAAAGGGCAGCTCTCCAAGTGTCACGTTC
This sequence comes from Pleurodeles waltl, assembly GCF_031143425.1. Lineage (NCBI taxonomy): Eukaryota > Metazoa > Chordata > Amphibia > Caudata > Salamandridae > Pleurodeles > Pleurodeles waltl. Next base: position 994,716,037 of record NC_090446.1, read on the forward strand.
ATTAGTCTTCTTTCTGATGGTATGGCTAAGAAACATTAATGATGTAAAAAAAAACATTACCACCAATCAGCAAAGCCCTGACGCTCAAAGAAAATGGACTATTAACTTTCCCTTCCGATAATTAAATGGTTTGGATCCGTGTTGAAGGAAGGATCCAAATCACGATGTTTTACTAGTTTGGTTGATGACAATTAAGCCTGAACCGCAGGGCCACGTACTCACTGCATGGCAACACAAGAATTGAAACATTATTTACCAAATATTTGTTATAAGAATAACAAACTAAACTATATACATGGGGAAATAACTATCTTACCCTATGTCAAGGCCTGAGAAATCCTAAGAAAATTATTAAAAGACACATTGATCCTGTGACCTCGTAGCTGGAACGAGCATGTGTAATCTGTATTAGGTTACCAGGAGAATCCGTATCTGCCTCACCACTACTGGGTGTGACATAGAATAAACAAAGTAAGGGTTTTATTTTAGGTTTTAGGGGTGGATATATAATTAGGGTGTAAGGGTGTGTTAAGAATACCTAAAAATACTTTAAAAATAAGAATAGGGTTTATAAAGTTATGGTAATTTATTAATATTTAGATGTAAATATTTTCAAACTTAGTGTTAAAGGCACTGATAATTTAAATTAATCCTAATAAGGTAGTAGTAAAATATATACACATATTTTATGTGTGTCTCTCTCTCTATATATACAAACACACACACACATTTATATAAATATAAATATAAATAATTTCAAAAGGACTTATATTTAGGGATACAAAGTAAAACAAAAACCCTGACAAGGCAAAAACATGTGATATAAAGATACCCCTGACATACTTACCGTGCCTCCCAATGAACTGCTCCACAAAGTAACTACTGATAATCCTATCTGTATGTAGTAGCAAACTTGTGTAATCAGATATTCACCCCAAACCATCAGAAACAATCTCATTTGCTGAAGTAGACAGAAATTATTTTTTTAAATCATCCTCAAGTCCTCAGGAACAATCCCACTTTATGAAGTAAACAGGTAGTCATTTTCAAATGATCCTCAGACCACCAGGCATCATTTCTAAAGCTTACTAATGATTTCAGGAGGCTGATAAAATCTGATGATATGAAAATGACTTCTGAGGAGGTTTAATGATCATCCTGTGACTTTTAGATGACTTCTGGAGTAATCCTATTTGACCTTTGACCTCAGACCGGTTACGCCTTCAGTCCACTTCATCAGTGAGGTTCAACCTTTGCAATTGGCTACAGGACCCAGAACCAAATGCAAGAAGTTATTTTGTGGTTGCAAGCCCTGCAGTTTATAAAGGCTTTGTGGGGACAAAATTTATTTTCCAATGTATTTAGCAACCTTTGCAATTTAGAAATCAGTTTCAGGATTGCAAGAGGGGATTAACGACTCACTCCAAATCGAAATTAGGAAGGGGCATCGAAAAGGGACGTCCTCTTCTAATTGCAAATTGCAATAAGATATATCAAAGGTTTGTAGCATTATTTGTGGTTGTCCATAGCGAACTGTGTTGGGAAGCCTGAAAGTGAGAGGCACCACTGCCACCCGAGAGAGCGACCCCACTGCCTCCTCAGAGAGCGACACCACTGCCTCCTCTCCAGATGTGTTCCCAAAAGGGAAACATTTATTTTTTTAAAAGCTTCAACTGTTTCATGCTTATTTTTTAAAAAAGTTTGCCATTTGAGAATGCAAACACAAGTAGCATGGTGGTCTGCTGTTGCTTGTACCCCACATATCACTGTGTTAGTAGTACATCATAGGGGGTTGCACATAGCACCCAATTTAATTAATAATTATTAGGGAGCCCGATTTGCGACCCACATAACAAATATAGATTTTGCCACTCAACCTGTTGGTATATGTGTTTCATCGCAAAATTACATAAAGACCGCAAAAGGTTGGTGTGCAGTTTTCAACCACTATTTGCTACCTGTCTGCTTGTAAATCGCCCCTCCCCACCCCTAGATATAGTAATACCTCCGCATTTATCTAGACTCACCTAGAAAAACAAATAGGATACAGGATGGAATACTTGAATGAAACTCAGCCACTGTCGACCTTTGCGACGGCTACCAGGCCATAGTTTTTTGCTCACTATACCTCAGGTCCCAGCGATATGTAAACAGGCCAGAAGATTCCAACTAACCTAGGAGTAAACGAGTAATACTTGTGTCTTTTAATGTTAGGCTTTTACTTTGCTCAGCAACTCTTTTACTGCAGATTTAGGCAGTTTTTGCAACTCCCTTTTTAATTCTCTACTTTTAACTTTCACAAAATATGAAAATTAATAATGTTCTTGGTTAACACTAAGTAGGACTATTCAAACTATTGACTACCTTTGCTCACTCCTTAAACTTTGCAGAAAAAACCCCATATGAATAACATTATCAGATCCAAGTTCCCAATACTCGGGCCCTCCGCTACCACGTACTGGAGAATTCTTATAAACATTTTTTGGACTACTTCCTCTCGCATGATTGATTGCATTTCTACAATACATAACGTTTTACCCATACCAAAGCATCTGGTTCGAGCTGGATTTATCCCATTTTTACAATAGTTCGAATATAAAAAGAGAGGATTACCATGTCATGGTGTAGAATAAGCATCTTATTCGCACTGTAACTAAAAGTAAATTATAGCACTGCCCCCAAATTCTCAAAATTATATTCATAATGTTGGCTTCACTTTATCCGTTTTCAAATATCTTATTCTTTAGGAACTGCCGCTTAGAAACCAGATTTCTTTCAACAGACGATTAGCATTCTAGGTTTTTCAATTTTCATTCAATGCGAGCAATGAAAAATGTTCTTGTACCACATTGTGCGGGTCACCAGAGTGAACCAAAACTACCAACCATGGATACTGTAGTGTCCTGCTGGACACGTTCTAGTGTTTCCACCAGCCACTCTGCTGAGGGGTGGCTTCCACACTCACCCCACACCCATACGTTAAAGCCGTCACCAATCAGGTGACCCTGCCAATAAAAAGGGCCGGCTGAACATGCCAGAAGGCCAGTTGTACGAACCCATCTACCGTGTCTGTGTCACCTCATTTAGTAGCATGAGGGCTTAGGGCCCCCAACCTACAATGGCGACAAGTGGGTCTTACCCTAAGTGTGTGTCGCGACAGAAGTATCCAGACGTTAGCAACACTGCCATTTGTGTCCAGGACAGTCTTGTTAAACAACAGTGGTGTGCCGTGATACAGAGTGCCCAGCTGTACCTGTTCCATACAGCATGTCCGGCGGACCGCCTGAAGAGACTCAGCAATTGTTTTATTGTTTATGTTTTCTCTCCCACGGATTGGACTTAATTTGTTTGTTCCTCAATAAATTTTGAGAGGGGTGTAGTGTTTTGCTGGACACATTCTAGTGTTTTCACCAGCCACTCTGTTAAGGGCTGGCTTATACACTCACCACACACCCATCCATCACAGGCGTCACCAGTTAGGTGACCCTGCCAATAAAAAGGGCCAGGCGCACGTGCCGGAAGGTCAGTTGTACGTACCCATCTACTGTGTCTGTGTCATCTCCTTTAGTAGCATGAGGGCCCTGGCCCCCAACACTACAGATACTGCCGAAGAGAAAGGGTCCCACACTGTCACAAATCCCAGGGCTGCTCTGCTTTCCGCTTTCCTCTCAGAATCCAAAAACACAAAGGCATGATTCACCTCACCCAACTGACTATTTTGCCTTAGAATTCATTGTACGCTTAGAAGTAGTTAGACTTCCCAAAATATAAAATGACTTTCAAAGCTATAAGTGTGCAATTTTATGATTTGTGTTACAGAGATAAGCAAAAGTGTAGCACCTTATCATGTTTGTTCAAAATCGTTTTTTAAATTCTGGGCATGGGTGCTTTCTTTCACAATTATTCTAACAAAAATAATGTACTTTGGCCATTCTTATCATCAGCTAGTGAATGCATCAGCGGCCATGGAACAGAACAGGAGAGCAAATAATAAGTGATTAAAGGAAGAGGGAAGGAGCAAAGGGTGAGTGGTGAATGCAAGGAAACGGGCTGGAGAGAATAATGTGTTCAAAGGGAAGAGAGAGAGCCTATGGAAAGTGTATGTAGTTGGTGAGATGGGGCTGTGAGAGATGTAAGGAGAAAGGTGGTGCGGAGAGTGGCACTGGAGGAAGTCCTAAGGTGTGGGATGATTTGAGAAATGTGAAGTGAGGTGAAGAAGAGAGAGGGTGAACGAGAAGTGATGCACAATGGAGAGATAGGAGGTAAGAATTGGATGGGTGATGAAAATCTGGATTTGTAAGAGTCGAAGGAGATATAGGGGTAGTGGTGGAAGGACTGAAAATGGGGTTGCTATAGAAGGCTGTGGTACTCTAACATCTAACACAAGACCGCCAGGTGCTGGAAGGGGTTTTGATGTCAGCTGCTCATGCAAACATGTTACTTGTATATTCCATATTATTCAAGGCGTGCTACCATATCTGATCCAAAATAAATGCTTTGTAGGTTGAGCCTAGCCCACGGGCATGCACTGTCTGCAAGACATGCTGTATACAGTTTGTGGACTTTAACCACACCCACTAGTGCCATTCGTTCTTTGTTGTGCTTGTCTTAAATGCTTCTTTTGTATTAGTTCCTTATTCTAAATGTCCCTCTTTCGAGTACTTACTTCCATCGCGATTTCACTCCAAGAAATTTTTTTGTTGGCCATCACACTACGTTCGCGGCTTCCTCCTGTTACAGCGTGTGATGGCACCTCCTCCCTCCTGGTTTCAGCTTTGCCTTTAATCCCAGCCGTGATCCTCTCTCCACCAGGTGCACTCATGAGACCTTCCTCAATTGGACTCCCCTTTTCACCGTAGCTTCTGTTGAGTTGTATATCTGACTTTTTTCCTCCAACCCCAGTTTCTGCAAGCCCATCCTTTTGTGTCCAAACTGTGTACTTGCTTCACACTGCCACAGCCAAAAGGGCCATCACAGAGCGACCGTCTGAGCAAGTACCGGTTCACGTAGGGCTAGAGATCAGCACCCTAGTGTTGCTGTGCTGCATGGTTAAACACTTAGTGCTGCATAGTTAAACACTTATAAGGTCCCAAAGGCGAGACCTATTGGCTATGCCAATGCTTTTTATAGTTCTCATACCTCTGGTTCAATGCTATTACACTCCCTACAATTAGACAGACAGACGATGGGATATGGACAGTCTCCTAGGCAGTACAACATATATGTCTGTAAATTCTGTCATTAAACAAAAAAAAACAATTTTGTATGTAAACAACAATCAGGCATTTCAATATTCACATTAGTATATTGTTTAAGAATGGATAATATGCCATCCTAAAAATATTTCCCGTACTAACATATTTTTTATTGTTGTAATGTTCTACTTATTTGGGAGCACACTGCATTACTGCTACTTCACAGCATGGAGCAGTGCGGTCCATTAAAAGAGAGTAAAGTCCTGCTATGGAAGGCAGCAGGAACCCACCTGGATAAAACTTTTGGGAAATAATTCTTTGTGGAAGCTCTGCTCCGGTGTACAATGAGGTGACGTTATTTGGGACTGGCCAAAACACCTGAATGTGTGAGGAAGAGGAGGGGAGCTGCCGGATAAATGAAGGAAGCTACAGAAGATGGTGGAAGTTTGGAGCCTTGTGGGAACAAGGAGCTCCAAAACTGTGGGCGATCATGAGATAACTGTTATCTGAGAGTTAAGGTAAAATTGGAGCACCTAGATGGGTAACTGCTATAACCTTCAAGTCCTGTACAATCAGAAACGTAGTGCTGGGTAGTTGAGAACAGTGGGTCAGACAGCTGAAGTCTGTAGGGAAAGCGATGTAAAGGCCAAAAACAACACACATGCATGGCTCTTTCAGTCCTGTGTTCGGTTCTAAGCAGGTCTAAATAGCATGACTTTCACCAGTTTTCCAGCTCTCACGGAGGAATGAATTAGGAAGGGGGTAACAGTGTAATCACACGGGATTCCCTGAGAATTCCACAAGATTATGGCCCGCATTATGAACATGGCGGTAAACACCATTGCCCGCCGCGGCGACGGTGAATAGAAGACCGCCATTGGTGGTGAACAGAAACCCGACATATAATGATGCCAAAAACAGAAACTGCCAAACATTCTGCTACCACCAGCCACCGCCAGGGCCCTTGTCGGAGGAAAGGCTGCACACCCCACCCCACCACCGCCAAGCAGACAAATCCCCCGCCCTCCAAATAATGATGCACAAATCACCACAGCGGATAGTGGATGTCGAACGACCATTGGTGGTATGGATCACCACAGCCAGCAATGGGACCCAACAGCAAAAAACGCACACATTGGCAAGTTTGAAACCCACACACCTGACACACATCCACAACACTATAAAACACTCACATACACACACACCACAATCCTTTGCATCGTCAATAGGACAACTGAGACTGACAACACAACACGCATAGACTGAACGCAACATCAAACAAGTCACACATCCAACCACACAACAGCACCCTCACCAATATCCACACAACACCCCACCCACAACACACACCATGGAACCCCCTAAGCACTCACGCTTCACAGATGGGGAGCTAGGAACAATGGTGGACGAAATACTCAAGGTCGAGCCACAAATCTTCGGGGCACAGGTCCAGCACACACCCACTGCCAGGAAGAAGGAATTATGGCAGACAATAGTGAATAAGATCAATGCAGTGGGAAACCATCCATGCATGAGGGACGACATCCGCAAGAGATGGAACGACCTGCGCAGTAAGGTGAGGTCGATGGCATCCAGGCACAACATGCTGTCCAAAAGACTGGGGGAGGATCCCACCTACACCCCCGACTACATCAACTGGGAGCAAAAGGTACTGGCCATCCTGCACCCTGAGGGCCTCACTGGACTCACTGGAGGAATGGACTCGGGTAAGTCATCTACAATTAACCCATATCCACCACACCTGTAATGCATGCACCACCCCACCCCTCCAACTACCACCAGGACCACTACCTTACCCAGGCCACAATCACTACACCCAGTCACCCGGCATGCCCACAAACCCACTAACAGGCCCACATTCCACCCCCTGTGTACAGCCACCTATCCCTGCAGTGAATCACAATGGCACTACACCGCCCACAATGCACTTTCACACCCCATGCAAAATGCAATGGCAACCCCACAATAGGTCCCTGCATGGACCAACAGGGGAATAAACTGCACAAAATAGGGCAGAGCTGTTCATCCTCATCCGATTTAGTACATGTAACATACATGTCCATTCCACCCCACAGGCAACACCACCCATGCCACCCTGATGGAAAGGCCAAGGAGTGCCAGCGCCCCACAAGGAGACAGAAGCCCTACCCAGGACACTGGAGAGGGAAGTGTGGACAGTGAGGAATACCCTGGTCCGTCACACAGTCCTGGACTGTCATCCTCCAGGAGCCCCACCCAGGATACCACTGACACCCCTACCACCCAGCCACCAACATCAGCTCTGGCCAAACGACCCCACACCAGTGTCTCGAGGCTGCAGACTGGTGGAACACAAGTACAAAGGCCAGAGTCTCCACCTACTAACAGGCAGGATGACGATTGCCCCAGTACAAGTGGTACTGCCAGACCTGTGCAGGGGACACAGGCACAGGGGTTTAGGCCCAGTGGGAGGGTATCAGTGGCCCATGGGGGAGGCCAAAGGATGGACGCTGCAGCCCAGGAGGTGATCTCTGAGGTCTTGGGATCATACCACCATACCCAGGACAGGATGGGCCAGATCCTGGCCATTCTGGAACAGAGTCAACGGTTGTAGATAGCCCAACATCAAGAGACCATGGAGCAGTGGAACAACTGAATGCCATCATCGCCACCATAGCAGGGGTGCTGCAGCACCACCACCTAACCCAGCCTGAGACCCCCACAAACCAGGAAGCCCCTACCACTGGACAGGACACAGACCAGCCATCTACATCAGCTGCAGCAACTAGACTGGTGGCACTGGCAAAGGACACACAGGAGACCAGCACTACTACCTGTGCAGTCCAGCACCAGACCCTCAAACCGTCCCTCAGACCCAGCTATGACTCAGGAACACCTGCCAAGGCCAAGGCCACCACTAAGAAGTGACTCTGACATGGACTGTCTCCCAAGTGTGCCACTGTGCCACCATCCGCACCTGCCCATAGCAACATAACAATCTGCAAGGGACAGATGGACCTATACCCACTGCCACCAATCGCTGAGCCTAGTATGGACTTCCACCATTAGCCCGCTACCTATCTTTGTAAAGCGCACCAATCTTTAAGGACAAAAAACTAAAACACATGTACACCAAATCGTATGTCCCCTGTCATAATGATGAATCAATTGTAAAGGTGAATGCATTTGCCAGTCAATTCCATAATAAGACCTTTATTGCAGGAATGGCACCCCATGCACAACATTGTGTGCATTAAACAGAAATGTATACCTTGTTTGTCTCCATGGCACATGCCACCTCAACATTCAGGTATTAGTGTCAATGACTACAGACCCCACCTCCCCACAGTGAATAAGTCAGACAAATATTACACATTGCAGACAACATCATCAGTGAACAGTACCTCATATTCCCTGGAAGTCCAGATCAGATGGTTCCTGGAGTGGACATCTTCACCCTTTTCATCCTCACCATCACTCTCATCCCCTCTCAGAGGATGCAGGTCTGGAAATACAGCACCCTCCTCCTCCAGTAGGGGTATAGCTTTCCTCACAGCCACGTTGTGCAGCATGCAGCAGGACACCACTATTCTACACACCTTCTCAGGGCCATAGCACAGGGAACCCCCAGAGAGATGGAGGCAGCAGAATCTAGCCTTCAGGAGACCTATAGTGCACTCTATCACCCTCCTTGTATGTCTATGGGCCTCATTGTAATTCCTCTCTGCATCTGTCCTAGGATTTCTCACAGGTGTCAGGAGCCATTGCATGTTGGGATAGCCACAATCACCTGCAAAAGGGTTTGAAACTGGACTGTAACAAACTGCCATTACTTGCAGACAGCCTGGCTGTCAGCTATGTACAGAACCAGTGTCATACACACTCACCTATTAGCCATCCTCTGCCCCCTTGTAGTTGATCCATCATGTGTGGTACACTGCTGTTCCTCAGGACAAACGAATCATGGACTGATCCTGGAAACATGGCATTCACATGTGATATGTACTGGTCTGCACCACACACCAATTGTATGTTCATTGAGTGGAAGCTCTTCCTGTTCCAGTACACCTATTCATTCACTCTTGGGGGGAGGAGAGCTATGTGGGTGCCATCGATGGCACCAATCACATGGTGAATGTTGGCAAAGGCATAAAAGTCAGACTTGACGGCAGGGAGTTCAGCCCTTTGGGGAAACTTTACATATGTCTGCAGGTGTAGTACAAATACATCCAGGAATCTGGACAGCATGAGGCTAAACATTGGCTGTGAGAACCCTGCACCCATGCCCACTGTCACCTGAAATGAGGCCCTGGCCAAGAAACGGGGTACACTTGCACTTCAGTAGGGATGGCATGCTGATTCCGATTAGCCAGTCTCAGTACTGGATCCAATAATGCACATAGCTCATGGATTGTAGCACGATTGAGTCTGTAGTTGATAATGATGAGATGTTCCACCATGGTCTCCAAATCAACAAGAGGTCTGTACACAGTTGGGGCCTTCCCTCACCACACGGGTCTGTACCTAGGGGCAGTGGAGAACACATGTGAGGGACACACATACATATGCACAACATGTTGTGTATGAATAAATGCTGTACAATATGTAGGTTACCCACAAGCAATGAATGATGTACAACTGTAGGGACATGTATGAAGTGATAAGTCTGGACTGTTGTGGGGAGAAAAGAGTCATGTGGGCATGCGACTAAGGGCTGGGGTCCATAGTGCCTGCATGGGGCCCATGACCAGGAAATTTCTGCATCGTGCTAGCAAAATGGCAGCTCCCTGCCATCCAGATGTAGCAGTGGAAGTGACCTCATTCCGCTGGTGGTGTTGTTATGGCGTAAGGCGGTGTTCACCACCATTCACCCACTCAGTGGTTAACATGGTTGTCAATGGGGAACCTGGGCCAAACATGATCGCCGCCGGCGGTGACGGTGCACACCATTGCGGAGCGTACGCCATGTCGTCACCCCAGGTTCACTTGACTCCCGGATCCTGTGCATGGAAGTACTCCTATGAGTGTGCTGCTGTGTCGTGACTCTGGTTACTCAAATGGCATGAGTCACAGGGGAAAGGGCCCCGGCCTTCACCACAGAATAGCTGGAGAAAATGGTGGACGGGGTCCTACCCCTGTATGCCAAGTTATATTGGCGACCAGAGGAGCAGGTGAGTAGGCGGATGACGTGCATGGATGTGTGTGATGGTGGTGAATGCCTGTATGCATGTGTGGTCGGTATGTACCTGCACAGCCGTAGATTGTGTGGCAAGTACCGTGAGTGAGGTGGTGAAATGATGTTGTGAAGTGTCCGTCCCATAGGGGACTTATAGTCAGTGGTATGACATGGCCATTTTCTGAACTCTGTTTGTCTTTTCTGTGTGTCCCCTACAGGTCAGCGCCCATCAAAAGAGGGCACTCAGCAGGCCATTGCGAGGGAGGTGCGGACCCTGGGGGTCTACAACCGGCAGAGCGCCAACTGCAGGAAGCGGTGGGAGGACCTGTGGCGCTGGGTCAGGAAGACCTGCGAGGCCCAGCTAGGGAAGTCCTCCCAACGAGGAAGGGGTGCCTGTCAGGCCCTGACCCTCCCTAATGCGCCGCATTCTGGCGGTGGCATATCCAGACTTGAATGGATGGGCGCTTGAAGGCTGCACAGCAGCCACAAGGGGGTGAGTACCAACACCATATCATGCATCATTGATGAATGTCTGAGGGTGCTGTAGGATGTATGCTGTCTAGTGCCAGGTACTCTGACAGGTGACTAACAGCAATCCAGCCCCCATGGGCACTGAGATGATTAGGGGCAGGTCTGAAGTTCATCAGGTCCTTGTGTCATGTGGGAGAAGAGTAAACAACAGTCCTAGTGGTTGTGGCCACTGGTCAGGGGCATAGGCATGACTATACAGGGAGTGCAGAATTATTAGGCAAATGAGTATTTTGACCACATCATCCTCTTTATGCATGTTGTCTTACTCCAAGCTGTATAGGCTCGAAAGCCTACTACCAATTAAGCATATTAGGTGATGTTCATCTCTGTAATGAGAAGGGGTGTGGTCTAATGACATCAACACCCTATATCAGGTGTGCATAATTATTAGGCAACTTCCTTTCCTTTGGCAAAATGGGTCAAAAGAAGGACTTGACAGGCTCAGAAAAGTCAAAAATAGTGAGATATCTTGCAGAGGGATGCAGCACTCTTAAAATTGCAAAGCTTCTGAAGCGTGATCATCGAACAATCAAGCGTTTCATTCAAAATAGTCAACAGGGTCGCAAGAAGCGTGTGGAAAAACCAAGGCGCAAAATAACTGCCCATGAACTGAGAAAAGTCAAGCGTGCAGCTGCCACGATGCCACTTGCCACCAGTTTGGCCATATTTCAGAGCTGCAACATCACTGGAGTGCCCAAAAGCACAAGGTGTGCAATACTCAGAGACATGGCCAAGGTAAGAAAGGCTGAAAGACGACCACCACTGAACAAGACACACAAGCTGAAACGTCAAGACTGGGCCAAGAAATATCTCAAGACTGATTTTTCTAAGGTTTTATGGACTGATGAAATGAGAGTGAGTCTTGATGGGCCAGATGGATGGGCCCGTGGCTGGATTGGTAAAGGGCAGAGAGCTCCAGTCCGACTCAGACGCCAGCAAGGTGGAGGTGGAGTACTGGTTTGGGCTGGTATCATCAAAGATGAGCTTGTGGGGCCTTTTCGGGTTGAGGATGGAGTCAAGCTCAACTCCCAGTCCTACTGCCAGTTCCTGGAAGACACCTTCTTCAAGCAGTGGTACAGGAAGAAGTCTGCATCCTTCAAAAAAAACATGATTTTCATGCAGGACAATGCTCCATCACACGCGTCCAAGTACTCCACAGCGTGGCTGGCAAGAAAGGGTATAAAAGAAGGAAATCTAATGACATGGCCTCCTTGTTCACCTGATCTGAACCCCATTGAGAACCTGTGGTCCATCATCAAATGTGAGATTTACAAGGAGGGAAAACAGTACACCTCTCTGAACAGTGTCTGGGAGGCTGTGGTTGCTGCTGCACGCAATGTTGATGGTGAACAGATCAAAACACCGACAGAATCCATGGATGGCAGGCTTTTGAGTGTCCTTGCAAAGAAAGGTGGCTATATTGGTCACTGATTTGTTTTTGTTTTGTTTTTGAATGTCAGAAATGTATATTTGTGAATGTTGAGATGTTATATTGGTTTCACTGGTAATAATAAATAATTGAAATGGGTATATATTTGTTTTTTGTTAAGTTGCCTAATAATTATGCACAGTAATAGTCACCTGCACACACAGATATCCCCCTAACATAGCTAAAACTAAAAACAAACAAAAAACTACTTCCAAAAATATTCAGCTTTGATATTAATGAGTTTTTTGGGTTCATTGAGAACATGGTTGTTGTTCAATAATAAAATTAATCCTCAAAAATACAACTTGCCTAATAATTCTGCACTCCCTGTAGTTGTAAGTGCCACACGTTGGTGTATCAGCTGGATGGGAGTGTGAGTGCACCAAATTTGTACATCCATTCAGGTATTTACATATATCTCTCATGTTTTGTCTCCCGGCCCCTGTACTCTTGTGTTGTCTGTGTACATCAGCATCATCTGGCGAGGGAGGATGCAGCGGCCCACGGTTCCAAGGAGGCAGAGTCTACAGGCGCCAAGGGGACTAGTGGGTTGGAGGGTGAAGGGAGTACCACGGGGTGCTACTACCACTGGAGGTAGTGACTCTGATACCTCCTCCGATGGGAGCTCCCTGGTGATGGTGGACCCTAGTGGGCCCATCCATTCTTTGTCATCTTCCTCCACCACCCATACCATCACCGCCCTCCCAGTTGCTCCCCACCCAGTTGCCCGTGCCCGCTCACCCAGAAGGGTAGGCATCTCCTTTGCCCCAGGCCCCTCATCCCCTGCCCCAGTCAGCCCTGCTGCCCTCACGGAGGAGGCTATTGACCTCCTGAGGACCATCTCTGTAGGGCAGACAACCATTGTGAATGCCATCCAGGGGCTAGCATCCCAGATGCAGCAATGCAATGCATACCTGGAAGGCATTCATGATGCCATGTCTGGCCTACAGAGATCTTTTCAGGCTCTGGCCTCCTCTTTCATGACAGCCAGTGTCCCTGGTCTTTCCGTCCCCCCTCTAACCACCTCTGCCCCTTCCAGCACCCCACTCCCTTCACCCATCCCAAGCACACCTTCAGACAGCCATGCACACACCTCAACACACAAAAACCATACACAGAAACACAAGCACCACAATTCCCACCACAGGCATACACACAGCCAGCAAACAAAGGCACACACAACAACATCCACTTCCCCCAGTGTGTCCACCTCTCCCGCCTCCCTGTTTGTCACCTCAACATGCACACTCACAAGCATTGCACTCTCATTCACTGTTGCTGACCCCATTCTTGCATTCACCACAACATCAGACATCCAGTCATGCACCACAAACACCACACCTGCACTCACCACGACATTGACTGACACATGCAGCACACTCACCAGACCTGCAGACACCCAGACAACATCCTTGTACACTGGCAAAGCATAGTGGTGTAGATTAGTGGGAAAAGAGGGGCGCTGAAGGGCTAAAGTTCGGCCACAAAGTAACTAGATGGTGCCCTCACAAGGGACCACACCAATCCCTCAAACTGTTCACAATGGTAAACAAATATCCAAAATACCTATGTGAGGCACTCAACAAAAATTACAGTAAGAATATGTATATATACAAACAGATAATGTGGTGGAAAAATTACACCAAAAACAATCAAATCATACAAATAGTCCATGTGTATCAACTCGAGTTGTTCATGCAATCACCACAGAATCCGATCCTTAAAGTTCCACATGAATGATTCAAGATACAAAATAACACAGTTCCCGCCGAAAGACCGCTCCGCGGTCAAAAGACTGCGGCGGCCATTCTGGCTTTCCCGCTGGGCCGGCGGGCGACCGCCAGAAGACCGCCGGCCGGCCCAGCGGGAAAGCCCCTTCAACAATGAAGCCGGCTCGAAATGGAGCCGGCGGAGTTGCAGGGGTGCGACGGGTGCAGTGGCACCCGTCGCGATTTTCACTGTCTGCTCAGCAGACAGTGAAAATCTTTGTGGGGCCCTGTTAGGGGGCCCCTGCACTGCCCATGCCAGTGGCATGGGCAGTGCAGGGGCCCCCAGGGGCCCCACGGCACCCGTTCCCGCCATCCTGGTTCTGGCAGTGGACACCGCCAGAAACAGGCTGGCGGGAAGGCGGTCGGAATCCCCATGGCGGTGCTGCAAGCAGCGCCGCCATGGCGGATACCCTGGGCCAGCGGGAAACCGCCGGCTCCCCTTTTCTGACCGCGGCTTTACCGCCGCGGTCAGAATCGCCCAGGAAGCACCACCAGCCTGTTGGCGGTGCTTCCGCCGCCCTCCGCCATGGCGGTCATGGACCGCCAGGGTCAGAATGACCCCCTAAGTCTTGAAATGCAACCGAGCCAACACGTGTTTCGTCACTGGACCATAATCCCAAACGACTTCTTCAGGGCTGTAAATTGCATGAACACAACATTTGAAAAGAGAACAAACAAAAAAATGTCAAGTTATTAGAAGGGTGAAGACACCCAATCTAGCAAGAAACAGAAAGAAGGAGAAGATCTCGAGAAGAAAAGTAACCGTGAGCAATAAAAATAAATACACACGTCCCCGAGATGAGGGACCGAAATTGGATGTCACCTCTCTCTATACCTGTATTAACCATGACCTAGGACGTAGGGCTGTCCAATACTTTTTAAACAAAAGATCGGCCAGCTTATGGGAGCATACTGCCATATTAGTTGAAATGATGGACTTGATTCTTACTAACAACTTTTTTCTGTTCAATGGGAACTGGTTTCGTCAAAAACAAGGTGTAGCGATGGGCTCCAAATTCTCCCCCTCATATGCTAACCTATTCATGGGGTGGTTTGAGGACAAGTGGGTTTGGGGTCCTGGATCTACTCAATGGCAATCATATATTTTGTACTGGGGTCGCTACATAGACGATTGTTTTTAATTTGGACGGGTGGTACGGATAAATTGATTGAATTTTGTGATTTTCTGAATTCAAAGAGCATGAATGTGAAATTTACGTATCAATTTAGCTCGGAAAGTATTGAGTTTTTGGATGTTGAGCTTTTTGTCTTAGATAACAAAATATAGAGTAGGCTTTTCCGTAAGGCGACGGCATGTAATTCTGTCTTACACGCCAACAGTGCTCACCCTGAACATCAGATCGTCTCTGTTCCATATGGTGAGTTGGTAAGAGCACGACGTAACTGTAGTCTGGACCATTAATTTTTACATCACGTGGATTATATGGGGAAGAGATTTGCTAAACGGGGTTACTCTAACCGTGTAATCAAGAAGGCGCAACAACGGGCCAGACAACTGAAGAGAAGTGACACTTTGCAAATGAAGGATGCTAAATATGACGATAAGGTTTCCAACAAGGTTAGATTTGTGACGGACTTTAACAACACTTTGTTGATTTTGAGGAAATTCATGTTGAAACACTGGGACATACTACTCCAGGATGAATCTTTGAAAGATATGATTCCTATGAAAATACCTACGTCCTATCGTAGGGGTAGAACTCTGAGGAACATTTTGAGCCCCAGTTTTTCAGTCACCAGGCCCATTAAAACATGGCTCTCAACACGGGGAGTGTTTTTTTTTAAGTGTGGACGTTGTGGTGTTTGCCGTTGGGCCTGTCACAACACTCATGAATTCTCTGCATTTAATCAACAGACCTACAGGATCACTTCAATGATTGATTGCAATACGTCATTCGTTATCTATATGATACGTTGTAGATGTCTTCGTATATATGTGGGTAATACTGTTCGCTCATTGAAGGTCAGAATTGGTGAACATGTTAGAGCTCTTAAAAATTGTGATGTAAGATATCCTGTTGTGGCACTAACAAATGTTAGTCGTACAGCCCTGAAGAAGTCTTTTGGGATTATGGTCCCGTGACGAAACACGTGTTGGCTCGGTTGCATTTCAAGACTTATTTTGTATCTCGAATCATTCATGTGGAACTTTAAGGATCGGATTCTGTGGTGATTGCATCCCTAGGACCTTCCTCTCTAATAAACTTCGAGCAACTCAAGTTGATACACATGGACTATTTGTATGATTTGATTGTTTTGGTGTAATTTTTCCACCACATTATCTGTTTGTATATATACATATTCTTACTATCCTTGTACACTGGCAGCCTGTTTTGTCCCACTGTGTCCACCCCTCCTCCTCCAAAAACACTCAACTTTCCCAGACACCCACCCAACACACATCCACCACACCTCATCATACTGTACAGGCACCTGCATACACGTCCAGCACATCTACACCAGTTACAAACACTCCCTCTACCTCCACTCCCACACCTTCCTCCATGTCCACCCCAACTGCCCCTAAAAACAAATTCCTGTCCCGTTATGACCTTTTCGAACCCACTGGCCCACCCCGTCCCTTCCCTAAACGTGCCCACCTCCTTGCCCTGTCCACTACTTCCACATCTAAGTCTGCCCCAGTCCGCCCTTCCCATTCCCGTGTCCCAGTGAGCAAGAATCCCCGTGCTGGGCCAGGTCCATCTGCCACCCCCCAGTCGAAGCCCGCTCCCCCACCTTCCAAGAGCAAACCCAAACCTCCACCACCTCCCAAACGAAAGCCTAAGCCCCCTCCCCAGACTTAAATCCCCACCCCAGCCACCCCCTGCCCCTGTTCCCTGAGGTGCCTGGCTGCCCCATTGATGTCCCTTTATGGTGGAGTACCATGTGCACATGTGGGAGTCAAGTTCGGGCCATTTGGGCCCTTCAGCCGTTTTCTGTTGGACTGGCCAATGGCCTTATTTGGACATTACACTTTTCATTATTTATTAAAGTTTGAGTGCCCAGTGTTGCTGTTGGCACACTCTGGAGACGTAGTTCATTGTTTCATTGTGGGGGTGTGGTGTGCACATGTGTACTTTGGGCAGGTTGTATTGGCCTTGTGTTGGGTAAGTATCTCTTGTTCTGGTGTGTATGGCTTGTGATGGTGTGAGGGGTTGGGAGTGCGTTGCAGGGAGGGGGGACGGGTGGGTATGTAACTGTGCCCTTTCTTCTCTTGTTTAATAGGTTGCGGTACTTACCGTTGTTGTCTTCGTTGGCGGTCACGTCGTGGAGGTATATGGCAATGAGCAGCACTGGCATGATTTCCAATTCACTCTCCATGTCTGCTTTGGCGTGTTGTGTGTGCCTACAGTGAGTGTTCCCTTTTGTTTCGTTTTTTCCGCCAGGCTTTGCGTGGCGGTGGTTCCTGCCCCGGAACTGATGGCGGTCTTGTGCTTCATTATTTGTTGGGCAGGTGGGGCCTTTCCGTCGGCCTGTGGGTGGCCTCTTCCGTCGATGTCGGCACTCCTCTGCTGACGGTGAATGGTTTTCAATTTGGCTGTTTTTAATGTGCTTTATTATTTGGCAGTCCAGACCGCCAGCCTGTTGGCGGTAGTTACCGCCACCGCCGGCGGTGAGGTCTTTCCCGCCTTGTTCATAATGACCACCTATGTATGCAAGAAGCGTAATTCTGCGTTTAGCACTATTTATAGGAAAGCACAAAAATGCCCCTTGCGTCCAGAATGGGCGCAAGAATGCATTTTGCACTACAAAACAGTGCCGAATGCAACAGAACACGAATAGCGAGTGCAAGCAGCTGCCCACACTCACTAAATGTGCTCATGGGGTAGGTTTTTCCTGCAACTTACTCCTGCCATTAGCACTATTTTCTTAGCGCAAAATGCTCCCTCGCATCCATAATGGATGTGAGGATGCATTGTCCTCTAAGAAATAGTGCTAAATGCAGTAGAACACAAATAGTGAGCAAGAGCAGATGCTCACGTTTTTTTTCAGGGGAGTGCTGGCACTCAAAAGGCTTGCTTACAGTTCCTTTTGTTTGGAGTTTTTACGTTCATCAGGACCAATACAAATACAAGCTTTTCGTAAGATTAGTGTATTTTATGGGTATTGCGATTGGGGTTTTCTGTTTAAAATTAATTTTGTCCTAAGATTAAGCTTAAATCATTTTTTCTTTTTTAAAATGAATGGTCGAGACAACAAGCCCTCCTCTTAAACACGCGGCTGCTGCAATTAAATGTGTGAACACGGAATACTGAGGCAGCGTAATTCTGAAAGCATCTTGGGCCTCTTCAATCCATTTAAAGCCACTTCAGCTCACTCTTGCAGCTTTCTCCCGCTGTGACGCTTTTTCGATTTTCTCTTCCTCCGTCTTATCTATATGTGTCTTTTGCCCGCAGTGAATGCTTGAGGCAGAAAAATAAGTGCCGGCCCTCAAAAATAAGTGCAGGTGCTCTGCACCAGAACCAACAAGCACAAATTAAGCATTGGATGTAATACAATTCAGATCTTTTTCTGACGAATCCCCACCTGCATAATGTATAAGTAGTTGCAAAATTGTATTCTTAGGGTCCACAAACATTGATGAAGTTGCTGTACACAAGTGTTTTGTAATAAAGGCAAAAGAGAACCATAGAGTACTCCACATTGCATTTATGACTCTCACAAGCGCATTAATAAGGCTGACATTACCTTATCAATTATCAGCATGAGCTGGTAATTCTGTAACATTATTTATAACATCATTGATGCCATCTCAAATGAGACAGAACATGTCATGAGTGATGTAATATGTGATATCATAAGCAGTGCATGGCGGGGCGGGCGCAAGTTATAGTTAGTTCTGCTAACTGGTGAATTTCTGTGTTTATTTTTATCTCAGAATGTTAACGTTGCCCACTTATCTATGTTACTTTAACCTTTGGTTTCTTTCAGTGAATTTCTAGCGTTTTTTGTAATACAAAGTAGTACTTTATTACCATACGTAAAGCCAACCCACACGGAGACCACGTTTCCCAGGTCACATACAATAAAAAAGGGAATGGGGCCATGCGCCCCCCTCCATCACCAAGCCTTCTCAGGCCCCCATCCCCCTGCCAGACTAGAGCAAACACACGTTTCCCTGCCTGTTGTAGTGTGGGCAAGGAAACTACTGAGTCCCAGGGGTGGGCTTCCGGGCCACTGTAACTGAACCGGCCCTGGGGATGTGATCCTTGGGGCCTTTAAAGGCTCAGGAAGGGGGGCTGCGTGGCCTCTCTCCCTTTTAATTTGAGTTATGTCCCTGGGAGATGGGGTCCCCAGGGCCTTTTTAAGGTTCTGGGAGGGGTGCAGCATAGTTCCCTCCCCTTAATATATACATTGGACTCAGAGGATGG
This sequence comes from Pleurodeles waltl, assembly GCF_031143425.1. NCBI lineage: Eukaryota > Metazoa > Chordata > Amphibia > Caudata > Salamandridae > Pleurodeles > Pleurodeles waltl. The sequence continues at coordinate 994,735,530 of NC_090446.1, forward strand.
GGTCACAAGGGCTGAAAACGGCTTGCTGTGGAGGGCTGCGCACTTCCCTCCCCTCATTAAATAGATCGGGCCCCAGGGGATGGAGCCAAAAATGGCTCAGGGAGGTGGGCATTGTATCATCCTTGAGATAACTGCACCTGTTTTGTTTTGTTTCGATTATTCTCTGTGGCCTTTCTGGAGACACTTCCTTTGCACTATGAACTTTTCATAGTTGGTGCTGAATGGTTGACAATTCAAGCAATCCTTCTGGTTCCTGTCTTGCGCCATAGAAGCTTTTTGATGCTTTACGAAATTTAACAAGTTTAAGTTCTCATCAAACAGGCTAAACAAATTGCAAAAGCAGGTAATGTGAAGAAACCCATCTGACAAACTTACTGGATTAACAGACAGAAAGTAATTTAGGGCCTGATTTAGAGTTTGGCAGATGAGGTTACTCGGTTACAAACATGACGGATAGTCCGTCTCCCATATTACGATCCCATTATATCCAATGAGAATACGGCAGACGGGTTATCCATCACTTTTGCGAAGGAGTAACCCATCTGCCAAACTCTAACCCAGGCCCTAAGTTTTTAACAACATCACAAAACAAAATAAAATGATGGACGGAGTGTTGAAACTTTTCAAACTCTCACCCCCAGTCACAGATCTGGGTTTAATCCATCGTTATTTTGATCGCCACGTCACCCCAGTTTGGACCCAGCCATATGCAAATCAGTCTTGACCCTGTTCCACATGGGAACAGTCCAGCCCGAACTGCTAGGCCAGGTCCTCCCTGGACAGGAAACAAGCATCCTGGGACCGGTTTCAGGGTATCACCCTTCATCAGCCAGGCTCCCTTGCTCACTGTGCCACTGGATTCAAGCTAGCCTGGCTGATGAAGGGTGAAACCCTGAAACCGGTCACAGGATGCTTGTTTCCGGTCCAGTGAGGACCTGGCTTGGCAGTTCGGGCTGGACTGTTCCCATGAGGAACAGGGTCAAGACTGATTTGCATATGGCTGGGTTCAAACTGGGGTGGCATGGTGAGCAAAAGAACGATGGATTAAACCCAGATCTGTGACTGGGGGTGAGTGTTTGCATTGTTCAGCACTCCATCCATCTTCCTTTTGTGTTCCTAAGTTTTTAACAACAGTATTTTAGAAAATTATGCTGCACATAGCACAAGAAATATGGGGATAAACACTGCATTCCTGCGTCTTAGTTTTAAATGCTTTTTCACCTGAAAAATATTTTTTTTACCTCTCGTGTGAGACAATGCATGCGCTGTTGCTTGCAAGATATTTTGTTTACATACATGTGGCTTAGAGCCTGCCTACTCTTTACCACCGGTTGGCTTTATAGTCATTCTTATTTCCTTGCTTCTCTTTAGACAGCTTATGCCAGCTTCACTTCCTCTTTGTGTGTGTTGCCCATCCACTGGAGTATAGCCCAAGTACTGCTTCTTGCAGTGCCCAATATACCTTCCTCTGCTCACATGCTTTCTGAGATACTTTTCTTTATTTTAGCTGCAGCACTTCATAAGAGTGCATGCCACCCCCACCCGCAGGTCTAGCTTTGTTGCTTGCAACTGACCCCATTCGTCCTATCCCTTCCACATTCAGTTATTGCTTGCTCCTGTCCCTTTCACCTCTTCCCACATTCTGTTGCTGTTTGCTCCCACTTCTTCCTACATTCCGTTGGTGTTGCTTGCCTCATCCCTCCCACCCAAGCCTGCATTCCATTGTTACTTGTCCCAAACCACCCCCTTCCACCAGAAAAAAAGCACTATGACTCGCATAATGCTTTTTTTCCCCCTAATGTTTCGCCATGCTGCAATGCAGCCGTGCTGCAGTGCAACATAGCTAAGAAACATTTACAAGGCCAATAGCTCTTGCAACAGCAACTAGCTTGTAAATGGTTGCTTGGCTTGTAAATGCTTGCTAAGTTAGAAGGTGGTCAGTGACCAAATCTGTACTATGGCTTTAAAATCAGGTCTTGGAAACCTGCTGTGTGTCTGCCAAGAGCTAGCCCCTTCTTATTTAAATGTAGTTTAGGGTTGCTGTGATTATGTACGTTCTGGTAAACCAATAGTGGTGTCAGCAGTTGTTGGCCTTTCAAATGCCTTTTTAAAATTGGTCACGTTGTTTATTCCGGTGTCAGATCATGGGAAGTTGGGGGATGCTTAATGTCTTCTGTGTATGCCGCAGTGGATGTACTAACTTCCTGGCCCCTGAAAAATCTAGATTTGTATGTGCGCTTTGAATTAGCGGTTTTTAAGCATGACAACAGGCCTTTGCTGCTCAGTTATATGTAGTATTGCCAGAGCACCCCCATGTCACCTTCCCCCCTGGACTTTCCTTTAAATAACCTCTACAATCTGCTACTTTGTCCAGTTAATGTGAGGCAGAACTACTACTCCCAGAATGCACTGAATCGGGAAATGAATTGCTGGAACTGCAACACTGTATCTGTGGTGTAATTGAACCAACTGATTGGGAACTAAAGACACTGAAACACGTTGTGACTGGCCGCTATTTCGAATGGTTGATTGGATTCGGAAATTGCCAGCCACAAGCTTGACACACTTGACAGAAAGCCGACTCTAGCTTTTCAGGGGCACGGCAAGTTAGGGAAATCTATTTCCATCCAAGGTTAATTGTCCTCAGCACCTTGTAGCCACCTTCAGCGATGTAGAGGCAACCAACGTGCACTTGCTCCACATCATCCACAACAGTATTCATTCTTTCATCTAATTTATTCAGCATGTCATCTTTATTGCACCTAGTTCGACAGGCTTGTTATTTTAGGACCGTTTGGGAAATGTATTCCTGGGACTGAAATCCCTTTCTCGTGGCTACCTTCGGTGGTGCATTACTTTGTGTTTTTCTGGTGCAGCAGAAAAGAGAGAGACTCCTTTGCGGTTCCTGAATAGACAATGTAAACTGTTCGCCGCCACGGGAATATTTCATTTAAGATGGTTATTACACGTTGTTTTATAGAAATCATAAATAATTTCCGTGTACACGCTGCTTCCAAACATTTGCATCTATGTGTCTTTTCAGAAAAGTATCTTGAGAGTGGCAGTGGGTAGGTCATTGAAATCTCGAGCCAGATGCCTGGCTGCAAGGGCGCAACCAGACCAGAACGTCTGGGAGGGAAGGGCTAACACTCCCAGCAAGTGGTGAGGGTTAAGCATTTCAAGCAATCCATGCAGAGCTATCTTTATAGTCAATAAAAGGGGAAGAAGTCATAAACTGTTTAAACATACAGGACGAACCCAATCTAATTCTGATTGAAACACTAGAGTCCATGGTTACCCCTAGATTCCTCACTTGGCTCAGAAATGTGGTGGTGGGCCTGGTTGCTGAGGACATATTGTTCCTGGGCAGTGTGTGATCCATTAGCCACATACGAATATTTTGACTTGTTTATTTTACTGTTGTCATAGATCATCCTTTATTTGATCACTTGAAGCAATGTCCATTTAAGTATGAGTCATATACTTAAATAAGATTTCTGTATTATCTGCATAACAGAAATAGTTGAGCTTGAAGGAGGACATTGGGTCTGGTGGCGAGCCAAGGCAAGTGTTACAGGGCAGGCGGAACTGTTAGGTACATTAATTGTGAATTGAAAGAGTTGACCTGAAGGGATAAAGTAGAGGATGATCTGTCTGACAGAACACATTCAATCTGCTCCCTGCAAGCTGATGATGTCCAGACTCTGTAGAAGCTTGGGATGATGAACTGTATCACAGGCAAGGAAGAGTTTGAATAATAAGCATGCTAGCACTCCAATGCAGATTTATGCCTTAAAGGAGATCTCTCAATCTTTCTATCTTTTTGGCTAAAACTGTATGTTATTGGCCAGACGTTAGAGGGATCTCTTGTATCTTGGGATGTTTACTTTGAGGGAGGGTTAATGTAAGGCATTTAGAGTTCCTTTGGGAAGGTATCTGTATTCAAGGTGTTGTTGACAGTTTTCTGTGTTCCGGGTTCTTGGCCACAGTCCAAGCTTCAGCTCAGCTCTCCAGAACTTACGGCAGGTCTCCCTAAAGCAAGACAGACATTAGGTATTGTGGTTCATTATCTTCACTTGCTCCAGTCAGCTTTCCTTGTTCCCATCTCCAGAAGAAAAGAAAATTAAATATCAATATTGCTCACTATTTACAGGCTGCAGAACGGCTATGACTGCATGTGTACTTGGAAACAATGTACATTTAGACTATACATTGAAACACGCATATCCACTTCTTTAGTATCCACAAAACATCAGATTTTAAGGAGTCAATCAAATATGTACAGAGTGAAAAGACCATAAGGGAAGCCATATTAATTTAGGAAAACTAAATATTGCCTGAACTTGCTGTCAAGTGGTGAATGTCCCTTGAAAAATATGCAGTCATGTTGCCTTATCCTGAATGCACGACTGTGAGTATATGGTATCCCATAGTTCAATTGTGTCCCTAGCTAATCTAGTGCTTGGAGGCCGATGCTGTCCTTTGACGTGACTGAGGTTCTGGGCCTGTCCTGTGACCTGGAGGGGCTGATCAAACATATCCTCATTTTGCTGATAGTCGACTATCAGACTGTCACAAGTTTAGAAGGTAGATCAATGGTGCAATATACCGTTTTGTGAATCCAGTCTTGACCAGACCGTTTTATCTGTGCCACTGGAGTGGAGAATCATTTCTGTAAAGTTCTGCTTCAATGTGCTAATCACAATCCTTGTGCTAACGTCCCAAACCTATGTTGTGCATGAATTAATAATGTGGCTTTTGTGGTTCATGAATTATGTGCACAAGTGTGCAAGTGTAACGGTGAGTTTCATTTTGGAAACCCCTAATCTGCTCCTTTGCACAAGATGGAGGTGAGACTGTTTTCCCAAACAGAAGCATTACTGAAGCTAGAGGGAGGAGACCTAGACAATGAAACGGGGACAGAGGTGACTAGAGTTAAACAGAAATTCACAGAGGCCCTTTTGCTGAAAGAAGTTGCTGATTAGTGCGCTTGCAGCACTGACACTTGGAAGATAATCAGTGTGAAGAGCGGGAGTTAAGTCTCATGTTCAGAGTGGAAAGGATCTTTCAGGCGAGCCAATCTTTTGTATTTCCCTGATCACTGTACAGTGTTTCTGTTGATAAGTCAGGTATAGACAAATCATGCCTCTTTGTGCCTCTGTTGTGGGTATTCTAGACTGGAGACTATCCTGCTACGAGAAGCATCACTGTTTGAAAACATACTGTGATGATTGCTATGCACCCTGGGCTCATGTCCACCTTGCAGCCAGAATTCTAGATGGGAGAGATTATTCCCTGAAGACTTACCTTGCTGGACAAGCTGTATCTCTGACCTCAAATGCCTGGAAGCCAGTCTGTCTGCTGAAAAAGGGAATGATCCTGTCAATATTGCAGTATTTGCTGGAGAAACAGCCAGACGCTGGTGCTGAGGATCTACCCATGGGAAGCAAATGTGCAAAGAATGACTGGTGAGCCAAACGTATGGGCACAGCCTCTCCAGAAGTGAGGTGCCAAGTGGGAATCGAGGATTGGTGGCTAACCTTGCTGCGGTGGAATAAGAGCAATTACAGCTGACCTCACCCCCAAAGTGAAAAACCGTACCCAAGCAAGACCTGTGCCTATCGCCACCACTGCATTTACAAAGTATGACCCTTGGCTTCTAGCATGCCAATATGTGCCTACGTGGCTGGCCAACTGCTGTTCAACACCAAATGACCCAGAAGTGAGCCTGATGCCTGCCATTTGCCCACACCACTGCCAGTATTTGCATTTGTCGAATAACTCTGGGTTACCGCTTTGGCTACCCATCCTATTGCAGCCTGCAGAGATCGAGGGCCACTTCTGCAACTACCATGTCTCATCCTAGAAGTGGCAGACATTGGAGACACTTGCTGCTCAAAGGACACGGAACCCTACATTGTGGTAAGATTGTATCAAAGGGACAGTACTGAACTGAGCATAAGAATTATTGAACTGGGGTATCTGCGCCAGAGCATTAATTCCTGTTGCACAAACCCCCTAACCTAAAGGAAACTGCCTAAAATCTCAAGAGGATGGGAAAAGGAAAAAAGGGCTTTATCCCCACGGGCAGTAGCTCAAGAGCCAATGTATATTTTTGTGCCTGCTATTATTACCAATGTGTTATTCAATTTAAAGTTTGTGTATTAAAGTACTCTTCTTATCCAAGTAAATCATTGTGCTAGGCAAACACACATAGGCCCTCAGCTGTTTTGGAGGTTGTACCGCCAACAGGCTGGCAGTACAAACTCGCACAGCGGTCGCACTGCCGGGCCCGGCGGTTTACTGCCATGGTTGTCCCGGCGGTTTTAATCCGCCAGGGCAGCGCTGCCCAGGGGATAATGAGTCCCCTTCCCGCCAGCCTTTCCATGGCAGTAGGAACCGCCATGGAAAGGCTGGTGGGAAGGGGAGTTGCAGGGCACCTGGGGGCCCCTGTACTGCCCATGCAGTTTGCATGGGCAGTGCAGGGGCCCCCAGGCACAGCCCCACAGTGCTTTTCACTGTCTGCACTGCAGACAGTGAAAAGCGCGACAGGTGCAGCTGCACCCGTCGTACAGCTGCAACACCGCCAGCTCCATTTGGAGCCGGCTCCCATGTTGCGGCCCACATCCTCGCTGGGCCAGCGGGTGGAAACTCTGTTTCTGCCCGCCGGCCCAGCGGGGATGTCAGAATGGGCACGGCGGGAGTGCGGCCGCACAGTGGTTACAACGTGGCAGGCGGCAGTTGCGGCCCACCAATGTTGTAATGAGGCCCATATTGTGCTGCTAGGTGGTTGAGTTCTGAGTTTGTGCACCTTCACACTACTTACCTGAGAAGCCTGTGACTGCTTTCCATCACTACCACCAAGACTCCAGTGCTGAAAGGAATGTACTTGACCCAATTTGCACATCCATAATAGGACTGATTCTTGGCCATCAGAGGGAAACACCTCCAGCACCCAAGGCTGATGCCCAGTATCCCATTCTTGCCCTGTAGCACCTGAACAGTGTGACACATTTCCTCCAACAGAAAAGGTATGCATTCAAACTGACCAACTATGTACTCTTTGCCTCCTAGCTCTATACAGTCACTGCAATTCACTTAATACTAAATTTTCAATGGGAGTCAATGGCACAATTGTGAAGACAGGAGTGGTGCACAATCCATGGCAATATAGCAATTAAAGTAAACAAGTGAAAACAGGGCGCTTTCGAATAAAACTAAGTGTTATTTAAATCTCTTCACTAATTCAGGATAATCAACATTGCTCCACAACACATAACATAACTCCATGCAATATTCTTGAAGAGTTAGTGTACTTGTATCGTGCTGTGAATTGTTTTTTGAGCGACTTCATAAATGTGCTCCAGTACTTCTGAGACTTATTATTTAGGTGTGGCTTGAAAGAGCAGCTGTCGCCAGACCTGGTGTGATCAAACAAAAAAGACTTTCGAGGGGAACAACTGAGAGAGGGTGTTGACTCCGCGCATGTTAGTTACCTTGAGTAAAGCAATTACTTGGGCAGACGCTGTGTGCTGCTGCCAGGAAAGAGTGCTTGTTGTACTCTGACTGGCTCCTGAGGACTGTGTATTACCTAAAATGACTGGCCGATTAATCATGATGTGACAGTATCGGCTAGGAGCATTGCTCCATGAGCCAGCAATAGTATGGCTGATAGATGTATTGGTGAATAGAGCTTGCTGGTAAGGGCTTGTCCCTCCATCCAAAATGGCTGATGTATAAAGAGTGATAACTCAGTGATGTCTGAGCCTCTTTATGTTTTTCTTCCCATATCAGTATGCAGAAAACATACCTACCCTTTCTGGCACTCCAACAGATGTGCTGTTTGCTGCAGCAATAGCCTGTGGTCTGATGGCCCTAAAGACTGCTACCAGTATCACCCTCCACACCAACCCACAGTCTGAGTTCACTCTCCTCAACTACACCAGCTCCTCCACAAGCAGATCTTCTGTCCCTCACCAACCCCAATAGCCTCAGCTTGCTCTCCCCTCCAGTAGAAGCCCCTGCAGTGCACTACCACTATGCATGCCATTAGGGCACAAATGCTGGTCTACAATGTGGCTTTAGAAGAGGCGAAAACAGGCCTGGTCATCGGTGACCCTCACCTCCTTCTCACAGTAGCAGTGATGTAGGTCAAAAGGGCTCACATGCAGGATCAACAAGTACATCTATGGAATTTGCCTAGCTACACCACACCCTTAGCCTGCAGCCCTCACTAAATTTCCAGCCCAGCCCACAGCCTCAGATGTAGTGCTTCACCCTTAGCCTGTTGTGCCTGCTCCTCCTTCAGCAGCTTTCGCCGCTTGTACTACATCTCCACTCCCTCCTGGCTCATGCCCACAGACTAAGACTGAACTCACCCCCACACGAGCCTTCACAGCCTCTGCCCACTCTCCCTTCCTGTTCCATCTTAAGGTCTCAGTACACTCCTCCCTATTGCATGGCCCCATGGTGGAGAATGAAACTAAATAGGCATTTAGTATTATGGGAAAAGCAGCTATTTTGTCGTAGACATATGTGCATGGTTATGGGAGTTGGGTAATTTAATGTCTGCTGTGTGAGAGCTGCCAATGTAAGTGATGGGTGACAGTGAGTGGTGTGAATGCATGGGTAGCGGTGTGAGTGCTTACTGAAAGGTGTGCCTCTATGAGTGCAGGGTGAGTGGTTTACCCATGTGACAGCTGGGTGAACAGTGTGCCAATGAGAGTGGACAGTAAGATGTAGGAGTAATGGGTGAGTGGAGTATTCTAGTGAATGCAGTAAGTGGTGAACCTGTGTAAGTGTAGGGGGAGGAGTATGAGCTGTGTGAATGCAGGACAATGTGTCCCTAGACACTCTAAGTAACTCACCATGTCATGGACTGTTGGCAAGTGGAGCTTTAAACTGGGATTATCATGACAACAATCAGGGATTTAGGCTGGAGAAGATAATCCTGCAATAAAATATCAGCTTTTAGTACATGCATAAATTCACTTTTCTAAAGGTGTGCAAGCCACTGAAGACCAGAGCCAAATCCTGAGCTCTGATTCAAGAAGAAACCTTGAGACAAAAGCAAGCCAAGTCTTCTTGTGGCTTCTGCCGTCCATCCCTTTTGGTCAATCAGCAAGCCCTATGTGCCTTTATCTGGTAGCTAAATTCTGCAACGTGAAACTAGGATCTCTGGGAAAGTAGGTTTCCCTGCTTGACAAAATTTGTGCGACCATGGGCAATTGCCTCCTTCCCTTTGGTCATCTCATTGAGTGGCTTTAAAAACCTCAGTGTAGGTTGTGCCCTCTACAAAAACGTCACTTGTATGTTTCAATAACTTTTAATGTTGCTCTATATGTTATTAAAGTCTTAGAAGGGTTCACGTGATTTGTATCTTGTTTCACTAATAGAATCATCCTTGGCGGCATTAATGTTTCTAGGTTTATGTTTAGAAACTATCGGGTAGATTTACTAAAAATCATGCAACATCCCAAAGCAACCGAAGTTGCATGAGAGGAGAGAGCAGGACACCACCATATCCATTAAGTTAGTGCTGATGCAAAATCAGGTTTCCTAGCATTATGCACACATCTTTGCATAGTAGTGCAAGGATATGTGTGTGATGCGTGATAAGTATCAGTTTTGCACTGGAAGGCTACAATTGCAGTACAAAATATTATACTTAGCCAAACTTTAAAACTTTTCCCATTTTAGTTGCACACTGTACAGTGCAGCACGGATGCAAAATTAGAAAAGTTTGGAGTAATACAAATATTTTCCCATTTTTAACACCTGCCTCAAAGAAGTGATACTTTTTTGCCACAACACTTCTACTATTGTTAGTAGATAGGCTTTTGTATTACAAGGCCCTGCTTTGCATTACTTTCAGGCAACTCTGCAGTGCAAAATATTTTTGCACTCAAATGTACATTCCAAACAAAATTTGGAAACCTGAAGCATAATTTTAGCAAATCTGCTTCTGGTAAATGTCACTTAATGCAGCTGTAGTGTCCTGAAGTGAAACACTTCCACGACAAAGAAATGTACTTTTTGAATTTGGAAGAGTCTTTAGAACATTTATATAGAATGATTTGAATTTCATGCAAATGGCTTTGTCTGTGTTGATCAAGTAATTTACCTTCAGTAATGCCTTATCTGGTAGAGACTTATCTAGCTGTAGATTTTTTACCTTAGAATTATCCGAGGCATCAGACTGGATCCGGAAGATTTTTTGTGAGGAGTACTCACGTGTGCAGGTAGGTGGCATCGATTGACTAAGCGTGTGTCTTCATCTGCAACGGAAGTGATGTCGGCAGCACCTATAGAGGCAACACTCATGCACACTGAGTTTCTTTTCACGACTTTCCATGCCAGAAAGGCAGAGCCATGAAGAACACTGACCAATGGTGTGGAAAACTAGGGTCTTTAAAAGAATATAGCCCTGTCCCTAAAAAAATCAATTCGTAGAGTGGGAAGGAAGGGTGGGCCAGTAAGGAATCTGCAGCTAGATATAGTCTATACCAGATAAGGCATTACTGAAGGTAGGTAACTTGTTAATCTGATAGAGACTTATAGCTACAGATTCCTTACCTTAGCAAAGATACCCAAGCAATACCATCCCCGGAGGGTCTGTGGACCACTATGAGATGAGGAAAATCCTGCTGGACCGAATAGGCAAAATGCCCGTCATAACGGACCTGACTGTCCAGGCAGCAATGTTTGGTAAACATGTGCAGGGAGGCCCACACTGCTGCCTGGCAGATATCCATGACAGGAATTCTGCATACTCACAGTGGGCACAGTTTTGGCTCTGGTGGAAAGAGCATGCAAGCGCTCAGAGGGTTGCTTCTTGGCCATTACATAGCAGATTTTAATGCACGACCCATCTGGAGATGGTCTTTTCTCCATAGCATGACCCTTTTTTAGCTCTCATATACCCCAACAAAGAGTTGCTCATCCACCCGTTATTTCAGTGTGCGGTCAAGGTAGAATGACAATGCTCATTTGGGGTCCAGACAATGGAGACACTCCTCATCCTTGGAAGGGTGAAGTGGAGCATAGAAAGTAGGCAAGGTGATGGACTGCCCTATATGCAAGGATGTGACCACCTTTGGAAGAAAGAAAGCCCTTGTGCAAAGCACCACTTTGTCAGGAGGAATAGGTAGATAGGGCAGTTTAGATGATAAGGCCTCCAGCTCACTAACTCGTCAGGCAGACTTTATAGCCATGAGGAAAGCCATTTTGATGGTGAGCAACTGCAGGGAATAATTGTGAAGTGGCTCAAAGGGAGTGCACACCAAACATGTGAGAACTAGATTCAAGTCCCACTGAGGCATGATAGAGGGAGAAAGGAGAAAAAGATGAGCTAAACCTTTCAAGAACCTATGTACAATAGGAAATTTTAAAAGAGAGGGCTAATCAGGTAATCTGAGAAATGCAGAGAAAGATAACCATTAAGAGTGTTCAGTGCAGAGCCCTGGTGGGCAAGTGATAGAATGAAGAGAAGAACCTGAGAAAGGGAGGCAGAAAGAGGATCACCATTTATGTCAGTACACCAGGCCACAATTTATTCCCAACGGCAGGCATGTACCGTCTTGATGGAGGAACGCCTGGCTGCCAAGATGACATCGCAGAATTGGGGAGGAAGGCCAAAGGCTCTCAAATACCCCCACTCAAGCTCCATGGAAGAAGGTGGAGACTTGGCAGGTTCAGGAGGAAAACCCTCCCCTGCTGCTGCAACTGAAAATCCTCCACAAGGCCCAGTCTGATCACAGGATCGATTGCCATGCTCAGTAGCGCAGGATACCAGACTCTCCATGCTTCATCCAGAGCCACAAGGATAACTTCAAACCGGTCATTCTTGATCTTCTTCAGAAGTTTGGACAGGTGTGGTATGGGTGAAAGGCTTACAAGAGGCTCGAACTCCACTCTAGATGAAAAGCATCACCAAGCCAAAGCCACCTTGGAAACTCCAGCATGCAGAACTGCTGACATTGGGCATTCTTGACGAAGAAGGCAAACCGATCTAACCAAGCTCCCCCCACTGTTGAAAGAGACCTTACGCCACCTCTGGTTGAAGATGCCATTCATGATCTGCTAAGCAGCTCCTGTTGAGTTCACCCGCCCAGGTGTTTAGAGAACCCACCAGGTGTTGAACCACCTGGGAAATGCCCAGATGTTCCAGTCATGTCCAGAGACGCAAGGATCTCTTGATATAGGGTCCAGGACACCACCCACCCTCTTTGTTGCAGTACCAGCTGCACCAGCCTCCCCTTAATGGAAGGTAGGAAGGCCTTCAATGCTAGACAGATCGCCCTCAACTCCAGCATATTGATGTGGATTCCATGTACCGCAGGAGGAGAGGAGTGCTCTGATCTCCACCTGCCCCCGATTACTGCATCTATCACTACTGTCAGATCTGGTTGGAGCACGAAGAGGGATCTGCCAATAACCCAACTGCGGTTCGTTGACCACCACTGCTGATCTTTTGCAGTTCCCTACAAGAACTGGACTATGTCGGCGTGATTCTCATGATTTTGTGTTTTTTTGTAAAGTGTAATTATAGTCTCGTTTTTCTGGACACTTAGTTACCCTCTTCTGTTTTGCATCCTTGCTGTGCCTTCCTGTTGCCTGTACTTTGTCTGTCTGTTTTTTCCTGCCATTTTTCCCTCTCCCGCCAGCCGCCTTTCTGTCTCCCTGACAGCCCCTCCCGGGACTACTGATGGAGGCTGCTGTGCGACTGCACCAAAGGCAAGCCCATCTGTGCCCATCCATGCCTGGAACGCGCCCAGCGCCAGGAACCCTAAACCTACTCACCCCTACAGATACTACTCCAAGTATCTTCGTGCTCTAGACCCCGGATACAACAACTGCTGCATTGCATCATCGTGCCACACAGCGGGGCCATTCACCTGCACTCACTGGTGAGACTCCTCAACCCCAGAACTGACCACCATCACTGCCACCAACGCTTCGCCATCCCCACCAACCAAGTCGGCGTCCGAACAACTCAGGTGCATCCTGTTCAATGCCAGATTGTTCTGCAAACATGCAACTGAAGTCTTGGATACCATCTCCACCCTTGTCCCTGACGTACCCTTCATCACAGAGACTTGGCTCAATGCCGTCTCAGTCTCGGACATCGTCACGGCAACACCCCTCAGCTACAAAATGAAACACTACGACTGCACCAACAGGCATGGAGGCAGCATTGCCATCAAACATAAAGAATCAATCACCTGCACCACTCCCATCATGGAGCACATGAACTTCCAGTTCCACGCCAACAAACTCATTACCATCAAAGGCGCCCTCACAAACAGACCACCGGGATCAAGAACCACCCCCAGTGACACAATTACTGAATTCATCACCCCCCTCGTTATTGAATCCAAATACTACATCTCCCTGGGAGACCTCAACTACCACCTGGATGACCCTACTGACACCAACTCCACCGACCTACTGGAAAGACTGGACAACATCGGCCTCAAGCAGCTTGTCATAGGTTCCACGCACAAAGCAAGACACAAGCTGGACTCCATCTTCACTTCCAGCAACAGAATCAGCCACACCACAGAATTCACCTAATCTGACCACTACATCGTACACTTCACCCTCGCCAGATCCCCCCACACCGTCCCCATCCGTCATAGCGCCCCTTCCCGTGGCTGCACCAAGGTCGCTCAGCAACAATGGACTAATGCCCTCAGCACCTCAGAGCACAGAGAGTTTGCCTGCTCATCAGCCATTGAAAACTCCATCCCCCCTCACAAGAACTCTGCAATGCCCTTGCCGGCCAATTCTATAGCAAGATAGAAATTATCTACAGTAACTTAGATCCTCAATCCTAACCTCCCCAGCATCCCATCAACTACAAATGCTGGCTGCCTGCTCACTGCATGAAGACAACTCAGCACACTGAATATGATCATACTCATGAGCTCCATCCACTCAGGAGCACCCACCGATCCCTGCCCCCACAGGATCTTCAACCTCGGAAGAAATTAGGTCAGCCGCCGGCTCACCACCATCCTCAATGCCTCATTAACCACAGCCACTTTTCCAGAATCCTGAAAACATGCACAGATCAGATCCCCTTCTCAAGAAGCCCTATGAAGACCCTAGCGAGCTCTAGAATTTCTGCACAATCTCTCTGCTCCTGGTGCCTGCCAAAGTCCTGGAGAAGGCCATCAACCTCCAACTCACCAAACACCTGAAGAGAAACAACCTGCTAGACCCCTCCCAATCAAGCTTCAGAGCCAATCACAGCACTGAGACAGCTCTGATCACTGCAACAGATGACATCTGCGCCCTGCTCGACACAGGAGAAGCAGCCATCCTGATTCTGCTCAACCTCTTCACTGCCTTCGACAGTGTCAAGCAACACACACTAATCAACCGACTATGCGAGATTGGGATCACAGACAAGGCTCTCAGATGGATGGTATCCTTCCCAACGGGACGCAGACACTCAACCCTCTGGAACGACTCCTGGTGACCGAAAGATCACACCAGCAACCTCAGCATCATTCTCGAAAGCAAACTCTCCATGGAACGCCAGGTCAACGCCATTTCCTCAGCCTGCTTCCACAAGCTCTGCATGCTCCACAGGATCTTTAAGTGGATCCCCATCAGCAAGAGGAAAACAGTGACGCAGGCCCTCATCACCAGCCAACTGGACTACAGCAACGCACTCTACGCAAGCCCCACTACCAAAGTCATGCAAAAACTCCAGACCTGCCCAAGAGAACCCACATCACCCAGCACATGAAGGACCTACATTGGCTCCCAGTCCAGAAAAGATGCCACTTTAAGCTCCTGACCCATGCCTACAAGGACCCGCCTACCTGAACCACCGCCTTCACCTCCACCAGCCAACCAGGAACCTCCACTCAGCACACATTGCCCTCGCAAAGATACCATGCATAAGCTGCGCCAGAGGACGCTCCTTCTCCCACCTCGTCACCAATGCATGGAACGCCCTCCACACTGCACCCTTGCTAACCCACTTCAGAAAGGGACTGAAATCCTGGCTTTTCGAATAAACACCTGCAGCTAGTGCCTGGATACCCACTCAGGTGACAAGTCGTGCTCTACAAATAACACCTGATTGACTGATGGTGGCATGGGGGAGAGGGAGTCCCAAAGGGGAGGGATAGTCACAAAGGGGAGGGAGTAACCCCTTTGCAAAACTCACCTGTCCGATGTTATGGACTGCCAGTGGAGCAGGTGATGGCAAATCCTGCCATCAACTGGATGCCCCTGATGGTATAAGAGCAAATAAGGAGGGTTTGGAGGCTGCAGCTGTGGGGGGAAGGAGTTGAGGGAGGTTAGGGTGGTGGTGACTGACCTGACCTCTGGCTGCTTGATCCATGAGGTCAGTGGATACCAGGCCCTCGGCCACATACAGGTTGTGGAGTAGTGTGGCACAGTGGTTGGTTCGTAGCCACGAAAGGGGCAAACAGAGGAATGGGGGTGGTGCGGAAGATAAGCCAAAGCATCTGGCTGTAGCCCGACTGTGTTTCAAACATTCTAGTGTTGAGTTTTGCTTTGTCTCCGAAGAGGCCATCAAAAGGCATGTCCATCATAGCAGACATGACATCCCCTGGAAAGCCAGTAGTACAAAGCTAGGTGTGGCACCTAATGGCCACTGTTGACAAAACCACTCAGCCCAGCGAATTAGTAGTGTTGAGTTCACAGAAAATTCTGAACTTTGCTGCTTCTCTTCCATCTGCTACAGCTTGAGAGAGCATGGCGCAGGCCTCCTCCAGGACCATAAGCAGCACTTATAGCCGTATCCCACAGAGCGCGGGAGTAGCAGCAGACTTAAAGGCATGAGATGTTCACAGACCGCAATGCCAGACTGGCATAAGAAAACGTCTTCTTCCCAAGTGTCTCCAGCCTCTTGGATTCCCTATCCAGTGTAGCAGTACAGAATGCGCCAGGGTTGACATGGGAGGTGGAAGCCTGGACCGCCAAACTCTTAGGGGTTGGGCGGTGGCAACGGGTGATTGTCCTACTTACAGGAGGTTCTGTGTTGGGTTTGGATCAGATACCCAAGAGGACATCTGTGAGGGCCTAATTAACTGGAGGCCAAAGAACTCTGCCTGCCCTCAACACAACCAACACAAAAGACTCTTTCTCCTCCGTGACCATGGTACGGGGAGAAAACATGCCAGAATCTGGGGAAGTATCCAGGCCACTAGCATCAACTAGTTCCTCACATCAATCCATAACTTGCTCATAAGGCTGGACTTCCTCAGGGTCCAGTGACCTCTCCCATTCCTCTCTGATACGTATACGGCTCAGGATCCAACCTCAGAGGCAGGTCTTCCCATGGTGCTGGATATGGCATCGAGCGATGCCTTTCCGGCTCCGTATCGGCGTTGGGGATCAAAATCGGTATAGCAGTGCCTGTGGGCACCGGTGGCGCTGGGAGCATCAGCATTGGGACAAGTGCTAGGGAAGGTCAAGGTGGCACGACCGACATCAGTTGGGATCCAGAAGTGATCCCTGCTAACCCAGCGGGACCCAAAGGTGCACAAAAGAGGTCTGCCTGCCCAAATATGAGGCATATGGCATCACAAATCTTTTCAAGTTTGGCAGGGGTCTCTCCGGCTCTCAAAAACTCGAGGAAGCCTGGCATCGGCCAAAGGTGCCGGCTCAACCGCAGAACAAGGCCTAGAATAAGGATGCTCCTGCGTCTCATCTGCCAGTGGAAGCAAAGAAGTTTAAGCATGCTTCAACTTCTTTTCCATCTTGTGCCTAGTCTCACCCGAGTGTGCAGAAACTTTGAATGGGATGACAATGACCTCAGACTCTGCAGCCAATCCCGGGACCTTCCTCTCAACCGTGACATCGACTGGCTCAGAGTTGCACGACAGGCCACCATCAGCTTGAAGGAGCGTTCCCCCAAAGCCTTCGGATTCATCATAGGGCAGTTGGAGCAGGACTTCGGGTAGTGGTCACGTTCAAAACACCACAGGCAAACAGAATGCAGGTCTGACATCAGGGGATGACAGGTGCCGTAGAGCTTGAAGCTGGCCTTCTTTGCCGACATCCTACCACACCAGAAGGTCTTCATGGGTTTGCGCTGGCTGGCGTGGAAAGAAAATAACTGACATCAGGGTGCCTGGGTGGCGCCTAAATAAGTTCCGTAGATGTCACTTCTGACGCATACGCACACTGAGCCTATCGATTCCACCTACAGGTGCGCAGTGGTACTGCTTATGAAGAATCTTCCAGATCCTGTCTGACATAGGGGGTCATTCTGACCTCGGCGGTAAAAGGCCCTTACCGCCGGTCAGAACTCCGCCATACTACCGCCGCGGCCGCGGTAAACCGCCACGGTCATTCTGACCACCAACTGTGAATCCGCCAAAAACCCGACATCCAAGGAAGGCCTCCTCATCAGCGGGCCGCGGAAAACTGGAGATGACCAAACCTCCACCGCCACGCCAACACAAACACGCCCATGCCATTCTGACCCACGAATCCACGCGGCGGTCTTTCAACCGCGGTATTCCATTGGCGGTACACACCGCCGCGCTCAAAATACACACACAGCTCCAAAACACAGCCACATTGGACAATTTGAAATACACACACCTGACACACATACAAACAACACTCCCACACATCCAATCAACTATAAAACACACACCCACATCACCCACAAACCCCTACGACCGAAGATCAGAGACGAAGGAGAGAGAGACACATCACAGAATAGAGAGCTACATCACACAGAGGCACACTACACCATCACACACACCACATAGAAGCACAAAGCACCACACACCAACACACTCTTCACCATATACACCACCCCACACCTCATCCACACCACCCCATGGCACCCCAAAGGCACCCACGCTTTTCGGACCAAGAACTCCGGGTCATGGTGGAGGAAATCATAAGAGTTGAACCCCAGCTCTTCGGCTCACAGGTGCAGCACACCACTATAGCCAGGAAGGCGGAGCTATGGCAGCGGATCGTGGACAGGGTAAACGCGGTGGGACAGCATCCCAGAAATCGAGACGACATCCGCAAACGCTGGAACGACTTACGGGGAAAGGTGCGCTCGATGGTCTCGCGACACAACATCGCAGTGCAGAAGACTGGCGGGGGACCCCCACCCACTCCACCCGAATTCACAGCATGGGAGCAAGAGGTACTAAACATCCTGCATCCTGATGGCCTCGCTGGAGTACACGGAGGAATGGACTCTGGTAAGTACAATCTCAACTACTTCACCCCCCCCCCAGCATGCTAACCCCCACCACCACCCTCACCCCCAAACCCCCATCACACATCCTCCCTGAGAATGTCTCTCCAGCACAACCCACCCAAGACCAACCCCTGCATGCCACCACAAACTATGGACACCCATCACCTAAGCATGACCACTGCACATACCCCCCCCCCCAAACACCCCCACAACACCTCCCCCAAGGGAATGACAGCACTGGGGGACAAAGGCACCCATAAATCGCACACAATAGCACACACAGAAACAATAACCATACTCTCTTACCCCATGCAGGACCCGAACGCCAACACACCGGCCAGGAGGGTCCAGAAATGTCCATCCCCCCCCCCGGAAGAGGCCCCCAGTGATGACAGCAGCTCTGTCGACCTGGAACCTGATAACCAGCCCGGACCATCGGGGACCTCTGGACAGTCGGTTCCCCACACACAGGCCACAGCAGACCCAACCCCCTCTGGGAACAACAGCACAGCTCCCACCCAGCGGGCCCATGCCTCTGTCTCTAGGACAGGTCAATCAGCGGTGTGTCTGCCACTACAGGGCACCCAGGCTAACCCACCACCCCAACAACAACAGGGACCTGGGGGCAGTGGTAGTGGGCACACCGTCCAGAGGACAGAGGCCGGGGGAAACAGGGCAACTCGGAGGGCTGCTGTGCGACAGGGGGGGGGAGGAGAGGCCCAGGGAACCGACTCTCCAAGAGGCCCTCACCACCATCATGGCAGCCTACCACCACTCCCAAGAGACGATGGCGACGGTACTGGCCAGGTTCCAGGAGATCCAGGCACAGTAGGAGGAACGCTACATGGGGTTCACCAATCAACTCACCAACATCTCTACCGCTATGGGGAGCATAGTCCAGGCCCTCAACCGGATAGAAGACACGTTGCGGGACCATGTGGCACCACACAGGGCCCCTGTCACTAGCCTGGACCAGGAACAGCCTACCACCTCCGCCGGCGCTAGTGGACAGGAGGCCCCACCACAACGACAGGCCACCAGAACCCCACCTCCTGCTGAAGAACCACCACCCCGCAAGAGGAGCCTGAGATCCAAAAAAAAGACAGAGTAGGATGTCAAGACCCCCGCCAGCATGAGATACCCCCTGAAGTCATCCCACTGTCCCACATTGCCACCCTGTCCAACCTTGAACTGCCCCTGCTCCATCCTTCCACAGGCATATGGACAATGCACCTGTGAGACTGAGAACTGGACTCTGCCATGGACATTACTCCACCCCCACCCATCACCGTGTTAATATCATGTACCATTATCTAGCACCAAAAATAAATCACTCAATGCACTGAAATCATGCTGGAGTCAGGCTGTATTATTTACAAATGTATAACACATTACCGATCAATTATGTTCTGTTAACTTTGTGCTGAACACATACCGAGATCAATAAGCATTAGTCCATGGGCTAACCAAGCAGAAGTCACGCAGTGGGTCATACAGCACTGAAAAGGGAAGGGAAAATCAAACATCAGTTTTAAAGAACTGGGGGGTCATAGACAAAGTTGAGAAGCTGGAGGCTTTCAGGAAAAGTAAAATGGCGTGTGTGATTCTTACCTGTGTGCTACTGAAAATACTGTTGGATAACTCTGTCCCTGTTGTCTGTGTCGTCCTCTGAGTCTTCCTCCTCTTCACTCTCCACAGGCTCCACAGCTGCTTCAACACCACCATCTGGACCATCCTCCTGCAGGAAAGGCACCTGACGTCGCAATGCCAGATTGTGAAGCATACAGCAGGCCACGATGATCTGGCACACCTTCTTTGGTGAGTACATCAGGGATCCCCCTGTCATATGCAGGCACCTAAACCTGGCCTTCAGGAGGCCAAAGGTCCTTTCTATGATCCTCCTAGTTCGCCCATGGGCCTCATTGTACCGTTCCTCAGCCCTGGTCCGGGGATTCCTCACTGGGGTCAATAGCCAAGGCAGGTTGGGGTAACCAGAGTCACCTATTAGCCACACATGTTGTCTCTGTAGCTGTTCCATCACATAAGGGATGCTGCTATTACGCATCACATACGCGTCATGCACTGAACCAGGGAACATGGCATTCACATGGGAGATGTACTGGTCAGCCAAACAGACCACCTGGACGTTCATAGAATGGTAACTTTTCCTGTTTCTGTACACCTGCTCATCGTCTTTTGGGGGGACTAAGGCTACATGGGTCCCATCAATGGCACCAATTATGTTGGGAATATGTCCAAGGGCATAAAAATCACCCTTCACAGTGGCCAAATCAACCTCCTCAGGGAATATAATGTAACTCCGCATGTGTTTCGTCAGGGCAGACAACACTCTACACAAAACTTTTGAAAACATTGGCTGAGACATTCCAGATGACATGGCCACTGTTGTCTGGAATGAGCCACTTGCAAGAAAATGGAGGACTGACAGCACCTGCACCAGAGGGGGAATTCCTGTGGGTTGGCGGATGGGGGACATCAGGGCTGGCTCCAGCTGGGCACACAGTTCATGGATAGTGGCACGGTCAAGTCGGTATCGTAGTATGATGTGGCGTTCTTCCATTGTCGACAGGTCCACCAGCGGTCGGTACACGCGAGGATTCATCCTTCTCCTCGCAAGTCCCAGCGGACGGTGCCTAGGAATGACAACATGGAGCACAGAGTCAAGCTAATCACTGGTACGTTCACCACAGCTTGCATAGCACACGCTTATCTATGTATTGAAAGGCGTGTATGTGTGGCAATGCAAGGCCTAGGCCTGTGTGTCGCAGTAGAAATTATGCCATGTGGGCCCTTGAAATGGCGGCTGCCTGACCTGTGAAGTGGGACAATGGGATGTGAGGTCACTGTGCTGGCGGAGCACACCGTGGCGGTAGGCGGTCGAAGACCGCTATACGGAGCCGCATTGGATAACATTGAAGCCTATGGGGTTCAGGAGCCAATAACGATGTGCGCCGGCGGTAGCGGTACGCACCGCCGCGGTACGCACCGCCGCGGGCGTGACCGCCATTTTCTATCTGCTTAATCACTCGAGACCTGATCATCCACAGGAGAGGACCTATACTGCAAGTGCTGCTGTGAACTCGGTCTGGAAGAGACAATGGCTGCTGCGACTGGGAAAAGGGCCCCTGCCTTCACGTCTGAAGATTTGGAGAAGCTCGTGGATGGGGTCCTCCCCCAGTATGCGTTACTCTACGGTCCTCCAGACCAACAGGTGAGTACACCGGGTGCACATGGAATGGGCGATGCCTGTGTGGAGTGGGGTGGATGTAAGTTGGTGGGGTGGGGGGCGAATGAGGAGTGCAACGCATGACAGATGAGAGCATGTGCTATATTGCAAGGTTGGGGAGGGGGGCCAATCACATCTAACATGCAGTAAGTTGATGAATGTTTCCTTCCCACCCTGTACATGTCACATAGGTCAGCGCCCATCAGAAAGTCGAGATTTGGCGTGCCATCGCCAAGGAAGTCCGGGCCCTGGGGGTCCACGTCAGACGGGGCACCCACTGCCGCAAGAGGTGGGAGGACATCCGCCGCGGAACCAGGAAGACCGCTGAGTCACTGCTGGGGATGGCCTCCCAACCTAGGAGGGGTGCCAGTCGTACCCTGACCCCCCTGATGTCCCGGATCCTGGCGGTGGCCTACCCTGATTTGGATGGGCGCTTGAGAGCATCACAGCAGACACAAGGGGGTGAGTATCAGCACATTCTGCTATCTTTCTGCGCAGTGGAGGCGTCTGGGTGGGGGAGGAGGGTTGTGGGTGACATTAGGCCAGGGCGCTTTCTGTAGTGTAGTCCTCTCCCTTAGGCATGGCCCTGTGCTCCCGGCCCCCACCTCTGTAGGGTGACAAGTACAGCTATTGATGGTCCAGCCTCACACATGTGCGCGTTTGTCGTCTCTTGACCTGTTGTCCTAGTCAGAAGTACTGAGTAGTGTACCCCGAATGCGCGGCTTAGTGCATGCGGCTCCTGTGTCTGTCCTCTCCGCCAACGGTGTTGACATTGCATGCACTCAACCAGGTCTTCTTTTTTCTCCCCCCACCCTTCTTCTTCATCTTCTTGTGCATGTGTGCATTAGCATCATCAGGCGGAGGAGATTTGGCATCGGAGCACGAGGGAGCTGCAAGTCACAAGGCCCCGGTGGGCCCAGGAACAGACACCGAGGGCACCAGTGATCCGGAGGGCGAGGGGAGCATCACAACGGGGACCGGTGGTGAGAGCAGCGACACAGACACGTCCTCGGATGGGTGCTCCCTAGCGGTGGCGGCAACATCCGTGCCCCCCGCCTCTACAGGTTAGCCGCCACCCAGCGCACCAGCCCCGCCCTCCCTGCAGCCCCTCAGCCTACGCTCCGTGCCCGCTCGCCCAGGAAGGCGGGCGTCTCCTTCGCCCCGGGCACCTCAGCCCCTGCCACCCCTGCTGCCCTCAGTGCGGAGCTCATTGACCTTGTGAGGACGCTCATTGTTGGGCAGACTACCCTTTTGAATGCCATCCAGGGGGTAGAAAGGGAGGTGCATCGGAGCAAGGCCTACCTGGAGGGCATTCATTCGGGTCAGGCTGCCCATCAACGATCGTTCACTGCTCTGGCCTCAGCACTGACGGCAGCCATTGTCCCTGTTTCCAGCCTCCCTCTTCTGACTGCCTCCACCCTGTCTCTGTCTCCTGTTCCTCAGCCTATCCCAACCACACCATCTGACCAGCCTGCACACACCTCAACACCCAAGGGCAGCTCATCCAGACACAAGCACCACAGATCCCACAAACACTCACCCAAGCAACACCCAGATGCAGACATTCCAACAGTCACTATCACCCCTGTGTCCCCCTCCTCCTCGTCTCCCTCCTCCCTCCCTGTGACGTCTACACTCCCACCTGCATGCACACCAACATCAGCCAGTGCTTCCATCACCACCACACCCTCCTGTACAGTCCGCACGCGTGCAGTCACCACCCCCACTGCCATTTACACGTCCCCTGTGTCCTCTCCCACTGTGTCTGTCACCACCTCTTCCAAGACACACAAACGCAGGCAGCCACCCACCCACCCAACAGACATCCACCTCACGACAGCCTACAGCACCAGCACCTTCACCCAATGACAGCACACCTGACTCTCCTACAACCACATCCTCTTCCTCCACTCCCATCACCACTTCTCCTACCCTTTACCTTGGCCCTAAAAAACTTTTCCTGGCTAATCTTAACCTCTTTCCCTCCGATGACCTACCCCCTCCATCTGCAAAGAGTCCCAAGAGCACCACAGCCACCACCAGCCCAGCTTCGGGTGTCACTGTTGTGCATGGGTTCTGGAGTCCACCCTTTGCCAGCAGTGACACCTCAATCAGCAGCAAGGACACATCCAGCCCCCCCCCCGGCAAGAGGACCAGGAAACACAAGGGCCGCCGTACGAGGACTGACACGGCTGCCCCCAAGGAGCAGAGTTCACCCACTTCACCAGCCACAACATCTAGGGGTGGCAAGGGCCCGAGAGCCCCATCTAAGGAGCGTAAGGGCAGCAGGGCGGAGAAGTCAGCCAGCAGGAGCGCGGAGCAGGTGGGCCCCACATGCCACATCCCAGCTGTAAAGGAGGACACCAAAGGGCCCAGGACTCCGTCACCGAAGGGTCCAGAAACATCACGGTCGGAGGGCGACTGAGCAGGGAGTCCAGCCCAGGTCTGGCTCCCTTGACCTACTGGATGTGCACCGCTGAACAGGGCCCGCCGTGCAGAAGAGCACCGCTGAACAGGGCACGCTGTGAAGATAGGCACCGCTGAACAGGGCCCGCCGCGAAGATAGGCATCGCTGAACAGGGCCCGCCGTGCAGAAGAGCACCGCTGAACAGGGCCCGCCGTGAAGATAGGCACCGCTGAACAGGGCCCCGCCGTGAAGATAGGCACCGCTGAACAGGGCCCGCCGTGCAGAAGAGCACCGCTGAACAGGGCCCGCCGTGCAGAAGAGCACCGCTGAACAGGGCCCGCCGTGCAGAAGAGCACCGCTGAACAGGGCCCCGCCGTGAAGATAGGCACCGCTGAACAGGGCCCGCCGTGAAGATAGGCACCGCTGAACAGGGCCCCGCCGTGAAGATAGGCACCGCTGAACAGGGCCCGCCGTGCAGAAGAGCACCGCTGAACAGGGCCCGCCGTGCAGAAGAGCACCGCTGAACAGGGCCCGCCGTGAAGATAGGCACCGCTGAACAGGGCCCGCCGTGCAGAAGAGCACCGCTGAACAGGGCCCGCCGTGAAGATAGGCACCGCTGAACAGGGCCCGCCGTGAAGATAGGCACCGCTGAACAGGGCCCCGCCGTGAAGATAGGCACCGCTGAACAGGGCCCGCCGTGCAGAAGAGCACCGCTGAACAGGGCCCGCCGTGCAGAAGAGCACCGCTGAACAGGGCCCGCCGTGCAGAAGAGCACTGCTGAACAGGGCCCGCCGTGCAGAAGAGCACCGCTGAACAGGGCCCCGCCGTGCAGAAGAGCACCGCTGAACAGGGCCCCGCCGTGCAGAAGAGCACCGCTGAACAGGGCCCGCCGTGAAGATAGGCACCGCTGAACAGGGCCCCGCCGTGAAGATAGGCACCGCTGAACAGGGCCCCGCCGTGAAGATAGGCACCGCTGAACAGGGCCCGCCGTGCAGAAGAGCACCGCTGAACAGGGCCCGCCGTGCAGAAGAGCACCGCTGAACAGGGCCCGCCGTGCAGAAGAGCACCGCTGAACAGGGCCCGCCGTGCAGAAGAGCACCGCTGAACAGGGCCCCGCCGTGCAGAAGAGCACCGCTCCGCTGGGCACCGCCGTCTCAAGCACCGCTCCGCTGGGCCCTTCCTGTCAAGCACCGCTCCGCTGGGCCCCGCCGTCTTAAGCACCGCTCTGCTGGGCCCCGCCGTCTCAAGCACCGCTCCGCTGGGCACCGCCGTCTCAAGCACCGCTCCGCTGGGCCCTTCCTATCAAGCACCGCTCCGCTGGGCCCTTCCTGTCAAGCACCGCTCCGCTGGGCCCCGCCGTCTTAAGCACCGCTCTGCTGGGCCCCGCCGTCTCAAGCACCGCTCCGCTGGGCACCGCCGTCTCAAGCACCGCTCCGCTGGGCCCTTCCTATCAAGCACCGCTCCGCTGGGCCCCGCCGTCTCAAGCACCGCTCCGCTGGGCCCTTCCTGTCAAGCACTGCTCCGCTGGGCCCTTCCTGTCAAGCACTGCTCCGCTGGGCCCTTCCTGTCAAGCACCGCTCCGCTGGGCCCTTCCTGTCAAGCACCGCTCTGCTGGGCCCTTCCTGTCAAGCACCGCTCCGCTGGGCCCTTCCTGTCAAGCACCGCTCCGCTGGGCCCCGCCGTCTCAAGCACCGCTCCGCTGGGCCCTTCCTGTCAAGCACCGCTCCGCTGGGCCCCGCCGTCTCAAGCACCGCTCCGCTGGGCCCTTCCTGTCAAGCACCGCTCCGCTGGGCCCTTCCTGTCAAGCACCGCTCCGCTGGGCCCCGCCGTCTCAAGCACCGCTCCGCTGGGCCCCGCCGTCTCAAGCACCGCTCCGCTGGGCCCTTCCTGTCAAGCACCGCTCCGCTGGGCACCGCCGTCTCAAGCACCGCTCCGCTGGGCCTTTCCTGTCAAGCACCGCTCCGCTGGGCCCTTCCTGTCAAGCACCGCTCCGCTGGGCCCCGCCGTCTCAAGCACCGCTCCGCTGGGCCCCGCCGTCTCAAGCACCGCTCCGCTGGGCCCTTCCTGTCAAGCACCGCTCCGCTGGGCACCGCCGTCTCAAGCACCGCTCCGCTGGGCCTTTCCTGTCAAGCACCGCTCCGCTGGGCCCTTCCTGTCAAGCACCGCTCCGCTGGGCCCCGCCGTCTCAAGCACCGCTCCGCTGGGCCCTTCCTGTCAAGCACCGCTCCGCTGGGCCCTTCCTGTCAAGCACCGCTCCGCTGGGCCCTTCCTGTCAAGCACCACTCCGCTGGGCCCCGCCGTCTCAAGCACCACTCCGCTGGGCACCGCCGTCTCAAGCACCGCTCCGCTGGGCCCTTCCTGTCAAGCACCGCTCCGCTGGGCCCCGCCGTCTCAAGCACCGCTCCGCTGGGCACCGCTCCGCTGGGCACCGCCGTCTCAAGCACCGCTCTGCTGGGCCCTTCCTGTCAAGCACCGCTCCGCTGGGCACCGCCGTCTCAAGCACCGCTCCGCTGGGCCCTTCCTGTCAAGCACTGTTTATGGTTCATTGTGCCCACCATGCCTCCTCCTTGACCAGTGGAGACTGTCATCCACCTGATGGACTGTGGCTTTGCACTCCCCAGGATGGCACAGTGGGCAACCCACCCACTGTAGAGACTTGAGAGACTGTGGCTTTGCACTCCCCAGGATGGCACAGTGGGCAACCCACCCACTGTAGAGACTTGAGAGACTGTGGCTTTGCACTCCCCAGGATGGCACAGTGGGCAAACCACCCACTGTAGAGACTTGAGAGACTGTGGCTTTGCACTCCCCAGGATGGCACAGTGGGCAACCCACCCACTGTAGAGACTTGAGAGACTGTGGCTTTGCACTCCCCAGGATGGCACAGTGGGCAACCCACCCACTGTAGAGACTTGAGAGACTGTGGCTTTGCACTCCCCAGGATGGCACAGTGGGCAAACCACCCACTGTAGAGACTTGAGAGACTGTGGCTTTGCACTCCCCAGGATGGCACAGTGGGCATGGTGGCCCCTTCGTGGATCTGGCGTCGTGGACTCATGTGGCTGTGGTGCCCCCCCCTTCCCTTCCCCCTGAGGTGCCTGTAGTTTTTTCATCAGATGCCCCTGCAGTGTTCTCTCCAAAGGACTCAGGTCTCCTGTGTGGGCTTTGCCCTTGTGTCGCTACACTGTAGCCCACGGACTGTTCTATTTAACTTTGATGTAGAGGACTAATTGCCTCGGTTCTCCATGGCAGTGTATATAGTATTATTTTGTTATGGATATTTTGCATAGTTGACCGATACATATCAGAGTCTATTTTTTATATAAATTTTTCTTCACAATTTAATTATGTCTTTGCATTTTTCAGGGGGGTTTGGGTGGTGTCACTGTGCATTGTTGCTCTGCATTGGTGTGTACATAGTTTGGGGGGGTGGGGGTCGCATATGTGTGTGCCCGTAACCTTTCCTCCTCCCCCCCTCCCGTGTGTCGTAGGTGCAGTACTCACCGTTGTCGTCTGCGCCGGCGTTCGTACTCGTGGTAGATGAGAAGGTAGACGAGAGCAGGTAGGATGTTTAATTCGGGTTCCATGCTGTCCTCCGTACTCGTGGAGTGTGTTTTGGTGAGCGTTTTCCCGTCCGTAGTCTGTTTCCGCCGTGTTTTTATCGGCGGGGCTCCCGCCCCGGAAAAGGTGGCGGATTGGTGAGTTGTAATACTGTGGGCGGTACATTGTCTGCCGCCTGCCTGTTGGCGGTGACCGCCGCGCTGTTTGTCTGTACGGCCGTGGCGGTAGGAGTGTTAATGTGGCGGGCTGTGTTGGCGGTTGCCGCCAGGGTCAGAATTCCATTTTGTCGACCGCCGGCCTGTTGGCGGGTTGGCCGCCGCTTTATCACCGACCGCCAGGGTTAGAATCACCCCCATAGTTCTAAGGTTAGGAATTAGCAGCTAGAAGTCTCTATCAGATATAGCATTTAGAAGGAAGCCCAAGAATTTGCTGAGCTCTGGTTCAGCAAGCCACATTAATTTTCCACTTGCCCACCTCTGTATTTTTCATGAAATATATTCTACCACTGTGGCAGCAATAGTCCTTTAAAGATGGGGACGGCAGGGAGCACAGGATTAAGTGAATAAACACAAACATCTCATTAACTGTTTTATGATCTTTTGAAAACTGGCAAAATACTTTAAATTCATAGGAGGCGTCAATCACTGTACACAACCAAGCCCAAGGCCACTCAAGAACTGCATATGTTTTTAAAGCTGAAGCTGTACATCCCCAAAAGAGCTGAGCTTTCACGGGAAGTAACGCGGCCTAAAACTACATCTGTCAACAACGTAACACATGCAAAAAGAACAGATGATACACAGGATGCTCAACAATGTCAAACATTCACCCCCAGTCAGAGATCTGGGCCTAAATCGATGAGCAAAAAAATGACGGATTCAGGCCCAGATCTTTGACTGCTGTGAATGTTTGACATTGTTCCACATTACGTCCATCATCAGTTATTTCTTGCATTTGTCATCCCTAGTAGGACGGGTATGCCCAGACGTGGGTCTTGTGCTTTCTATGCCACCGGATTCAGGTTAGCCTGGCTGACAAGAGGTGATACCCCAGGGTGCTTGCATCTGGCCCAGGAAAGACCTGGCCTGACAGTTTGGCCTGGACTGTTCCCATGTGGAGCAGGGTCAAAACTGATCTCCGTATAGCTGGGTCCAAACTGGAATGGGGTGGTGAGCAAAAAACACAATGGATTTAGGCCCAGATCTCTGACTGGGGTGAATGTTTGACACTGTTCAGCATTCAGTCCATCATCTGTTCTTTGAACAATGTAACACAAGCACCAGGTTTGAATCGCTGCATCCACTGAGCAAACTGTGAGTCCTGGCAAATCAGAAAAAAGGTATACTGTAGTTTGTGTTTGTTGTGAAGGCAATGCAAGGTTTGCTGTAAGTAAAACTGTGAAAAATAAGATTTGAATTCTGTCTGTCTCCTAAACTTTAATCTCATCTCCCAAGATTTAAAGACAATGTATTAAACTTTGATGTCAGAAAGAGAAACCCATCTAGTGGCTAGATTCCACAGTGTGAAACTGGAAAATCTGGGAATCAATATAGCTTCTATGCTTGACTAAATTCTGCAATTGCAGGCATATACTATGTTTAATGCATTTTTGTTCGGTAGATCTTGCCTGAGGAAGCACATGCACTACCACTTGTAAGACATTTTGTTAGCTTAAAGTCGGCTTACACCTCATCCACTGCTTTGGTTGGATTAATTGTGGCTCTCATTTCCGTGCTTCTCTTTGGTTAGGCTCTGCCAGTTTTACTTCTGCATCAAGTGGTTGTCCCTCTTCTAGAGCACAGCCCCAGCACTGCTCATTCTGGGGTCTGGTGTGCTTCTACAGTTTGCATGCTTTCAGAGGTACTTTTTTATTTTAGTTGTAACACTCCATAAGTGTGCATGCGTTTGCAGGCCATGTTTCCCTTTTTCCCGCTCCACGTTTCTGTTGCCCTGACATTGCTTTCTGGGTAGTTGTTGGATTGTATTGCTAGCCCCATTGTTTTTGCTTGCCCTGTTCTTGTTGCTCCATTGTTGTTGGCTTCCCCATTGTTAATGCTTTCCTCGTTATTGCTTGCCTCATTGTTGTTGTCCCGTCACAGTTGTAGCTTGCCCCATCATTGCTTGCCTTGTCATTGTTGCCTCGTTGTTGCTTGCCCTGTCATCATTGCCCTGTCACCCTCTCCTCCCTCGTTGTTGCTTGCACCATAACCACTGTCCCCACATTCTCGCTTTCCTCCTACCCTGCCCCCCATCACCTTCTTGTCTGCCCTGTCCCACGCCAGGCATGTTGCACAGCAGCACAGCCCCTGCACAGCATGACTGAAAGTAAAGAAGAAAAAAAACGATATGATGAAGTCAGCGTATCCCATATCACAGTACTTTTTTTCTATACTTTCAGTCAAAGAAAACACTGACCTTTTGGCTTTGCCAATGCTTGCGAGAATTATATTTCTACCGTCTGTGTTTGCACACTGGCACTACTGTCTATGATAATGGGCAACATGGTATGTCTGCAGTCTAGAGTCTCTCAATGTTTTTAGGCCTGCCTCAGCCTGATGTGGTGAGAGTCTAGAATTACCCAACCAATTTATCATCGCTCACAAAGAACCTCACAGTGGATGTGCAGTCATCGTCCAAATCAATTACTTGTTACTAGGGCCTTATTTAGAGTTTGGCGGACGGGATACTCTGTCACAAATATGACAAATGTTCCACTAGCCATTTTACAGGAGCATTAGCCAGGACCAGAGAAATTATGTAATTTTGCCGCTACTGCATTTTCTGCATAGTTATGGATTTGCAGCATCTGCCACATAATTCATCATCTGATGCATAATCTGTAGAGTTTACCAAAAAAGAGAATTTTGTTAGTATCTAAAATGGATAAAAAGTTGCTAAAAACATGGCAACATGAATCTCGGCACATTAGAAGGCCCATAACAAAGGTTGATTGGTCATCTTTAATTTGCTTATTGCTGTATTTGGATATTAAACTGACACCAACAAGGTGAAATATTTTCTCAGTGTTATCATGTGCAAAAACTACAAAATAATTAATACTATCACAAAATGTGCTGCATCACACTGCATAATTTGCCCTTTCTTTCTGCATAATTTAGTCATCCCTGCTGCATAATTTGGTCCTCCCATACCGCATAATTCCAATGGCCCCTGATTATACCCTATGATACTTGCAATAAGGCCAATAGGATATTCATCATGTTTTTGACAGAGAATTCCATCCACCAAACTGTAAGTAAAGTCCCTGTGAGCCTTTGGCTGATCATTTTCATGTTAGGGTCATTTTTCCAGAAATCCAACATTGTGCCTATTGTTTCAGAAACCAAAAAATCATCTGTGCATGGCACAAGAAAAACAAAACCATGTTCTACGCAGAAAAAAAACAATCCCACAGCAATTTTACTTTTATTGAGGAGAAATGTAAGGATTAATGATCCCAACTACTAGGACAACTGTACCATAACCAACATGTTCCCTTTGTCCATGCCAATGTCTTAGATTTGTTGCTTTTTGGCCACTGTTTGTGGGGGCCCTGATCCTGAAGGATCCCTGCAACTGGAAACCTGGTGCAGTCGATGCAGCCCTCCATTTTTCTCACAAAGCTGTGGTCTTGAAGAGCTAAACACCCTCAACTTCATCTGGACACGACCTAACCCGCGGCAGCAATTATAGAGTTTGAGGTATAGTGGCAACACACACTAGGGCTGATGTCTAATGGCTTGCCCTTTAGAAATAGATACACTAGCAGAAAGGGTTTGTTTTTTGTGGGTTTGAAATATTTGCAAAGTTTTATGTGCAATAATGATCGTAAACATTAGATTCGTGCACATGGAAAATACTTTCTAAACACTAATGGTGTCATTAGGGTTACTCATAGCTGGTTCTGAATATCTTTATACTTGTGAGAATGGCATTGGCAAAACTCAGGATGGATGCAACCTACAAAGTACAACAAGTACTGTCCATCCCCTACTTCTTATTACTCCCCTGTTTGTTCTGTGTCCATCACAGCTTTGGGGGTAATACTCAAGGTTTTCACCGAGGGCAGACCCATAAGGCTTTAAATAGCACACGAAGGTAGGGACTAGCGCACTGCATCTCAGCGATATGACAAGGTGTGCCCTCCCCAGACGGACATCTGACAAAGGAAAACTTTCCAATTTGATTGGTAGGACTATTAAACCTTCACGAATGCACATACGTGGGCTGGCAATGAGCTACTGCTCAACTGACAGGGCCTAGGAATATAATTTGGAGTTCATCTACAGATCAAAGACCACCTCTCTGGACACTTCTCTGCATGTGGAGATGAACTCCAACTAGGCTCCATCTTCGTAAGTTTGCAGTTTACTCACCCAACTCTAAATAGGCACTGGAGGAGCAGAATGTCTGCCACTGTACAGTAAATGTTCTATTGCCAACAGCCTCTTCAAAATATCTTAAATTGTTGAGAAAAAATAGCATGCAAGTGCTTTGGATCGCATTCCAGTCCATCGATTATCATTGTTTGTGACACTCTTGACAGAGGTCAGCCATATGCAAATAATTCTTGTTCCTGTTCATATAAGAGTAGTCCTTTCCAAATTGAGAGCTCGAGTCCCCCCAAGACAGGAACATAAGCAACCCCAAACCGGTCGTTCCAGTCTCGAGTAGCACAGGGGCAAAAAAAAATGGATGGGTTAGAATGCAGCCTAGAGTAATTTCCAGAAGCTGATATGAACTCAAGTATTCCAGCCATCACTCTTTTGTTTTCCTACGTGCAACACTACCAGCGCCATAGGTATACCCAGACGTGGGCCCTGTGCCCTGGAAATCAAGGTGGACATCTGTGATGATGATCAGTCTAGGACTGCTTGTTTTCATGTTAAGATGCGACCTATCCTGGCAGTTCAGGTTGGACTGTTCCTACTGGGGCCCAGCCATATCTAATTTGCATGACAGTGGTTGCTGTCTAGATTACACAGTGGGCAAAATTAACTAGTATGGGGCCAGAGTAATTACCAGTGACTGATATTAATTTAAGGATTGTACCCTTCTCTTTTTTTGGTATCTTCAGAACACCCCCCTAAGTGCCACGGGTATGCCCGAATGGGAGTCCCTACGGACCAGGGGTTATAAACCTCACCTAATTTGCAATTAGTGGCTACAAGGCTTAACACTAGCAACTTGGATGCATGGATTTCATGTGCAAACCAATTTTCTGTCATTCATGTTCGAATAATTTCCACCTGATGGTCAAATTCCAGAATCCACTTCCAAATCTCCTCTCAGAAGGAGCAATAACTGGGAGTTGTGGATGCATATGTGCAGCACTAACCCCTGTGAAGCTATAGCTCTGAGTTATGCCTTCTTGTAAATGTTAAAAATACGCAAGGCATAATATGGGGATCGTTATTATACACCATAGATGTATCTGACCACCACTCATGCAAACACTGCATCAAAGGTCACCTGAGATGTTCGGTTTGCATGAAAGTACTCAAACCATCTGCAAGTAGCCAATCCAGATGCAATATGGGAAGGTGACGTTGCAGTAACAGTACTGAATTACCCTCATCTCTCATTCTAACAGCCTTTCTAACATGTCTAACAATGCTGTTTCATCATTTTGGTGGGGCCGAGAACCAGAGCGACATTCTTCCTGGAGACCATTTATTTCAAAGTGAGTAGTTAGTTGCCGCTGAACCATCTATTTGATGATTTTTGTGCAGGGGGATGTCTTGGTAATAAGTCTGAAGTTTGAGGGTTCACCGCACACAGAATGTTTCTTTAATAATGGTGTGCTGCAAGTGTGTTTTGGACACACTGTAACCTTCCCTTCCATCACAAAAGCTGTAAGTACCTCTGATATTATAAGGCTGAGGATCAGAATACGCTCTTTAACCAGGGAGCAATAGCAAGGGTTGACCTGACATCGAGTGACATTTATACCTTTGATGGTTTTATCCATCTCCTCAGGTAACACGTGTCATTGAGAAAACTGGAGCTGCACGGTGCTGTAAACCTCCCTGTGGTCTCCAGAATTAGGAGCAACCCTGTCCTCACATTGTCAACCCAGTTGAGCAGCAGTCTTCTCTCCCATGGAGTGTATTATATGTACACTGAACTCCTAGACCACTTGGGCTTTTTCATAGATCTGAAAGATGTCTCCTCTAAGAAGATGTTAAAAATCAGTAGTGCAGCTGCATGCCTTCAGGATTCCAGTGCTTTCCACAGATCAATTACTACTGTCTTATCTTCCTAGAGGCTGCTCTTGGTAATTTATTCCTAGCACCGCTTAGACACAAAATTCCTCTGTCTACCATTTCTGGTAATCGTGTTTTTTTTTAGGTCGAGCATGCAAGTGCTCTGGCCTGTTGTAATCTATCTGTGGGCTTTTAAACACACTCACTGCACGCTCATCACTATCACTCATTCATGGGCTTGCCTTTCAAAAATCCTTTGTTATCATACTTTACTTTTGTCCCTCCTTGGGGCACTTTTGTTACCGCCTTAGACACTGACCCTATTGCATGGATAACTGCAAGACTGCCGATACGTTTGACTGCGAGCAAACTTCTTTTTCCTTTTGTGTCTCTCATTCGCGCTCATGCTCACGGTGCTTTTAATCGGCTCGCTTATATCAACTGTTTTACTTTTCATTTTCAATTTATGTGGCAAGAAAAGTCCAGTTAGGAATTTACAACGCTAATAGCTCTAACTCGTGCAAACATGAGACCCATTGTATTGCAAATGCTTGTTTTCTTTGCTGACATTTCCATTAATGGCACAAGATAATAACAGATGCCTAACAAGGTGGAATTGTATAAGTTAAGTCAATCATCAACATGTGAAGGTGGCATGAGGTCCATTAAGAAAGGCTCAAAGGCTGGGCAGGTCACATTATTTTTTTCTCTTTTCTAGAGTTTTAACTTTCTTGAATCTGTGAAGGTATAATAATCCTTATATATCAAAGATTGTCAAACTCAGGAACTCAACTTTCTGATTTGACTATCTTTCCCTCTCTCCATCATGGATTGTGCATTTATCATTTCCTTTATTGCTCAGAAGTAACCGAAAGGTAGCAAGTAGTGCTTTAGAAAACTCACATATAAATGAGCTAGAGTTGGGATACAGTACAACATATATATATATATATATATATAGAGAGAGAGAGAGAGAGATATACACACACACACTCACACACACTGCCTAACAGAGACAATGGGGGTTATTCTAACTTTGGAGGAGGTGTTAATCCGTCCCAAAAGTGACAGAAAAGTGACGGATTTACCACCAGCCGTATTACGAGTCCATTATATCCTATGGAACTCGTAATACGGCTGGTGGTATATCCGTCACTTTACCGTCACTTTTGGGACGGATTAACACTCCTCCAAAGTTAGAATAACCCCCAATATATTTACAATGCAAATTGAACTCAAACAATATAAATTATTCCATACTTAATGCACCAAAAATTATAAACCATACAATACAGTCCTGTATAAACACTACACACCGTTCGTGATCAAAAAATGGTTGACACTAGGGGTGGACGGAACTCTTGGAGTTTCACCCTGCCGAATTCCGTGAAGTTACATGAAAACTCAGCAAGATCCAGCAGAGTTTTGCAAGCGGGCATAAATCAGTATGTTGCTCTGATTTTTAGGGCCAGGACTTTGTTCCGCATTGACAAATCAGTGTGAAAGGCACCACATGGCATGCCAGAGGGCGTTGCTGCTCGAGCTGGGTTTACTGCCACTCGAGTAGATTTTCTATTTGAACAGCAGATTTCCCAATGCAAACAGTCGCAACTGCCGACATTGGGAAAATCTCACCGGGTGGCCTCCTAGCGTCCGAAAGTTACACTAAGGGCTGCCAATTCACACCTGAGAAAAACCTCTGCCACACTGTGGTTGGCAGAATTCAGCCACAACTCTGTGTTACATGTGTAATGTGGAGTTTATCTCCCACACTTAGTTGACACCTGAAATCATGGCGCAATACTAACAGAGTTACTGTAATGATGGCATAGTTCAAGCCAACTTCACAAAAACACTGTTCCAAATTTCTATTGGGTCATGAGAAAACACTTTAATATAGCGGACAGCACACCTCCCAACAAAACTGATACTTTTTTACAGGTTGTAAACCTTTACTGCTCCCAGTCCACCTCGTCGCAACCAATGAAAACAAACTGCGGCACCACAAAACTCAGCAGCAACTGAAATGCAGTGCAAAAGTAACCTGACAATGAAATGGAAAATGTTACACAGTCCCGGAAATTAAACTGACCTCCTGGATTAGGGTTATGAGGTGTTGGTGACAAAAAGGGAGTATTTCATAACTTAGGCACCCAAGAAGATCCGGGAGAGCAGTTTCTTAGGCAAGGGGTACAAACCTTGATGATGAGGGGGACAGGTTTGTAGCCTCACCCACTGATAATGGTATCCAAGCTCAAAGGCACAAGGGCTCACAATAAACCAGGTACCCCCTTCTCGAACAAGCTATTCAGTAGCCCAACTGGGTGCTGGACACATGCCACAAAGACAAGTCACACAAAGAACATTACAATAAATCCCAGTGCACAACAAGTTTGCTCACCAGGCAGCCACCACTCAGGCCCCTTATACATGTTGCAGTTGTTATTGTGACAGCCCTCCTCACATCACTGCTGAGGAGGTCTTCTATGCTCTAAGTTTTATGTGTGGACTCCCTGGTCCTTTCACACACACTGTGCATACCAGAAGAGCTTCAACAGAGCCTATCGGCATGTCCCCAACTTGGACTAAATAGGTAGAAAAGACCAGCCTGCTGCCCATGTGCTTCAGGATGGCCAGCTTCAGTGCCTTGAAAGGTGTCCCAATTTACAGCAAATCTTACAAAAACAACTCCCCATTTTGAGGGTTTCTTTCAGTTACCCTGGCTGCCTAATGGCCTGTCTAGAGGTCTGTTTCAGAGAGAGCACTTTTAACAAATATGTCATGCCAAAAGGGTAGGAAACTAATTTTGTCAGATGCGCTTCTGCTAAAAGGCAGGCAGGACAGTGCCAGCCAGGTGGAGGTAGGGCTTCCACTACTGTCTGGTGGCCTATTCGTCAAACCTTCGATTTTTATCCTAAGGCCGTTTCAGGGACAAATATAGAAATGCATCAAAACTATGTGTTTTTTATCACTTATTTTGTTTCTAGATCGTGTGTTTACAAATAGCTTCTTCAAACAACTTAAAAATGAAAAAAAAATGAAAAAATAGAAAATCCTTCTAGCATCATACATACCAGGCTGCTGTTCG
The DNA here is from genome assembly GCF_031143425.1 of Pleurodeles waltl. Classification (NCBI taxonomy): domain Eukaryota; kingdom Metazoa; phylum Chordata; class Amphibia; order Caudata; family Salamandridae; genus Pleurodeles; species Pleurodeles waltl. The sequence goes on from NC_090446.1 coordinate 994,772,256, forward strand.
TGGTGAGAGACATATTCTGTTGAACTGACGATGTCATTCCACATATGGCGCTTGCCCGGGACTACACCCAGCTCCTGATAACTGGAATAGAAATCAGGAAGCCACTGCAGCCCCACTGGATCCATTAGAATATCATTGTTACATACATTTTCCTGGAGGTCAGTTAGCCCATGTTTTATCGGAGTTCCCACACATGATGTCTTCTCATCTTTCTGCAATGCCAGTACTTCCCCATCATGGTCCTTTACAGGGTAGAATGATGATATGGGTAAGGCTTGCTGTTGTACATTTTCTGGTACCTGCTGAAGAGGAACCACGCAATCCCCTGTTGTTCCTCTCTCCTGACTTCTGTGCACCGATGTCCAAGTGTGACCTATTCTTTGGAGGGCAGGAAAAGAGTCACTTGAATAAATCAACTTCTCTGCTGGATCATTTAGAAGCTTATCCTCTACCAACGTCCTGAACTCTGGTTCTAACTTCTGTTTGAAATTGGTATCTTCTATGCTGCCAATGGTGCCTTTCAGCATGGAATCCTTAATGTTATCCCACAAAGATGTCTTCAATGCAATGTGCCTTCTTTCCTTCCCCTTCTCCCTTAACCCTGCCTTTTTATCAAGATGCAGTGTTTTCATTTTCTCGCACTGTTCCCCTTCAAAGGTGAGATGTGCAACTCTCTGATCCTTTGTACCTGCCATACTTACAGCCTCAGCCTCCATCCTGTCTTCTGAGTTGAGGTCTTTGCTATTCAATTTAGTAGTAAAGGAACTATAGTTTGATGGACAGTTACATCCACTCCGTTCGAGCAGTAAAGTCTGCTTTCCCTGGACAGGACATTGGAGAACTGTAGTTGGTAACAATGCATATTGCTGTTTTTTCTGCGATATCAATGTTGCTTTCTCTGCTTCTTTATGTGATTCAATGGCATTGCTTATAAATACATCTATCCTGTTGCACAGCCCCGCAGTCGCTGGAGAAGGGACTTTTCCTGTCATTTTCGGCATTGTTCCCTCTGTGCAAAAGACCCATGGGCGTTCAATGTGGTTCAATAAGACTGAACCCAGGCTGTCTGTTTCTTTGGAATGCATGGTCTCCGTTGGATCACATAGCACATGCTTCTTTGATATACGGCCTTTCAATGTCATTTTGGACCCTTTTACTGTTATTTTTGTTTCATAGTTTTTTTTGTCCATTAACGTAGTGTTGTTAGTTTTGATATCAGCTGGGTAGTTTGAGCCAATGTACTCTGATTTTGTACTGTTTCTTGATACCTCTGTTTTTCCTTTCTTGGCCACTTCTGCTGATTGTGCCTCTGTAGTTGCTGGTATATTCGTCCTATGCTTCTTTTCTTTTCCATTTGGTTGGCAGTTAATGGCCCTGGGTTTGGCAGCTGTTGCACTGAGAGACTCGACTTTTTCTGGATTTGGAGTTGCCTTCTCTTTGACAGCCATTTTACAATGGGGTAAATGGGTCTTAAGACGTTTAAATGACTTTCCACACTGCGGACACCTTACCATTTCTGATGAAGCACCTGCCATCTTCTTTCTGAAAATGAAATAAGACAAAGCAGACATAAGATTCAGTTGTATAGACTATGTATTTGGTGTTGGCCTGTCACAAAATGGTGCACTAATAATTATATCATATTTGTGGCTCAGTTTAAATGGATGATAGTCCAGTCAAATGCTGAGGTGTTGAGACAGGACTATCCCCTGCATGGAGTTTAGTCGTGTTTCCCTGCTATGGATGTCTGACTGCTTGTATTCGGTATCCTGGTTTTATACTTTGGCCCTGGCTCCATGCTACTACTCAAAGGCTGTGTCTGGAGAGCAGTTTGAAGAGGAAAATTGAAAGGAAAACCACCTTAAAATGGTTCCACAGTTGCAGCCAGTGGATACACATCTCCTGTATGAATCTGGTATATAAAAGTAGGATCGCACCTGTGGTTCCATTTCCAAGTCCCCTATGGCCAAGGAAGGGTGTGCTCTGAGACTACTCCAAGGACTGCTGTGATACTAGAGCTGGTGCCTGCCTGAATGCCAGCTTGCCAGATCTGAGGGGACATCACCTGATCCTGGCTCTCTTGCTGAAGACTTATGTACCTGTCCTAAAGTACTCAGAAGCCTGCTTGTCTTCCAACTAAAAGAGCCTGCCAAACTTGGAAGAGGAGAATCTGTCCAGGAGGAGCTAGGTGTTGCCTGTGCCTGGCCGGAACTGATCAGTGATTGACCTGTATGAGGCCGCAACTGATTAGCAAGAAGAGGCTGCACCAGAGTGTTGATTGGCTGAAACCAACCCCTCTGCATGTACTGTTGGCTTCAGCATGAGCATAGGAATACCACCTCCACTACTGCCTGTTGCACTACAGGCGTATGGGCCCAGCGGACAAAGCAATATTTACGGAAGACTACTGGCTGGCGTGTAACCGGTCAAGAGAGAGAAGGTGGGAACTGTAGAGAGCCGGGCGGCCGCACTGATCCAGAGAACCTATACCTCATGGAAGTGGAGGTACCTGGGCCTTGGGGGCTCAAGTCTTGATTAATGGACAGGGCAGGGAAATAGCAGATAGAGGAGCAGTGGCACTGCCTAAATAGAACCCAGGGACTCTGAACAGTATTTTGTTGTTGAAGTGTATAACACTTCATTTTAGTGTGCATTTAAGTACTTTTCTTTCTTCTAACAAGCACTGGGCTGGACTATTCTTTATTGTGGTGTGATTATCAAGTTCAAAATTCTAGCATCCCCACACTTCCTCTTTGAGTAGCATATGACTCCTCGCCTTCGCTACCACTGGGAGTCAAAAGCTGAAGGGGTTGTACTTTACTCAGTTTGCAGAGCCATAATAAGGCAGACCACAGAGCATCTGAGACAAACAACTTCACCCCCACAGTTGTGACCAATAGCCCTGCTTTCCCCGCAGTCTCACCAAAGTGGTCTCACTTGGGGTCTGTGTGTAAGTATTGTGTGAACCTCACTAAAGTTCTAGTGATGGATTAACATATTACCTATTTTAAGCTGTGAACTTCCCAGAGTAAAAAAAGAACTGCCATACATAAGATTCCCAAATGAGGGATCTCCAACAGGTCGATTGTGAGCTACAAGTAAAGTGCTCCCTGCCTCTCAGTAGCTTGCACATATTTGACTGTCAGCTGGTTTGAAAATATGTAGTAGCTCTTCTGCTAAGGCAGTACCTTAAAACATTGTGAACCATTCTGTAAGGCGAGAGAAGCCCACAGTGCAGAGAAGCCTCTTTCGAAAATGTTATTTCTTTGCCTACTCCTTGTCTTACGTCTCTCTATTACCCTTCTTTGGCTCTTTCTTTTCTTTTATATCTAGTAAATCTGTCCATCTTAAATAATGTTTTCCCTATTTCTTGCTTTCTCTTCTTCTTTCACATTTCTTTCTTCCTGTGACTTTCTTTCTCTTCTTTCATTCTGCCTTGCCTTTCTTTTTCTTTCTTCTCTTCCTTTCTTCCTGTTTTCTTTATCTACTTTTTTCATCTCCTTTTTCTTATACTTGCCACTTCTATTTCCTTATTTTCTCCTTTTTTGTTTCTCTCTTTTACTATTTTTGCACATTCCTTTACTCCATATGTATTGTTTTCTTGTCTTCTTCCTATCCTTTCATTCACTCCATTTGTTTCTTCTTTTCACTCCTTTTTCATGCAGCTTCTTGCTTTCTATTGTTCTGTTTCTTTCTTTTTCAAACTTTCTTCATTTTGTTCTGTTTCTTCCTTTTTCTGATTTATCCTTTCTTCACTCCTATCTATTTCATTTTATCTTTTCTCTGTATTTTTCCTTAATTTATCCGGTCCTTTCCTTTTCTTCCTTTAATTTTTGCCAATTTCCCTCTTACGCCTTCATTTCTCTTCTTCCCTCTCCTTTCTTCTCTCCTTCCTTTTTATTCCATTCTTTGATCCCCCTTACCTTCTTCCCTCTTTCATTTAGCTTCCTTCCTTTTACATTACTCTCACTTTCCTTTATTATTCCTCCTGCATCTTCAGGCATTTCCATTCTGCACTACCTGCTTTCCTTCTCTTCTTTCTTTATCCCTCTCTTTTTTACTCTCTCTTTCCATTCCTTCCTTTCTTTAAAGTGCTTAGGTTTTATATGTGAAATCTCTTCATGCATTAAATTGTGTGCGATGACTGCAAGACAGGTATGCAATGAGGGGTGGCTGCAGAGATATGCTTACTGGTAGAGAGTTGTGAGTCTGCATTTGTCTTTCAAAACTGTAGCTAATGGCCCTAGTTAGGGATGCAAACAGTAGGTTAAAAAGAATATTTTGAATTATTTATTTATGGGCATCACTCAATAGAGCCAAGGACAATTAGCCAGATAATGAAAGCGTTTTGGTCCCTGGATCTCAAACTGAGAGCACAGTCATCATATATATTGTATGACAAAGAGACCACAAGCTCCAAAGAGGCACTCATCTCACAAAACTGATTCATAAACAAGAATAAATGGGCAAAACTGATTCTATAAAAATCCACAGTTAATCATTTTCTGGTCTGGCTATTGTGACATTGGTTTTATGCTCACTGAAGATGAACTTAAGGTACTCGAGTGCTGGTGTTTAATTGGTGTACCCTTTTGGAATCCTTATATTCTGAAATAGCAAAGGAAAGTTTTTAATGATCACAAGTAGCTCTCATATTAGGAAAACTTGGAGACCTCTGGGACACGTACTTTGACTAGTGTGACTGATAAACTTTTGCAGACTGGCAATCAGATGTGGGAACAATTAACAGAAAATCAAAAGGAAAGACTTCAAGGACTGCCTTCTTGCCTAATACTTGCCAAAAAGTCAACACTGAGTACCTCTGACTGCCACTGAAGAAAATATCCAAATTATAAGTACCAGGAGACACTTTCTGGAGCTCTTTTTATATTCTGGTGGCAAAGAATGCACAGTAAATTCTCATTTACATCTCTAAATAAAACGTATTCCTTAAAGACTAAAGAATTAAGCAGACTGGTAAATACAAAAGTCTCTAGGTACCAGATCAGGAACAAATATGTATGGGCTGATTACACTGCCTCTAACATATACAGAAAACTAACTAAAATAATCTTTAGAAAATATAGATAGGGAGAAACATTCAATAGATTTCCGGATTCAACTTAGCATCAAGAATGTTCTCAAATTTTTATCATAGCAAATAATATTTCCTAGAGTGCCACATGATTCAACACAGCAATAAAGATTAATTTGATCACATTCCATATGTCTCAGAGCTGTAAAAAAAACCTTAGACAGACTTTGTGCATAGGTTAATAAGTGACACCACGCAGAGCTCTGTTCATTTCTCAATGTGTTTCTTTCCTTATTTTTGTTTGAATATTTTATTTGTTTGTTTAGAAAAGAAGTAACACAAGAAAAGGAATAACAAGAACTTATAGCAGTCCGGTAGTACCAAGTTATAGCAATTGTATAAAGAAGGGAAATCAAAAAAATAAAAAGCCTCCGCCGCCCACCAAGTTTGTAATGAGGGCCATAGCCTTTAATCTGATGATAAATTTGAAGGAGTTCCATATGTGGGGCTACAATTTATAGTATACTGAAGACATAATTAAAGCAGGTTGGGTCACCATCATCTTGATTCTCCATATGCATCTCATTGAGAACTGTAGGTTATTCCATTCCAGGAAGTCCCTTTGCATCTGAGCAATCAAATAGTTAGGTTATCCTTGACCACTGTGTGTGTATATTACTGCTGATTACTATGCCCAGGTATTTCATTTTGGACTGTACCCATACAAACGCATGGCAATGAAGAGAATTAATTGCCATAGCTTCACGATTAGTCCAATTGACCTCATATACCAGAACATGAAGAGAGGGTCGAAATTATTTTCATGAAGGCAGGGGCAGATGTTTCTCAGAGGGTAGTATTAGCAAAATGTCATTATCATATAACATCAACTTTATATTGCCAGCCAAAGTTTCAATGTCTATGACTTCCTGTGAAAGATGAATGGTGATTGCCAGTGGTTTCAGTGCAAGGAGAAAAAGCAAAATAAACAGTGGGCAGCCCTGTCTTGTGTCTTTGTTAATATAGATTTTGTCAGACAAGAAGCCACTGCAGTTCACTATGGCTGTAGAATTGTGCTGCAGCCGTTTTGTCATGTCCGTGAAAGTTTGGACTAGCCCCATCCTGTACATTGTTCTAATTAGACCGCTCCACTCAATCAGAAGCCTTTTCAGGATCGAAGGAGAAGGCCACCTTTTACGTTCCATAATCTCAAGTACATCACAAAAGTGTAGGAGAGTGCACATATTGTTTCAGGACAAAAGTCCTTGTAGGAATCCAACCTAATTCTTGTGCACTATTGGTGGGATTACTTTTTTCAGACTAGCAATCAGGATCTTAGCTAGGATCTTGATAGCATTAGCTGTGAGGGATATAGACTTGTATTTTCTACATTGCGTGGGTCTTTCCTCATCTTGGGTATTAAATAAATGTATGCCCTACTGAAATTCACATATAGGGCCAGATTTAGAGTTCGGAGGATGGGTTCCTCCCTCACAAATGTGACAGCGATCCTGTCTACAGTATTACAAGTGAAGAATATCCATTGGCACTTGTTATACAGCGGACAGGATATCCGTCAAGTTTGTGACAAAGTAACACATCCGCATAACTCTACATCAGGTCCTTAACCCTCTCATTTCCATGACCTCTCAGATCAATGTCCCCAGCACTGGAGCTGAGTAATTTGCTATATTTTAGAATATTTGTCCGGCCTCTCCTGGGGCCTTCCCTACAGGTATATTACAGATTGCTTCCATAGTTTCTTCATCCGTTATTTCCCTATTTAGCCATTCTCTGAGATCCCTTGAGAGGCTTTTGATTCGAAAAGTATTTTGCTGCTGTCACCTGGTGCAGGTTTTGAGGTATGTAGAACAGTGTAGAAAGATGCAAATTTCTCATTGAGCTTCAAAGGGTAACTGAGCAACGACAAAAATCTGTTGTTTACCTCCAATGTAGCTATTTTCAGAACCATTCCTTGCAACTGTAAAATAAAAGAACCCTTTCTTGCAACTGTAACATAAAGAGTATTCTGGCTCATTTGCAGTTCAAGTAATAGCATCCTTTAATACAATGTAAGGCTTTTACAGCATGCTGAGTAAGGATATTATTCAATTTGTACTTTTTTGGAATAAGGGCTTTCAGATTAGCCTAGGAAGTGTCTTCTGGTATATCTTATTGAGCTGTAGTACACTTTGAGGGGTGGATACTGAGTTCTCATTTACGTCTAAAAAGTCCTTGAATTCTTTCTTTTTTTCTTTAGGTAATTGGTATTCTATATGTTTTGTTTCTAGGTACGACGAGCTAAGGCTCATGTGTTTTGTTTCTAGGTACAACAAGCTAAGGCCCATAGGTAAGTCAATCAGGGCATGGTCCGAAACTAAGCTAATTTCCATTGCATGTTTGGTGATTTTAGAAAGTGTACCTGAGTGTGCTACAAAGTAATCAATTCTGGTTTCTGTTCCTTGTGGGCATAATAGAATGGTGTATTCCCTGCCCTTTGCTTGTTGGAGTCTCCATGAGGCGACAAGAGCGCAGTGCAACATAAAGGCCATCATTATGAGTTTGGCGGGCCGTGGAGGCGCCCCGCTAAACTCATACTGCCACCTGAGCGCCAGTGCGGCCAGAACACCACCAGCCCTATTACGAGTTCACCGCAGGCCGCCCACCAGCCCTGCAGTGAACAGGACCTTAACATTGACGCCGGCACGTAATCGAACCACAGCAATGTGGCGGTGCGGCAGGTGCAGCAGCACCCGTCGCACTTTCCACTGCCAGTAAGTTGGGCAGTAGAAAGCACAACAGGGCTGTCCATGGGGGCCCCTGCACTGCCCATGCTAAGTGCATGGGCAGTGCAGGGTCACCAGGGGGCCTCCGGCACCCCCTTTCCATCAGCCATTGCACGGAAGGGCTACCGCCATGCAAAGGCTGGCAGAAAGGGGACTCCTAGTTCCACGGGCAGCGTTGCCCTGGCGGATTGAGACGCCGAGACTGCCAGGCTGGCGGCAACCTGGCGGTCTCGGCAGTCCGACCATGGCAGCTCCACCACAGTCGTAATGTGGAGGCTGGACTGCTGTTTTGGTGGCGGTCCGAACTCCACTCCGAACTCCACCGTGTAATGAGGCCCAAAGTCTCTAAAGAAACGTCTTTTGCTGTCATTGTAGGGCATGGACAGCTTGACCCCCTAGTCTCTACTTGGAGTGCTGAGCTCTATCAGTACTTAGGTGCATAAACAGAGCTAAGAACTATGACGTGACCTTGAAGCTGTAATTTGGCAAAAACATAGCATCGCCATGTTTTCTGTATTCACACAGGAAGTAATTTGCATATGAGTACAGCCACACAGTTTTTTTCCTGTAGTGTGGTGCTGTGGGGGTTAGGGTGCTAGTTTGATCTTTGGATCTAGGTGCCACACTCACCGATATCATCCATTCTCTTTTCAGTTTTTTAGCCTCTGTTTGTGGCACAAGTCTTTGTTATGAGACCAATGTTGGGTTTTTAAGTAAGTTAGCACTGTTTTCCACTTATCCAGTATATCTAACGTTTAATTGTACAAGGCAAGAGTGTCAAGCTATGTGTTCTCTACCTACTGTGCGGTCTTACAGTAATCTTTACGTTTTGGGTGGGTGGTGGGGACATGTCTCTGTCTTTACATAGAACATTTTCCTGGTGCATATCTTTCGTGAAATATCTGTTTCTCAGGTGCATTGTTGTTGAATCTCTTCAAGCACGGTCAGACCTATATGTGGTAGGGCAATTACATTGTGTTTCCTTTTGTCCTGAGACACCACTGTTCTTTCCATTTAGTTGTTTTCTAAAGGTTTCTAAGTAGGTCTCAAAGTCCTGTGGATCATGGAATTTTATATCTCTATCATTTAATGGTATCAACAGCACTTCTGAGTTTAGGAGTCCATATCTGAATCTCTCTACCTAAGAAGAGGGCACAAATCTTGGTTTTATTTCCTGTGTTAATTTCATACGAATAATCTGCTGCAAGTGACATTTATGCCCCTTCAAACGTGTGGGGCCATGCTGTTTCACCTCTTGGAGGATTAACCACCATTGTGGTGTTGCAATAGGCACATTATTATTGGCCAAGGTAAGTCTTTGTTAGTGTGCCTTCTTTATTCTATTCTGTGCACTTATATTGACGGTCGGAAACTGATTTAATCAGTTTTTAAATGAAAATTAGAAATCTATGTATATTATCCCCTTCTTTCATGTCTGGCGGTCTGTAAAGGGAAACATCTCCTCTGCAACATCTTCAAGAACAGTGACATTTTTCATTAGGTTCAAGACATCGGCTCCCCAGTCTGGCATTTCCATTACCTTTTTATTCTAATCCCTCAGTGTGCTTTTCTGAACTGCCAAGTTGGCTCCTGAACGGTGTCATTTCAGTATGTATGTACTTTAATTCTCAAATTATCTCTACTGGTGACATCTCAAATACAGTTACTGAGGATTTAATCTCTTTTAGTTCTTTCGTGAGTTCATCAAGATTGGTTATGGCCATATTTTGTCCTTGGCCTGCGTTTTGTGTCTTTTCTTGATGATAGCCTCTGTTTCTGAAAACAAGAACTGCGTAGACACATACAATGGACTAAAAGCGTACAATAAGGCAATGTCCACTCTGGTGGCAAATTGTTACTTAGCTATCTAAATATTCTGGCCTTTCACTGTCATTCAATATTACAAACTTCTTGTGCACCTTGTTTCCATTACTATTGCAGTTCCAATTCATTGCCATTGCTTATTAGTTGATGTACCAGAAGCAGATAAAGACAAACTAATATAGTTGCTTCCATAAGAAATAACAACACCAACCACTTCAACAGATATATGGAACGTTCTAACAATCATTCTTGTTAAATGTGGGATTTTTGCACCAGTTCCTCAGGGGAGACTTAAACCTTTTCCTAGTCTAATGCTCCCTTTCTCTCTGCAAAGTGTGCAAAGTGTTATGAAATCACATTAAGGCACAGATCTGTTAGATCAGTAGTAAATACAGTACTACAAATATAGAGATTTAACTTTTAACTCTATTCACTATGCTCTTATAAGTATATAATTGCACACAGTTATATCAATTGAAAATTCTCCATTTTGTCCTTTTCTATCCCAGATAGTGCAAGTTGGCATTTATGTGCGACCTACAGTTCACTGGTCCACGTCTCGTGATCAGCAGACCTATCCAACATATGGCTTTCCCTTTCAAAATTCATGAAGGAGTGCTGTTGAATTGGTGGTGTCTACAGTGCAATTATTTGGTGAGTGCTAGACCTGGCAGCTTTTTGGCGCATCTCCCCTGTCTATTTGCCTTCTGACCTCCTGTTTTTATGGTTTACTGGACACTTGTTTTGCTGGTTTATTGTCTCTGTGCACTTTACCACTGCTGATCAGTGCTAAAGTGCAAGCGCTCCCTAGGTAAATTGTACTGTTCATTGGTTTATCCATGATTGGCATATCTGATTTACTGGTAAGTCCCTAGTAAAGTGCACCAGAGGTGCCCAGGGCCTGTAGATTACATGCTACTAGTGGGCCTGCAACACTGATTGTGCCACCCACATAAGTAGCCCCAGGGCTGCCTTTAGGGTGTGCCAGTAGTGCGGCCGCACCGGGCACAGTGTTTAACAAGTAATTACGAAACGTGCAATTTTAAAGCACCTGCTGAAAAGGTTCTTGTGCGTCCAGCCTTCGGGAAACAACTAAAACGTCATGATACCGCTTGCGATAAATGTTCCTGCTAGGGAGAAATAGAGATGGGAGTTTTGTCTATGGCTGCTTTGACTCGCCATAAAGCAGCGTAAAGGGTTATAATGCATGTGGGCAGCTGAGTTGATTAGTAACGTCAGCCTTTACTCGCCCTTTAAAACAAATGAATGTATGTGAAAGGGGCTATGGAGAGATGAGATGCACATTTACTCGGTGGCAGTGAGTGAATCCGAGGAGGTGGTAATGGGCCGGTTAGAGGGTGCCAAAAACAAATGTTGCACAGGGCGCCACCAACGATAAAGCCGGCCCGGAGTAGTCCTGTAAACATAGCTCAGACCTGCCACTGCAGTGTCTGTGTGTGCAGTTTTAAACTGCTAATTCGACCTGGCACGTTTTGCCAGGCCCAAACCTTCCCTTTTTGTACATGTAAGGCCCTAGGTAGCCCCATGGGCAGGGTGCAGTGTATTTAAAAGGTAGGACATGTACTGGTGTGTTTTACATGTCGTAACAGTGAAATACTGCCAAACTCAGGTTTCACTGTTGCAAGGCCTATCTCTCTCATAGGTTAACATAGGGGCTGCCTTTAAATCACTTTAAAATGCAGATTCCCTTTGGGAGCAGATAGAAATATGGAGTTTACGGTCTCTGAACTCACAATTTAAAAATATATCTTTTAGTGAAGTTAGTTTTTGGATTGTGAGTTTGAAAGTAGGCATTTTCTTGCTTAAACCATTCTGTGACTATGCCTGTTTGTGGATTCCCCGTATGGGTCAGTTTGACAGTTGGGCTGCTTACACCTCTCCTCTAGACAGTGGCACATAGGGAGCTGGGGTGTAGCCTGCATGTCCATTTGCACTAGAGTGGAGGGAGGAGTGGTCGCTTGCACCTGAAAGGACTGTGCCTGCCCTCACACAATGCAGTCTCCAAACCCCTGGTGTGTGTCTGAGACTTTGCTTTGAAGTTTGCCAACTTCAAAGGCAGAAAGGTGTATAAGTAGTGGACCCAAAACCCCAAACTTCTATAATCTTTCTGGAAACAAGAGGAACGCCTGCCCAGGAGAAGAGCTGAAGGAGAAGTACTGCCCGTTTGCGGTGTTGCTTTGCTGGACTGGCCTACAGTTGCTGCTTCTGTCTGAAAAGGATGTAAAGGCTGAACTTTGCTGGGTATCGTGGTTGAGAAAGTTCTCCAAGAGCTTGGAGAAGAGCTTGCCTCCTGTTGGAAATATCAAGGCCACCAAAGACTTCAGTTTCATCAACCCGCAGCACTGGGAACTGTGTGTTTTGTTCCGTATAAGAGGAGAAACCACTGCACTGCCGCCAACTAAGCCGCTGGCCAGCACCTTGACCTGCCGACGCCGCACGCAGCCGCACTGCCCAGCTTCGCACCGTAACTCTGGTTTCACCGACGCCGTCATTAGATGACTTCCCCTAGCCGCTGCTCGCACTGCGACCTGTGGGCCATGCATTCCGGCATGATGCCGCCGCTCTTGCTGACACTGGTGCCGCTGCCTGCACCGTGGCCTGTAGACCCCACTCGTGAGGTACACAAAGCACCGTCCCGTCATGCACCGCAGCCCTGGTCCACCGATGCTAGCAACATCGACTCCAGTGTTGTCACCAGGCATCCGTGCATGCACTCTGGCCTGTGGACACCGCTCTTGAGGGTCACGAAGCACTGTCCCATCCCGCACTGCTGACATGGGCCTACCAATGACAAAGCTTCAGGAACGACAACGCTGCCTGCACCTAGTGACACCGCACATCGCACCGTCCCACTTCACACGCAGCCCTGGTCTCACCGACGCCGCTGGATGCTGTCACGAGCCGCTGCCTGCACCGTGACCAGTGGGCACCGCACATCGCATCGTCCCAATTCGCACCGCAGCCCCGACGCCATCCACGCCATCCACGCCAGTGCTCCTGACTTCATCAGCCCAGAGTTTGATCTGCAATGCATGAGGCTTCAAGGGCCCGACGACTCCCGCACCAACTCTGGAACCAACACCGTGGCGCCAGCAGCGCCGCTCTCCGAAGCGGGTCTTCCTGGCACCGTAGCTGGCCCGCGATGCCGCAGCCGGCCTAAACTGTTTTTTTTTTTATCACAATGCCGTGATAGCCCCAGGTGGAGCTATCGACTTCAAGGAACTGTATTTTTGAGTAAATCTTCCAAAATTAATATTTTTATTACTGCCTTTGGATTTTTATCGTATTTGGTCTTGTTTTATATATATAAATATTGGCTATTTTTCTAACACTAGTGTGGTGTCCTTTTGTAGTATCTTCATTTATTACTGTGTGTTATGTGCAAATGCTTTACACATTGCTTCTGAGATAAGTCTGACTGCTTGTGCCAAGCTACCAAGAGGGGGAGCAGGGGTTACCTGAGTAGAAATCTCCCTTATCCTGACTAGAGTGAGGGTCCCTACTTGGACAGGGTGCAAACCGACTGCCAACTAGAGACTCTATTTCTTACAATAAGGCTATGGAAATGAGTACTGCATACATATATATCAAAGTCTCCTGTTATGTAAACTGGTGATGTATGGAGCAAGCAGGGGGTAACATGCATGACACTGTATTACTACTGCTTGTAATCTTAAGCTTGATTTTGGATGCTGTTGTGGAAAACTGGGTCATGGATCCATGAGTGAAACAGGTGTTTTGCTGTGACATGTGGACTGCAAATTCACTGTTTCTGAGCGTTTCAGATTTGGCAGGTATTATAGTAAAGTATATAGTGAGAGGCAGATTTCTCCAGTGGACCGGGCTTGACAGTTTGGGTTGGCATGTTCCTTTTGAGCTGGGATGAGGCATGATTTGCATATGGCTGGGTATAATCTGAGGTGGCATGGTGGACAAAAAAAAAGTGATAGGAAAACAGACTGAGTAATTACCAGTGCCTCAAACTAATTGAGGCAGTCCATCAATATCTTTTTGGTATTCTTCATTGTGACGCCCTAAGTGCAGCAGGCATGCCAAGATGTGGGTCCTCTATGAGAGCAGCTGTACTGCGTCTGACTGAAGAGGCCCAAATAAACTGAAACCAGACTTGCATTGCTTGTTGTCTGGTTCAGAACAGCGTTCACTTAGCTGTTCTGGCTAGGCTGTTCCTATTGGAGCAGGGCCGAGGTTGATTTGCTTATGGTTGGATATATTTCTGAGGTGGCATAGTGGACAAATAAAATGGATTTGGATGCAGCCTTAAGTAATTACCAAAGGCTGAGATTAATTCAAGCATTCCATCAATCACTTTTTGTATATTTTGATGTTTAGCAATCAAGCAGCACAAGCAAGTTTTACAGTCCTAGATGTGATTGAGAACTGGGAATAGTTGATGCCGCTTTTTGATATCCCAGCCCTGGCACAGCTGACATAGCTTTCAACAGGCAAGGGCTACTCTCCAGACACAGCCTTAATGTGATGCAGTGCTTCTGACAGAAGGTAACACTGGGTTGTCTCCCAGTGGATCACCCACAACATTGGCATAATGAACTGTGAAGTTTCTGCATGTGGTTATCATCAGCCTCTCTGAAGTAGTAATCAGGGTCGGACAAAACGGCAGGCCTGACCTAGAATTTCCTCACATTGCAAAGAAAAAAGGTCAGCCCCAACTTTCAACCCCATTATCTAAGAAATCACAGTGCTCTGGACAAACTAATCAAAGACTTTTGCTAATATGGTAGTCAAGGAATTTCTAAAGAATGCTCCATTACAATTCTGCCTCACATGCATATGCTAGACTAATATGATACCAGACCCAAAATAAAAATCAGGATAACAGAGAGGCAGATGTAGTCAGATAACCAGGGCAGGGGTGCACACTTGTATACCCAGTATGGAACATTCCTGTCCCAACAGAAATCTATAGTAGTGTCAGACAGGCCACTCGCCTGATTCTAGTGCCTGTCAGAAAACTTAATATAGCTTTATCACATATCCAATTTTTTTCTTGATTATTTCTACATTTTCACGTCCTCATATTGCAGGCTGCCCCAAGAAGCCTTCTGCCACTATACTTTAAAACAATGTTTGAAAATCTAATTTTGACTCAAAATTTTCAGTTTCTCCCTCCTCTTTGTTTCTTGTCAAATAATCCTTGCTATCTCCAGTTTCCTCTCTCTGGGTATAGCCCTGGCTGCCTTAATCTCCTTTATTGCATTTCTGCAAATTGCCTACATCTCATTTCTTAGATCACAATCTCTCCTTCTTTGACACCATATCCATCAACTGAACAACCCTTAATCTTTTCCAATAATCAATACTGCATTAACTACTAACATTGGGTTCCGAAGTAATGTGCTACTCGCTGTAAAGTGGTTCAATTCTTTGCCGGGTAGTAAGCGCTATATAAATCCCATTACAATACAATAAAAATTAAAAATCATTATAGACAACCCAGACTTTAGCCTCAGCAATTACTGACTCTGTCTGACCACATCACATCTAAAGCATGGTTAATTTTATTCCACAGTACAGCATGTTATCTTTAGAAACGTTTGGTCAACCCTACACATCCTTGTTCCAGTATTACAAAATATCATGCATCAACTTTTCGTGCAAGACATTCTGAGGTCTCTCTTTCATGCCACAAGTCTTCCGTCCCTGACCGTTGAAGAACATATCACTATAAAATCATATGTGCTCCTCTCCCCCTAGTTTCCCCACTCCAACCTACAGGAACCACATTACCAATTATTTTACAGACTCCAAGCACCCAACAAAGATTTCATGAAAGATATTTCCAGCTTGTCCTACCATCACTTCTCGAATACTTCAATCTTGGTGATCCCACCTAACAGACAATAAAAGAAAAAGTCCTTTCCATCTTCAACAACCTGAGCATCACTCAACACATTACAAACTTCCTCAACCTCGTTCTTATGAGCATGCCAATGAACAACAAGTACTCAATAATATGTATGGATTGGAAAGACTATATATTACACCAAGAGTGTCAGGATCCAAAATCCTCTGACTGGACTGGCAAGATTATCTTTTCATACTTATCTTCCTCCATGACACTCCACTTAACCACCAGAGCCAACATTTTCCTCTCCTCGTCAGTGTGAATTTCCATTCCAAAGCAGCAATAACACCCCTCCAAACCATACTTGATAACTCTCTCACTCAAGACAACTTCTCGGAATTAGATAACTTTACCAAATCAGAGAAGAAAATAACAATAAGTTGGGAGACCTTAAAAAAAATTACTACTATTAAACACATTCCAGCCCTTTGAAAAGTAACTGAGGAATCGATCTCCATTCAGACCAATGATCCAAATGAAAAAGTCACATGACCGACTAGTGGTAAGGCTTCAGGTTATCAAAATGACAATCAACAAAATTGTGAACAATAGCCAGCTCATTACTGACAACAGAAATATCTGTCGGTTGATTCTTCATCAACATTTTAAACAAGCATTTTTTAAATTAATTTAATTAATAATAGCTCTAATCCTCACCTGCAATTAATTTAATTAAATTAAAATTAAATTAAATTAATTAAGTAAATAGCTCATACAATTCTACAAAATCAATTCAAATTTGATAGGAAATCGTTCAAAATCACTAGTAGAATGGATGCTCACCCCTGAGCTCCCTTGGCTTGGCAAATCACCCCCTCTTCCAACCCCAACATTTATATGCAACACAGTAGTCAAGAATTAGCTCAGAGTTCAACATGTAGTCACTAGTAGACAATAAGCCAATCACCAATCTTTGTGGTCTTTGCTAAATCACTTGGCATCATGCTATACAAGTAGCTGAACCTACAACAATAAATTAACAACCTTGTCAAGGTAGAACAATTCCAACTAAATACTGTATGTTCTGCGGTATCAAACAGCTCCTAGCATTTTGCTGACTTCAATCGATCAATTAATCAATCAATTTGTAAAGCGCGCTACATACCCGTGAGAGTTTCAAGGCGCTGGGGTTGGGGGGGAGAGGAGGGTGCTGCTACTGCTCGAAGAGCCAGGTCTTGAGGAGTTTTCTGAAGGAAAGAAGGTCCTGGGTCTGTCGTAGATCCGACGGGAGGGTGCTCCAGGTCTTGGCGGCGAGGTACGAGAATGATCTGCCGATGGAGGATTTGCACCGGATGCGGGGGATGGAGGCGAGGGCGGCGGAGCAGAGTTGCCGGGTGGGGGTGTAGAAGCTGAGTCTGTTATTCAGGTATGTTGGTCCGGTGTTGTGGACTGCCTTGTGTGCGTGGGTGAGGAGCTTGAAGGTGATCCTCTTGTTGACGGGGAGCCAGTGAAGGTCTCTTAGGTGGGGGGTGGTGTGGCAGTGGCGAGGGATGTTGAGGATGAGTCGGGCGGAGGCGTTTTGGATGCGTTGGAGGCATTGTAGGAGTTTGGCTGAGATACCTGTGCAGAGGGCGTTGCCGTAGTCGAGTCTGCTGCTGGGTTACTATTTTTCTTGTTTCTTTTGGGATCCATTTGTAGACTCTGCGGAGCTTCAAAAAATACACCTCTGTTCTATCCAGTCTAGTAAATGGCAAATCCCATTGAGTAGGAATCCCTAAAATCCACATGGTTTCCTCAAAGCAGCCCTACACACTGCTGCCAGATTGGTCAGTGGTTCTAAAGAACAAATTACTTACCTTCGAATACACATTATCTGGTAGATACTCTATCTAGCTGCAGATTCCTTACCTTTGATTTGGGACTGCAAACCCTCAGGAGGCTGCTTCTTAGCCAGGGTTTAGCAGATCTTAATACAGAGAAGGGCCCAATAGTAAATGGTCCACTTCTGTACTGGCTGACCCTTCTTTGCTCCCTCATTCCCGACAGACAGTTGGTCGTTCACCCGGAACTCTTTTGTGCAGTCAAGGTAGAATGATAATGCTCTTTTGGGGTCCAGCCGGTGGAGTCGCTCTTCTTCCTTAGAAGGGTGTGGGAGAGCAAAGCAGCTGGGCAAGGTAACAGTTTTACCCAGATGGAAAGAGATCCCCACAATAGGATGAAAAGAGTACGGGTGTGTAGCACTACCTTGTCTGGAAATATTGTGAGATATGCCGGCTTAGATGATAAAACCTGCATCTCACTCACCCTCCGGGCAGATGTTATTGCCACTAAGAAGCTTGTCTAGATGGTAAGCAGCCGGATGGGACAATTGTACAGTGGCTCAAAGGGAGCACACATAAGGTAAGTGATAACCAGGGTAAGATCCAACTGTGGCATGATAAAGGGCGTAGGGGGAAACATATGTACAAGCCCCTTAAGCAACCCATTTACAATGTGGGACTTGAACAAAGAGGGTTGATCAGGCAGCCACAGAAAGGGGGACAGAACAGAGAGATAGCCCTTCAGTGTGCCCAGTGCGGAACCCTGTTGGGTAAGAGAAAGAATGAAAAGAATATTAGATAGAGAAGCAGAGAGAGGATCTATAGACTTCTCTGTACAAGATCCTACAAATCTTTGCCAATGGCAGGCATATACCATTTTTGTGGAGGAACGTCTGGCTGCCAAGATAACATTAAACACTTCAGGAGGAAGGTCGATAACTGTCAACTGTTGCCACTCAATATCCACGCATGAAGGCGCAGAGTTGACAGGTTCAGGTGGAGAACCCTGCCCTGCTGCTGCAACAGAAGATCCTCCCAAGGAGCAGCCTGATTGAAAGATCGATGCTCATTTTCAGAAGCTCGGGATACCAAACTCTCTGTGCCCAGTCTTGAGCCACAAGGATAACTTGGGCCTGATTGTTCTTGATCTTCTTGAGAACTGTGGGCAGGAGTGGTATGGGCGGAAAGGCATACAGGAGGTCTGAGCTCCACTCGCAATGAAGAGTTGCCAAGTGATTGCCACCTTGGACCCTCCAACGCACAATATTGCTGACACTGCGCATACTCTTCAGAGGTGAATAGTTCTAACCAAGGCTCTCCCCACTGCTGAAGGCAACCTTTCACCACCTCCGAATGGAGGCGCTGCTCGTGATCTGCTAGGCATCAACAGCTACGTTTGTCTGCCCTGGCATTCAGAGAACCTGCCAGGTGTTGAACTACCGGGTTTATGTCCTGCTGTTTCAGCCATGTCCAGAGACACAGGGCGTCCTGATAAAGGGTCCGCGACTCCACACTGCCCTGCTTGTAGCAGTACCACATGGCGGTGGTGTTGTTTGTGAACACCTGCACTAACTTCCCTTTGACGGAGGGAAGAAATGCTTTTAACGCTAGTGGGATCGCCCTCAACTCCAACATGCTTATGTGGAGTCTGGATTCCGCTGGAGACTAGAGTCCTTTGATCTCCACCCCTCCCAAATGGCTGCCCCATCCCAGGGTGACGCATCTGTCAAAACTGTAAGGTCTGATTGGGGAAGGGAGCGGAGTCTGCCTCTGGCCCAATCACAGTTTGTAACCCACCACTGCAGGTTTTCTGCAGTTCCCTTCGAGATCTGGACCACGTCAGAGAGTTTTTCCTAATGCTGCACCCTCTCGATCTTCAGAAACCCCACTGCAGAGCCCGCATACACCATCTGGCATGATTTACTAGCAGAATGCAGGAGCCCATGAGACCCAGAAGCCTCAGAGTCAGTCTCACCAAAAACCAAGATAGAGGCTGAAACATCTGTATCAGACCCTGAATATCCTGGACTCGCTGCTCTGGAGGATGCGCCAGAAACTGCACTGTGTTCAGAACAGGTCCTATGAAAAAGAGCATCTGAGAGAGAGTCAGGTGTGGTTTCTGCATGCTTATAGTGAACCCCAGCGAATGCAGAAGGTTCGCTGTAGTCTGGAAGTCATAAAAGACAGCCAGGGGAGAACTTGACTTTAACAGCCAGTCATCGAGGAGGAAGACTGAAACCCCTAACCTGCGCAGAAGAGCTGCGACCACCACCATCGACTTGGTGAACACCAGAGAGGGTACTGGTATGGCCAAAAGGC
The DNA here is from genome assembly GCF_031143425.1 of Pleurodeles waltl. Lineage (NCBI taxonomy): Eukaryota > Metazoa > Chordata > Amphibia > Caudata > Salamandridae > Pleurodeles > Pleurodeles waltl. The sequence goes on from NC_090446.1 coordinate 994,791,885, forward strand.
AGCATGGTGAACTGAAAGTGTTTGTGGCCCACCTTGAACCACAGGTAATGGGAATATGAAAATACAAATTCTGTAAGTCCAGTGCTACCAACCAGTCCTCCAGGTCTAGGGCAGACAAGACCTGAGCCAACGTGAGAATATTGAGCTTCTCCTTCTTGAGGAAGAGATTTATGGTTCATAGGTCTAGAATAGTGCAAAGACCCTTGTTATTTCTGGGTATCAGAAAGTAGCGGGAATAACAACCACTGCCTACGTCTGATATCAGGACCCTTTCTAAGGCTCTCTTGGCCAAGAGAGCCAAAACTTCCTCCCGGAGCAGTGACAAATGATCCTCTACTAGCCGTTTGAATTTTGATGGTATGGGGGGAGGAAAGGATTGGAAAGGCAGCGCATAGCCCTAACTGATGATCTATAGTACCGATGCGTCTGTTGTTATGGACTCCAATTTGAGGAGATCATGGCTTATTCTCCCTCCAACTAGGCCAGCATGGTCCTGCAGATCCAATTTAGGAGAGCTTTGAAGCTGAAGCTGTGGAGGCTGGGTGGCGGACGACTTCTGACCTGCAGCCCTTTGGGTCTGAAGGTACCGCACCCACGTCCTTGCATAGCCTGAATTGGTTGCATAGGACAGTGGCTGGCATAGGGCTGGTGTGGTGCCACTGCCCTTCCGTAGCCATGAAAGGGGCAAAAGGCAGATGATGGACGATGGGTCACCAAAAGGCTCAAGGACTTGGCTGTAGCCCTAGATTTCTTAAAGTGCTCCACCGCCGAGTCTGCCTCCTCGCCAAACAGGCGAGTGCCATCCAAGGGAATATCCATCAGATTTGCTTGGACATCCCCCGAAAAGCCAGATGTCTAAAGCCAAGTGTGGCGCCGTAAGGACACTGTTGATGCAACTGCTCTGCCTAGCGAGGCAGTCATATCTAAGCCACATTGAATGGTGAACTTAGCTGCGTCTCTCTCGTCTTTTACCGCTTGGAAGAGTATAGGCCGGGCCTCCTGCAGGACCTGAGGCAGCACTTACCCAACCCTATCCTAAATGGTATGCGAGAAACGGTCCAATAAGTACAAGGTGTTCGCCAACCTCAGTGCCAGACCGTTGGAAGAAAACAACTTCTTCATATGATGGTCCAGCCTCTTGGATTCCCTGTCCGGCGGAGCGGAAGGGAATGTGCCAGGGGAAGTGGAGGCTTGGACTACCAAGCTCTCAGGAGTGGGGTGTTGACTGAAGAAGCTAGGGTCACCCGGCACAGGGTGATGGCGGCAGCCAATCGTCCTATTGACAGGAGCCCCTGTGCTGACTTGGACCAAGTTCCTAGCAGGACATCTGTAAATGCTTCATTAAGGGGCAGAAGGGGTTTAGATGTAGAAGCCCCAGGCTGAAGCACTTCGGTCAAGATGTTCATCTTGACAGCCACTGAGGGAAGTTCGAGGTCAAGGACCTCCGCTGCCCTACACACCACCATTGCATAGGAAGCCCCTTCCTCCATAGCCACAGTGGGGAGAGACAGCAAGCCAGTATCTGGAGAGGTGTCAAGACCACTGGCCTCTCCTAACGCGTCATACAAGTTCAAAGGACTCTCCAACTGGAGTTACAACTCCTCACTGTTCTCCTATGCCTGACTGTGTAAAATAAGGCTCAGGCAGTGAACTGGCACCAATGAGCGCCATCTGCACCATAATCGTGTTGTGCGATGCAATTCCTACTCATCAGAATGGGGCTGGCTCTGCCAGCAGGCACTGGTGGCGGCGGGAGCATCAGCTTCAGGACCGGTGCCGGAGAAGGTTGCCTGGGTACGAACTGCCCCGGTCTGGATCCAGAATCGGATCCATGAGACCCCACTGGGGCCGAGGCAAAAGCCACACACATGGAATCTATTGGGGCCTTCTCCGACCCCACGGGATCCAAAGGCGTGCCGGAGGAGCTGGCCCACTCGAATGCACGGTGCATGGAGTAGTAAAACTCTTTTATCTGACCTGATGTTGATCGGGCTCCCAGAAACAGGGGGCGCCGCGGAGTTGAACTGTGCAACGGCTCTGCAGAACCGTGCCTGAAACATCCCTGCTCATCTCGCTGGCCGACAGATGAGGTGAAGTTGAAGTCCTTTTGGACTTCTTCTTCTTCTTGTGCCTCTTCCCTGAGTGTCCCGAGTTCCTCGAATGGGACAAAGAGGACTTGGGGCTCCTCGCGTGGTCGATGGGGGTTCGTAACCGACATGGTGCTGTAACTGGCGCCAAATGCTTTGAAACCAGCCTCTCTCGAAACCCTAGACACACATGAAGAAAAACTCAACAAGATGTCGAAAAAAGGAGTGCAATAAAGTGACAGAGGGGTAGCTCTCTACGGATCTGCGCTAAATGGCACATCTGGGTGAGGCCTATATAGGTGACCACGACGTCACTTCCAGCACCACCAATGCCATGCAGAGCGAATGGAGCCACTTGACAGTGCACGCAAGGGATATTGCTCAGCAAAAGTTTCCAGCTCCAGCCTGACACCTGGGAAAATCAAAGGTAAGGAATCTGCAGCTAGATGTCTCTATCAGATACATGTCATCATCCCTCCCCGTCCAAATTTCCATGAATTGGGTCACAGTAGAGGCAAGAATCATTTGTCAAAGTTGCATGCATTATGTATAAGGTCATACATAATGGTACTCCGAACTACCTCACCCAGAAGCGTAGGGTCGCTGTGGCCAGACACAAGTGAGAAGCACAGGCTCCCTTCTCATAGAAGCATTAATCACCCAGATATTAAAAACACTGAAGCAATATTTTACTGGAAGTGCCCAAGAGTCTGGACCTCAATACCACCTGATATCATGTCAATCCTTCCTATAAAACATTTAAAATTTAATAAAGAAACATTTTATTTAAGTGCCAAACACTCAGTTAGAGATTTCAAATTGATGGAAACTGGTTTTCCCACTCTGTAATGCTCCTAACCAGCATAAATGCATATTTTGATCTAATATTTTATTACTGCTTTTTTTCTTTAAAAAAAAAGGGGAAAAAACGACTCTTTTCTAGACCTCTAATATTCAGTATTGTCAAATGTACCTTCCATGATGCACAATTATGACGGGATGTTTTATGGCTACTGTATCCCCTACTGGGAAAAGACTCCTCTGTAAAGCATTCTGCCACGCTAGGAACTTCTTTGAGCTACACAAAAACTATCCACAAAATAAAGTAAACCTCTACTTAACTATAATCACATACAATATAATAGATTAGGTTAAATAATTGTCCATCACCTAACCCCCATAGTAATCTTATTGCTTTCCTTAATTTAATTGTATTTTAAATTATTTAAATGTTGAGTAACCTAAAGACGCACTCTAAAGCCAACCTTCACCCAACTTTCAGCCTAACACTTTATACTTTATAATTAAAAGCATAACTTACATTAAATGAAATGTAATACTTAACCATTAGCTTTACTTTTTAAAATGTAGGTGAATATAAATTAAACACATAACCATAATTCTGGCTATCCACTGATTTCGTATTAAATTAAGCTTAACCCTAATTAGTTTAAAAGACATGGATTTAAATCAAGTTAAATATGTAACCCTTCCCGTAACCCTTAATTACAACTAAATTCAGGTTGGTAAAATAAACATTAAGCATAAGCAATAATTATTTTGATTTCACATTTCCTTAAATAATGTATTTTACATTAAACATATTTAAATGAAAAAATTTACTCTTACACATTATTTTACGTTAATTATGCAGAGCTATTTTAAAATCTCCCCTGCCAAGGACATACACTGCCTTAAGACTAGGCTAACCCTATATAAATCAAATGGATCATAAAATAAACTAACCTCAATCAATTTTATTTAATGGAGGGAGTATCATTCAAGTAAAAACTATAACACTTAATGAAAACAAGCAACAGAAAGATTAATACAATTGCAGTGGAAAGGGGTTATCACGTAGAGAATTATTACGTACTAAAAAAAACTATGTACACCCTAAATGTAAATCCTGATTTCTGCCACCCCTCGTTCCCTAATTGCATGCAGTTGCTACTGCCATAGGGGACAAACACAATCACCATTTCCTGTAGGATCAAATACAGATGTCTAAGGATCTTGGTCTTGACTTCATTTAAAATCACTTGACCACAACAACAAACGTTATATTTTACTCCTGTTTGACTCCACTAGTAAACATCATATCTGTTAGGCCAGGCCATCTCTGCAGTATCACCCCAGATTTTTGCATTCCTTTACTTAATCCGTTGTTGTTGCATTTTAGGACTCTGTGCATTTTACTCTTGCTAACCAGTGGTAAAGTGTGTGTGCTTTCCCTTGAAAGCATGGTAAAATTAACCTACACCGGATTAGTACCTTTACTTTACCTGTATATTCCTAGTATATGGTAGTAGATGTGACCAGGGCCTATAAATTAAATGACACTAGTGGGCTGCAGTATTCATTGTGCCACCCACTAAAGTAGCCTTGTGAAACATCTCATGTCTGCCCCTTAACTTTAAGTGCAATTTTAAACTGATATTTCTATCTGGTAAAATAAAATTTTTGCCAGACTTAAGACTTCCTTTTTAATACTTATATATCACTCTAAGAGAGGCTCTAAAGACTCGCAGGGCAGGGTGCATGGTATTTATAAAGTGCCACATATGGGATTAGGTTTTACATGACTTGGCAGTGTAAAACTCCTAAAATCATAGACTAGCACTGGGTTACCTCATTACACTTAATATGTGATAACTAACTTCAGTTTGGGAACCGAGAGAGAAATGCTTCTTTCACTCAAGTGAATTGAAATTTAAAATCCTCCTTAATGGTAAAGTTAGATTTTAGTTGCTATTCTGAAAACACAACTTTTAGAACATTGCATTTTTCTGCCTAAACCAAAAGTGTCTTTCTGCCAGTGTCCAGGATCACATGACTGTGAATAGCTCTCCCGTGGTGCTTTGTATATTGCCTCCAAACACAGTGACAAGAGAGGCCTATGTGTGTGGAGAGGGTCTTCCTGACAGGATTGGTAGAGAAGAGTTGTGCCCTTCCCAGATTACACTTAAAAATACGCTGCCCGCAGAACACACAAAGGGACCTGACCAAAGGTCTGCCCTTGCCGTTGATACCCTAGACCAGGGGTCTCCAATCTTTTCTGTAGTAAAAGCTACTTATGTTCAACAGAAATCATCGAGAGCTACAATTATAATTAGAATTTTAATACTGACCACATCAGACAGGTTTACATGTTTGTTTTAAATATTCTTTTCAGTTTTTGTAGGCTGGGCTACACACAGGGTAGCTACTTATGGGTAGCTCAAGAGTAACTAGTAGCTCATGACAGCTTAGACCAAACCTGGGGAAAGGAGAAGAACTGTCCAGAACCAGTTTTGGGGGTAGGCCCTGAATAACCCCACAAAGGCTGGTACCAGGTATAAAAGTGGCACCTTGAGAACCTCTTATTAGAACAGTCCTGGACATAGGGAAGACTCAGAAAAATGACTGCCCTGCTGTCTGACGAAAACAAATTTACTCTCACCTCCCATTTTGCCAAATTGTGTGCTCTTGGGCAATCACATTTTAACTTACTCCTCTGCTACCTTTTTGGGGAACTGGGTCTGCTTGCCTTGATTCTAGGCTACTCAGAAGTGACTCCACGGGTCAGTTGACTGTCCTCCTGTTTGAGTTAAAGAGACACAAAAAGCTTCCAGAGGCCTTCCAGCAATTGTCCAGCACCACCAGGACCTGCTTGCTGCTGGCCTCTGCTGGAGTGAATCCTGATCCCCAAGAGGTGCCCCCCCCAGGTCCTGGACCCTTGGCTGCTAACAGAACACACTCTTCCTGACTCTTCACCCTGAGAAACGACCGTCCGTGACGACCAACATGAGGCTCCAGCAAGATCTGCACTTCACACTTCCGCCAGCGACAGCCCACGTTGACCACCAATGCAAAGCTCCAGCAACAACAGGCTTGTTGTGCTACAGCAGTGACTGTCCATGACAACCAACCTGCTCCTCCCCTCATAACCTCACTGCAGCCCCCACCAATGTGAACCGCAGCTTCTCGCACAGACTTCAAAAGGTAACTTTTCACCAGGAAGAATCTGGTCCCTGTATCTGACCCATGCTCCATCATGTTCAGGCTGAAATGAATACTTTACTCCAGTACGCTGCGACCAGATAACCACGAGTGGCGCTTTGTGCTTTCTGGTGATATTTTCACCTAAAACTTTGAAAATTCATAACTCCTGTTCTACTGATAGGACTTTTGACATTACAGTGTAATTTTCCAGGAATAAGTAGAGTTTTCAATCATTGGCATCATGTGATCAGAACTCTTCAGACTAAGGCAAAGTCTAGGTGCTTGATTTTGCACCCTCTGTAGTTTGAGCTTGTTCTGCTTGTGGTTTTAGTATAAATTATGCTGTAATTATAGAGTTATGTCTTAAATAGAGGAAAGGTATGCCTCTTTTAAGGATTATAAATTGAAGACTGATGCTTTTGAAAACTGCTACGATATGGAGTGTAATGGAAGGATCCTTGTCAAACCATACCTGATACATTTTTCACTGCTTTAGCTGTGGATTGAACAGCTGTTAGCTCTTTCATCCAATAAATGGGAGATTGCTTGTCTATGCATTACAAGTCATCAGGATTTCAATTTTTGGTCTGTTCAAGTATACATAGAAGTCTTTCATCTAACAGTAGAGGTGTTTCAAGACAGTTATTATATGAGTTTACAGGCCTGAAGGTTTCTGAAGACAGAGGTTCAGAGTGGTGGGCATTAACGCCTGAAATATCTACTCTGACTTAGCAATTGCAGTTTCTGTACACCTGCTGGGTGTGAATCATGAAAATACAAGAGGCAGCAGCTTCTGTGTGCTTCCTAAATCTAAAACCGAGGCTTTATTTATCGATCCTGTATAATGAGTCCAGGAGCTCAACATGGATCCCATCCATGCTCCGTAGACCATCATGTATTTAAAAGGTATAAAATAAACAACGATTTTGTGCAAGACGAAGCAGATGGACTGTTCCTAGAGGGATTTCAACAAGTATTGACTTTGACTTCATGCCTAATGGCATAGGGCATGTGGGGGGGGGGGGGGGAGGAATGGGATATATATATATATATAACTCGGCAAATAACTATAGAAATATAATGCTTGTAGTCAGCTCTCAGTAACTTTAGTGAGGTTTTAAACTAATTGTGTAGCGATGTGTGATAATTAGTATGGTAGGTATTACTTGCATGCATTGTAGAAGAAAAGTACATAATAAATATTTCCTTAAAAAATACAAATATTTGTGTTTGTGTAATAATTTCGGTGCACGGGTTATGACAGTTCTCACACTGATCTGTCTGACTCCCAATCCTCTTATCAAAATGAGCATAACTCACTGGTAGAGGGGAGAGACACTTGCTAGATTTTCTTTTCTTTGAAAAGTCAGTTTACTTTTGTGGCTTTTAACACTACTGACAGTGGTACCCATCGTTGTGGGCAACACAGCAAAATTATACTATAGAGATCTATTTGGAACAAACACCATAACAGAGACTGATAGCGGAGGCACTTCTCTGTGACAGAATGCAATAATAGAGAAAGACCATACCAATGTTTCTCTAGGAGAGTACCACATGAGAGAAAGATCCGTTAGAGACCGCTCTGAGCCACAGTAATATATAAGAGACAGACCCTACATTGACTTGTCTGAGCCTGAACAATACAGAAGAGAATTGCATTAAATAGACCCTTACGTACTAGAGACACATCTAGGGCACAATTTCATAGCACACACAGACACCCCTAGAGAGCTCACTGGTGCAGAATAGTGTAGAACAGGTAGGCAGGCTCTAGAAAGACCTATCTGGTGAGGAAACTCCACAACTGATACCAATACTGCAGCTAGATGGTTAAAACGAAGATGCTGATAACTTTGCTCCATGAGCACTGGGGCCCTGTATTAGGATCACTGAATGTTAAAGAGGCCAGATACTGGTTCTCCTCCCCCTTTACATGTTTCCCTTAAGGGTGGGGTGGGGTGGCAGGGTTCCTGTGAGCTGCAGATGGCTCTCACACGTTTAGCTTCGGGTGGATCTCTGAGTCTTCTGCATCCAGACTATTGGGGGTGGACACACGATCATGGCTCTCATGCATATGCACTTAAGAAGTATAACAGAAGTTTGAAAAAGTCGAAGATTGGTTTTAAAACACTACATTGCACAACAGGGTGTGAGTTCTGAAATGTTGCTCATCACATGAACATGGCTCCCTTTTCTACTCACAATAGTGTCACTCACAGAGTGGCATATAAGTCACTGAAATGTCACACACAGGCACACTGAAAAAGTGGCAATGTAGCATATAGGTACACTGAAAACTTGGCAGTGATGTAGAGGACTTAGGATCAGTTATGGAAAGAGCCTTGGAAATTAAGGATGTCATCAGAGAAAGGAATTATGCTGCAAAGCCAGAGCGTCATTTTCACAGACTGCTTAGTAATTATGCTCAATCTAAATGTGTGAATTAAGTTCTGTTAAATTATTTTTGTACTGTCCACTTGTAGAAAGCAAACATAAATTGGTATTAAAAAGTCACAACTGAACGCCAAAGAAATTGACTATTGCTAAATTACTGGAAGGGTTTTGGGGCGACAGTACGGTGACCAACCATCCCATATTTTGCGGGTTTCTCTTGAAGTTATACCTTCTGACCTGCTGCCCACACAAAGGTACTGTGAAATTCCCACTGCAACACATTTTGATTCCCTATCACGTTTAACCCTTTCAAAGGACAGGACACTCTCACTCTTTGAGCCTTTTAGGAGTTGTAAGAAAAAGGTACCCAATGGTAGCACAGGAGAGGCCCTGCACAATGCAGCTTCAGGAACTCATTCAGCGGTTGAGATGCTAATCCAGCCACTTGCCGGTAAACAGCCCAAAGCGAGTGAATAAAAACACTGCTGGGGACCTGTGTTGGTGAGTGTGCCCTTGGTGCTTATTTCTTCCATTTAAGACTCTCAGATCCATTTAAGATTCTCAGATCAGTGGACAACAAAAGAGCATAATTTGCCCAGGAGCAAACAGTTTGTTAAATTAGTAGATCCGAGACTGCAGCACACTGCTAATTACTGCAAAGGCTATAAAATCACTACCATTTTGCATTTTTGTGACTATACCAGGAGGCAGAGCACCTCGCTCCTCCCCAAGATAATTTCCAGTCCATACTGTCCATATTTACCAACACCGTTACTTGCAGCTTTTACATGAATTCTTAATACTCACAGTGTTGCCCAGAAAGGGAGCAGAGAAGTAAATTAAAAAAGTATTTACCCAAGAGGGCCTAATTTGGCCAAATGGGAGGTGGGATTAAAAATATGTTCTTCTGGTTTCACGTTTTCACCCAGTCCACTAGACCACAACTGGTCTAGTGATTCTGAAGGCAAACCAATGGGCTGCCCTTCCCAGGAAAACGTGACGGTGTTTTGAACCCTGCACAGCTTTAGAACACAGCGTTGATTTCCTGCATATTTACGTGAAATTGTAAAGCTGAGCTAAAATGCAATGTCGCCTTGTTTCATTGATTAAATGTACTCAGTGGACTAGAACTAAGTCGTTACTGGGCAGTATGTGTGATACATAATGATAATTACCATTGGTGTCTAAAGGCTTTAAGATACTTCATTACATTTGGATGGCAGAGTTGTGCATTTTCTAAACGTGTCTCTCAAAAGTTGCAATAGTGAGCATGCAAGGCTTACTGCAGGGGGAGGTAAAGAGATGAACTCTCAAATACAGTACAAATAGTAATCACATTTGTCAAGCTCAATTGATGGCCGAATTATATATTTTTAAACCGCCATTTTTAGAGGATGAGGCTTTTAAAAGAACACCCCAAAAAAGAGTTATGTGATTAATAGTACTCCTCTGAGATCTACACACGTGTTAAGTGTCCTGCGAAGTAATAAAGGAAAGTGGGCAAACCGAGGGTTGAGGCACGAATGCCTGGGTTATTATATAATAAAATAGTGAAATGAGTGACTCCTGTATGAGTGATCAGACATATATGGTTACCACATGTGGATGGAGACCATGAGAAAATGTGAACCTGAAACTGCTCACAATTCCTTCACTGTGACATCTAAGGTTAAATAAACCGTGAGAGTTTCTGTCATTTTCGTAGTACTGGTAGCAGATTCTTAAGGCGCAAGTACTGCATAGAAAACACATATGCACAGCTGCCACGTTTCTAAAGTCCATGATGATGTGCTCCTCCAGTGTAGGTTTTGTTCTTTGAATTCTGTGACTTTTTAGTCCTGTTTTATGATGTAATAACAAGACCAGTAGCCCAAGAATTCCAAGAAACAACCTAGACTGGAGAGACACATCACTCTTGGCAGGGCTGCACATGTGCTACGGTATGGCAGGCTACTACATACCTATGTTTCTTTGACCGTTGTCCAGCTAAACATTTGCCTGGTAGTTTATTTTATTCCAACAGAAATAACCATCACTACATGTATGTCAACGGCAAGGAGCACTGCTCCCTGATGGGGAGAGTGAATACATGCCAGCATTTTAGAACACGACTGTGGGAGATAAAAGAAATCGGGAGGACACAATTGTAGGCAAGAGACAAGTATATTTAAGACATTTTTGGCTTTAAAAAAATTGTGGGTTTTCCGCCAGAATTGGGTCTTCTGGAATGTATGGTAATGCGGCTCAAACACATGCCAACAGGTCCAGTTCAGGTGGGAGACTGCTGATGCTTTAATCCCAAACCCACCTAAAATCTCCTCCGCGTCAACGCGGAAAATAAGTATCTTTTTATATCCTTATTGCTATTGAAAAAAAACGATTCATACACGTACTGCCTATGGCTTGACACATTATCCTTGCCTATATTTCTCTTCCCCTCTTCGTGTGCCTGTGCGAGTGGAATGTCGGACACAGACTTGGGAATGTTAAGGGTTGACAGTTGGGAGGGAACATTTGGGAAAAGGCATTTGGGGACTGAAGAGCGACATGTGTTAAGACAAATAAGCATAGTGCTCTACATGAGGCTTCTGTGGTTCCTACAAGAAGCATGGCATTGTGTTGTGCCTGTTGTTCACCAGCTGTCCTCGATATCCGTGGATAGATATGTCCGAGGGCCCCTCCTCCTCCTCCACCTCTGAGCTGCCTCAGACATCTCCAGTTGTGTCCATGTGTCAGTGCTCCCTGCGCTCCTCCTTCTCTACACAACCACGTCAGTCGGGCACCTTCCACCCTCACCTGGCCTTCCCAAGAGAGCGGGGTGCGGCTCACTCTAGGTGAGCATCTCTTCACTCTTACAAACTGCCTCCCAACTCTACTGTGCCAAACCTGGCTGGGTGGGTTCATCGAACTAAGGGCCTCCCTGTACATCATGTGGAGCCTTAAAGACACACATCAGGGTGGAGCTGCGACCGTCAGTAAGTGACCTGTACCAGAACTGACTTATCTCCCCAACAAACACAGAAGTTTTCATCCTTTGTTACTCTGTCAATTCCTGTGCTAGTCTGATGCCTGCTGGCTGTACTGGTTATTTAGAGTGTCTGGTTTTCAGGTTTTACAAATAAAACTTGGTAAAACCCTTCTGAATTGGACGTTTTTGGGTTCGGTTTTAACTGGAAACCACAATTTTTTGATGTTTCAAGGTCCTCTCAAAGATGACCAATGCTATTTCAATAGAGTTTAGTCATTAACTCTGTAATCAGCCTCATGCTGAAAATTAAAAAGGGTGTGGTTGTGGTAATAAGCCCTGAGCTCCACCTTCCAGTTGCAGAAGTCTCCTCTGCGATCTAACATCCTTTACCTATTTTATCGCCTCTTTCCCTGCCCTGAGAGTTCCCACTCTTGCTCAAGCTCTAACTCCTGGTGAGAGTTTTTAAACAGGTCAGGCAGCGTGGAGACTACATTGAAAGTAAGCATTGTTTACATTCCTCTCTATAGTGGTCTGTTCTTAAGAGGATGACTAGGGATGGTGTAAGCAAGACTAGAAACAGGCCTAGCAAGCATACAGATCAGTGGGAGCCGTGTTGTTGCCGTGGATATAAGACATGCATGGGGGGGCTTTTCTACTTTGTCTCCAGGTGTTTGAGCTCTGTAACAGGTGACTCCAGAGCTGCCTCTCCTCCACCCCCACCAAGCTGACTTCAATTGACCCATTTCCTATTGCTAAGTATCTACCTCTATTCAGTGTTTATTTTAGCATATTTTTCTGTTACAGTGGTAAACTAATTTGTGAACAAAGAAAGTAGGAACCTTGCTGCCTTTGTCTGTTGCTCTAGTCTGCCCAAAGGTAAACACTATTCTAAATAAAGGCAGGCAGCTTCTTTTGAACGGCTCAACAAAGTCACTCCATCAACCGTGTCAGTGCTGTCAGGCCGCTTCAAGACACGCAAGGAGTCTGAGGGGAAACGGAATGTATATGGGCAGAGAAGCTACACATGCGGGTTGTCGTGTATGAGCATGTATATGAATACCAAAGAGAGTTAGTGTTTCGGTATCTGCATGTGTGAATGTGTGACTCGGTATTTGAAGGAGTAAATGCACCCCAGTCCGATGCGCTGTGTCTCTCATGGATTGCATTCCTAGCAATCCTTTGAGTCTTTCGTGTCTTTGTGACCCCACCGAAGGGAATGTCAAATAGCTATTTTTAGAAAGGGATAGCAATTTGTATGTGGGCTGGTTGAAGTCTCCAAGGAAGGTTCACCATACAAGTAAGGGTGGCACTGTCTTGATTAAAGGTTTTGGGCTACAACACAACCGCCCTTCCTTCCCAACACCATTCGTTTTGAGCTGCTTTCTTGCAGCTAACACACCTTTATATTAATATCACTAAAGGCGAAAGGCTGCTCAGAAAGTTGTGTACAATGAAGGCAAACAGGAAAGCAGTTGCTTTTCCTCTGTGTCGTCCTATATGTATTTGAAGTAAGGGCAATTCTTTGATCTAACGTATATGTGCATATATATATATATATATGCCTCAAAAAATAAACGTGAATATATATGTGTTTAAAAAAGTATTTTCTGTGCAATTGAGAAATTAACACCGATGACCAGCCCAGCACATTGGCAATTCAAACTTGTCCTGAAGTGCATTGAAATTAGGATTTTTTTCAAACCAGAATGTCAATATCTGGGGCTTAGCTTTCGGGAAAGGTCGCAGTGGGCGGGTGGTATATAATTATGAGGAATGGTGCCCTCTGGCAGCATACATTGCTAACAGCTGCCACAAAACCACAAACACAATTCTGCTGAGTTCTGGAACTAGACAACAGCAGGCAAACCCAGTACTAGACAGTTAAAAATGCTAATGCTAAGAATATGTGAATTCATTCCATGAACTTTATTTATTGGGGAATAAAGAGAGAAATCATATAGGTGCCCATGCCAACAGGGGCGACACAGGTAAAGACTATAGCAAGTTACATAAAGATTGGCCGTGAGTGGGACCATACAGGTCTAAAACCTTGACCACCCCCTTCCCCACCCCTCCTTTGCCCCCACTGCGAGGTGCCCATGTGCCAACAGAGATCCGCAGAGCAGGTCGCACCGCAGGAGTGAAGCTGCGTTGCCTCAGTCGAAGCCCTCAAAATGGCGAACGCCGGAAGGTACATGTAGTGTCCAACGTTAGACCCAGGGCTGGTCCATCCCGCCCATACTCCACGGGGGAGTTCGCAGACCACTCCTGGTGTAAACGGGACTGATGGACAAACCCTGGGTGACGTAGGAAAAGGTTTAAAAAGTAAAGGCGGGAAGCGGGAAAGGGCTTTTCTCTGCAGTCCCGAGAGCGATTAATAAAGTGTTAACGCTACCACTGAAAGTCGTGTCTGCATCTCCTTTGCCGACCCGACAACTGTCGACGAGGGTGGGCCACCCAGTCCCATGCTGCATTGGAGACTCCTGGTGTGACACCCCTGTGCACCTACACTGCGTCTCGCCCAGCCAGGCCTCCACGACGCGTGTACACAGCAACGCGCCCTCCACCGGACCCAAAGCCTCAGCAACCGCCTCCCAGCCCGGCCCCTCCGTAACAGCAGTAAGGCACGGCTCATCTGAGCGCAGCCTGCAGCCTACCTCCTCCATCAGCGCTGCAGGTGCTTGTGCGCCCCTGAGCCGCGCCCATCCAGGCCTCCAGCCGGGCCCTCATGCGGCATTCCCCAGGATAGAGCGGAAGCGCCTCGCTGGACTCCAGACATGCGGCCTCTCTGCTGCCACCACTTGCCCCCAGTGAGAGGGCGACGCATCCAGCCCTCTTCTACAGAGTCCTATGATGGTAGGAAGCGCCCACCATCTACATGACAAACAGGCCCCACGTGCTGCAACCTCAGACTACCAGAACCGGCGTGCAACAAGTGTGTCTCCTGCAAGGGTCCTTTCGACAATTTTGAGGTGAGAAGGCCGCTGCCCCCAAGGCACGGTCTGCGCAACGTGTTCCCTGTGCAATCAAGAGACTACCCTAGCCTTACCTCAACATGGCTGGCATCCCCGCCCTAGAGCCTTTCACCATCACCATCACGGGAGCCCCTCCCACGCAGTCCGCACTGTGGGGGATGTGGGTGGAGGGCCTCAAAACCTACTTTGAGGCGATGGACGTTCAAGCAGAGTAAAATAGACCCCTCCTTCTCCATCTTGGTGGGGCAGACATCCACAAAGTGTACAAGTCGGTTATTGAAGCACGACCTCATACGTATGACACTCTCAAGAGAGCCATCGCAGCGCATTTTGAGCCCTACGTGAATCCTGACTATGAGCGTTTCCTGCTCCGCCAAGCGCGCCAAACATCTGATGAGTCAGTAGACATCTTCAATGGGTGACTGAGGGAGCTAGTCAGCATATGCATGCTTCCCGACAAGGAAGACGAAATCCGGGCGCAGTTTATCCAGGGATGCTCCTCATCAAAGCTCAGAGAGCGCATCCTACAGCAATCTAACATGCAGATGAAAGACATCCTAACACTCCGACGGTCTCTGGAGCTGTCGAAGGCATGCGCCGCGCATATGGGACAGGCACCAACGGCTCAGGTCAAGACAGAACCAGTAAATGCAGTGTCCATGAGCGCACCACGGACTAAAGAAGACAGCCAAAAAGGGAGACTCAAGGACAGGCACTGCAAATGGTGTGGAGGATCCGTACCGCACCCCGGAGGCTGCCCTGCACGAGGGAAAACGTGTAGCGCATGCGGAAAAGTGAACCATTTTGCAAAGGTCTGCCGATCCGCGCCAAGAGCCGCAGCACCCACGTCAAAGAAGATGGTCAGAGCACTGGACGCCGCCCAACCCCGCACTCAGATAATGATATGGACAACCACCACCACGTAGTCCATGTGGTACACGCCATCGGTGGTCAGCGGCTACCCACGTGCCAGGTGCTGCTACAAGGCCTACCCGTATCTTTCATTAGTCGACACAGGGGCCTCAATAAACCTCATGACCGCAGAAGGATACCAGAGACTTTCCAAGCCACCCCAACTCAAACCAACACAAGTACAGGTCTATGCTTTTGGCAACGCTCGTCCGCTGGAAATGGCAGGAGTATTCACGTCAGAAGTTGCCCATGAAGACACCACGGTACTGGCCAAAATCTACGTCTCCAAATAGGTGTCAGGGTTCCTGTTGGGCTGCCAGACCGCCCAAGAACTCGATTTAGTATGCTTCGCATTTAGCATCCATGCCAGCGATCTGGAAGACCTGGTACAAGAATTCAACTCACTCTTCACAGAGATTGGTTGCCTGAAAGGACCACCCCTAAAACTCCACATTGACGAATCCGTGGCCCCAGTCGCCCTCAGACACTGACGGGTGGCCTTCCACCTACGTCCGAGGGTCGAGCAAGAACTACGTCTCCTAGTGAAGGCTGCCATCATTGAACGGGTGTCAGGACCCACCCCGGGGGTGTCCCTGATTGTGGTCGCACGAAAACCCAAACAACCGGAGGCAGTCCGAATTTGCGTAGATATGCGCCTACCCAATCAGGCGATCAAGAGGGAGAGACATCTAAACCCGACTATAGATGACATAGTAGGTGAACTGGCAGGATCCCAATGGTTCTCCAAAATGGACCTCCGATCAGGGTACCATCAAATTGTGCTACACCCGGTGTCCCAGCCGATAGCCACCTTCTCGATGCACATTGGCCTGTGGAGATACACCAGGCTGAACTTTGACATCTCTAGTGCTGCGGACGTATTTCAGCACACCATAAAAGGGGTCCTCCAAGGGCTCCCAGGGGTCCTCAACGTGAGCGACGACATCTTGGTGCATGCTCCCACCCTGGAAAACCACATGGCAAGACTGCAGGCAGTTTTTGTGTGACTACAAGAACACGGGCTGACAGTCCACAGGGAGAAGTACGATTTCCTCAAGCAAGAAATATGCTTCTTCGGCTAACGATTCTCAGAGCAAGGCATCGGCCCGGACCCGCACAAGGTAAAAAACATCCAAGAGGCCCCAGCCCCTACATCCGTATCAGGAGTCCGGAGTTTTCTGGGCATGGTCATGTACTGTGGCCGGTTCATGAAAACCTGTCTGACATCACGGGCCCGCTGAGGGCACTCACCTGAGCGGACCAACCCTGGGTATGGGGCAAAGAGCAGGAACAGGCGTGTCAAGACACGAAGAATGCCCTCTCAGCTGACACTACGTTAGCCTTTTTCGACCCTCATCGTGAATCGCAGCTATCTGTTGATGCCAGCCCTACAGGCCTGAGTGCTGTCCTGGCGCAAAGACAAGACTCAGGAGAATGGGCCGGATCACTTTTGCCAGCCGCACCCTCACGTCTACCGAACAGCGGTACTCCCAAATAGAACGGCAGGCCATTGCCATCCACTGGGGGGTGTCGCCACTTCCACCTGTACCTGTACGGCAAGGCATTCTCAGTGGTGACAGACCACAAGCCACTACTGCCCGACTTCAAATGGTCTGCATCAAAACCACCTCCGCTGATCGAAAAATGGATCTTACAGCTACAAGAGTTTGACTTCACTGTTGAATACCAACCAGGAACACAAAACCCTGCAGACTTCTTGTCCCGCCATGCCACACCCCAGGAGGTGTCAGAAGCCCTAGATACGGAAGAGTATGTTCGATATGTTGTCGACTGAGCCAGACCACTACCCATGCCGCTTGAGGAAGTAGTAGTAGCTACGAGCCAGGAAGAGTACCTACAAATGGCTACCCGATCTGGCAACTGGCAATTGCTCCAACACCCCCAAACCTTCTGCACAGCCGACGCCAAAGCCAGACTGCAAACCCTCTTCAACGTGAGGCACAAACTGTCGGTAAGCGAGGAGGGGTGCCTGCTAAGGGGGCTCTGCCTAGTAATTCCCACCAGCCAGACTGCCCGGGCCGTGTCACTAGCTCATGGGGCCCACCAAGGCATTGTTAAATCCAAAAATCTGCTCCGGAGCAAAGCCTGGTTCCCTGGTTTAGATCAGCTAGTAGAGGATACGGTCAAGAGGTGCCTTGTCTGCCAAGCCAGCAGAGCCCCGGATCCCCCAGCGCCAGTCATCACGGAGGAAGGCCCCTCAGCTCCCTGGCAAAGAGTCAGCGTTGACTTTGGGAGCTCTGCATGACGGCTCCCACATGCTTGTGGTAATAGACGACTACTCGAGGTACCCCGAGGTGGAACTAGTCCAGTCCACAGCGGCATCCACTGTCATCCTGAAGATGGAGAAGCTGATGGCCACACATGGCCTATTTGGAGAGGTCCGCACAGACAATGGACCCCCGTTCAACAACTGTGAGTGGGCAGACTTCATGTGCTCCAGCAACACAAAACATTGCAGAATTACGACCCAGTGGCCTCAAGCAAATGGGGAAGTAGAGCGTTTTATTAAGACACTGAACAAAGTGTTTCGCATTGCCATGGCAGAGTCCTGAAACTTCGAAAGCGCCATCTATGCTTTCCTTAGAGAGTACTGGGTCACCCCACATGCCACCACGGGCGTGACCCTAAGTCAGCTGTGTTTCGGGCAAGCAGTGACAGACACTATCCCGCATCACCTGTCATGGGCAGTCCAGCAGCCACCTCAGAGCAAGTCGGAAAGACAGAGGTCCTGCGCCAACGTCAACGCCTACGCATCTCAGAGGCGGAGGGCCCGTGAAGTATCCATTCAAGTGGGAGACGCTGTTCTAGTGAAGGACCGCCATCCTGGAGGTGAGTTTCGATTACCTTTTGAGGCACGGTCCTGGACAGTAACTGCTGTGAAAGGTACCATGATAACTGCACGCCGTGGGCCAGAAGAAGTAACCCGAAACACTGCCCAATTCAAACGTCTACCCTGCCCCAGCCCCAGAGACAGTGGGAGCAATAGTTTTGTCACAACTAATGTCCAGAACAGTCAGGAGAGACGCACGATCTTTCCAGAGGACCCGGAAAGGCCAGATGACCCCGTCACAGAAGGGACCTCAGGAAGCCACTCAGAACTGGCATCCACAACAACGCCAACACCTGGCGAAGACACAGCCATGGAAGCAGGTACCGTCGGCCCAGACCTGAACCAGAACCCAACGTCCGGAAGGGCTAGAAGTGAGCGTTATCAGCTAAGGTCCAACCCTGGCTCGCCCAGGTGGTATGCAAACTTTGAACTTGGCTGAACTGAAACTTTCGTGTGGGCGTCCACGCATCACCACTGCTGTGGGGACATGTTTGACGGAAGGTTATTGTCTTTACCCTGGTTGAGCTTATGCTGTTGTTTGCTCCGTTTGGGGTTTACATCTTTCAGTTGGAGAGGGATGTAGTGTCCAACGTTAGACCCAGGGCTGGCCCATCCCGGCCATACTCCACGGAGGAGTTTGCAGACCACCCCTTGTGTAAACGGGTGATGGACACACCCTGGGTAACATAGGAAAAGGTTTAAAAAGTGAAAGCGGGAAAGGGCTTTTCTCTGCGGTCCCAAGAGCAATTAATAAAGTGTTAATGCTACCACTGAAAGTCGTGTCTGCGTCTCCTTTGCCGACCAGACAGTACAGAGAGGCCTGAGCCACTTTCCCCGCTCTGATGTTGTGGGGGCCGAAGCTCTTCATGAGACAGCTCCACTCCTGGGAGAGAGCATCGGGACGGCAGGTCTAGCAGGTCCTACCAGACCCAGGTCCTGTTCGGCGGAGCCTGGGAGCAGCGGAGGCCTACAGGCCCCTGAGATGTACGGACGCTGGGCTGTCGTGGGCCCTGTGGGGTGCAAGGAAGGCAGCGCTTGGCAAGAGGGACTGGATGCTGGGGCGGGACCCTCAGGTGCCTTGAAAAGACTGTGCAAGGACTGATTCAGAGCAGCTGCGGAGGGCGAGTGGCCTGGATGGTGTGGCCTCTCCAGAGCAGCCGTTGTGGACTGGTTTGGCCCTCTCCTGCAGCACCCGTGAGCACTGGTGGTCCCCCATTCATAGCCCAGGCGGTGACTGAGATCGTGTGGGCCTGACTTGGCGGTCGGGGGCCCAGTGAGACTGGTACTGAGCCCTCCGTAGAGGTGGACCAGCATTGCCGCACCCCCCTAGGAGTCCCGAGGATTGCCACCTGCAAGGGGAAAGAAAAGCAGCGCAACAGCCGACTGGTGGGCCTTGGAGGACTGTGAGCTTTGTGTGGTGATTCCCAATGGTGTGAGGGGAGCCGTGACCCTGAGTGGTGGCAGCCAACAGGCCAGAGCAGGATTGCAACTTACGAAGAATGAGCTGACTGCCGTCCACGCTAAAGGTAGGCTGCGGTGGCACTGCTTCCTAACTCCTTGCGCTCCCTGAAGCAGATGCAGCCCAGATAAGACATAATATCAGATGTCCCACTGCCCCGGAGGTGACCAGGCCGCCTGCGGCAGAGTGGGGGTCGTCACCTGCCGATCTTCTCACTGGCACAAGTCTGGGAAACCTGAATCACAGCAATCCACACACCACCCAGAGGACAACCGTGACACAGCGGCAAGTGGTCAACTCCCTCGAGGCAGATTCTTGACAGACAGACCCTCTTCCCTATAATGACACGCCATGGTGTTCCTTATGGCCGGGAACAACGTACTGTATCAGGGTATGGTCAGTCCCTGTGCACCATACTGGACAATGTACCCAATGATATAACTACCTACAGGGCAGGCGGCATCATTTGTGGCACACTCCCAATGCGGGAGGCAGCACACCAGGAGGCCAATTAGAGACCCACTGAGTAACGGAGACAAGGGGTGGGGAGAAGTCCTCGATGCGGCGACACCCAGAACACTACTCAGAGTTGGGACTGAGGCACATGGCACAGGATGTCTAGCTAACAAACACCTGTGGGCTACTAATAGCCAAATAGAGAACCACCCGGCCAATCAGCAAAGGAGACTAAGGTGCCACTTGGACCCTCGACTGGTTCCACTGGTCGTATATGAGACACCCCAGCTAAGCCTCAACATGTCAGCAGCATGGAGCAAAAAAGTATGTACCATAAAGACATGCTGTCGAAATCTTCGGGTGGCCAGGAAGGAAGACCCCTCCCAATCACGCCATACCCTCAGAGGGTGGGGATTCAGAGGGTCCTGTTACACGTTCTTTCTTGGAGGCGCGCCATACATCCCTCAGGCATGACCTCCAGACAGTCAAATGGGATATCTCCCAAGACCTGAAAACCATGCATATGGATGTAGCTGAATGGGAGGACAGTGTCCACGCTGGAAGACCACGAGATATCCCGCAATGAAGAAATTAAGCAGCTTCAACAAGAAATCTTCCATTTCAAGGAACAGCAAATCGATCTACAAGCTCATGCGGAGGACTTGGAGAACATACCCAGACAGAACAATATCTGTATCAGAGGGAACACACTGCAGCACAGGAAGGAGATGTGGAGTCTTATGTGAAGGCTCTCTTTGCCCAGATCTTGGAATTCCCCTCCGGCATGACAATTCAGCTGTAGCGGGCACATAGAGTTGGCTTCCCCCGATCTGGAACTGCTTGCCCAGCTGACATCCTGGTATGTGTCTACCACCTTTCCCCTGAAGGAGCAAATCCTGAGCCAAACAAGAGACCATCACCACCTAAAGTTTTGAGGGCATACTTTGACGCTATATCAAGATCTGTCTGACATGACATTGCAGAAACATAAAGGCTTTCGCCCTGTGACCTCCTTTCTGTGGGAGTGAGCTGTCTCCTACTCATGGGGTCACCCATTTCAGATCTTCTTTAGATGGGATGAGACCCTCCACCAAATACGATCCCTAAAGGCCGCATGTGAACTGCTGGGGATTGAGAAAGGCTCCTCGGATGCGATGCCACCCAGCCCTAAGAATCAGAGAGCCAAGAAAAGGTCCAGACGGCAGAGAAGCCCAAATTTCCCTAGAGACCTGCAACTGAATCTAGACACTATGGCCCAGAAAAGAAGAGCTGTAGTGGAGACCTTGAACAGGGACTCTGACAACTGATCTAAAGAGGAGAGCAGATAAGCCACGGCAATGGCTAATCTTGGCACTGGAGGGAGATTCAAGGGGGGTAAGGCCTGGACCAAGGAGAAGCCATTGGCAATAGAAGAATCCTGGCCAAGGTCCTAGTCTCACAAGACACCACTGGAACACCTGTAGCTCCTTTGAGAGCTCTGGACCTAGCAGGGACATTCATTTTTCTGTTATTGTTAAGTTGAGGGGGTTGATCGGGGGGGCACTCAAATGTCAGTGAGACAAATTTTGTTAGGGTCGGACTGACTCTTGCTCTTACTGATGCAATTGCTCATTCTGATACTGCTGGGAGTACCCATCTATCTGTTAGATGTCGAGCACACCACTTGATAAACTATGCTTGCTTTCCTCGACTGTAAAGGGGCTGAATAATCCCATCACAAGACAGGCCATACTTTCATACACAAAGAAGTCAGAGGTCTCCTCCAGGAGACACATTTGGTGTCAAGTGATTGGCACTGTCTTAAATCTAGATCTTTCCCTCAATAGCACTTTTCTTCTGGCAGGGTAGCCATTTTGTTATCTCACACATTCCAAGGGAAAATTGGGACAAATGTAGAGGAAATCAGGGGTTGCCTACTAGCCTATTGAGTACAAGTACGAGAACATACATTTCTGCTGGGCACTATATATTCCCCGAACAACGGCCAGAAACCCTTCCTCTGCAAATCGGTAGCAGAGGTTATGAATGCACAAGATAGATCAGTGCTGCTGGGGGGGTGACCTCAATATAGTTTTCAGCAACACCTTAGATCATTCAGCTCACAGATTGGGATGCTCAGGGAAGCTGTCCACCGAGACCAAGCAGTGCCTTCAGGAGATGGGACTAAGGGACTGTCATCCTAACACCCATGATTATACATTTTACTCTCTGGCCCACAAAACGTACTCACAATTCAATCACTTTTTGTGGACCAATGAGGTACAAAAACTAATCCCATCACTTGAAATCAACACACGATCACTCTCAGACCATGTAGCTGTAGTAGCAGATATGGCACTCCCCTGCAATAACAGACAATGCAGTGACAATACTAAGAGACTTCCCCATCTAATCGACAAAGCACGCCGCTCTAAAAGACATATTATGCTCCTATCTTTAGATGTCGAAAAAGGTACTTGGCCTCGTACATTGGCCGTACTTAGCGGTGACACTGGCACGCTTTGGCTTTGGGGAGCACTTCCGCACCTGGATTTTGTGCAATTATGGTCAACCAAGGGTGAAGGTCCGCATTAATGGAATAATGTCATCCCCATTTCCATTAATAGAGGGATGAGACAGAGTTGTGCCCTGTCGCCCTTCTTATTCGTGTTGTGAGCCTTTCCCACGAAGAGTGTGGGATAATTCTGCCATCACAGGGGTCTACTTTGGAGGGGAGGAACATACAATTAGTTTATACGTGGATGATGTGATTGTGGCCCTTGACAACCCCCGTAACCTCCCTTCTGGCATTTTGTGACGAAGGTAGATACATTTGGAGCAGCAGTGGGTTTCCGTATAAAAGTCCACAACTCTCAAGCCCTCAATCTCATGATTCCACCCACCGCTGAGGCGCACCTTTCGCGCAGCTTTCCCATACAATGGACAACAGACTCTATTGCGTATCTGGGTAGCTATGGGAAGCTATTACAACAGGTTACAAAAGACCTGGCTCGCTGGAGACTCTACCGCCTCTGTTGGTTAGGCAGAGTGGCAGTTATAAAAATGACACCCTCCTGAGAATCCTCTTTCTCTTCCAGACCCTCGCGATTGACCCACCCACATAGACACTACACTCTCTACAGACAGCCTTACTTTGTTTTGTATGGGCCAACAAATGCCCTTGAATAGGCAGGGATAGCAGCTACCACCTGCCAGTCGAGTGGAGACTGGGAATCTTGCACCTCCAAAGCTACTATCAGGTGACACAACTTTGCTACATAGCAAAGTGGTCACATGCAGAGTCAGAGAAACATTGGCTGTTTATGGATCTCGCTGTCACAGGCACGCATCTGTGGAAGGTCCCATTTTTTAGATGACCTTAGTGAGCCTGGGGTCTATACTCTTCCCCAGTCATGTGATACATGCTAAAGGTGTGGGACTCTGCAAGGGTTTGATGATGTTCCCTTCACCCTTGATACCCATTCTTGGAACCTCAGACTACCCCAAGACTTGGCCAAGCCTTGTTCCACCCCTAGCAAGGAGCTGCTTGACGATCTATCCATCATTTATTTGATAAGGATGGTGCTATCCCCTTTGACAAGCTGAGACAAATGTATGCGTTCCAATAGACAGAAAGTCTGTGCTATCTGCAGGTTAACACTGGCTCACACACCACTCTGTCTGGGTAGGGGCTGGTCGCCTCCTGACAGTATTTGAGAAATGGCTTCTTAAGAAAACTAACGATAAACGGTTGATCGCAGACTTTTACAGCTTGCTTCTCCAGATTCCCCCACTCGGCAAAGCCACCAGTCAAAAATCGCTGAGAACTGGAGCTGGGTGCTGAGAACTGGAGCTGGGAACACAGCTTTCTGCGAAGGAATGGAACAAGGTATATATCAGGGCTCGTCACATGTCACGTAACAGTGCCAGCATCGAAATGGCCACTAAAATCGTAACATACTGGTATCTCACACCCCAAGACTACATAAGGCCAACCTTTCCTGCAGCCTGAGTTGTTGGCGACACTGTGGTTCACCATGGACCTTACTTCACATAATCTGGGAATGCTCAAAATTAGCACATATCTGGGACACTGTCCTGAACAACATAGATGTATGCTTAGACAAAGGACTCCCTCGATTCCCAACCTATACGGTTCTAGCTATCCCCAACATACTAACTTATCCACTTAAGTCTCGCAAAGGCCGCCAAATTGGCATTGCATTGGGGGCTGCACACCAGACAATTCTCACACACTTGGGGACTGACAAAATCCCAACACACCTAGCCTGGCTACACCAGCTATGGCATGTCCTATGGATGGAGAGACTCACATTAGTGCTGGCAGAGCAAGGCGACACCTACAGAGAAATATGGTGACTGCTTATTACTTTGTTATCTAAAGAATTATGAGAACTGACCTGTACCAAATATTTGCGAGTACGTCATCTTGCGGAGATGCCCCAGCTGGATCTAGCTGTGCCTGTTAGCAACACATAGGGAACACGGGCACTTTCTTGGAAGTCCACGTCTTTTGAGTACCCTAGAGGAGGGCAGGGATGAGAGGGAGAAGGGGTTAAGTTGAGATGCTACTGGTTTTATGTTATTTGGTAACCAGATCATACCACTGCTTTTCACAGCACCCCACCGGCCTCTGGATGTAGGTGAGCATATGTTTACTTCTTTAAAAATACAATAAAAAAAGAGTTAAACCATAAAACCTTTTTTAGTCATTAACAGTCGGCAGAGGTGCAAATGAAAAGGTGAAAGACATTAAATTAGAACATTGGAATGTTGGGAGCTCCACTGGAAACAATGGAGTACCCCAGACTTCTAATGGTCGGTAGAAGCCTGAAGCGCCAACATCACAATGTTTTTGTTCACAGCTATTGCTGTGAACAAAAGCCTCATGGAGCTTGAGGGGTTTCAATCCCCTCGGGCTCCATGATGCCTTTGTTTTATTTATTAGAACATTTGCCCCCTAGTGGCATAATAGTCTAAGAGTCGTATAGCCCTTCGTAGGTGGGTAAGACCAGCAATAAAGTCCTGCTCCCTTGTTAAAGGCCCTCGCCTTCCGCTTGGGCCTTTGGCGCTGGAGCAGGCCTTTAACGGCCTTTTTAGCCAGTTATAAGGCTATATTCTAGCCCAACTGAAGGACTGGTCAGGTGTGATCCTGCACAAGTGTGAGACTATTAGGGTTTCTAGCACATAAAGCCAGAGCAGAGAGAGACTGAACAGGAGAAAGATAGTACATTTAATGCCAAAAATGTGATAGACCAGAAATTAGATCAAATGGGTTTGAGACCATTAAAGTCTAGAACATGTAGAAACAGGACACAAGGCAGACTGAACATCCTACTGCAACAGTATGACTGAAGAGATGTAACACAATTAATGAATATGTGAAAGTATTTTGGAAGCACTGAAAAAACAAAGTTAATGGTAAATTTCTGTAACTGAAATGTATAAACACTGATAACCACTGACTGTCTACAGTTTACATTTTACATTATACCCTCTAAAGTTCACAAAAATAAACACTAGAAACAGGACACCCTATGGATATTGCAGCCACGACTCACTGCGCCTTAGCAATTGACTTTCTCTTCCATAATTTGCAGCTTTGCTACATTGTCATATTGCACAAATGAGCCAACACTCATTAATCGAATCCTACTGCATCCTTTTATCTGTCATGGCTGGAAAGATTAACGCAGTGGCAATGCCACCCACCTTTTTATAACTAGCAGGACCACCCAAACAAAGGTGAAGTCAATGAATAAGAAGTTACAAAATGCATTTAATAGCAATTGATGGCATAGAACACAGTGCTTAGAACAAAAAGGCTCTTTTATACAATTATTTAGGATCAGAAGGGAGATGATTGTTTGATAATGTAGAACATATTGAAAAACCAGAAGGAGCAGAAATCTAGGATCAGTACATTGAAGCAAAAACAAAAAGAATGGAAACATATTTTGGCACAACTTACAGTATTATTGTGGAACATCATTACACTCATTATAGGTAACAGGTACTGGGTAAATCCACTGAAGCGTATATTGCAACATTACGCGTGTCGGAATCTATATGTGCATTCCTTTATGCAGATTAAATTATGCATGATACAAACAGGCCCTTTCGCGGTCGCAAAGAGCCCAAAACTTTAGGTTTTCTCCTTTTCTCTGGAGGGAAGCTTAAATGATGCCAGATGAAGGGGCCAGGACCTGAGAGGCATCTACTGGGGTTCAGGAATTCCACAGCAGTCCTTCTCCTGTAGTACCCACAGGGCCAGGGGTGTTCTGAAGAGTTGGGTCTGAGGGTCTAATAGTTATACCTAGTGCCCACTTTAAAGTAAGAGCAGTTTCTAGGCTTCCATCCCCAGAGATGCTTTGCATTTCTTGCCTTTCTGCCCTGACCCCAGCTTGTCTGGGGGCACAAAAGACTAGTGTCAAAAACCCTTTGTGAGTGTGCTTTAGTAGAGCCTTATTAAAGTGATGTGCAAATGTTATAGGTGGCAGCTCATACCCCTCTTGAAGTCAGAGATGGCTCATCCTGCCAATACCTATCCTCCCTTTGCCTCACTGTCTGGAAGCAATACACAAAGACTAACTGACAGCTATACTGAGCAGTACACAAAGACCAACTGCCAGCTATACTGAGTCATGTGACCCAGGATACAGGCTGTTGAGCACCAAATGGTTAAGAGAAGAAAATTCAAACTTTCTAAAAGTGGCATTTTCAGACTTGTGACTTAAAATCAGACTTTACCATTAAAAAGGGTTTCAAATTACAATTCTTTAGGCACTAAACTTTATCTACTCCCAATTGAAAGTTACCCCGTATTAAGTGTATCAAGGGAACCCAATATTATCTCATGAGAGAGGTAGGCTTCACAACAGTGAAAAATTAATTTAGGGGGTTTTCACTACCAGGACATATATGCCTTGAAAATACATGTATAGCTTTTCAAATACACTTTACCTTGCCCTTTGGGCTGTATAGGGCCTACCCTAATGGTGGCATATATATTAAAAAGGAAAGTTTGGACCTGGCAAGAAGCTGATTTTGCAAGGTCGAAATGGCAGCTTAAAATTGCACACACGGGCTGCAAAGGCAAGCCTGAGACATGTTTAGAAGGCTACTTAAGAGATTGTCTTGACCAGTGCTGCAGGCCCACTATTAGCATTCAATTTACAGGCCCAAGTACCATTTTACTAGGGACTTACAAATAAATTAAATCTGCTAATTGAGTGTAAGCCAATTTCATCATCTGTAAAGGAGCGTGCATAAGCATTTTAGCACTAGTTAGCAGTGGTAAAGTGTGCAGAGTTCTAATACACCTACCAAAACGGGTTCAGAAAACAGGAGGGTGATGGCTGGGGATTGCCAAACCTACATCTTATGCCCTATATGCAGTGGGTATTACTCGCCAGCCTCATGCCATTTCTTCCCCTGCGGCACCTTTCTGTCTTGTGTATTCTGGCTCCCTCCTCCCAGGAGGCCTAAACCATCGACTCTCCTGTTTTGTTGCTATGCAAGTTTTGTCTAGTTTGCACCTGCAGATATCACATGTCTGTTCAGGAAAGACATGTTTCCACTGTGAATCATTAAATTGTACTATTATGCACTTGGGGTTCCGCTGTACTTGTTATTGTTGTCAATTACAGTTTGCACAGGGTATCTTCTGGGCATCATATCCAATGTATTTAACACATGACTTTCCCCAGGTTCTTTGGAAGATTCCACGCTTCCATGTGGGACACATACTCTTCTGGAACACTCTTTGCTTCCACCCTGCATACACTTTTGTCCCGTCACACCCTTTTGCACTACCCCTCTTTAGTAAGTCACTGTCACTCTTCTAATTTTTTTTTCCAACCATGTAATGTTCCAAAAATCCCTGTTTCACATACAAAGCTTTAAGAGTCAAGGTGGGTGAAATCATGAGTAGAGCCACAATTGTTTGAAGCACAAGTCCAGCACACTCCTCTCAGTAGGAAAATCGAAATGTGGGAGAGGATAGCCGCAGAACGAATGCTGTAGACACCACCAAGCACACAAGGGAAGACATCAGGAAGAGGTGGAACGACCTCAGGGGAAAGGTCCGTTCCCTGGTCTCCAGGCACCAGCTGCAGACCAAGAAGACTGGTGGAGGCCCTCCCACCCCCCCTTTACAACTCTATCCCTGGGAGGATAAGGTCTTTGTCACCCTGCATCCTGAGGGCTTGACAGGAATACCTTGGGGAGTGAAGTCTGGTAAGTCGCAACACAAAAATGTCACCAAAATGCTATGTTATGCATGCTTACTGCTCACCCTTTGCTACCTTCACTGTCACTCCATTCACCAGCCCAATGTCCACCTGTCCAAAGACCCCAGTCTGGCATCTCACAATTGACGTGTACTCACCTAGGGGGATAACATCTGTGTACAGTGTATGTATTACAGGGAGTTACATGACTACAACTCCCAGCAGGCACTGTCACTGTTACTATAATCACCCGCACAGTGTCACCTTCTCGAAATACTCTTGTTTGTTAACTCACAGTTGTAGTGTACTCACCTTGGAGGATAACATATAAATAGTGTATGTAGTACAGGGACTGACATGACTGCTAAGGCCCGAAGGCACTGTTCTTGTTACCCCACTCAGTCAGCCATATGTCCTCTTCACCAAATACCTTTGTTTGTTAACTCCCAATTGTAGTGTAGTCACCTGGGAGGATAACATAGTGTGTGTACTAGAGAGAGTGGCATGACTGTAACTCCCAGCAGGCCCAGTTTCCAACCAGCATCAGAGTGTTCTCTTCTCCAAAGTCCCCTGTTCTTAACTCTCTATTGACGTGTACTCACCTGGGAGGAAACCATTTGTATAGTGTGTGTAGTACATGGAGTTTTATGACTTCAACTCACAGGAGGCTCTCTTACTGTCACTCCAACCACCAGTCCACGGTTCTCTTCCCCCAAAACATGTTTTGGAAATCACACATGAAGTGTACTCACCTCAGGGGATGGCATTTCGCAAGTGTATGAAGTTGAAGGACTGACCTGACTGCCAAGGCTAGGAGGCTCTGCCGCTCCAATTTTAAACACAAGCCCAGAGTTTACTTGTCCAAATACCCTTATTTGTTAACTCTCAATGGAAGTGTACTCACCTGGGAGGATAACATTTGTAAATTGTGTATAGTACAGGGATTGACATGATTGCAACTCCCAGGAGAGCCTATTCCTGTAACTCCAAACACCAGCCCAGTGTTCACTTGTCACAATGCATCTGTTAGTGAACTCTCAAATGAAGCTTACTCACCTGGGAGCATACTATTATCAAGTGTTGGGAAGCAGTGAGAGTGATCTGACGGCAACTTCCAGGAAGCACTACTCAAGTGACTCAAAACACAAGAACATCAGTCACTTGTCCAAAAAACCTTGCCTGCTAACTATTAATTGAAGTTTACTCACGTGGGAGGGACCAAGATACAGATCATGCTCAACTCAAAGATGTGTCTTGCTACCAATCTCCATCTTGGCAGGCTATCCCAAGACGAAAAAATTAAGGACAGGAAGGATAACTTACCCTGTGTGCAAAACAAGTTTCGCGAAGGCCTCAAGATGAATCACCAGAATGTTATTGGTAGCAGACACATTCACAAATCACTGACCACCTGATGACTCTAGTCATATACAACAAACTCTTGGGTCTGCCTGCATGACAATTAACTAGGACTCAAAATGATCAAAGCCACATCCTGCCCAGCCACTGTTTTGCCTACACTGGTGGCAAGATGTACTTCTAAGCCCATCCTCTCAAGTGCTAATGACCTGCACAATTCAGCAGCTGCTTGACTTAAATGGAATTGGCATGCTTCATAAATGTCAGGTCAATACAACTAATATTTACCTGTCACAATAGGATAACCTGCAAATCAACTATGTACAAGAGCTTTGCAAAATGTCACTGTAAACATTTGGAGGTAGATGTTGCAATACAACTAGTAACATTGTATGTTTCCAGATCAATGGGTCGACCTGCAACTGGGCACACAGAGGCCACAGAAGGGACTGCCACTACCCCATGGATGAAGCCCTCAGTGAAGAAGACACTCCTGGAAGTCTGGATGGGGAGGTTTGGTTCAGGTCCATCTGGACATACTGGAATATGGTAAGGTCCCACTGTAAGAATAATTTTTAGGGCATCCAATTCTCTTGAGTTGAGTAAAGTTCATGAAAAGGACTGCAAGAAGAAGTTTTGTTGCTCCAATTCAAGTTTTATTGTTGGAAGGTAAGTGACTCCAGGTTGAAGTACAAGAAATGGGTCACAGAATAAAGCAGAAGCTCAGCCAGCACGTGTTTCGCCCCACAGGTGCATACTCCAGGGCTTTCTCAAGGCATACTATATAAGTAATATTTGGCTTCAAAACAATCTGCCGTAAAATCACTGATTCAATAGATAATCTACTTCGTGTCGGTGAAATCTGGTTATTATGCATTTGCGTCCATCGCCATTTTTGAAGGGACGCACCGATTTTACACATTGCCGATATAGTGTGAGTCCTACCTCAATGTTGTTGATGAGGTAAGGACACAGAGAAAGGACTGTGTACTAGAAACAACGTTGAATTCCATAATAAATATGGGCAGCGCCATCTTAAATCCTAAAAAACAGGCGGTGCCATCTTGTAAGGATGTGACCTTCGTCCACAGAAAAAGACGAAGATCTGATTAAATTATGTATCTAATGGAATAAATATACGAAGCGAGGCTGCTATTGTGGAGATAATTATAAGGCCTCATATGGGAATGAAGTGGGATCTTAGAACGAGGTTATGTTAGGAAAAGATATACCATAGAAACTCGTTAAAGGGGAAAATATATTCAGTGATTTCTAGTGTACACATTAACAACAGATGTCCCCCCCACCAACCAAATAACACGAATAATTGGGGGCTATTGAAAAATGAATCAAATCAAAAAACAAAATGTACCTATTTTAGAGAAACATAGGTTAACATAAATATTAGGCATCAGTCTTGGAAAACGTTCTTCAAATGGGACAGTGGGTGGTCCTTTCTGACCCATATATATTAACCAATTGGTATGAGTACACAACTGGCACTTTACATCAGCCAATAATACCACTCGTGGTCTTTATTGAGTCCATGATTCACTGAATCGTTTTGAATTATCAAACGGCTTTCCTCCTGACGCAGTCGTAATAGTAAATTACCACACCCTGGGAGATGATGTAATACGTCGAAGACCACAGAAAGTAAAAGTGCGTTCATGGGGATGAAATTCAATAAAGTGTTCTACAAGTGGTGCCCTCGCATTCGATTTCTGA
Source organism: Pleurodeles waltl (assembly GCF_031143425.1). Lineage (NCBI taxonomy): Eukaryota > Metazoa > Chordata > Amphibia > Caudata > Salamandridae > Pleurodeles > Pleurodeles waltl. The sequence continues at coordinate 994,823,292 of NC_090446.1, forward strand.
ATGTTGCGATAGTGTTCCTGGATCCTCGTTTTGAGTGAGCGAGTGGTGCTGCCTATGTAGGCTTGATGACAGGGGCACCATATTACGTACACAACATTGATACTTTCACAGTTTATAAAATCATAGATTTGGTAGTGTTGGTCATTGATTGTAATCTTGTTAGATTTGAAAAGACCCAATTTACAAATAGAACATTTGCTGCAAGTATAAAATCCTTTTGGTTTTGGAGGTAGGAATGTGCTGGAGGGCTTGGCTTGGAAAAAAGAAGAACATAGTTTGTCCCTTAGATTGGGAGCTCATCGGAAGTCTATTTGAGGATAGTTAGTAATGTATTTGTTAATAGATGAGTTGTTCTGAAGTAGGTACCAGTGTTTTCTCAGATGTTTCTGGATGAGATGGTGACCATTGTGAGACTCTGTTATGAAGCGAATGACTGAGTTCTTACTAGACTGGTGGGATTTATTAAGCATCTTATTACGATCCATGTCGCTCAATTTATCCTTTGTGGTATTTAGGAATTTCCGATTGTAGCCCCTGGCTGTGAGTCTCTCGGTCATTTGGGTAGAGATAATTTCATAATCTAGTGTGCTGGTACAGTCCAGTCTAGCTCTCCTATATTCGCCTTGAGGAATTTTCCGGATGGTACTTGGAGGATGACAACTTGTAGCATGAAGAGTTGAGTTAGCCGCTGTTGTTTTCCTGAAGAACCAAGTCTGTAATTTGTCATTTTCTATGAAAGTCAAGAGGTCAAGATATTCTACTGACGAGTTGGAGATTTGATACGTAATGTCAATTCCCCATCTGTTGGGTACTAATGTCTGTAAGAATTGGTTGAGAAGATTTTTTTGGGTCTTGCCAAATTAGCAATATGTCGTCAATATAGCGTCTCTAAAAGATTATGGCCCTCATTCTGACCCTGGCGGTCGGTGATAAAGCGGCGGCCAAGCCGCCAACAGGCCGGCGGTCTAAAATATGCAATTCTGACCCTGGCGGGAACCGCCAACACAGCCCGCCAACTTAACACTCCGACCGCCACAGCGGTACAAACAAACAGCGCGGCGGTTCCCGCCAACAGCCCGGCGGCAGACAAAGTACCGCCCACCCTATTACGACCCACCAATCTGCCACCTTTTCCGGGGCGGGAGCACCGCCGATAAGAACACGGCGGAAACAGACTACGAACGGGAAAACGCTCACCTCTACGTACTCCACGCGAGATTCCGGCAGTATGGAGCCAGAGTTACAGGTCATCCCCGCACTCCTATTCCTCCTCATATACCAGGAGCACGCCCGGCGGCGCGGAAGACATCGGTGAGTACTGCACCTACGACACAGGGGAGGGAAAAGATTACCGGCACACACCCACCCACCCACACCCACTACAACACACACATCAATGCATTCCCACAGATCACTGTCACAACCCACAAACCACCCCCCTCCGAAATAATGCAAAGACCAAAAGAAGAGATCATAAACGGGCAGATATATTGAAATATGTACGCCATTAATCCCAAAAAATAAATAAACTATGTACAAAATATATACAGCTACTAAATGTAGTCCAACCACTGTCCGTGGATCACAGGGGTCCTGTGCAAAGGGGCAAGGCCCAGTCCCACGACAAGAACTCCACGGAGAGAACACTGCAGGGGCATCAGAAAGAAAATAGGACAGGCACCTCAGGGGGAAGGGAAGGGGGGGCACCTCAGCCACTTGAGTACACGACGCCAGATCCACGAGGGGACTCCATGACCACTGGGCCATCCTGGGGAGAGCAAAGCCACAGTCCATACAGTCCATACAGTGGGTGGCCTGCCCACTGGGCCATCCTGGGGAGAGCAAAGCCACAGTCCAAACAGTCCATACAGTGGGTGGCCTGCCCACTGGGCCATCCTGGGGAGAGCAAAGCCACAGTCCATACAGTCCATACAGTGGGTGGCCTGCCCACTGGGCCATCCTGGGGAGAGCAAAGCCACAGTCCATACAGTCCATACAGTGGGTGGCCTGCCCACTGGGCCATCCTGGGGAGAGCAAAGCCACAGTCCATACAGTCCATACAGTGGGTGGCCTGCCCACTGGGCCATCCTGGGGAGAGCAAAGCCACAGTCCATACAGTCCATACAGTGGGTGGCCTGCCCACTGGGCCATCCTGGGGAGAGCAAAGCCACAGTCCATACAGTCCATACAGTGGGTGGCCTGCCCACTGGGCCATCCTGGGGAGAGCAAAGCCACAGTCCATACAGTCCATACAGTGGGTGGCCTGCCCACTGGGCCATCCTGGGGAGAGCAAAGCCACAGTCCAAACAGTCCATACAGTGGGTGGCCTGCCCACTGGGCCATCCTGGGGAGAGCAAAGCCACAGTCCATACAGTCCATACAGTGGGTGGCCTGCCCACTGGGCCATCCTGGGGAGAGCAAAGCCACAGTCCATACAGTCCATACAGTGGGTGGCCTGCCCACTGGGCCATCCTGGGGAGAGCAAAGCCACAGTCCATACAGTCCATAACAGACCCCACTGCCACTGGAGGAGGCAAGTTGGCCAGAGGACATCCTGCAGCCCTGCCCGAGATAGATCCTGCCCTGCCACGTCTGCCAAAGGGCCAGCGGTTCTTGCCCTGAAGGGCCCAGTTCAGCGGTTCTTGAGACGGCGGGGCCCAGTTCAGCGGTTCTTGAGACGGCGGGGCCCAGTTCAGCGGTTCTTGCCTTGAAGGGCCCAGTTCAGCGGTTCTTGCCCTGAAGGGCCCAGTTCAGCGGTTCTTGAGACGGCGGGGCCCAGTTCAGCGGTTCTTGAGACGGCGGGGCCCAGTTCAGCGGTTCTTGCCTTGAAGGGCCCAGTTCAGCGGTTCTTGCCCTGAAGGGCCCAGTTCAGCGGTTCTTGAGACGGCGGGGCCCAGTTCAGCGGTTCTTGAGACGGCGGGGCCCAGTTCAGCGGTTCTTGCCTTGAAGGGCCCAGTTCAGCGGTTCTTGAGACGGCGGGGCCCAGTTCAGCGGTTCTTGCCTTGAAGGGCCCAGTTCAGCGGTTCTTGAGACGGCGGGGCCCAGTTCAGCGGTTCTTGAGACGGCGGGGCCCAGTTCAGCGGTTCTTGCCTTGAAGGGCCCAGTTCAGCGGTTCTTGCCCTGAAGGGCCCAGTTCAGCGGTTCTTGAGACGGCGGGGCCCAGTTCAGCGGTTCTTGAGACGGCGGGGCCCAGTTCAGCGGTTCTTGCCTTGAAGGGCCCAGTTCAGCGGTTCTTGCCCTGAAGGGCCCAGTTCAGCGGTTCTTGAGACGGCGGGCCCAGTTCAGCGGTTCTTGAGACGGCGGGGCCCAGTTCAGCGGTTCTTGCCTTGAAGGGCCCAGTTCAGCGGTTCTTGCCCTGAAGGGCCCAGTTCAGCGGTTCTTGAGACGGCGGGCCCAGTTCAGCGGTTCTTGAGACGGCGGGGCCCAGTTCAGCGGTTCTTGCCTTGAAGGGCCCAGTTCAGCGGTTCTTGCCCTGAAGGGCCCAGTTCAGCGGTTCTTGAGACGGCGGGGCCCAGTTCAGCGGTTCTTGAGACGGCGGGGCCCAGTTCAGCGGTTCTTGAGACGGCGGGGCCCAGTTCAGCGGTTCTTGCCTTGAAGGGCCCAGTTCAGCGGTTCTTGCCCTGAAGGGCCCAGTTCAGCGGTTCTTGAGACGGCGGGGCCCAGTTCAGCGGTTCTTGAGACGGCGGGGCCCAGTTCAGCGGTTCTTGCCTTGAAGGGCCCAGTTCAGCGGTTCTTGAGACGGCGGGGCCCAGTTCAGCGGTTCTTGCCTTGAAGGGCCCAGTTCAGCGGTTCTTGAGACGGCGGGGCCCAGTTCAGCGGTTCTTGAGACGGCGGGGCCCAGTTCAGCGGTTCTTGCCTTGAAGGGCCCAGTTCAGCGGTTCTTGCCCTGAAGGGCCCAGTTCAGCGGTTCTTGAGACGGCGGGGCCCAGTTCAGCGGTTCTTGAGACGGCGGGGCCCAGTTCAGCGGTTCTTGCCTTGAAGGGCCCAGTTCAGCGGTTCTTGCCCTGAAGGGCCCAGTTCAGCGGTTCTTGAGACGGCGGGGCCCAGTTCAGCGGTTCTTGAGACGGCGGGGCCCAGTTCAGCGGTTCTTGCCTTGAAGGGCCCAGTTCAGCGGTTCTTGCCCTGAAGGGCCCAGTTCAGCGGTTCTTGAGACGGCGGGGCCCAGTTCAGCGGTTCTTGCCTTGAAGGGCCCAGTTCAGCGGTTCTTGCCTTGAAGGGCCCAGTTCAGCGGTTCTTGAGACGGCGGGGCCCAGTTCAGCGGTTCTTGCCTTGAAGGGCCCAGTTCAGCGGTTCTTGCCTTGAAGGGCCCAGTTCAGCGGTTCTTGAGACGGCGGGGCCCAGTTCAGCGGTTCTTGCCTTGAAGGGCCCAGTTCAGCGGTTCTTGCCTTGAAGGGCCCAGTTCAGCGGTTCTTGCCTTGAAGGGCCCAGTTCAGCGGTTCTTGCCTTGAAGGGCCCAGTTCAGCGGTTCTTGAGACGGCGGACGGTCTATGGCCAACTGCTAAATGCCTGGTGGTGCCCTCCTGGGCAGCGGGGATGGTGCTCCTTCACTGCCCACCTGGGCTGTGGGTGGTGGGGCCCTCCTGGCCAGCTGGGCTGGGTCCTCCCTGGGCAGCGGCTATGGGGCTGGTGGGCTCTCCCGGGGCAGCTGTGCCGGTTCCTCCCGGGGCAGCGGCTATGGGGGTTGTGGGCTCCTCCTGGGCAGCAGGCCTGCTGCCTGACCTCTCCAACTTGCTGCCCTTGCCCTCCTTAGTCGTCGGCCTGTGGCCCTTTCCTCCCTTTGGAGCTGTGGCTGGTGACTGTCTCTGGGTGGTGTCCGGGGGGGATGTAGAAGGCGGGCTCCTGCGGCGCCCCTTCCGCCTTCTGCTCCTCTTCCCAGGGGGTGGGCTGGCTGTCCCCTTGCTGCTGGGCGAAGATCCAGACATGCGGGCTGGCGGGCTCCAATACCCCTGCACCCTTGTCAAGGGGGCTGCAGGGCTGGTGGTGGCTGAGGTGCTCTTCTTACCCCGACGAGAAGGAGGGGGGGGCTCAGGGTCAGGAAAGAAGTTAGTAGTGGCGAGGAAGAGCTTCTTGGGACAATGGAGAGTGGTAGGTACAGTGGGAATGGGAGTGGAGGGAGAGGATGTGGTTGTAGGTGAGTCACGTTTGCTGTCTTTGGGTGCAGGTGCAGGAGGGATAGGCTGTCGTGAGGTGGATGGCTGTTGGGTGGGTGGGTGGCTGCGTTTGTGTGGTGTGGAAGAGGGGGTGACAGACACAGTGGGAGAGGACACAGGGGACGTGTAAATGGCAGTGGGGGTGGTGACTGCACGTGTGCGGACTGGAGTGGAGGGTGTGCTGGTGATGGAAACACTGGCTGATGGTGAGGTGAATGGAGGTGTGAGTGTAGACGTCACAGGGAGGGAGGAGGGAGACGAGGAGGTGGGGGTCACAGAGGTGGTAGTGACTGTTGGCATGTCTGCATCGGAATGTTGCGTGTGTGAATGTCTGCGTGATCTGTGGTGCTTATGTTTGGATGAGCTTCTCTTGGGTGTTGAGGTGTGTGCAGGCTGGTCTGATGGTGTGGGTGGGACAGGCAGAGGAACAGGAGACTGGGAGGAGGGAGTTAGTAGAGGCAGGCAGGAGACAGGGACAATGGCTGCCGTCAGTGCTGAGGCCAGAGCCTGGAACGATCGCTGATGGGCAGCCTGACCCGAATGAATGCCCTCCAGGTACGCATTGCTGCGATGAACCTCCCTCTCCACCCCCTGGATGGCATTCAAAAGGGTAGTCTGCCCAACAATGAGCGTTCGGAGGAGGTCAATGACCTCCTCACTGAGGGCAGCGGGGGTAACAGGGGCAGGGCCTGAGGTGCCTGGGGCGAAGGAGATGCCCGGCTTCCTGGCAGAGCGGGCACGGGGCGAACGCGGAGGGGCTGCTGGGAGGGCGGAGATGGTGCGCTGGGTGGCGGCTGTACCTGTAATGGCGGGGGGCAAGGATGGTGCCACCCCCGCAAGGGAGCCCCCTTCCGAGGACGTGTCCGTGTCGCTGCAGGCTCCAGTCGTCCCCGTCGTGGAGCTCCCCTCGCCCTCCGTCTCACTGGTCCAGTCTGACTCTGTGGCATGGCCCTCCTGGGCCATGTGAGATGCAGCTCCCTCCTGCCCCGATGCCACTTCTCCTCCGCCTGATGATGCTGATGCACACAAGCACAGAAAGACAAACAAAAAGGGGGGGGGAGAGAGAAATAAAGGGATATTGAGTACATGGATCTCCGGTACAGTTAGCGGACATGACAGACACAGATGCCCCCTGCACTAAGTTGCGCACTTGGGGTCCGCTACGCATTCCGTGGAACATGCCCTACACGCCTAGAGTTGACAACTGCACCCATGGATGACACGGCCCAGGGATGGCTGTACTGACAAACTACTGAGGGGGGTGGCTGGGGACACAGGGGCTTACGGGGGTGCCCAGCCTACAGATATCGCCCTGGCCTAGGGGGACCCACAGCCCTCCTCCCCCACCCAGACACCTCCACTGCGCGACAACAGAGTAGATAATGCTTGGACTCACCCCCTTGTGTCTGCTGTGCTGCCCTCACGCGCTCATCCAAATCAGGGTAGGCCACCGCCAGGATCCGGAACATCAGGGGGCTCAGTTGACGGCAGGCACCCCACCTACGTTGGGAGGCCATCCCCAGCAGAGACTCGGCGGTCTTCTTGGTCCCGCGGCGGATGTCCTCCCACCTCTTGCGGCAGTGGGTGCCCCGTCGATGGTGGACCCCCAGGGCCCGGACTTCCTTGGCGATGGCACGCCAAATCCCGATCTTCTCATGGGCGCGGACCTATGTGACACGTACAGGGAGGGAGAAATACCACGTTCAAGTTACTCAGCATTTTCCTTTCCAGTGGCCCAACGCCCCCCATCCCCGCCAGGCCCCCCGCCAGGCCCCCCGCCATGCCCAACATGCCCCCCATCCCCGCCAGACCCCCCGCCAGGCCCAACGCCCCCCATCCCCGCCAGGCCCCCCGCCAGGCCCCCCGCCATGCCCAACATGCCCCCCATCCCCGCCAGACCCCCCGCCAGGCCCCCCGCCAGCCCCAACATGCCCCCCATCCCCGCCAGGCCCCCCGCCAGGCCCCCCGCCATGCCCAACATGCCCCCCATCCCCGCCAGACCCCCCGCCAGGCCCAACGCCCCCCTGCCCCGCCAGGCCCCCCGCCAGGCCCCCCGCCATGCCCAACATGCCCCCCATCCCCGCCAGACCCCCCGCCAGGCCCAACATGCCCCCCATCCCCGCCAGGCCCCCCGCCAGGCCCCCCGCCAGCCCCAACATGCCCCCCATCCCCGCCAGGCCCCCCGCCAGGCCCCCCGCCATGCCCAACATGCCCCCCATCCCCGCCAGACCCCCCGCCAGGCCCAACGCCCCCCATCCCCGCCAGGCCCCCCGCCAGGCCCCCCGCCATGCCCAACATGCCCCCCATCCCCGCCAGACCCCCCGCCAGGCCCAACATGCCCCCCATCTCCGCCAGGCCCCCCGCCAGGCCCCCCGCCAGCCCCAACATGCCCCCCATAACCGCCAGGCCCCCCGCCAGGCCCCCCGCCAGCCCCAACATGCCCCCCATCCCCGCCAGGCCCCCCGCCAGGCCCAACATGCCCCCCATCCCCGCCAGGCCCCCCGCCAGGCCCCCCGCCAGCCCCAACATGCCCCCCATCCCCGCCAGGCCCCCCGCCAGGCCCCCCGCCAGCCCCAACATGCCCCCCATCCCCGCCAGGCCCCCAAGCCAGCCAGTGGCCCCAAATCCAGATTGAATTAAACTCACTTGTTGGTCTGGAGGACCGTAGAGTAGCGCATACTGGGGGAGGACCCCATCCACAAGTTTCTCCAACTCTTCTCCAGTGAAGGCAGGGGCCCTTTCCCCAGTCGCAGCAGCCATTGTCCCTTCCAGACCGAGGTCACAGCAACACTTGCAGTATAGGTCCTCTCCTGTGAAAGTTCAAGTCGCAAGTGGATAAGTAGATAGAAAATGGCGGTCACGTCCGCGGCGGTGCGTACCGCGGCGGTGCGTCCCGCCACCGCCGGCGCCCTTCGCCATTGGCTCCTGAAACCCATAGGCTTCAATGTTAACCAATGCGGCTTCGCGCCGCGGTCTTCGCCCGCCGCCCGCCGCGGTGTGCCACGCCAGCGCATTGACCTCACATCCCATTGTCACACTTCACAGGTCAGGCAGCCGCCATTTCCAGGGCCCACATGGCTCAATTTCAACTGCGTCACACAGGCCTAGGCCTTGCGTAGCCACTCAGACACGCCATTCACTGCATAGAGAATCGTATACTGTGCTAGCTGTGAGTACGTACCTGTGGGTTGCTTGACTGTGTGCTCCATGTTGTCCTTCCTAGGCACCGTCCGCTGGGTTGGGCGAGGAGACGGATGAATCCTCCCGTGTACCGACCGCTGGTGGACCTGTCGACAATGGAAGAACGCCACATTATCCTGACCTACCGTCTTAACCGTGCCACTATCCATGAACTGTGTGCCCGGCTGGAGCCCGACCTGATGTCCCCCATCCGCCAACCCACAGGGATTCCCCCTCTGGTGCAGGTCATGTCAGTACTCCATTTCTTGGCAAGTGGGTCATTTCAGACAACCGTGGGAATTGCTTCCGGGATGTCTCAGCCCATGTTTTCAAAGGTGTTATCCAGAGTGTTGTCTGCCCTGATGAAATCCGTGAGGAACTACATCATTTTCCCTGAGGTGGGCGAATTGGCTACAGTGAAGGGTGATTTCTACGCCCTTGGACATATTCCCAACGTAATTGGTGCCATTGATGGGACCCATGTGGCTTTGGTTCCCCCAAGAGACAGGGAGCAGGTGTACAGGAACAGAAAAAGTTACCATTCAATGAACATCCAGGTGGTGTGTTTGGCTGACCAGTACATCTCGCATGTAAATGCCAAATTCCCAGGGTCAGTTCATGACGCCTACATCCTGAGGAATAGCAGCATCCCTTACGTGATGGAACAGCTACAGAGACACCGTGTATGGCTAGTGGGGGACTCTGGGTACCCCAACCTGTCGTGGCTACTGACCCCAGTGAGGAATCCCCGGACCAGGGCAGAGGAACGGTACAATGAGGCCCATGGGCGTACTAGGAGGGTGATCGAACGCACCTTTGGCCTCCTAAAGGCCAGGTTTCGCTGCCTGCATATGACCGGTGGATCCCTAATGTACTCACCTAAGAAGGTGTGTCACATCATCGTGGCCTGCTGCATGCTTCACAACCTGGCTTTGCGCCGCCAGGTGCCTTTCCTGCAGGAGGATGGTCGAGACGGTGGTGTTGTGGCAGCGGTGGAACCTGAGGAGAGTGACGAGGAGGAAGACGACGGGGCTGAAACAGACAACAGGGACAGAATCATTGAACAGTACTTCCAATAGGACACAGGTAACATTTCAAAGATAATTTAGTAAATGTTAACTACTCTGCAGCATCTCTGCTGCCTGTCTATTTGCCCCAGTGTATGATGACTGAGTTTTGGCTTTTCCCTCCCTATTTCAGATCTGGGGTCCCCACTACGAGTCCTGTGCTTCGTTTCCCCATGGACTACAGCTTTGTGGCAGCTGTTTGTTGACTTCACCATGTACAAGGACATATTTGCACTGTCATGTCAATTACAATCTATTGAAATCACAGCCAGACTCCTGATATTTTGGTGCAAAATAGGTGTTTATTGAAGTGCTCAAAATGGGATGGGTGGTTTCAAGTGGGTGGGGGCTATGGTGAAGGAATGTCCATGGCAGAGTCCAGAGTAACAGTCACACAGGTGCATTGTCCAGAGGCCTGTGGAGAGATGGAGCATGGGCAGTTCGAGGATGGACAGGGTGACAATGTGGGACAGTGGGATGACATCAGGTGGTATCCATTGCTGGCGGGGGTCTTGACATCCTACTCTGTCTTGCGAGATCTCAGGGCCCTCTTGCGGGGTGGTTCTTCTCCTGCAGGAGGTGGGGGTCTGGTGGGCTGCTGCTGTGCGGGGGCCTCCTGTCCACTAGCGCCGGCGGAGGTGGATGGCTGTTCTTGGTCCAGGCTAGTGGCAGGGGCCCTTGGGTGTTGTTCAGTGTCCGCCCTGCTGTTTACGAGGTCCTGCAGCAGCCCTACCATGGTAACCAGGGTGGTGTTGATGGCTCGGATGTCCTCCCTGTACCCCCGATAGTGTTCCTCCTGCAGCACCTGGATCTCCTGGAACCGGGCCAGTACCGTCGCCATCGTCTCCTGGGAGCGGTTGTATGCTCCCATGATGGTGGTGAGGACCTCGTGGAGAGTGGGTTCCCTGGGCCTCTCCTCCCCCCCCTGTCGCACAGCTGCCCGCCGAGTTGCCCTGTTTCCCTGGGCCTCTGCCCCCTGGCCGGTGTGCCCACTATCACTGCCCCCAGGTCCCTGTTGTTGTTGGGGTGGTGGGTTATCCTGGGTGCCCTGTAGTGGTAGACACACCGCAGATTGACGCGCCCTGGAGACAGAGGCATGGGCCCGCTGGGTGGGAGCTGTGCTGGTGTTCCCAGAGGGGTTAGGGTCTATAGTGGCCTGTGCCTGTGTGAGGGGAACCGACTGTCCAGAGGTCCCCGATGGTCCGGGCTGGTCATCGGTGTCCAGATCGACAGAGCTGCTGTCATCGCTGACGGCCTCTTGGGTGGGGGGTGTGGATAATTCTGGCCCCTCCGCCGCGGTGTGTTGACGGTCGGGTCCTGCAGGGGTATAGAGGTATGGTTATAGTTTCAATGTGTGGCATATGGGTGTATCTGTGGGTTCCCGTGTCCCCAAGTGCTGGCATTCGTGTGTGGGGGCTTTGGTGAGGGTGGCTTGTGGGGGGGATGTGTATATGCATTGGGCATGCTTTGGTGATGGGTGTCCATGCTTAGTGGACGCATGCAGGCCTAGGTTTTGGGATGTGTGGGTTGTGATGGTGAGACATTGGCGGGGAATAGGTGTGCTGGGGGTGGGGGTGAGGATGGTGGTGGGGGTGAGGGTGGGGGTGAGGATGGGGGTGGGGGTGAGGGTGGGGTTCGAGGATGGGGGTGAGGGTTGGGGTCTGATTTGGCATGCAGTTGGGGGGGAAGCAGTATTGAAGCTTCAACTTACCAGTATCCATTCCTCCGCCGACTCCTGCGAGGCCGTCAGGATGCAGGATGTTCAAGACTTCCTCCTCCCATGATGTGAATTGTGGGGGTTGAGGTGGGGGTCCTCCGCCAGTCTTCTGCACGGCGATGTTGTGCCTGGATACCATGGAACGCACCTTCCCCCGTAGGTCGTTCCATCGCTTCCTGATGTCTTCCCGATTTCTGGGGTGCTGTCCCACTGCGTTCACCCTGTCGACAATCCTCTGCCATAGCTCCGTCCTCCGGGCAATGCTGGTGTATTGTATCTGTGTGCCGAACAGCTGGGGCTCTACACGAACGATTTCCTCCACCATAACCCTGAGTTCTTCGTCTGTGAAGCGGGGTTGTCTTTGGGGTGCCATGGGGTGGTGTGTATGATGTGTGGGGTGGAGTATGTGTATTTAAGTGAGTTGAGTGTGGTGGTGTGTGTTGTTTTGTGTGTGGATAGTGTGTGGGTGATGGTGTTGAGTGGCTGTGGCTGTTATGTTTTGGATGCTGGTGTCTCGCTCTTGCCTTCTTTACGAATTTTTAAGCGTAGGGGTTTGTGGGTGATGTGGGTGGGTGTTTTATATTGTATTGTGTGTGTGGGAGTGGTGTGTGTATGTGTATCAGGTGTGTGGGATTCAAATCGTCCAATGTGGGTGAGTTTTGTTCGTTTGTGTGTATTCTGACCGCGCCGGTGTGTCCCGCCAATGGAATACCGCGTTTGAAAGACCGCCGCGTGGATTCGTGGGTCGTAATGGCATGGGCGTATTTCTGTTGGCGTGGCGGTGGAGGTTTGGTCACCTCCACCTTTCCGCCGACCGCTGGTCTGGCGGTCTGTTGTGGCGGTCGGATTTTCGGAGGTTTGCCTTCTGCGGGTCAGAATGACCGTGGCGGGTTTCCGCGACCGCGGCGGGATTATGGAGGATTTCTGACCGGCGGTAGGCGCCTTTTACCGCCGAGGTCAGAATGACCACCTATATGTTGTGAAAGATGTTCAGTTTTATCGTTCCAAAGCCAGAAATTTTCAACCGCACCAATCAGGATACAGACATACAGTGGTGCAAATTTTGCCCCCATCGCTGTCCCTTGGAGTTGCAAATAGAAATGTCCGTCAAAGAGAAAATAGTTATTTTCTAAACAGAATTTCAACATTTCCAAAATCATTGAATTGCGTACCGTATATTTCACCGATTTAGTAGAAAGGCATTTTCTAACAGCTTCTAGGCCATCACTATGTTTTATGGATGTGTAGAGGCTGACTACGTCAATGGTGACAAGAAAATAGTCGGGTCGCCAATCAATGTTTTGTAGTTTCTGTAGGATGTCTTTAGTGTCCCTGACAAAAGAGGGTAAGTTAGTCAAAAAAATCTGTAGTTCCTTATCAATTAAAGTACCCAGTTTAGAACATACTGAGTTGATGCCTGATATTATCGGTCTACCCTTTGGTGGGTGACCTTTTTTGTGTATTTTAGGTAGAAGATATAAAGTGGGAATGGTAGGAAACTGAAGAAAGAGGGCACTTTTTTCTTTACTTGAGAGGGTTTGACGAGAATGCCAAAGCTCCAGGAGGTCAGACAAACTTTGTTGGATTTCAACTGTTGGGTTATAAGAGAGTTTTTTGTAACACTTCGTATCCTGAAGTTGTCTATATGCTTCCTGTAGATAGTCATTGGTATTAAGTATAACTATATTCCCACCTTTGTCGGCCTCTTTGATAATAATTTGACTATTTTTGCTCAGTTGTGACAGAGCTGTTGCTTGATGTCTGTTAATGTTAGAAGGTATTTCCTTTTGTCACAATAGCGTCTGTACTCTCTGTCAAGGTCCCTCAATACAGCTGTTGAAAATAAATCAATAGAATTAACAGCCGGTAAAGGTAGATTTAGGTCGTAAATCAGAGGGGTGGTACTGGTTAATTTCTAAATCTAATTCTTGTGCTATTGAAGAGAGTGGAAGGTCTGGTTCGTCAGTATTTGACAGGTTTCGTAATAAACTGATATCTTCTAAGTTTTGGACAGAAAAGTCACTAGGATTATGTGAGGGAGATGATAGAGGAGGAAGAGGGGAGGTAGTAGAAAAGAAAGATTTGCGTTTGAGATGGTGTATAAATTTAAAGAGGTATATTTTGGTTTGAGTAATATTCCAATAATTGGTGGAACAAAAAGAAAGACCTCTATTCAGAATGTGTTGGTCAGTTAAGGAAAGCTCATGATCAGAGAGATTTACTATCAATTGTTCGTAAGGTTTCAAGGTCTTGTAATTTTACTGCAAGCTCTCGTTTGTATACCTGATGTGCTTGGTGCTTCCATTGAGGTATCTGGTGGTTTTGCGCATCTATCTTTTAAAGTTCCCAGGCCATATCGCCTTGCTTCCTCTGAAAAATTTACTTGAGTTCTAATTGATGGGCATCTTTCAGAGTCATCGGAGGATTCTATTTCTGAAGACGGTATGGTGTCTGGAAAACTTTGTGGGTCCAAAGAGAGATTAGAGTCCTTAATGTTTTCATACTTTTTGCTAAAAGTGTAGACTCTCCCTTGTTGGTTATCATGGAGATCCCTTCTGAACTTGCGGTTCTTTCTTTGAATGATGTCCTCCTCGTATCGATCAATTATGCTGTTAAGAATGGCATAGTTTCTTGTGGTGATTTCTCCACAATTGGCTTCTTCTATGCATTAGGTAAGGTTGTCAACCTCTTGTCGATAATTCTCATATTCTTCTTGAGACATTTCATTAAGTTGTTTGATCATATTAGTTGATGCCAGTTTTAAGTTGGCTTCCCATTTTTGTAGGTGCTCCTGAGAGGTAGAGTCCATGGGTGGGAAGATCAGAATTCTAAGTCCACAAGGGATATGATCATTTTCCAGATATTTGTTAAGAGAAGCTACTTCCCACCATTTGGAAGTTTCCTTCTTAAGGGATTTCTCCAATACTAAGAAAGTACTTTTAGTTGATGATAAATTTGTGGTTGTAAGGTTAGAAATGCCAGCACCACATGTATTAAAGACTTGGTCCAATTTCGAGTTAAGTTGTTCTCTTCTATTTGTTTGAAAGGACATCCTGAGGTACGTGGTCAGTCCCCAACAGTGGGTCTCACTGTGCCCACTTCAACACCTCCCAGCCCGGTTGCCTCGACATCACAGGCAGCCATTCGCCACCCAACCTATATCCCTAGAACAGTGTCTACCATCTTGTGCTCCTAGTCCAGGATCCTGAGTGGCAGCACAACACCTTAGACAATGATGGTCCTGGAACCAGTGGGTAGGGTGTGTGGGAGTGATGATATGGGCCAGCGGGATGAGGCAACTGGGGATGCTCCTGGTCAGGAACCCATCAGCCTCGTCTTAGGGATCTATCAGGAGTCCCAAGGCATAATGAGCCTGGTACTTGCAGAACTCCGCAAGATTAAGCAGCTGCAGAGGGACATCCATAGGGATATGCATGAGCAGTGGGAGGCCCACAATACCAACATGGCCTCCCTAACAGGGAGGGACATTAACTGTACCCTGATCAGGGATTGTCAACAACAACCTCCCCCTTCCATTGGCGCAGCAACACCAGGCCCTTCATCAGTACAAGCCACTAAAAAGGGAGGGCCTGTTAGTGGAAGAACCCACCCCAGACACTACCTCCTCGGTAGCAGCAGATCCCCCACCACCACCACGCAAGCAGGGACGTGCAGCAAAGGCTCCAGGAGGTGCGGTTGACAAAACACCCACCAACGCTAGCAAGTGACCTCTTCCTAAAGGACCTCTTTTGCATGCCACATATTCACTCTGTTGAATGTTCTTCAGCCACCTTCCATTTCCTTTGAAAGGAGTACACTGGACTTTGGACTTACAATTGTGTGGCATCTACTCCAATGATTTAATCCACCATGACTGAACGCATCACTGTTCTTGTCAACCATTCCCCAATATAAATTTAAAGCACATATTCCCAATAAATCTACATATCACAAAGTCATTGTCTGCTTGCTTCTGTTACCTCCCAGAAGCACGCACCCATGACATCCACATCAACACAGCAGACAACCACTCCCTCGACCTCCAAATCCTGACCCCTTCTGATGACCATCACTGTGTCCCTAAGAGAGCTTTTTTTGTTTGACCTTAACCTTTCCCATCTTCCCTCCACCCCGTCCCAAACCCAAGAGGCCACTATCCACCTCCCAGCACCTCCCCTCTGCCTCTAAGGCCTCCCCTGCAAGCACCCATACCTCTCCCCTCAGCCCACCCCTGCCAAGCCCAAATCCAAACTCCCCTCCCAAATTTGATATCTGTCCCCCCCCCCCCCCCCACCCCAAAGGCCTGCCTACCCACTTGATGCCCCTTCTTGTGGAGGTTCCCTGGCAGTTGAGAGTCACTGTGCTATTGTTGTAATTTAAATGGACTGGCCAGTGGCCTTGGACTCTTCAACTCCACTATTTAATAAACCCACAGAGTTGTTTTGGGTACACATTTGTCCTGCAATTCCTTTTCTACCTTTAGGTTTTTCTGAGTAACTTATGTTGCGTGCCTACAGTTGTGTGGGTTGCTGATCCATTTGTTGTTGGTTGCAGTATCTGACTTTGTGGGCAGTGCTGGTGTCCCCCAAGACCAAGGTATATGTTGAGTGTATGGATATGTGGGTGTAAATGCAAGGTGTACTGTTTGTTATGGTATTCATTTCATCTTGTGTTGTCAATTGTGAGCATCTATGGGGTTAGACTTGTCCCCCTGATAAGGGTTATGGTTTCAAATAATGTGTGTCAGCATGAGTTTTATTTGTGCATACCTGGAGTGTGTTCAGTTGTGCTAGCTCTGTTTGCATTTGATTGTGCATATGTCCATGTACCTGTGTGTACCTTGCAGCTACTTCCTGTAGCTGTATGTCCCATGCAGTTGGAGTTGTATTTGCTTTGTTGACTTACACTTCCCCATTGTGCAGATAGACATGTCATATAGATCTAGTGGTGTTTATCCCTGTGACACCTGTAGGACCATTTCCTGTGCACATGTTGTTTTAGGGGTGTGTGCAAAGTGATATGTGCCCCAGTGCAGCCTCCTTCCTTGAGTGCTTCTGATGCCCCCATCCCTATTGTGCAGGTATTGTTAGCATAGTGCTCTTTGTCTATTTGTCTCTCTGTCTATTGTGCATGCCATGGTCCTTCCATTGACACATATCACCCACATCACCGCTGTGATATGGATGATGTGTGTGTCCATTTCAGGGCTGTTTACTGGGAGTGGTGTTTGTGTTCCATGCCACATCCATATATATGTGTGTTGTATGTGACAACAGTCCGTGGCCTATGAGGAATGTGAGTATGTGTTGTAATTGTATATATGATGCTGGTGTGTTGTTGTTGATGTGTGAGACAATGTTGTGTAGCCTTCACTATTCCTGTGCTCGAGATGTGTGTTTTTGTGTAGAGTCGCTGTGCAGTGCGAGTGACCTGTCCAAAGGGGGCCTATTGTCACTGTGAATGTGTCCATCGTTATGTATGATTTAGACTGTGCACACAATGAGAACTATACTTGGTGCCCCTAGCGTGAACCCATAAAATGTGGATAATGGCACAACGAGCTGTTGTTATGGTTAATAACACAGGCAGGTGTGTGAACTTACGGTTGCGCCTACGGTGGCGTAGATTTTGTGCTCCATCGATTCTCAACAACAGTGGCAGGACTTGCGTGATAGGCTCCATGACAGCCGGGGACGTGTGAGGCTGCCTCCAGGTGAGTGTCTCCTTTTATACTCCCCATCTCCGCCTGCTGAGATGTGGTGGTTGGACCGCCACAGTCACATTGGTGATGCGCATCCTCGTAATGTGTCTCAGCCAGCCTGTTTGTGCTTCCTTGTGACCGTGGCAGTGTGTGCTGCCTGACGGGGCCGGCGAAACCATACTGGTCTTTGTTCCATAGGCTAGTATTTCTGGTAATACGGTGGACCGACCGCCAGCCTGATGGCAGTCGGAGCGCCACCGTGGCCATGACAGTCAACGGACCACCAAACTCGTAATGAGGCCCATAATCTTGCATTCAACTAATGTACCGAGTATAATAACCTTGTTTCCAGTATACCTAGAGGGCGTCCCCAACTCCAACCTATGTATCGAGTAGAACCTTGTTTCTAGTATATCTTGAGAGTGTCCCTCACTCCGCCCTATATACCGAGAATAACCTTATTTCCAGTATACCTTGGGAGTGTCCCCAACCCCAACCTACATACAGAGTATAATCTTGTTTCTAGTATACCTGGAAGTATCAGTAACGCCACACCTATGTACCAAGTGTATTCTTGTTTCTAGCATACCTCGGGAATGCCAGTAACTCTAAAGCTATGTACTGAGTATAACCTTGTTTGCAGTATGCCTTGGGAGCGTACCTGACTCCAGCCTATGTACCAAGTATAACCTTGTTTGAGGTATACTTTGGGACTGCCAGTAACTCCAAACCTATGTACTGAGTATAATCTTGTTTCTAGAATTCCTTAGGAGTGTCAGCTACACCCACCTATGTTCTGGGTGTTATTTTGAAAGTGCCAGTATCTCTAATCTATGTTCCAAGTTACCCCAAGAGTGTCAGAAGCTCCAATCTTTATTTCAAGTTCTTCCTCAAGAGCTTCTTATCCAAGAACTTGGCTATTCTGCTCTACGCTGTGATTTTGAAGAAACCTATAAGTGTTGGTTATTGAAGCTGAGCATTGTAAATTGTGTAGAGGCTTGTAGTTCATTGAAGTTAATTGCCTCTTCTTGTTGTCCCGTAAACGCCCGCCTTTGCAGTCCAAGAAGGTCTCAGGAATGACGCATTCTGTATGCGATTTAGTATCTGTGTTGAGCAGAGCCTGTACTGCAAGTTGCTTTTATTATGTTGTCCCTTCCTCCTCTGGAAGCTGGTGGATCTAAGTGTACCGTTTCTGGGCCTTGCGTCTTCCTGAGTGGGAGTGGAGATCCAGCATTGGCTCCAGTGTTGTGTCCGTTGTTAGAACCAGGTGAGTGCATGACAGTGATGACTCTGCAGAAAGGGCCAAGTCAACCAGTGACCAAGTGATTATATGTAGCACCTGTGCTAAAGCACAAGAATCCCAGTCCGGAAAAGGTTCTCAGCACTATCAAGAGTTGTGAATGATCAGCCCGTGGCATTAAAATGCTTAAGAAACCAGAAGGATTATCCAGTGACAAATCTTATGTGCGCCAATGTTCAAACCAAGAATGAAACTCCAAGGGTTAAAGGAAAAACCAATCAGCCAAAACGTAACCATAAGGAGGTTAGCAAGAATGAATGCTACTGTTGCAGATCCAGTAATCATGGGGCCTCTTACCGAAACTGTTCTGCACTTGGAAAGGAGTGTCACAAGTTTGGAAAAAATTATTATTTTGCCAAGGTATGTTGTGCAAGTGGTTGTCAAAGGAAGATATTTGCGATCCAGGGTGATAATGAGATTGATGATAATCGTGAACAACTAGAAAATCTCATGTTGGTGGTCGCAATTCTGGATTAGTGTGATTCAAATGTTCACCAGAAATGCACTCTCAAAGTTAATCAGCAAGATGCGAACTTTCTTGTTGATGTTGATTTACACTATCATCTCTAAGGAAGAACAGGAAAGGCTTCCAACAAAGGAAGAACTTCAACCCAGCCGCATCATGCTTGGTACATACGGCAGGCATAAGATCAATCTTGTGAAGTGCCTTCAATGCATGTCTCAGTTCTACAGACAGAACTGCTAAAGCCAGTGCATATGTAGTTAACCATGGTATCTGCATTTTGGGTTGGTCTGAACAACAGAGTCTCCGCATGTTAGTAAAGCTGTGTAAATCACCCTGTGTGTTTATTGTTACCATACTGGATTCTGACAATATTCTTCAAGAATCTGATTCTGTTTCAACTGAGAAAGTTTCAAATCTACACTAAGCTACAGAAGACTTTTGTACCAATTAAACAAAAGGTATGCAAATCAACCCATGTGGCAATATCTTAAACAAATGGCTGTAGGGTTATAATAATTGTACTCATATCCGTCTCTTCATGGCTGTCTCCTGTCATGATAGTCAAAAAGAAGAATGCAAGATTAGACTATGCATTGACTTACGCAAGTTGAATAGGTGATTGTAGAAAATCAACCATTACCCATGTGTTTGAAATGGTGGCCATTTTGGGCAATGCAAAGGTATTCTCTACATTCACCTTCACAGCTGCTTATCACCAGATCATGTTGCACAAGGATTCACATGACCTCAATGACTTCTAAAGGAGCATTCTGATTTTACCTGATGTCTTTCAGCCTCAATTCAGCCTTGGCTGCATTGCAAAATGTTATGAATAAACTGTTTGAACGAATGGCAGGTGTCAGAGACTTCTTCAAACATCACGAAGGCTAACAAAAGGTGTAAGGGAAGCGCTTAAAAGGATCCAAGCGAGCGGCTTGATTCTAAAAAGGAGAAATGCAAATTATTTTTCAAAGACATGATAGAATATTTGGGTCACATCACTTATCCTGACGGAATCAAGCCCAAGCCTATCTCGATCTCTGCTATTATTAATTTGCCACTGCCTTCCAACAGGGTTGGGTTGAACTGAGATCTTTTCTTGGTCTGTGTGAATTTTACTTGAGATTTAAAAGTTAAACTTGCGTGCCTTTTAACAAAGAAGGATGTTGAATTTACATGGAATGATAAGTGTGAAGAAAACATGCAAAATCCCAAAGAAGAATTAAAGAGAGCCTCATCATTTAAATCATTCAATGAATCCCTGCATTCTGTAGTAACTGTTGTCAGTCAAATGGGTCTGGGAACCCTGCTGAGCCAAAAGGGATCTGACGCAAGTTAAGAGGACCTGAAATTAAGTACTCTATAACACAGAATGAACTCCCAATATGTGTTTGGGCTGTATCCAAATTTCAAAGCTCCTTATGGGGTAGGCCATTTCTTTTCAGAATTAATCATGAACCACTAGTGAGTATACTGAGTAAATGTAATTCACACAAAGTTTTACCTCATACAAACAAACTGGCTTGTAAACTGTTCATATATATTAATTGTTGTAGAGTGTCTTCCAGGAAAATCCATTATAATATCTGATTGTTTTATCTCACATTGCAAGTGTTGATGGCACATGTGAGGATGATATGTGTGAAACAGAGGATGATAGTGCCATTGCGTACTTGTTGAATAAGCCAGATTATGAGAACATCCTAAGTAAAATGGATTGGATGATACCTACCGTTGATGACTCTCAGTATTATTTTTTTTCTAATTTCATTATTAATCGTTAGCCAAAAGAGAAGGGATTAGATGTGAATCACAGGCCATATTGGAAGGTGAGGGCACACTAACCACAGTGGAAGATGTCATCATAAGAAATAATATGCTAGTGGCTCCCATATCATCAAGACCCTTCCTTGTTGATCCGAACACACATGAGACACAGGTATGACTGGTACCAAAAAACAGTTAAGAATGTAATATTAGTGGCCATCCAGGATGTTGATATGTTTATGCATGAATGTTAGTTATGTAAGGATGCTGATAAAAACATTACTGTGCTCTCATTTCCACTCACACCAGCTACACTCCCAGGGGGCCCTGGCAGAAGGTGGGAGTTGACCTCATTGGACCCATTAATAGAATGTCCACTAAAATGCATTATGCCATAGTCATAATAGACTACTACAGCAAATGGATTGATTTATAATTTCTATATTGCCCCACTAATAAAAATGTTTTGGATTTCTTTAAAGAAGTGTTCTTACAAGAGGGTTTCCTAAAATATGTGGTGAGTGACAATGGAACACAATTTCTTTCAGTAACAAATGTTGGCAAAGCCAATAGGTCTTGCCTATGCAAGATCTATTGGAGTTGCCAGTGTTGTTTAGCTATGTTGCAAATGGCTGAAAGTAAAGATAAAAAAACTTTACGACACAGCCAGCATTGACTGTGTTATTGTGTTTTGTTTTTTTTACTTGCCGCTATGCTGCAATGAAGCCAGCACTGCTGTCTAATCTATATTGTAATATCCCTGTAGATCTACAGTCCCGGGGCTGCAAGTGCACTCCTGACCTTTGCATGGGACCCCCTGACCAACACTGGCAATCATTTATTTACAAGTTAATCGACATGAAAGTAAGTAATTAGGGTATCCTTCTCAGATAAAATCTGTGGTGTGGAAAATTATGCGAGGGAATTTTTAAAAGCAATCGAGCTCCTGGGCAGAGTTCCCTCCGGGCCCTCACCAACTTCCTGTGAGTTATTTTGTAACCAGTTAGCAGATTATTTTCAAAATAAGTTGAAGAAATTTTTTAAAGAGATAAGTGGTAAAAATGACGGATTTGTTCCTTCTTCTGGTTAAGGTATAACACCACCAAGGACAAAGGCCTTAGTGAACTTCCCTAGCCCTACATTTGACCAGGTGAATTAGTTGATGCTTCACACTAAATCGGGGGGCCCTTCAGACTAATGTGATTGCACAAGTTAGTGCAAGTGGTTGCCCCTACTTTGACTTTGCTTTTTAATTCTATTGTGGGTTCAGGCATTTTCCTGCTGGGTTGGAAAGCAGCATCTATCCTTCCACTGTTAAAAAAGCCATCATTGAATCCGAAGGAGGTAAAAAATCTATTGCCAAATTTCATGCTTACTGTTTCCAGTCAAAGTGCTGGAAAGACATATGAATGGTATGTTATCTAAATATGTGGAGGAGACTGAGTTATTAGACACAACTCAGTTTGGGTTCAAACCGTTCAATAGTACCGAGACGGCTCTAATTATGGCGGCAGACCAAGTGCGAAGTATTCTGGACTCAGGTGGGCAGGCTGCCTTGGTGCTGCTGGATCTATCTGCGGCCTTCGATAATGTCAACCATTAATTTTTGGTAGCCAGGCTGGCAGACATCGGTATCGGAGGCATTAGATCTGTTGGAGTATTTTCTATCCCAAAGAGAGCAATCAGTGGCCCTGGGTGATTTGTTATAAAAGTCTTTCTCCTTGGCTTGTAGAGTACCAAAGGACTCGCCTTTGAGCCTGACCTTGTTTAAGATTTATGTTGCCCCTTTAGCTAACTTAATTCGCTCTTTTGATTTGATCCCGGTGGCTTATGCAGATGACACACAATTGTTTCCATCCTAGACAATTCCCAGACCACAGCTACCATTTTAGTAGCTGCATCAGGGCTATCATCCATTGGACGAATAGCAACAGCTTGCTTTTGAACTGCAACAAAACAGAGGTTCTTTTTTTTGCTAAGTCAGATCCGGTCTGGAATGGCGCCTGGTTGCCACAAAACTAGGGAACTTTGTCTGTACCCAGACCTGCAGCCAAAAACCTGGGAATTGTTTTTGATCAAGCCTTAGATTTTGATTCCCAGATTAATAAATTGACATTGGCGTGCTACTTCCTAAGATCAGGAAGGAGTGTCAGTACATTCCGTTGGAGTTACAGAAGACTGTGGTAACTTCACTAATTTTATATAAACTGGATTATTGTAATGCCTTATATCTAGGGATTGCTCAACGTTCCTTAAAGAAACTTCAATGTCTTCAAAATGCAGCAGCTCGGTTCATGATGAAGATCCCTAAATTCCAATCTGTGGCAAAAACTTCAAAGCATCTTTATTGGTTATCTGTAAGGGAGAGAATCAAGCTCAAAGCGCTCTGCCTTACACAAAAATCCCTATATAGTACGGCCCCAGACTATTTGAAGAGAAAGTTTGTTTGATATCAGCCCCAGAGAGTGCTAAGATCATCAGCTCCCAGAACAATTAATAGGCAAAATTACACTACACAACTAATGTGGAATAAACTACCTCTTCAGTAGAGAGCCCAGACAAGCTACCTGGCCTTTGGAAAGCAGCTTAAACCCTAGTTGTTCTCTGGAGGCTTTGATGGCTAGATGAATCCTGACCTTGGTTTCTTGTAAGTTACGGTTATGATCTTCAGCGCCAAGACGCCACTGGCATTTGCACATTTAACAACATTTTCAAATATCAGCTATCCTGCACAGGTAACTTTTGGGCCACCTTCATTTTTAAAGACATTCTGCAACAGACGTGTAAAATATGAAAAAGCCTTTTTAAAAATTCCAAAAATGTATTTAATTCACATGCAGAACTGTGTCATCCTAGTATTATTAGTACATCAGACTAAAGACCTGATTTAGATATTGGCAGATGAGTTACTCTGTCACAACAGTGATGGATATCCTGTCTGCTGAAGTCGAAATCCCATTCAGATTTCGGCAAACGGGATACCTGTCACCATTGTGACAGAGTAACTCATCCACCAATATCTAAATCCGGCCCTTAATCAGTGCAAGTATTGTTTTTAAGGAATAGTTTTCAAACATGAATTTTGAAACATTTATGCTTTCACCCACCCTGACAATGCTAATAGTGAACTAAAAGGCAAGTCACTTATGTGCACCCTCTGGACGGCCTAAGTTGCTATTATACATGGACAACATTTTAGTAAAATCAAATGTTGGAGAAGTTTCATACAGTGCACATCCTGAAGGTATGTATTTCAAGACGGTATTATATGTAACAATAAAGGACAAGCATTGGCAAAACCTATAGGTTTCACCTATACAAAGTCTATTGTCTTTGTCAATCTTTGTGTACATGTTGCAGATGACTATAAAAAAGATGTGAAGCAATGGAAAGAGATGCCGGCTTGGAGAACCATGTTCCAGTCTTGGCGTTGGTTCAACATCCTGTGATTCTGGCCAAATCATGTTATCTCCCCAATGCCATAAAAAGAGTGTCTTCGTGTAGTGGAACTAGTGCTCTTATAAAGCGCGGAAATACTTTATAGAAATGTAAAGTGCTATTTATAACATACTGTGAAAAAGGGTGATTCATACACATTTAAGTTGTGCCAGTGTACTAAGTGAGTAGAAGAGGAAGCCTGTGAGGGAGGAAGCACATGAGGGGAGAGAGAAAGGGTGAGGAAGCAGGGTGGCGGCAGTGGAGGTGGCGGTGCTCACACATTACCAATGGGAGCACTGGGAATGCAGACGGTCACTAGGCAGCAGGGTGATATCGGTCATAGCTGATTTTGAGTTGGGGGTAGTAGTAAAGTATAGCAATAATTAGTGTTAAGTCAGTTTCCTAGACCTTTTGGCCCCTGAGCCACTGCACCTGCTGTATCATTCAAATTATGGCCCTATTGCCTATTAATGTCTATTAGTACTATATAATAGAGCAATAATTGGTGTTCAGTGGGTTTCCTAGATGTTTTGACCACTGTGCTATTGCACCTGCTGATCCATTCAAATCCAGGCCCTAGTGCTTGTGAGGTAACTGCACGTGTGACTGCTTGTTTAGCAGTAAATTACAAACATAATCGGTGTTCAGGGGGTTTCCTAGACCTTTCGGCCACTGCACCATTCAAATCAGGACCCCAGTGCCTGCAAGGATAAATGAGGAAATCATTTATATCCAGTAATAATATATGTGTTTCGAAATAGGCACAGTTGCAGAGAAAATACATGATTATCGTGTAGCTAAACATAAATACAAAGCTTTCATAACAAGTGCCTTTAAACTTATCCATCCCTCCAAAACGAGTTGCCACAGATGTCATAAATAAAGCATATGCTTTACACGTCAAAGTGAAAAGCAAGCACTGTTAATTTGTGTAACAACCTGGCTGGCTCTTTCTTGTGAAAATATTTTAACATGTGCTTGACAGTAAATGGGCCATAAGCAGTGTAAATTGCTTAATAGTTTTCAAATATGATTTTAGAAATGGTCATGCTTTCACTTACCCTGACAATACCAATAATGAGATTCATGCCCCACAATTGAAAGGCAAATGTTTTGTGCAGCTGAAGAATGAGATACCTTTTGAGATGGCTATATCTGAAATAAAATTTTAAAAAGGGTACAAGTAGCCTCTATAGAGAAAGTACGCGGCAACTCCTCTTTCCTATAAATGCTCTAACTTTGAAGTCAGCCGAAAGCAAAGTAAACATCAGGCTTCCATGAAGATACAGCTTGACATTTGACCTCGGTCTCTGAATGCCCAGCAAATGTGACGAGATAACAAAATCTACAGGCCTGTTTATTACAGAAAACAAATTTGTGGAAGAATACAGTAAACACAGCTTTGGCATAAGGAAGTACAAACTTGAGCTTGGGAGGCTTAAACAAATAAAGCCAGAGGCGAATGGAATTCCCAAAAACGTGAATTACAAAACCACAAAGCCAATGGCAAGCAATGGGCAGAATACATTCCCAGGAAACTCCACAAGATGTCCGCATACCACACAACTGCGCTGTCTGGTAGGCTGTGGCCTAATTCTTTTTTTTAATTTTTTTTAAGTCTTCTGGTATTCCTCTTTCTGATAGCCCTAAAGTAATGGGTAGGTTGATAGAGCAAACTGCATAATAAAGGACACCATACAATTGGCCTTAGAAGGCAACTTACCTGTGAGAAACACCCTAAAAACTCATCTTTGGGCATAACGTACCCCTCCTCAAAGTGTAACTAAGGGGACCAGGTGTTATTTAACGAGGAGTAGAAATCCTCTAACCGATATACAGTCTCACTGGTTCAAAGAAAGGGCAAGGGGTGTCAATATAGATGAAGATAACAAAAAGAAACAATGCAGGATGCAGTTGAAAAGAAACGTTCCAAATTAAATTATTTTATACTTAGAGAAAAGCTGTGACTCCAAGTAGAATATGTACTGGTAATATGGTTTAAGCGTCCTTTTAAATTCAGTAGTGGCAAGTTCAGGGGTCCATTGCTGGTAATTAAATACTCGGGGTCAGCTATAATGCTGGAAAATGCGAACTGGTGACATGTTTCACATGCAGGATAAGTTACTGGTCATTGTAAGGTACCTGAACCCTTTCCCAATGTTAGCAGTGATAGAGGTGTGGGATTCTACACAGGCAATACCTCCCTATATAGCAGAACTTCTGCCTTTGTGCAATCACAACCCTAATTACCATGTCTCAAGGGCCTGCTGGATTCAGATTAGATGTTCTGAATGGAGAATGTGTTGCGCGGCTTCTCCTCATGTAATGTAGGCATGCCATTTAAATTCAAGAATTAGGTACTGCATTAACTTCCCCCAAAAAGGGCTAAGATGTTTTATTGTTATGTGCTGCTGAAACATAACCCTTCATACATTTACTGATTATTGTTTTACCTATGTCGTTATCCTCGTCTAGCTTTCCTCCTCTCTCTTCCTCCCTCCTCATGTGCTTGTGTGTGTGTGTGTAACATTTCAAGCAGACATTAGAATGCTGAGGGTTGGCAGTTGGGAGCATACATGCCAACCCTCCTGATTCAGGCAGGAGACTACTTAATAGCCTCCAGATTCCTGCATGTAGAAACCCAATTTGGATTGCTGAACCATTAACTGCTGGAAAGAAGGCAGCTTGAAAATATGTATTCTGAGCCACAACCCTTCTCCCTTATTTGTTGCAGAGGGAGACTAGAGGGCGTAACAGGCTTCAACATTTAATTTTTGGCGGTTTTACATAGCGCATACAAAAATCAGACTTTAGAACGCTATTTTTGTTTGTGCCATGTTATTAAACTGCTAAAAATTAAATGCTGATTGTCTGTCACCATACATGCCAATAGACCTGATTCAGACAGATTGCCTCTGCTTCAGTCCAAGTCAATGTGGAAAATAAGTTCTCCAACTATTTTATTAATTTCCTACTTGCCTGCTCTAAAATGTTGGCATGTATAGTCGAGAACGGGTGAGGAAAGGCATTTATGCAGTGCTTTAAATAGGCTAGCACTCACCGGCACTGAGTACCACCACTTCCCCCAAGTGTACCGGAACTTTTCCGTTACCAGAGAGACTACCAGCATTCACTGCATCAAGTAGGCATTTCCAGTCACAGTCATCTGAGCATGCATCACATTTCTACACTGCGGAGCATTCTCACATGATGGCTATTTCACACCAGTAGTAACGAGCCATGGCAGAGCAACATGTGATGTCATCCACCAGGTAGCTGTGTGTCAGGAAGAAAGGGAAGCACTTTAAAAAGCAAAATTTGCTATGGCTTTCCTTTTCTTCTTTGCCAGTGAAGCAGAACGGAAAACAAAGAGCCACAGAATTCCACCGACAAGGAGGCAGAGAAGAGTACCTGCAATAAGCTGGTTTGCCATCAGCACCAGTCAAACCCACTGAGGAACCTTCTGCAACTCCAACACATAGGTAAGTGACCTGCACGCCACCCCAATCTACCCGTGTCTAAAAACAAATGAATGAGTCCTTGTGTAATGCAGGGGTGGCTGCGGCGCTTCACCCCAGCACCATATCTTACACCTCTTGAAAGGGCTCAACCAATCCTGGGTTCCAGTAGTGCCAAAGAATAAATTCCATCGCTCTGCCTTTGATTGCAGCTGCTCTGCTGGGCTCGGAGTGGGGTGGGGCCAGCTGGTGCCTCTGTTCCTGCAGCCGACCCCGTGCAGCAGCTGCCCCTCTTTGTGTAATGTAACTGGTGCTCAACAGGTGCTCAGGTAAAGTGCTCCAGTACCTTTGGAGCAAGTTCGCATTATAAAAAAGTGCATAAAATACCGCACAGCACCCACCCTGATGCCTCTATTTACTTTTTATTGATGCTATACCGAACTGTATTTTTAACATGCAGTTGAATGTCAAACCATTATTCAAGAGCTCAGTAAAGGCAGATGATGGACACACTAGTTCTTTGTAGCTACAGCTTCCAGAGTTGATAAACATGTTATAGAAGCATTTGACCAGTGTGCGTTCCTGGGCTTTGAAGTGCATCCTACACCAGAGATGTATTAAGGCATGGGCAAAGTGGGATCTGGCCCAGGGCCCCAGCCTTTCAGGGGACCCCCTGATAGAGCTAGCTCTGTTCTGCAGAAAGCTTTGCTCTGATAACCTTGAATAAATCTTTAAACAGATTGTTTGAAATACTATTTTCGTTAAATGTATTTTTAATGTGGGCGATGTGTGAGGGTCTATTACAGACATTTTGCATATAAATGTTGTGCTTATGTTTCATGCAACATCCATTAAAAGAAGGTTCTTTTGGATCAAAACAGGACCACACATATGAGAAATTGGAGGGTGTCAAGTAGATTATTTGCAGTAATATTAGTGAGCTGCTGCTGTTGTCACTATCAATGAATATTAGATATAAACACATTTAGAAGTTGGACCAGTGTGCCTGTGCCCTGTGAGTGACCTGGCCAAAGAGGGCATGAAAGACCTGAAACTGGATCATCAATTCAATACTGTTCCAAACAGGGGAACCCAAAATGCACTTGGCCCAGGGCCCCCAAAAAAATCCTTAAGATGTCCCTGCTCTACACACACAGAGCCTGTGTAATGCAAGCAGCCTTCTGGCCTCAGTTTGCAAATCAGCTTACTTGTGAACTGGTGTAATGAATGTCACATTTCCCTAGAACTCCTTAGGTGGTGTCGCTGCACTGTGCTGTATTATTCAGTGACGGTACAGAGGAGTGACTGGCAGAGGCACCAGAGGGTGTAGAGGTACTGGGGGTAGAGATGCCGTACACTTAGGGTACATAGGCGGACACACCAGAGGGTAGAGATACAGTGCACTGAGGGCACAGAGATGTCAGAGAGTAGAGATGCAGTGCATTGAGGGTTCAGTGATGTCAAAAGGTAGAGATGCAGTGCACTGAGGGTGCAGCTATACCAGACATCAGAGATGCAGTGCCCTGAGGGTGAGAAGGCAGACATGTTACAGGGTAGAGATGCAGTGCATTGAGGGTGCAGAGGCAGAGATGTTACAGAGTAGAGATGCAGTGTCCTGAGTGTGCAGAGGCAGAGATGACAGAGGGTAGAGAGGTAGTGCACTGAGGGTGCAGAAGTAGTGGGCAGTGATGCAGTGAAGTTTCAGAGGAGAGATGTCAGAGAGTACTACAGGGTACAAGAGAACACATGGACAAAGGAACCGGATGGTGAAGTGGGGATAGATCCAAGACTACTGGAGGTTACAGAGTCAGGGACCACAGAGGGTTCAGGTACAAAGAAAGTACTGAGAAAGGTGCACCCTTGGGCAGATGGGTAGGTCACTCAGGGGTCATAGTGGCAGGGCACAAGAGCTCACAGAAGAGTATCAGGGTACATGGATCTGTGAGGAAATAAGAGGTACTCTCTACTGTATCCTTACTCTTGCACTTTTTATCAGGTCTATCTCCTAATAATCGCCCCTCTTTCCCCTAGTATTTATTCATCACATTCTCTCATGTGCTTTCTGTTCTTCACTCTCTTGTCCATCACCAAAGAGTATGCTCCATTTTTAGGTCCTCTGCCACACCTGTCAGATATTTAGCACCCCATGCAGGCAACTTCAATCCCTGTCCCGTACCATCCACTCCCACCACAGATACCTTCAACTCCTTTAACAATACTTTCATTGCACTCAGGTACTCTTCTCCAAGTATAATGCCTCCTCTCATTTACACATCAACCACCAGAGTCTCAAACTCTCATGTGTCAGCCATTCTACATAACTACCTTCTTTAAGCTGTGAACATGGGAAACTCCCAAATGTGAACACCCCAAACTTTATCCCAATAACTTGGCTAAAGAACTGATGATTCAGAAACAGTGTTAAACCTTGATTTCATAAGGCAATGTGTCCCCACGATAAAGGCACTTCCACAGACATCAAAAACACAATAGACCCAGTAAACGCCCAATCAATAATTAATTTCTAGATCAGCAGAATAAGTTTAAAATATTTTTTACAGAAATTCAAACAATATGATAGAGTCAGCAATGAAGGTTATTAGTATATAGAGCATTACAGGATAGTGCAAAGTCAGAATTATCCTAAGCCCCAAATGAGCAGTGAAATCAATAGAGAAACACACATAGTAGAATTGGAAACTCTTTTGGCAAACCCCTAAAATCAGGGATTTATATAGAAAATCTTATAAAACAGAACAGAAAGTGAAGATTCTTAATGGTGTTAGCAAAACCATCATCGTGTTAGCCAACCAGAGTACAGTTTTATTAAATGCCATATTGCCTTAGTGCTCAAACACTATACTACTACATGAATATTCATTCTGGCCACTCTAGCTAATGTCATGCAGAGACGGCATAACAGACTAGTTACATGAACAACAACAAACTATTATGAATGAATAGGGCACAGTGAACTAGCAGAAGGTCCTCGAGAAAGATCAGTATTGTGATCATGCTATGTCCACAAGTGAATGTGAAAGAAATTTTAGCTGCATGAATGATCTGCTCACAACAAAGAGAAAATCTCTTTCCACAAATCGTCTGTCATCCCTTCTTTTTTTTAAATGTTCTAAGCCCACCCATTCAAAGGTTTGAACCACTACCAGATGTTAAAACATGGCTGCAATGAGATAAGCTGATGAGACAGCTTATTGTTCATGCAACCAGGGGGAAGAAAAGTCCCTCTGCAAATCTATGTGGAGGCTTTTTTTCATCACTGCTGGTCTTTTTGTAACATGTATTGCCAATTCCCAAGCTGCCAAATGCAGCCCACATCTTTTTGTTATTGCTCTAGTAATTTACCTGGTTGTGCTTTCTGAATTTATTGTTTAACTAAGCTGTGGCCTGTTAAAAGGGAAACCTGATAGTTACAAGCTGTCTATTAGTATTGGTTGGTATAAAATCGTTGTCTGATTTTCTTCTATAAGCTGCACACGGTAGCTGAAACTGTGTATAATATCAACATTAAAATGTGATTCATTTGCCGTTTGTGCACAACCAATCTTCACATTTGCAACATTTGAAAGAGTGTAAAAAATTATTCTTAATACATGCAAAGCACCAATAATACAATAGAGATTGAAGCATTTTGTCATCATTACCCCCCCAAAAAATATATTGAGGCCTGTAAATGGTTGTCATTAGGCCCACCCTTAACTCGCCTCTATCCCCGCCTCCTTTAAACCTCCCCACCCCCACTGACCAATTTGATGAGGACCTGCAGTTTTTTTAACCCCATTTAAAGCACTGCATTCAGGGACTGGAGAGCGACGTGATAAGGCTAATTCATTTAGGGCCAGATGTATGAATCTGGCCTAGTGCGATTCGGTAATTGCGATTTTTAAGAAATCGCAATTACCGAATCGCAAAGGGCCATGTATCACATTTGCGATTCGGTAATTGCGATTTCTTAAAAATCGCTAATGCAATTACCGAATCGCAAATTGCGATACAGGCCCCATTCGCAGCTATGGGCCTGTTGGCTCATAGCTGCGAATTATTAGCATTTTCGCAAATTGCGATTTCTGAAACAGAAATCGCAATTTGAGAAAAGCAAAGGGCCAGGGTGCTGGGGGCCTTAGGCCCCCTCTCCTGCACCCCATTTTGTTTTTTTAGACATGTAAAGGACACACATGCCAAAAGGGCATGTGTGCTTTACATTCCAAATTTAAAAATGCAGTTTTACTGCATTTTTAAATTTTGCACCAGGTTATCACCTGGTGGCTGGACATGGTATTTTGCACTTGCAAAATACCATTCTGCGAAAAATCGCAATTTGCGATTTTTTGCAGACTGTCATTGCGACCTGGATTTTGCGAATCGCTAATTGCAATTCGCAAAATACTGGTCGCAATGCAGAAAATCGCAATTTTTGCGATTTTCGGTATTTGGTCTGCGAATGCATTTGATGCATTGCAGACCCCGATTTTGCACTCGCAAACGGCCGATTTCGCTGTTTGCGAGTGCAAAATCGGATGATACATCTGGCCCATAGTGCTGTACCGGAGCATACATGCCAACATTTTAGAAGATAAAAGCAGAAGATTTCTAGAAAAAAATTGGGAGAATGAATTTCCCACATTGACTTCTACTGGGGCTTGAACAGGATTACTGTTATGTACGGGATTTGCAAGTCTACTGCTGCAGGATTAGATAATAGATACTCAAATGTCCTTTTTTTTTTCCATACCTGTCAGGAGCACGGAGAAAGAGCTATAGCAGGCAGCAAGCGCTTGATGCATGTGATGTGCAATGGCCTGCAGAAGCAGGTTATTGGCAGTGCATACTACAAGTTACACAAGACCAGGCCCTGTCAGCTGAAGCCGGCAGAGGAATTGGGTTTTACATGTAGGAATTGGGAAGCATGAGATTAGACATAAAATCGGTAGTCTCCCGTCTGAATCGGGAGGGTTGGCATGTATGCCTGGGGCCCCTACATTTCTCTGATTTTTTTTTCAACATCTCCATCTTTCATGGTTCAAAATGTTGGTAAGGTCCGAAATACCCAAACACACCAATACTGCCCTGCCAAGTGTCACGCATCTTGCTTTAAAATCTTGTTCCAGTTTCTCACTTTGCTAGGTAAGCTCAGAGTAGTGTTTATCAAAGGCCACAAGGTGACGCTGTATACAACGGGAGGTATAGGATTATCGATATATTATGATATTTATATTATTTCCTTTGTCTTCTTCCTTAATTTAGCTTGCAAGAAAGTGTCACTCAGTTGTTGAAATGTCACTCATAATTACACTGAAACTATGAAAATGTCACACACAGCAATCTAAAACCTTGGCAGCTATCCCAATATTACCTGTGTGTGATCCTTCTTCTGTGTTTAGTACCACCTGTCCTGTCTTCTCGTGAGGTTCCCAAACGACAGTCTTTCCATCCAAACACTCAAGAGGAACTAGAAATACAGCCCTCCGCGGTAAACTGCCGCCTCGTGTTCAATAAAGCCAACGGCATGGTATTTTTTGGTCAACGGAGGAATGGTAAACGAAATTTCAACCACCCAGGTCACTGAGAAACTATTTGTAAATGACTTGCGTCAAACTATACAACTGTAAATGCCAATGAGCGCAACTGCTGCTTAATGTCTGAAGTTGAGGATTTGAACGGGAAGAAACACGTAATTATTCTCTTACCCCAATAACAAAAATGTTTAGGGCTGACGACCACTCAACGGACCCTGTTCGCTTTCACAGCTTACCAGCCCTCTACATCAGAGTTCTGTTGTGGGGTGCAGCGATATACAACGGTCCTAAAATAAAAAATATATGAATACAAAACACTACGAGTCAAACACTGAACTGTTTGCCTGACTATAACATGGCCGTCGGTAGAAAACGGCCTTTTACGTTCTCCGTTCCGAGGTCCAGACCCCTTTTTTCAATTGGTTGGTTTTAGATAGTAACCATCTAAACATGGCTGGCTGCATTAGTGGCTCGCCCCGCTAGCGCAAACTGTTGAGCTGACAGTAATCAGCTGGCGGTGGTTGTTGGGATTGCGTGTGTATTGCGTCACGCGCTCTGTCCAGTAACAGAGGGGAAGCGCACTGCCTGCTGGGAGAGAGAGGCCTGTGAGGGAGGAAGCCGGGCTCTGAAGTCAGGAAGCTGCCGGGGTTGACGAGAGACCTCCACGGGACATGTTGCAGCCCGCTGCCTGACTAGCGCCAGCACCCACGGGGTGGAGCGGAGTATGACCAGACCGGGAAGAGGGAGGGGGAGCAACAGAGGAGGCCGACAACAGCCACAAGCTCCGGGGAGAGGAGGAGGAGACAGGTAAGAGGCCCGTGGTGCATAAACAACTCCAGAGGAAGGAAAGGCACTGGAGAGAGCGAGAGTTGTCAGTCGTGCCAGGAGTGAGTGACATCAAATAGGAAATGGCAGCGAAGAGGAAGAAAGGGTTGATATAGGCTAGAGGTGGGCGAACCCAAAAAACAAAAATGAGATGCTCCCAAATGTTTAGCTTGGCTGTAGGAGTCCATGCACAAGCTCAGCCATGATAACGTTCTGCAAGTAAATCATGCAACCAGTAACATGTAGGAAGTATGACGTCTTATTTCCAAAAGTGTATTTCATTACCACACAGAAGTGTTTCACCTTAACACATCAGATCAAACTACAGCATTTGTAGGAAAGTACCCTCTTTTTGGCATGGTTACTCCACTTTTTGCGTGCGATCAGTATGTTTGGACTGTTTTCACTGGGAACCTGCTAACCAGTACACCAATGATGGTGCTTTCTCCCTCTAAATTTGTTTTCCTAGGACTGTGCACACCCCGCAGTTGGCATTCTGGTGCCCCCTCATAAGTCCATAGTATATAGTACTTGGGTACCCAGGGCATTGGGGCACCTGGGGTTCCCCATGGCCTGCAGCATGTATTGTGCCACCCATCGGAGCCCATGCAAAATATGTCTGCAGGCTTGCAATTGCAGCTTGCGTGAAAAGGTGCATGCACTCTTTCACCACAGGTCACTGTAAGTCACCCCTATGGTAGGCCCTCCTTGCCCAGAGGGCAGGGTGCAGGTTCTTGTGTGTGAAGGCATCCCTGCATGAGAAGTGCCCCTACAAACTCCAGTTCCATTGCACTGGACTTCATAAGTGCGGGGAAGCCATTTTATCTGGGTATTGGACACAGGTCACTCACTGCCCGTGTCCAGCTACATAATGGTAACCACAAACCTGGGCATGTTTAGTATCAAACATGTCAGAATCATACCATTGCCAGTGTTAGTTGTATGATTCCATGCACTCTGGGGGCTCCGTAGAGGACCCCTCGCTTTGCTCCAACCAGTCTTCTGGAGTTTTCCAAGCAGCCCGCACTGCTGCCACACCTCAGACAGGTTTCTGTCCTCCTGCTGCTTGACCAGCTCAGCCAGAGGAAGGCAGAACAAATGATTTCCTGTGGGAGAGGGAGGTAACACCCTCTCGCTTGGAAATAGGTGTTGCATGGATTTGGGAGGGGTAGCCTCCCCAAGCCTCCGGTATGCTTTTGAGGGCACATTTGGTGCCCTCCTTGCATAAACCAGTTTGCACCAGTGCAGGGATTCCTGGTCCCGGTTCTGGCATGCAACTGAACAAAGGAAAGGGGAGACGTCACTCCCCTGTCCATCACCTCTCCAGGGGTGCTGCCCAGAGCTCCTTCAGGTGGCCAGTTGATTCTGCCATCTTGAATCCAAGCTGGGCAGAGGCCCCTGGGAGCATCTGAGTGGCCAGGTCAGGCAGGTGACATCACAGGCCCCTCCTGATAGATGGTCACCTTGGTAGGCTATTAATGGTCCCATCTTGTGTGGGTCCTAAGATTTGATGTGCAAGACTCCACCAGAACTCCTCTGTGTCTTTTACTTTATCTTCTGGCCACTGGAACCACAACTGGACTCTTCAGGAACCGACAATCTGCACCTTCAGCGACGACTCCGCCTTGCAAAATTGTTTCTCCGGCTCCTTCCAGCAGCTGCATAATTTCCCCCACTGTGCATCCTCTGAGGTCAGCGAGACTTCAGCCTGCTCCAAGAAGCAAGAAGGAATCTCCCTGAGAGTGAAGGAGTCACTCCCCTACATCCGTAGGCACCAACTGCAATGATGACCAGAAGTGTGGATTTGCTCTCCTCCAGAACTGCATGAATTTTACATCACAGGTGGTGGTCTGGAGTGGTTCCCTTGGTCCTCTCTGCCAGCTATCCAACTTGGGAGAAGGTAAGCCCTTGCCTTTCCTTGCAGGACAGTACCCCTGTGCACCGCGACTCTTGCAGCTACCAAGGCTTGTTTGCTCCTGCTCCAAGGGATCTTGAGGCTGCATGTAGCTCCAGCACCTCTTCCTGCCAAGCACAGGCCCCTCTCTGCTGCTCCAGCGACGTGGGATTCCTCTAATGGTGTGCTGAGTGGGCCTCACTGCATCTTGCTGTGCCTTCTGCCAGTGGGTTGCCTGTGGGTGATGCATCCTCTTCTGGAGACTCTCCCGACTGCTAAGGGTCACCCCGGACTCCCCTCTTTGGATTGAGTCACCTGGGCCTTGCTGGTCCTCTTCAGCCTTGCAACACTTGTTCGTCGTCTTTGCGTTTACCAAGGCTTGTTGATGGTTCACCGGCACCACTGACCCTCTGCAACCCGACGTGGGACACCACTTGCATCGCTTCAGGGACTGCTCCATCTCCTGCGCTGCACAGCTGGTCGTCTTCTTCCCCCGTCAACCTGGTCCTGCAGCCACAGAAGGAAGGGGAATGGCTCCTATCACGACTGGACACTCCATCAAAAACTGGACTTGGTCCCCTTCCTTTGCAGGTCCTCTTCTGTCAGAATACACCTTTTGGTTTTTTTCAGTCTAGTCTGAGTCTTGCACAGTCCTTTTTTTAATTCCTCCTGTTGGGTTTGGGAAAATCAGGTACTTACCTCTCTCTGCTCTCCTGGATGCTGGGGGGGTCACTCTGGTACCCACCTCTTGGAGTTCCTAGTTCTTCCAGCTCCCCTCTAACAATTCCACATCCTCGGTTGTGGGACTGTATCTCGCATTCCACTTTCTTAGTATATTGTTTGGACCTCCCCTAGGGCCCTCACTATTTTCTAATACTTTTGCCAATGCTTGTTGTTTTTATGCTTCTTACTGATTGCTATTGTGTATGTAATTAGTGTGTTTACTTACATCCAGGTGGGGAAACTGTCTACCAGTATTCTAGTATTTGTATTACTATAATAAAGTAAATTTATTTTTGTAGCACTATGTGGTTCTTTCATGTGGGATAATTCTGTGTGACTATAGTGGTATTGCATAAGCTTTGCATGTCTCCTAGATAAGTCTTGGCTGCTTCTTCACAGCTACCCTTAGAGAGCCCTGGCTTCCTAGACACTGCCTACACTTTACTAATAAGGAATGCCTGGACCTGGTATTGGGTGATAACACCATAGGTGCTCGCCACACACCACGCCAGTTTCCTACAGCATTCAGTGATAGTTAGAACTATTCCGCCCTACCCCGTCATGATGACTATACCATTAGTGAACTAAAAGACCAGTTAGTTTTGATGTGCCCTGTATATTACCTAGTCTTATATGTTGTTTATAACTCAATTTCAACAAAGATAAACAGAAAATGAAAGGGGCTTATAGTGCCATGGCCATGTGGGCATCACAGACATTGCAGACTAAACATGGTGTTATGATAGTCACAAAACAGGCAATCATTTGCTTATACATGTAACTGCATATTATGTTGCTGTCATTCTTCTACAGGTATCGGAGTAAAAATATATTTTCCATTCTTACATTCCGCCAGTTAGTTACTTTGTCAGCCTCGCCAGCCAGGCCATCCAAGATGCACTGGACCATGTATGATGGTAGTGGAGTCCATATGTATCTAGACCTAGATATGATTGGCATGGGCATGCTCAAATTACCTCACGTGGCATTAAAGTGGTTTAGATCCTTAGCTAGATGCCAACAATAGGAAGAAAGCTTATGCTCTATCGCATTTCAACTCGTCTTTTAGCCAGCATGAATGCCAGTACAGTGTATTTACTAGACGGTACAGGAACAGTCTTCAAATAACCAAGTAGAACCATGATGACATCTGGCTCATAATTGATATAATTCTGCTAACTTCCTCGAAAAAGTTGATCCAAAATCTTTGTATAACAGGACGTCCGAATGATAAGTGCACAAACTCCACCTCCTTGCACCACCTGAGGCCTCTTGCATCTTCCCTCAGACCAAACCTGTAGAGTTTGACAGGGGTGTAATAAAATCTTTGTACACATTTAAACCATATCAACCTATGCTGATTATTAAGGGAGACCTTTTTAAAGGCTGAGCAACAGAATCGCTTTTGCTAATCCGAAATTTTGCTGTTAATGTCTTTATGCCACCTCGGGCAAAACTGTGTTTTTGCGGCCCACACCTTAAGGCCAATGCATATAGATAAGAAATTACTCGCTCAAGACTAGCATTGTGTATCATGTGAGTCAATAATGAAAAAGCCAAAGTGTTGGCAGGGGAAACTATGCAGTAAATAGAGTGCACTGCAAATTCTCTAGTGAAGAAACATATCCACATCTGTTGGAGTCTAATCTGGACTCTGGATGGAAGTCTTACATTTGGTTTCTTGAAACAGCGTTTCCACCTATACCATCTGTAGCCTCTCTAGCTGAGCATGGGCACCCTTCTCCAGAACCAGGTACACCAGCCCTGTCTCATACCCAAGAAGTATGAGCAAGAACCTCTGCAGCGTTTTAGAAACCAGTTCCATGCATGGACCATGTTCTCTTCTTGGTCCATATAATTAAATCTTACAGTAGGTAGCCCAATGAATTGCGCTTCAAGGGATGTAGGCAGAGTGGCACCTTTCTTCTTCCAGAAGTGTGGAATCCTGGACGGGCCGTAAATCCAGTAATGTGTGAACAGACATAGGACTATATAATAAATCCCCATATCAGGGGGCACCCTGTCTATACAAGAGTATACATTTGGACCTTTTAGCTGTGGTTTGTGTACTTGGCCGTAAGAGCTGAATCATCAGTTGTTATTAAAAGTTAAAGAGAAAGGCACGTGTTGAGGCATTCAGAATAAATACAGGGAGTGCAGAATTATTAAGCAAATGAGTATTTTGACCACATCATCCTCTTTATGCATGTTGTCTTACTCCAAGCTGTATAGGCTCAAAAGCCTACTACCAATTAAGCATATTAGGTGATGTGCATCTCTGTAATGAGAAGGGGTGTGGTTTAATGACATCAACACCCTATATCAGGTGTGCATAATTATTAGGCAACTTCCTTTCCTTTGGCAAAATGGGTCAAAAGAAGGACTTGACAGGCTCAGAAAAGTCAAAAATAGTGAGATATCTTGCAGAGGGATGCAGCACTCTTAAAATTGCAAAGCTTCTGAAGCGTGATCATCGAACAATCAAGCGTTTCATTCAAAATAGTCAACAGGGTCGCAAGAAGCGTGTGGAAAAACCAAGGCGCAAAATAACTGCCCATGAACTGAGAAAAGTCAAGCATGCAGCTGCCACGATGCCACTTGCCACCAGTTTGGCCATATTTCAGAGCTGCAACATCACTGGAGTGCCCAAAAGCACAAGGTGTGCAATACTCAGAGACATGGCCAAGGTAAGAAAGGCTGAAAGACGACCACCACTGAACAAGACACACAAGCTGAAACGTCAAGACTGGGCCAAGAAATATCTCAAGACTGATTTTTCTAAGGTTTTATGGACTGATGAAATGAGAGTGAGTCTTGATGGGCCAGATGGATGGGCCCGTGGCTGGATTGGTAAAGGGCAGAGAGCTCCAGTCCGACTCAGACGCCAGCAAGGTGGAGGTGGAGGTGGAGTACTGGTTTGGGCTGGTATCATCAAAGATGAGCTTGTGGGGCCTTTTCGGGTTGAGGATGGAGTCAAGCTCAACTCCCACTCCTACTGCCAGTTCCTGGAAGACACCTTCTTCAAGCAGTGGTACAGGAAGAAGTCTGCATCCTTCAAGAAAAACATGATTTTCATGCAGGACAATGCTCCATCACACGCGTCCAAGTACTCCACAGCGTGGCTGGCAAGAAAGGGTATAAAAGAAGGAAATCTAATGACATGGCCTCCTTGTTCACCTGATCTGAACCCCATTGAGAACCTGTGGTCCATCATCAAATGTGAGATTTACAAGGAGGGAAAACAGTACACCTCTCTGAACAGTGTCTGGGAGGCTGTGGTTGCTGCTGCACGCAATGTTGATGGTGAACAGATCAAAACACTGACAGAATCCATGGATGGCAGGCTTTTGAGTGTCCTTGCAAAGAAAGGTGGCTATATTGGTCACTGATTTGTTTTTGTTTTGTTTTTGAATGTCAGAAATGTATATTTGTGAATGTTGAGATGTTATATTGGTTTCACTGGTAATGATAAATAATTGAAATGGGTATATATTTTTTTTTGTTAAGTTGCCTAATAATTATGCACAGTGATAGTCACCTGCACACACAGATATCCCCCTAACATAGCTAAAACTAAAAACAAACTAAAAACTACTTCCAAAAATATTCAGTTTTGATATTAATGAGTTTTTTGGGTTCATTGAGAACATGGTTGTTGTTCAATAATAAAATTAATCCTCAAAAATACAACTTGCCTAATAATTCTGCACTCCCTGTAAAATAGTTGGTGTAGGAAGCTGGCTCTCTATATAGTGCCCACAAATGAAGTACACTGTGCAGAAAGTTCAGTGGATCCCCACATTGTATTGCAGAGGCAAAAGTAGATAGTACTAATGCTCTGTTTGTGGTAGTGTGGGCGAGCACTTAGACTTATCAGAGGGTAGGGCTAAGCATTGTTGTACTCACTAATATTTCTTTTTATAATTGTTTCAAACCCAAGAACTTCGTAATCGGGTAAATAGATTTTCAAGCATAAATACTATGCAGTTTCAAAAAGATCAACACAGTGCAATTTTTCAGTTCAGCAACGTTAACCTATGGGAGGAAAACAAGAATGCAGTTTTGCAGGTATGTACACGACTTATAAATCCAGTCTTCAGTGTTTTAGGTCAATACTAGGCAAGGTTCAAATCGGTACCAAGAGCGCACCCACAGCAGCACAGGGGCGGCTGGGTGCAGAGGTCCTTTTCGGAGTCGGTTGTTCAATGTTAACTAATAGATACTGGGGGTAACCGAAGATGTACTGCTTACAGGTGAGTAAATCTGTGTCGGGGTCGATCTCATGGGGTTGAGGTAACCATGGGGGGTGGGGCCACAAGGTAGCACCAAACATACACCCTCAGCGGCATAGGGGCAGCCTGGTGCAGAGTTCCAGTACAGCGATGGGCGCCCAATGCAAAACATTGGGGGAGATCTTTTTTGGAAAAAGGCTGCAGGCTCGGGCCAGGAGGTTGAACAAAAAAAAAAACACAACTGCCCAGGTAGGTTCTGATGCTAGGGAACTTAGAGATACTGACGGTCCAGCTCCCCAAGGCCCAGGGGCTTGGGATGCAGGGGGTGTCCTTTGGTGTAGGGACCAGCTTGCCAGGCAGGTCGTGGTCGGGGGTAGTTTTTGGGTTGAGGCAGCAGTCTTTGAGGCAGAGGTCAGCCCACGGTGGTCTCGGGCACAGAATTGCTGGGAAACCTTCACAGGACCGGTGGGCCACTTGGACTCGGGCCATGGGCGTCAGATGCAGATCCGGATCTGGAGGCGGGTTCGCGGTTCCTCAGGCAGAGTTCTTTTTCTTTTGAAGTTGGTTTCTTTTTGTACAGGTCTGCTGTTTTCAGTAGATCCTGATCTTTGTCAAAGGCAGGCAGTTCTCCCAAAGCTTTGGAGGTTGCTGGGCTGCAGGAGGTCTTTTGGCAAAGGATCGTCGAAGACTGCAGCAAAGAAGAGCGCAAGCAACTCTTCATTGTCCCCCCTGCTTTTTTTTGGAAGGATCAAAGATATAATCAATTTTTTAGTCTAAAAAGAGCCATGGGATCAGTGTAAAGCAACCAAACCAGCTTAAGGAACATGTCCTCAACTCCCAACTTTGCCATCACAGCAAACATGATGAGAGCGACTAGTATGACGAACATAAATCTGCCGGGTTGTCTAGTTTGAGAATATTAGCCACCAGAGCCTCACTCACGCTGGGTGGTGGGAGGCAGTCCTTTTCCACAAGTGTTCAATAGTGGCATGATGTGGGGGTTAATTTCTCTATAGATTCTTTATAAAAGTAAGTAGGCATAGTATTAATGCCTCATTTTCCTTCTCCCTGGAACCTATAGAGCAAAAAAGTACTGTTCATCCTCTAGCCAGAGGTCTTCAAACTGGGGGGGTGGGCCCTGCTTGGGGGGCCATCAAGTGATCCTAGGAGGGGCACCTGACTCTAGCGAAAAGCAGCATTACACAGATAACGGGCCTTTGTTTTAAGCAGAAGCATGTTATTGCATTTTTTTAGAAGGTAACAGTACTGAACTGCAATGTTTAAATACGTCTAGACATATTTAAACATTGCCATCTTTATAAAATGAATTTGAAAAATCTTGAGGTGGGCCCAATGGTTTTTATTTTTGCAACGGGGGGGGGGGGGCGCGGCAGTAGAAAGTTTGGAGACCACTGCATTTAGCCAATCAATTTGCCTTTTACTTCTTTGAAGGAAGGCCTAGTCTAAGAAGCATATGTCTAGTGTTGCCTAAAGCTCTGAACAGGCAGAGTAGAGTCATAAAGAGGCTTGTCCTGAGAAAACTGAACACTCACCAGGACTCCATCGCACCATCTGGGACACAACAGGCGAGCAGTGGTTCTACTAAGATGCCAGAGTTCGTCATAAATGTTAGCTGTTGCATATTTACCCATGTATTTAGCCTTCCAATCTGGGATATGATACAATTTGCTAAGTTTAGATTGGATTTAGTTTAGGGTGTATTCGTCAAGCCTGAGCATGAAGCCGCTTGAGGGAGGCTATCTCCTCTTCAAGCTGGATGAACTATGAATTATGGTCTTAAAACTCCAACATGCTTAGCCATAGTGGGATAATTAATACAGACCTTAAAGGCCTCCCACAGAGTTAAGATATTCACTGGTACCAACACTAGGATCAAAGTATACTTTGATAGTGGTATCAATTTTACATTTAAAGAGTATATATGAAGACTCAGATGAAGATGTCCACACGAAGCTTTTAAAGCACCTTTCAGGTACCCTCAATTATATTAGCACAAGAGAGTAGCAGGAGTATGTACACAAAAGGTGTGTGTTGAATTGTATTTGTGGCCCAACAGGCATCAATGTATAGTTGACTCTGGAATGCACATTGTGCACAGCAGAGTAGAAAGTGAACTAATTTGAAGAAGGATTCCTGTGCCTCTGTATGTCAAATAGTTGGTGTTTTTCCATTCTACAACATTCTGCTGCAGATTGCATTTTTGGTGAGGGGGGATGTGGAATGCTCAGATGACTAGCCCAATTCATGGTTCGGAGTACAATTAAATTACCCTCCCCTTTTTATTGACGTTTGGCATTTGTTGGTAAAAATTGTGGCTTGTAGTTAGAATCACACAGGCAGACAAAGACTATCCTCTTCTCAGTCTTGCACAAAGCCACTGCATATCTACCATCAGGAGCAACAGCTGTTATCTACTACCCACATCCCTTTATGAATTCCAGAAAAACATTCACATGATGTGGAAACTAAAACAAGGACCCTTAAACCTATGGGTCCGACCACTTATGCATCAGTGGGAGAAGATGTGCAGCCTGGATAAACGCCATGTTGATGGAATGTCTCCTTAAGTAAGCCAAAACATTGCTCTCTTTCCTGTAGTTATTTAAACGCTTGATTTTCCAAGTCAATACTTAGGCTTAGATTTAGAAGCTGTTGGAAATGGCCCATGTTGCAGGGTTATCCACAAACTTTTTTCCTTCTTCCTCCTATTTTTTCTGAACTGTTTTCCTGGTTTGTTATCTCTGCACACTTCATCACTGCTTATCAGTGCTAAAGTGCAAGTGCTCCCTGTGTAAACTGTTTTGGTGAATTAGTTTACCCTGATTGGTATACTTGATTTACTAGTGAGTCCCTAGTAAAGTGCACCATGTACCCCGGGCTTGTAAATCAAATGCTACTAGTGGGCCTGCAGCACTGATTGTGCCACCCACCTGAGTAGCCCTGTAAACATGTCTCAGACCTGCCACTGTAGTGTCTGTGTGTGTGTGCAGTCTTGCACTGCCAATTCAACCTGGCAAGTGTACTCACTTGCCAGGTCCAAACCTTCCCTTTGACTACATGTAAGGCACCCCTAAGATAGGCACTGGGTAGCCCCATGAGCAGGGTGCCCTGTATTTAAAAGATAGGACATGTACTGATGTGTTTTACATGTCCTGATAGTGAAATACTGCCAAGTTCTGACTTCACTATTGCAAGGCCTGTCTCTCCCATAGGTTAACATAGAGATTGCATTTAACTTCATCTTGAATGTAATTTCCCATTGGGAGCCCATAGAAGTTTGGAGTTTGGAGT
Organism: Pleurodeles waltl; assembly: GCF_031143425.1. Lineage (NCBI taxonomy): Eukaryota > Metazoa > Chordata > Amphibia > Caudata > Salamandridae > Pleurodeles > Pleurodeles waltl. The sequence goes on from NC_090446.1 coordinate 994,867,056, forward strand.
CTCTGAAGTCACAATTTAAAAATAATTTTTTTGTAGAGATGTTTTTTTGGCTGTTTGAAAATGCCACTTTTAGTAAGTGGGTATTTTCTTGCTTAACCATTCTGTGCCTCTGCCTGGGTCAGACTGACAGTTGGGCTGTTTGTGAATTCCCTTTAGACAGTGACACAAAGGGGAGGTGGTGTGTCCTTCATGTACTGATGAGTCTCTTGGGCTAGAGTGGGGAGAGAGGAGCTGACACCTGCACCTGAAAGTGCTGTGCCTGTCCTCACACAATGCAGCCTCTGACCCATCTTGAGTGTGTTTGGGGCCACGCTTGGACAAGGCAGGATCTTGACAACAACAGAGACTTTCCTTTGTAGTTTGCCTACTTCAGAGGCAGAAATGAGTAAGTAATGGACCCAAAACCCCCAGACTTTTAGAGCACTTCTGGATCAAGATGAACTTCTACCAAGGAGAAGAGCTGTAGGAGGAGTACTGCCCCTTTCCCGTGTGTGCTTTGCTGGTTTGGCCTGCAGTTGCTGCTTCTGCCTTTACCCCTTTGCTGCCAGGCCTTTTCCCCTTCAGGTGCCAGGCCTGTTTTTTTGGCTATTTGGGGCAGTTCAAGCTTAGGCCCTCATAACCTTTTGTCCACCTAAGCTACCCACACCAAATTTGCTTCCTTTTTGTTTTCCCAACATCCTAGGGATTCTAGAGGTACCCAGAGTTTGTGGGTTCCCCTGGAGGAGACCAAGAAATTATCCATTGAAATCTGACGTGTTTTTTGTAAAGTGCCTAGCTGTGGTTTTTGGCCTCTAGCTCAGCCAGCATCTAGGGAAACCTACCAAACCTCTGTATTTTTTAAAACTAGACACCTAGGGGAATCCAGGATGGGGTGACTTGTGGAGCTCTCACCAGGTTCTGTTACCCAAAATCCTTTGCAAACCTCACAATTTGGCCAAAAAACACTTTTTCCTCACATTTCGGTGACAGAAAGTTGTGGAATCTGAGAGGAGCCACAAATTTCCTTCCACTCGGCGTTCCCCCAAGTCTCCGGATAAAAAATGGTACCTCACTTGTGTGGATAGGCCTAGTGCCCGCAAAAGGAAATGCCTTAAAACTCTTATGTGGACACATCAAAATTATCAAATACAAAACTACCTGTTTTTGTGGAGGGGCACCTGCGTTTTTGGTCCTGGGCTCAGCAGCCATATAGGGAAACCTACAAACCCAAACATTTCTGAAAACTAGACACCCGAGGGAGTCCAGGAAGGTGTGACTTGCGTGCATTCCCCAGTGTTTACCTACCGAGTCCTCAGCAAGCCTCAAATTTAGTTAAAAAAATCACATTTATGTCACATTTCTGTGTGGGCACACCGCACCAGGACAAATTTCCTACCACCCAATGTTCCACTCAGTCTCACAGTAAAAATGATACCTCACTTGTGTAGGTGGGCCAAGTGCCTGTGACAGGGAAGAGCCAAAAACATGTCGAAATTGAGGGGGAGCCAAAGCCGGTCCAAAAGAGCAGTTTGAAAAAAAGAAAAAAAAATTAGGCTGACAAGTAGGGAAGAATTTTTATCGGTATAGATGCAACAATGCTGGGTGGTAGGAAGTTTGTGTATTCCTGCAGATTGTGGAAGGTTCCATCACCCAAATGAGGGGAAAAATGTGTGATTTCCAGCAAAGTTGGAGGTTTGCAGGGCATTGTGGGTAAGAAAATGGTGTGGGGTGCATGTGAAGCACACTACCCTGGACTCGCCCAGATGTTTAGTTTTCAAATGTGTCTAGATCTTGTGGAGTTTTCTACATGGCAGCGTCCCAAAGTCCAAAAAGCGCAGCCCTCCCCATTCCAAGTGGGACGATTTTGAGAGTTAGACAAGCTCTCATGGCCCAAATGTAAAACCAAAGCGCAAAATAATCAAATGTCCTCTTGCTTGCCATGGGATAAGATGTTTGTGTGCGCTGGAGAGCTGAAAGACTGTTACCCACTTTAGTTTGGTTGGAGGCATAACCATGTCCATACTGGTTGGTAGTCACCACCCCACTATTTTGTTTTCATTTTTAATTCCCTGGCAATTAGTCGCTGCTTGCACCATGACCTGTGGGCCCCGCACTGTGCATCACCTTGCTCACACCGCAGCCTTGGTATCCCCTACGACGATGCTCTACTCTGACGTCAATGCCCGCACTGTGGCCTGAGGACATCGCCCGTGAGGTACACAAAGCACTGTGCTGTCTCACACTGCAGCCTCGGTCCACCGGCACCAGTGCCATCGACTCTAGCATCGTCAACAGACGCCCCTGTCTGCACTGCGATGCGTGGGTGCCGCATGGAGTCTGCGTTGTACTGCCACCTTGGGCCCACTGACAACAGCGCTTCAGCAACAACAATGCCACTGATTGCACCACGACCTGGAGACACCTCACGTCACACTGCCCTGCTTTACACCGCAGCCCTGGTCTCCCCGACTCCGCAGGATGCCGTCACCGAGCCGCTGCCTGCACCTTGACCTGTGGGATTTGCACATCTACAAACTGTGTATTGATTAGGCAAATTCATCCATACCCCTACACTATTGGCTCCACAAAGGCATGTTTTCTCCTTCTGAGATTATTTTTAACTGCCCAACTTCTACATTGCAAACCCCAATAATGGTGTAATGGAGCATTTCCGCTCCCTCCACAGAGCAGCCAAAATACCCACAGGGAATATAATGCGGCACATATGGTACCAGGCATGACCAGGCCAATTCCCGCTGCACTAAGCAGTGGTTGCCACAGCTTCAGACAGGTAGCCTCCCACCCTCATCACTGGTATTATGTGTTGCCCGATCAGCATATCTTGGAATCCAAATAGTCTTTCAGAGTTGGGCTTCTAACAGCTGGGCTAAGCATTATACTGAGCCTTCTCACCACCAAGAGGCAGGTAGCAAAATTGAGCATAAGTGTATTTGAGGAGCGATGTAAAAATGTTGCCAATAACCTAGTGAAATCTGAGATTTAAAATCAATCAACTTCAATATATTTAACTAGCATCTAACAAATACAATAATTGATATAAACGTTCTAGGCATATTCAGCTTTATAGGCATATTCACAATAAAGTAAATAGAAGTTCACAAGTATCTTAATAGTTAACTTTCATGGCGGAGCGTCCAACATCTGCCCCACCATCGCCGTTCTCAGCACTGCGAGGGCTAAGATAATTTTTCAGTGCCCTTCTTTGCCCCGCTGCAGGTGTAAGAAGGTACAAGCTTTGTCTCCCAGTACCATATAACCTACCGTCTTCCTTATTCACAGCCAGAGGTTTCTTCTTTAAGGGCAGAAACATTATTTTGGCTCCTTGTACTTGGAGAGTAAAATCAGGGGACAGGAAAATATTAGAGCTGAAGTGTTGCAGGACACTCGATTCTCTGACCCTACGTAATGTTGTGTTTCAGTATCTGTGGCACAGCTTTGTCTTGGAATTGGCCCTGGTGCCAGGGAGCGGTGCGCCCGCTCCACTACAAATGGAGCAGAAATGTGTTTCGTCCTATCAGATCTGGTAGTTGCTCCACAAAAGATTCCTTGCTGTACTAGTTGTGGACCCAGGCAACACACTTTTCTGATGTTTCATCCTGGTCTGGCTTCTGCTCTTAATTTTTGTTTTCACTGCTGCCGTTTCCTTTTCAAGCACAGTTTGGGTTTCTTTCCATGCAACAGTATACTTTTACAACTCTGGGACATGCTGTCTACCATGTGCAGTTGCCTTGCATGTTTGTCCAGTCATTCTGTTATGCGGGCCTTTCAGTAAGTCAAAACTTTGATCTTGCCATCAGTAGTTTGAAGACTGTTATTGATGTCTTGCAAGATATAACGAAGATTATCATCGTTGGGATTAGAGTTGACTGGATCCTCACCTGAGTCTGTCAGGCCATCTCGATCCCAGGTCTGTTGATTTCCTAGTGTCACAGTGAACTTTAGACTGTGAACTGTCCGTGTTGCCCACTGGTTACAGTTTCAAGGCTACCCTCTGGAGGTGAGTTAAGTCAGCAGACAAGATGCCCTAATCCGTGCTGCTATAGTTTCTAGAGAGGCCGCTTCTCGAGTGGTAATCCCGCCCCAGGCACCAGGAATCTAAATTTTCTAACCAGCATATATACCCCAGTTATGTAATGAGTACTCAGTAGCCATTGCAGATCCTCTCGGCCAGTGCAGCATTTAGCAATCGCCCTGTCCAATATTCAGTGCGGAGGGCAGTATAATAGTCGCTGTTTGCACCTTCAAAATGCAACACCACAGGAGTAAATCTGTTTGTGACTCAAGACGGATGGGTAGTATGATAATGCAAACTCTACACTTGGGGCTTGAAGCAGTGTCCTAAGTAGGAGAATGAGGGGCTTAAATGATGACATCTAGTGGAACATGGCCTAAGTGTGCATATTCAGGGTCAGGTGTCGAGAAGCATGTTAGACTTGGCATCCTTGGCGTGGTCTCCCCCTGTGTGTTTTTTTTTTTTTTTTTTTTTGCCCTCTGACCTCCTGTTTTGGTGACTTAATTTTTGTTGACTTTCGGACTCTATGCGCTTTACCCCTGCCAATCAGTACTAAAGTGCATGTGCTCTCTACTTAAAATATGGTAACCTTGGCTTATCCAGAATTGGCATATTTAATTTTCTTATATGTTCTTAATAAACTACATTACATATGTCCAGGGCTTGTAAATTAAATGCTACTAGTGGACCATCGGCACTTATTGTGCTACCCACTTTAGTAGCCCCTTTAAACATGTCTCAGGCCTGCGAGTGCAGAGCCTGTATGTGCAGCTTTAAAGTGCAATGTTGACCTGGCAAGTTAACCCTTTTGCCAGGCCCAATCCTTCCTTTTTAATACATGTAAGTCACCCCTAAGGTAAGCCTTGGACAGCCCCAAGGTCAGGGTGCAGTGTATTTAAAAAAGATGGACATGTACTTTTTAGTTTCACATGTTCAGGAAGTGAAAAACTCTTACATTCTTTTTTCAATACTGCAAGGCCTGTCTGTCTCTCTTATAGGTTAACACTGGGTTTGCCGTATTACATATTCTAAAGGTAAATTCAAATTAGGAAGAGATGGGACCACCAAGTTTGGTGTCTATGGAATCGCAAATTAAAATCCCAACTTATGGTGCAGTCATATTTTAAACTGTAGTTATGAAAATGCCACTTTTAGAAAGTTGCTGTTTTCTTTAACTATTGTATGCTTTCTGCCTGTTTCTGGATACATGTCTGGGGTGGGTGGCAGGTGGGCTTTGTGCATTCTCTCCAGACAGCCACACACACAGGGCGCTTAGCTGTGACTGATAGGCCATCAGCATCCTGATTGACCATTCTGGGCAGGATGGGAAGGAGGAGCTGACACACCTGAATAGGCTGTGCCTGTCCCCACACAAATGGCTGCATAACCCCCCACACCCCCCATCCACTGTAGTGAGTCTTGAGCCACAGCAGGAAGGGCAGGGACCCTGTGCACGTCAAAGGCCTCTCTTTGAAATCTCCCCCACTTCAAAGATACAACTGAGTGTAAGTACTGGTCCTCAGACACCACCACTTCAGTACACTTCTGGACCTGAGAACATTCTGCCAGGAAGAAGGACTGCTATGCTATTGAAAGCACTCTCACTCTGCTGGACTTCGCTGAACCCCCTACTCGGCCTGCCCGGCTGCACTGCTGCCCTGTTTGCCTGGGAGTGAAAAGGACAGGATCTACATCGCCAGGCCCAAAGTGATTCCAATGGCTTGCTTGCTTGCCTCCTGTTCTGAAGTCTAATGGGCATCAAAGTAGTTTCTTCATCCTGCAGCACCACCTGGACTTCGCTTGCTGCAAGGCTTGCCCTGTCAAGTGGTGCCAATCCAGTCATGGGCCCTTGGAAGTGGCTATAAAGTGCTGTAACTGCCAGAACCTGGTTATCGACGCAGTTGCACCGATCTGAACCGCCACATCTCCTTCGCCATGGACGCATCACCTGCTTTGAGGACATATCTCTGACTGCGCAGCTCGATGACAACGCATCACCCACATCAGAGGAAGCCGAAGCATCTTGATTTGCGCAGTTCGGAACTGACACATTGCCTACACCCAGTGGGATTAACACCAACGCTTCGCCTCCAATGCTCCATGCATCGGGCCCTGTTGATGGCACATCAACGTAATTTTTCAGCGGCACAAGGTTGGTCCCTATATTCAATGGTGTTGAATTCCTTTAGACCAACACCCAGGACATAATGTTTAGGGTCAAGGACAACAAGTTTTCAAGTTTATTTTGTCCTTTTGGAAATGTAGGCCCAGCTCCTGAAGCACAAAGCCTTTGGCTGCCAGATTACAGTACCACATTATGGATCAGGGAAGGACACTCTCTGCAGTTAAGGTAATATATGTGTCTTTATGTTAATGCTGTTCAACCTTATATTTATGGTTCATTAATGCAAAGCCTTTATTATTAGTGAGTGCCCTAAGAAAATGCTGTAAGCTCAGATTGTACTACAGAGAATATTTTTATTATAAAAATGTGTACCGACGTTTGCAAAGTTTAACAATATGAAGCTATGTATAATGCTCTCTGATCAGATGCAAAGATTTGAAGAAGCTTGAAAGCAAGTTTGATTCTTTGCTTTCAAAATAGGTTTCACAAAAAAGGCAACTAGGAAAAAATGTTTTGCTACACTACTGTGAAACTTTAGGTACCATTTCTTTGAGTCATCATTTAGTAAAATGTGTTGATGTATGCTAAAATATTCATAATGGAAACTCAGTATAATTACTTTTAACAAGATTATGGGTCACATGAAAATAAACAAGCATTGGCAAAAGCAATAGGTACGACACTGGTGGTCAGCTTTTTGGTTTTGTTAATGTGTGTCTTATTTTGACATGGTTTTAGAAAACCTTTATTGTTGTGGGAGTTGCTGGGCCAACACCATTATAACAAACATTGGCAAAAAGAAAAAGAAAATTTTGGTCTCAAAAAGCACATATTGCTTAGTAGTCCCTAGGGCTGAACAAAACTACTTTGTGTGCAGTTATGCTCCTTGTGAAAAAGGAAAATGCTGTCACATACAGCAAGGCCAGCTGATAGATAATTAGATAGTATTTTAATAAAAACAAAAGGTCTTGATTAACGTCAGACCAACTTAGGGGCCCAATTCTTAAAGAAAGTCCCAAAAGTGCATCTAGGGGATATGTCCTTGCAGTAGTATAGATTAATGGCTTTGATGAATTTACTGAAGTAGGCCAGAACACCTGGAAAATATTTGTGAACAGCATTTTAGCACAAGCAAATATGCATGCGTAGATTTGCTCATACAAGCATTTGTTGAGCGTTTACAAGTTCACTTTCCTCCAAACAGTTTTTTCCCCCCAACCTTGGAAGAAGTTTTACTTCCGCCCATGTCAGGTGTAAATTTCCATACTTTTGCAGTATGGGAAAAGATAAGAGGAAAAACTGGTGAAAACCTCTCTAAAACATGCAAGTTAGTAGGTTTGCACAGATCGAAAAGGGCATTCCATCTCTGGAACTATTGCTCACAACTGCTTCCAGCACCATAATGTGATCTGTGGAAAAGTGGCAAAAGATTATTATTACTGGTATTCAAAACGTATTATAGTATGAGCCCTAGCACAATTGGATAAGATATTATCAGAGCTTTTATATAATGAAATTGCTGCCATAATTTGTCACCACACTAATTGGCACCAAAGGGATGTGTGTTTTTTTTTTTTTTTTTTTTTTAACAGGACAAGTAGTTTTACGAAGCAGCCTGGCTCATGGATAAGTACATATTTTGTTATATGTAGTTCAGTGACTAATTCTGGCAGCAATGTCTGAGCTCTAAGTCTCTGATTATGCCTGCCAGGGCTACTACTATAGAAGGGCTTGAATACTTGCAATTTCTATCCCTACTATAGCAATTTTCTTATTTTGCCACCTTTTCGCAGATTTACATTCTCGGGCTGGAGGAAGCAGTAAGCAATAGTTCCAGGGCTGAAATGCCATTTGAGTCTGCAAACCTACTATCTTGCATGTTTAAGGGTTTCACCAACTCTTCTCTAATCTTTTCCCATACTGAGAAAGGTTGCAAATTTACCCCTGAAAATGGCAGAAGTAGAAGTTCTTCCAGGGTTGGGGGAATAAAGTGGTTGGAGGGAAAATTAACTTGTAAATGTTCAATAGATTTTTACATGAGCAGATCAAAACATGCATTGTGCTAAAATACAGTTCACAAATATTTTCTAGGAGTACCATGTCCTGGTCTACTTCTGTAAGTTCTTGTAAATTCATGAAAGCCACAAGTTCAAAGACATGTACCATAGGTGCAGTTTTGTGACTTTCTTTAAAAATTGGGTCTCTAATTAGGTCTGCCATTAACCAAGATATTTAGTTTTTATTTTTCTATCTGTGGGATGGCTTAACTGTGAGTGATCGTATTCTGCTCTTCCACAGGGAGCATATTGGCACACAAAGTAGTTTTGTTCAGTGTCAGGAACTACTGTGGCAATCGGTGATGTAACAAAACTGAGTAGGGCCCCTCTGCAAAGAACATGGAGGCCCCCTCCTCCAGACTCGCTCAGCGCATGTGCTGGCCTGAGGGGGCCCCAGAGGGGTCCTGCGGCTCTGCAGGTACTGTGGGGTCTTTGTTACGCCACTAGTGACAGTGTGTAGCTCCCACTACAATAAACTGTTACAAAAGCCAGGACAAAACAAGACGTGCATTGACAAAATCAAAAGACTCACAACAAACGCTGGATCGTTTTGGCTTTGCCAGCTTGTTTATTTTCATGCTTACCTTAATCTTGTTGAAAATTGTTACACTGATTTTTCCCTTAGGAATATTTTTTAGAAATTCTAGCATGCATCAACACATTTTACCAAATCACACTTCAAAAAAATAGCACCTAAAATTGTATAGTAGTAAAATGTTTTTTTCCTACTTACATTTATTTCTGAACTTTTGAGAGCAAAGAATCAGCACTCTTGCTTACAAGCTTTGGGATACATTTACATCTAATCGGAGAGCATTCTGGGAGCATTATACTTAACCTCATATTGTTAAACTTTTCAAACAAGTGTGTATAGTTTTTTTTTTTCTTTTCGTTTTTTTTTACTGGTGCGACTGTCAGTAGTGCAGTGTGACCTTAACATGTTTATTTACAGTGCTCACCTTAATAATAAAGGCTTTCATTAATGAACCATAAATACAAGTTCGAACAGCATTAACATAAGAACACACACATATTACCTCATCTGTAGACCATTCCCTTATCTCAACCGGCAGCCATAGGGTTTGTGCTGCAGGGGTTGGGCCTTCTTGTTCCAATGACAAAATAAACATGAAAACGTATTGCCCTTGACCCCAAACAATATGTCCCGGGCGTCGGGCTATAGGAATTCCACATCCCTGAAGCAGGGAAGCCAGGAGTGAGTCCAAGTTTTCTTGTTTCACATTTTACAATTCATTCACTGGATGGGTATCTCCTTCTTGCTCCTGTTCTCCCTTAAAGGTTCATGGTGCCTTGAGCTGAGCCAGAGCCCGAGCCAGGCTTCTGGCTTAAGCTTTCAGTGGTTCACCCACCTTTTAATAGATGCAGTGTTGTAATACCGGGAAGGAAGGGATTGTTGTACGAGGAAGTACTGCTAGGAAGGAAAGCAGAACACTTTTGTGGGGTACTACAAGTATATGAGGGAAGGAAATGTTAGGACACAGCTTCTGGTAGAAGAGAAGGTTACTGTAGTAGTACAGTAAGAGGAAACAGCAAAACAGAGGCAGTACTGGATGGAGTACGGAAAAAGTGGTGCCATAAAGGAATGTGACCTGAAAGTTGGATGGGCAGGATTACTGGGAAAGAAAGGGGTACATTCTTTTGGAAGTAGAGTAGACATTATGGTTCTGGTGGCTCAGTAACCCAGGGAGAGGAGGAGTAGGTGGCTTATTTTTTTTATCATTTTGGGTGGAGGTTAATGTTGGACAAAATTGTGGGAGTGCTGGTGAAGTGGAAGAGGCAGAACTTCAGGAGGAGACGGAGGCTATGAAGAGGTCACTTTCTAGAGGAGGGGATGTACGTCTGAATACAGAATAGCTTTATTGTAAGAGAATGGAATAATTAATAGGTGATACCATGAGGTTGTTCAAGAGGGGCCTCATGGGACAGCAGTAATGAGAGTGAGGATTCGCAAAAGGGGGTGATTGAAGAAAGGATTTACTCTTCAGAGTGGGGAGAGACTCCTTGAAAAGGCTCCTGGAATTGTGCAGCTGGGGCGACTGAATTATGATGCAGGGTTGAATTAATGATGCAGCATAATGTGGCTCATTTTGTTTTAGTATGTTATGTTACTATAACTTGTGGACAAGTCGCCCCGGGAGGGGTATCTTGGCATAGAAGCCATACAGACATCAGACAGCGATTACAGAGTGAAGAAAAAAAAAAAAAAAAAACAGCTCAGTTTTTAGTAACTCAGATTTAAAATTATCAGGGCATATGTAAACTGGATGGCTGTTCCAGTAAGAGGGGAACGTATAAGAGAAAGATCTCCACCCAGACCGAGACTTTTTAATCCGAGGAACTGTAAACAACATTCTATCACAGGATCATAGGGCTCTTCCTGAACAATAAGGGGAGAGCTTTAAGGATAGATAACAAGGCCCTTTTCCTGTAAGCGATTAATAAGTAATAGAGCAAATATTGAAAATAATCCTTTTATGAACAGGAAGCTAGTGCAATGAAATTAAAGGGGATCAGATGACGACCTCGCAGAAACATTGCAGATAAGTCGCGCTGCTGTGCTTTTTACAACTTGTAGTCTAGTCAGCAAAGACTCATTCATAGAGGCTAGAAAGGTGTTGCCACAGTCCAAGCGACACAAAACTAGAGCTTAGACTAGTGTTTTCCTTACTGAAAGAGAAGGAAGCAGAAAAGCCCTTCTCAGCAAATGTAACAAGTTAAAAACAAAGCCATGTGGTGTTGAGGACATATCCTTTTATGGTAAGAGATTTGTCTAGCTACACCCCTAGATTCTTGACAACCATTTTTGGATTTGGAGCTGTACAGAGTTCAGATGGCCACCAGTCAGGCACATATAATTAGGGCCCTTCTAAATAGCATGCTCTCAGTTTTGCCAGTTAAGCTGGAGACAATTCTCAGTCATCCAGGCGTCAGTGGCCCAGACCAGCTACAAAGCATTCTTTCACTTTGCTTAGATCCCTATCAGCAGAAATTAGTAGCTGTGTATCGTCAGCATGGAAGTGCATTTTAAGACAATGCACTTCAGCCATCTTGGCAAGGGGTGCCGCATAGACGGTAAACAGCGTAGGACTGAGCCAAGAGCCCTGGGGGCACCGCTTTGTCAAGTAGCATAATGTGCAATCTAAAGGAACCAAAAGTGGTGCTCTGTTGGCAAGGAAATCCTCAAACCGTGGTAGAGCTTTACCACAGATAGCACTCCCTTGGTCTTAAGAGCAAATGGGAATGCAACTCAGTGTTGAATGCTGCAGACAACTCAAGTAATACTAACAAAGGATAGTTAGCATCTAAGGGGCTTCCTATATAATCTGTGATGGCCACTAAGGTTGTCTCTGTGCTATGGAATGGCCAAAACCCTGATTATGAAGAGTCCAGAAGCTTATTTGCTTCTAGGTAGTCCATGAGTTGCCTGTTTATCTGGCCTTCCAGCAAATTACCCAATAAAAGAAGTAACAAGCTAGGGTAGTAGGTAATTAAATTAGTTGGTGCCAGATTAGCTTTCTTTTGAATAGGTATAACCTGTGCTGCTTTCCAAGCTGAGGGAATTTCCCCACTTCTTATAGTTGATTTAAACAGAGTGCAGATAACATTGTATTAGATAAGGAGGCTGAAATCTTAGATGAACAGATGTCAAGGGGAGATCGGGAGATCCAGATTTAGCAGAGGCAATTATCACCTAGACAGTCTATCATAAAAGTAGTAACGTTCTCAAGACTAGAGATATATTTGGCATATGAAACATCTAAATCAGGTTCATTGTGTGTTTTTTTTTTTTTTTTTTTTTTTTTTTTTAAACCGGGTTTGAAGGGAGCTATCCAGAGTCGGCATATTATATTCTAATAGCCCTGAGTCTATGTCTGCAACTTTGGACAGAGTGGGTGGATTGTAGATCTTAGCAAAAGAGGCATGAGTAATCTTCCCCCCCCCCTCCCCTCCCAATGTGTGTTTCTCCTAGGCAATTAAAATATTTATAATTCTGGGTCCGGTTAGAAGTGGGAACTGAAACTGGATGATAGAATGATCTGAACAAAATAACTGGTGAGGACCATCACAAGTCAGAGAAGTCTGATTAGTAAAAATCAGGTCCAAAGTATGTTCATCAACATGGGTAGAAACTATGCATTTTTGAGTTAGACCAGTTGCAGCTAAATCAGCCATAAGCTATGCAACTTTCGTAAATTGAAGGTCCTCCCCATGGTAATTAGTCCTTCAGCAGTAAGAACAGTTGTGAAGGCAGGATGTGAGTCCCAATGAATTCCATGAGCTTATGACTAAAAAGTAAAATCCATTGTTTTGTCCCTTACACACACTAAAATTATCTGGGTAATTGTTTCACCACACTCCTATCAGTTAAAAACCGGTGCATAGAAATCAGCAAATGAAAGATGGCCTGTTAACCTTTGTAAGGTGTCTTCTGTCATTCAAGTGTTAGCCAACGTTTTTAGTAACATTTTTTTTTTCTATGTTGAGCTGGACATTTTTTTATTTTTTTTTTTGTAAAAATCTGCAAATTGTGTAGAGGACTATGGATTATATTGAAAATATGGCAAATCATACGTGTGTGGAGTAAGCCACAGAATCAAATAATTCCAGTGACAATATTTCTATAAAAGCACCAAATTGGAGGGAACAAATACATGTTAAAGGAGCATCTGGGGAGGGACTGTCAGGTACAGGGGAAGGGAACAATAGATCTGGGAATGGTGAATGTCGCTAAAGTGTAGGGACATTACTAATTGGAGGAATACAAAAGTCAGAGTAGGTGTTAGAAACAAAGAGAAGAAAGCGTGTAGGGTGCAGAGAAGACTTGTTCAATCAATCAGTCAAACATTTATACAGCAAGCAAATCACTCATGAGGGTCTCGAGGCTCTGGATTTAACTGCTGAGTAGTGATAAGTACATTGGAATAGCCTGGTCTTGTGTCCATTCCTGAATCCCCCGAGCGATGGGATGGTCCTGAGGTGCAGGGGAAGGTCGTTCCAAGCTTTGGCCACCAGGTGTTGGAAGGAATGTCCTCTGCTGTTGCCTCAGTGGATCTGGCGGGGGTGGGGGGGGGGGGTGGCTGAAGAAGGAGGCAGGACATAGGTGTCTGGTAGGTTGGCGGAAGGTCATGCGTTTGTTTATGTATGCTGTTCCTTTATTGTGCAGGGCTTTGTATGCATGGGTCAATATCGTGAACTAACATCCCCCTAAATTGAGATATTTAATGCCCCCAAGACCTGGCCCAACCGGGGGTTTGATAGAAAACAAGCAGGGGAGACTGTGCTTGTTTTTTGTTTTTATTTCTTTTTTTTTGTTAAAAAAACAAAATGCCTGGATTCACTGCAATTTATTGTTATTTTTGTTTTTAAGTGCTTTTTAGCCCAAGGGTAGGGGGGACACTTTAGGATCCAACCACCCAGGCTAAGTGGTCAGGGTGTCTATACCCTGGCCCCTTTTCCTTATTTTGTAAACTTTTTTTTGTTTTTCTGGGACTTGATTTAAGCAGAGTCCCCAACCTAGTTGCCAACCCTTTGTGGTGGAAGGGTTGGCAGTCATTCAGATCTCAGCACAAGATCCGGAGGGGTTGCAAATCCTTTGCGTCCCTATATACACACATTTTGATTTTCTTTAATTGCTCTCAAACTACTGAACAGATTTACACCAAATCACAAAAATGGCGCTTTCTGACCCAAGAGCTATCTTTCTGCCAAATTTGGTGAAGTTCTGTCCAGTGGTTTGGGCGCTATCACTGTTCAAATTACCTATGGAAAAATGGATGGGGGGGGGAAGCATTTTGGGACCCCCCACTTAAAGGATCACCACAAAACTTTTCAAACAGACGCTGAAGTGAGCCTCATATTTTCTTGTGAAGATTCATCAAACAGTGCCAAAGTTATTAGCAAAACAATAAATGCTTTATTTATAGAAAAGAGGTTTCAAATATAACTAACGAGTGGCGACCGCCACTGTGTAATATATGTAAAATCTTTGTGCTGTGGGTAAAAGGCTGTATTGATTTCATCTTGTGTTTTGTAGTTTTTGATTTCCATTATCGTTCCTGAATGATTAGAAAGTGTTAGAGCTGTCAACTCTTGGTGTGGTTTCCCCTGTCTTTTTGCTTGTGACCTCCCTGTTTTTTTTTTTTTTTGCTTTTTTGCACATGTGCTGAATTTTGTTTTTGCTGACTTTAGGACTCTGGGCTCCCTACCACTGCCGACCAATGCCAGAGTGCAAGTGCTCCCTGTGTAAATTGTATTGGTGATTGGTCTGTCCATGATTGGCATATTTGATTTACTAGTAGGCCCTAGTATAGTGCACCATACGTGCCCAGGGCCTGTAAATCAAATGTTACTAGTGGGAAGGCAGCACTGATTGTGCCACCCACATGAGTAGTCCTGTAAACATGTCTCAGACCTGCCACTGGAGTGTCTGTGTGGGAAGTGTTAAACTGTAATTTCGACCTGGCAAGTGCACCCGCTTGCCAGGCCCAAACCTTCCCTTTTACTACATGTAAGTCACCCCTAAAGTAGGCCCAAGGCAGCCCCATGGGCAGGGTGTAGTGCAGTGGTCTCCAAACTCTTAAATGCCGCGCCCCCCAATTGAAAAATAAAAATCACTGGGCCCCCTTTCAGAATTTTCACAATATTTTATGAGGATGGCAATGTTTAAATATGTCTAGACCTATTTAAACATTGCATTTAAGTAGTGTTAATTTAAAAAAAAAATGCAAGAACATGCTTCTGCTGAAAACAATGGCCTGTTATCTGTATAATGTTTCTTTTAGCCAGAGTCTGCTCCCCCCCCACCCCCTGGTATCACTTGAGGCCCCCCTAGGGGGGCCCGCCCCCTAGTTTGAAGACCTCAGGTGTAGTGTCTTTAAAAGGCAGGACATGTACTGGTGTGTTTTACATGTCCTGATAGTGAAATACTGCTAAATGTGGTTTTCACTTTTGTAAGGCCTGTCTCTTCCATAGGGTAACATGGGGATTGGCTTGAAATGCCTTTCAAATTTACTTTGTCATTTTGAGTAGATAAAGATATGGAGTTTGGGGTCTCTGAACTCAAAATTAAAAAATCTTTTGGAAAAGTTGGTTTTGAATTGTAGGTTTGAAAGCGCCACTTTTATAAAGTGGGTGTTTTCTTTCTTAAACATTCTGTGCTTCTGTCTGTCAGTGGAAAACATGTCTGGGTCAGGATGACAGCTGGGCTGTTTGTGCATTCACACTAGACAGTCACACAAAGGGAGCTGAGGTGTGCCCTGCATATCCTGATGGGCCATCACCAGTCTGATGTGTCTTCTTGAGCTAGAGTAGTGAAAGTAGCTGACATTTGCATCTGAATAGAGCTGTGCCTGTCCTTACAGAAAGCAGTCTCCAACCCCCTGGAGAGTGTCGGCGGCCAGGGCACAGAAGGCAGGGTCTTGTTCCCTACAAAGACTTCTCGTTGAAGTTTCCCTACCTCAAAGACAGACATGGGTATAAGCACTGGACCTCTGACACCACAGAGTTACAATCCTTCTGGACTGAGTAAATGCAGCCCCTCCTACGTCTCACCACAGCATCAGTCCAGAGTGCTGTGTCACCAACCTCCATGGCACCCGACTCCGCCGCACCACCTGTGGCTCCATGGTATGATCGCAGTCGACGTCGCACGTCTTGACATGCTGGATTCACTGACCCACCTTCCCCCCCACCCCTCATCCTTGATGAAAGGAACCATTATCAACGCCACATTGCCTCCCCTGCAAACTTAAACTGATGCCTCACCTCCCCTGCCTAGCAGTAAGGAACTGAATAAAAAATATAATAAATATAAAATAATTTTTGCTGAAGATACAGGAAGAAGGTAAATAGAAGTGATTTAGTTATATGCAGGGCCACTGGTATTATGTGGCAGGGAGGACCAAATTATTCTGCAGGCTTGACCAATTTATGTGGCAAGAAAAGTCCAGTTATGCATTTACAACGCCAACAGCTCTAACTCAAGCAGATGCGAGACCTATTGCATTACAAATGCTTGTTTGAGTATTGTAAGCATTCTTTATAGAGTGTGTGCCATAGACATCAATAATAATTTTGATTTTTGTACAAGTTTGTTTTTTAGAATAGTTTGAGGCAAGTATGATTTATAGTGCACTCTGTTTACTAAAATGTAGCGTAGATTTATGCACACAAACCCCTTTTTGGGTGTGGGGAGTGGGAGTTTAGGAAGGCCATTGCAACAACCCCATGGAGGGTATATTCCCTGCCTGTCCCAGAACCCTTTGCATTTGGGCACGGGTTGAGGGTAGGGGACCGAAATTTCACTGTGCTTAATCTTTCTTTTAACCCCTGGCCCTTGAGCAAGGGAAGCTGCGGCGAGAAGGTCTGTCAAACACAGAGAAGGAGAAAGCCGTTGTTTTTAGATTGTCCTTCTTTCTCCAGCCTGCATGACCAGCCAGGGAGTGATCAATCAGTGGGCAGTTGGTGCATCTTGGAAAATTTTATAAATTTTTCCTTATGTTCGCACATATAGAGAGGAAGTGGAAGTGAGTAGCCCCTACATTTGCACCATATTTGAAATGCTCAAGGATTGCATTGCGGACAGTATCTCTGTTTTACTGCAAATTGGTCAAAGGGAACAAAGTTGTTTAATGTGTCAGTAACTGATTTTGTATGAAGTGACGTGTCGCAATGCACACATTTGCAGTCACTCTTCTGCCTTTATCTATTCATACACATATATCCACTCTCCTCTCTTTCAGCCTCTCAGGCTTTCCAACTCTTGACATTTTTCTCAGACATTGACACAGCCTAGTTACTCACATCTACATCTCCTCACTGACTTTGGCTTCTTCCTCGTCTCTTCTGCTCCCAAAATCCTGTCCAACTGACCAATGTCTACTGCCCCAGGGCCGACTCTTTCTGCCAGCAGGCAAGTTTCATTCATTTTGGTCATGTTTCACGAGATGCCTTCCTCATTATCTCTCTTGTTACTTTGTTTTCCCTTACAGTCCATCTCTCCTCCCAGCCTCTTCAAACATCCACAGAGCTTTGAGGTGACCTTTGGGCATCGTGCAGCTTCTAGTAGCTAGCACAGCAATCTATCAAAGCCTCTTCTTCTGATTGTAGCAGTTTGTAATTTCACGTAATTGGTAATTTTATCTTGATGTGATTTTCTGTTTGCTGGTGCAAATCTGCATTTGTTAAGCACTGTAATCAGAAGTATCCACTTTTAGGTTAATCATTTTGTAATGTGTTGCATTTTATCTAGCAGGAAAAGAAGGAGGAACTGTAATGATGAAGGAAGTTCTCTCCCACAGCCCAAGAGGAATAGCAGAAACCAGGAGTTTACAGACGCTTGGAATAACGAGGTGATTTTTGGGTTTAAATTGCATTCATTGATTTTATATGCGTTTTTAAAAGGGGTGTAGCTGTTGAGTAAAATATACTATTCTCAATTATCTGTTTGAAAATGGGTCTCTAGTTGTCAAAGGTATACACCCCTGTCCAAGTAGGGACCACAATCCTAGTCAGGGTAAGTCACTACACAACCTAAATTATGTGCTCACCCCCTAGTAGCTTGGCACAGAGCAGGCAGGCTTAACGTAGAAGGCAATGTGTAAAGTATTTGTGCAATAACTCATACAGTAACACAGTGAAAACACCACAAAAAGTACTCCACATCAGTTGCATGATTAAATCCTATTAAAGTGCTTAGAAACACAATAGCTCCAATTGGGGCTATTAAGAAATCATGACGGAGTCGTTCCCATCAGGCCGACGCCGCTCACAGGGGAGTGCGGGCAGGTCTTGGAGTCGCACGGACCCCAGGCACAGTACCTTTGGTAAACGAGGAAACAAAGACGTAGCAAAGAGTTGGGGAGAAGAATTGTTGATGAGGTCAGTGTGGTGTTGGTTCCTGGCTGGGGAATTAAGGTGTCTGTTTCTTGCTGCACAGGGGAGGCCAGGCTTTGGTTCCGTCCGGGTTCGGGGGAGGTGATGCAGTGTCTGTGGTGAGGCGTCGGTCCCTTGTGACCCAACAGGGCCGATGAGTCCAGCAGGTCAAGACGCAATGTATCAACTTTGCATTGTTGCGATCACACCGTAGGACTTCAGCTCCATCGCAGCGAAATCAGGCTTATGTTGCAGGCCGCAGTCGTTGCATTCAGCCAGGACCATAGAGCAGGCAACGGTGCGGCTTAGGACAGCAGCGACAGTTTTGAAGTTGCTGAAGTCTGTGTACTAGTTAGGGCTAGTAAATTAAATCTTTGTTGGCCCTGAGACTTCAGAACAGGAGGCAAGCTCAATCCAAGCCCTTGGAGAACACTTGCAGAGGAAGGCAGAGTCCTTCCAGCAGAGTCAGGGAGTAGCAGGCAGCAGCACAACAAGCAGGATAGCAGACCTTCTAGAAAAGCAGTCCAGATGAGTCCTTTGGGAAGCTCGGCACTCATTCTAAGTTGTAAATCCAGAAGTGTCTGATTTGGTGGAATCAAAACACAGAATATATACCCAAAAGTGCCTTTGAAGTGGAGAAAACTTCAAAGAGAGGTTATGTAGTGCATAAATTCCCCTATCAACCCAGCCCTGTCTGCCAGGAGCTCTGTGGGGGGTTATCAGTCCTTTGTGTGGGGGCGGACCAACGACCTTTGAAGTGTAAGAGAGCCCCTCCACCCTTCCTGCCCAGAGAAACCCATCTATATGCAGATGAATGAAGATGCAGCAGAGTGTCCGGTATTTATGGCTGTCTGGGGGTAATGCACAAGGTAGCTTGTCAACCAGCACAGTCCATACTTGGATTAGAGACAAGCTGATGGCAGAAAGTGGAGGGAAATGCCTACTTTCTAAAAGTGTTATTTCTGAAATAGTAATGTAACCTCCAACTTCACCAGTAAGTAGGATTTCTTACTACCATTCCAACCATACCAAATATGACAAGTCTATTCCTCTCAGATCAGAAATTACCACCTAAAGCATATAAGGAGGATCTCTAATCTTGTTATGAGAGGAGCAGGCTTCACAGTAGTGAAAAACGACTTTGGGAGGACATGTAAAACTTATGGTTACATGTCCTGCCTTTTACATACATAGCATCCCGCCCTATGGGTTACCTAGGGCCTGCCTTAGGAGTGACATATATGGAAGAAAAGAGGAATTGACAAGTAGTTTTAAATGCCAAGTCAAAGTGGCAGTGAAACTGAACACACAGGCCTAGCAGTGGAAGACCTGAAACATGGTTAAGGGGCTGCCTGTGTAGGTGGCACAATCAGTGGTGCAGGCCCACTAGTAACATTTAATTTACAGGCCATGGGCACATCTAGTGCACTTTACAAGGGACTTATAAATACATTAAATATGCCAATTGGGTATGATCCAGTGTTGCAATGGTTAGGGGAGAGAGCACAAGCACTTCAGCAGTGGTAAAGTGCGCAGAGCCCTATAACCAGTATAATGAGATCAGAAAAATGGAAGCATGCAGGCAAAATGTTGGGAGAATACCACCCTAAGGCTGTCTGATCTAACATTATTGAAGGCATAGCCTCCCTGTATTCTTTTCCTAAATTATAGATAAAAGTGCCACCATGAAGAACTGAAAGCTGTCTGTCTACTAGTGTAGTCTTAGCTCTCTTCAGTCTTGTTAATTGGTTTTCTCTTAAGCTACGATGGTCTGAGCCTGCAACTGAATCAAAAGTCTTAAAGTGCTTGTATTTTGTTTTTTGTAACTCTTGGCTAAAGAGGTGAAGGTAGGATCCCTTGGCTTGCTTGATGGTTATTGAACCCTAAGCCGTTATTGCTAGTTATTGGTTGCTTTTATTTTACGTTTGTTTTGGACTTAGGCCAGGTGAGTTGATTCGTTGGGAGTCAAAATCCATCTTTCTTTCATACATCTGAATGTTTTAATTGGTTGCTGAGCTAGGTTTTTTTTCCCTTTAGCCACATATGACTACAAATGTACATGCGCGTTAGAGCCCCTGCTTTTTAATCACTGCTGGGGAACCTATCAGTAGCTCTCTGTTATTCTAATTAGCACCTTGGGATTTTTTTCCATTGCGTTGTGGCTATGAAGCACTGCCATCCGTACCTGCACAAATGAGTTATTTGTCCAAGGGCTAGAAACTGGATGCCGACATCTCTCTTGTCTTTTTCTCTTCACAGACTTGAAGGTGGCCTTCTATAGAGTAGACCGATATCTAATGTATTTTTGATGTTGTAAGCATTGTGTGATAATATTAAAGTCATCAGTTACTTTTACTTTTTCATGTAACTAAAAGAGTCTTATTGTGGGATTGCTCAACTGTCATCATAAACTCAGCAAGGAAACATTGTTTTACATTTAATTGAACATAACTAGGGGTGTGGCCAAGATGGTGACTATGCAGGTCGCACATTGCAACCCCCAGCCTTCTCATAAATATCCTGACCCATTAAAATTCCTTCCAGACCCCTGTCAGGATTCGGAGAGACTCTTTGCAGTCTGGGTGAAGGGTGGGCAAAGTCCATTTCGTGTCCCAGAGGGTCAGGCTGCCGCAGGATGCAGCCATCAACAAGTGCCTTATTCATGCGCAGATGCAGGCAATCTGGATGGTCTGCCATCCTTCAGGGGAACTTTATCCTCTGGCACTGTGACGACACACGAACGGTGGCCCCACCGGTGACCTGCGGCTCCTGCCGAGCACCCACTCCTCGTAAACCTGGCGGTGTTGCCTGCAAACGGGGGACGGGCACACATAGCAACAAATATGCAAAGGTTGGAAAAAAGTTGGAGTGCTGACCGCACTATCCCCGCAAAACTTGATAAAGCTAGGGCTCACCTCTCTCCAGTGGAGTACCTAGCAACTGGTTGCAGAGAGAAGGCCTCTTTCCTAAATGGGCGTGGACCACACCCAACAGTTTCTGTCTCCAAGGGTAAAACATGTCATTCATCACCCCTCCAGTGAACACCAAACCATCAGACACCTTCACAGTCTTCACAAAGTATTGGGGCCAGGGTGTTCACCATCAAACGGCACCAGCGCAGGGGGGTTGAGGACGCTCCAGTCAATTCAGTGCTCACAATCCAGCGCTTATCGTTTCTCCTCTGACTATCTCAAACGACGTGCCGAAAACCAAGAAGGCAGGTCGCGAAGAAACAACATCAGGATCTTAGGCCTTCCACAATTAGTTGAAGGCCACAGTATGGAACTTTTTCTCGAGGAATGGTTCTCCACAGCGGTTATGCAAGGCAAACACTCATTGTTCTTCTTGGTGGCACGGGCCCATAGAGTCCTGGGTAGGCCCCTCCCCCAGGAGCCCCACCGTGCTCGGTGGTGGCCATCCTGTCAACTACATAGACAGGGACCACATCCTGCAGGTCACCTGTAACAAAGGTCTGTGGATAGTGGAGAGCGCACAGGTTAACATTTTCGCACATTACACTATGGATGCGCTATGGCAAAGATCTTCATTTCTGCCTGTGAAGCAATTCCTCCATGAATATGATATTGGATATGCTTTACAATTCCCAGTCACGCTTAATAAAATGCCACCTTCTGCAAGACTCGAGCGGAGGCCTGGAATTGGCTAGAACACAAGGGAATAGCCACTCCACCCCATGTCTGCAGACGCCGCCACAGCTTCGAAAACACAAGGATGCCGATGTTCCCAAAAAGCACACCCCAATGTGGGCCCCTCGAAGAAACAGGCAGCCAAAGGAAAAGTACAAGTGGTCGCAAAGGTGGAACAAAGAACTTGGCCCTATCCAAAGAGTCTATGGAAAGCAACCTGGATGAGGATACTCAAGACGCCCATCAGTAATGGTTGATCAACTAATAGGAGGGGGTCCAAGAGTCACCCCTCCGACGTTGGAAGATGTGAAATAACCATAAGTAAGGTCGAGACCCGTACTATACAGTGGCCTCCGAGCAGGAGGGAGCAAAGGAGAGATGTTTGAGGTATGATATAATGTCCATATTGCCGGGGGCTGCGGCAGCTGAGATCACTGCCAGTGGTGCCCCTGCATTGTCACTGCCACACACCTACATATTGTCACAGACTGACTGTCTTCCATGTTCGTTTCTTAGTTGCATCTTGGTACAGTAGGCTGAGCGCTTGTTAGTGTACCAACCTAGTAAAGGGTTTTTTGGCAATTGTTATGGAGTTACATTGCAGGTTTATTTTTATTATTTTGTTAACCCCTTCGCTGCCAGGCCTTTTCCCCATCAGGTATCAGGCCTTTTTTGGGGCTATATGGGGCAATTTGCGCTTAGGCTTTCATAACTTTCTGTCCACATATGCTACCCACGCCAAATTTGCGCCCTTTTTTTTTCCAGCATCCTAGGGATTCTAGAGGTACCTGGAGTTTGTGGGTTCCCCTGGAGGTGATCAAAAACTTGCCACAATACAGTGAACATTTACTTTCTTTTCAACTAAAAAAAGGGCTGCAGAAGGAGGCTTGTGTTTTTTTATTTTTTTTCCTGAAAATGACATCAACAAAGGGTTTGCGGTGCTAAAAACACCATCTTCCCAGCTTTCAGGAACAGGCAGGCTTGAATTAGAAAACCCAATTTTGGCATTTTACTGGGACATAAGCCATTTTTACTATTTTTTTTTTTTTTTTTGTGCTTTTAGCCTCCTTCCAGTTAGTGATAGAAATGGGTGTGAAACCAATGCTGGATCCCGGAAAGCTAACCATTTCTGAAAAGTAGACAAAATTTGGAATTTAGCAAGGGTTAATTTGTGTAGATTCTACAAGGGTTTTCTACAACAAATAACAGCTGAAATGAAAAAATATTGAAATTGAGGTAAAAAAAAAACAGTCATTTTTCTTCACGTTTTACTCTGCGATGTCAGATTTTTGAAAGCAATATACCGTTACGTCTGCTCGACTCTTCTGGTTGCGGGATATATAAGGCTTGTTGGTTCATCAAGAACCCTAGGCACCCAGAGCCAATAAATGAGGTGCCCTTTGCAATGGGTTTTCATTCTATACCGGGTATACAGCAATTCATTTGCTGAAATATGAAGAGAGAAAAATAGGTATCAAGAAAACCTTTGTACTTCCTAAATGGGCACAAGATAAGGTGTTGAGAAGCAGTGGTTATTTGCACATCTCTGAATTCCGGAGTGCCCATACTAGCATGTGAATTACAGGGCATTTCTCAAATAGATGTCTTTTTTTACACACTGTCTTCAATTTGGAAGTAAAAAATGTAGAGAAAGAAAATGGGCAATAGCACTTGTTTTGCTATTCTGTGTTCAAGTCTCCGGATAAAAATGGTACCTCACTTGTGTGGTTAGGCCTAGCGCCTGCAACAGGAAATGCCCCAAAACACAACGTGGACACATCATATTTTCCCAAAGAAAACAGAGCTGTTTTTTGCAAAGTGCCTAGCTGTGGATTTTTGCCTCTCGCTCAGGCGGCACCTAGGGAAACCTAGCACACGTGTGCATTTTTGAAAACTAGACACCTTGGGGAATTCAAGATGGGGTGACTTGTGGGGCTCTCACCAGGTTCTGTTAACCAAAATTATTTGCAAACCTCAAAATGTGGCAAAAAAAAAACACTTTTTCCTCCCATTTCGGTGACGGAAAGTTCTGGCATCTGAGAGGAGCCACAAATTTCCTTCCACCCAGCGTTTCCTCCCCCCAAGCCCCCCCCCCCCCCCCCCCCCCCCAAATCTGATAAAAATGGTACCTCACTTGTGTCGGTAGGCCTAATACTTGCGACAGGAAATGCCCCAAAACAATAACTGGACACCTGTTTTTTGCGGGGGCACCTGCGTTTTTGGTCCTGGGCTCAGCAGCATCTAGGGAACCTACCAAACCCAGACATTTCTGAAAACTAGACACCCGAGGGAGTCCAGGGAGGTGGGACTTGCGTGGATCCCCCAATGTTTTCTTACTCAGAATCCTCAGCATATCTCAAATTTAGCTAAAAAATAAATTCACATTTTTCCCACATTTCTGTGTGGGATCACCGCACCGGGACACATTTCCTACCACCCAACGTTCCCTCAGGCTCCCGGTAAAAATTATATCTCACTTGTGTAGGTGGGCCAAGTGCCTGTGACAGGGAAGAGACAAAAACATGTCGAAATTGAAGGGGAACCAAAGCGGGTCCAAAAGGGCAGTTTGGGAAAAAAACATTTTTAGGCTGACAAGTGCAGCAGAATTTTTATCGGTATAGATCACAATGTTGGGTGGTAGGATTTTTGTGGATTCCTGCAGATTTCGGAAGTTTCCATCACAAAAATATGGGAAAAATGTATGATTTCCAGCAAAGTTGGAGGTTTGCAGGGCATTGTGTGTAAGAAAATGGTGCGGTTGCTTGTGAAGCACACCACCCTGGAATCAACCAGATGTTTAGTTTTCAGATGTGTCTAGGTCTTGTGGATTTTTATACATAGCAGCATCCAAAAGTAAAGAAAATGCAGCCCTTCCCAGATACTACTCAGATCAACTCATTCTTGAATGCACTGCAGCTGCTGTGACTGCAGATATCGCAGCAAACAGAATTTAAAGCCCCTTTAACCGAAACAGAGATCGCAAATGCAATCAAGCAAATGGCAAGGGGCAAGACCCCTGGAACTGATGGATGTTCAGTGGAAATTTACGTCACATTCACATCTATACCCGTCCATCACCTGCTAAAAGTATACAGTGCAGCCTTCTCAAAAGAAATACTCCCTAATTCGCTTCAGGAAGCAACGTTAGTGGTTCTACCTAAACCAGACAGAGCTCACCTGCTATTAGGGTTGTATAGACCACTCTCCTTGCTAAACACTGACTGCAAAATTTTAGGGAAGGTAGCAACGAATCGACTGATCCCTATAGAACAATCCATAGTACACCCAGCTCAGAACGGGTTTATACCTGGAAGAAACACTTTCTGAACTTATGGTGCCTGTTGTTGCTGACGGACTGGGCACGTTCTACAGACTCAAATCCCAGGGTGGCATCGCTGGACATAGAGAAGGCATTCAACACCCTGGGCTGGCAAAATCCAAAGGCGGTCCTGGCAAAGATTGGGATAGGCCTCAAGTTCCTGCGCTGGGTAGCTCTGCTTTAGAACACACTGCTAGCCTGGGTTAAAACAGGGCACATCATATCGGATTCATTGGAGGTAGAAAGCGGCACCTGTTAGGGCTGCCCACTATCACAGATAATATTCCCAATGCCGATGGAACCTTTGGCATGTGCATTTGGAGCACGAGCCCCACAATGCGGAATTCAAGCTGATGGGTGCTGGCATATATTGATGTACGCTGGTGACGTGCTAGTCTACTTCAGAAATGATGTTGCAGTGCTTGCTCGGGTCATGGACCTACTCTAGTGATTTGGGGAGGTATCCGGCCTAAGAGTAAACTGGGACAGATCCCAATTGTTTCCAATTAAAGCCCTGTCCGGGACCCAACAGTTAGAACTCCCAAGCACTCCACTTCCTTGGTCCTGTAGAACCATTAAATACCTATGTGTCAGGGTGCATCATTCAGAAAAAGATCTCGTAGAGAGCAACGTGGGCAGAGACATCACCGGTGCGACTGCCCGCCTTTCTGGATGTCCTTGCCACTGTCACCGGTGGGAAGAGTGGCTGTCTCCAAGATGCTACTCCTACCTATGCTTCTGTACTTTTCCTCTGCAATACCGGTAGTACTACCCGCACAACTGTTTGCAACCTACGAACGTTTTTATTACTTTAATATGGTATAAAGGTAGGCAGTGAGTGGCATTGTTTTATGCCCCCCCTGGATCGTGGTGGGCTGGGAACCCCCAACTACCAATACTACTGTTCAGATGCCCAACTACAATGGCCCATGCGATAGCTAGCTGGACAGCTCAGCTGAGCTGGGACACTGGTTCAGAGTGGTGTAAGCTCTCCTGGTCCTGCAGTGGTAACTGGGTTCAGAAACAGAAATGCCTGGGAAAGGCAGAAACGCCCTAATGCAATCGGCCAAATACGTGGCTAGTCCACATCCAGCTTCCCCCAACCCCCATATGCTCCAGAGTTGTTGTGGGCGCTGCCGGATTGTCGGCTGCTGCAATCATGCCCAGAAGTAGCAGTCTGGACTGAAGCAGGCATCGCTGTTTGAGGCAACTTATTCATAGCCAAAATACACATCATGTTTGCTAGTATGGTAGACGATTACAGTATTACTTCAGGGCTCTTTCCTATTTTAGGCCTCAATCACACAACACCTCTAGAAGACACACAAGGAGCCGGAGATCTCTCTGCTCTTCCAGACGTTGCTGACACATGGAGGAGGGCGCAAAGCAATAGCGCACCTCTTTGGCTCTATACGTACTGATAGGGAGACTCTCCTCCATCAGTTACGCACATGTTAGGAAACCGCCCTCGACACCACACTAACAGACAAGCAGTGTTCGCCATGTGTTGAAATACCAAAACTAATATCCAGGAACGCTACGTTGATTACAAGTATTATCTGCACCATACATACCTCCCCGCCGAACGGCTGGCACGAATGTACCCAGACACTACAGAAACCTGCCCCGCTGTTGATTCGCACCCACAGATGTCACACATATGGTATGGAATGCCATCAACGACTCCCCTTTTGGAACAAGGTCACAGAGTTCCTCACAGAGACATTGGGCACCCCCTTCCAGAGAGCGAGCACACATTGTATACTAGAACTTACCTTGCAAACTGACAAATTTGTAGACCTTGCTCTGCTACTGGTAAAGCACCGGTTAGCCATGTCCTGGCACTCAACTATGCCTCCACTGTCCTATCCAGGGCTCGCGGATCTACGATCCGGCATCCTGGCGGAAAAACGCGCATTGATAATTGGGGGGGATGGGGAGGGGGCAAGCTGCCCGAAACCAACCACACCCCCAGACTGGCAGAAATATCTGGAGAAAGTTGAAGCTAAACCAGATGATAGACCACCATAAGCAACAGAAGGATTCCACTGCCCTGTCCGGGAGGGGAGTGTTTGCCCGACATAACCCGGCACACACTCCTTTCCAGGACACTTGTCTTACCCCCTGAATATAATAAAATAATATTGACTACCTCACTCGCAGCTCTGACATTCATACACAGACACTAGTGGACTACTCACTATGGTTTCTCCTCTCCCCCTCCTCACGTTTCCCCCACCGCATAGTTCCACCGAAATATAATTCCTCCCTTCCCCCACTCAACATTGGGTACATACCCCCTTACGGACACCAGATACCACATAACCACGATTAAGATATTTATTAGAGATTGTTGATGCCAGGAGGTCAATGATAAAGTGACATTAACATGTTGACATTGTTGCGTGTTAGTTGGATATTAATATTGTACTTAAAGTGACTGGAGGTGGCGCCAGAGGTTGTCTCATTACAAATAGAAGTAACTGTAAATATCTCGTATCTCGTTTTCTAATGTATGTGTGTATGGCATTCAGTTGTTACCAACTTGTTAATAAAACTAATAAAGATGGATTAAAAAACAAAATGAACATAACTAAACACCTAAAAGTGAAACTTTCCCACGTATTCAGGCTGACACTGTACGTGTACTGTACGCTGAAGTACAAAACATACATGATGTAAAATGCAGTTTAAAGTAACACAAGCTGTATTTTAAGTGCATTGTTTCTCAGACTCAAGGAATTTTCAGATTTGTGTTCATGACTCCATGTGGCTAATAATTTAGAATTATTATTTTAGAGATCTGCTGGTGCTATTTTTTTATTTTATTTTTTTTTATTCCTCCCATTGTAAATAATGTATGTCTTTGACTTCCAATGCAGCAAAACGGTAAATTGACTAAAGACATATATTTTTCAATATGTTTTATGCAATTACTTAACGGTCGCCATTTCATTCTCATTTTTAAAAAGGCAGTTTAGGACGTGCATTTCCAACTGCTTGTGGAGTTAAAACGCACATTTCTCTTACTTTGATATAGCTTGTCGCCCAGCTGGATCGCATTTCATATGGGGTTCGGTATTGTGTACTTTAGGTATTTTGGGCTTGTTGGCACCGTGTTCTGGGATTCTATGGTAGTTTTCAAATTCATTTATTTGAAACAACCCTGTAAAGTATTTTGGACAGTCGCTGGCTTGTAATATTTAATTTCAAATTCGAGCTAGCTCTTGGTCAGTTTGATTGGCTCCTGTCGGCAGCAAAGGACAGACACCCAGGAACTGTGTTCCACTTTAGAAACACACACACACCACTATTTCAGTACCCTCCACAGTAATCTGGGTACACATTGAATATACAACCTTAAGTTTGGTGTCATTATTTATGTTCTTCATGTGTTTAATGTTTGCTGTGTGCTAAACTACATCTTTTGTCTAGTAAAAATCCAAGTAAATTGCCTATCGATTCTATATATTATGTCTGTATAGTGACACTGTATTTGTGTACACATCCTATTGGCATTCATTATGTACTGAAGGCTTAAAACCATGGATCAACTGGGTACAAATAATTATTTTTTACCAGATTATTTAGTATTGAGGAGAGACTATTAGTGTTTCCTTGGTAAAACAAGCATTGGCATAGCCAGTAGGACTCACGTTTGGGACCTTATCAGTCCTTAGCCATGCAGCACATTATCCTGGGTGCTGCAGTATCTACTGTTACTTCATGTGCCACTGGTGAACGATCACACAAACCCACAACCCAAGCATTGGCAAAGCCAATTGGTCTGGGCATTCTGAGAGCTATTGGCATAGTTAATGTTCATTTTGTTAGCCACATGTTATGTAGTGTAGTAGATGTATGTGTAGTGGAGTGGAATTCTGTGGGTTGGATTGAAATTGTTTGTTGTGGAATTGTGTGGCGTAGAATTATGTGGCATTTTTGCATTGGAATTATGTGGATAGTAATTATGTGGTATTGAGAGTACTGGAATTGTGTGGAGTGGGATTGTGTGACTGAGTGTAATTATGTGTAGTGGGATTGTATGTCATGGAGCGGCATGAAGTGGTGTGGAATTTTGTGGCATGATGTGGAATTCTTTTGTGGCTTGTGTGTGGAGTGGAAATATGTGGTGTGGAATGGAATTGTGTGGCGTACAGTGAAATCATGCTGAGTGGAATTGTGTGGCTTGTGTGTGGAGTGTATTTATGTAAATTATGTGGCATCAAGTCCCTTTTATACGGGGTGTATTTATGCAACAGAATAATCACTCATTTTTTTGCAAAGAACCTCCAACTGTGCGGTGACATGACACCACTTTTTAGTAGGGTTTGATAACTGGGACTTCCAAACAATTGTTGGGTTAAATCTGCAGATTATGCAGCCTGAAGATGGATTATGTGGCAAGTATATAATTCAGGGCTCGAAAAATCTATTGACATGTTATGAGGTCGAGCTACTTTTAGATTCCACTCCCACCTTCTGGCAAGAGAACAATGAACAGGTGTTGTGTTGAGTCAGAAACTAAATTAGCAATCAAGATGCCTTTAAATCTTATTCTTGTCACAATTGCTCTGTGTTCAGAGATGGAGGTCAAAAGTCAGTTTGTCATTTTACAATGCAAATACTTTTCCTTGTGACTGCAGAGTTCCAGGATTTTGTAAGGTGAACTGTCTGACCTATGTGAAATGAAAGGCTTTTGGTATCAGGTTTTTCCTAACGCACAACATTTATATAACTAAGTCAACTTTACAAACATTTCAAAATATATTTCAGTAGCTGTGAAAGACCATTTTTTTCTACTTGTGTGATGATAAAAATATTTTAATAGAATGAAAAAGTCAAAACACTGTACTTGGTGATGTGCAAATGATAAATGTTTTCTGAAACTCAATTTTCACACATTATTGTTACAACACTATTGCCCTCATTACAACCCTGGCGGTCGGTGTTAAAGCGGTGGTAACACCGCCAACAGGCCGGCGGTAAAATAAATGGAATCATGACCATGGTGGAAACCGCCAACACAGACAGCCACTTTAACACACTGACCGCCACAGCGGTAGCAACAAACACAGCGGCAGAAACCGCCAACAGCCAGGTGGAAGACCATGTACCGGCCACTCCATTACAACCCGCCCATCCGCCAGCTTTTCCGGGGCGGTACCAATGCCATCAAAAGCACAGCAGAAACAGTACTCTGAAGGGAAACGGCTCACCTCCTGACACTCAAGGAAGAACCAGGACGCCATGGAGCCCGAGCTGCAGGTGTTCCCCCATGCTGGTGTATCTTCTCATACACGAGGAGCATGAACGCCGGCGATGACGACCACGGTGAGTACTGCACCTAGCACACAAGGGAGGTTGGGTGGGGGGGGGGGGTAAGAGTGACCCACGCATGCAACACCCCCACCCCCACTCTCACTCACAACACTATACACACACACATGCAACAACATTACATATACACCCCATAACCCTCAGGAATAACGCAAGGACAAAAGGAATGGAGTCAAATGAGTGTAATATTAATAATACTTAGAAATACGTTCATAAAGAAAAAACAGTATGCACAATATATACAACATATACAAAAGGTGGGGCAATGCCCACTCAAAAATGTCCGTGGCCCACAGGGCCAAAACACATAGGCCAATCCCACACTTGACTCCTGCCTCAATATGGAGTGAACACTGCAGGGGCATCAGGTCAAAAACACACAGGCACCTCAGGGGGATGGGGAGTGGGGGAGGGAGGGAGCACCTCAGCCAGAATATAGAACAACGCCACTGCTCCTGGAGGGAGCTACATGCCCACTGCTTGGTCCTGGGGAGTGCAAAGCCAGTGTCTCTTGTGGTTTGCCCACCGCTTGCTCCTGGGGAGTGCAAGGCCACAGTCTCAAGTGGGTGGGTTGACCACTGGTTCTGGAGGGGGCCTTGTGCCCAGTGTGCTTCATCCTGGGAAGGAGGGGGTGAGTGGATGGCTTCTTCCACTGGTTCTGGAGGGGGCATTGCACCCTGTGATGCAGATGTTTTGGAGTGCAAGGTCACAGTCTATCACCTGGGTGTCACAACGACAGCTTTTGCAGGGGCCAGGACGCACTGCAGCCCATGTAGTCACCACTACACACTGCTCTCCGGTGGTGACGGCTGCTCAGTGTATGCCAGTTGCGCTGCATGTGGCGGTTCTGGCAGTGGTGGTGGTAGCCTCCAGACCTTCACCTGCAGCCTTGGACGGCTGCCCACCGGAGCTGCTGGCAGTGGTGCTGTTTGCAGTAGGGCAGGTGGCAGTGCTGGATGCGGGGCAGGTGGCGGTTCTGGCAGTGGTGGTGGTGGTAGCCTCCAGGCCTTCACCTGCAGCCTCGGACGGCTGCCCACTGGGGCTGCTGCTGGCAGTGGTGCTGCTTGCGGCAGGGCCGGTGCTGGCGGCAGTGCAGGTGGTGATACTGGCGGTTGTGGTGATAGCCTCCAGGCCTTCACCTGCAGCCTCGGACGGCTGCCCACTGGGGCTGCTGCTGCTGGCAGTGGTGCTGCTTGCGGCGGGGCAGGTGGTGATACTGGCGGTTGTGGTGATAGCCTCCAGGCCTTCACCTGCAGCCTCGGACAGCTGAAGTGCCGTGGCTGGTGTTCTGTGGCCTTTCCTGCCCTTGGCAGATGGTGGTGCCTCCTTGCTTCTGCCAGCTGTAGTCTTTGACTTGGCCTTGCTGACTGGTTGTGCCTCCTTCCCCTTGCTGGATGCTGTCCCCTTCTTGCCCTTGCCAGGTGGCGGACCCTTCTTGGCGTTGACAGGTGTTGGTGGCACACTGGCTGGGCTGACGGGTTCCTCCTTGGAGCCTCTCACAGCTGCAGAAACCACAGTGGCCGTGGACTGGGTGGCTGAGTTGCTGAGCTAGGTTCTGGCCACCCTGGCCCTAGGTGAAGGACTTGGGGGAGGGGATGAAGGTAGATAGATAGATAGATAGGTAGGTGGGGGTAGGGAATAGGGTAATGTTGGCGAGAAAATGTTTCTTAGGGACACTGGAGGCGTGAAGAGGGTGAAGGTTTGGGAGTAGAGGAAGAGGGAGTGGTTGGAGGAGGTGCCAGTCTGCTGAGTTTGGGTGCAGGTGCATGAGCTGGATGCTGTTGTGAGGTGGATGTCTGTTGGGTGGGTGTGTGCTTGCATTTGTCTACTTTGGGAGGAGGGATCACAGACACAAGGGGAGAAGACACAGGTGACGTGTGCATGGATATGGGGGTGGTGACTCCCAGTGGGGGGCATGTAGTGATGGGCGTGCTGGTGATGGAGGTACTGGATGAGGATGTAGTGCATGCAGGTGTGAGTGGAGACGCTATAGGGAGGGGTGTGGACGACTAGGAGGAGGGTGACACAGTGGAGGCAGTGGATGTTGGTGTGTCTGCATGAGGATGGTGCTTGTGTGAGTGCCTGTGAGATGAAGTGTGGTGCTTGTGTTTGCCTGAGCCACTCTTGTGTGTTGATTTGGGTGATTGCTGGTCTGAAGGTGTGCTTGGGAGAGGATGGGGTTGAGGGGATTGGGACTGGGTTGAGGAAGTTGGAGGGGGGAGGCTGGAGACGGGGACAATGGCTGCTGTCTGTGAGGAGGCCAGAGCCTGAAATGCTCTCTGTTGGGCCGCCACGCCAGAGTGAATGCCCTCCAGGTATACATTTGTTTGTTGCAAATGGCCTGCGACACCCTGGATAGCATTCAGTATGGTTGACTGCCCAACAGTGAGGGATCTCAGGCGGTCAATAGCCTCCTCACTGAGGGCAGCAGGGCTGATGAGGGCAAGGCCTGAGGTGCCCGGGGCGAAGGAGATGCCCGCCCTCCTGAGTGAGCGGGCACGGGAAACACGCTGAGGGGCTGCTGGAGGGCAGTGCTGGTACGGGGGTGTACCTGTTGTTGGGGTGGGCACAAAGGTCACCGCCAGGGAGCTTCCATCGGAGGAGGAGTGGCTGTCAGTAGTGTCCCCTCCTGTCTCTGTTGTGGTGCTCCCCTCCGTCCCACTGCTGCCCCCACAGTCGGTGGATTCGGCCTCAACGCCCATGTGGGATGCAGCTCCCTCCATCGCCGGTGCCTCTGCTCCTCTACTAGTTGATGCTAATGCACACAAGGACAGGGTGACAAAACAAGAAGAGGGAGGGGAGAGACAGAGGATACACTTGGTCAGTGCCAGCAACAACACTACAGTTGGCTTACACATAA
Source organism: Pleurodeles waltl (assembly GCF_031143425.1). Taxonomy (NCBI): domain Eukaryota; kingdom Metazoa; phylum Chordata; class Amphibia; order Caudata; family Salamandridae; genus Pleurodeles; species Pleurodeles waltl. The sequence goes on from NC_090446.1 coordinate 994,900,310, forward strand.
CAGAGGGATCAGCCCTATGCACGAGGCCATGCACTACCAGTTACAAAGCTAGTCACCAGCCCATGAGGTACAATGCTGAAAGCCATTAGCTTCATACCTTAAACCCACAGGACCCTGCCCAGTAGTAGATGCCCACTAGCACTATTGGGGTTGGAGTGCTTCAGAGTCTGCCCAACAAGGGACCTACCCTGCCATGCTCGCCCTGGCCTAAGGGCACCCACAGCTCACATCCCCCCCACCCAGGTAAAACCTTAATGCACGCAGTCATGATTCTTATTCTGTGCTCACCCCCTTGTGGCTGCTGTGATGCCTTCAAGCGCCCATTCAACTCCGCATAGGCCACTGGCAGGATGTGGAACATCAGGAGGGTCAGGGTACGACGGGCACCCCTTCCTTGTTGGGAGGCCAGCCCCAGCTGGGCCTCCACTGTCTTCCTTGCCCAGCGGCGCACACCCTCCCACCGTTTGCGGCAGTGGGTGCTCCGTCTGTCAAAGACCCCCAGTGTCTGCACCTCCTTGGCGATGGCATGCCAGATACCCTTTTTCTGATGGGCGCTGACCTGCAGGAAAATATGCATAGAAAAAGGGAGTAGTCATACCGTCCGGACTGTTACACACATGGCCCACCATATCCCTCCAATCACTTTACGCACAGACATTGACCACCAGACATGCAGCACTCTGCCCAGGACCCATCAGCCCCGCCCTACACGAGGCTTACACTCACAGCAATACATACATTCATGACCCACGCATCATGCTCGCAGTGTACTCACTGGTTTGTCTGGAGGACCATAGAGTAAAGTGTACTGGGGTAGGACCCCATCCACCAGTCTCTCCAACTCCTCCGAAGTGAAGGCGGTGGCCCTTTCCCCAGACACTCAAGCCATTGTCGCTTCCAGACACAGGTCACAGCAGCACTTGCAGTGTAGGTCCTCTCCTGTTGAAGATCAGGTAGCAAGTGAGTGCACAGATAGAAAATGGCGGACACGTCCGCAGCGGTGCGTAGTGTCGCCTCCGGGGTACATCGCCATTTGCTCCTGGAACCCATAGGGCCAAATGATAACCAATGCGAAGTTGAGCGGCGGTCATCGACCGCAGCGGCGCACAATGCCAGCGGAATTACATCATTTCCACTTGTCTCTCCTCACAGGTCAGGCAGCCGCCGTTTCAGGGGGGCACAGGCCATAGCACCTAAGTGCGTCACAGCAGACATTGGCACATCATACTGTTTCTGAAAAGGAAGAAATAAATGTTAATTTTCACATATGTGTGAATATGACCCTCTGCTCACCGTTTCTTGCCCTAGAGTTCAACCACTGAGGATGAATAGGAGATGGAGACATCCCACTGTGTACAGACCCCTGGTGGACCCGGTGACTATGGTGGAGAGACAAATTATCCTGACCTACAGACTTGATAGGGCCACAATCCAAGAACTGTGTTCTCAACTGGAGCCAGACCTGATTTCAGCTATCCGCCAACCCACAGGTATTCCCCCTCTAGTGCAGGTCTTGTCAGTGCTCCATTTCCTGGCAAGTGGTTCCTTCCAAGCGACAGTGGCCATGGCATCAGGGATGTCTCAGCCAGCGTGCTGACCAGAGTGTTGTCTGCCTTGCTGAAACACATGCGCAGCTACATCGTTTTCCCCCAGGTGGAGGATTTGACTACAGTGAAGGCTGGGACATATCCCCAACATAATTGGTGCCATTGATGCTACACGTATAGCATTTGTCGTCATCATCCCCTCCCCCCCGGAGAAATGAACAAGTGTTCAGGAATAGAAAAAGCTTTCACTCTGAATCTGCAGATGGTGTGTTTTGCGGACCAGAACATCTCCCATGTCAATGCCAAGTATCCTGTCTCTGTGCATGATACCTTTATCTTGAGGAATAGCAGCATTCCATATGTGATATCTCAACTTCAGAGGCACCAGGTATAGATAATAGGTGAGCCCATAGTCCCAACCCAGTTGGTGTAGCTTTATGGGTGTGGTTTTGGCCCTAAGGGGGAGTGTGTGGCTTACAGGTATCCCTCAATATTTTCAGGTGACTCTGGTTACCCCAACCTCTCATGGCTACTGACCCTAGTGAGGAATGCCAGGACAAGGACAGAGGAATGTTCTAACGAGGCACATGTGCGAACAAGTAGGATCATTGAGCGCACCTTTGGCCTCCTGAAGGCCAGATTCCGGTGCCTCCGTCTGATGGGTGGATCCCTGTACTATTCACCCAAGAAGGTGTGCCAGATCATCTTTACATGTTGCAAAACCTGGCCTTGAGACACCAGGTGCCTTTTTTGCAGGAGGATGAGCCTGGAGATGGTTGTGTGGCAGCGGTGGAGCCTGTGGACAGTGATGAAGAGGAGGCAGAGGAAGAAGACGTGGAAAACAGAAGTACACTCATTCAACAGTACTTCCAGTAACACACAGGTAAGACACTAACTTTACCATTGCAGTTTTGTGTTTGACATTGAACATGGCAGCCTGATTTCCCTATTTCTATGGCCACTTACTGTACCCTTTGGCATCTCGATTTTCAGATATGTGCCCCACTATGGCTCCTGGTGTGTTTACTGCTGCCCACTACAGGTCATACCTATGTAAATATTACAGTACATTTGAATTGCAATGTTTACAGTTTGTGTAACTAATACATTTGTCAAACGGTTGCCAGACTCCATATTTGATTTTGTTCCAAGGGTGTTTATTTAGGTGATAATAAGTGGAGGGGGTATTGCAATGGGCTGGGTTGCTGATGGAGGAAAATCCAGGGTAGGTAGAGTCCAGTCTATTTGTATCACAGGTGCATTGTCCAAGGGGGCATAGGAAGTGGAGCAATGGCAGTTCAAGGTGGACAGGATGACAGAGTGGGACAAAAAGGTGACAATCGGGAGAGTCTTATTTACTGGTGGGGGTCTTGGCAATAGTTTCTGGCTTCTGCCTGGATCGCAGGGACCATTTGCGGGGTGGTTCTCCTTCTGCAGTGGGTGAGGTGCTGGTGGCCTGTTGTTCCTGTGGCAGGGCCTCCTGTCCACTAGCGCCGGCAAAGGTGGAGGGCTGTTTATCGGTTTGGCTAGTGTCAGGGGCCCGTTGGTGTGCCACTGCCTCCCTCATGGTGTTGGCCATGTCTGCCAGCACCCCTGCTGTGGTGACCAGGGTGGTGTTAATGGACTTCAAGTCCTCCCTGTTCCCCCAGGTACTGTCCCTCCTGCAGTCGCTGGGTCTCCTGCAGCTTGTACAGTATCTGTTCCATGGTCTTGTGGGAACGGTGGTATGCTCCCAGGATCCCTGCAAGTGCCTTGTGGAGAGTGGGTTCCCTGGACCTGTCCTCCCCATGTCTCACAGCAGTCCTCCCAGCTTCCTTGTTGTCTTGTGCCTCTGTCCCCTGAACCGTGTGCCCACTGCCACTGACCCCAGGTCCCTAATCGTCCTGTGTTTGTGGGGTTGCCTGGGGTCCCTGTAGGGTGGACACACTGCTGATTGACGTGTCCTGGGGACAGAGGTATGGGCCCACTGGGGGGTCAGGGGGGTGCTGTGCTAGGGTTTCCTGAGGGGGAGGCTCTGTGGTGGTTTGGGAATGGGGCAGGGTCACCGACTGTCCATGGGTCCCTGATGGGCCAGGTTGGTCCTCCTGATCCAGGCGTGCAGAGCTGCTGTCATCACTGTGGGGCTCTTCTGGCGGGGTGGACTGGATGTTGCTGGCACCTCCTCTCCTGTGACGTTGTGTGGGGATATAAATGCAGTGTTATTGTATCTGCGTGTGCCATCTTGTGCATGGATATGTTTCCCTCTATGGTTGTTATTAGCAAGGCAGCTTTTGGCTTGAGGTATTAGTGCTTGGTTTGGCTAAATGATTGTCACTAGTGTGCATGCCGTGGTGATGGGTGTCCATGCAGGTCTGTGATGGGTGTCCATGCATTGGTGTTGCATGCAGGGCTTGGTATTGGGATGGGTGGGTTGTGATGGTGGGGTATATGTGAGGTGGTGGAGTGATGGGGTGAGTGTAGGGGTAGGAGTTTGTGATGGAATGCAGGTAGGGTGGGGGATATAGTAGTAAAGATTTGACTTACCAGAGTCTAGGCCTCCTGCTACTCCTGCCAGGCCCTCGGGATGCATGATCGCCAAAACTTACTCCTCCCATGTTGTTAGTTGTGGTGGAGGAGGTGGGGGTTCACAGCCAGTCCTCTGTACAGCTACCTGCTGTCTTGCAACCACGGAACGCACCTTCCCCCGTAGGTCGTTCTACCTCTTCCTGATGTCATCCCTTGTTCTTGGGTGCTGTCCCACGGCGTTGACCCTGTCCACGACGCTCTGCCATAGCTCCATCTTCCTTGCAATGGATGTCTGTTGCATCTGTGATCCGAATAGCTGTGGCTCTACCCTGATGATGTCCTCCACCATGACCCTTAGCTCCTCCTCAGAGACCTGGGGTGTCTTTGTGGTGCCATGGGTGTAGTTTGAGTGGTGTGTGGGGTGATGTGTTGGGGTGTGTGCTGTGAGGTGCGTCGATGATGTATGGGTGATGGTGTTATGTGGCTCAGATTCAGTGGGTGCTCCTGGCTTGTCTGTCTCTGTTGGCATTATTTGTTTTGTTGTAAGGGGTTGTGGGTGTGTGTTTTTAAATTGGATTGGGTGTGTAGGTGTGGTATGTGTATGTGTGTCAGGTCTGTGTAGTTTGAATTGTCCAATGTGGTGTAGTTTTGTTAGTGTGTGTGTGTATTTTGAGCGCGGCGGTATGTACCGCCAATGGTTTACCGCGGTTGAATATCCGCCGCGGTGATTCGTGGGTCATGATGCTGTTGGCTAATTTCTGTTGGTGTAACGGAGTGGGTTTTGCTACCGCCAGTTTATCACTGACCATTGGCTGGTGGACTTCTGTGGGTGTCTGTACAGTGGCGGATTACTCTGTGTGAGTCATAATACCCATAACGGTATACTGCTGCGGTCACAGTATGTTGGCAGCCGTCAGCACGGCGGTAGGTGGCATTTACCGCCAATGTTGTAATGAGGGCCAATATAGTTTTATCAGTAAAGCTGCAATTTTAGTGGGAAGGTTTTTGAACATTTCTTGGAAATTTACTGTCTGTAAATTACAGTGCACTACCTACCACATCATGCTTTAGTAATATATTTATTAAAAGTGAGTGTGTAAACATAAACTGAGAAACACTCTTGCCCTGATGGCAAAGCTATTAGTAAACTAAGAGGCAAGTCATGCATGGGTCATGTGTACCTTATATGTGGGCTAGATTTACTATACATGGAGCAAACATTTATTTACTGTATTCAATCAAACAAAAGAGGATTTTTTTTTTTTTTACAGCAGAAATGCTGAACTCTCATATTTGAAGGTGCAGTCATATGTGAGAATGAAGAAAAGGTGACTGTAAAATACAATATTTGCCTAGGATCACACAATTTGAGACCCGTTTCCGGGTCAAGTACATTACAGTTAGGTTGAGTAGATTATTCAAGCTACTCTACCTGCAGGTCTAGTAACATTTTAAAGATTTTTCGAGGCCTGATAATTATGGGGAAAAAGCAGCTGCTGTACATCACATAATTCCAGCGGGCATGGTCATAGCCAACTACAATTCACAGCTTAGACTATCATGGTCAGTGAAATGAAGTTGCAGACAAGTTAGGAGTAAACAAAACCTGGCTAATTCAGCCCATATTGCTAGGTTGATTGTTGATCCCTATGTCTTGCTAGGGTGACTTTGGCTGCAAATTAAAAGGCAAGATTTGCCAAACACGAACAAAAAAACAAGAAAAAAAAAGTCCCCAAAGAATGATGATACTGTAGTTAGTCCCTGCCTTGTTGGAAGGAACAATAGAGAAAAGGAGGGACAAAGAGGCAAGGCTGACCACTAGTAAACAAGGATTTTTAAAGGAGACGGAAACAAACATATGAAATGCAGAGGGAATGGCTTTAAGCCCACAGTGATGTATATTAAAGTATACACGAGGTTGTACACTTATGCTCAAACAAAAAAAGGTCAAATCAATAAATAAGACCAACCCAGTCATGTTCAAAAAAGTTAGCAGCATTGCTTACCTGCTCTCACACTCCCTATCAAAGTTTAAATGTTACATTCTTTACTCTCCAGATTCACAAATAAGGATGATTCACCACTGAATCTATCTTAGGATCCATTCCCTAGAGGGAGTTTTCCTAAAGCTCTAGACCAGGCTACTTCAACCAGTAGCTCTTGAGCTGCAATTGGCTCTCCGGCTGCATTTAGGTAGCTTTCTCATGTGCAGCCCAGCTACTAAACTGGAAGTTTTTGCTTCGTTTAATTAATATGTGAATACCAAAATGGAGAGAGTTTTTATTCCATAGCAAGTGTGTATTCCTGACAACGGTGCCTCATGCACTGAGGTGATCATGGCTAGCAACCTTACACATGGTGGCCACTAACGCCATTTTGTCTGATATGGTCTGTATTGCAACACTAATATTAGTAGCATTGGATGATTTTCATTGAAGATAAGTATATCTTACTTCAGAAAAGGTGGGAGACCATCTAGGCCGAGTGACACAGGAGCTTCTTAAGTGCTGTGCTCTCCAAGTGTGGACATCAGTCTTTGCCACATGAACTGCAGCATCACAATTGCACTCCCCATGCAAAATTGAAACAAAAAATAAATGTGAGGACTGACCGCTGTTCTAGAAGAGCAGAATTGATTCTCGGACACGTAGTGTCACCCAGAAGAGACAACTGTAATCTGTGTTGCCAGTTGCCAAATTTCCTATCATCCACACAGGCAATTCTTTTTTGAGGAGCCTCCCCACACCCACTGTTGCCACATTAACAGAGGCAAACAAAGTCTGTTACTGGTTCCACTTGAACCTAAGGTTATAGGGCCATACAAGTTAATTGTTTTGACTGTCATCTATTTATTCAGTTTTGAGGACTAGTCTGCACTAGCCTGTTGAGCTACTGCCTGTGACTTCACTGCCTCCTTTGTGTACTTCATCATTAGGACCCTCCAACTCAGTCAGTGCTGTCCGTTTTAGTGCTACAGAGCACACATGTATCCATACCAGGATTGCTCAACTGAACTAAAGGCCTATAAAAGAAAAAAAAAAAGCCTTGGCGCCACATTGAAAATAGTAGTGCATTGTCAAAGTATGATGCACTTTATCCTGAGCATTAATAGGAAAGATTGCTTGTTCTCTAGCCAAGGAACGCCCTGATAAGTCATATCATAGGAACTGAGAACCAAGTCTGGAACCAGTTTGAGGTTTCAAAATAAGTTTCTCGTTTGTTCTGAAGACCGTGCATCCTCTATCCTGAATGTAATTCCTGTACCCAAATGCTGGGACGGTGAGTTAAACTGACTTGATCGAAGTTAGTTTTGGACAGGACTGTGTCATAATGCCCATAATGCAGCTCCTCTGCAGTACTTTCCTGGTGAACATGAAGAAATCAATAATATGTTCGATGGCATGTGTAGCTGCATATACACATGCTATGCATTACTTCTGCCATCTAGTGTTGGGCTCGGAGTGTTCCAAGTTGTATTTCTTCAAAGAAGTCTTTTCGGAGTCACGGGATCATGTGACTCCTCTCGGTCATACTGCACATGGGCATCGACTCCATTGTTAGATTTTCTTTCCACTGTCGTGTTCAGACTTGTTTTCTCTCGGTCCAAGATTTCGATTCGGAAACCTTAGATAACTTTCTTTGACCGTCGATATTGTTTTGATCGTGTTTTTCACTTATAGTCGAACCGATAGTACTGCCGAAAACCACATTTCGCCCTTCGGGGCGCGGGCGCCCAACTCAGGCCTGTTCGGGCATACCACATCAAAGCCTGATGGATCGGACTTCATTTCGATTTTGTCTACAATGCCATGCAAAATTTCCATACACTGACCAACACCTTCTAAGTAATGTGTCTCTCCCTCCCAATCACTGAGAAGAGGACTGTGAGGCCTGTCGATCTTTTCGATCCAGAAAGACTCAACGCGACCTGAGAGCCAGAAACTGGAAATGGCGTCAAAGACTACCAAGTTTATCAACACCATGGAGGAAGAACAGGCGCAAACGGCAGTTTCCATCCGAGACACCGACTCCGGAGAAGACTCGGAGGAAGATAGACTCATCACTGCCGGTCAGCACGTGAGTGCGACTGCCCGTACGCCCACTCCAAAAAAGTTCTCGAAGGCCTTGGGTGCACCACTGCCAGAGAGCCATGGTTCGACCTGCAAAAAACTACTCGTCGACTAACCTTCAGGTTCGGTGCTGAAAAAGTCTAGCAGTCAAAAAGTCGACAGTGGGACCGTTACCTTCAACATCTAAATCAGACCATAAGTTACTATCAATTGAAGGAGTTAGGGGTATCCTGTAGGTAGTCATCTAAAGAGCCAGAAAGGATCTCCCTCGTGCAAACTGTGAAGCCCGGGTGTGAATATTAGATGCCGTAGGTGGTCCATCTAGTGAGAGCGATGTGGGGAGAGATAAGGGTAAACAAGCAGTGGTGCAGGTCTGAAATCTGCCCAGCCCATTGAGTTTCATTGTCAAGAAGAAAAGGAGCAGCACCACCTTAGAAACTGAGGTATAGAGACAGCACCACTAAAGAAAAAAGTTAGCAACTGTTTGGTACCAGGTTCAGCCCTGCTCTAACAATGGTGACAATTATCTGGATGGTGCGGATGAAGATTTTGTCAGTCATGTGTTTGGAATTGCGGAACATGAATTTACCAGCTTGTTGTGGGGTAATAATAATTTGGTGTGTTCCTTTATAAGGAGATGCAGAGACGAGGTAGGTAGATCATCACAAAGGGGATGGTAACTAGTTACAATTTCCACTTTATGGGTGCAGACTTCCTACGCACCACTTGGACTGCAGTGGTAAAGTCTGGATATATGGCCACCATGTTGCTATCAAACTGCAGATTATGCTTTTCCCTTGCTAGGCGGTGGGCAGTATCCAAATCACGATAGTTCAGGAGTCTGGCGGGGCGCAAGTTATCTTACGGCATGAGTTATAGTTACTTTAGATAATTATAACAGGTGAATTTCTATGGTGTGGTACTTTTAAAATGTGAGCCTAACTATAACGTCCCTGTAACCTAGTGGGGGCTGGGATAAAGGAGGTCGAAAAAGTTGTGTTTCCCATGCTAATTTTCATAGGACCTTTGAACACGACTACAGCATGAACCACTAGACGGATTTACAACAAATTTGACAGAAAGCTAACTTTCAGTACACAGATTACACCTTTGTTTATTTGGTGTAAATCCGTTGAATAGTTTTTGAGAAATTAAAGGGAAAATACATTCCTATATCTCTGACCTCAACAACTGCATAAACAATGATGAGTTCATGCATGGAATTGCAGAGCTCTGATTGGCTGCCAGAAATGCAACACTTCAACATATTGCATCACTTATGACATGCTAACATGTAAAAAAGAGTGACAATGTGGGTTGGAAGCTTGTTGAGGAGTGGGTGCATGGCCTGGCTGAATGCCTAACCTGTTGGGTATTCCAGGCATCACGTGGCAGAAAATGTAAGCATATATGGTGGACTGGGCACACTGCCTGGCCGAAGGCTAGGCTCTAAGGCTTATCCTCGCTGCGTTACCCTAAAGGCTGTGTGCAGCAGGGTATTGCCGTGCATTCTGGTTTGGCGGGCGCTGGTTGGGGGGGAAGGGAGGGGCGGAGATTCACAATGCATGGTGGGTTGGGCACAGGGCCTGGCTGAAGGAGCATGGAGCTGGTGTTAACTGCACACAGGGTGTTGGGCGCAGGGCTGGTTGTATTTGTTTTAGTATGTGTGCTAGGATGTGCATTTTAACTGAACTCCATTATATCATGTTATGTATTTTAATTGAGGACTGCAGTTATACTTTAAACCAATCTGTATGTCTGACATCTGTGGCCTTCTAGTTTATTTTCAGTGCTCTTATAAGCTGTATATTTGTGAACAAATTCAATATTTATGTCCTGTTTTTATGGCTTTCTTGTGTGTTTTTAGTTCTCTTGTAGGTCGTGCTGCTACACACATTTCACTTAACAGTATATTCCTAATTGAATTTCTGCTATATACCTCTATTTCCTGCCCTATCTGTCTTCCTATCTTTGCAGATCTATCTACCTGTCTATCTTTGCAAATCTGTCGATCTGTCTATCTATCTAACCGTATGTATCCGTCTTTGCAAGCCTCTCTCTCTGTCTTGATAAGCTTCCTATCTGTCCTGGCAAGCTTCCCTATCTGTATGTCTTTTCAAGACTAACTAGCTAGTTTTACAGTGTCTAAATTTTTAAAACGTTTGATAAAACCTTTGGTTTTTCTAAACTGGTATGTATAACACAGTTACATTTAGCGATTTTCAGCCACACTTCATCCATTAGTATTCTGTTGTCATTTACATTTTTCATCCAGCTACCACAACGTGCATCATATGGTAATTGGTTAGCACACTTTAACCACTGGGTGAGCTGACTTCAGGTCGAGAGACATAAAGATGCTCTTTCACAAGGATCACATGAACACACAAAGCAGTTACCTTCTCTGTCAGGGGCTACTACGGTGATGTGTGGTGCTTTTTGAAACCAGCAAAATATTGTTGCCTTTAGCCAATGATAGCTTTATCTAGTTGCTTACCCAATAATAAAGTTTTGCACCAACCATGACAAAACAAAGCCAGAACTGCAAAAGCAGAAGGTTGGTGGCCTGTTGGCTTTGCTAATGCTTGTTTGTTTTGCTGTTAACATTGGCGTTGGTTGACAAATCATCACAAACTTTTGGCCAAGAAATGTGGTGTCCTAAAACATGTTAATTCCTATAGGTTATTTTAGGAAGTAATACAGGAAAAACATCTGAATCAAATTGCACCAAATTTGAAAAAACATTACAACTTTACTCAGAAAGCTTGCTGTTCTTTATTTGCTATAAATCCGTTCAGCCTTTTCAGAGAAACCTCTATTGAAAGAGGTGGACAGGGTAGTTCAGAAGGGGCTAAAATTATATTGATATCTGGGCAGTTGGTCCCATCCAATGTAAGAAATTGGGTTATTAGTTGTGAATGATCTGGGTCCTGAGCAAATATCTGGTAAGTGGGAACCAAGTACCTCATTGTTGCACTTGACTCTTTCATGGTAGTGAAGCAGAGCAGTCTAAGGCCAACTCAAGGGAGGTGGCATGGGCTAGTATACTCCATCCACTGGCATGCAGTAACAGCAATCAATAAATGGTTTTTCATTCAGTAAAGTACATTTATTACACACACATTACTAAATGCTATGCAATACATTTGAAATGCATACATACGTTAGATAGAACGTTCTTTGGTGACATCCTCATATCATGTTACACTTCCAATGGGTCCTGAACCCCCTAATAACAATATCCCCAACTATAACAGATGCAATATCACAATATAAGGAGATGTCATTTTAAATAAGGCAGTCCTACTGGCTTTCTCGGGGTGTTTTCACATTAATAATTTGTCACCTGTCATGAGGTCACCATTAAAATCATTGAAGACAATAAAGACATTCAAAGGTTATCAGCAAAGTATTTGCATACAAAGAAACTGCAAACCTGTCCGGCTTTCTTTTTTATACTCCTCGGCCACATAATGCAACCATAGGCAATTGATCCAGTCGGGCCATCAGAGGAGTGTCGCCAATGGAGACAAAGTAGTTTCCGTCACTGGCATGCTGAAAGTTCACCCAACTCTAAATGAAGCGGGTGGATCTTCAGTTTGGCAGAGAGGGTGCTCTGTCTCCATTGAGGTGGAGTACCGTCGTTGCCAAACTCTAAATCAGCCCCTAAGGTTTAGAGCAACAGAGCATGGCCAGTAGAAGGGGAGCAGAAACGAAGATAACGAGAGAGAGACAAAAACATGCAGAGAGACAGCTAGAGATGGAGAGACCGATGAAAAGAGACAGAGTGGTAGCAGTAAATAGACAGACATGAACAGAGACATGTAGAATGAAAGTGCACGTAGTGAGTTCAGTGAACCTCCCTCTCCTTTTCTTTCCCTTGCATTCTTTATTTCATGCATCTCGATCATCTCTGTGCTTCTGCCCCTCTTGTCTTTCCTCTCCCTTTCTTCCTCTCTCTGCTTTTTTTCTCTCTAACTACACCCCTCTACATCTCTGTGGTTATCATTCTGTATTTGCCTGTCTTTCTCTGACCTTCCTTTACTGTTTCTCACCGTCTTGGTTTCTCTTTTGAAGTTTTCTCTCTTTCTCAATCTCTCCATGTCATTATCTCTGCCTCTTTTTCTCTTTTTCTCTCTTTCTCTCTCTCTTTCTCTGACTCTTGCTGTCTTTCTCTTTCTGTGCATATTCATTTCTCTCACATGCCTTTACCTATCTGTCTTTATTTCTCCTCCCTGTCTCCATGTCAATCTGTCCTTATCTTTGTTTTGTTTGTTTCTCTCCCTCTCTTACTTTCTCTCTTTCTCCCCATCTCTCCCTTTCCTAGGGAGTTCTTATTATGTTGGACAAATTACAAAAACGTTTGGTACTCTGCTCCTTATTTTCGCAGCCTGTTTTACAAATTGAAATGCTTCAGCAGAGAACATAGTTGATTAGGCTTGGCTGTTCTTAATAGTGGCTGGTGTGTCTAGTGGTGTGTAGTTCATATCTGCAGGGGCGGGGTCTTTTTTTTTTTTTTTTTTTAAATATTGCATTCTGACCTCAATTCCGTGGGGACACTAGACACTTCACTCTCAAGTATGCTGTTCTGTATTTACAAATGTTGCATGTAAGTCATTCCCTTCCCTCCAATATCACACTAGATCTCACCATTTCTGCTTTCTCGCATATTCCACATACCAGACCTCTATGCCCCATTTTCTCCTGTTTCCTCCCAGATCTTTCTATTTTCTCATTCGCCTTCCTTCATTTGACAGGCTCCCTGTGTTTTTCGTCCCTCATATTAAAGTCTCCAAACTTTTCATGCTCTATTTTTTCCATACTGTTCCTTCTACCTTTCTCATCCTCATATGGCCAAGTCTCCATCCCTTGCATCCTGCCCTTCCCTGCGTTTTTAGGGCACATTAGCTTCAGTGTGAGACCCTTATGTCAAATCTACAAAATATCTCGATGTTCAGCTTTTGAGGGGGACTGAGATACATTTGCCCCTTTTACCGAATGTAAACGCCTGAGGCCGCTGTAGACATGGACAGAAATAATTATTTGTGAATGTACATTTACTAGAAGAACACGAACACATTTAAATTTATTACACACTTTAAAGTTACACGTTGCTTCCTTACAAATCGATGGGAGATGGAAGCTACGATCGGCCAGCCTCTGATTGTACGCTTTAGCCCCATGCTTGTGGCTGTCATGTGTGTGCTTTGCGGCAGGGCCCAGTCTGCAGCCTAAACTAACTTCAGGAGATTCCGACCCAGTGGCATCTTCACGTGCAAATGACCCTTTTGTCATGCGCTGGTGTGTATTCGCAGGTAGATAGCTTCCCAATCCGAAGGCCTGCCTTGAACTTCCTCTCAAGGCAGATAATATTAACATCTCCAGTGATGGACCGAAGAAAGGGTTTCGTGTACAGGACAGAACTAAACAAAAAGAAAACGACGTACATGCTTTAACTAGTTTGCAATTGCAATGTGAAGAATGATTCCTTCTTTGTTAGGAAATTCTTCCGTGATGTGCGTTCACGTTTTTATATTACACAAAGTATTCTAAATGCAAGGATTTATTTACAGACTCTTCTGAAACCGATAATTATTTCAAGAAGGCACTCGTAGTTTAAAGTAATACCATACAAATGATTTTTTTTTAATTTTTTTTTTTTATAAAGATTCATGGCTTTCCTGTCAAGGGTTCTCCTATTTAAAGTCTTGTAATAAAATGGTAGTCTGTCTTAATGGAAACCGGTTGACTCGGAGGCTCTGCGGGGTGAGCACAGGTTAAGCCCAAATTTTAAACATGTTTTACAACATATATGGGATGTGCAGAATAACATAAGTGCACATTTTATTACAACATTTAGGTTTTCTACAGCGTGCAATATATTTGTTAATATTACTGTTTTACTATGGGAGGTAGAAACAATATTTGCTGAAAAAAATGCATTTTCTATATGCATTATAACCTGTCACAAAAACAGAATTGCTATTAAGTATTTGTCAGTTTACCTTAATTTTATAATATGCTCATTTTTGTTTTCTTTCCCTTTATATGGTACATCATTTGATAAATTCTCACATTTTTGCAGTCCAGAGAGGAGCTCATCCACCTTTCCTGCCTAATTCTAAACTGATGGATGAACGCCTTTCTGGACAGGAAAAGTGTCATAGGAGGCGCTCACAAATCAGTTGTAAAAAAAACCCTGACTGTTCCTTAAAACACGTTTTGCCAATCCCTTATATATTATTTTTAGAATAAATACAGCACAATACAATTGTGTTTTGCAACCAACATCCTATTTTAATTCCTCAGCAAAGAAAAGCTTTATGACTGAAATGGGTTGCTTAACAATCTGTTAAAAGTTGTGAAATAGTGGTAAATGTAATTGCAGTTTGTGGTTGGGAACAGAGAGAAAATAAAATTGACTATGTGATTGATACATGTATCTCTTTCACTGAACTCCTTTCCACTGTAGGTCTGCCGCCTGGACACCAGAAAAACTTTAATTGCAAAATGTAACAAAATACCTATTTTTTGTGTATAATCACCCTCAAAGTTAGAACTGATGCTCATGCCTGCATTCGAACCCCTTAAAAAATTTATGTTAAATTGACTAGCCCCAGTTGGCCTAAGCTAACCTACTTACAGTTCCCTGGCATATGGTACCAGTGGGATTCAAGGTATGTAGGTTATAGAGTCCACCAAGGACTACAGCACTGATTATGCCACCATGAGTGTGACAAGGTACAAAATGACTCCCAGCCTGCCACCAGAGCCTAGAAGGGCTGTTTTAAAACTGCGAGTTCGACCTTGCTATTTAAACAAATGGCAAAGCCCTGAAATCCTTTAATAACATATATACGCTCCCCCTAAGGCAGGGAGCAGTATATTATTAAGTGGGGGGTGTACTTTTATATGTCCAAACGGTAAAACTTCCAAATTGTTTTTTTACTGTGGAAAACTTGTTACCCCCATTGGCTATTACAGAGTTACAGGCTATCTCAACCCTGAAATTCTGAATGGGGCTACTAAAATAGGGACTTCAAAGTATCAAACGAATCATGACATTAACCCCAACTTAATGCCCAATTCGGATTTAATGTCAGTTTAAGGAAAATCAACTTTTAGAATGTTACCACTCTGCTGCCATGACACTTTACACCACTCCACTCTTTGCCTCTACATCCACTCTAACACTGTACAACACTTCTCCACTCCAATCTATGCCACTTTATTCTATGCCACTCCTCTGTACTCTACAACACAACACACCACTCCACGCTACTCTGTCACCCTGACACGCTACACCTTTCCATGACACTCCATTCCACGACACTCCACAGCACTCCACTCTACTTCAAAACACTCCTTTCTACTCTGTGCCACATCACTCCACTCTGTGCCACTCCACTGCACTCTGTGCCACTGCACTCTACTCCACAACACTCCATTCTGTCACACTCCACTCGACAACACTCTGCACCACTCCACAATCCTCCGCTCCACTCTCTGCCCCACCACTCTATACCATTCTACTCTACTACACTCTACTACACTCTACTCCATGACACTCCTTTGTACTCTACTCTACAACACTGCTCTATATCCCCTTGACACCACTCCACTGCCCTCTACTCCACTCCACTCTATTCAATTGCACGCCACTCTATGCCACTCCACACCATTCTACTCTACACCACTCTTCTCCATTCTGCTTTACTCCACTGCACTCTACAACACTCCACGACACTCCATTGTATTCCACTTCACAATACTCTACACTTCACAACACTTCTCTACACCCCTCTACTCCACTCTATTCAACTGCACGCCACTCCACTTTGACACTTTACTCCACTGTATGCCACTCCCCTCTGTGACAATCCACACTGCTCTTGTCAAAGCCATTAACCTTTAGCCATGCTGAACAACCACCACACTGGTGTGCAACATAGCTAAAACACAGTGGCAAAGCTAATAGCTCTTGCATATGCGAAACATATTGGCTTTGCCAATTCTTAAGATTGTTCTTCATCGACCCTTGGGAATGTCAACAAAATGTTTTAATTTGGAAAGTTTTAGAAATAGTTTTTACATTAAGCAGTTCAAATGTTTAAAAGTACTTGCATAGTATGGTGTTATTTGAATATCTTGTCTAAACAATTCACTGTTATTATAAGAGCATGCATTTTCTGTTAAAAATAAACACCCCCATGCTCTGGGCATAACATTGCTTCAGTCCCCTGCCTGTGAGAATGGAGCCCTTACGGCAATACAGTGCTAGGCCCTCATCATGACATTGCCGCCCGCCAATGTCATTCCGCCATCAGGGCATACAGGCAGGCTGAACCCCGCTGGTCCTAATTTGAGTTTCCAGCTGGGCCGGCGGGCAGAAACAGGGTTTCCACCTGTATTGCAGCTGGCTCCTAATGGAGCCAGTGACAATGTTGCGGTGCAACGGGTGCAGCAGCACCCATTGTGCCTTCCACTGCCTGTAATTCAGGCAGTGGAATGCGTGATGGGGCTGTGTATGGGGGCCCCTTCACTGACCATGCCAAGTGCATAGGCAGTGCAAGCCCCCAAAACCTCCCCTCCCAACGTCCTCCATTCCGCCAGCCTTTCTATGGCGGTGTGAACCAACATGGACAGGCTGGCATATGGGGACTCGTAATCCCCAGTGCAGCCCTGCTTGCATTGCTGCCCTTGTAGATGGCTACCACCGGGACCGCAAGGCTGCAGGCACCCTGGCGGTGTCGGCGGTTGGACCGTTGCGGCTCCACCACGGTCATAATGTGGCAGGCTGGTAACTGCCAGGGTCGTAGTGACCCCCCCCCCCCCCTCCAGTCTCACTCATCTAGCCATTACATTAAAAAAAAAACATATTACATGGTGCATATTAATATTTAAACAAGGGCAAGGCAATATATAGACTCTGTATTTCTGGTACAGGCATTCAAATGTAACAATATACATTGATGACTCTAAACATATTGGATTGTTTTTTGTCAACTACCCTGTATTTTATCACATTGTATTGCACCATCATTCTTTAATTGTAGTAAAAGATCAATGGAAATAGTGAAGTATTCTGGAATTTGAAACTGACCCAAATTGCTTTTACAATATTTATAAAACCACCAACAATATTTAGATCCAGCAAGTCTAAATTCAATGGCTTCATGTCAAAGTTTTATTAAATAGAGAAATGGTTAATTTGAATGAAAATATTTGGATAGCCACAGAAATATGTAGCTTTTACTTTGAAATGTCTGTTCTTTTTGCTGCTAGTTTGTCTTTCTGATGAGCAAAGTGTGTTTAACCCCTTCGCTGCCAGGCCTTTTCCCCCTCAGGTGCCAAGCCTTTTTCAGCTATTTGGGGCAGTTCGCGCTTAGGCCCTCATTACTTTTTGTCCACATAAGCTACCCACACCAAATTTGCGTCCTTTTTTTCCCAACATCCTAGGGATTCTAGAGGTACCCAGACTTTGTGGGTTTCTCTGTAGGAGACCAAGAAATTAGCCAAAATACAGTGAAAATTGTGTTTTTCTCAAAATAAATGGGGGAAAGGGCTGCAGAAGAAGGCTTGTGTTTTTTCCCCTGAAAATGGCATCAACAAAGGGTTTGCGGTGCTACAATCACCAGCTACCCAGCTTTTAGGAACAGGCAGACTTGACTCCGAAAACCCAATTTTTCAAAAACATTTTGGCATTTTACTGGGACATACCCCATTTTTATGATTTTTTTGTGCTTTCAGCCTCCTTCCAGTCAGTGACAGAAATGGGTGTGAAACCAATGCTGGATCCCAGAAACCTAAACATTTCTGAAAAGTAGACATAATTCTGAATTCAGCAATGGGTAATTTGGGTAGATCCTACAAGGGTTTCCTACAGAAAATAACAACTGAAATAAAAAAATATTGGAATTGAGGTGAAAAAATAAAAACAGCCATTTTTCTCTACGTTTTACTCTGTAACTTTTTCCTGCAATGTCAGATTTTTTTTTTTAAAGCAATTTACCGTTACGTCTACTGGGCTCTTCTGGTTGCAGGGATATATAGGGCTTGTAGGTTCATCAAGAACCCTAGGTACCCAGAGCCAGTAAATGAGCTGTACTTTGCAATGGGTTTTCTTTCTATACCGGTTATACAGCAATTCATTTCCTGAAATATGAAGAGTGAAAAATAGTTATCAAGAAAACTTTTGTGTTTCCAAAATGAGCACATGATAAGATGTTGAGAAACAGTGGTTATTTGCACATCTCTGAATTCCGGGGTGCCCGTACTAGCATGGGAATTACAGGGCATTTCTCAATTACGCGTCTTTTTTACACACTGTCTTACATTTGGAAGGAAAAAATTAAGAGAAAGACAGGGGGCAATAACACTTGTTCTGCTATTCTGTGTTCCCCCAAGTCTCCAGAGAAAAATGGTACCTCACTTGCGTGGGTGGGCCTGATGCTCGCGACAGGAAACGCAACATGGACACATCACAAATGTTTACATTGAAATCTGATGTGTTTTTGCAAAGTGCCTAGATGTAGATTTTGGCCTCTAGCTCAGTCGGCACCTAGGGAAACCTAGCAAACATGCACATTTTTTAAAACTAGACACCTAGGGGAATCCAAGATGGGGTGACTTGTGGGGCTCTCACCAGGTTTTGTTACCCAGAATCCTTTGCAAACCTCAAAATTTGGCTAAAAAACACTTTCTCCTCACATTTCGGTGACAGAAAGTTCTGGAATTTGAGAGGAGCCACAAATTTCCTTCAACCCAGCGCTCACCCAAGTCTCCCGATAAAAATTATACCTCACTTGTGTGGGTAGGCCTAGTGCCCGCAACAGGAAATGCCCCAAAACACAACGTGGACATATCAAATGTTCCCAAAGAAAACAGGTGTTTTTTGCGAGGTGCCTATGTGTGGATTTTGGCCTCTAGCTCAGCTGGCACCTAGGGAAACCTAGCAAACCTGTGCAAATCTGGAATCTAGACACCTAGGGGAATCCAAGATGGGGTGACTTGGGGGGCTCTCACCAGGTTTTGTTACCCATAATCCTTTGCAAACCTCAATTTGGCCAAAAAAATACTTTTTCCTCATTTTGGTAACAGAAAGTTCTGGAATCTGAGAGGAGCCACACATTTTCTTCCACCCAGCGTTCCCCCAATTCTCCCGATAAAAATGATACCTCACTTGTGTGGGTAGGCCTTGTGCTCGCAACAGGAAATGCCCCAAAACACTATCAGGACACATCAAAATTATCAAATACAAAACGACTTGTTTTTGTGGGGGAGGCACCTGTGTTTTTGGTCCTGTGGTCAGGAGCCATCTAGGGAAACCTATCAAACCCAGACATTTCTGAAAACTAGACACCTGAGGGAGTCCAGGGAGGTGTGACTTGCATGGATCCCCCAATGATTTCTTACCCAGAATCCTCAGCAAACCTCAAATTTAGCTAAAAAATCAAATGTTTCCCACATTTCTGTGTGGGATCACTGCACTGGGACAGAATTCATACCACCCAATGTTCCCCTCAGTCTCCCAGTAAAAGTGATATCTCACTTGTGTAGATGGGCCAAGTGCCTGTGACAGGGAAGAGCCAAAAACATGTCGAAATTGAGGGGGAACCAAAGCGGGTCCAAAAGGGCAGTTTGGGGGGAAAAAAACATTTTTAGGCTGACGCGTGCAGCCGCATTTTTATCGGTATAGATGGGACCATGTTGGGTGGTAGGAATTTTGTGGATTCCTGCAGATTCCGGAAGGTTCCATCAAAAAAATGTGGGAATAATGTGTGATTTTCAGCAAACTTGGAGGTTTGCAGGGCATTGTGGGTAAGATAATGGTGTGGGGTGCATGTAAGGCACACCACCCTGGAATCAACCAGATGTTTAGTTTTCAGATGTGTTTGGGTCTTGGGGATTTTTCTACGTGGCAGTGTAAAAAAAGTGCAGCCCTCACCATTCCAAGTGGGATGATTTTGAGAGTTACTGAGCTCTCATGGCCCAAATGTAAAACCAGAACCCAAAATAATCAAATGTCTTCTTGCTTGCCGTGGGTTAAAATGTTTTATTAGGGAGGGCAGAGCTGAAAGACTGTTACCCCCTTCAGTTGGGGTGGGGGCATAACCAGGCCCATACTGGTTGGTAGCCACCACCCCACTTTTATTTTTTATTCTTTATTCCATGCCATCTAGTAGACTTTCTGCCCCCCTGAGGTGGATCGGGGGTAATTGCCCCATCTGGCCACTGGTGGGCAGAACAACTTTGACTTCATTTATTTGGGGTGGGGTATGGCCATACCTCCACCCTCTTATTTTGAAAACAAATCTTTCCTGGTCTCTTGTGGGCTTTCTGCCCCCTTGGGGGCAGATGGGCCTTCCAAAAGTAGGCACATCTGCCCCCAAGGGGGGCAGATATGGCCAACAGTAATGTGCCCACATGGGGCGCGACCCTTGCCCAAGGGGCAGCCCCCCCCCCCAAACAAAACACACATACACACAACCCAATCCCTGGTGTCTAGTGGTTTCTGCCCCCCCCACCCCCGCTCCCAGGGGCAGATCGGCCTAATTTTATTATATTATAGTATATAGTATTGCCATTAATCATAAGTGCATGATTTGTCCCCTTGTTGTACCAATTTCTGGTACTCTAGATACCCTCCAGTAGAAAATTGTCTTCGTCCTCTACTTCTTCCCCTTGGTGGTGAATTCTGCAAATTAATGTGTCAGAAGGCCTTACTAATCGGTCAGTTCGAGCCTTCTACTGTGACAGCCCACAATTGCCTAATGGTGGATGAGGGTACGAGAATAAACACCCTCTGTTGGTGTGGCACTGGCTTGGGACTCAGGCCTCAGAGGTTCACTAAGTATGCGAAGGCCTGCCTCATCCCCTTATGTTAACAAGCAGTGGTATCAAGGCTCACAGTTTTATGAGTTAGTTCATAACAATATCTTAATGGGGAGGGGTGAGAGGCTAGTTTAATAAAACATGGGACAGAGTAGAAGTGCTTCCATTAAAAATTGTTTATTGTTTGAATTACATATAAAACAATTGCTGCACTTTCAAGTTTTACTGAGATGAACATTATTCATGTTAACAAAACTAAATGCAATATATGTCTATACTGAAAAATGTGGATTAAAAAATATATATGTATGAAATGCAGCGGAGAACACCTAAGCAGGAAAATGGTGAAAATTACATCAATATGAACCCCACGAAACACAATTTTGTATTTAAAATCCAGCAATAAATGAAAAGGTGCAGTGTTAGTGACCAACCACAAGCCAGCAGTGAATGTGACATAAATGTTTGGCAGTAGCTAAATACACTTATGCAGGAAGACCGATACAGCTGGTGATGTTGCCTTGTGGCCTAGCAACTGTTTCCAGCTAAAAAAAAAAGTTACATACATTTTATTAGTGAGACTTTATGATTTCAAAATGGGTCGATCTCATTTGCATTTTGATATCCGTTTAACAAGTTGATCCTTGCCAAATTGGCTAATTTGTTCTATAACTTTTCTCTAACTTGATAAAATGCGGCAGTCTTGTCAGCGTAATACACTTTTAGAGTATACTTTAGCTTCGCTTTCTATGACATTAACATTATATCTGTATGTTACCTTTTGAAAAACCAGAAGTTCAAAATCCAGTTTCCTTTAAGGGGAAGTGAGTAGATTCTTTGTTTCTTGTTAAGAGACATCTGGTATTTTTGTAGATGTTTTGTCCTCGCCTACCCAGTTTAAAGAAAAGGGATTCACTTCCATTACATTCAGTATGTTTCTGCACGTTGTGCAGAGCAACTATCGTCTCGGTGGATGTTGCTGTTTGCTGTTAAAATATGCTTGTGCGTGTTACAGGTTTGAGCTTTACTGATAATGTTTGTGTAATTGGGCTTGTGACAGCTGTGTTCCTTTCCCTTCTTTTTTTAGTCCCCTGCAAGTGACAGCAGTCCTAGCAGCATTAACAGCCCAGACAAAGCAAGCGGTCCAGAAACCAGCTTTAACCAGAGCCAAGCAGGATGCAGCCCCAGCACACCGCAGGCTGTCTCTTTCCACGAGCCATCTGCACTAGGCCAAGGACCTTACTTCCACATCAACCAGATCTTGAAGGAGGCCCACTTCTGCAGCCTGCAGCATCGTGGCAGTCCTTCTACATGAGGAGCCAGAAGTTCCTTGCCTTCTGTGAAGGGACAGCACTGTTGATATGACCTTTCTACGTAAAATGTTAAAATTGCACAATCTATGCCTGTTGGCTTTCAATCAACATTTTAAAAAACAGGGTTAACAGGCAGTTTAACTGCACTATTGCTTTTTCAGTTGGCTTGAAGGAAATCTTTTATAACCATTATTTTGGGGTCCTGGGAAGGAATGAAGGCTCGTGTGCCTCATGTCCAGTGAACTTTGAAGAATAAGATTGTGTATTTAAGAAAATTTGATTGCGGCTAAAACACAGTCTGTAAATTTAGCTATTTAAGCGCTTATTTTAAAACGCAACTTCTCTAAAGAATTTTTTTTTTTTTTTTTTTAATAAACCTTTCTGGGGTGGGAGCTGTTTAAATAAATTCACTTTGTCTGAAAGGTTTCTAGGAATATTTTCCACTGTTTTTCGTCTTAAATGTACAGCCATTGGTAGGCTTTATCGAGAAGCAACATGCCCTATTGTAAATGGTGCTTAGCTCATACTTTTCAAAGACCATAATGACCTGGCTGTTTTTTCAAACAGCTATGCTATACTGACTCCTAAATTAAAGACGTTATATTAAAGTTCTGATGAAAAGCTTCAAAAAGTCAGGGAATGGGACTTCTAAGCTGACTTAACTACCTGCTCATGCAGTCATATGACATTACTAACTACACTACTGGTTGCATGACTGATGCCTAAGATATGCAGGGCACCGCCAACAACCTCTCGCTTTTTAAACTTAAATGTGAAACAGATTCTTTACACATTAAACTGTTGCACTATTTAGCTCTGCTCTGCTACTGTTCTTCCGCCCATTTCATCCCTTATGTGATCTGCAGATGATAAGAAGCAGGGATCAAAGAACGATTAGGAAAGGGAGGCCTCTCCATTTGTTGTTTTTTATTTCTTCAGTTCGACTGACAGGTATTTGCTAAAGGTAAATAAAAGAATGGCTTCATTTGTATACAGTTTTTATTTTTATTTTTTATTTTTATAAAGACAGTTTTTTGGAAAGATTAAAAAAAAGAAAGAGTTCGTATCTTAGGTAAAGTGAAAAAAAGGATAGCACGGAGCACAAGTAAGAAACCAGTATCTCAAGAAGGAGAGTTTAACAGATGGAAGAAAAGATGAAGGGTGGAGACGAAATGCGACTTTCTTTTAACAGTCAAATCCCCCAGTTGGGTAGGATATGTCCTAGTGTGCTTTGCACATCTCCTCTGTTGGTTCATCTAATTTTTTCATTGACCTTTTCTCACCAGTATTTTTGTCATTTCAGGATCTGTTACTATATTAGATACAGGTTTCATTTATCGAAGTCCAGATGCAAAATCTCGGCAACAATCTTTCGGGCCATAGCACATTTGATGATGGAGAATGTTATATACACACTTTTTGTATAGATCAACTTTGGCATTACTGGCTCAACTTTGCTATTAAATAGCTTATAAAAATTTATTTGGACATCGTATGGAAATTGTTTAAAGGGTGGACGAAATGGTAGCTACTCGTGTCACAATTCAGGCTTTATGTGAGGATGATTAGGGGGCCATGGTTGCCTCATAATTTTGAATATATCTTTTAAAATTAGCACTTAAAGATATATATTTAATCACAAAGTGTGTACTCCCAAAATATATTGCTGAGGGACAGTATTCAGAGTTTAGGGTTATATAGTTGGTGGTTAAAGGAAATGTTAAGTGAACGTCTTATCAGAGGTACAAAGAAAACATCAGGTGTGAGAATTAATATAATTTATGGTAATGAATATTGATTGCTTGTGGCTTGTTAGATAATTTATCGGGGGTGGGGGGGGGAGATTCTGGAATTTCTTGTTGACTTTTATGAAAAAGATTACAAGTAAGATAGACTGTCAGAGGAAAAGGACAGAACATGTTACCCAGGTCCAACATAGAGAAGAACAGTTAAACATGCTCAAATAGCTCGGAATAGTAAACATGTACAGTTTAAAAATAATCAAATATGTGTAGTTTTTAGCCTGCAGGTATAACGCGATTGCCAACACAATTAACTTCTAGCAGTAGACAGACAGAAGTAGTGAGGATCACCTGCAGAATTTACAGGAGAAGTACCACATACATCTGAGGTAGTCTTTGCCCACTCAAAACTCTCTTGCCACCAGAGAACTCCCTAAATAATTTTCAGATGTGTGGTGAGAGGAGGTGGGGATTTGGAAGAGTCCTCTGCTTTTGTGGAGTTTTGGCACCCGAGGTTAATTCTAATAGAAAACACCTAAACAACAATACCAGAAACTGGCATCCCAGGGGTAATTCGGGCCACCGATTAACACTTCTCTTTTGTCAGCTTGGAGGTTTAACATACTCTTACTCATTCATAATTGAAAATATGTTGAGCCTCCTCAGAGAGATGGTTCACTTGAGTTCATCTGCTTAGGATATACTCACCAATCAAAGGTATCTTATGACGTCAATGAGAGACTTCACTATCGCCCAGTCTGTTCAGTAGATAAATGAAGATCTCTGGGGAAGTGCACACAACGCTTGAGTGATGCTGATCTTAAAAAAAAAAAATTAAAAAAAAAAAAAAGATAAACAGTGAATGCTAGCAATAAACAAAGAAAATCTGGCAAAGTGTGAGCTCCCTACCCCTGTCAACCAGTCAATTAAGATTTAATTATTTACCTATCAGACGCAGCAGAGAGAGGTTCACTCAAATGAGCCTGCTGGGGCAGCTGTCATCAGGTGTCCTCAGATAATCTAAGGGATACCAAACCAGTGCCTGTCACAGTTCCGGGGTGGAAGTCTCGTCTAGGCACTGTCTAGCAAATAAATAGTCTCAAGGTGATTGGAAAGCCATTTTTCTCCCACTTGAGCCCGAGCTTGGAATGGAGGAATAGGCCTATAATTGCATTCTACCTTAGAGTCCAACTTGGGTTTCATAAGAAGTTTGATGACTCCTTTCTTCGGACATCTGGCGCAGTGCCTTAAGAAAAATATTAAGAAGCGATGAGTGAACAAAAATAATTGTGGAGCCCATTCTGTGTGGTGGGATTCTTGGTAGACAAGTCTTTGGAGGATCTTGATTTAACAAAGCAAACAACTAAATAGTTTCTGAAACTTTCATAGAAGGGACCCCTTCTATCAAGGTTTATTACCTCGAAATCAATGTCTTTGTTTCTTCCTAATCTTGGCGTGGTGAGTTACTGTAAATACTGTCATACAGATGACGTATTTTATCACAGACGTTTTGAGAGGGGGCACATTGCTGGCCTGCTCTGGTCACCTGGAACAATGTGTTTGGGGCATTGGTGACGTCTTGTATCAAATTTCTTTGAGAGGGTTTTTGACAAGGTAAAGGTGCTTTTTATACCATTTTAATTCTAATTCATTGCATGAAGACTCATCAGATTTCTTACTGGGTGCGATTTGAATAGTCTATTCCAGTGGTTCCTAACCTTTTTACTTCTGCGGATCCCCAATGAATCATTACTGGAACCTGGGCACCATCCACTAAGTCGTCATTGAAGCTAGAGACCCCCTGGCCTCAGCAATTTCTCTGATTTGAACTCTAAAACAATACATAAAAATACAAAAACAAGTAAGTTTACTCCAAACAAATGGTCAAATACTTTGTTTAGTTCACATTCAAATATCAGAAACGTTTTTAATGTTGCTTCTTTATTTTTATATACTTTGTGTAACCAAATTAAATAATATTGAAATCTTACAGACACAGGATCCACGAACCAAAAGTTAAACACTAGCTTACTCTCTTTTAAAAGTGAGGGACAGCTGTGTATCGTTAAGGAATTGAATACATTTCGATCTAGCTTTGCCTTTGGTCTAAAGCAGTGCTTCTTCACCTGTGGTCTAGGGACCCCGGGGGGGTCCAGGAAGCTATCCCAGGGGTCTGACTGTTTTATAAAATTAAATGTTACAAATAAAACATTACAATTAAATATACATAAAGAAGCATATTTAAAAACCTTTCCAAATTTTATTAGGAATTAAACTAAATATTACAGTATTTGGCCATTTGTGTATACATTTTTGTGTGTATTGTTTTGAGGTTCAAATCTGAGACATTTCTTAGGCTGGTTGGTCCCTGGCTTTCAATAATGGCTCAATGGGTGTCCCCGGATTGCAGTAATGATTCATTGGGAATCTACACCAGTAAAAAGGTTAAAAACTGCCTGGCATAAATAATCTTAACAACCATGTCAGGATTACAGTGCATTGTAAAATAGAGGCTTTTGGTTACATTACAAATATCAATTTGAATAAGGGTAGGAAAGAAATGACCTTGGAGGGGAGAGGGCAAAAATGAGATCGATGATCTGCCCCCCTTGTTCAGTGGCTTTCTTGACTTGTGTAGAATTGCAAAGCTAGAGAACAGGTCGGAAAAGGGCTGCGTGGAGCTAGTAGCTAGGGCATCAAACAACATGTTGAATTCACCACGTATGATGACCTTTTTAAAATTGGTGGCGGTATCACTAATTACTTCTAATAATTGATCGATAGTCTGATAAAATAATAATAAAGAAAGCACAGGAGGCAGAGACGGCGAGACGAGAGGCCAGAGCTACCTCTATTAATTTTAGATGTCAGTATTTAGATTGATCTCAGAGTTAAAGGTCACCAACCACTATTGCCCCCTTCCAAATCCCACTATCCCCCACATCCATTAATGTCCTGACATATTAGTTGATGCCCTCAAGGTGAGAAAGTGCTATCTTTGGCCCAGCTGTATCATGGAGCCTAGTCTCAGTAATGAAAAAGTACGCCTTCCTTCAAGAGACAACTGTTATCCTTATGTTTTGGGAAAGACGTTACATTTAACAACACTGTTTTAAGGGGTTGCTGTTGGTGATACTGGTTATCTGTGGAGCATAGTAGAGAAATAACAGCCAAACTGTTTATGCCAAATCTCTAATTATGTCCCAGACATATTAAGAAAGATAAAGGTGATTGGCATCTCTGAACCTGTGCAGCTATGTGGTAGCATACTGAGTCTGTCAGCATTCGCTACCTGACCTTGCGGACTTTTAGATCAAAGTTGAACATGAGCTTGCCTTTGGGCCACCAGTGGCACATCTACAAATCAGGATGGCTTAGCTGGTTTGCTGAAGTGAAATACTCGAAAATAGACGTCTCAAATAAATTGAAAAAAACAGGTGCGAGTCACGAAAAGGTACAAATTAATTTAATTCTACAGTTAAATGACATTGAAAAGAACAAAAATAGATTACAACAAAGTACAGTTTAAAAAAAAATAAAGGATGTGATGACGTGGACGGCCACGCGATCAAACACTTTGTAGCAGGCAATAGACAAACGAAAATGAGCAATAAATTAAAGTCCATGGGTAATAAATCCAATTAAATTACGAATTTTGTGTTAATCGAAAAAAGAAAAGTGATAAAAAATGATTAACCTAAGGAATGTTAATAAATATGTTTTGATTAACTTTTTGTACCCGATTTCAAGATCATAGATTCCAGTTTACTTATTATAATTGTAGTATACTACCGTGGTGCCCAGACTGTCGCTGACTTTCCTGCTCAACATTTTTTAGGATGCAGTTTAGGTTTTGTCGACCAGAGAAGCCTGTCTGAGGAACACTACAAAATACTTCAGAATTTGCAATAAAATTTCCAGTTGAAAGAAGCAAGCAACACTAGAAGCTGCATTATACAAAGTGCCCCGCAGTGCAAAGGGCATGTGCGTCTGCTTTGCATGCCCCTGGGGTGCTTTGGTATTACAGAAAAGGCTACAGACACTTGTGCGGCCCTTTCTTTAATACAGATAGTGCTTGTGCACATATAGCACCAATGGTACTACCAGAGGATGTTCCCACATTTACCTGCGGCCTTGGCCCCATGCAAATGAGGCAATCCTTTTCCCTCTGCGCCATATCAGACACAAGCGCAGAGGCAAAGAATCAGTCAGGAGGCGCACTGATAGTGCACCAATTTTTAGCCTCCTGATGACGGCCCCTGAAGGTGAAACAGAGAGAGGTATTATCCTATGGACCCCCCAGGCATCCCTTTGCAGGCTGGTGCAGTCACTCACTGCACCTGTCTGCAAGGGGATCTTAAAACCTCCTTAAAAGGGCAGGTGGATTTTCTCCTGTGCAGTAAAAACGGCTGCTCCGTTTTTCACTTTGTCTTCGTGGCTACCCTGGGGGCAGTGCATTCAATGTAATAGGGCATACTTTCTCTGTTTGTGTCCGGCGCACTTGTTGAAAGGTGCACCGGAGTGCAAACAGAGAAAGTGTGCGCTTTGTATAATAGGGCCCCTGGTGTGCATATATGAGAGTATATATAGTTTATTGTGCATATTGACACCTGGTGTTTTTACCTGTCTTGAAAAGGCCAGATTTGACAACCTGTTTAATTACCTTTCACAATATGATGAAATGATAATCTGCACAGTAGACAAAAATACCTTGTAGGTTTAAAATAGAACTGCTATCATGGGTCTCTAACTATCGCACTACAGCTAGGTGGGAATCTCTGTATTCTTCAAAAAAGTAACTAGAATTTAAGCTAGACAAAAATGCAAAACAAAAGCATGATTACCCAATGTGAGAACATCAATTTTACAAATGCTAACAAAATGATTTACACTGATAGCACTAAGACAAAAGATCTGCATACAAATTCAAATAAGAGTTAAAGATCACACAGTCTCTTAAATTAATAACATGAGAAAAGTCTCCAGCAGTAAAATGATAATTTAATAAACTGTCCTTTGAGAATGATCAGCCTGCACTAACTTCATCACCGCCTTTACCCTGCATTCTTATATTGACTACCACATAGAACAGTTGCCTTAAAACGACCGGGACTAGGAAGAGTCCTCAAACAATAAACGCCTGACACATTTCAAGTACCTTGTCTTAAACACAACCATGATAGGAAAAGGCCATGATCAAAGCAGAACTCCAGCACCATGACCTGACACATATACTAATATCCCATACACGAAAAACCCACGCCTCATTAACATCAATAAAAGTAGGTTTCCTCTGATGTTTCTATTTTATATACTCATGTTGTGCATTATCTGTCAACCTAGTGATTGGGCTTGGAATGTTATATTGGTTTGTATAGCGCACCAGTCACTTGAGGGGGCATCCAGGCACTTGGGCAGGTGTGTAGGCTTGTGGTCCCCAGAGTGCTTATATGAAGAGCCAGACCTTCTCAAAAAGTGAGGAGGAGGCTCTGATGTGTTGGGAAAAGTCATTACACGTCTTTGGAGCAATGTAGAAGAATAAGTGACCTCCAGTTTTGCTATTGTGGATGCTGAGAAAGTGTGCAAGTGAGAGTGTGGCAGAGCGTCGATGTGGGTGCAACGTGAGCGGCTGAGTATTGCAGCAGTGGTCTGGAGTCTGTGTAGGTTTTTTGGGGGGGAGATTCTGGCTTAGAGTGTTGCCGTAGTCCAGCCTGCTGGTGATGAGCGCTTGCGTGATGGTCCATCTGGTGTTCTTAGGCAACCATTTGAAGACTATTTGCAGCATGTGTAGGATGTGGAAGCAGTAGGTGCACACTACATTGACTGGAGCAGTCATGCCGAGCTTGTCATCTAGGATGGTCCCTAGAGTTCTTGCATGGTCCGTGGATGTTGGTTGTAGCTCTGATGGCCACCAAGTGGAGTCCCATGAGTAGGTCATGTTGCCAAAGACCAGTACCACAGAGTTAGGCTGCAGGCAGTTGGTTTGCATTCATTTTGCTACCATGGTCATGCAGTTGGAGAAGTTTGTTCTGGCAGTGGTTGTCTTCAGGGAGAGGATGAGTTGGGTGTCATCGGCATAGGAGATGACAATAATGTCTTGTGATCAGATGATGTTGGCGAGTGGTGATGTGTTGAAAAGGGACGATCCATGTGGGACTCCGCATATCAGTTTCTTGGATTCTGATGTGAAGGGTATCAGCCTGATCCTTTGGGTTCTTCCTGTAAGGATGGAACAGATTAATTTGCGAGCGGATCCTTGTATGCAAATCTCGTGAAGCCTTCTGATGAGGGTGTTATAGGAGACAGTGTCGAGGGCTGAAGCAGGATGAGGGC
Source organism: Pleurodeles waltl (assembly GCF_031143425.1). Taxonomy (NCBI): domain Eukaryota; kingdom Metazoa; phylum Chordata; class Amphibia; order Caudata; family Salamandridae; genus Pleurodeles; species Pleurodeles waltl. Next base: position 994,930,654 of record NC_090446.1, read on the forward strand.
TGCTGTTTCTCCTCCGCCCAGAATGAATTGAATGTCATTGGTTGCTGCAATGTTTCGGTGCTGTAGTTCTTTCTGAATCTTGAGTGAGTGTTGTGTAGAAGATGGTGAAGTGTGAGGTGAGTTGCTTGCTGATGGCCTTCTCATTCACTTTGGCTAGATAGGGAAGCAGGAAGATGGGTCAGAAATTGCTTAGTTGATTTGAGGCAGCTGTGGGCTTCTTGAGGAGTGTTTTGATTTCTGCAAGTTCCTATTCATTAGGGAAAGTGGTGGATGTAATGGAGGTGTTGATGTGTGGGTCAGGGTGGTGCTGATTGGTGATGGTCCATGGTTGTAGATGTGATGGGGGCATGGGTCCATTGGGACCCCTAAGTGGATGGTCCACATGATTGCTGCTGTTGTTTCTGGAGAGGGTTGTCCATTCGGTCAGGTGGCCATCTCAGTTGGTGGTGTGTAGGTTAGGAAAGAGTTCTCTGGGATTGTGTTACTGTGTGAAGTTGTTGTAGATGTTTGTGAGTTTGCTTTGTTTTGCATAGTTGGTGGGAGGGAGCACTGTTGGTGACATTAGCTGAAGACCAGATGAAATCCTTAACGATCAAGAAGATATCCTTGCAGCTGTTGAAGCTTCCTGCGATGTCGTCCACTGTGCTTTTTTCTTGGTGTCTCTTATGTGCTGGTGATAGTGTCTTGAGTACAACTTGTAGGTAGTTCTGTCAATGGTGTTTATTTTCTAGCTGTTTCCAGTGTAATTTGGTGTCTCAAAGGTCTTCTGTGTATCAACTGTCCTGCTTGTATTATCTATGATGTTTGTATTTAATGGGTGGAGGGAATCTGTGCAGTTCTTGATCAAGTTATTGAAGTCCTTGTCAAGGGTTGTCTGTGGGGCTAAGTTGATATATGCTGAGGGTGCTGAGCCAGTCTGCTTCTGTGATATTGCCCCAGCTGTGGCTTGGAATGCTGATCCCGGTAGGGGTGTTGACTTAAGATGTGGAAGTGGATGATTGAGTGGTCATTCCATATGAGCAGTGTGGTGGAGTTGTATTTGATGCTGTCTCTTGTGGTAAAGATGTGGGTCCAGTGTGTGTCCTGCGGTGTGTGTTGTTCCTGGGTTGAGCTGGGTGTGTCAGATTTTACTCAAGCTTTTGAGGAGTGCTGTGGAGCAGGGATTGTTTCTTCCAGGTGAAAGTTGCGGTCATCAAGAAGAATTTGGACTCTAGTTGATGGTAGGCAGAGCAACATAGTTTGCAATGAGGTTAATAAAGGTGGCTCTTGGTCCGGATCATTGGTAGGCAAGAGTTCTGTTCAGGGTGAAGTTTTCTGTGATTTGTAGCTTGAAGTGCAGGTGTTTCATGAATGGGGTTGCGGTCTCTGTGGAAGTTGTGCATTGTATTCCTCATAGATAATAGCAAGTCCTGCTCCTGGCTTGTGAAGGCGGTCCTGGCAAGCGGTCTTGATGCCAACTGGAATTGCTGTGGCAATGTCGGGAGCCGATGAAAGGTTGAGCCAGGTGTCTGTGATAAAGAGGATGCCAGGTGTGCCACTACTCACCAGGTCCCATATTTCGGTTGTGTATTTGCTAAGTGATTTTGTGTTGAGAAGCAAGCATGCAAGTGGATGTTGATGTGCAGGTTTGCTGTGGTGCGGTCCAGTATCCTCTTGTTTACTACGAATACGTTTTATTTGTTGACTACAGGTGAGGTCTGGTAGGCTTGAGACGCTGTTGACTTGAAACCAACAAAACCCTGTATTGCAGATGCCACCTTCAGATCATTTCTTTTTTGGTCTCAGTTTTAAAAGTATAAGTGATTTTGGATACAGAAAGTCAAGATGGTTCAGTGGCAGAAGTTCCTATATATGGAGGCAGTTGTACTTTGAGACACTCGATATTCCAGGAACTATGAGGAGGATTTTAAAATGTGTGACTTGCTTCCATATTGTGGAAAATGTCTGTGGCAGATTTCCTAACCTTTGGCGAAACAAAAGTTGATGTGCTGCATTGCGTAAGGTATGCTGCTGTTTTTCCTCACCTGCTGCTCCTTTGGCTGCCCTGTGCCAATGCACAAAAGGATGGGTGCCTCCGGCTGAGCATACTGAAACTATGATTTAATACTTTCCATGTGTCCTGTATAGTGCAGCACACATGCAAAGTAGAGAAAATGTAGGGATTTTTAAAACCAGCCACTGCCTGTCCTTTAGGGCTGAGGGGCCACCTCCACCCAACAACCTTTTTCCCCCTCAAGAACCTTGCTGCAAAGACCTGGAAAGCTTTTCTGCTACATCTCAGGCGATTACCTTCACTTTCTTAATTCAAGAAGAACCTCAAGACCTTGCTTTTCGACTGAACCCCTACTACCTCAGCACCCTGTGACTCTCATGGGTGATTATCCACGCTCTACAAATACATTGACCCCACTCCCCAGTCTCTCTTTTGCACCCCCCCCCCGTCAGCCTCTAGCTCAACGAGGCAGCCATTCCCAAAGTAAATGTACAGTTTGACTCGAAAGGAATACACACATTTCTCACAATTTGTTTAAAATATGAGTAAACATATGCTCAATAGGTGTGCATAATTAAACTAAAATGTAGAAATACAGCACTTGTAAGAAGTGCTTGTTGTAAATAACTAGTTAGCGATGTGGCATAACACACAGAGCTGACAACTTTGGGACTGGGGAACCAGGTTTGAGTCTGGGGTAGGCTCTATTAAAAAAAAAAAAAAAAAAACGAAAAAAAAAATGATTGTAAAACATTCATAACAAATAAAATTAAACCATGCCAACCAAAAGGCAGAGTATGGATAAGGGGTAAAAAAAAAAATTAAAAAAAAAAATTAAAGTAGAGGCTTTTGGTAAATTGCTTACTTTTGCATGTAGCCACAAGCCTGTCTGTGGAAGGCTGAGGTACTTTAGTGGTGGACATCATCTCACATCAGTGGGTTTTCTGAGTGTTAAATTAAGGGTTCTGTCATCTCATCTCAGTGCTGAATCTGAGAGAAGCATACTTTCATGTTGGCATGCAACCAACACACCGCTGGTACCTTTGCGAGATGAAAAAAAAAAGACAATGCTACTATCGGTGTGCTACTGTTCTGAGTCACTGTGACACTAAGGGTGTTCATGAAGTGACTAGCAGTACCACACCTGTGCAGAATCCCCATACAGGTTTTCCATATCTGGAGGACTGGCACTGACAATGCCTAGCATATACTCCGACAGCAGTATCCATACTACACAGGTTAGGGTTTGCCATAAACACCCAAAACTCAAACTTCCAGCCCTTCTTGGGCTCTGCATTAAACGCTGTCACAATGAATCATTCACCAGCCAACCTAGGGTGTAGTCATCCCAACAACTACTGCCTCAATGTCATACATGGTGTCCGCTCACTGTAAGGACTGTGGTGAAACTTAAAGAAGATGATGACCTCATACATCACAGTAGTGCCATAAGTATGCTTGCACATGCAACTATTCATTTGTGACACAAAAATAATCCCCTTACAATGGAGGCACCCTTGCACCATGGTACAGGGGGGCCTGCGTTTGCACTAGACTGCCAAAATGACCCCAGCGCAGGAAGAAAGGGAGGTATGCACTGTATTCTTTCTTTTAAATACAGTGCATTCCTGCCCTTTCCATATTATGCAGCACAGCAAATTAACTTGCACCACTTTTCTTAAATATGCCCCTAAATCTTGAAGTTTGAAATGTAGTGTAGAAAACTGAAAGAATTAAACATTTGTATTATTTTTTCAATGGTCTCCTTTCCAAATAAGTGTCCTTTGTCTAACACACTTTCTGGGTTGAAAGGTATAATCGGACATCTCATTCATAACCCTATCCCAAAGAGCTCAAAGCCTAGCTCTCACTCTATAATCCTTACACCCTGGCCTCGATTATGAGTTAGTCATATTGGTAATTACTGCATGTCATGGTAAATAGTACATTGTTAGAAATTGGGTTGTTGGTTAAGTAGGTTGTGAACCTTTGTTAAAACAGCAACCACAATCGTAGCCCAGTTGCGTGTCACACAAACCCTAAATGAACTTGTGCTCACCCTCGGGTAGCTTGGCATAGAGCAGTCACGCTTGAACTAGAGGCAATGTGTAAATTATTTTTGCAACACTTAAAACGGTGACAACACCACACAAAATGATTCCACAACAGGCTAGAGAAATAACTCTGATATTAAAAAATACAATAAGTGCACAACAACAAAAATCCAATGGGTAGAACTTGAGTTATGAATTTTTTAAGATTAAACTATTAAAATAGGTCTTAGAAGCAAGAAGTGCCAACTGAGGATATCTGGTCACAACAGACGGGACAAAGTTAAAAGTTCAGGCTAAAGTGTACAGCGTCTCGAAGCCAGCAAAAAACAAGGTCAGAAAAGTGGAGAAGGTAGACAAAAAGTTGGGAGGAAGACCAGGTCTAACATGTGCCCCCCAGTGGCAGCTGGTGACATTTGAAAGTGGTGGGGTGTGAAACTTGGGTATGACTTTTATGTAGCGAGTAAAGCAAGAAAGCTTCCCGATGCCTGGTTACAGCATTTTCTTCCAAAGTTTATGTGGCATGCAGTGCAAGACACTGGGCAGGCACACACTTTAAAAGGCCTGAAGTTGTCACGCTGTACAATTTGCACATTAAAGTAACTGTTGAATGTATTAATGCAGTAAGATATGGGGCAGTTTTTAATGTGTTTAGTATTTCAAGACCATACTTTCCCACTGCATTATAAACCTTGCTTCCTCACTAAATTCATTTGCTTCCAACTGCACCATTTGTCAATTTGTTTACATTTTGTCTTGGGAGGAAAACACAGATGGCACATTAGTTAGTCAAGGGACAGCATTATCAAACCTTTTTCGGGTGCAAACCTGAGTAAAATAAAATATTTTATGTTGGATGCCCAAAAGTAATGCAAAGCTTTGTAAAGTGCTGTTTTGCAGTTCTCTGGAACAAGGAGGTATTCCATGAGTGGTACATGGGCGTTCCCATGCAACAACCTATGGTTCTTGGTGCAAAACCCTGTCTACTAACAATAGGAGACAAGGTTTTGCACCAAAAATGAACGCCAGCTTGAAGTAGATGTTTAAAAGAATAAATGCTTTTATTTCTTCTAACATGTTGCATGTGTGCTGCTCTGTACAGCACACATCCAAAGTAGGACATTTTGTAAAGTTAGTTTAAGCATAGCATGCCAGATATCTCACAAACAACCTGATTGTGCTCCAGCACTATGATCAGTGGCAACTGGACCTGGACGGAGCCCTGCTGTTGGCCTCTGCCTGACACTCAGTGAGTCTCCATGTGCCTTTCCTGAGGTGCTGAGAAGCGTTAGAAGTGTACTCCTGTGGTTGTTAGGACTTAAAAGACTAAGCCAGATGGTAAAACATTTGATTGGGACAAAATTGGTTTCTGTATCCTATCCATGCTCCATCGTGGTCAGTCTAAAATTGAATGTAGGTCCCCGTATCTACCACAACTACAGACTATCATTGGCTTTTTGTGATTGTTGGTGCCATGTCCCTTAAATCTTTAGAAACTCATATCTGTTGTTCCCGTTATTGGATTCTTGTCATTTCAGTGCATTTTGTTTACTAAACGTTAATAGATTTTTATAACTTGGTTTGGGATTTTTACTGTTTGGCATTTTGACTTTTTTACTCTTTTGGTGCTGCAAAAATACTTTACACATTGCCCTAAGTTAAGCCTGTGTGCTTTGTGCCATAGCTCGCTAGGGTTGAGATCAGATTAATTTACTGACTTTGAGGGTATACCCAAACAAGGGCTGTGATTATTTCTTGAAGTGGGTACTAGTCACCCACTCCAAATATTAGTCCAATGTCATACACTTTCTCTGAATACAAAGGGCTGAAATCAACCAGTCAAAAGAAAGAAAAATATTGATTATTTCCATTAACAATAAAAGAGTATTATATTATTAGAAGAATCAAGAACTGGAAATACCCAGAGTATGCAAAGCCAAGGGATTCCAGAATTAGTTTGTTTCCAGACAAGTACAAAATTAAATGGCACAATTACACTCATTTCAAAGAAAGCAAGTACCTAAATATTGAATAATATGTATGACAACGAAGGTAGATGACTAATCACTAAAGCACACAAGACTGGGTGAACATTTACATCTACACCCAGGAGGTGATGATCCAACATTCTCGACTGACCTAAACAAGAGACTCCACAAAATACCAAATGACATGACCCTTCACAGGATGTCCTCCTGTAAATACAAGCCAAACAAGTATGATGCAAAGATGAGAAACCTATGCAGCCAAAAGAAATTAAATGACATATAGTGATTGCCTGACTGTACAGTCAGCAAAATCACGTTCCACTCCCATTCTCGTAAAAAAATTACATTTAACACCAAAATCATTCAACCCTGGTGTAAGACCATGGCTGTATCGCCCTAGATTTGAGCAGCACCAAATCCCCAGCTGGGCTGAAAACTTGGTGAATGAATGAAGGAATTCTAAATGGGCAAGAACAAAATATCAAATCCTAATAATCATTAAAACGTCTTTAAAGAAAATGCAGTGCTTTAGAGATAGAAATCAAATCCCTGGAACATACTCTTGCACATACGAAAAGCATAGAAACTCTACACAACTTAAAACCCCTAAAAATGAGTACAACAAAACCATCAGTGAGAAAGCTCACAACTGGATTACCAGTCTGCAAATTCAACACAGCTGGCAAGACTTTAGCCAATGCAATATAACTGCAATCAAAGATAAAACAGGGCAGACTCAGTCGTGGCTTGCGGGTCTCCAAGGGGGTGGGAGGCGGGGTGCGACACAACATTCTTTTCCTCTCTTGTTTCGTCTCGCTCCTGCACAGGCTCCCACAGCCTGCAATGTGGCCAATCCTGATGCTGCTCAGAGCAGCATCAGGGTTGGCTGGGAGCCTGTGCAGGCTGTCTCCAGCCCAGCAACCATGTCTCTGGGCTGGAGAGACCCTTCTGCGCATGTGTGTTTGTCCAGCTAGCCAAACATACATGCACTGTGAGGGGAAGTGCTGAGCACTTCCTCTCTGTGCTCGTCACCCCGTGACCCCACCCCTTTTCACCAAAAACGATAATAAACGGTTTATTATAGTTTTTTGAGAAAGGTTTTGCAGCTGCTGGAGGGAGTTCAATGCTCCTCGCCCCTCAGGGAGGAGCCACCCCTGGGCAGACTAAACCAGATACAAAGAACATCCTGAAACACTTCCACAAACTTGTACAACCAAGAAGCACAAATATAGAATATTGAAAACATATCTAAATAATCTACAACTACACTCTCTAGATAATTCTAAAAGTAACATTTAAAAATAATTGAAAAATAAGAAATCATTAAGGCAATAAATTCACTCAAAAATGGCAAGGCTCCAGATACGGATACGTTTCCATCGAGTTTCTAGTAACTCAAGACAATTATTAGACCACATGGAAGAACTCCATGCACACTCTGTGAGGTCAGAAACAATTGGTGGTACAGCCTTGGAGGCTATCATTATACTGATTCATAAAGAAAACAATGGTCCCCTAGAAACCAAGAACTAAAGGCTGATATCTCTACTTAATGTAGACTGCAATATTTATTCTAAAATTCCTTGCCATAAGACTTGGAGGTACTGACACCTCTAATTCATCCCACACAGACACGTTTTGTGAGAGGCAGACTGGCTTTTGAAAAAACAAGAATATTTGTAAATGTTAAAGAACAATTCAAATTACTGACTTCAACAATAGCCATGGAACCGGCAGCAGAGAATGCCTTCATCAAGGTTTTGTGGGTCTTCCTGAATTCAGTGCTATACAAATCCTACCTTGGACCTTCATTTGAACATATGGTCTTTGCCCTAAATGCCCAACCAACAGCTCATATTAGAATCAATTGAGCCTTATCTGAGTAATTCAATCTTTTCCGCAGTGCCAGATGGGGTTACCCCCTTTTACCCTTATTATTTTTATGGCTACTGAACCTCTATTTGTAGCTAGCTGCTTCAACACAAACATCAAAGGGATTTTATTTTACCACAGGAAACCTAAGGCTGGCTGTCTATGTGAATAGTGGTTTGATTTTCTCTGAAGAACCAGATTCCACTGTCTCAGTAACTCCCAGATCCACCCATATGCAAACGCATTATATTTGTTCATTAGTGAGAAACTGTCCCCATCAACTTTAGCATACCCATCCCACATCACTGAAGAAACACACATCATTATAAAATCTTTATGACCCATCTGGAACAAGATCTTAGAAGCATGCTGGTCTTCCGAACAGCTACACCACAGACCTTGACACAACAACGACCTCCCCAAATCCATCACCAACTTCAACGCCCAGCTCACCACCTGTGTAAATACCCAGGTTCCTCTCAAAACAGACAAAGCTGTGAGAACCAGACTACACGTAAGCTGGTACATGGATGAGCTCAGGCTCACCAACTGCCACTGCAAGCAACTTGAATGCTGATAGGGACACATTTAAAATGACACAAACAAGAGCACCTACAAATCCGCTCTACCATCAGCAAATCAGAGCCACCAAACACTTCACTCTCACTGACTGCATTAAAAGTAACACAAAGTAAATCTTTGTCATAGCAAAATACTTCACCTCCCCAGCAGCTAGCTGCACCAGTGAAACACCCTCTTAGGACCTCCAGACCAGGCTGTCCCTGTTCTTCGGCAACATACTCAGCAGTATCTATGAAAATGTCGAGCTCCAATTAGATCCTTTCTCCCTTGCTGCCCACTTGTCTATCTCAATCAACACCTGGAGGACCACTTTGACACCCAGAGGACCACCCTGACCACCTGGTCACCATCACCACTCAAGAAACGGCAATGACCATGCAGTCCATACAAACAGGAGCACTTTCTGACCCCTGACCCACCATGTCTTCATCAAAGGAATAGATCCCATCGGCACACCTCTTACCCCCAATCCTGAATGGCTAATCACCCAGCCATTTACCCGTACACCTGTATGCCACAATACTCCCTTCCTCAAACAAACCTTCAGTAGACCCGAAGACACTAGTAATGTACAGGCTTATCTCTCTGCTACCCTAGCCAGCAAAAGTAATGGATAAGATGACAAACGAATGTCTAGCCACCGACCTCACTGACAACCGCCTTCTTGACACCACTCAATCCAGAGTCAGGCCCAACGACAGTACCGAGTCCACCTTCATCGCCTCCATGGAGGACTTCTGGATTATCATGGACAAAGATGGCACTGCAGCCATCATCCTACTCCATCTTTACGCAGCCTTCAACACCATCTTCCACCCCGTCCTTATCCAACAAGTGCACAAAGCCAGCATCCAAGATCTTGCACTTTGTTGGATTTGTGCCTTCCTAACAGGCTACACCCATTCAGTCAGCCTAGCTCCCTTCACCTCGGATGCCATCAATCACATCTGTAGAGTTCCACAAGGATCTGCAGTCAGCCCCACTCTGTTCAACTCTTACATGATCCCACTCACCAGCATTATCTGCCCCATGGAATCAACATCTTATCATATGGTGATGACACCCAGCTCATACTCTCCTCTCCGACAGGACACCAAATATCCAGATCAATTCCTATGCCTGCATGACCAAAGTCTCCAAATGCTTGAAAGCCAACTGCTTCAAGCTCAACACAGACAAGATGGAAGTAATAATCTTTGGCAAAGACACCACACTGACATTCCTGCTGGTGTCCTTCCAAATCTGGACCCACACTTGCGTGGCAACCCATGCAAATAACCTCAGAATAATCTCCATCTCTTGCTTCTACATACTCCGGATGCTCAAGAAGGTCTTCGAATGGCTCCTCACTAACGCTTGCAGAACTGTCACCCAAGCCGGCATCACCATCAAACTGAACGATGGCTACGCAATCTATGCTAGAATCACTTAACTGACCAAAAGACTCCAGACAATGCAAAACTCAGCGGCTGGGCTCACCCAAAACCTCCCACTCCATGCTCACATCACCCCATACCTCAAAGAGCTCCAGTGGCTCCCAATGCACAAACGAGCACTTTTCAGGCTCCTCACACATACATACAAGATTGACCTTGTGTATCTCAACAACTCCATAAACTTATACAAACCTACCAGACACCGTCAATAATGATTAGTTATAAAAAATTCAGAAACATTCTGAAATTGTGCGACTGGGAATTAAATATTATAGAGGTCTATGGAAGGAGTATGACTTTCAGTTGTGTCCTTTACATTAGATATGTATGCCCTGTTTCTCTTCACATCTCATCCATCTGCACATTTTCAACCTCCTCTCTTTCCTCTTCAGTACCCTCCTTTTCCTCTCCTCTGAATGCACTCCCTCATTTTACCAACCCAAACATACACTGCACTCATTCACATTTAGGCACTTTATTTGATTTTGCTTTTTCCTTCTTAATATTTTGACCTCTCTGCATCCCTTCACACTGAATTTCATTTGCAACTGGAATACATGACCCACAGTCGGGCACTTAACTTTACCTTTAGCCTCAGCACCAGTGCTCTCAATCAAAGCCCCTCATAAACACCTGACACGAGTCAAAGTGTGCACTATGCAAGAGTAATACAATGCATAGAAACACAGCATGATGAAACAGCTAACTCTCTTTTAGAATGCAACATTAAGTAAAACATGTGGAACTAAATGGCTGACATACATTTCACACATTTTAATATTCATTGCTCGCATATCAATCCATGTTTGTGGCATTAATGTTAAGGGCATGATGATAGGGCCAGTTTAAACACCATTCATCAGATAACTGCCTTTACTGTAAGCACGTATTTCTCCCCTTGTGCTTGGCTCGGATATTTGGATCCATTTCACAGGGAAGTAAGAACTATGGTCGTCTTTTGGAACAATTTCACGAGAAACAAATACAGCCGTTCCATTTCTAAAGTAGCCAGCAATCTGCGGCCAGGGCCTGGGGTGTCACATGGGGGAGGTTAACATGACAAGGGTCTCAGTACAATAAAAATAACACAAGATTAGAATTATAACACTTACCGTTACCGAAGACAAGGCACTAAATCACACATGCTTGCATCCACTCCTACTGTGACAAATGGGGAAAGAGTGGTATCTATGCCTTTTAATGACAGATGGCTGCTCTCACACAGGGATGAAGATTCCGACGCCCAAAATCATGACACTAGAAAGTGTCACTGGCCTATAGTGAATACTGCCATAGACCACAATAGAAATGAAGGGCTTTCGAGCAGTCAACCCTGCGTTGTGTGTCAAAGTGTATAAAGTTGATTTACTGCCTGGCTTCCACCTCATGCTTCAGCGCGAGATGGGGCAGGCAGTCTAGGACAGACAGCCCAGACTTAAACGTATCAATTTGTTTAGCGATAGGATTGTATCTATTTTATATTTTTATATGACTATGTAAGAATTTCATCCCTAACAGAGAAACCATGTAGGAAGCTACCTAACTCCATACTTATACTTTGGCGCTAGACACGTCTAGCACCAAAGTTATAGAGTTAACATTGTTTTCTGGACGGAAAAACCTACCTTGCATCAATGAGATGCAAGGTTGGCGTTCCCGTCCAGAAAAGGATGATATGGCCTTTGCGCCATATTTATCCCCAGTGGTAAAATCCGGCACAAGGGGATGGGGGCATTAGATAATGGCGCTAAGCTTGCTTAGTGTCATTATTTAATGCCAGGGTATGGGCAGGCGTATGGAGACATGCAGGCATATTTCCATGGTCAGAGACCATGGAAATTGCCTACAGGTACCCTTCCCTGGCCCTAGGGACACCCCCACCCACACCAGCAGGACACCTAAGGACGGGGCACCAATCCCAGGTAAATCCTGGTAAGTATACATAAAAATATTTTTCTCCAACACCGCTCGGGGGCCCTGACTTGGGGCCCCCAGCACAGCGCTGACCCCAATGGGCATGCCCAGGGGACATCCGTCCCAAGTTATGGCCACTGGGGTGGTGGGCATTGCTCCTGTCTTTACTAAGACAGGAGCCATGTCAATGGGGGTTGTGTGCCAGAAAATGGTGCTATACTGCTTAGAGGCAATCTTTCTGCCTCTGAACAGTGTAGCGCAATAATTCGGCGCACAAGCCCCGGTTTCCCCTACGTCACCCCAGCTCTGTTGGCATCCTTTCCAAGAGCATTAGTTCCAGCTATAAATATGGCGCCCGACTGGCGTCTTGGAATCGTGCTAGCCGGCGCTATACTTTTTCACACAAAACTGCTCTAATGCAGTTTTGGGTGAAAAAATATAAATCTTCCCGCCCCATAGTGTGCACAGAGTCCAGGGGTTCCCAAAGAGGCTTGACAGAGGCAATAATAGATAATACTGATGCTCTATTTGTGGAAGTGTGGTCGAAAAGTTAGACTTATCAGAGGGTAGTGTTAAGCATTTGTTGTACACACACAAGCAATAAGTGAAAACACACACTCAAGGACTTTACTCCAGGCCAATAGGTTTTTATATAGAAAAAAATACTTTTGTTAATTTATTTCTAGAACCACAAGATTAATTTAGCAGGTAAGTGCATCAAATGAAAGGTACTTTGCATAGTAATACTTAGGACTTTGAATAGAATCAATATTGTACACAGTTTTCTTTAAAATGGCAAAAAGCTATTTTAAAAGAGGAGACAGTGCAATTTTCAACAGCTCCTGGGGGAGGTAAGTAGAGTACAGTTCCTGAGGTAAGTACCACACTTATGGATTCAGTCTCCGGGGCACAGGTAGCCCACTGTTGGAGGTTCAAGGTAATCCCAAACACCCAGCACCAGCAACACAGGGCCGGTCAGGTGCACAGGTCAAATAGGAGCCAAAATAACATGGGCCCCTATGGAGACGGGGGTACTCCGATTACAGTCTGCTTGCAGGTAACCCGCTTTGTCGGAGGGTAGACTAGGGGTGTTTGAAGGAGTACTGGAGGGGCCCCTAGAAGGCACAAAAACCACACCCTCAGTGGCACGGGGGCGGCCGGGTGCACTGTGCAAACAGGAAGTTGGGTTCTCAATAGAAATCTATAGAGGGACCCGGGGGTCACTTTGGTGCTGCAGGCAGGGCACAGGGGGGCCTCTCAGGCAAGCCACCGACTAGGCAAGGGTGAGGGCCGCCTGCTGGTCATTGCTGCACAGGTGGTCGGTTTCTCTCAGGCTTGGGGGCTGCGGTGCAATGCTTCTCCAGGCGTCGGATATCTTCGTCTCGGGCAGTCGCGGTCAGAGGGGTCATTGGGATTCTCTCTGCAGGCATCGTTGTGGGGGTGCAGAGAGGTCAGCCCAGGGTGAACACATAGTCGGGGTCCCCTCTGGATAGTTGGTTTCTCTGGACAGGGGCGTTGGGTGCAGAGTAGTTGGACTCACACTTCTGGAGTGAGGTGAGAGTCCCTTTAAAGTTAGTTTCTTGGTCTTTTCTTGGGACAGGTCCGCTGTCCACTGGAGTTTCTTGGTCCTCAGTGATGAAGGCAGTCCCCTGAAGACTTTTCAGGGGTCGCTGGTCCTGCAGGACACATTGCTTCTTTTCTTGCAGATTTCCAAAGTAGGAGAAGGGCTGGTAGGGCTGGGGCCGAGTCAGTTGGTGTCTCCTTCTCTTCTCTGCAGGGTTTTCAGCTCAGCAGTGCTTCTTCTTTTTTTAGGTCATCAGGAATCTGAAGAGGTGGGTTCAGAGTCACCCCTAAATACTAAATTTAGGGGTGTGTTAGGGTCAGAGGGCAGTAGCCAATGGCTACTGTCCCTGAGGGTGGCTACACTCTCCTTCCGCCCACTCCCTCTGGGGAGGGAGGCACATCCCTATCCCTATTGGTCCTAATCCTCCAAAGCAAGATGGAGGATTCCTGAAGGAGGGGGCCACTTCAGCTCTGGACACCTTAGGGGTGGCCCTGGCTGAGGGGATGACTACTCCTTGTTTTTCTCATTATCCCTCTGAACTTGCTGCCAAAAGTGGGGGCTCGTCCGGGGGGGTGGGCATCTCCACTGGCTGGAGTACCCTGGGGGCATTATAACACCAGGCCTGAGCCTTTGAGGCTCATTGCCAGGTGTGAAGCACCTCCACCCAGTGCAGGCTTTGTTTCTGGCCCCAGAGAGCACAAAGGCTATCACCCCAGGGGATCAGAAACACGTCTCTTAGTGGCAGGCTGGCACAGACCAGTCAGTTCTGCACTGAAGTACTGGGTAAAATACAGAGGGCATCTTTAAGATGCCCTGTGTGTGCATTTTTTAATAAATCCAACACTGTCATCAGTGTGGGTTTATTCCTCTGAGAAGTTTGATACCAATCTTCCCAGTATTCAGGGTAGCCATTATAAAACTGTGGAGTTCGTTTTGACAAACTCCCACACCATATACTTAATATGGCCACACTGTACTTACAATGTCTAACAATGGACAGACACTGTAGGGGCATATTGCTCATGCAACTGTGCCCTCACCTGTGGTATAGTGCACCCTGCCATGCGCGGTCCAGGTCCTGCCCAAAACTCCGCTGCGCGGCTCTGCAGCGCTTTATGCGCCCCACTTGTCATCCTGTCTTGTTCCAAAGGTGGCCATCAGCGCCGTCTGCCCTGTGGCAAAGCTCATAGAGCTGCAGGTTCAGGACAATGGTGGACAAGATGCACTTATCAGTGCTATTCCATGAAGGGACTACAATTCCCATGTTTTTAGAGGCAGCAGCCATCTTGGGGTGTGGCAGGCCTATAAAGCCCAGACACACCCAAGCACGATTTTGAAGACTTCAATGCAGTCAGACCTCGTTGGGGGTTCTCTGAAGAAGAGCAGAGTTCCTGCATGGCAGAATGACATCCAATCGAAGTATCCTTGTTTCCATGGTGAATTCAAAAACAAGTTGGTCGTACTCGTAGCGGTAAGGCCTTAATGAATCCAATTTTGGTGGAAGTCATTACTTCTAGAAGTAAAGCGCCCCTTAGCACAACGAGCAAAGCGTTTTCAGTTTCCAGAGTACAGCGGCCTTGGTGCGATGTTCAAAGGCGTTTCAGAGCACAGGTGTAAAGCGCTCTTTGCACGAGAATTCACATGCTTCTGTTAACAGATGTAAAGCGCTCTAGGCACGGCAATTCAAGCGCTTCAGTCCACAGGTGTAAAGCGCTCTTGGCACGGCAATTCATGTGCTTCAGTCCACAGAGGTAAAGCGCTCTTGGCACGGAAATTCAAGCGCTTCAGTCCACAGAGGTAAAGCGCTCTTGGCACAGCAATTGAAGCGCTTCAGTCCACAGATGTAAAGCTCTTTTGGCACGACAATTCAAGCGCTTCAGTCCACAGGTGTAAAGCGCTCTTGGCACGGCAATTCAAGCGCTTCAGTCCACAGGTGTAAAGCACTCTTGGCACGGCAATACGGCAATTCAAGCGCTTCAGTCCACGGCACGGCAATTCAAGCGCTTCAGTCCACAGGTGTAAAGCGCTCTTGGCACGGCAATTCAAGTGCTCCAGTCCACAGGTGTAAAAGGCTCTTGGCACAACAATCAAAGTGATTCAGGCCACATGGGGAAAGCGCCCCCTTAGCATAATGAGCGTAGCGCTTCAGGCAAGACAAGTAAAAGCGCTTCCTGGTATTATAAGTAAAGCGCTTCAAGTTCAATGAGTACAAACTTTTCGGCTTTCATAGTTGTGAATGTGAAAGTATTTTTAGAGATAAGCAAATCATAGTTTTCATTGTGTTTTTTGGATAGCATAACATGTGAAAAGCATATTTAATTCTTTGAGATTTTCTAGGTCATGAATGCATAGATGTTACAGGATTGATATTCTGAGTATGATCATAGTCCAAAGTTCTTGCCATCTCTTGGTTCTGAGGTCATAGTTTATTTGTGTACCATGATGATCATAGTTCAAAGCTCTTGCCATCTCTTGGTTCTGAGGTCGTAGTTTATTCTTGTTCCATGATTCAAAGAAGAGGCTTTGCCCTCATTTCAAAAGGGGTCTCCATCTGATATCAGAGACGCATTTAGTCAAGAGTCTATTGATGAGTTATATTTCTATGAATGAGTAAGTGCATATTTGTTCTAACCTTTTCTTTTCAGATCTCTCTCCCTGCTGTTCCCTACCCTCATTCCCTTCCCCCCGACTGGCTTCATCATAACTCGGTGCTATAATAACTTTCTGAGCTGGTTACGCCGGAAGGTGGGCCTTTTGTTCAGCAACGTGCAGATCCTGAGGAAAGGACACTGTGACACCTGCCTTAGGGCTTTAAGGCCTGCTAGAGGGCTGACTTACCTATTCCACAGGCAGTGTTTTGTGTGCATGGCACCCTGAGGGGGATGCCATGTCGACTTTGCCTTTTTCTCCCCACCAACACATACAATATGCCATAGCAGTGTGCATGTGTTAGGTGAGGGGCCCCTTAGGGTGGCACAACACATGCTGCAGCCCTTAGGGACCTTCCCTGGTCACAGGGCCCTTGGTACCACTGGTACCTTTTACAAGGGACTTATCTGTGTGCCAGGGGTGTGCCAATTATGGAAACAATGTGTACATTTTTAGTGAAAGAACACTGGTGCTGGGGCCTGTTTAGCAGGGTCCCAGCACACTCTCAGTCGAGTCAGCATCAATATCAGGCAAAAAGTGGGGGGTTAACTGCAACAAGGAGCCATTTCCCTACAAACCACCCCTGTGTAACACCCCAAACACCTCTGAAGCTACGCCCTTGCTTAAAGTGATCATAACTAAACTGAAGAACATACACTCTACCTAGTCTCTGCTCACAGAACTAATAACATAAGCACACAATTACGATGAAGAATTGAATGTGCACATATGATGGAGTGATGTGGCAGGATGTGGACCCAATATTCATAGCTTGTAGGGTAATGAGTCACACTCAGGGCATATAAGATATGAAACACTTATTTCTGATACACCTCACTTTAAGCTTAAGATGGAGGTGAATGGATTGTAATATAAGTTAAAATTGATATGCGACACAATGTAATTAATGGAGATATTGAATATTAATTATCTGTCAAAGAAATGCCTACAGTAAGCAGAATGCATTGGGATTATTATAGCACTATATATAGTGAACATAGAGAATGGACTAATGTCCGTGATCAAGACGGTGTAGTTTGAAACGTGATGGCTGTTTATGATGGAATAAACAGTAATTAATTTGCTTCGGGAGTTGTTTCTATTTCAATTGTTTGCAAAGATAACATAAGCACACATAGCTGCAAAAATGCACCAAAACTTTAAAAAAAATACTTATGTACAAAAGAAATGTCTATGCCAAACTGAACCTCCAGATGTTAACTGATCAAGTAGGGTCTGACATGGAAATTCTCCATGAAGACCAAAATAACCCTGCCCCACTAGCCCACTGGGAATTCTGGACAATTCATAGATCCTTCTAAAGACCTGTTAAATTGTTTAAATATAGAGGGGCATATTTAAAAGTAGCTGCGTTTCGCTGCAGCGACACATCAAAATAACTTGTGCTTCAGTACGACAGTTTGTTACACCCTGGATGTGTCATATTTACAACACAACACACCGTGGCATAAGGTCCCACAGTGCAACAAAAAAAAAAGATTCATCCGTGGGGGAATGTCGCAAGGAAACTGACGCATGTGCTCAAAAAGTGACCAATTGCTGATTTGTGGCACGTAAAGTAAGGCTATTCAGCTGGAATGTGCTTCTCCTCCACGTCTCATGACATGTATCCCCCATGGACTCTGTCTGGACACCTTTTAGCTCTAAAACAATGTTGTGGATGTTGCTGAAATAACCACAATCCTTCATATTTGCACACATGTAAATAAATGCATAATCTACATAGTCTGTTGATGATTGGACTAAGTAGACCATGATGGATGTTCTGACCTTAAAGACACTACCTACTACCTAAAGAGAAATTTGTTTCATAGAGTCATGGACAAATCTACATAGGCCAAGGGGAATAGTTTCTTTGAACTCTATGCGCATCTGAACTAGCAAGTAGTTACCAAAGGTCACAAGCATGAAGCATTCAGTCAGTCGTAAGGGTGAATTAAGTTACAGCACAGGTGGGAATCACCTCCATGGATACTAACCAGCAAACCGCACTGCTGTGACAATACATTGGTGTAAGGGTGAGTGTGTGAGTGGCTAGTATCAGTGTGTGACCCAAAATATCCCTGATTAGTGACAATGGTTTGACATAATCATCCATGCAATACATGCAGCATAACTTACACGCAGTGCAACAGTTTATGCGAATACCTGTTTTGGGCTGTGTATCTATTCACTGCTTAAGTGCCACTTACACTGCAAAATCATGTTATTACATCCCTTAGGTGACTCCATGGCACACTTGACAGGATGTCCTACGTAAGAGTTTTCCCTAGTTACACATGTATACAAACACTGCCTGGAAATCCTACAGCATGTGCTTATCACAGCCTAAGCATATATGACAACTGCTACGCTGTAAGTCATGAGGCAGTCGTGTAAGTAGAAAACATTGTTTATTAATGTCTATAGAAAACGTCTAAAACCTAAAACTAACTACACTACCCTACTTATATAATCTAAACTATGACTAAACTAACCTATGCTAATTAACCTACACTACCTTAACCTACCTAACCTTAATTTATACTACTCTACAAATATAACACAACAGACATGATAAACATCAACTCCCCACCCCATTAATACACATTTTAACACAATTAAAACATAAACTACACCTATACACAATCTAACTGAACATTAAAAGTGAAACAAATATACATATTTTTTTCCATGAAGAAGACATATCCTACACATTAATCCACCACCAGCTTAATATCCTATCCACTCATATCCTCAGCTAACAACATTTCACTCATAAAACTAAACTAACCTATGCTAAAATACTACTCAATATCTAAAAAACAGGAGAAGGGCAGAAAGTTAGAGGAAGTCCTATTTCTTGTCTGCAATCATGTCCACTGACTGCGCCAAAGAGAAGACCATCCGTATAAGAATGGCTACCTGTTGTTCTAATCCCACCACATGAAGTTTTAAGTCTGATAGGTCTTTCAGGGCCTTTCTCTCAAATTCGGTGGGCTGTTCAGTGGTTGTGGGCACGGGCTATGGTGCTACAGCTGGCTGGGCAGTCGAGGGGCCAGGAACAGCAACAAATCTGTTACCATGGCCCACTGGTACATCCTGAGTGGTGCTTGCCTTGTCCTGCCTTTGTGGGCCTTGTGATGTAGACTGCCTTCTCTTCAACGTACTGATGAGCCATGTACCGGCAGGCCCATGCAATGTGCCTGATGTGGCAGTATCTCTCCAAACATGTCAAGTGGACCTTTTGAAGGTCAGGTGTCATGTTGTCTGTTAGAGAAGAAGGAAATATGTATCAGACAAAGCTGAACCAGGGCCTGTTGTAATCAATATTAGGCTTACGTTTTAAAGGACATCACATTTGGCATTTCTATTAAAAAATAACATTTTGATATAAAAATGACCATCCATCATAATAAATGTTAGAAATGGGGTTTCTGATTGGCTTGTGTATGCACCTAGGAACCCACCCACTCTAGTCAGGGCTACGAAGTTACACATCCAATATAACGCCTGCTCATCCCCTTGGTTGCTTGGCATGAGCAGTCAGGCCTATCCCAGAGGCAATGTGTAAAGCATTTGCACAACACTCGTGATGCACACCACAAAGGAAATGCAACACCAAGTTATATAAAAATAAACTGTATTGTACACAACATCATTAGACCAAACACGTCAGTAATACCCTGATACCCAAGCAGTTGTCAGAACATTACACAGTACTGTTACTCTGCAGAAACCAGCAATAGTCACATATAACACACAGTTTACTCATTATTCTGCAACATAAGCAGTAGTCAGGAAACCATTATTACATTAATGCACTGGTCCTCACATCATCATAAATGCCCATACCAGAAATGTTAGAAAACATATGGCTAGTCATGCAACATCCAACATAATGCCATATCATAAACTCATCCTAACTGCAGATAAAAGGAACATCAGAAAATATATTGAGCATCAGCAAGATCATACCAAATATGTCATGGAAACATATCACCATAAATGCCCATAAAAATAAAACATCATGAGAGCTCCTGGCTTCGTCATCGCTGTAACACCCTATCCCAGCTGCCCTGTGAATTTAAAAATGAAAAAACAGTGTGGATTTTGGATACGTTCAGGTGCAATATAGGATAGAAGAGGTGGAGCTTATTCTTGATGAATCGGCACCAGAAGGAAAGCTTTTCATAAAAGTGTGCCTTCCTCGGGTGCAGAGAAAGATCTTCTGCCCTGTGATGATAATCTCCCCCACACAAAGATACATAGGGAGCAGCAAGCACATTCAGGGGCCCAGTCATTATCATCAGGCACGATTGCTTATGCTATACTGAGGGGGCGTTACACCCCCGGCCCATAGATGAAATATAGGAGCTCACATACTCCCTGTACAGACATTCCCCCGTGGGGCACAGGGAATCCTGTGCCTCGATGGCTGAATTCCCACAGGGGACGTCCAAACAGGAAGGAGTCTTCTGGTGAGGACTCACACCTCGTCCTAAGCCAGACTCCGTAGACCCCCCCCCCCCACCACCATAGGTATAGGGCCCAAACATAGGGAACAGGGGTGCACACACTCCTCTCACAGGTGGTGGGGGACCTCTCCTGATCTCCCCCACTGGATAAAAAGGTGTGCACCAGATCACGGGGACCTCGCTCACCGGGATCGCTCCCCAAGCTCTCCAGGGCTCCTGGACACCTCTGTGGTGGATTCTGGGGCTGCTGCCCCCCCTGCAGCAGCATGGGGGTTCCTCCTCACGGTGGATGGCTGCTCCAGCAGCTAGGGCGGCGACGGTGATCTCTGGCTCCTCAGCCCCACAGCAGCACTTCCAGCCCTGGGTCGCAGCGGTGACTTTTCCCTAAAAGCAGTTCCTGCTTGTGCCCCGGGGGCGCTCCATCAGGAGCTCAGTCGCTCCCATCTTCACTTTCTCATGCCCCGGGGGCACGCTACATGGCTCGACAACCACAGACGCCCAGGTCGTGGCATTGATTTATTTCCACCTAGAAGCCGAGGAAAGCGCTCTCCAGGTGCTGGAGAAAATGAAACTAAGTGCTCTCAAGGCACTCCAAAGAAATAAAGAGAAATGCTCCTCTGGCTCTATGCACACAGGGCACAGTTCTCCTTTGTGTTGAAAAGCAAGTAGATGTAGGGTGCCACCACACCAAGCCCATGAAAAACACAAAGTGGAGCACAGCACGGCAGGACCCAGCAACAGGCCAGCACAGAGAGTTGCAGTCAGTGGTGGTCCCTCCTAATGACCAAGCAGGCCACAGGTCAGCACAGCAGTAGCAGTCCAAGGCAGTTCCTGGTGAGACCCTCCAGCATTATTCTGTGTCCAGTTCCAGGTATGTTTCTTTTGTGTCAGTGTTTCATTTTCATGGGGAAACCCCCTGTACTTATACTAATTTTTGCAAAGGTTTAACAAAGAAGGTGAGAGGAGGTTCCAACCAGTTACAACTGGTCCTGGGAGTGTCCCCTCTCTCCTCCAGCACAGACTCCAGACATCAGTTGGGGTAAGTAAGTCCTTTGTGTGAGGCCAGGGCACAGCCTTTACAGATGCAAGTGTGCCCCGCCTTGTCTTCTCTCAGCCCAGGAAGACCATTCAATATGCAGATGCACCTCTGTGACATCTCCACCCTCCCTGTGTACAGGCTGTCTGAAAAGTATGCCCAAAGCCCAACTGTCACTCTGCCCAGGTGTGGATTGGAGTCAAAACACCAGAGTCGTAAGCACATAGAAATGCTCACTTTCTAGAAGTGGCATTTCTGAAATAATAATAAAAAAAAACACCTACACCAGTAAGCAGTATTTCTCACTACCATTACAACCATACCAAACATGCCTATGTTACCCCTCATAAATCAGACCATACCCCCTACACACACGGCAGGGCATTTCCAATGCAATCTTATGAGAAGGCAGCAATCACAGTAGTGAGAAACAAAATAGGCTGTTTGTCACTAACAGGGCAGGCCACACAACTAGGCACAACCTGCCTTCTACATACATAGCACCCTGCCATAGGGCTAGGTAGGTCCTACCTTAGGGTGACTTACATGTAGTAAAATGGAAGTTCCGGGCCTTTCAAGTAAATGTAGATGCCAGTGTTGTGTAGCCATTTTAGTAATAGCTCCATGCATGTTAGTTTAATACACTAGGCCGCTGTGCACCTTGACCTAGATATATTTTATTCAGCTTCGCATTGTTATTTTTACAATAACCAGTTTTACGGTCTTGTTTTAATTTCTTCTATCTAACTGTTTTGCTTAGCCCAGCACTGTGTTCTCAAACAACACATTCTTGGTCACTTTGTGCTTCAGTCAAGGCTACAGTTTGGTACATTGCTGGTGAACGTGGTAGAAGTTTAGTCTCCAACATTCGTAGAAAATACACATCCTTACGTAAGGACATTTTCTTAGAACAGTAGCTGTGTTATTATAAAAACACTTCCTAGTCCCATTACACGTTAAGAGGGAGATTCCAGCCAGGGAACCACAACCGTATGCTGAATGCTTCGCTGCAGATGCAAACGCAGACTACAGGCCTTTGCTCAGGTATGAGGGTTGATGTTCTCCCGGGGAACCTGAAAGGCATGATTAGAGCTTAACATGCCGTGCCCAAATTATGATTCAGATAGAAAATAGTCCATCGACTCTAGTGGCAATATGATAGCATTATTCTTATGCTTCACTCTCATCGTCACCATTTTAATATTGTTATGTTGTGTTGTTCCGGTTATTGCAGCTCACGCTTTGCTATCTAAAATACAGTTGTTTTATTAAACCAGTTTTTAAAAACGTATACTGCTTTCATTGTCATTTATATATGAGACCGAATTGTGAATGAGAGAACCGGATGCGACCTAAGTGACCACGACTTCCCTGAGAAGTATGATATGTCATGCGCTCGGCTGTCCAATCATCTCTTCCTTTCGGGAGAGATGAGGCACTGCTAGTTAGCCGGAGCAAAACCCGGATTTGTAGCGACAGGTGTCACCCACCGTGGGTCAGGCTCAGTCTCCCACATTGTGGACAATCTTGCTGCTCAAAATCCAGTAGTCTCATTAGAATGATGAAAGCCTACGTGACATGGCGCCGCCAACGTTTGGTCAGGCTCTAATTTTCGGTTCCTCCGGAGTATCTCTGTCTCATTATATATAATGACACCTCAATGCCGTATGCGGAGACGTCTGTGGTACTGAGGATTTCCACCACAGATGTGTAGGTAATCCTATTACAACTGCCAGTTGTTCAAGCTTGAACTTTAAAAGAAAACCCCATTTTGGTGTGCCTTCTCTGAACTCATAGTGTTTCTATCATGGCGAATTCCCAACATGTACAAATAGCTGTTAACATGAGACAACCTCTCACAGCACACTTATTAGCAAATGGCCTAATGGCCCAGAGAGGTCCAGTCACGTTCGTGGTGGACGCCTACGCAGCTTATAGAACAGAACTTTTTTAGTCTTGGGTCACATTTCCAGCAGTTGATGGGAACACAAATACATTTCACCAATATACCCCTGCGAACGCGCCTGGACAATACAGAGCGTACGCATATTTAGAGATACCTCTATCTTATCAAGAACATAATAATTGGTTTGATGGCGCCCTACCCTATACAATCTTACCAGTAAGGTTAGGTCAACTAAGTAATGACGGTCCTACCTGTCCTTCATTGGCCACCTATACACCACATCCTGTGGTTGGAAATTTAGCAGTAGCTGAGGTTCGTCGCTTATACATTGAGTTAACAGCAATATATAGACGATTAGTACAATTCGTGATGCAAACATTAAATACAAACCCAGCACGAGCTGCTCCAGCACACCCACATACAGTAACGCCAGGTATAAATCCTGCGACTGTACATTCCATTATGGGTAAAGTACCCACCAAACGAGAAGAAACTCCATTTTGGTTACCACAAAAAATTAATACTCTGGAGGCAGTATTTCCCCATACGGGACCTCAGGATAAACATAGAATATTAACGATGTGCTTGCCCTTTGGGATGGTCCCTACAGTAGAAAACTGCAATACCTGGGGTACGGTATTTGCTGCGCTCTACACAGCCGCACACGGTACACCAACATTTGCCAATTTACCGGAAGTGCTGAAACAAATTCAAGATGAATATGGGGCTGCCCCGGCCCACGATTTGGGGATGCAATTGATGGGCAATTTTGCCACAGTGTCTCTAATCATTTTAAGTAACCTTAGAGGGGAAGCATTCGCACTTGCAGTGTGCATGCGGCTTCGTGAAGTTCCGCAACAAGATCAAGAACGAGAGCTGCCTAGAATAATAGCAGAAACCTATTCAAGTATCGGTCGAGATAGCCTAGGGGCCAGATCACAAAAACCTCAATTCAAGGGTAAATCAAATAAAGATAACCCCAAAGAACAACCTGAGGGTAATAAGAAACGCTGGGATAAAAAGGAACAAACGCCTAAAAAAGAAAGGGGAGAATCTCCACGTACGGAGACCCCACAAAAAAGGCTTAATCTCAGAAATAGAGATAATATCAAAACGCCTGATAGATATCAATATACTGATACACACCAATCTTGTTCCTTTCAGGACTCATCGGAAAAGAGAAATGAGAGAGGTGGGTGATCAGAGCGAAGAACAGAGTACGTGAAACCGAGACAGGAATCACAACGCTCTTCGGAGGCTTCTGTTAAAAAGGAAGAGAACCCTGCCCACACAACAATTTAAAGAGAAAAACGTGGCAGCAGTCACAGTCCGACATGCCACACAGGAAGAGGGTCCTCTTGAAGAACAAGAATTGGGCTTTAGCATTGCTAGACAGCGCAGCAGACGTCACAATAGTTCACCAGAATCTTCTAGAGCATCTGCAGGTGAAAGCAACTGATGACTTTATACAAGTAGAAACAGAGGACATGCGTGTCTCCAAGCCTGATAGGGTGTACAAAGTAACACTGCAATTAGAAGGAGACATTGAATGCACAAAAGACGCAATCTATTGGGAGCGCATAGTAAAAGTGTATGATGTCTTGTTGGCTGAACATGATTGGCCACCTGACTTTGTCCGTACCTGCCCATATGGAGAAGATGTCATTATCCTTCCTTCTTGCCCCTTGTTCCAGAGGAACTAGCTGAATCGTATTCAATTGAATGGGCTCTAGCACAAGCACCTGCATTATACAGAAATCACGTAGGATGGGATAAAGACTCCCCCTACCATGTAATTCCCATTAAAAGTGAACCTCAGCCACAACTGCAGTATCCTATAAAACATGAAGCAAAACCACCAGTGAGAGAAATACTCACACAATTAGAGTACCAGGGTTTGATTGAACCCTGTGTCTTGCCAATGAATAACCCTTTATTCCCCGTAGCTAAGCCGGACCATTCATACAGAATAGTCTTAGACTACAGACATCTAAATAGTCATTCAAGCACCTATGCTATACAAAATTCACATAGCACTGCACTAATGAGCAACATAATGCGTAAAAAATACAAAACAACACTAGACATTTCCAATGGGTTTTTCTGCCAGAACATAGAGCCTGAAAGCAGAGACTAGCCCGCATTATTGTAGGGTTTGCTGAATTTGGCTACAAATTTAACTTCAAAAAAACAAAAATTGCCTTCCTCGGTGTCCTGTTTCTAGGATATGATCTGTCAAGTGAAGGGAAGAGCCTAGCGCCACAATTCTTAGAAAGTGCACACAGTTACAACCACCGATTATGATTAAAAAAACTCCAATCATTATTGGGTTTCTTACATTTTGGGAGAACCTACATTCCAGATTATGCTACGCACATAAAACCTTTATACGACTTAATATGTCCTGATTTTTCGAGTAAATTCTTGGCAACTGAACATACATGCATCCTTAGAGAATTGCAGACAGACATGCTTGCAGCACAACATTTAGACACAAGGGACAACAAAACACATTTGGTCATCAGGGTAATAGCTGGGGCCATCGGTTTCACCTACGTGACATTTAATGAAGGTGAGACAGTCCTGATTGCATACAAATCACATTTGTATTCAGCAGCTGAACAATGCTTTGCTCCCACAGAGAAAATTCTCACTGCCGACAGATGGCTGTTATTAAAGAAAGACCTCTTGCCCAAGGAAAACACATTATTGTCGTTTCTCCAATCCCAGCCCTAGAGGCTGTTGCAAAAGCTAGCGTTCCAAACGCAAAAGCACTACATCCACGTTGGATACAATGGGCCACGTCTCTAACAGGCACTGATGTAGACTACATTTTTGACCCAAAATTACAAACTCAGGAATTCCTACAATATGAAGTAGAATATCCAGTTCCAGCAAATACCTTGCCTATTGATCAGTATCATAGAGTCATGTACACCGATGGCTCTGCACAACCTGCAATTGGAACTAAACATCAATATTCTGTTGCTTGCGCAGTCGTAAGTGGCTATATGGAAGAGGATACATTTTGTCCTCTACATACCTTTACACAGACCCTAGGGGATTGTACAGCACAATTGGCTGACCTAAAAGCTCTGCTGATGGCACTGGAACACACGGATACGGCACAGCCTACGCTGATTGTTTGTGATTCATATGTCCAATACATTAATGAAGACTTGCATTATTGGCGCCAGAATGGATTCAGAGACTCCAAAGGCAACACCATTAAACACAGACTACTGTGGGGGAAATTAGCTGACCTGAAAGAGACGCTACCAAATGTCCATGTTGTACATACACTTGGACACCAGGGCGTTGGAATACATGTTGCTGGAAATACGTTGGCTGATGAAGCCGCAAAGTCAGCAGTGGCAGTAGCCACTGTAGCTGCAGTGACTCGCTCGAGTTCTACACCGGACACAGACATTTGGGCTGCTGTGAAAGCTACAGCTGATGGTATGCCCCATCCTAAAGGATTTCCTAACAAATATCATTATCATATGGGAAGTATGCTGAATGCTGAAGTTAAGATACCAGGTGTAGGCGTACGAGACATCCCTAACAAAGATATAAGCCACAATTGATTAAAGCATCACATGAGGGGGTGGCATCTGCACATGCTGGTGTGGCGGCTACAATTTAAATCTTACAGGCCCATTATTGGTGGCCAGGTCTCTACAAAGAGACTAAGCAGTATGTCCTTTGTTGTGACATCTGTCAACAAATCAAAGTTTCCACGGCCAAGCGCCCGCCGCAGACACCCTTCTTAATTTCAAACAAAGCGTTACAGTGTGTGTACTTGGACCATTGCGGTCCCCTATCACCTGATAGTGCATACAAATACATATTAGCCGCTGTTGATTCATGCTCCAGATTTGTATGGGTGTGGTCACAACGCTCAGATGACACTCAGAGTGTTATTAAAGATTTGCAAGTCTTTCTTGGTACATATGCAGTTGCGGCCTTCCATTTGGACCAGGCCCTGCTTTCGCCTCAAAAGCATTCAGGGACACCATGGCTTTGTTGGGGGTCCAACTGCAGTACTCGTCTCCATTTCATCCCAAGGGAAATAGTGTTGTGGAGCGATTAAAACGCGATTTAAAGCAATCCTTAACAGACAGAGTCTTAGGTATGGGTCGTAGTTGGCTTAATCACCTGTATGGGGTCCAGAGAGCACTAAATAACCTGCCTAGAAGGTCCCTGGGGGGTCATACTTCATACGAGTGCCTGTTCGGAACTCAAATGTATGTTCCGGATCTTGATGGTCCTGCCGTGGAGGCAGCAGAAACACCTTTTGACATAAATGAACGTGTCACTGTCTTACAGGAATTGCAACAGTTCTGTAATGATAATTCTTTCAAAGGTGCCGCCTCCACAGGAATTAAGGATGCGCCAGTAACATCTACCAGCTGGATTTCCAGAGTTGGGGATCTTGTACGTGAAACAGTCGCAGTGAAAAAGGAATTTGGCCCTTCTTATCGAGCACCAGTGCCTATACTAGGGATACACAGTACCAGAACTGTTATTCTACCACCGTTGGCAGGTGCCAAAGAAAATCATTTTGTCTCAATTGACAATGTCAAATTACACCATGTGGCCGATCCTGCACAGCTGACCAAGAGGAACATCCAGTAGTTCCCAAATCCCTCTCACTACCTGCGAAGAAGTTCCACTACAAGTTGTTTATACCAACACTGATACCTCTCTGAGCTTGCTGAGGGTGGAAGATGATCTTGAATTAGTTCCACTAACATCAACTAACTTAGAAACATTTGACCAAGTCAACTCGACTACAAGCCAAACGGATGGTGCTGTCTATAGTGTGCCACCACAGGAAACAGCAACTCCACCACCGACAACGGCTACGCCATTTGCACGAACTGCCTCTGGTTATTTTGCCGACTTCAGCAATGATTTCTCGGACTCATTCACCTCTTCGACAGCTGATTTGTCAAGTGCACGTAAGCTAACAAACTTGCTTAAAGAAACATATTTCATTTTTCCATGGAACCATATATGGCTTTCTCTGACTGTCCTAGCCTTTCTACTTTGGATTGGTTTTGTTATTACCTATTTCTTATTAATACATGGTCATTTTCTTCCTGAAAGATCAACAGTTGAACAGGTGGAGGAGGTTTTGAAACCACATTTTTCATCACATAAACTCCGAAGAGACTTATCCTTTGTGAACATTTCTGCAGTGCCAATTCCTGATGGGATTGTTTGGGACAAAGTAATGTTTGATATATATGGTCCCACAGAAATTATTCAACTACCGTATGTGTTCAAATTATCAAGGAATGATATAGTATTAACAGGCATCGTATCTGATGATTGGGATGTGAAAACTGTTGATTCTATGACGACAGAATTGCAATATTATACTGTCTTTGAAAACGAAGAGGTTTACCAATTCAAAGAAAATTATGGTGATATGTTTTGCTATAATTATTATGGGCACCACTTCATACATAACGCGAGCAGTCCCAAAATGGAATTTAATTACACGCAATGGGATCATTGTCCAACTCCACCGCAGGTGATGTTCTAAAACATATTCTGAAAAGTTTGCATATTTTTCTGGGCACAATCAAAATAATGCTGAGTCATATTACTTTAAGATACCACCTACTAAGGATATACAAATGTTATTGACTAATACGAAATTTATATATTCGGAATCCTTTGTTTCCCGGTTATCAATAGAAGGCTATGAATATTGCTCCAAATCAATTGATCTGAAAAGTGTCTGGGGAACAAAAAATTGGCAAATTAAGGGAAAAGAAACATTGAGCATGGAAACTCAAAGTACGGCCCGCGGGCCTCATGCGGCCCCTCTGACCTTTACATGCGGTCCCTTGGGCAACAGGAGCACTGGCAGCTGTTTGCATGATTCTGCACTAACAACAAAAATAATAAATACACACACAATCATTTATTTCAAACTTAGTTGGTGTTAAAGAAAGGAAGTAACTAGGACTCCTGCACTTAACTTTAGAAACGTCTTAATTTTTAAAGACACCGTGCAGCACAAGTGTAAAATAAGACAGTCTCTTTAAAATTAAAAAAAGTGTATTTAGTTAACATGCAGAACCTTTTTGCCTTAGTACAATTTATTTTATCAGTGCACTGAGATGTATTCCTTTAAAAGTGATAGTTTTCAAACATACATTTGGAAACATACATTTTTAAACATTAATTATTTCCCTTATCCTGAGATCACAACTAATAGTAAATTGAAGAGGCCATTCAATTGGTATGTGCACTTTATGGGTGGCCTGTGTTCCTATCATACATTAACAACATTATAGTTTATTAAATCAAACATAGAAGCAGGTTATGTGCAGCGCACACCATGAATCATGTATTCCAAGGTCATCTTAAATGTGATAATGCAGAAAAAGGAGTGAAGTGAGACTAAACAATTGCCTAGGATCACACAGTTTGGAAAAGTGGGTGAGATGGGATTCATTCCTGGTTTTCTGGTTTTCCATTGTTTATTTCAGCCACTAGATGTATATCATTTGCTTCTCCTACACCTACCTTGCCCCCAATTCCCCCAGCCACCCCACTTGACCGCCACAGCCCTGGCATCAATGCGGCCCCCAGGCGTGCCACAGTCTAAACTTTTTTGCCCCTGGGAAAATGTTTGCGAGTACCCATGGTTTAGAGCACGTCTTATTCCTGTTGAGATGATCTTTTTAAATGAAAATGTGCAACAAACTAGTTGTTTAGGCTTAGCAACAATGTCTTATTCCTGTTGAGATGATCTTTTTAAATGAAAATGTGCAACAAACGAGTTGTTTAGGCTTAGCAACAATCAGAGAATTAAACATGCCCAGTATACCTGCCCCTGCAAAATGTTACAAATGGCAAAAATACACAAAAGCAACTAAAGATGAGCTTGGTGAGTGGGTCCAGAATGGTATGTTTAATGCTTCACTGACACGTCCAGGCGGGTGGTTATTGTGGCCAATAGATACCAATGGGTGTCATCAACGTTTTATTAACTCCTCGGGGGGTTTTAGGACGAGTGGGCCAGACCCTCGCTATATATCTCAAATAATCTATATCATTACAACATATAGGGGGTCATTATGACCCTGGCGGAAGGTGGAGAAGCGGCGGTAAGACCGCCAACAGGCTGGCGGTCTTACGTTGTGGAATTATGACCATGGCGGCTACCGCCATGGTCATCCGCCGGTACTCCGTTCCGCCCGCCAGGGCGGAGACGTCCACCGGGCTGGAGACCAGGGTCTCCAGCCCGGCGGCCGTCACTATACCGCCGGCGGTATTTGGACCCGGCTGACCGCCATGGATTTCATGGGGTTTGAAACCGCCATGAAATCCATGGCGGTAAGCACTATCAGTGCCACGGAATTCCTTCCCTGGCACTGATAGGGGTCTCCCCCACCCGACTCCCTCCCCTACACCCCCCACCACCCCTGCCACCCCCCAAAGGTGGCAGGACCCCCTCCCCACCCCGACCCCCAACATAACATCACTCATACACACACGACACGCACGCAGGCACCACCACCACACAGACATGCACACACACCAACAAACATGCAAACATCCTCACACACAATCAAACACGCACATCCACATTCAAACACACATGCACACATCAATACAGACATACCTACAGACATACACGCACTCACACACCCCCTCTACATACACACACCCTCATGCACGCACACAACACCCCCCCTACCCCCCTCCCGGGAGGGGACGGGAGCCATGGGGGCTGCTCCACCGATGCCACACCTCCACACCGAATCACAGGACGTGATTCGCTGGGCGGGGTTCTGTTGGTGTGGCGGTGGAGGTGGAGCAGCCTCCACTTCCCCGCCGCCCGCCAGTATAGCTGTTGGCGGCTCTCCGTCCGTAAAAGGACGGAGAGCTGCCAACTGTCATAATAGGCAGAGCGGCAAACCGCCAACACTGGCGGTCTTCCGCACGGCGGTCCCTCGGCGGTCTTGGAAAAAGACCACCGAGGTCAAAATGACCCCCATAGTGTAGGAAAATTATGCCAAAGTGGCTAAAATCATCCTCACTAAACGTGGTTAAATAACACCTCGGTCTCTTGTCTAACACCACTGACTTACAAGATTTCTTGTCAGATCCCAGAACACCACGTAGGAAGCGTTTCTTATATGCAGTATACAATGAAATATGGAAACTTTCTCAACAAGATGCTGCTGCCCGGTTAAGGCAAATAGATCAGGAAAATCTAAAAAAGGCATTAGCTGTTGTGGATAATGGGATTAACACCTTGTCCGACCGGATATATACAATTAACAACATTGGGGCTGATTCCTAGAATGGCGGGCGGCGGTCGCCGCCCGCCAAGAGGGAACCGCCAGAAGACCGTACCGCGGTCAAAAGACCGCAGCGGTCATTCTGAGTTTCCCGCTGGGCTGGCGGGCAACCGCCAGAAGGCCGCCCGCCCGCCCGCCCGCCCAGCGGGAAACCCCCTTCCACGAGGATGCCGGCTCCGAATGGAGCCGGCGGAGTGGAAGGGGTGCAACGGGTGCAGTTGCACCCGTCGCGATTTTCAGTGTCTGCCAAGCAGACACTGAAAATCAATGTGGGGCCCTGTTAGGGGGCCCCACGACACCCGTTACCACCATCCTGTTCCTGGTGGTGAAAACCGCCAGGAACAGGATGGCGGTAAGGGGGGCGGAATCCCCATGGCATGGAGGATTCCCTGGGGCAGCGGGAAACCGGCGGGACACCGCCAGTTTCCCGTTTCTGACCGCGGCTTTACCGCCGCAGTCAGAATGCCCCCGGAAGCACCGCCAGCCTGTTGGCGGTGCTTCCTCCGTCACCTACCCTGGCGGTCATAGACCACCAGGGTAGGAATGACCCCCATTGTCTCTTCTGCTATAGACATTATACAGTCTGATATGTCTTCTTTTTACCATGGACAGAGACAGATCAGGTCAATTATGCAGTTGGGTTGGAAGCTTCAAACATTGAAGGCGGATCACATTCCATGGCAGTACGTCAGTGCAAGGGAGATATTTTCTTCTTTTAATCTGACGCGACAACAACAGCTAATGGCTAAGAAAGAAGCGACTTATGTCATGCTTAACATCGAGAAATTAGAAAAGTTGCCTTTTACCGTGGCTAAAATACCATCGGCAGAGTGGTTAATACACAGGGTTATTAATCTGCCTATTTCCACACTACAATTCACCTCCTGTTTGAAACACATTCCGGTAGGCAGATATGAAAAGCTGGGAGATAGTTACATCCATGAGGTGTGGGAACTTCCCTTCTCGTACAAATGCGTCAATGGCATGAGAGAGGTCTTTCTTAGCGCTAGTGAATGCAAGACTTCTGTCAGCCATTCGATGATTTGTAAACAGCTGTCCTTGCATGGAGCGTGTAACACCTCGCCTGCAAACTTGGCTTGTTATCTGAAGGGAGTTCCAGTCCCCTTGATTAGACCTACCTTCCAGGTGCTTTCAAACGGCAGCTACGTCCTTCTCAATAGTGAAGACAGTTGTGGCATGCGAGCCGGAATAGTTTACGTTGTTTCGGTCTCTAAGGTCGTTACATGCTGCGGGAACGTACTGTTTCCCCCCACTAAACTTAAGGAGGTACCTGATATCTGGCCTAACATTGCTACTTCAAACGTAAAGTTTTTTGACAAGTTAAGTAGACTCAAGGCTTTATTGTTTCAAAAGCATGTAGCCCTAACATCTGCACGCAAGACCTACGCACTTCAAGTGGCAATGTCATCAGCAAAAATACAGTCCCTGTTAAATACAAACTTTCCGAGACACTTTGGTGAACTTGTGGGACGAATATTTAATGCGTCCAGCACGACTGGAATAGCAAATTCTTTCAAAGCTGTCGGTTCTGGTTTTGTTCACACCTTCTCCTCCATATTCGGTTTGATACCGTCAGCTATCCACTCAATTTTCGGTAGTATTTTTTGGGGATTTCCTATAACTTTGGCTTTATTAGCTGGCATCCTGCTGTTGCTGTTGTTTGTGTGCAATGGCTTTCCCGCCGCAACAAGGGCAAATGACGGCGCTCCAATCACCGCAGCTGTGTTGTGAACGTATGATGCAGCATTTTGGAGCAACACTCCTGGAGCATTTGGAGCGTGGCTGGTCTTTGTCATTCAGACCGGTTTTGTATTGTGTGCAGCCCGTGTTACGGTGCCTTTGATGCTCTTTTGAACATGCACTGGAATATTTCTTTCACAGCAGCGCCCCCCAGCAATAGATGTTGATCTGTTGATGTTTTTGCTGAGGGTTAAATTACCAGACATGCGCACTGAGGCTGCATTTGCTACGTGAAACTAATTATGAGTTACCCATCCTGGAGGAAGTTGCCATCAACTAATCAATGGGCACTCCACGGGATGCCACCTTGGTTGATACTGGGGCTATGGAAAACACTTGCTCCTCGATCATTTTTGAGGCGGACTTTCCGGTTCTGTCATCTGCCGAAGTGGAAGATCTCCTACTTTCCATGACTTAATTTGGAACTTTTCTAAATTGACATTATCATTGAATTTGGTTATAAGCCACATGCTCATGTTTAAATTTCCAAGTAGTGTGCTTGTGTGCCCTTTTAACTTGTCAAAATTGAGTAGGGTTTTATATATATCTTAGGTTGAGAAATTTTAGTTTTGGCTTGAACCACTTTCAACCGACAAGGGGAGGGTGTTGTGTAGCCATTTTAGTAATAGCTCCATGCACGTTAGTTTAATACACTAGGCCGCTGTGCACCTTGACCTAGATATATTTTATTCAGCTTTGCATTGTTATTTTTACAATAACCAGTTTTACGGTCTTGTTTTAATTTCTTCTAACTGTTTTGCTTAGCCCAGCACTGTGTTCTCAAACAACACATTCTTGGTCACTTTGTGCTTCAGTCAAGGGTACAGTTTGGTACACTGCCGGTGAACGTGGTAGAAGTTTAGTCTCCAACATTCATAGAAAATAAACATCCTTACGTAGGGACATTTTCTTAGAACATTGGCTATGTTATTATAAAAACACTTCCTAGTCCCATTACACGTTAAGAGGGAGATTCCAGCCAGGCAGCCACAACTGTATGCTTCGCTGCAGATGCTAATGCAGACTACAGGCCTTTGCTCAGGTATGAGGGTTGATGTCCTCTCGGGGGAACCTGAAAGGCAGGATTAGAGCTTAACATGCCATGCTCAAATTATGATTCAGATAGAAAATAGTCATCGACTCTAGTGGCAATTTGATAGCATTATTCTTATGCTTCACTCTCATTGTCACCATTTTAATATTGTTATGTTGTGTCGTTCTGGTTATTGCAGCTCACGCTTTGCTATCTAAAATGCAGTTGTTTTATTAAACCAGTCTTTAAAACTTCTACTGCTTTCATTGTCATTTATATATGAGACCAAATTGTGAATGAGAGAACCGGATGTGACCTGAGTGACCACGACTTCCCTGAGAAGTATGATATGTCATGCGCTCGGCTGCCCAATCATCTCTACCTTTCGGGAGAGATGAGGCACTGCTAGTTACCCGGAGCTAAACCCGGATTTGGAGCGACAGGTGTCACCCACCGTGGGTCAGACTCAGTCTCCCACACTGTGGACGATCTTGCTGCTCAAAATCCAGTAGTCTCATTAGAATAATGAGAGCCTACGCAACACCAGGTCCCTGTGGCAGAAAACTGTGCATGCAGGCCCTCCACTAGCAGGCCTGAGACAGGTTTGAAAAGCTAATTCTGTGGGAGGTGCAAGCAGTGCTGCAGGCCCACTAGTAGCATTTCATTTACAGCCCTGTGTATAAGGATACCACTGTACAAGGGACATACAGGTAAATTAAATGTGTCAATTAGGTATAAGCCAACCATACCAACTTTAGAAGGGAGAGCCCTTGTACTTTAGCACTGATCAGCAGTGATAACGTGCTCAGAGTCCTACAGCCAACAGCAGGAGGTCAGAAAAAAATAGTAGGAAGGAGGCAAAAAGTCTGGGAATGAACTCGCAAAATAGGCCCAGGTCCAACAATAAACATATACTTACCCTACTGTAACAAAGCAAAAATACTCAGGTATTGTCATTGTAGGTATATGAAATTGCAGACTGCCCAAATCAACATAAAATCATGTTAATACTGAGGCTCATTAGGAACTCTGCTGTTCTGTACATATGGAAATGCAGACATGTTCCTTCTAGAGACTCACTGGGGTTTATCTTGCAGAATGCAACATGATATAGTCTACGGCCATTAACATGTGAAATGAGTAATGTCTAGCAAGTACAGGTATTGTGCTTCAGCACTGCGTAACTGATATACACAAAGCCACACACATTGCTACATAGACTGACTCTGTGCTAGGTACTTGGATGAAGCATGACTAGCTACCTCAAATCAAACTGACCTGTTGGACACTTCTCCTAATGGAAATACCAGGAAGCCCATTACACAGCTCATATCATATCATTCAAGCAATAGCATGTGGCCCTTTACATATCCTAGCGTCTGTCCATACATGTCAGCAAGGAATGTCACCTTGACGTACATCACCTCAAACCATATCCATGTAGTCAGTGTGTGCATGCATGTTGTAAATCTCATATGTACATTGTCTTGTGCTGTATCTTGCAGGTCTTTGACAAAATTGAATCAAGGGTGGCAGGTTTTTTTGGGAGCCATTATGGGTAAGGCTATCAGTACATGGACTGTGTAATTGGCTGTATGCTGACAACACGGTGCAGACATGCATGTGGTCCTTTACACAATTGTCTTTTTGAAAAATAACACCACAAAGGTATGAGCATGTATCAAATATGGGACATGGGGTATATGACGGAATCAGTCAGGCTTTTAACTTTAAGCATTACTGTTGGACTTTTGCTTATGCAGGATCATCCCCAGACTTTTTTGCCTCCTGCCTCCTATTTTTTTTCTGACATGTTGCTGTTGGCTTTTCAACTCTGAGCACTTTACCACTGCTAACCAGTGCTAAAGTGCATATGCTCTCCTGTTTAAATTGTATGTAAGTGGTTTATCCATGATTGGCATATTTGATTTACTAGTAAGTCCCTAGTAAGGTGCACTAGAGGTGCCAGGGCCTGTAAATCAAATGCTACTAGTGGGCCTGCAGCACTGGTTGTGCCACCCTCATAAGTAGCTCTGTAATCATGTCTCAGACCTGCCACTGCAGTGTCTGTATGTGTATTTTTACACTGTAAATTCGACTTGGCAAGTGTACCCACTTGCCAGGCCTAAACCTTCCCTTTCCTTACATGTAAGGCACCCCTAAGGTAGGCCCTAGGTAGCCCCAAGGGCAGGGTGCAGTGTATGGATAAGGTAGGACATATAGTAATGTGGTTTATATGTCCTAACAGTGAAATACTGCCAATTTCGTTTTCACTGTTGCAAGGTCTGTCTCTCTCATAGGATAATATGGGGGCTACCTTTAAATATGATTAAAGTGTAGATTCCCCTAGAGAGTAGATGGGCATGTGGAGTTTGGGATCCCTGAACTCACAATTTAAAAATACATCTCTTAGTAAAGTTGATTTTAAGATTGTGAGTTTGGAAATGCCACTTTTAGAAAGTGAGCATTTTCTTGCTTAAACCATTCTGTGACTCTACCTTGTTTGTGGATTCCCTGTCTGGGTCAGTTTGACAGTTGGGTTGTTTTTCACCTCACACCAGACAGTGACACAAAGGGAGCTGGGGTGTAATCTGCATTTCCTGATTAGCCATCTCTGCTAGGAGGGAGGGGTGGAGTGGTCACTCTCATCTGAAAGGACTGTGCCTGCCTCTGACAATGCTGTCTCCAACCCCCTGGTGTGTGTCTGAGGCCTTGCCTGGGCAAGGCAGGATTTCACAAGAAGGTGTGAGTCCCCTTTGAAGAAAGGTGACTTCAAAGACTAAAATGGGTATAAGAAGGGCACCCAAACTTACAAACTTTAGAAACACTTCTGGAACCAAGAGGAACCTCTGCCTGGAGAAGAGCTGATAGCTGAGGAAAAAGTGCTGCCCTGCCTGTGACTGTGCTTTGTGGAGCTTTCCTGCAGTGCTGCTTCTGCCAGAGTAAGAGGGCAAAGACTGGACTTTGTGTGCCTTCCATCTTGAAGAAGAAATCTCCAAGGGCTTGATGTAGAGCTTGCCTCCTGTTGTTGAAGTCTCAGGGATAGCAAAGACTTCTTCCTGCCAGCACCTGGAGTCTCTGGAGAGACCCCTACTCTGCTCTGTGGTGCCCTTCCAGTTCCTGGGACCCTGAAAGGAGAGGCTGGCAGCCTAAGGACAAAAATACACGCACCGAGCGCCGTGCGGAGAAAAGATCGACGCGAATCCGATCGCGGCTGAGAAAACGACGCGACGCCGGCTCCGCAGCTGAGAAACGACGCCGCAGGAAACGCGACCGGAGAATCGACGCCCGGAGCAGGAGAAACGACGCGCAGCATCGCTGACGAAGGCTGAGAGATCGCAACCTGCGCCGCGGGACTTTCGGACCGTCGCGTGGCTGGCTTTTTCGACGCGCATCGCCGTGCCGAGTTGTTTTCGACGCATATAACCGTGCAGGGTTATTTTCGACGCACACCGCCCGTGCGGGGTTATTTTTGACGCAAACCAGGTACATTTACACGCTAGCAGCGCTAGTGTGTTGTTACAACTACCTAAAGACTCTTTTTATTTTAAACCTTTAAAAAATCATAACTTGACTTGTGTATGTTGGATTTTTGTCGTTTTGGTCTTGTTTTGTCTAGATAAATATTTCCTATTTTTCTAAACTGGTGTTGTGTCATTTTGTAGTGTTTTCATTAAGTTACTGTGTGTGTTGGTACAAATACTTTACGCCCAGCACTCTGAGGTTAAGCCTACTGCTCTGCCAAGCTACCAAGGGGGTAAGCAGGGGTTAGCTGAGGGTGATTCTCTTTTATCCTAACTAGAGTGAGGGTCCTTGCTTGAACAGGGGGTAACCTGACTGTCAACCAGAGACCCCATTTCTAACAATTACCATGTGAGGTTTGCTAAAATGTGCCCCATCTAGCTATACCTATTCTGTCTGCACTGAAATAGAAATCCTCACGTCTGGTCTAGACTTATCAGACAAAATATCCATACATTGCCATGTGGACAACTACACTAGCAATGTGCATCTGATAGGCAGATTGAAGTAGAACCATCCATTGTCATGTTCACATAGAGTTCCTCTACTACATACTTAAGACCACCATGGCATTTTGCTAATTTTCCCTCTGTCACCACATCTCACAGGTCACTGATTGCAGGATTCTGAAGGATGCTCAGGTACCTATGATGCTGGACGGCAGCTGCCATGCATCAGGATAAATGTGGGATAAATTGTGAAGCCAAGTAAGATGATTACTATGAACAATGTACTTACACACCTACACCAACACATGGGGATATGGAATGTTGTTTCGTGGGGAAATGCCTGCTCACAATGTCACACAAGTTAATTGATTCCCCAGTTTTGCCAGATGCCTAGGTACTGGTACATGTTAGGATCTCAAAACATGTTCCTGTTTGAATGGCATTGATATCTTCACATGCCTTTAATCCTTCACATTGTACCAAATGTGGTAAGCAATGATAAGCATATTCTGCATGCATGGCATAGCATGATGTGAACACAATAGTAGGACTAGCAAATTTGTATAGATGTTCACTGTGTATAGCTTCCCATACACATGTAATGTTGACTATTATTAATGTTGTGTAGGATATGTCTTACACCCTAACCACACCTATGCCCTGTTCAAATTAGGATTTGGGCAAACATACTGTCTCATGAAACTCTCAGGCTAACTCATGCCCCTTTTCTGTAACATACTTTTTGAATATATTTGTTAATTTTGGTCCATAGTATGGCTGATAGACATTTCAAGTTAAGACCATCTGTTGGTCTTGGTGCTGGTGTTGCTACATGTGCTATAAACATCAACACCATAGTTTGTAAAACATTAACACAGAAGATTCAGCTCCATTTATTGGCAAAACATGCATATTGACATTTGTCCCTATCTATTGCACATACAACTCTGTCCTACTTCATTTGTGATTTAACATCTATGGATCAATATT
This sequence comes from Pleurodeles waltl, assembly GCF_031143425.1. Taxonomy (NCBI): domain Eukaryota; kingdom Metazoa; phylum Chordata; class Amphibia; order Caudata; family Salamandridae; genus Pleurodeles; species Pleurodeles waltl. The sequence continues at coordinate 994,970,208 of NC_090446.1, forward strand.
TTTTCCAGTGAAAGATGATACCCCTTAGACGTCATTGCAACCAATATCAGAGATCACACACAATCCTTACAGAACACAGAAAAAATTCAGGTGACACTCACTGGTAGCATTGGGATCCCTGAAGGTGTTCACCTCGGCGTTAGTGTAGGTGCAGGACCAGCTACAAGACAAAAACATGGTACATTGCTCTTTGAATATTGAACATTTCCACTATGTACATATAAAGCACAGTAGATTGGCCTCCCAAATGTCTGGTATTGTCTGAACTTCGAACATGTAGCATATAGCAAGGTTAACATGGAGTAATGATGAACATATGTATGCATGTTGCAGTGCTTATGGATAACATCAGAGAAATTACGTCTTAGGTGCAGAGAGTGCAGACAAAGTTCAAAACTATCCTTCCTTGCTACGTGGTGCAAGGGTGTTTGTCTTTGATGGCTATTTGATTAGAATACATTGACAGACCACGCACCGCAAGGTATTAATTTGGATGAAACTTTCTCAAATCGATACATGTTCTAAAGAATGTTACATCCATCAGACAGTAGCCAAGCTTGATGTTTTTATCTTCATTTAACTTATTATGTTACTTCTGCACAGTAAATAAAAATTGGTCATTCATGCCCTGTACAGGTCACAAAGGAATTGTGACCATTTTCAAAATAACATGTACACCAAACATCCAGTATAACCTGTGGTGTGATCATATGTGAATGTGCTCCCCTGCAACATACATGATGGGTGTCCCCCCACAGTTTGGAGTCAGTATTGACAAAGCAGGCCAAGTGACAACACTCCCTGCACAGTGTTGGATGGGCCCCCAAGCACCTCTGGGCCTCCTCTGCACTGCATGGTCTGTTAGTGCTAGTGCTAGGCCACTGTGAACATGCCTCTGAGGCATGGATCTGTTTCTGAACAGAGTTAGCCTGTAGCATGGCATACTAACTCAAAAACATACATGAGCCTTCGAGTCATAAAAGCTTGAACAGATTTTTGCTAAAGACACACAGCTACAAGTTCATGGTATATATGTACTTACCAGCAGGCTTACCAACTTCAAGTCAGAGATGATCAATAAGATCTGCCTTCGGGCTGACCACATTTGCCCTTCTGTGCTTCAGTTGACGGACAGTCCATTCTACACCAAAGACACTTCTCATATATGGGTGCACCTTCTCCCATCACTGCTTCCTCTCTCACGTAGGGTAACCCTTGCTCACCCTACCCACTGTGGTGATCCTGTTCAGCATGTAGTAGACTAGGAGCCACAGGAAGCCACCAAACTCCTCCTTCTTCAGATTCTTGTATCTGCCCCTTCCCGACATATCCCTCCCCAAATAAAACACTCTTACCTAAAACTAAACTTAACCTAAAACTTCTCCCTACCCCTAAACACCCAACACCCTTCCTCGTTCTTGAAGTACCCCAACATTGGTTGAGAAAAAAAAGGATCCATAACTAGCAGCTCTTGTGGTTTACTCTATAAATAGCATTGTGCTCTCAAGGTAAGTATGGCAGATCCCAGCCTGTCCTGCTCAAACACAGGAAATTTTATATTCACTGTATTGCACATTCTAAGTATATATATATCCAGAAATTGTGTGCATATAATTATTTGTATAATAAAATACATTGATAGCAACCGTGTAGTTGTGGTTAACACTCACTTTCCAGTGAAAAGTCTTTTGATCTACTAATAATTTTGGGCTAGCTGGAGAAATATTTAGGAAATTTAACAGACTTGCAGTCCACCAAGGTAACCTTAGACATGTTATGTTTCATGCAGATCTGTTTTGGGGAAATGGGAGGACGTAGGGCTTGAGGGGGGGTTCAATGTTTTCCATTCTAGCTCCAATAGATATTTTTGCTGTCCATTACCCCATAAATTGCAGAATGAAATTGTTCCAAACATGGCATAAGTTTAGTCCGAAAAAAAGCTTTTTCTGGTGTGGTGTAAAACCTGTCATTTTTTAGATATTTATATTATAAAAGGGGTCAGCCTACTTTTAAGGGTTATAGTTTAAAACCCACTTACCAAACAGTGCCCCCAAAGTACCCTACGTGGCCACTAAGATGAAACAAAAAAAATTCTGCTACTGGGAATGTGGAGCAACAATTGTACCACTGAGTCACTGGTGAACCCCAGAGACTGTGACCTATGTAGGGTTCATGAACCCAACACACAATTGAAAACAAAAAACAAAACTTAACTACGCAGACCAGGCACTGCAGCCAATCTCTTTTGTGGAGGCACATGCCACAGGTAAGAAACCCTACAGTCAATTCCAGCTCCACATGAACAAAGGCCATGCTCAGCAAAAGGTGGCTGAATGGGAGGATGGGTGCGATGGAGGCTAAACCCTGTGGTTAACCCATTGCAGAAGGCACAGGTCATGGGCTAACGTAGGTTTTGTGGCCAAAAGTCTGCAATACCAAGCTGGATGTCAAGAATACCAGGGGCTAGGCATAGGGTGGGCGGGTGTAGGCCCTCTCAAAGGTCTAGAGCCTGGGCCACATCCTGTGGTCAACCTCCGCTGTCGATAGCAGAAACCCGTGTGCAGCGGTGGTTATCTGCCTGGGAAGATGGGTGAAGGGGTGGTTTGCAGCACAAAAGGATTGGGATGGGTGAAGGGATGGGCATAGTGGGATATAAAACAGGGGTCTTAAGTTTAATATCATAAAAGAGAGGCTACATTTCTGGTCAGGCCAGATACCTAGGTTGCTTACCTGATTTATTGGGGTAGGGACCTACCTCACTTGGCACCAGTCAGGACACTAGGGTGATGCCATCCTTCCTAAATGAATGATTTCCGTTTTCTTAGTACTGATTTTAAAAAAACAATTGTTATTCCTCTATATGACTGTTAAGAGACAGTTTTGGAATATGATATAATGGATAGCACTGGGATCAGCAAGATTGAAAATGATTTGTGTGTCATCAGGGGGAAAGAATCAGAGATCCAAAATACGATTTTAGATCTCCATCTTATATTTGCAGATGAATCTGGCGTTGATTAAGCTGAATTTAAGATGCTTAAGAGAGGGGGCTGGATTAGCTGTCAGGGATGGAGGACACAAGCTAGCTCGGTTTCAGTAGCTACCCTCTCTACATCTTGTACAATCCTAATCCCTCCCAAGCATGCAAGAGACCATCTGACCCCTCCTGGCCGTTGCTTGAGTTCTCTCCAGTTCCCACCTCTCCCTGTGAAAAGGGAGGGCAAGGGGGGCACATTACTGGGAAATAAACAGCAGCAGTTTATTACATTGTGCATCAACTAGGCACATAACTAAACATTGCAATTTCGAGTCATACAAGTTAAATGCATGATCTAGGGATTCTGTTTACTTCAGGTTATCCTGTGGTTTGCTTGTTATGCTATTGGTTGCCAGTGTTCCTGCACAGCCTTTTCCATGTCAGCCTTTTAGGTCAGGTAGTAAGCGTTTTGCAGCTAGGCTTCCCTTGCTACCAGATCACAGTGGATGGCCCTCCCCGGCCTTGTCCGTGCTGCAAGTGCTGTGTCCGCCCACTCCTGGCCATCAGGAGTTTCCCCAGGGCGGTTGGAAGGGTGGAGAGGCCGCTTTTGTTACTGTAAGGCCGATTTTGTAGCAGTGCAGTAGTTTTAAATGTGCTGCAGAGTTCCTTGTTTATCCAACAGTTTTCACGCAACAATAAAAGTGCCAAGATAACTCTGGTGATTACTGTACTTGCTGGAGAGAGATGGAGTTTTGTCCAGTGGCAGTTTTGACTCATCTAAGGTAGTGCACAGGGTTAGTATGCCTGCTGCAAAGAATGTGTACTATGCAGGTCACAGAACAGTATTTTATATGTCACAGAGATCCTTTTGTTAATGTGCAGCTCATGAGTTACAATCATAAACTAGCAAAATGAGCTATGAACTGCTATCAAAATGATACATGCAAACTGCATAGTACAGGTTAGAAAGTTATGTTTTTCCCCAGTGTTTGTTTATCCTAGTTTTGCAAAAAAGGGTTTGTTTGGGTAGAAATACATTTGTATTAGTAAAGTCAACTCTAACCACTGTGTTAGATTCTGAATCCTGAGTTTATGCTTCCCCAGACACACACTCTTAAAAAATGCTTACCAGTTTGGATGACATGCGAATCCTACATATTGTAATCCCCTTTACCTTATGTAACATTTGTATACACTGTTACACACGTATGATTCATTGTTCCTGTATGTGTGTCTGGTATAAAGTTCACCAACACACTACGCTGGTAAGAGAGGCACTATAAACACATGAAATACATGTGAGAGGGGCTAAAGAGAGATGGGAGGCACTGTTGGAGGGTGGTGGTGAGGAAACCATTGACGAGCCCCAATAAAGATTGCTTTATTCTGGTGAACTGTGAGGTCATCATTTACTATAATTTAAAAACGAATACAATTGAATATATAATGAAAAAAAATGTGACATGTTTTTCCCCAAATTTTCTTGGGGTGGGGAGAACCCCCAAGTCCTATTGTAGTTGTCAGGCTAGCTTGCTATGCACCCTATGGGGGCTGGTCGAACAATATTTGCCAGGGCTGCTTTGGGTTCCTAGTCCAGTCCTGGGCACACTAGACCAGTTCCTACATGCAGGCAATACTGCACGGGCTCATATCAACACGATGATAGAGACAGAGCCTGGAGAAGCAGGGACAATTGTAAACGCAGACACAGCAGTTACACTTTCTGAAGTAACCCAAACTAAAAACTGGTACTGTTGGAGAAGATATCATTGTGCTGCGCAGGGAACTTTGTCAAGCAGTTGCCTGCATGTCTGGGATGGAGTATATGGTGACAAACATGCAGCAGATTCTTTCTAGGCTGTCTTCAACTTCTAAGGAACTCAAAGCAAGAATAGAGAAAGCTGGAGAAAGGACTAGGAGAGACAATCTCTGTGTTGTCAGTTTTTCGGGGATGTTTTTGAAGTGTCTAAGCCCAAGACCTTCCTGGAAGGCTGGTTGTAATCAGTCCTACCATCAGATTCCTTCTCTCACTGCTTCATTGTTGAGTGATCTCACTGGGCACTCTCACAGAAGCCACACTAGAGGCCCTGCCGAGCCTATGATACCTCAGTTGATTATTAAGAGAGATGGGGAAATGATTCTCTGCTTCGCTCGCAGTCAGGAATTGTTGGTGTTCAAATTCCATAAGGTCATGATATTTCCAGAATACACAAAGCTTGTTCGGCACCAAAGGAAGTGCTTAATGGAGGGGAAGCAAAACGCTTTGGGGCCTATTTATGAAAAATGGTGCTGCACACAGTGCAGTGCCACTTTTTCTTACGCCACTTAGCGTCCCCCTAACGCCACCATGGTAGCACCATATTTATAATACAGTGCAACATGGCGGTAGTTAGGGTGACTAGCGTCAAAATCTTTTACACTAATCTGGCGCTTTGCAGGATTAGCATCAATAATTATGAAGCTACTCCTGCAAAGCACCCAGAGGCCCATTGTAATCAATGGGAGCCTCTTTTTAATGCCTGCACTTAGCAGGACCAAAGATGATATGGCAGACCAAAGATAATATGGCAGGACCAAAGATGATATGCCACCTAGCTACACCCACTATAGCACAAAGGCTGCAACCATAATAGACTATACGGCTGCGTCTCTTCCCTTGCTATCTTGTGTGAGTAAATTTAAAATTAAAAGTACTCCCCACAGCGATCACTCATACCAACATACAGAACTGGACTTGAATGCCCCACATTTCTTGCCTGCTGTTGCTATACTAGGAAGTATTGCGTCTATCAACTTAAAATGTTTGATTTGGTCCTCATTACCGCGGTTGTGTGAAAAGATAAAAACTATGTTTGAATCAGCAACACTTCAGGACTTGCCTGCAGTGGAAGTGTGGGCCGCCTCTCTAATTTCGTTATCTTCACTCAGCTTTGCTAAGTGTCAATCCCCAACACAAAATCGGATTGTGTCTTCAAGTCTATCAGAGAAAATTCTAAAATTAAGAAAGGAAATGAGGCACGAGCTCAGAGTAACAAAAAATAGACCTTTCACAGCACCGACTCTTCATGTGTCCAAATAAAGCCCCTTCGAAAATACTACAAAAGTCAGGTATGGTGTGAGAGCATCAAGAGGGAGGACAACTTCTTGCTCAAATTACTCTATAGCTCAAGAAGGGCCAATTTTAGGGCCTTTTGGGCAACAGTTAATGGCATTGACTGGCAGTCAAGAGCAATTAACTGTTCATCGATTCCCAAAAATAAATGGGTGGACTACCTGGCCAACATCTTTTTCAAACTAGACTCATTTGAAGCAAATTCACATCTGAAGGAGCCTGCAAGTCCTAAGGTCCTCTAGCAGATCGATGTTGGATACAGCACCAAGGTAGTCTCCCAAGTAATTAGGAGGAGGCATAGGGATGGTGCCCCTGGTCCCAATGGCCTTCCACAGCCAATATTTAAGGCTGAGCCGGAGTATTGGTCGACTACACTGGCAATCCTTTACACTGAAGTAGAGTGCAAAATAACCATCCCTGACAGTTGGAGAGGATCTATCATCAATCCGATATTCAAAGGGGGTGACAGAACAAATCTAGACAACTACAGACTGATTGCTTTAATTGACAGTGAGGCTAAATATTTTGCCACGCTGATTTTGGACGGTCTGCTCAACTGATCCAATTCAAACAACCTCGTCCCCCTGAATCAAACTGGTTTCCAGAAAGGTTACGGCACAATGATTAATATTTTAGCACTAATTGACATTGATGACAAAGCAAAACGACTAAAGAAAAAGTTACATTCATGCTTTTTGGACTTCAAAAGCGCCTTTGATCAGATGGACAGAGCAATTCTTGGGTGCAAATTGTGAAGCTGGGGCCTGCAGGAATGGCTTCTCCGGAGCATCGAAATGCTATACAATAAAACCTGGGTGCAGATTAAGATAGAAGATGGCTCAAAAATTTAAAGGAGGATTCCAACAAATATAGATTTAAAACAAAGATGTGTTCTGGCCTGCACCTTTTTAACCTCTTCATGGCTGACCTCTCCCCAAAGCTAGATGCGACCAATTCACACTCTCTGTAGGAAAGTACCATCTTGCCTGGCATGTTACCCCCATATTTCACTGTATATATGTTGTTTTAGTTGTATGTGTCACTGGGACCCTGCCAGCCAGGGCCCCAGTGCTCATAAGTGTGCCCTGTATGTTTTCCCTGTGTGATGACTAACTGTCTCACTGAGGCTCTGCTAATCAGAACCTCAGTGGTTATGCTCTCTCTTTGCTTTCCAAATTGTCACTAACAGGCTAGTGACCAATTTCACCAATTCACATTGGCATACTGGAACATCCTTATAATTCCCTAGTATATGGTACTGAGGTACCCAGGGTATTGGGGTTCCAGGAGATCCCTATGGGCTGCAGCATTTCTTTTGCCACCAATAGGGAGCTCGGACAATTCTTACACAGGCCTGCCACTGCAGCCTGAGTGAAATAACGTCCACGTTATTTCACAGCCATTTGCCACTGCACTTAAGTAACTTATAAGTCACCTATATGTCTAACCTTTACCTGGTAAAGGTTGGGTGCTAAGTTACTTAGTGTGTGGGCACCCTGGCACTAGCCAAGGTGCCCCCACATTGTTCAGGGCAAATTCCCCGGACTTTGTGAGTGCGGGGACACCATTACACGCGTGCACTATACATAGGTCACTACCTATGTATAGCGTCATAATGGTAACTCCGAACATGGGCATGTAACATGTCTAAGATCATGGAATTGTCACCCCAATGCCATTCTGGCATTGGGGAGACAATTCCATGATCCCCCGAGTCTCTAGCACAGACCCGGGTACTGCCAAACTACCTTTACCGGGGTTTCACTGCAGCTGCTGCTGCTGCCAACCCCTCAGACAGGTTTCTGTCCTCCTGGGGTCCAGCCAGGCTTGGCCCAGGAAGGCAGAACAAAGGACTTCCTCAGAGAGAGGGTGTTACACCCTCTCCCTTTGGAAAAAGGTTTCAGGGCTGGGGAGGAGTAGCCTCCCCCAGCCTCTGGAAATGCTTTGATGGGCACAGATGGTGCCCATCTCTACATAAGCCAGTCTACATCGGTTCAGGGATCCCCCAGCCCTGCTTTGGCGTGAAACTGGACAAAGGAAAGGGGAGTGGCCACTCCCCTGACCTGCACCTCCCCTGGGAGGTGCCCAGAGCTCCTCCAGTGTGCTCCAGACCTCTGCCATCTTGGAAACAGAGGTGCTGCTGGCACACTGGACTGCTCTGAGTGGCCAGTGCCAGCAGGTGACGTCAGAGACTCCTTCTGATAGGCTCTTACCTGTGTTGCTAGCCTATCCTCCTTCCTAGGTAGCCAAACCTCCTTTTCTGGCTATTTAGGGTCTCTGCTTTGGGGAATTCTTTAGATAACGAATGCAAGAGCTCATCAGAGTTCCTCTGCATCTCTCTCTTCACCTTCTGCCAAGGAATCGACCGCTGACTGCTCAGGATGCCTGCAAAACCGCAACAAAGTAGAAAAGACGACTACTGCAACCTTGTATCGCTGATCCTGCCGCCTTCTCATCTGTTTTCCTGGTGGTGCATGCTGTGGGGGTAGTCTGCCTCCTCTCTGCACTAGAAGCTCCGAAGAAATCTCCCGTGGGTCGACGTAATCTTCCCCCTGCAACCGCAGGCAACAAAAGACTGCATCACCGGTCCTCTGGGTCCCGTCTCAGCACGACGAGCGTGGTCCCTGGAACTCAGCAACTCTGTCCAAGTGACTCCCACAGTCCAGTGACTCTTCAGTCCAAGTTTGGTGGAGGTAAGTCCTTGCCTCCCCACGCTAGACTGCATTGCTGGGTGCTGCCTGATTTGCAGCTGCTCTGGCTCCTGTGCACTCTTCCAGGATTTCCTTTGTGCACAGCCAAGCCTGGGTCCCCGACACTCTAACCTGCAGTGCACAACCTCCTGAGTTGTCCTCCGGCATTGTGGGATCTCCTTTTGTGACTTCGGGTGAGCTCCGGTTCACTCCTCTTCGTAGTGCCTGTTCCGGCACTTCTGTGGGTGCTGCCTGCTTTTGTGAGTGCTCCCCTCTTCTCCTCACGCAATTGCCGACATCCTGGTCCCTCCTGGGCCACAGCAGCATCCAAAAACCCTAACCGCGACCCTTGCAGCTAGCAAGGCTTGTTTGCGGTCTTTCTGCGTGGGAACACCTCTGCAAGCTTCTTCACGATGTGGGACATCCATCCTCCAAAGGGGAAGCTTCTAGCCCTCTTCGTTCTTGCAGAATCTACAGCTTCTACCATCCGGTGGCAGCTTCTTTGCATCCTCAGCTGGCATTTCGCGACTCGTGGACTTGGTTCCCTTGTTCCACAGGTACTCTCGTCCAGAAATCCACCTTTGTTACATTGCTGGTGTTGGTCTTCCTTGCAGAATTCCCCTATCACGACTTCTGTGCTCTCTGGGGAATATAGGTGCACTTTACAGCTACTTTTCAGGGTCTTGGGGTGGGCTATTTTTCTAACCCTCACTGTTTTCTTACAGTCCCAGCGACCCTCTACAAGCTCACATAGGTTTGGGGTCCATTCGTGATTCGCATTCCACTTTTGGAGTATATGGTTTGTGTTGCCCCTATACCTATGTGCTCCTATTGCAAACTATTGTAACTATACACTGCTTGCATTACTTCCTTTTGCTATTACTGCATATTTTTGGTATTGTGTACATATATCTTGTGTATATTTGCTATCCTCATACTGAGGGTACTCACTGAGATACTTTTGACATATTGCCATAAAAATAAAGTACCTTTATTTTTAGTATATCTGTGTATTGTGTTTTCTTATGATATTGTGCATATGACACCAGTGGTATAGTAGGAGCTTTGCATGTCTTCTAGTACAGCCTAAGCTGCTCTGCTATAGCTACCTTCTACCAGCCTAAGCTGCTAGAAACACCTCTTCTACACTAATAAGGGATAACTGGACCTGGTACAGAGTGTAAGTACCCCTTGGTACCCACTACAAGCCAGGCCAGCCTCCTACAATGGTTGTGCAGCAGTGGGATAAGTACTTGCAACTACTCACCACTTTGTCATTTTGTATTTTTCATAAGAGAAAAATATACAAAACAAGTTCAGTGTATGTACACCTAACCAAAAAGTTTTGCTTTTCTTCTCTTACTCTATTGCTAAGTGCTGAAAAGTACCTCTAAACTTTCAAAAAGTTTCTTAAAAGTTGAAAAAGATTTTTTTCTGTTTCCTTAAAAAGTTCTGAAACTTTTTCTTTCTTTTTCTGTCCCTTAAACCTTTTTCTATCATGTTTGGTACAGGTCCTACTCTTGATCTGGCCAGCACTACTTATGACCACCTTGGCTGGAAAGGTGCAAGGAGTCTCTGCATTGATAGAGGTTTAGGGGTGTGGAAGAATCCCTCTAGAGAATTGTTGATTAATATGCTCATTGAAAATGATAAGGCCTTAGGTGGCACATCAGGTGAGAAATTAGCAGATGGTTCACACTCTGATTCTGGGGTAGCCCCAGTAAGAATGTTAGGTGGTATTCTTTCTAACCTGCCCCTTAGCAAGCCACCTAGCATCACTAGTACTAATGTGAGCTCTCATCACAGTAGGGGTTTCACTCCTGCAGGCCAGGTTGTTAGAGTGCCAACTATTAGGGACAGGTCTCCCTCTGTTCATTCACACCATTCTTCTATGTCTAAGCATGCCCAACCCACACTGATGACAGAATGTTAGAAAGGGAGCTCAATAGATTGAGAGTGGAAGAGACCAGGCTGAAGCTTAAACAGCAACAGCTGGCTCTAGACAGGGAAACTTTAGACTTAGAAAAAGAAAGGCAGAGGTTGGGGTTTGGACCCCATGGTAGCAGCAGCAGTATTACAGATAGTAATCCTGTGAAAGAGCACAATTCTAGGAATCTGCACAAGATAGTTCCCCCTTACAAGGAGGGGGATGACATTAACAAGTGGTTTGCTGCACTTGAGAGCGCCTGTGTTGTACAGGGGGTCCCTCAAAGGCAGTGGGCTGCTATCCTATGGCTATCTTTCAGTGGAAAGGGTAGAGATAGGCTCCTTACTGTGAAGGAAAGTGATGCCAATAATTTTACAGTTTTAAAGAATGCACTCCTGGATGGTTATGGCGTAACCACTGAACAATACAGGATTAAGTTCAGAGAAACCAAAAAGGAGTCTTCACAAGACTGGGTAGACTTTGTTGACCATTCAGTGAAGGCCTTGGAGGGGTGGTTACATGGCAGTAAAGTTTCTGACTATGAAAGCCTGTATAACTTGATCCTGAGAGAGCATATTCTTAATAACTGTGTGTCTGATTTGTTACACCAATATCTAGTGGACTCAGATCTGACCTCTCCCCAAGAATTGGGAATGCAGGCAGACAAATGGGTCAGAACAAGAGTGAACAGAAAAGTTCATACAGTGGGTGACAAGGATGTCAAGAAGAAGGATGGTAAGTCTTCAGACAAGGGTGGGGACAAATCTAAAAATGAGCCTTCATCAGGCCCACAAAAACACTCTGGTGGGGGTGGTGGGTCCAAATCCTCTTCTAATCAAGTAAAAAAAACATGGTGCTATTTATGTAAAGTAAAAGGCCATTGGACAACTGATGCCAGTTGTCCAAAGAAAAGCACCAAGCCTCACACTACCACAACCCCTTCTGCTACACCTAGTGCCCCTAGTAATAGCAGTGGTGGTGGGAGCAAAGCTACTAATAGCCAATCCAAGGGAGTAGCTGGGCTCACTTTTGGTAATTTAGCTGGGGTTGGTCTTGTTAAGGAGACCACAGAGGCTGTGTTAGTCTCTGAAGGTGCCATTGATTTAGCCACCTTGGTTGATTGTCCCCTTAATATGGATAAGTACAAGCAACTTCCCCTAATAAATGGTGTTGAGGTTCAGGCCTACAGGGACACAGGTGCCAGTGTTACCATAGTAATAGAGAAACTGGTCCACCCTGAACAACACCTACTTGGTCACCAGTACCAAGTGACTGATGCTCATAACAACACTCTTAGCCACCCCATGGCTGTTGTGAATCTCAACTTGGGGGGGTTACTGGTCCAAAGAAAGTTGTGGTTGCCTCAGATTTACCTGTAGACTGTCTACTAGGGAACGATTTAGAGACATCAGCTTGGGCAGAAGTGGAGTTGGAGGCTCGTGCAGCAATGCTGGGCATTCCTGGGCATATTTGTGCTTTGACAAGGGCTCAGGCCAAAAAGCAAAAAGGACAGGGTGACTTGGATCCTGGAACAATGGACCAAGTGCTCCCTAAAGCTAGGGTTAGTAAAGGTAAAACACTACCTACTATCTCTCCCTCTACAGATGATTCTACTTCTGAGGAAGAAGAATTTCCCCCCTGTGCAGAACCTTCACCAGAGGAGCTGGAAGCAGACACTGCTGAGCTTTTGGGTGGAGGGGGGCCTGCCAGGGAGGAGCTGAGTGTGGCACAGCAGACCTGTCCCACACTAGAGGGTCTAAGACAGCAAGCTGTCAAACAGCAAAATGGGGATGTCAGTGACTCTCACAGAGTTTACTGGGAGGACAACCTCTTGTATACGGAGGCAAGGGACCCAAAACCTGGAGCTGCCAGGAGATTGGTTATTCAACTGCAATACAGAGAGTTCCTCCTAACTCTAGCCCACGACATTCCCTTGGCTGGACATTTGGGGCAAATGAAAACATGGGATAGGCTTGTCCCCCTGTTTCATTGGCCTAGAATGTCAGAGGACACAAATGAATTTTGTAAGTCCTGTGTCACCTGTCAAGCCAGTGGCAAAACAGGTGGCACCCCAAAGGCTCCCCTTATTCCACTGCCTGTGGTTGGGGTTCCCTTTGAAAGGGTAGGGGTTGACATAGTTGGCCCCCTTGACCCTCCTACTGCTTCAGGCAATAGGTTTATTTTGGTGGTAGTGGACCATGCCACCAGATATCCTGAAGCAATTCCTCTAAGGACCACTACAGCTCCTGCAGTGGCAAAGGCCCTCCTGGGAATATTTTCCAGGGTGGGTTTCCCAAAAGAGGTGGTATCAGACAGGGGTAGCAACTTCATGTCTGCATACCTGAAGGCCATGTGGAAGGAATGTGGTGTAACATACAAATTCACCACACCTTATCATCCACAAACAAATGGACTGGTTGAGAGATTTAACAAAACTCTCAAAGGAATGATAATGGGACTCCCTGAAAAACTCAGGAGGAGATGGGATGTCCTGTTACCTTGCCTCCTTTTTGCTTACAGGGAGGTACCCCAAAAAGGAGTGGGCTTCAGCCCCTTTGAACTCCTATTTGGACACCCTGTAAGAGGTCCTCTAACACTTGTAAAGGAGGGTTGGGAACAACCTTTAAAAGCTCCTAAGCAAGACATAGTGGACTATGTACTTGGCCTAAGATCTAGAATGGCTGAGTATATGAAAAAGGCCAGTAAAAACCTTCAGGCCAGCCAAGAGCTCCAAAAGCAATGGCATGACCAGAAGGCTGTTCTGATTCAGTACCAACCAGGGCAGAAAGTGTGGGTCCTGGAGCCTGTGGCCCCAAGAGCACTCCAAGACAAATGGAGTGGACCCCATATTATTGTTGAAAAGAAGGGAGAAGTCACCTACTTGGTTGACTTAGGCACTGCCAGGAGTCCCCTTAGGGTGCTCCATGTCAATCGCCTGAAACCCTACTATGACAGGGCTGATCTCACCCTGCTCATGGCAACAGATGAAGGACAGGAAGAAGAGAGCGACCCTCTCCCTGATCTCTTCTCTTCCACAGAACAAGATGCTCTAGTGGAAGGTGTAGTTTTGGCAGATTGACTTACTGCTGAGCAGAAAGACCACTGCATAAATCTCCTGGGTCAGTTTTCTGAACTCTTTTCTACTGTGCCAGGCACCACTTCTTGGTGTGAGCACACTATAGATACTAGAGACAGCATGCCTGTCAAAAGTAAGATCTATAGGCAGCCTGACCATGTCAGGGACTGCATAAAACAAGAGGTTCAGAAAATGCTTGAACTGGGAGTGGTTGAGCACTCTGAAAGTCCATGGGCCTCTCCTATGGTACTTGTACCAAAACCTCATTCCAAAGATGGGAAAAGGGAAATGAGATTTTGTGTGGATTACAGAGGTCTCAACCAGGTAACTAAAACTGATGCTCACCCTATACCCAGGGCAGATGAGCTAATAGATACACTGGCATCTGCCAAGTATCTAAGCACCTTTGATTTGACTGCAGGGTATTGTCAGATCAAGTTATCAGAGGATGCTGAAGCAAAAACTGAATTTTCGACTATTGGAGGGCACTACCAATTCACAGTAATGCCCTTTGGTTTGAAAAATGTGCCTGCCACTTTTCAGAGGTTGGTGAATACATTACTGCAAGGGTTGGAGGCTTTTAGTGCAGCATATCTAGATGATATAGCTGTCTTTAGCTCCAGCTGGGATGATTACCTGGTCCACCTATGGAAAGTTTTGGAGGCCCTGCAAAAGGCAGGCCTTACTATCAAGGCTTCAAAGTGCCAGATAAGGCAGGGGAAAGTGGTTTATCTGGGACACCTTGTAGGTGGAGAACAGATTGCACCACTTCAGGGGAAAATCCAAACTATCATAGATTGGGTTCCCCCTACAACTCAGACCCAGGTGAGAGCCTTCTTAGGCCTCACTGGGTATTACAGGAGGTTCATAAAGTACTATGGCTCCATAGCAGCCCCTCTTAATGACCTCACTTCAAAGAAAATGCCTAAAAAGGTATTGTGGACAGCTAACTGTCAGAAAGTTTTTGAGGAGCTGAAACAGGCCATGTGCTCTACACCTGTCCTAAAAAGCCCATGTTACTCAAAGAAATTCATTGTTCAAACTGATGCATCTAAATTAGGGGTAGGGGCAGTCTTATCACAACTCAATTCTGAGGGCCAGGATCAACCTGTTGCTTTTATCAGCAGGAGGTTGACCCCTAGAGAAAAGCGTTGGTCTGCCATAGAGAGAGAGACCTTTGCTGTGGTCTGGGCACTGAAGAAGTTGAGCCCAAACCTGTTTGGCACTCACTTCATTGTTCAGACAGACCACAAACCTCTACTTTGGCTAAAACAAATGAAAGGTGAAAACCCTAAATTGTTGAGGTGGTCCATATCTCTACAGGGAATGAACTATACAGTGGAACATAGACCTGGGAGTACCCACTCCAATGCAGATGGACTCTCCAGATATTTCCACTTAGACAATGAAGACTCATCAGGTCATGGCTAGTCTTATTGTCCTTCGTTTGGGGGGGGGTGTAGGAAAGTACCATCTTGCCTGGCATGTTACCCCCATATTTCACTGTATATATGTTGTTTTAGTTGTATGTGTCACTGGGACCCTGCCAGCCAGGGCCCCAGTGCTCATAAGTGTGCCCTGTATGTGTTACCTGTGTGTTGACTAACTGTCTCACTGAGGCTCTGCTAATCAGAACCTCAGTGGTTATGCTCTCTATTTGCTTTCCAAATTGTCACTAACAGGCTAGTGACCAATTTCACCAATTCACATTGGCATACTGGAACACCCTTATAATTCCCTAGTATATGGTACTGAGGTACCCAGGGTATTGGGGTTCCAGGAGATCCCTATGGGCTGCAGCATTTCTTTTGCCACCCATAGGGAGCTCTGACAATTCTTACACAGGCCTGCCACTGCAGCCTGAGTGAAATAACGTCCACGTTATTTCACAGCCATTTACCACTGCACTTAAGTAACTTATAAGTCACCTATATGTCTAACCTTTACCTGGTAAAGGTTGGGTGCTAAGTCACTTAGTGTGTGGGCACCCTGGCACTAGCCAAGGTGCCCCCACATTGTTCAGGGCAAATTCCCCGGACTTTGTGAGTGCGGGACACCATTACACGCGTGCACTATACATAGGTCACTACCTATGTATAGCGTCACAATGGTAACTCCGAACATGGCCATGTAACATGTCTAAGATCATGGAATTGTCACCCCAATGCCATTCTGGCATTGGGGAGACAATTCCATGATCCCCCGAGTCTCTAGCACAGACCCGGGTACTGCCAAACTACCTTTCCCGGGGTTTCACTGCAGCTGCTGCTGCTGCCAACCCCTCAGACAGGTTTCTGCCCTCTTGGGGTCCAGCCAGGCTTGGCCCAGGAAGGCAGAACAAAGGACTTCCTCAGAGAGAGAGTGTTACACCCTCTCCCTTTGGAAAAAGGTTTCAGGGCTGGGGAGGAGTAGCCTCCCCCAGCCTCTGGAAATGCTTTGATGGGCACAGATGGTGCCCATCTCTGCATAAGCCAGTCTACATCGGTTCAGGGATCCCCCAGCCCTGCTTTGGCGCGAAACTGGACAAAGGAAAGGGGAGTGGCCACTCCCCTGACCTGCACCTCCCCTGGGAGGTGCCCAGAGCTCCTCCAGTGTGCTCCAGACCTCTGCCATCTTGGAAACAGAGGTGCTGCTGGCACACTGGACTGCTCTGAGTGGCCAGTGCCAGCAGGGGACGTCAGACTCCTTCTGATAGGCTCTTACCTGTGTTGCTAGCCTATCCTCCTTCCTAGGTAGCCAAACCTCCTTTTCTGGCTATTTCGGGTCTCTGCTTTGGGGAATTCTTTAGATAACGAATGCAAGAGCTCATCAGAGTTCCTCTGCATCTCTCTCTTCACCTTCTGCCAAGGAATCGACCGCTGACTGCTCAGGACGCCTGCAAAACCGCAACAACGTAGCAAAGACGACTACTGCAACCTTGTATCGCTGATCCTGCCGCCTTCTCAACTGTTTTCCTGGTGGTGCATGCTGTGGGGGTAGTCTGCCTCCTCTCTGCACTAGAAGCTCCGAAGAAATCTTCAGTGGGTCGACGGAATCTTCCCCCTGCAACCGCAGGCAGCAAAAGACTGCATCACCGGTCCTCTGGGTCCCCTCTCAGCACGACGAGCGTGGTCCCTGGAACTCAGCAACTCTGTCCAAGTGACTCCCACAGTCCAGTGACTCTTCAGTCCAAGTTTGGTGGAGGTAAGTCCTTGCCTCCCCACGCTAGACTGCATTGCTGGGTACTGCGTGATTTGCAGCTGCTCCGGCTCCTGTGCACCCTTCCAGGATTTCCTTTGTGCACAGCCAAGCCTGGGTCCCCGACACTCTAACCTGCAGTGCACAACCTCCTGAGTTGTCCTCCGGCATCCGGTTCACTCTTCTTCGTAGTGCCTGTTCCGGCACTTCTGCTGGTGCTGCCTGCTTTTGTGAGGGCTCCCTATCTTGCTCGGCGCCCCCTCTGTCTCCTCACGCAATTGCCGATATCCTGGTCCCTCCTGGGCCACAGCAGCATCCAAAAACCTTAACCACGACCCTTGCAGCTAGCAAGGCTTGTTTGCGGTCTTTCTGCGTGGGAACACCTCTGCAAGCTTCTTCACGACGTGGGACATCCATCCTCCAAAGGGGAAGCTTCTAGCCCTCTTCGTTCTTGCAGAATCTACAGCTTCTACCATCCGGTGGCAGCTTCTTTGCACCCTCAGCTGGCATTTCCTGGGCATCTGCCCAATCTCGACTTTGTAGCGACTCTTGGACTTGGCCCCCTTGTTCCACAGGTACTCTCGTCCGGAAATCCACCTTTGTTGCATTGCTGATGTTGGTCTTCCTTGCAGAATTCCCTTATCACGACTTCAGTGCTCTCTGGGGAATATAGGTGCACTTTACACCTACTCTTCAGGGTCTTGGGGTGGGCTATTTTTCTAACCCTCACTGTTTTCTTACAGTCCCAGCGACCCTCTACAAGCTCACATAGGTTTGGGGTCCATTCGGGGTTCGCGTTCCACTTTTGGAGTATATGGTTTGTGTTGCCCCTATACCTATGTGCTCCTATTGCAATCTATTGTAACTATACACTGCTTGCATTACTTCCTTTTGCTATTACTGCATATTTTTGGTATTGTGTACATATATCTTGTGTATATTTGCTATCCTCATACTGAGGGTACTCACTGAGATACTTTTGGCATATTGTCATAAAAATAAAGTACCTTTATTTTTAGTATATCTGTGTATTGTGTTTTCTTATAATATTGTGCATATGACACCAGTGGTATAGTAGGAGCTTTGCATGTCTCCTAGTTCGGCCTAAGCTGCTCTGCTATAGCTACCTTCTACCAGCCTAAGCTGCTAGAAAGACCTCTTCTACACTAATAAGGGATAACTGGACCTGGTACAGAGTGTAAGTACCCCTTGGTACCCACTACAAGCCAGGCCAGCCTCCTACACTCTCCGAGGATGGGGAACCTGCTTATATCACACCTCTCATATGCTGATGACATTGTGTTATTGATCCGACATATACATGTACAGAAGGGATAAATGTATATTTGTATATTTGTATATATCCTAAGTGAAAAAATCAATGAATCACTGGAAACAATTTCTGTCCTTACCATTCCGATTATTTATTAATTGTCTTTCTTTGTCTTGTCTCTCATCACTTATGATAAACATTGCAAAACTATACACATGACTGAATCACAAACAATATATACAAACAATTAACCATACACAAGTAATTCCAGAAACATTCCTCAAAAACATTGTCAACGTGTTTCTGCCTTTCAATTTCTGGCCTCTCCAGGACATCAAAAACAGTGCCTACATATACAATGTAGCAATATGTTACTCACTGATCAACAAAATCAGGATAATGTGACAATCATTTCCACCAGGGCTACTAAAACGCCCTGTTCACCATAGCATCTATGGCATGTGTTTGCCATCCTTAGCCATGCATGCAACCACAAAAACACAAAACCACAAAGAAGATTTGTGGCATACCCATCAATCATGCTCAGTTAGTGAATATTCTATTACAATGATGTGCGTTCTTGTTAAGTGCCCAAGTTGATAAATATATGCACTATATCACTCCAAGTGTTTGCCAGCACACCTCTTTTGTGTGTCAAGCTAGCCTTATACTCTTCCTTATTTTTATTTTTATTATTAAGCCCATGCACCAAGCCAACAGCTGACCTTATCTTCAAACATGGAGTTCGTTTTCATGGTGCTTTTACTGACAGCAATTGCTGTTACTTCAATATATTTTCTTGTTCACTGAAAACATCCATAAAATGTTTAAAATCATTGTTTTATAGGTCATGGTTCATGCTGAACTTGTAAGAGTAGTAGAGCTTCATTTTTACTTATAACTTGCGTTCGATTTCTTTCTTTATAAGAGCCCTCCACGTGTGGATACCTTTTTTGCCGATTTCACCACTTTAGCCTTACAGATCACCTGTATTGGGATCCGTGCGTGTACTTTAACTACCGTTATTAAATCCAATTTAGCTCGGCAAAGAAAAGAAATTGAGCCACACGACAATAGTACTTTTCTAACTCTGTAAATAAAATCAAGTTGGGCGGCATGAGCCTTGAAGTGCTATAGATATCTGGGTTTTACTATAGACAACAAGGCTAACCTTACGCCGCTAAAGCAGCACATCGCTCAGAAATGTAAAGCGCTGACATTAGATATTTGTGAGCTTGACAAAAGGTTAAAAGGGTCTTTGTAGAAACCTTTACTGTCTGTCATGTCGGCCAAATTCCTTCCAGCTACCACATATGGAAGCGCAGCACTATACAGGTAAGATGCCTTGCTCCTGGATCAGCAACAAATAAAAATATACAAACAAGTCTTCAATCTTCCCCGCACTGCTTCCAATGCTCAAATTAGGCTGGAATTTTGCCTTAAACAACAACCGCTGGACAGAAAAGTACATACGATAAAGACCTGGTATAAAATAAAAAGAACCAATACCAGCCCTTTAGTCCTGGCTTTATGAAATTCAGTAAGCAATGATTCAAGGTCAGTATACAACAGGTACTCGCTGCAAGAGACACAAATGACACACTATGGGACTCTAATATGTCATATCCCCTTCTGTGCTGTGTATTAAAAAAGTAAATAGGTCTGCAATCCTTGCTAGATGATAAATGCAAATTTGCACGACGCTCGCATGCCTGGTATCTCATGCATACTTACACCACTCTGGCACCATCGCAATATCTGATCTCAACATTTTCAGTACACATCAAAAGCCACCTGCTTGCGATACGGCTAGGATCCCTTCCATCTAGAGCGGATCAACCACTGTGGAAGAATGGGGGAGGGACGACATGCAGGCTTATGCAACGCTGTCATGGAGGACATGGTCCATTTGATCTGTATATGCCCGGCCCTAAGAGAAGCATGTCGCCAACTGCTGAAACTAGCCGTTACGAAAAACAGGATACGTTTTTGTCGGCCAACAGTGATGACAAATTTTGATTCAACTGATCCGCAGATAAACTGTAGACTTGTTAAATTTTTGTCTGCACAGACCAAGGGCCATATGTACGAACACTTTTTCCCATAGACACTGAATGGGTAAAAACCTTTGCTACATCTGGCCCCAAATGCTTAAACTTGCGGCCTGGGACTGTTAATACACCATGAAGATTATGTTCTTGAAACATTCAGAACCAGGCACATCGAAAAGTTTGCACTTTTAATAATTGATTAGTTACTCTTATTATTGTTTTAGCATAAATTCAAGAATTGGATATGAATTTTAATTGTGTTTAGTTTTATTAAATATCACTATCCCTATATGTTGTTAGGCCGGCAACACAAGGGAAGCTTTTTTAATATCCAGCTGTAATAATCATATAATTAATTAATTGTCTCTTTTGCTAAGATTTTAATTAATCATGCAAATACATAAATAAATAAATATTTGGATGCCCGCACTTAGCAGGCATTAAAAAATGCAGATATAAATGGCGCCGAGGAATCTCATAGACTCCTTCGC
This sequence comes from Pleurodeles waltl, assembly GCF_031143425.1. Lineage (NCBI taxonomy): Eukaryota > Metazoa > Chordata > Amphibia > Caudata > Salamandridae > Pleurodeles > Pleurodeles waltl. The sequence continues at coordinate 994,990,982 of NC_090446.1, forward strand.
ACCATTTTTATGCCCCCCCCCAGCGCCGGAACGCCCCCCTTGCACACATTATGCCTGGCGCAGGCATAATGCGTCGCAAGGGGTTACGAAGTGGCGCAGTTCATGTATTGCACCACTTTGTAAATATGGTGCAGTGTTTTCCCCTTCTAACACCATATTAGCGTAAAAAAAAAAAAACGCAAATGTGGCATTGGAATGGCGCAAGGGCTCCATAAATCTGGCCCTTTGTAACCTAAGCGTTATCAATTGCTCCTCTACCCAGCTAAGCTCGAAGTCATATTTCATTCCTGCACCTTCTTTTTTTTAATCTCCCAAACAAGTGTGGTAAGAGGTGGAGGGGAGGATCACTTCCAGGCCCAATACTCTGCTGCAGCCTCCTGCGGTTCATCCTTTGCTGGCTGACCCCTTGGAGCTTTCCAAGCTGACCAGACACCGTCCCAGTCACCACTCCAGTTCTGCCTAGCGGGTATATTGATGACTTCAGCTAGTCGCTGGGCTAATTAGAGAAGTGAGTCAGAAGACAGCGGTGTGGTGGTGGGGGCTGAAGAAGGTGGATCTGATCTGTAACACCTGCGGCCGACTTAAGGGGAGAGTTCTCCTCCTGTTGTCTGTTGTCTTGCTGAGATTTCATGCCTTGCACTCCTTACTCTTAGGGACTGCAGGGCTATTTCTACAGGATCTCACTGTGCCTTTGAGGTATTATCGGGTGTGATTGATACATAAATTATGTGGAGGTGAACCGTTGGGAGAATTATTTCTGTGTGATTGCCTGTCCATTGAGCATGCACCAACCTCCAGCTTGTTTCCATTTGTTTTTTGGTCCCTACCCCAGCGACTTGGTAGAAAACCCATACATTTTTTACGGTGAGTTTCATCAGGATCCTCTCTAATTTGGGATGAGGTAAGATATGAACTATCAGTGCCTTGTTTTTTTTTTTTTTTTAGATCTGGTGCTTTTCTCCTCAAATGGTAGTATCCTATGTGTATATCTTCTCTGATTCTGATGACTCTTCATGTTCATAAAGTATGAAAGCTCTTCCCCTGTGTCCAGTGGTTGAATGCAACATAGGGCTGATACATATTGAGCCTCAGAACCTGGAATGTTAATGGGTTACTTGATAAACTCAAAAGGAGTATGGTATTAAAAAAATGTCCAAGAAAGCCCAAGCTGAGATATAATTTCCTAAAGAAATGCATCTTCTTGGTAATAGGGTCCCCTTTCTCAGACAAGGATTAGCCAAGTTTCCACTCTGGGTTTGCAATGGATTCCAGGGGAATTGCCATACAGATACAAAGCAATGTTTCCTTCCAAGCAGTAGTAGGTTAATCAGTGAGGGAAATATGTGGGGGAAACTGGAACTGAGTGATGGGTGAGCTTTGTGAAAGAATGAAGTGTTCTGTTGCACCACAGCAAAACCCTTCATTGATAGCTTGGTTTAAGAAGGCTCTGGGGCTCTCCGAAATATGACACCCATTCCACTTACATGATTGGGGCGTCACCTTTTACCCTGAGGCTCATGCTACTTTTTCTCATTTAGACGACTTTCTACTTACCAAGATAGACACACAAAAAGTGGTGGGTGTGCAGATTCTCGCCCGGAGTTGTTCAGACCACTCCCCAGTGAAGCTTTGTCTCTGTCTCAGTCTATATGGACTTGTGTTGAAATAGAGAATCAGCAGGGGATGTATGACATAACAAGGCATTCCATTACCATGAATAGGACTTTGCATGACTTTATTCATTCCAATGCAGTCATGCCTTTACCACACATATTATTGCCACGTACGTCTTTACAATGCATTAAAAAACAATTTCAAACAGAAAATTTAAAAATAATAAATTAACTTTATAAACGTCCACTATCAATAGTTTCAAAATGAATAGAAATATAGAAATTTTTAAAGTAATTTGAAAATGCCCCTACCAAGATGGTGGACCACTGTACATGAGGAGGTCATGATTAAAACCTTAAAATTCATATTCCACTTAAATGATAGGTTTAGGAATGGTTTTAATGTAAAAAAGTCAAACTTTCTGCCACATATTTAAATTTATTTTGGTTTCATCTCTAAAATCGTATATACACGGCTGCCCTCCATTTTGTGGATTACCACTGAGATATAATACACACTTGAGTGAACAGCATACACTGCCTGACTGACTTTGTTTTCAAACTGCCACCTATTGCTGAGCGTAAGTATTACTTCACATAAATATAATAGTCAAATTAAAAGGATTTTTGGAAAACATTCCTTTTAACAATGAATTAATATTCTTTCTAGTACTTTTCTGAAAATTGCCAAAATATTTAACTCAGACTGAGGCATCAATCATTTCGTGAGAAACAAACTAAGAATAACATTGTAATAATAAAGTAAGTTATTTGTAAAGTGTTATTATATAGTATTACAAATAGTACACAATATTTTAAACAAAATTATATACTTAAGAAAAAAGAGAGGTAAAAATATCAAACAAGTGGGAAAAGGTGGTAGACACTGGCTGGTTGGCTGGGGGGGGGACGGTGAGGGGAGAGAGTGCGGATTTACTAAATTCAGCTCCACCCTGTGCCAACTTGGGAAAGTTGCTAAACACTGGGTGGGGCATATTTATCATTCCCAAATCCACTCTGTGCCAACTCGGAGAAGGTCCTGGACACTCGCCTCGGGACAGATTTACTATTCCTAACTCTGCCTCATGCTAACTCAGGGAAGGTGGTGGACACTGGCTGGGTGGAGGGCAGGTTTACTATTCGTAACTTCACCCTGTGCCAACTCAAGGAAGATGGTGAACACTGCCTGGGAGTGTATTTACTATTCCTAACTCTGTCCTGTGCCAACCGAGAGAGGGTGCTGGGCACTGGCTAGTGGGCAGATTAACTATTCTCATCTCCTCTCTGTGTCAACTCAGGGAAGGCCTTGGTCACTTGTAGTGGGGTAAACTTGCTAATACAAATACATATTCTATTTAGTTTACAGCCCTTTATCAAGGGAAACATTATCAAACTGAATCTTGACAAGGAATCAACCTTCACATCCGAAATTCAAACACTAAACCTTCAGGTAATCTATTTCACAAAAAGTTTCCAAAAAATCATAATCCATTTTTTCCAGTTCAAAGCAGGCAGACAATTTCCATTATTGACTCTTTTCAACCATAATTAAAAAACGTTTTTTTGTCCGAAGGCTCCTGGTAACCTGCCAACGCCAAACTCAAAAAGCTGGGACCAAAGCCCGCAGTCTGTACTACTCAGGCTAGGAAATGCCAGTCTACCTGGTTGAAGACGTTTTCTGCGTCTAAGTGACCAACACGGTCAGGATTACTTTTTTGTTTGCCTTTTTTGACCAGGTGGACCACCCTCCTGGGGTTATTATGCATTTGACAATAGCCAGAAAGAAGTTGTAGACTCTCACCACGTAAGGGCTCAGTAGGTCCCCAAATGTTTTATAAAAAATGCCCATATACCCGTTGGGTCCAAGAGCCTTATTAATTTTAAGGGTCTTAATGGCATGTTTGACCTCCTGGTCTGCAATAAGGTCTTCTAGCTGGGAACATTGTGGCTCAGTAAATTTGGGGAGGCTTCCCTTTGTAGGTATTCAGTTTGAGCTTCTATGCTGGGGTACTCATTCTACGGTTGGATACATAAGAGAGGAAAGCCACAAACTTGTCTTCCTCCTTAGTGAGCCTAGTATCATCGTTTATAACAATATCTTTAACATAGTGGGGTTTCCGTTGTATGCATAGTAGGCAGGCCAAGTGGGGGGCCTATTTTATTACCATGTAAGTAATGTCTGTTCTTTAGTTAGAGGAGAACACGTTTGGCCATGTCAGTGTCTATAGTGCGTATCTGCCTTGGAGCGCCACAAGCTGCCATTGCTTAGAGAATGTGGGGGATAATTTGTAATCTCTTTCTAGTTCTGTAAGATCCCTCTCAAGAGCCTCCCATTGTTGCTGCCTGAATATTCTAAAATATGACAGTTTATTTATGCAAGTCCTCAGCAGTACCACCTTAAAGGCATCACATAGCTGTGCCAGCAACCTGTGCGGGGTGTCACTATGTTGGGAATAGCCCTTTATGGATTCCATTAGCTCGGGACAGAGAAAAAAGTCACTAGTCAAGCCAGGATTATATATCCATCTGAGAAATCTCAGAGACAGGCTCCCCAGATCTTATGTCACAGTTACTGGGACATGATCAGACATACAGATCTTGCCATCGATTATGTCCATTATGCACAAAGAGGGCTACTCTGTTGTTTTTCGTAGGGCTGGATGAGTAATATGCCTGGGGGTATAGTTTGTGTCTGAAAACTAGTCTCTTCTCCATGCTTTAGGTATGTTTCCTGAAATTCAATGAGATCGTACCATCCCTGCTTCATAAATTGCCAAATCTTGGTCTGTTCATTAGGAGCGTTCTACCACTCAACAATGAGTGAGTGGACCGTAACCATACCGAGTACCATGGAGCATGATTATTAGAAGCCTCCGCCCCCAAATGTGCAGGGTAGTCACAATGGAAACAGACGGAGACATGCAGTGTTTGTGCCTGTCGAGAATCCAAATGGCTATGCAGGACATGAGAAGTGCTCACCTCATTAGGAGTGACAGCTCTCTATCTCCCCTCCCATCCAGACCTCCCCCCTCTTATCCCCAGAACCCCAAACAGTGTGAAACAAATAAACCAGAATAGAAACATAATACCAAACAATCTTACAATAGCAAAAGACTCCATGTCTGAGTGAAAGGGATCCCCCTTTTTCTCGAGGAGGATATGTGACCACTGTCAACAGAGAAGAGGGCGTGGTGGTGTAGCGTGACCAAAGGGTTGTATGTAGTATCCCTAATATTACCTCATCAGTGCCCTTCTATAGGTATAGTTATTGTAGCATCAAGTCCTGAGGGAGCTGCCCCATTTCCCTGCGACGGGGCACCTGTATGGGGCCATATTCACAAGTCATAAGTGTTCTTTCCGAAATGTGTTTCTGTTCTTCCTGGGCCCCAGCTGGTGTTATGACTTTTGAACTTGCCAATGGGGAAATGGTCGGGTCTTGCAGCTCAGACCTCAGTCCAATTTAAACCCCAGAAGTTGTGCTACCACCGCTAGACCCGAGATCTGATACCACTAGTTTCCATTATCAAACACAATACCGAATGAATAGAGCCATCAATACCTGATTTTATTTTGGTGGAGGTGATTTGTGATTGGCCCGAACTGCTGCCGTCTGAGAAGCATTACAGGGGAAATGTCATAAAACAGTGTACGGGGTAGCCCTTGTGTTGGTTATCATCTTTGGATCTGGCGGCCTGGAGGACCCGTTCCTTCCTCTTGGACTCATGGAACTTAGCCAACACATCCCGGGGTCTGGTCGATCCCTCTAGTTGGTGGGGGCCCATGCTTGAACCTGCTATAGCTTGATCGAGTTGGGATCAGCACGTATTAAAGGTGAAAAGAGTCCAAAAACGAAGTGCTCAAGTTCTGAACCCTATGCCCCCTCTCAAGGACCCCTAATTCGGATCTTATCCCTATGGGATCAGTTTTCCAGGACTTCAGCCTTTCTCATAAATGTCTCGTTTTGGGCATGAAGTTCTGTGCAAGTGCCCATGGTGGGTGGATCTTTTACCATCAGAGCCTCTAGGTCACTTTCAACCTCAACAATTCTATATTCCACCACATACAGATCTCAGCTTAGCAGGGCGATCTGTTCATTGAGGTATGATCTTAGGGTGCTCAACTCTGTCCAGATATCTGCTGTAAGCTTCTCCCACAGTTTCACTTTAAATTTAAATCTTTTGAGGCTGGCCAACAAATCTTCCTTCGTCAGGGCTCTACCTGTCTCTTGCACAAAACATGCAGCAGGCTCATAGGTAACACACTAATCCCTGTAGTTGCCTGACTGTCTACAATAATGAGTAAAAAAGTGATTATTTCTGGTATCAAAAGTGTGCAGCTTCACCAAGGCCCCTGCTGCATAGGGAGCCTGAGAGTTAAACGGAACCCCAATGATATAAACAATAAAAGGTGGTGCACCACTAGGAAAGCAGCTATTTACTGGTCACCAGCCAGTGTGACTAAATCTTTCTCCCAGTGCATTATGAGCCTATATGTTAGCCTTGGGTAAACTGAACATATTGTATCCTCCTTACTGAGCTACAGCCTTCCAAATGAAAGGAACACTTTGACAACCCTTGCCTGAGTGTGTGCCGAAAGAATTTCTTCAAAACCTTCTAAAGAGGATCAAAATATCAGTTACTTCTGTATCACACTCACCTGCGATAAGTCTATATAGAGCCATGGAAAGGGCCTTATAAAAAAAAAAAGTCCAACATTTTGATGTGTTGGTTCTCACTTGTAATTACGTTCCGTGTAAAGCTATTTGACCCACGCCCCCCAATTTAAGTCTTGTCTGCATGCTAGAAAACGGCAATATATATGAATGAATGACTAGGGCAAATGTTGGCACTAAACTGATTGAGGTCACTCTGGTCTACACAAGTCTTACCAGAAGCTGAAGCCGACAATTTGAATTGGTAGCCACATAAAAATTCTAAGGGGAATACTGATAATCTAGTATGAGGCATTTGATCAGGCTTTCCAGTCTCCTGGGCCTCTTGTAAATGTGAGAACTGCCAATATAATCTGCACACTTCTACACATCCGTCCTGTAAACTGTATGCATGTCTAAATTTGCTACCCCACACCATGTGCTGTAATTTTGAAATCTTTTGCCAGAGGTTGATATTTAAGCACCCCATAAACTCTAAACTAAGATCACTAAACCTCTGTCTAAAACTGTGTTCTTGGTAGCCTTTTGTGAACCAAACGCAAGGTACTGTTGTAGGAGGCTGGCCTTGTTTGTAGTGGGTACCCTAGGTACTTACACCTTATACCTTATGTATTTACCCATGGTTCTAATAATGTGGTGTATGTACATATATGTGTGTGTATTCATGTGTGTTTGTATGTATGTATGTGTGTGTGTATGTGTATGTATATATATATATATATATATATATATATATATATATATATATATGTGTATATGTTGTTTCTGTGCTTGGCATGTTCGAGGGTCATTGCATGGCACCTGGGTGGGTTGTTATGCTAGATATCTATGAATCCCTGCTCTCATCTTATCACACTTATCTACCCATCATCATATGTCATGTCTCTATCAAACTATCCTCCATTCCCACTCTGACTCATCCCAAATCCTTTCTACTACTTTCATCTCCTAAATAACTCTGCCTAAGCTCTTCCCTCCGCTTCCACAACTAACTCACCAAACCTCACTCTACTACCATGACCTCCCACACAACCCTACTAAATTCTTCCTCATTTATCTCACCTTGCTACTATGCTCTCCCTAACCCTTCCACAGACTCTTCCCTCCTCCATCCCCCTTTACTCATCCCAAGCCCTTGAGTTTAATAAATGAGGGATATACTCCCAATTAACACTTCTGGATTTCTTTCCTCCTCCACCCCTCCATTACTCCAGTCAATCTAACTAACAAACTCTCATATCTGCGGCTCAAATTAACTCATAATAATACTAAAACTGTACTCATATTTCCAGATACTAATCCATCACTAATTCTTGTTGGGTTCAAGAGTAGCGTGCTACTCACCGAAAAGCGCTTCGACGCCTCGTCAGGGGTAGTAAGCGCTATATAAATACTATTACAATACAATACAATTCAGATACGGTAGATAAAGAGAGTCCAATTCCCCAGTACTGGTGATGAAGCAAACCTTCCATTTATTTCTTTCCGTTTCCAATACTTAATATTCGCACAGTAGTCTTATTACGGCAAAAGGTACATAGAAATGACAGCCAACGCGTTTCGCCCATCAACATAGGACTTCTTCAGGGCTGTAATGTAACATAGAACAAAGATATACAGAATGTAAAAAAAAAAAAAGAGGGAAATGGTTTCTTAGATAAAAGAACGATAATACGCTACATACCAACAGGACCTGAGTCCCTATTCCAGACAGAGCAAATATATGTGACGGGACATAAACGTGCATATATATTACCATATCAAAATAAGAAGTGTCTTGAAATGCTCAAATATGTACAGAGTACAGTGTATTAAGAAGAACCGGCAAGGAAAGCAGAGAAGGATTAATAGAAGTGCACCGATAATATGATAAGCCAGGGAAGCGAAATTTCCACCCAGTGCGGAACTAGAGTTAGAAGTCGAAAAAACAGTGTGAAAAGATAGTACAAGAGAGAGTGGGCGTACCAAAGTAGTATCCAGTCGGTCATGGTCAATAATATTCGATGACAAGGTCATTTGTAAAGTGCCTAGCAGAGGGAAAATTTAAAAAATTAGAAGAGCCAAAAGGCCGTTCCTGATATAAACTATAGAGGCATATCAATGCTGATGAGAAGGAGAAAGTATACTAAAAGGAAAAACTAAATCCCATCAGTCAATAATACTAGAATTGCACTGAAAATAAAAAGTGAAAGAAAAAGAAAAATTACTTGTTAAGTGCCCATCAAAAGGCAGTTAATTTAGCTGGAGAAAACATACTTTTTCTAGACGATCTCAGGAAAGATATCAAAAGAGGCACAACACAGATACCTGTAAGCCCCCATTAGTGGAGGTAAGAAAGCCATAAATCCAACCGCCCAGACAATGTCAAACATGCAATGAATAAGAAAATATTTTACCGGGAAGAGTACTGATAAAGTGAATAAGGCTGGGTCTATGGCCAGTAGCACGGTCAGAACGACTGTTTACGCCGAAACGGGGCCGGACAGGAAAACGCCAGTCCCGATGCGTAGCAGCAAAACCCCCCGCTGGTGCACAGTTTCAAATATTAATAAAAAACCTCCAAATCCGTTAGGTATCCGGAAAAAGCTTGACAGTATTCTGAGTGAAAGTCTTACTAACAGTGCATAAAACACCGAGCATCGGTGCTCCATGGACAGAGAAATAGAAAATGGACTGAAATACAGGGGCCATCTTAGAGGTATCTACAAAGTATTACTGTAAGGACAGACTGGATGCCACAAAATATTGAGAAGAACAGAGAGAAGGAAAGCACAGAGACGTGGGGAAGGGGAGGAAGAGCACATGTTTTACCCATTAAATATTCAATGTACTGATAAGACCAAATAAATTGGCAGCAGGGGCAAATTACAATATTCAAAAACATAATGGTCGAGACGTGTTAGTTACAGAGAGATCAGTACAAGTCTTGAACATGTTACAATGGTATTGTACAAGAAGTAACTGGGCATTTTAAGGTATGCCATATGTGTCAAATAGATAATGAAAAAACAAAATCTATATACAGATCTTGATAGTAAGCGAATCAAACCTATTCGTCACATGAAGAACTGTACAGGTCTGATGATACATACGACAGCATTACAAGTAACAAATTGAAATGTAATCTATACATCATAACATTCAGAATATATGGATGAATATTTTACAGGCCATAAGGACTAATTCTTGATACACCATACAGTAAAGTCCTTAAAGACAATTGTGAACTCGTTCTAAAGACAATAAAAAATTGACATTCAATTACTAGACATAATAATCCCAATCATGCATGGTCTTGTTAATTAGAACACAGACACTGTGTTATAAAAAATAGTGGAGTTCATGATCAGTGTTGTGGCCCAACTCCACCGCTCGTAGACGGCAGATCCAGGCTGCCTCCCTCAGACGTAATTTTAATTCCCTGTTGCCCCCTCTAGGATGCATTGGAATATGGTCAATCCCCTGAAACCAAATCTGTGCATCATTAGGGTGGACCAATAATATGTGAGCTGTTAGTGGATAACTACTATCATTGTTCCTAATAGCACGTAGATGTTCCTGTATTCTGAGTTTTAAAGAATGTTTGGTACTTCCCACATAGATTATATTACATACACACCCTAGGACATAAATCACGAATTTCGTATTACAATTGATAAAATTCTTAATAGTATACGTCCTGGTATTGTTGTAACAAAATTCTTTAGATTTGTCAAGACCAAAAGTACAGATGTTACATTCATGACAAGTGAAAAAACCCTCAGTTTCGTGGAGAGCCATGTAGTTGAACTAGGGACAGAGATATAACTGGGACATAGTTGATCCCTCAATGTCGTCACTCTGCGGTAAGTAATCTTAGGTTTTATAGGTATGTGCCCTTTAAGACCCGGGATTTCAGTCAGTAGAGACCAGTGACGTTTTAAGATTTAAAAAATATCCTGGCTATAAGCCGTATATATTGGGTCACAAATGACAATAGTTCCATATGGTTCTTGTTGTCTCTATGGGGTTTTGAAGTCAGAGTATCTTTCCTGGGTATAGTCATTATGCGTTTTTCCGCTTGAAGCTTTGTGTTTTGTACCTCCTGATTAGCTGGGTGATTTCTACACATCAATTATCTAATGAGATTTTTTACACAAAATGAGAAAAATTTGCATCTCTTTAAAATTATTTTTAAGATATATTGATTGACCATATAATCAAGCCACATCACAGGAGGTAACCATGCTTTCCAATTAAGTAGGGGAACTGACACAAGACCTGCTTAGAGGGAGGTAAAAAAACTAAAACTGCCATCAAGGGTTGGCATTTACTCCTTTAACAGTTCAATTGGTAAACAACAGCTCAATATGTGCCATTTCCTGGAAAAAGGAATGACGTTTTTAGGAAATGAGGCAGCACAATCTTCAACAGGTACTCTGAATCCTCGAGTGTCCAAAAACAGTAAAGAAAGGCCTCAAAGGCTATTGGTCAAAATTCATCGATTTTCTATGTTGGGGGGTTCAAACTACCTAGAAACAATTAGTTAGGTCCTTCAATATTGATCTTACACATTTACATGATTTTTTCACAATCCACTTACCAAGAGTCTTGGGTAACCCAATAGTCAAGTAAATGTAAACAGTGACAAAACACCCCAAAAAGATATACATTGAAAAATCACACAATTTATTTATAAAATCCATAAGAACCTGAAAAAAGTGTAACTTTTTTTCCAAAAATAGTATTTCATGAGCACATGAAAATTAAAAAAAACAAATTATCAAAATGTTACGGTGTCTTCTCTTCTTGATTGTTGTCTTCTTTTTTCAATTATGTTTCAAAAGAAGTATTTACAATTGTATGATCCATCTTTTCAAACATAAAATGTTAAAAATAACAACTGCCCCAATGTGCACCTAAGAACAGAATCTGTATGGGAATGTAAAACTGAAAAAACAACATTATATTACATACTTATAAACATCATTTATCTTCAACCTGCCTCTGCCGTCTCTGTATAAAATAAAGTGCCCAGCCTACATATTAGTATTTTTTTTTAAACTCAATCTTACCTGACAACAGCTCCTAGCACTTCCAATATTGACCACAACACTCCACCAACTGCAGAAATAGATCCACAACCAAGAATAAATACCTAAAATGTAAAAGCTTAAATTAATGAAAAAGGATGGTTATTTTCTTTTTTTAAAACATAACAGTTGTATTATGAGTTAACAATTTCACATTTATTAAATGACAATTATATTTTTATGAATAACAAATTGTTTTAAATATTTTTTAGTTGCACTTCTACATGTAATAAAATTATTTAAGTTGCCTAGATATTGTTTTTTTGTTTTTATTGTTCTTTTTAAATTACTTTTTTAATATATTATACTTATTATTGATGTTAACCTTAAATTCACGCTTTGGAAAGAAACCTTGAGGAAGATGGACTGGGATGGGTAGATGACTAAACAAACACTGCTCTGGGTGGGAACGGCACTGCAACAGGTTACTCCACTAACGGGGTTCCTCAAGTGGGATACTGTAAGGACATCCTGTCTTTGAGATGAGATGGTGGGTACGATCCTCAAATCCTACCAAGACCAATACAATTAACAGAGTAGCAATGTTTTGTTATGTACAATTTAGTCATCCAATAACGCTGTACATCTCAGGAATGGATGATCTCCCATAGTTCAATCCTGCAGGGGGTGAACATTACTTCTGGGAGAACTAAGCAACCATAAAATCACTTAAATTGATTTCTTTAATTAATAACATGGCTGTCTCCTTTGAGAAACTGCACTTAGCATTGGAGGGTGATCCAGGCCCCCTTGCAGATGAATACTGGGGGAAACTCGAAGGAATTCAGCAATATCGACCAGGTTTCCCCTCACACAACTACAATACCTTCTTTGTGTATATCTCACACAGCATAGTTTGTGGAGGGTGGGTGTTGTGGCTTCACTCTCTTGCCTTCACTGTTTCGCTCAGGATGGGGATTTCATGTACGTTACAAGGAGTTGTCTATCCCTGACCCCTATTGAGAAAAGATACTACTTTGTTTTACTTATGTGCTGGATTGGGTGTTCCAGCTTGATCCAAAGTTGGTTCTTTTGCCTATAGCTGAAGACTTGTATCTCTGATGACTCTGCTCTTTCTGAAGAGGAGAGTCATATAGAGGAGAATAGAGTGGAGTGCATGGAGTAGCGTAGAGTGGAGTGGAGAGGAGTGGCGTATACTGGTGTACAGTAGGGTGGCACAGAGTAGAGTCAACTGGCAGGGAGGAGCACAGAGTAATATGGTACAAAGTGGAGTGGCATAGAGTGGAGTGTCACAAAGTGGCATACAGCAGAGTGGAGTGGTGAAGAGTGAAGTGGCTTAGAGTGGTGTGGAGTGTCCTTGAGTACAGTGGCGTAGTGTTGAGTGCCATAGAGTGGAGTGGCACAGAGTAGAGTTGTGTAGAATAGAATAGTGTAGAGTAGAGTGGCATTTAGTGGAGTAGTCAGTGGCCTAGAGTGGAGTGCAATAGAGTGGAGTGGTGTAGAGTAGAATAGTGTAGAGTGGACTACCATAGAGTGAAGTGGCATAGATTATAGTGCATAGAGTGGAGCTCATGGAGTAGAGTTCATGAAGTAGAGTTTATGGTGTAGAGTGGAGTGGCTTGGAGTAGAGTGGAGTGGCAGGGAGTGGTGTGGAGTGTCATAGAGTGGTGTGGAGTGGCACAGAGTTGTGTGGAGTGGCATTTAGTGGTGTGGAGTGGCATGTAGTGGTATAGAGTAGAGGGGCATTGAACGGAATGGCACAGAGTGGAGTAGAGTGGACTGATGAAGAGTATAGAGTGTAGGTTGGCATGGAGTGGTGAAGAGTGGAGTAGCAGAGTGGAGTAGCAGAGTGGTGTAGAGCAGGGTGGTGTGGAATAGATTGGCATAGAGTGGAGTGACAGGAGAGATGCATGGTATAGAATGGCATGGTGTAGATTGGCATAAAGCAGAGTGGCATAAATCAGAGCAGCACAGAGCAGCATAGAGTGGAGTAGTGTAGAGTGGAGTGATGTAGAGTGGTGAAGAGCAGAGTGGTGTAGAGGGTAGTGGAGTGGTGTAGAGTTTAGTAGCACAGAGTGGAATGGAGTGGCAAAGATTGGAGTGGTGAATAGTAGAGTGACGTAGAGTGGCAACGAGTGGAGTGGCATATAGTATGGTGGTGTGGAATGACATTGACTGGTATAAAGTGGAGTGGCATAGAGTGGAGTGGCATAGAGAAGAGTGGCATAGAGTAGAGTGGTGGGGTGGAGTGTAGTAGAGCAGAAATGATGGAATGCCATAGAGTGAAGTGGTGTAGAGTGGCAGAGTGGAGTGGCATTGAGTGGAGTAGAGTCGCATTGTGTGGTGTTGAGTGGAGTGGTATTTTGTGGAGTGAAGTGGCACTGCATGGTGTGGAGTGGCATTGTGTGGCGTGGTGCGGCACTGTGTGGTGTGGCATGGAGTTGCACTGAGTGGAGTGCCATTGTGTGGTGTAGACTGGCATTGTGTGGTATGGAAAGTTGCCCGAGGTGCAACTGAATTGCCCTATAGCTCTTCAAATGCCTTGTCAGGCCAAGTAAGTACTATATAAATGTGATTATAGTACAGTACACTGTGCTAACAATTATCTTAACCTACGATCTTTGTAATTATCTGATGGTTTTGGGCTGATGCAGGGGCTACTTAGTATTCACATAACTTCTGCAAGAACTGACTTGTTTACAAATAAATGTGTTTTAAGACCGCAAAGGGCTAGTGGGGGAGGGAGCAACATGGATTATACCAGTTGGAGATAAAGGAGATGAAGCCAGGTGCTGGCAGTGGAAAAATAGTACCTGAATCACAGCGTGGTCTGCAGACGTACACTAAGTAAGTTGAATCAATTTGTGCTTGGCCAATGCTCTACAGAAAGAAAAGGTAATTAAGGGGCAGCATAGAAGAATGACAATGAAGGCAGCTAATGGTAAGAAAGGAATGACCTCCAAGCCCTTTGTAATAAATGCCCCTTGCAAGAGCTGCTCTTGCACTGTACAGGCAAGACCGAAAAACAGGGCATCCATTTGCACAAGTTAAAAATTGTGCTTTAGTTAAAATATTACGATAAAAAAATTGAGGAAAATCTCAAGTCACAAGACTTGTTATAACTCTTTCCTTGTTCCACAATTACCAGTACAACACCGCCACCTGAGATTATTTTCCTGGATAGTGGGTGAGTAGGGTAATGCTGTGTAGTATAGAAGTGAAGGGTACTATGTCAGGTGAGAAAGGTAAGATAAGGAGTAGAACATCTGTGATAACTGCTGATTCTGGGGAGTAGAGTGAGTGCATGTGAATCTACAGAAATACACGGTACAAGCAGCTAGTAACAGGGTAACATTTTCTATTTGTAGCATCTGTGGATGTAGATAAACATGATCTTCATAGACCATTAAGCAGTTTACTCTTAAAGAGTTGGTAGATGATGCAGATGATTGGAACAAGGTTCTATATACAGTTTGGCCATTTAAAGCCTCTTGCCAGTATTAGATGTGTGGAGTTGATCTAGTAGCAGCTTTCCAGATGTAACCTAAAGAGATGTTGCCTTGAAAAGCAATTGTGGCACCCTTTCTGCTCTCAAAATGAGCTCTAGGGACCACAACTAGTGTACAATTAGCTTTGGCATAGCAAATTTGTATGCATTTGATAACCAGCCTCGCAATACCTGACTTGGAGATGGGGTGTCCCATGTGAGGTTTGGCAAAGTCTAAAAATAGTTTTTTTTGTATTAAGAAAGGATGTGTTCCTTTCAATTTAGGATGTGAGCATATAGCGCTGCCTTGCATCAGGTAGGGTGTTCCTACCCATCTGCTTATGTATGATGCAAATCCATATTTACAGAGACTTGGTTTCTGCCAAAATGCTGTGCCTACTAGAGACTGGCAAAACGGGGAGATATGTCTTTATTTCTCCTCGTTATTTCTTCTTTGCACATATGCTGCATTGACGTATTGTTTTTGTGCAGACAAGTATTCCTGCACAAAATGATCCTGACCACAATGCAGTTACCCTTGTGCCATGACACAAGGGCTCCTGATTCGGCACTACGCAGCCACAAGTGAATCAGCACTAGGGGAAAGCAGAACTGTGCCATATCTTTGAGGGTCTGGTGTTGTTCTTCTCTCTTTTTCATGCAACACAGCTCAGCAACTTCACTTGGTGCGCTGCCTTGCATGAAATGTTAGTAAATATATGTCCCCTAGTGTGTGTAGAGTTTTTTCCACTACAGAGTCTGAGTACTGTAACAAGGCAGGCAGCTTAGTGGTTTGATTAACCCTGTAGATGCTGGGCCATCCCCCCACCCCCAGTGCTGAGCCCTTTTTTGACTATTTGGGGTAGTTTGCGCTTAGGCCTCCAAAACCTTTTGTCCACATAGGCAATCCATGCCAATTTTGCATCCTTTTTTTTACAACATCCAGAGTTTGTGGGTTTCCCTGGAGGAGACCAAGAAATTAACCAAAATACAGCTAAAATGTAGTTTTTGTTTTCAGAAAAATGAGAAAAAAGAGCTGCAGAAGAAAGCATGTGTTTATTTCCCTGAAAATGGCATTAACGAAGGATTTGTGGTGCTAAAATCACCAGCTCCCCAGCTTTTAGGAACAGGCAGACTTGAATCAGAAAATCAAATTTTTCAACACAATTTTGCCATTTTACTGGGACATACCCATTTTTACTATTTTTTGTGCTCCTTCCAGTTAGTGACAGAAATAGGTGTGAAACCAATGCTGGATCCCAAAAAGCTAAACATTTCTGAAAAGTAGACAACATTCTAAATTCAGCAAGGGGTCATTTGTGTAGATCCTTCAAGGTTTTCCTTCAGAAAATAACAGCTAAAATAAAAATATATTGAAATTGAGGTAAAATAAAGAGCCATTTCCAGCCAAGTTTTCTTCTATAACGTTTGCCAGCTATGTCAGATTTTTTTAAAGCAATATACCGTTATGTCTGCTAGACTCTTCTGGTTGTGAGGATATCTGGGCTTGTAGGTTCATCAAGAACCCTAGGTGCCCAGAGCCAATAAATGAACTGCACCTTGCAATGGGTTTTCGCTGTATTCCAGGTACACAGCTAATCATTTGGTGAAATATAAAGAGTGAAAAATAGGTATCAAGGAAACCTTTGTATTTTCAAAATGGGCATAATATAAGGTGTTGAGAAGCAGTGGTTATTTGCACATCTCTGAATTCCGGGGTCCTCATACTAGCATTCCACCCAGCATTCCCTCAAGTATCCCGATAAAACTGGTACCTCACTTGTGTTGGTAGGCCTAGTGCCCGTGTCAGGAATGGATCATACAACGGTCAACGTTAGTCCTTACATAAGGGCAACTGTTGACCCGGGGGTGATCCATTCCTGAGGCAGGCACTAGGAACAGGCACTCAAGTGGAGTAGTGTTTTTATCAGGGCAGGTGGGGAAACATTGGGTGGTAGGAATTTTGTGGATCCCAGCATATTCCTATAGTTTGTGTGACAGAAATGCAAGAAAAACAGAGTTTTTATTCAACATTTCACCTTTGCAGGGTATTCTGGGCAATAAAACTTTGGGAAATCCACACAAGCCACACCTCTGTGGACTTCCCCCAGGTGTCTAGTTTCCAGAAATGTCTGGGTTTGGTAGGTTTCCCTATATGGCTGCCGAGACCAGGGCCAAAAACGCAGGCCCCTGCCTTAAAAAACCAGGTTGTTTTGTGATAGGTAATTTTGATTTCTCCACAATACGATGTGGGCGGTGGAATTTAGGGCTGAACTAAATTGGGGAGCTCCCAAGAGAGCACTTGCTCTGTGCTTGCCACTGCATTCACCTGCTCTCTGGGTTGGTCTAACCCACTATTGTCCTGCTGCACAGACTGTGCTTGCAAAGGGACAGCAGGACTGTCCTCATCACCTCCCTCAGAATCACTGGAAGAGGAGTTATTGGATGGGACTCCTCTGACTGAAAAATCACTCACAGAGTCTGCACCATTGTCCTAACCCTCAGATGCTGTCTCAGTATCTGCTGTCTCTGATCCTAAGTCAGAGCTGCCTCTTTAACCAGAGTTAGGGCGTGAGCAGCAGTCATCCAACAAGACGCCATCTCTGCTACTGGCTAAACTGTCGCTCTAAAACACTAACCTACGTAGACAGTCACAAAATTGCAGGTGGGTGTATGCATGATGTGTGCAACAATACAGGTCACCTTACCTTCGCTTCTTCCCTCAATCAGAACGTTCTCTGAAGACACTCAAAAAAGACTTGAATCAGACAACCACATTTTTCAACACAATTTTGGCATTTTACTGTGACATACCCCATTTTTACTATTTTTGGTGCTTTCAGCCTCCTTCCAGTTAGTGACAGGAATGGGTGTGAAACCAATACTGGATCCCGGAAAGCTAAGCATTTCTGAAAAGTAGACAAAATTCTAAATTCAGCAAGGGGTCATTTGTGTAGATCCTACAAGGTTTTCCTAAAGAAAATAACAGCTGAAAAAGAAAATATATAGAAATTGACCCGAAAAAAAAAGCAGCCATTTTTCTCAGCGTTTTACTCTGTAACTTTTTCCTGCAATGTCAGATTTTTTAAAGCAATATACCGTTACGTGTGCTGGACTCTTCTGGTTGCAGGGATATATATGGCTTGAATGTTCATCAAGATCCCTAGGTACCCAGAGCCAATAAATGAGCTGCACCTTGCAATGGGTTTTCATTCTATACCGGGTATACAGCAATTCATTTGCTGAAATATAAAGAATGAAAAATAGGTATCAAGAAAACCTTTGTATTTCCAAAATGGGCATAAGATAAGGTATTGAGCAGCAGTGGTTATTTGCCCATCTCTGAATTCCGGGGTGCCCATACTAGCATGTGAATTACAGACCATTTCTCAAATAGACGTATTTTGTACACACTGTCTTACATTTGGAAGGAAAAAATGTAGAGAAAGACAAGGGGCAATAACACTTGTTGTGCTATTCTGTGTTCCCCCAAGTCTCCTGATAAAAATGATACCTCACTTGCGTTGGTAGGCCTAATGCACGCGACAGGAAAGGCAACATGGACACATCACCTTTTTACATTGAAATCTGACGTGTTTTTTGCAAAGGGCCTAGCTGTAGATTTTGGCCTCTAGCTCAGCCGGCATCTAGGGAAACTTACAAAACCTGCACATGTTTTAAAACTAGACACCTAGAGGAATCCAGGATGGGCTGACTTGTGGGGCTCTGATCAGTTTCTGTTACCCAGAATCCTTTGCAAACCTCAAAATGTGGCCAAAAAAACACTTTTTCCTCACATTTCGGTGACAGAACAAATTTCCTTCCACCCAGCGTTCCCCCAAGTCTCCCGATACAAATGATACCTCACTTGTGGGGGTAGGCCTAGTGCCCGCGACAGGAAATGCCCCAAAACACAACGTGGAAACATCACATTTTGACGAAGAAAACAGAGCTGTTTTTTGCAAAGTGCCTAGCTGTGGATTTTGGCCTCTATCTCAGCAGGCACCTAGGGAAACCTAGCAAACCTGCACAGTTTTGAAAACTAGACACCTAGGGGAATCCAATATGGGGTGACTTGTGGGGCTCTGATCAGGTTTTGTTACCCAGAATCCTTTGCAAAGCTCAAAATGTGGGCAAATAAACACTTTTTCCTCACATTTCGGTGACAGAAAGTTCTGGAATCTGAGAGGAGCCACAAATGTCCTTCCACCCAGCATTCCCCCAAGTCTCCTGATAAGAATGGTACCTCACTTGTGTGGGTAGGCCTAGTGCCCGCGACAGGAATAGATCACACAACGGTCAATGTTGGTACTTACATGAGGCAACTGTTGACCCTGGGGTGATCCATTCCTTACGCAGGCACTAGGTATAGGCACTCAAGTGGGGTAGTGTTTTTATCAGGACAGGTGAGGAATCACTGGGTGGTAGGAATGTTGTGGATCGCAGCATATTCCTGTAGTTTGTGTGACAGAAATGCAAGAAAAATAGAGTTTTTATTCAACATTTCCGCTCTGCAGGGTATTCTGGGTAAGAAAACTTTGGGGAATCCACACAAGTCACACCTCTGTGGACTCAACCGGATGTCTAGTTTCCAGAAATGTTTGGGTTTAGTATGTTTCCCTATATAGCCGCCGAACCCAGGACCAAAAACACAGGTGCCTGCCTTACAAAACCAGTTTGTTTTGTGATAGATAATTTTGATGTCTCCACAATACAATTTGGGCAGTGGAATTCGGGGCTGAACTAAATTGGGGAGCTCCCACTAGAGCACCCTCTCTGTGCTTGCCCCCACATTCACCTGCTCTCTGGGTTGGGCTAACCCACTATTGCCCTGTTGCACAGACTGTGCTTGCGAAGGGACAACAGGACTGCCCTCATCACCTCCCTCACAATTTACTGGAAGGAGTTATCCAATGGGACTCCTCCAACTGAAAAATCACTCCCAGAGTCTGCGCCATTGTCCTATCCCTCAGATGCTGTCACAGTATCTGCTGTCTCAGTCTCTGATCCTATGCCAGAGCTGTCCTCTATAACCAGAGTGACGTCAGCAGCAGTCATCCATCAAGATGCCATCTCTGCAATTGGCTAAACTGTTGCTCTAAAACACTAGCCTACATAGACAGTCACAAAATTGCTGGTGTGTGTGTGATACGTGCAACAGTAGAGGCCACCTTACCTGCGCTTCTTCCCTCAATCAGCACGTTCTTTCAAGACACTCAAACATCTTGTCACATACCATTCGTCACAGTCTTTAGCACCTCCTGCACCTAGTCCAACAATCATTATTGGTGCTCCCACTCCCATGTCCTCCTCCTCAGATTCCCTCATTACCACCCAGAAAACGTGCTCTTCATCTCTCCATAGCCACCCCGCACATACATTTCATTTGTATTATAGCGCAGGTAGTGGCTGACTTTATTAATGTACTCAGCTATTTACTTAAAATACAGATTTGCTCTTTGCAGTAGTCATATAAACCTTCTGTGCTTTTTTATGGCACTAAAACTGCCACTAGACAAAAGTCTGATCCTTTTGTAGCAGAAACATAATCACAAAACTTACTTGACTTCTTTATTGCTGCCTAAAAGCTACAGTTGAAATGCGTCAGTTGAAGTATGTGCACTGCTTTGAAGACGCAAGCTGCAACTGCAAGACAACTGGTGGCAAATATATATTTTTATTTGTGGGTCTGGTTTTCCTGGGGGCTGATTGCAGCCCCCAGGGAAACCACACATGCACTGACAAAAGTGATATATATATATATATATATATAAAAAAAATATATATATATATATATATATTTATATATATAAATACATATATATATATCAAAAAAATAAAACAGGTAACACTTGCACACTCAGGACTCCAGGAAAAGCAAAATAAAGTTTAATACAACACAACGCGTTTCGGCTGACACAGCAGCCTTGGTCATGTGACAAACACCACATACAAATCTCCATTAAATACTGTCTCTACATAGACATAGAAATGAGACTCTAACAAGTGATTTAAATACAAGTCCATACACCCGACCCCCTAACATAAACAATTCTTTATATCATAGATAACCAACTCCAAGTTGTATTGTTACACTTACAATTAAGTCAATATGTAAGTATTGCCTTTTTTTATAAGAAGAGAAGAAGGTGACAATGAAAAAGAGTATAATTAAAGGAAGTTAATATTCACCGGACCATCAAAATAATTAGTAAAATACTATGAATAAGGTCCTCATAAGAATAATAACAAACAATACATAATCAAACACTGTAGCTCAATATTCATATCTATATCTACACAACTAATGGTTACAAAATACTCATCAATATATTACTATCCTTAAAATATTCTTATCTGTAAACTCTGCAAGGAGGGTCCCCCAACACTAACGTGACACCTAAAGAGAATGATGACCATAGATTTCCATCTGACCCCTCACATCTGAAAGAAGAATTATATATAAATATCAATAAATAGAAAAATAAATATATCAATAAATACAGTAATCAATAATACCTAATACCAAATACCAAATACCCGCCCTATAAATCCAATCACTCTATAGAAAAAGCTCATTATTATCAAATACAAATAGATTTTACTTTCACTCAATTTTAACAATTACATAAAAGATCAAAACAGTTTAAACCCATTCATAGTATCCTGTCACAATCAATGAACCCTACTAGTTGTCATATAAATGGGTATTTAATTCCTCCCCCATATTCAATCCATTCAGGGTCTTAGTCTCCAAATCTATAATATATACTGACTCTTTCTTCCTCAATATCAGTTCTCTATTGACTCCCCTATGGCATGGAGAAACATGTTGTGCAAATAATAATTGAACTTTTATTCCATCAGTGAGATTACAAACAAACAAGACAGGAATCCCCTGACGCGTTTCGGTCACACCGGACCTTGTTCACAGGTGTTTCCTGTGTACTGATTTAGCGCTTTAAATAAACTACCTAGACTCAACAGAAAAAATACTACTAAAATTGCACCAAAATATCAACAAATGCTCCTTAACATCACAAAATATATATACTTTAGCAAAAAAACACCAGATCTTTTTTTTACTAATATCCTTCAACCATCAATACTATTGTTACAAAAATCCGAGATGTTTATCTCCTAAATTCCACATTTGCTATGTCTTCTGGTAGATGTAGTTTATAACATCTCCTCAAATAAATTAATTTTTTTAATGTATATTATTTTAGGTTTTGTTTCTAAAGTTGATTGAAAGACAATATTAGAACAGTTCTCGAGGTGTTTTAACATACTGCGTGGAGCCTCATTAATTTTTAATTAGTATTCAAATAGGGATCATATTCATTTATTGCCTATAATTGCACAATCCCCAAAGATTTTTATTTTAACAATGGCCCTCACTAAATCCTGCACCTCTGATGTCAGTATATCTTGATGTTATTGCTACAATGAACTTCTATTTTTGGCGCCAAAAATATATATGTATCCATCTTAATGATAACTAAGAAACCCCTCTCTGTTGTCGGCCACGTGTCGTGACCCGCACCAGGGAGGTAGTGCGGGCGTCGGCCTCATTAAAGGGGTTAAGCAATATATCAACAGAATAAGTAAAACCTAAATTAGCGTTGACCATAGAAGGACATAACTGATAAAAAAATAAAAATACGAAACCTAAACAAACTATAACCTTTACCAAAAATAATACAAACAATTAAATCAACAATATAAAAGGCAAACTAATTGTATCAACTAAATACCTCAAAAACAGCAAATGCTGCACAATGAGAAAACACTTTTAGTTTCTCTAACCAGACCCTTAAAGAATATATACATATTAACAACTACCTAAGTATGTAAAACGTACTTGTAAATAAACTTTAAAATGTAAAATAGCAAATAATTAACAAAACACTCTTCAACTTCTATCTCTTTACATGCAGTTCGTAAAAGAAAACACTACAACTTTGAAGTGATAAGTTGCCATAAACAAAATATTCATAGCAAATCTGCAAAGTAAGTATACATAAATTATCAAACAATATAACCTCACCACAGTAGCGAGTAAAAATAAACCTAATAACTTGAACCTTTACAGACAAGCAACAAATAAACATTTAAAATTAAACTGAAACCTTTTACCCCAACAGAAAAGAAAGCACCTGTGTCCAATTACAACACCCTCAATGGAAAAGCTGCAAAATAGTGTGAAACATATGAAAAGAACATACATGTAAGTAAGTAATAAAAAAAAGAAGTAGTTACATAATTCTATATGTAAATAACAGAAGTATAAACTTTAAATAATTGTATTTCTCTATACTTTTACACAACTTCCAGATACATTGACAGAGAGAGTCAAATACATAACATCCCAGAAAGGAAAGCAATTGCTGAGTCACATGGGTTACACCTAAACCAAGAAAGTGCATCAACAGAAAATGTGATTTATGTGGAATAGACAGGTACCAAATATTGTTCTAATGCATGCTATGGGAGAGCCACAACAAAAGATGAAATTGTAATTTGTGTAAGAGAACACAACCCCCCCCCCAAAAGTGACAGAAACTGAATTAAGGGAGGTTTTGCAGGATATGGGAGAGAAGTGCTAGCTCCCAGGAACCCACAACCAAAATCCTAAAAGATATATGACCTCATTACGCGTCTGGCTGTCCACGGACCGCCAAGGTGGCAGTGGTGATCCGACCACTGGGGCCTTGCGGTGTGACCACCAGATTCCGAGTTTGGTGATGGGACTTCCAGCGCACCACCAGCACTGCCATAGTCGGGGTGGCAGAGAGTACGGCGGTCAAGACTGTGGTGGTTAATGTTGCCAATTCAGGCTTCCTGACCGCCACGGCCATTATGACCTGCAGGATCGCCAAGCTTTCCATGGTGGGGACCTCGCCATGGAAAGCTTGGTAGTCTTGTAGATGAGGGACCTTGGTTGAGGGCCCCAGGTTGGGTGAGGTAGGGGCCCCTGTGGGCCCCCCATACCTGTTGGGTCTTGGGGTGCAGTGTGTGTCATGCACGACGGGGTGCATGGACACAGTCCTGCAGCCTACCATGGATATCTATGGCTACAGTATGTTGCCCCCTGCCTACGGGCGCCAGCACCTCCAGCCCCATCTGGAAATCATAATAGGGCGGGCCAGGGACCATTGGCCTGGTGCTGTCCAGAAGGGTGCACACCCTGGAGGTCCAACTGGTCCACCCGGCAGCCTCATAATGAGGCCAAAACTGCATAAAGTCCCCAAACACATAACAGGCCAACTGCCACCTATACCTACTTTAAAACGTTTATTTGCATGAACAAAAAAAGCCGGCGGCAATACTCCTCCCACCTATAGAAAATACCAAGAAATAGAAATACCTGAACATTTAACAATGACACATAATGAGGAAGCTTTCCTTTTGTATGACAATCTAAACAAGGATAAATAAATCCTAATCTTCTATACAACAAATACCGTACTAAAACTAAGCCATTGTCGAACTTGGATGATGGATGGGACCTTCAAAATGTGTCCCAAATCATTCACTTAGATATACATCATACATGGTGACAATCAAACTACAAATATCCATTTTATAGATGCTGTACTAACAAATAAACAAAGCAGCACTTACTACAAACTCTTAAACCACATTAAACTTAAAACAAATAAGTACTACCCACAAAACATAATCATAGACTTTGAAAAAGCCATGATTAAAAACTATTTCAAAATGTACATACACACAGCCATAAAAGCCTGATACTATCATTTCAATCAAAGCATATGGAGACAACTCCAACAATCTGCACTAAGTGAAGAATATGCTGCAAACAGCCAATTTGATTTTAAAATAAAAAATATGATAGCAGTAGCCCTATGTACCTGTCACAGAGGTAGCTACCCTCTACATTTTAGTAATAGAAAGCCCTTCCTACCAACAAAAGGAAGACAAATTAATCCCCCAAATGGATTATTTGGAAGACACTTGGAATGGAAGACTGCATCGTTCCTGAGACAGACGCCAACCCAAATTCCTAATACCATGATGGAATGTCTTAAGGCCTGATTACGAGTCTGGCAGTCCTAGCACTGCAAGACACGTGGTGGCGATCAGACCATCCCAATCCTGGTGGTCCAACTGCCAGATTACGACTCTGGCGGTCGGACTGACGTCCCCGCCAGGAACACTGTTCCCAATGGGTTGACGGCAGTCAGAGTTGTAACCAGCCAGGGGGTCACTGAACTCAGTGCCACCTGGCTGATTACAACCCCACTTTCCACCAGCCTATTCATGGTGGGGACCCTGCCATGAAAAGGGTGGTGGAAAGCCAGTGCCGGGGGCCACAGGTGGGCCCCTGCACTGCCCATGCCTATAGCAGGAGCAGGGGCCCCTCTGCCCAGTACTGTTGAATACGCACTGTCTGCTTTGCTGGTTGTCCCCTCTGTGCTATGGTATAGGACTCTGGTCCCTTTCTACTCAGTAGCACTGTTCCTGCCGGACTGACCAATGGAAACGCTCTATTACAATGTTCCCATTGATCAGCCTGGTGGGAAGATTCTAATAGGGCGGGGGGGATGCCACCGGTATGATGGTGGCATCCTCCCCACGGCATTGGCAGTCGGCTGGTCCTACCACTAATGTTATAATGAGGCTCTGAGACTGCACCTTGACACAGAAAGCCAAAACAAACAGCACAGTGGAAGAATGGCCTAATGCCTTCTAATCCACACTAGGCAGACCCCAATCCACTTTCTATAAATGTATAGAAGCATTACAAAAAGCTAAGGTACCAACAACTACAAATGGGGCAATCTGTAGCCCATGTGTCACCTAAATTTAGCAAACAAACCAAAATAATGTGAAACATGCTACAATGGGAAGTCAAAATCTTCATAAACAGCAGAGGAATATATCACTTAGATATAATAGCCAAAAGCTTTTTATAAAATAAATAATAACTTACAGAAGTTCCAAAAAATCTAAACCAACATGACATATCGTTATTGATACAAATAATAAACAGGACCAGCTTCCCCCATTTGCTGTCGGGTTCCCAAACAGCTGTTGTCTTGCTGCCTCTTCTTGCCTTTTACATCCTTGTGTGACGGCCTCTTGCCTTTTGCCTCTTCCTCTCATTGCCTTTTTCCCTCCTGGTGTCATCGCCACTTTTTGCCTTTTTCCTGTTGTTTTTACTTCCTCTTTGGTCTTTTGCCTCTTGTTTCATTGCCCCTTTTTGCCTCTTTCTGCTTTGTTTCATTTGCTCTTTTTGCCTTTTTCCTGTTTGCCTCTGTGGTGCCCACTTCCACTGCTGTTTCCTGCTCTTTCCCACCTCGAGGTCCCCTGCAGTTGCTTTACTCTGCCACCTCAAGCCAGCTCCACCCACTGAAACCCAGAATTCTTCCCACCTCCCAGGACCTACTTAATGGAGGCCCGAGTGCAATGCGCGGCAGGTACGCAGCTGGCACACCAAAGGCAAGTCTGTCTGTGACCGTCCACACCTAGACCACACCTAGTGGCAGGATCCCTGGTTCAACTCCCATCCACAGTTACACCGTTTCATGACTCAGCGTCTTTGACCACGAGCGCCCCAGTACTCTCTGCGTCTTACCTCCATCCACAATAGGAACTTTCACCTGTACTGACTGCTCTTTCACCTGCAACAACCCACACACAAACACTCCACCCACTGCCAAACACACCTCCTCAGCACACACACATCTCACTTGCATCCACCGCAAGCACACCAACAAACATCATCACCACCCTTTCACCAGACATTGCCTTCCTCACCGAAACATGGCTCACCACTTTGTCTGTCCCTGACATTGCTGCAGCAACACCAGAGGGATGCAAAATTACACTGATTAAAAAAGTAACCCCTATGGGGAACAAAGGACTGTCCACCACTCAACACACTTTTCAAGCACTCATTTACTCAAATGATCAGTCTTAATAAAGGAATATCTAGAAAATTATTGAATAAATAACCCCATATAAAATACAGACATAAAACAGCTATTTTATCATAATCAATTACCCAATGTTGTCCTCGGAGCTTACCATTTACTTTACTGACTCTTCAAATTCATTTAAATATTTAAGAGGAGCCCTATGCCATCAAATTATATTTTTGTTGGTGGGCTTTGTGAATAGCTCTCTGTCTTGAGATCCCCTGTTATCCTTGATGGAAATATCTAGAAAATCAACTGCAGCATTACTGACATGGGCTGTGAATCTTAAATTTGTGTCACCCAGATTTAACCATGCCAGAAACTCATCTAATTCTTGGAGAGAGCCTTCCCATATAAAAAAGATGTTATAAATAAAGCAATGCCAGGTCAACACATTCTCAAAGAAGGGGACCGCTTCATTATATGTGTGTTTCCTCTCTAATTCACCTACAAAACGAGAGGCTAGACTTGAAGCACAAGTAGCTCCCATACTGGTCCCTTTAAGCTGTAAGTAGAGATGATTTTTAAATAAGAAAAGGTTATTTTTAAGTATCAAGGTGACACATTTGTATAATGAACTCCGTACTAGCCCCTCTTAAATCTGTCGCCTTTAGGCAACTATTGATCACGTTAATCATGTTGTCCTGTGGAATATTAGTGTAGAGTGCTTCTGTCTAGAGTGACCGGAAATTGCCTATACCTGTTGAACCTCTGACCTTCAACGTTAGAAATCATAGGGGGTGAGTCCCTAATATATGATCTTTGTTCCCTGACTAGAGATTTTAAAAAGCTATCCACATATTTACCAAGGGGTTCCAATGGAGACCCGATGCATGATATTATCAGTGTCAATGGTGGATCTGTCGGGTTTTTATGAATTTTTGGAAGCCAATAGAATGCAGAAAATATGGAGTTTTCATTTATAAGGAACCGACCCTCTTCCTCATAAATCCATCCTTCTGCTAGTCCATCAATTATATATATATTTAACACATGGGAAAGGAAGTCACCGTCACCGTGAGCCCAGTGTGTCCTGTGTTGGGGTTGATGGCTAGCACATTTTTTTGTGATTTAAAAACAAGTGGGTTTATATGATAAATGGGAAATGGACCCCCTCTAGTTTAAATGTGAGTTGCCCCTGGTTCTTTTATACTAATAGGAGTTTTGAGTGATATAACTGTATCAGCACTTTGTTTCAAGCGGTTTCAGCCCATATCCAATATATGTACAACACGGGCTTGGATTTACAATAAGAGCAGGACGCTGTTTTTGTTGTGGTGGTAGTAAAAAAAGCCACGAGTGATATTATGGATTTTGGTGCTGTGACAGGTGGATAAATGTGCCTGTGGAAGATTATTATAGAGTATGGTTACTGACAACTGAAAGCTTATATAATTTTCTGATTAAGGACATTTGAAGGTGTATTTATTTTGTAATAGTAGGAAAGCAATCTTATTCCTGTTTTTCACCTGTAGGTCAGAGATTGAGAGCCAATTTGATGAGATAGGGCTCCTCTTAAATATTTAAATGATTTTGAAGAGTCAATAAAGTAAATGGTAAGCTCTGAGGACAACAGTGGGTGATTGATTATGATATAATAGCCACCATACCCTTTTTAATTGTTTTTATACACACTACACTTTGAGGTGAAAAAACGTGTTTCGCATGTAGAATGAAATCATGGGTGATAAAAAGAGAACAAAGAGATAATGGGGACCCGTAGAATAACTGGGTCCTATGGGTATGATTATAATTGCCTATTAATTTGCTTTGCCCATATAGAAGTGATCCATCCTTGGACTATAGAGAAGCAAAGGATGTTCTCTGGATGAGGGCAGGAATTTAGTGATTAGTGAGTTTGTGCTTGTATGACTTATATTGGATGCAGGTGAGTGGTGAGGTTTAATAATGATGATATGAGTGTGAATTTTTTTTGTGTTTTTTTCTGATTTTTTTTAAGTTAGCACTATTATAACTGATTGTTTACACTGGTTGCCTCAATGTGATGATCTAATAAAGGAATGAGGAGGATTTCCTATGTAATTATAGTATGGAGCTTTTTTATATTGCTTAGGTAATATTGGGAGGATTTGATTAAGGGATTTATATTTTTCAAGATGGTTTCAGATCCATGGGGAGCATAGGAAATTTATGAATTTATGTATTTTTTGCTTATCACTTATTTTTGTACAGAAATGAAAGAAATGTGTTGGGAGGCTATTCAATCGTCCTGAAGAAGGTGGTGGAAGGACTTTGAAAGACCACTGAAACACGTCGTTGCATGTTGGACTGATGGACCCATTGGAACTGGCCCAAAATAGAATAGAGATTGGGTGCACAAATCAATTAGCCAGTATATTCCAAACTTTGGACAGCATAAGATAATAGACTAGGGAGGATGTCTTGTGTTTTGTGTCCCATATTATTTGTTTGTAATTAGTTTTCTTCTAGCGGTTCGCCTTTGGGCCGACAGAGTTTTTTTTATATAGGTGTTTCATGTCTGTATTTTATATGGGATTATTAATTAAATAATTTTCTAGATATTCCTTTATTAAGACTCATCATTGGAGTGAATGAGTGCTTGAGAAGTGTGTTGAGAGGTGGACAGTTCTTTGTTCCCCCCAGGGGTTTCTTTTATTTTAATCACTGTGTTACGGTGCCCTGTCCCCTCTCCCCCTTGTTCTTGGAGTATAGAATCACACACCAGGAACGCACCAACAAACCTGGAGGAGGGATAATCATCATCCACAAGGAAACCATCCAGTGCACCACTACAACGAACAACCCCATCCCAACCTCAGAATACCTCAATTTCAAGATCCAAACCAATGGCAAATCGACCTTTAGAAGCACCTTCACCTACAGACCTTAAGGACTATGCCCCAGTTTCTGCAATATCATTGCTGACTTTATCACTCTCTCACCATAGACTTGAACGACTAAATCTTCCTCAGCTACCTAATCTTACACCTCAAAGACCCAAGTGCCCACAACACCATCAAACTCCTCAAAATAATGAACAACATAGGCCTCACTCAACTCGTCAGCAAACCCACTCATACTGCAGAACACACACTGGACCCCATCTTCACCTCCAGCAAACAAGTCAAATATAACCACTTCACCAAACTCACCTGGATCAACCATTCCATCGTCCACTTCAACATCTCAAGCCTACACACTGCCACCACCACATCATTCAACACCCCCCCACTGAGGTTGGATAAAGTCACACAGACCCCATGGACCAATACCCTCAACACATCCAACACAGACACTGCCACAAACCTGGAGCAGAGAGTTAAGAATTTCAACACCTGAATAACCTATAGTGCCAACCGCTTCGCCCCCATCAAGGCCAACATGCATATCAGATCCACCAAGCTAGAAAGACAGTACACTGAGAACTGAGATCAACAAAACACTGCTGCAAATGACTTGAGAGAGGATGGTGCGCAAGCAAGAACAACCTCAACAGGACCTTCATGAAATCCGGTCAAAGAATGATAAGAATGAAGAAGAAGAGTGTCATAGCAGATCAGATTAACTTCAGCTACAACCACAGCAAATAATTTTTTAAGATCATCAGGGAGTTCTCTAATCCCACAGCCAAAGAAAACAGCATAATTCCCTCTCAAGAAATCTGCAACGAATTCGCCAACTTTCACCACCACAATTTCAGCACTAGCTACAGAAACTTTGAATCTCAGCCCATGCAGACAGACATCCCTCACAGCATCTAGCTCCAACTACATGGAACCAGTTCACCCACCTGGACACTGCCACCACAATCAGCACCGTCCACTCAGGAGTTCTCATGGCTACCTGCCCACACCACATCTTCAGTCTTGGAAACCATAAGATCAGTCACAAACTCACCACTCTGTTCAACACCTCTCTTGCCACAGCCACTTTCCCCGAAGACTGAAAACAGGCCAAGGCCAAACTTCTCAAGAAGCCATTAACTTACCCTAGTGAACTCAAAAACTACTGACCCTTCTCCTTGCTCCCCTTCCCAGCTAAAGTCCTGAATCCATCCACAGCCAGCTCACGAGACATCTGGAACAGAACCACCTCCTTGACACCTTTCAGTCTGGATTCTGTAGCAACCACAGCACTGAGACTGCTCTGATAGACCTAATCGATGACATCAGGGCCCTCCTGAACTGAGGAGAAATGGCCGCACTCATGCTCCTCAATGTCTCAGGGGCATTCGATACCATATCTCACCACATACTGATCACAAGACTACACCACATTGGAATATAAGGAGGCACACTCAAATGGATCACCTCCTTCTGCAACAGAAGAACTCAAAATGTCCGCCCGCATAGATTCATCTCCAAACCCAAAGACATTATCTGTAGCCTTCAGCCCCTCCTCTTCAGCATCTACATGAACCCCCTGCCTACATTGTCAGATCCAATGGGCTCAACATCATATCCTACACAGATGACAACCAACTAATTATCTCCCTCTCCAAAGACCCCACCACCACCAAAACCAAGTAGCTGAGAACCAGCTTCCTCAGGTGCATGACAAGCATTGAGATGTGGATGAAAGACAACTGTCTGAATCTGAACTCTGATAAAACACAACTACTCATCTTCATCAATGATGCCTCAGCCTGGAGCAACTCCTGGTGGCCTACGGAGCTAGGACCATCAACCACTCCCATGGAACATGCCAAAACCTCTACATCATCCTGGACAGTAAATTGAGCATGGGATCACAGATCACCGCAGTCTCCTCTGCCTGCTTCTTTGCATGTTACAAACAATCTTCCAGTGGCTCCCCAGGACACAAAATGTACTCTCACACAGGCTCTCATTACCAGCTAATTAGGCTAAAGCAACACACTCTATGCTGGGATCTGTGCCAACCTCCTACAGAGACTTCAGACCATACAGACCACCACTGCCAAACTCATTGTCAAACTCCCCCTATGGCACATCCATCACCCCCCACTTCAGAAGACTCTACCGGTTCTACATCAGAGAAAATGCCAATTCAAGCTGCTGAGCCATGCATACAGGGCTCTACACAACCAGGGACACACCTACATCAACCAATGCCTCAGCCTCCACCACGCGTCAAGATGGGAATGCTCTGTGCCCACCTCCCTTGCTTACACAACCCGCATGCACTGCAGCATAAGTGAAGAACACTCCTTCTCCTAGCTGGCGCTAAAACATGGAACATCCTCCCCTGCAGCTAAGGTCCTCCTCCTAACTATTGGAATTCCGAAGGCCACTTAAGACCTGGCTATTTGACTGAGCCTTCTACCCCAGCACCTGGATACCCTGAGATGAGTAGCCGTGCTACATAAATCCATTGATTGATTGAACATAATATTTTATTACATCAGTTTAAACATTAACTAAAACTCCAATGTTAAATAAAACGGAGACAATAAAATAATATATAAATGATTTACATGAAAAATGTAAACTTAACCAACCAAAAAGCATAAAGAACAAACTCAATCCATCACATAAAATAAATACAACACATAAAACCACACATTTCCAAATAACAATTACATAATATCTTCACAATAAAATATGACATTTCCCACCCACAAGAAATAAAATAATTATGTCTTACTGTTCTGTAGCTGCAGATCTTCCTCTGTATCCATTTAGTGAAAAATAATAACCCACCAAAAACAGGAAAAATATTTTCCAAAAAGCACCAAAAATAAAACAAATCCAACAGACATCCCGTGAACCAATCCAAAGTATCTAGGAACCATAAAATCCCCCAAAAAGTGTTTAATAAAATAAACGCTCCTGGAAACCCGAAAAAAGAAAATCACAGTTAAATACATATATTGGTTTATTGTAATACAAATGTTAGTTCTTAAAAAAAAACATGAACTCCTAATTCCCATACAGCACGTTCATTGACAAAAACCTGTACAGTAAACAAGAAAACTCATCCTCAAAACACATTACGATCCAACAAACACATATACATTACACTTAATCATTATAAAATAAACAGTGCAATATAACCTAATGATACATTTATAAAACACAAAAACATCAAACTACACACTAGTGAAAAACACTATTACTAAAACTAAATGTTAAAAAACCCAACAAACAACACTATGGAGACGATTATGGGAACACCCGTCTGCCGAACTTCTGACAGACAGGTTGCTGCCTTACTGGCGACCTCCCCACCAGTATCATTAAGACTTTCCCGCTGGGCTGACGGGCGGAAACCAAGGTTTCCGCCCTAGGCCCAGCAGGAAAGTGGTGGCAGCATTGTTGCCGGCCCATGGGCAGTGTAGGGGCCCTCCTGTGGCCCCCTACGCCTTTTCTCCACCAGCATTTTCATGGCGGTGGAACCGCCATGAAAAGGCTGGCGGAGAACAAGGTTGTAATCAACAGGGCAGGGCTGAGTGACACACTGGCTGATTCCAACCTGCACCACCATCAGCCCATCGGAAAACATTGTTCCCGGCAGAGACAGCAGTCGTCTGGCGGTCCGACCTCCAAAGCGGAGGAGGTCATGACCGCCACCGCAAGTCTTGCGGTCTGTTGACCACCAGAGTCATAATGAGGCCCTATGACTAACCTCTAGACCTCCCTCTCCCGCAAACTCCAACCCTCAAAACCCTTAAAAAAACCTTATAAAAGGACTTACCTGTTCTGATGAACAGCAGCGCTTTACTGAGACTTGGAGCCCAGAAAATAGACAAAAAATTACACAAAAAGACTACACAATAGAAGGTAGTGGTAAACAAAAGCATGTCCTCTGAATGAAACTAAAAAAGACTCTATTCCCATAGAAATGAATGGGAAAAATGTAAAAAATAATTAAATGTATTAAAAAGGTGTAATATTGAACATGTAACATGTCACAAAATGTTGTAAAAATGTTAATAAATTGTAAAGCATACATTAAATAATAATATAAAGTATATGGTTATTTAATAAATACTGAAAAATACAGAAGTTAAAACTATGTTGAATTTCAGAAATGTAAAATAAAAGTTAAACAATAGAAAAATGTGGAAACTCTACAACATATAATACTATTTAAATTTGAAATTGTTCATTTGTTTATATACAGTAAACCTGTATTTATAAGATGCAATATTTTTTTAAAGTCCAAACATACATTGAATATACATTGAATAAAATTTGAAAACATAAATAAAATCAGAAAATTGTATTACATGTCTTTATTATATAAAAATATGTAATTAGTATTATTTATTACAAACATATTTTACTATATATTGCCAAACACCACCAATACTAATTAAATAACACAAACAATTTCTACTAAATACAAATACAATTTAGACAAAGGATTTCACACTAACATTATATAATTAAATAATCACACTCCAACATAAACCATTTTTAAGAAAGTGTTGGACACTAAAGGGATGACAGTTTGCCACTCCCACTCCAATCAAAGCCAATTTGGTAAAGGTGTTGGGCACTAAAGGGGTGATATTTACTACTTTGGGGAAGGTATTGAAATGGTGCCATCTACTATTCCCAGTCCAATCTTTTCCAATTTAAAAAAGGTGTTGGACACTAAAAGGTTGACATTTACTAATCCCACTCCAAACTAACCCAATTAGGGGACGGTGTTGGACTCTACAGGGGTAGCCATTACTATTCCCATTCCAGTCTATACCAAATTGGGGAAGATGTTAAACATGAAAAGGGTGACATTTATTGTTGCTACAGCCCAATCTGTACCAATTTGGAGAAGGTGTTGGACACTAAAAGGGTGACATCTGCTATTCCCACTGCAATCTATACCAATTTTAGGAAGGTGCTGGACAATAAAAGGGTGATATTTTATACTCCCACTCAAATTTACACAAGTTAGGGAAAGGTGTTGGAGACTGAAGGTATGACATTTAGGACCTCATTATGAGTTTGGGGGTCCATGGATCTCAATGTTGGCAGTGGCGTTCCACCTGCTCCAATTCTGGCGGTCCGATTGCCATATTATGAGTTTGGCTATGGGACCGCCAAAAGACCATCTGTGGTCCGGCGGCCCTGGAACGAAGTGGTCCTTCACTGCGGCAGTCACCGTTAGCTATGCCAGCATCGGGATCACCCGGACCGCCAAGTTTTCATTGAACATTCCGCCACCATGGAAAGCTTGGCAGTCCGGCAGATAAGGGGCACCAGGGGAGTTAAGGTCCCATGGAGGGGGAGATTGGGGCCGAAGTGGGGACCACAAAGATATTGTGGTTTGAGGGCACACAGTGTCCCGTGCACAGCATGGTGCATGGGAAACAGGCTGCCCACCGTGCTGACAGGTAGGATAGCATGGCCAGCAGTAGCGCCATTGTACTGCTCCATGCCTCCACCCACCAGTCATTCCAGCCCCATGCAGGACTCATAATATGGCAGAACTAGGAAAGTCAGCCAGGCAACATTCAAAGGACCGCCACCATGGCGATCTGATAGTTGGACTGCCAAATTCGTAATGAGGCACTTACTATTCATACTCCAATCTATACCAATTTGGGGAAAGTGTTGGACATTAAAAGGGTGACATTTACTATTCCCACTCCAAGCTATACCAATTTGGAGAAGGTGTTGGACACTAAAGGGGTTATAGTTGCTATTCCCAACAAATCTATACCAATTCAATGAAAGTACTGGACACTAAAGAAATGAAAATTACCATCTCCACTAAAAATAAAAGCATTTTACAGAAGGTGTTACAGGCCAAACACTTTATATAGATCATTACTTCATACTCACTGTTGTGGGTGTACGTATAGGGTTTTCGTTTGTAAGGTATTTTTTATAGAAAAAGAGATCATGCAATTCTTTATTTGATATAAGAATATTTCCCTTTTTTATTGACTATTGTTTATTTGATTGTTTCTGTTTTCTTTTTTCTTTATTCCCTTATTGTCTCTCTCTTTTTCTCTCTCTCGTTATTTCATTCTGTTTATTCTTTTCCTGTTAGTTTCTCTCTGAAGTGTGGAAAAAAGAAGGGAAAAATAGGGAGTAGGTAAGTATATCTCTTGTGAGATAAATTA
The DNA here is from genome assembly GCF_031143425.1 of Pleurodeles waltl. Classification (NCBI taxonomy): domain Eukaryota; kingdom Metazoa; phylum Chordata; class Amphibia; order Caudata; family Salamandridae; genus Pleurodeles; species Pleurodeles waltl. Next base: position 995,026,772 of record NC_090446.1, read on the forward strand.
ATTATACCTGGTGGGAGGTGGGGAGTGAGGTTTCTGCCTAAAAGTGAACATATTATTCCCTTTTCTTTTCTTTTTTTTAGTGCTCAAGTGCTCTTAATGTATGGAGGACAAGAAAACGTTATTGAATATTTTCCCACTCCTTCCTCCCCACTCCTTCCTATATTTCTGTTAGGTTTCTCCCTCCCTCTCCCTCCTTCACACTTGTCAAATATGTATACAGGTTTGGCAAATAATCCCCTACCTCCTCGTCGTCGGATGCCGGTCTCCTCTTCTGTTTCTGTCCTCCCGCCGCCGATGTTCTACTCCTCTTTTTCTCTCCTCCCGGCGTCTCCTCACAACCCTCTTCTTCTGGGTTTGTGCATCCCAGGAGACAGAATTTGTTTGTCGAAGTACCCCCCGGGCACTCGACTATCGGCCCCACTCGAGTAGTGGGGCCGGCTGTAACAGCCAACCTGTTACACTCACACATAATCTTTCATCTGTTTACTTACAAAAGACACTAACCAAAACTAGAAGCCCAAAATATTCATATTCAAACATTAACAAATAATAAAACAGTTTTTGCAATATTATAATATATTACTTAAATATTTACTACTATTCCTAAACTTTGAACCATAAAATAAAACATAAAATAATAACCCCAAATTAACAATAAACTAAAATACATTAAACTAATTTGAAAATTAAAATTAAATAAATATTTTGACAATTTCATTATCTACATTAAAAAAGTAAAAATATTTTATTTTTTCAACAATTATAAAATGTATTTTTCTAAAAAAATATATGTTATGCAATTACAATTTAAATATTTATTTAAATATTTACAATAAAATACATTTTACATTGATTATAATTAACATATATTTAAATTCCTTATACATTATTATTTATGGAAATTATTAATATATCAAACTGTGTTAAATTGTAAAACTTTTACAACATCAATTTGCATATCATGAAAATAATTTACATTAAGTATACATTAAAATACCCACTTTTAAAAAATCTCCCCAACCTTATTCCCTAAAAACCCAATATCCTGCTGCGAAACACATTACAAATCCATTATTTCTATAGATTAATACAACTAAAAACACACATTTCAACAATTTCATAATCAATCAATTATATAATTATACTACTAAAAATACAAATTAAAAATCATAAACATAGAATCAATCACAGTACAATAAATTACACACAAAAGAACACTTAAAAACAAGATTACATATGATATTTTAAAAAATCGATATTTTTTAAAACAATATTTAAAACAACACTTAAAACGATATTTTTACCTTCTATATTCCTGTTAATGTTTTTGACATCCCGATATTCTTGACATAATAGTTTTGTATCAGAATATGTTTTATTCGATATTTAGTCCAAACACCAGGGGTCTCAAACAATGCATTTTATGATGTGTGCGTCACCCTGCAGTACTGGAGTGTCTTCTGAGAAGACCCAGGACACTACCCTTGGGACCCCTTGTCGATCACTAAAGTAAAACTATGAGCAGAAGCCAAACATTTATTTTTAAACTTTATTTTAGATTTTTGATGCATAGAAACAAAGACATCACATCAAGCATGAATATGTAAACAATATGAGCATGAGCACGACAAGTCAATCAGACACAATAGACCAGAGAAAATATGATACAATGAGATACCAGGGTGCACTGCAATACTTAGTGCGTAAGGTAAAGCACTAAAGGCTTCCAGTGAGCAGCAGAAGGCTATGGTCCAAAATAGGGGGAATGGCAATTATTTGCTACAGGAGAGGCCGGGACTTGGGTTTGAAGGTATGTTTTTAAAGACTGCCGTATATCATTCAGGCGGGAAGCTGGAGGTTACTGGGTGGCGAAAAGTTCACTGGTGGTTTCACAATAGGTGAGATCCCTTAGCCAGGCCGCCTTTGTGCGGTGGATAGCACTGCCCCAGTGCAGGGCTAATCCAACGTTTAGTTAGTAATAGTGCTATAGCCCCAAAGCACCAATTAGACTTTGACAGTGGTTTAACACAACCCAACAAAGCTTGGAGAGGATCAGGGGTAATTTCTTGGTCGGTCTCACGGGACAGAACAGAACAGATAGCATCCCAGCATACAGAGATAACAGGAAAGGACCAGGTCAAGTGCATAAAATCAGCATGTTCTACCTTGCACTTTGGACATTTGTGGGACCGTGTAGGATCTAGTCTAGAAAGAGCAAGTTGGGTCGTATATGCTAGGTGTAAGAATTAAAAAAGTAGCAATTTATAACATAGTTGTATGACACCAGTTTGACCTGCATACAGCAATAATATCAAGTTTTGTCTGGCAGGGAGCATCCCAGATCCCTCTACCAGGCAATAGTTGACTTTTCCCACCTACTAGGTCTGAGTTGCAGGGATAAGTGATACAGCCATGAAATTAAATGCACATTGTCAGAAGCCGTAATGATGAGGGACAATAGGGGTAAGTCACTTGGTTCCGTGGGGTACACGGGCAATGTCTGCGTAGTGTACTGTATAGTCTGTGCAGGAAGAATCTGTCCAGTGATTAGGATTGATGCCCCTCGGTCATGTTCGTGGCCGAGCGGAGCACTGAGTCTTTAAACAGATCACAAACTGTGCGTAATTGGTGAGAAACAAGGGTGCGCTGAGTCAGCCACTTCCACGTGAGCAGGAGCCATGTATTGTTGGATAGGGGGCTGTGTGGTGAATAAAGGATGTCAAAGCCTAGGTAACAGAGTAGTTTTGTCTAGGCCCAGCAGGTTGTGAGGAGTGTTTGTATTTCTGCTGGAGTTCTTGCTAGGCGTTGAGGCAGCAGGACGGCAAGAGATACGGAAGGGGTTTGTGATGGTCCAGCCTAAGAGATTGGACCCTATTATCAGGATGGTACTAATAATATGTAAATTATATGTAAAGTGTGCCTGGGCAACTAATTAATAAAGATAGAAGTTCAGGACACCAAAGCCTCCACATTCAAACGGGATCATTAGTGTGGACTAACGCACGTGGGTACGCATACCCATCCAAATTAATCTTGTAGGGAGGCCACGCAGCACGTCGAAGAATTGTTTGGTAAGGGCAATTGGAATGTTAAAGTATAAGTAGAGGAATAGTGGGAGAACCACCATCTTACTAGTGGCAACTCCCCTGGCAAGGGACAGGGCCAGGGCAATCAACTTGAGTGGTGAACTAATCAACTGCTGGGACATAGTTGCACTTCATGACTTTGGCTCTGCACCTATGGAGATGGATACCAAGGTATTTAGTAGAGTCTTCTCTCCAGATCAAAGGATAAAAGAGCTGGCAGAGTACCGTGGCATCAGTAGTAGGGAATAATTCTGACTTTTTCCAGTTAATGCATAATCCAGAAAAAGTGCTGAATCTGACCACCTCTTCAATCAGCGAGAGAAGGTTGGTGACCGGGCCCCATGAAATAACAGAACGTCATCTGCATAAAGGGAAGCGAGTAGGGGGCCATGGCAAAATCATAGACCTCTATGTAAATGACGTTCCTGAAAATGGTGCACCAGGGGATCCATGCAAAGGATAAATAGAAGAGGGGAAAGTAGGCATCTCTGGCAAATGCCACAGATTAGTGGAAATGGGTCAGATAGTGGCCCATTAACCCGAACCTGGGCCGAGGGGGACATGTGTAACAGAGCTATAAGGTGTTGGAAGCCTCGTGGTAGACCTAATTTATACAACACTGCAAAAAGTAATGTCCACTCAAGGGAATCCAAAGCCTTTTCTGCATCTAGCAGGACAGATGCCGCAGGAAGTTCCGGAGATATCTGAATGAGGACGGAGAGAACTGTGTGCAAATTAGATGAAGTAGGTCAGTGGTGTACAAAATCTGATTGCATGGGGGCTATTATGCTTTCTATTAGTAAGGACAGACACATGGCAAGGACTTTGGCTAGGATCTTAATGTTGTGGTTGAGAAATTACAACGGGCGATATGAGGTGCAGTGCTGAGGGGAGCCTCCCGGGCTTAAGGAGAAGTACAACCACCGCCTCACGCATAGTAGCGGGGAAGATACCCAGATCGAGGGACTCAGCGTAGATTTTGAGTAGGTGTGGAATAAGAACCTGTTTATACGCCTTGTAGAAAGCAGCCGTAAAGCCATCATTCCCCAGGGCCTTAGTACTAACAAGAGAATCTATAGGCTGGGACGCTTCCTCCACACTAATGGGATAGCCAACGAATTGCTGCTGGCCAGTCTCAAGCCACACCAGAGCAACTTCAGCCAAGTAGGCCGTAAGTTAAGCCGCGGTTGGGGTAGTGCGTGTTATATATAAAGATCTGTAATACCTTGTGAGAGTGAACAGGATGACGGGGTGTCTGCAGCCATCTCCCCATTGTCCATCTGGAGAGTAGTAAAATTGTAGGATTGATATGATGGGCGTAGGAGGGGTGCAAGTGTGTGGCCATATTGTTCATCCTCCCTGTAATGCAGTGCCACAGCGTGTTTGCCAATATATAGTACCTCTCGATTGGTGGCCTCCCGAAAGTCCTGCACCAAGGAGGCTCTAAAAGGGGGAATCAGAGGTGTTGAGGCCATTATAGCTTGTTGAGCTAATGCTTGTAGCTCGCTCTCAATTCGAGCAAGGTCTCCCCTAATAGAGCGGAGTACCCCAGCGTGCTTGGCAATGCACACCCTTCTGATGTAGGCCTTGAAGGCATCCTAGTGTGTTGCATTTTTTTTAACAGTTCCCACATTGAGAGCAAAATAATATAGCAATGCAAATTTCAGAGCGGAACTCTACATCCTGTAATGCATTTGCGAGAAAGTGCCACGTAGAGAGCGTAGGGATTCTGGGACAGAACAGGCAAGGTAGCTATCACCCAGGAGTGATCTGAGAGTGTACGGGGAGATGAGAGACCCCAGTGAGCCAGAGGGATGCAGCCAGCGTCTCATACCAGTGATCAATTTGGGACCATACATTATGGGGGCTGGAATATAAAGTATAAGCTGCAGCAGTGGGGTTGCGGGCGCACCATGTGTCAGTGAGCTGAAAGGTGTCAAGCATGTATGCAATGTCTGTATAGAGCGAGGTTTAGTAACCCCAATGGAGTCGGTGGTGTCAAGTTGTGGGAGGCAAGTGAAGTTAAATTCTCTACCTAGTAAGATGTGTCCAGGATGTGCCAACAGGTCCTGGAAATACTCAGGGGAGTATGTGTTGGGCGCATAGAAGAGACGGGCGCCAGCCAGGGAGCCTCGAACAATTAGATAGCGACCCTCTGAGTCGGATGATTTGTGGCACACGAAAGGTAGACTTTTATGGACGAGTATGCACTTCCCACCTACCCCCCATAATAGGAACTGTAATTAGAAAAATAGCCATTCCCTCCCCATTGTGAAGCAGAAGCGCAGGTCACACCGGGAGCCAGGTGAGTTTCTTTTAAAAAGGCGAGCTTAATTCCACGCATGTTTAAGTAGGCAAGGACATGTTTACCCTTCCCTGGTTTGTTCACCCCCCCTGAAATTTAACATTGTGCAAGAGATGTCAAGAGCAGAGTCACCCATGAAAAGGTACATATTAGACCTGGCATCCTTGGTGTGGTCACCCCTGTCTTTTTTGCCTCTGCTTCCCATGTTTTGACTGTGTGCTGGACTCCGTTTTTACTGTTTTTGGTACTATCGGCACAATACTACTGCTGACCGGTACTAAAGTGCAAGAGCTCCCTGTGTAAATTGTGTGTGTAATTGGCTTTTCCATGATTGCCATATTTGGTTTACTAGTAAGTCCCTAGTAAAGTGCACTAGAGGTGCCTATGGCCTGTAAATCAAATGCTACTAGTGGGCCTGCAGCAGTGTTTGTGCCACCAACATGTGTCCAGTTTTAACCTACTATTTCAACCTGGCATGTGTACCCACTTACCAGGTCTAAACCTTCCCTTTATATATATGTAAGGCACCCCTAAGGTAGGCCATAGGTAGCCCCATGGGCAGGGTGCAGTGTATGTTAAATATGTTTTACATGTTCTAACAGTGAAATACTGACAAATTCATTTTTCACTGCTGCGAGGCCTATCTCTCTCATGGGTTAACAAGGGGACTGCCTTTAAATATCTTTTAAGTGCAGTTTCCCTCTGGGAGAAGATGGAAAAATTGAGTTTGGTGTCTCAGAACTCACAATTTAAAAATACATATTTTGGTAAAGTTGGTTTTTAAATTGTCAATTTGGAAATGCCACTTTTAGAAAGTGGGCATTTTCTTCCTTAAACCACTCTGCTACTCAGCCTGCTTGTGTATTCCCTGTCTGGGTCAGACTGACAGTTTGGCTGTTTGTGAATCCCCTTTACACAGTGACATGGAACTCAGGTGTAGCCTGCATATCCTGAAGAGCATTTGGGCTAGAGTGGAGGAAAGAGTGGTCACTTACACCCAAATGGGCTGTGCCTGCCATTACACAATGCAGTCTCTGACCCACTGGTGTGAGTGTGGGGCCAGGCCTGGGCAAGGCAGGATCTTATGAACAACCGAGGCTTTCCTTTGAAGTTTGCCTACTTCGAAGGCAGAAAGGGGAATAAGTGGTGGCCCTAAAACCCCAGATATTTAGATTACTTCTGGAACCAAGTGGAACCTCTGCCAAGGAGAAGAGTTGAAGAGCTGGATGAGGAGGAGTACTGCCCCTTTGCCTGTGACTGTGCTTTGCTGGGTTGGGTTGGCCAGCAGTTGGCTGCTTCTGCCTGAAAGATGGCAAAGACTGGACTATGTGGTATACTCCTGCTTGTGAAGAATCACCAACGGCATGGACGGCTCTTGCCTCCTGTTTTGAAGCCTCAGGGCCATCAAAGACTTCCTCTGCCAGCACCTGGACTCTCTGCTGAGACTCCTGTCCTGCCAAGTGGTGCCTCATCCAGTCCTTGGGCTCTTTAGAAGTAAAGTTACCAGAACAAGGACTGAAATCCACACACAGAACACAGCGCAGGGAAATTTTTTATACATTTCCTCCAACGCGGCTGAAAAACGATGAGCCACCCACTTTGCGACTAAATTTGACGGTCCATCTGCATCGCGGCTGAGAGATAGACGCATCACAGCTGGAGAAATGACACAACACCTGCTTGCTGCTGCTGATAACAATGCAAACCCCATGCAGCAGGGTTTTCCAACACCGTGCAGCCGGATTTTTCATGCATCATCACTGGGCGTCAAAAATCAACACAAGCCTGAAAGGATTTGAGGTGCTGGAAATAGACGCATCGCTCTCTTGCGGGAGAGAAAAACGATACATTGCCTACCCGATCGAAGATGAAACGATGGACGACCTCACTTGCGAGTAAGGAATCGATGCATAGTGGACTTATTTGACGCCCGTTCGCCCGTGCCACTTTATTTTTGTTATGCAAACCAGGTGCTTTGTGCAGCAACAATATTTTCATTGTTTGCTATGGAGTAAGACTCTTATTCTTTTTAATATTCATCTTTTGAAAATTCATACCTAGACTTGTGTATGTTGGATTTTTGTCATTTTGGTTTTGTTTGATTTAGATGAATAGTGCCTATTGTTCTAAACTGGTGTGGTGTCCATTTTGTAGTGTTTACACTGTATTACTGTGTGTGTTGGTACAAATACTTTACACATTGCCTTTGAGACAAGCCTGACTTCTTGTACCAAACTACAAAGGGGGTGAGCAAGGGTTGTCTTAGAAGTGCACTTCCCTTACCCTGACTAGAGTGAGGGTCCCTGCTTGGACAGAGTGGAAACTGACTGCCAACCAGAGACCCCATTTCTAACAGTACATCATCAAGATGGTAATGTATCAGTGAAGACTGAGCGATTAACATGCTCTGCATTATCATGTGATTAAATAACAGGAAAAGAACACAACAAATATCAGACTAACATAAGCAACACCCATCCCTCCTCCCACACCAGAGAGAAACATTTTTGGTGAGATCCCCAAAATCCACAATAACGAAAAGAACAGTAACACTGAGTACACCTTGGGGATGTAGCAACGCTCTGTTGAAGGGACACTCATATCACCTTGTAAGAGGGGAGGTAAGTATAAGTCCGCCAGTAGTAGGAAGAGATCAACTAGAAGCGTTTCAGGGGATCAGCAGATAACAGTGGGCATGGTCCTGCAGCAGTCTGCAGATTAGTTGAGACAGCATTTAATTACCACCTATGCACCAGGCAGTGTGCCTCACACAGGTGAGATGCTGCGTGACACCGCAGGCCAGCAGTGCAGGGAGTCCCCCAGGGAGCAGCACCCAGCCGCAGACTGATCCAATTTCTGCTGCTTGCCAAGAAGTGCATCATCCGCTGGACTATTGGGAGTTTTCCATTCAGTTGGATGTCAAACGTGCAGGGTGTAGCATACCACAGCGCAGGCCAGCCCACTGTAGCAAGTTTTTAACGTTGGCATATTTACATCAAGCTTCCTGGACCAAAGGAGTGAAATGTGGGTATAATGACAGAGTCATTCCCTGATACTGCAGTGGGGCCTTATCACAGGCTTGGTGGAAAGCTGTGTCGCGATCCTGATAATTTAATAGCTGAGCAGTGATTGGGTGGGGAGGAGTCCCAGGGATGGGACGGGGCCCAGTGATCGATGTGCCCTCTAAACAGTGAAGGTAGGAGTAAAGGAGTCTCTATCAGACAGGCAAATTAGGAGATGCTTCATATAAGTACTCATGGGTTTGGTGTTGGCGGATTCAGCTACACCCATCATACTGATATTATTGCACAGTAAGCGGGCCTCCAGATCTCCGGTCTTCAGCAATCGCTCGACTCTCTCCACACGTTTGGTCAGGGCCGTTGCGCTGTCCTCCATGTCTGATATCTGCTGTTCAACATCGCCCAGCCTAGTGGACTGTTCATCAGTCCATCTAACCGCATCGTAAGGGCATCAAAGCGCATGTCTATGGCCTTAAAGCCCACCTGCAATTCCACCATTATTGCTGCAGCCTCCCCAGAGGGGGGCAAAGTGCACGCCGTCAGCTGGGTCCGTGCCAGGTAGTTTCTCAACTCCTTGGTATAAGGAGGTCCTGGCTGAATTGAAAGAGATCTGGTGCTGTTTAGGGTCACCGCACTCCATCTTGAGCCAGGAAGGGAGGAGAATGGCAATGTGGAACAGCTAACGTGGGGTTGTACAATCATTCTTCAGGTGGAGGCCAGGGAGTCTTCTGCAAAGTACAGCTGCAAAGAAGGAAGCAGGAGCCAGTCACACACTCCAGAGGGAAGCCGGCCTCAGTGGCGCGAAGGGGCCCTATTGTCGCCGCAGATGTCACAAAGAGTCATTCAGTGCAACGGGGCTGCCAGGTATGGAATGTGCCATTGATTCTTGTGGCTCCTAATGCCGTAATGTAAAGATTCGAGTGAGCTAGTATTAGTGAACACTCACCAGTACACTGCTCACTGTGAGGGCCCGAGGATCCAGGTACATGCCACGGCCCATGGGTTGGCCAAATTGAGGAGGTTGTGCTCCCCCAAGGGAGGCCGGTGTAGTAATGGTTTTGTAAGTAGGTCGTTAAGGAATGTTAGATTGTTAGTGTGTCATAGAATTGATGATGTAGTAGTACAGTTGGAGTCAGTTGAAAGGCACCACTGATGGAGAGATTCTCTTTATCGTGTGAGGGGCTGTTAATAAAGATTCATCTTTCACATATATTGTGGGGTCATCTCTACAGAATTGGTGACGAGCGAGAACAGCATTTGTCAGCCCCTACACCACCACTTTCGTAAAAAAGGAAAAGCGTGCCGGAGAAAATATTGGTGAGCTATAATTTGAAGGAAAAGATAGAAAGATTTGTGGATATCCCGCACTTGTCTGTAAAAGGTGACAGTTACCGATTGAAAATAATGTAATATGTTACATTTAAGGCGTCAAGGTTTAGTGGCAGTTGAGCACACCGACGCGAGCTGCTGCAGAGTGTGGAGCGATCGGAGGCGCGAGCTATTAAAGGTGCACGCTGTGTGAATCGCAGCATCATCAACAGCAGCTGACAAGGCTGTAGGGTCGCGTACGTGTACGTGCCACCGTTTTGGATTTTTTTCCTTTCTTGACTTGCAACATGATTGGGACTGGACAAAATCAAGTAGTAAAATGATTGTCGCAACCGGGAGAAAACTTCTGCAGGGATATCGGTGAGACATTACAATTTTACAGCGTATTACAGAAAAGTACAATTCCACAGTGTTAGGAAAAAACTAATTAAAAGGATTTTGTGTGTTTTACGGTTAAATAAAATCAATTCAGTGCCCACTATGAATACCTCACACTTGTCAACACCACAGCCATTCCTTCTTGCCATGCGTGAACCATCAATGAGATGGCAAGAATGGAAGGAATATTTTTGTAATTACATTGAGATAATTGAGGAGGAGGAGTTTTCAGCAGAGAAGAAAAGGAAAATATTATTACATTGTATCAGTCCAGGTGATTAGAAAATTTACAATGAAATGGATAAAAAAAACAGACTGGGAGGAGAAGGAGGTGATGCATTCACCCAAGTGTTAGAGGATTGAGATTCTCACTTTTCTCCAATTGTACGCGTCGCTGTGGATCGATATAACTTTTTCCAGAGGAAACAAGGAACAATTTAAAATGTGGAGGAGTATGGGGGTCATTCTGACCCTGGCGGCCGGTGGCCGCCAGGGCCACCGACCACGAGAGCACCGCCAACAGGCTGGCGGTGCTCCCACGAGCATTCTGACCGCGGCGGTTCAGCCGCGGTCAGAAGCGGAAAGTCGGCGGTCTCCCGCCGACTTCCCGCAGCTCGGGGGAATCCTCCATGGCTGCGGAGCGCGCTCCGCAGCCATGGGGATTCTGACACCCCCTACCGCCATCCTGTTCCTGGCGGGTCTCCCGCCAGGAACAGGATGGCGGTAGGGGGTGCCGCGGGGCCCCTGGGGGCCCCTGCAGTGCCCATGCCAATGGCATGGGCACTGCAGGGGCCCCCGTAAGAGGGCCCCACTGTGTATTTCAGTGTCTGCAATGCAGACACTGAAATACGCGACGGGTGCAAACTGCACCCGTCGCACCCCTGCAACTACGCCGGCTCAATTCTGAGCCAGCGTCCTCGTTGCAGGGGCATTTCCTCTGGGCCGGCGGGCGCTCTTTTGGAGAGCGCCCGCCGGCCCAGAGGAAATGTCTGAATGGCCGCCGCAGTCTTATGACCGTGGTGCGGTCATTTGGCGGCTCCACTCCCATAGTGTCTGCGCTCAAGCAATTGGCAAAAACTTGCAGATTTGGAGTGTTGCAAGAGGAACTTATTTGTGACTAAACAATAATGCATGCGAGCAATCCCAATATTCAGGCTAAGTTATAGGTAAATGGTGAAGCACCATTAAAAGACATCATTGCGTTGGTGAAGAAAGCAGAACTTACTAGGCGATGTGCTAAGTCTGTGGAGGGAGAATTACAAGAATTTAAACAGTTGAACATCATTAAAGGAGGGAAAATATACAATAAGAATAATTCAGTTGAAATTAAAAACCAGATGTGATTAAACTGAGTAACCTTGGTAAACGTAACAAATATTATCATTGTGGAAGTGTCGAGCATTTAGCTGACAATAAGAAATTCCCAGCAAAGAATCAAAAGTGTTCAAGTTGCAATCGGATAGGACACTTTTAAAGAGTGTGTAGAATTAATACGAGTGTTTAAGTGAAATTCATTCAAGAAGAAGAGCAATCTCAATAGTGTTCCGACGCACAGGATGATGATGATACAGATACTAATGGAGTATTTTGCATAGAGTATGATATGTTAGATATCGAACAGGGGGCAAGGAAAAAAACAATGTGTGAAATTAGAATGGCAGGGACCATGGTGAATGTGATTGTAGACTCCGGTTTTCCATTTACTATTGTTGATAATGACGCGTGGAGTAATAAGTTCATGAAAGATTTTAGTGAACATTTAGAAAAAACAGATGTAAAGGCAAAAAGTTACATGGGTGAAAAAACTGAATTAATAGGGTACAGAAAATTTGAGTTTGAATTTAAAGGAAGGAAGGCAATGTGCAAGCTGTATATTAAACAAAGGGGAACATCAGTGTTGGGATGGGAGGACCAGGGGAAGTTAGGTTTTATTTTAAATACTAGCAGTACAGATCCGGTGTTATCCATTGAATGTGAACATTCTTCCACGAGCATGATTCAAATGTGGAAAAATGCTCAAAAGTATTTTCGGGAAAGGTTGGATGTTTGCCATAACATTTAACTAAAGAATGATGCAAAACCTTGCATTCATAAGGTAACAATATGTGCCATTTTCAATCAGAGACAAGGGGGCATATTTATACTCCGTTTGCGCTGAATGTGCGTCAAAAATTTTGACGCACATTCAGCGCAAACGTTGCCCCATATTTAAACCCTGACGCCCGAGCCGGCGCAAAAGGAAAATGGCGTTATGTGCGTCAGTTTCTGGAAGCGGCACCCCGCCCTGCGTTAATGACATGCAGGGTAGGCGTTCCCGTCCAAAAAACGATGCACACAGCGGTGCGTCGTATTTATGCTTCCGGGCAAAAATGACTCCTGGGCGGTAGGCGGAGCTAAAAAATGACGCAAAGCACGAATAGCGTCAAATTTTAACGCCTGGGTCAGGGCAGGCGTTAAAATGGGGCAAACACACCTGAACTTAATCAGAACACACAGAACAAACAACAGAGCAGCAGAGCAGCAGAGCAGCAACAGGGAGACATGGAGGTGATTTTTCTTCAGCGTGCACGTAGACGCACGTAGACGCAGAGCCCTGCAGCAACAACAGCAGCTACAACAACAACAGCAGGGACCCCAAAAGACAGCGCAGAAGGCAGGAGAGGATATTCCGCCCAAGAACAACCCTGCATGGCCTCAGGGAACGGGACATCATCAAGAGGTACCGGTTGAACTGGCAGGCCATTCAGCAGCTGCTGAGAAATATTGAACAGCAGTTGGCACCCACTTTGCTGACACCCCGCACTATCCCAACAGAAACAAAGCTGCTTGCCGTACTTCACCTGCTGGCAAGTGGCTCGTTTCAGACAACTGGTGCCCTGGTTGGTGGAATATCACAACCATCATTCTCCACATTCCTGCCTAAAGTACTGGATGCCATCATTCAACTGACACCCCTCCACATCTGCTTCCCTAACACACTGCATAAGCAGCAGGAAACTAAACAGGGGTTCTACGCCATCAGTGGCTTCCCGCACGTCCTTGGTGCAATCGACTGCACACACGTACGCCTTGTGCCACCTGCTGCGACTGAACACCTCTACCGCAACAGGAAGCACACACATTCAATCAACGTGCAGGCCATAGTCGATCACCAAGGACTGATCAGCAACATTGTGGCTAAATATCCTGGGAGTGTACATGACGCATTCATCTTCCCTCACTGCACCATCAACCAACACTTCCAGGATGGACGGTATGGCAATGGACTACTTGTTGGTAAGGACAAAAACCAAACTGATATACACACTGCACAGAAACCCTCTAGGACAAACAACACATACACCACAATAGCAACACCTAGCCAGGAACACACTGAGGTACTCACATCACTAGCCATGTTTCAGAAGTCACCATTGAACCTGTCACACATTGGAATTTACTGTACAGCTTAATGTGAAGACATTAATGACTGTGGTTGTCTAAATGTCACCTTGCAAATTGGAAGTCTTACAATAACCTGTACTTGAAAAACTAATACATCCTGCTGACAAACGGTTAGCCAACAAACACTTGCTCAGCCAAGGAAAAAAACTCAATGCAAAAGTTTCCAAAAACAACCATAGGTTGTCACATTAGTACACAAAAGAGTCACAGACAACACAAGACAACTACTGCCATCAAAGATCTGTACAACAGTGCCTCCTACATCTAATTGATCCCATTCTGTGTTTCTCTTTCAGCTGATCAGGGGTATGGCATCCAGCCTTGGATAATGACACCATTTGGGAACCCAAATACTGCTGCAGAGCGGGCATACAATGACGCCCACAAGAGGACACGCAGCATTGTGAAGCGGACCTTTGGGATCCTAAAGTCAAGGTTCCGCTGTCTTGACATAACTGGCGGTAGCCTACTCTATTCCCCAGAGATGGTCTGTAAGATCATACTCACTTGTGCCATATTGCACAATATTTGTGTAAAAAGGAACATTCCCCTCCTTGAACCGGACCCAGACATGCCTGAGGATGACGAAAAGGAGGATGCTGGCCTGCAACAGGAGGGGGAACAACCTAACACGGCAGCAGAAGTGCGTAGGCGCCAACAGCTTGTCAATAATTTTTTTTCTTAACGTATCATAATAACTTGTATTGCACAATTGTAAATAAACACAGATAACAAACACCACATCATGCTTTGGCCTATGCATTTCTGACCACCTTTAGTTTGAAATTGCTGAAGAAGAATGTCGTCTCATTGAGCAAGAATGCTATAACAATCCTCACACCAAAAATAAACATCACAAATGTATGCACAGAGGGTAGGATGTGACATGATACATTACCATACACAGAGGCCAACAGGAGTACAAATGTGGCAATTACACATGCCTGATCCAGACACCTGAGACAGTCTCTCACCCAGCCCAAAAATGTAGATCATTTGAAAGTCTCATCACACGTGTTCAGAGACAGGGTGGGACCATCCATGTCTACGTGACCATGTCATCAATGGCTTCTCTCAAGTGTGTGATATGAGCAATACCCAATTGGAACAACATTAGCTGCCACTAACTCAGGAGGAGACCTTGAAGTTACAGTGACAACATACACCCAGACAGGTGAGAGTGGAGCCACATTCCCACACACATGTCCACATATGTCATACAATCAACCTAATATTTGAAAGCAGACCATCACAATTGTGTCCCAGTTTGAACCTAGCAGGAAGAATGCAACATGCCACTAAACCAGGTAATGCATAAAGGGCCACATACATCAACAACCTATTTGTCATCAGCACATGAGGAACGCTGAGAGTTTTGCAAACATAGTCATTGGAAAATGGAATGCAAGATTGCTCCAAATCATCTATACTGCAAACGTCAAATGGGCTAATGAGATGAATGAATGGTTAACAGTCATTCATACCATATGGCCTTACATTAGCCTGCTGCTGCAGGTTTGCCATGATATAATAAATAAAAGCCATGGATACAGTAGCTAATCTGGATGGGCAAATCCTAGGGTGCTGGGGGCCTAAGTCCACCTCTACTGCCCCCCAAATATACAAGGATCTTGTACTTGTGAACTAAACACATGCATAAGGCACATGTGTGGGCTACATGTCAAAAGTCAAACACAAATCAGAAACACAAATTCATAATGGGACATGGTTAGCCCCATAAAAAATGTAAGTGACTATTGCACTCCCTGTTCGGACTATAGATAAAAGCATCACTATCCTAATTGTGGACACATTTTGGAGAAGGAATACATCATGGTATCCCATCCATCATTTCAAAACAGCCATCAGCAATTACCCCAAATATGTGGTCAAATATGGTTAATACATCATTTTACATATCCTAAATATCACAGTGTGAATGCCTTCTATACATACAACAACGGACATGTGTCATATCTAACCACAAATGTGTATCACATAGCACCGTTTGCCCATGACAAATCACCTTCCCCAAGTTAAAAACATGAAGACATAAAAAAAAAAAAAAATGCTCAAAATTCTACGCATACAGGATGGGCGTCATAATTTGTTCACGTACATGAGTGCACAGAATGCAGAGTCAAATATACATTTATCCAAAAGTTTCTCATAGTTAGCCATCAAATTATAATTTTCTTCATATATTTTTTTGACTCAGCATTATGTGCACTCCTGTACGTGAAAAAAATATGACGCCCATGATGTATGCGTGGTAAATTTGACGCAACATGGACAATATGTTGGACATCTCATGTACATTAATAAATTATTAATATTAATTTCATATTTTTGGAATCAGCATCATGTGCACTCCTGTACGTGAAAAAAATATGACGCCCATGATGTATGCGTGGTAAATTTGACGCAACATGGAAAATATGTTGGACATCTCAAGTACATTAATAAATTATTAATATTCATATCATATTTTTGACTCAGCTTCATGTGCACTCCTGTACGTGAAAAAAATATGACGCCCATGATGTATGCGTGGTAAATTTGACGCAACATGGACAATATGTTGGACATCCCATGTACATTAATAAATTATTAATATTCATTTCATATTTTTGACTCAGCATCATGTGCACTCCTGTACGTGAAAAAAATATGACGCCCATGATGTATGCGTGGTAAATTTGACGCAACATGGACAATATGTTGGACATCTCATGTACATTAATAAATTAATAATATTCATATCATATTTTTTGACTCAGCATCATGTGCAATGTTATGCGTAAAAAAAAAATGACGCACAATTGTGTATGCGTGAAAATATGACGCATAACGGGAAAATAAAAACGGCGGCCATTTTCTGCAGGAAGTGATGTAATAGGATATCCTGTTTACAAAATCTGTACTGGGAGTTAACTTTCACTTTCACTTTGCAGTCTTAGATTTATCTAGACTGTGTGGTTGTGGGAAAGGTGTTGTCCTGTGTTTAACTGCTTTTGTGTCCTGTGTACCTTGTATTTTGTCTTTTTGTGATTATATTCTTGTTGCATAATATTGTCTCAGTCTGTTTAGTCTAGTTTTGTCTATTCCTGTTTTTGTTTGTATTGTCTGTGGTTGTCTGTTGTGGGTAGCATAGTTTTTGGGGTTAGTTGGGCTATTTTTCTCCTTTTTCTTTTTCCTTCACACCTCTACCTTTCCCCATTTCCCACTTTTACTTTATTATTTCATTTGTCTATTTTTCTTTCAGTCAATATGTCAGGTAGGCCTCGCCTGTCCAGGATGGGTGAGGATGAATTGGGGGGATTCATATGGCTAGTTTGCCATTTCCTCCCACTGATGCTGGAGGCTGGGGGCCGTGTGATACAGGGGTATCACACGGAGGCAAGGAAAATCCGGTGGGGGAAGGTGCGCCATCACCTGGTCCGGGTGTATGGGAGCATGCGCAATGTCCATCAATTGAAGCACCGCTGGGCAGATCTGATAACCAGGGAACAGGACCTGCTGGACCACCTGGGAATCCGGATTGGTGGCCATGTTGGTGAGTACAAATCAAGTACATGGGAATAATAGAAATCTGTGTGGGGACATGTGATGATTGTTACCCAATCTGCTAGATAAGTAGCTGACTGTGTGTAATGCTAGGGAAACCTAGGCCCATGTTTATACATTTATATCCCCATTTTTGCACCACATTTTCACGCAAAAACAGCAGCAACTTACAACATATATCTGTCTTTTGCTAGTTTGCCCCGTCTCTGCGTGACAAAATGATGCAAATGCTGCGCTACCAAGGTATACATATGTGCCCTAATGTGTATTTGTTGCACAATGTGTATGAAGACCAATGCTAGCAGTCAGATGGCTCATTTTATCAACACATACCAGATGCCTGTAGCTGTATATAATGTAGTGTTGCATTTGTGTCAGACAGGCAACACGTTAACGGCTCTATTTGTACTCTACAGGTCATATTGGCCAGTGAGTAAGTCATGTAGAAACAACATACCTACATATGTAGACGCCATAGCTAGACAGAAAATTAGAAACCCATGATGATGCTATACATGTGTGTTGCCTTCACGTCACATGACGTTAGATATGTTGTCCACACATATGTCACATGTGTTTGTGGTTGCTGTGTGTTGAACATGTCCACCTAGTCTGTTTGATTGTGAGTGGTCATGCAGTCCTCATGGAACCAGTTTTTGGATGTCTCTCTGGGATGCACATGCTGAGATGTATGGATAACATTATTGTTGGGGCATACTAATGGAGGGGTAACTTGGACGACACCTGACTGTCCTGGCCACTGCATGTGTGTAGTAGGGTGTGTAACTGTTGCAGGAGACTCATCCAATGTTAATGTTGAATACAAAGTCATCCATGCAGTATGAGCATGTGGGAAACTGTATCATTACCATGTCATATTCACACAGTGTCATACTAACTGAAATTATTTGTCAGTTCACCCAGTCTGAGTATATTCTTCCTTTCATGCTTTACAGGTGGACCAGCCCCGTACACCGTGGGAGAGGTGGCACATTTTGAGGACCCGATACCTACAGTGAGTGTGGCCTGAGTGCTATTTTCATTGTTTGGTAATGATGCATGATGGACTACTGTGTGTTCAAGAGAATTCATGATTTGATGCGCTGGCCGTTCATTGGCATTGTTGCTTTAGTGTGATATCAAATAGGACTTCTGTTTCTGTAAAGCGGACCACTAACTGCCCTGAAATAATCCAAGATTGAAGTTTTTGTATTTTTTTCGAAGTGCAGCTCATTTTCCGTTCAGGTAAACGGCCTACACTTGGGAAAACATTACCTGCGTAATTTAATAGCACTCACGGCCATGGAGGTCTGCTGGTCCCAGCAGGCCTCCATCTCCGTGAGTGGCCATAGTCGCTAAGGGGGCGCAACTTGGAACCCACCTCATTGATGTTAATGAGGTGGGTCTTAGCGACCCCATAGCGACTCGCAGACGTTGTCGGAGACACCGTTCTGCATTGCAAATTGCTAGTCGCAATTTTCCATCTTCCTACTTCTGGCCCCTAGTGTAGACATTTGGTTATGGCCGTTGGGTTCATTCTTAGCACACAACTAATTACAAATGGCATTGAGTGAGGAGTGTGATAGTTATCACATAGAGTGACATATGTAGTGAAGTCAGTATGTGGAAGAGGTGCAGCCATAATGTCAGATGGCTTAGGTATGATTTGTATGAGTAGTTTAGGGTGATGTCATCCATCATGTCGAGACATGGATATGCTAGGTGTGATATGCCCTTATGTATGCATGCTTCACATGTACTTCCTATGAGCCTTTCCGTGAACTATATTGTGACAATTGCTGCAACCAATACATTTCTAGTAATGTACAAATAACCCATTGTGCTATTCCACCCAATGCAATTCCAAAGGTAAATATTTGCCTTTTCTCTTCACAGCTGCAAACATGAGTGCCGCAGATCGCCACCATTTTGAACGGCGTGCCATGAGATACAGGCACATCCTGCAGGTGCAGTTTGGGTACCGGAGGATGGCCCGCAAGTACCATTCGATCGGGCCTCCGGGGCGTGGTGGGCCACACCACAGGCTCCCCCTACATTGCCACCAACAACCACCAACACCACATCCACCAGGTCTCCCCAAGTGGCCCCAGCAACGTCTGCAACAATGGACCCTGCCTCTTCCTCCAGACCTGGACCCAGCCGTGTTGTGGTAGCAGGACATTCCCGTACCCAACCAACTCCTGCCACAACCTCAACCTCCGCCGGCACGCAAACCAGCTCAGACCCTCCTGTGGACCCAGCTGCCTTCCTGGCATTGACACGAAAGATGGACAAGTTGGTAAAGAAGGTGGACGACCTGAGGGAGGACATGAGCTACATTAAAAAGAGGGTTCGCTCCATCAGGCGCACACTACGGAGGGCAAACCTGTAGCACTTTTGCCCTCTATAACTTTTACCCCTCCCCTCTCTCCTCTTTCCTATTTTCTACTGTTAGTTGGGTTTTGGGGATTAGTATTAGGATAAGTATAGGTAATTAGCTTAGTTAGTGTTAGGAAAGAGGGTGGGGGGTCCTTATTCTTTCTATATTTTTTTTGTGTGTGGGTGGGTGGGTGGGTGGGTGGGGGGCAATGTTGGGATTCCTGTAAAAAAAAAAAAAAAAAAAAATTAAAATATAAAAAAAATTCAAAAAAATATATGTTTGTTTAGGATAGTATAGTATGTGTGTAGGTTAGTAAGTGTTGTCCTGCATGTGTCCTGTCTCATAATGGTGGGTGGGGGGTTGATGTTTAGATCGTTTCGTTACATGTGTAGAGTAAGTTTAGCTTAGGTTAGTTAGGGACATTTGTGGGTTAGTAGTAGTCAGGTTACATTAGTGTAGGTTTACCTTTCCCTTAGTTGCCTCTTGTATTACTCAATATAAATAAATATATAGTTAACCCTTTACATGATGCGTTAGGTGCTACTTTATCATGGCCTTGACATCAGTGTAGCAGAATGTTTTAGTATGACATTTGTGTCCTATGCTCGCCATCCCCAGGAAATTGAGGTTTAACATGCCAGCTACCCGTGTGCTACCTTGTTAAGTATCCACCATTTGGGAGACCCACCATTGGTAGTGTGCATTGTTCACCAAGGTTTTGTGTTGGTATGTATGCTACTTCACAAAGAGTGCTTCCAGACTTGTTATTGTGGGTAAATTGATAGGTCGGACAGCAGTGTGAAGTTCAGGGAGATCTTTGTAGATGAGGAGTTGTTCACACTCTTGTCTTGTTGCTTTCATTGCTGACCTACATCATGTGTGTACTGATTCTGCATGACTTTCCTTCATGGAAGTATACTCCGTAAGGGTGATTGATGCAGTGTAATTTGCTCATGATTCCTTACATTTTGCGGCATTATTTCTTATTTAAGTATTGCATGGTGCCTACATTTCTCAGCCACCATTGGTTGTCTAGGATAGCTATAGATGGTGCGTCATTCTGTCCAACACAGCATGATTGTGTGTGGTTACTCCCTTCATCAGTTATTTTCCTTAGTATGGTAAGGCTATGATGCAATCATGCCCACTGCACAGATGTTTCAGTATACATGAAATCAGGACAGTAGTATCGATAATCTAAATAGTTGCCACACAGCCACTTTGGAGTTAGGTACTGCACAGTTGAAGTGTGAAATGACACAGAGACACAATAGGTGTGCAAGTGCTATTTATTTATAGGTGGTGTAGTGCCAAATGTCCATTCACCATGTTTGCTGAGTCCGTTTTGGTGCATTCTTACATGGTGATCCTACAGAAGGGGTGTGGATGATGCTCCTGATATGCTGGGGTGATGTCACAGACAGTGCAGAGGGACAGGAATTGGCAAATAGTAGGAGAGAGACATTCACTGGCAATGGGGACAAGTCATACAGTGGATTGCCGAACAGTCATTGAGTGTAGTTGTAGTGAGACTGGCATTTGACAAAACGTAGGACCTTGGTCAAAGTAGGCCATGGTGCAGGGACTAGTGCTTCCGGGTACTCTTACGTGTGAATGTTATCTGTTCCATGTCTTCCTCTTCTGATGTTTGTGTTGCCTGGTGTGTCCTTGTTGTTGTTGGTTGTGAAGGGGCAACACACACCTCAGTGTTAGAAGACATGGAGGCAGACATCCCGGGGGCTGCTCCCTGTGGAGTTATGAAGGGCAGTACTGCAGCAAGGAGGGCCTGCTGGTTTTTCAGAATGGCAGCCACATCACGATGGTAGGCAGCCAGGTCGGCCCTGAGGGGTTATATGTTGGATTCGTGCACACGTTGACTGGATTGCAGTTGTAGTTGTTGTGTCAACTGGATGACAGCTGTGCAGATTTCCTTCTGTGTTTTGACAAGTTCCTGCAAGAGAGATGTTCGGGTTTGCATAGCAGCTGCCTGATCCTCAGAAGACATCATGCACGAACGCACCCCCTCAAGGCTGGCTGCCATATTTTGCATCCCCACCCGCACCTCCTTGGCCAGCTCCCGCTGTACCCCAACAACGGTTCTTTCGAAGCTGGTGCCAGTGTCGTCAGAGTCCTCAGCTGTGTTGGAGCTGGCAGGTCTTACAATTGGGGTGGCGGGTGGTTCTCCTGTGGTGGCTGCTTCTTCTGTGCTCCTCCTTGTGACTGAAGGTGGGGTTTGGAGGCTTTCAAGGACCATTTGGATGGTCTCCTGTGGGATGTTTATGGGCTCGTCATCCATGTCATCAGGGAACTCAGGGACAGGCATATCGGCAGGAGATCCATGTTCCTCTGCAATGAAACAGGGTACAATTAGTGTGTCTGTGTTGTGACAATTTTGCACTAAGATACAAGCCTTTGGATGCCTTAAGTTTGTGCTCTGTGTTTGTCTTGGTATCTGATGTCCGTCATAGGGCATTGTTGTAGGCCTATGGCCCACCTGTGTGTCACATGTATGATATGGAGCTATCAGACTTGTCTGCCTGATCGCCTCTAGGTGTTGCTTTGTAATTATTTAGGAATAGGCATGTTTTTCGTCCTACTCCTCCCTCCGTGTTTAACTATTCTTATGGAGGGACATTTTGTTGAGTGGGCTTTCATTATCCTACATGTGATTACTGGCTTTCTAGGCAGCAGGATAGCTAATGGTGTGGGGGACTAAGTCTGACACACTTGTAAATAACTCTGTCACCCTGATTCATTCTTTTTGCTCTGGCTAACTAGCAGTGCCTCTGGTCTCCCACAGCAAAGGAATGTTTAGACATCCGAGCGCATGACATCTTTGGAACTTCTCAGGGAAGTGGTGGTCACTCAGATCCTACACAATTCTCTCTTTTCCGGTATGTTCTCATACACAAATGACAAAGACAGTATTTGTTTAATATGATGATTCATTATACAACTGACTTGTAGATATTTAGGTGTGAGCCACAATAACCCAAACAATACAAACTGTTAGAATTGAAATAGTCAGCAGGAGAGTAATACATTAGTACACAGCTATCATGGTGCCTAACAGTTTCTACTCTCCCTCTGCTTGTTCTATTTTTAGCACAGCATGTTAGGCTTGGAGCTTGCCTGTCTGAATCACTGATGAGACATCATCCCTCATATCAGAGGAATGACCTGTGATCTGGTTGTGCATCAGCAGCAAGGCAGGCAGCATCTAATTGTGGTTCTCTGTTTGGAATCTCCATCTTGCGTGTCTTGGGACAAAGAAGTGATGTTAAAGTCATATGTCATCGTGATGACAAAGTGTCCCTACGCAGGAATGCCAAGTCTTAACCCCTACCACATCTATCGGCAAAGTCCCAGACTGTATCCTTGACTGGGGCACAGAGTAAATATGTTCAGGCTAACTCAAGTGCAGAAGTAGGCAAAACAGTGTGATTAGACTAATTAACAACACCGTAGGACTGGCTATTTGCTAAATTAACTGATAGGAAGGCCAATAAGAAGCATTTAGTGCAAAGTGCTCTGAGGCTCTTAGATGTGAGCAAATGAGTAAAAGTACATTCAGGGTAAGGTGCACAAAGGCCTACAGCCTGAAGCTAATGCGCAAAGTATACGTTACACTTACAACACTACACTTTGACTGACTGTGGGTGTTGTGAATGCCCTGGCAGCACACTTGCCTCTCAGGACCTGCCCCATACACTTTTTATTCACATTGGCCGAAATGTACATGTGACGTGGCATATCCTATGCATGTCAATGTTAGGATGTGGTATGGATGTAAACATTGTTGATGTTTGAACATGATGTTGGGTCATGTGCGTTTAATTGGATTGGCCTGTTTATCATATGAAGGTTCTATTTGGTTGTCAGACTTTGCAGGTGTGTTTCAGTGACCAGTTGCCTGTGTCCCCTCCTCAATGTTGTTGTCTGTGCAGTATGACATTAGTGATGTAGCCTTGTTAGCCAGGCACGTGAGGGACCCTGACGTATGCAGCATGTGTGTGTCCTTAGTGCTGTGTGGCTCCTATTGCTGTTTACTTTGGCTTATGTATGTGTCAGGTATGGACATTCAGCATTTGAGTGTACTGGTGCCTTTGTCTTATTTCTATGAATAGTTGCGGATGTCATCCTCACCCCCTAATTTAGGTATGTATTTTCCATGGGGAGGTTCCTGCCATTTGGTACTATAGCTGCACAGAGATGAGAGGTGTTATTGTCAACTGTTGTGGCAATTACATTGCAGTTGTTGTTTTGGCTGCTGGATTACTGATAGGGACCTAGTTGATGTAGGATATATTTTGCAAGACAAGTGCCTGGATGTGAGTTTGACGTAGTGGCCTTCCCACCTGTCGCTGCTTTCCCTTGGCTCTATTGTTGTACTTACAGGATGTCCCCATGGGACTGTTGTTGGTGCTATATTTTGTCGTGCCCCAGCTTCAGTCAGTGCTGGCCATGCCCCCCTGCCGTGCCCATTTACCCATGCCACTTCATATATGTGCAGACTTACATGCATTGTGTAGTAGGTATTTCCCCCCCTGTTACAGTCAACATTATTGCATTATAATTCCCCATGCGACTTACCCTGCATGTGCGTTGTGTCGTGATAGTCTGCACTGTCCTGTCCTTGAATCCCTGTGACGATCTCCTCCGGGATGACGGCTGCGACCATCTCCTCCATGTGGTCCGGGGCCTCCTGTTGTGCTGGACTCCCCCCTCCAGTCTGCATTGCTGCCTTCCTGTTCCTGGCCATTTTCTCTTTTGTCCTACGTTTGCAGTCATGCCAGCGTTTCTTACACTCAGTGACTGTGCGGCGTTCTTCAGCCACACTGTTGATCTTGTCCACTATTTGTTTCCATATGGCCTCTCTCCTACTGAGTGGCAATTTAGAGGAGATGAACAGTTGGTGCTGGTGTTCCGTCACCTCTTTCACCAGGATTTCCTGCTCCTCTTCACTGAAGCGACACTTTCTTTTTTTTCTAAACATGTCCTGGTTCCTGTATGGATCCTCCTGGCTGGTTCCTGGTCTGCTGTCATCCTCCTGGGGTCTGTAGTGGCATCTGGGATCCATTTTGGCTCTCCTCTGCTGAAAGGGCAGTTTTCGCGCTAATATTTGATGCAATAGCGTGAAAAAAAAACAGCGCTTTACGGATTGCGCTGTCGTAAATCGACCCACAGTGATGTGCGTCGCCTTAACGTTGGTTTCCTTTACGACGGAACGCCGCTGTGTGCGTCACGAAATAATGACTCCCACCTGTTGGTTGCGCCGCCGTACGTCAAAGTATAAATTTGACGCCCGCACGGTGCTTCAAAATGGCGTTAGCCGGCGCTAATTTTTTTGACGCAAAACTGCGTTAGCACAGTTTTGCGTCAAAAAGTATAAATATGGCCCACGGTGTCTAGTGAACTGAAAAAACTAGTGCAAAATGGTATAATTGAACAGGTAGAGTCATCTGAATGGGTTTCGCGATTAGTGTTTGTGAGACGTGTGAATGGAAAGGTTAGACTGTGTGTTGATTTAAGAGAACTGAATAAAAATATAGTGATTGATCAATACCCAATACCAAAAATTAATGAGATGTTTGCCAATACAAGAGAGATGAGTTGGTTTTCTACATTAGATTTCAAATTGGCATATCAGCAGGTGATGATACACCCTGACAGTAGAAAACTGACAACATTTATTACACTGATTGGGTGCTTCCAATTCTTGCAAGTACCTTTTGGGTGAGCCTCGGGGCTGCAATATTTCAAAGAATAATGAGTAATTTATTGGAAAATATCAAAGGTGTAAAGTTTTTTCAGGATGGTGTGTTGATTATGGGAAGAACTAAAGAAGAACACAATGGGAAGTTAAAACAAATGTTGGAAATGTTATAAAAGAAAGGCCTTAAGGCAGAATATGGAAAATGTAAAATAGCTGTGAGGGAAGTGAAGTATCTAGGTCCTGAAATAATAGGAGATGGAATAAAACCAAAACTTGAGTTAGTGAAAGCAATTCAGAACGTGGAAGTCGATACACTACTCCTACTGTGACGGTCAGCAGACCGCCAGCACTGGCGGTCTGTTGGCTGCAGCGGCTTTGGTGGTCTTGGGAAAAAAAAACGCCGAAGTCGTAATGAGGCCCGTAGTCTTTTAGTTTGATTGGAACCTTTTTGAGCTTACCATACCTGCTTCTTTTGCCATTCTTATCACATTCCATATTGAAGTCACCCTTACTGTGATCAATGACTACTTCAGTCATTTGTTTTTGAATCTCCCTTCTTTGCCATTACTTTGAGCTTCGTTACTATCATCCATCCAATCATGTTTTTTTTTGCTTACTACTTCACTCTTTTGTTTGCATTTAGCCAAACAACTCAAATGCCACACCTTTCCATCACTTAGCAATGCAAAGTTACAAGATAATTCTCACACTTTCATTGGCTTAGAAAATCTACTTTTGCCCATATGTACTTTACAATCTTTCTTCACTTTCAACCACAACCCAATTCCTACTGGTACAACTTTGACATTCTGTTTCTTATTGTACCACACCTTATATGCTTGTTTAACTGCTATAAGTTTTTGTTTCACACTCTCAGGAGACCATTCTACAACTCTACTTGCAGGCAACCATGCCATATCTTTACTTTTAGGTTCCTGACCTCTCATTATCACAAACTGACTTTTCCCAGTACTACCACTAGGAGTTATTCTGTATGCCCAAATCATTTTGTTTACTTCCATTCCCAATTCACTCCACTACTAATGGCTAGTTGTATAGTCTCTTTTATAACACAATTAAAGCGTTCCACTAAATCATTCCCTTCAGGATGATATACTGAAGTTGAGTTATGAATAATACCATTCCTGTCCCAAATTTTCTTGAACGCCTCGGCTGTGAACTGTGGGCCATTGTCTGATATTATACATTTTGTTAAACCTTTCTTCATGAATATTTTTTCTAAAAATTGTAATATATCTTCACAGTGTATCTTTTCAGTTATTTTTATTTTGGGCCATTTGGTAAAATGATCCACTACCACAATAATATACTTTCTTTCAAGATTATTATCCCATGATGTCAACACCAATTTTCTCCCATGGCATATCAGGACACGGCACAGGACATAATGGTGGCTTACACATTTTTTGTGTCTTGTCAGATCTATTACAATCCATACATTTTAACATCACTGTCTAAACCTGGGCCCCACTAAATACTTTTTTTATCCTTGTCTTTGTTTTTGAAATACCTAGATGCCCTTCATGAGATAATCCCATAATTTTGCTTTGTAACAATGTTGGTAGTACAAATTTTCCACATCTCAACAACAGTCCCTGTTCTTCACTTAGCTCATCAAAGACCTCCCAAACACTACAGCCTGTTTGAGTAAATTGCCTCTTTTCCAGCCAATCTTTATTCACATACGTCAAAAGTTTGTGTAACTCTTTATATCCTTTTATCGTTTCTTTCCACTCCTGTTTATTAATACCAAGCATTCCATCATCAAACAATATAGCAACACACTCTTCCTCTTCTACCCAGTCTTCCACTTTCCCTGAGGGTAATGGCATCCCATTCAAAAAATCTGCCACTCTATTTTTAATCCCAGGTATATATTGTACTTCATAATTGAAATCCAATAATTTTAACAGGCGTTCTAGCTAGTCTGGGTGACGCCCTTTGTAATCCTGTGGTAGTAAGTACCTTGGTCAATGGTTTGTGATCCGTCCTCAACATTACTTTATAGCACCAACCATACTGGCAAAAATGGGTTAATCCCCATGTACATGCAAGTGTTTCTCTTTCAATTATGGAATATTTTTCCTCTGCCTTAGATAAAGCACGAGATGTGAAACCAACCACCCACTCATTATTTTCCTCATCCTGTTGCGTTAAAACTGCACCTATACCTTTTGTACTTGCATCTGTGGTAATGTATATTTTACACATTGTATCAAACCCTATTAAAAATGGCGCATTACTTATTTCTTCTTTAAGTTTTTCAAACTCTCCTTGGCACTTTACACTCCACTCAAATCTAACCTTATTTTTGGTAAATTGTCATATAGCATATTTATTCAGAATTTATTTTCATAAATTTCAAATAGAACTCTATTAGGCCCCAAAAAGCTCTCACATCATGAATGAGTGAGTAGGTGTGTGTATTGGAAGTCATGCGAGTGGGGGTGCATGTGTGCAAGTCTGCGAGTGAGTGGGGGTGCATGTGTGTAAGCCTACGAGTGAGTGGGGGTGCATGTGTGCAAGTCTGCAAGTGAGTGGGGGGGGTGTGAATGTATGCGTATGCGGAGGGGTGTGTATGTGAATATGCATATGCGGAGGGGTGTGTATGTGAATCTATGCGTTCATGAAGGGGGTGGGAGTGTGGATGATTGCAGAGGGGGCGGGGTGAATGTTTGCGGAGGGGGGTGAGTATGTGTGTGTGGGGGTGTGTGTATGTCAGTGTGAGAGGGGGTGGGGGATGTTAGAATAGATGTGTACGGTTGGAGGGTGTTTGTAAGTGTGTGGACGGGTGGGGGCTGTTTGTAAGTTTGTGGACAGGTGGGGGGTGTTTGCATGTGTATGGATGTGTGGTGGGGTGTGTGCCAGCGACAGGAATGGGGGATTCCTGTTGCCTGGTACATTACTGCCAGGGTTTTCATGGTGGGGTGACTGCCACGGAAAGCCTGGTGGTCTGTAGCCTTGTAATCCAGCCGACATGTAGAGGTCTGCCACCAAGCTGGAGGAGCTCACAGCTGAGCCAGGCTGCATTGTGGCGGTTTGGCTTCTACCACAACTTGTAATGCGGTGGTCAGTAAGACCGCCACAGTGAGGCTGGCTGTCTGATAACCGCCAAGCTCGTAAAGAGGGCCTATGTGTGTAAATAAAACATATGTAAAAAAAAAATATTTCTATTAAAAGGGAAGTGTATAATAGCAAATATAATTAGTTTCTATGTACAGGATATTGGGGTAGTCATTTGTATAGGATATTGTGGTCATCATACTTTGTAGGGTTGTTGAAGGGGGAATATGTGTACTAATGGCTATGTAAGTAGGACTTTAAGGAATGTTAGAATGTTAGTGTGTCATAGAATTGGTGATGTAGTAGTACAGTTAGAGTCAGTTGAAAGGCAGCGCTGATGGAGAGAAGACGCTTTATGGTGTAAGGGGCTGTTAATACCGATTCATCTTTCACATATATTGTGGAGTCATCACTACAGGTGGCACAAAGTGCCAGGGAGACACAGCAGGCCCCACACAGTGTTAGAGGGAAATCTGTTAATAAAATAAGACAGATCAATTTGACACAATAATATAGGTTTAATTGATTTTCAGCTGGGAACAACAGGCAGTCTCAACATAGAGGCCATGACTGAAGTTCAAAGTTCTGATTCGAACACCAGTAGCATTTATACTGTAAAAACCACAAAAAACTGTGATCAAGAGTTCACCATTGACGTAAGCAACTACAAGCAGTATAGATAAGATAATGAGGTGCCTCTGGAAAGAAGCACATCCACTTGTTGGCCTCATGAGTGGGTAAGTTGCACTGACCTCATTCACCATATCTATCTTTCTGCACAACAAGAGATTATTTGTTGAGTGCTGCTCATGGTAGCCCTGCCTTGCAAATACTTATCTGACCCTTACACAGTACCCCCTTACCACAATATGAATGACTTGTGGCTTTTAGGAGCCCTGTGCTATGGAGGGATACACCCTTTTGTTCCACCCTGTTCGTGCTAAGTGAACAATTTGAAAGCAACAGTTGGTGCAGCTTTAAAGAAAAACTCTCATTCTAATGTGGCTTGGGCCTCTTGTGTGTTTCAGCACAGCTAACTTAACAATGCAGCATTGTCCTGCCTTTTCTATTGAACCCACAGTCTGTCTTTTTTTTAACATGTCATGTATTAAGCCTTTCACTACTTAAATTGGTTTACAACTATCTCTACCCTAAAATGTTTGTATTGGGATTTGAGAACTTATGTTTGTGTGTATGTGATGTATTCCTATTCTTCCTTCATCATTCCCCCCTCCAGTTGATTATTCAACTACTTTTCCTACCTTCCCATCTAATAATGAAACTAGGGTAATCACCACATACCCACTACTCTGTCCCTCCCAATTTAGCTGTCATCCTTTTGCAACATGCTATTATTACCTGAAAAATAAGACACATCAAAAGCAACAACACAATCAAAGGCAACAAGGCCTTGAACAACCCCAACATCCAGGACGGCACCCATTCAAACAAGCCCTCAAACCACCCATCAGGGGCACCCCCCTCATCAATCATTTTCTTTTGTAGATCATGCAAT
Organism: Pleurodeles waltl; assembly: GCF_031143425.1. Classification (NCBI taxonomy): domain Eukaryota; kingdom Metazoa; phylum Chordata; class Amphibia; order Caudata; family Salamandridae; genus Pleurodeles; species Pleurodeles waltl. Next base: position 995,056,597 of record NC_090446.1, read on the forward strand.
GTCTGAATGGCCAGTGTTAATGTCCCATTGTCCGCATCATTGGCCGGCACATAAGTACAACAGGCTGACCCAATCTTCTTACACACCCCTCCTTCCATGGCCGTCATTAAATCAAGTACATATCTGTGTTGCATTACCATCAGCCTAAGGGCTCGGAGTTCTTCCTTGATAGCATTGAACCCATCTTCAGTTGCATTTATGGTCTTCATCAATTCAAAGCGCGTGATCTGCAGCCAGTGTGCAGTTGCCTTTGCCTGAATGAATGGTAGGATGCTACCAAAAAAGATCTGGGCATCATTAAATAGTCTGTGTTCCTGTGGAACGTCTTTCCACACTTCAGTACCAAGAAACTCAGCAGCTCGTTTTGTCCAGTAATGGTGAAGCAAGGTTGTTGGACGGCTAATGGGATGGTCATGTAACTGAGAGATGTCCACACCTGGTATTACCAGGGATGGGGTGTGCAAAGTCACTAGGAAGCAGAGGCTATTCCAGTTTGGGGGTAGTTGCATGTGGAGCCGGGCCCCACACATCCAGTAGTGATCCATCAGGCTGGAGGTGCCGCCCTGCATATCAGCGTTGTAGGTGGTGATGTTGCAGTTGAGGTTACTCCCCACCTTCACTGTCCCTTTCCCTCTGAAACAAAGAGAAAACTGTGTTAATTTCATGGGTACTCACAAACATTTTCACAGGGGCCAAAAAGTTTGGTCTGTGATGTGCCGGAGGGCCACATCAATGCCAGAGGAATGGCGGCCGGGCGATGGGATTAGGGGGATTGGCTTTTTTGGTATGGGTAGGCAAAGTGAAGGATATACGCCTAGTGACTGAATTGAGCAATATGAAACTAGGAAACCTGAGATTAATCTCGCCTTTCCCACTTTTCCAAACTGTGTGATACTAGACAATTGCTTAATTTCACTTTCCCTCCTTTTTGTCATTATCACATATGAGGACAGCAAAATGTCAGCATCTGCACTGTAAAATAAACAATTGATTCTCTATTTAAGATATTTTATTTGTAGAGCTGAATCTAGTGAACAGCAGCCCTTTACTCCTGTTGCCCAGGGGGCCGCATGTAAAGGTCAGGAGGGCCGCATGCGGCCCCCGGGCCGTACTTTGAGTATCCATGCTTTAGAGGGAGGCTTTACTCTGGTTGCTTCTCCTGTTCTCCCCCCTCTTTTTCCTGCTCAGTGTCCAAAGGGATGGATGGCATGGTTGGGGCCAGGCGGATATCCTGGAAGTGGTACCATGGTTTGTCGCCTTGGACTTTCACTGCTGTAGTCGTGCTGTCTGTCACTGGGAAGGGTCCATTGAATTTGCAGTCCTTCCACTTTCTGACAAAATTGCGAATATATACTAAAGTTCCCAAAGGTAATGGTGTTTGTTGATCCTTTACATGAGATGCGTTGGTGCGCTTCTTGGCTGCACGTGTAACCTGTTTAGAGAAGAACTTTGCAACTTGGTTAGCTCAGACATGTATTCATTCATTTCAGTTTGTACAACTTCAGGTGCACTCTCAGTCTCCAATTTATGTCTAGTTGATGGCACAAATGTGCTCATTGTTCTACCTGTTACTATTTGATGGGGAGTTAAATGATGATCTGATCCTGGGGTATTTCTCAAAACAAAGAGGGCTAGTGGGAGACAGTAGAGCCATTTTTTTTTTCAATGTCACACATAGTTTACTTATTCTGTTCTTGAGGAGGCCATTAAGGCGCTCCACAATTCCATTGCTTTGCGATGATAAGCTGAGGACAATTTGTGTGTTATTCCTAACAAGGTGGTGAGGTGAGAAAAGATATTATTGACGAAATGGGTGCCATTGTCAGATCTGATCCCCTCAGGGACACCCCACTGCGGTATTACCTCACGGATAAAAAATTAGCAGCAGATTTGGCATCACAGTGAACACAAGATCCTGCTTCAATCCACCTTGAGAATGGGCAGACTACAACAATAAGACAGCGATAATGATTGCATCTGTCAATCATATCAATGTAGTCAATGTGCAGTTCCTTAAAGGGACCGGGTGGGAGAGGTATTGTGGAAGCTATTACCTTAGAGGTGGGATTTGGTGAATACTGCTGGCACACTGTGCAGGTGTGTATGTACATTGTAATCATCTCATGTAAGTTAGGGACAAACCAATCCTGACGTATTTGGAGGGACATATTGCCTCCAGCAGTATGTGAAGGAAGATGTAGCTGGTTTAGAGCTATCAGTAGCAATGCTTGGGGCATGACAGGCTTCCCTGTTGATATTTGTTTGTATATTAAATCTGTTCCTGTCTGTGTGCATCCTCTGGCTTCCCACAACTATTTCTCATGCTCTGGTACATTTTCTTGTATCTCTCTTATATGCAGGTGAGCTGTCTCTGTGTAATGTCTGGATGCATTCAAAGGGTCTGAAGATGTCAATGTTTTACTAGCTAACAAAACTGTGGTATGTGTATCACTAAGAGGGCGTGTTGCTGCATCTTTGGCTGCCCAATCAGCCAGGGCATTTCCACGGGACACAAAATCCTGAGCATTAGTGTGGGCTGCGGATTTCACTACTGCAACTACATGTAGCAGTGTTAAAGCTTGTATCAAGTCCTCTAAAAGGGGGCGGTGCATGACAGGGCTTCCATCAGACTTGAGAAATCCCCGTCTATTCCACTGCATAATGCTGGAATGCACTGTTGTAGTGACATAGGCTGAATCAGAGTATACTGTTACTGTTTCTCCTTCCCCTTGTTTGAGGGCTGCCACTAAAGCTACTAATTCAGCAGCCTGGGCTGAATATTGAGATGGCAAAGTTATCTGTTTGGTTATCTGCAGTGTGTCTGAAGAGTTGTGCTGCATCGCTCTGACCACTGCAGCACCTGTATGTCTTACCCCTGTGTCCTGATCTATTGTGGAAGATCCATCCACAAAATATATAACACTACCTGGAATGGGGTCTTCTGCTGCTTGGCTAAACTCATCTGGAGTATATGTGGCACAATCATGGGCATCATCGTCATTGTCTGAAATGGGGTGTGCAAAGAAGGTAGCAGGATTGACTGTGTGGCATTTAACCACCTTCAAGGATTGTAATGATAATGTTATCTCGTAGCCTGAAACTCTCTGTGTTGTTAGTGTTGTTTTAGCTTTCTGAATTATTTCAAACACAGCATATTCAGCATACAGTGTCAAGGGTGCACCCATGACAATGGGAGCACTTTTCTCTACTGCAAAGGCTGCTGTGGCTAGTGCTTGTTCACAAGGGTAATGACTTTTCATGACAGAATCAAGTAGGTCACTAAAATATGCAATTGGTTTGTGGCCTAAAGGATACTTTTGGGTGAGGACAGCCATCATCACCTGGCCATTACATTGGCAAAAAAGGAAAAACTCTTTGTTATAGTCTGGTGTTCCTAACACTGGTGCATTTGTTATCTCTGTTTTTACCTTACTGAAGGTTTGTTTCATCTCCGTAGTCCATGTTATCCTGTCTTTCTGTGTTTTCGCCTGTTTGATAGATGCAAGCAGTGGGGATATTAAAGTACTGTAGTCAAAAACCCATTGTCTGACATAATTACATAAGCCTAGGAACTTCTGCATTCCTTTCACAGTCTCAGGTTCTGTCATCTGCTGAATGGATTCTGCTCTCCCGGGCATAACTCGGCGGCCTGATGCTGACAGTAGTTGCCCCAAGTATTGAACTTCTTCCTGGCAGTACTGTAATTTGTCCCTGTCTACCTTGTAACCTCTTTGAGCAAGGGTGCACAACAGTTACACAATGTCCTTTCTACACTGCTCTTCTGTTGGACTACAGATCAGTAGGTCATCAACATACTGCAACACTGTGATGTCACATTGAAAATTGGTGAGGTAATTCTTGACCGTCCTGTTAAAGACAATAGGGGACTCACAGTACCCTTGAGGTAATCTGGAATACAGGTACTGTGAACAATGATAGGAAAATGCAGTCAAATAATGACTGTCTTGGTGCAGGGGAATACTGAAAAATGCATTCTTCAAGTCTATGACTGTAAAGTATCTAGCATATTGGGGTATGTTGGTTAGGATGATGGAAGGGTCAGGTACTACAGGGAATTCTGGTATCACTATGTCATTAAGGGGGCGCAGGTCTTGAATCATGCGCCACAAATTTCCCTTGGCCTTCTTTATAGAGTAAATTGGGGTGTTGCAGGGGGATACACCTGGGTATATGACTCCCTGCTCCACCAATGCCTGTATAACAGGTGCAATGCCCTCCTCTGCTTCTTTGGATAGAGGATATTGTCTCACTCTTGGCAGTATTGCTCCTTCCTTCAAAGTTATTCTGAATTGGTACTGCTGTGCGGACGAGGCCTACATCATAAGGGCCGTTTGTCCATAAGTTAGTGGGTACCTGCGCAAGGTCATTATCTTTGATAGGGCTGGAGACATTTATTGGTATCACAGGCCTTGTCTCCAGTGTGGTGCGTAAAGGTACACTGTTTTGAAAAACAATCTCTGTCCTTCTAAAGTCATCAGCAAACAACTAGTCATCTGATAGGTCGCCCACCTGCATGTTGGGATCATAAAAGATGACACATGCCCACATGGCACCAGTGTGGTCACTTGCCATCAGTATCCCTTAGGTGGGGGACACTTCTAGAGCCTCTATTTCCAGAATGAGGTTTTTGTCTAATGTTTCAAAATAGGGGCCCTGTCGTCTAAAGAGAAAGTTTTTGGGTAATTCAACTAGTTTCCCTGTCAGTTCTGGTGTTTCTGCTATGATGGTGTACACTGCTCTAGTGAAGGCTAAAATGTCTACAGGTCTGTCTCTAACTTGTTTACCATCTGGGGGGGTGTAACCATTGTCATGATGGGTGTACTAGATACTCCAGGTGTTGAACAGATCATTGTCCCATCCTCTTCAAAGTGAATAGTCATATTTAAGTTTGCCATGAGATCACGTCCTAGCAGATTAGCTGGTGCATTTGGGGAGAATAAGAAACATCCATCAACATACCTCCCCCCTATTTCCATCTCCACAGTTTTAGTGAATGGAACCCTCATTACAGCCCCGAAGAACCCCTGTGTGTCCATTGATAAATTTGACAATGGCAGTCCCTTCTCACGGATATGGGACCTAGTGGCCCCAGTGTCGATGAGAAAGATGTACTCCTTGTCATTTATGGCTACCATCACAGTGGGTTCCTCATCTGGCCTGTGGGTTACCGATAAGACTGGACACATGAGACTTCTCCTTGGGCACCTTCATTGGGCATATCCTCCCATGTAGTTTTGCTGGAATGGGTTCCCTCCCCTGACAGTTACCCCTCCTTGTAAGTTCTGGTGCTGCAAGGTGGGCTGCACTGTCTGCTGTGGCCCATACTGTATTTGGGGCACTGATTGCTGTAACTGCTAAGGCTGTATCTGTGGTTGAGGCTGCAGTTGTATTTGGAGCTGTGGGAGATATATCACTTGGGGACTCGTGGCAGGTTGTGCTACAATGCCACCAGGCCGTACCATTTGTTGGCCATATTTTGCCCTTGTCTGGTTGCTAAGTTCATCTTCCTTTTTAAACCTACAGTCTCTAATGAAATGTCCTGTCATTTTGCAATAGTGGCATGTCTGTCCACGCTGGAATGTGTTTACTCTCTTTCCCCCAAACCTTCCTCGCCCTCCTCGTCCATTATTCCTGTTATTGCTTCTCTGGGCATACTGGTAGGGTTGCATTGGGGTGCCTGAAGGAGGCATTCCCAGGGACACTGCAGCTAACTGGGTGGTGGCAGTGTCAATTCCTTCCTCTGTTTTCTTGGCTAGTTTCTGCTGCGCCAATTTAGCTGCTGCTTTCTCTATTTTATCTTTCTCGCTCTTTTCCTTTTCTTGTCTCTTCTTACAAAAATGTATTATGTGTGCTTGTATCTCTGTCCATGGTTTGGCCTCCAAGGCCACTATATTATCTAATTTATCCTGCACTTCAACTGGCAGACCCTTTTTCACTATATTGAAAAATAGTATTGCATTCTGTCCAGTTACATCCCAACTCTCCCCCACTTCCTGTGTCCATTCTGCTAAGGAATGGGGCTGGGTCCTCATTTGGCTGCACTGTTTGTGCCATAAGGGACCCAATGTCTGGCCTTTCTGGATAGATTTTCCTCAGTTGTTTCCAAACAATTCCCATCACTCTATTAAAGGGTGCCCCATCACATTTTGGGTTAGTCAATGTCACATCCTTTACTCCTGCCTTTGTGAACAGTATGTCTGTCTCATCTCCTATAAGGGACCTTAGTAAACTCTTAATGTCCCCTATTGCAAGAGTAATCCCTGCAGTATGTTTCTCCATAGCTGCTATCCATTTCCCAGCACCCTCAGCAAGTTGTGGCAACTGTTTTTTAAGATTTTCTTTGTCCATCTGGGGCCATGGTATATATTGAGGTGCCCCTGGGCTCTTGAATATCAAGGGCAGTTGTGACAGGACTGTAGTCCTATTGCCAGTAGGGTGACGAGAGTCATACTTACAAGCATATCTCTGCCACACCCCTAAACTTTTCTGCATATAGGGATAATCCCAGTAAGGATCCCCTGCACCCTGAAAAATGCACATTTCTGCATTTGCCATGTCTCGGGGTTCAAAGGAACCCTCTTGCGGCCATGGTGTCATCTGTGATGCCAATCCTTCTGTCCAACCTGCTAGGTTGTCAGTAAAAGGGACAACATTATACCAACTATTTTCATACTGAGGTACTATTTCATTGGGTGTCAAATTATTGCCAGGACATACAGGGAATGCACGTGCCATGTCTTTCCTCAGTGTCATTTTTCCTGCCATATCAAATGTTCCCTTTCTCTCATATGGGCGTGCATGCGCCCCGTCAAATACTAATCTCTGCTAATTCTCTTGGCTTCTTTTGTAAAGTCTGTCCTGTCTTACTGTTTTCTTCTCCCTCACAGGCATATTGTGACTGTTCCTTGGTATGGTCCTCAAGAAGGGACATTCTTTTAACATGTTCAGTGATGTCATCTAATGCCCCCTCTGATCCTTTGTAGGATTTTTCTAAACCCATATCGTCTTCACCTAAGCTGCTATTGTATGTGTGGAGACTGTGTCATCTAGTCCTTCTTGTTCAATTATTTGTGGCCTAGTGAGGGCCCTTGACTGCCTCAGGGGCCCTTCCTCCTTTTCCCAAGTCGATCTTTGGTCTACCCGTCCATCTTCCTGCTCTGTGACCCACTTGCCTACACTATTCTCTTCTGCTCCTGAGTGCATGAACCTCCAGCACTCTGTTGGAGGACTTTCTGGTGTGAAAGCTAACCTTCTTGTCTCATTTTTAATATTGGTACTCGGTTTTTTCAAAACACCTTCCTTTTTTCTAGCCCCCTCCATTCTCTGTGCCTCTCTTGATCCCTCATTAGGAATACCTTCATTCTTCCTAGTGGGGGACATCTCGTCCTCTAAATGAAGTGTAAATGTGGCATCTACTGTCCCTATGTATTTAGTACTGTCCCCACCTGACATTTCCCGTGGTGTACTGGTCATTTGAGGACATAGAAATGGGTGAACATATTCTCTATGTTTAGAAAAATATTCTAATGGGGGGCTATACTCTGGGTCTGTATATCCCACAGCAGGGGGATGTGAAGAGGTGGGTAATGAGTGTGGGGCACCAGGTTGCAATGTATACATGCCCTGTACCTTTGCATTGCCTAACCTTAATTGCACATCTTGATAGGGGGGTGGAGGAGCCGAAGGGAGGGTTTGAGGCTTTGTATTTGACTCATTCATATTTGTTTCACAAAAGACCCTCCATTGGTCTAGTCTGATCTTCCTTTTCTCTAGTTTATTTCCCTTGTATTTACTCTGCAGGAAGGTGGCCATGTGTTCTATTATTGTATTATCAAATGTGCCCTCTTTGGGCCATGCATGTGCAAGTTTTAATGTTGCTTTGTACCATTCCTTACAGTATTTTCCTATCCTGTCCCTGTCTCCTAAGAACACTTTAACCATGTGTTCTAAATGAGACCCCATGTCTGTTTAGTGAACTTAATCTTTTGTACTGTATGTTTTACACTCTAAATGGACTACTATTTACTTCCTAGGGTATTTCCAGACTTCACATAAACTATTATTAGGCTGTGAAGGTGAACATCATATATATATTGTGATATATATACATGTTTATAAATTACTCATATCCTAACTGGGAGGTCCCTAATAAATGTATACAGTAGGAGGTCTACTACTAAATATGAGTCTGTTATTATTGCAGGGAATCCACGTGACTGTTGCACATGGTTACACTGAAAAATTGCAGTAACTTCAATATATTCACCTTCCGGCTACAAGGTGGCACCAGTGTCACACATGAAAAATTAAAACAATTTTTTTTATAGGCCTTCAAAGGGGTACTTTACTCTTGGAAAGACAACTGCAACAGGTTTTGTAGATTTCAAAATAAACTCTTTTATGCTAGCTATGCGAAGATCCTGTTCACATCTATCTGAAAGGTAGTTAAATATATTTGTATGTAGAGTAGCTGATAATTCTCCTTCTATTTGTATACCTTCAATATATGTGTGTATGTCTCAGTCTATATTATTTGATAATTCATCTAGCCTCCAATCTTGAGGCTCTATAGTGTCAGAATGGGGATAATAGTTAGTAGTGTCAATATTTGTTATGGGGTTCATAAGGCTACTACACTACTTTTAACTTGAAGGATGATGTCCTTGTATTAGTTATTTGATTAATTGTTTATAATTGTCTAACAGGCATTTCTCTTATGTCAATGTAAGTTGTTTTTAGGCCTAGGGGTGATATACTATAAATACCTAGGCATTCATAAACTTCTGACTTAAAAAATTATTCTATGGTATTGATATTGCTGATCTACTAAGGTCAGTTCTGTTGCAGAGGGCGCCAGCCAGACCGTTATAAAAATGAATAATTAATTCAGGGATGTGGAATTAATTAGTTGACTTTTTTGGGACATTACTTCACTTTTGAGTATACTGTTATAACTTAACCTTCATAAGAATAGGAGGTCTGATACTTATTCCTAAATTATACACTAAATAACAAACATATATTGACATTATTATGTGGCCACATTTCTATATATACATGCATTTACATACACAGTAATTCTCAATTTCATACTAGGGCAAACAAAATACTACTGGTCACTTCCCTCTGGATTCATATAGGGGACAACTTTTCACTATTTGCAACTATAAATTGTGACTTCCAGACTTAAGGTCTGGGTTAGGTTGACATGAGTGTTCTTTAGAACATACACTGATTGCTCAGCCCCAAGTCCACCACTACTCCTGACCACTTTTGACTTACTTAGTCAAGCTCCCTGTATCTTCCAGACTTACCACCTGGATCCCTTAATATTATCTCAATTCATACACAATCTTGCATGCAAACACAAAAATTACATACATTACAGTGTCAAAATTGTAAATTCAAAGTTCTGGTTCAAACACCAGCAGCATTTATACTGTAAAAACCACAAAAAACTGTGGTCAAGAGTTCACCATTGACGTAAGTAACTACAAGCAGTATAGATAAGATAATGAGGTGCCTCTGGAAAGAAGCACGTGCACGTGTTGGCCTCATGGGTGGGTAAGTTACACTGATGTCATTCACCATATCTATCTTTCTGCACAACAAGAGATTATATGTTGCGTGCTGCTCATGGTAGCCCTGCCTTGCAAATACTTATCTGACCCTTACACAGTTCCCCTTACCACAATATGAATGACTTGTGGCTTTTAGGACCCCTGTGCTAAGGAAGGATACACCCTTTTGTTCCACCCTGTTCGTACTAAGTGAACATTTTGAAAGCAACAGTTGGTGCAGCTTTAAAGAAAAACTCTCATTCTAATGTGGCTTGGGCCTCTTGTGTGTTTCAGCATAGCTAACTTAACAATGCAGCATGTGTATACGTTTCCTAAGTAATAAGTGTTTGTTTGACCTAAATATGAATGACCTGCCTTTTCTATTGAACCCACAGTCTGTCTTTTTTTAACATGTCATGTATTAAGCCTTTCACTACTTACATTGGTTTACAACTATCTCTACCCTAAAATGTTTGTATTGGGATTTGGGAACTTATGTTTGTTTGTATGTGATATATTCCTATTCTTCCTACATCAACAACAACCCTCCTCAGGCTCCATAAAGCATGCACAGTCAGCACGAGGCTCTGCCAGCACAGGTCCCAGCGCCCTACACCTGCCCCAGGTGCACAAGCTGAAAGAGAAGCCAAAGCCCCCGGGCGACGGTCACATCTGGCTAAGTGCAGTAACGATGGCACACAGACAAGCCACGATCGTTCCCTGGCCCCGCCCAACAGTCGCCAGTGGCACCCGTCGCTGCGGGCCTCTGGGGACTGTGTCAGGCCACGGCGGCTGGTTGCACTCTCCTCTGCGCTCCCAGCAGTACACTGGCAGGCACTCAGTTGCCAGCCAGGAGGTGAGTGGTGCTCAGGGACCGAGTCAAACGTAGGGTGGCAGCGGGAAGCATTTAGTTGCAGGCGATGTCCCAGGAGCTTCTCAGCCATACGGCCATCTTGATCGGCAGTTAGGCCATGCCCCAAGCAGAAGCATGATGCTGATAAACCCTATTTCCTTTGTGTAACGCTTTCTGGTTTGTCAATTAAATATAGTCAGCCTAGCAATGCATGTTCTTCTAAATGAAAACCAGTGCCGATAAAATGAATAAAGCAGTGCTGAGAGGCCACCGTGTGACCTTTTATGGAGAAGGGAGGGGTACAATTGCCAAGGAGCACGAAGAGAGAATCTGGCAGGCACATCAGCAGCTGAGTTGTTTCAATTGCTGTGCTGAGTTTTGCAGGATTTTGAATGATTTATTTAGCTGTGCCGCCAGATCACTGTGATCAAGGCTGGATTTAGGGCAGTGACCTCAGGGGGGCGCTGTGTGTAGCTATAACTTAGAAACTTGCGATTTAAAAGCACCTGCTGAAAAGTTCCTTTTGTGTCCAGCCTTCAGGAAGCAATCAAAATGTCAAGATAACTCTTGTGATTAATGTTCCTGCTAGGAAGAGAGATGGGAGTTTTGTCTAGAGGCAGCTTTGACTCGCCATAAAGTAGCATAGAGGGTTAATGTGCCTGCTGCAAAGGACAAAACTATATTTTATGTGGATAGCTGAGTGGATCAGTAAAGCCATCCTTCATGAGTGCTTTAAATAGAATGTGTGTAAAAGGGCGGCTATGGAGAGATGAAGGGCACATTTGCTGGGGGTAGTGAGGGAATCCTAGGAGGTGGTCATGGGGTGGGGTGGGGGTGCGCCAAAAAAGTCTGTCACACAGGGCGCCACCAGTGCTAAAGCCGGCCCTGACTGAGATGCATGTGTGTTAAAGGTCTCAACTCACTGAAATATACACATTCATGTCAGAGCAACATACATGTCATTTAAGGGTCCACATGGGTCGCATTTGTGACCCTTGGCTTTCCCTTTCCGAACCCTAGCACTGCCAATGCAAACCTTATAGATCGCAAAGGCCCTGCGAGAAGCGTTAAATCAGGGCTTTCATTTGCTTTTTATAAAATTATGTTTAACCTGCAGTTAACACTAACAAGTGTCTGCCAGAAATAAATTCAGCAGTGAAACGGAACTGCATGTAAACTAAATGTTACCTTTTGTGACCTTCCTGACGTGGGCTGAGCTGCTTTTTCAGTGTGCATATCCAGCAAGAATCCAGCATGGTTCTTTTAAAATGAAAAGAAAAAACTTGCAACATATTTCCTTATGTTGGTTGAGAAAGCTTGGTAAATGGATGTCTTGATGACTCTGGGCATGCCAGGGAGAGGGAAAATACAGCAGAGGACAGAGAAAAGAAGAGTTAAGAGAAGACACAGGAGCAGCAATGAGACCCGAAAATAAGACAACATACAGGTGACACACTTAGGATAAGGTTAGTGTGTGTCTTTGTGTGTGAGAGATATAGCTATAGAGAAATAATAATAAACAGCAGAGAGAGATGGAAAGATGAGATGAAATATGTTGGAGAGACAGGTGTGAGAGGGAGAGACAAGAAAGAAATTTAAGACAGGTGAAAAAGAGACAGCTGATAGAGCAGTGGTTCCCAAACTTTTTCGACCCGCAGATCCCTTGACCTATTGGCCGTTGGCTGCAGCTCCCCGTTATGTTAATTGTTTTTGGCGAGTGAGGGGGATTTAAACCCCGCTTCTGAAGTACTTCAATTTTTCTCCCTGAAAATAATTGTGATGAAGCAGATGAAGGTATTATATTCACAGATGTAATCCTATTGTGGTCTGAAAGCCTAGAAACATGCCTATTGCCCCAGAATTACACCCACAAATCTAAGACTATGCATCTAGTCTTGTACAGGTCCTGCCCACTGGCCGAAGAAGTAGAAGCCATCAGCACCCCATTTCATGGCTTTTTAGATAGCCTCCTCTAAACATGCTGTCTTGTCAAAGACATTGTTGTTTACTTTGTAGTAACTGCTGTGTAAATTCTATAGCGCTTACTGTCCCCCACGAGGCATCGAGGATCTTTGTCCGTGAGCAGTAAAGCCATAGGTTGGTGCACAGGCTTGTTAGAGGCTAAAACAAACTGGGCAGACGTGAAACTGCGGAAAAGAAACATTGTAACAAAGCTATATCAGGAATTGTGGAGGGAGTACATGACGTAACAGCCAGAGCTGCCAACTATGGAACTGGAGGACCAGGCTCAACATACTGTCATTCTAGGCAAATCACAGAATCTTCCTATGCCACAAAAAATTTATGTGTCCTTGTTTAATGTAACTTGTTCTCATGTCAAACACTCCAATGCCTTTGGGTTGAGCTTGCGCTATATAAAACTGCTAAAAAGTAACAGCGAAACAACAAGAGTTCTGCAACGCTCCTAACTGCTGCAGCAGCATACAAAGGTGCTCCCACCTGACAAGGAACCATCTGAGAGAAAAAAAGGTAATGAGAATGAAGTTAAGATGCTGCAAGGCACAGAGCTCCTTCGTGTGTGCCAAAATGCGTTGAGCTTACCAACATGCAGTTATACACAGGGGTTAAAACAATTTAAAACTCAAATCAGCAAAGAGATGTCTACAGTGATGTAATCATTACGTCGTCGCCAATCATGGTGAGAGTGGTGTAGTGTGATCAGACCTAAAGAAAAAAACTCCAGTTACTGTTTTAATTGCTGCTGCTCGAAGGTTCATATACAAGATAATTACAACAAAGCCCCTTTTTGCAACAGATTGCATGTGCAATGTGCCCGATTTTTCATATGCTGTATAACAAACTTTTAAAAAACGTTTTAAAGTTGCAATCTGTTTCGGTTTTAAGCTAATAAAATAGTTGTCCTTCAGTTAATGTTCATCCTAAGTGGCTTCATGTATCAGGAAGTACAGGTGCACAAGGTTTGCTGCATTTCTAGTTTTCATACTATACAGAAGACGCCTTATTGGTCACCTCTCAAATGCTTTTATAATGATGATGTCAGACACTTTTATGACATATATTTAAACATAACCTATATGTTCTAATTCTCATGTACTGTAAGTCAAAATTCCAGTCAACGCTTTGCAATGGATGAAAAAAGTCCGTCAGCCTTTCAGTGAGAAAATAGGACACATTAAAGGCTTTTAACCTGCTGGGCCTCTGCTTTCTATGGAAGGGCATTAGGAATGTTTCTTTTTTGCTTGGCATTGCAGCAATGCCTTTGTAATTTTCTCTTTTCACCACATTACACTGGTTTGGTATTCGCCTCTAGATTGATTACTATCAACACATTTCGGCTGCACTCCACACATGTCAAACTAAATGTGAAACCTGTCAGTGATTCCTGAACAATATGGAGACGTTCTCTTTAGCTGACAATAATTACTTTAAGTAATAGACTTTATTCTAAGCTTTGGCTTGAAACATCCGGAGTAGAAAGTGGGAATTCTTGAGTGAACATTGGCATACATAATCTTAATGATTTGTGTCTCATTGCGGTGTTTGGAGTCATGCAGTGGTTCCCAAGCTGTGTGCCTGGCACCCCTGGCTAGTTTTGATGGCGCACCGGAGTGCCAGGGCACACAGATTGGGAGCTACTGTGATAGACTAATGGAAAGGCAAAGATGTGACAGGCAGAAAAATGAGAAGGCACAATAGAGAAATAGAGAGGAGCCTGGTGTGAGAACAGGGTGAAAAAGAGACAGCTAACAAAAGACGCAGCAGAGAAGGGTGACAGGTGAAAAAGAGATATGTGAGAGAGACAGATACGGAGAGTAGGAGACAGGTGGACGAAAGGGAATTAAAAAAGCAAGGCGCAAGAGAGCTCAGAGAGAAACAGAAAAGGAGTACAGGTGAGAGAGCAAGAGGCGGTAATAAAGAGACAGAGGGGAGGAAATAACAGAGTTGAGGGAATGTACATGTGAGAAATAAGTTATAAAGAGATTGCTGGGAGGATGTAAGAAGAGACAATCTAGAGTAACAACAAGGAGATAAGAGGCAGCTAAGAGAAAGGTGGGTAAACAGAAAGGTGGATGATACAGAGAGAGAGAGGTGAGAAAGCGATGAGTGAGAGGTTGAGACAGAAGTCTGAGAAAGACATATGAGAAGTAATAAGGATTCAGGTGAGAGACAGGTAAAAAGCGATAGCTGAGAGAGAGGGTGAGAGAGGTGAAATAGGTGGCAAAGACTGTTCAGAGAGATAGTAGGAGATAGTGTTGTGATGAAGGTAGGAGACAATGCGAAGATTTACATAAGTTTATTTCCATGAAATCAAAGACCGCCGCTGTCACGTCCTCCGGCCTCGCAGCTTTCCAACCGTTTCTCTCGCGCTCGAGAGCACGGGAGAACGCGACAGCCAGCAGCACGCAACATAGATTCGGCACGCGGTAATGTTGCCGCGTGCCAAACAACAATGAACACAACATAATATCTCCATTTTTTTTTTTTTTTTATCTACACACCCCAACCTAAAAGATAAACAACATAACATTAAACCACTAAACAATATTTGCGAATGTAACAATAACAACAAGTAGATTTCCTGCTAACAACCATGAGATTCCCTAAGTTTGAGCGGCACCCATCTCACTCGAACAGATCTTCTAAGTGTTTGGGGAACTCCCAACTTAGTGTTTAGCTCCGATCGTTCCTGAACCATGCCCTCAGCTACCGCTCTACTACCCCATTTCATTCCACAGTCACTGTCGTCATTCACCTTCACAGCTTTACTCACATTCCACCACTGACCACCCTCAACCATAATAGCATTACCACACACTTTCCTCACAGTAACTGGACTTCCATAACAAGCTTCCCCTTTCCTCACAAAGGTCTGTAGCTTAATGCGCACAACATCACCTGGTTGAATAGAGCATTCTTTTGTAGATTTTTTCTGGTCATACCTCGCTTTCACCCTATCCTGATATTTCTTTACCTCATCCCTAACTATATCCTTGTCCACTGCATCCGGAAATTTACCCGACACGATCCTGGCTAACCAAGCCGGGAAAAGTTTTGACGTACTACGCCTACCTTTCAAAAGTTCAAATGGGGAAATTTTTGTCACTGAATGTGGTGTGGTACGATAAAACCACAACATCGAATTCACAGCCTCTTCCAAATCCAATCTACTCGCTTTAGCCCACTTTATGCATTCCACAACCACTCTGTTCATTCTTTCTACTAAACCATTCGTTTGAGGATGGTACAGAGAACTCTTCAAATGTTTCACACCAGACTCTCTTAGAAAGGTTTCCATCTCATTGCTCACAAACTGTACACCATTATCCGAGACTAAATATTCTGGAAAACCCTCCCTCCAAAAGATCTCTTTGAGGAACTGTATGGCAGAACTTGCCGAAGGCTTAGCGAAAAACCGCACTTCTGGCCACTTACTAAAGTAATCCATCAGTACAAAGGCATAATGCATGTGACTAGGGAGAAAATTGAAAGGCCCAACCATATCAACACCTACTTTAAACCAAGCCTTATCTGGTAAAGGTATGGGTTGTAATGGTGGCTTCACAATCTTCAACCCTTTTTCGGCACAATTGCACACAACACATCCATGAACTGCCCTTTCCACACCTTTATCCATAGAAGGCCACCAATAGAGCGCCCTGATCCGTCTTTTTGTCATGGTGCTACCAAGGTGCCCATCATGTGCATGGTCCACCAATTTTTGTCTAACCTCGCACGGAGGTACACACTTATCGTTCCTTAACACAATGCCATCCTCAATTGATAACTCATCACTCACCTTGGCATACGGTTGGACCTTGGAAATCAAATTCCTTTCCTTAGGCCTGCTGTTGACTGTATACTGCTTAACCCTGGATAGCACCTCGTCATTGCTTTCAGCCATCTTCCATACAGTTTCCGTGCACACTTTGGATTCATCAGCATCCACAGCCGCTATAAAACAATCCTCCACATCATCCTCCACATCAACAGTACTTCCATCACAAAGAGGTAAACAAGATAAAAAGTCAGCTGTGAAATTATCTTTTCCTGGAATGTATCTGACATGAAAATCATACTGTAACAGTTTTGTGGTAAGGTGTGCTATGCGAGGGGTTGTATAATTGATCTTGTCTCCATTTAAAATGTACACCAATGGTTTATGATCAGTTTGAACAACAAATTTTCTCCCCCATATATAGTTTCTAAATTTCTCACTAGCCCAATAGCATGCTAGCAGCTCTTTCTCAATCACAGAGTAATTGAGTTCTGACTCACGTAATACTCTAGAGGCATAACTAATAACCTTCTCATCCTTCCCCATACCTTGAGACAGCACAGCACCCAAACCATACCTACTAGCATCAACAGTGATGGTGCACAATTGGCTGGGGTCATACGGACTCAACGGCCTTGCATCGACCAACTCCTGCTTGACCCTTTCAAATGTAGATTGACACTCACTGTCCCATATGAACGGTACTTTGTTCTTGAGCAAGTTTGACAAAATCTTCATTTTGCTAGCATAATTGGAAATGAACCTAGAATAGTATTCACACATACCTACAAATGATCGCAACTCGTCTTTGTCCTTGGGATTAGGCGATTCTACAATCGCTTTTACCAAACCGGGCCGCGGTGCAACACCATCCCCAGACACACAATGACCCAAAAATTCTAACTTTTTCTTGTAAAATTCACATTTTTCTGTCCTTACACATACGCCATATGACTGAAAAATTTTAAAGACAGATCTAATTTTCTCGTGATGACCTTCCAAATCCCGAGTATGAATCAAGACATCATCTTGGAAAACCAGAATGCCCTGTACTTCCCCCAACATTTTGTGCATGATACGTTGAAACGCTGAGGCAGCAGAGGCCAACCCAAATGGCATCCTGCAAAACTGGAAAGTGTCAAACGGGGAATTGAAAGCTGTGTAATGGCGCGAATCCTCATCCAACACCACTTGGTGATATGCTGATGCAAGATCAATTTTTGAAAACCACATAGAGCCTCTGAGCTCATCGAGCAGGTCGCTAATCTTAGGTAAAGGATATGAGTCTACCCATATCTCCTTATTGAGACTCCTCAGGTCCACATACAAACGTAGGTCCCCATTTCGTTTCCGGGCAACCACCAATGGAGAAAGCCACAAACTGGACTCTATAGGTTCAATAACACCATTATTTTGTAGTCTGTGCAATTCAGCTTTAAGATCGTCTCTTAGACTAAATGGTACGGACCTGACCTTATGTCTCACTGGCATAGCCCGATCCTTTACCTTAATTTTGTGCTTGAAACCCGCAATCTTTCCCAAACCCTGTGCAAAAATGCTAGGAAACTCCTCTTCAAATGGTGCCTTTGATTCTGAGTACCCTACAACAAGTACTTGTTCTTTAGCACCAGGTTTCAACACCAGGCCAAACAGCCCTTGGTGGTACCATCCTAAAATGTTCAAGCCTTTATATGCCACATACATTTTACCAAAAATCTTTCAATCCTTGAACTCAAGACTATCTTCTATGTAGCCTTCCAATTCAATTTTCCTGCCCTCATAAGACACAGGTGATCTGTGGGGAGGCAATAACTTCCTGTCACCCCAAACATTGTGGAAGAGATCCGATGTAATCATAGTAATACGTGCCCCAGAATCCACCAACAACCGAAGCCACTTATCACCAACCCGAATATCTACAAGAGGATCTACGCATTGATTTTGATCTTTGACTCCACAAACCTTTTCAGTGACCACCACAATCATATCTTGATAGGCTTTAACAAAAGAATCCTCTTCATTTTCCCCCTCTTCCTCTACCACTGTGGACACCCTAGCTTGCTTATTACACATGGATTGACAGACTTTAGCAAAGTGACCTACTTTACTACACTTCCTACATACAGCATTCTTTGCTGGACAACTTTTGCCATCCTTAAAGTGAGGCATGTTCCCACATCTAAAACATATGTTAGACGACCTGAAGAATGGATTGTCATATTTTCTCGAGTCGCCTTTCTTTACCGCACTCATTTTAGTAACGACATTCACATGTATTTGATCAGAGTCCTTCACTCCAGTACTTATTGAGAGTTCCTTTAGAGATATCTGCGCCAGTTCAACGCTCCTAGCTGTTTTAATGACATCTTCCAAGGTAGGATTGCCCATGGTAAGTAGCTTCTGTTGAATGTGCTTATTTGAGCAGTGACCGATAAACTGGTCCCTAATTAACTGGTCTTGGAAATCTCTAAATTCACACTTCGAGGCCAATTGTCTCAGCGCACTGACATATGCGTCAACATCCTCACTTTGAGACTGCTGACGCTTGAAGAATTTGTGCCGCAAAACAACCAAACTTGGGAGTACATCAAACCTTGTGGACAACTTGTTGGTGGTCATATCATATTCATCAAGCTCCTCATCAGTTTGCGGCAGGTCCGGTAAGTGTTTGAAAATCTCTCTACCTTCATATCCCAAAGAATGTAAAAGAAGACACTTCTTCCTTTCAGGGCGAAAACGCGAGGCTCCAATAGCTCCTAGGTACGTCTCGAAACCGTCAAACCATTGTCTCCAAGGGATGGGAGGGGCACCTGGAGTTTCCAAAAAGGGTGGTGGAGGATTAACAGACTGCATAGCACAAATCAAGAGGCAGCAAAAAAACAGAACTGACCAGGACGTGTTCAGATGAATATTGTATCAATAAAAACAACCCAAAAAAAAAGTTAGCACTTTGAAGCAATATAGCCGTATCTTACCAGGTAGTCCCTGCTACAAAGATACAGTGTACCGTTTAAGACAAAAATGTCCAATGTAATGGTGTTTTTCGCTGTTATCCTTAATACTGTGCCCCAGTGTAGCATTGACAACAACTACATCCAAAATGGCGCTCAAAATTGCCAACCAAAGTAACTGCAGAGTCCCATTCTAGTTGTCTGCTGCCAAGTAGTCACACGATCCTCCTCCAGCCTGCCTCCAAGATACCTTATACTTCCTGGAGGAAAAAAAAACTGAACACTAATGCGTGGGTGCTTAGCGGCGGTCCAATGGCTCCCTCGTCGCCAAATCGATGTTGTGATGAAGGTAGGAGATGATGCGAAGATTTACATAAGTTTATTTCCATGAAATCAAAGACCGACGCTGTCACCTCCTCCGGCCTCGCAGCTTTCCAACCGTTTCTCTCGCGCTCGAGAGCACGGGAGTACGCGACAGCCGCCAGCACGCAACATAGGTTCGGCATGCGGTAATGTTGCCGCGTGCCAAACACCAATGAACAAAACAGATAGTTTTGTGGAAAAAGAGAAACTGATGTGAGAGCTTAGAGAAAGGGAGACAGGTGAGAAAGTGAGGGTTAACAAAGAGAAAACAGCTTAGATCAAAAATAGCTTAGCGAGATAGGGAGGATTGATAGGTGAGATGTAGGTGACAGAAACAGCTGCAAGAGAGGGAAGGTCAGTGAGAACAGAGACAAACATGGAGTGTGTGAGAGAGGGGAAGACATGAGTGTATGCATAAAGGCGCAGATAGAGGAGGAAACAATAGCTAGACGAGAGGTTGAGAGAGATGAGAGAAGGATGGTAAAAACAGAGGCTGGGAAGAAGTAAACAGTAGAGAGAAAGGTGAGAAAAAGGAAATCAGTGGTGATAGCAAGATGACAAAGATAGCTGAAAGAGTGGCAGAATGTGAAAGGCAGGGTTGATAATGAGAGATGTTAGAAAGAGACAACAGAGATCAGAGCAGGCAGTAGGTACAGAATTGATATACACACAGGCAAATGTGTGACAGATAGGTAAGAGAGAGATGGCTGGGGGAGTGAGATAGGTAGGAGACTTGTGAAAATGGGATGATAAAGAGATAGAAAAGCAAGAAAAATGTAACTGAGCAAGATTAGAAACAGGAGAGACAGAGAGGTTGTAAAAGGATAGTAATAACTAAGACGTAGGGAGCTGAAGGAAAGAAGGGCCGATAAAAAAAGACAAATACAGAAACATTTGAGAAAAAGCCCCTTTTCATTGATGAAAAAGATAAGGAATAGAAAACGTGATACAGAGTCAGCTGAGCAAGAAAGATTTAGACAGGGCGACAGGTGATGCAGTAACAGGTGGTATTGAAAAGAGAGAGAAGGAACATGACCAGTTAGACGGGACGGACAAGAGGTACGAGAATGTCAGAAGAGAGGAAGGGGGCGGGAGAGCAAAGTTAGATGAGAAAAATCACAAAAGAACAAAAATAAAACAAGAGCATGTGCTGGGCAAGTTAAGAGAAAGAGACATGCAAGATGGCTGACAAGGAAGGAAAGAGAGATTTGAGAAAAGAGGTGAGAGGAAGAAATCTACAACACAATATAGCACAGTTGTACCTTCCGCTAATATGAGGTCATGAGCATGTATTCTGCACAACTTTATGAAACGAAAGGTAGGGTCCCAGTCTACAACATTGTGTGCCTTTTTTGGGCTTGTTTAGTGCTATCATAACCATGATCTAGATTCCTAAAATATACTTTGGGGGTTATTACAACTTTGGAGGAGGTGTTAATCCGTCCCAAAAGTGACGGTAAAGTGACGGATATATCACCAGCTGTATTACGAGTCCATTATATCCTATGGAACTCGTAATACGGGTGGTGGTATATCCGTCACATTTGGGACGGATTACCACCTCCTCCAAAGTTGTAATAACCCCCCTAATCAGCACAGATGTCAACATTTCTGAACAGGAAAGCGGTAGATAGTGAAATTAGTGGGGGGTGTATTTTCCATATTGACTAACTATGTAAAAGAGGCAATTTTAGGTGGGAGACAGATAGAGCCTTCTTTGGCTGTAGAAGTCTGGCTCCTTCCACCTAAATCAGGTCTGCTGGCATGTATGAAGTATGGCTCAGGCACTGGTGTGAACTGAGAGTCTGCATCTGCTCTGGAGAGTGCAGCAGTAAAAGACAGAACAGTGGTTTCAAACTGCAGTTCCATGTTTCAATGCTTATGGACTGGCCTGCTTTTGAATAGTGCACTTGGGCTCCCACTGACCTTACATATCCCCTAAGGAGTGCACTAGTTATATCATACTTCCTACTTGGCACAATTTGGTGCAAAGCTGAGGGGCAAAGGTTTTCCCTCATTTCAATGGTGCACACCACCAATGAAATGAGGGGTTGCCCTCTTGATATTGGACAAGAGTGGGATGTGCACCTAGGCAATGGGCATTAAACAAGGGGATATTAATCCCTCTTCAGCCCCTTCTATATAACATAAGTGTCTAGTTAAACAGAATCTTATATAGAAGATTGATTGGGGAATATTCTGTGATAAAACGACTAAATACACTTTGACAGTTTGACTATATATATGTTTGGCAAATAAAATGTTGTTAGTGTTTAAAAATGTAATCCAATAAAACAGTCTAGGTTGGATTGAAGAATGTGGGTATGCAGGCCTTGTTCTGCATATCTGTAGTGGATCAGGTGTCTGTTTGAAACTGGTCTCTGGGCTTGATTACTAGGCTGGAGGTCTTAAGACCGCCAGCCTTGCGGTGGCGGTGATAACTGCCGCTGCTGTGGTGGTCCACCCAACATATTAACACCCTGGCGGTTAGACTGCCAGGGTACCGCCATCACCGCCAGGATCCATGATCCCGAAGGCCTAGCGGTGGCAGAGATCACAATCAGCCAGGACGGGACTGCATGCAGTGCCGCCCTGCTGATTATGACCTTGTTCTCTGCCAGCCTTTTCGCCGTGAAAAGGCTGGCAGAGAACAGGTGCAGGGTTCCCCCTGCTCAGCACAATCGCAATATACACTGTCTGTTATGCAGGCAGTGAACATTGTAGAGGTGCTGGGGCACCCTGGGGCGGCAGTGCCGCCGGCTCGATTACGAGCCGAAGACAATGCTGCCACCTGCTTACCAATAGGCTGATGGGCAGAAATCGAGATTTCTGCCTGTCAGCCTAGCAGGAAACACCTAATAGGTCCAGTGGGGTAGTCGTCACTACGTCGGCTGCCACCCTGTGAGGAGTTTGGTGGACGGGTTTTCACGTCGGCCAAACTCAAAATGAGACCCTCTGTCTTTTTGCCAGGGTTTTCTTGCATTCAGAGATTGGTTGGGCACTTTTGAGAGTGTCAATGAATTGAAGCCTGTTCAATGGTGCATACACAATGTGTCCCACAGAGTATGCTAACTGCTCTTGCTTTTGGGGAATTAAGAGTTATTTCTTCAGGTGTTTCGACCTTAGTGGCTGTCTTACCTGGGGAGTTGTAAAGGCTTTAATGGATCATTTGCACAGTAGTGTAGCTTCAGATGAGGTGTGCGGGGTGTTACACTGCCCTAATAAATGTATTTTGTGATAAATAGTTGGGTACAGGTGCTTTCAGTCTGGTATGGTGAGGTGTCTGTCGGATTTCACCAGGAATTTTTACACACAGGCAAAAACACCCACACACTCTCTCCCTCTGTCAGTTTGAAAAGACTTAGAAAGCACAACATTATTTTGTGAAATAACCAACATTTTTTCTCACTTTGTACACCTATTAAACCCGCATTTCTCTCCCTTTCCACTGCCTCTGAAGCCCCTCACTGGTGGCCTGCTTGTCGTATAATGTATTTTATCATCATGTGCTGGCGTGATTGTAGGGAAATCTGAAGCTTACAACCCCCAATCATATTGACCAAGCTATGCCCCTGCATCTGCAACCACGTTTAAACTTGCATAGATTGCAATTACCTCCGATGTAGATGCAATAAGTCCAAGCAAAGTGCTAGTCGTGGTTTGCCTTAAAAAAATTAGTTAACTTTATATCTGACCATCTGTTCTATATGTCAAAGTGATATCTATGCTTCTGGTTTAGCTTGGTAAAAACCTAGTTAAAACGTAGATGATAACTAAAATAGAGATGTTTTGTAACTGTTGTTTCTTTTTAATCAGCCTCGCACGTTTTGTTTGGTTTGTAACTGTAGTGAAGGCACTTTTAATTATGTAATCAGAGTAAAATGTCATGTGACATCGCTTTCTAAGATGACAATGGGTAAATGTTCATATAAAGTCACTTCCTGTGATGTAAATAGGGGTCAGAGAGCAAGTGATGTCACTTCCGCTACACCCGGGATTTTGGTGAATCAACGTCCATGCAGAGCTACCAAGCTTCGTATTTTTTTAAATGTATTTATGAAATGTGAAGTTGGGCGCCTGGCATCCTTCAGAATAGTCGCATAGACATATACTGATGGGCTGCATGTCATGTGTGATACTGTCTAGCAGTTCTCACGTTTTATTCAATAACAGTTGTATTCAGGGATTTGTATGTTTTCATTCTACCCCAATTAGCCTGCACATAAAACTCACTCACAGCATTCGATGTGCTGGTGGATAAGCAAGCTTTGCTTGAAAGTGCTACAGAAGACATTTCTGCCTTTTTGTAGATTTCTACACTTACCCCTTCAATGTTGCCACTAGTTTGAACAATTTCTGAGGGGAGGGTTGAACGGAGTTTTTCAAAGTTGTTGACCCTGCAGCATCTAAACTTGTTCTGCTGCTTGCACCCAGTTCGAATTTGCTGCACTGTGGGGCCCTTTTCCTGCTGGTAATAGCTTCTTCAAAAGGAAAACAGTTGTTGCATTTCTTACAGGTGGGCTCTTGTGATGTAGTGGAGGGCTGGGAGGTGCAATATGAGTGCACATTAAGACATTAAGGTTGCTAGATTGCTCAACGCCATTAGAATCACCCTTTTCCACTCATGAATTTTCATAACAATAACATTCATTCTGGGAGCTGGAGACCCTTCAAATATTATGGGCCCTATTACAAGTCTGGCGGTCACAAAAGAAATGGGTAGGCAGAAATTCCTGGTCTTGCCGCTGGGGCTCTGGTAGTTGTGTTCAAGTTCTTCACAGTGGCCAGCTGTTCCTACAGTGTACAAAACCCAAGTGACTGGTGTGCTCTGGTGGTCCAACAAACATCCCTCTTTATGCTTCCCAATAAAGAGACTGTCTGCACGCTCCAGCCTGCTGCAGTTTACCCATCCCTCATAAACGTTTGGTTGATAATAAATGTGCAGTAGTAACTAGATTACCAATCATGCATCAACCTCCACTTAGCCAAAGAACTGCTGTATTTGTGGCGTTCTTGGAAGTGATTGCATAGGAAAGTGACATCTCAAGAGTGTTTCTAGCCTATTTTGACTCAAAACTGATATGGAGACGTATATTTATAAAATATTCACACGGTATTATGTTGTAATGAGTATTTCTATAGAACTTTCGTACAACTAGTTTAGGCCGAAGTGTCCATTGCATTTCATGCAGGCCCGGTTACATGGCCGCTGGAGTATGTATTCATGTATTGTAATGGAAGAGTTGAATGGTGTGCACAAGGGACAGAGGGGTGTCCTTTGTTGATGCTGCAGGCTGGTCCCTGTGCTCACAGACCAGTGTCAGGTCTATTGTCTAGCACCTACATTTGATAGCTGTGGGTGGCAAGGTGAGAGCCATAAAGGAGATAGATGACCCATGATTTTACTATTTTCTGGATTTCCAGTTAAGATGGTAGTCTCCTTATTCTAGACAGCAGTGGATTTATGTGCAATGTATTCATTCCTAAAACACACACTTAAGCTAATGAAAGAAGTGAATGTTTGAGGCTATAAATTATTCTGCCTTTATGTCATCGTGTGTTAGAGAGTTTGTTTTACATAGAATACATTCATATTGAAGGCAATCATGCTAACTGTTTGCCTCTATTTAGTGGTACTTAGAAGTCAACAGGTCAGCTTTGATCGTGCCATTTCTCAAAGTGATGTAATCCGTGTAAATCAAATATCGTCTCTACATTTACTGTCATGGAACATGATGCAATTAGTAACAAGATGCATTATTTTCATCATATTGTCCCACCAGCCTAACCTCCTCTGCTGCCTCCCCTTGTGCCGGATAATTATAAACACAAATTGTCAGCAGGTAGGGACAAATACAATCATTGTTTTAAGAAAACAGTGCTCAATCCTGATTTCTTGGGTCAATTTCTTTCCCTTATTTCTTTAAATTACTTTAATAAAAAGGTCAGCTGTAGCTTATCGGTGAACATTCTATAACATGAATATATACATTACATAAATATATACATGACATCACAAACATTTATGACAAAAAACCAAATCTCGAATATTGGTGGTGTGCCAAAGGAGGGTTATGCCCAACATCATTTCTTTACATTGTGGTCACTATTATAAAATTAAAGTTGTAATCCACTAAAAATGCAATGATTGTGGGCCTTAGCTGCACCCAGCTGTCAAATACCTATATATTTATTTTTGAAGGTATTATGTAGTGCATATCAAATTTCTTAATTAAAGTAAATTATCTTGAAAGCCCTCAATCTCGCAAAAGATGTGTCAACTCGTTTCGGCCTCCTCAGTCTGGGCCTCATCAGGACCGTCGAAGGACAATACCGCCTCTATAACAATCAACAACAAACATAAACTCGTACCATTCCATACGGTATCAAAACAGCAAGTATACCATCCAAGTGTGCGTCAGTGTCACCAAAACCTATGTGTCCCGCGCTATCACTCCTTATACATAAGAAAACCCCACTTACACCACTGTGTGGAGAGGGTGATATCAAAATCTTGAATTAAAAAAAGTTGAATTAAAAAAGTGCCCAGAGTCAAACACAGATAACGTGCTCTATGTTGTTAATGAGCATGCATTTCTTACATATAGTGCAACCACTACGAGTACAGAACTATTAGTTACCTTTTTTCCTGTTAGACTTAATGATACTTGCAAATAGCCGCATCTACTATCGCATGGATACATAGCCAGCCCAGAAATACAAAACCGCATTAATATATTTACATGCAGAGCATGCCTGTAAAAGTATCAAAATATCCCTGCGTACTCTATTGGTGCCCCCGATATTGTGCTCAAGCCTTACTTTGTCCTTTAAAGCAAGTAGGATCCTCAATGCTGGGGAGTGCTCCTGATAGCTGGAACGTTACTGCTATCGGAAATATAGACCCAAGTCTAAAACCAAAGAGGAAGCCGTTATTTATGCACATAAGATTATCAGGACTAGTGTGTAGGCTTGGAGGTCAGATCTAAAACTTACTCGGAATCAGCTGCAGCATATGAGCGGTACAGTGTATATTAATCCCGTCGGCGAGCAGCTGACTAGTTTCTCCTCGCGTATAACCAGAGGCAGCGACGGCGTTCCTGTCACGCGCGTGGTTTAAAAGGCTACAGGATGCGTCTGCACTAGCTTGCGTCTATCTCTAGAAATATCGGGGCTCCCAGGCGGTCATCTTAGTGGAACCCCAAGCTACATATTCTTGTGCTGAAACAAACCTATCCGACTTTATTATGAAAGAGCTATGGATCCCAAGGAGGATCAAAATCACTATTCTTCTCGTGGCTGATCGTTATATCCATAATCGATCTCTCCTTCTACCTTTAATCATTTTCCTGTTCTCCCACAATACCTCCACAGTGTCCAGGCTGAATAGGGCATACGGGCGGCCATCTTGGGGAGCTAATTCCCCCATTTTTCTAGTAGAGGCAGCTCTACATTGTTAAAGCTCAATAACAGGGGAACATTTAATATTAATCCTTGACATAAGTATTTATGCACCAACTCTCTCACAAGTATATCCCTAAAAAAAGGGGATATATCCCTTGTTAGCCAATACATCTTAGTTATCAATTATTTACAACATAATTACTGGAGCTTCGTTGTTGATTTCAAGGTCTTCTATATATTAATAGAGACCCTCATATCTTGTCTTTCTCTATTACAAAGTGACTTCTTATCAGCTCTGCCACACAGCTCTACAGATATTATGATGCCATCAAATAATTAATGTCCATACTTTATCGCAATCATTTAATCCAGTTTTAGCTGTTTGGAATTTTTTAATTAGCCTTGCTTCCAATTTCAGTAGTTTTTTTGTCATTGATGGTCCATCCAATTTAGGCTGTATCACAGCCAATACTGTCCAGCGTATATCTTCAGCTTTATGTGTATGCTCCAAAAAGTGTTCAACTAGTGGTGCTCCTTTTGTTGCACATTTAATCCTTGAACGATGTTGCAGGATCCGAGTCTTTACTGGTTGCGAAGTTTGTCCAATGTGGGCTTTATCACAGGGGCATAAAATACAATAAATCACATTTTTTGTGTTACAGTTTGTGAAGTCATTTTGTACATGCAATTTGCCATTTTTTTTAATCTCTTTAGAATCTTGCGTGTATTGACATGCTATGCACTTCCCACACCTATAGTGGCCCTGAACTGCTGGTAACTGCAACATTGAGCTAAAAAAAATTCTTTCTGGTTGTGTTTGCGCTGCCTGTACCCACTGGTCTTTTAGGCTACGTGCTTTCTTGAAAGAAAAGAGCGGTTTGTCTATATTTAGGTCTTTGATAATCTTCCAGTTCCTTTCTATAATAGAACGTATTTTATTTGCCTTTGGATTAAACGTGATCACACATGTTGGAGGGATCTCTTTTGTTCTTATTTTGGGGACAAGGAGTGTTGCCCTTGGTGTGAACCAAGCTCTTTTGGCAGCTGCTTTTACCAACTTTTTGGGGTAACCTCTGTCAATTAGTTTTTTTGTCAGTTCTTCTGCATTACAAAAATAATCTACTTTTTCAGTACAGTTTCTCCTTATTCTTAGAAATTGCCCGTACGGCAGATTTTCTTTAAGTGTTCTGGGGTGTCCACTAGAGAAGTGTAACAATGTATTACGGTCTGTAGGTTTTTTATATAAGCTAACTTCTAGCTTCCCGTTCCTAGTCAAGATCCATAAGTCAAGAAAATTGATTTTTATTTTGTCTTTACTCATGGTGAATTTAAAATCAACTGTACGGTGGTTCAGCCAATTAAGGAACAGGTTAAGCATTTCTTCTGACCCTTCCCAGATAATTAAGATTTCATCAATGTATCTGAACCGATTAGTGATGTGTATTCTGAATGGATTGGATTGTGAATAGATCCATTTTTGCTCAAAACAATCCATCACCAAATTAGCAATTTCTGGAGCAAAGCTACACCACATTGCTACTTCTTTCACTTGTCGGTATAGTTTTTCATTAAATTTGAAGAAATTATTTTTCTAAACATAGCGTAGCTAACCCCACTATAAAATATGTAGGAGGATTCATTGGCTCAATATTGTTGTTTAGAATCTGTTTAATAATCTCTATTGCCTCATCTTGCGGGATGTTTGTGTATAAGGACTCTATATCAAAAGTGACCAGAAACTGTCTACCCTCATCGTACGTTAAGTTTTCTAGCTTATTGATGATATCCATTGAGTCCCGTACATAAGCTGGTGTCTTAGCTACAAAAGGTTTCAAAAACACATCAACAAATTGGGCAAGGGGTTCCAGAATGGAGCCACAAGCTGAAACTATTGGTCTCCCTGGTGGGTTCTCTGTATTTTTGTGGATCTTGGGTAGGATGTAGAGACATGGAGTCCTCCCTTCATTTTGATTCAGGAATTCACTTTCTTTTTTACTAATCCACCGATGTTCCCTAGCTGCATATGTCATCTTTCAATTTGATCTCTGACCTGTTTTGGTGTATTGGCTTCAATCTCAAGGTAATGCGACCGATTATTCAGTTGTCTCATAACTTCTTTATTGTACTCTTCCACTCCCCAGATCACAATGCCACCTCCTTTATCGGCCGGTTTAATTATGATGTCTTTTTTCTCGGCCAGATTGGCAATAGCTTCTTTTTCCATTTTGGAGCAATTGTCTTTATAGTAAATCTTTTTAGAGTTAAGTAAATCCAATTCTTTCAACACTAGGTCTTCAAAAATCTCCAGGCATATCATTCCTTTCAGGTAAGAAGGTAGATTTTGGCTTCAGTCCACTATCTGGAGTATCTTCCTGTATGGGCATTGAGCTAAAAAAAGCTCTTAGTCTAACTTTAGGAGAAATTTAAGTACTTCTATTTTACTGTCTATAGGATCTTGGTTTCTAATCGGAACAAAAGAAAGTATAACTAACAACCTGTTTTTCTATTTGTGAGAGAGGATATGTAGACAAATTATAAATAGGATCTTTTGATCTCATTATTGTCTCCTGTAAGCTCTCCTTCCTGTCCGAAAAAAATTCTGATCTTAAAATTGTCCCCTGGGGTTCCCGCCCCCTCTTGTACCTCTCCGGCTGCCTCTGCCTAAAAAAGGTTGTGCTGTAGAGAAAGACCCTTGTGTCTCTGGCTCGCAGTCAGAAGATGTATCCGAAAAGGTTATGAATTTCCTGCGGGATCTTGTTTGAAATTGTAAGTTGAGAGTATTTGGGTTGTTATTTTTATAGAAATCTGCTCTCAAGTAGGGATATGTGGTCAAGATATCAAAACGTTTTATATCCCGTGTTAGTTTAGTCGTTTTTTGATTTATCGTGTTTGCTTTAAACTCTGCTATTGTTTTATTAACCGAATCTAAAAGTTGTTGGGCATTCTGTATGGTATTATCTAAAGCTATCTCTTGTTCAAGTTCAGCAATTTCTTTTAGTTCACTCTCGCTAATCCTTAATGCCGTTTCAACTGAGAGGGCTAACCAGTCTCTGGAGCATTTAGTCCCTACCCCGCTGAACTGCGTCAAATATTTAGGGTCACCTGTAAAAATCACAGGGATGCCGGACACAGACCGATAGGGCACCTATATCCAGCTTTGCCATCTTATATGGTCATCTTCGCACTTTTACCCTTCTAGTGCTTTGCCATCTCCCTACTATTTGTTATGAGATCATGTTATGAGATCATGTGGTTTACGATTACAGTCACTTTACACATTTGTAGATCCTGTACAGCGCTCAAATGCATTTTGGCTAGGTTTGCACTATCAAAATGCCACACACATAGGTACACCTCTATCCTTAATTGCCTGAGGCTATCTTGGTGATTACAGGCTTTACAGGAACTCTAAATTGATAAATATATGTGGAATAGGAAGCCTCCTGACAGAAGAAACTACTAACAAGATAAATCATTTATCAGGAGGGTGTAACATCCCAAACAGCCCCCCCCCCTTTGAAGCTACGCTCCTGCGGAAGGCAGCTCAAAATGAAGATACAGTGAGCTTATTTGGTTGAAACCAGGGAACCCTCATAGGGTAATCGATCCTCTAAAAAGCTGGTAGTGCTAAGAAAAAGATCGTCACCTCCTACCTAGCCCACCTCTGCCCCAGTACTACCAACCTTACAGAAAAAGAGCTGGTGGTTAGTGCTTGGACAGTAGGCCCCAATGCAGAAGGAGTAAGATGAGTGGTGCATTGGCAGGTGAAAGAGGCAGTGATGTGAAGGTGGGCAATGGTAGGAGAGCAAGATACAAGAGTGAAGCACATTGATGGGATCGGAGAGGGAAAGTGAACTAAGAATAGAGAGGGGCAGAGCACGACAGGAGAGGCTACAAAACCATGAGAGCACTGGCATATCAACAGGAGAAATGGGCAATGATAGGGGAGGTGGGCAGGGGTGTAGGGTTTGTATAGTGATAGGAAAGGACACTGACGAGAGTGATGGACACTTAACGGAGAAGAATACACTGTCCAGAAAGTGAGGCAGCAAAAGGTGAAGTGGACATTGCTGGGAGAGGGACCAATGATGGGAGAGGTGGTCATTGACAGGAGAGCTGCAAATATGGACAGTAAGATGTGAGTTAGTTACTTATGGGAGAAATGTACAGTGATGGGAAAGAGGGGGAATATGGGCTATCTTGGCAGCAATGTAAGCCTTACCGAGAAAGTGTGATATGATTTGTAGGGGGCTGTGACCTGAGAGGGTGTCATGAGTGCCATGAGTAAGAAGTCGAGGGGGCAACAAGAAGCGATGAGGGATTATGGCTCACTCTTATTACCACACTCTCACATAAATACACTCACCCACAAGCACACATACAACATACATTTAAAAAGCATATTTACATACCTTCGGTGCCAGATAGGGTCATATTCCACCTAATTATACTCCACTTTTTATTAAAGTAATAGTGAATATTAATGTTCACTATTAGTGTTATAGAACATTTGATAGAATACCAGGAACATGAAGCTCCAACTGGCGTCCATTAGGATGAGCTGCCCCTGTGTTCCAGGCACTGATGTTGCCACCTCTGAGGCCAGGGGTCACATAGGCAATGCCAAAAGTTGCAAGGGCCAAGTCAGGAGTCACAGCTGCGACACCTGGTGACCCCTAAATGACGTCCCTGTCTTTTCGCCGCCCTGTCTTCATTTATAAACACAGTAGTAGACAAGGAAAGTGTGCATACGGTGTTACGAGTCGGGGACTTAAATTGTAAATTCTTTGATTACTCAAACGGTCTATTCTCTGACCTAGAGAATGAAGAAGCTTTGACTATTTCCCCAGCTCACTTCTCTGCAAATGTAATAACTGATAAAAGAGGCACTTTGTTATTGGATCCACTCAAGAAAAATGAGTACATAATAGTTAATGGCTGAGTTCATTCTGACTCCTCAGCAAACTTTACCCATAAGTCATCATCCAGGTGGTCTATAGTCGACAGTTTGATAGCTTCCAATCCAGTATAAAGTTTGATTCTGGAAATGTCCATTTTCCATAACTCCTGTAGTGAACATAAAGCGATTTTCATTTTGGTTGAATTCTGCCCTTTAGCGATGGATACTTGGAACTTAAGTTTTGGGAAATCGTCGAGTAGTGCTCACTGGAGACCAGTTTTGTTTAACTGAGTAAAGGGGGTGTTGGAAGAGATGATGTTTAATAGTCCGGGGTATCCAATGTTCTTCGTGCATATACAGAGACCATGAGAATATTTGTAAGTCAGGTGGATGAAAGTGAACTGAGGGGACCTGATCTAAAACCCTGCAGCTTCCACTCATAATTCTAAATAAAAAAATAAATAGATTAGTTAGAATCCAATTCTCCTGTCCCTCGGTGGAAAGAAGGAATTTAATTTCTCTCCTTAAGAGACGGTGACTCTAGAGGAAAAAAGCTGAGCATGACTGCAAACAGATTGAACTTAGAGTGAAAGCCTGCCGCAAAGATATGAGAAAGCATAAGGAAATTATCTCTAATTGTTGTAGGACAAGAGTAAGGTTCCATCCCATCTCTATTTTGGAAGAGCACTGATCTAGTTACATTTCCGAGTTATATGCGGCTAATGAAAGGAAGTTCCTAGAAAATGTTGGAATTGTTTTTACTGTTTACTTTACTCAAACTTCCTAGTTGTCATAATGTTTATCTTCATTGTGGTTACAATTTGTATTGTGTGAACTAGATTAGGGTTTTAGTTTTAAAATACATATTCCTTTTTCTAGGATCTTCAAGTGTGTTATTCATTTATGAAAGAAGATTGGGTGTTCCTCTAACTGTCCCTATAATGTCTCATGGGACTGAACGTTCCCTGAAACACATCATACAAACATTGCTCAATGGGCTGCGTATGGATTGCAATCTAATTAGTATTCTGAGTGGGGCTGGGACATTGACTGAGGCCTGGATGCTAGAGACTGAGACACTGCGACTCTAGAAAATTCTAGAGAACCTAACACTTGGTGCTCAGTGCAATAACAGGAACGTATGAAACTGCAACACATGCATTTATCATACATGTGTTTACCAAATAACCTTTACTGTGCATGTCTTTACCCAGCATGTCTTTACTATGCAAACCATTACAATGTATTTCTATTCAATCTATCTTCCCCACGTATATCTTTACAATGCATATAATAACCATACATGCCTTTTTAACGCACGTTTTTATTTACATTTTTAAATGATAACGATCACTTTTCAACATTAAACAACCATTTTGAAAGTAACATAACTTTTAATGTGCAAAATGGGGTTTTAACTTAAGAGCAAAAAAGCCTCTACCAGAATGTCAGACCACTACACATAAGGTCAACATTAAATGCTTAAAATGAATACACAACTTAAATTAAGAGGCTCAGTCATGTTTAGATTCACCACAAAAAACAGTATATAAATAGGTGTCCACCATTATGTACTCTGTGTGTCATTAACCATGAGATGACTACACACACTTAAAAGAACGGATGTGGCTATCTAGCTGCTTTTGCTTTCAAGGTCCACTTATATCCAGAAATAAGTATTATTACTCAAAATATTGAATGCTCAATACATTTGTTTCTACAAATAATTTGTAACAAGAATACATTTCTTGACAGTGCTTTTCAGAATTTGTCACTGCCAAAGATTAGCCAGAACTCAAAACACAACCTTTTTTTAAAAGGCACCACTGAAGTAAACCAAACATATTAAAAATGTAAGTTTGTTAATCTCAAACATTATTACATGTTTTTAAGCTATAAATATATTACATTTTTGTTAGAAAATGTAAACAAAATTGCAGAGATGAGAGAAGATTGCCATGACTGGCTGAGGGGGCAGATTTACTACTCCTACTCTTCCTTGTGCCAACTCAGGGTAGGTGCTGCACAGGGCCTGGTGGCAGATTTACTATTTGTACTCCACCCTGTGCCAACTAGTGGAAGGTACTGGCAGTGACTGTGGGGAAGATTTATTATTCCTAGTCTGCCCTTTGCCGACTTGGGAAAGATGCTGGACATGGACTTTGGGGTAGACTTACTATTCCTACTTCGTCCTGTACCAACTTGGAGAAGGTGTTGGACAGTGACTGCAGAGCAGATTTACTATTCTTACTCCAACCTATGCTGAATCGGGAAGGTGCTGGACAGTGACTGGTGGGCAGATTTACTTTTACAACTCTGCCCTGTGCCAAATCAGAGAAGATGGTGGACAGTAACTGGTGCAGATTTACTATTCCTACTCACCCCTGTGCCATCTCAGGGAACCTGCTGGACGTTAACTGGGGGAAGGATTACTATTCCTACTTGACCCTGTGCCAAAACCCAGTCTGTGCTTTAATGTAAATATATTTTTTTAAATTCATCATTTACACATTTACATTTTCCTTTCGTTTCTAATTTGAGATCAATCTCAAACCATCCTTGGAAAAAACAACATTCTTTACATTTTGCCAAGCCATCAGGAAAATATGTTTTCCATATTTTGCACTAACATTCATATCCATTTTTCCAAACACTTTACAGAAATAAAAATCATGAAACATTTTCCTCAAGCAAACTTTAAAACCAAGCCTTTGCTTTTCTTTGTCTGCAGGAGGCTGCATTATTAAACCATTATATAGTTATTTTTTAACATTTCAAGTAATATCCTCCAAAATCAATACACATACTGCAAACAACTTCTGTTGAGGTATTCTGAAGCAAATGCTTAACCGAAGGCCAAACTCCATCTCAAAAGGTAATCATAAACCCAATTCATAGGATAAAATCTATTTCAATATTTTCTCAGTCAACAGTAAAAAAACACCTTGTAAAATTCTGAACTAAAGATGTAAAGAAACCAACCAATTTATTTTTCTACAGGATTTGTCAATGGGACAAATTAAAGCCTGATAACCAAACATGCATCAAATATTTTTCTTTTCTGAAGCTAAAAATAAAAATCCATTTATTTTTTTACACTTTTTTGGAGGATAATAGTCTTTTTCTTTGAAACAGGGAGGTGGAAAACAGAAGAGATGCCATCAATATATTGTCTAAAATGGGCAATAAGCTTCTCAAATATGGTGAGTACCTTCATTAGAAGGAGAGACTTACTTTAGGTCCAGAGCCACTGCAGATGTGTGGAGTACTTCTCAATCTGTTGGAAAGTCAGGGCTCTTACACTTGGTGACAGTCAAAATAGTAACTGATCATAACCACTCTGCCTCTGAAAAGGAGTTGGAATCACAAGAGACAGTATAGCACATTAAAACACTTGGGTCCTCGTGTATAAAGCTATTTTATGGTCAGTAGAGCTCCGATTCATAAAATCAGAGCCTTTCTGGCTGCAAAATTGCTTTTTTAAAGGAGTTGGTAAGCCATTCGCAAATGGGAAGGGGTCCCGGGGGGACACTTTCTCCTTTCTGAATGTTCACAAAAACATATTTTTTTTTTAAATGCATATTGTTTTCCTTTAAGGTAAACGGGCTGCATTAAAAAAATTATGCTTTATTTTAAAGCAATCACAGACATGGTGGTCTGCTGACACCAGAATTGCAGCCAATCGTAGACGGACTCAATGTATGACCTTCCCCATGCATATTAATGAGGTAGGTCGAATTGCAACCTATTTTGAAAACTAGCCTATTAATACTTATGTTCTCAAAATAACTATGAATTTGTTAGAAGTCAGGGCTCAGATTATGATCACTTCTAACAAATCCAATTTGTATATTCCATTTAAGGAATTGAAAATTGTGACTCGTTAGTTGTCGCAATTTACGATTCCTTAAATGGAATCTTCGTACATGAGGGCCCTAGTGTCACCTCCAGTTAACCCTGTGCCTCAATACTTAGGGAGAGAGACCAGAACATTCCCATGCATGTTGCTAGTACTATGTCAATGATCTTTAATATTAGAAGAATGGTGCAACATCAAAAAGAGGTGAGTCATCCTCAGCCAACAACTCCTCATTCTTACTCAGACATCAACATTCCCCCTGACCTAACAGAGCCTTTCAACCAGTAACCTTTCATTCTGTATGACAACAAACACTCTCAAAAAGATATTCTAATCTTTGCCATCTTTCATAACAGTTACACTAGAAAACAGTGACATTTGGATGATGGATGGCACCTTTAAATCTACACCTAATCCATTCAACCACATTTACACAATACATGATAACATTAGTCACACTACAATCCCACTAATTTATGGTTTGCTCTCCGACAAGCAAGCCTCAACGTATAATGAATTTTTCTCTGTTACACAATCCAAAACAATAAATAAGGAAAGTAATGATTGATTTTGAATTACAAATGATTAATTCTATTGTTAAACTGTGCCATTGGAATGCCTAGACTCACACCTGCTCAGCACCAGGCTACCCTCCCTGGATAATAGTCCATTCTACAAATATACATAATATAACTTAAGATAACATGAGATAACATAATGTACCCAAAGTCACGGATGTGTTTTCACCAGGCAGATTTTCACTTTTTACTGGCATATTGGAAAAAATGTTTAATCTAGCTGAGGATTACATGTCAAATAGTAAAGGAATAGAGGGTGTTGATAGGGGGGGTAGGATGTCAGGGAAAATCGCCCAGAAAGCATAGCCTCCCACAAATTATTCATGTATTAGACCCATTGCAGTCAGGCTTTGTTCTGTGAATCCGGTGTCTTGTTGCCTTCTGTTAGCTGGAATACTCGCATGTAAAGCAGGCAAAAGAGTTCCTGAAAGTCTTGTGCCAGGAATTGGATACAAGGGCCCTACGTTTTATCATGTTGAGGCAGTGGCAGCTTGCACTCAATAGAGACAGTTGTTTTTTTCATCCCCATAAGGTCCCATTATGTATGTAGCCAGTCCAGGTGAGTGGGCAGTGTGCCTGTGCGCCATTTAGCTGTGTTCACTTGTTTAGCCGTACACAGTGTCATTGGTATAGCTTTGCCTTTTAAAGAGTGTAGGGGGTAGGTCAGGGTGTTGGGGAGCTCTAGCAGAATGTGGCTAGGGAAAGCTGGGATATCTGTGTTGAAGATTTGATTGATTTCCTTAGCACTTACTCCGAGGAGTGTGCGAGTTTGGGACAATGTCATAAAAGATGAGTTAAAGTGTCAGGTTGACTGTACTTACGCCAACACCCATCTGGACAGTTGCACTTCCATCCAGCCAATTCTGGCTGGGGTGTATTACCAATAATGTGTTATTTTAAGCATTGATTCTTTTCCGGAGGTGTAGAATGAGAAAGTTTGAGCTCTACTCAGAATATTAGATCATTCTTTAGGGTTAAGCTCTGGTCTAACTCTACCTCCCACCACCTCAAGGTCTGGGATTTATAGTGCTCCATAGCTTTGTTGGGGAACTTGTAAATGTCCAAAGCAGGACCTTATCATCTTTTCTAGTAATCAGCCATTTCTATAAGTATGTGTGTCGTCTGCTAACTGGGGGCCAGGTTATAAGTTGGGTGACCCACTGTTTTTCTTGGCAAGGTATCACCTGCTCTCCACCTCTGGTATCCCAAATTTAGGTCCCTCCAGCTGCCCTGGCATTTACTGCTAAGCGCTATATAGTGCCAGCAGTATAGTGCCTACTGCTTCCTCTCCCTCCTGTTTTTCTGCCTCCTGATTTGTTGCCCCCTTCCAGTCTTGTTGTTCAGGTACCCCCCGCTTCCCCTGAGCTCTTCAAGCTCTTTCTGCCCCTGCTCAGGCTCCCCAAGGACCTGATGCTTTTTCCTGCTCTGCTCCACCTTCTGCCTCCCGCGGCCTTCCCACTCCGGGACCTACTTAATGGCAGTCACTGTGGGACCCCATTGAGCAGGCCCCTCCAGCTCCCCTGGCACTTACTGCTAAGCACTATATAGCGCAAGCAGCTTAGCGCCTACTGCTGCCTCTGCCTCCTGGTTTTCTGCCTCCTGATTTTTTACCCCCTTCCTGGCTTGTTGTTTCAGGCCCTCACCTCCCCTACACTCTTCCCGCTCTTTCTGCACCCACTTAGGCCCCCCTGCGTCCCGCCGTTTCCCCTTCTCTGCTCCTCCTCCCGCCCCTGTGCCCGCTCCACTCCAGGGCCTATATAATGACAGTTGCTGTGTGACCCCATTGAGCAGGCCCCTCCATCTCCCCTGGCACTTACTGCTAAGAGCTGTATAGCGCCTGCAGTTTAGTGTCTCCTGCTTCCTCTGCCTCCTGGTTTTCTGCCTCCTGATTTTTTGCCCCCTTCCTGGCTTGTATCAGCCCCCCACACCCCTGTGCTCTTCCCACTTTTTCACCCCAGCTCTGGCCCACCGCATCCTGCAGTTTTTTTCCCCTCTCCCGTCCCACACACCTCTCCCACTACAGGACCTGCATAATGGCAGTCGTTGCACAGACCAAGCCCGTCTCGTCTGTCCATGCCTGGACCGTGCCCAATGCTCCCCTATGAACAACGACCCAACACCAGTCATGGAGCACCTTAACTTTCTACTACACATTGACCCCTAGAAAACCATAAGGGATACACTTGCATATAGGCCTCCAGGACCCTGACCAGATTCCTGCCATACCATCAGCAGCAGCATCATCGTCCCCTTCACCATTGACTCCCTCCGCTATATGCTGTTCGGTGACCTCAACTTCCACATCAAGGACCCTAAGGACGCCAACTCCACATCCCTACTGGAGGACCTAAGCAACACTGGACTCACCCAACTAGTCTCCAAACCCACCCACAGAGACGGACACAGTCTGGAGACACCATCTTCTCCTTCAGCGACAGAATCAAATTCACCCACTACATGGAACTCTGCTGGACCGACCACACAATCATTCACTTCATCATCTCCAAGTCCCAGCACACCATCACCAACCACCAAAGTGCCACCTACCACAGCTTGGGAAAAGTAACTGACAGCCAATGAACGCAGGCTCTCAGCACCACACCTCCACACCTGACACATTAACCAACCTCAACCAGGCTGTCCACAACTTCTTGACCTGGATCGGCAAATGCATTGACAAAGTCGCCCTTCTAAAACGGCAAAAGCCAACAAAACATCAAGACAAGCCAGCTGGTTTGTCCCAGAGCTCAGAACCACGAAGTGTAACTGTCTTTGACTCGAGAAACATTGACGCACCTCAAAGGACCTCTTTGACAGTGCCGCACACAAATCAGCACTCAATGACTACCAACAGCGCATCAAGGAGGCCAAAAAAATAGCCATCACCAACTGCATTGACGCCACAACCAAGCACACCAAGGAACTATTCAAGACCATCAAGGATATTCTTTAACCCAACTGTTACAGAAAACACAGTACACCCCTCCCAACAACTCTGCAACTTACTATATGACTACTTCCACAGCAAGATTGCCAATATCTAAAACAGCTTTAACCCTCAACCCACTTCGCCCAGACCGAACAACCTTATCCAATTGGCAAACCCCAGCCATAACCACCTAGTGTCCACTCCACATCCAGACCACCACTACCATCATGTCCTCCATCCACTC
This sequence comes from Pleurodeles waltl, assembly GCF_031143425.1. NCBI lineage: Eukaryota > Metazoa > Chordata > Amphibia > Caudata > Salamandridae > Pleurodeles > Pleurodeles waltl. The sequence continues at coordinate 995,096,017 of NC_090446.1, forward strand.
CAGGGCACCCACTGAGCCCTGTCCCCACCATCATTTCAACCTTGAATCCAACATCATCAGCACTGAACTCACCAACCTCCTCAAAACGTCCATCTCCACAGCATACTTCCCAGACAGATGGAAGGACGTAGAGATCAGACCCCAAGAACTACCGGCCAATCTCCCTGCTTGCATACCCAGCCAAAGTACTTGAAAAGGCCATCAACCAACAGCTCACCAACTACCTAGAACGGAACCACCTTCTCGATGCATCACAATCAGGCTTCTGGACCAACCATAGCACCGAGACTGCGCTCATCACTGCAACAGATGACACCAGAACCCTCCTCAACCAAGGACAAACAGTGGCTCTGATTCTCATTGACCTGTCGCAACATTTAACACCGTCATCCGCCACATCCTTATCGACAAACTCCACAACATCTGCATTCAACAACATGTCCTCAAGTGGATCACCTCCTTCCTCGCAGGACGCACCCAAAATGTCCGCCTACCTCTGGTCGCCTCTGTTCCAAAGAACATCATATGCTGTGTGTCCCAAGGATCATTGCTCAGACCCACAACGTTAAACATCTACATGACCCCCCCCAGCGGACATCGTAAAAGCCCCTGGATTCAGCATCATCTCCAATGCCAACGACACCCTGCTCATCCTCTGACTCACCAAAGACCCCTCTAATGCCAAAACCAACTTCCACAACGCCATGACTGACATAGCAGACTGAATGAGAGACAGCTGCCTCAAATTGAACTCAGACAAAACTAAGGTACTAATCTTTGGAAAGAACACCTCCGCTTGGGATGACAGCTGGTGGACGGAAAAACTTGGACCGACTCCCATACTGACTGACCACGCTTGCAACCTCTGCATAATCTTGGACAGCCAACTGACCATGAAACAGCAAGTCAATGCAGTCGCCTCCTCCTTTTTCTACACCCGCCGCATGCTCCACAAGATCTTCAGATGGATCCCACTAAACACCAGAAAGATCGCCACAGAAGCCCCGGTCACCAGCGCCTCGACTACAGCACCTCACTTTACACTGGCATCCTCTTCCAGCTACTTGGAAGACTCTAGACAATACAGAACACAGCAGCCAGACTCATCCTGGACCTCCCCAAGTGTACCCACATCCCTCCTCACCTCAGGAACTCTGGCTCCCTGTCCAAAAAAGATGCCAGTTCAAAACACTCGCACACACCTGCAAAGCCCTCCACAAAATGCGACCATCCTGCATCAACACAGGCTGAACTTCCATTATCCCTCAAGACACCTGCGATCTTCCTCACTCGCCCTCACACAAGTCCCCCCGCATCCATTGCACCCGCAGCGGGAACTGTGCTTTCACCTTCATCGCCACTAAAGCCTGGAATCACCCCCCTCCACCTCCGAATGGCTCCGTCCCCGCCTATCTTCAGAAAGCAACTCAAGGCCTGGCTTTAAGAAACAGACGCAGAAACCTCAGTGCCCAGATACCCACAGGGGTGATAATGTTGTGCTTTACAAATGACTGACTGATTGAATGAGATTAGATCCAGGGGAAATCCAGAAGGCCTACGTGGGCAAAGAAATAACCAATTATTTTGCAGTTGCCCTCTTGTCAGTTGAGGAAGTCCACATTAGAAAGCATTGGTGGAAAGTTGGGGATGCCAATGATGGGCGTGAGAGAAGAAGAGTAGAAAGTTAGACCTTTAGCAAATACCACCCTCTCTCATTACCACCTCGTCCCAGTCCTCCACCATTGCTCGTACAACAGGAATGATATATACTCCCGGTGCACAATATTTTTTTTCAGGAACCATTCGATTTTCCAAATGTGGATTCCCACTATGGCCTGGACAATGAAGCACCAGTGTTTCTTTGTCCAGGGCCATTCCACCATGTCTTGCAGGTTGGCTGTCAGGAATTAGAGGTAAAAGTGGTGGCTTCCCAGGCAACCCTCTGCAATGGACAGGTAAGTCCTCCTCTTAACCATGCATGTTTTTTTGCCACCCTAGACAAAGGTCTCTATCATGTGCTGTAATTTGCCTAATATGTGTGAGGGTGTGCCCAGCAGAAGAGTCTGCATTGTATATAGGATTTTGGGAAGTAGGGTCATTTTACAGCAGATATGCTGCCCATCCATGAGAGGACTCCCCTGTGAAGCTCTTTGCAGGCTGTGGAGAGTAGATCAGTATAGTTATCTTCAACTGTTTTCTCAAGAGAGGGATTGATTTACAGCACCAGGTAACCTAACAGGGATAGTGGTGTTCCAGCTGAGCGTTATGGGTTTGTGAGGCAGTAAGGGTTAGGGTGTGGGATTTCTAAATGTTATCTTTAAAGCCGGATTCCCTGCCAAATGCCTCTAGTTCTAGTAGGACAGCTGGTAACGAGGAGTGGGGCTGGTTGAGTGCAACCAGTACATCATCCGCATACATAGCTATTTGTGTTCCTGAGGCCCATTGCAATACCTCTAATTTGCTGATCAGGCTGTATTTGTTTGGCAAGCAGCTCTGTAATTAAGGCAAATAATAGTGGCGACAACGGGCATCCCTGGTGTGTGCCCCTGGTAACTGCAAAGCCCCAAGAGGACACATCATTAACTTGAACCCACGCCGTGGGGTTGGAGGAGCTACATAGCATCCACTTTTTATATCACGGACCCAGATCCACGCTGACCAGCACTAGACCCAGGAAAGGCCAGTGTACATGAGGAGTGCTGGGATCCGAGCACGAGTACCTTTGTCTATTAAGTGCAGCAGTTGTTTGCATTGTCCCCACAGCCCCACTCGGGGATGAGGTCCAACTGATATGGGTCTAAAAGACCTTATATGTATGGGTTGAGGTGGGTGGCAAAGATGCCTGTAAATAGCTTGGCATCAACATTAAGGAGGAGTGCAGGAGAAGCAGGCTGTAAGATGCTTGCCGGGCATCGGGATCAATGTAATCACAGCTTCCTGAATCTTCTCCATGGAAAGGCCCGTCTCACCAAAGGAAATGTAGAGGCAGGCCAAGAGGGAGGCTATCTGTATGCCAAATAACTGTATAGAAGCCTGGCAGAAATCCATCATGTCCTCGAGCTTTGCTTACCTGAAGCGGGGCAATGGCCAAAACGACCTCATCCATGTGGATGTCTGCCTTCAGTCAGAGGGTATCCCATGCCGGTATGGATATAGTTGGGGCGCAGAGAGGTACACCAGAGCATCTCAGGAGTCTGCTGCCTCTGTGGTGTAGGGATCTGTGTAACTTTTTTCAAAAGCCTGTGCTATGTCTGCATTCTTGGGGGGTTTTGTGCCCGTCCCTTGTCAGCATCTTTGCAATACATCCCCTGTGTACCTGGGTGCTCAGTTTATAGGAAAGAAGCATCCCTGCCTTGTTGCCACGTATGTAATATTTCTGTTTGATGCAAAGAAGAGCATATTCAGTCCTGTCCAGGTCCATTGTCATGGGTTGCTTCCTGGCTAGGGCCAGCTGTCTGCACAGCCTGTGTGCACCCAAACGAGTATGCTCCTCCTCCAAGTCTTTCATCTACAATTACAAAACAAGGTGTTTACCTCACCTGTTTATATTGAGCCTAGTATAGATCGCTATGAAGGCCCCTTGCCCCGACTTCCTTTCGTATTTCCCAGAGCAGGGAAATGTGGGTGTCTAGGGTATCGTTCGCCTGAAGAAAGTGCTGGATTACCGCCCTGATTATTTTCAATGTGGCATTGCATGTTAGAAGTTTATTGTTAAGTTGCCACGTTCTGTTCGGTGTGGTGGGCCCGGTTGCGCAATGGGATAGATGCTAATAGGAGTTTGATCTAAAAGTACTGAGACCCCTATATCTACCTGGGTGGGGGCTACCTCGAGACAGGGTGAGGTCAGGAAGTAATCAATCCTGGTGTAGGTCTGATGGGAAGCAGAGAAAAAAGGTATCCTCTGGAGGTGGGGTTCTGTTCCTTCCAAACATCCATGAGGTCTATATCATGAAGCCACCATAGACGTCTGCCGTGAAAGCCCCAGAATGCCTCACTCTCTGTGCTGAGCTCTTTAAGGATGTGCTTGGAACGATTTTGAGGTCCCCACCCACACAACATCTAAGTTTGGGGAGGAAGTAACAAGGCCCAGTGCATCAAGGAAAAACTGTTCCTGGTGATCATTGGGAGAGAGAGTATAGTGTGGCAAGTGTAAATGTATAGTTATTCAAGGAGATTCTCAAGCAGAGGAGCCTCCTGGTCACCTCCTTCTGGGTGTGACGAACCTGGCCCTTGAATTTGGAGGCTAACAAAACTCCTGCTTTTTTCCAAGTCTGAGGAAAAAGACTGTCTATCAAACTAACATGATTGGAGTCTCCCCAGTCTTTCTTAAGGGGATGCTTCACTTGTAGGAAGCAGGCATTGCATTGGGAATCCCTGAGCATAGAGATGCCCATTGGTTGTTTTGTTGGGGCATTGAGGCCAAGGACATTGAGGCTCACTATTTCAACAACTGGGCTGTTGCTTGATGTGCATGAGTGCAGTGTACGGCCCTTGAGCAACAGGTGACCTAAGGGAGTGTTCAAAGTCTCCAGTTCACTTTGCAATCTGTAGGAAGAGGGACCCTGGACAACACAAAGGAATTAGCCCTGGTTAGAATAAACACCTCAATCTCTCCCTCCATTAAAGGCATCTGTGTCCCTTGGTGGGGGGAGTCATGGCACTGGGCTTCGTTTGCGATGGATCACTGGGGGATATGGGGGGATGTCTGCAATCCGACATCACCAGCTTTGGGATCTCTTGGAGGGCATAAGCAGCCTTGACCATTCTTGTAGAGCTGGATCTCTCTTGTCCAGGCTAGAGGGGGGATCATGGTTTTGTACAGAGGGCCTATGTGGCAGCCCATCTGTGGGCCGACAATTCAATCATTAGATTTCTTGTTCCTTAGTGGGGTCATGGATACTGAGCTGGTGAAGCCGTGCTGTGCATTCTCGAAAACTCATCTGCCCTCGGTTTATGGGTGTTTTTCCTAGATAGGTGACGTGCCTGTTTGTTCTGTAGCCAGCATGATGTGGATTTATGACATAAAGAGGATGGGGAGAGGTCACTGACGGAGTAACCCAAGCCCAGGTTAGGCCGGGCTTCGTCCATGGTACAAACAATATGGGTTTCCGGGTTCCACACACCTATTATTCAAAAGGGGTGCCCCATTTGTATGTGATCCCCTTCTTGTGCAGGAAGGAGGTGGCCAATTTAAAGGATCAGCATCTCTAGAGAGTGATTTTGCACAGGTCTTGGTAGAGTCACACCTTTGTTCCTTCAATGAGAATTGGTCCCGGTTCCTGACCGCCGTTATTATGGCCTCCTTTTGTCTATAATGGTGAACGCATATTGGTATGTTATGTGTCCTGCCTGGGGCATAAGCAGGCCATCGCACTCTCTGCATGCAGCTGAGAATCACTTTCTTGACAGCTAAGTCTGGGAGGATCTATTTAAAGAGACCTGTCATATAGCCCTCCAAATCACCCCGTACAGCTTGAAGAGGGGCACACTGGGTCCTTATGTTGGAGTGCATAACCCTGGTCCTCGAGGTGGATCTGCAATTCCGTGTTCTGTTCTTGTAGGCCAATCAGATAGTGTATGCAGGTGTCAAGCTCCCCTTTCTTAGCATCATTACTATTTTGAGAATCAGCACACACTGCCCAATCTCCAGCACATCTCTTTTGAGTACCTTAATATCGTGGCAATTGTCTATCCAGAACGCCGCTATATCTTCCCTGAGTTAGCAAAATAGTTAACCAGTGATTGGAATGGAAAAACAGAAGTGCAGGTACTCTCCAGTTAAAAGTATTGCGTTTGTCTTGAGAAGTGCAGGTACTCTCCCTCTCAAAATAAAGTGCCGGCACTCAGTACCGGCCCATTTAAAGCACTGTAGTGAACCATATAGGAGAGAGTGGGTGGAGTGTCTGGCTGTGCGCAAACATGGCCTGGGGTAGGGGCACCAAGCTCCAGGTCGACCCCCGCAACTGTATCTCATGGGAAGCAGTTCTTTAAATTGGCCGGTACAGAGTACCGGCACTTTTTTATTTTTAGAGGGAGAGTACCTACACTTTCCAAGAAAAACGTAATACTTTTAATTGGAGAGTACCGGCACTTCCCAGAAATGCACAGGTGCTCTTGTACAGAGTACCTGCACTTCTATTTTTCCATTTCAAGCACTGATGGGAAGTCAAGTCTCCACGCGGTAGCTTTACTCAGCATATTACTGGATTTTTAGATCTGTGCGTCAGCATTTCGGCAGAAGATGCTGTTCATGGCCCAGGGCGACCCACACTGGGATGCGGGATCTAGGGCCAAAAGTACCAAGGGGTTTTACCCATTCTGTGTCTATGGAAAAATGCTTTAGTACATATGGCCTCTAGTTACTCCCAGCTGCTTTGCCGCGGGGGCCTGTAGCGCTGATTATTTCAGACTCTGGGAGGGGGGCTGGGGAGGCTTTTGCTTTGCATCTCGAGCATGTGGTCACTGTAAATTCATAAATGTTATTAACAACGCCACCACCCACTGTATTTCAGACCCCATGAATCCTTCCTCAGTTCATGGAGTCCGAGCTCTGCTGCCACATCGACCCCCACTTTCCTTTATAGAGGTAGGCCACCAATCACCTTCAGGGAGGCCCACCAGAGAAGCTCAATGGCATTGCAGCATCCACGGAAGGAACTGCCTTCAGGCTCACATTTTGGTCGCAGTGCACACAGGCTGTCTCTTGCTCTCATGTTTAAGGCCCTTTTCTGGAGCAGAAGGTATGGGCTGTCTGCTGGATTGGTGCAGGCCGTCACCTCGGCCTGTGTCAGAGGAGTGCAGTAAGTGATGTGACCCTCGGGCTGTTGTTTACCCCTGCGAGACGTCCACAGATTCATTGGGCACTGCTGTGGCCGGGCATCTCACCTCATGGCCTCTGCAGTGGTCACCACTGCAGGCCTCTCCAGGGGTGATTCCTTCTTTGTAGCATTTGGGCCTTGCGCCCCCCCCCCCCCCACCCTGCTGTGAGTGCAACATGCAATACCATCAATTTAACATAGCAATTGAGTTTTTAAATTAATGTGTGACCCATCCCAGCCAGCTTTGTGTTGCTCATGTGTTATGGGCTAGGCAGGGTTTGGCCAAATCTTCTGATTGGCAGCCGCAGGCAGCTGGCATTAAGTTAAGTGCGCATGTCAGGCTAGACAGGCCTCGACCTGTGCACTTTAGCCCTCTAAACCCAGCGGTGTTAGGAGCCAGGGTGAACATTGCACAGCTCCCCTAGTCTCCTTAGAAGCGTTGGGCTTAACTTCTTCCGCCAATCCCAATGTTGCTCTCATGCTGTTTACTAGGAAAATAGAATGAGAGCAATGGGTTGCTTCTGATCACAGCAGTTCAGAGGGCCATGCAGCGTTGCGTCACACGAATTATGCATTTCCTCAATCCCTTCCAGCAAATAAGAAGTGGGTGGAAGTGCAGCAGTTTGTTCTGGCCGGCGCCTATCTGTGGACCACCTACCCGTCGAATTGAGCAGTGCAGGCCCAGCCTGCCAGTGACAAGGGTTAGAGGTCAGACTCTGGTGTAGGAATATTTGAGTTCTCTCAGCACTTGCAAATTAGGAATCACTTGGGATCAGTGCATCAGCATTATAAACCTAGTTTTTTATTATTACATACGCTTAACACGCACTCTCATCTGAGTTTCCAGGGAAGCGAGATAAACTCCAGCCGGGTAGTAACGCCTTTGTACTCCAGTCATTGTGAGTAGCACTGAGCATGGCGAGGGGCAGCTGATGAAGTTAGTCAGCACAGCAGCTCGTGTCTGGTGGGCGTGCCAGGAGCAAGGGAGAAGCATGAGCAGTTCCACTAATGACTATAGCACATTCTTATAAACGCACGCAAATTGCATGGCACAATTTAGTTGCTTTTCATTTTACCCAATTGTGGCCTCGCCCGTGGCGTGTAAACTGGAGTTGACGATTTACAGCATCAGTGTTTGTGAAGTTTTCGGATGTATTCATCAGCCGCGAAAGAGGTAACCTGACCTGCACCGAACATCTTTCCAAGCTCAAGGCAGACGAGGTGATGGCGAGCTCAGTACAGCCTGTATTGGTCAGACTCAATCATAACTTCTCTGAAGTCAGGATTCGGCAGCCATGTACAACGCCCACCAACTGACAGCAGCCATCAGGGGTGAGTTGTGCCTACCCCACTGTTCAATTTTTTCAGCTGCACAGACACTCCGAGCCTCCATTGTCTCAGTCTGCATATAACTTGTTCTAAGCCTTGTGATCATTTCTGAAAAGAATCTGACCATGACCATGTCAGTCTAACACTTCATCGCGAGGCATACTTGTACTGCGACATGTTGATGTACTCACCTTGACCGATGACTATACAATCTGTCAATCGCGTGTCGGGCATGACTGAATGAAGAAGTGAATAGTGCCCGCTTCGGCAGCCTCACTTTTATCTGTGGGGCTCAGAATAAGTCAATCAACAGGCAGCACAAAGAACTACTTCAGGGGGCCCTCCGATGTGCTTAAATTTAGGGCGCCGCTTTTAATATCTGCGGCGCACATACACATTATCCTCACTCCAACTCGGGGTGTACGACTGAAGCAACCTGTGGAGAACCTGTGTCTAAACCAATGAGCATTCAGAGTAACAAAGCTCAAGCCATCATTTAATGGTGATGTAATATGTTGAAATCAGAAAGCTGGTTTATTTCAGTGGATTTTAAAGTACTTATTTATAAGGTGGACACACCTATGAAAGTCATTGTATTGCCACAAATCTGAGGTATTCGAAAAGACACTCAAATCCTCTATAAATGACTGTGTTAATAGTTTAGTCCTGTCTTCGCTAGCTTGACTCGCTGGCAAGCAGCTGACGTGTAGCTGTTTTTCACAGAGTTGAATTGTTTGAATGAGTAACAGTTTCCATTTAATTTTTCCATGGTGCTCACTTTCAAAATATGAGCTTATAGGTGCTTAGAAACCAACTTAGCCATATCTGCCTATTTGTTTAGTGCTGTATTTGGGTCAAAGTAATGCGTCTTTAATGCTCCACACACTCATGTACTCCTTGATCTGTACTTGTTTTAAGAATGTTCAAGATTGTTTGCAGAGCACGTGAAGGATTATGCCTGGAAATAAGTGAATGTCAACACGCTCTGTTTTAGTAAGTAATCAAGGAGGTTGCAATATAGCTGGTATTTTTTATTTAGGCAAACATGCACTGATTTGTTATGTCTGCTTTGAGTAAGCAGCTGTAATCGGACACATACTGAGAAATATTTATGAAAAGTAAGTTGTATTCCGACTTTTATAGCCATCCACCATGCAGTGCTTTCTCAATGTTTGGATAAAATACTTTGTACAATAAGCACAACAACTCTAAAACAATTATGCCCATTGAAACCTACCAACCCAAATGCTACATGTACACATTTATTCTCTGTGAAGCCATAAAGTGCTACTAAGCCTCATAAGTGGAGTAAGTGCCAATTACGATACAATGTAAATCATCCAACGCATGTCATGTAGCCTCTTCAAAATTTAAAAAAGTGTATTTTTTAACATGCGGATGTGTTTCACCTTAGTGGATCTGAAAGATTTTATTACTGCATTGAGTGGCAATTATTAAAAGTAAAAGTTTTCACTCAGCCTCTCTAACAATGCCATTAATGAACTAGGAGGCAAGTCAGTTGTCATGTGCATCATATATGTGGCCTAGATGCTACTTGCTTGTTCAAAATATTCGTTAACAAAGTTATCCTCAAAATGCACCATTTTCCCCTTTTTCTTTCACATTTTTATCAGGAGAACACCCCCACCACCCTCCCTTAGGTCAGCCGGGCTCACTTGGTAAGTCATACTTTCCCCTCACCTTTACACCCCACCACTGTGAAAAGTCACCAGCCATCACTAGGCCGCTCTGCCAGCAATCGTTTGCACTGTTTCTTTCGGTGCCACTTGGAGGGTCTGCGTGGCCTCAACTCATCCTGCATTACTCCCCTGCCCTTCATATGCCCAGAAATCTCGCACAGAGGCCGAGTCTGCGTGCAGTCAGGATCGGGTGGCGGAGTGGCACGGAGGAGCTGCATACTCAGCTGCCACCTTGGCCAGACACACGCCGCTCTCTAAATTGGCATTTCATTTTGAAATACGACTATTAAAAAAAAGTCCTACCTGGAGGAGTATTTTTTTCAACTGTTGGTGAATTTTTAACACTCCACTTACCAATAGTCCATAGTAATCCCAAACTCCAGTTATGGCAACCACTGTTTGGATTCCTGAATCCATCCTTGTAGCACCTAAAAAAAACACATTATTTTTTTTAAATTCAAAATCGTATTCCATAATAAAAATAAATTAGATGTCCCTCTGTAGTCTCTGCTGTCTTCGTCATTGAAAGTTAAACACCAGAAAAAAAACAACCTGTCACCAGCAATTCAAAAATAGCTGTTTAAAAAAGGGTATTTTAAATTTAAGAACCTTCTTTAAACCTAATATTTTTTTTAAAACATAACTACCCAAACGTGACCATGCAAACACACTGTACAAGGATGTAAAACTGGGTTAAAGTGATATATCATAATTCAAAACCACATTTTACTGCTAGCTACCACCCTTCCTCTCTCTTTACAATAAAATGCTTAACCTAACTCATTATTTTTATATTTTTATTTCTGCAGTTTTGATGGGGAACATGGCGGCCGACTAGGGCTCGGTTGGAGCATCCGCCCGGGGAGAGCCGCTTTACGGCTAGATTAGCGCCGATCATCTGGCGACGCGGAAATGTTTAGGTGAATGTAGTACCCCCTCCCCACCCCCCTTTTTTTATTTTTTATTTACTGTATTTTTGTGGTGCTGGTTTCCATGGGGGCCTGGGGGTCTTCCCTTGGTGGATTTTGGCGGCTGACGCGCTTTGGAGTTAGCACACAGCATGCTGGAGACTTCGAAGACGGCATGTGGGGCAGAGCCAGCACAAGTCGCTTGCCGGTCCTGGAGCCTGTAATGAAGAAATAAAACATCTGAAACTGCTGAAAGGGGCGGGGGAAGGAAATAAGGTGCTTCTGCAGTTAATGGAGCTTCCAGATCAAAGTTTAGACGGCAAGCTGGGTAAAGGAGCTGATGACAAGGCTCAACTTGTGATACGCATGAAGCGGAGTGGCTCTGGGAGACATTTGTTGAGGCCCGGCATTCTTGTAGCGTGCAGGAGAGGGAGGGATGCCTGAGATAAGGACCAGAACAGATGAAAGTAAGGGCTTCTGTTAAGATAGTCAAACCTCACTTGAAGAACACGTTAACAAAGGCTCCCACCCCAAAAACGTGCTGAAGTCACCTGTAACGAGAGTGACAGCAGAGAAATCCCTAACGGAGGATAAGAGTTTGTTAACTAAAAATTAAAAGAGAATCACGCCTTCCTTAAAGTCGTCGTATTTCAAATCTCGGGCAGAGATGAGTGATTTTCTTACAGAAGGTAAGAGGAAGCAGCTAAGTTTAACTGAGTGTGAAAGTGAGGTAAGGAGGTTGGATTTGGAGAATGTGGCTTTGACGGAGTTACCTATTTGTGCCCCCTGCCCCGCTTACAACTTTAATGCTGCATGAGGGTCCCGCAGACATTGGGGTGGTTTCCTCTAACTTGAGTGATGGGACAGCGCTTGAAGGGGGCGGTGGAATACCTCAAAGGCCCCAGACGCCCAGAGAGTTGGAAGATTCAAGAGCACTGGCTAGCGGGCCTGAGTGTTGGGATTTGGTTCAAACAACTCTCCCTTAATTGTCTCAGGAAATCAAGGATCGTTTTGCAATTTCTGAGGCAAATCAGAGTGAGATCCAAATCACCCGCTCCAGTTTAGAAGTCAAAATTGAGAATCTGGCTCAGTGTACACAGGACTTAGAGGAGAGCTTTGAGACGTTCAAACAGTGGTCCAGGAAAATTCTCAGGAGGTATCACGTCTTGAGTCTAAACTTGAGAGAATTGAAAATAATTCCAGGTGGAATAATGTTAGGATTCTAGGCGTGAAGGAGGGCTTGGAAGGTTCAAATATTAAAACATTTGTGATTAACCTTCTGAAAAATGATTTTCCATATGATAACTGGATGGATAATCTTCAAGTGGAAATCCAGCGAGTGCACAGGGATCCATTTAAGCAACATCCTGGGGGGGAAGAGCCCTTGGAAGATCATAGTGAATTTTCTCTCATACTCTGTGAAAGAGAAGTTTTTGGGGCTGGCCCTAAAAGCTGGCTCGTTACAAGCTCTAGGGGCTTTTTTCAGGATTAGATATGACATCTCTAAGGAGACCGCAGATAGGCAGTGGGAATTGGGGAAGAGGTTGTAGGAATTGAGGAAACTGGGTGCTACAGAGCAATTGAGGTTCCCGGCTATTATGAAAGTTATGTGGTGAAACAAGATGTACAATTTTTCGTAACCTGTGGAGGTGGATAGTTTTATCTCTTAGATAGCGAAAAAGGGGTGCCATAGTAGTAATTAAGTATAAAGATTTGATGTAGGCTCTCCCATGTGGGTCGGGTGAAACAGGAATTTGGATATGCCTAGTATGAGATGAGAGGGTTGCCCTGGGGTGGGCACTTGTGGTGGGGTGCAGTGGGAAAAAAGGAACAAAAAATGTAATGTCCTCAATTTAAGGCAGGTGACCGTTCAGATATTTATTAGGGTGATCAGTGGCCAGACTAAAGTATAATTATGTAGCTTTTTTGGGGTATAGGGCCCAGTGGATGTTAGGCTGGACTGAATGGGTTTGGGTCAGGAAAACCTGATGAAACCATGGGCAATTCTTTGTTGGAATGTTAATGGCCTCAGGGTTGTCAAGAGACGACGATTGATTCTGCAATACTTAAAAGATAGTGAAGCTCAGATTTTGATGCTACAAGAGACTCATCTTTTGAGGCAGGAGGATAAAGATCTCTTTTCCAAGCTAGGATGGGTGGAAACTATAATAGCAACAGACCAATCGTGTTGCTCCGAAGGAGTGGCCCTGGTTCTTAAAGCAAATTCAGGGGCAAGCTTAGTTCGGTGTAAGATAGACGAGGGAGGGCAATGGATAATTGTGGAGATAAAAACCACAAGGTTATATACACTTTAGTTAGTTATTATGGGCCAAGTGTGGATGACACTACTTCATTGTCCCAGTTGTTTGACAACCTTCTTGCGTTTAAAGCTGCAATTATTCTTGGAGGGGATCTAAACGTCTTATTGGATAATGCGTTAGATAGGTCGTCGGAAAGAGTATTTATTAATTCACCAAAAATTAGAAGTTATTGACTGGATATGAGGGATAATTTTGACGTATCTGATGTTTTGCGAGGTTTAAGAGGGAATAGTAGGGAGTATACTTTACTAAGTAAAAAAATTGTCATTACTCCAGGCTCGACTACGTTCTTGTAGAAAGAAAAGTGATGGAAAGAGTCACCGAACTGGACCAGATGCACATCCAGTTATCAGATCACTCAGACTTACTGTTAAAAATCCAGCAGAAGGAGGGATGGGCAGAAAGAAGATGGACAATAGATAGAATAATATTGGGGCAGTCTCAGTTAGTTTACAGGATATCCCAGCAGTCGCATGAGTTTTTCTCTTGGAATATGGCATGAGATCCACTTTGTGTGGTATGGGATACTTATAAGGCCTGGCTAACGGGGACGATAACTAGCTTAGCAGTTCATTGGGTGAGGCAGGAGAATTTGCAACAAGTTGAATTGGAGGGGGAGATTGCAAGGGTATAAGAGGATTTAAATGCAGACACACTTAATGAGGCAGGGAAGGGTGTAGCACTAGAGCATTAGAAGAATTAAAGTTAAAATTCCGCACTATGCTCGAGGATAAGGTGGCTCAGCAGTGGGAAGCCAGCAGAGTGTGTGACATCATTCACGGGGAAAGTTGTGGTAAGCTGCTGGCTTGGAAGAGTAGACTGGAGGTGCGCCAGAATAACATCAAGAAGGTCATGAACCACAGTGTAGGTGTGGTGGTTGAGGACACCCCAAGATTAATTGCTGCATTTAAATCCTTTTTTCAGGAATTGCATAAAGAAGATTTAGATCCAGATTTAGGAGCAATAGAGGCATGGCTTGGGCAGAAGCATATCCCAAGATTATCAAGTGAGGACGCACAATGTGTGAGTCAAGAAATGTCAGGCAGTGAGATTTTAGCAGCTATTAAGAGAATAAAGAAAGGGAAAGTGGAGGGTCCCGACAGGATCCCTAGTGAGCTATATGTAGTAATGGAAGAAGTCATCATTCCAGTAAGGGTGCAGTTGCTTAATGCTATACTGTTGGGGGGGTTCCCCGTTCCAAATTCCTGGAATGATGCAATAATTTCCCTGTTGTTGAAACCCGGCAAGAATCCTCTGGAATGTCACTCTTATCGCCTGATATCATTACTTAGCTGCGACTATAAGGTCTTCACCAGTATTTTAGCAGGGCGCTTGAATAAAATGGCTGGACATTTAATACATCAGGACCAGCAGGGATTTCTGCCAGGCAGAAATATGAGAGATCTTAATCATTCCTTGATTGGTTCCATTGATTTGGCTATAGCTTTAAATATCCCCTGGCTGTCGTAACAGTGGATGCCGCTAAAGCATTTGACCGTGTGAACTGGAAATATCTCAGAGTGGTCTTAGCTCACTTTGGAATCGTCGAGTCCCTAATTAATGTCCTGACCAAGATATACAGTGCTCCATCTGCGAAAAGTTTAGTCAATGGCATTCTATCGCCAAAAGTGGGGAGATGAAGAAGGACTAGACAAGGGTGTCCTCTCTCCCTGATCCTTTTTGATCTATATATTGAACCCTTTGCGGAGAGCTTGAGGTCAAATTAATGTATAAGACCTTTTGTGTTCGGCGATTTTTATAGGAAAGTGGTGCTGTATGCTGATGACTTTATGATATACACCTCTGATGTCATGTCAGCGATCCCTAACCTTGTGAATGAAGTGAGGATCTTCTCAAAATTAGCTGGTTACAAGGTAAATGAAGAGAAAACGGAGATCATGTCCCGGAACCAAGTCTGTGAAGTTCCTAGAAAGGTCCCTGAGATAAGGTATTTGGGCATAAAGATAACACAAGATCTTGGATAGCTAGCTTTTAAGAATTTAGAAAAAGTGGTTAAGGAGGTTGGGGCTCTCCTAAAAAAGTGGGGAAATCTGATTTTTGGTCATGTTAACCTGATCAAGACGTCTATACTTCTGAAGATTACTTTCTTATTTGATAATATTCCCCTACATTTTGATAAAGAGGTCAGAACAGGAAAACCGGCGGTCTCCCGCCGGTTTTCCGCTGTCCTGCAGAATCCTCCATGGCGGCGCAGCTTGCTGCGCACCCATGGGGATTCTGACACCCCATACTGCCATCCTGTTCCTGGCGGGTCGCCCGCCAGGAACAGGATGGCAGTATGGGGTGTTGTGGGGCCCCTGGGGGCCCCTGCAGTGCCCATGCCAATGGCATGGGCACTGCAGGGGTCCCCGTAAGAGGGCCCCACTTTGTATTTCAGTGTCTGCTTTGCAGACACTGAAATACGCGACGGGTGCCACTGCACCCGTCGCACATACCCACTCCGCCGGCTCCATTCGGAGCCGGCTTCCTCGTGGGGAGGGGTTTCCCGCTGGGCTGGCGGGCGGCCTTCTGGCGGTCGCCCGCCAGCCCAGCGGGAAAGCCAGAATGGCCTCCGCGGTCTTTCGACCGCGGAGCGGCCATATGGCGGCTCCCTCCAGGCGGGCGGCGACCGCCGCCCGCGGGGGTCAGAATGACCCCCTATATCTAGATCTAAGATTTTTCAGGTGAACGGGTGGCTTAAAAGTAAGGGGGGATCCTACCCCAGAACCTACCCAAATGGAGCAGGAATTGCAGGTAGCTGGAGACAAAAAAAGGAAGTCTCTTGATGGCATCAACATATGCTACTAAGAGTAGAGAGTGTGTTGCAACCATTATATAAGAAATGGAGTGGACTTCTGCCGGAGGAGGAGTTGGAACAGCTATGGCAAGTATCCTCAGCTACATTATATTCAGTGGCCAAATCAGCAGCATTAAGAAGGAACCACCTTTTTACCCTTCACAGAGTGTTTTGGACTCCTGGGAGGTTGGCAAAGATAAAGAGAGGCGGCTCAGCATCAGAGTGTAAACGGTGTGGTAGCTTAGAGGCAGATGATCTTCACATGTTTGCCATTTGCCCGAAATTAAAAGGATTCTGGATGGCAGTGGGTAAGCCAATCTCTGACTCTCTGGGTTCACAGTTGAAATGACCCCGCCTAATTATGTTTGGGATTTTGACCTTGGACACAGATCCTCCCTCCTCTTTTCCCTTTTCTCTTCCTTTCCCCAAGTTATATAAAAGAAAACTGGTCTTTTATCTAATATTACTTGCAAGAAGGGAAGTTTGTAAAAGTTGGGTTCAATCCACCCTCCCTAATTGGAGGGAATGGAGAAGGCCTGTTCTTTTCTTTAAGGAAGTAGATAGAAGAGAAGCAAGTAGATTTGGGAGCTTTTTAAAGATCTGAGGTGTTTAATATGCATATTGTCCAATGATTATGTACCCCTGACCTGGCTAGGTTGGTCTCTTCCTGTGACCCAGAGGGTAGTATCTTCCTGAGCTCATGAGGCTGGTGGCACCTAACCAGAGATCAATGGCGACATGTTTATGAGGACAAAAAATAAATGCTTAACCTATAACATATTTTTCAAAAATTAAGTCAATCTTACCTGACAGCACGTCCTCCATGCTGTAGAATCAGACGCACAATTAGGAAAGTAATCCTGAAAAGTAAAAAAGGACAGGTTTTCAAAACTGAAATTAAAGGGAAAACGTGGGATATGGTTTGAAAAATCTTTTAAAATTAGAAATATAATGTATTAAATGATTTCGTTAAATACAGAGATATGTATTTTTATAATAAAGCATTTTTATTCAATTTTACAATTTAATCCTTCTATTGATAAAACTATTTATTTTCCAGAACTATTTGTTTTATTAACTTATTTATATTTTAAATATATATTGTATTGTTTTATCTACCCTTAAGAAAGTTTTTGATAAATGTGACTTTTCCTTGTTTTAGAATTATGTTTTATCATGTAACTTTTTTTCTCAATTATGCAATCTACTTTTAGGCTTTACCCATTATAAATACACTAATACCAAGTTATTAATAGTTACTACCTGATTATTAATAAACCTCCACTCCCAGTTCCCTATATCTCTTGAATCCTGTGCTTAAAATGTATCATACAATATAATTACACTTATTTAAATCACTAATTATATTTTACATAGTTATATGTAATTCCAGAGTTATTATAGTTATTACCAGAATATTAACACACTTCCCTATCCAATACCACTTTGTCCCTTGCATAAAATGTAATATACATTATAATTTAATATATATTTAATAAATGTAATATTTTAATTGTGTTTATAGTTAATATTGGAGTATTAATACACTTTCCCGCCCAGTATCCCTTACATTTTGTGCTTAAATGTATCATAAATAAAAAATATGATAATAATAAATACATGAATCAATTATTAAAAATACAACTCTAAAAGTTATTTCTACACTAATTAAAATTACTTACCAATACTTACCAATATGAGTGATAAAGGCATGAATGGAAAAGGGATGCATGGTAATGACACATCCATAGTAAACAATTTCATGGTAGAGGTAATTTGTGGTGAAGAATGCATGGTAAAGGTTGATTCCCTCAAAACAGTGGTGCAAACCTCTAAGGTGGCTGCTGTAATTTGATTCCAAAACCAAGATTGATGCAGACATTTTTGCAGCAATGCAATGAACTTTGAAAGGAGCAAAGCCTCAACATGGCCTTTCTTCCAAATACTCCTACTTCCTCACTCAAGATAGTGTTCCAGTAGTTACTGTAGCCATATTCCTAGTGAACTAGCTAGGCTAGATTTAATCAGGGCAGATTATCAGGGGCTAACGTCTGTTCCTGTTGGCTTCAGTACTAGTGTATCAATGCAACAGCAGTGATACTTGTGACCATATTTACCCAAGAAAATGAAACAATACGTGCATCAATGAATCATTTGTCAACAGATAAAAAAAAACGAAACTCCACTGTTGCAAGACCAGAGCATACTCATGTCTCCAACAGACACTTCGGGTAATTTTCTTGTACCATACTAGGCCAATCCTGAGTGTAAACTGATATAAATACATATTGGTTGCTATCAATTCATGCTCCAGAATTTTAGCGGTTTGGCCACAAAAGACTTTCACTGCTTCAGCAGTCAGAAAAGACTTGCAGTGCCTATTAGCTATGGTAACAGCTCATACCTTTCATTCAGAAAATGGCCCTGCATTCATCACTTAGATGTTCATGGACGCTATGTTTATTCTGGGAGTATGACTGCTAAATATGCATTTTTTCCATCGGGAATTGAACGGAAGTGTAAAACGTGCCAATTATAGGCTTAAAGAAGCCCTAACTGCTATTGGGTTCAAGATTGAGCTGGCTGCATAAACTGTGCGGAGTCCAGAGAGCATTAAATACGTTGCAGAGAGAAGTATTAGATGGTTGCATCTATGCAAGATATGTTTTAGAGTACTGATGTATCTGCCAGGTCTTGATGTTCCTAGAAAGGTGGCAGAGTAAAAATGTCCTGAGCCATCAGTGTGTCTAGATTTGTTGCTACTACTCTGACTGGGGGCATTTCCGGGGCGGTAGCAACGCCACCAAAAGCCTGGTGAAAACACATCATATAAAAGGAGACACTCACCTTCAGGGACACAGAGGAGTCAGCGGCAGCCATGGAACCTGAACTGCAAGTCTCCCCGATGCTGTAACACGACATGGCACCAACGCCAACGAAGACGGTGAGTACAGCCGCCTAGCACACAAGAGAGGGAGGGAGGGGAGAGTGACACACACACACACACCCTTACCCCTCCTCACCCCCCCCATCTGCAGAGTTAAACAACAGTAACAGAACCCAGGAGCAAAGAAAGCCAGGGCACATACCTCTGTTCCAACCACTGTAATCCTGTTGGATGAAGAGCCCTTGGCTTTGGAAGGCGTCTCCTTGCTTTTGGGTTTTGGTTTGGGAGGGGGCAGCACTTTACCCTTCCGTTTTTGGGCAGAGGAGTGGGCTTGGGGTGGGGGGCCTGAGTCGCACTCATGTGCCCCTTAGTGGCAGCTGACGTCTTTTGAGATGGAAGAGGGTCAGACTGGGTGCTGGAGGTACTGGGCTGGGACCTTTCTCTTACGGGCAGGACGTGGGGGAGAGGGAAGAGGTCAGGGTGGGAAAGGAAAAGCTTCTTCAGGCCAATGGAGTGGGTTGTGGTTAGGAGGTATGGGAGTGGAGGTAGAAGGAGTGGTTGTAGGAGGAGAAGGTGTGCTGGACTTGGGTGCAGGTGCATGGACAGTGTGTGTGTGAGAGGTGGATGGCTGTTGGGGGTCTGAGTGTGAGCAATTGTGGGTCTTTGGGAGGCAGACACGGTGGGGGAGGTCAAACAGGATGGGTGGATGGATGTTGTGGTGGTGTCTGCAAGTGAGGTGGGTGTTCTGCATGAGGTGGTGATGGTGGTTACTGTGCATGTGGTGTGTGGGGTGCATGTCTGCGGGTCTGCTGTTGTGGTGACTGTGGGCAAGGCTGTGCAGGTGGCAGGTTCAGGGACAGTTGATGCAGTGCTTGCAGGTGTGAGTGCGGATGTGACTGAGGGAGGAGGATAAGGGGGAGAAGGAGACAATGGAGACAGTGGATGATGTGTGTGCATATGTGTGCTAGCTATGTGAGTGCTTGTGGACTTAAGTGCGCTGCCTGTGTTTGTCGGTGCGAGTCTTGTCTGTTGTTTTGTGTGCATGCTTGTCAGAATGTGTGCGTAGGATGGGTTTGGGGTGAGGAGACTGGGACTGGGAAGTGGTAGTTGGAGGGGGGGCAGAAGAAACAAGGACACTGGCTGCCGTCAGGGAGGAGGCCAGAGCCTGAAACGATCTCTGTAGAGCCGCCAAGCCACCGTGAATGCCCTCCAGGAAGGCATTACATTGCTGCATCTGGGATGCTAGCCCGTGGATGGCATTCACTATGGTTGACTGCCCTACAGAAATGGATCTCAGGAGGTCAATAGCCTCCTCACTGAGGGCAGCAGGGCTGACTGGGGCAGGGCCTGAGGTGCCAGGGGCGAAAGAGACGCCCAGCCTCCTGGGTAAGCAGGCACGGGCAACAGGGTGGGGGGGGCTTCTGGGAGGGACGGTGCTGGTGCGGGGGGTGGCGGTTGAACCTGTAGCTGGGGTGGTCCCAGAGGTGTCCGCCACCACCAGGGAGCTCCCATCGGAGGAGATATCAGAGTCCGTTGAATCAGCTCCTGCCCCCGTGGTGCTCCCCTCGCCCTCCATCGCACTGGTCCCCTCGGCATCGGTGGACTCTGCAGCCTGGGTCCCATGGGCTGCAGCTCCCTCACTCACCGGTGCCCCTGCACCTTCAAAAGATGATGCTAATGCACACATGGACAGGATGACAAAAGGAGGGGGGGGAAGAAAGGGAGCACAGGGTCAGTCACAGCAACAACAGCACAGATGGCATACACATCACCATCACACACAGGGACTAAGAATGGGCAGTATGGACCACATTGGCATACCATTGGCTAGGTACCACAGCAGGTAGGAGTCAGACACAACCATTTGCACATCAACTGGAACCAACTAAGCCCTGTCTGACATGGAAAGCCTGCTACCTAGCCATCTAAAATATGCGTTACACCCAAAATACCTAAGCTAATACCCACTGTTTCTTGCAATGGGTGCTCCGCTGGCTATGGATCCCCAGGGTCCACTAGTCCTGGGCGATGGCACGCTACAACCCCTTCTTCTGATGGGCGCTGACCTGCATAGGAAACACAGACAGAAGGACACCATTAACGATACAATCCAGCCTGTCAAATAAATGGTTAACATACTGCATTTGCCCCTTATCAAGCACACACAACCCGTACCACTGCAGACACTGCCACCAGCCATACCCCCCTAAATAAGACACTACCAGCACACACACATCTCCATGCAGCCATGCTGCATGCAACGTACCCATGGTGTACTCACCTGTTGGTCTGGAGGCTCATACAACTGCCCATACAGGGGTAGGACCCCATCCACTAGCCTCTCCAACTCCTCTGACGTCAAGGCTGGGGCCCTTTACCCTGTTGCACAGGCCCTGGCAGGTTCCAGACACAGGTTACAGCAGCACAGACAGCGGGATGTAGTATTGTGGAAAGTCAGGAATCAAGTGAAGTGGTAGTAAGAAAGTGGCAGTCACGGTGGTGAAGACCGTCACCGCCAGCTTTGATCATTAGTGGTTCCTATACTCCATAGAGCAGTGGTTCCCAACCTTTTGACTTCTGTGGACCCCCACTTTATCATTACTGAAACCCGGGGACCCCCACTGAATCATTAATTGAATTTGGGGACCCCCTCCACTGAGTCATTACTGGAAGCTGGGGACACCGGCCTAAACATTGTTGATTATTTGAAATGCAAAACACCACACAAAAATACAGATGCAAGCATTCATCAGACACATAAACAAACGATAACACATTTTATTTCATTTGTAAACAAATGTAAATAATAAAAAAATAAATAATAGAAGGGTTGGAGCTTTTCTAAATTCAACTGAAGCCACACATCGTCCATCCTATATTCTATTTGATGCAGTTGCACTGCTCCCATGAATCAATCGGAGAACACTAATTTAATTTTTGGCCTCCAAATACAAATTTCTAGGCATTTACAGTACGTTTTCAAATGTTCAGATGTGCATTTTGCCACTTTATTTATATAAACATTATTAATCTGTTAGTGTTAAATTTTCTAAGGAGTTGCGGACCCCCTGAGGAGGCTTTGCGGACGCCTAGGGGTCCCCGGACCACAGGTTGGAACCACTGCCATAGAGGCCTATGTTAGCCAATGAGGGATTGCATGATGGTGCAGACCGCTTCCTTCCATGACACCTAACGTTGGTGGAGTGAGATCACTTCCACCTGTCCCTGCATACAGGACAGGCGGTTACCATTTTCTACTCTAGTACACATGTACTGATTTAAAAGTGCATCATTGTTGTCGAATGTACACACCTAAACAATTCCACTGTCCAACATACAACCATGCTCTGTGTACACTGATGTAGTGTGTCCATAGTTCCTGTTGTCACTCCCTTCTTACTTTTGGGTTCCTTAGGAACCAACCACTGCGGAGGAATAGGAGGCAAGCGCCCGTCTACACACACCTTGTGGACTCGGTTACACTGGAGGACAGGCACATCATATTCACCTATCATTTGGACTTATAGGTGAGCATGAGTCCCCTCCCAATGTATGTCAGTGTATGCCTTCAGGAGTCATACCCCCGGCCATTGTGCAAGGCTAATGTGTGTCCCTCACTTCTTCCAGGTGATTCCGGCTACCCAAACCTGTCCTGGCTCCTGACACCTATTAGGAATCTGAGAACAGGGGCTGATAATAGGTACAGTGATGCTCATGGGGGTACCAGGAGGATTGTTGGAAGGACCTTCGGTCTCCTGAAGGCCAGGTTCAGGTGCCTCCATCTGACAGGTTGATCCCTATGCTACTCCCCGGAGAAGGTCTGCAGGATTGTTGTTGTGTGCTGCATGTTGCACAACTTGGCCCTCAGATGCCATGTGCCCTATCTGCAAGAGAATGACAATGCAGCTGTGGCAGCAGTGGACAGTGAGGAGGAGGATGTGGACAACAGGACACATATGATACTGCAGTACTTCCAATGACACTCAGGTAAGACTGTAGAACTAAACATTTATCCATCTAAGTGTTGTGCTGTGTGGGTGTAGCATTATGCAAGTCACTGCCTTTGCATCTCAACTGACTGTCACCTATGGCTTCCCATATTGCAGATGTTGGTGTTGTTACAACAGTGTGATACTGTGATGTGTACAGACAGCCGAGACACATATATAGGATGGATTAACATATTTCTGGGCATGTGCACAGGACCATGCAATTCAAAACATTGTACATTTACTTCAGATAAAGCACTAATACTCAAATTGTGTCCAAGGGTGTTTATTTTAAATATTTGGTATACAATGCAAAGTGCAATAGAGTGGGGTGATGGTTGGGAAAAGTCCAGTGTAGTGGGCCAGTCTGTTTGCTGGACGGGTCCAGTGTGCAAGGGGCCATAGGAAGGGAGCAATGTCAGTTCAAAGTGGACAAGGTGACACAGTCGAACACAAGGGAGACATTTAGGAGGGACTCATTTCCTGCCGGTGGTCTTGGCAACTGTCTCTGGTGTCTGTCTGAGTCGCAGGGAACGTTTGCGGGGTGGTTCACCTTTTGCAGGGGGAGGAGTGCTGGTGGCCTGTGGCAGGGCCTCCTGTCCACTAGCTGCAGCAGATGTGGAGGGCTGGTCAGTACACTGGCTAGTGGAAGGGGCCCTCTGGTGTGCTGTGTACTCCCACATAATGTTGGCCATGTCACCCAGCACCCCTGCAATGGAGACCATGGTGGTATTCAAGGCCTGCAATTCTTGCTTGATCTCCCGGTGGTGTTCCCCCTGCAGCCAGTAGTTCTCCTGCATGATGTTTAACACCTGACCTATCTTGTCCTGGGATTGTTGGTATGCCCCAGGACATTAGTGAGTGCCTCCTGGGCAGTCAGTTCCCTGGGCATGTCCTCCCCCTGGTGCACAGCTGTCCTCCGACCGTCCCTGCCCCCCTGTGCCTGTGTCCCCTGAACGGTGTGCCCACTCCCACTGACCCCAGGACCCTCATTGTCTTCTTGTGAGGTGTGGACTCAGGTCCCTGTACAGGTGGGCACACAACTGATTGACGTGCCCTGGGGACAGAGGTCTGGGGACGTTGGGTGGCTTCTGTGGTGTTGGATTCTGAGGGAGGAAGCTCTGTAGTGGACTGGCTGTGGGATGGGTAGCTGACTGACCAGTGGTCCCAGATGGGCCAGGGAGTTCATCAACATCTAGAGCTCCTGAGTTGCTGTCATCACTGGGGGGCATCTTCTGGTGGGAGACTGGGTAGCCGTGGCACCTCCTCGCCGCCGACATAGGCTGGGGCACCTGTGGGGATGTAAGTGGATCTCTCAGGATGCAGGATTGCCAAGGCTTGCTCCTCCCATGCTGTCAGCTGTGGGGGAGGAGGTGGGGGTCCACCACCATTCCTCCTGATGGCAAGCTGGTGCCTTGCTGCATCGGAACACACCTTTTCCCTTAGGTCGTTCCACCTCTTCTTTACGTCGTCCCTTGTGCTTGGATGTAGTTCCACGGCATTCACCCTGTCCACGATCCTCCGCCATAGCTCCATCTTCCTGGCAATGGAAATCTGCTGGACCTGTGCTCCAAACAGCTGTAGCTCTACCCTGTTTCCTCAACCATGACCCACAACTCCTCATCAGTGAAACGGGAGTGCCTTTGTGGGGACATGGGTGTTGTGTGGTGTATGTATGTTGTGTGGAGGGTGATGTGTGAAGTGGTGGGGTGTGTGGTGCGTGTCGGATGAATAGGTAGTTGTGATGTGTGTGCAGTTCTGTTTAGGATTGGCGTAGCAAAGTGTAGCTGTCTTCTCATGTTTGCAAAAGATTGTGGGTGGGTGTTATATAGTGCTGTTGGTGGGTGTGTGTATTTGTGTCAGGTGTGGGTTTTTTGTTCTGGCCAATGTTGTCTTGTTTTGTATTTGGGTGGCCAGTTCTGCCGCCGCAGTGTGCACCGCCAATGGTTTACGGCTGTTGAATGTCCGCTGTGGTGATTCGTGGGTCATTTGGAGGGCGTTGTTTTGATGGCGTAACGGTATGGGTTGTAGTACCAACAGTTTATCATTTTCAGGGGTCTGGCGGAATTGTGGTTGTGGCGGTTTTCTGTTGGTTTTGTGTGTATGTGTCATAATCTGACAGATGGATGTCCTTCTCTGCGGTGGCGCAGTCGGCGCAGCGTATTCAGTATTTATCGCCAATGTCATAATGAGGGTCATATTGTTTGTTCTCTCTTCCTATACTACATTAGATAATGAAGACCCTTATTTGAATGCTGATAATCACCAAGAATTATTTAGTTTCCATCATTATGGACATTGGTACATTCGCAGAACTAGTAGTCCCTGTGAAATACATAATTACACATAGTGGGAGCATTGTAGGGCCCCATCCATGAATAGTGGCAAAAGCTTTCAGAAAAAAAAACCCTTTATTGCAATAATGATGACAGATTAGACCCATTTGTTCTTTATTATTCTCACATTAATGAACTCCAGAAACATTTGATTATCTATCATAGATGTATATACTCTGCACAATTCAGTGAAACTCTTGCTGCTCAAGGTTATGTTTATTGGAAAGAAAGTATTAATGAGAAAACATTTGAGGTACGAAGGATTGGCAAATTAAAGATCCAGAGGTTATAGTTAGTGCATGCATGATACCACGTATATGATGTTTTTGAATTAAACAATTCAGCAGACATGCATGACGTTTGCTAAAACTAAAGATTTAAAAACATCATATATTCCAAATGTTAATTTGACACAGTTTACAGGTAGGAGTTGGAAAGAAAACATTCCTGAGTTTATCATGATTTGAAATGGGACTGACAATCTGTCTGCAGTTGATGAAGATGGAGTGACCGTAAGGCCCATAGATACTAATGTGTGCATGAACAGATTCCTTCTTGAAGCTCCTGGTCCTTTAAAAAAAAAATATATATATATATATATATATATATAAGACCCCAGATAAAACATATAGGCTTCCATAACAGTACCTATATATAATGTGGTAAATTATGCAAGTGATGGCTACCATATTCAAGCTTAACTGCTGTGAAGGAGCACTTGTCCAAAATTAAAGATATTAATTTTAGGGATTTCCTACTTGTTTCACACCCAGTGAAATATGCAATTTGTGTCCATGTTAATATATGCCATTACTAATTAAGAGCAGGTATAAGCAGAAAGGGTAGCTGTAGCAAGAACTAGACATTCAGATATAATGTAAATTATGCATAAGGTTATTGACAATGACTTTCAAATACGCTAAAAACAAGTAAACCCAGTTAGCACTATAATGTTGCCTGCACTACATTTTCTTAAAGATTTACATCTTTTACAGCACGGACAAGCTCAGATGCAAACCATAACCCAGTTCAATCAGGCATTGGAAACATTGAAAGCTGGCTAAGAACATGGTAGCTCATAAATGAGACTTCTATGTTTGATCCCTATGACCTGGCCATAACCCGACAAACAATGGCTAAAAACAGAAGCATCATGTACTCTTGAATACGGAGAAGTTAGAAAGTATCCTGTTTTCTATGGCAGAAGACACACATACTATGTGGATCCTACATAAAATCATCTTCCCAATTACAGCTTTCCATTTCTAGGATTGTCGAAAACATAGATCTTTGTTCTGGTATTAAAGGATACAAAATGCCTTTCTGTATCATGCTTGGGAATTCTCGTTTGAATGCCACTGCTTCAACAAATATAATTCAGCATTCATATGCGCATTTGAGTGGCGAATCCACTTAGTTCTCTGCAATTCGAACACTCTACAAAGCTCGTAACCTTTTGATGCTAGGTTGAATTGTAGGTTGCGTCTGATACCTATTCCATTCATTCCCTTTTATCATAAATTTCTAGGCAAAGGGTACAATCTGACAAGGACAAAGAAAGCTGTTATGAAATGTTAGCTGGGTATACCTATATGTTAGCTGGATGCAAACCAGTAAAATGTTTGGATATCACTTTGGCTCATGTGCCGTGGAGTTTTTCTTATTTTTTTAGTAAGTCCATGGGCAAATATGTACATGACAGATAAACTGAATATGCTTGTTGCAATAGTAATACAAAAGGAGGAGCCTTTAAACACAGTGGCATAAACATTTGCCTTACAAAGTCCTCATTCTCCATCTGAAATTCAAAATGTCATGGAGACACAGTTTCCAACTCAGTTTCCCAACCAGTTGGGCACTAGCTTTCATTCTTCAAACAAAACAGACAAAACTCATGTTTTCACAAGCATTTGATCTGGCTTGTTGGCTTGCTATAAGAATGCATTTGGATTTAGTCCTTCATTCTTCAGTTTGTTGTTCTCCAGCCTGTATGGCATATTTTGAACTAGACTTGTAATAGTTGGTTGAGCAACTTTCATGTTTCTAGTAAAGAAAATAAAGCCAACATGAATATCAATAACAAAAACTGAAATCCTGATTATCCCACAGAGCAACTGTGCCAGGAAAATATGGTGTTCTATTTTGGAGGAGATTATTTTTTAGCAATCAGTGAGCATTGGACTTCGTCATTTCACAAGCTGAGAGCTCCTCAAGTCCATCTTTCTGGCGCATGAACTCTTTTAAAACAATCTGATTGGATGTTCCTGTGGAATTGCCACCCTTGGCATATTTTAACATAGGAAGGTAATTCAGACAATAAGAATGCACCAGGCATACTGCACTGCAATGCACTTACCCATCCTGAAGTATGCAGTTTTTGACAGACCACCAATCAATTCTTCCAACTCCTATTTCAACACATTGCCTTTCACCTACTCTGGCAAGAGTCAGACCACAAAACCTCTTCTTCTTTGGATTCCACTGATGCTGCATTTCATCATTTGCGCACCACATCGTCTTTGTCAACAACAAGACCAATATTTTCAAATTTAGTTAATGCGGCTCTGCAAATCATCACATCTCCGACCTTAACATCAATGGTTTATGACTTCTATACCTTCAACTTTCACAGTAACTGAAAGATTTATGTTAACATCACCCACTGGAAAGAACTAACAGTGACAGGATATGCATCAGACCATGCAACAAAAAAAGACCTGTTCCAGTTTTATTTGTACACTTGGCTTTTTTAAAAACAGATGTACCCAGACAAAAGAGTGACAGAATGATACTTTTCATCTACTTTTTTTTCTTCGATTCATCACTGCGCAAAAAGCCTTCTATGTATTTTCACTGTACCTCTGTCTCATCTTTCCAGGGGTGTTGTACATATGTTGTCTTTGTCTTTAGGGCATGAAGAACAAGTTACTTATCTTTGGTAACACCTTATCTGGTAGAGACATATTCTAGTTGCAGATTCCTTACCTTTGAATTCTCCCCAAGTGTCAGACTGGATCCAGAAGATTATTATAAGTAGAACCTCTGTTGATTGGCTCTGCGCCAGTTATCGGCGTTGTCCGCACTGGACATGACATCATTAGTCTTGCATAGGCACCACTCCGGCCCGCTGACACCAGTTTCTTTTCACGACTTTCCACACCAGAATTGCAGAGCCATACAGAAACCGACTACTGCTGTGTCAAAACTAAGACCCTGAAAGGGGTGTCCCTGCCGCTAGAAATCAGTTCAGAGAGCGGGGAGGATGCATGGGTCGGTAAGGAATCTGAAACCATATGCCTCTACCAGATAAGGCATTACCAAAGGTAAGTAACTTGTTCATCTGATAGAGACTTCTAATTGCAGTTTTCTTACCTTTGAATAGATACCCAAGCAATACCATCCCCGGAGGTGGGTCTGCGAACCAAGTTAATCGGGCAGATGTAATGGCCACAAGGAAGGCTGTCTTCAAAGTAAGAAGCCTGGGAGGACAATTGTGGAGAAGCTCAAAAGGAGCGCACATCAAAAAAGTAAAAACCAAATTCAAATCCCACTGGGACATAATGAATGGTCATGAAGGAAAATATGAGTAAGACCTTTAAGGAACCTATGTATAATAGGGGACATGAACAAAGAAGGTTGATCAGGCAACCTCAAAAAAGAAGAAATTGCAGACAAATAATCTTTAAGAGTGCCCATAGTAGGGTCCTGCTGGACCAAAGAAAGTATAAATAACAGAGAGAGAGAGAGAAAGAGAGAACAAGAGGTCAATAGACTTGTCTGTGCACCATGCCACAAATTTCTTCCATACCGTTTTGGTGGAGGGCCACCTGGCGGTCAAGATAACACTACAGACTTCGGGCAGAAGGTCAAAAGCTGTCAACTGTCGCTGCTCAATCTCCACACAGGAAGGCGGAGAGTGGGCAGGTTTGGGTGCAGAACCCTCCCCTAGTGCTGCTAAAGAAGATCTCCCCGAAGCGGCAGTGGGACCAGAGGATAGATGGACATTCTCAACAGCTCAGGGTACCAGATTCTCCTTGCCCAGTCTGGAGCGACAAGGATTACTTGGGCCCGGTCAATCTTGATCTTCTTCAGAACTCTGGGCAAAGGTGGTATATTCAGAAAGGCAAACAGGAGGCCTGACTTCCACTTGAGACTAAAAGAGTCTCTGAGTGATTGCTGCCTTGGAAACTCCAATGCACAATACTACTGACATTGTGCGATCTCTGTATAGGCGAACAGATCTAACCAAAGATTTCACCACTGCTGACTTGCACCACCTCCGAATGGAGACGCCATTCGTGATCTGGTAGGTATTTTCGGTGTAGTTTGTTTGCTTTGGCGTTCAGAGAGCCTGGATATGCCCTGATGTTCCAGCTACGTCCAGAGGCTCGGAGCCTCTTGACAAAGGGTCCACGAGTCTACCCCGTCCTGCTCGATGCAGTACCATATGGCAGTGGTGTTTCAGTTAACACTTGCACTGTCTGCCCCTTGACAGAGGGAAGAAATGCTTTCAATGCCAGCCAGATGGCATTTAGGGCCAACAGGTTGATGTGGAGTCTGGATTCCGCCACATGCCTCTGATCTCCACCTCACTCAGTTTGCCACCTCACCACAGGAGTGATGCATCTGTCACCACTGTCAGATCTGGTTGGGGAAGGGAGATTGATCTGCCTGTGATTCAGCTGTGGTTCGTGAGCCACCTTCAGATCTTGCACAGTTCCCTCTGAAATCTGGATGTTGTCAGAAAAATTCCCCTGATGCTGCGCCCATTGGAACTTCAGGTCCCACTGCAGAGCTTGCATATGCCTCTGGCATGTTTCACTAGCAGAATGCAGGAGGGCATGAGGCCAAGCAGCCTCAGAGTAATTCTCACCAAAATCTAGGATAGAGGCTGAAACATTGGTATATTAGCCAGAGTATCCTGGACTTGCCACTCAGGAGGATAAGCTTGAAACTGCACAGTGTCCAAAACAGCTCTGAGCATCTGAGGGAGTCAGGTGTAACCTCAACACGTTTTTAGTAAAACCCAGCAAATGCAGGAGGTTTGCGGTAGCCTGGAGGTGGGAGACATCAGCCTGGGGCAAGCCCTCCTTCAACAGCCAGTCGTTGAGATAGATGAAGATTGAAACCCCAGATCTGTGCAGATGAGCTGCGACTGCTGCCATCACCGTGGTGAATGCCCCAGGGGTGCTGGAAAGGCCAAAGGGGCGCGCTGTGAACTGAAAGTGCTTGTGGCCTACCGTGAACCACAAGTAACGTCTGTGGGCCAGCAGGACAGTAATATGAAAGTAAGCATCCTACAAGTCCAAAGCTACCATCCAGTCTCCTGGGCAGAAAGAACCTGAGCCAGAGTGAGCATTTTGAACTTCTTCTTGACGAAGGGATTGAGGGACCAAAGGTCTAGTATTGGGGGCGGAGAGCCTTGTTCTTTTTGGGTACCAGATACTAGCAGAAATAGCAACCACAACCTACTTCTTGCATAGTAACCCTATCTATAGCTCCCTTGGCTAAGAGAGCTGTAACTCCTCATCAGAGAAGTGCAAAGTGATCCTCCGTCATCTGATTGTAGAATGGCGGCATGGATGGAGGGTTAGTCTCAAAGGGAAGGAAGTAGCCCCTTCGGTCCATCGTCAAAAGCCACCATGGTGGAAGGGCCAGACCGCTAGCTCCCCGATCCATTGAGTCATTGGATCTCACATCCCCGGCCACACACAGGCTGGGCAGCAGGCACGGCACAGTGGCTGGACGGGAACAAATGCGGTGGGGTGCCCCTTCCAAAACCAAGAAAGTGGCAAAAGCAGACAGGGGTTGTGGGGGGGGGGGGGGGGGGGGGGGGGGGGGAGTCGGCTGCGAGGCCCAAGTACCTGGCTGTAGCACGAGAATCCTTGAAACTTTTGAGTGCTGAGTCTGCTTTTTCTCTTGAGAGGTGTGCCATCAAAGAGCAAGTCCATTTGATTTGCTTGGACATCTCCTGAAAGCCCAGATGTCCTCAACCAGGTGTGGTGCCTCAGGGCCACTGTCGATGCAACTGCTCTGTCCAGTGGGTCGGCCGAGTCTATTCCAAATCGGTGTGTGAACTTTGCTGCACCTCTCCCATCAGCAACAGCCTGGGCCTCCTCCGGGACCTGTGGCAGCACTTGCGCAACTGTATCCCACAGCATGTGGGAATAACGGTCCTAAAGGCATGCAGTGTTCACAGACCGCAATGCCAGGCTAGCTGAAGAAAACATTCTCTTCCCAAGTGCGTCCAGCCTTTTGGATTTCCTAGCTGGGGTGCTAAACTTAACATTCCATGGGAGGTGGAGGCTTGGATAACCAAGCTCTCAGGGGTGGGGTGTTGCATCCGAAAACTAGGGTTGCCAGGAGTAGGGTGATGGCGGTGGGCAAGTTCTGTTCATAGGAGCCCCTGTGCTGGGTTTGGACCAGGTACCCAGTAGGAGATCTATAATGGCTTTATTGAATGGGAGCAGGGGTTCGGAGGATGAAGCTCCAGGTTGAAGCACCTCTGTCAGGAGGTTAGTCCTGATTGCTACTGAAGGCAATTCAAGCTCTAGGACCTTAGCTTCACACCACCACTGAATATGAAGCTTCCTCCTGGGTAGCCACGGTAGGGGGAGACAGTATGCCATCATCTGGAGAGGTACCTAGTTCTCTGGCTTCACCCAAGTCTGAACGCCAGTCCATATATTCTTCAGGGTTCTGGTAGTCTAAAGAGTCCATTGACCCCACCCATTCATCCCCGAGGCCTAAGCATAAGCAAAAGGCTCAGGATCCGACCTGGGAGGCATGTCTCCCACTGGCGTCTGAATAGGCATCCTATGACGCCCATCCGGCTCCGTATCAGATTCGGGAATTACAATGGTATCCGCGCCGCTGGGGGCACAGACATCGGGACTGGCACCGGGAAGGTCGAGGTGCCTCGACCGTCATCGGTCCGGATCAGGAAATGGCTCCTTTGGTGCCCCCCCTTGGCATCAGGCCGGAGTTGCCGGCATGGAACCCAAAGGGGCCTGTTCCAACCCTGCGAGGTCGAAGGCCCTCAAGCGGGGCTGAGCTGCCCACAAATGAGGCACATGACCGCATAAAATTCTCGAAGAAACTACTACCCAGGTGCAGGTTCCTTGTAACAAGGCCTAGAGTGCTGATGCTCCCTCGTCGGCCCATGGATGAAGAGAAGAGGAAGCATGCTTTGACTTTTTATTTTGCTTACCTGAAAGTCTTGAGGACTTAGAGTGGGACGATTATGACATTGGGCTCCGCTACTGATCTTTGGACCTACCACGTGATCATTGTGTCAACCTGTGTGGAGCTGAGCGTTGGGCTGCCATCAGCTTTAAGGACCACATCCCCAAAGCCTTTGGATTCATTGCTCAACACTTGGAGCACAACTTCGGGTTGTGGTCGCCCTACAAACACCAAAGACATACGAGGTGTGGATCCACCACTGACATCGCCGATGACAGGAAACGCAGGGCTTGATTCAGGCTTTCCTAAATGAGATCCTGGATGCACCAGGAGTATAGAAACCCCAAAAAAGCAACAAAAAGTAAAAAATAAAAAAAAAGCAAGTCAAAAATTGACTGAGGGGTTGATCTCTTTGGATCAGTGCTTTCTCTTGCAGAAAGGAAAGAACCAATGTCAGCGAGCCAGGGTGGCACCTATAAAGTACCCGCAACGTCATTTCCAATGCGGACGACAGATGCTTAGCTGATCAATTCCACCTAATGGCATGCAGGGGGTACTGCTCACGAAAATCTTCCGGATGCAGTCTGACATCTGAAGAGAATTCAAAGGTAAGAAATCTGCAACTAGAAGTAAGATTTCCCCTTGAATATTACATTTTTGCAGTTAATCATTTCAGTGAGTCATTATGAAATTAGAAAGTTGATATCTGCATATTATATTTTGTGGTCCTTATAAAATAACTATGTCTAATTGAAAGAAAATAGGTGAAAGGACTTTAAGCCGTTTATTGTAGAATGTTTATTCAAAAAGATGTCAACAATGCTCTACAAAGTGTTATATAAACTGAGCATAGAGAGCTAATGGTCAAAAAGGATCTTCACACAAGACAACAAAACTACGGAGTAAGGACTTGGGAACCCGCATTAACTAAAGCTTAGAGATAGTTGGCCTTCACTAGCCGTCTCACCTGGTTGCATTGTTGGTTGAGGGGGAACTACTTACACACCCACACAGCTGCCTCTGAGCTAGAAATGTAGTTCTGGAGTTGGGTATGCAGGTGTGAACTATGTTTTAAACTCAGAATAGGCTTTTATTTAATATTATGCTACTAATGTGCTAGAACTAGTATAGCGCTTAGAAGTTGTAAATGAGGGTGCTAGTGCTAAAGAACCCCTTAGCAATTATGTCTTACTCTTCACATAAACAAACGTCCTGACAGTCTTAAAGTTTACCTTCATTGTGGCTACAATTTAGATCATGTGAACTAAGTTAGGGTTTTAGTTTTTAAATAAATATTTTAAAATTTATATTATGTCTTCTAGTGATCCTTTAGTGCAATATTCATTTATGAAAGAGGATTTGGTGTTTCACTGTCCCTGTAATGTAGCGTTAGACTGTACGTTTCTGCGAAACACATCTTATTAAATCATTGCTCAATGGGGTTTGTATGGGTTGCACCCCAACTAGTTTTTCTGGTTCAGGTTGGCACATTGACTGAGTCCCCAGGGTCAGAAATCTGAACCCTGAGAGTCTAGAAAAATCCAGAGAATGTAATATTGGCAAAAAGGGAAAAGCTTGACTAGTGTTCGCAGCACTATAAACATAGTATTTCAAAGGCTCAGGGACATATACATTGATTAAAAATGATTGCCTGTGAAGGAGTATGAGGTGTGAATGAGTAGTCTTGGGAGCATTAATGATCTGTTGAAAAGACGGGTGGTGAGTCAAAAGGTTCGAATAGAAAAGAATTGTGAAGGCCCTCTAGTCCAGAGGAGGAATCTGAAGACTCAACACTGCAGTTTGTAGGAAAGGCTGAAAATCAAACTCTAGTCCTGGGTGAGGTGAAACTCCAATGGCACGTGTACCAGTGTAGAACTGTTGCATTCTCTTTGGATATGACATGAAAAAAACTCAGCTTCTAGGAATAAAGGAGCCTCCGGTCGAGTGTTGGGAAAAAAATGAAGTACTAGAATGGTTAGCGCGAATCGCGGATGTGGGGAAGCAGGTCCTGCGGGGGAGGGGGGGAGCAGGAGATCTCATGCTGAACTAAAGAAAGAGGCTCTATGGCAGAAACCTTTTTTCAGTCATGCTAGTGGTGCAAGTATTCCAAACCAGATGAAAACCAGGGAGCTTGAGGGGAAGAGTGTTTATGTGAGGGCTCCCCTTTTCAACCCTCTCACAAAAAAAAGATACCGCTCATGTTTTAACAAAAAACAAGAGGGGAAATAATCACCAGGGATCTTAAGTGCCAAGGCACACTTCTACAATAAAAATTAAATATCACCCCTGTACAATGCTTTAGTTTCGTTAAGAATAGGTGTGGTGTGTGGTGGGATAGAACCTCAAAATGTATTTGTCGTCAGCAGCAGTCACTAAAGCCCTAGGAAGAGACACCACTTGGCGTAAATGTATATAAGAAAACCCTAAAAACAACTTCTGTCCACAGAATCTTCAACTTGTGCATATCCTCAGGCACCAGACTAGATCCAGAAACTCATAAACCAGCGCTAAAGTGAGCAGCAGTTGTTCCTCTCTGGAAGTGTCGAACGGAGCCGCATGTAAGTGTCACTGTAACAGTCACCATGAGCATCTTCTTTCTGCACCATCAGACACTCCTCTCCATTTCTTCACTTTGTGAAGTTATTGTCCCTCAGAAACGCTACCAGTGTGCAAAGGAATATTTCATCCCAAGGCCTGCAATGACAGTGCCCCAATGAACCCAAAGGCCATTTTTGAAAAGCACCACAAGACTCCAAGCAGGTCCCACTCCAGGTCAAAGTCAAGAGTGCAGACCTGCCCCTGAAGTCGTTCCTGCAGCAGATCATTTTTGCGGTTCAAGTCTTCTGGTAAGTCAAAGGAAATACATAAGGTGCTAGGGCATCACAATGCCTCCAGATGTCACTCCCATTGCTATATAGGAGCAGATTCTGCCTTTGGCCACAATGCACCATGAGTTTCTGGTTTCATTCTTTAAAGAAGTCATGCTGCATGCTCCCGCTGGTGCGTGTTTGTCTCTCAAGGATCCGCAGGGGCCTCCAGTGTGGTTACCACTGGAGAGTCTGGCCTTAGCACAATCTATGCCCCTTGAACCAACTTTGAGTTTCGGACCAAATGCAAAATCAAGGTGATGGATGGAACGCTTAAATTAACCTCAGCCACTGGCAATCACTTGGGCCTCATCCCAATCCGTCATTTTTCACTCACCTCAGTTTGGACCCAATCATATGTAAATCAGTCTTGACCACGCTCCTCATGGAAAAAGTCCAGCCTGAACTGCTAGGCCAGGTCCTCGAAGATCAACACCTGTACTGACGCCGCCAGAAGAAAAGATGGTGCAACCCATTGTGGTCTCCGACGTCAAGAAGAACTCAGCTCAACTGCAACCAGATCCTGTTGCGATTCAGCCTATACTCAGATGCGGACACTATTCCTTTACCGTGAGGTCGCGTACAGACAATACACCAACTTTTTTGGCTTCGACTCTAACCAGAGACAGCCATAATCATACAACCATGGGGGGGATGGAAAACAGTTTGTCCCCTCAAAACCCTCTTATGATGTAGAAAATTGGTACATGGACCTATAGAATGGCAGTGGGTTGATACCTCCCCCAATACTGGATTTGTGCCCTACCCTGGACCAGCTATGGAAGAGTACATCTTTTGCTACTGTGATATGGAGGTGTGCTCCACATCTTCACTATAATAGGTGAAAACAAATGTCCTCTTATAGGTCCTTCAGCCTGGTCGTGCACCTAACACCTTCTGCCCTTCAATGAAGCCCTCACAGACACATTACTGGCCACTTGTGTAAAACGGGTTCTGACACTCCGGTCAAACAACAGGTTCCCAGTTGCCACAGACCAGCTGCAGAAGGCCAGGATGTATTTACTTAGCATCCTACTCTTTAGAGTTTAGTGGTGCAGGTGTCCACCAGCATGTCAGTCCAAACGTCTTTCTGACAACTCCTCTTAACCGACATTCCAAATGCATAGAAATGTTTGGCTAACATATACTCTCCTCAGCCTGCCTTACCTTGAGGTAGGTCAACGCCAACTGCCTTTCTGGATGTTACACACACATGCACTTGTGCATTCAAGCAATTCCAGAAGATCTACAGACTTCTGTGGCCCAGATCAGAGAAGCTGGGATGTGACCAAGTTTGCAATCTGCTCGGGCTTAAACACCACAGATTGGCTAGGTAGGGCCATAAAAACAAGTGTGGTATTCCAGTGCCAGGCATGGATGAGATCCACAGAATTCTCCAGGGACATC
This sequence comes from Pleurodeles waltl, assembly GCF_031143425.1. Lineage (NCBI taxonomy): Eukaryota > Metazoa > Chordata > Amphibia > Caudata > Salamandridae > Pleurodeles > Pleurodeles waltl. The sequence continues at coordinate 995,132,561 of NC_090446.1, forward strand.
CAGGCCTTCTTCAATGGGCATGCCGTTCAAATGTACCCTTCTGTTTGGCATAAAGACAAACTCAGAGCTGGACCATTTTAAACTGAGCTATGCCATGCTCCTGGGGCCTTTCAGCACCAGCTCACCAATCCTCCCCCCCCAGTTTTGTTCTTTTCTGTACTATTTCGGGGACTTGGCGTATTGACAGTGTAAGGCCCCAGTGCCGCACAAAAGGTCTCCCAGCCCTTTTGAGTTTTAGGCTGTGAGCCAGTAGACAGTGACCAGGCCATCCATCAGGGGCAGCATACATCCAAAGTTCTCAACTCCCCTGCAAAAACATCCAAACCTCTTTAGTGCGCCTTTAGTGGCACCCACCCACCTCGTAGCCCACATTCTGTCGGGTAGGCAGAGCATTACATCAGACATGTGGGTCTTCAAATTGTCTAAAAGGGATACTCCCTGCCATTCCTTTTCCATCCATCACACCTCCCACCTACATCAGAGCCGCTCTTGAAAGGCCATCCGTCCATTTTGCATAATGAGTTGCAGGCTCTTTAAGCCAAGGGAGCCATGAAGAGGGTCCTGGCCTCCGAAGTAAGGACTGGTTATTAGTTCCTCTACTTCCATGTGCCACAGAAGGAAGGCAGCCTTCGTCCTGTCTTAATGCCTTCCAACGCAAGGACAAAGTCAAGACGCCCACACTGGCCCAGTTTCTTTCTGTCTTGGATCTCAGGGAATGCATTGTGGTTTTGGAGCAACAGGACGCCTATTATCACATTCCTGCCTTACCGATGCAGAAGCTGTATCTACAATTCAAGGTCGACCACAAGCACTTTCAGTTTACCATGTTCCCTTTTGGCCTCACCAGTGCTTCTCAGATGTTCACAAAGGTGATGGCAGTAGTCGCTGGCCATCTTCAGATGGTCAGGGGTAGCAGTCTTACCCTACCTTTAATGTGTGGCTATTGACTGTGGGGTTGCCACAGTCAGTCCCAGGCCACCTCTTGACATTGTTGGGGTTTTCAAGAAACCTGCTGAAGTAACATATGATCCTTTACCCAGGCACCCTTTCATCAGAGCCATCCTTGATACGGTATGCTTTCGGGCTTTTTCTGAAGAAAAAAAGTGTCCAGGACATTTGGGCTATGATCCAGATATTACACCCTGAATCCTTGGTCTTGGCTCTGGGGCTTCTTGGCCTGCTTGCCTCCTGCATCTTGCTTGCAGACCATGCTTGGGGGCATAAGTGGGTTCTGCAGTGGTATCCGAAGTCTCAGTTGGCCCAACAAAGGGGGAACCTGTTGAATTCTATCTAGGTATTGGACACTGCAAAAGATCTGCAGTGTTGGCCGCTCAGTTGCAATTAGATCAGCAGCAGAACCCTCTTCCTAACCCACACAGACTTGAAAGTGGTGATGAACAGATGGAGGCCATCTGGGAGAAGTGGAGCTCAGAGGACTCCGATCTCTGGCAGAGTCCCGCTTCTCATAAATCTGCTTGAGCTGCAAACGATTAGCTTGGTGTTGAAGGCCTTGCTGCGGACTATCAAGGGCATGCTGGCCCAGGTTCTAAAAGACAACACTACTTGCATGTGGTACTGAAACAAGCAGGGTGGGGTAGTGTATTTTGTCTGGTGCCAGGAGGCTCTGTGACTCTGGAGCAGGCTGAGCCATCAAGCCATTTTCCACACCAACTGGCATAGCCTTTAATCACCATAGCAGACAAGCTGATAATGTCTAGCAGATCATGAATAGTTATTACAACCAATGGCGCACAGCATCTTCCAGCGATAGGGAGAATCCTAGCTCAATTTCTTTGTTGCTGATGAGAACAAACAGTGCCAATACTTTTGAGCCTTGGAGTTCCCAACAAGTCTCTCCCTCAAGAGGCCCACTCTGCATGTAGTGAAGCATGGGATTCCTGTATGCCTTCCAGCCGCTGCTTCTCCTGCCCAGCATTCTGAAAGGGATCAGAAACCACTGGGTCCAAAGCACCTACTGACTGCAGATTGGTAGTCAGAACTTCTAGGCCTGAGCCTCTGCCCTCCGATCAGGATATCACTTCAGGAGAATCTTCTGTTGCAAGAGGTGGGCAGGATCTTGCATCTAGAACTGTGCAATCTACACCTCCATGCATAGTGATTGAGCAGTGGCAGTTTATCTCCTTTGACCTTCCTATTGAAGTCGCTGATTTGATCCTGGCAACCAGGCACCTGTCCAATAAAATCAGTGTATACTGAATGCTGGGATAGGTTAATCTCTTGGCGCAGTATCTGCCAAACAGACCTGTTGCAAGCCAAACTTAAATGTATTGCTGTTTGTTTTGTCATTTGAAAAGCAAGGTTTTGCTGTGGGCACTTTTGAAAGTTTTTTGTTAGCCCTTTTGGCCTTTTTGAGTTTGCCGGACTCCAGGCATCAGGCACTCTTGGTCCAGCCTCCTTCTACCACCTTTTATTTAGACAAATTGATTTTGCGGACTCTAGCAGCATTCCTACCGAAAATTGGTGATACCTTTTCACGTTGGACAACCAATCTTTTTCCTGCCTCATCTCTCAAAAGAGAAAGACAGAATCCGTTGCTTTGACCCCAGGAGAGCACTGAGCTTTTACACTGATTGTACCAAGGAACACTGGATGGAGGATCAGCTCTTTGTGAGACTTTCTGGTGCAAAAAAGGGCAAGGCAAAGCAGAGGTAGGTCATGTCCCGATGGATAGTTATGTGTATTAAGCTCTACTATGCGCTGACTAAGAAGTAGATTCGAGGACTTACTCCACTAGCGCTAAGGCTTTTACCACTGTGTTGGCATGCAGAGGGCTTTTCCTGTATATTTGTCAGGCTGCCACACGGGCATCATTTCCACTTTTACCAAGCGCTACTACCTTGACAACAAGGTGAGACAGAAAGGGCATTTGTCCATTCGGTTCTGAGAACGTCATTCAAAAGACCCACCAACTTGGGAGATACTGCTTTGCTGTCTATTTATAAGGCAAAGAATCTACAATTAGAAGTATCCATCAGAAGAACATACCTTCTGTAACGCTACTTCTAGTTAATGCTGTACCTACAGATACCTCAGCAGCCTCCCACATCCCCATTCTGTAGAAAAGTCTCCTTCTCCATCTAAAAAGGCGCCAATTTAGGAGTCTGCCCACTGGTTGTTTTAATCTGCTGTTGGGCTCTGCCTCTGAGGGTGTGGACAAGCGTATAAAAGAAACTGAAATCACTGCACAGAGGTGGCACCTTTCATCGTTTCCAGGTCAGAAGGACATGGAGCTGCACCTATCAGCATGCAGGAACACTGCTTTTTGAGATCGGGACACAGCCTTCCACCTGGGGATATTCACAAGGTGAGGAATCTCCAATTAGATGGAGTATCCTTCGGAACGAGCATTACCAAAGTTAAATAACTAGTTCATTTGGAGTTTTGTGAATTCAGCAGTACTAAAGTGCCATTCATTCCTTGCCTCCAACTCAGAAGTTCTCCATAACCATGTATACTGTCATCCTTATAACAAAATTGAATAGAACTCTGGCTTTTAATACAGTTAATACAATAATCGTGAGTTATAATCTACAAACACAAGCCTTCCATAGTAAAGTCACACTTTTAATGAGTAAATCCAGTCTTACTACAATAGTATTTCATAGAAAAAGTACAAACAATCACACTACAGCTTCTTCCTCTGCATTCAACAACAGATTGCATAGATCTGAGGGTGCACTGTCCACTGATTCACTTGGTCATGCTCGAAAGCCATCCAAGTTTAAAGAGGGATGGCGTAGACGACATGTCTTCGTCTTGTGTGGCCAACTGTTTGAACAGGGATCCTGGTTGGAATGTCTCTTCTGTCCGAATGACAGCAGGAGGAGGAACCTGTTATTTTCAAAAAGAAAATCATATTGTTCAGTTAGCTGACTCTCTAGACATACATTGTGCTATTAAGAAACAAGCAAGAAGCTCAAGTGTTTAACACATGCAAACTCCTCAGTGATGCATGAAACTGAATTCTGGGACATTTTCAGAAGAAAAGCACTATGGGAAGAGTTATAAGCTCCTTAATCAAATGTTGTTGCAGTTTCAATGCAACTAAACTTTTCAGTATCCAGTCTTGCACAGGTTTGCCTTTTTCAGCATCTCAGAGATTTCAGTGACTCTTTTATACATTTGTGTCCACTGACCAACCGGGACACAAGTGCAGCTCTTCTGAAAATGCCTTTAGGCAAATGCTGTACCACTCCAACAGCACCCTGGACCATCCCAGAAAGCCAAACGGCCGCTCCTGGTTTCCAAAGACAGTGAGTGGTATCTTCAATTCACAGACCAGAAGTTTAAAATCCCCAAGAGCCTATTCGTAAATAAGGGTTTGACACATTTTAAAAGATTGGACAAAACAAACCAACATTTCAGGGTACAAATTATATGCTGCCTGCCACAAGCAGATCGTGCCTCATTCCTGAGAGTCATTTTGTAGTATTGGCTAGCTAGGAATTTTATGTGACTAGAGGTCACAACACTGTTGAGGTAGAAACGTTCAAGTTCGGAGCACATTGCAAAATATATTTTTTCTGATTCCCTCTTGTAGATTTTTTTCAAAGGGGTATTTTGGGAGCAGGTGGTGATTGCATACCTAAATGATCATTAGGAAATCTATTATTGACTCACTTCACCTGCCAAGACAAAAACGTCCCCAGAAATTAATAGTAGTGGTGGGCAAAAGATTCCACTCCACCAGCGAGTTTTGCCCAGTCCACACTTAGATTGGAGCATGGAGTTTAGGCATAACTCCGCCCACGACTGCATGGTGGAGTTTTTCACACGTGCCTCACCAAAGTTAGGTGGCGAGCAAGAATTTGCATCCGTTAGCACAATTTGGCATTTTAGTAACAGGAAACGCCCTGAAGGCCGACTCCGGAGCAACAAAGTCGTGGGCAACGAAAGCGGAACTACGCTTTCCTTAACCACGACTTCGTTGTTTTGTGCCTTCCCCACGCATGTGCTGAACAACGCACATGCGTGGTTAAGGCACAAACAAGGTAGTCCGCTGTGGAGGACGACGCGATGAGTCAGGTAAGTGGGGCGGGGGGTTGGGGTTTTAGTTTTAGGGGCGGGGTGTGTGGGGGGTTGGGGTATTTTTAGTTTTAGGGGTGGGGGCGGGGGGGGTGGGGTATTAGGGGCGGGGTGGGGGGGGGTCGGGCATTTTTGGTTTTAGGGGCGGGTGGGGGGTTGGGGTTTTAGTTTTAGGGGCGGGGTGGGAGGGGTCGGGTCTTTTTAGTTTTAGGGGCAGGGGGCGGTGGTGGGGGGTTGGGGTCTTAGTTTTAGGGACAGGGGTGGGGGGCTCAGTAGTTTTAGGGGTGGGGTTGGGGTTGTTTTAGGTTTTGGGGGTTGGGTGGGGGTTGTGGTAATTTTAGGGAGGAGGTGGGGGTTGGGGTAGTTTTAGGGGCAAGGGTGGGGGGTTGGTGTGGTTTTAGGGGGGCTGAGGGGGGTCGCAGTAATTTTTAGGGGTGGGGGGGCAGGGGAGACGCATGCTTGAACAAATGCATGCCTATCACTAATGCATTTACCAGGAATGCCTTTACAACAAAAAATCGTTGTTAAGGCATTCGTGGTAAAGGCATTAGTGGTAACGAGGTCGTTGTTCCAACCTCGTTGTTCAGGCATGCGTTGTTCCGGCAGGCGTGGTTCCGACATACATTCTTTAGCAACAATCCAACACTTTCCTATTTGTACTTTTAGACAGGGCTGTAATTTTAATTCAAATTCACAAGGAAGCGCCAGGCTAAAGTAACTTACATGCACTATGTCAAACCTGGTTTTATTATTTTGCATTTTAGGGACCTGTATTTCACTCAAAAAGCTCAAGCAAAGGCTTCAGGATTCAGGGCAGGGTCACCCCTTCAATATTAAAAAAATAAATAAAAAATAGCACTGCTGGCTCCCAAAGCGGTTATACAGGGGACCAAAAACCCCAAATGCTTTAATTTAGAGCAAGCACACACTCCACACATAACAATTAAAATAAAATACCCAGTTAGGACATCTCCAAGATGTGTGCGATGAGACGTCACTGAAACAACTGGAACTGAATCAACAAAATACAAAGTTGAACAACTGGATAGCTACTTACACATATGAGAACCTTTCAAGAACTTACCTTGGTTAACAAACACTTAAAAACAACTTGCAGGTCACAGATGTGCCTAATCAAGGTATTTGAAACTCTCAATCAATTAATTTTAATGGACGCACAATGGCCTGCCAGTGTGCATCCATTTAACTCAACAGGTTGAGAGAAGTTGAGAAACCTTCAGTAGGCCTTGGCCAGACTACAGAAATCATTCAAAGGAACAAAAATGTTGCTTGATAAGTTTTCATTAATATCATTTGTACCTTCCCTTTAGCTTGCAGTCTGTATGATGTGTGGGCTCAACTAGTGCACAGTGAAAACCATGTACATAGGCGATGGAAATGTAATTTAGAGGTTAAGTTGCTGGCAATAGGGAAAAAGACCAGAGTTGTAATCTTTTAATTTTTTTATTTTAGCAATCTGTGTGCTTCTAGGCAGACATTCTCTCTGGGTACCATTTTCCTTATCTGCATTAACTCTCCTGGGTTGAGTAGCTGTCTAGCTGCTAAGAAGAGGTGTGAAGGGTAAGGCATACTTTATAGCACAAACACCAATGACCTGTAAAGACTATTATTTTAAAAAAGGTATACCACCTCACTAAACACCTTAGAAGTATAGTTAAATCTAAGAGATACTAAAATATAGACAGAATTTGGGCAATACATGTCTGTTTGTTGCTCTCAAACTAAAATAAGCAAGTGTTATCCTGTAGCCCAATACCTATGCTTGCTACCAGAGGCTTTAGCATAGGGGAGGCATATAGAGGGACCTCAGTGAGATGGACTTTGATGGCAAAATGAGGTCTGCTTTTTATTGCCCATTCTTTGTCTTACATCACAGAATACATGATAAAGCGTACATCCAAATAGTCATAAAAATGGAGTGTAACTAGATTATTCTCAGTCCCCAATCACAAGGTGAAAAGGTTATGTCCCCCCACATCCCTGAGCACCTGCATCATCTAAAACCTTGCTGTTGCTGGTCAAGTAGCACTGCCAGTACTGGGACTGCTATCACGTGCTCTATTTGACAGGTCGAAAAATTTAATGTGCCTTCCCTAGTACTGGACTAGCCCTTGTTTTAAGGGTAACTTCAAACTAGTAATAGCAATATCATACACTATGCTGATTGTGGCTGAAATACCACATAAAGACATGGCTATCCATTAGAAAGGGAAGTGGATCCGTGAACATCATAAGTCTAGTATCTCCAGAATCAGACAAAAGAATCATAGTTTGAACAATCATGGATCCTGGTGTGACTCATCTGCAGGCTGAATCAAGAAGCATCCAGTAGAAAATTGTAATCTATACAAAGTTGGATTATAAAATTAGAGTTAGATTTCATGTTCATGTTGATTAAATGTATCCAGGCATTCAGAGACCAGCTGAATGCTAGATCTCTGTTCACTTTAGCAGCAGCTGTGAAAGAACACAAGCTAAGTGTGGCTGTTTCCATTGTGCAGCATTTAGCAGAGTTCATTTGGCTTCTCTGTATGGCACACCAGGCAGAAAGTATTGGGCAGTGGCAAAGGAATAGCAACTAAAAGGCTTACACCGAGACAAGGGCCAGTGATCATCAGGCAGAACAACTACAATGGGAGCTAACTGCATTTTTGTTATTCACCTTCATGTCCAGCATGTCCTCTCTGCCAAGGTAGTCATAGGAGCAAAAGTGATAATCTTGAGATGATCCTCCGATTGTATTCCTTTGCTGATGTGGTGCACCCATTTCATAAAGGAAGACAAACAGCAACAGGGCTTCCTCTGGCTCCTCTTTAGAACTGGTGGCAGCCTAAAGAAGATGGGAAAGGAACAGTATCTTACCTGTAGCTCCAGTTATCTTGTATGTGAATTTCCATGATAAGTCATAAGCACTGAATATGTGCGGGGACCCCTGAAAAAATATTTTCTTAAGTGGAAGTTTTCGCCTTTCTTCGGGAAGGCCTGTAAAGTCACTTAAGAAAAGGACAGATAATGTAGCCTATGTACCTAAGCTACACTGGTGGAGCTCTTATCTTGAATCAAAGAAAGGGTCAGCACATTATAATTTGGGAGTAATTTGTTCACAGAATGAATCCCCCCCACAAACCTCTTTTGCGTGACAGATGAAGGAAATGAGGACAAAGTAGCCTCATAGGCTGCCATGTGGGTAAAAGAGCCTGTGCCTTTGAGAACTCAGAGACCACAGGTGTCCCATCATACACAGCTGGTGGCAGTTGCTTTAGTTCTTTTTGAAGGCGACGCTAGACTCACAGTGTATTTCGATAATTGTCTATTCTGCCTCGGAGGAGGGAGGGTTGCTTATGACTTAACATAGAATTTCCCTTACGAGAGAACTGGAGTTACAGGTGAGAAACTGTTCCTTCTCTAGTAGGGGATTTCCATGTATAGTCATAAGCACTGAATAGAATAGCAAGTCCATCCCTACAGAAAGCTGGGGAAGTGACAGAGTATCAACTGGACAAAATGTAAGCAAATAGGTTCCTGAGGGAAGCCTGACCCACTCGAGCGTCTGTTCTAGTGTCAGAGTCTAGGCAGTAATGTTTAGTGAATGTGTGAACTGATTTCCAGGTTGCTGCATTGCAAATTTATGGAATAGGAATATTGTGCAGCAAAGCTTTCCCTTTGTTAGTGTGTGCTTTTGGGCTAGTAGGGAGTGTTTTGTTAGCTTTTTGATAGCAGAATAGAATACCTGAGACTATCCATCGCGAGATGGATTGCTTTAAGGTAGCGAAGCCTGTGCGTATAGGACCACAATTGATAAACAATTGGTCAGATTTGCGGGTGGTTAGTGTCTTGTCAAGATAGAACCTGGGAACTAGTTTTACATCCAGAAATGGATTGATCTTTCCGCTGGAGTAGATGGATTCTGAAAAAATTTAGGCAAGGAGATTGTTTGGTTAATGTGGAAATCCGAAACCACCTTTCGGGAAGAATTTGGGGTGAGACCTCATGACTACTTTTTTGGAATGAAATACTGTGTATGGTTCATTTGAATAGAGTGCCTGGATTTCACTCACTCCGAGGGCAGATGCAGTGGCCACTAGGAAAGCGGTTTTCCAAGATAAATGTTGGAAAGAGGCTTTATGTATCGGCTCAAAAGGGTCCCTCATAAGGCCTGAAAGAACTGTCTTTAACTTCCATAGAGAAGAAGGGTGCCTAATGGGAGGAAAGACTTTTTCAAAACCCTCTAAGAAATCCTTGATGACAGGGATTCTGAAAAAAAAAAAGGTTTGTGAAGGACATTTTCTGTATGCAGCAAGAGTTGCCAGATGGGACTTTTATAGAAGAGAACTGCAAGCCAGATTGTGCCAAATGGATTAAGTATTGAAGTATAACATCTTCCTGGCAGACGGTAAGGTCTTTGTTTTTCGATGAACACCTTATGCACAATCTTTTCCATTTGAAGACATATGCAGCTCCTGTGAAAGGCAGCTTTGCTTCTTTAACAATGTCTATTCAGTCTTGTGGAAGATTCAGGTGAGCATATTGTAGTAGCTCAGGAGCCATGCTGCCAAACTCAAAGAGGAGAGATTGGGATGCACCATCTGACCTCCGAATTCTGTTAATAGATCCAGTCTGCATTGCAGCCGGAGATGTGTATTGAAGGACTGGTGAAGGAGGTCAGTGAACCATCACTGACGTGGCCGATCCCGAGCTACGAGTATCATCTTGGCTCTTGCCTGGAATAGCTTGATGAGGACTGCGGGAATTACGGGAGTTGGTGGAAAAGCGTAGAGGAATCTGCTGGAACAATTGATCCATAGGGCATTCCCCAGGGCCCCTGGTTGGAAGTACCTTGATGCAAAGTTTTGGCATTTGGTGTTTTCTGTAGTGGCGAACAAATCGATGGCCAGAGTTCCCCACCGCTAAAAGATGTCTTGAACGACATCATCGTTTGAGACCCACTCATGGTTTTCATGGATGAGTCTGCTGGGAGAATCGGCTTGGGTTTTTGCTCGCCTTAACCCTGGCCAGAAGCCATCTCTAGATTGTCTGAGCTTCATGAGACAAGGGCCTGGACCTTGTCCCTCCCTGTTTGTTGAGGTAGCACATAGTTGTTGTATTGTCTGTCTGAACAAGCAGGGAGTTGGAGGTGAACAATGGAAGGAATGCTTTCAGCGCTACGTGAACTGCGCGCAGCTCTAGCAGAGATTGATGTGATATGTTGACTCTCTCTGTTAACATTTGCCCTGAATTTGTAGGTGGTCCATATGGGCTCCACATTCTAGGAGAGAGGCATCTGTGACTATCGTTTGAAGAGGAATGTCCTGATGGAATGGTGTTCCTCGTAGGATATTGGTTGGAGAGTGCCACCATTTCCATGACAGTTTCGCTTAATGGGAAAGCTGAATCCGGTCATACCAATTGCTTGTCTGTTGGTCCCACTGGTCCTCGAGGAATTCCTGAAATGATCTTGTGTGAAGACGGGCATTTGATGTAAGAAATATGCAGGAGGCCATTGAGCCGAGGAGCGAGGATACTGCTCTCACGGTTGGATGAGAGGTTTTCATGATAGCTTGACATTTCCGAAGGATTGGTAAGCATCTGTATTCTGAAGGACACACACTTGAGGGTGTTGATGGAAGGCCCTAAGTATTGTATCATTTGTACTGGGATGGAGCTTGATTTTCCATGGTTGATCTGAAGGGCTAGCTTCGAAGGAGATCGTAACTCCAATTGCAGTCTAGTTGAGCCTTTTCAAACATAGACGTCTTGATTAGCCAATCTTCTAGATATGGATAGACGAATACTTTGTGTTTTCGGAGGTGGGCAGCAACTAATGCCATACATTTGGAGAAGGTTGCTGACCTTAGGCCAAATAGAAGCACTTGGTACTGATAATGGTTGCACCCTACTACGAACCTCAACAATTTCCAATGCTTTCTGGCTATTGGTATGTGAAAGTATGGGTCTTGAAGGTTGATGGAGCAGAGCCAATCCCCTTGATGTAACCAAGAGTAGATTTGGTGTAATGACAGCATCCAGAATTTTTCTCGCCGAATCCACTTGTTGTCCAGTATGAGATCAAGAATGGCTTCTGAATTTGTTCCTGTATTTCTTGTTGACGTGAAAGTACCTAGAGTAAATCCCTGTTCCCCGTTGATGAGGAGGAACATGCTCCACCACCTGCTTCTATAACAAAATGTCTACCTCTGCTTGTAATTGTGGGATGTTGACTCTGGAAGGCTTAGGATGGATGGACGGTGCAGACTGGTGAATCTGAGACAATATCCATTGCAAACAATATTCATCACCCAGGCATCTTGCGTGATGTTTTGCCAGTCTTCCAGGTAATGTCAGATGCTTCCCCCTCCAGAGAACAGAAGAGGGAGAAGAGATGATTCTGGGTTTTGATCCTGTGGGCTGGTTGCTTCTATGAGGAGATTGTTGGTTTGATCTTCCTCTAGCTTGCCTCCTCCCGTAGGGCTGGTATGATCGTTGGTACTGCTGGGACTGTGTACCCGACTGTTGCCGACCCTGATACCAATGAGGGTTTTGAATCCTCTGTGAAGAGAAATGGCTTGGGAAAGGCCTGAAAGTTTTTCTAGTCTCTTTTGGTTTCTCTAAACTGACAACTTTTAATGTCTCTAGCTCTGCTTTCCACTGCGCCATTTCGTCATTTGTCTGAGAACCGATGAGAGTAGTACCCAAGAATGGCAAATTGAGTATTAGTTGTTGAGATTCAGGTTTCAGAGAGATAAGGTAAGCCTGAGCCAGGAATATCTTTAGCTGCACTAATGATTTGGTTGGATACCATTAATTCTTCACCGAGAATCTCATTAAAGTCCTCCCTTTGATCTCAGGGGAGCTAGTCAGTAGTGATTCCCAGAGGGCTCTGTCATATCTGCCTAATAAGGCAGTGGAGCTTGCGGTCTTCATCGTGGTTGCTGCAGTATTGCAGACTTTTCACCCAACAGAGTCCTTTCGGCTCTCTTTGTTCGGTGGAACTGTGGATGTAGGGGTTGTGGCATGTTGCTTTCTCACGGCCACTACCACAGAGTCTGGAGTTGGGTCTGTGTGTAGGAAGGCCTGATCTGTAGGATGATACTTCTTCTGGAGCCTTGATGGTACAAGCCTGATTGATGATGGAGTTAGGAAGAGGTCCATTGCTGGCACTAAGAGACCTGGAAACAATGGTAGCAAAGGACGTGAAGCTCACTTCTGCAGCAATGTCTCGAAAGTGACCGATGTTGTTGGAGTAGGCATAGACATTGGACCTCGTGCTAATACTTCTTGGAAAGTTGAAATGTCACACACTGGTGAGATGTGCTGAGGTGGAGAATCTGTGAGAGTCTGAATATAGCTCCATACTTGAGGAGGAATTATGAGGGGAGTGCCTGGATTGGGAACTTCTGTGACAATATCTATGGTGTCTTGATGTTGAAGGGGAACGCCTTGAACTCCGGTGACAGTGCCTGGAGTGGCGCCTTGAACGATGTCTTGAGAAAGACCACTATCGGGGGCTTCCAGAAAACGGTGGTGGAGGTGGAATAGGAGAAGGTGTTCTAGGTCCTGGTGCTGTAGGAGGTGGAAGAATTGGTTGAGCAGGAAACGTAGATGGCACTGGAGGACGGTCAGCTGGCGCCTCCCTTGACAGAGACTAGGTGCGCGAATAGTCAGAGTCTTGTTAACTGTAGATTCTTCTACGCTTTTGGGACTTCCTGTTTTCGTGAAGAGTCAGAAATGGTGATCGACTTCAACCTTCCTCGCTCTCTTGATGCTGACCTACTTTCTGAAGGTGATCAATTTCAACGTCGAAGCCTGTCTTGACTGATGTCGAGATGCCGCCTGATCACAATCTTGATCTTGCTGTCGAATGGCCATGATGTGTTGACGTCAATAAGGACCTCGACGGCGAGTGGTGAGGGAGCGTCGCCGTCAATAAGCTCCTCGACGTTAATGCTCTTCGGTGCGATGACGGTGCTGCCATCGATCTTATTCCCATGGAGAGATTGAACAGGTCGGCACTGCACCTCTTCTCGACTTTGACGCTCTCAACGCCGAATGGGACCGACGACATTTTTCAGGCTTTTTTTGACTGGAGAGCCCTCCCGAGGCCAATGACAGAGTTCTGGTAGAGGGCTGTGCCTCTACTTGCCCGGAGGTCTCACCTGTAGATTGGACTTCAGCTGCTCCTCCATACCTTGAAGGCGAATCTTCTCCCTATCAAGTTTGGTGAACCTGGAAAAGTTCTTACAAATTTTGCAGGAATGGGTATGTGGGTATCTGGAAGACAGAGAATATACACTCTATCAGGATCAGTCTTGGCCTTTTTCCTCCCACAGTCTGGGCACTAGTCAAAATGTGTTTTTGTTGTTTTTTTAATAATAAAAAAACACAGATTCATGGCAGAAAATGGCAGAAAAAGGTGGGGGAAGACCAAAGACATCAGGTAAAAGAATTGTCATTGAAACTCAGAAGTGAAGTTTTCTGAAAAAAAAAAAAAAAATGGTTGAGCTCAATGCTCCATAGTCCTGTCAGCAGGAGCCTGAAAAAAAGAACTGAAGCAACTGCCACCAGCAGTGCATGGTGGGATACTGGTGGTCTCTGAGTTCTTAATGGCACAGTTTTTTTTCCAGCCATATAATGGCAGCCTACGAGGCTACTCTGTCCTCCTTTCCTTCATTTCTATCATGCAAAAGGGGTTTGTGAGGAAGATTCATTCTGTGAACAAATTACTCTCAAATTATGATGTGCTGACCCTTTCTTTGATTTGACATGAAGAGCTCAGCCAGTGTAGCCTAGGTACACAGGCTGCATTACCTGTCCTTTTCTTAAGTGACTTTACATGCCTTGCCGAAGAAAGGCGAAAACTTCAACTTAAGAAGCAATTTTGAAGAAGTGCTCAGGGGTCCCCATAAGTGGGTGGGACTATTCAGTGCTTATGAATATATATGAAAATCCCCTACAAGAGAACTTGTGGTCCTGTGCCAGACCGTGAGACAGAAAGTAGTGCAAAACTGGGCTTAGTTTGAAAGTTTCCTGATGTTTGGTCCTCTGGCTTTACTAAGGTAGTGCATGTTTTTGTGCAAGCAAAACTGTTTGATGTCTGGAAGGACTTGAGGGCTAGCTCGACCGTCTCTATACCCATAGTGAGTAAATACACTTTCTGTCTTTGAGGTTAGTTTCCCTAGATTGTCAGGTATATATATCTATGTGAACCTCTTGGTCATGTAAGGAAGGAATCTATTACTTCTCAATGAATAAAAAGGTTTTCTGGAAAGGTACACGTTCTTCATGTTGCGTAACTAAAGAAAAAGAGCTGTGGGTGTTAACGTCAGACTGGCGCCTAATGACCTCAATGTCTGGCACTACTAATCCTCAAGGCACTCTAGCAGAGCTCTTGTGCAGATGCAGGAGACATTATGAAAATGCACAATTACATTGTTAAAGATGGGATTAAATGTTCTGTGTGTCAAGGACTGGTTTGAATGCAAGCATATCTGGTAGAAAGAAAACCTCTCTGCCAATGGTAGCTCTTGCGACCCTTGTGTCCAATACAGCTCACACACACTGGGTTCTCTACATTGAGTTGATTTGCTGTAGGTGGCTGTCGAAGCCTCTGGTGTTATTTGGAAATAAATTCTGATAAATACTTGGGTTCAGGAGACAATAGTACAATTATGAGTAGGCAAAGATGTGCATCTTCCGGAGAGAAGCCTCTACAAGCAGGGCACTGTGCAAGGGGCAGTTCAGTTTAGATTGTGCTATAGGTAAGGGCCAACAGGGCCCTTGCATATGGTTGTACCCTTTCTATAATGGTGTTGATGTGCTAAAATGTGGAACATAATGTTTTCCAATGCAGTTATCACACACAAAGTAACCTTGGCTCAAGCAGTTTCATCCCTTTTTAGGCCTGATTTGACAGCACAGCTACGGCCAGACCTTATATGATCAACAAACAAATGAGCTTTCATGGTACTACTGGAAGAAGGGATAGGATCCACCTATATGTTGGTCCCCCTGAGTACAGAATTTGATTGTGCTGAATTTGTGCGCGGACACTGAAAAGAGTGCTTGTATGCACTTTTTGGCTTTTGGCAATGCTGACACTCAATACGGCAGACCTGGTTATTGTGGCAAGCCAATGATTATGGGCATAAGGCTGATTTGTTTACTATGAAATCTTACAATACAGGCAGTAGATCTGATGTGTTTGTTGTGAAAAGCATATGTTAATGTAATTCCATTTAGGGGTGGCTCAATATTACTCTGTACAAAAGCCAGAAGAGGAGGATTGTGTTACATGTAATATCACAGATTACTGTAGTAGTCAAGAGTTTTGTTATCCAAGGGTGTAGAAGATTTGTTCTGTGAGATTTCTTATAACTTGCTAGGCTCGCTTAGTAAGACAGAATTGTGCTTAGCCAACAAAATAAGTTTTTGTTACACCTTTGTGATTTTAGGACTGTGTGCCTGATGGTTACCTTTGTGGGAAATTTACACTTAAATCAGCAGACCAGAGCTGGTTTCAGTGACAAGCTATAGACCTGACTGATGCACTGGGAAACGTTATTTTGATGTTACAGATCGGATCTGCTTATTATGATCATTTATGACAAAGGCAATAAAATAAAAATTGTTTATTTGATAGGCATTTGCTAAAACAAGTATACCTTTAACGGTAGGTCATTATATTGTGTTACAAGCTATAGATAGGTATTTTGTTACAAATGCCATTGAGGCAAGGGTTTTGGTGTTAGCCACCTTCTCTGACAAACACAATTTTTACTGTGGTGATTTTTGTCAGGCCCCATATAGGGGGCTTGTGCATTGTTTTCAAACTGTATTTTCTACATATTTGTAATTGTATAACTGTATTGATGTTTCTCTGTAAATAGGCCTGTTGTGGTTATGTTGTCAAGCTAATAGCAAAGACTTTACGCCCTATAGGTTCATTGGGAAATGTTATGACAGACTCTATAGGTTTTATCTGTTTGTTATGAAACAACATGTCAAAGTGTGTAGGCCTGACTTACCTATTGTGAAAAACATGTATTAAAGGTAATAGGGGTTATAGGCTTTTAAAGATGGATTGTTCCACTGTGTTAAAGCTTGTAATCAGGTATTTTGATGCATGGAATCACCTAGATTACAAGACTAGGCAAGGGATTTGGTGTTGGCTGTCTCCTCTGACAAGCATTGAATACAGAAGGCTTTCACTACGTGAATCCTTGTTAAGCCCTCTTGGGAGACAATATTTCGATTTGCACTGTTAATTTTGTTTAAATTAGCAATTTAAAATTCTTAGTAATTAGCAATTTTTAGACTATGCCTGTGATGGTCCTCTTGTGGAAAATCTTTTGATCACTACAGTAGGCCCGAAATGGCTACAGTGACAAGCCAACACCACCACCTGTGGGTCTAATTGGTGCACCAGCAAAATGTATGTCAGATTCCATAGGTCTGTGTTTTATGAAAAGTTATGACAAGACAATAGGGCTAACTTACTTACTGTGAAAAGCATTTGTTTAAGCCCAAAAGTCTCTAATAGTGAACTGTTATCATGCTATATCCTTACTGGGCTCTGGAATTTTTGTACATATTTGTAATTTTACTGTGATACACCTGATGATAGTGTTGTCCTGTAGGAAAGATTATGCCCCGCACAGTAGGTCGGAGTGGAGTACAGTGACAAGCTAATGATAAAGGTTATGGCCTGAGCATTTATTATAAAAAATTACGATAAAGGCAGTAGGCCTGACACATTGAGTAGGAAAACTGTATGTTAAAGTCAGTAGGCATTTTAGGGTGGATTATTATTACTCTGTATTCAAGCCTACAGACAGGTATTTTGATACATGGAACTTCACTGGTTACTGTAGTAGGCAAGGGTTTTGGTGTTCTTTACATCGGGTATAGAATATTTGACCCTGTGAGAATCCTTGATAGGTCTTCTCAGGAGACAGAATACTTTGCTTTGCCAACTGTAACTTTGTAAAGAGTTGTAATTTTATGACTGCATGCCTGATGGCAGCCTTGTGGAAAAGCATAAGCTCAATACAGTAGGCCTGAATCAGTTATGGTGACAAGCCAATGATAAGAGATACACGTCTGAGCCTAGAAGCTCACTATAAAAAGGTATGTTGGATGTCTTACGTCTGATCAGTTTCTTATAAAAAAAAACTAACAAAGGAAGTAGACAAGATTTATTTGCTACATAACACATTTCAAAGCCAATAGACCTTTATGGGTGGACATCCACAACCTACTTCTAACAACTAGGAAACATCATCCACCACAAATCAGACTTCAGTGCACATAAAACCCAGAACTATGTTGCAGTCCACATTCAAACATACTACGGTGATATGAGCCATACCACTGGCAGATGTGCATTACACCTACCATAAAATGTAACAAGAGGTAGGCACAGATTTACAAATGTGTGGAAGCAGGGATTGACAATACATTTTCACAACTGTCTAAAGAATAAAAGACTTCTATGAAATTTAACACTGCACGTTATTCTACCCACCTGTCTCTGAGGGCCCTGTGAGAGTCCAGCCGTGTATTTAGCCTTTCGAGAGCTGGACATACTCAGTGGAAGGAGCCCAAACCTAAAATAGTTTTAGGGAGAAAAAAGGTTATATTAGGCATTAGTGGAAATGTAGCGGTGCAACAACTGCGTGTGTCAAGAGCAAGGATTTTGCCTTTGCTGCAGGGAGCATTTAACAAGGGGAAGCGTCTCACCGAATCTGACTGGATGCTAACGGCAGGATGTTGTGAGGCTCCTGGGAGCTGAAAGTGGAATTGCGGCTTGCGTATGGACTCTCAGCATCAGTCAGTAATCCAAAGAGCACCTGTGCGATAAAACAGTGAAGAAATGAATGAGGTGTTGTATACGCAGGGGTCAGCACAATAAAGAAGGAGGCAATGGGAAGCAGTCTTGCTGACATAGTTAAGCATGGTGAGATGAGGGGAACCCCTATGGTTCAGGTTCTGACTTTATACTGGGAAAACTTAAGAGCTCTCCAAATATGACATCATGCACCAAAACAAAATATACATAATGTTTCATCCAAGTGAAAATCAAAATTGCATGTTAGAGTCCTGTGTCATGTAACAAACACTAATTAATGCAGCTGCCAAACTGTGTGCTTTGAATACAGCAGGCAACTGTGTTGGTTTGTCTTTTGGTGAGGCATCAAGATTTTAGTTTTGCCAGGGGTACACTTGTGACCTCTGCCTATTTGGCAATGACAGAAGTGTGAAAGACACATGCTCGAACCCTCACCACAGAAAGCTGCACAAGGAGGTCAGGTATTTCATTCTCTTTTCATCATAGCAATATAATTTGTAAAAATGACAATCATCAGTAACAAAATGTAAATGTCTTATTTCTACAGTGCATAATAAGAACAAGTTACTTCCTTTCGGTAGTACCTCATCTGGTAAAGACTATCTAGCCGCATATTCCTTACCTTTGCATATCCCCAGGCGTCAGACTGGATCCGGAAGATTTTTCAAGCAGTACCTCTGCGTGGCCCTCCAGCTCTGCGCCTGCGTTATCTGCACTGGAAGTGACGTGTGCGGCACCTATATAGGCGCCACCTCAGTGCACTGACATCAGTTACTTTCATGACTTTCAATGCCAGAAGCACGAGCCACAATTAGAACTGACCACTGGTGTGGAAAAGACTAAGGCCCTAAAAAAGGCTGTCCTTACACTTGAACCGGTTCGCAGAGCGGGGAGGATCTGTAAGGAATCTGTGGCTAGATAGTCTCTACCAGATAAGGTATTACCAAAGGTAAGTACCTTGTTCATCTGATAGAGACTTCTAGACGCAGATTCCTTACCTTTGAATAGATAACCAAGCAAAACCTCAGAGGTGGGGCTGCAAACTATTAAACCAAAATAACCTGCCCGACAAAATGGGTGAAGTGGCCTTTCATGACAGACCTGAATGTCCAAACAGTAGTGTTTTGTGAACATGCGCAGTGATGTCCACATTGCTGCCTGACAGATGTCCAGGAGAGGAACGCTGCACGCTGACTGGTTGCAGCCTTAACTCTGGTAGGGTGAGCCCACAAACCCTCAGGGGACTATTTCTTGGCCAACGCGTACCAGATTTTAATGCACAGGACAATCCTCATGAGATGGTTCTCTTTTCTGCAGCTTTCCTTTTTCTTTCCCCAACATTGATGGTTGACTTGGAACTCTTGTGTGGTCACGGCAGAACGACAATGCTTTCTTTTGGGTCCAGGCAGTAGAGTCTCTCCTCTTTTTTTTAGAGGCATGACGTGGCGCAAAGAAAGTAGGCAGAGTGATGTTCTGGCTTACATGGAATGGAGTTACAACCTTTGGAAGGAAGGAGACATTTCCTGAGAAACAGCTTGTCTGGGTAACAGGTGGTATCAGGAGAATGTGCAGAGTGCTTGGAGTTCGCTGCCTCTCCTGGATGATGTTATGACCACTAAAAGGATGGTTTTGATGGTCAGTAGCCCAATGGGACAAGTGAGTTTCAAATGGTGCACACATGTGAAAGACGAGGACCAGGTTGAGGTCCCACTGTGGCATGATGGTGGGGTAAAGGTAGGAAGATATGTTGCACACCATTTAGGAACCTATCCACAACAGCTGACTGTAAGAGAAGGTTGATCCAGCAACCGGAAGAATGCAGAGATGGCAGACAGGTAACCTTTAAATGTGCCCAAAGCAGAGCCCTGCTGAGCCAAAAACAATGTAGACATGACAATTTGTGAGAGCAGTGGAGATAGGGGAGTCAACATTGTGGGAAGCACACTATCACACTCATTTCTCCCAACAGCAGGCGTATACGGACTTGGTGGAGGGAGGCCTGGCTGCCAGAATAACATCACAGACTTTGCGAGTAAGGTCGAAAGCTGTCAACTGTTGCCGCTCAATCTCCAAGCATGTAGGTGGAAGTTGTGCTTCCTTGGGTGGAGAACCCTGCCCTTTTGCTGCGACAGAAGATTCTCCTGAAGAGGACTGGAGTGCCGATCATGCTCAACAGCTTAGGACATAGAACTCTCTGTGCCCAATCTGGAGCAACACAAATGACTTGAGCACTGTTGTTCCTGACTTCCTTGAAAACTCTGGCAGGAGTGGTATTAGCAGAAAGGTGTACAGGAGGCCGGAGACAAAAAGCGTTTCTGAGCGAGAATTGCCTTTGAAACTCCAGCACACAGAAATGCTGACACTGTGCGTTCCCTGCAGTAGCGAACAAATCTAACCAAGGCTCTCCCCGCTGCTGAAAGAGAACTTGCATCTCCACCTCCTCTGGGTGGAGACGTCATTCGTCATCCGCTCGGCAACTTCGATTGAGTTAGGCCGCTCTGGCATTCAGTGACCATGCCACATGTTGCACCAATAGGAAAATGCTTTGACGTTCCAGCCATTTCTAGAAGGACAGAGCTTCTAGACACAGGGTCCATGACACCACCCCACACAGTTTGTTGCAGTACCACATGGCAGTGATATTGTCCATGAAAACCTGCACCAGTATTTTCTTGATCGAAGGAAGAAAGGTTCCAATGGGTTTATGTGAAGCTCGGACTACACCAGAGACCAGAGTACTCTGTTCTCCACCTCTCTGAAATGGACACCCCAGTCCAGGAGTGGTGCATGTGTCACCACTTTGATCTGGTTGGGGAAGAGAGGGGTGTCTGCCACTGACCTGATTGTTCTGGCAGGAGTGGTATTAGCAGAAAGGTGTACAGGAGGTCGGAGACAAAAAGCACCTTTGAGCGAGAATTGCCTTTGAAACTCCAGCACACAGAAATGCTGACACTGTGCGTTACCTGCAGTAGCGAACAAATCGAACCAAGGCTCTCCCCGCTGCTGAAAGAGAACTTGCATCTCCACCTCCTCTGGGTGGAGACGTCATTCTTCATCCGCTCGGCAACTTCGATTGAGTAAGACCAGTCTGGCTTTCAGTGACCATGCCACATGTTGCACAGATAGGAAAATGCCTTGACGTTCCAGCCATTTCCAGAGGCAGAGCTTCTAGGCACAGGGTCCATGACACCACCCCACACAGTTTGTTGCAGTACCACATGGCAGTGATATTGTCCATAAAAACCTGCACCAGTATTCTCTTGATCGAAGGACAAAAGGCTCCAATGGGTTTATGTGAAGCTTGGACTACACCAGAGACCGGAGTCCTCTGTTATCCACCTCTCTGAAATGGCCACTCGAGTCCAGGAGTGGTGCATGTGTCACCACTTTGATCTGGTTGGGAACCGGAGAGGAGTCTGCCACTGACCTGATTGCGGTTCCACTGGCCCGGTCCCGTGTAGGATGTCCGTAAGGGCTTCAATGAATAGGAGTGAGGGTTATAAGGGGGCCTCCCAGCTAAAGCACCTCAGTCAACATGTTAGTCTTGACTACCACAGAGGGCAGGTTAAGGTCCAGGACCTCAGCAGCCTTGCGCACCACCATTGCAAAAGAAGCTCCCTCCTCTGTAGCCACAGTAGGAGGGGAATCAAGGTCAGTGTCAGTTGAGGTGTCCAACTCACTGGCCTCACCCAGTTCCTCATACCAGTTGTTCTCCTCAACGGGGTCATCTCCATAAGGGCCCATATACCCCTCCCACACATCTCCCTCACCAGGCCTATTCATCAAATAAAGTACTGGCTCCGCTTAGGGAAGAAATTCCTCAGTTGGTGCCAGACGCGGTGTGGGATGACTCCTATCCGGCTATGTGCCAGAGTCAGGAATGACGACGAGGATGGCACCGCCTAGGGACGTTTGCACTGGAGCAGGCACTGAGGAAGGTCTCAGTCTTGCCTGTGGCTCCAGCGCTGGATCCTTGGGCCCGAATGTCTCAGAGGGTGGATCACTGGCACAGTCCCAATAGGGGCCCCTCCAGCACACATGGGGTCAAAGGCGCTCCAGAGGGTCTGGGCCACAGAAAGGTGAGGCACATGGCCTCATAAAACTCTTTCAACTGGGTGGGGATCTCTCTGGGAAAAATCAGAGATATGCCGAATGGACCCAGAATCAGGCCCCTAAAGGGCCGATGCTCCCTTGCTGGATGACCTTGACAGATGCAGAGAAACCAACGAGTGTTTGAAATCCTTCAACTTATTGTGCTTGTGGGGCTTCCCCAACTTCCCCAATGACTTCTAGTGTGAAAGAGAACATCAGGAGTGGCTCCAGTAACGGTCCAGGGGCCGGCCGCATGAACAAGACCTTGAGCGTCAAGGTGCTGACAGACGTCAAATGGCAAGACGCTTGAGGGGTCGCTCCATCAGTGCCTTTGGTGCATGGCACAACAGTCCTCACACACCTTGGAGTGGTATCACTGTTCCAGGCACCACAAACACACCAAGTGGGGGGTCTGTCACCAACATTTGCGTATTACAGACCCCACATGGTTTGAAATTGGCAGACATCCACACACCAGGAGATGAAATCTCAAAAAAAAAAGTTGCCAAAAAGGCCAGTCAAAAAGTGACTGAGGGGTAGAGCAATCCAATCAGCGCCATGTGGCATGGAAAGGAAAGAACTGGCGTCATTGTGCCACTGTGTCGCCTATACTGGTATATCACTTATCGGAGTTGAATTACAGCACCTACCAGGGTGCAGGGGTACTGCTCAAAAATCTTCCAGATCCAGTCTGATGCCTGGGGATATTCAAAGGTAAGGAATCTGCGACTACAAGTCTCTATCAGATTGAGTAAATAATAACATTAGAAAAGGCTAAGTGCCTCAAATTTTTCAAATCATTGCACCGAGGCAGAGGGAGATAATGTGCATCCAATTTGGTTTAGCATGAAAGGCTGGCACTAGATCCAAGTTCATTATCTTCCACTGTCAGCAACAGAGCAACCTGGCCAAATCCTTTTCCATTCCCCTTTCTCTTCCAAACACAAAGAAAAAGTGGAGTGGGACTAGGGAAAAGGGAGGAGGATATGAACAAATGAACATATGCTCTGAAGTGTTACATTTCACAATGGTGCATAGATGAAAACAGGCCACAAAGTTTAACACCATTCTATGAAAGCATTGTTTTAGACTCATACTTGAAAAACGAAATATGAACATACCCAGAATAGTCCTGGCCCCTTGACATACCTCTGTAAAAAAATACTTGCTGTCCAGAGATTTTCATTTTTTGATTTGTATTTTTGTATCAGTATAGAAGTAATTTAGCTTGGGTAGACAATGCTAAGCTGGGCCGATTTTTCCTGGACAACATTTTTAAAAATGGCAGATGTGCTGCAGTGATGATGCAATATTTCAGGAACCATGAGGCCTATATACTTCATTTTGGTGATGAGTAGTCTTATATAGACAGAAAATAACTCCTCAGAGCAACCCTTCCACCATTTTTTAAAGTAGCGGCTCTGTAATGATGTGTTTTAGCCATCATATTCGTGATTTATTTTAATATTGTTTCGTTTCAGGTTTTCAGTTGATTCAAATTTGTAAACATGAGCAAAGCGGGTGGTAGCAGAGGCTCTTTAGGGCCTGACAATGTTGCTAACCACAAAATCTGAGGATTCCTTCAACAAAGAAAACTGTCATATGGCAAACTAATCCGAATGAAAAGCCAACACCAACTGCGGCTGGTCAGAAGAGAGTTCGAGATGCTGCCAAAATACAGCAAGACGAAGTTCACAAAAGATTGAAACTGATGGGTGAAGAGGATCAAACATTTTAGCTTTGTAAGAACAAGTGCTACAAGTCATATACAACTGAAAAAACCCTGGAAAATAAGTTGTCAAAAAATTGTCTGAATGCGACCAGGGCCAAAGGGATGACAAAAGAACAAAGTACAGAGTATGTGATTCTTAAAGGGGAAACATGTTTTTATCTTCAGCTAGTTTCTTCCAAGATTACGTTTTCAGCCAATTAGCTGATCTAAACAGCGAGGTGAATGTATCTGCAGTGAATTTGTATGCTCACCCTAAATGCATGCGTGCAAACATTTGAAATTATGAATGTACAATGAGCTCCCAGCAGCAACGTAACCACCAGCCTTCAGTTAAGTTTGCACATTTTGAAAAAGCAAATTAAGTTTTAAAGCCACTCGAGTACTGGCTATGGGTTCACACTCAGTGAGATCAGAGAAATAATGGTCAACATTGATGAAACTGTACTGATCCATAATAATTAAATTATTACGATAACGATATAAAAACACGTCTACTAGATGTCCTGGAACATGGATTGAAACTATACGCAGAACTGAAGCAGGAGAGATTTGTTTTGAAAGAGAAAACTCTGTTTAACATAATCAGTAAAGTTAAACTTCCACGCTTTAATTGCCACAGTAAGAGTTTTGTCCAACCAGCCAATACAAAACATGCTAAAAAATAACAACTTTCTTAAACACATAGACAGATGTAGCAAAAGAATGGGTGAATTTATCAAGGACATTCTGTCGCATGATTTTCTTCCAACAAATGCATTTTTTGATGGAGATGCTGCAACCAAACCAGTGAAGCACTAACTTGTGCAAGAGCTCGAAAATAACTTTCACCTGAAGACTTTCTGTTCGAAAAGGTGTCCTCATTGAAAGCTTCTGTTGTTGTAGACTATAGGTCACAATTGCTAATGGTCAAGATTTAATCCATGCAAAACTTCAAGAAAGGTTGTTCAGACTGTTCTACAGATATCAAAGTCAGTGTGCAACTTGCAAGAACTGCACAGTCTTTGACAGTTATCTTGAACTATCCGTCAATAAATGTGAGAGAATCAGACAAATGTTCACAAGTGGAACAACTGACCTTGCCTACATCAAAAATTTGATACCTATGTCTGTACAACTTGATAAATTCTGGCCATCAACATCAAACAAGATGAACTTGGAGATGTTAACCCGTTGAAACATTGTTGATGCTTCAGTGAACACTGAATTTCCAATTATTGCAATGGAATGATTGATAATGAGGAGTTGGTATCAAGAGATATATATTAAAAAAGGTACGAGCCACATTGTTCCAGAACTTAACAGCAAATTAGCGGAACCTGACCTTCGTGTTATACCACGTGTTGAGTGGGCTGTTCGAAATGGTTCCAATCAACTCATGGTACTGTCAAATGAAACAGCTTTTATTGTGCTATTTAGATTTGTTGCAATGTTCATAAGTCAAGGATTGTCAGAGTTATGGATATGTTAAGAAACAGGCAAGAAACAGGCAAGAAAAGACACTTAAACCCGCTTCATATTCTGCACAAGAAACTTGACCCAGAGATGCCCAGGTTTCTTATCAAAGCACATATTCTTCTAGGTGATGACACTATGAGAAATATTGGAACAAAGCTTGGAACTTAATCTGCTGAACCTTCTAAGTATCTATAAGGATTTGCTGAGACAGAAGAATGTGACTTTAAAGACGTAAAAAAAAAAAAAATACCTTGCGCATGTGTGGAAAATTTGTTCCAGTCGCGTAGGCTCTCATTATTCTAATGAGACTACCGGATTTGAGCGGCAGAATCACCTGCGGTGTGGGGAACTGGGTCTAACCCACTACAGGTGATACCTGTTTCCTAATCCAGGTTTTGCTCCGGCTAACTGGCAGTGCCTCATCTCCACCCAAGAGCAGGGATGATTGGGCAGCTGAGGGCATGACACGATTGATTCCTCAGGGAAATCGTGGTCACTCAGATTGCATCCGTTTCTCTCAGTTACATTAGTATCACATTGAAATGTATACTGCCTCTGCTTGTCCTTGTATATAAGGTTTTTAATGAAGCAATTGCATCTTAGATACTAAAGCATGTACTGCAATAACCAAGACGATAAAGCATGACAGGATTACAATTGTGACAAGGAAAGTGAAGCATAGAAATAACACTACCATATTATCACTGGAGTCAATAGACTAATTCCTACCTAGGCTGTATTAGAGCACAGCATGTTAAGCCCTAAATCTGCCCTTCAGGTTCCCCTGGAAGACATCACCCCTCATACCTGAGCAAAGGCCTGAAGTTTGCATAAGCGGCTATAGCGAAGCGTTCAGCAATCAGCATACAGTCATGGTCATCTGGCTGGAATCTCCCTCTAATGTCTATGGGACAGTGAACTGTTTTTATAATAAAAAAACTGATGTTCGGAGAAAATGTCCCCATGTAAGGATGTGTATGTTTCTATGAATACCAAAGACAAATCGTTACCACGTTTTACCAGCAACCTATCTCACTGCAGCCTTGAGAAAAGCACAGAGTGCTTGTTTAAGAACACAGTGCTGGCCTAAGCAAATAACAGCTAGATAGAGAGAAATGAAACACTACTGCAAATGTGGTTATTGTTAAAATAATAAACAAAGCTGAATAAAATATATCTAGGTTAAAGTGCACAGCAGCAGGCCTAGTTTGCTAAAATAATGTGCATGGAGCTATAACTAAAATGGCTACACAACACCGTCCCCTTGCCGGTTTAAAGGTGGTTCAAAGCCTAATTATATATAAAAGCTATTAATATCTAACCTAAGATATATATAAAAAATGTCAATAATGACAAGATAAAAAAGACACTTGAGCAAATATAAAAGGACAATTTAAAATGTTAACTGTGGTATAAAAAGACCGAATTTCAAGAGTCAGTGTCATTTTGGAAGTTGCCAATCAAATCCGGGACAACTGAAGACGGGAAATCTTCCACTTCAGCTGGTGGTAAAGTAGGAAATGCATTGCCAAGACGGACCAAGGAGCATTCGTGTTCCATAGCCTGAGCTTCAGCCAAGGCAGCAGGCATTCAGTGGTGTGCCTAATAATGAGTTCAAAGCTGCATCCTCTATGAAGGTCAACTTATAAGCAGCTTCCCGTAGAAAACGCACTCTCAACGCGCATGCCTGGTAATGAACCCTCAGTGAGAACATCAACAGATCAGCGTCCAATGAAAGCAAGCGCTGAGTAGAAAGAAACTTTCAGCGCATGTTCGAACGAGCACCAGAGGCATTGAAACACAGGATGCACACAATGCAAAACCGGTCTGAATGTCAGAGACCGGTCACACTCCAATTTCTCCATGAGTATTGCTCCGAAGTTCTGCATCATGCGTTCACGACACCTGCGCTGGTGGGAGCGCTTTCATTCCTCCTTGTTGCAGCGGGACAGCCATTGCGCAGAAAAGGTAGTAGTAGCAAAATGCCACCTACTATAGCCAAAGTTATTGGAAATCCCCCCAAAATACTGGACAATATTGAGTGGATGGCTGATGGTATTAAACCGAATATGGAGGAGAAGGTGTGAACAAAATTAGAACCAATAGCCCTGGACTGGACGCATTAAAAGTTCGTCCCACAAGCTCACCAAAGTGTCTAAAAAGCTGCCCTGGGGATTATGACCGCCAGGCTGAACCCTGGCGGTATAGTGGGGGGGCTGGTGGTATGGCTGTGGCTATTGCGCCACGGTCATAATAGCTGGCGGAACACCGCCAGCCTGTTGGCAGTGATACCGCCAGCCGCAGGGTCATAATGAGGCCCAATATTATTTAGGGTGTATATCCGGTCAGACAGGGTATTAATCCCATTGTATACAACAGCTAATGCCTTATGTAAATTTTTCTGGTCTATCTGCCTTAACCGGGCAGCAGCTTCTTGTTGGGAAAGCTTCCAAATTTCATTATATACTGCATATAAGAAGCACTTTCTGTGTTGTTTTCTGGGGCCTTACAGGAAGTCCTAGAAGTTAGTGTTATTAGAAAGGAGACTGAGGTGTTTTGTCGCTCCATGACACGATTTCCCTCAGGATGAAATGGAGACGAGTAATGGAGTTGGACCCCTAATGAAGCCATGGCGTCCCTGAATGCCTTGAGGCAAAAGCAGGGCCCTGGTCCGAGTGGAAAGCCACAACTGCATATGTACCGATAAAGACTTGCAAATCTTTAATAACAGTCCGAGCACCAGCTGAGCGTTGTGGCCACACCCATAGAAATCTGGCCACACCCATAGAAATCTGGAGCAAGAGTCAACAGCGACTAAAATGTATATCTGTATGTACTATCTGGTGTTAGGGGAACACAATGGTCCAAGTACACACATTGCAATGGTTTGTTGGAAATTAGGAGGGATGTCTGCGTGTGGGCATTTGGCGGTGGAACCCTTAATTTGCTGCCAGATGTCACAACAAAGGATATACTGTTTGTATAGACCTGGCCACCAATAACATGCTTGCAACAATAATATTGTAGCTGCCACACCAGCATGGGCAGATGCTACCCCCTCATGCGCTGCTTTAATCAACTCTGATCTTATGTCTTTGTTGGGAATTACTCGAACCCCTACTCCTGGTATTACTACTTCAGCGTCAAGGAAGCCTCCCATTCCGTAGGAATATTTAGCAGGAAATGCTTTTGGATAAGGCGTGCCTTCAGTCGTAGCTTTCACGGCAGCCCATATGTCATCGTCGGTTTTGCTCCTGAGCGGGTTACTGCAGCAACAGTAGCCGTAGCCACTGGTGATTCAGCGGCTTCATCTCTGTATTTCCAGCAATGTGTATTCCAACACGCTAGTGTCCAAGTGTATGTACAACGTGGACGTTTGGTAGCGTTTCCTTCAAATCCACAACTTTCCCTCACAGAAGTCTGTGTTTGATGGTGTTGCCTTTAGAATCTCTGAACCCATTCTGATGCCAGTAATGCAGGTATTCATTGAAGGACTGGACACACTAGTACGAATCACAATCAGTGTTAACTGTGCAGGATCCGTATGTTCCAGTGCCATCACCAGAGCCTTTAGCTCTGCTAATTGTGCTGTGCAATCCCCTAGGATTTGTGTGAATATATGTTGGGGACAAAATGTATTATCCTCCAGGTAGCAACTTACGACTTCGCAGAGTATTGATGTTTTGGCCCAATTGCAGGTTGTGCTGAGCCATCTGTGTACATGACTTTTTGATATTGATCAATATGCAGTGTATTTGCTGGAACAGGGTATTCTAGTTCATATTGCAAAAATTCTTTAGTTTGTAATTTTGGGTCAAAAATGTAATCTACATCAGTGGCCGTCAAAGACGTTGCCCATTGAATCCAATGTGGATGTAATGCTTTAGCGTTTGGAACGCTGGCTTTGGTAACTGCCTCAATGGCTGGAATGGGAGAAACAACAATAATGTGTTTGCCCTGGGCTAGAGGTCTTTCTTTAATGACAGCCATCTGAACAGCAGTGAGAATTTTCTCAGTGGGAATAAAGTGTTGTTCCGATGCTAAGTACAAATGTAATTTGCATGCAATCAGGACTGTCTCACCCTCATTGAAAGTTACATAGGTGAGACCAATGGCACAGCAATTACTCTGATGACAAAATGTGTTTTGTTGTCCCTTGTATGTACATGTTGTGCTGCAAGCATGTCTGTTTGCAAAGCTCTGAGAATGCGTGTGTGTTCGACCATCCAAAATTTACTTGAAAAGTCAGGACGTATTAAGTCATATAAAGGTTTTGTGTGCGTGATGCATAATCAGGAATGTAAGTTCTGCCAAAACTTAGGAAACCGAACGGAGATTGGAGTTTTTTTTTTGTTATGGTATTTGGAGGTTGTAATTGTAAGCATATTTCCAAGAATTGTGGTGCTAGGCCCTTTCCTTCACTTGATAGCTCATATCCCAGAAAAAGGAAGCTAGGGAAGGCTATTTTTGTTTTTTTTTTAATTTAATTTGTAGCCGAAGTCGGCAAATTCCACAACAATGCGGGCTACCCATCTTAATTGTTGCAGTAATTCATCATCCGTGAGATAGATATCATCTACATATATCAATGCTTCAGGGTCCATGACGTGCAATATTGAAGTCACACAAGCTGCAAACAGTCCTGGACTGCTTTTATACCCTGGGGTACGCAACAGATTTTTTTCTGGGAGCCTAGTGCGCTGAAACTTGTTAAGTTTCTACTCTCAGGCGCTATTATTTTGGCAGAAGAAACCATTGGAGCTGTGTTGTTTTTTAGTTTTTGCACACTATGTGTTCATGAGTGCTGTGCTCTGAGTTTTGTATAGCATATGTCAGTGTATGACTGTTTAAACGTTTGTAGTCTAAGACTATTCTGTACGAATGGTCCGGTTTAGCTATCAGGAATAATGGATTATTCATTGGTGAGACACAGGGTTCGATTACACCTTGGTACTCCAGTTGTGTGAGGATTTCCCTCACGGGTGCTTTAGCATCATGTTTTATTGGATACTGGGGTTCAGGTTGGGGTTGATTTTTAATAGGGATTATATGATAAGGGGAATATTTATCCCACCCTACGTGGATGCAATACAACGCGGGTGCCTGGGCCAATGCCCAATTGATGGCGTAGGATTCTGTGAGCTCTTTGGGAACAAGAGGCGAGAAAGAAGTTTTGATAACCTCTTCCTCATATGGGCATGTACGGACAAATTCAGGTGGTCAGACCTTTTTGACCAGTAGAATATCATATATGTTTATGACACAGTCCCAAAAGATTGTGTCTATTGTGCGCTCAATGTCTCCTTTTAACTGTAGCATTACTTTGTACACCATATCAGGCGTGGAGACAAGCATAGCCGCAGTTTCTACTTGTAGGAAGTCATCAGTTGCTTTCACCTCCAGATGCTCTAGAAGATTCCAGCGAACTATTGTGACCTCTGCTGCGCTGTTTAATAGCGCTAGTGCCCGCTTCTTGTTCTTCAAGAGAGCCCTCTTTTTGAGTGGCATGTCGAACTGCAACTGCTGCCACCTTTTTCTTTTTGAACTGTAGTTTTTGTTGGGGAAGTTTCTCTTCTTTTTAAACAGAAATTTCTGCTGAGGGTTGTGATTCCTGTCTCAGTTTCACGTACTCAGTTTTTCGCTCTGACTGCCCACCTCTCTCAATGCGTTTTTCCGATGAATCCTGAAAGGAACGAGATTGGCGTGTATCAGTATATTGAGATCGGTCAGGCGTTTTTATATTATCTCTATTTCTGAGATATCTATTCTGTGGGGTCTCCGTATGCAGAGATTCTCCCCTTTCTTTTTTAGGTGTTTGTTGCTTTTTATCCAGCGTTTCTTATTACCCTCAGGAGCCTGCTTAGTAGAATATTTATGAGATTTACCTTGAAACTGTGGGTTTGTTGGTCTGGCCCCCAGACTATCTCGACCAATGCTGGAATAGGTCTCTGCGATAATCTTTGGCAGCTCGCGCTCTTGGTCCTGTGGAGGAACATCCCAGACACGCATGTGCACTGCTAGTGCGACCGCTTCCCCTTTAAGCTTACTTAATATAATTGAGGATACTGTGTCGAAATTGCCCATTAATTGCATCCTCAAGTCCAGGGCTGGGGCAGCCCCGTATTCATCTAGAAATAGATCTTCAGTACACGGAGTTCAAGAGATCAGTCCTGCTAAGTGACCTTCCAGTGATGTCATATTCTGTGTGTGGACACATTAAAAAAGCGTTCTACTTAATTAGAAGATGTGTAAATGTTTTGGATCAGGCATATGTAGAGAAAGATAAGTATGAATTTGGTTGGGAAGATATTGATATGGTGCTTAAACCTACGAAATATCTAAAACGTCTACCCACAGAATCTACATGTACATGTATTTGCAAAACTTGTGCTACAAAAAGATGTCCCTAAATATGGTCTTCTCAAATTTTCAACATTTGGTAAACGTACCATGAGCGACTGCCGAAACAAATAAAGTGAAGTGAAGTGAAGGGGGTTTAGAGGAGGACTGGGAGGACCACAGGTAAGCACTAACCATACATCCTCAGCGGCGCAGGGTCAGTCGGGTGCAGGGTGCAAACAGCCTTGGGCTCCCAATGCTTTCCTATGAGGGGACCCCAGGGGTCACTTAGATGCTGCAGGCTGGGTCCAGGGGGTCGGTTCCAGAGAACCACAAGTTGGACAAGTAGAAGGGCTGCCTGCTGAACGTCGCTGCACAGGAGGTCGGGTAACCCAAGGCCAGGGGGCTGCAGGTACAGTGTACATTTTGACAACGGGTATCTTTGTCTTGGTGCTGTTGTGGTCAGGGCGAGAGGTGTCCTGTGCATTCACACTGCAGGCGTCGTCGTGGAGGAAAGGCGAGGTCAACCCAGGGTGGCACTTGCTCAGAATCGCCTGGGGATCCTCTCTAGTCGGTTGGGCCACCTGGACACGGGCCATAGGCGTCGGGTGCAGAGTGGTCAGGACTCACGGTCCCGTGGAGGCTCTGGAGTCCTTAGACGTAGTTTCTTCTTGGACAGGGCCGCTGTCCATGGGAATTCTTGGTCCTCTGGGATGCAGGCAGTCCTCTGGAGGCTTGGCAGAGGTCGCGGTACCCGCAGGATGCGTCGCTTTCTTTTGCAGGGTTTTTTGAAGTAGGAGGCAGGCAGGTAGGGCTGGGGCCAAGTCAGTTTTTGTCTTCCTTATTCACTGCTGGGGTTTCAGCTTAGCAGTCCTTCTTTCTTCTGAGGTCACCAGGAATCTGACAAACTGGGTTCAGGGGAGTCCTTAAATCATGGATTTAGGGACGTTGCAGGGGTCAGAGGGCAGTAGCCAATGGCTACTGTCCCGGAGAGAGGTTACACCCTTCTTGTGTCCACTCCCTTTGGTCCCTGACCTACAAACTAAGATGGAGGATTCTGCAGGGAGGGTGGTGACCTCAGCTCTGGACACCTTAGGGGTGGTCCCAGCTGGGGTGATCACTCCTCCCTGCTTTCCCTAATTTTCCTGCTGGACTTGCCACCAAAAGTGGGGCTCTGGCCGGGGGCAGGCAACTCCAATAGCTTGAGTGCCCTGGGGAACTGTAAAAAGAGGCTTGAGCCTTTGAGGCTCACCGCCAGGTGTTACAGGTCCTGTTGGGGGAGGGAGGTGTGAAGCACCTCCACCCAGGACAGGCTTTGTTTCTGGCCACCAAGAGCACAAAGGCTTTCACCCCCATGTGATCAGAAACTTGTCTGAAACTGGCAGGCTGGCATAGACTTCTCAGTCCTGCACTTTGGCTAACATACAGGGGGCATGTCTAAGATGCCCTCTGGGTGCATTTTTCAATAAAGCCCACACTGGCATCAGTGAGGGTTTATTGTGCTGAGAAGTTTGATACCAAACTTCCCAGTATTCAGTGAAGCCATCACGGAGCTGTGGAGTTCATAATCACAGACTTCCACACCATATACTCAATATGGCTACACTGCACTTAGAATGTCTAAGAATGGACTTAGACACTGTAGGGGCATATTGCTCATGCAGCTATGCCCTCATCTGTGGTAGGGTACACCCTAAGGGCTGTAAGGCCTGCTAGAGGGGTGACTTACCTATGCCAGAGGCAGTGGTTTGTAGGCATGGCACCCTGAGAGGGGTGTCATGTCAACTTTGCCTTTTTCTCCCCACCAGCACACACATCCTGCTAAGGTAGGGTGCATGTGTTTGGTGAGGGGTCCCCCAGGGTGGCATAATACATGCTGCAGCCCATGGGGGCCTTCCCTGGCCACAGGGCCCTTGGTACCATGGGCACCTTTTACAAGGGACTTATTTGTGTGCCAGGGGTGTGCCAATTGTGGAAACAAATGTACAGATTTGGGGAAAGAACACTGGTGCTGGGGTCTGGTTAGCAGGATCCCAGCACACTCAGTCAAAGTTGTCATCAATATCAGGCAAAAAGGGGTTGGGGGTGGGGGAGAGCCATGCCAACAAGGGCACTTGCCTACACTAGGACAGATTCATAAAGGTATGTTTGGTTATAAATAGAATAGAAGTTTCTTGTTGAATTAACTTTTTTTTATGTCTGTCAGGCATGCCCAAAGATTCCTGGCGGGCATAAATGTTTTTTAAAAATGTGGATTTCTCTGCCTCAAGTGTGGATGAATCTGTATTCTAACGGTAGGGATATTAGGTTCAAACATGTAAGTTGGGAATGACCACACACATATGTATGTGGACATTACCAAACTCTTCTCTCTCCCCTTTTCAGTCCTACGAATGGTTGGACACTTACTGCAACAAAGTAATACCCTTACCAATGTGGCAAGGGTAACCGATCACCTGCACATTTGGTGTGGGGGCAGAGGAAGGGCTTTCTCTACTGGGAAAATGTTTTCCCCATGGAGAAAAAAGGTGTGTCTACACAGAAGTCTCCACTCAACTTTTGTTATATATTTAGTTTTACGTTATGACATCAATGCGGAGAGTGGAAAGAGTTAACGTGTTTGGTACACTATCCATCATTAATTGCATTATGTCTCAGTATTAGGTTTAGATTTCAATGGTAAGGAACATTTTGCCTGTGGCCTTGAGAAAACCTCACACTATATGCCAGAGAGTGAAACGCGTCAGCTAAGCACTAAATGAATACTGTACAACATGAAGGCATGCTACTTCAACTAAGATTGAAAACAGTTACTAAAAGTTAACATTACGTAACTGGCATCCAGCATCTTGTGGGTCCTTGGCTTAAATGTGAAAATACATTGAGCATAAATCATGTAACCTGCTACTAAAGCAGTGGTAGAGCCTTGTAGAATGTGCCCGGGTCACGCAGTCAGAAGACCGCCGCGGTTATTCTGTGTTTCCCGCTGGGCTGGCGGGCGACCGCCAGAAGGCCGCCCGCCAGCCCAGCGGGAAACCCCTTCCCACGATGAAGCCGGCTCCGAATGGAGCCAGCGGAGTGGGAAGGGTGCGACGGGTGCAGTAGCACCCGTCGCGATTTTCAGTGTCTGCTATGCAGACACTGAAAATCTTTTAGGGGCCCTCTTATGGGGGCCCCTGCAGTGCCCATGCCATTGGCATGGGCACTGCAGGGGCCCCCAGGGGCCCCAGGACACCCCTCACCGCCATCCTGTTCCTGGCGGTCACGACCGCCAGGAACAGGATGGCGGTGAGGGGGTCGGAATCCCCATGGCGGCAGCGGAAAACCGGCGGGAGACCGCCGGTTTTCCGTTTCTGACCGCGGCCATACCGCCGCGGTCAGAATGCCCTTGGGAGCACCGCCAGCCTGTTGGCAGTGCTCCCGCGGTCGTTGACCCTGGCGGTCAATGACCGCCAGGGTCAGAATGACCCCCTATATCATTAGACAATGCATAGTAAATCTGAATGCAGAGAACTATCCATCAGGAGATTGTCTGATTTTGTACTGTCATAACCTTCTTCACCCCAGAGAGGCCCACAAATATCCGTTCGTCCACCTGATGGTCTCTGGTGTTATCTTTTAGGGTCTAAACGATGGAGTCTCTCTTCCTCCTTAGAGGGATGATGCCGAGCACAGAATGCCAGAAGGATGATAGTCTGTCCAACACAAAATCGATGACACTTTCAGCAGAAAGGAAGCTCGAGACCTCAACACCAACTCGTATGAAAAGAATGTTGTATAAGGAGGGTTGATGAAACAAGCTGTTAGCTCACTTTCAAGCCTAGCTGATGTTATGGCGATGAGAAAGACCATTTTCAATGTCAGAAGCCTTTATAGACAACTTAGCAGCAGCTCAAAAAAGGTACACGTCAAAAAAGTGAGAAATTAATTCAAGCCCCATTGTGGCATTACACTTGGCTTGCAGCGGATCAATTTGGGTAATACTGTACCAAGCCACAAATGTGCTCCAATGGCTGCTGTATATGGATTTCGCAGATGAATGCCTTAACCCCAAAATGATGACAACCTCAGAATAAAGGTCAAATGAGGTCAACTGCCATCGCTAATAATCAAAATGCAGATTTCGCAGACCGTGCTGTGAATGAAGACCCTCTCGAAGTGTCAGGTTAATCCAAGAACAGATGCCCATGCCCAAAAGTTCTGGGTACCACACTCTCCGGGTCCAATCTAGTGCTACTAAGAGGACTTGTACCTGGTTGTTCGCAATCTTGTTCAGTACTCGTGCCAGGAAAGGTCGTGGTGGCATGGCATACAGCATTCCCGAGCTACACACACGGCGGAATGAGTCTCTGAGGGATAGTCACATGGGGAACTCTAGGGAGCAAAAGCGCAGACATTGTGCGTTGTCAGCAGTGGCTTGGGGTTCGCCCCATTTTTATAATATGCACTGTGCCACCTCAGAGTGTAACTGCTATTCGGGATCCGCTAGGCATTGGTAGCTGAGTTAGACTGTCCTGATGTTTAGAGTTTCTGACAGGTGATTTCGACCATGGAAATTCCCTGATGGTCTAGCCACTTCTAGAGATATGAAGTCTCCTGGCATGGGTACATAGCAGTTGCGTTGTTCTCGAGCACCACTGAAACCTCCCTCTGGTCGTGGGTACAAAGGCCTTGAGTGGCAAGTAAATCTCCTGACCCTCCAACAGACTGATGTGGAGCTGCACCAGTGCTGGAGACCAGAGTCCTGTGATCTCCACCTCTCCAAAATGGCTTACCCAACCCAGAAACAATCCATCCGACACTACTGTCAAATCTAGGTGGGGTAAGAAGAGGCCCAATCACGGTCCAGCAGATCCCACTGTAAGACATTTGCAGTGTCCTTCAAATTTTTTATACAATCCGACAGATTCCCAGCCTGCACATACGATCTGGCATGTTTGACCAGCAGGATGCAGGTGACCTACAATCCCAGCCGAGTCATCTCCCCTGATATCCAGGACAGTGGCTGAACCATCAGGATCCTAAACGCATTGGATACTCTGCTTCGAGGGAAAGGCACAAAAACATGCCATATCCAGAATGGCCCTGATGAAAGGGAGCATCTACAAAGGACTCAGGTGTGACTTTGCCATATTGTTTGTGAACCTCAACGATATGAGGAAGTTCAATGTCATCTGAAGGTGGTTGATGACTGTTTGGGGAAAATCTATTTTCAATAACCAGTCACTGAGGAAGGGGACAACTGGTACTGTCCCTGCCAATAACCTCCAAAGGTATGCTGTGACTACTGCCATCCCTTTCATAAACACCTGAGGGGCATCTGTCAGGCCAAAAGGGAGCAATGCAAACTGAAAAAGCTCCTGGCCCACTGTGAACTGTTGGGAGTGCCTGTGGCCCTGCAGGATAGGGATAAAGAAGTGAGAGTCCTGCAAGTCCAACACAACCACACAGTCTCCGGGGCCTAGGGCTGATAGGGCCTGGGCTGGTGTAAGCATCTTAAATTTATCCTTCTGCAGGAAGGAGTTGAAAGGATGAAGATCTAAAATAAGACAAAAGGCTCTGTCTTTCTTCGGTACCAGAAAGTAGAGGGATTAACATCCAATCCCTACTTCCAACGCTGGGCCCGATGGCCAAAAGGACCTGCACTTCCTTCTGTAAAACAGACAGGTGGTTCGGTCAGCAGTGCTGATGCGCTGGGGTGGAAATAAACGGGAGGGCATAACCCAACACACAATTTAGAGGACCAGCTTGTCTGTGGTAATGGGTTGCCACCCCTGGTTAAAATATCAGAACCTACCTCCAACGGGGTATTGGTGTGTCCGGAAAACACACCAAAGAGGCTTCTGCAGGGACTTGGGACAGAGCTTTACGTAGCCCCTGATGTTCTTGACATTGTCTTGTGAGCCGCAGCCTTGGTCACGAGAAGGCTGAAAGGCCTGCTGGGCTAGCAGAAAGATCTAGAGTTGGCAAAACTGAAAACCCCTGCCATAGCCACTGAGGGTGAAACTGATGGAGGCAGTCAGGCCCAAAGAATGTCCTGTGGCCCCACTTTCTTTTAAATCTACAACTGCTAAATTTGCTTTGTCACCAAAAACGCATGAGCCACTGAATGCCATTACCTTTTAGCCCGTAGACCTCATCCAAGATTGGCGCCTAAGTGCCACACACATATTGATTGCCTGAGATAAGCAGTTGATTGTGTCAAAGCCAGAGTAAATTATAAATGTAGTCATGTTGTAACAAACCTAGATTGCTAGAGTCAGGGATGTGCCAAGGTGGTCCGGAACTGCTGTTAAAACTTGGGCCACATTTCCCAGAGGGCAAGGGAGTATCGGCTGAGAAGATAGCTAGAATTTACTGATCACAGAGCAAGGCTTGTGGAGGAAAAAGATATGTTTGCCAAGTGTATATTCTTTCAGACTCATGATATGGTGGGGTGGTGGGGAAGGCGCTGGGATTTACCTTACTGGCGGATACCTGCACCACCAAGCTTTCTGACTTTGGATGTTCTGCGAGAAATGCAGGGACGTCTGGTGCTGAACAATGGTGTTGAGCAGCAAGCCTATTAACTGGTGCCCAGAAATATGGTTTAATCTAAAAGTCCAACAGGGTATCATGATATTAATAAATGGTAATAAAGGTTCCGTAGGCACTTGACCAGGCTACAGTACCTCTGTCAGAACATTAGTCTTTACTTTATAGTAGGGAGTTGTAGATCTAGTACTCCTGCTGCCCTCCACCTACCAGTGACGCTTTCTTCAGTGGCAGGGCTTGGAGGAGAAACAAGGGCAGTATCTTGAGAAATATCAATGCTGCGATCATCTTATAATTCTTCATACCTGTTTTCCTCATCAAACTGGAACAAAATCATCCTCTTCATTAAAATTGTCATGGTGCTAGTCAGTGCCAAAAGACTGCATTCTGGGCTCTACCGCGTAGTAAGGCCAAAGTTTAAGAATGAAAAGGGTTGGAGGCTGACTCTGTTCTACTGGGAGCAGAGTGTGGCCTTGGTAGAGGTTGTGGTGGATTCTGCTCAGAATAGTAAAGCAGAATTGGCAGCAAATCTTCCTCTGGCATTGGCACTGGAATCAATGCAAAGAGAAACAACACACTGGGGGGGAGCCAGAACCAATGTCTGCACCAAAGCAGGTGCTGAACCCAAAGTGAGTTTGAGGGGTACGGACGCCTCCAAGAAAGGACCCGGCAAGTCCCACTGGAGGCTTCTGTGGATGCTTTGGGCACTAAGGCACGCCAGAGGGAACCAGTAAAGAGCCAAGAATGCCTGGCTTCCCCAAAGTCCTTCATTTGCTGTGATGTTGGTCGCCGATAGAGCTAGAAATTAGGGCAGCTTAGGAACTAGACTTGGGATCTGCTACAAGGGAGATTGGGAGTGAGACCAGGAGACAAGCTGATGCCCCCTCTGGAAAAAAACAAGTGTTCGTAAGGGGCTAATCCCCACTTCTATTTCTTAAGCTTCTTCTTGGACTCATCCAAATACTTCGACCATGACCATTATCTGCCGTGGAAATGGGACCCTCTTTCAACGTTGACCAGTCACGGTGTCAAGTCTTCCGATGTTTGAGAACATACAATTTCACCTCGCTTTTCCATATGGCCTGGATTTACACTCTGACCACAGGAACCATACGCTTACTTTGTGACATCTGTTTGACTATACCTACATACCTTGAACCCTGGCATCCTAGGTGGGCCATTTTCCCGTGCACACTAGGAAATTTTGCAACAAGGGTCTTTAGAAAACCAAGTATTAGCTCTGGATCCTCCACAGAAGGTGCATAAACAAAGGAACTGAAGTCACTGCGCATGGGTGGCACTTATTTGCACGAGCCACTGATTTAAAGTTACCGGATCAAGTCTGACACTGGGGGGGGGATATTCACAGGATGAGGAATCTATATTTAGAAGTATCCATCAGAACAAGCTTCTTTAAAAAAAATAAAAAAGATCTGACTCACTGACGTCTGTTGCCTTACATGAGAATCTCAACCAAACTTTCCAACACACCAGTGTTTCATGTATGTATAAACGGGAGGGCCAAGTTGCAGTGCTGCAGTTTTTTGCGACCGATACCTTGTCAATGAAAGCTGCTTTCTAAATACTGGAAGGTGCGCCTGTTGTTTTGAGTAAAGTGCTAGCTACTAGTGACTAGCACAGCTTGCACGAATTATACAATCCAGTGTGCAAATTAGAGTTGTTCAGAACACTTACCTTGGTTTACACTGCAAACAAGATTTTTAGAACGTTCTAAAGCATATTTACAGGTCTAATGCACTTAGCAGTTTCACATACATTTAAAGTTGTCAACTATGTCTTTTACATTTGAAGACAACGTGTGACAAACCTTTTCATTTTGCTGAATTGGAACTATAGTTTAATCTCTACATTTCCAAAGAATGTCTATGCACCTTTACGAGACCTTCTAGACTTCAGCAGCAATGCTGACGCTTTTACTGACATGGGACCTAGGTGCCTGATTTGGCCATTGCACTGTCGAAAGCAGTGGATGTACTGGAAGAATGAGTTTTATGTGGCACCATTTGCATTGCAAGAGAGTTGGAGAACCTGAAGGACTGGGGGAAACACATAGGCAAATCTTTATGGCATTGCTCTTTCACCCTAATTGCAGGTCCTGGAAACAGTTTAGGGATGATCTGTTTTGCTTTCATCAGAAACATTTATCTGCAGAGGACCCCATTCTAGAACGACCTCATTTAGTTTGTGTTCATGGATGAACTTTTGGCTAAGTGGGTCAGCAAAAATAGTTGCCCTTTAGTGCCGTAAGACTATGTGGCACTTGTTCTCGACAGACTCATACTAAACTGTCTGATCATATGGCAAGAGAGAATTTATTTTAGCTGCCTGAATGCCTCCCCTGCCTGTTGAGGAAGAGAATAAGTGTGGTGTTATCCAGCAAGATCTGGGCCATGTTGCCTTAGGTGCAAGGTTGATAAACCTTCAAAACCAGACCCATTACATTTAGTCCAAAGATACTGATATGGCTCCATGTAATAAGCATCTGTCATGACTGTCACGGTGGAGGCCGATGTGAGAAAATCCTGCCTACCCATTCATCCCAAATTGACCGTCATTGTACGCTGTTCTGTACTTTGTATCACCACTAGACTTTGAGTCCTTTGCAGTGTCACAAAAATTTACTGTTAAGCCATTCCTGCAGAAAGTAAATGTGAAAGAGCATGTAGTGCCAGTTTAGTGTGGGAAATAGTCAGTATCAATCTAATCTATCATTAGGTGGTAATGAGTTCAAGTGCCACAGGATTCTTAGTAAGCACATTTAACACTACTTGCACTCTGTCAATGCAGTCACCCCTCCGACATTTTAGTTGAATGAAAACAGCACAACGTTTGAAGGTTGAC
This sequence comes from Pleurodeles waltl, assembly GCF_031143425.1. Taxonomy (NCBI): domain Eukaryota; kingdom Metazoa; phylum Chordata; class Amphibia; order Caudata; family Salamandridae; genus Pleurodeles; species Pleurodeles waltl. Next base: position 995,173,486 of record NC_090446.1, read on the forward strand.
TGTAAAGCTCAACAGGCACATCACTTAAAGGGTCCTGTTCATGCTGCTCTGGAATTATTTACATACATTCTCTTTCAATGTCTGGTCACTGAATTAAGTTTACAATGTAGGCTTGTGTAGTAGCTGTGCTGCCATGACACACAAATATTTGGTAAATAGCCTTGGAGCCAACCTGATTCCCAAAAGAAGTAACAGGATTGAATAATGCTTGTCATCTACTATGAAAAGCAAGGATTTAATAAGCTTTGGCTGAATTTCAATGTGAGTGAAGGCATGGTAGTCATCAGGTAATCAGGATTGATGTCCTGTAACGTATTCAACCTGAATTTGGAAGCAGATATCAGAAAGTCAGTAGTCTCAGACAAAGATTGGGCACGTGTACCATTGTTCAGAAGTCTGAAGACTGTCCATTCTGGCCTCTTTTGTGTAGTAGCATCTCTTCAATGGCATCATTTTATAACAATGTCTATAACTCTGCCAGCAGGATAAGGATGAGATGGGACTTTATAAAAGACTTTTATGGTCTGGATTTATTTTTTATTTCTAACTTTGCAATAAAAGTAACAGAGCACATTTCCCCCCCCTTTTGCCTACGGTATATTTTGTCATTGTGCATGATATAACCTTGCTCTAATTCATCTATCCCCTTGCCCCCACAGACGTTTTGTAGATGGAATGGACAGAAGGAGTAAGGACCAGTTGAGGCTCACTGCACGGTAAAGGGGTGGGGCAGCACGCAGGGGGTACAGAAACCAAAAACAAAAAAAAAAACTCACCTGCTCCACTGCCGCTCCTCTTTCCTGGTCGCTGCAGGCAGGCACAGGCTCCCAAGCATACCCTGCGGCCAATCTATAACGTTGCATGAAAGCAGCATTAGGATTGGCGGGAGCACCCAGCTGGGCCGCTCATAGGCAGACTAGGAGTCTGTACCTTCTCTCTCCAGGCCAGCAACACAGTGCTGGGGTGGAGAGAGCACAGTGCGCATGTGTGTTTGGCTGGCCAGAGACTGCCGGCTCAACACACATGTGGACAGGTTGCAAAATGTAAATATATGACCTCAAAAACAAGGGGGGAAAGTCATAAATTAGTGAAATTTATTATACAGGACCCAGATGAACCTCTGAGTTTCACAATCCAAAATCGTCTCTTCAATTAACAAACACAGCGGTACTAAACCCATACTCTAAATTCTCCCTGGTACCTAGATCTATGCCATTCAAAGATCTTCCCAAAATTTTTTCACAATGGCCACTAAAAACGTTAAGGAAAATAAACAACAACATAGAGATCAAAACATATGGATACACCATAAGCCACGCACCTGGGGAGGGGGGGTTCAAAAAGGGGTATCCCCATTCATTTCAAAGGAACTTTAGACACAGCTACAGCCCAACCCGCTGAAGAGATTCATACCAAATTTGGCAGAAAGCAAGATCTTGGTCCAGAAAAAGTGCGGTTTGTGATGTGGTGTAAATCTGATCAGTAGTTTTTGAGAGGTTAATGCTACAAATTTTTATTTTATTTCTAGGGACTGGATCCCCAGCGGACCTGACAGATCTCCTTCTGAGATTTGAATGGCAGTCACTACATCAACCAGGAGGTAGAAGCAGCCATCATATGAACCAGTCCTGAACCCTAAAAAAACAAAGGAAAAAAAGAAAAGACATAAGGGGACAAGGTATAGGTACCCAATCCCCTAGGCCTGCTGGTGGGCTGCTTGAATCAAAAACCTTTTTTTTTCCCTTTTCTTTTAAATGTTGCCTCAAATTTTAGGAGGATCCAGAGCCCCCCCCCCCAAAAAAGAGAAATAATAGTGTGGGTTCCGCGCTTCTTTAAATAACACGCCCCACCCCAGTGTGGCTTTTGTCTGTTGGAGGGATAGGGTGGTAGATTTTCTTTGGAGTAGGTGAGCACATGGTCCCCTTCCCTGACCCTAAAAAGGCCCTGGGGGGTCCCTTCCCCAGGACCGAGTAATTAAAGGGAAAGCGGAGGGGTTAGTGCGGCCCTGGGGACCACATCCCCAGCCGTTTGGACTACGGTAACACCCTCTACACCGGAACCACAGTCAAACTACAGAAAAGACTCCAACGCATCCAGAACGCCTCCGCACGACTCATCCTGGACATCCCCCGTCACAGCCACATCTCCGGACACCTGAAAGACCTGCACTGGCTCCCCGTCAGCAAAAGAATCACGTTCCGACTCCTCACCCACGCACACAAAGCCCTCCACGACCTGGGCCCCAGGTACCTCAACAACCGCCTGACCTTCTACACTCCCACCCGCCAGCTACGTTCTTCCAGCCACGCCCTCGCCACTGTTCCACGCATTCGAAGAGCCACCATGGGAGGAAGATCCTTCTCCTACCTGGCAGCCAAGACATGGAACTCCCTCCCCATCCACCTCCGTCTTACCCAAGATCACCTCTCCTTCAGGAAGCATCTCAAGACCTGGCTATTCGAGCAGTAGCGGTCCCCCCTTCCCTTAGCGCCTTGAGACCCTCCGGGTGAGTAGCGCGCTTTACAAATAGACTGATTGATTGATTGATTGATTGATCCCCAGGGCCAGGATTCTAATTAAAAGGGAGGGAGGGTGGCCGCCTTTAAAGTTCCTCGGAAGCCCACCCAGGGACACATTAGTTTCCCTGCCCGCACCACTGTAGGCAGAGAATGGCATGTTTTCTCCCATCTGGTGGAAGCATTTTTAAATCTCCCACCAAAACAGAAGCAAACTTGGAAGTCTGCTCTCAGTCGGTGGGAGATTTAAACATGCTCTCACCAGATGGGACAGACTTGTGTTCTGTTCCCAAAAAAACAAATTGCTCCCACCCAAGGGAGCAAGCAGAAAACAGCTGCTGTCTCCGTGCTGAAGTAATGCCAGCCCCTGCACTATAAGGCAGCTAGGGAAGCAGGGGCCCTGGGGCTCCCCTCCACAACCCCCTAATGTGGTGCCCCGGTTGGACGTTGGGGCACTAATCTATATTTAAGGCAGGGCAAGGCGGTCCCCTGGGCCAGAATAGGCTTGGGGAGGAGGGTATGCATGGCCCTCCTCACCTTTTTTCTGCAATTTAGCCTCAGGGGATGAAGTCCCTGGGGCCTGTGCGGCCCCACTCCCCCCTTTTGTTGAATGTGGCCCCAAGGCATGTGGTGCCTGGGGCCTGTTAAGGCTTGAGGGGGGGGCTGCATGCTCCCTTCCCTTTGTTATAAAGGTTTTAGCCCCAGGGGATGGGGTCCCTCACTGTCAACCCTATGCTGCATTGCAAAAGGCTGTGCGTGGTCGGCAGCCTGAGAGGTGTTTGGGGGGGTGGGGGGGTTGTATCTGCGTTCAGATGGGTTGACCACAGGGCCCAGCAGCAGGCCAGGCCCTGCAGCCAACCTCTCATCGGGCACAGCTAGTTCAACGGCCGTGCCAAGTAGGAGGTTGGTTGCCCAAACTATAACTTGCCCCCTCAGCATGCATAACTAATTACCCCACATATTACATCACTCTTGACATCATGGATATATGGATATATCTATGTAACATCTGCAATTAAATTATTGAGGAGAACACTGTATGGTGGGGGTGTGAGTTATAGTTACCTTAGGGCATGAGATATAGTTTCTTGAGATACATACAACCTTAACTGGTGAATTTCAGTGTTTAAAACGTTACATTTTTACTGAACATTGACTGTAACGTTACTTTAACTATAACATTATTTTAACCTTTTTTAGTGCTAAAAATAAAACAAAGTTATATATACATATATAAACAAACATACATACACATATATACACATATATGTATGTTTCAGGATAAAAGTTGTTTTTATTTTCATCCTTCAGTCATCTCGTATCTGCGCTAGTCCACATCCCTGCAAAACATTTGTTATGGCAACTTACAGAGGTTCTCTGAGCCAGGCGGGTCAGGTTTCCATTCAGGTGGGGCAGGAAGACGTCAAGATCAAAGGGATCAATGTGCCCCTCCAGGAAATCAACCACCTTCTGAATGCTAAGAAACAACAGACGTGTCAGTGCTATATAGCAAAAAGAAAGTATGTAACACAAGCTATTCTTCAACACACTTGTCACCATATGCTGAAACAGGTTATCAAACAACAAAAATTAGTGGCTTCACTTTTCAGAAATCGGATTGGCTTCCCTTTTCAAAAATTGGATAAGATTCACTGTTGACAGAATTTCACATTAATTTCAAGATGTACGTGGGTTGCTTGTTAAAAAAATAAAATAAAAATAAAAACTCAACATTAACTTCCTTTACATACTTTCTTCAAATAATAAGAAAGCAGACCTGTAAGATAGCCGACTACGTTGAATGCCGAGTGCTTTCGTCTGTGGTTAATCTGCACAAAATCCTGACAGAAGTCTGTTTTATCACCTTCAAATATTGTAAAGACAGTTAAACTGACCGACATTTCAGACTATGGTGTTTGTAAACAAACGATTAATATGATGACACTTTATTCTAAATGGGACATGAATATCTTGGGAAGCTGTATGCCAAGACATGTTTCCTTTCAAAACACCAATGGAACTTATTACTGGTAGAGAGAAACATTGTGCAATTAAACTCATTTTTAAAATCTGAAAAGAGCGTGCATTTGTTGTCAAACCAACCAAATCTCTTTAAATATATTTACAGTATACACACACACACACACACACACATACATACATATATTTCAGACAAATCACAATATTTCCCCTGCATCGTGGATCATTTTGAGGCAAGACGTTGATAAGACCCCATTTCACTGGTATATCAGTACTCATTTAGGATTTCTTTTTACAACCCAATGCAATCTGGGCGGTGCAGTCACGTACTTGTGGCATAACTGTGCTTTTGAGAAGCAATAGTTTGTTAAAAGGAACGCTAGAACTGGAAGAAGTGTCTGCATGGCATAGATAAGTATATTTCTCACCTTTGAAAGGAGATCTCAGTGTCCCATGTTAATTATGAGTTTGAGGCTTTTTCACTGTGTCCTAGTTTTGTATTTGTCATAATATATTCAGCGGTCAAGGAACCAGAACGCAAAAGAATAAGACAGTACTACTTCCACTAGTCACCTCTGACATTTGAAATTTTGAGATAGCTAATTAAGGAGCACCAGGAATACTCAGCATATACATACACTGTTGGCTTTGAAACAAACTTGGAAGCAAGACCTGAGATAATGCCCTTGATTTAACTTAACAATAATAAGTTGGTAGATGTGTTGCTAGACATGTCCAGGTCACCAGTGCTGACTTGAACGACAGACCCTTTCAGCGGGGACCAATGCTTTCCAGAGAATGAGGATACGTACAGACCCAAAGTTGGGTTTCAGTTTGCTATAATGTGTGATATAGCTCGATGCCTTTAGGGGGCTCTTCAGAGTTCAGCTATCTATAACTTATCAGGGTTGAGAAGGGGAGAGGGTTGAGCTTTGATGCTGGCAGCACTTCTAATATCCTACAAAACCCGAATGTCTTTGCGGTGAAAGAAATGTGCTCCAGAGTTGGAAGGTGTCCGATAATGGAAAAAACACATTGACAGGGTTGTTTTGTTTTTGAAGAGAGAAAGTGTTTTCTCGAGCTTCCTTCACATCCAAACAAAAATTACTGGCTTGCCACTCTGTGACATGTGTTGCCCGCAGCTTTTAGTGGCAACCATGGCAGCTCAAACATTTGCACTGCCCAGTTCGATAGCACAAAAGGCACGCACCATGCTCCCAGTGCATTGACGAGTGCGTACGATGAATCAATAAGAGCAAGCTGAGCACCTAGTGCGTAGTTTGTTGCAAGTTAAAGGAAAGTTGCATGATGAGCAGGGTTAGGGACAAAAACCACTGGACTTATAGGGAGGATATCAGGTGAGCAAGCCTTTTGTTAGACATCAATTTGCCAAAACAGGAAAAGCATGCCACAATTGTAGCAGCATGAGTCATAGCACATACGTCAATTATCATTTTTACTTGCAATAACAATGCACTTTTTTACGGAAGCTAAAAAACAAAGCTTTAGCAGTCCATTTGTTTACTCATTATGAATGGTATGCACAGTAGCAAGGTGATATCTGCCCTACAAAAGGAGGTCTATTCCCTAGTAGTAATGAGTTAGGTATAAGTGGGCATCCCCAGCAACTGAAGTGATTTTGCCCTGCAAAGGTATAACAGCGATGTGACTATGCACCACATAGACCAGTTTATCAGTCTGCCACCTACTATGCAGGTGATGTTCGGAAATCCGCGTATCATCGCAATGCCTGGTGATCTCTTTCCACAGCCTGCTCCTGTTATTATAAATGATGTACACGCCATTTACTGACACTACCTTGCGGCTTCAAAGAGGTCCAAAAACTGATCCTACCAACTACTTCACTGGTTATAGTTTTGACAGCCTAGGAAGAATAAAGCAGGTCCACAATGGCCAGAATAATATTGTTGATCTGCGAGCTGAATACAAAACTCGGTCGCAATTCACTCAATGAGTAATGTTAACTAGTTTATTTCCTAATTCTTATAGAGATGGTTAATACACAAGAAATGCAGAACACGCCGGACAGCACGGATTTTGATTTCTGTGTTTGTTCACTGTGGGCAAGTCTGCCTGCGGATGTATTGTTTGCTTCCGTCTGTTCAAGGAATAAACAGGTAGGCATGTGCCACGCCAGAGCTTGGCATCCTGTCTGCCTGCTTAACAGGATCTGGAAAGCCAGTCAGGTTCCTGGAGCTGCCCTGACAACCAACGTTTGGACGTGACCGCCCGTACTTGCTCCCTCCCTTCTGGACTCTGCGTTATACCAGACCTGGACTCCGGTTTGCTTTTGCCGAGTTTCGCGTCCTCGCTCCTGGAGCCAAGCACAATGTTCAGATATCGCAGATCGTACAGTAACTGCAGCGCTCGGTTTTGTGTCATCGGGAACTGCTCCGTTTCCTGTGTCAAGAAAAACAGAAGTACCTGAAGAGGCAATATCAAAGCACACCTCATTATGCGTATGCTTCACTTAAAAGGCTACCCGCTTTTGACACTTACAAGCAAGATCCGTTTCACACGAGTTTAGCAGTACAGCGCTCCGTAACCCCCAACAATATAAAAATCATGCCCTGCCTGTTAAGAAATCATTCTTAAATTAACAACTCCCATCATTAATTCGCTCTCACTTTAAAACATTTTAAACTGGAAATCTGTTCTTTCCAACAGCTCAAGCATTTTATCTGCGATTTAAAAAAACTAACAAGCAGGCAGTGAAGTAACTGCCAAGGTTACTTTCTGCTGAGCACTTAGTACTACTGGCAGCCACCATGTCAACTAATGAACATTTCATCAATCCTTAAACATAGTTTAGGAAGTCGCCATACTGATGCCCACAGCTGCTCAACATTCTTGTAAAGTGACTACATTGCATATCGTATTGACTGAATCGGATACAAATTATGAAAATACATAAAAGAGCACCTTTTAAATTCCATCATACTCTAAGAATTGTGCAAAAAGACTAAAATGCCCCTGTGAAAGGTCTTATGGTGCTGGTTCTGAGCAAGAAAGCCTTTATAAAAAGGATGCAGACCATATTCATGGTAGGTGGCATGCTTCATCATAGGAGTACTTCCCTGTCAGCAGATTATGGACTAGGTTAGCGCATACTGAGCTCTTTTCCATCTTTTGGATGGAACCATCCTAAATAATGTACATTGTATCCAGTGGTGCCCATTTCAAAATTTTAATATCAAGGCATGTGGACCACCAACTTAATGAAGAGGGAAGTGCCCATAATTCCCATCAAGTTATGCTTTTAACTCTGTACAAGTGAGAATGCTTTCAAGCTTGTACAGTTGAACCATTATGTTAAAAAAACATTTCCAAAGCCAGTAGGTCTCGCCTATGCGACCGCTATTGGCTTTGTCAATGTTTTTTTAGTCACACTGTACGGCAGCGTTGGCTTCAGTGCAGCATGGCTTAAAGTTTACAAAAACGCTGGCTGTGTCATAATACAACATGTCTAAGAAACAATGGGAAAGCCAATAGATCTCACATGGGTGAGACCTATTAGCTTTGCTAATGCTTTTTGTTAAATGAAGGTTGATTATGTTTTTTGTACTAAATCCTCTTTAATGCTGACAGTCCAAGCAAGTTTCATGTAAGTGGTGGCCTAATGTAATAGTGACCGTGTTGCCATATACGTACATGGTGGCTCTTGCTGTGCTAAAACCTGACAGCCACAACCTCATGGCTTGCCACGTAGGACTTCAGGACTCTAGGCTGTTCTCGACCTAATGAGCTCAGTGGAGGAAACCTTTGTGGCTTATCATGTGGAACTTCAGGACTCTAGGCCAGTGGTTCCCAAGCTTTTGACTCCTGAGGAGCCCCACTGAATCATTACTGGAGCCAGGGACGCCCAAGCAATTTGCACAATTTAAATTTCAAACATGAAAACAGTAATTCACAATTAACAGTACACACCAAATAAATACTAACATTACTAAAGATATAGGGGGGTCATTATGACCCCTGCAGTAGGTGATAATGTGGCGGCAGTGCCGCAAACACGCTGGCGGTACATACTGCCACATTATGACATTGGTGGGTAGGCTGAAGCCAACCTGCCAATGTACCACACCGACCGCCATGGCGGTAGCAGCACAGTACGGGCGGCGGCATTTTGATCCTGCCTACTGCAATGGTTTTTGTGGCATTCGTAACGCCACAAAAACCATGGCATTAGGCCCTATCAGTGACAGGGAATTCCTACACTCCCCAGACTCCCCCACTGCCCCCCTCCATCCACGCTCCCCCCTTCCAATCCACGCCCCCATACATGCACACTCTCAGGCACACACCACGCCTTCACACACTCACTCACAAAGGCATACATGCATTCATGCACGCATGCATATGTACACACATCCAAACTTACACGCATTCACATTTCCATTCATTCATGCATTCTCACACATGCACACACACAGGCAAGCAACACTACACACTCATTTGCATGCAGACACTCACACATTCATGCACACATCCACACAAACACACACAACATCTCCACCTCCCTCCCCTGTCGGAAACCTGACTTACCTGAATCCAGGGGGTCTTCCAGCAGGGGACGGGATGGGGCACTGCTACCGCCAGCAGCACACCCCAGGCCATATTATTTTTCATAATATGGCTGGAAGCCGTCTACTGTCATGGCACTGCTGGTGGTAGTAGGACCACCTTAACATCATCCGCCAGCATGGTCACAGCCGGATTTCCACCCTTCTTGTGGCGGAAATCGAGCTGTTGTCATAACATGGTGGACTGATGTTAGCCGCGACTACGGTCTTTTGGTGGCCTTCGCCACGGCGGTAGGCGGTACTTACTGCCAAAGTTGTAATGGGGACCATAATTCTTATATATTGAAGAAATATGCAAAAATTGAAACATTTTATTGGGAAGGTTGGTGCTGCATCTCGGCGACTAACTTTTCAATGTTTAGTTTTATTTAGGAAAGGTGAATCCTCTGGGGAGATTTCTGTAATTATTTCCGGGGCGATTTCTGTTTTTATTTTTTAGGTACATAAGAACTAAGACAGCTATTTCACATAAATATGTGGTGGGGAAAGGAAGTAAACCATAAAGGGCTCTCATCTCTCCCCATACTCTCTGTCACATTTAAATAATTTGTTTAATAGTACCCTTCATACCAGTGCAGGGTGTCGGAGCACTTTACAGGGGACTACAAGGTGTGGGATTCACATGTCATCCACACTGGTACGCATTTTCTAAGAGGGCTGGGTCTGGAGAAGCACAAATTCAGGATTCAGAACACACCACTGTGGTGAGCGTTGTCCTTAATAATAAGAATGTATTTCTACACAAGCAAACCTTTTTTAGCAGCATAAGGAAAATGAAAGACTGGGAAAAGACAACTTTCTAATTTGTGCCATGCAGTTGGCATGCGGCTCCGTAATGGCAGCTCATAGATCACTGTGCTAGATTACGATTATGAACTGTACAGTAACAAAAGAATCTCTGTGACAAAAGCAGTAACTCACTGTGCCATCCATATAAAATACTGTTCTTTGCATGATGCACATCCTTTGCAGCAGGTATATTAACCATCTGCGCTACCTCGGAGTCAAAATGCCACTGTCCAAAACTCTCATTCCTCTCCAGCAGGTACATTAATCACTAGAGTTATCTTGATGCTTTTATTTTCACTGTACAAAGATATTCGCAGTGCTTTTAAACCTGCTGAAGAAAGGAAGTAATAAATATAAAAACACACATGCACGTGTTTGTCAGAGACACTAGGTGGAGAAGTGCCTTCCTGCCAGCCAAGATCTGCGGACCCCCGGGAATGTGTCACGGTCCCCTAGGGGTCCGCGGACCACAGGCTGGGAACCACTGCTCTGGGCTGTTCTCGACCTAATGAGCTCAGTAGAGGAACCCCAGACTTTTTTATTTGCATGGCTGTGGTGATTGTGTACTCCAACCCAATTTAAATGCATTGTCTTCAGTTTGAAAACCTTATAAAAATGTACACATATTTGTGATCCCACTACGGTTAGTGTTATATAGGCGATTGTTGTTTCACCTAAAGTCTAAAGCAGGCCATTCTGCTTGATCGACCCCTTGGGGGGCTAAGCATGTGCTTTTGCTTAGTTGTTCATAGATATCATGTATTCCTTTACTGTTACTAGCACAACTGATTTGCACATTTTAAGGGTGCCAGCACATCTAGTCGACGAGCCATCTGCTGACGTCCTTGTGTTGCACTGCAGCTGCTGACCAAATTATGCAGATGTGGGGGGCGGGCTTTACATTAATCAGCATAAACACAAAGCATGCTGCATTATGCAGAACATCTTCTGGCACTGGTAGCTCGCTGCTTTTGTTTTTTAATACACTTTGATATAAAAAGGCATCTGAAGTGATTCAACTTATAAAGGTTTCTTTAAAAATAAAAAAATTAATACAAATAAAATAAAAAAAAGCTACCTGTGATGTCATCTGATTTTGGGTAAAAATTATGTACAACATTTTCATTACAAAAGAGTCCTTATTTCGCCCAATTTAAATTACTTTGAAGTATGTAAGGATCTTTTTCATGCTGCAGACGCAAGCCTGTTCTTAGTGCAGTCTCTCAGGACACTAACTGTGTTTGGGCAAACGTTTGCCTCATTGGAACCATATAAACCCGGAATGCAGCAATAACAAACTTAAGGTGATAAATTAATCTTTGCAGAGTGTCTCCCGGTGCTCCAGACCACCTATGGTGCGTTTCTTTAGGAAAGTTTGAACCTGTTGAGCCAGAAGCAGATTATTTTTTTGTTTGTTTTAAATTTCCAAATCATTCATCAGATTTTGGCGTATGTGGCAAATGCAATAAATGTGTAAGTCTGTGGATAATGCAGCAACTACACAGTTGCTTAATGCCATTGGCACTGCCCATAGTCGAAGAGTGAAAGGCCAGAGATACACCAATGATCTTTATGCTTGGGAGGATCCAGATCAACCAGGGGCAAGAGAGTTTCAGTAATTTTACTATTGGTTGGAGAAAGAAAGGCTTTAATACATTTGCCATGTATACCTGACATCATTAATAAGGAAGTGGGCAAAGGGGGCAATATAGGCATCAAGAATAAGGATGACTGTACCAAGGAGGTCAGCAGGCAACTTTCAGACTTGATAGCTTCTAAAAGCATGGAAAATAACCTTTTAGAAGACAACACCCATCTACTGGATCCTAAACTTACGGGGTGGAGGGATATATGTCTAATTACAGATTTGGAATATAGGTACACGTTCAACCAACACCCTAGACCACCCCAGTGCATCTACATACTACCTAAAATCCATAAACAGGGATAGTTCCCACCATGAAGACCTATTATCTCAGAAATAGGCTCGTCCACAGAGCACATTTCAGAATATATTCATATTTATCCCCAACCCCTTGTATGTAATCTCCCCTCCTTTGTGCGAGATACCAAGGATCTCTTAAAGCAACGTATAGATTTTGCTCGGACAGCTGAATGTTGGTTTGTTACATTGGACATCTGTTCCCTATACACATCCATTCTTAAAACATGGGGCCTACAAGCCGTACGGTATTTTCTCTCCTTAGGACATGCCACAATGTTTGAACATTCTAACACCTTAACTGAGATGATTTCACTCGTACTTGACAAAGTGTTCACTCACAATGGTTTATAGTTCCGACAGTGTCAGGGTGTTTGCAACCGGATCGACATTTTCATGACAGAGTTCAGACACAGAAGAAACTGGAGACTTACTGGATTACCAAACTGATATGTCTAATTATTGAACTTTGCAGCTTTGAAAAAGTTGTCTGCAAAACAAAACATGTGTTGGCGGCCTTCTTCCTATGGTTTTAATCCTTCATTTTAAGTTCTAAATGTTTCATAACCAAAAATAAATGGACTTAGTCGGTGAATTCACCAAACAAGACTGTGTTTGTGCTTCGGGTTTAACTTGTATTATTTAGCTACGTGAGGGGTTTCTCCCACATACTCTGTACGCTATATTGATAGCACAGTGTCTTTAACTGATAAGCACTCCTTACGTCACTCAGTGACAATAAACTAACCCTGTGTTTGGGGCGGTGCAGAGTTTTTCTTACCACTGCTACCAAAAGATTTGTATTTCACAAATTATTATTAGGAAAAGGTCAGTGTCCAGAAAGATATCTCCACAGCTTACAGTTCACAAAATGAAGGCCACAAAATGTATTACCTAATCATAGAAATGTGAAAGTACAGCAAAGTGCCAGTAAGGTGTATGGAGTCAATGTTGACCTGTGCACAAGTATAAGACCAAAGGCGCAGAGTTTCCTGTTGCATTTGTACCACTGTGTACGTTTTTGCTATTCCCTCATTGCACATAGGTTTACCCTGTTGCAGTGTTTTTTCACTTGTGGTCTGTAAACCAGAGTCCAACTTAGCGTTAGCCATAAAATGCCACGGGCGTAACCTCCCTAGCAGAATATGGATGACTGACTGATCGTGGCAAAATGATTTGAACAATGAGGTACAGCTTTTTCCTCTTCCCCCTAGGTATGAAGGAGAGAAAGGAAAGATGAAGCAAGGATAGATATATGCATGCATGAAATCAACAATGAGGGGTAGTTGTAGTGACTGTTTTCAACCACTACTGGACAACCCCTTCCATTTATCTGTGTGCATCTCTGCTGTGGATAGTTTGCTATGGTACCTCCTTGAAGGGTCAGTGGTTTATGTAACCGTCCTCCTCAGGAAAAACTATTTTGCATTTGCTCTTCCTTACAAGTTATGTCTCAGAAAAAAAATCATGTTTTAGGGTGGCCTGACCTGGAGTTGAAATCAACCCTCACTCACACTTTCTTTCACAATGGGAAGTAATTTGTGTCACATATAGGTTGGCCAACTCTTTTTGAAAGCAGCATACTCCTGGATTAAAGCCGAGCCATCATACCCAAAGAAGCACGTACACATAACCCTATGTCCTAGTACAGAAACAAGTGTTTTTTCTTGAACTTGTATACATGACTTGTGCTGAGGACTACATCCTGCCGGGAGGATTATCTGTCTATCTACCTTATATCTGTAGATTTGACTTTGATGCACCCTCAACAGTCCCGGACTGCCCGCCTTCCCTGTCCAGAGACCATAGACATTGCTTGAGGAAGGGCTATGCAATGATGGTACAGCAACAATGGAATTCTATGAAACTGCAGGTATGCAGCCGTTGAACAGATCCCTCTCCCAACAAGCTTAATCCTTAACATCAAATAAAAAAGGAAAAAAAAAAAAAAAAACAACAACAAAAACAAAAAACAAAAACAACTGTTTTCCCTCACTTTCATGCAACTGTCCTCCTTTGTGTCCCCGGGCCCTCTTTACATTTAACTTGTGGGCAAGTAAACCTAAGTGGACTATGAGGACAATATGAGATATCTTGGCTTGTGGGATCTCCATCACTTTACATGTCTGACACTGTGACCATAAGTCACTCAAACTAGAGACTTTGGGCCTGATTATGTCTTTGGCGGAGGGGATTACTCTGTACCAAATGTGACAGATATCCCGCCCGCCGAGTTACGTGTCCATTATATCCGAGGGAACTCGTATTACGGCAGGCGGGATATCCGTCACATTTGCGACGGAGTAATCCCCTCCGCCAAAGTCGTAATCAGACTCTTTGTCTTTTTGTTAACTCCCTGGTCCTTTGTCCCACTTTTGGGTTGAAAAAGTCCTCCTCATGACAATGGACATGCAACCCTGCTCTGAATGCCCCAACTCTGACTAGATCTCTAATGCCAATTTTTTTTTCAAAGACGGATTATACATGACCGCTATGACATAGGCCTGTATCATGGTCTTGTTGCTATTGCCTTTACTAGGAGTTAAGCAGCACAAAAGCGGTGCAGCATACCATGTAATGATCAGTAAGAGTGAACAAGTTCTTATTCACCTGTGTCACTGGAGTGAGGAATACAGGCTCACTCATTTAAAGTTCTGCTGCTGTGTACTTAACTCAGCCTTGACCTACATCGGTTTAGTGTGTAGTGCCTGCTGCACAGTGCATGTTTGATGTATAAGTGGCGGATGTATGTGTGCTTGTGAAGAGTACAATAAAGGGATAATGCAGTACTGTGGTGTGTGTATGTTATATACATGTGCTCTGTATGTGTGACTGTCAGTGGTACAATACATGAAGGATGTAATGCTGTGCAGTGTGTGTATGCTTTATGCATGTGCTGGATGTATGTGTGCCTGGGAATGGTACAATACATGGAAGACTCTGGGTTCCATTTTGGAAGACACGGGCTGATGAAACATGAGGAGGAATAGGAATCCCCCCTGAAAGATTTGTGTATTGCTACATTCCTGTAAGCTGGGTGGAACGCACTGGAGAAGGAGAGCCAGGTTCCCCCCACTGCACGTCAAAGAGAGGTCACAAGGAAGGGGCCTGGGCACATCTCAAGATAGAGATGGGGCTGATAAGAGAATCATATAGAATACACATCATTGTGTCTGACATCCAGCTGTGGACTCTAGTTATTTCCCCTGCCCTGTGATGCAGGGCTATTGGATTTGGAGTTGGTCTTGCTGTGATAGGCTGCTTTCAGGAGGAACAGAGAGCAGAGGGGTGGGCACTTTCAAACTAAGTAGACCTTCAACATAAACCTCAAAGACTCAGACGAGACTTAATCATATTTGGTGTTTGGAAATAGAATACAAGGACTATAGGAAAGAGAGCTTGAGCCCCAAAAAACTGCTAATTGTCAAGCATCCAGTCCGGACTGTGCGAGGAGAAGATCTGCAAGACTTGCCTGCTTGACTCCCAGCGAGGTGAGGGGGCATCAGTAAGGGATCCGAGTCCACCTGTCCGGGAGCACCAGCTCATGCCTGCTTGCCAAGATGACTGTGCCCTGTGAGAAAGCAGAAAGTGTTGGAGGGAGCAGGAGCCAGTGGGGAATCCTGGTGAGTATAATCTCTTAGTGAGACATGAGGAGATGGCTGGCTGCGTCCAGGGTAAAGCCAGCAAACTTTGCATGCCCGAGGAGGACCACTGTGAAGTGAGCTGTGATCATCGATGTGCCAAATGGGTCCCCACCCGTGCCCACTGAGGAACTGGCGACCCCGTATGCCAGGTGGCGCCACCATGAATAGATTGCTGTGCTGAGTGGGCTGTAGCCTGTGTGCAGTGGTAAGCTGATTAACAAGTATGCCAGAAGGACCCAATGTGAGGAAATTTGCTGTGCCCTTCGGGTCAGAGCTCTGTGCAGATGAGAGATGGTGATCAGAGGGGGCCAAAGTGACCAAGCAAGAAGTAAAAACAAAAAAGAGGTTTACCCAAAAACCCTACCTGACCTGGGTAAGGATACATATATACATTAAACATTGGTCATGCGGCTGGGATAAATTAAACTAATTTCTAACAAGTAAAATACTCAATATTTTCTTGGCATAGTTATTTCTTTATGACATTTAATTTATTACTTATATAGGGCAAAGAGAATCACCAATGAGACAAATTGTCCCTGTAACATAAACTGTATAACACAAAAAACCATTAGTATCACATCAAACTCCAACATTTACACAAAACAACATAAAGGTAATCATCAGTTCGTTCTGAAAATTGTCCTAATTCATTCTCCTCCTTCGGAGGTAGTGGTACACAACAAACATAAAGGTGTTATCCACTTTTTAGCAATCGTTGTGGTAAAATTGCGTAAGTAAGTGCTAAGTCCAGATCAATTATTTGCTAAGGTTTCTTGCACTCTCCAATATACTTCTATGGGATCAATTATATTTTTTACCCCACCCTTCCGAAATCCACATGGTGTCGACGCGTTTCGGCCCATTTAATTTTTAGGCCTCATCAGGACTACAGTGGGACTACAACAACTAAATAAATTGGAAAAGACAAAATAAATACTCTAAAAACATACCAACTCGGAAAACAGGCTACTTAGACTTAGATTTCCGTATAACAGACTGTATGAGGCTCTGACATCCTTTAACTGTACCACAAATCTCACAACCTAGTAGGTTTGATAACTAGAACTTGTAGGTTCACATGGGACTCAAAAGAAGTGACAATAAATGGGAAAGTACATTCTGAAATGTATTTTTCAGATTGTAACACCAAGAATGTTATTTATTGTGTCACATGTCCATGTGAAAAGGTGTACAATCGGTCAAACTTCGCGAAGACACGGATACTGCAACACAGATCAAGAATAAAATGTTCAACGAAAGGAGCACCACTGGTGGAACATTATATGGAAATGAAACATTCAGCAGATGACATCCACTGTGTTGGCCGTAGTTCAAACCAAGATGGATGGACAGCCTACAACTAAAACATTGCTCAGGTTGGAAGCACGACTGATAGAGAAATATCAAACAGCTTGACAGGGGTTGAATGATATTGATGAAATGTGGACACTGATTTAATATGCTGATGCATGCTTGTCTTTGCCTACAATATTGATCATATGTTGATAGACAAATTTCCAAAGGTCCTTTTAGAATATGGGTCCATGCATATCCTACAGCAGAGTTGTTAACAATTGTTTAAAATAATTTGATGGGCATATGAACAGTGAGTCTAAGTAGCCTGTTTCCGAGTTGGTATTTAAAACACCTCTACTTAGTGCCAGCCTGAGTGTGAAAATTCGTATCTACTGGCAAAGTGCTGCCGTCTATATGTATTCAGTCAGAGAGGGACATTTAATATTAGGTAAATTTGTAATAGAGCTTGGCCACTGACTTGGAATACATGTATAGTGGTTTTGATAGTTTGAATGCAGCTTTACGATCTAATAACATAGTAGAGAAAACACTTCTTTTTTTTAACCTTTAAAATGACTAAAAATAGCAGCCAATTCCTTGTATTGTAAGTCTTGCTGCTGGTTTGTGTTGGTTTTTAACCACTTTAAGATGGCTGCCATAGAAATCTAACTTTGCCACGCCCACTCCGTTCTTTAAGTTGCTGAGCCGACACTTCGCGTGTTTCGATGCTGAAGCCTTGAACTCAGGATAAGTTTGTAACCGCCGTACGCGAGTCGGACAGCTCCAAAACGGCAGGGGCACGAGATGATCTAAGGATGCAGCTCACACGGGAAGGGTTGTGAGCTTGCACAAATAGATTTTCAATTTCATTAAAGACTCCAGCTAGTTTAACAAGGTAAAGTAGGGGACTTCTGGTTACTTAGGAGAGTTACAAAGGTTTTAAACACACGAGAGACAATTAACTAATTTTCTCCTTTCTATACAGGATTTTTAGGAGTAGAGACCATTCACGAACTGTTCCTAGGTACAATTAATATTGATAATAATTTGAGTGGAGTGGATTTGCTATTAAAGTTAAATCTTTGTAGACCACAGTATTGGGAAATACAGGAGGGTGTTTCTCATGTTCACTATGATTTACCAGCCGTACAAAACTGGTTGGGCAACACTAACCTTCAAGCATGGTTAAACACATTGGAAGAAAGGTGTTTTGACATCCGTATCACAGGTCGAGCAGGAGGTGATTTAATCGTTGGTTTTAACATAAGAGTTTGATATGTTTTTAGAGTACTTATTTTGTCTTTCCCAATTTATTTAGGTGTTGTAGTCCCACTGTAGTCCTGATGAGGCCTAGAAATTAAATGGGCGGAAACGCGTCGACGCCATGTGGATTTCGGCAGGGTTGGGTAAAAAATATAATTGATCCCATAGAAGTATAATGGAGAGTGTAAGAAACCTCAGGAAATAATTGATCTGGACTTAGCATTTACTTATGTAATTTTACCACAACCATTGCTAAAAAGTGGATAGCACCTTTATGTTTGTTGTGTACCACTACCTCCGAAGGAGAAGAATGAATTGGGACAATTTTCAGAACGAACTGATGATTACCTTTATGTTGTTTTGTGTAAATGTTGGAGTTTGATGTGATACAATTTTTTTTTTTGTGTTATACGGTTTATGTTACAGGGACAATTTGTCTCATTGGTGATTCTCTTTGCCCTATATAAGTAATACATTTAATTTCATAAAGAAATAACTATGCCAAGAAAATATTGAGTATTTTGCTTGTTAGAAATTAGTTTAATTTATCCCAGCCGCATGACCAATGTTTAATGTATATAAGCAAGAAGTAAGACCTGGTCGAGATAGTCATTGGAAGAGAGAGGACACTGTGGGGACACCCAGGGTCCTGCATCGTGACCGAGGTTCAGCGTCAGGACCTTTGCAATATCTAAACCCCTCCCCTCCTCCTTTCCACCCCATCCTCACAATGGGGGAATTTCTTGCCAGATAGCGCTCTGTCGCTGGAACGTTTCTGAATCTGATAGAAATTCAGACTGAATTTCCAGAGACTCTTGACTACTAGTTGGGCATCACCTATAGTCACTTAAATATTCTGACCGGGATTGGTCTGTTCACAGCCTCTCTATAAGCAGAAGCTGTCATTTGAGAGGAGTGTCTTAAAGCATATGCACAGAGAACATACTCGTCGATACATATTTACGCTATAAATGCACATGCTTGATTACATGGTAACATCACCATGTCACAAAGCTCACTGGTCCTTAAAGACAGAGGCAGTCTGTGCGCTTGTTTTTGATTGAGCATCTGGTAATTGTGAGGTACCACAAGAGGCGCCGACCAACTATAATGGCAAGTTTGAAAGTACAAATTTAGCGGTCGGTTCTAGGAGAAGAGGAGGACCAGCATTAATCTATTTTATATGCCTCTTCTTCAATAGTAAGTTCTGAATACTAGGTGCACCTTGCCCTCAACAGGAGGGAACAAAAGGTTTTATGAATGGGTGAAGGCCTATCATGGACGTTTGATAATCAGGGTGTAGTGGCACGACACTTACAAGAGCAGTGCGTAACGTTCTGGCAGAAAAACATGAAAAAAATCCTTAGGCTCTGCAGGTGGTGCTGTGGCTCCTGGTTTAGGTTGAGTGTGAGCTCTGTAATGGATAATTGAGACAGCACTGAGTTTTCTCTCATCTCGAGGAAAGACACTCTAAATTTGTAATGATTAATATATACTATAAATTCACATCCTTCATCTGAATCCATGCACCACAGACCCAGTTGTGCTGGAAAGCATAAGCAACCAAAGATAAATTGCTTTCTCAAAACTCACAGGTCACAATCCTGATCACATCTGTGGCAACAAGAGTAACATTCTCTTACCCTGCATAACACAGAACATTGCAGTCTACGTGGGATGACTAGGATCAATAGCTCTGAAAAATGTAAAAGACTTGTTAAGGTACAAATAATACAAAAACAGGTCGGCTACAATGAAGTGTGGTAAAACGCCTTTTTTATTTTTGTGATGGAGATACCAACAAACTGATGGGTAAACCTATTGTTGCCACATCTTAGTCCACTTTTTGGTCTTATTTCACTAATACTGAAATATCTTATGTCCACCACTTGAATAGGTGGGGAAAAAACATACACAAAAAGGAATAGCAGCACAAATGAATAACGCATCTCAACCTCAAAGAGTTCCTTTGGGGCCCACATTGGGCACAGGCATCCAACTATTTCAGGAGCAGACCTGATGATGAAGCATGCTGCCTCCTGTGGATGATTGTATTTAATCTTATCTCAATACCTTGTGATTCTGATTGCCAGTTAATCTCTGGAGAAAGTATTGGTCACATTTAACAGATGAGATTTCCAAGCACTTTAGTATCACTAAGTTCTCATAACAAAGTAAGTACCAGTGGAAATGGACAGATGGACTAGTTGCAAATAGACAGGTCCCAACAAGCAATGGGTTCATGTATATAATAAAACCACCTTAAATGTCCTACTCCTTTCAAACTCAAACATTGCATATGGCATTTAAATGGATAAGATCAGCTGCATACCAGACACAAGACCAGTACAACAGTGATCTCAATTAAACTGTACACTGCATTTTGAAAACCTAATCCCAGATATAACAAAAAAAGGTGGTCATACTTTTCAGGGCGTTTTTAGACTCAACCATCTTTGTGATGTTATCATAACCCCCATATCCCACACCCGTAAATTCTGCAATGTATGAACTTAATAGACTAATATGAAAGAAAAATAGTATGCCAAGATTCGGCTGAAGTACATGGCAATGTGATTCAGAATCTTTTGGCCACAATACCATCAAATTGTGCGATATGGGTAAAGCAGGTTGGCTGCCATATGTAACTGCTAGCCACCATGCTAAGAGCACTACGCACCTTGTCTGGCTTGTCTTTATAGAGCTTCTCGTAGCTGGAGATCGTCTGGGTCAGGCAACCCCTCAACAAGTCTTGCAGTGTCACCTTAGGCAGGGCATGGCCTCCCACTCGGTTGACCTCTTGACAAAGATTAAACAACAGAGATTGCACATACCATGATGGCTAAGGATAGAGAAAAAACAATTTATCAAAATTGCTAATATCGTCAAAACTGAATGTCTCCACAAGACACAGATATTAAAATCTAAGTGCTTCAGGGATGCCTGTTCAAGACTGTGTGGCCTTCGAGGTTAGTCATCACAGTCTTTGCTCAGAGGTGTGAAACTCTTATGTAATGAGTAATACTAGAGGTGCAGGTAGCTAAGTGTTAAGTAGAACCTTTACACTTATACATTTGCAAATATTGCCTGCTATATTCCTTGTCACTTCATGAATTAATTCCTGAGTCTGTACCATCACTGAAACTTGTGTAATCATTTGGATAAGGTTACTGAATGTTACAGCAACCTCAGATACACACTAGTCAGCCAGCTTCTAAATTGCATTAAGTATTATTGAAGACTACATCAGGTTAACTGACTATCAGCAATGACACTGAAAGCAATTCCCAAGGCAACCAATAGCCATATCAAAGCAAACAATGCCATCTGAGGTTCCCACCTAATTTCTGATCTCCTTGTGGTGTTTTCACTACCATCCCATGGAAAATAAAGCTCATCTGTACAACATCTACAATAAAGGACCAGGGCCTTACTAATCTGAAGCAGGACTCCAGATCAGAATTTGAAAGGTCACGGTCTGTGAAACTGCCCTGAAAGGTAATAAAGAGTAAGCCTCTTAAGAGCTGGGTGTAGAACAATTATAGCCTACATTTCAAACTGGAAGCCTTAGTATTAAGAATGTTCTCTGGTGTACTGAAAGGTAATACAAAAAAACATATACATCGACCATAAAAGGGCACAGAAACACGTGCATAGCAAAGTTGAGCATTTTGGGCAGAGACATTTATATTGGGCTAAAGGGCATCTCTCTGCTAAATTGATCACTATCTACTTAAAAGCTGTGCACCAAAAGTACAGGAAAAGAAAAAGCTATCCTTTTTTGGTCTTGCATACAGACAGCTTCATCTATCTGTTGTCAGAAGAACTACTGTGTACATACAATAATTAGAGTGGAATACAATAATTAGAGTGGACTCTAGACTAGTCCGTTGCTCACCACTTGAACATTGCTTCCTTGGTAATGTAACATCCTTGTGTGTTTTAATGGCTTTTCTTTCACTTGTTGTTTCTCTCCCATGCAGGAAAGCAGGTTTACAGTATTTCTGAAAGGAGGAGTTGTACCCGTCTGCTGCTTACAATTTCCAGGCAGCACTTCCCAGCAATGCAAAATTACAACTTTTCATGCCTTTTCTAAAATATTTTGAGAATTTTTAGCTTGCCATAAAATAGTTTGTTAGAATAGTAAATATGTATGCCTCCTAAGCCATTCTGCGGAACGGTGCAGTTCTTCCAAATATTTTACAACAGCAGTTGGAATAGTAAGTTTGCCTTCCCAGCACTGACATAACCCTTTGCTACCTGAAAGGCACACCCAAAGGCATGAAACTCAATTGTGTAATGGCTGCTATCTCAGAATAACCTTGCTTTCAGAAACCCTGTTTTAAAATAGATGCCCAGGCATGTGTTTGTGAACCCGAAGCCATTTGTACTACGTTTTTCCTCTTGTAAGACATATTATTCCAAAATGGGCATCGATGCAACCACATGTGAAGTACAATCTGCCATTTTTTTTTTTTTTTACTTTATTTTTCGCTGTGCTCTGCCAACAAGCACTGATAAAGTACACTGTTTACGCTCCATGATAAATAGAATATGCAATGCCCTCCCCTAACTATTCTGAATCTTAATGTCCATAGTCATATCCTCGACTGCCCTTTCCCATTATGCAAACTCAATTAACTGGGGTTTCATGTGAAAACACAAATGCATACTAACAGCTGAAATAAATAAACCTCTACTTCTAAAGTGGTACAGTGAATTTCCACCTTAATCAGGGAAAGGCTACTGAAGGACAGGTTTCTAAAATGACAAACAGGCTGGATTTACGCTTAGCTACGCGATGGAGTGCTTTAAATACAAAGTGTATAAACTGAGGTTAAGGCATTTTTTTTTTTTAGATGTGTGGCTTAAAGTGAAAAAATGGTCGCTGACATGTGCAGCTTCTTTAAGTGATAATAAATGCTAAAATTAAAAGTTTGCAACAGAAACACTACAAATCTCACGGAATAAGAATTCCATCCATTTTTGATAGTTTCCTAAAAATAAAAAAAATCTAGTACAGATCCTTACTTGGTTCAGACTTGACTTTTGAAACCTGTCCCGCAACTGTGAAGCACTTAAACCCCAGGACAATGTGCAGCGTGCCCTGTATAGGACACTGTTCTAAAAAGTGAAAAAGTTCATGATTCCCAAGAATCCACCCATGGGATCCCTTCCTAGTGCTCACGTTTTGAGAAAGATTACTTTCAGCTCAGTTCTAGGAAAAGTCTTCTCAATCAAAAATAAGAAAATGTGTTCAAACTACACTTCTAACCATCTCCACCCACCCTCCAAAAACAATATTTTTCGGTTAGAAATCCAACATGGCCATGCAAACTGTAAAGTTACATCAAAATAGGGAACTCCGGCCCCCTTCTCTTTTTTGCAAGTTTCAGGGATGGAAAACACCCATTTACAGAAATTTATGAGCACTTACATAGAGGCCACCACTGTACAAGCAGTGCATTCAAGCTGTTACAAGTACAATCTTGGCCTGGCAGGCTGTCACAAGTGCATCATCTGCTGAAAGCCCCTTCAGCGAAGAAGTGCTGCATAAGACCGCAATACTGCCCAAATGCAAGGTTTTTGTGGAGAAATCCTGCCTTGCTTCCAACTGGGATTAGGGCAGTTCACAAAGGTTCTTAGTGACTCTTCAAGCTAAAGGAGGGCTTCGAAGACTAAGCATAAAAGAAGACTCTGCTAAAGACAATTCTACTCTTTTAAATGAGAGCTTCTGAAAGGCCAAAGGTATAGCTCTGGGGTTACTTATCAACACATTAAGTGATATTTCTTAGCAACACCAAATAGGACTCGTTTTGGCAAAACCAGGACCATCCAACAAAGAATGAACTTTTCAACCCCACAAAGAAATGCTTTGTTCAATATGCCACCCGAGTGATGGGTCGCACCTGGACTGGAAGTCTGATTTTCGAGGTCACTATTGCACCCGACTCCGTCTCTTCCTGAATTTCGATCTCATCCCAGTTAGTGGCAGTAGCCAAAATGGACCTCGCAGCCTCCTGGAGTAAAGTCTGGGTGAAACTATGAACCAGCACCTGTAGAGAAAAAATGTACATTCAAAAGGGAGGACCTATCTGAGGCAGCTAATCAGAGAGGTTTAGAAGTATGTCCTTCCTGCCACAGAAAGGCACAAAACTTAAAATGCACACTTATCAGGCTTGTGAATTCTGGAAGTCTTTCTGCAGATTCAAGAATATCACCGTAGACCTGCACACGAGGTTTAAAACATATTGACTATATGTTCTATTACCCAACATACAGCGGATTACCTGGGGAAGGACAAATATGGGCATTACTTAATGCATTTGAGGATTCAGAAACTCTGATTAGACAGACTGACGTTTCTAAGGTAGGACCATCTGAACAATGTGCTTTAACATAGTCTCTTCTTTGTCCCTATGGTGAAAAACTTGAAAAAGGGAAAAGGAAGTATGGAGATGATCATATAACCATTTTTAATTCTGAACACAAGTCTGTTCCAATGTTTAATTTACTTCCTCACTTCTGGGACCCTGAAGTTGTTTAGTACTTACAATAAAACCAAATATGACTTTCTATACTCCTACCCAGTGACACTATACCTAATGTTTATTTTGTGACATGGAAGTACTAGAATGATTATTTAAATTCTGTACTCATCATGAAATGCCATGTGTAGCAGTCCACTCTGAAATATGGAAACCGGATTGGCAAAGGCTCAGTCTCTACCCAATAAAGCCATGGAATGAGCATTGGACATACATCCTAGCAGGCATAAGTGACCAAGTATGGGCACACGAAGATGTTTTACTGAAAATTGTTTTACCATAATGCTTGCTGTCTTTCTCCCAGCTCTGTAATCAAATAATGTTATATTACTTTTCTCAGCTGCAGTCATTCTACTAGTCTCTACATGATCAGTTCTACTGAGAATGAAATTTGTATTCTGCAGGTTGCACACATTTTCACAGTGAATGCGTTAACATAGTAAGCTATTGCCCCGCCTGACAAATCAGTGCTATCCACTGATGAAGAAAAACAAAACAAAGAGGAAACACTTCAGGCACACTTATTTTTCATCAGCTCTTGATGTTCCCATTCTGTGAAGTACTCGTAACTGGTGAACAAACAACATACAAACTGAAAACATTTTGCACGGTTCTAGCAGACAGCTTGGGAACTGGAATGGTCATAAGGGCTGGAATTCTGAGAAAGTGCCAATTTCAACTCTATTTTCTAGTTAGAAAAAGGAGGCCCTGATAACAGCTTAGTTATAGGTACCAGGCTAGGACAATGAACAAATACCAGAGCACAGAAGCATTTCAGTGCCCAACACCAAGGGCTGGACTAAACACAGAAAGTTAGTGGCCTAGACAAGAGTCAAATAAATATTTGCTGCTCGCTTACTAATTTCAGCATGCATCCAGTCAACAGTGACAGCAAGTCACGCCTGCGGGAGGTGGGTCAGAAACCTATTCAAGGAGGTGACAGATTCAGTCTTGTTAGGGCAGGCATCTACTAATCTACAAACTGCCATCACAACTGACAAATCTCATGAAAAGGTCATGAAATGCAAAAGACTAATGGGTATTAGGTGCAAATGGCCCATTTCAAGAACACTGAAGTGACAAGAGGAAGAGGCATAGTTGCACTTCAATGTGTAAACATTCAGCTCACCTTAGTGCTTTTGTAGGAACCAACCTGCCATGTGGTTCCATAGACGTTGATTAACTCATGCAGATAAGAACACAGCCACTGTGCAATCCAGCAACTATCCATTCCTTTCGTCAGGCATTCGCCACATGCGGCAGATACTCAGGTGTCACCAATACAACAAGGATTCATTCAGTCAAAATCTCTTTTCAATACTGTTCTTATAACATCTGAAGTTGCTCTGCTCATCGGATAGCAAATGTGCTACTTACATTGACAACAGCAGAGCTCCAGATCCGATAGGCTGCCAGGCTTTGGTTCAGAAGTTTGTCCTTCACATCCTGCCACTTAGCCATCACGGGATCCATTTCTTGCACTTTCCCCTTTCCAATTTTTTTTGCAGACCGATGCTCTCTTACCGCAGGGTCTAAAGAGCCAGACTTGCCCAGAATACACTGCTTCAAGTGAGGGCAAAGATTCCCAAGGGATTGGCACAGCCGAGCCATGAAAAGGACAGCCCCCAGTTTAGCCTCTTGGTGAGCGTCCCTCTGCCCAAGGAGGCTAGCTTCAGTCCTGCCCAGTTCTTCTGCGATGCAACCCAGGATATGTTCAATGCAGGCAAGGCAATGGCTCTGCAGCATCTCTTCCACCGTCCTGGCATCGCCATACCTGTCAAAGGCTGAGTGTTTTCCCAATAGGGGGGCTTCAATGGTTGTGTCTTTGGGAGGCGGAGCATCGTAGGGAAGGTAGGACAGAAGGTCGTCTAGTTTGACCTTAAGTTTTGCATCCAGGCCAGTACAAAAGTTCTGGACACAGGGGGTCAGGGCATGTGCTTTCATAGAAAGGCCGCTTTTGGCAAAATGACTGCGATTGCTTACATTGATCCATGCAGCATCTGGTAGCAGATCACTGGAGCTCTCGAGCCAAAGAAAGGAAGGCACGTTGTATTCAAATTGAATATGCTTGCTGGACATACCACAGTGAGACTGGACTTCAATTTCATGTAGAGCTGACATGAGGAGCTGTTTAGTGCTACTGGTAATGGAGTTAAAGCCTTCTTTTGTTAGAGTCTAGAAAAAAGGAAAATTAAAATCAAAATGTAAGAAACAACATTACATGCTTTCATTTTAGGAATATATATATATATATATTTTTTCATAACATTCCAGCTCGGTTGTTCCCCGTCTCATTCATTTGGTTCAGCTGCTCCATTCTAATAACAGAGACATACATATTGCAAACTGTTGGGTGCATGCAGAGAGCATACACATTTTCCTCAGATAAGCCTTAATTTACTTGAACATTGTACTTCATTTACTAAGAACAATATCAGGGCCATTTTAAGCAGCACCGAACTGCGACAAGAGGATCTGCTGTTTACCCATTTCTTTTATTTTCTAGCATAAGTAAGTTAACTGCAAGATGACTTGATGAGGAGTAATACAACAAGCCATGCACACGGGGTTCAGGACCGCCTATTAGTTTGCCATTTTAGGAATTGTGTGGCTATATTGCATCCCACAAATAAATAGTATAAAAATGTCGAATAGAGAAGAAAAAGAGGCCAGCTTTCTAAAGTATAGACTGGGACAAGCAGTAACCAAGTCCTCTCACTAGGTGCCTAAAAAGGGAATTTGTTGCTTGTAACAGTAATTTAAGAGCTTCACAAAATTACAGATATATACATTGTGAATAATTCTGGCAACGACCGGTTGTCCATGCAGGGTTTGAACCACAATTTCTTAGTACGAGACATGGTAGTGCTTGATTGGAATTTTCTGTGAGGAAAAACTCTTCAGGGAGGGAGAAGCTACGTCTCTGCATCGCTAGTGAACAACAAAAAGGAACTGATGCTGTTCCATCAGAGAAGGCTCTTTAGAGCCGCAGTGACGCCAACAAATGTCACTTTCGGCGTTCACAAAGACTGGTGCCGTCTACTGGTGACTTGACAGCTTTGAAGTTTTTCAGATCCAATCTGATGCCTGGGGTTGTTCTGCAGGCGAGGAATTTGTAGGCAGAAGTATCAGTCAGAGCTAGTTTTAATTCTGCATGACTACTACAAATTCACATGCTTTACATTGACTCTGAAACAGTACAATGAAGCAGTAGTTTCCTATAAGAGAGAAGGGTGTATAGGTGGAGTAATAGTGACTATCATCTACCTATCTACTGCGTCCTTCCTTTGTACAAATGTCCAAAGACCAAAGTTATTTGAGTGAATACAGATGTCTGTGTAGTAGCTTTTAATAGGTTTGGCAACAACATATTACAAATAGGTGTAGCTGCTTTTTTACCCATTTGGATAAGCCCTGGAATTTACTAACAACATTCTATAATCTAGTTTTTAAGAAAGGTTATTTACTTGTAATTCCACTCTCTCATGGGTATTTTCCTAGAAATCACAAACAGTATTCCCATTTATGTGCCGGTTCAGGAAAACATTTTAAATAGTCACAATTTGTGAAAATAATTTCTTCAATAAATCCTACCTGTGGGAAGCAGTATTTTGTGGTTTTACTCATTGTTTTTAAACAAAGTGAATATGAATCAATATCAGGCACTCCAAACTATATATGAGAATATAAACACCAAAGCAAGTGAAAAGGAAAACAAAAAGGCAAACGAATAAGATGGTTATGGTGTCCCCTTGGCAACAAACTGCCATATATGAGAATATTGTTTTGCCCTTTCAAGTACTTCATAAGATGCACTGTCCAAGAAAACAAAACAGAGTGAGTTAAGAACTTAACTGATGCAGTCAGGATTGAATTAAGACCTTATAGCTACAATGTCAAAGAGCAGAGTATAATATTTACGAATTAAAAGAAAATGTCCATAATTAAGGACTAGTATTACAAGTATCCTGTCCTTCTCCAAGAGATGTTCTTTGATATTCATCAACAGGAGAATAGATTAGCTATGCCCTCTTAGTCCAGGGGCAGGTAAAACTGGATCCAATCAGGCAAACAAGCTGAGCAGAGGAGCTGGTTATAGAGTCAGAGTCAATAAATTAGTCTTGGCAAATATGCACATCTCAGCATAAGAACTGCAGATGCTGCATTGTGTCATGAACCTCGGGGCAACCTGGAAGAGGTCTGGGAGCTTTGGTTTGTTGCATTATCACTTGTCAGAGACATTGTTTGAGATCAACGAGCTAGTGTAAATAGGTTCATAATGAACAAAATATGAATTTACTGATATTCCACATCTTATTGGAATAACAACTGAGGGGTCTTTACATTTTCAAGTAATGCAGAAACTTGTTTTTGTTAGGAGGGATCAAATTAGAAAAAACAAAGTTAATGAAACTATCAGGGTCATGTGAAACTACATACTATTACTTTCGGAATCAGAGCACGCACGGAAGGATACTTTATTGCGAAGATCTGTGTTTGGCTTGTGGCCACCAGAGGCCTTAATCTCACCCTTCTGGACAATGTAATTTTAATTTACTGCTCCAAGATGTCAGATGCTAGACTGAGGACCAACCAGTTGCTGCCAGGAAAAAAAAATTAAAAAATAAAATAAGGAAAATAATTTTTTTACAAAGAGGTCGTGAGCAATGGAGGAGAGGAACGGTGGTAGGGGGCTTTTGGGGAAAATTAATCATCACGCCAAGTAATGCGAGCAACGTGGAAGCTAGGTGAGGAGTGTAATAAAAAAAAAAGGCATAACATAGTGGAACAAGGAAGAGCAGGGGAACGATGGACAAGCAAGGAGAAGTGGGAGCAACACAGATGCTCTCACAAGGAGTGCGGAAAGAAAAAGATAAAAGTAGTTGCATGAATGTAAGCAGCCGAATGATACGTCATCCAATCACAAGGATGGTAAAGAACCCAGGCTCATGGAAGGGACAATCGAAAAAAAAAAAAAAAAAAAAAAAAACGGGACGGAAAGCCATTGAATAATAAGACGCAAGTAAATGAGTGACAACAAAGCTAATCAATGGCAAGCAATGAGTTGACCCAAAGTCCACTCAAAGTACCAACAAGGCGACTTTACTATTCCACGGCGTTCAATTCTGCTGGAAATGTTTAATAATGAGGCAATAATCATAAATGTCTTGATAGAAGTTGTTTAATAAAAAAAAACTACTTTATACTGCTTAACTGGTTCTTCTCTACATTAAATCTGGGCTCAATTGTGGACAAATAGAAAAAGATAAGACATTTTACATGGAGTCTGTTCCTGGAGATAATGAGGCTCGAAGAGTTTGCTTTGTAAATAAATAAATAAAATAATTATAAAAAAAAAAAAAGAAAAGATGTAGAAAACCACTAACGTGGCTTCTTCCAAACACATTCTGGAAGCAAACATTTGAAACTGCTTTTTCAGATATGCTACAATGGCTGTAAATCAATGCTTTTGGGATCGCTGTAGAGGACAAATAAGAAAAGAAGATAAAGATGTCATCATCTCTTTGGTCTAGGCAGAATCTTTTCTTCTTACATGTGTGATGGCTAAGTGTTCTGGATAAGTTGATTTGCTAAATAGTTCCGTACGAACCAGTCCTTCAAGTTCACTGCTAGTTGAAAGAGTCAAGTGCCCTTCATTACCACAGAAAAAGCTGATAAAGGGCCCAATAAGAAAAAGAAAGCTGTTTGAATCTAGTTTTGTGAACCAGATTTGACAAGGCCACAGCAAAAGCTGTCACAATAAACCTGGTGTGGTAGGATCTCAACTTTAGAAGTGTCAGGACGTGGTGGTGGATTGGATGATGGGAGATTTGCTCGGCAGGCACACTGCCTGATCCAGTCATGGTAGTCGGAATCCACGTCCGTCCGGATGCTGTTCGCAGGTTTCCCCCTTGCTGCAGATGGTTGCCGTTTGAAAGTGTGCTGGGGCTGTCTTCGCACACAGCGCTCAGAGGAAGGCCAGCAGGAGCAGTTGTGGGCAATTGCTGTCCGTGCATGGCAACTTTGCTGCGTGGTAGACTCTGGTTTGGTGCAGTTGTCCCCAGTTTCCACCATTCTGCCACGCTTGAGGATACAGACCAGTGAACCTAGGCTTATCATTTTTAAACCATCGCCTCATGCCTGAGGGGCAAATCGATTTGCGTTTTTTTTGTCTCTCTATTTAGTGCCAATCCCCCCCCTGTATTTCAACATGTCTATTTTTTTTGCACCCTGTAAATCCTCACAGCCTCTTGCATTTGGATACAGGGTCATTACGGACATCAGAGCGTCACCCCCGGGGGTGTCTGGCTTGTTTACCACCACTTGCCTCTTTTTTGCAGCACCTCAACAGCGTATGGTGGCAAGATAACATTTTCCCTTTCCAGATATGAAGCCCTATTGTGGGAAGAAAGTTTGGAGGATACGCAGTCTTAAATCCCCCTCAGACTTGCACAGTAAAGCAATTCATGCTGAGGCGAAGGCCTCTATTAAAAATAAAGTGACTGCTAGAAGAGGTAGTGAGGGGAATCGACTTGAGAGGGCTGACTGGTCACATGGAAGGATGGGAGAGGAGGTTGCCCATTTTTCCAGGAGCACCAAGACACCATCTATTTCACAGCCTGTGGCAGTGCCCTCCCTGTCTGGAGCACCGGAGGACAGAGACATCGGGGACTTCCAAGGCGAACTCTCAGGGAATTTGACAAGTATTTCAAGGGTCAGTCCTCCTAGAATTGAGAACTATGTAATGAATAGTTTGGAGGAAATTCCTGAGGCTGGTGTGACAAAAATTGATCTCAACCGCCCTGTTGACGATCCCTCCTGAAGGTAGTCCCACATGTCCCCCAATATCCTATTTCAAGAGATATTTTCTCGTAAACAACAGGAGGCAAATGTGTCTCTCTTCTTCTCTCAAAAGCTGGGCGCTGCAGATAATAATGGAAAGCCTCTGTCAGCCCCCTCATTAAGTTAGTCAAGCATAATTTCTGCAGGTTTCCACAACCAGAATCCTATGGGTGACACTCAGCCTATAGCTCAGGATGGGGAGGGTGGTTCTGCGCAACCCTAAAAGTCTTTTCCTAATTCTCTGGCAGTGCTTGGAGTAACTCCTGGAACTTTAGTGTCCCAATATGCACTCTCCTTAAGCGGCTGTTGACCAAGGTTCAAGGAGTGACAGCTGCTTCTAAAAATATGGCAGAAAATAATAGAGAGGAGGCTGGATTCGATAGACAAGGGTCTGTAGACTCTGAACACTAGGTGCTCTGAAGCTGAACAAGGAATATCTTGCCTGGAGGACATACATCACTCACACTCTACGTCCACCACCAAGCTCCCCAAAGATATGCAGCAAGTGAAGGAGAAAGTAGAAGACCTGGAGAAAAGATCCAAGCAATTAAACCTTAGGGCTGTTGGGATCCCAGAACTATTTGGTCAGAACCAAGTCTTGCCTGATGAGATAACTAAGCTCTTGTCTAGATATGTTTTTATCAGATTCATGTACAGATCTTTCTATTGCAAGGGCTTACAGAGTTCCTCCTACAGCCTCCAGGGATGCTTGTGGACCACCGACTATCTTGGTCTGTTTTCAAGACTTCAGAGTATGGGAGGAGATACTCAAAAGAGACATCTAGTTGAACACTGTCTAAGTGGGGGATGACTTCTCATTTAAGATTTAGCAGGACATGGCATATGAAATGTCCAGGAGACACAGGGAACTGAAATGCCTGTCAGAAATGCTGAGGGCTAACAGTGCTCAAATACAGTTGCTACACCCTGCTAAATTGAAGGTTTTGTGGGGAGGGAAGTTGTATATATATTTTCTTATCCTGCTGAAGCAGAGGATTCTGTTTCTCAAATAAGGGGTTGGGGGGGAAACTCTAAGAAGTTAATTTGACATAAACAAAATGTGCTTCAGGCCGCTGTAGGTGCAGGAAGAAATGCACCACAGGTTATCTGGTTGTCCAATTCCCGGCAGCCAGGGGCTGTGGGACTGGAATGGGGCAGAGGCGCACAAGGAGGAGGTGAGGGTGTTGGGGATGGCTTGGTAGTGGGGGGGTGGGAGAACGTTGGTGGAATGGGGGGAAAAAAAAAAAAAAACACCCCAGGGAAAAAATTAGCTCTGATACTGTGGGTGAGGGTGGCCTGGAATTATTACCAGGGTCAACTGGTTGGCAGTGCGATAGAAAAGAAAGGTCTACATATGGATAATCAGGGAATAGACTTTACCGTAGTTTGCCATAATGCGAATGGATTAACAATAGGCGGAAGAGAGATGCAGTCTTTTTGAGTTTGAAATTATGGTTTCCCTGGGTTAGCCAGTGCTTTTTCCCTTCTGCTGCATCTGCTCATAGAGGGACGGCAGTGTGATTGGTTGTAGAGCCCAGGTTAGTTGTCTTTCCCCCATTAGGGAAAATTGTGTTTTTTGGGTTATAGTTCCCATGGTAATCTCCAATGTCAGGTACAATATTGTCTCCTTCTATGGTCCAATTATTTATAACATTAGGCCTCTTCAACCATTGCTATGGGAGCTTTGTAATCTCCTAAGGATACCCGTCATAGTAGGTGATTTCAATTATCTTGCTGCACCTGGTGTTGAATACTCTAATCCAAACCATGGGCAAAATAAGAGGAGTACAGAAAGGGTCTTTTTGGACTTGTGTTCTAGGTTGGGTATTCAAGATGTATGACATAGGCTACATCCAACTGCTAGAGTGTACTCTTGTTTTGCTAAACAAAACTTTTTGCAGATAAACTTCTTTCTGGCCCCCTTAACTATATCAAATATCTCCTCCCAATGTCACGCCAGGGCTTTTTCAAATCATTCAATGAAGCATCAGATGAACTATAGTAAATTATGGTAGACCAATTGAGAACATTCCTTGATCACTCCAGTATATCAATCTGTGGAAAGTCCTAGGTGTTGGTATGCATACTAAAACATCCAGACTGAGCTGTATAGAGCATCCTGAGGTCTGTTGAGAAAGTATGTCTCAACATTCCTCCTCTTCTGAAGATGGGACACGCTGAGGGTACATTGTTGTTCAGAGAAAAGTACCAAATCTGGATTTCTTAAGACAACGAGAAGGAGTTCTTGCTTGCTGGTTAGGATGGATTTGAGAATCAAACATGGTCAAGAGCTCCAGATGGTTTAGATGCAGATGTGTGTTCTTTAGAGTCCAAGGGACATTCCATGGTCAGTGTGACAGGAGTGAACAGATAAAGACGTGCCTGAAAATCAAATTCTGAGTGGACTTCATGGTAAGACAGATTATTCCCAAGCTCCCAGAGATGCAGGAGACACTGTCTCCTTCAGAAGTGTCAGACGGAGGGAGGCACAAGTGTGAAAGGCCTCCTGGCTTTGAGCACTTGTGCCTCCCACCGT
This sequence comes from Pleurodeles waltl, assembly GCF_031143425.1. NCBI lineage: Eukaryota > Metazoa > Chordata > Amphibia > Caudata > Salamandridae > Pleurodeles > Pleurodeles waltl. The sequence goes on from NC_090446.1 coordinate 995,207,450, forward strand.
CTGACCCTGTGCATAAAGGGAAATCAGCCAGTGAACTCACAATGCTCCCTTTAGGTTATGCATATTGGGTAAATAGTGTTTGGAGAACAGACTTGCCATAGAACTCATGTAGAAAATATATTAGGGACTGCCACAGTTTCAAACACCCACAAATAAGTACAAAATAGCTAATTCCAACAATGTGGCTTTATTGCACCCTAACTTATTGTACCATACGTGAATTAAGATAACCATGATAAACAATTCAACTACTAGCAAAGGAAAACAACATTGGAGGAAAACAATAAAAATACCAAACATTATATAACATCTATCCTACTGTTATATTATACCTGTTGATCTATGTAAACTGCTAGACAGCATGATCAGACCTTGGTTCATTCGCTGTCCTGGGACAGCATGGCGTCTAGTAAATCTCCCTAATTTTATTAACTGACATGTAGATACATATTATTTCAAGATATATACGACAGATAACTGGCGAGGAAAGAATGTGCTCAAAGTGAAGAAAAAGAAAACCAATGCAGGCTCCAGAGTGAGGACATTTGCAAATAAAATGATTACAATGGCAACATGAATCAATGTTAATTAGATCAGGAAAGGAACGAGCACCAAAATACTGGTAAACTAGATGCTTTGTTTTCGTTGTTGCCCACTCTGCCTCCCACCGCTTAAAAGGGACTTCAAAGTTTTCTCAATGTCTGCTTCTCCCAAGAAAGAGAGAAAGGTGCCTGATCATTCAGTTAATTTAGATTGAAAAAATAAAATAAACAAACTGACTGTCAATTTGCTCCTACCAATTATAGGGCACGGGCCTGTTGAATACGGGACAACATTTCTTTCCCTCACTTTCAGTCTACTGATAATGAACTTTTCTGCTTTCTCTGACTAAAAAGCATACTCTGATACTCATCAACAAACCTCACATACTTACAAAGAAGGTCAAGGAACTCTTTCTCCAAATATGTCACCTCCTATAAAAATATTTAATTGGGTCTCTTTTGAGAAGGGAACCTTTTACTTCTAGTCTGTCTCATAGGTTGAAGATCTCAGATGTATTCGTCCATTTTGTATGTTGATAGGTCACATTATGAGCCAATGTATTAAACTGCCTGCATTCTAAATATGGACGAGCCATTATTCATGGTGAATCTTCCTTCTAAGGCTGACATAATTATCACAGCTATTGCAAAGGGAAAGCAAGAATGTGGCTTATCAGTTTTCTGTTTGACAAAGAGGGTAGAGCATGGTGAATGTTAAAGTAAACAACAACAACAACAAAATGAGATTTGTGCTTCATCAGGTTGATTCATGGTTTGGAATGACAGCTTACAATGTCCAAAGCTTGGAGACTCCACAGATATTTGAAAATGTTCTGATTGAGGACACCTTACAGCAGTGGTGTTTCACCTTAGTTTTATTCAAAGCAGACTCCATGGAAAGATCTGTTTAACCCCTGGCCAAACTTCCTACCTCTCATGAGGTTATCATTCCTTCCCTAAAGAGGTTATAGGAGTCTTCTCTGAAATCCCCTAGGAATTGCTTCAATGACTGCCAGAGATAATGGCCAGAGCATGGCTAATAAATGTTCGTAGCAAGGTCTCCCACATCTGGAGCAATTGTTGACAAGAACATTCAGTACTCTGCTCTGGTTTCCAGGTGAAGCTGAAGATAATAGGTGTCTAGCACAATTAGGAATTCTATTTATCTTTCTTTATAAGACAGTGTGGTAATCTGTTCATGTATAAAAACTATAAAAGGTAACCTTTAACTTTCTTCAGTATGGAATATGCTTGTACAGTAGACCTCTTTAGAATGTTCAGAATGTTTGGTGCAAGTATTTCTCTTTATTCTTTGCTACATTTACTGTTGTAGTTTGAGTGGGATTTTATATTCTGAAGCTATTATCTACATACTGTTGGACAGCTTAGACGGTGTGTGGGTGCTCCTAATAAAGTAATATTTCACTTCAATGTGGTGCAGTGTTTACTTTCCACATTTTGGTAGTAATTAAGTGAAGTGAGCACCCACTTCCATCTTTATCTCTATACTATACTCCTACTAGGTGCTGCTAAGAGTGGGGAGCGAAACCTGGCCCTAGATTAAGTGAAAATAACAAGAAAAAAAGAGCTGTGAATTAGTTCTACTTTCCACCAAGATTCTGAACTCTGCGGATCATGTGCTGAAGAAAATGTATCTGATCTATGGGAGGGGTGCAGTGAGCTGCATCCCGCCACATCACAAGGCCATGTGCGCGATTGCTTCCGGGACTATGTTGAACACACTTAGGCAGTGTGCCACCCAGCGTAAGTGTCTTTTGCGTGCTGCCATTTTGAAGACTGGCCTTCTGATACATTATGCTACTACGGAAGTTGTTGTCAAGGTGGTGAGCCATCCTACACAGATTTGTTTTGTGTGTAGATATATCTGAAGACTTTGAATTTCATTTTATCGACTGCAATTGCTTGCTGCCATTTTTGTAGACACTGCTGATTTTCAGTCAATTATTTCAAGTGTATATCTGGTGTGAATGTTTACATGGTATGGCCAAATTTATGAACTACATTTTTATGGTATTTCAGAAAAACTCATAAAGGACTTCAAGTGGTTACTGTACAGCATCATAATTAAGTACATAAAGATTATTCTTTTGCTATGAATGTTACGTGTGACAATTCACCACCTTCATTTTTATGGGACCAAATCAACCAAGCATCAATTGGAAGAAATGGCTTAGACATTATAAGAATTATATGCTAGCCATCAACGGAGCCTTATTTGAGTCAGACAGAAAGAAGGCGTTGGTTTCGAATTTAATTGGATATGAAAGAGATCTTTGAGCATTTATCTCCCCTACCACCTTCACAAGGAGTGGATGGCAGAAATTATGACTGAACCACTTTCATAGTCAATCCAAAGCGTCTGTAAAGCAGAAGAACCACGTATTGCTCTTGATTTAACTTTTATAATAGGCATCAACATATAAATGAATCTGTAGACTCCTATGTATCTAAGTTAAGAGTTTTGGCTATGGATTGTGCATTTATGGTAGAGGTGGATATGTATATAAGAGATCAGTTAGATATTTGTTTCTCAAATTAAAAATCAAAATCAGAAGCAGGTTTAAAGTTATTGTAATCCTCCTTTAATAGACACAATTGACATAGCTAAAAGTGTTGAACAGTCTACTGGCTCTTTTTTAACTATCAATGTGGATATAGCTGTTTCAGAGACAGCTGCAGTGTCAATGAAGGACAGAGCTAGCAAAAAAAAATCGAATCAACAAAAGAATACTTCAACACACTGGTCATATAATATGAAAACAGGGTGTGATTGCTGTTGGGCACAAAAAACGAAAAATCACTTGTTACAATTTAACACTTGTTCTGTTAGGAGTAAAGAATGTTTTACGTGTGGAAAGACTACTCACTTTGGCAATGTATGTATGTTGTTACAGGAAGCTAAGTATAATGAGGAACTGGTAGAGGAGAATGTTGTGCTTTGTGTGGTACAATCCACAGTTGAAGATGTGGATGAGCTTACTGGAGTACTTGATAACAGTAGTATGGAACAGTGTGATAGTTTAACTGTTAACAATGCACATTAGAAAGTCACAGTTACATTACAGAGTAACTACATACATTGCATATGTGAGAAGAACAATGACTGGTGGGCATGAAGGTGCTTGGAGGTACTACAGAAATATATTGCATTTCTATTCACTACTGACACTGAATATGTAGAAATGTGAGTTTCTGTAAGACATCTGACAGAGGCTCAGGGGTACAGGGGTACAAAAAGCACATAAGTCAGTCCTCGGTACACCACACAGTCCCGGATCCCTCTCCCACAACTGAAGTCCTCAACTGACCACCAGAACCTAAGCGGCACACAGCACCATACTCATCCTCAGCATCTTGGTTCCTATGCAGCAATTAATACTGGTAGGGGCCCCAGACATTTTGAGGATGATTACGAGGCGGCATAAGGTCATAGTAGGCATCTAAATGCATGTTACAATATGTCATGTCTGCTTGCAATTCTGCTAATGTAGGCAAAGGTCCCTTGTGTGGACAGCAAGAGTTCTCCCTCAATCCAGATCTAAACAGTTGGGCCAGAGTATAATATGCCCTATTAAGGTATTTGAAATGTACCAGCCAGTGGAGGCCATTCAGAGGTACAGTGCTGGTCACCTAGAAGCAATAAGTCTAATGCCTCTAGGTGATATCAATGCCTAGTTCCGTTTGCCATTCCTGACATGCCTTAGAGGTACCGAGCTTCTTACCGCTCGTTGGGCTGGGTGGGGGGTAGGGGGGCTGATTGCAACAAATATAATATGAGAGCGGGGAGCGGGAACCTCTGGAGGTGCATTCGCATTGCCATCCAATAAGGTCTTCAATGCATGACGGGCCCTATAGTACTGAAATTGTTTGTGGCTTAATCTGTTTCCAATCACGAAGCACCTTGTCTTCAAAGAAGTCACCCACGTGCAGTAAGCCTAGTCCTTGCAAGGACTCTAGCATTGCACGCTCCTGACCAAGAGGGAACCAGCTGCACCACTTCTAGGGCAATCATGGAGAGTAGAGCAGGGGCACACACTGCATGTCTATAAGTTTCTTTAAAAGTTACCTTGTAGTGCCCACAGGGTATATTATGTGATAACGTCACGCCAGCTTGTCAAGTAAAAAAGTGGGAGCGACTAAGGAGCTGCCCCATCACGTTCCAACCAGAGATGTGGCAGATCGGGTTGGCCGTGTAACCAGAAATACGCAAACATGGCCTGGGCCGCCTGGTAGTAAATTTCTAAATTGGACGCATTGAGGCCGCCAGTCAAATAAGGTAGAATGAGTATATCCCACTGTACTTGCAGCTGTTTCCAGCCCACGCCAGTTGAGACATCAGTGATAGCAGATTGGATCAATGCATTTGTCAATAGTATTGGCATATTCATGAAGAGGAAAAAAAAGCGAGAAAGCCCAACCATCTTCATGATGGCTATCCAGCCAATAAGGGGGAGGAGGAGGCAAATTCAGCAATCTACTGCATCCACGAGGCACTGCAAGCTCGCAGATTTTCAAAAGTGTGTCATCAGCATATGCTGAAATTGTTAAATTGTAGTTTGGGAAATAAATGGCGCAATGGGCATGATATTCACAGAGTGCACAAGCCAGGGGCTCCGTAACCAGGGCATATAACGGCGGAGATAGAGGGCAACCCGGACGTGTGCCTCTGGTGATAACAATTGGTTCGGATACCAGGCCATTTACTCATGCGAGCGGACAAGTTTCAGGAAAATCTCACCAACACAGATAGCATAAATTTCCATTTAACAGTCTCAAAGGCTTTTTCAGCATCTAAAAAAATAGCAGCTGCGCAGACAGCAGCATCAATGCGGGAAATAACGTCAAAGAGGGTCCGAAGATTATAATTTACTGATCATCAAGGTATGAAGCCTGATTGTTTCTGACCCACTATACCGGGGAGTAAAGGTGCAAGCCAACTAGCCAAAATCTTCGCGAATAGCTTTGTATCCATGTTGAGGAGTGTTAGCGGCCGATAAGATGAACACTGATCAGCTGGCTTACCAGGCTTAAGCAAAGTAATCAATAATGCTTCACGCATGGTTGAGGGTATGCATCCATTGCATGCCATCTCCCCGAAAAGGATGACCAAATGAGGGATAAGCTTATCCTGAAAGGCATTATAAAAAGCAACCCTTCACATCCACGTGCCTTACCACTAGGCTTGAATTAACGCCGCAATGATCTCCGCAGGACAAAGAGGTTCCATGAGGCACTCCCTATGAGAATCAGATAACCACTTCATAGCGATTTGCTCGATATAGTTGGTTGGGGCTTGTTCATTGTAGGGAATTTGTGACGTATACAAGTCAGCATAGTAGGTTCGAAACCTTTCTACCACCTGCGAAGCCCTATGCACCGGTATCCCCGGTTCGTCCATTACAGACAGCACCTCATCATTCTCGGGGCCACGTCTAATGAGAGCAGCTAAAGTTGCACTTGGCCTTTCACCTTTCCCATAAACGCTAGTGATAGCGTATTTGTCTAAGTGTGTAACCTCATCATGTTCTTAGTCATTATATTTTTCTAGCGACATGTCTATCTGTCATAGTATCACTTCATCTGCTGTTTTCTCATGCACTTGCTCCAGGTCGCCAGCTGGGATCGTCATTTTTGCAAATGGCCACGAATAGACTGAAGCACACCAGCGTGCTTTGAAAAAGTTGCCCCTTGGATGTAACTCTTAAAGGATTCCCACATAGTGAAAAATTCTGCAACAGGGCTCATGTTAGTGCAAAAGAATTAATCTATTGTATATGCCAGGTCTTCTTCAAAAAATGGTGGGTCGCACAAGGAATGTTGTGGGAAACGCCAGGTAAACACACGTACATGTAGGCCGGTCAAGTCCAGAACCAGCAGAACTGGAGAATGGTCAGAGTAGGTGTGAGGCAAATGGTCGCACTCTAGACAGCAGACCTCGTGAAACAAGCCAATAATCAATGCGCATGTGTATATCATGGGCAGTTGAATAACGAGTGTAGACTCTACCCTGTGGCGAGCAATAACGCCAGATATCCACCAGGCCATTCTTGTCAGACACCGCCGCTATGGGCCCCAGGAACGATCTAGATCTGGATTCTGCACACAATTAAAATAACCCCTTCAAATCTGAGCCATGCTGCCATAAGTGGTCAATCTAGCCTTCAGTGTGTAACAGAACTGTGAATCATCCTCATTGGGTCCATAGACCCCCCACCAGCAGTACCTCGAAAGAGCCTTTGTGACAATGTGCCACCACAAAACGACCAGATATACACACTCTTCCTGCAGCTTGATCCCCGAACCACGGCGAGACAATATATGCAATACCATTACAATGTAACACAAAAATAGCTCACTCAAACTGTATAGGGCATATTATGCAATACAAACCACAAAAGCATATATTGTCTTGAAGTTATGATCTGAGCAAGCAAGACATATGCATTAGTCCGGTTCTTCAAGTTCATGTGAAGACATTTTATCTTCATCCGTCTGTTGCGTCGATCCATGGCGAGTTCTGGAGGAAAACTGCCACTTCAGAAACTGCTTCTTACTCTTGGGGTCAATACAAATTTCTGATTTCCCATCAACTGTAACGCGTAACCGGGCTGGGTAGAGCATTGCATAATCAAACTTAAGTTTCCTCAGTTTTATCTTCACTGTCAAGAACTATCTCCTCACCACCTGCACATGTGGTGTAAAGCCTGAGAAAATTGATAGTTCCATGCCTTCATATCTAAAAGACTGGAGTTCCCTGGAAGAGCGTAGTGCTGCGTCACAATCTCTATAATTTAGGAGTCTCGCAATGATGGGATTAGGGCGGGCTCCCAGCACCAACACCAAACAGCGATAAGCCTGTTCAACTACGAATAGGTCGGAGAAGGTTTCACGCCCCAGCAAGTCTATGAGGAGTTGCTCCACAAAAGACTCCATGTTGCCTATCGCCGTAGACTCAGTAAGACTGATGATTCATAAATTAATCCGCCAAGACTGGCTTTCCAATTCTTAAGCCTTCACTTATAGCTCTGATATGGACTTTTCAAGTTGCTTCTGTGCCTCAGCTGATGCTGCACGCTCATCTTTGATGTCCAACACCCGCCTTTCCTCCATAACGAGATACTCTGCATGCTTATCGATACGTTCCAACATCCTGTCCATTTTACAGGAAAGCTAATCAATCTTTGCATCAATTTTGGGGTGGCTAAGCTGCATCGTTGTGAGGATTTGGCAGAGGTCACTACCCATTTCAGTTCCTGAGGTGTCCCGATCAGACACAGCAGCCGGTGAGGTTTCTTCACAGGTTACAGTAGGTGCTTTATGTTGCTCAGACTGCAGCTTGGCCTGGGTCTTACGCGCCTTCCCCATTGTGGATGGCGTGACAGGTCTCGAGATCACAGTCGAAATTAGGAGATGAACACAAGGTGTGCGCCAGGCTATAAATTAGACGGAAAAGCATGTTGCGGGGTCCGCCCATCACTATAAAGATAGGTGACAATCTAGATTGACCCAGGATCGTTGCCAGCTGATATGCAGGCCTAAAAAAAATCTACTCCACCACTCGCTACGGCGAGTGACAATTTACCAGTTGAAGGTATGTTTAGGACCTACGGGTCCTTTCTGCCGAGAGAACTTGAGGCTGAAAGGATCAGGAGTTCTGTTCATTCAGAAATGAATGAGCGATAAAGATGCCTTTAAATCGTGTTTTATTTTGACCCATTTCTTTTCTGTTCATGGACAGAGGTCAAATGTCAGTTTGCCTTTTTACTAAGTGCAGCTTGTCTTATCCTGAAAAATAGTGTTTACCGTTTTTTTTTACGATTTTGTAAAGTGAGCTTTTTGACAATCATTTTGCGACAAAGGGCTTTAGGATGTCAGGATTTTTTTTTTTTATAACACACAACATTTAAATAGCTTGCAAATAAACAGTGCAAATATTTCAAAATAGATAAAGAATTACAAATGCACTTTTTTGTTTTTTGGTAATTCAGAAATGTGATGAAAAGATTTACATAGAAGCAAACCAAGGTGATGTCCAAATGACTATTATTTGCAGATACTCGATTGCCAAACATTACTGTTTGAACACTATATAGTTTTATCAGTAAAACCGCATGTCACTTAGAAATTTTGTGGCTATTGCAATATAAAATACACTGGTTGGAAATGAAAGTGCGCTACCACTTCATGCTTCAGTTACATCTTTATTAAAAGTGATAGTTCTGATTAGAGAAACCGTCTTGCCCCACCTCAATGGCAATGCTGTTAATGGGTTGTATGGCACAACCACGCAAGCTGGAACCACGCATGCCTTAACATTGCGGTTGGAACCACGACTGCATCTTTTCCGCCCATATCTTTACCACACATGCCCTCACAACAAATTTTGTTGTAAAAGCATGCTTAGTAAAGTGATATGTGGAAACAGCATGTGTGATTGTGTCTTACAACCCTCCCCTCAACCTAAAAATTACCACGGACCCCACTCCCCCGCCCTGAGGCCCAAAACTACCCCACCCATAATAAATAAACCACCCATACACCCCCACTCGCCTTGTGCCCTAAAACCTTCTCCCACTGCTAATAACTAAAGTACCCCGACCCCCACCCACCCTAAGCCCAAAAAACAAATACCCCAACCCCTGCCCCCATAAACGAAACTACCCCAACAACACCCACCTGCCCGAGCCTTAAAACCTTCCCCCACCCCTAATAAGTAAACTACCCTGATCCCCCACTCAACCTAAAACAAAAAAAAACTAGCCCCACCTCTGCCCCGAAGAAGTAAACTACCCCGACATCCCCCACTCGCCCTAAGCCCTAAAACCTTCCCCCACCACTAATAGGTAAACTACCCCTGGTTTAGCACATGCGTGGTTAAGGCAGAAAAAATAGCAGTCGTTGTTCAGGCAAGCGCTGTTCTGTTTGCGTGATTACGGCCTGTGTGGCTTCAGCCACGTTGTAAAGGCCGTTCCCCTTGTTAATGAACCAAGAGCAGGGCCACTGAAATTATGCAGCGATACAGGCCCAAATTATGTGGGAGGGTTGATTAAATTATGTGGCTAGGAAAGGCAAATTATGCAGCAAAATGCAACACATTTTTCAATTATATTACATCATTATTTTGTCATTTTTAAACCTGGTAACGTAACTGGCCATTGCGTGCAACTCATCAGTACATTTTTCAGAAAGGTGACCCGTCCAGTTTTGCAAAGGGCCTTTCGCTGCACAGCAAGACATGCTGTCACATATTTACTAACTTTACCCATTTGAACTAGAATTTATTTATTTTTTAATCTGTAGATTATGCAGCAGATAATGGATTATGTGGCAAATACATCAAAATAATAATTATGCAAAAAACACTGTGGCTAAACAAGCACTAAACTCCAGTGGTCTTGACTAAGAGGGAAGTCAGGGGTCACGTGTATCCTAGATTTGTATTATATATGGATCAAACATTCAGGCCCTGATTTCAAGATTGGCAGTAAATGCCGCCTACCGTCGTAGCAACAGCCGCCAAAAGACCATCGCCGCAGCTAACAGCCGTCCGCCAAATTATGGCCACAGCTGGATTTCCGCCACAAGAAGGGCAGAAATCCGTCAGTGGCCATACTGGCGGATGGTGTTAAGGTAGCGCTGCTACAACCAGAAGCGCCACGCCAGACGACCGCAGCCAGACGCATTATGAAAAATAGTACGGCCTGGCGGTGTTCTGTTGGCGGGCGCTGCTGGCGGTAGCAGCGTCCCACCCCGTCCCTTGCCGGAAGACCCCTGGATGCAGGTAAGTTGGGTTTCCGACAGTGAGGGGGGTTGGGGGGGGGGGGGAGGGGTGTGTGTGTGTGTGTGTGTATGCGAAGGTGTGTTTGAATGGAAATGTGAATGCGTGTCAGTGTGAATGTGTGTACGAATGTGTGCGAGAATAAATGGATGTATGCGTGAATGAATGAGTGTATGCCTGTGTGAGTGAGTGTGTGTATGCTTGGTGCGTGTCTGCGAGTGTGCGTGTATGGGGGGGGTAGAGGGATTTAAATGGGGGGGTGGATGGAGGGGTGTGGGGGGCTCCTACCGGTGACAGGGAAGGAATTTCCTGTCACTGGTTGGGCCTACCGCCATAGTTTTCGTGGGGTTGTGAATGCCATGAAAACCATGGCGGTAGGCAGGGTCATGATGCCGCCAGCAGTACAATATCGGCCGCCATGCTGGAGATTCTTATCTCCGACACGGCGCCTGCTACTGCCATGGTGGTCAGTATGGTAAATTGGCGGGTTGGCTGCAGAGTAGAGCTAAAGCAGCTATGCACTTGACTGCACGATGAAGCAGGATAATGAAGGATGTTTAGAAACGTCCGGAGGAGCTTGCCTAACAAGCAGCCGTCTTTGGGCCAGACAGACTCCACCCCCTACAATGTCAATGTTTTCATTATGGGCGTAGATTAAGAACCCTACATTCTACAGATGTGTATGATTTTTGACAATAGTAGGAAAATGTAGGTTATGGCGAACTCAGGTTCTCAATTTACTACATTATCTGATATTTATTTTTTTATAGGAATTGAGTTAACTAATGTCTGGAACCTAATGATGTCCGAATAATTGTTTTGAGGGAAAAAAAAAAAAAAAGGAGATGGAAATGATTGGTCATTATATTTTTCAAATTAGTTTTCTTTGCAGCTCAACATTAGGCAAAGTATATGTGGCAACTGATGAGCAAACAAATTTCCGGGTGGAAACATCAGGGTAAACTTGGTATGTCATTAAATTCTAATGCAAATAAAAATCCAGAGTATCATAGAACAGATGAATACATTGTCAAGGAACTGACATACAAGGATAATCAATTAGAAGATTTGTTAGGTCCTCACTAAACTGTATTCCGGGATGCGTTAATTAAAGTTAAAGGATTTTTACATCACATTCAACTGAAGCATAATGTTTGTCCTGTTCAAACACAAACTTCACCATGTTCCTCTTTCTGTTAGAAGTGAATTATTGGCTATGCTGAAATACATGTGTAAGGACGGTACCATTGAAGCTGTGGATGCTGCTAAGTGGGTGCCACCCATTGTTTTGGTAAAAAACAAAATGGCAAATTTAAAATGTGCTTGGATCTCAGCTCTGTTAATTAATAGATTGTTGTTGACCATCATCCATTACCACACCTTCAAGAAATGTTTGCAACATTAGATGTGCCAAATTCTTTACTTCAATTCAGTTAATGACAGTTTATCATCAAACTGAATTGATTTCCCATTAAATCACCACTTTCATTATACCTGATGGCGCATTTAGATACACCAGAATGTATCCGATCTTGCTTCTCCTGCCTGGGTGTTTCAGAAACATACGTTTTCCCTGTTTGGTGACATTGATGGGGTAGCTGCGTTTCAAGATGACATTCTGGTGTATGCTAATTTGTTGGATAATCAATATCAAATCTTAAAGTATAATCAATTTTGAGTGAAAAAGGTATGACTGTTCAACTAGATATACATTTTACTTCAGATGCAAAAAAATTGTTGAGTCATACGATTTCAGAAAAAGGCATTTCACCAAAGAAAGCTTTGTTGGATGCTATGGAGTCCATTCAGGTGCTTAAGGACAAGGATCAGTTCCGATCATTCTTAAGAATGTGTGACTGTTACTCTAAAGTTTCAGTGATATTGCATTACCCTTCCATTTATTTTGTTTTTCAAAAAAGGTACTACATTTGTAAGGGAGAATGAACAAGAAGATGCTTTTCCACTTTAAAATTGGAGATTGTTAATTCTTCTACTTTGTCGTTTTCTTCTACGGCTTTGAATGTCGTAACTGTCAACGCCAGAGCCACTGGTCAATGTTCTCTTTTAAGTCAATGCAAAGGATATTTGTAATGCACTATTGCCTTTACTTTAAGACTATTAACTGCAGCTGACTGCAAATATTCGACTATAGAGGGTGTTCATGGGCAGTGGAACACTTCTGGACATATTTGTGGGGAAAAATGTTTCAACTTTGAAACGATCATAAGCCTTTTATTTCTTTGTTTTCTAGAAATGGTGCAGGCAAAGCTTCTTCAAAGTTGGTCAGGAGTTTTGCTGAACTTTTTTAACACAACTTCGCAGTCACATATTTACCAGTTCATGTTAAATGTTAGGGCAAAATGTTTCTCCATATTATCAACGTGTGAGGAAAATTTTGTTGATTTGCAAAAGGTGAAAGAATGTGTTGTAGCATCTTTTGAAAATGCAGTCATGTCAGAGGGCCACATTTTGACCAAAGATGAATGGCTGTGGTTTACTCTCAAAGATGACATACCTATGGTGGTCAAATAATATACTGCTAATGGATGGCCTTCAGATAAATATTTATCTGAGGATATTCAGGTGTTCTGGAAAATTAAAGGTGAACTGTCTATTGACAATGATACTTTATCATTTTCAATATCCTAGCGGCACTAGGGCTCGTATTATTTTGATTGCACATAACGGACACATAGACCTGCCACTATTAAAATAAATACTGATATTGTTGATTTTTTTTAGAAGTTTCTTGTTGCGTCAGAATTCAGATAAAGTGCTGAAGATGTTGAAAACTGATCTACTTAATAGAATATTTACTGATGGACCTTGGAAGGAGTTGGCCATGGATTTGTTAGGTCCTTATGAAGGTATTGTTCAGGCAAGCTATTTGCTTTTGTCATTATTGACTACTTTTCCAAATGCCATTACAATCTATTGGGTTGACCCAGTGAACCTTAGGACCTAAGCAACAATTAGTACATTCAAACAAAGGTCAGGCAAGACCTTTGTGTGAATGTACTACTTTTACAAATGGGTAGAACTCAAGTAGATTGTGGAGTCAAAAACAGAAGAGGTTACAGCACCTTCTGGCAAGAATGTATCAGGAGGGAAGGCATTCCTTATTCTTATTCTCTTACATAAGATAATGGTGTTTATCAAGGTTACAGACTTATTTTTCTGAGGTGGAACTTAAACTTATAGCAGAATATGCCCCAAACATGAATGGTTTGATGGAAAGGAATAACAAAACTGTTGCTAAGGGCATTCAGCCTGGCATTCTATCCAGGATTCACGTGAAGACACACATCTCTGATCTTATTTGATCTTATCACTGTACTCCTCATTCTACCACTGGTTTTTGTTATTTCCTGTTCCTGAAAGGAAGGAAACAAAGATAGTGGCTGAATTCTAGTCAGTCAACTGACAATGTTTCCAGATTGTGTATGAAGGGCATGCATTCTAAGGCAAAAATTAATGCTGAAAATGTTCAAGTAAAGTCTACGGAATTGTGTCATATACCCACAAATTTGCAACTTCAAAAGTCAACTTCATTACATGTTGGGGACTGTTAAGATCGAAATGCCACAGATTTCTAAAATCCGAAAAGTTGTCAGTGTAGGGAAAACTTCAACACAGTTAAATAATGGGCCATGGTGGAGTTTTTCTAGGTTGGCTAAAGTTCATAAAAATGTGTATCATGATTCTGAAGAACTGTTTTTTCCAGATTTTGCTGCAGATTTTGAGACTAATGACATTAGTTTGTCTAATTATTCACAAACTTCTCTCGTCAATATTGAAAAGGTTGGCAGGCTGGGGTTACCAAATAATGGAATTTTAGAAAGGGATAAACGTTTTTTTTTTTTTTTTTGCTTTACGGTACTTTAGTTTATTGATTTTTGTTTTGTTTTATAAACTGAGGTGTGCTGTAACCTGTTCATGGATAGAAACTGTAAAGGTGACATTTAACCTTCTTCAGTATGGAATGTCCTTGTACAGTATTCCTCTTCAGAATGCTCTGTGTAATTCTCTCTTTATTGATTGGGTAATTTACTGTTGTAGTTTGAGTAGAGTTCTATATTCTGAAGCTGTTGTCTACATATCATTGCATAGTCCATGCACTATGTGGGTGCTCCTAATAAAGCAGTCTTATTTCAATGTGATGCAGTGTTCACTTACTACAGACAGAGGGTCATGGTTTGGAGGTTTTTGTTTTTTTAACAAGCTTCTTTTTAGCCTTCCATAAAGAGGAAGGTGTTTAAAGGTGGCATAAAGCTGGAACCACCAGGTACCAGCAGTCCTGCATGAGCCTTTGCCCATAAAATATCAAATATAATTGATGTCAGCATACAATGTATGGTAGGTTACAGGATCGTCTATCAGAGGAATCCTACATGACAGACTATGGAGAGATCATGGAAAATAAATGTTGTATCCTAAGTGAAAAGCCTGCATCTTCTCCTCAACTTTTGTGTTGGATGATATCCGTGCCAAGTGAGGACTTGCCTTTAAAGCAGGACTTACACATCAATGTCTTTTGTCCTAGGCCCTCAAATGTTCTCAAGGAACCACCATTGTTCCAGGTAATTATTGCAGTGCCGGAGGCAGAACAGGCTGTGGCAATGTAGGAAGGGAAAAATGACCTAAGGGCTAGTAAAACGGAAAATAATGAGAAAAAATAAGCTTCCACAGTAAAGGTACGGAGACTGTCTTCACCTTCCTCCTTTTTAAGGCCACGGACATCATAGGCTTGACCTCTATGTCAAATCCCACCTTGGTGTCAAAACTCAACAGCGATGCCTCAACATTGAGGGAGCTCTCAAAGGTCTACAGTGCCTCAACGCCAAAAGGATCATTAGCACGGCCCTCAAAGTTTAATATCTCACAGCCATGAGCAGCTGGAAAAAGAGTGTTAGTGGTATCACTACTCAGAGGGACACTACGGGGACCCCCAAATGCTTAAGGAGGAGATAATAAATCTTCCAAGCCTTTTTACTCAAACAGTCTCTTCTATAAAAAATAAAAAAAAGAATTAAAAAAAATATATATATATTCCACTTTCATCTTATCTCTAACATAAATGATTAATGCCCCAAACCCTTAGTGACGTCAAATTTTCAGGAAAACACTTTGTCAAGTGAACGGAGTAGTGTCAAGAAATATTTTCAGTCAAACTTAGCGCTCCAATTTGATTTCAGTGGATTTGTTTGAAAAATAAAAAACAGTTGCCTACTTGATGAAGTGTTCTTAAAGGAATTAGGTTTGAAAATACATTTTTTATCTATTTAAACTGTATTCAAGTAGACCCTACAATGGGGAGAAATTACACTTTTAATGAAGAAATAGAAGTAAAGTGCATGGGGAAAGAACACGTATTCAAATGGCAATTCAACCCGCAATCCCCCCCTCCTCCCAAGAAAAAGCTGGCCTACTGAATAAACAAGCACCCGTTTACTAGCAAATATATGAAGTAATTCTAGGCGGAAATCAATGATATTGGACAAACCTTGGTAGCTGTACAGCCTTGACATGGAAAGAGAAATAATCTTGGGCAGAAATGTAGCTGAAGTATTTACATGAATGATGTACATATTTCTGCTCCCACAAACTTATTTTCTGAATCAGTGAGGAGTCACGCCTAGTTTATATGCAATACTCACATCGAAAGATACAACTTTCATGCTTATTTTATAATCTTCTGATGTTGCTAAATGTATTCCTTACACCAACAAACTGAATATCTGTGGGTATTACCATTGTTGAGGAATGGGAAGGGCATCATAACCCACTAAGTTTTATCACAGGTGAGTCATGGCCCCTCCTGACACTCAACAATGTCAATAAAAAGCATGTTACACTGTGCACCTCTACGTATAGTATTTATGCCTTGCCAAAGAAAATAAGTGTGGCCAAATAAGTTACTGAAATAAAGCTAAAAACCTAAAAATAAACACACCTTCACTCCTATACTACTACACCACAAATACCAAATTCCCCATTATTACCACACTACAGTGGCTTACTCCCTCCCTACACTAAGCAGTAGTAATAATACCATATTAAATTCTGCACATCTACTACTTATGTGATTGTGTGCTTTACTGCACAAGCTGTAGTGGTATAACATTTCACAGTAAACTACAGGTTTCATCATCATAACGAAAAAACACCTAAACACACTGGAGAGCATTATCAGGGCCACTTGGAATAGGCAGCAAATATATCTAAATTATGTGGCAAAAAGGAACATTATTGCAGTACATTCACTAGCAGTATCATTTTCATCCATTTATGCTAGAAACGTGTTTTGAGAAATCTGAAAACTATGTCATATATTATATGAGAGCGTAAATCCACAATAATCTATTGGCTTCAGTGCTTAATTTGAGCCTCTGGTTGGAGGTAGAGCCCACCGGCACTCTTTATGGAGGAGGCCCAGACCAGAAAGGCTGTAAAGTGGGAAAGAGGGAGAAAAAGATAGAAAACAGTGATAAAGGGAAAAAGCAGGGATGAAAAAGAACCTGCAAGAGTGAGATAAAGGGGCATGGAGAGTATGTTGATGAAAGTAAGAGGCATACGATGAAATCAAGACTGTACATTCTTAGTATTCAGCAACCCTGATACTGGCCAGCAGCACCAGCAGGATTCTAACAACTATTTGGGCCCGAGCACTTATCTTTACAATTTGAGCACTAATTGGCCCTCACCATGGTCTACTGTTTTATCAGAAATGTATTAATGAAAGGTAAACCTAAACATTTATATTTCAGTCAGTGCCAATTGTTTGCTGCACTTTGACATCCAATGTACCCAGCATCATGATTGCAATGCAATGGTAGCACACTGGTTTTATATGCTGTTTAGTAGTCCTTTTGAAAGGTTTAGTTCAAAAAATATATATTCAGTGATCCTAAATGCAAAACGCAGTCCTGCTGTCTGATCCTTCTTGGGTATTTAAAATATATATCTGTAGACTATATTCCTTGCCCCCGTTCAGCTTGTGGCACATTTTAACAGGAAAACAAGGAATGTACTACAGCCAGTAAACACTATAATCAATTGCCACCTTTTAAAACGTGACTTGGCCTGCATTTTATTGGTTTAGACAGAAACTGGAAACCAGTTATCAATGGTCAGTAGCACTCTGTAGCCCAAGACTATGGTGCCCCCAAACACTTCTAATAACATCTCAGTCAACTCACATGAGGCTGCAGTGTTAGAAATCTGATTGGGGAGTGGGGGTAAGAGCATACAGAAAGGAGTCATTTTGTTGTGTTTGCAGCAGTTACCATTTGGTGGCTGTAAAAACAATAAGGCTTGTGAAAGCCTTCTTACATAGCCTACTGAGATGGTGTTCTTGAGCCCCTTTGCCCCATAAAAAGTACTTACTTCCTTCAGGAATCCAACAGACTTGGAATCTTTATTAGTCCTTCTTTGTATCAGTGTGGTTTCATGATAGGTCAAAAGCAGTATGCCACTGACTCAGTTCATTTTCTTTGACCTAAGCAGTACAAGACCAGTCACTGCAGATGTCATGGGCTCTACGTGTCATTTTCTGCATACCTTGGTTGACAAGGTGTAAAAATGTATACAATTTTGGGGTCATCCCCATACGACTTTTTTTGAAAGAACTAAAACTTCAAAGCAATCTTGATTTCAAGCAGCAATCACTGAATACTGCACATCACAGTAAGCTTATATCCCCAACTCCACACATTCTGTCTGACCAACACAATCTAAAGATATCTTTTATACTGTGTGGCATCATAGACTGTCATAGTGAGTTTTTCAAGACCAAACCATGACAAATGATCACTATGAAAAAAAAAACAAGTTCCCCAGTAGGCAACCTCTCCACTAGACCACACATACTTAGTGTAGATCACCCCACCAAGCTACTTTTACCTGTAACCGGTCCAAAAACAGTTGCTGCAGCAGGTCTTCCCAGAACAGCATTGGTCTATCCAGGAGTCGCTGACACACAATTTCCCAGTTTTGACTCATAGATTCACTGGTGAGCAGCTCCCACACTGCATCCCGGATGCCTGCTAGGCCCTTCAGGCTGTTGACATACACTAGAAGAGTTGTAATCCCAGCTTTTATATCTTCATTGCACCTACAAAAAAAGGGTCAGCACATTTTTAGTAAGAATCTGTAGCCTTGCCCCAAATTCCATATATTAAAAAAGACCTCAAAGGAAAAGCCAGTTTAATTTAAAAACATTCATGTGTCCACTATGCAACTCCTGAAAACTGCCTTTGTGTCCCTGCTTTTGCACATTTATGTGGTCAAACATTGTTCTCTGTATGGTTTTATTATTTCATATCTAAGAAAAGCTTCATTTATGTAAGATAACTTAGTGATTTAATAAACTGCTGTAAAATCTAGTTACAAACTTTAAGTACGAGGTTGGTAGCTCGGTTGTGTAAAATGCACCTTTCCTACATCTGTATTCATAAATATATGATATCACTGTTTATTTTCAGAACTCTGAAACTGTGTACCTATATTTATGCTAGATCAATAATGTTAAAATATTTACTGTACACATTCGAAGTCAGGATTGTTTAGTGGTCTGAAACTATTATTTATAAAGATCTGTGATTCTCAATCTCTCTTTATTTTAACACTGGGCTCACTTAAGCAGCACTTACTACTGGATTATCAATATTTATTTATTTATTCCATGCACAATCAGCAAAACTCAAAAACACAGTTTTAATAGGCAATTAACCACCAGATTGTTTTGAGAAAAATAAACTGTTGAGGAATTTTTATATGTGTATTTCACTTTGAGAAATAGTAGGTACATAGCCTGACTTCAGCAAAATCTTCCAATCAAATCTAAAACACAATGGGAAGAATCACTAATAATTAATCAGCCCAGAGGAGCACAAATACTTTGAGTTTAACCTGGTACACTGCAACAAAATTATTGAATGTCAACCACAGTTCTCTCTTGTGAAGGAATGTGAACAAAGTAACAAAACAAAACACCAACACCAAAAACAAAACACCAACACCAACAGGTTCCAGAAATGAGGGGTATTTATACAAAAACAATGACAAAGGCAACAGATTATATATATATATATATATATGTGCACACACACACACACATATATATATCAAAGCAATAGCCTTTCAGACTTAGGGTGACACAAATTATGCAAAAAAAAAACAAAAAAAAAAACAAGAAGAGAACTCTGGGTACTTCCCATGTTTGGGTGGAGAGCAGCTCCAACAAAGAACTCTATAACACCAGCAACACTCTAAATGTCAGTTTGAAACTTGTTAAGCACAGGATTAGCACAGTGCCATCCACCCAAGCTAGAAAGGGACACAGTCTTTTGTTATCGATACAGCCAGGTCTTCAAGCCTAGGACTGGCACAGTGCCACCCACACCAGACTCTAAAGTGACAAAAAGCTTTCACCACTCCAGTCATAGCATTACAGCTTTGGATTGGTAAAATACCATGAAAGCCAACATGGAATGAGCAAAAGCAACCCGCTTACACGCATTTTTTATTTCTATACAAAAAAAGCACCCAATTTAAATTTTTGATGGCTACACCTACCTGTGGATTCCTCACCAAAAGAATTCTCCCCTCGTGCCAGCCTCGACGGAAATTTCTTCTAGCTCTGCACGTCGACGATGACGTCACAATCGCCCGACTCCACGCGACGCCGTATGACGTCATCCAGGCAATAAGAAGCCCTCATCGACGTGCAGACGTCAGTTCCCTTTTTTCCGTGCCCGAGTAACGGTTAATTCTTCAAGGCTCACAGGGAGCTACTGTTTCGGACGACGGTTACAATGTCGCCGCCAAGGAAATCAAGCTTTAAACCGTGTAACCAGTGCGGGGGTCGGATGTCGGTTACCGACCCCCATGAGAATTGCCTCTGGTGCCTTAGCTCCGACCATGAGGTCGAGTCATGCGGCTCTTGTCAGCGCATGAACCCTAAGGCACTTAAAGAGAGGGAGGCGAAATTGTTCTTGGCTCGATCCAAGAAAAAGAAGGAGAGACGTCATCGGAGGGAGTCTTCTTTGAGATCCTCGAGATCTCATCACCATCATATTGACTCTCGGCGCCGTCACGGATCTCGGCGCCGATCGAGCAAGGGACGGTCTAGATCGAGATCGGCTTCTCCGTCAGCTCGGTGCCGTCCGATGTGGGAGATTAGCCCGACCGTCACCTCTCCACCTCCTACGACCCCGACGTCCCTGGGTCGGTCTTTGAGGTCGAGCCTCCCCAGAGGCCAGAAGGTTCTCCTGGCCAGGAGTTACCTGGACCTTCTTCGGCATCTATGCCGGCGCAGCAGCAATACCCGGCTTTCCCGACTCCGGGAACGGACCCTGCGGCGTTCTTAAACGCCATGTTTAACATTTTTACTTCCATGGCGCCGGGGGGAAGTCAAGCAGGTCCGTCTGGCCCTTTGGCCTTTAATTTGGGCGTTCCGGCTTCTTATAAATCGAAGCCCTTCACTCCATTTTTATCTGCTGCACCTGAAGCGGCGCCGATGCCCTTGATGTCGCCCAGACCGACTACACCTGCTACGGCGCCGTTGGATTCGCCTCGGATCCGATCCACAGTTAAGAAGCCTGTGGAGCCGGAGGGTCCGGCTTCGGACGGATCCGAGGTTCGGCGCCGATGGAGATCTTCGACGTCGGCCGACGCCTTATCGACGCCAGGTCTGGAGTCAAGGCTTTGATCCAGACGTCTGGCTCTGCGGCTATTGGAGGAGGAAGAGTATGCAAGACAGCACCTGGAGGAGGGTGAAGTTTTGGAGCCCTCTGGAGACTTCCAGGGTCTGGATACAGCCAGTGGCTTGGATACTTCCCCGGAGTGGGATCTAGCTTCCCCCGGGAGAGATCACTGAGGAAGCAGCTTCATTCCACGCTGTTATTCGGAAGGCTGCAGACTTTTTAGACCTTCCCCTCCCTACTGCGGAAGTCAAAAGAAATCTGTTGACAGAGGTTTTGCACCCAGCTTCTGCATCTGCTGAGCCTCTATTGCCCTTTAATGAGGCGCTGCTGGACCCCATTAAGGACATCTGGATGAAACCTGTGTCTACCACTGCTGTCAACAGGGCGGTGGCTCGTCGCTATCGGGCGGCACCAGGTGATCCGGTGTTTCTCTCCAGACAACCAACACCGGAGAGTTTAGTGGTACAAGCCTCATGTTCGTCCAGATCCTCTCCTGGCTCGTTTCCTAGAACACCTGCGGACAGGGAATCAAAGAAGATGGACCATACTGCAAAAAAGACCTTTTCATCTTGCAGTATGGCTTTAAAGTCATCCAATGCGACCTGCATATTGGGGCGTTACATCCATGCCCTTATGAAGGAAGCGAAGGGCCACCCTAATTTGTCCCAGGAGATGTTGCAGCTACTGGCGGATGCTCAAGCGGCAGCGACTCAGGTGATCCAGTCAGGATTGGACACTTTAGACTCGGTGGCTAGAGCTATGGGCACGACCATAGTTTCTAGGCGACAGTCTTGGCTGCGGACATCTGGCTTCTCATCTGACGTGCAGGCAACTCTTCTCGATCTACCCTTTGATGGCGAGAGGCTGTTTGGTACAAAGGCGGATTCTGCTCTGGAACGTTTTAAGGAGAGCAGAGCTACTGCGAGATCTTTGGGGCTTCAGTCTTGTGCCTCATCCTCATTTAGAGGTTTTAGGAGGTTTAAAGGATTTGGACGTGGCTCCTCCTTTCGTGGCAGATTTCAAGGACCGCAACAGTCTGCTTCCACCCTGCCATACAGATCTTTCAGGGGCAGGGGCAGAGTCCGCACAAGAGGAGCCACCCAGCAGCACTCTGCCTCTTCCTCGGGAGGGGTGCAGCAAGGAAAGCAGCCGTAGTCCTCCTCCACTCCCTGTCCACTTGTCTCCGGTAGGTGGGAGACTTGCCCATTTTCTTCCGATGTGGGAGGTTATAACATCGGACTCCTGGGTCATCGATATTGTGAAGAAGGGGTACGCGCTTCCCTTTCGGGAATTCCCTCCTACCTTCCCTCCCCGCCCATCCTTCTGTTCGGAAGACCATCTTCTACTATTACAGCAGGAAGTATTTTCCCTATTGGCAAAAGGTGCGATAGAGTTGGTTACCGAGCAGGAGAGGGGTCAGGGCTGTTATTCAAGATGCTTCCTGATCCCCAAAAAGGATGGTCGGTTGAGACCGATTTTGAACTTGAGGGTTTTGAATTGGTTCCTTAAACTGGAAAAGTTCAAAATGCTGACCCTTTCACAGGTTCTTTTGGCGTTGAACGAAGGAGATTGGATGGTGTCTGTCGATTTGCAGGACGCGTATTTCCATATTCCGATCCTCAAATCGCACAGGAAGTATCTCCGGTTTGTGGTGGGATCGCAGCATTATCAGTTTGCGGTCCTCCCATTTGGTCTTACTTCAGCACCTCGAGTCTTCACAAAGGTGATGGCGGTGGTAGCGGCAGAGCTCAGAAGAAGGGGGATAGCTGTGTTTCCCTATCTGGACGATTGGATGATCAAAGCCAAGACTCCGGAGCTCGTGCGGCGTCACCTGCAGTCGACAACTCAGTTGTTGAACGACCTGGGTTTTTCAGTCAATGTACCCAAATCTCACCTAGAGCCCTCTCAACGCCTCCTGTTCATAGGGGCAGTATTGGACACGACATTGAATCGGGCCTTTCCTCCGCCCCAGCGGGTCCAGGACATTCAGGCATTGGTTCCAATGTTTCGAAATGGAGCGGTAGTTCCAGTCCTCAAAGTCCTTCGTCTGCTCGGTCTGTTCGCTTCTTGCATACTGTTGGTCACTCATGCACGCTGGCACGAGGGCTCTTCAGTGGTGCGTCCGCAGGCAGTGGTTTCAGCACAAAGGGGAACTCGAGGAGTCGATAAAGATCTCCAGAGACACTACAGTGGATCTTTAATGGTGGGCAGCGGTCGACAACCTGTCACAAGGAAGGCCGTTCTCGCTGCCCCCACCAGTGGCCACAGTAGTAACAGATGCTTCCACTCTAGGGTGGGGAGCTCATCTGGGGGACCTGGAGATCAAAGGCCTTTGGTCTCCGCTAGAACAGAGATTACACATCAATCTGTTAGAATTGCGGCCAGTACGTCTAGCTCTGAGGGCCCTCCTCCCTTCCATTCGCGGTCAGTCAATCCAGGTTCTAACGGACAACACTACTGCAATGTGGTATATAAACAAACAGGGAGGAGTGGGGTCGTATCTTCTCTGCAGAGAAGCTCTTCGACTCTGGTCCTGGCTTTAGGAACACAAGATCTGCTTGGTTGCACATCATTTGGCCGGAGTCCTGAACGTGGGTGCGGATATTCTCAGTCGGCGCAGCTCGGTCGACCACGAGTGGCGTCTTCATCCAGATCTGGTTCTGTATATCTACCGGATGTGGGGATATCCACAAATAGATCTTTTTGCAACTCAAGAGAATGCGCAGTGCTCGCTATTTTGCAGCCTCCAGTATCCGGTGCAAGGAGCTTTGGGGGATGCGTTTCAGATGTCCTGGAAGGGTCAGTTGCTTTACGCGTGTCCCCCCATACCCTTGATTCCTCGAGTTCTGAGGAAGATCCGCCAAGACCGAGCTCAAGTCATCTTAATAGCTCCGGACTGGCCAAGAAGGGTGTGGTATTCAGACCTTCTCCAACTCTCTCAGTGCCCTCTGCTCTGTCTCCCTTACAGGGTGGACCTCCTCTCGCAGTCGCAGGGGCAGATTCTACACCCCCACCTCCAGAGCCTGCACCTTCATGACTGGAGATTGAACGGGGCAATCAGAGTTCCTTTTCTCTCCCACCAGAGGTGGTGGATGTTATTTTATCGGCCAGGCGACACTCCACCAAATCAATCAATGCTAATCGTTGGGCTAAATTTGCATGCTGGTGTGGAGAGAACAGAATAGATCCCTTAAAAGCTGGTTTATCTGACATTTTGTCATTTGCACTTTATCTGGCACAGAAGGGTTGTGCGATTGCCACAGTCAAAGGTTATTTGGCTGCACTATCCGCTTTTCTGTGCCTTCCTGATCAGCCATCCTTCTTTAAATCACCTATTGTTTTAAGGTTCCTAAAGGGGCTCACTAACAAATTTCCACCAACGCCATTCGTTATGCCTCAGTGGGACCTTAACTTAGTCTTAACGTTTCTAATGGGGTCCCCGTTTGAACCGATGCACTCTTGCTCTTTACGGTTGCTAGTATTCAAAACTGTTTTCCTGGTGGCCATAACATCTGCCAGAAGGGTTAGCGAGCTTCAGGCTCTCACTGTAGAACCCCATACCTTTCTTTCTTTAAGGACAAAGTGCTGTTAAGGACCAAGGCGGCTTTCCTACCGAAGGTTGTTACACCCTTTCACCTGGGGCAGTCGATTACTCTCTCTTCCTTTTACCCTCCACCTCACCCATCCAAGGAGGAAGAGAGGCTCCACCGGCTGTATCCACGAAGAGCGCTGAGCTTCTACATCGCCAGGATGAGAGAGTTCAGACAGGATGATCAGCTCTTCGTTGGATACGTGGGGAAGAGGAAAGGTAGAGCGGTCCACAAGAGAACGCTATCCAGGTGGGTCATTCTATGTATTAAGATTTGCTATTCTTTGGCGAAGAAAGATCCACCTGTGTGGCTTCGTGCACCTTCAACCAGGGCCAAAGCAGCTTCATCGGCTTTGGCTAGAGGTGTTCCTGTGGCTGACATCTGCAGGGCAGCGACCTGGGCGTCCCTCCATACTTTTGCCAAACATTACTGTTTGGATTCGGAGGATAGGAGGGATGGGCATTTTGCTCGCTCGGTGCTGCAGGATTTCTTGGTTTGACCATTCGGGCACCCACCTCCGGAGGTAGTACTGCTTTGGGACTCTATTCTTTTGGTGAGGAATCCACAGGTAGGTGTATCCATCAGAAGAATAAGTTAGTTACCTTTGGTAACGCTTTTTCTGGTGGACACAATAACTACCTGTGGATTCCTCATGGTCCCACCCGCCTCCCCATTGCCTGACTGGTCAAACCGAGAAGTCCTTGGGTGCGCATCCTTGGTCTTGTGTATATGTATATAACTGATTCATGTATATAGTTGTGATAACTGAATATACATTTTCTTTGCAAATTAAGATAGTTCAAAAAGTCTTCTTTGAACTTGGTTTATATATGTGCATATATATTCTCTCTTGTATTGAGCATTCATTACGGTTATTTATAATGTGTTTTATAATAAATGTTTTATTTTCATTCATTTTGGATGAATATGTGCTCTTTAGGTTTAACCTGTTCGCCTCTATGGCACGTAAAAAAAATGGTGATAACTGACGTCGACGAGGGCTTCTTATTGCCTGGATGACGTCATACGGCGTCGCGTGGAGCTGGGCGATTGTGACGTCATCGTCGACGTGCAGAGCTAGAAGAAATTTCCGTCGAGGCTGGCGCGAGGGGAGAATGCTTTTGGTGAGGAATCCACAGGTAGTTATTGTATCCACCAGAAAAAGCGTTACCGAAGGTAAGTAACTTATTCATCATACCAGAGTACTGCATTACAAATGGAGGAAATGGGATCTGCTGGCTAGGGTGTACATTATGACACCAGACACTACTGTAGTTGGTTTATCGGATATTTTCACAGCATGAGCATAATGTTTTCTGCAAAACAGAGTGCATCTAGTGATGTGGAAAAAAGGCAAAAATACTTGTGTCACTTAGGAAAGTTGCTTTGTGTTCAGAACAGACCCTAGCTAATACAGCAGCATCCCTTTCTGCATTATGATGAAGTGTGGGGATGGAAACAAAGCTTGTGATTAACCAGGTAAGCAGCGCTAGTGATTAATGCCTGGTTATGGCCAGTGAAAGAACAAGATTCTCCATAGGTATAATTTTAGGCATAAACCGATGCTACAGGGCCGGTGAACAACAGTTGCTCCATAGCGGTATATGGAATCCAGCAGATATGCTCTGAGTGAGCAACAAGATTAGGGAAGGAAAGTTCACAACTGAAACAGGCAGACAAACGATGGGGGGGACGGCCATTGGTGTAGTAGTGAAGGAGCAAAGAGGCCTATCTCTCTCCCAAGGTGTAGGAGAAAGAGGGACTAGTCATGGAAGAACACAGAGTGGAGGCAAAAACATGACACTATTGACAGAAGTGTAAAAGATGAAGGCAAAGGCAAAGGCAAAGTGGGACCAGAAACGATCTAGATCAAAGAGAGCTAGTACCCCAAAGAAGGCAACAAGGATAGAAGGGGAGGCAAGATTTATGAATGGGGAGTAATAGTACATAGAAAGGAAAAGTCCCGAAAGGCATATCTTACATGTGGATCCACTTCTGCAGAGTCTCTCGCAGGTAATCCTGGCTGATTGGATGCGCCAGTGTCCTCAGCGCTGGCTGGAATTCTATGACTGACAACGGCAAATGCTTGAACCAGCTCCCAGACTTCATCTCATCCTTCAAGACTGTCGTCCCTTTAACTAGAAACAAGTGAAGCATACAAAAGCATCAGCATTTAAGAAAGTATTCCTGATGAAAAAAGCTACGTGCTTGAACTCAGATTTGATCGAAGTTCATCTATTCTTTCACAGACCAAATATTCATAAGTTAACAATCAATTTTACCCCATTAATCTTTTATGGTTTCTCATTGTCACAAGTACTTTCTAGAAGATTAGTCTTGTTGTGCGTGAAAAAAATAAACGCTTACTTAGATGTCGAATTGAGGTGAAGCAAGACATGTTAGCACAATAGCAAAGGCATAAGATGAACAGTATTAAAAAAGGTAGAAAGGAGCAGACATAGTGATGGATAAAAAAGGGCATTAAGTAGTGAAAACAATAATGCAATGTGAAACTAGAGAGGCATTGAAGAGACTGAATGGGGACCTTAACGCTGGTAGTCCTGCAGGTCCTCTGCAGTTTTTAAAAAAAAAATGCTTTCGGCTAGTTAGTCTTGTTTACTATGTTTTATACTTGTACGATCACTGTTTGCTGGGATCACTCCATTCTCTTTCCCTGGTGGTCTGCCTGGGTGCTCCTTCTTTCTTTCTTTCCCCTATATGCTCCACGGTCCAGGTTTCTTTCATGGAAAAAGCAAACTATTTTTTTTTACTATATCCGCCCTCAATCTTTGGTCCCCTCTATTATCTTCATACTAGAGGGTGCATTTTTTGTCAGCCCGTGCTCTAGTGTTTCATGCCTCACATAATCAGCAGACCGTCCCTGGCCTTTTAAAGGACGGCTACCGCATAGAAATCCAACAGGCGCATCAAATGCATCCCTGTCTTTACAAGTCTTTGATGTAGTCTCCCTCTGAGCAGAAAATAACTGGAAATGCAGATTTTGGTGCTGAACGCACTAAACTTTGAAAGTTACACACCATTTTTTGTAAAATAATTGTATCTGAAGCTATTTGGTTGTACTTGCTGAAATCAAATCCCCGAGGTGTCGGTTTATCGGGTGCAATAAATATCACAGCCGCTTGCAATCCACCTATGCTTCCTGTCTCTTTTCCACTCAACTCTAACAGGCAGCTACTCCTAGGGAGACCGTGCATTTAACAAAGTCATCTCCCTGCAGTCACATCTCCTGGCAGATCACCGTAAGTGTTTGGAAGTCCATGGAGAGCACCTATTTCACTTCTCCGTCCCACTATGCCCAAGCGTGCAGTATTTAGTTAACAGGACTGGTTTTCCATGATTAAGAGATTGAGATTAAACAGCTTTTTACACCTACGTTTTGTTGCTGACTTCTGACTCACATCTAAATTATTTAACATTTGGTAGTGATTTAAGGGTGCCTTGGCTTAAGCCAGGGACACATCCAGTTAATTCGGCCATAAGGACTGACAGGCAAAGAGGCCAACAATCTAAAGAATACCCACATCACTGTTGTGAATGCTACATAACCAAAAGACATTAAATAGATTGGACAGTCACTGAATACCTGTTGAGTTGGGTAGAGGTTATGAATTCAAGATCAGAAACAGAAAGAAATCAATAGCAGAAGACATCTGTAACACTACATTGGAGAGAAAAAAACATGGAGGGATCAAGCTGTACTTATCCTGCTTTAGCAAACCTTGCAACGCCTAGATAAAATATCTTCAATTTGTGATAGGTTTTCACTATGGTTGACCTGTTTTTTTATTTATTTTTTACACTAGATAGCATTGATGATCCACATGGAGTACCTGTTATGTATGACAGAAATATGCATGCTGCCCACGGAGCATGTTTTTCTAGTTTTTGGTACTACTGGACCCAGGTACAGTGAAAGCAGAAAAGGTTGATCTGACAAAGGAAGGCAGAATTAAAGTACTATTTGGGTGGCTTATACAAAAACAAGTTGTTAGACTTTTCATCCTTGTCGTGGTCTCCCTTAACTTTTTGCCTCTGTTCCCCAGGTTATTGATGTGTGCTGGACTCTGGTTTTGCTGTTTTTATTACTCTGGGCACTTTACCACTGCGAACCAGTGCTAAAGTGCAAGTGCTCCTGTTTAAAATGTGTATGCAATTGGTTCTCCATGATTGGCATATTTGTTTTACTGTTAAGTCCCTAGTAAAGTGCACTAGAGTTGCCCTGGGCCTGTAAATCAAATGTTACTAGTGGGCCTGCAGCACTGGTTGTGCCACCCACACAAGTAACCCTGTAATCATGTCTCAGACCTGCCACTGCAGTGTGTGTGTGTATTTTTACACTGTAAATTCGACTTGGCAAGTGTACCCACTTGCCAGGCCTAAACCTTCCCTTTTCTTACATGTAAGGCACCCCTAAGATAGGCCCTAGGTAGCCCCAAGGGCAGGGCGCAGTGTATGGATAAGGTAGGACATATAGTAATGTGGTTTATATGTCCTGACAGTGAAATACTGCCAATTTCGTTTTTCACTGTTGCAAGGCCTGTCTCTCTCATAGGATAATATGGGGGCTACCTTTAAATATGATTAAAGTGTAGATTCGCCTAGAGAGTAGATGGACATGTGGAGTTTGCGGTCCCTGAACTCACAATTTAAAAATACATCCTTTAGTAAAGTTGGTTTTGAGATTGTGTGTTTGAAAATGACACTTTTAGAAAGTGAGCATTTTCTTGCTTAAACCATTCTGTGACTCTGCCTTGTTTGTGGATTCCCTGTCTGGATCAGTTTGACAGTTGGGTTGTTTTTCACGTCACACTAGACAGTGACACAAAGGGAGCTGGGCTGTAGCCTGCATTTCCTAATTAGCCATCTCTGCTAGGAGGGAGGGGTGGAGTGGTCACTCATCTGAAAGGACTGTGCCTGCCTCTGACAATGCAGACTCCAACCCCCTGGTGTGTGTCTGAGGCCTTGCCTGGGCAAGGCAGGATTTCACAAGTAGGTGTGAGTCCCCTTTGAAGAAAGGTGACTTCAAAGACTAAAATGGGTATAAGAAGGGCACCCAAATCTACAGACTTTAGAAACACTTCTGGATCCAAGAGGAACCTCTGCCTGGAGAAGAGCTGAATAGCTGAGGAAGAAGAGCTGCCCTGCCTGTGACTGTGCTTTGTGGAGCTAACCTGCAGTTGCTGCTTCTGCCAGAGTAAGAGGGCAAAGACTGGACTTTGTGTGCCTTCCATCTTGAGAAGAAATCTCCAAGGGCTTGATCTAGAGCTTGCCTCCTGTTGTTTGAAGTCTCAGGGACAGCAAAGACTTCTCTCTGCCAGCACCTGGAGTCTCTGGAGAGACTCCTACTCTGCCCTGTGGTGCCCATCCAGTTCCTGGGACCCTGAAAGGAGAAGCTGGCAGCCTAAAGACAAGAAAAATCGACGCACAGAGCACCGTGCGGGGAAAAGATTTACGCAAATCCGATCTGTGGCTGAAAAAACGACACGCCGCCGGCTCTGCAGCTGAGAAACTACGCTCGCAGGAAACGCGACCGAAAAATCGACGCACGGAGCAGGAGAAACGACGTGCAGCATCGCTGACGGAGGCTGGGAGATCACAACCTGCGCTGCGGGGATTTTCGGATCATCGTGCGGCTGGATTTTTGACTCAAGTACCGCCGTGCGGAGTTATTTTTGACGCACACCTGCCCGTGCAGGGTTATTTTTGATGCACACCTTGTACATTTTCACTCTAGCAGCGCTAGTGTGTTTTTAAAACTACTTAAAGACTCTTTTTGCATTTTTTTGATAACTTGACTTGTGTATGGTGGATTTTTTGTCGTTTTGGTCTTGTTTTGTTTAGATAAATATTTCCTATTTTTCTAAACTGGTGTTGTGTAATTTTGTAGTGTTTTCATTAAGTTACTGTGTGTGTTGGTACAAATACTTTACACCTAGCACTCTGAAGTTAAGCCTACTGTTCTGCCAAGCTACCAAGGGGGTAAGCAGGGGTTAGCTGAGGGTGATTCTCTTTTACCCTGACTAGAGTGAGGGTCCTTGCTTGAACAGGGGGTAACCTGACTGTCAACCAAAGACCCCATTTCTAACACAAGTCATCAGCAAATACTGCACACTTGGGATGTTCCCAAACAAATACATATACACATCGAGGGCCTGATTTTGATTTCCGTGTACGTTACTCACAAACTAGAATGATATCCCGTTCACCTTATTACAAGTGCATTACATCCCATACTACTTGTAATAAGGTGACAGGCTATCTGTAATATTTGTGATGGAGTATGGGTCTGCCAAACTCTTAATGAGGCCCCAAGTCTGGTTCAGTAAATGGCTTTGTAGTGTCAGTAAGGCTTACTTAACTGCTTCCTTTTTCATCTTTATTGTATGTGCGAGGAAACGCTGCAATTCTGCAGCCCATTCTGGGCTTAAGGGATGGTCCACTATTGGAGCTGTGCTGACCTTTGTGCTGCTGCTGACTTTCATACCATTTGTGGAGGGTGAGTGACACCTGCAGTGCTATTGTAGATACTGCCTATTTTTGCACTGCCTTCGATGCCATGGTTGAGTGCGACAAGTTGCTCCTGCCTCAGCTGTCTGTGGCTCTGATCCTTCAGCTAAAAGTACATCTACAAAATACCATTTTGGAGACACTCCCAAAGCCCAATTGTTAGACCTGACAGCCTAAGGGTTTACTTTTTGCCTGCCTCCCTCCACTTTTCTTTATGACTATGCAGACTTTAACATTGCTAACCAGTGCTAAAGTGCATATGCTCTCTCCCACATTGGTTCATTCCCAATTTTTGAGTCCCTAGTAAAGAGCACTACATGTGCCCAGGGCCTGTAACTTGAATGCTACTAGCGGGCCAGTAGCACATAAGTAACCCCTTAACCATGTCACAGGTCTGCCATTGCAAGGCCTGTGTGTGCTGTTTCACTGCCACCTTGACTTGGCATTTAGAAAGTACTTGCCAAGCCTTAAACTCCCCTTTTTTTACATATAAGTCACCCCTAAGGTAGGCCCTAGGTAACCCACAGGGCTGGGTGCTATGTTGGTAAAAAGCTGAACATGTACATGTGTGTTTTATGTGTCCTGGTAGTGGAAAACTCCTAAATTCGACTTCCACTACTGTGAGGCCAGCTCCTTTCATATGATAGCATTAGGGTTACCCTCATATACTGTTTGAGTGGTAGATCCTGATCAGAAAGGGGTAACCAGGCCCTATTTAGTACGGCCAGAATGGTAATACAAAATCCTGCTTATTGGTGAGGTTGGATTTTGTATTACTGTTTTAGAAATGCCACTTTTAGAATGTGAGCATTTCTCTGCACTTAAAATCCATCTGTGCCTTACAGCCTGTCTCCAGTCAACGTCTGGGCTGGGTTGGTCGACAGCTTACTTGTGCATTTCACCCAGACAATCACAAACACAGGATACTCAGTCACACCTGCACTCATCTGCATACTGAATGGGTCTTCCTGGGTTGGGAGGGTGGAGGGCCTGACACTTACATTTCAAAGGCTAGTGGCCTGTCCTCACACAGTGGACTGCCAAACCCTACCTGGGACCCTGGCAGACAGACCTATACCCAAAGGGGACCTTGTGCACTTCAAAAACCACTCTTTGAAGTCTCCCCCACTTCAAAGGTATTCTGGGGAATATAAACCGGGTCTCTAACCCCACCAACTCAGAAACTTCTGGACCTGAACCTGCAACCTGTCAAGAGGAACTGCCTGGCTGCCCAAAGGACTCATTTGGACTGCTTTGCTGTTAAGGTTTGCTGCCCTGGTTCCCTCTGCCTTTGCTGAGAAGTGCTCTCCAAGGGCTTGGATTGTTTTCTGAAGGCTCAGGGCCAAAAAAGACTTCATCTCTTCAAGGAACTTCTTGGGCACCGAAAAATCGACACATACAGCCTGCCCTGCAACGAGAAAATCACCGCACAGTCAAATCGGAACGACGCAGCCCGACATCCTGAGGGAAGATCGATGCAGTGACTACATTGCAAGCAGAAATTTGACGCACAGCCGAGCCAGAACGACGCAGCCTGACTTCCTGAGTGAAGAATCGACGCGGCCCTGCTGTGCGACAGAAAATTAGCTGCATCGCATACTGGATCAACGCAACGCCTGTAACTTCTTCCTGCACGCCCAGGATTTTCCCCACATCGTCCCTGGGTGTCCAAAGATCCAAGACTGCACACAGGAAATCAACACAAAGCACCTTTGCAGCGTGGAAAGAAATTACGCATCCTCTGTGCTGAGTTGGAAAATCGGACACCCACCTTATTTTTCCACGCATCTCCTCCTCTGCAGTCTCCGTGTGTGGTAATTTTTATGCACACCGGGTACTTTGTGCAAACAAAAGACAACTGTTGATTTCTAAGATTTAAGACTCTTTTTTAAACTTGCAAAAGTGATCTCTCAACTTGTGCTTATTGAATCTTTATTGTTTTGACCTTAATTTAACCAGATAAATATCTTATATTTTTCTAAACCTGTGTGGTGTATTTTTGTGGAGTTTTCACTGTGTTACTCTATCACTTATTGCACAAATACTTTACACATTGTCTTAAGTTAGGCCTGACTGCTCAGTGCCAAGCTACCAGAGGTTGGGCACAGGATAATTTGGATTGTGTGCGACTTACCCTGACTAGGCTTGTGGTCCCTATTTGGACAAGGGTTTATACCTCTGCCAACTAGAGATCTCATTTCTAACACTAATGTATAATGAAATCTCAGTAAACAAATTTATTATTGGATAGGCTTCTGGCCACAACCTCACCCTGTGTACCCACTCCCTACATCTCTGGAGAATGGGGACAAGAGTGGTGTGTTACAAAGGTTTTAAAAATCTGCTAAAGTGCAAGCTCACCTCCTGGATCTTGACGAGTGATAGACTCCAGTGTTGAGAAGAGGAGGCCGCAGGTGAGGGCTGGGTCAGGCATTCCACCATCTGGTAAGCTGTAAAAGAGAGCATGGGCCTGGTACAGCGTTGTGGCCAAAAGCTCTACTAAAGAACATACCTGCGCTTTTATACTTGCACCTGTAGAAGATAAGACAAGCCACACATAAGTAAATTAATACAAAATATTTTGCAGCTGGGATCAGGCTGACATTTAATTTTAGAAACATCTTGCTAGAGAAACTTGTATGCCCAGTAGTAGTGTTGCATAATGCTACATGTAAGTCACTGGCTTCAAATGGTCGATCACTGGTTTTGGTTCTTTGGCCAGGGGACTGCAAATATTGTACTTCGTCAAACAGAAATGGATATGTAAAGAGCGCATGTGACCCTCAAAGAAACTGGGGTCAATACATTTAGACCACATTTATTTATGGGGTTGGAGGTGGCAGGGGACATATATATGCATTCCTATAAAACAAGTTTGACATCACTATGAAAAGCAAGCCTGTAAAACAGATTTTATATTACTTTACAGACAGACCAAGATCATCTACGATTACATATGTGTTCCCAGAAACACATACCCATTTCAAGAACTGTGTAGTGCATTACAATAATTAAGAGAGATCTGGGGTTGTTTTGATCCATTTCAGGTATTCTTAGTGTAACTATTACATTCTAATAGCTTTGATAGCTAGGGATAGGTGTATTTACAGTGCTATTTATGCTAAGACTCACACACAGCTGTAATCAAAATCAGTGAGACTGCTGAACACTCTAGTAAGTTTAGGGAGACATGGACTTTCTTCATAAACCTGTTGGCATACACATGCCCTGCTGGCCTTCACCCAGTAATTTTTCACACTTGAAGAACATCTGCAACAAAATTGAGTAATACATTTCTCTCTTAAAACAACACTGAAATTTGTGCGTGTTAAGTCTCAAAATACTGCACAGAAATACAGTCCAAAATAAACCGCCACATTATATTACATTATTCCAAATGCCCATTCCCACATTTCCTCGTTTCTTGCCAGTGTGCCCTTCTGGCCATCCACTGTGTCTGTAAATAGCAACACTCAAAATTCAGTGCACACAGGCCCCCAACTAACACTGGTGGCTTGAATTAGCTTAGTGACAACCCTGTGTTTGCCTTCATCTCATACTAGGTTCTTCAGTGGAGAATCCACTACCCTAAAACTACTCAGATTGATAGATTGAGAAAAAATCTACAAGGGCCTTGGCTACATTAGCATTTTGGCCATAATAATTAAACCCTTGACCAATAGTGGTAGTGATTTTCAAAACTCAACACATGCATTCAGGGACCTCATGGCTGCTTTCAGAGTCCCAGCTTTGAGGTAGTCTCAAGAACGTTCACTCTCAAATGTCAAAATGTGTGCCTACCGGGCAGGAGGGGAAGGATGTCCCTCATATCACTCTACATTCTCAAGACTTCAGCAAATGGTTCATTACACACTGCAAATAAAGTAAGGGAGAGTGGACAACACAAGGTTGCCAGTAGGCACTCAGGCTGTTGGATCAGAGTACAATAAAGGGATTCACTTAACTAAGTCCCTCATAACTCCCATTAGCCCGAGCACCACCGTTAAGAGCTGCTGTGAACACTTTTTCTAAGTCGACAAACAAGATCACGGATGACATACCGCATGATCCCCTACAGAATTCTGAAAAGTGTTTTTGCTGTTTCGAGTTGAAATAAACCCATTCTAATCCTGGTAGATTAGTGTAAACAGCAATACGAAGAGACTTCTAACTAGAATTTAGCTTTTATTTAATTTTACAATCCAAGTTCAGCAAAGATAACGGCGTAAATGAGGCCCTATTCAAAGTGTTGCAGTGTGGCTTGGGCAGTGACAAGATTCTGACTTACTCCAAAAAGCAGACCCATTCCAATCTTGGTCATTCACGGGTTCATGAGGTCCACTTATGTCTGATAAAAGGCAACTGGTATGCATTCTGTCCCAGGAGATTTCCCATTTCATTTAGGGCTTCTCTCCCTTGTAGCTCAGAGTGGGTTATCCCCGGATTTTAATGATTCTTGTGAAACCAGTCGTGGGGATGTTGTATTTAAGCTGGAGTCTATTGCATCCGGTGTTGGCATATCTCATTACCAATAAAGATCAGTGTAATAGTGCAGAACTGCATTCCTGATCCCCTTTTGACTGTGCACTACATATCCTTGCCAGTTCCTCAACTGCATTAAGAGTATGCTTCTCAGCTCAGGCTTATTCAAAGAGGCCAGTAGACCAGACTGCACCAGTAGGTGCCTTCCATATATTAAATGTGACTGAGACCCCTTAGTTTTCCTATGAGCGGGGAATTTTTTCATTTTGCCCATTATTGTTTGTTGACATTAGGGGGACTTCCATTGCCCTCTGCTCTGGTTTGTACAGTTTTCTATTCAGTTTTGTCAGTTCCTAATATAGGGGGTTATTACAACTTTGGAGGAGGTGTTAATCCGTCCCAAAAGTGACGGTAAAGTGAGGGATATACCACCAGCCGTATTACGAGTTCCATAGGATATAATGGACTCGTAATACGGCTGGTGGTATATCCGTCACTTTACCGTCACTTTTGGGACGGATTAACACCTCCTCCAAAGTTGTAATAACCCCCATAGTGTCTTTTCAACTACTACTACTGCATTGATGCAGTGGCCCCAACTACAACTCTAAATGCCTCCAGTTGGCAAAGCTATCTTTGGCAGTGGAAGACGGGGGATTAGCTCTCCCCAATATGAGGGTGTATTATGAAGCAGCAGTGTTGGATTGGGTGTTAAGAGCAGCGCAAAAGCCAAAACATAATTTTTATTTTAATCAGATACTGCTAGAAACTAACGTTCAACTTTCACGCTTCTTGAAAAGATGATCTTGAAATTCCCTCACTTACCAAAAAGGGTCAGATATAAATCACCGGTTATGATTCAATTAACCATAATACAGATAAAGGACAAGTATCAAATTAATAAAGCATACTCGTTTTTACGAGTAAGGTATTTTTGGCTTATAGGAGTGGAGTTAACTCAAAGTAATATACAGCAATGAGAAGCACTGAGCCTTATGACTCTAGAGGATTTCTATCTGGCAGATCGGTTGAAAACATGGGCACAGTGTGTAAGGGGGACAAGTGATATTCCAGTTCATTTAAAATGTTCATATTGTCAAATTGTGCACTCCTTATATTCAGTTTGACAATCATCGAATGGTGCTAATAAAGCTATAGCTCAAGCATTTTATGAGAACGAATTAGGTATTGGTAAATGGTAGAAACTACTTCAGGATGCAAAGTTAACCAAGGTAATTTCCCAGCTCCTGCCGCAAATAGCCAATATGACAGGATACAAGATAGAGATGCAGCATTGGAGAAAGCATAACAAAGTGTCGCATAAAGCGCTTAAAGGCGCCAATTTTAAAAGGATTACTCTGTTCTCTAAGTGGTTGTTACACTATACCCCTGCTAAGATAAAAGAAATGTATCCAGAGACATCAGGTTTGTATCCACGTTGTCAAAAAATTCAGGGGGACTGGATACATATGTGTTTCTCTTGTGAATTTCTGGCAAAATATTGGGAGTTGATTTTTCAGAGGCTAAGCTCCTGGAAAGGCCATGGGATTGCCCCTACCCCATTAGTGGCTCTCTGGGGCATTACGCAGGATACAAACTTGTCAATTTCATGCAGACAAATGATTATAGTGGGTAATCTAATAGCGTTATCACTTATTCTCCAGGCATGGAAATCAACAGTCCTCTGGACATACATACAATGGCAGGAGAAAACGGAGTCTACCAGGGTTAAAGAAAAATGTAACGCTTAGGGGGTAGGAACTATGAGAAGATAAAAGGGGATATGGGCCAAAATGACTAACATGCTGATGAATCAAGTGGAGGGGAAGTTGAAGGTGTAAAATTAAAAGGTCTCAAATGTAAAAATGTCTATGCTATTAGCAACAAGTCTAGTATTAATGTAAAAGGTAATGTCATGAGCTGGGCGAATGTATGTCATTTAAGTTTTCAACTGCGGAAAATAAAATATTTTAAAAATAACAACAACAAAAAAACTCTAAATGCCTCAAACTGAGTTTTAGAGGCAGTGTACTATTTCTCCCTAAAGTAGTTATGGATGGTCTCCCTTAGGAAGGCTCCAAGTACCTTCCAGCATAGTTCTTCAAGAGGGGATTGCTTGGAGCTGCCCCATCTTATGCCTAGAAGAAGACTATTATGGTCGGACATTGTACAACCAAAATACTCTAAAAACACCACATAGGGGCAGCGGATTGTCAAGAGCAGTATTCGGTCAAATCTTACATGCAGTTCATTAATAGGGGAAAAGAAAGTGTATTCCCCGTTTCCCTCGCAGCACGGCTTCTGTATATCTCTACAAGTTCACAGTTTAATATACACTTAACCGCTTCTGTGCCTTGGACGAGGTCACCTCGTCCAAGGCTACAGTTCCCCTGTGCCTTGGACGAGGTCACCTCGTCCAAGGCACAGGAGAACTTGGGGGAGCGCTAGCACGCCCCCCGTGCACCTCCCTCCCCCCCCAAGGCGGGGATGGAAGGGGAAGACCTTCCCCTTCTACCCCCGACCCCCCCCCCCACCCCCCCCTGTGACGTCAGCGCGCGAGCGCGCGCTGATTTGTTACAGGGGCCTCCCCCATGATTGAAAGAGAAATGCAAAGCATTTATTTTAGGCCATTTATACCCCCCCCCCCCCGGGGACAGAAACCACTAGGCACCGGGGATTTGTTTTTTGGCGCCAATGTCACGCAGGGGGAGCGACCCCGTAGGCAAGGGTCTCTCCCGGGCGGGGGGGGGGGGTCAAATTTATTTTAGGGCATTTCTCCCCCCCCCCCCGGGGCCGGCTGAGCTAGAGGCCAAACTCCACAGGTAGGCACTTTGCAAAAAACACCTCTGTTTTCTTTCAAACATTTGGATGTGTCCACGTTGCGCTTTGGGGCGTTTCCTGTCGCGGGTGCTAGGCCTACCCACACAAGTGAGGTGTCATTTTTATCGGGAGACTTGGGGGAACTCTGGGTGGAAGGAAATTTGTGGCTCCTCTCAGATTCCAGAACTTTCTGCCACAGAAATGTGAGGAACATGTGTTTTTTTAGCCAAATTTTGAGGTTTGCAAAGGATTCTGGGTAACAGAACCTGGTCCGAGCCCCACAAGTCACCTCATCTTGGATTCCCCTAGGTCTCTAGTTTTCAGAAATGCACAGGTTTGGTAGGTTTCCCTAGGTGCCGGCTGAGCTAGAGGCCAAAATCTACAGGTAGGCACTTTGCAAAAAACACCTCTGTTTTCTTTCAAAAATTTGGATGTGTCCACGTTGCGCTTTGGGGAGTTTCCTGTCGCGGGCGCTAGGCCTACCCACACAAGTGAGGTATCATTTTTATCGGGAGACTTGGGGGAACATAGATTAGTGAAACAAGTGTTATTGCCCCTTGTCTTTCTCTACATTTTTTCCTTCCAAATATAGGAGTGTGTGTAAAAAAAGACATCTATTTGAGAAATGCCCTGTAATTCACATGCCAGTATGGTCACCCCGGAATTCAGAGATGTGCAAATAACCACTGCTCCTCAACACCTTATCTTGTGCCCTTTTTGGAAAAACAAAGGTTTTCTTGATAGCTATTTTTTACTCTTTATATTTCAGCAAATGAATTGCTGTATACCCGGTATAGAATGAAAACGCACTGCAGGGTGCAGCTCATTTATTGGCTCTGGGTTCCTCGGGTTCTTGATGAACCTACAAGCCCTATATATCCCCGCAACCAGAGGAGTCCAGCAGACGTAACGGTATATTGCTTTCGATAATCTGACATTGCAGGGAAAAGTTACAGAGTAAAACGTAGAGAAAAATTTATGTTTTCTCACCTCAATTTCAATATGTTTTCTTTTTTAGTTGTTAATTTCTGTAGGAAACCCTTGTAGGATCTACACAAATGACCCCTTGCTGAATTCAGGATTTTGTCTACTTTTCAGAAATGTTTAGGTTTCTGGGATCCAGCATTGGTTTCATGCCCATTTCTGTCACTGACTGGAAGGAGGCTGAAAGCACAAAAAATTGCAAAAATGGGGTATGTCCCAGTAAAATGCCAAAATTGTGTTGAAAAATTGGGTTTTCTGATTCAAGTCTGCCTGTTCCTGAAAGCTGGGAAGCTGCTGAGTTTAGCACCGCAAACCCTTTGTTGATGCCATTTTCAGGGGAAAAACCACAAGCCTTCTTCTGCAGCCACTTTTTCAAATATTCTTGAAAAAACGAAATTTTCACTGTATTTTGTCTAATTTCTTGGCCTCCTTCAGGGGAACCCACAAAGTCTGGGTACCTCTAGAATCCCTAGGATGTTGGAAAAAAAGGACGTAAATTTGGCTTGGTTAGCTTATGTGGACAAAAAGTTATGAGGGCCTAAGCGCGAACTGCCCCAAATAGGCAAAAAAAGGCCTGGCACAGGAGGGGGAAAAGGCCTGGCAGCGAAGGGGTTAAACAACTATTGGGCAGCTCTCTACAATCAGGTCTGCGAGTGGGGATGGAAGTAATCCAGTGCAAGTTCTAGGACACAGTCTTAGTCACTTATCAGCAGCACTGAGATATAGGGCAATTGGGCTAATTTCGAGAAGAGGTCTGAGAAAACGGTAATCTGGTCTGTATTTGGAGCATACAGATTACCTATGATAATTTCATTCCCATCTAATTGCACCGAATGACGACAAATTGACCTTTAGATCTATACGGACAGCTGCAGCAGCGAATGGTATCCCCCGCCGTACCTATATTAAAGCTCTTTCTGCATAAGAGAATTACATAATGGAAGCCCCATCCATCTACGCTGCAGTCACTCAGTTTCACAAAATGTATCTCCTGCAGGAATGTCTCAAGGGCCCTCTTTGTTTTAGGTATGAGATTTTTTAAATCTTATTTATGGAGTCCATTTCTCGGACATTCAAGGAAAAGAATATGTATCTGTTTAAACTAGTCACTGCAACATCTGTCAATTCTTGGCAGCTCAGTCACAAACAGTAACCTTTGAACTACCCCTAGGAGATCCACTCCTGGCTATTATTTCCCCTGCTCCTCCTTTTTGCCTCTTGCTCAGGCATCTGCTGGATGTGAGCTCTACCGAGCCACACTAAACTATTCTTAACTCAAGGGAAACAAATACAGCAGCCTTCTGTAAAGTTAACTGTTAAAACTTTGAGGAAATAAATATTACCTTTCCTTGCAGTTCTGACTGGAATAGACTTAAGGGGTATCCTATGTTTATTTACATCATTCGCCATCCCTCTACATCACTGATTTATTTTATATAAAATAAGTAAATATCCCACTGGATCATCATCTACTACATCCAGAGATAATGAGCGACGAGTCTTGAATTTTATCTGGTAGCCTTTCTGTTTTTGCTAATACAGTTGGCTGTTTCATTGACAGGTCCATTCTTGGGGTTACCTTCAGGTTCTCACTCTTCTCCCATAGAAAGTTTGGAATCTGAATCAGTATCCAAAAAGCAGAATGAGACCCTAATGATGTCCAGTGCCCAGATGGATTTGAGAAGGCTGATTGCTTCAAACACCCTTCTCCCTTCGCCTATGGCCTGTTTCTTCAACTGATTTTTAGTACCACAGCATTCAGCTGCTCTCCTTCTCCTCTCTTCAGGGGATTGTGGGGTCTTCCAGTTTCCTTTGTCTTTTCCTGCTCGAGCCAACCGCACACCTCCAACAGTTTGGTAAAATATTAGATTTTGTGATCCAACATGATCTTCGACTCAGCATTAAAGAACAACATGTACCACACTCCTACTCATAGGAGTTTCTTGCCCTTCACAAAGGATGCACTTTTTTACTGTACTGGTGCTGCATAGTCCAGAAAGACTGATAATGGGTTGTTTGCAATGGAGTTGACCGAGAAACCTGGCTTTCTGCTGTTATGATCCCGGTGGTGAAGAAGGTGAGCTGCCTCAGGCATATGGGAGGAGCCTAGAGGCTGGCACCTACCTGGGACCCAATGGGTCTTCTCTGGCATGAAAAACTTTGAGAGACTGTGAGGTGCCACCTACATGGACAGCCAGTATTTGAGGTGTAACAGCATGTTAAACCCCATTCCCTTCGCCCGGAAATCCTACAACTCTGATGTGGTTACATCTGCTGTGCACCTCAGATGCTTCCTTCGAGTATGCTAGAAATCGCAATGTCTGTCAGGGCAAGTACTTGTTTCAGCAAAGCGCTTGTAGTTGCGCAAATCTGGCCTACTGCCTCCTCCATTTGATTCCCTTTACCAGCTAGCTTTCTCTGGTGATAATGCCGCCGTCCCATCAATCACCACTGTGGCAGAATCTGCTTCTTCAGCATGCATGGAAGCAGCCCTTTTGCTGGTCTCATACCAGAGGGGCTACTGCCCGTCTTCCACTGGCAGAACTGCTGCTTCAGTTGCTCTATCTTAGGTCACTACAAGTGTCTATACCCAAGCGACAACATCCTCTCGAGCCACTCTGCATTGTTTAGGCTTACTTTGGCTCCACTCTCCAGGTCTACCCTAGCTCACACTGGGTGCCACCCTTCAAGGATTGCTGTCCTGTTGTTTTGAAGGTCCTGGACTCTTGCTCTAAAATCTGCAGCTAACTATGTTTGGTTCAAAGTCACCCACATGTTACTATAGTGCCTATCGGAAGACATTAATTTGCTTTCAACTTGTTGGAAGACCAGGCTGTCACAAATATGTCCATGTTGTTTTAATGTCAGACCATGCCACTGGATAAGAGTGAAAAAGCCTTGTGACAAAAATAATTGTGATCCCTTTCTGATGAATAGCACTTTGACAAATGCTTTCTAATTCTCAATCAAAAGGGGCAGCAGACAGTGTACCTCATTATAAAACTCAGCTCCCAATATCAAATGTGATCCATGCACTCCCAACAAGCCTCCTGATACCACCCTTGGTAATTCCCCCTAAAAATCAATTTATTTTTGATTGTTGGCTATGCAATGCCACACAACAATGTTTTGGGGGTGCGACAGCTTCATCATAGCAGTTTTTTTCAAATTAACATAACGCTACATACATTTCTTGCTGAATTTTGATATTATGCCATGTGCAACATTGCAAAGAAAACAGATCATACATGTCTACATTTAGCAAAAGGGGAATCAATAATAGCCGAGACATCCATTTTATGAGGTCAGCTAGCAGGCTACGCAAGAAGTGTTGTCAACATTAGTTAAGTTCAAAATACAATCACACCGTTAGAAGGGAATTAACTATTTACCAGTAAACCTGTTTTTAATGGGTGCCAAACCTTCCTTAACAATGGGGCTCTTCAACACACTGATAGCACATTGTGTGTGTTTGGGGGGGGGGGGGGGGGGGGGGTGGGAGTGAGAATTTTTCATAGCAGACGAATTGGCACTAACCATGATGTGGCTGGTTGAGCAGCTGCTGAATTGCAGATTTTCTGGCCAGAAGAAAGTCAGTGAGAGCCTGACGTGGAGAACTATCTTCCAGCAGCATAATGGAACAGAGAGCTTCAGCAACAGCCTGATCTGATACAGATGGACATTTGAGCAAAGACTTGCTCTCTTGCAGGATGGTATATCTAGCATAAAGTACAAATTGGGTGACATCAGGCTTTCAGCAGGAAAACGCGTTACATCAAGCTACATACGAAACCTGTAAGCCACAACAGAGAATAGAAAGACTTCTACAAAAATATTAACCGAGGTAAATAATTACAAGACACATTCAAAATGCTTTTGATAAATGCTTTTATCACAATTCTTTATTTTACTGGTTTGGTTGTGAGTATTTATTATTGCGCACTTAGGTCCAAGAAGTAAAGAAGGACTATACATAGAAAAGGAATGCATGACTTTCATGCAAATTTATAGAAACATGTTGAGATGACTTTACATACCAGGAAGTCATCATATTACATCGATGTGAGGAGGTTAGGTGGAGGGGATGGATGAAGCATAGAGAGAGGGAAATAAGTCAATCTGTAGTGAGATGGAAATTTTCTGAAACAAAGTAAAAATTGGGTGAACAGGTAAAACATTCCAGAGTCTTGTACCATGTCTTGAGAACTCATTTTTCTTGTGCATTGTGTTCATTTACCGGCTTGGAGCAGAGCAAAAGAGGAACTGTGAGTTGTACAAGTGAGCCAGGGACAGTGTCATCTTTAAGCAAAGTAGTCTGGTCTACTGGCACGGTGGCCCTGTCAATAACACATCGGGTTTTAAAGTGAGCTGGGAAAGGAGGCCAAAGCATTTGCTTCAGGGCTGGTGATTAGCCAAGCACGTGTGGTCGATAGAGTGTGTAGGGGGTCTGGCAGAGTAAATGTAAAGCAAGATGTGTGCCACCACCACATGCCATCAAGATAATCCTGGGTGGTGTTGCAGCCTGAAGTGTAACCACTATTTGTTTTTCAAGCTTCTGGGTCAGTCCATTGGGTCAATCCTAGTAGTGCTCATAAAGGTCGGAAGTAGTATTAAGTAAACAAAAACATGGATTTTGGGTAATTAAATAAAAACAGGTTTAAACTCCAATTGGTGGAGAAGGTGAATAAAGGATTCCCCTCTGAGCATTGAGGTGGGACTGAAGGCCTTATGAATAATTGGAATGAAAGCGGTTTTAAGGAGATTCTACCAGGGAACGCTTTAACAACTTTACCTGTACCCTGAAAAGGCAGGGAAGGAGATCTGATGAAGAACTGCTCTCTGCAACCACAATACTTGACCATATCACATCAACAATATTCTAAGCTGCAGACATCGGTCAGCTATAAGCAACACACAAGAGAGAGGACTTGTCCCATGGTAAAATGGTGTCTGGAATCATAATCTGAACACAGGACATAAGGTTTTCTCCATTTAATTAAATAAAATGTATCAACGGAGGGCTAAACCAAGTTTCATATGAATGTACAGGATTTCTACAGTTAGTCGATAAAACAGTATGTTTCAATAAAAAGAGCATAACGTTGATTTAAAATTATGGCTTTTGTCTATGCTGCTTCAACACCATCATGTACATCACTATGAGCACAAAACAGAAATATGTGCTTGATATTCCGTAGCCTCTCCTCTGAGCCCCTCACTGATCACTCATTAACAAGGGCAGTTAGATGCATGCAGCTTACCGAAAGTGTCCAGCTGCTGCAACCTGTCGTACAAGAATGGGGAAACGTGCCAGAATTGGGCTGTAGCGGGAGCTGGAAGTATCAAGCTGTAGAAGGGTGTGAAGATGGCAGCAGAGCAAATAGAGCTGTGTAGCATGCAGGTACTGCGACGCCTGCATGCAACTCCAGATCTTCTCTGGGA
The DNA here is from genome assembly GCF_031143425.1 of Pleurodeles waltl. Lineage (NCBI taxonomy): Eukaryota > Metazoa > Chordata > Amphibia > Caudata > Salamandridae > Pleurodeles > Pleurodeles waltl. Next base: position 995,252,343 of record NC_090446.1, read on the forward strand.
TCTCCAAGAGCAGCTTGATCTGGGCCGCTGTGCTGTAGAACTTCTCCTGAGCTGCAGTCTGCTTCTGTGTCATGAAATACAAATATATTAAATATGTTACCAATTGTGTAACAAATGTGGTTGGAAGGAGGTGCAAAGGCATCCACTGAGAAATAAGGAAAAGACTACAGTCACTGTGTATTCTGAACTAACATGTTGCGTGTTCTCCCAACCATGACAGATTTCACAAGTTCAATGAGCAATAACTGCAGCTTTTTAGGAAATAAGGATTGTGAAACTGGAAGGATATATACTTTTTCATGCCAGTGTAATTACCAGTAGAAGAACTGAAAACAAGCTCATAAAACAGATGGGGAGACGGCTCATCATATTTTGATACAGCTATTGTGCCCCTGAATTCAGGGAGAAGACATTCTCGGAGGAGACACAAAGGAAAGTCGGGCAGGGTCTATGGCACACGCGGTCGGAGGGTGGGATTAGGCAGAAAAAGCAAGTGTACTCTTCCTAAAGTGGTCAATTAGAAAGTAGTAGTGGCTTCTATAATGCAAAAATGTAACAGTGCAACTTGACCCAGAGTTAGGGTCTCTTTCTCATCCAACAAGAAATGTACCTTTGTTTATCTCAAGGTCGATTCATTTAAATTCACATACAGACTCCATAAACTGCTTACAAAAGAACACCTACTAATAACGTTCACAACAGCACTCAACCAAGAGCGAATAATACTTCCTCTTCAAATCTTACTAATCCACGTGTTGACATGGCCCATGATTTATTTTAGGTTGAAATCAATTCTTGGCCCACAGTCATCTCGAACAAACGAGTTTCCCCACCTTCTTTAGCCAACCCAAACCCATCACATCTAAAGTTTCAAAACTCATGCAGTGGTATTGGGGTCCCTTGTGAACGCATGACTGACTTGCTTAAATGCAAGAATCTCCTGCACATTCAAAAACCAACAAAAAGCCCAAAATTTAGCACCTTTTCTATTTTTAGAACCACCAATGGCATCTCAACTAAAAAGCCTTCACTAGTACTTCGTGCAAGCAAGAGTTACAATCAAAATAATTTGTCTCACCTACAAATGCCTTGAAGGATCCACACTCAAATACCTTCAAGACAAGACTAAAGGACATCAGCCTTCCGACCCGCTACTCTGGACTAATCATGCCCTTTTTGGACTAACTCATGCCTGGACATTTGTAATGCACCCACATGCCTCGTGCTCAGAAGCAGACTAAAAACACGCCTATTCTAAGTCCCAAAGGAGCTAACTGTAACCCAACCATTGCCACAAACATTTGCTGTTACCTTAAACATGCTAAGTTAACAACGTCTGTGAATTGAACGCTCCTCTAATGTAACCTTGCATTTCTGAATTCCTTCATCCCCATTCTGGGGCCATAGCCAGTCAATGTAATCACATCCTTCCATCAGGCAACTACTTAAAGTGTATACAAGAAGTTGAGGCATACAGTGAGCCCTGTACAAAACAAACAATGCACATTAAATTCACAACTTCTTCCATTAAGAACTTGGTTTGATTACATTTACTTGGCTTTCAAAAAACCCTTAAGCAACTTCTATTTAACTGGTGCTTCATGATATAATCACAGTTAGCTCAATAAACTGCAGCTAGTGAACTTCAGTGTTTTTTTTTTCTTTAGTTTAAATGGCACTTTTCAACTGGCATTTGCACCTAACTATAGCTCCACTTTAACCTTTGTTTTCCGTGAAGACAAAAAAATTATATATCTCCCAAACCGGTGCCCTAAGATAACTATAACTTGCATCCTCGCCATGCACTGCTAATTATCCCAGATATTATATCACTGATGACATCTACGATAACATAATTGATAAAATGACCTTATTAATGAGGTAACTGTGCATGGCAGGGTTGTGAGTTATAGTTACTTGAAATAACTTTATAACAGCTGAATTTCTATGATTATGTATGTTTAAAATGTGAGCCTTACTTTAACGTTCCTGTAACTTTGTTTTTTTTAAGTGAATTCTATGTTTTTTTATTCTATTTCCTAACTATAATGACCCTGTAACCTTTGTTTTTTTTCAGTGACTATATACACATTCTCATATGATGCTGATATGAGAAGTAACCTTGTTTTGCTGCTACGCTTTACGTATTCTGTGAGGAAAGCTAGATTGTACTACTGCTGCCAAACCAAAATATATATTTTGGATGGAAAACTCTGCCATCAGCATCGTGTAGGTGGTTGCATGTCAGAATATAATTAGAATGGATTATTGTGCCAACATAAAAATTGTGTGCAAAACGACAAATGCTAACTAATTAAAAGTGAATATGTATGATTACATCAAGTGCACATGCTTTTCATATCCTGTAACTATGCTAATCAAACTCGCATGAATATATTTATGGTATTTAATCAATAAAGTTGATAATTTCATGTTTAATCATTGTTAAGAAATCACTAAGTTTCCTGAAGGTTTTTTAAGAGTATGTTACATTTTGCGGTCTGGTCGTACGAACGCTGCCTAATAGAGTGAAAATAGCTGAAATGGAAATATGCACCTCATTGATTAATGTTTATTCTGAGACCTTAGAAAGATTCTGAATAATCATATAAAACTGTACATAGAAAGAAAAGGATAGGAGTGTATCTTCACGCCAGTTGACAAGGGAACAGGTACAATCACGCACTCCCCCTCACTGAAGGCTGCTGGGAGATAATCAACCTTCACTTGCTGGCTGCTTTGCCGGCTGTGCTTATTATGCACACACACATGTTGCTGCTGAGAGCAGAGAACAGAACTTAATGTTCTGATGTCAGGTATGCAGGAGTGAACCATCTCTGAAACTCAGAATATGCTTGTGTAGTGATGTATTGGTTTGTATGTAAAAGAAGAATGCTATGACATCAGGGGCAGTGGAATGTTTGGGTAGTGGAATGTTGGGGCAGGCTCTGACTGGGTATTGGAATGTTTTCATATGAAAGGTTGGAGTTGTGCCGGTTTGGGGATGGCGAGCACATGTATCTCTGTCTGTACATTATAACTGGAAATAAACTTGTAAGGAAAGAACAAGAAGAACGAGTTACTTACCTTCGGTAACGACTTTTCTGGTGGATACATTAGCTACCTGTGGATTCCTCACCTCATGAATACTCCCATGGCGCCAGCATTCTACGGAAATCTTCTTACTAGTCTCTGCACGTCGACGAGGACGTCACTGTCTCGCACGCGACGCCGTCTGACGTCATACAGGCAATAAGAGGTCCTCGACGACGTGCGGACGTCAGTACCAATCATTTTTTACGTGCATGAGAACAACCAGGCAATGCAATGAAAGAACAAAGCAACATCCATTATATTGTAAAAATACACCACATTGTATGAATAACTGTAAATCTTTTTTATGTACATATATATATATATATATATATATATATATATAAAAAACTCTTTCTTTTAAAAATATATACACACACCAAGTATATACATAAAGATATATACACATATACCCATATATATATATAAATATATTATATATATACATCTATTGCACCCTCAAAGATCAAGAGGAGCGCACTCAAGGATTACTTGGCAAGACCATAAAGGCAACGGGGAGGCGGGTGGGACCGTGAGGAATCCACAGGTAGCTAATGTATCCACCAGAAAAGTCGTTACCGAAGGTAAGTAACTCGTTCTTCTGATGGATACAACTACCTGTGGATTCCTCACCTCATGAATAGAGTCCCAAAGCAGTACCACGCCCGGCGGTGGGTGCCTAAATGGTCAAACCAAGAAATCCTGCAGCACTGACCGTGCAAAATGGCCGTCCCTTCTAACCTCAGAATCTAAACAGTAATGTTTTGCAAAAGTGTGAAGGGACGACCAAGTTGCGGCCTTGCAGATGTCGACCACAGGAACACCTCTGGCTAAGGCCGAAGTGGCCGACTTAGCTCTGGTGGAATGAGCTCTAATGCCCTCAGGAGGATCCTTCTTTGCCAAAGAGTAACATATTTTAATGCAAAGAACAACCCACCTGGATAGTGTTCTCTTGTGGACTGCCTTTCCTCTCCTCTTGCCCACGTATCCAATAAACAGCTGATCCTCCAGCCTGAAATCCTTTGTTCTATTGATAAAGAAGCTCAACGCTCTCTTTGGATCCAGACGGTGCAGTCTTTCTTCCTCTTTGGAAGGATGAGGCGGAGGATAGAACGTGGACAAAGTAATTGCCTGAGCCAAATGGAAGGGTGAAACAACCTTCGGGAGGAAAGCAGCCTTGGTCCTCAACACCACCTTATCCCCATAAAAAGTTGTATAAGGGGGTTTTACTGATAAGGCCTGCAACTCACTCACTCTCCTTGCTGATGTTATAGCTATCAGGAAGACTGTTTTTAAAAACAAATACCTTAAGGGGCAAGAATGCATAGGTTCAAAAGGGGACCCCATAAGGAAAGTCAGGACTAAGGACAAATCCCATTGCGGCATAACGAATGGCTTTGGAGGATATTGATTTAGAAGACCTTTCAAGAATCTGATAACAATAGGGGATTTAAATAAAGATGGTTGGTCTGGAAGACATATGAAGGCTGACAAGGCCGATAAATAACCTTTAATGGTAGCCACTGCACAACCTTTCTGCGCCAGAGATAGAGCAAAAGACAAAACGTCCGATAGATGAGCTTGTAAAGGATCAATCTGCCTCTCTCCACACCACGCAACAAATTTAGACCACCTATTAGCGTAGATAGATTTAGTGGAGTGTCGCCTGGCCGCTAATATAACATCCACTACCTCAGGCGGGAGAGAGAAGGAACTCAGGTTGCCCCGTTCAATCTCCAGGCATGTAGGTGCAGACTCTGGAGGTTGGGGTGTAGAACCTGCCCCTGCGACTGCGAGAGGAGGTCTGCCCTGAAAGGGAGACGGAGCGGCGGGCACGTTGAGAGTTTGAGAAGGTCGGAGTACCACACCCTCCTTGGCCAATCCGGAGCTATTACGATTACTAGAGCCCGGTCTTGGCGAATCTTCCTCAATACTCGAGGAATCAAGGGTATGGGAGGAAACGCGTAAAGCAACTGGCCGCACCAGGTCATTTGAAACGCGTCCCCCAATGCTTCCTGCATCGGATACTGAAGGCTGCAGAACAACGGACAATGCGCGTTCTCTCGAGTGGCGAACAGATCTACCCGAGGAAACCCCCACTTCTGGAAGATTAAACGGACTTGATCTGGATGGAGACGCCACTCGTGGTCTGCCGAGAAGTGGCGACTGAGACTGTCCGCACGCACGTTCAAGACTCCGGCCAGATGGTTTGCTATCAAGCAAATCCGATGGTCCTTTGCCCAGGACCATAGTCGAAGAGCTTCTCTGCAGAGAAGGTACGACCCCACTCCTCCCTGCTTGTTTATGTACCACATCGTGGTAGTATTGTCCGTTAGGACCTGTACCGACTGACCACGAAGGGAAGGGAGGAAGGCCTTGAGAGCCAGACGTACAGCCCGTAACTCTAACAGATTGATGTGAAAAATCTGTTCCTCTGGAGACCAAAGACCTTTGATCTCCAGATCCCCCAGATGAGCTCCCCACCCTAGAGTGGAAGCATCCGTTATGACTGTGGCCACTGGTGGCGACTGCTGGAACGGTTTTCCTTGTGAAAGATTGTTGCTTGCAATCCACCACTTCAAATCCACAGCAGCATCTCTGGAGATCTTGACAGTACCCTGTAGATCCCCTCTGTGTTGAGACCACTGCCTTCGGAGGCACCACTGAAGAGCCCTCATGTGCCAGCGAGCATGCGTGACCAACAGAATGCAGGAGGCAAAAAGACCGAGCAGACGAAGGACCTTGAGGACTGGAACTACCGCTCCGTTTCGAAACATTGGAACCAAATCCTGAATATCTTGAATCCGCTGAGGCGGAGGAAAGGCCCGACCCAATGTCGTATCCAGTACTGCCCCTATGAACAGGAGGCGCTGAGAGGGCTCCAGGTGAGATTTGGGCTCGTTCACCGAAAAGCCCAGGTCGAACAACAACTGGGTTGTTGACTGCAGATGACGCAACACAAGCTCCGGGGACTTGGCTTTGATCAACCAATCGTCCAAGTAAGGGAATACTGCTATCCCCTTCCTTCTGAGCTCTGCCGCAACCACCGACATCACCTTCGTGAAGACTCGAGGTGCTGAAGTAAGACCAAACGGAAGGACCGCAAACTGGTAGTGTTGCGATCCCACCACAAACCGGAGATACTTCCTGTGTGACTTGAGTATCGGGATATGAAAGTAAGCATCCTGCAAGTCGACAGACACCATCCAGTCTTCCATGTTCAACGCCAAAAGCACCTGTGCTAGGGTCAGCATCTTGAACTTTTCCTGCTTGAGGAACCAATTCAAGATCCTCAGGTCCAGAATTGGTCTCAAACGACCATCCTTCTTGGGAATCAGGAAATACCTTGAGTAAACTCCTTGACCCCTTTCCTGCTCCGGGACCAACTCCACCGCGCCCTTTAAAAGGAGGACTTCCACCTCCTGTTCTAGCAACAGGAGGTGTTCTTGTGAACAATACGAAGGGCGGGGCGGGATGAGGGGCGGAAACTCCCGAAAGGGAAGGGTGTAGCCTTTTCCCACAACACTGAGAACCCAAGTGTCCGACGTAACAGTCTCCCATTTGGTGAGAAAATGCTGTAATCTTCCCCCTACAGGAGAGGAGTGAGTGGGAAATGGTGGAAGCCTAAGGCTGCTTCCCCTGCTGCACCCCGCCAGAGGATGAGGAAGAGGCAGAGTGCTGCTGAGAGGCTCCCCTGGTGCGGACCCTACCCCTCCCCCTAAAAGATCTATAGGGGTGGGAAGAGGCAGGTTGCTGATATCTTCCCCGAAAGGAAGAGGAGGAAGAGCCACGCCCAAATCCACGAAACCTCCTGAAGAATCTGGAAGAGGCCGTGGAAGAAGGAGCTTGGAGTCCCAACGACTTAGCCGTGGCCCTGCTCTCCTTAAAACGTTCCAAGGCCGAATCAGCCTTAGCCCCAAACAGTTTGTCCCCATCAAACGGGAGATCCAACAATGTGGACTGTACATCTGCCGAAAAGCCCGAGTTACGTAGCCAGGCCTGTCTCCTTTCCACCACAGTTGTGCCCATTGCTCTGGCTACCGAGTCGGTGGTATCCAGTCCCGTCTGGATAATTTGGGTCGCAGCAGCCTGGGCATCAGAGACAAGATCCAAAAGACCCTGGGGAAGCTCTGTAAACGAAGAGGAGATGTCATCCATCAGAGCATGAATATACCTCCCCAGGATACAGGTCGCATTAGTGGCTTTTAACGCCAGACTGCAGGACGAAAAAATCTTCTTCGACTGCGCCTCTAGCTTTTTTGAGTCTCTGTCCCCAGGCACCGTCGGGAAAGAACCAGGCGCTGATTTGGACGAACAGGAGGCCTGCACAACCAAGCTCTCCGGCGTAGGGTGCCTAGATAGGAAACCAGGATCAGTTGGAGCCGTCCGATACCTCCTGGCCACGGCTCTGTGAACTGCTGGGGAAGATGCCGGCTTCTTCCACACCTCTAAAACCGGATCCAGCAGAGCGTCATTAAAAGGTAATAGAGGCTCCGCCGCGGCTGAGGCCGGATGCAACACCTCTGTCAAAAGGTTTTGTTTCGCCTCCACCACCGGCAAAGGCAGGTCCAAAAAACTAGCTGCCTTCCGTACCACTGTATGAAAGGAAGCAGCTTCCTCGGTATATTCCCCCGGGGACGAAAGGTCCCACTCAGGGGAAGTGTCCAGCCCACTGGCCGACTCCAGTCCACGCAGCCCATCACCCGAGTCCTCTAGCTCTCCTTCCTCTAGGGCTCGTTGGTACTCCTGCTCCTCTAGTACCCGGAGAGCACGCCTCCTTGAATGCAGTCGTTGCTCAATCCGCGGAGTCGACAACACCTCCGCCGAAGTCGGAGATCGGCGCCGATCTTCCGAAGCCACCGACGCCGCAGCCGGCGCCACAGGTAACTTCGGCGCCGACTGAAGAGCAGATGAAACGGATGGACCCACCGGAGTCACAGGCCGAAATCTCGACGTCGACGGGATGGAAATCCCTGGGGCCAATCCCTCCGAAGCCATCGGAGCGGCCACCGGCGCCGACACTGGCGCCGAGCCCACGTTCCCAAACGGGAGAAAGGGCATAAAGGGTGCCGGCCGAAGAGGCGCAGGATCACCCAAAGAAAAGGCCAAAGGCCCAGCCGGAGCACCCCCTGGAGCCATCTGTTGGAAGATGGCATACATCGCATTCAAGAATGCGGAACTATCGGCTCCAGGGGTGGGAAAAGCCGGATACTGGGGTGCCTGACTCGGAGGCGACCCCGACGCCGGCCTCGGCGTCTGCGCCGGAGAAAACACCTGAGGCTCCAATACCTCAATCACCGACGCCTGTCCAGGCGAAGTTGGAGACGTCGGAGAGAGCAACGGCGTCGAAGGATGCGGCGTCACCGTGGGGCTGACCTCCCATGTCCTCCGGCGCCGATCCGGAGACCTGGAACGAGCCTCCCTTGAATGACGCCGAGATTCTCTACGGCGCCGGGAGTCTCGATGACGCCGATGTCTTGGAGAAGACTTTTTCTTGTGATGCTTCTCCTTTGACTTGGCCATAAACAGCTTCGCCTCGCGTTCTTTAATGGCCTTCGGATTCATGTGCTGACACGAATCACAAGTCGAGACGTCGTGGTCGGAGCTCAAACACCAAAGGCAATCGGAATGAGGATCCGTCACCGACATCTTGCCTCCACACTCACGACAAGGCTTAAATCCAGACTTTCTCTGCGACATTATTTCCACAGAGAAAGAGTACGCAGCAAGATATACACTGTAACCGCAAGAGTAACAGTTGCTCCCTCGAAGATAACCGTTTCGAATGCACGGAAAAAAGGGAACTGACGTCCGCACGTCGTCGAGGACCTCTTATTGCCTGTATGACGTCAGACGGCGTCGCGTGCGAGACAGTGACGTCCTCGTCGACGTGCAGAGACTAGTAAGAAGATTTCCGTAGAATGCTGGCGCCATGGGAGTATTCATGAGGTGAGGAATCCACAGGTAGTTGTATCCATCAGAAGAGCCAGTGTACTTACTTCACATGGCGACGAGGGTGGGATCGCAAAGCAGCAAGCATTGGACTAAGAAAACTGTATTGGAAGGCAACGCTACAGACATCAGACTGAGGATTGGAGAGCAGCTATTTTCGGACCTGCTTTGTTAAAGGCAACTTATTTTAAGCAAGTGAGGGAAGTTTTTTTTTTATTATTATTTATTTTTCTCTTTCTCTAATACAGTTGCCGTTTGTTTACTTTGTTTGAGGCGCGTGTGTACTGCTCAAACGTTAGATTTTTCATTGCGTCGGTCCTCGCGTGCACCCCCGCATGGTTACTGGTTGCCTGGACAACATAATGCTTAATAACAATGTCTTGTGAACGTGCTGGTTCTTGCGCTGGAAGTTACATAGAAGCAGGAACGGCGCCCTTTTAATGTTAATTAGTACCAAGTACATGGTATTATTTTTACTATTCTTAACTTTTTAGCAACTTCATTGCTGAAGATTATCCGGCACAAAGGAAAACTAACAGAAATTATTATAACAGAGATACATGTCTTGCTGAAGAAGTAAGCTAAAGAGTTATATTTTACAGCTATAATTTTTGGTACACTATGTCTTCGAGTGGAGATTATTCTGGTACAGGGACGTCGCTTTCTTTGCAGTTGAGTACACCAAAGGAATTTTTAGCGTCTCCTGGTGAACCAGCTGTACAATGGAAGGAGTGGAAGGAATATTTTTTGATTTACATCGCAAACTTAGAAGATTGCAATGGTTTAATCTCTGCTGAAAGAAAAAAAAGGATCTTAATGCACTGTTTAGGCCCTGAAGGTCTTCGTATTTACAATCAACTACAAAAACACGATAGAGGCGATGAAGATGTGTTTCAAAGTGCTATTTTGGATTTAAATGATCATTTTTCTCCTGCTGTTTGCATTGCGGTTACTCGTCACGCATTTTTCCATAGGAAACAAGAGAAACACGAGGACATAGAGAGCTACGTTTCTGCTTTAAAACATTTAGCTAGCTCATGTAGGTTTGCTGGTCTACATGATGAACTGGTACGGGACCAGATTGTAATGTATACTAAAAACAAATCTATTCAAGAGAGGTTGTGGATTGAAGGCGAATCCAGTCTAAAGGATATTATTGCTTTAGTGAAGAAAGCGGAATTATCTGAAAGATGTGCGAAAATCACTTTGGCACAGGATAAGAACTTTGAAGAAGTTGTTGCCAAAGTTAGTGATCGCAAGCACAACAAATGGTCCATGGATAAGCGGGATAATAACTTTAAAAAAGAGAAAAATCAAACTTTTGCAAAGAATCAAAAATCTAACATGTCTGATCGATCCAAAAATGAGTGTTTCCGTTGCGGGAGTTCCTTTCATTCTGCAAAATTTGATGGGTGTCCAGCTAAAAATGCTAAGTGTTTGGAATGTGGAATTGTAGGCCATTTTGCTAGGGTGTGCAGGAAGACACAAATGAAGAAAGTGAACAGTAAAGTGGCCTACATTAAGGAAGTGGTGGAAGACTGTTCTGATGACAGTGATGAAGACGTAAATTATAAACTGAGGGGTCACAAAACTGTGGTTTTGAACATTTCAGGACAAACGTCAAACAAACCCTTGTGTTGGGTATCATTTGGGGGAGTTATGCTGCAGGTGGCAGCAGACTCTGGTTCCCCATACAGTATTGTTTCAGAATGCACATGGCAAAAGCATTTTGAACATAGTTTAGGAGAACATTTAGAAACCTCTGACATTTCGCCTGAAAGTTACACTGGTGATAGAATAGATATTATTGGTTTTAGATTGCTGGTATTCAAATTTAAGCAAAGACAAGCCGTATGTAAATTATATGTGGCTAAGGATGGTCCGTCGGTATTAGGCTGGAAAGACCAAAAGAAACTGCATATTGTGCTTGATCCTAACAGTGTAGAGCAAGTCTTAGTAATGTGTGATGAAGAAGACACAAAAAAATGGGTCACACAAGAGTTTCCAGGAGTGTTCAATGGGCAAGTAGGTCAACTGAAAGGCTTTATACATCAGATTAGACTAAAAAATTATGCCAAACCAAAAATTCATAAGGTACGGAATATTCCGTTTATTGTCAGGGAAGAGGTAAAAAAAGAGTTGGACAGGTTACAAAATTCACAGATTATAGAACCAGTTGAAGCTTCTGAGTGGGTTTCACCTTTGGTTGTTGCGCGTAAAGCTAATGGCAAAGTGCGTTTGTGTGTGGATTTGAGAGGTTTGAACAATAATATCATAGTAGATCAGTTTCCTTTGCCTCGTATTGATGAGATGTTGTCTGCCACGAGAGATGCTAAATGGTTTTCCACTTTGGACTTGTCGTCTGCTTACCACCAGGTTAGGTTGGACTATCATAGCAGACATCTTACAACTTTTTGTACACCATGGGGTTGTTTTCGTTTCAAACGTATGCCATTTGGTTTGGCGTCGGCGGCTGCCGTCATTCAAAGGTTGATGGTGCAGTTATTTGGACATTTGCCTAATGTTACATTCTTTCAGGATGATATTTTAGTTATGGGAAGTAGCAAGAAACATCATGATAAGGAATTGAGGAATGTTTTGAACATCTTACAAGAAAAAGGTCTGACCGCAGAGATCAGTAAATGTAGGTTTGCACAGAGAAAAGTAACGTATTTAGGACATGAGATTAACCATGAAGGCATAAGACCTAAAAAAAAGTTGGTGGAAGCTATTAAGAATGCCCCATGCCCCACATCTAAAGATGATTTGAGATCCTTTTTAGGTCTAGCCGAGTTTTATTTGAAATTTGTAGAAAATTTTTCAGCTAAAACCTACCAAATGAGACTGTTACTAAAAAACAAAGTGAAATTTGAATGGAATGTAAGTTGTCAGAAGGCTTTTCAGGAAATTAAGAATGCAATTGTGAGTGCTCCAATGTTGCATGGGTACGATCCAAAAGCTTGTTCTATTATCACTACAGATGCGAGTGGTAAGGGCCTTGGTAGTGTATTAACACAGAGTGACAATGTGGGTATAGAATATGCGGTTGCATTTGCATCCCGTTCTTTGTCTCCCAGAGGAAAAATACTCTGTAATAGAGAGAGAAACTTTGGCATGTGTATGGGCATTAGAAAACTTTCGGAAATTTGTTTGGGGGCAAAAATGCATCATACGGACTGACCATAAGCCTCTTACTAAATTGTTAACTACAGAAGGTTTATGTAGAGCATCTGCGAGAATAGCTAGACTATCTATGAGACTACAAGATTTCTTATATGAAGTGCAGTATGTTCCTGGGGTAAAAAATGTTACTGCAGATTTTTTAAGTAGAATGTCCTTACCTTTAAGAGAGTTGGATCAACATCCATGGAATGACTGGTGTGTAGCTGGTGTGTTTGATGAGAATACTTTAAGCTCATTGCAAAAAGAAGAATGGATCATGGAGTATGAGAAAGACGAAGTGTTGAAAGAAGTTAAAAACAAAGTGATGTTTGGATGGTATAATGACAAGAAAGTCAAAAGCAGTGATATGTTAAGAGCTTTTTGGGAAGTGAGAGATGAATTGAGTATCGAAGGTGATTTTGTGTATAGAGGTGGGAAGATTATTCCCCCCTGTGGTATTAGAAATAAACTTACCGCTATTGGACATGAAGGTCATTCAGGAATATCTCGCACCAAAAGAGGAATTAAAGTACTTTATTGGTGGCCAAAAATTGATGTAGAAATTGAGAGATATGTACGTGACTGCATGGAGTGTGAGAATAGTGACAAATCTCAAAAGACACTTAACCCGCCAATTTCTTCTTCAAGTTGTCCTAATATACCGTGGGAAGAAGTTGCTTTAGACATTATGGGTCCTATTACGTGGCATGATGGGACTTCAAAGTTTGTGGTTTTAGTTGATTTGTTTTCAAGGTGGATTGAATTTTCTGTGTTACAAAAAATTGATACCAAGGCAGTGATTAATTTTTGGGAGGAAATATTTTTGAGGGAAGGATTTCCCAGAATTTTATTGACGGACAATGGTGTTCAATTTAAATCTGAGGAAATTAAAACTTTTGCTAAAATGACTGGTATTGAACAAAGGTTTACAGCTTTATATCATCCCAGGGGGAATGCTGTAGAGGAACGTATAAATAGGATTTTCAAGGGCATCATTCAAATTGCAAAGCATGGAAACAAAAGTAATATAGATTCTGAGTTAAGGAAAATGTTATGGGCTTATAGAGTGACACCTCATGAGACAATAGGTCAAAGTCCGTTTGATATAATGCGAGGTAGAATTCCATTTTCGAAGATTAACCCTGGTTGGATGCAAAGAAGCAGACAAGTACTTTGGAGCAAAGAACATGTAAGATAGTGCATAAAGAGTTCACAAGAAAAGAACAAGAAATATTTTAATAATAAATATGGCACTAAAGAAGCACATTTGAATGTGGGAGATTGGGTGAGAGTGAAATCCGTAAGGAAAGTGGCTAAAGGTGAGAGCAAGTTTGGCGAGCCTATAAGAATTAAGAAAGTGATGAGAAATACTGTCATTTTGGATGATGGCAGTGTATGTCACATGAGTCGCGTTGCTATTGCTAAGCCTTGCAAACAACAATTTGTGCAGTATGATTTGCTGGAAGGTAATAATAACAAATATTGGTGGTTGGAGTGTGATATTGATGGTAACAAAGATTCTAGAGTTATTGGGGAATTGGGAGCTAGGGGCTGTCAGGAAGGTGTCCAGACTCGTATTAATATGGGAGAATTTGAATGTAATGTGAATGAGCGTGAACAGAATAAAAATGTAGCTTGTGGTGAAGTGAAGAAAAGTTGTTTCGGCAGGATTTTGAGAAAACCTAAGGTATTAGAAAATTTTGTGTGTGATTAAATAAAAATATATATATTTATTTATATACATATTATTATTATTTTTTCTTGTTTTTTTTTGTCATTTTTTTTTTAAGGGAAGGGGATGTGTAGTGATGTATTGGTTTGTATGTAAAAGAAGAATGCTATGACATCAGGGGCAGTGGAATGTTGGGGCAGGCTATGAATGGGTATTGGAATGTTTTCATATGAAAAGTTGGAGTTGTGCCGGTTTGGGGATGGCGAGCACATGTATCTCTGTCTGTACATTATAACTGGAAATAAACTTGTAAGGAAAGAACAAGAAGAGCCAGTGTACTTACTTCAGCTTGCTATTTGCTAATGAGCTAGAACTAGTTAGTATAGACTTAGAAGCCGTAAGTGAGGGTTTCAGCGCTAAACTACCTTAAAGTTTATCTTCTTCATCGTATTGGGCTTAAGACATCCCCTGCTGGAGAAATCTCAAAATCAAACATGGTATTTAATTAAAAAAAGAAGCAATGTAAAGGTTTGAAGACATTATGAAACTGCTGTACTTGAGTGGATTATTTCGTTTTTTTCAGTCACATATTAAATAGTTTAACGTGTACAGCTCTAACAACGCGGACCAGTGTTATGCGGAGCAGCCCAGTTGCCTACTAAGTAACAACCCTCAAGTCAAGAACAAATTTACAACCCTATCTGAAAAGATTTCCAATGTATGCACACCGCACAACCCTAATCTTGGTGTTGCACCTTTTCAAATTATTGCGACTCGCCACTGAGCCTGCAGTTTTGTCTTGATGAAGCTTGGGCAGCTATCAAGGGAGGTGCCCATGTCGAGCAATGAGAATAAATAACCAATGCTCTAAAAAAAATCAAGGATGTTATAGGAAGAGGACATCATTTCTTGTTAAGTCATGTCACATCATTGTGATATGTATAAGTCCCCCCCACTACTTTTTGGACTTGTGCCCTGTGCACAGCATCAGCACACACAACCGCATTCACGTTATGCTTTCACAGGAGAGAGGCAAGACAGTGAGAAGCCAGCTTAAAGCTCGCCCGAACAGACTGATCGAACCAGGTCGTCGCATACTCCGTCCTGAGTTGAACTGACGGAGCCAAACATGCCCCCACTGCAGCAGAAGTCGAAGTGGGCAGGGGAACGTCACTCCCAAGCTTTATTAATTTGCTCAAAACATTTCCAATACTTTATTTTCCTGAATAGTTCAGTTGCTGCAAGTAAACAATGGAGAAAAAGCAACTTATTTACCATGAAGTGATAGAAAGGAGGAGGAGCTTTTAAAGAAGAAACAAGCTTCTCTACAGGGTGTCTGCCAGCTAAAAGAAATTAAATGCCTGCAATTGGTTAATCAGCAAATATAACGGTTGCTTGGAGCCAATATAGTTTTAATCGATAGAGATTTGAATTTGTCCTTTAAAGTAAACCTATAAAAAGATTTTCACTAGGTACAATCAGTGTACTGCTAAAAATATAAATTCTGAAAGCACTGCAAACTAAATGGTTTGCCACATTTTTTGATAGCTTGTGTGCAGCCTCTCTCATACAGTGTGTCATACATGTTTTTTAACAAATTTCTATCGTAGTCAATGTGCTGTCACAGGCTTGGTTAGCACTGTAAGTACACACCACCGTTTTCCCAAGGCACCAGCCAGGATTCAAAGTAGTGACCTTGTGAGTACACGCACATATCTGAAGAGAATGCATTAACCAACCAGACTGCCCTACCAGAAAATGCACTTCCCACAGAAGAATTTATTTTTAATTTGAGGTTTGCATTTTATATACAGTTACTTTTAGGTCAAAGACAAACAAAATATTTTGCTCTTTTTAGTCACGTCCCTCACCCCAAGACTTGTCAACACGTACGCCGGATAACGCGCAGTACCTCGCCTGTCATCAATTCCAATGCAACTAGCAAGAGGTCAGACAGTAAAAGTAGCAATGCAAACTGCAACGCGTGCCAATCGGTTGGTAGTTTGACAACTGATCCTCAAAGGAATCTGCGTTACTCGCACTCCACTCATGAAGGATGCGGTCTATGCACCTCCTTTTCACATCGTGCCGTTCTTCCTTGTGCCATAAATGCTCCACTAGCAGGAAAAGAAAGCTGAAAGGACAACTACTTTACCTGGGGCGCGCGTAGGAGCCCTCGGCCCTGCTGCTGCACGCCACGCAAACCCGTGCAGTATCTTTGCATGTCCTGCACGGAGCCCACCACCTGCTGCGCGCAAAGCTTCATCTCTCCGATGGTGTCTGCCGCTTCGATGAGGTCGCGGTAGCGCTCCCCAACCATCTGCCTCAACTCCTCCTTTTTCTGTTCCATCTCGGCACGCACACGTCGCTCTAACCCGCGGATCTCCTCGGCGGTGTAAGCCTCGAAGAGGGCCACAGGGTCCTTTATGTCACCCACCCTCAGACTACGCACCGGTACCGCCGCCATGGTTCCCACTGACAGGGGCAACGTCGGTACCCGGAAGTATTGGCCGAGGCCAGGCTGTTCCCTCGTCACGTGATAGGGCAGTGGGTCACATGCATTCAGTAGCGTGTAAAAACTGGAGCAGCAGGCGGGGTAAGTCATTACAACCTTCCTGGTGACGTGGAACTGTCAACTATACAGTCACGTGACGGTCCCCCCCACCCCCTTACACGCTATTACGTAACACGTCGGTGCACGCTGGTCACGTGACAGATTTGGTGCGCGATGGAATAAAAAAATGTTTGAGAGGGCCAGCGACAGTATCCTCAAATCCGTATATTAAAGTTGTCGATTCTCCCGTATTAAAGTTGTCTATTCGCGATTTACCTGCCGTCGTGGTCATTTGACATTACTAAGCTGTGGGGTTTACGGCCATCCGTCATTGATTTATTTATAGATTTAAGATAAGTGTACTGTCCCACTGTTTATAAAACTCAGCATTTTTTGTGTCAGTCGCCATTCTGGGAAACAATACTACGGCACATCTCAATTCTATTTCAGGACCGGAGGCTCCGATTATGCTATCTCCTTCTTTACTAAACTCCAAACAGCAGCCAATCATTTTACAAGAAAAACATAAACTACATGTCCCATGAGGCATAAGCCTAACATCACATGGCCCAATCACCACCCATACCCTTTGTCCATAAATGTCATGACCCTTAACGTCACTTCCTCTTTCTTTGCTGCTCCGCAGCAGATAAGTGACGCTTATATTCATTCCTACGTTAATTGTATATCTTTAATATTGTTAATGTTAGTGTAGTACTGTATATTTCTAGCGTTTTTATTACTCCGGGTAGTGACGCGATTTAGTTTGCGATAACCCGTTTATTTTCCCCTTTTATGTGCGCAGCTTCTGCCGACCTGTTTTCGGACGCCCTGTGGAGCGGGAGCGGGAGCAACTACACGCCTGTGTAGTCCCCTTTCCCTGGCAACGCTCGCGCTTTGCGTGCACGTTTTTCAAGCCGATCTCATCACTTTGATGAGTCGGCTTGGATTCTCGAACGCGCGGAGCGCCTGCCAGCCGGTTTCTTCCTGCCAAAACTTTTCGTTGCTCCCTGACGCCCAGTTCAACTAGAACTGGGTTGTAAAATATAAAAAGGCATTGCCTAGAGTGTAATTTACGGGCAGCTCCCTCCACCTTATAATAGGGCCAATTAGCCTGTCTGGGGCTCACACTCCCCCTATTGCTTTTTCAAAAGATTTCAAATATGGCTCAATGGAGTGAAAATGAAACTGGATTTTATCCTGATGATTTGGGCAACCAACTAGAGGTAAACCTAGTGGAAGCCCTTGACAACAGAGTACAACAATTTGTTAATGATGTCCTGGTGAAAGCTTTGGGACCATTTTCAGGGCAATTATTTGAGTTCTCAAAATCCCAGGGTTGGCACAGCGAACTTCAATCCTCTTCTCAGGAGAAGAAATCTAAGTGCAAAGCCAATACCAGAAACTTAGAGGAGGTTGATAACACGATCAGTGGTGTTCATGCTGACGCATTTAACAAATTATTTAAAAAGCATTCCAACAAACATAACTATAGTAATTCTAAAAACTTAGGTGGTCATTACAACCCTGGCGGATGGTGTAAAAGGTGCGGTAATACCGCAAACAGTCCGACGGACAAAAAAAGGGAATTATGACCCTGGCGGAAACCGCCAACAAAGACAGCCACTTTAACACACCGCCCGCCACGGCGGTACAGACAAGCAGCACAGCGGTCACTGCCAACAGACAGGCGGAAGACAATGTACCGCCCACACCATTACAACCCGCCAATCCGCAAACCTTTTCCGGGGTGGATTCACCGTGGATAAAAACACGGCGGAAACAGCTTTAGCTATGGGAAAACGCTCACCTTCTACACATCCCACGAGGAACGATGACTCCATGGACCCGGAACTCCAAATACTACCTGCCCTTGTCTTTCTGCTCCTTCACGACCAACAGCGACGTATGCGCAGAAGATACCGGTGAGTACTGCATCTACGACACAGGGGAGGGGGGTAGGCAAAAGTTAGGGGGACACCCACCAAACACCCCCACCCCCACCCTCGCATTATACAACATACACACCAATGCTGTCAAAAATATCACATTAACAACCCCCAATCCCCCTGGAAGAATGCAAAGACAATGCGAATTTCGGTCAAACATTGTAATGTGCCAATATACATGTCATACAAAAATATACAGATATATATCTCTAAATCACTCATAACTATATATACAATACAAGAAGTAGTGCAGATATGTACACAACAATGTCCGTGCACAAACAGTCCAAAAATGCATGGGTGAGGCCCCCAAAAGATACCTGACCAAAATCAGAGAGAACACTACTGGGGCATCAGATAGAAACACTACAGGCACCTCAGGGGGAAGGGAAGGGGGGGCACCTCAGCCAGATGAATGCAAAGCCAGATCCACGACGGGGCTCCATGCCCATTGATGTATCCTGGGGAGTGCAAATCCACAGTCTCTCAAGTCTCTACAGTGAGTGGGTTGCCCACTGTTCAATCCTGGGGAGTGCAAAGCCACAGTCTCTCAAGTCTCTACAGTGGGTGGGTTGCCCACTGTTCAATCCTGGGGAGTGCAAAGCCACAGTCTCTCAAGTCTCTGCAGTGGGTGTTTTGCCCACTGTACCATCCTGGGGAGTGCAAAGCCACAGTCTCTCAAGTCTCTACAGTGGGTGGGTTGCCCACTGTTCAATCCTGGGGAGTGCAAAGCCACAGTCTCTCAAGTCTCTACAGTGGGTGGGTTGCCCACTGTGCCATCCTGGGGCGTGCAAAGCCACAGTCTCTCATGTTGATGCAGGTCCCTACTGGTACTGGGGGGTGACTGGTGCCCAGACTGGATGAGTCTCCCCGTGAAAGGTAGTGTCCTGTCACTGTCCTAACTGCACATGGGATAAGGATGCCTGATGTGGTGGGCCATTCATTCCTACCCGGTGCATTGCCCTGTTCAGCGGTGCTTTGCCATGGCGGTCTTTGCCCTGTTCAGCGGTGCTTTGCCATGGCGGTCTTTGCCCTGTTCAGCGGTGCTTTGACATGGCGGTCTTTGCCCTGTTCAGCGGTGCTTTGCCATGGTAGTTCAGGACTGTTCAGCGGTGCTTTGACATGGCGGTCTTTGCCCTGTTCACCGGTGCTTTGACATGGCGGTCTTTGCCCTGTTCAGCGGTGCTTTGCCATGGCGGTCTTTGCCCTGTTCAGCAGTGCTTTGACATGGCGGTTTTGCCCTGTTCAGCGGTGCTTTGCCACGGTGGTTCAGGACTGTTCAGCGGTGCTTTGCCATGGTGGTTTAAGGACTGTTCAGCGGTGCTTTGACATGGCGGTCTTTGCCCTGTTCAGCGGTGCTTTGACATGGCGGACTTTGCCCTGTTCAGCGGTGCTTTGCCATGGTGGTTCAGGACTGTTCAGCGGTGCTTTAACATGGTGGTTCAGGACTGTTCAGCGGTGCTTTGACATGGCGGTCTTTGCCCTGTTCAGCGGTGCTTTGCCATGGCGGTCTTTGCCCTGTTCAGCGGTGCTTTGCCATGGCGGTCTTTGCCCTGTTCAGCGGTGCTTTGCCATGGCGGTCTTTGCCCTGTTCAGCGGTGCTTTGAAATGGCGGTCTTTGCCCTGTTCAGCGGTGCTTTGACATGGTGGTTCAGGACTGTTCAGCGGTGCTTTGACATGGAGGTCTTTGCCCTGTTCAGCAGTGCTTTCACATGGAGGTCTTTGCCCTGTTCAGCGGTGCTTTGCCATGGTGGTTCAGGACTGTTCAGCGGTGCTTTGACCTGGTGGTTCAGGACTGTTCAGCGGTGCTTTGACATGGCGGTCATTGCCCTGTTCAGCGGTGCTTTGACATGGCGGTCTTTGCCCTGTTCAGCGGTGCTTTGCCATGGTGGTTCAGGACTGTTCAGCGGTGCTTTGACATGGTGGTTCAGGACTGTTCAGCGGTGCTTTGACATGGCGGTCTTTGCCCTGTTCAGCAGTGCTTTGCCATGGAGGTCTTTGCCCTGTTCAGCGGTGCTTTGCCATGGTGGTCTTTGCCCTGTTCAGCGGTGCTTTGACATGGCGGTCTTTGCCCTGTTCAGTGGTGCTTTGCCATGGCGGTCTTTGCCCTGTTCAGCGGTGCTTTGACATGGCGGTCTTTGCCCTGTTCAGCGGTGCTTTGCCATGGTGGTTCAGGACTGTTCAGCGGTGCTTTGACATGGTGGTTCAGGACTGTTCAGCGGTGCTTTGACATGGCGGTCTTTGCCCTGTTCAGCGGTGCTTTGCCATGGTGGTTCAGGACTGTTCAGCGGTGCTTTGACATGGTGGTTCAGGACTGATCAGCGGTGCTTTGACATGGCGGTCTTTGCCCTGTTCAGCGGTGCTTTGCCGTGGCGGTCTTTGCCCTGTTCAGCGGTGCTTTGCCATGGCGGTCTTTGTCCTGTTCAGCGGTGCTTTGCCATGGCGGTCTTTGCCCTGTTCAGCGGTGCTTTGACATGGTGGTTCAGGACTGTTCAACGGTGCTTTGACATGGCGGTCTTTGCCCTGTTCAGCGGTGCTTTGCCATGGTGGTTCAGGACTGTTCAGCGGTGCTTTGCCATGGTGGTTCAGGACTGTTCAGCAGTGCTTTGCCATGGCGGTCTTTGCCCTGTTCAGCGGTGCTTTGACATTGCCGTCTTTACCCTGTTCAGCGGTGCTTTGCCATGGTGGTTCAGGACTGTTCAGCTGTGCTTTGACATGGTGGTTCAGGACTGTTCAGCAGTGCTTTGACATGGCCGTCTTTGCCCTATTCAGCGGTGCTTTGACATGGCGGTTTTTGCCCTGTTCAGCGGTGCTTTGCCATGGTGGTTCAGGACTGTTCAGCAGTGCTTTGACATGGCGGTCTTTGCCCTGTTTATCGGTGCTTTGCCATGGCGGTCTTTGCCCTGTTCAGCGGTTCTTTGACATTTCGGTTTTTGCCCTGTTCAGCGGTGCTTTGCCATGGTGGTTCAGGACTGTTCAGCGGTGCTTTGACATGGTGGTTCAGGACTGTTCAGCGGTGCTTTGACATGGCGGTCTTTGCCCTGTTCAGCAGTGCTTTGCCATGGCGGTCTTTGCCCTGTTCAGCGGTGCTTTGCCATGGCGGTCTTTGCCCTGTTCAGCGGTGCTTTGCTATGGCGGTCTTTGCCCTGTTCAGCGGTGCTTTGACATGGTGGTCTTTGCCCTGTTCAGCGGTGCTTTGACATGGTGGTTCAGGACTGTTCAGTGGTGCTTTGACATGGCGGTCTTTGCCCTGTTCAGCGGTGCTTTGACATGGCGGTCTTTGCCCTGTTCAGCGGTGCTTTGCCATGGCGGTCCTTGCCCTGTTCAGCAGTGCTTTGACATGGCGGTCTTTGCCCTGTTCAGCGGTGCTTTGCCATGGTGGTTCAGGACTGTTCAGCGGTGCTTTGACATGGTGGTTCAGGACTGTTCAGCGGTGCTTTGACATGGTGGTTCAGGACTGTTCAGCGGTGCTTTGACATGGCGGTCATTGCCCTGTTCAGCGGTGCTTTGACATGGCGGTCTTTGCCCTGTTCAGCGGTGCTTTGCCATGGTGGTTCAGGACTGTTCAGCGGTGCTTTGACATGGTGGTTCAGGACTGTTCAGCGGTGCTTTGACATGGCGGTCTTTGCCCTGTTCAGCAGTGCTTTGCCATGGCGGTCTTTGCCCTGTTCAGCGGTGCTTTGCCATGGTGGTCTTTGCCCTGTTCAGCGGTGCTTTGACATGGCGGTCTTTGCCCTGTTCAGCGGTGCTTTGCCATGGCGGTCTTTGCCCTGTTCAGCGGTGCTTTGCCATGGTGGTTCAGGACTGTTCAGCGGTGCTTTGACATGGTGGTTCATTACTGTTCAGCGGTGCTTTGACATAGCGGTCTTTGCCCTGTTCAGCGGTGCTTTGCCATGTCGGTCTTTGCCCTGTTCAGCGGTGCTTTGCCATGGCGGTCTTTGCCCTGTTCAGCGGTGCTTTGACATGGTAGTTCAGGACTGTTCAGCGGTGCTTTGACATGGCGGTCTTTACCCTGTTCAGCGGTGCTTTGCCATGGTGGTTCAGGACTGTTCAGCGGTGCTTTGCCATGGTGGTTCAGGACTGTTCAGCTGTGCTTTGCCATGGAGGTCTTTGCCCTGTTCAGAGGTGCTTTGACATGGCCGTCTTTACCCTGCTCAGCTGTGCTTTGCCATGGTGGTTCAGGACTGTTCAGCGGTGCTTTGACATGGTGGTTCAGGACTGTTCAGCGGTGCTTTGACATGGCCGTCTTTGCCCTGTTCAGCGGTGCTTTGACATGGCGGTCTTTGCCCTGTTCAGCGGTGCATTGCCATGGTGGTTCAGGACTGTTCAGCGGTGCTTCGACATGGCGGTCTTTGCCCTGTTCAGCGGTGCTTTGCCATGGCGGTCTTTGCCCTGTTCAGCGGTGCTTTGCCATGGCGGTCTTTGCCCTGTTCAGCGGTGCTTTGACATGGAGGTCTTTGCCCTGTTCAGCGGTGCTTTGCCATGGCGGTGTTTGCCCTGTTCAGCGGTGCTTTGACATGGCTGTCTTTGCCCTGTTCAGCGGTGCTTTGCCATGGTGGTTCAGGACTGTTCAGCAGTGCTTTGACATGGTGGTTCAGGACTGTTCAGCGGTGCTTTGCCATGGCGGTCTTTGCCCTGTTCAGCGGTGCTTTGACATGGCGGTCTTTGCCCTGTTCAGCGGTGCTTTGCCATGGTGGTTCAGGACTGTTCAGCGGTGCTTTGACATGGCGGTCTTTGCCCTGTTCAGCGGTGCTTTGCCATGGTGGTTCAGGACTGTTCAGCGGTTCTTTACCATGGCGGTCTTTGCCCTGTTCAGCGGTGCTTTGCCATGGCGGTCTTTGCCCTGTTCAGCGGTGCTTTGACATGGCGGTCTTTGCCCTGTTCAGCGGTGCTTTGACATGGTGGTTCAGGACTGTTCAGCAGTGCTTTGACATGGTGGTTCAGGACTGTTCAGCGGTGCTTTGCCATGGCAGTCTTTGCCCTGTTCAGCGGTGCTTTGACATGGCGGTCTTTGCCCTGTTCAGCAGTGCTTTGCCATGGCGGTCTTTGCCCTGTTCAGCGGTGCTTTGCCATGGCGGTCTTTGCCCTGTTCAGCGGTGCTTTGCCATGGCGGACTTTGCCCTGTTCAGCTGTGCTTTGCCATGGGGGTCTTTGCCCTGTTCAGCTGTGCTTTGACATGGTGGTTCAGGACTGTTCAGCGGTGCTTTGACATGGCGGTCTTTGCCCTGTTCAGCGGTGCTTTGCCATGGTGGTTCAGGACTGTTCAGCGGTTCTTTGCCATGGCGGTCTTTGCCCTGTTCAGCGGTGCTTTGCCATGGCGGTCTTTGCCCTGTTCAACGGCGCTTTGACATGGCGGTCTTTGCCCTGTTCAGCGGTGCTTTGACATGGCGGTCTTTGCCCTGTTCAGCGGTGCTTTGCCATGGCGGTCCTTGCCCTGTTCAGCGGTGCTTTGACATGGCTGTCTTTGCCCTGTTCAGCGGTGCTTTGCCATGGTGGTTCAGGACTGTTCAGCGGTGCTTTGACATGGTGGTTCAGGACTGTTCAGCTGTGCTTTGACATGGCGGTCTTTGCCCTGTTCAGCGGTGCTTTGACATGGCGGTCTTTGCCCTGTTCAGCGGTGCTTTGCCATGGTGGTTCAGGACTGTTCAGCGGTGCTTTGACATGGTGGTTCAGGACTGTTCAGCGGTGCTTTGACATGGCGGTCTTTGCCCTGTTCAGCAGTGCTTTGCCATGGCGGTCTTTGCCCTGTTCAGCGGTGCTTTGCCATGGCGGTCTTTGCCCTGTTCAGCGGTGCTTTGCCATGGCGGACTTTGCCCTGTTCAGTGGTGCTTTGCCATGGCGGTCTTTGCCCTGTTCAGCTGTGCTTTGACATGGTGGTTCAGGACTGTTCAGTGGTGTTTTGACATGGCGGTCTTTGCCCTGTTCAGCAGTGCTTTGGCATGGTGGTTCAGGACTGTTCAGCGGTGCTTTGCCATGGCGGTCTTTGCCCTGTTCAGCGGTGCTTTGACATGGCGGTCTTTGCCCTGTTCAGCGGTGCTTTGCCATGGTGGTTCACGACTGTTCAGCAGTGCTTTGCCATGGTGGTTCAGGACTGTTCAGCGGTGCTTTGTCATGGTGGTTCAGGACTGTTCAGCGGTGCTTTACCATGGCGGTCTTTGCCCTGTTCAGAGGTGCTTTGCCATGGCGGTCTTTGCCCTGTTCAGCGGTGCTTTGCCAGGGTGGTTCAGGACTGTTCAGCGGTGCTTTGACATGGTGATTCTGATACGGACATTGGTGTGTGGCATGACAATTTCCACACTGGACATTGGTGTGGCATGACGATTTCCACACTGGACATTGGTGTGTGGCATGACGATCTCCATACTGGACATTGGTGTGTGGCATGACGATTTCCACACTGGACATTGGTGTGTGGCATGACGATTTCCACACTGGACATTGGTGTGTGGCATGACGATTACCATACTGGACATTGGTGTGTGGCATGACGATTTCCACACTGGACATTGGTGTGTGGCATGACGATTTCCATACTGGACATTGGTGTGTGGCATGACGTTCCATCACTGCCCAGCGGGGCTGTGGCATCCTGGCCCCGCCTGGGCTGTGACTCCGGCGGTGGTCTCTGGACCAGCGACGATACATGGCCCATCCTGGGCTGTGACTCCGGCGGTGGTCTCCTGACCAGTGAAGATACTTGGGCCCTCCTGGGCTGTGACTCCGGCGGTGGTCTCCTGACCAGTGACGATACTTGGGCCCTCCTGTGCTGTGACTCCGGCGGTGGTCCCCTGACCAGTGACGATACTTGGCCCCTCCTGGGCTGTGACTCCGGCGGTGGTCTCTGGACCAGTGATGATACTTGGGCCCTCCTGGGCTGTGACTCTGGCGGTGGTCTCTGGACCAGTGACGATACTTGGCCCCTCCTGGGCTGTGACTCCGGCGGTGGTCTCCGGACCAGTGACAATACTTGGGCCCTCCTGGGCTGTGACTCTGGCGGTGCTCTCTGGACCAGTGACGATACTTGGGCCCTCCTGGGCTGTGACTCCTGCGGTGGTCCCCTGACCAGTGACGATACTTGGCCCCTCCTGGGCTGTGACTCCGGCGGTGGTCTCCGGACCAGTGACGATACTTGGGCCCTCCTGGGCTGTGACTCCGGCGGTGGTCTCTGGACCAGTGACGATACTTGGGCCCTCCTGGGCTGTGACTCTGGTGGTGGTCTCTGGACAAGTGACGATGGTGCTGGCGGTTGTGTCTGGACCGCCGGAAATGATGGCGCACTTCTCCGCCGTGACACTCACAACAGGCTGGGCAGACTTCCTCTGGACCTTCCCCACCTTTTTTGGAGTTACAGCTGACTCACCAATCGCCTTCGATCCCATTTCACTTGTTGACCCACCAGGAGTCTTGACACGGTCCCGTCGTCCACTCTCCAATTTTGGAGCCTTTACAGGGGGTGGGCTGCCAGTGCCTTGGCTCCGGGTCCTACTGCCTGCCCTGGTGGACGGTGCACTCCAAAAACCTGGAACACGCACCACTGGTACTTGAGGCTTTTTGGCTGAGGCGCTACGACGGGACTGATGAATTGGAGGGGGTGGGGTGGGGGCAAAAAGGTCAATTTGACATAGGGAGAGTTTCTGACGGACACTGGGATGGGTAGCTGGAGGGGGTTTGGGAGTGGAGGAAGAGGAGGTGGTTGTAGGAGGTGTCACTTTAGCTGTTTTGGGTGCAGGTGCAGGTACTGGAGGCTGTCGTGAGGTGGATGGATGTTGGGTGAGTGGTTGCCGGCGTTTGGGTACTTTGGGAGGGGGCGTCACAGACACACTGGGAGAGGACACAGGGGACGTGTAAATGGCAGTGGAGGTGGTGAGTGCAGGTGAGCGGCATGTGGTGCTGGGTGTCCTGGTGCGAGTCCTAGTGCCTGTAGATGTGGTGCATGCAGGTGTGTGTGTAGACGAGACTGGGAGGGAGGAGGGAGAAGAGGAGGAGGGGGACACAGTGGAGACAGTGGATGTTGCTGTGTCTGTATGGGTGTGATGCTTGTGTGAGTGCCTGTGGT
Organism: Pleurodeles waltl; assembly: GCF_031143425.1. Lineage (NCBI taxonomy): Eukaryota > Metazoa > Chordata > Amphibia > Caudata > Salamandridae > Pleurodeles > Pleurodeles waltl. Next base: position 995,278,781 of record NC_090446.1, read on the forward strand.
GTGTGTGGTGCCTATGTTTGCTTGAGCTACTTGTGTGTGTTGACTTGTGTGCATGCTGGTCTGTAGGTGTGCTTGGGATGGCCTGGGGTACAGGGGATTGGGTCTGGGTGGAGGAAGTTGGAGGGGGGAGGCTGGACACAGGGACAATTGCTGCCATCAGTGCTGAGGCCAGAGATTGCAGGGTTCGCTGAAGGGCAGCCTGACCAGAATGAATGCCCTCCAGGAATGCATTACCGTGTTGCAACTCCCTTTCTACACCCTGGATGGCATTCACAATGGTAGACTGCCCAACAGTGAGTGACCTGAGGAGGTAAATGGCCTCCTCACTGAGGGCAGCAGGGGTGACTGGGGCAGGGCCTGAGGTGCCTGGGGCGAAGGTGATGCCCACCCTCCTGGGTGAGCGGGCACGGGGCGAACACTGAGGGGCTGCTGGGAGGGCGGTGCTGGTAGGGGGGGTGGCGGCTGTACCTGTAGAAGTGGGGCGCACATATGGTGCCGCCACCACAGGGGAGCTCACATCGGCGGACGAGTCCGTGTCGCTGGTTGGTGATCCGGTGGCCAACGTGAAGCTCCCCTCGCCCTCCGTCCCTCTGGTGCATTCAGAGTCTGTGGTGTGGCCCTCCATGGCCATGTGGGATGCAGCTCCCTCGTGCTCCGGTGCCACTGTACCTCCGCCTGTTGATGCTGATGTACAAAAGTACAGGGAGAGCAGGAAAAGGGAGGGAGACAGAAGAAAGAGAGTTTTAGTGCATGGCATACCGCTACCGTTGGCGGACAAGACAGACGCAGCAGCCCCATGCACAACGCCGTGCTCCTGCCCTCTGCACATGCAATTTCATGGATATGGCCTACATGGCAATGGTGGAAATCTGCGCACATGGATGCCACAGGGGCAACTATACCTCAACTTGCTACTTTTCTGAGGTGGGGTAGAGTGCCACATGGCCTACATTACGGAGGGGCCTTGCCTACCTAACTCGCCCTGGCCTAGGGACACCCACAGCCCACCTCCCCCACCCACACACCTCCACTGCACGCAAAGTCCGCAGAATGAGGTTGTACTCACCCCCTTGTGTCTGCTGTGATGTCCTTAAGCGCCCATCCAACTCCGGGTAGGCCACCGCCAGGATCCGGAACATCAGGGGGGTCATGGTACGACGGGCACCCCTCCCACGTTGGGAGGCCATTCCCAGCTGAGCCTCCGCTGTCTTCTTGCTGCAGCGGCGAATGTCCTCCCATCTCTTCCGGCAGTGGGTGCCCCGTCTCTGGTGGGCCCCCAGGGTCCAGACCTCCTTGGCGATGGCACGCCAAATGTCCCTCTTCTGGTGGGCGCTGACCTACATGACATGCACAAGGGAAGAGGAACAGTCATTACCAATTGCACCATCAATGTGTGTGGCCCCCTCCATACTCTGAGCATGTGGGCCATTTATTCCCATGCTTTACTGTAGTATGACTTCTGCCCCCTTCCCTCTTCCACCCAGCCCTGTCCACCCAGACTTAGCCCCTACAACGTGCTCCCTGTGTACTAACCTGTTGGTCTGGAGGACCGTAGAGTAGCATGTACTGGGGGAGGACCCCATCCACAAGTTTCTCCAACTCCTGTGCAGTGAAGGCAGGGGCCCTTTCCCCAGACGCAGCAGCCATCGTCGCTTCCAGACCGAGGTCACAGCAGAACTAGCAGTGTAGGTCCTCTCCTGTCGAAGGTCAGGTATCTAGTGATTGAAAAGATAAAAAATGGCGGTGACGTCCGCGGCGGGGTGCATCATCACCCCCGGCGCACCTGTTCATTGGCTCCTGGGACCCATAGGGTCCAATGTTAACCAATGCAGCATTGCGCCACGCTCTACGACCGCCTACCGCGACGGTGTGCAACACCAGCGCTGTTACCCCACAGTCCCATTGTCCCACTTTAGAGGTCAGGCAGCCGCCATTTCAGGGGCCCACATGGATTCATTTTCAACTGCGTCACACATACTGAGGCCTACACTCAACACACATACAGGAAGGGTTTATTGTCTGGTGTACTCTTGTGTGTGACTGTGGGTACATACCTGGAGGAATAGTGACTGTTTCTTCGCTGTTGTCCTTCGTAGGCACCGTCAGCTGGGACATATGAGAAGATGGAGGATTCCTCCGGTGTACCGACCGCTGGTGGACCTGTTGACAATGGAAGAGAGACATTTAATCGTGACCTACAGGTTTGACCGTGCCACAATCCAGGAACTATGTACCAAGTTGGAGCCAGACCTGATGTCACCAATCCGCCATCCCACTGGACTCCCCCCTGACGTGCAGGTGCTGTCAGTGCTCCATTTCCTTGCAAGTGGGTCTTTTCAGACAACAGTGGCCATGGCATCAGGGATGGCCCAGCCTATGTTTTCCAACTGTCTGCCCTGTTGAAACACGTAAGGAGATACATCATTTTCCCTGAGGTGGAGGATTTGCCTACAGTGAAAGGTGACTTCTATGCCCTTGGACATATCCCCAACGTCATAGGTGCCATTGATGGGACCCATGTAGCTCTGGTCCCCCCCGCAGGAGTGAACAGGTGTACAGGAACAGGAAGAGTTATCATTCCATGAATGTCCAGATGGTCTGTTTGGCAGACCAGTACATCTCGCAGGTAAATGCTATGTTCCCTGGCTCTGTGCATGATGCCTACATCCTGCGGAATAGCAGCATCCCTGATATGATGGGTCAACTCCAGAGGCACCGTGTATGGCTATTGGGGGACTCTGGTTACCCCAACCTGTCATGGCTACTGACCCCAGTGAGGAATCCCAGGACCAGGGCAGAGGAACGGTACAATGAGGCCCATGGGCGGACTAGGAGGGTTATCGAGCGCACCTTCGGCCTCCTGAAGGCCAGGTTCAGGTGCCTCCATATGACAGGTGGATCCCTATTCTACTCACCGAAGAAGGTGTGCGACATCATCATCGCCTGCTCCATGCTCCATAATTTGGCATTGCGACGTCAGGTGCCTTTTCTGCAGGAGGATGATCCAGATGACGGTGTTGTGGCAGCTGTGGAGCCTGTGGACAGTGATGAGGATGAAGCTGAGGAAGACGAAAAAGACAACAGGGAGTCAGTCATACAGCAATATTTCCAGTGACACACAGGTGAGAACATTATCATTTTTACCATTACATTAACTTTCACACATCTACCTCTATCCTGTACCGACATTTCACTCACTATTTGTTAACTGAGTTGTCCCCTTCCATTTCAGTTTCACAAATGTGGTAACCTACGTGTCAACTGTTTGCATCCTTGAAGGGCTTGTGATGTGTGACATAGGTATGTTAGCCTTCCAATGGGTAACCCATTATGAAACTTTAATTGATAATACAGATTTACAAATCATAGACTGACTCCATTTTTTTTTGTGTTTCAAGGGTGTTTATTTAAGTGCTAAAAAAATGAAGGGGGGTTGTAAAATGGTGATGGGTGATGGTGGAGGAATGTCCATGGCAGAGTCCAGTCTATTAGTCTCACAGGTACATTGCACATCTGGGCATAGGAAGTGGAGCTGGGGCAGTTTAAGTATGGACAGGGTAACAAAGTGGGACAGTGGGGGGACAATTAGGGTGGTCTTATTTCCTGGCGGGGTCTTGCCATCTTGCTCTGTCCTGTTCCTGGATCTCAGGGCCCGTTTGCGTGGTGGTTGTCCGTCTGCAGGGGATGGGGTGCTGGTGTGTTGGTGTAGGAAAGTACCATCTTGCCTGGCATGTTACCCCCATTTTTCACTGTATATATGTTGTTTTAGTTGTATGTGTCACTGGGACCCTGGTAACCCAGGGCCCCAGTGCTCATAAGTGTGCCTGAATGTGTTACCTGTGTAGTGACTAACTGTCTCACTGAGGCTCTGCTAATCAGAACCTCAGTGGTTATGCTCTCTCATTTATTTCAAATTGTCACTAACAGGCTAGTGACCAATTTTACCAATTTACATTGGCTTACTGGAACACCCTTATAATTCCCTAGTATATGGTACTGAGGTACCCAGGGTATTGGGGTTCCAGGAGATCCCTATGGGCTGCAGCATTTCTTTTGCCACCCATAGGGAGCTCTGACAATTCTTACACAGGCCTGCCACTGCAGCCTGAGTGAAATAACGTCCACGTTATTTCACAGCCATTTTACACTGCACTTAAGTAACTTATAAGTCACCTATATGTCTAACCCTTACCTGGTAAAGGTTAGGTGCAAAGTTACTTAGTGTGAGGGCACCCTGGCACCAGCCAAGGTGCCCCCACATTGTTCAGAGCCAATTCCCTGAACTTTGTGAGTGCGGGGACACCATTACACGTGTGCACTACATATAGGTCACTACCTATATGTAGCTTCACAATGGTAACTCCGAATATGGCCATGTAACATGTCTAAGATCATGGAATTGCCCCCTCTATGCCATCCTGGCATTGTTGGCACAATTCCATGATACCAGTGGTCTGTAGCACAGACCCTGGTACTGCCAAACTGCCCTTCCTGGGGTTTCACTGCAGCTGCTGCTGCTGCCAACCCCTCAGACAGGCATCTGCCCTCCTGGGGTCCAGCCAGGCCTGGCCCAGGATGGCAGTACAAAGAACTTCCTCTGAGAGAGGGTGTGACACCCTCTCCCTTTGGAAAATGGTGTGAAGGCAGGGGAGGAGTAGCCTCCCCCAGCCTCTGGAAATGCTTTGTTGGGCACAGATGTGCCCAATTCTGCATAAGCCAGTCTACACCGGTTCAGGGGACCCCTTAGCCCTGCTCTGGCGCGAAACTGGACAAAGGAAAGGGGAGTGACCACTCCCCTGACCTGCACCTCCCCTGGGAGGTGTCCAGAGCTCCTCCAGTGTGCTCCTGACCTCTGCCATCTTGGCAACAGAGGTGCTGCTGGCACACTGGACTGCTCTGAGTGGCCAGTGCCACCAGGTGACGTCAGAGACTCCTTCTGATAGGCTCCTTCAGGTGTTAGTAGCCTATCCTCTCTCCTAGGTAGCCAAACCCTCTTTTCTGGCTATTTAGTGTCTCTGTCTCTGGGGAAACTTTAGATAACGAATGCAAGAGCTCATCCGAGTTCCTCTGCATCTCTCTCTTCACCTTCTGCCAAGGAATCGACTGCTGACCGCGCTGGAAGCCTGCAAACCTGCAACATAGTAGCAAAGACGACTACTGCAACTCTGTAACGCTGATCCTGCCGCCTTCTCGACTGTTTTCCTGCTTGTGCATGCTGTGGGGGTAGTCTGCCTCCTCTCTGCACCAGAAGCTCCGAAGAAATCTCCCGTGGGTCGACGGAATCTTCCCCCTGCAACCGCAGGCACCAAAAAGCTGCATTACCGGTCCCTTGGGTCTCCTCTCAGCATGACGAGCGAGGTCCCTCGAATCCAGCAACTCTGTCCAAGTGACCCCCACAGTCCAGTGACTCTTCAGTCCAAGTTTGGTGGAGGTAAGTCCTTGCCTCACCTCGCTGGGCTGCATTGCTGGGAACCGCGACTTTTGCAGCTACTCCGGCCCCTGTGCACTTCCGGCGGAAATCCTTTGTGCACAGCCAAGCCTGGGTCCACGGCACTCTAATGTGCATTGCACGACTTTCTAAGTGGGTCTCCGGCGACGTGGGACTCCTTTGTGTAACTTCGGGTGAGCACCGTTTCACGCATCCTCATAGTGCCTGTTTCTGGCACTTCTCCAGGTGCTACCTGCTGCTGAGAGGGCTCCTTGTCTTGCTCGACGTCCCCTCTCTCTCCTGGTCCAATTTGCGACCTCCTGGTCCCTCCAGGGCCACAGCAGCGTCCAAAAACGCTAACCGCACGATTTGCAGCTAGCAAGGCTTGTTGGCGTTCTTTCGGCGGGAAAACACTTCTGCACGACTCTCCACGGCGAGAGGGATCTGTCCACCAAAGGGGAAGTCTCTAGCCCTTTTCGTTCCTGCAGAAACCTCAGCTTCTTCTGTCCAGTAGAAGCTTCTTTGCACCCGCAGCTGGCATTTCCTGGGCATTTGCCCATCTCCGACTTGCTTGTGACTTTTGGACTTGGTCCCCTTGTTCCACAGGTACCCTAGATTTTAAATCCACAGTTGTTGCATTGTTGGTTTGTGTCTTTCCTGCATTATTCCTCTAACACGACTTCTTTGTCCTTAGGGGAACTTTAGTGCACTTTGCACTCACTTTTCAGGGTCTTGGGGAGGGTTATTTTTCTAACTCTCACTATTTTCTAATAGTCCCAGCGACCCTCTACAAGGTCACATAGGTTTGGGGTCCATTCGTGGTTCGCATTCCACTTTTGGAGTATATGGTTTGTGTTGCCCCATCCCTATGTTTCCCCATTGCATCCTATTGTAACTATACATTGTTTGCACTGTTTTCTAAGACTATACTGCATATTTTTGCTATTGTGTATATATATCTTGTGTATATTTCCTATCCTCTCACTGAGGGTACACTCTAAGATACTTTGGCATATTGTCATAAAAATAAAGTACCTTTATTTTTAGTATAACTGTGTATTGTGTTTTCTTATGATATTGTGCATATGACACTAAGTGGTACTGTAGTAGCTTTACACGTCTCCTAGTTCAGCCTAAGCTGCTCTGCTAAGCTACCATTATCTATCAGCCTAAGCTGCTAGACACCCTATACACTAATAAGGGATAACTGGGCCTGGTGCAAGGTGCAAGTACCCCTTGGTACTCACTACAAGCCAGTCCAGCCTCCTACATTGGTTGTGCAGCGGTGGGATAAGTGCTTTGAGACTACTTACCACTCTTGTCATTGTACTTTTCATAAGAGAAAAATATACAAAACAAGGTCAGTGTATATACACATAGCCAAAAAGTTTTGCATTTCCTCTTTTCACTCTTTTCTAAGTGCTGAAAAGTACTTCTAAACTTTCAAAAAGTTCTTAAAAGTTTAACAAGTTTTTTTCTGTCTTTCTAAAAAGTTCTGAAAACTTTTTTCTCTTTTTCTATCACTTTTAACTCTCTCTAAAAATGTCTGGTACAGGCCAAAATGTTGATCTGTCCAAACTTGCATATGATCACCTTAGCTGGAAAGGAGCAAGGAGTCTCTGCATAAAGAGAGGTTTGAGTGTAGGGAAGAATCCTTCCTTAGAACTGTTAGTTAACATGCTTAGAGAACAGGATAAGGCTAAAAGTGCCCCATCTGTTGAAAAAGTAGCTAATGGTTCTCAATCTGATCCAGGGACTCCCCCAGGAAAAGATTCTGGAAAGAAACTTCCTAGCCTGCCCATTACTAGACAGTCTAGCATAGTTGGTAATGATGATGAGCCACACCATACAAATAGTGTTGTCTCACATCATAGCAAAAGCATTTATTCACACCACAGTGGTACTGATGTTTCTGTTAGCCAAGCTGTTAGGGTGCCCTCTGTAAGGGACAGGTCTCCTTCTGTTCATTCCCATCATACCTCTGTATCTAGAAATGTCCCTCCCACCAACCCTGATGACAGAATGTTAGAGAGGGAACTCAATAAGTTGAGGGTGGAACAAACCAGACTGAAGCTTAAAAAGATACAGCTGGATTTGGATAGACAGTCTTTTGAACTAGAGAAGGAAAGACAGAAGTTGGGTTTAGAAACCCATGGTGGCAGCAGCAGTATTCCCCATAGTCATCCTGCAAAAGAGCATGATTCCAGGAATCTGCACAAGATAGTTCCCCCTTATAAGGAGGGGGATGACATTAACAAGTGGTTTGCTGCACTTGAGAGGGCCTGTGTTGTACAGGATGTCCCTCAAAGGCAGAGGGCTGCTATCCTATGGCTATCATTTAGTGGAAAAGGTAGGGATAGGCTCCTTACTGTGAAAGAAAATGATGCTAATAATTTCCAAGTTCTTAAGAATGCACTCCTGGATGGTTATGGCTTAACCACTGAACAATACAGGATAAAGTTCAGAGAGACCAAAAAGGAGTCTTCACGAGACTGGGTTGATTTCATTGACCATTCAGTGAAGGCCTTGGAGGGGTGGTTACATGGCAGTAAAGTTACTGATTATGATAGCCTGTATAACTTGATCCTGAGAGAGCATATTCTTAATAATTGTGTGTCTGATTTGTTGCACCAGTACTTGGTGGACTCTGATCTGACCTCTCCCCAAGAATTGGGAAAGAAGGCAGACAAATGGGTCAGAACAAGGGTGAACAGAAAAGTTCATACAGGGGGTGACAAAGATGGCAACAAAAAGAAGGATGGTAAGTCTTCTGACAAGGGTGGGGACAAATCTAAAAATGAGTCTTCATCAGGCCCACAAAAACACTCTGGTGGGGGTGGTGGGCCCAAATCCTCTTTTAATCAGAACAAGGAAAAGAAACCATGGTGCTATTTATGTAAAATAAAAGGCCATTGGACTACAGATCCCAGTTGTCCAAAGAAAAGCACCAATGCTCCTACCACTACAACCCCTACTGCTACCCCTAGTGTCCCTACTAATAGCAGTGGTGGTGGGAGCAAACCTACTAATAGCCAATCCAAGGGAGTAGCTGGGCTCACTATTGGTAACTTAGTTGGGGTTGGCCTTGTTAGGGAGGCCACAGAGGCTGTGTTAGTCTCTGAGGGGGCTATTGATTTAGCCACCTTAGTTGCTTGTCCCCTTAATATGGATAAGTACAAGCAGCTACCCCTAATAAATGGTGTTGAGGTTCAGGCCTACAGGGACACTGGTGCCAGTGTGACTATGGTCATAGAGAAACTGGTCCACCCTGAACAACACCTACTTGGTCACCAGTACCAAGTAACCAATGCTCACAACAACACACTTAGCCACCCCATGGCTGTTGTTAATCTCAACTGGGGGGGGGGTTACTGGTCCAAAGAAAGTTGTGGTAGCCACAGATTTACCTGTAGACTGTCTACTAGGAAATGATTTGGAGACATCAGCTTGGTCAGATGTGGAGTTGGAGGCCCATGCAGCAATGCTGGGCATCCCAGGGCATATTTTTGCTTTGACAAGGGCTCAGGCCAAAAAGCAAAAAGGACAGGGAAGCTTGGATCCTGGAACAATGGACCAAGTGCTCCCTAAAGCTAGGGCTAGTAGAAGCAAAACACTTCCTACTATCCCTCCCTCTACAGTGGATTCACCTTCTGAGGAAGAAGAATTCCCTCCCTGTGCAGAACCTACACCAGAGGAGCTGGAAGCAGACACTGCTGAGCTTTTGGGTGAAGGGGGGCCTGCCAGAGAGGAGCTGAGTGTGGCACAGCAAACCTGTCCCACATTAGAGGGTCTCAGACAGCAAGCTGTCAAACAGGCTAATGGGGATGTCAGTGACTCTCACAGAGTTTACTGGGAGGACAACCTCTTGTACACTGAGCATAGGGATCCTAAACCTGGAGCTGCCAGGAGATTAGTGATTCCTCAGGAGTACAGAAAGTTCCTCCTAACCCTGGCACATGACATTCCCCTAGCTGGGCACCTGGGTCAAATGAAAACTTGGGACAGACTGGTTCCATTGTTTCATTGGCCTAGGATGTCTGAGGACACAAAGGAATTTTGTAAGTCCTGTGAAACCTGTCAAGCCAGTGGCAAGACAGGTGGCACCCCAAAGGCACCCCTTATTCCACTGCCTGTGGTTGGGGTTCCCTTTGAAAGGGTAGGGGTTGACATAGTTGGCCCCCTTGACCCTCCTACTGCTTCAGGCAATAGATTTATCTTGGTGGTAGTGGACCATGCCACAAGATATCCTGAAGCTATTCCTTTAAGGACCACTACAGCACCTGCAGTGGCAAAGGCCCTCCTGGGAATATTTTCCAGGGTGGGCTTCCCAAAGGAAGTAGTATCAGACAGGGGAAGCAATTTCATGTCTGCATACTTAAAGGCCATGTGGAAGGAGTGTGGTGTAACGTACAAGTTCACAACACCCTATCATCCACAAACAAATGGACTGGTGGAGAGATTTAATAAAACTCTCAAAGGCATGATTATGGGTCTCCCTGAAAAACTCCGCAGGAGATGGGATATCCTTCTACCATGCCTCCTTTTTGCCTACAGGGAGGTACCCCAGAAAGGAGTGGGCTTCAGCCCCTTTGAACTTCTTTTTGGACACCCTGTTAGGGGTCCACTCACACTTGTAAAGGAGGGTTGGGAACAACCTTTAAAAGCTCCCAAGCAGGATATTGTGGATTATGTACTTGGCCTCAGATCAAGGATGGCTGAGTACATGAAAAAGGCCAGTAAAAACCTTCAGGCCAGCCAAGAGCTCCAGAAGCAATGGCATGATCAGAAGGCTGTTTTGGTTCAGTACCAACCAGGGCAGAAAGTGTGGGTCTTGGAGCCTGTGGCCCCAAGAGCACTCCAAGATCAATGGAGTGGACCCCACACAATTGTTGAAAAGAAGGGAGAAGTCACCTATTTAGTTGACTTAGGCACTGCCAGGAGTCCCCTTAGGGTGCTCCATGTCAACCGCCTGAAACCCTACTATGACAGGGCTGATCTCACCCTGCTCATGGCAACAGATGAGGGACAGGAAGAAGACAGTGATCCTCTACCTGATCTCTTCTCTTCCACAGAACAAGATGCTCTGGTGGAAGGTGTAGTTTTGGCTGATTGTCTTACTGCTGAGCAGAAAGACAATTGCATAAATCTCCTAGATCAATTCTCTGAACTCTTCTCTACTGTGCCAGGTACCACTTCTTGGTGTGAGCACACTATAGATACTGGAGACAGCTTGCCTGTCAAAAGTAAAATCTATAGGCAGCCTGACCATGTCAGGGACTGCATAAAGCAAGAGGTCCAGAAAATGTTAGAACTAGGAGTGGTTGAGCACTCTGACAGTCCATGGGCTTCTCCTGTGGTACTGGTACCAAAACCCCATTCCAAAGATGGAAAGAAGGAAATGCGGTTTTGTGTAGACTATAGAGGTCTCAACTTGGTAACCAAAACTGATGCTCACCCTATACCCAGGGCAGATGAGCTCATAGATACACTGGCATCTGCCAAGTATCTAAGCACTTTTGATTTGACTGCAGGGTATTGGCAGATCAAATTGTCAGAAGATGCTAAACCTAAGACTGCATTTTCAACCATTGGAGGGCATTACCAGTTTACTGTAATGCCTTTTGGTTTGAAAAATGCACCTGCCACTTTTCAGAGGTTGGTGAACACAGTCCTACAAGGGCTGGAAGCTTTCAGTGCAGCATATTTGGACGATATAGCTGTCTTTAGCTCCAGCTGGGATGATCACCTGGTCCACCTATGGAAAGTTTTGGAGGCCCTGCAAAAGGCAGGCCTCACTATCAAGGCTTCAAAGTGCCAGATAGGGCAGGGTAAGGTGGTTTATCTGGGACACCTTGTTGGTGGGGAACAGATTGCACCACTTCAGGGGAAAATCCAAACAATTATTGATTGGGTTCCCCCTACTACTCAGACTCAGGTGAGAGCCTTCCTAGGCCTCACTGGGTATTACAGGAGGTTCATTAAGAACTATGGCTCCATTGCAGCCCCTCTTAATGACCTCACATCCAAGAAAATGCCTAAAAAGGTATTATGGACAGCAAACTGTCAGAAAGCTTTTGAGGAGCTGAAGCAGGCCATGTGCTCTGCACCTGTCCTGAAAAGCCCTTGTTACTCTAACAACTTCTATGTCCAAACTGATGCATCTGAATTAGGAGTAGGGGCAGTCCTATCACAACTTAATTATGAGGGCCAGGCTCAACCTGTTGCTTTTATTAGTAGGAGGTTGACCCCTAGAGAAAAGCGTTGGTCTGCCATTGAGAGGGAGGCCTTTGCTGTGGTCTGGGCACTGAAGAAGTTGAGGCCATACCTGTTTGGCACTCACTTCATTGTTCAGACAGACCACAAACCTCTACTTTGGCTAAAACAAATGAAAGGTGAAAATCCTAAATTGTTGAGGTGGTCCATATCCCTACAGGGAATGGACTATACAGTGGAACATAGACCTGGGAGTAGCCACTCCAATGCAGATGGACTCTCCAGATATTTCCACTTAGACAATGAAGACTCATCAGGTCATGGCTAGTCTTATTGTCCTTCGTTTGGGGGGGGGTTGTGTAGGAAAGTACCATCTTGCCTGGCATGTTACCCCCATTTTTCACTGTATATATGTTGTTTTAGTTGTATATGTCACTGGGACCCTGGTAACCCAGGGCCCCAGTGCTCATAAGTGTGCCTGAATGTGTTACCTGTGTAGTGACTAACTGTCTCACTGAGGCTCTGCTAATCAGAACCTCAGTGGTTATGCTCTCTCATTTATTTCAAATTGTCACTAACAGGCTAATGACCAATTTTACCAATTTACATTGGCTTACTGGAACACCCTTATAATTCCCTAGTATATGGTACTGAGGTACCCAGGGTATTGGGGTTCCAGGAGATCCCTATGGACTGCAGCATTTCTTTTGCCACCCATAGGGAGCTCTGACAATTCTTACACAGGCCTGCCACTGCAGCCTGAGTGAAATAACGTCCACGTTATTTCACAGCCATTTTACACTGCACTTAAGTAACTTATAAGTCACCTATATGTCTAACCCTTACCTGGTAAAGGTTAGGTGCAAAGTTACTTAGTGTGAGGGCACCCTGGCACTAGCCAAGGTGCCCCCACATTGTTCAGAGCCAATTCCTTGAACTTTGTGAGTGTGGGGACACCATTACACGCGTGCACTACATATAGGTCACTACCTATATGTAGCTTCACAATGGTAACTCCGAATATGGCCATGTAACATGTCTAAGATCATGGAATTGCCCCCTCTATGCCATCCTGGCATTGTTGGCACAATTCCATGATCCCAGTGGTCTGTAGCACAGACCCTGGTACTGCCAAACTGCCCTTCCTGGGGTTTCACTGCAGCTGCTGCTGCTGCCAACCCCTCAGACAGGCATCTGCCCTCCTGGGGTCCAGCCAGGCCTGGCCCAGGATGGCAGAACAAAGAACTTCCTCTGAGAGAGGGTGTGACACCCTCTCCCTTTGGAAAATGGTGTGAAGGCAGGGGAGGAGTAGCCTCCCCCAGCCTCTGGAAATGCTTTGTTGGGCACAGATGTGCCCAATTCTGCATAAGCCAGTCTACACCGGTTCAGGGGACCCCTTAGCCCTGCTCTGGCGCGAAACTGGACAAAGGAAAGGGGAGTGACCACTCCCCTGACCTGCACCTCCCCTGGGAGGTGTCCAGAGCTCCTCCAGTGTGCTCCAGACCTCTGCCATCTTGGAAACAGAGGTGCTGCTGGCACACTGGACTGCTCTGAGTGGCCAGTGCCACCAGGTGACGTCAGAGACTCCTTCTGATAGGCTCCTTCAGGTGTTAGTAGCCTATCCTCTCTCCTAGGTAGCCAAACCCTCTTTTCTGGCTATTTAGGGTCTCTGTCTCTGGGGAAACTTTAGATAACGAATGCAAGAGCTCATCCGAGTTCCTCTGCATCTCTCTCTTCACCTTCTGCCAAGGAATCGACTGCTGACCGAGCTTCAAGCCTGCAAACCTGCAACATAGTAGCAAAGACGACTACTGCAACTCTGTAACGCTGATCCTGCCGCCTTCTCGACTGTTTTCCTGCTTGTGCATGCTGTGGGGGTAGTCTGCCTCCTCTCTGCACCAGAAGTTCCGAAGAAATCTCCCGTGGGTCGACGGAATCTTCCCCCTGCAACCGCAGGCACCAAAAAGCTGCATTACCGGTCCCTTGGGTCTCCTCTCAGCACGACGAGCGAGGTCCCTCGAATCCAACAACTCTGTCCAAGTGACCCCCACAGTCCAGTGACTCTTCAGTCCAAGTTTGGTGGAGGTAAGTCCTTGCCTCACCTCGCTGGGCTGCATTGCTGGGAACCGCGACTTTTGCAGCTACTCCGGCCCCTGTGCACTTCCGGCGGAAATCGTTTGTGCACAGCCAAACCTGGGTCCACGGCACTCTAACGTGCATTGCACGACTTTCTAAGTGGGTCTCCGGCGACGTGGGACTCCTTTGTGTAACTTCGGGTGAGCACCGTTTCACGCATCCTTGTAGTGCCTGTTTCTGGCACTTCTCCGGGTGCTACCTGCTGCTGAGAGGGCTCCTTGTCTTGCTCGACGTCCCCTCTCTCTCCTGGTCCAATTTGCGACCTCCTGGTCCCTCCAGGGCCACAGCAGCGTCCAAAAACGCTAACCGCACGATTTGCAGCTAGCAAGGCTTGTTGGCGTTCTTTCGGTGGGAAAACACTTCTGCACGACTCTCCACGGCGAGAGGGATCCGTCCACCAAAGGGGAAGTCTCTAGCCCTTTTCGTTCCTGCAGAAACCTCAGCTTCTTCTGTCCAGTAGAAGCTTCTTTGCACCCGCAGCTGGCATTTCCTGGGCATTTGCCCATCTCCGACTTGCTTGTGACTTTTGGACTTGGTCCCCTTGTTCCACAGGTACCCTAGATTGGAAATCCACAGTTGTTGCATTGTTGGTTTGTGTCTTTCCTGCATTATTTCTCTAACACGACTTCTTTGTCCTTAGGGGAACTTTAGTGCACTTTGCACTCACTTTTCAGGGTCTTGGGGAGGGTTATTTTTCTAACTCTCACTATTTTCTAATAGTCCCAGCGACCCTCTACAAGGTCACATAGGTTTGGGGTCCATTCGTGGTTCGCATTCCACTTTTGGAGTATATGGTTTGTGTTGCGCCTATCCCTATGTTTCCCCATTGCATCCTATTGTAACTATACATTGTTTGCACTGTTTTCTAAGACTATACTGCATATTTTTGCTATTGTGTATATATATCTTGTGTATATTTCCTATCCTCTCACTGAGGGTACACTCTAAGATACTTTGGCATATTGTCATAAAAATAAAGTACCTTTATTTTTAGTATAACTGTGTATTGTGTTTTCTTATGATATTGTGCATATGACACTAAGTGGTACTGTAGTAGCTTCACACGTCTCCTAGTTCAGCCTAAGCTGCTCTGCTAAGCTACCATTATCTATCAGCCTAAGCTGCTAGACACCCTATACACTAATAAGGGATAACTGGGCCTGGTGCAAGGTGCAAGTACCCCTTGGTACTCACTACAAGCCAGTCCAGCCTCCTACAGTTGGTCCTGTGGCGGGGCGTCCTGTCCTCTAGCGCCGGCCGAGGTGGTGGGCATTTCATCGTCCTGGCTAGTGTCAGGGGCCCCTTGGAGTGCCACGGTGTCCCTCAAGGTATTTTGAATGTCCGTCAGCACCCCTACGATGGTGCTGAGCTCCTCCCTGAACCCCAAATATTGTTCCTCCTGCAGACGCAGGGTCTCCTGCAACTTGTCCAGGACCATGGCCATCGTCTCCTGGGAGTAGTGGTATGCTCCCATGATGGAGGAGAGGGCCTCGTTGAGATTTGGTTCCCTTGGCCTGTCCTCCCTCTGTCGCACAGCAGCCCTCCCAGTTCCCCTGTGTTCCTGTGCCTCCGTCCCCTGGAATGTGTGCCCACTACCACTGCCCCCCTGTTGTTGTTGGGGTGGTGGGTTACCCTGGGTGCCCTGTAGTGGTGGACACACCGCTGATTGACCTGTCCTGGGTAGGGAGGTTTGGGCCCGCTGGGTGGGTGCTGTGCTGGTGCTACCAGAGGGTGTAAGCTCGGTGTTGGGCTGTGGCTGGGCAAGGGGAACCGACTATCCTGAGGCCCACGATGGTCCGGGCTGGTCATCAAGATCCAGTAGGGCAGAGCTGCTGTCGTCACTGTGGGCCTCTTCTGGGGGTGGAGTGGTGTTGTCTGGACCCTCTGGTGTGGTGACGTTCCTTCGGGTTCCTGCGGGGGTATAAGTACATGATTATTGCATGTGTGTGTTTCATGGTGTGCAATGGTTGGGTGTGCGTGAACCCCAGTGCAGGCATTCCTGTGTGGGGGTGTGATCGGGCGGTCCCGAACACATCCTCGGCGCTGGACTATACCGACGTGTCGGATAGTTCCGACACGTCATTTCCGCGTTCCCACGTTGCTGTGTGAACGCTCTCAGACGGAGGATCGCGTCTCCTAGTTGCCGGGGAAACCCAGGAGGGTTTCCGGGCCGCGGGGTTGAAGAGGCGGGGAGATCCCAGTATCGGGGAGGGAGAAGAAGGAAGCGCGAGCAGAGAGGCAGAGAACAGAGGAACCGAAACGGAAGAACGAGGAAGGATCATCACAACGCGGATTAAAGACGAGGTGCTGGAGAAGGAGAGCGTTACCAGGGAACATCAACTGACGGAACACCCCAGCGCCAGCCACGACCCAGGAGGGTCGTGGCTTGCTAAAGTACGGTCTTTGTGGGACACCAGAGGGAATACAACGATTAAGAGGGCACTGGGGAAGGGAGCTGAGAAGGAGTGAGGGGAGGACTGGGAGGGAGCTTAGAGAGCACATATTTAGACACGAGGGAGCCACATAAAAGTGCACTGTAAGGCTGTTATTCACTTTTGCCCTAACTCACTACCAGCACAACCCCACCCTTTTTACCTCTTCCCCTTCAGTTGTAAAAATCATAAACCCAGACTTAATACCCCACTTACCGTAGCGTTTTCCTTTTTCCCGGTACTTCACCGCTGGAGCCAACCGAGTGACAGAGGGAACGCCAACCTAAAAGAGACAGAAGAAAAGAAGAAGAAATACCCCAATAAGAAGAATAGAAGACGACGACTTGAGACCTTAAAACCCAGTAAACATAAGGATAAACTATAACCAAACCCTTAACTCTTAAATAAATCACTTACCTGATCACCACAAATTCTCTCCGTTGTCTTTATACCGTTCGACCTGCCACAGTGGTGTCAGAAGTGGGATTTGTGGAAAGGAAACAACCCAGGGCAACCGAACGGTATAAACAATGAGTGAAAGTCCGTCTCTAGAGGATATGATTAAACAACTGGCGGAAGGCCAGCGCCATTTACAGTTGGTATGGGAGGCACACCAACAAGAGGCGAAGGAGGACAGGGAGGCCTTACAGGCTGCCTTGAAAAGCCAAGCTACGATAATAGCGAACAACCAACTTGTACATGAATCGGCAATGAAAAAATTAACAGAGACAATCGCCGCCAGCAAAGTCCACCCCAATGTCCCCAGTTCAGTGTTGCAAAAATATCAGGAGGGGGAAGACCCGGAGTCTTTCTTCACTAACTTTGAAAGAGTCGCTTCTTCTGCTCAATGGCCGGAAGAAAGATGGGGACAATACGTCGCGCCTTTGCTTACCGGACTCTTGCAGGCCGCATATCAAGCAGCGAATCCCGGGGGAACAACACCCTACAAAGACATAAAGAACAGTATCTTAGAACGGGTAGGACACGACACAGAGTACTATCGAGTTAAATTCCGGAAAGTAAAGTGGGGATCAAATAAGGACCCCCGAACCTTTTATTTTCGCGTGAAAGATTTGGCCCTGAAATGGTTGGGTCCCATCGGGAATAGCCGGGAGGAGGTTATACAAACGATTGTCCTCGAACAATATTTAGACTCTTTACCTCCTTCTACCAAAAACTGGATAAGACAACATCCAAAGGTAGATACAGACATGGCCATTGACTTAGCCTGCGCATACCATCGATCCACAGATGTGAGAGGTATACAGCCCAGACCCAACATAAAACCTGTTTTACCCCATCCCAAACCTTCACCGAGATTTCCCCTAGAAGATCCGGTTCCCCGCAGACTTGTAGAAAGCCCTCCCTTACAGGGACCACAGTGTTACAACTGTTGGGAGTGGGGTCACATCGCTCGTATGTGCCCGCGGAAACTAGAGGGAAGTGAACCTATGGAGATAGGAGTGACCAGGCGACGCGTACTCTGTACAGGAGGGGGAGACATTAAATTTAAGCAAACCCTGAAAATTAATGGGCGGTCTTTATGTGCTCTCATCGATTCGGGTTGCAGCCAATCAGTTGTACAAGAAGACTTAATAGGCCCGATAGATAGGGAAACAAGTCAGTGGGGCAATATTTGCTGTATTCACGGCGATAAGGAGCAGTACCCCTTGAAAGTAATCGACATAAAGTGGGGAGACTACAGGGACTTGCTTCCTATGGGAGTAATGTCTCAACTTATTGAGGAATGTATCGTTGGTACCGACTATGACCATTTCCAAGAGCTCCTGGATCATGTTCGAAGTCCAAAAGCTCCCCAGGAGTGGTGGGTTGAGTCTCATTTTTCAGGAAGTGCTATTGAATGTCCTCTAACCCGCAGAAAACTTTCACGTCGAGAAAAGCGAGATGAGAGAGTACATTTCCGGACTCATAAAAAGCAGGAGCAAACCCAAGGACTTATAGCAGAAACACATGAAGCACCCATAAGTTTCCATCACCAACAGAGAGAAGATCCTTCCCTCGCTCAAGCCTGGAGGTCCGCAAAAACGGAAGAAACTGAGGAGGTGGGTCCCTACTTCCTGGTTAAAATAAATCTCCTATATAGGGTAACCACTAACCGAGCTGGGGATCGTAAACATCAGCTAATAGTACCGGAAACCTATAGGAATCAAGTCCTGACCCTAGCCCACAACCAACCGGGGGGGGGCATTTTGGGAGGGAAAAAACTGAAGAGTATCTCCTCAGGCGATTCTATTGGCCAGGGGTTTTTGCCCACATTAGGAGATATTGCTCCCAATGTCCCAGGTGTCAGCTTACAGAACCAGGTAGGCCCAAGAAAGCACCCCTTTTACCCCTTCCCATCATAGACATTCCATTTAGCAGGGTGGGGATGGATTTAATTGGACCCTTAGTGCCTTCCTCTAAAGGTCACACCTATATATTGGATATCGTTGACTATGCCACCCGATACCCCGAAGCCATCCCCTTGACAAGTATGACCACAAAAACAGTCGCACAAGCAATGATAACGGTCTTCGCTCGAATAGGGTTTCCCCGAGAAATACTCACCGACCAAGGGACCTCGTTCATGTCGAATCTCATGAAACAAGTTTGTAAGACATTAGGCATTTCCCAAATAAAAACCTCAGTTTATCATCCACAGACGGATGGATTGGTGGAATGCTACAATCGGACCATCAAAACCCTACTAAGAAAAATAGTCAAGGATTCAGGGAGAGATTGGGATCAAAAATTACCTTTAGTGTTATACGCTATCAGAACTCATGAACAGGCCTCAACAGGACATAGCCCATTCGAATTAGTGTTCGGACGGCAACCCCGTTCCCTTTTAGACATGGCCATAGAAACATGGGAGGAAGAAGCCGAGGGAGGGGGAAGACCATTGTTGGAATACGCCCACAACTTGAAGTCCCATTTACAAGGGCTATGGGAAGAGGTACGACAAAATATGGAACAGGCCCAAACGACACAAAAACATTATTATGACAAAGGGAGTAAGTTGAGGGTCTTTCAACCAGAAGACCAGGTATTAATAATGCGTCCCACGTCGGAGCAAAAGCTTCTCGCGAGATGGCAAGGTCCTTATCGGGTGATCCGAGCAGTCTCCCCTGTTACTTATCTTATAGAAATACAGGCCAATCCTAAAAAGACCCAAATTTATCATGTGAACCTCTTAAAGAAATGGGAAGTGCCAGAGAACGCAGACAATTCAGTAGAAATGGGCAGGTTCCTATATCCGAGTAAGGAATTAAACATTGAGTTCTACCCTAAGGACCAGTACGATACTAACAAAATACCCTCTGTCAATAGTTCATTGACAAGTTCAGAGAAGGAGCAGTTATATCTCTTATTGAATCACTTCCAACAGTTGTTTTCAGAGACACCCGGAAAAACCTCCTTGATCTGCCATAAAATACGAATAACCCCAGGTAAAATAGTCAGATTGCGACCCTACCGTATTCCTGAGGCAAGGAAACAAATCATAGAGGACGAGATACAGAAAATGTTAGCTCTCGGAGTGGTGGAACCCTCTAATAGTCCCTGGTGCTCCCGGTAGTCCTGGTACCAAAACCTGATGGGACCGTCAGATTCTGTATCGACTTTCGAAAACTTAATGAAATATCTATGTTTGACACATATCCAATTCCTAGAGTAGACGATGTCCTTGAAAAATTAGGCAAAGCTAAATATATGTCCACAGTAGACCTAACTAAGGGGTACTGGCAGATTCCTTTGGCACCAGATGATAAAGAAAAAACAGCCTTCTCTACACAATCCGGTCTTTATCACTTCACAGTGTTACCCTTTGGACTACATGGGGCTCCGGCTACCTTCCAGAGGTTAATGGATAGGTTACTAAAACCCTTTCACACATTCTCGGCAGCTTATTTGGATGATGTCGTCATTTTTAGCGAGACATGGGGGGATCATTTAGACCATCTTCAGCAAATATTCCATACCCTGACAAAAGCAGGGTTAACAGCCAACCCCAAGAAATGCAACTTAGGGAAAATAGACATCTCATACCTCGGATACAATATTAGCCAGGGTACTCTACAACCCCAAACCATAAAAGTAGAAGCCATAAAAAATGCCCCTACCCCTAAAACAAAGAAAGACTTACGCTCTTTTCTTGGACTAGTGGGCTATTATCGAAGGTTCATACCAAGATATTCCACCCTTGCAGCTCCCCTCACAGACCTCCTATCCAAATCCCACCCTAACCAGTTATTACCATTTTCAGACCTTCAAACGAATAGTTTTGAATGATTGAAATCCTATCTGACTAAGGAACCTGTATTAAAATGTCCAGACTTCTCCAAACCGTTTCATCTGTATACAGATGCCTCCGATGTGGGACTAGGGGCGGTTCTGGCTCAGCCTGACGGGGAAGGCCAAGATCACCCTATAGTATTTATCAGCAGGAAACTGTTTCCTCGGGAACGCCATTATCCCATCATCGAAAGAGAGTGTTTAGATATTAAAAGGGCGGTGGACAGTTTGCAGTATTATCTGTTGGGCCGACCTTTTGTTCTATACACGGATCACGCTCCCCTCACCTGGATGGCCGCTCATAAAGATTCTAATTCCCGGATTTTACGATTGTTCCTTGAACTACAGCCTTTTTCCTTTCAGGTCCGCCACGTCCCAGGGTCTCAGCAGGGTCCTGCGGATTATTTGTCTCATTTCCCTTGCTCTTCTTCGGTCCTAGAGCAGGACCGTTCTTGGGATGGGGTGTGTGATTGGGCGGTCCCGAACACATCCTCGGCGCTGGACTATACCGACACGTCATTTCCGCGTTCCCACGTTGCCGTGGGAACGCTCTCAGACGGAGGATCGCGTCTCCTAGTTGCCGGGGAAACCCAGGAGGGTTTCCGGGCCGCGGGGTTGAAGAGGCGGGGAGATCCCAGTATCGTGGAGGGAGAAGAAGGAAGCGCGAGCAGAGAGGCAGAGAACAGAGGAACCGAAATGGAAGAACGAGGAAGGATCATCACAACGCGGATTAAAGACGAGGTGCTGGAGAAGGAGAGCGTTACCAGGGAACATCAACTGACGGAACACCCCAGCACCAGCCACGACCCAGGAGGGTCGTGGCTTGCTAAAGTACGGTCTTTGTGGGACACCAGAGGGAATACAACGATTAAGAGGGCACTGGGGAAGGGAGCTGAGAAGGAGTGAGGGGAGGACTGGGAGGGAGCTTAGAGAGCACATATTTAGACACGAGGGAGCCACATAAAAGTGCACTGTAAGGCTGTTATTCACTTTTGCCCTAACTCACTACCAGCACAACCCCACCCTTTTTACCTCTTCCCCTTCAGTTGTAAAAATCATAAACCCAGACTTAATACCCCACTTACCGTAGCGTTTTCCTTTTTCCCGGTACTTCACCGCTGGAGCCAACTGAGTGACAGAGGGAACGCCAACCTAAAAGAGACAGAAGAAAAGAAGAAGAAATACCCCAATAAGAAGAATAGAAGACGACGACTTGAGACCTTAAAACCCAGTAAACATAAGGATAAACTATAACCAAACCCTTAACTCTTAAATAAATCACTTACCTGATCACCGCAAATTCTCTCCGTTGTCTTTATACCGTTCGACCTGCCACAGGGGGCTTGTGTGCTGATGGTTGGGGGGTGTTCTGGGTCTGTGCAGTGGGCATGCTTTGGTGATGGGTGTCCATGCTTAGTTATGTCATGCAGGTCTTGGGGTTGGGATGGGTGGTTGGTGTCATGGGTAGATTGGTGAGGATTTGGGGTGATAGGGGAGGGTGTGATGGTGGGGGTGTGTGATAGCATGCAGGTAGGGTGGGGGTTATGATGGTTAAGATTAGACTTACCAGTGTCCGTTCCTCCAACGACTCCTCCGAGGCCCTCAGGATGCAAGATGGTCAAGACTTGCTCCTCCCATGTTGTTAGTTGAGGGGGAGGAGGTGGGGGCCCGCCACCAGTCTGCTGTACCGCGATGTGGTGCCTGGATACCGTTGAACGCACCTTCCCCCGTAGGTCATTCCACCTCTTCCTGATGTCCTCCCTATTTCTTGGGTGCTGTCCCACTCCGTTGACCCTGTCCACTATTCTTTGCCATAGCTCCATCTTCCTGGCTATGGATGTGTGCTGTACCTGTGAGCCAAATAGCTGTGGCTCTACCCGATGATTTCCTCCACCATGACCCTGAGCTCCTCCTCGGAGAAGCGGGGGTGTCTTTGGCGTGCCATGGGGTGGTGTGTGTGATGTGTGGGGTGGTGTATGTGTTGATGAGTGTGGTGAGTGTAGTGGTATGTGGTGTTTTGTGCTTGGATGTTGCGTGGGTGATGGTGTTGTGTGCCCCTGTGTGATGGGGTTGTCTATTCTGTGCTGTCTCTCTGGCCTTCTCTCAGAAATTCTGGTTGTAGGGGTTTGTGGGTGATGTGGGTATGTGTTTTATATTGTGTTGGGTGTGTGGGAGTGGTGTTTGTATGTGTATCAGGTGTGTGTATTTGGAATTGTCCAATGTGGCGGTGTTTTGTAGAAGTGTGTGTATTTTGAGCGCAGCGGTGTGTACCGCCAATGGAATACTGCGGTTGAAAGACCGCCGCGTGGATTCGTGGGTCGTAATAGTATGGGCGTGTTTCTGTTGGCGTGGAGGTGGAGGATTTGTTTCCACATGTTTATCGCTGACCTTTGGTGTGGCGGTATTGTGTGGGTGTCTGAATTTCGGCGGATTCCGTGATGTGTGTCATAATAGCTGTGGCGGTCTACCGCGGCCGTGGCAGTGTATTGGCGGTCTTCTGCACGGCGGTAAGCGCCTTATACCGCCAATGTTGTAATGACCCCCTTAGACTCTTCTCAATCCTCTTCAGATTCTAACTCTGACTCCTGCGATTCTGACGCTTCGGACCCCACTATACCTAGCAAAAAACCTAGGAAAGAACCTGCCTCATCTAAGACCCTAGATTTTGACCCCACCCAGATCATGCACCCTAGAGCCTCCAACTGGACCCCATCTCCTGAAGTAGCTCAATACATACATGACAATGTCAGAAGAAGCTTTGACAAGGAGGTCCACTCACGCCTTCGGGCTGAATGCCCTAGACCTGATGTAGATGAAAAGGTTACGGACACTCCAGACATTGACCCCACTATGGTCAGATTCATGAGTAAATTTGGCAAAGACCCCAAAAAGGGTTTAGACAGATCACAGTGGATCTGCCAAGATAAGCTTCTGGATGTCACGGGTCCCTTAACAAAAATTCTCGACATGGCCTACCTTGCCAAACAATCGAATACGCCCGTGGATACTGATGTCCTGATTAGCTGGGCCCAGAGATCACTTTGCCTTCTTGGCAACGCAAACTGTGCGGTATCGTCGGAACGCCGCAAATCTCTTCTTATGAGAATCGATCCCAAGTTAACAGACCTAGCAACCTCCGAAGCTGGCCCATCGGCTGATGGCCTCCTTTTTGGCTCGTCCTTTATAAAGGACATAGCAAAATTTTGTGCTACTTTCTCTTCCCTAGATAAGGCACACTTATCGCTTAAGAAAGTCTTCAAGAGAAACCTTTTTGCCAGGGCCGGACGTTTTGGAGGGCGTATGCCCGGCCTAGGATCCTTCCAAAGCTCTCAATACTCTTATACGAGAGGGAGAAACGACTGGTACTCCGACCAATCGGACACCACCTTCTACCCCACTCGCAACCGAGGTGGACGCCCCAGATACAGACGAGGACCCCGCAGGGGTCAGCAGGGAGCAATCCAAGAATCTAGTTATTCAGGTGAACATTATTCCTTATTCTCAAGTACGGCTTGGGGGCAGAGTGGGCTTATTCCTAGAAAACTGGAAAAGAATTTCAGGAGACCCCTGGGCTCTACAGACAGTTACTGGGTTTCACCTAGAGTTTATAGGAACTCCGGTTCAAACTTCCCCTCCAACACAAATGTATTTTTCCCTTGCAGATCAGACTTTTATAGACTCAGAGGTACAGGACCTCTTACACAAAGGAGCGGTGAGATTTTCTTCCCCTCACTCAACAGGTTTCTTAAGCCCTATATTTGTCGTGGACAAAAAGGGAGGCGGTCACGGTCTAGTTCTAAATCTCAAAGAATTCAACTACTGGATCTTGTACAGGCACTTCAAGATGGAGGGTATCCACTTGTTATGAGACATTCTTCTAGAGGGAGATTGGATGGTGCGTCTCGACCTCAAAGACGCTTATCTGTCAATTCCCATCTACCACCCTCACAGGAGATTCCTACAATTCCTCTGGAAGGGACACTGTCTGGAATTCAATGCCCTTCCCTTCGGCCTCTCATCGGCCCCGTGGTGCTTCACAAAATTATTGAGGCCCGTGATGGAACGGCTGAGATCCAAGGGAGTCAGACTCATAGTATACCTCGATAACATCCTTCTGCTGGCTCAGAACCCCCAGACACTCCTGACTCATCTGGAATGGACAATCAATCTTCTGCAGGAATTAGGTTTCCTTATCAATGTGCAGAAGTCATTATTGACTCCCTCTCAAATGATAGACTTTTTGGGATTCAGGATAGATTCTCTCCTCTCCCTTCTTATTCTCCCACCTCAGAAAATTCGAGGCATCAAGAGAGAACTAAGGACTGCTTTAGCCAACCAGATAATTTCATTGAGGAACATTGCCAGTATAGTGGGTCTGCTGGCTTCTTCAATTCAGGCAATCTTCCCGGCCCCTCTTCACTACCGTGCCCTTCAGAGACTCAAAATCAGACACCTTCAACAGGGTCTCAGCTACTCAGAAATGATTCCCCTGACAGACGAAGTGAAAGCAGAACTTCATTGGTGGCTCCAACACATGGAAGCTTGGAACGGCAGAGCAATTTTCGGCTCTCTCCCAGAAATTGTGATAGAGTCCGATGCCAGCCGTTGGGGATGGGGAGCCCGCTGCGGCTCAATAGTAACTGGAGGCCGGTGGTCGACCTGGGAACAGACCCTTCATATCAACTGTCTGGAACTCCTAGCGGGATCTTTTGCCATCAGGAGCCTTTCCCCTCAAAAGACGGACTGCTGCATTCTGCTCCGAATGGACAACATATCGGCAGTGCGATATGTCAACAAACTGGGGGGCACGAAATCCAAGATACTGGCCGAAATTGCCAAGGAATTCTGGCACTATTGCCTCAGCCATCGCCTGACCATCATGGTGGAATATCTCCCAGGGGACCAGAATACAATAGCGGACTGGAACTCCAGGTACCTGACAGACTTCAGCCACTGGAGACTAGATCCGATAATTTTTCAACAGATATCCAAAGTTTGGGGCCCGTGCGAAGTGGATTTATTTGCTTCCCGCCTCAATACTCAGATACCTTGTTTCTTCAGTTGGCACCCAGACCCTCTAGCCCAGGCGACCAGCGCTTTTCTCCAAGATTGGTCGAAGTTTCGGGGATATGCTTTCCCCCCGTTCCTAATGATTCCCAGACTACTGTCTCAAATAAGACGACAGAAAGCAGAGATCATATTAGTGACCCCTTGCTGGAGAGCTCAACCTTGGTTCCCACTTGCCCTTCAGTTAGCATGCACCCTACCTCTACTCATTCCTCCTCACCCGAATCTCCTTTTGAACCCGGAGAATCATCAACATCCAATGATTGTTTCGCTGAAACTAACATTGATGGCTTGGAAGGTTTCAGGGCAAGATGGAACACCCCAGGAATTTCACAACAAGCTGCGACATTTATCAAACAAGCCTGGGCATCAGGTACCCACAAAAGATACTCATCTGCATGGCGAAGATGGACTAGTTGGTGTGATAGACGGGATACCAATCCCGTGGACTCAAATATTGAAATGATTGTTAATTTTCGGGCTGAACTAGCTGGCTCAGGCCTAGCCTATAGAACAGTCAACAACTTTAGATCAGCCATTTCTGCTGGCCATGGTCACTTAGATGGGAAACCGGTAGGTGAACATCCTCTAGTATGTAAATTACTTAGAGGTATTCGATTATCCAATCCTCCTCAAACTAAATATTCCATCCTGTGGGACATCAATATTGTACTGAGATTTCTGGAATCTTGGCCGGACAATGGTTCCCTCTCCCGTAAACAAATTTCAGCCAAACTGACAATGTTATTATGCCTCATTTCTTGCAAACGCGTATCAGACGTCAGAGCCTTGGACTTAACAGGTAGAGTGTATTCACCCGAAGGGGTTACTTTTAACATTTCCAAACGGACAAAGACTAATTGCAGGTCAGTATCTTACCCAGAATTTTCAGACAACCCAAAGCTTTGAGTGGTTCAATGTTTGAGAGAATATGAACTGGTTACAGAACCTCTTAGACAGGATACCTCTGGTCAGCTACTCATTGCTTTACAAAAACCTTTTAAACCGGTCTCATCGGCCACCTTATCTCGATGGGTTAAATGGCTAATGAATGAAGCAGGCATAGATTTTAATGTATTCGGAGCTCATTCAGTGAGAGGCGCAATGGCGTCTAAGACATACGCCCTAGGCTCTCGTCTAGACGATATTATGAAAGTGGCCGACTGGTCATCTGAATCCACATTTAGAAAATTCTATCAAAATCTTGTTTTAGATGTTGCTTCTGTGGTTATTAATCAGCTTTAAACTAGCATAATCGGAGCCCCCGGTCCTGAAATAGAATACAAAATGTTCTAGCTTACGCGTCAAGAATTTTCAATTCTATTAAGGACACGGAGGCGAGGATTATCCCTCCCTAAGAAACAATGTTGTTAACATCAAATGATTGTTATTATGTTTTGATTGTATAATAGACATTATTTCTTTCCACCCAGAATTGTTATTATCATTGAAAGAGTATTTTCCCTACACTACTACGGGATATTACCTTATATATATTGTTTTCCTTAGGTTCTGATCAGAAGAATTCTTGAGGTCGCATCTTCCCTAATCTGAGGACGTTGTTCAAGGACCTGTTTCTTCAGTCCAATCAAGAAGTTTGGGTTCCATAGGACTTCGGATCGCACCAAGTTTGCAGTTTGAAAAGTTTTGATTTTGACTATTTGTGAAGGGACTTATCCAAAGAAAGAGGAAGTGACGTTAAGGGTCATGACATTTATGGACAAAGGGTATGGGTGGTGATTGGGCCACCTGATGTTAGGCTCATGCCTCATGGGACATGTAGTTTATATTTTTCTTGTAAAATGATTGGCTGCTGTTTGGAGTTTAGTAAAGAAGGAGATAGCATAATCCTCGCCTCCGTGTCCTTAATAGAATTGAAAATTCTTGACGCGTAAGCTAGAAGTCTTTTTATTCTATATCAGGACTGGAGGGGAGGATCATGCAGTCCTTTCCTCACTTTATTCACAACAGCAAGTTCAAAGTTCAAACAAGATCAGTAACAAAATAAACTTCAAGTCCCAAGATGCCCCAAGTAACCATGACAACTCATAGCCAATCCAATGTCCATAACGAGGAGTATATATATATAACTGACAGGCGCAGTCCTTCCTTTTTCTTCACTGCTGCCCGTCAGTTAAGTCCTCGCTCCTCGTGCTTTTGGGGGTTTCAGGGATTGCCTTGCGTTATTGTACTGTTGCCTTGGTATTTCTGTATTGGTGTGGTTGCGCGAGGAACGTTCCTCGCATTCCGAGCATTTTTGGTCTTCGCGCGGTAGGCATTTGCCCGAGCGTGAGGTGCGGTGACGGCCGGTCACTACTAGGGGCGCCTATTGCGCTATTACGATCGGAAAATTTATCGCTTCGCGCGCTGCGTTCTCTCATCGTTTTGAGCCTGTCAGGAGTCCACCCTCAGGGTTCCTGATTTCTAACGGCTCCCAACCCTTGCCTACACCGCGTGGCGGTAAGAGCAGGTTATCCTGCAAAGGTTTACGTTCCCTTGTGGGAACCTTTTAGGGTTGATATATTTTCTGGCATTCCCAGCATATTTGAGCACGGCAAGGGGGATGCCCGATTGATTTAGGTTGGGCGTTGTACATTTTGTGCTCTCACCCCTTTCATTGACACCCCTTGGAGGGGTAAATGGCGTATTTTGTCTGGTCTGGCCCTGGGTCTTTTCTCCCGTGGTGCTTATAGTGTTTTTGGGGTACGTTGATATATTTTACCTTTGTGTGAGATGTCTTCGTCCACCCCTTCCATGGACTCTTTCCTGGATCATGCCTACGCCCCATCTTTGGGGACGGAGGAAGTCTGGCCTCCCCAACGCCATCTTCCTGAGGGCATGGAGAGGATGGTTTCGCAGGCGGTGGCGAAAGCCCTGGCACCTCTGCAGGATAGAGTGGACAATCTTATGGACAAAGTGTCCAACTCGTCAGGCATTTTGGGGGATTTGGACCCACGGGCTTGTACCTCAAAGACTCCTTCTTCCTCCAGGAAGCGTGACGTGTGTCACCTGGAAGGTTTCGTCCGGTTAAGGAAGGCATTCTACAAGAGTGCGCAAACGCTTGATCCTGTACCCTGCCGGGAGGATGTTTTGCCCGGAGAGCATGGCAGCACTGCTGCCCTGGCACTGGATCCCTTCGTGGGATTACCCCATTCAGAGGGGTGACTCCGATGATGAGGGCTCGTCGGAAGAGGGCCGCATTATGGGTAGACCTTGGCGCCCATCTGCGAAGACCTCTAGTGTTGAGGAAGAAGGTTGGGACTCCGATATGTTTGCACCTGAGGACATCTACCATCCTCGGTCCTCCAAGTGGGTCCCCAATCCCAAGGTGGCAGCCTATTTGGCTAAGGCTATCTGCCATCCTTTGGAGCAGGAAGTTCGGGCCCGTTTGCGGGCAGAATGTCCCAGGCCGGCGCTTGGGGACAAGGTGGCGGCTACACCTTCGTTGGACCCAAAGCTATGTACTTTTTTCTCTAAGTACATGCGTGATCCTAAGAAAGGGATCGATCGTTCTTGGTGGTCTTGTCAAGGTAAACTTTTAGATGTTCTGGGTACCTTGACAAAGATCATCCAATTGGCTGATTCGGCTAAGACCTCAGGAGAGCCATTAGAAACGGATTTGGTCGCGGCATGGGCGCAAAAGGCGGTTTGTCTATTGAGCAATGCCAATTGCGCTATATCTACGGAGAGACGGCGTTCTCTCCTGATCAAGATTGACCCTAAATTAGGGGAACTGGCAACATCTGAGGCTGGTGCGGTAGCCCAGGCAATCTCTTTGGCGACCCCCTCGTGAAGGAGCTTGGGAGATTTGTGTCCACATTCTCCGCCTTGGATAAAGCGCAGTCTTCTATGCGCAAGATCTTCCCGGGCAAGGTTTTTGCTGGGGCTGGGCGAGGAAGGGGTCGCTCCTCTGGCCGCTCCCTGCAGTCAGGCCCATCCAGAGCCCAAGGAAAGCGGAATAACGGTTGGAACGATGGCCGTCAGGGGACCTTCTTTCCCAACAGGGGCTCTGGTCGAGGACGTTCCTCGCGTTTCCACAGAGACAACTCTAACTTTCAGGGAGGAAGCACAGGTGAGCACTACCCTTTTTTCCCCTCAAGAGCTAGGAGGCAGAATTGCTCTCTTCGTAGAGAATTGGGCGCGACTTACGTCCGACCCTTGGGTTTTGGAGACAGTGTCGGGTTTCCGCATAGAGTTCTATGGGACCCCAGTTCAACAGGTTCGACCTCCTCCCATTCGGTTCAGCATTCAGGATTCCCAATTGATAGACGCAGAGGTTCAGCTTCTCCTGGGCAAGGGAGCTGTTGTCCCGGCACCTCTTCATCCGAGGGGGTTCTTGAGCAACACCTTCCTGTTCGATAAGAAAGACAAGGGTTTCCGTCCGGTGATAAACCTCAAGGCGTTCAACGAATGGGTGGTTTATCGTCATTTCAAGATGGAGGGAATCCATCTTCTCAGGGATCTTCTGTGTCAAGGGGACTGGATGGTCCGTTTGGACCTCAAGGACGCTTACCTTACAGTCCCCATTTAGTCTCCTCACCGTCGTTTTCTGCAGTTTCAATGGAGGAGCCAGATCTACAAGTTCAAGTGTCTCCTCTTCAGCCTTTCTTCAGCACCTTGGTGCTTCACGAAGTTGCTGAAGCCAGTGGTCGAGTTTTTGAGGACCCAGGGTGTCAGACTGATTATTTATTTGGACGACATCCTTTTGATGGATTAGTCCAGGTCACAACTGTTGTGTTACGTGAACATGACTATTGCGCTGTTGCAGGATCTGGGTTTCGTCATCAACACGGAGAAGTCCTCTCTTTGCCCGTCTCAGTCCACCACGTTTTTGGGTGTCATGGTGAACACGACGTCCGTGACGCTGAAACTACCGGAGCACAAGGTCTCCAAGATCAAGAAGGAGATTTACAAGGTGCTCCGCAGAAACAGGACCTCCCTCCGGCAGATTGCCAGGATTGTGGGTCTTCTGTCGTCCTCTATCCAGGCGATCTTTCCGGGTCCCTTACATTACAGGGCCCTGCAACGTCTGAAAGCCTCTCATCTCCGGAAAGGACATACCTATTCGGCTCTGGTGGCGCTCTCTTCGGAGGCTCGTTCAGAGATGTAATGGTGGTTGAGCCATATGGATGCATGGAATGGGAAGGCCATTTTTGTCTCTCTCCCCGACCTGGTGATAGAGTCGGATGCCAGCAGACTGGGTTGGGGGGCCAGCTGTGGTCAGATCTCCATGGGTGGTCAGTAGACTTAGGAGGAGTTGAACCTTCACATCAATTGTCTAGAGCTTCTTGCGGACTCGTTTGCGATTCGGTCCCTGACCCGCGACAAGATATCCTGTTGTGTCCTTCTTCGGATGGACAATATCTCAGCTGTCTAGTACATAAACAGACTGGGGGGCACTCGGTCCAGAGTCCTGGTGGACCTGGCGAAGGATTTTTTGAATTACTGCCTTCAGAGACAGATTTCGGTTACAGCAGATTATCTCCTGGGAATTCAGAACCAGGTGGCAGATTGGAATTCCCGTTACCTCAGGGATACCAGCGATTGGCAGCTGGATCCAGAGATCTCTCGGTCTCTGATGGATCGTTGGAGTCCTTGTTCTGTGGACCTATTTGCCTCTTGTTGGAATGCTCAGCTTCCGACTTACTACCGTTGGAAGCCCGATCCGGGGGCGAGCTCAGTGGATGCGTTCTTGCAGGATTGGTCGAGCGACCAATGTTATGCTTTTCCTCTGTTTCTTCTGATTCCCAGAGTGGTGGCTCAGGTCCGACGTCAGCGGGCGTCCTTGATCCTGATATCTCCGATTTGGAAAGCTCAAGCGTGGTTCCCCACTTTCTGGAGTTGTCATGGATGGCTCCTCTCAGACTACCATGTGCCTTGGGAGTCCTCCGGGATCCGCTGGGTCGCCCTCACCCTTTGGTGCTTCAAGGACACCTCAATCTCATGGCTTGGAGGATTTCAGGGGACTTTGGGAAAACATCTGCCTTTCACGGGACACTACAGACAGTCGTGGGCTCCAGGTACCATCAAGCGGTATAGATCGGCCTGGAACAGATGGGTTTGTTGGTGTCTGGAGAGGGAAGTGCATCCCGTGGGGGCCCCCGTTGAGTTCATAGTAAATTTTTGGGTGGAACTTTTCACCTCAGGTTTGAGTTACTGTACCATTAACTCTTTTTGTTCTTCGATTTCTGCAGGGCATAATACGATCAATGATGTCCCGGTTGGGGGAACACCCCTGGGTTAGTAAACTCCTGAAAGGGGCTTGTTTATCTCGACCTCCTGAACCTAGGTACGCTGGCTTATGGGATGTTAACAAGGTTCTTAATTTCCTTTCCTCTTGGCCAGAGAATCGTTATCTATCCAGGAAACAGATTTCCACTAAAATGGCGATGCTTTTGTGCCTTGTTTCTTGTAAGCGTGTTTCAGACGTGCACGCTTTGGATGTGTCAGCCCGGGTTTTTACCCTGGGTTTTCACTATTTCCAGGCGGACCAAAACAGATACCAGGTTTGTTTTGTATCCCAGTTTTGAAGTTATGTGTGGTTAGATGTTTACAGACTTATGAAGCTGTCACGGAGGAGGATAGACCCCCGGGAGAAAGGCAACTCTTGATTACTATCAAGAAGCCGTTTAAGGCTGTGACTTCACCTACCATTGCTAGGTGGGTTCGTTGTGTCATGTCAGAATCTGAGATTGACATTCGGCATTTTGGAGCTCATTCCACTAGAGGGGCGATGGCTTCCAAGGCCATTCTGGTCGGTGGTAGATTGGAGGATATCATGAATTCAGCGGATTGGTCCTCGGAGTCGGTTTTTTTTAAATTCAATTTTAAACCGCTCCATGAAGCTGCATCTTTAGTGGTGAGTAAGCTTTGAACGTGCATAATCCTCGCCTCCAGTCCTGATATAGAATGTAAAATTTCCTAGCTAACGTGAAGGAAACTTTCAATTCTATTAAGGACACGGAGGCGAGGATTATCCCTCCCTCATACTATAGCAGTATTACCCACCCGAGTTCAGTTATATGCCATTTGTGGGAGACCTTGTCTTTACAGGTCAGTGGTATTTTTTGCTTATCTGGGAAGGTTTTGGTTTTATGCATAATATTGACGTCTTAATTTGGTGATGACCTTGTTATTTATTATACTTCTAATGTTCTTATTCTGTTCATTATCATGTTGGATATTCTAGCAGGTGCATTGCTTATGACGTATGTCTGTTCCGGTGTCTGATCTTTTCCTTATTTTGTAGGAGGTGATTCCAAAGGAGAATGAAGTTGCGAGTTCCTTAACTTTCTTCAGTGAAGAAGAGGAAGGACTGCGCCCGTCAGTTATATATATATATATGTATGTATATATATATATATATATATATATATATATATATATATACTCCTCGTTATGGACATTGGATTGGCTATGGGTTGTCATGGTTACTTGGGGCATCTTGGGACTTGAAGTTTATTTTGTTACTGATCTTGTTTGAACTTTGAACTTGCTGTTGTGAATAAGGTGAAGAAAGGACTGCATAATCCTCACCTCCATATACTTAATAGAATTGAAAGTTTCCTTCACGTTAGCTAGGAAATTTTACATTTGGTGGTAGGTGTGGGGGCTGAAATCGGTCACATTTTTTTTACCTGCCCAGTGTGTGTCAATGGCTCGGCCAGGGAGCGGTGTAGACGTGTAGTCCCGATACAGACTTTCGTTACCGCGACTGGACCAGTCTACTTTTTCTAGAACATACACATTAGAATAAGGCTGTAACCTTCTCTTAAACCACAGACTAAAGTTTAACAATATATTTAAAATTGATAAAGCAGCAATACATCAATTGGACCGGGGCCGCAGCTAGACCCAAGCTTTTGTTTTGGATTGGGGGGAGGGGGGGCTGTGGCACTAGCACTTCTAACAGTGAGGGCGGAGCCTGAATCAAATTACTTGTGGCACCCCTTTTCTTCTATGGTACATGCGTAATATAGAAAGATACAGTTCTTGACAATAAATGCACAATATTTTACCGTTAGGCACACTTGGCCAGTAACATTGGTCTCGGCTTACTATTAGAATCACCACCTTTCCCAGAGAACAGTGCCAGACAGCCGCTCAAGTGTTAACATTCTGAAAATGCCTGGACCTGATTCATAAGTAGAACTTAATATGAAATTATTTGTAGTCATTTTTAATACAGCCTTATTGTCTTTGTTCACTTTAATCATCAGTCCGGGGTCATTAAGGCAACAGTAGAACACATTATATAGTGCTTCCATCTCACATTTACTGTTTAAAGTATGTACTAAGAGGAAAATATTGGCTTTAGGTGATTTTTCTAATTTTTGACCCGACAGGGACATTAAAATAGCGGTCATGCCCGTACAAAGTGGTCCAGATGGCAACTATACTTACTATACAGGGGGTTTCCCTCCAGGAATTTTAGAAAAATGAATTTAAAATACTGAAATATAATTCAGCCTTGGCAAGTAGACCAAGCAGTACTAGAAATTGCTGGTTCTAATTTCAAGGACAAAAACAACGTGTCAGTGCATTCCAAAATACACTGTGCCAGCTACACTGATCTCAACCCATGGAGACTTGAAAAACACATTTTACTATACATTTCTAATATTGGTGGGAAATGGTACAGTCTAAGCACATTTGCACGTTTATTGTTATGTTCATACTACTTTTCCAAGCACATAATACCATTACATTACTCGCAGAATGGTGTGTTGGTACAGGAAACTATTCCTGTCTAGGGAAAGGATGCACCGTATCTAAACTCAAAACACTCAGATTTTAACAGCTGTACCCCAGCATACCCCTGACTGCCAAAACTCATATAGATTTATTCTAATTATTGTAATTTTGAACCAATAAATTAAAACTTTACACCAAACAATGTGCATTTAGACTAGTGAATAGACATTTACAACAAGAAATTAATATTCATACAGTACCAAGATAACATCACATTCAGAGGCTACAACTAAATGTACAAGGTGCACACACCATGAAAGAAGCCACATCCATTCAGAAAATACAATATTGCCTGCAAATGCCCTTGACTATTCAAACATGGAAAGGATATATGTTAAGGCTGGGCAACACTTGTACTATACTGTGAAACACATGAGTCTCTCTAGTCAGTCACTCAAGACATACAACATTTTCAACCCGAGTTAAGGGCAAAATGGGTGTAGACTATGACTCCTAAACATATGTTGCAAAGGTACTAAAATACATCAGTTAAGATGTTTTAATAATGCACATAATACTACTACACCAAACTGTGAGCTAGTTCTGACTGACTACCAGTAATACTAAACAGTGTGTGATGTGACTAGGGATTATTCAAACAGAGTTACAGTATTATGATGTTTTGTAATTTAAAAAAAAAACTTAATTGTGCATTTTTTCACTTTTGAAGCCTTTTTTAGGTGTTCTAATATACCCCAATTGTAACCTTAACTTTCATTGAAATATTTTTTTCATTCAACAGATATATAATTTGTTCTGCTACGTAACAGTTACCCTAGCAAATGTTTCAGTTTTACAGTACTCTTCATGTTATGTTCTGTAAACTCAGTTTATCTAGCTCAGAATGATCAGAGGCTGAGATGCCACCAAGAGAACCGAAAAAGACTGCAGGTTAACAGTGGAGTAGCCTGAATGCCATGGGCCCTGACGAACACATGGAAAAATGTTCCTACATCTTGATTTGGTAGTTAAAGAGAGGTGTAATTGGATTGTAGGGGGGCCTCCTGCATTGCTGGGTTCAGGTGCCATTTCACATATGGCACCATAAATAGCTATGCCCCTGCAACCTTTGCATAGGTGGCACAACTGTGACATATATGTACAGTTGTGTGATCATTGCAATATGATAGAATGTTTAAAAAAAATGTTACAATGCCAGAAAAATATTGACTTGTTCAGTGCTCCAGATTTTGAATGGCCTCAAAACAAAGAGAACATTAAACAAACCACGAATTCCATACGCAAATGTGATAGCCCATCAGGGCCTTGATAAGTAAACTTACAAGGAGACACGCCTAAGTCGATGAACCTTTGGACCAGTACGAGATATCTTTTTGGCATCACAAAATTAATAGATCAATAACCCAATCAATATTCACAGTAACTAATCAATACGTTAATCAATAACATTTCATAAGAATCAATAAAGTGAATACACCATGACCTTCCAGTCATGAATAACCACACCAATTTAGTTAAGTTTTAGGATATTTTTTTCCCTATTAATTACAATCTAAAGTCATTTCCGTTAATCTCATTAGCAATTCATCTCATTGGTTACTCCTCAGATTTATATTAGAACACAATTAATCAATACATAGAGAATATTCATTCAGCATTAACACGTCGTTAATCAGAAGCAGCTTAGCAAAGTCTCAGTAGTACATGATTCAACAAAGCAAGAACTCAGTCATTTGTCTATTTGCGTCAAATATTAGTGAACACCTTAACTAATCCTCGAATTAGCATCAGCATGTTGGGCTTCATGCAAAACAATTTAGCAAACACAAATTTGGAAAACATCTAACTATGGCCTCTATCAAAAGCGCAGTTGGTACCTAGAGAGAAAGGCAAACAGACAATTACAATTTTCATCAGATAGTTACCCATTCAACGAATCAGCAAACAGCGTCAGGCTTCGTCCTCAAGACATCAGTCGATTCACCATCAGCAAAGATAGGACAGGGCAAAGTCTCAGTATGGCATTAGCTAAGGAATAGGATTCTTCCCTCATATGGAGGAGAAGTAAGCATCAGGTAAGAACGAATAGAGGATGGTTTAAAGTATCAGGAAGAATAATCGGCAAAGTCTCAAAAGAATGGCCTAAATGCCTCAGTAAAATGGGAAAGTATGGCTTGGAATGGAATGTCCAATAATGGCTGATTTCTCCTTGGGTCATGCGGTTAAATCAATATTGCCTAATTTGCTCCTAATTCCTCATTGGATAATATTTGGTGCATCATTATCTCTGTCTAATAATTATCAACTCATTTCACTAGAATTTTCCATAAACCACAGTTCTCCTATAGTTGATTGGCCCATGTTATTGACCTCTTTATCCGTTGGAATGTCAGGTAAGAAAAGTTACACTTTACATTCCAATCAGTAGCTCTGTTGTTTTCTCCTACTCCAGGCAGCCTTGCACCTGTTACAAATTACACTGTTGCATTCAGCAAGAATGTCTCCTTGAGCAAGTCGGGTCCCATGAGAAAGAATTTACTACTGCTACACACACATCTAGCTTCTGGAAAAGTACAGTTTCGTGTCCTTCAAGAAAACAGCACATTGCACGTTAGGAAAAACACAGCTTAATATGAGACCAGGCAGCTAGGCCCAGATTCTCGCTAAACTAAGGCCTAGTAATTTAGTTAACAAACCCCTAACACATGACTCTAATTATAATATGCTAATACAAATTCAAAACATTAGTACATAATTAATTCATTACGAATAAGTTTCATTAGTCTTCGTATACATTGGTAGGCACTCCCCGTGGGAACATTTAAAACGCGTGCATTCTTTTCTACGTTAACACATTTTCTATGCAGCTTCATTACAGAATATATTGCAAACTTTTCATGTTAATATTGCTTTTAAAAGACACACTCCAACAAATGTAACATGTGCATATATATGTGAGCGCACAATAATCCAGGTTCTCAGCCCTGCCAAGTATACCATGCATCAGGGGATAGACAAAAGCATTTTAGTGCTGGTGTCCGTATCACCACATAAAAATGCATTAGTCACGTATTACAACCCTTGTGGGACTGTTGAGAGGCATTCAACGAGCTGTGGAAAAAAAAGCAGCCAGCATGGTTGCACATACCTGCTGCTCACTGAGCCTGGCTGGGAGGGGTGAGCACTACAGTGTCACAAGTTGTTAGCTAAAATCTTACGTGGCTTCCGTTATTTGCGCCAAGACCGGGCTCTCGGGACACGTAGTCATCTAGCAATGCATCAGTGAGTGAAAAATACATAATACCGACAAGACTTACATGGATTCAGCAACTGTGTTTTTTTTGGGGGGATACCAGTCACTACACGCTGTAGGCAGTGATTGTCCCTTTGCCGTGTGTGGCCCTCACAGTGTTCTGTGGTGGTGAGGTTGTGCTGACATGCAGCAGGCGCTGGGCGCAAGATGCTTTCTTCTCTTTGCAGCTGGCTCACAGCCCCGCACACATCATTTCTGCTCCCTGGATTTATTGTTCTTGACTGGATGACAACACCTTTACCCCCACCTGCAGCCCTTGGTCATGTGTGTTAGGGAGAGACGGGATCCCTGTCTGGTCCGGCAGTGGCAGCGAAGTACACCCTTTAAAAGCGTTGACCGGCTGGCTTGGCCTGTGTCAGCTACCACTGGACTCTACTCAGTGGCTGGCTCACTAGGACAGCCTTAACGTGACTGCGCAAAGTGAGACCACAGCAAAGAAGCTGCATGTAGTCCGATGATACCAGCAGTAGCAAGCACATCTGCAGGAACTTAGGAGCGCGAGTGGGCCTCAAAGGAGCTGAGAATGTCAGTGTGTGAATAAGTACTCAGCTGAGAAATATTTGTTATGCCTGACAACTTACTGATGTTTGGGGTGATTGAATGCTTGTTGAGTTGTGTGCTATCATAATACCCAATGAAGAAGCACAGTAGGTTGATCCTTTTTTCCGGACAGTAGTTGCCAAACTGGAGGTGTCAGCATCAAAATCTGGCAGGGCCTGATCTGCCTTTAATCCATCAAAGGTCAATTAAAGTAAGCATTATTACTAAAATTCTAATTTCTTCTGTGAAAGAGAGACACAGTTGTGTGTCTTAGGGGGAAATAAGGTAGAGGAGCAAGAACAAGTGACAAGCTCCTGAAATAGCTGTGAAGCAGTCTTGTGTCTTTTTTGCAATCTCTTTTGGCCAATCTTGGCTTTTCAGTCACACATACTTTACATTGTGTGGCTTTTCAAGACAGTTTGTAAACCATTATTGCATAAAAAGGGGGGAATGGCAGTTTATAGATCATTTTATTGCAGGAAAGGTTGTTTCCTTAAGCTTTCTCATTACACACAGGTATTTTTTTCTACTTTTGATGAAGCATCGCCCAATGTGCCACTCATAAGGCATTGAAATATCACACATAAGCATACTGAGAATATGGAAATATCACACATATGCAAACTGAAAACTGGGCAGCTATGGGCTCTGTCTTTAAATTATCTTTTAATGGGAGTATTTTTTCTTTGCCTTTTACGCTGTGAGTGTTGCAGGGTCCCCTTATGTTACTTTGCAGCTGGACAGGCATTAGATAATGGCCATTTTGCATACCTACTGTAGTTTCAAACTTCCTCACTGAATGCTCCAAGTAACCCAAGTCACTGCTCCTTCTCTTTAAACAGAAAGGATTGAACAGTGCACCTCTCACAAGTGTTACGAAGCCATAAACAAGCATTTGCAATGTATTGGGTTTCGTGTTTGCTTGAGTTAGATTATTAACGTTGTAAGCTCCTAACTGGACTTTTCTTGCCACATAAATTGAAAATGAAAAGTAAAACAGTTGACATAAGCGGGCACATTCAAAGCACCATGGCCGCCATGAACACGAAGGAGAGACACAAAAGGAAAATGGAGTTCCTTCTCAGTCAAACGTATTGGCAATCATGCAATTATTCTTGTAACAGGGTTGATGGCCAAGGCGATAACAAAACTGCCCCAGGGAGGGACAAACGTAAAGCATTTACCAATTATAACAAAGGATTTTTGAAAGGCAAGCCCATGAACGAGTGATAATGATGGGCGTGTGGTGGGCGTGTTTAAAAGCCCACAGAGATTACAACTCGTCAGAGTGCTTGAGTGCTCGACCTAAAAAGAAAACTAACATAAACCTGTCAAGCCTGTAAATGTCCAAGGATGAGAGTGTTTTTTGCCGAACATCAGAGAGGAAACCCCAGCCCAGCCAACAAAAACTGACGGGGGGACTGAAGCTCTTTCAGCCTAT
Organism: Pleurodeles waltl; assembly: GCF_031143425.1. Taxonomy (NCBI): domain Eukaryota; kingdom Metazoa; phylum Chordata; class Amphibia; order Caudata; family Salamandridae; genus Pleurodeles; species Pleurodeles waltl. The sequence continues at coordinate 995,318,359 of NC_090446.1, forward strand.
TGGGCGTTACGCCCCTGAGCTGGACCATCACTCAGTTAGTATAATAATAGAGAAATCATAAGCCCAGAGAACCCAGGAAGTTCAATACGAAATCCAGCAGAGATTCCCCTTCTAAGGTGAGAAAAATGGGTCTCTCAAATAATTAAATTGCAAGTCCTTTTATACGAATTTGGACAAAGGATTTCATACTTTTACTTCAGAAGAACATGGTTCCCAGAATGTGCACCAATGGGGAACCAGCAAGAAGAAACATTTGACTAAATAATACATTTTAAAATTCTTTCATAATCTAACTACGTTGGATTCTGCAGTTCTTTATGCAGGTGGTTGACTAAATTGAGAGACAAGAAATTCCAAATTGTGCTGCACCTTCTATTCCTGTATTATGTTGCTGCTTTGATATTTTAACACACAATAATATCTAGGCAATAGCTTTACTTCATTAGTACAGTTTAAGCACATGAACACAGCAACTGGCTAGGCAGTCCTTGTAAATGGTCCGCCTTTGCTTGGCACTATGTATAGTGCTGTTTTTAGGTTTTGCTTTAGTCAAGACCTTTTGATTTGACAAATTATTTGTATAAAATAGCGGGTTTCAGGTAACCATCTTCATCCATTGGTTCGTTATCATATTATTCACATTTGTCTTACACCCTCCATAGTACAGAGCAAGGAGCAATGGATCACCTCACGTCAGCCACTGGCTAACTTCACTGTGAGTGGTGTTATTCTGCCTTTTTATAGGAGCACATACACAAGTAGCTGCCTAACTGTAAAAAACTACTGTGGCCAAGTGTGTTTTATGAGACCAAAAAACAAAAATAGAGTTTTGATTTTTGCCATTTTTTTGAAGAGTGTTCTGCCTTATTAACCGTAAAAACATGACATACCACAACAAGCATTTACAGTGCCACATGGCTAGTGGCCAATGTATTTTTTTGTTAATTTGAGCTGCTCCAGCTAGAGACACAAATATTTTTGTTGAAATCTGCAAATTATACAGCAGATGGTGAATTCAATGACAAGTGCAGTAAATCTATAATTAAGTGGAAAACTCTTGGCACAAAATCACATAGTTCTAGTGGCCCCGGTTATGATACTGATAAGATTACTGGGATGGTTAATGTACTGACCACCTTCCTGGAAGGCAACAACCTGCTCGACCCCTCACAAACCGGATTCCGAACCAACCACAGCACTGAAACCGCCCTCATCTCAGTCACAGACGACATCAGAACCCTGATGGACAACGGTGAAACAGTCGCCCTCATTCTTCTCGACCTCTCGGCTGCCTTTGACACCGTCTGTCACAGCACCCTAATCACCCGCCTCCGCTCCACTGGGATCCAAGGCCAGGCCCTGGACTGGATCGCCTCCTTCCTCGCAAACCGTTCCCAAAGAGTTTACCTCCCTCCGTTTCGCTCAGAACCCACCGAGATCATCTGCGGCGTACCTCAAGGCTCATCGCTCAGCCCGACACTCTTCAATGTCTACATGAGCCCCCTCGCCAACATCGTACGCAAGCACGACATCATCATCACCTCCTACGCCGACGACACCCAACTTATACTCTCCCTCACCAAGGACCCCGCCAGCGCCAAGACCAACCTACAAGAGGGTATGAAGGACGTCGCAGATTGGATGAGGCTCAGCCGCCTAAAGCTGAACTCTGAAAAAACGGAAGTCCTCATCCTCGGCAACACCCCGTCCGCCTGGGACGACTCCTGGTGGCCCACGGCCCTCGGCACCGCACCGACCCCCACAGACCACGCCCGCAACCTCGGCTTCATCTTGGACCCTCTTCTCACCATGACCAAGCAAGTCAACGCCGTGTCCTCCGCCTGCTTCCTCACCCTCCGCATGCTCCGCAAGATCTTCCGCTGGATCCCCGCCGACACCAGAAAAACCGTGACCCACGCCCTCGTCACGAGCCGCCTGGACTACGGCAACACCCTCTACGCCGGGACCACAGCCAAACTCCAAAATCACCTGCAACGCATTCAAAACGCCTCGGCCCGCCTCATCCTTGACGTACCCCGCAGCAGCCACATCTCCGCACACCTGAGACACCTGCATTGGCTCCCAGTCAGCAAAAGGATCACCTTCCGACTTCTCACCCACGCACACAAAGCCCTCCACGACAAGGGACCGGAATACCTCAACAGACGCCTCAGCTTCTACGTCCCCACCCGCCTCCTCCGCTCCTCTGGCCTCGCACTCGCTGCTGTCCCTCGCATCCGCCGCTCCACGGCGGGTGGGAGATCTTTCTCCTTCCTGGCGGCCAAGACCTGGAACTCCCTCCCCACCAGCCTCAGGACCACCCAGGACCACTCCGCTTTCCGGAGACTCCTAAAGACCTGGCTGTTCGAGCAGCGATAACCCCCCCTTTTCCCCTAGCGCTTTGAGACCCGCACGGGTGAGTAGCGCGCTTTATAAATGTTAATGATTTGATTTGATACTTGTTAGAGCGTTCTTTCCAGGCACTGGTCACAGATGTTACAGCATGGATGTTTGCGCCTATGACATGCCTAGGTGCACTGGTTTTGCTTAATTGACTCATTTAATATTCATCTAAGGCCATGTGACTGTGCAGAAAATGTCCCAGTGGTGTTGTAGTGTTTTTGAAAATATGAGAAATAAACAAACTTCGTGTGAAGATTATGTCTCATAATTCATGTTTTTTTTATGATGCATAGTGTTGTAATCAATGAACTAATGCTGTTGCAACTAAAATTAATTACCTAAGACATTCAGAAGTGTAGCTAATGAGACAAACGTTGTGCCACATTTTTGTGTGAAACACCATTATTTCTAATATGGATGTTATTTCTGAAGATCTGCTCAGTTTGCTCATGCTCATTCCCCCTCCCATTAGTGTCCCACTGCAAAGCCATCTCTCTACGGAATACTAAGAGAATTACATAAATCTAATGGTGATATGCAACATTATTAGAAAGACTGTGATGCGGATGGTGATTGCACCATGTACTCAAAGTATGACTTCCGAGGACTTCCGCTGGAAGTGATGGTGTAAACATGCAGAATCTATGAGCCATTGTTGGAGGAATGTTTAATTTAGTTTTGCTCATCACCAGAGGGTGGTTGCTATGGGGGATGACTGAACATTTCTCTTTCTTCAAGAAATGGGTTAGTGTTAGTGTTTTTCTAACTATGTAGATGTTTCTGATTTGCGAGTGAGGCCCTAACCATGATAATGCTATGCTGAATTTACAGGATCTATTTTTAGAAAGTGTTATTTGTTATATATATCTTGGACTTTAGCTGTTTAAGTTTAATTGAGGTTTAGTTAGCTGATCCCTTTCGGGTTCTGTTGAATTTTACAGCTGTCACTAGGACTGCTTTTACTAGACACTTTAGTTTCCTATGTCCATTTGACTAATGCTGTTTATGGGATGTGCCTTTACTCTTTATGAGTCGGAGAACCAATGTGTTTTTGTGATTTTACATATATTTTGTAATTTCTGTATTTTGAGCCTTTGTGACATTTTATGCATTTCTGATATCATTTAAAAAAATTCTGTAATAAAATCATGTTTTTCTCTTTTTTGGCCTAGAACTCAATTCATTATGCTTCCAATATTTATTTCTGTTTAACTCTGCTAATTTGGGTTAGTCTCTAACCACTAGATCAACAGGAGATGCAGGAGCTAAATTACTTATGTAAACTTTCTAGGCTCAGATGATTATTGGTGTTGGGCTTCTATAGTAGTTAAATGTTATATGTGGGTTGTGTATGTGCAACACCCACATGTATGACCCAGAGAGCACCATTATTTATGTATATTTCTTCTATGTGTTGCTAGACCAAGCGGTAGTAGACCAGCATATACTAAGATGTGTTTACAGCAACAGACCTGAAAGGTTAGAAAACAAGGGTACTTAGTAAATGGGACAGCAAGGTAAAGTGCCTTTGCGATGCAGCAACGCCTACTTTTTATATTAGCTACACCACCTCTAAAGCGAGCCTTGTGAGCTCTCAGGGCGGGGGTGTAAGGTGTAAAAGTGGGTGATGCTAGATATTAATGTAAAAGTATGCACTCAGTTTTGGCAGAGTTAACACTTAGCAACATTTGTTCATCAATTTCTGGATTACTGTGAGCACATCTGCAGCTTGCTTTCAATTTATTTGCAAATAATCGTTTTTCATAATTTAGTGCCCAGACTCACCAAAAATGATGCAAGGTTGAACATAAATGTTAAAAAGAAGTGGAGAGAGGCGGGATACAGTATTGTCTACATATTGTTCAGTCGGATTTTAAGCACACTGTGGCCAAACCCCTCTTTTGCTTTCCTTTTTGACAGCCAGGTAATAGTCATGTGTAACATCTCAGCCAGCTGCTTTAGAAATGTTGATTTTGAAGATAGCCCAAAGTCGAGGAGCATAAGCAACTCCAGTTCATCTGAAAAATAGACTGGACATGTGTTAAGGTGGTATTGATGTCTCTTTCTTGACAATTCCCAAATATATGTCAGTATTTGCCTTGTTAGATAAAGCCCGATCATTTTTAACAAGGCTTTGTTTTTTGTGGTGAAGGCCACCTTACTAGGCATTTCCACTACTTTAAAACCAGTTCAGTGGTTGCCAGTTTAGTAAACAAGACTTCAAACTGCACTAGTTACTTTAGAGTGGAAGAGCATCCATTCATGCACACGAAGAGCACAAACAAGGTCTCACACCACAAGTAAGAATCCTAATTTTCTAGCCTCCTTATAGAGGGAATGGTATCAAAGTATCTAACACAATGCAAGAGACTTTATATCGTTGGGTGTTATAAATTGTTCAGGGTTATGAAAAAGAGCCACTTATTATATATTTCCAAGCCTGTATGCCAAAACCTGTACACACTTCCCAAGAAGACAATTACATTTGTGAGTCAGGAACCTAATCTGCTCCAAAACAGATCAGTATAGCAACCCTCGTCTCATGAATCATGGTATTTTATTATACAAAAAGGTAAAGATGTGTTTGTTCATAAACCTACGAAGTTTCAGTTGCTTTGGAATTTATCATAACTTCAATTGGAGAGTGTCTGAAAATAATTTCCTTTCATTAGGGAATCAGTTCTGCAGCATATATCTCCAGGATGCGTACCTCATAGTATCCATTCACGAGTAGTTCAGGAAGTTGTTTATATTTTGAATGGCAATGGTCAAGTTTCTGGTTTACATGTCTCCCCTGCAGTCTAGCATCAGCTCCATTCTGTTTCATCTAAACAACGTTTGGTCAAGGAATCCATAATTATGAAGCAAAAAAATCTTATTTTGATTCTATGTCTTGAAAAATGTAGTTCTGTAATCTACCAAAAGAAATACATTTCTGGGGTTCAAGACAAATTCTGTAAAGTACCTTTTGGAGTTTCCAGATTGCAAGGTTTCAGCAATAAGAGGAGAAATGTGTCAAGTGCTACACAAATTTCTGATTTCATCACATAATTTTGCAATGACACCGGGTTTACTGATTAAATCCATTCAACAGTCTCCTTAGGTCTGCTTTAGTATTGAGCCCTTCAAACACTGAAAATTTAACATTTGAGGAAAGTTCTGGTATTTTTCTGGTGTCATTCTTCTAGGCCAGGGAACCTATGGAGGTCCAGTGTTGGCTGGATTACTTAGGTTGGGAGAGGAGAGCTATTTTTGCTTCTGTCTGATCTTGTTTTAGAATCAGATGCAAGCCTGAGAAAAACTAGGACGACTTGTGGCCAGTTCTTAAGTGGATTGATGTAAAGAACATATCTTCCATTAGAGAGACCCCTTTTTCATTTCAGTTTGAAGACATGTTTTTGAACATGTAACAAGTGATGAATTACTATTTTATCACATGCATGCTTCTGGCATGTAATTTTATTCTCTAAATGTGTAATGAATACGTTGTGTTTTGATAAGCAAAATCAATCAAAAACACGTTCAGTGACTATTTAGTGATTGCTTCATTCAGAAATTAGTCAAGCAATGTCATAAATCAGATGAATGTTTCCCTCCATAATTCTATTATATATCTGTTTTAATCACTTGCTTTTAGGCTTCTTTAGTTTCAGGTACTAAAACGCATAAATGCAGACTTTATTTTGTGCGGGCTGAGACTCCATTTTATCATAGGCCTGCCTAGAAAATGGCAGTCTTAAACTTCCTAGGTCTAAAACATGGTGGTGTTTATCTTCCTCAGAAACTGTAAATATGTCTCATCCTTTGAACTCTAAATGTGTCATATCTTACCGTCAATGGCAGAGACAAAGACACCCATTTCAACATCGTTTTTGAACAAGTGCCCTTTTCAAGGTCAAATAACGACCATAACCCAAACAAAAATATATTCTTTATTGAAGTATGTTTACTGTATTGGTGCATCCACTGATGTATATGATTATGTGGGATAAACACCGAGGTATCCCTATCTTTTAAAGAAGGCAACTCTCATGAGAAAGACAAAATTGAGCTAAACCTAAACATCACCTCACTCAGAAGTGGGAAAAACAGGGGGGGTTGAGGGGGGCTTTTTTGTGTGCATATAACCCTCACCCACTTTAGTAATGGCATGCTTCATCTTCGGGTTCACCCTGACTCCTAAAGGTCAGGGTGGGCTCAACCATCTTCCAGTGAGTACTTTAAATATTTCTGTGCAGGGCATTTTTTAACTAAATAAAATTCCTCATCCTACCCCATGGTATCCCTTTATTAACAGCGAGGATGGGAGGATTAAAAATAATTATATATGAGGGCATTCAGGATATTGTGGTCCTATGTCTCTCTTACTTGTGTGTCTGCCTCAAACGTGCATTCAGACCAAATAGTCTGTCATTTTTTCATATACCAAAATTTAAGCTGACAATATTTGTCAACTTTGTCAACTTAGAAGTTGAAGTTTAATGCATTCAATTTCCTTAGCAGTATTAGGTCAAACGTAGACCAGACTTCTGGCTAAAAAGAACACTTTTACAGCATCCAGTAAAAACATTGGACATACTTGTAATCAACAGCTTAAACCTTGCAGTTTTACAGTACTGAAAAGACCAAGAGGCCAAGCCCACTTGTCAGTTAGCTACCCAAGCGACTATCCCATATCCTCCCGACCGTATCCAGTTATAGAGTTCTAGGTTTCAAATGTGCATTATAAAAGAATTGTGATATGTTCGCAACACATTCTCAAATTCAGTGATAATTGAAATCTAGACTCAAGAAGTTTTAGTCAAACCCTCAGCACACTCTTTACAAATTCTGATTCATCCCGAGATTGTTAAAGGCTTTTAAGGTACATCCTGGGTTGACATTATAGGTGTGTGAAATTTGAGTAATCTCTTTGCGTAATTCCATGAAATTGCCACAAAATGACACTTATTTATGCAAAATGCATCTTGTCAACAAAAATGGCATGAAGATGCATTTCATGTTAAAATAATAGCGCAAAACGGTACGATATGCATGTGCATTTTGGTTAGTGTGACTCCAGCCTACCTATCTCTTGTTCCTAAACGTCCCTCACCAATTCTACTCCATCCAGTTCCGGTCAGTCCTTCATATCTTCCGAACTTTCTTTGCACTTTGTCTTGTTTCCCTTCCCCTGTGCTTTTTAGGGTCGAGTCTGCATCGCATGCGCTTGGGCATGCGTATCGCTAGCGAGACGCTTTAGGTATCAGAAAAGGGCTCGGAGCCCCATCGACGTCACGTCAGTGTCTTTAATTGGCAAGCTGGCTTGCCTGTTAGAATCCGCTTCTTTGATTAGTAGAAGGCACGCATACGTCATGCCTTTTCCAGTGGTTAGCCCTCCTTGAGCGTAGCGACCAAGTACAGAAAACCTGCGAGGCTCGCTGGGTTTGTGGACTACTTTTTCTTTGTTGATAGGTATTATTATATGTGAACTGTAGCAGCGCGATTGCGCTGTTTTTTTTCTTTTAATGGAAGTAAAATCCGGTTGGGAGTTTACAACTGCGAACAGCTGTAACTCCGACAAATATGAGACCCTAGTGCATTTTAAATGCTTGTTTTCATTGCTTTTGACCCTGTCTGCTTAGTTTAATGTTTTGTTGCCCCCCCAGCTCTCCTATTTAAGACAGGCAGGCAGTGAGCCTCAGTTCAAACACTCCTAGCCCCACTCCTGGCATCTGCACAAGGGAGTAAGTCTGCTCAACATCTTTTCAGTGGAGAACGTGGCAGCACTTGTGTATTTGGTGATGAGCCTCCTTCCCATCATGCAGGTGGTAGGTCTGGCAGCGGGTGGTAATTTGGCACAAAATGGGACACCTCACTGGTGTCTCATGGACCCACTGGCAGGCCATGTAACGCTAGACCGAAGTCATTGACTGCAAGCTGGACATCCTGGTCCTGTCTGGGATTTGTCTGGTGGCTCTGACAGGTAAGTGAAGTTTCATTGTTTGAATGTTATTTTGTTGCTTTATAGGAAGCATTATATGTGTAAGTTTAAATGATCCATCTAGAACTTACTTGCTCCACAACTCATTTGCCACAAAGATGGTGGATTCAGGCACTCCAGTGAGAAAATTTTATTTATTTATGTGGATGGCAAAATGCATTAGAACACTGCATTGAGCCTTGTGAACAAAGTTTATTTCAGAGCCACAATGTGCCTCCAGAAAATGTTCAACCAGCTAGTGATCCTGGAGGAAGAGGAGGAGGAGGCAGCAGTTTCTAAGGTCTCCAGTATCCAGCCTGCAGAACTCCGGCAGCGCCATCGCATTAGGCACTGCAGGTGGATAAGCCTGGTGTTCCAGTCCTTAAAAAGCCTATCCTCTTAACTAGAGTGTTCCTCAAGAAAACTGTTCAAAGCATGGAGGGATTGAAAAAAACACGGAGAGAGATAATGAAGATACTGAACAATATAGAGGGGCAGTTCTAAGGAGTGGTTTGGCCTGTTGTGGGTAGTGAGGGTGGGTTATTTGGGGAAGGGATACGTTTATTAGGATTCTTTTTTAAGGTTTAAAAAGGGAGTGGGCCTTTTGTGGGTTGTGAGGGTGGGACAGTAGGGGAAGGGCTAGGTTTTGTTAGGATTTTCTGAGAGTTAAGAGAGGGAGTGAGCCTGTTGCAGTTAGTTAGGGTGGGCCATTTAGGGAAGGGGTAGTTTTATTAAGATAGGTTTTGGGTGTTTAGAGAAGTAGTGGACCTATTGTGGGTGGGTTTATTTTTTGTTTTAAAATTGTTTAAATAAATACTTTATTTTTTGCAGCTTCTGGGTTTTTATTGATTATTATGGTTGCTCATTATTAATAAGGTTAGTTGCTCCGTTTGATTGACTTTTTACTATAACATAAGCAAAACAAGACACAGACACTGACACTCGCATCTGGGCCATCACAAATAAAATGTCCATTGTCCACCCTTGTTATCCTTTCTGTAGTCTACTCAATAGTCTTTGCTTGACTTGGGAGCTCTTACCTCCAGACTAGAATCAATGCATGCTCCAGTCCCTCATGTCTGCAATCAGCTCTAGAAAACTGAAGATGCAGTACCTTTGCTTGTCCCCTTTATGACTTGATGCCACCTGAGAGATCCCAGCCTCCAGACAGTAGTAATAATATATGTGCCTTGCCTTAACCTCTGCACCCAGTCACCACTAAGGAGGAATACTATAATTAACCAATCACATATGGTAGATATGTTTATATGTATATTATGGGTACTCCAAATTCCTGTCCAACCTTAAGCTCAACCACTCCTTCCTCACTGGAGCAGAAATTTATTTTTTGCCACTGCCCCAAGACTTGCTGTTGATGCAGGGGTTTTTCCAAAGAGTCTAACTGCTGTTAGCTCTTAAAGGGCTCTTAAAGGGCCAAACAAAGAAGACATCACAGGAAAAACAAGGTGCTTATTACTCAGAATATATCCAGTGAACCAGCAAACAAGGATTCTCATTCTGCAATATCAAACAAAAAGAAAAAGCTGAGTTATGGAGAATTAGCACTGTGTCAAAGAGATAAATAATTCACTAGAACAGTGGTTCCCAACCTTTTGATTTCCGTGGACCCCCTCTTTAACATTAATGGAACACAGGGACCCCCACTGAAACATCATTGGAATCCGGGGACCCCGCCTGAGTCATTACTGGAAGCTGGGGACCTAATTTGTAAATATTTGTTAATATTTTTTAATTTTCTTAGCAGTCGGAGACCCCCTGAGAAGGCTTTGCGGACCCCTATGGGTCCCCGGACCACAGGTTGGGAACCACTGCACTAGAATAAGAATAGTGAACATTCAAGTCACAGTAGGAGGTTAGCTTTGGTAGAATCATTAGGTGGATTCACCGTGGGGCGCAGGTTGTGGAAGAAAAAGTGTACACTGCTTATTCTTGGCCTACCATTGTTATTACTTATTCTTTGCACTATTATGACCCTTTTTGGCCTAGATAAGGAGGATGTTGTGGGAAAATTAGCAATGTTTTGTAACTCCACCCAACCTAACGTTTTAACAATGTGTTCAGCATATCCACCCCACAGTGGTTGATAATGGGTGGAATTAGGTAAGACCACAATAGATCTCACAACTTGGGGAAGGATAGTTGGGATAACGATGATTGGATGGGTAGAGGGGATTAGGTTAAACTTTAGAGAGACAAACATAGCGTTCACCAGGGGCATGAAAACACCACACCCGTCATGAAAGGAAGATGAAAGTTAAGTTAACAACCTCAGTCTTTAGCAGCCAACAGAACCCCAAGTTAAGTATAGTAATGTGGGCTGGAATCCAAACTTCCAAGATTACGCACTGTTAACAAATATTTTTAATAAAAATTAAGAAAAATCATACCGTTTATAAATATGTGAAACTGCATTCTTCTGGCACTGCAAGTCGTGGGAGCAGGGGTAAACTGCAGAGCAGGAATGCCATGGAGGTTCCACTTTTTTGCAGAAGAGAAGATTTGTAGAATGAGAAAAGAAAATTATGATAATATTTGAGAGTTAAAATAAACACGGTGTGCAAGGATTAACAGTGTGGAGCATTACCTAGGATACAGTCAACTAAGGATCAGTCTAGTATCACCAGTCCCAGGTAACTAGCTGCAGATACCCTGAGTGAGTGATCACCCATACCAAAAAAAGGTTTAGCTGTGTCCATCATCGTTCTGTTTGCCATAAATTGACAAACACTTAAGATTTTCCACTCAAGCCATCACCAGCGTATGCAGGAAAGGACGTCTTGCCTCAGCATCTATACACAGCAAGCAGGCCTGAAAATGCTTAGGAGCACTTCTTACACAAGCGCTCCTGTTTTCACTCACTGAGCTCCGTTTCTGTAAACAGACCTGTAAATCTTGTTCTCATCTCCTCACATAGGCTGTGCATTCAAAGACTGAGGTCAAATGTCAGACACTGTTTTCTGAGCATGCCTATTTACTTTTGTTTCTCTTACTTCCAAATGAGAGGATTTTTTTTTATTAATGTCCCAGTGCTGCTTGCCTGTCTCCCTACCACCCACCAGCTTCACTGCTTGAACCGTCACACCACCTCCACATTGCTGTTTGTTCTTGTATTGGCATTTGTAATGTTAACATGTGATGCAAGCAGCGTCTATCAGGAAAGAGAAACAAATCGTCTGTTGTCACGCACTGCCCTGAAACGTTGCTGGCTCTCTCATTATTTGCTGCTCTTGTTGAAGCATGGCGATGCGGTGTGGGGAGAAGGAATTCTCTTAACCATCTTGTCTGGTCACCAGCACCAATACGCATGGCATTCGCAGAAGAATCCCAGAGCCAGTCGGCGCTCCCTCAGAAGTGTCAGTTCCCGCTTCCTCTGGGTCATAAACCGCCTCTCTGCTTTCAGTTATATTTATTTTTCTTCTCTTTCTCAATTTGCCTAATGGACCCGAGCACAGAGTATTTCATAACACTAAGAGAACATAAACCATTTTTCGCAGAGTTTAGTCACAGTTAAGCGTCTGGATAATTGTGTTTGACCTGCATCTCTGCTGCTGCTGCTGCTTGGGCCCAGAGACCTCTGAGTCGGAGAAAGAAAAGGCAAAATACGCTTTCATTCCTGTCTCGGATTAACAGGCTGTGTTGAGCGTGTGTGTTAACGGTTTAGTAAAACAATTACATTGTTTGAAAATAAGCAGCTAGAGTGCTTAGACCTGTCGTAATTACGGGGCCATCTCCCCTACCCACAATCTGGTTTAGGTAATCCGGTCTCAGTCGGCCTCAAACACCCCACAATGTACTGTGCGCTCCAGCTACAATAAAAATGATCATTTAAAGCTCTCCGCTGCACCCTCAGTCTGTTAACTTGCTGTCTCCTCACTTCCATTACCTATCATGCTACAAAATTCAACACCACCTAGTTCCCCTTTACTACATGCCACTCCACAACACACAATCCCACTCCACATAATTATGCTCCATGACACACAATCCCACTCTACATAATTCTACAACACTCAATACCACATAATTACTACACACATAATTCCAATGCCCACCAGACCACATAATTCAACTACACAGAACTCTACTCAACACCACACAATTCCACACCACACAATTCCACTACAAACAATCCCACTCCAAACCACATAATTCCACTTTACATCTCATCCATCCACTTTACTCCATAAAACAAAGCTCAAATACATTAACATTGACAAAGCCTTTAGCTCTCGCATTTCCGAAACTTATTGGTTTTGCCTATGCTTTTTTTTTTTTAAAGCACAAGAGATTTCGCAAGCGCTTTGCAGGCGAAACCTAAACAATTAGGGGAGAGTTTGAGAAGGATGTTTGAGAGTTCATAGTAGTCAGAAAGATTAGGGCGAGTCAGAGAGAGGCGGAATGGGACAAAGATTCAAAGGAGGATTGTTTTTCTTTTTTATATTAATGATAACTTGTGGTTACTCTAGGAACAAATGCACATCCTGACCATAGACAAGCACTTTGAGGCAGTCAGATGGTTCAGCGATATACAATTTACAGATCAATTTATTAAAAACCTGATCAGTTTAGTCATCTGGGAGACCTGAAAAAATGTTTTGTTTGAGCTCAGCGTACAAAGCTTTCATCACCAATAATTTAAAAGCAGCAAATATAATGAGCAGAGAGTTGATGGATGGCCCTTAAAGAAACGTCTAAAACATGAATTCCGTTGTGCTTTTTTGTGCCACTTCTTGGTCTATTTATCAAAGCAGAACAAATTGTATATCAACATCCGCTTTGTGAGCTACAGACACACTCCAAATAGCTTCACACAAAAGAGCCATGTGGTGTATTATTGCATTTCATTGCAATTTTCTCCAAACAAAATGCAAGATAACTGTATTCGCAGCCTTAGAAACAGTTCTGCTTTCTGTAAGGGCTGACAGGTAGGAGGACAATGAAAGAATGGAGTATCAGAGGCCCCCCGAAGTGCCTCTTCCTTGCTGAGAGACCGCAGTGGCACCTGCATTTTATTGCTTTTATTCCAGCGTGTCTTCCTCCCGCAAAAGTTGAAAGTTCGTATTAATGACTTGGGTGACATGAACATAAAGCAGTTAAGCGCCAAATGTCAATTCACTTTATGGTTTGCGCTACAAAAACTGTCATTTAAAATATGTGTTTTGATGGCCTTTCCTCTTGAGGACTTTGAGAGGGGCATGCTGCCTCGTTTATCGCTCACAGGCTCTCGATTGTAAATCCACAGTTACAAGAAACGATATTGCTCTTTTAACGAACATCAGTCGAGCACGCTTTGCAATCTGCCAGTTGCTTGCGATATGTAATATTTCTTATTACTCCGCGTACGCATTGCTTTGGCGCGGCGGGGGGCTCGGCTGCGCTTTTATTACTGCTAATTGAGAATTTGTGCAGATCTAGGGATGCGAAATGGGGCAGCGCGCCTTTTTGGTAGCAGAAGGCGGAAAAGCACAGATGGCAGCTCGATTAAGAGGTTGTCCCCCCGTACTCGAGAGAAGACTACGGAAGCGTGCCAGACCCTCGCGAAAGGGTCCGACACCATCCCCGAAAGGATCCTACACCATCCCCCACGTTTTCAGATGCTACTGCTACCACACAGGAAGGTACTATGAACACGCTCCCTCGTGTAGAAAAGCAAATACGGTACTGAAGGGCACTGGACCATCAGTAATGCCCCAAGTGGGGTGGAGAATTGGCACATGTCGGTGATCCGGAACATTCATTACGCACAGGCAGACATGCTTATCGCGCTGCTACTCTCCGCATCATTAAGCCACGGTACGATGGATCTGCATTCAAAATATCTTCTAGGTATTAGCTTTGTGCTGGTTTATACAGAGGTCCTGTTTATGAATCTAACCCTTGACCCCACCACCCACCACTTCACCCACATGAAGGACCTAATCGGATTCTTACTGGAGCCTTATCTCCGTTGTCCCCACGTCACCGTCTACACCTCCTCCCTCCTGAGTCCTGGTACACTTCCACTGTGTGGGAAACAGGGCCGGCTTCAACGCTGGTGGCGCCCAGTGGGAGAATCCTTGTTGGTGTCCCCCCCCCAAGAGCCTCCTTCTCACGAATCCGCTCACTACTACACCCCACCCGTGCCCCTCACATGCATTCCATTTGTTTTTATAGCACTACTCGTACCATTGTAGGGTGTCAGAGTACTTTACATCACACACATACACACAGAGCCAATGAACCAAATGTGCGTAAATCAGTCTATAGGAATGGTTTATAACACAACGAGGATTACAAGGTGTAGGAGTCACATGTCATCGATTCTACTAGGCAGTATATTTGAAGAGTGTTTGGCCTGGAGAAGCACAAGCTCAGAAGTTGAAACGTACCATAGTGGTTGGCTTTACTGATAAGAATGTATTTCTACCCAAATATGCCCTTTTATGCAAAATTAGGCTAATGAAAGAGTGGGGAAAATATACCGTTCTAACTTCTAGCATGCAGTTTACATGCAGCTCTTTGAAGACAGTTCATAGCTCACTGTGTTGTGTTAGGATTGTAACATATGAACTACAAGTAACAAGTAACAAAATGATCTCTGTGAAAATAGAACCAACCTACTGAGCTATCCACATAAAATATAGTTCAGTGATTTGTGTGGTACACTTTCTTTGCAGGATGCATATTAACCCTCTACACTTCTTTATCATGAGTGGAAACTGCTACTAGACCAAACACAATCTCTCTCTCCAGCAGGAACACTAATGACCAGAGTTATCTTGACACTTTTATTGTTGCCTGAAAAGTGCTGGACACATAAGGACCTATGCAGCAGGTGATATTTTAACCTGTGTTATTTCTAAACATGGTGCCCTGAGGTCAGACCCAGGTGCAGCTGCACCAGTTGCACCATTGTAGAGCCAGCCCTACTGGCAAAACAACATCATCCACAATTTGGGACATTCAAAATAGAACCCACAGGCATCATCACTTTGCTTAACTTGTACATAAAATGCATATAGTACAGTAGCCATACACTTAGATGGGATTAGGTGACCAAACAGGGTATAAAATTGACTCTGCACTGGTGAGGCAGTCTCAGCCAGTGCCAAGTAACTAATCTTAACGAATGGGGGAACAAGCCTTTAACTTACAGAACACTGAGGGAAGATATTTAAATGAGACCTTTCCTTTTCTGCTCCAACTCCACTTGTGCAGCAGGCAGACACTGTAACAAGGTTGGGGTACTCCAGACTATGTCAAAAGGGCCGTCCTAGGCTTTGCACACAACAGGCTAGGGCACTCAATGTTAAATGTGTGATTCTGAGTGTACACATTATTTAAAGATGTCTGCTTCTGATATGGAGCACCATGCATAATGCTGTTTCTTTCTACAGATTACATTCTTTGGTTGCTTGCTATCTCAGAAAGCCTTTCCCACTGTATTCCTAAAACCCTGCATGAAAAATGTACCTTGGCTTACTTTCTTTCTTCAGAGTGATCATCTTTTTAGGTCTCGGCTAGACAGCGCATGCTCTGTCTCTCAAAGAGACTATGGTAGTCAATATGTGGGCTTCAGCTTGTTCCATTGTCGCTGTCAGATACTTTCTCCTCATTTCTCCATGGCATGCATGCACCATGCATCTTCTTGTGTTTAGCCCACCCGAGAGCACGGACCAAGTACCAGTATCCATCCACTGCTTCCATTTTATGACCATTATTAGCAGGGTCAAACTGGGAACCCAAAGAAGCCCTGGCAAACTTTGTCAGACTAGCCCTTATAGGATGCATAGCAAGTGAGCCTGACCCCTACAATGGGGCTTGGGGTGTTCTCCCCAAGAACATTTGTCAAGATATGGCAACAACATACATTCTACAACACATTTTGCATTATATATTCAATTATATTACTTTTTAAAGCATAGTAAATGATGACCTTACAGTGCACTGCGATAAGGCAATCTTTACTGGGACTCTAAAATGATTCCCCCACCATCACCCTCTAACAGTGAATCTCATCTCTCCATAGCCCCTCTCTCATATATATTTAATTTGATTTATAGCCCCTCTCTTATCAGTGTAGGGTGTTTGAGTACTTTACATCATACACACACAAACACACAGACACTGAATCATACATGTGTAAATCAGTGTATAGAAAATGAGCACAAGGTGTAGGATTCACATGTCATCCATACTGGTAGTCATTTTTTGAAAGTGCTTAGTCTGGGGAAGGATAAACTCAGGATTCAGAATGTAACACAGTGGTTAGGGTGACTTTACTAATAACAATGTATTTCTACTCCAACAAACCCTTTTCACAAAGTTAGGATTATCAAAGACAGGGAAAAAAACATATCTTTCTAACCTGTACCATGCACTTTGCGTGCAGCTCTCTGATGGCAGTTCATAGTTCACTGTGCTAGATTATGACTGTAACTTATGAACTGCATGGCAAGAAAAGGATCTCTTTGACAAAAGCAGTATCCCACTGAGCATTCAATATAAAATACTGTTACTGTTATGTGATCTGCATAGTACACAATGTTTGCAGTAGGCATATTAACCCTCTACTCTACCATAGATGAGTCAAAACTGCCACTAAACAAAACTTCGATCTCTCTCCAATAAGTACATTAATCACCAGAACTATCTTGGCACTTTTATTGTTGCCTGAAAACTGTTGGCTCTAAAAGTCTGGCCTTGATTTTAGGACCTACTGTGTTCTTTGTTGTTGAGAACTTAATAAGGGTGCTCATGTTTTCATGAGCTCTAGTCTCCATTTGCTGTTGCCTCTTTCCGTATTCTCCAGAGAGCTCTGTTTCTGTAAACATGCTTGTAAATCTTGTTCTTATCTCATCACATTTGCTGTGCATTCAAAGACCGAGTTCAAATGTCAGCCACTGTTTTCAGAGGGTGCCTTTAACTGCAATTGAGGTACAAATTCTTTTTTTTGCATTTGCAATAAGTAGCGCAAATGTAATGCTATGTGTATTTGACCACCGACTCCATCTTGACCACTGACTCAATTTTGTACTTAGCTTTAGGTGCTGTCAAAGTAGCAGAGCACAGTTTTCCCACACTGAGCTTGTTTTCCACACAGAAAGTGTTTGTGCTTTTCTCACCAGCACAGGGTTACACCATGCTTTAACGAAACCTAAGGAATGCGGAAGATAGACATGATAAGAGAGTCTCAGACTGGGACTGTTTTCATCAAGGAAACGTACAGCTATGTCTCTGGAATGTTCAATAGGGCAGGGCCCGTTCCTTTGCGCGTTTTCAATACAGACCGAGTACAGCCAGTGCTTGAATATCATAACCGAAGGGAGTGGGGTTATTAGGATCCTAAGGTATATAAGGTGGGAAAACTTGGCACTGAGGAAGGAGCTCGTCTGAAAGGTGATTCACTGTTCCCATTTTGGAGACGGTCTCCTGCCTCAGCCGTTCAGGGTTCCTCGGCTTGATGCTGGCAAGGATGAAGGATTCAACCCACATGGTGATGCATTTTAATTCTTAATTATTTAACTTGACTAAATATATATATATATATATATATATATATATATATATATATATATATGTATTTATGTTTTTCACTGCATATACTCACTGTTGATGTATTCCACATGTTCTGCCTATCATTGTTTCAGATTTGAGTGTGCTTTTATTTTGTACCTGGGAAATGCCTTAATAAATTAATTACTCAGACTAGGAGTGCTGCAGTCTTTGGTATAGTTTCTTCCTAGTTTAAAGTACAGCAACACAGCAAACTGGACCCAACCGGAAGGTATGGGGTGCTTTACATGAGCACAAGATACATTCCACAAGTTACATTTTTGATTATCTTTAAAAAAAAATGTTTTTATTGGCATTTAGTAGTAATAACTTTGACATGTTGTGATACAGTTCAATGCACTCCCAAACCCCAAGGCCGAGTAGCAATGGCTGTCTATCCAAACTGTGAAACTTCTAAAGAAAAGTGAATTGTACTATGTATAAAGCTCCGTTCTCATTGTGCTAATGAGGCTACCGGATTTGGGCAGCAGAATCGCATAGATTGTGGGGTACTAAGTACGATTCCATACCATGCCACGCCTGACGGCCTAATCCGAGTTTTTCCAGCTAACTAGCAGTGCCTCATCTCTACCCAAGAGCAGGGATGACTGTGGCAACCAAGCGCATGACAAGGAAGGCTCCTCAAGGAAATCATGGTCGATCAGATCTCATCCCTTTCTCTCAGTTGCATTGGCCTCACACAGGCAAAGACAACAGAGGCAGAATATAGTTCAGTAAGGGTTTATTGAAGTAACTGCATCTTAGATAAAATGGCATGTGTTGCAATAACTAGGATGATAAAATAATAAAAGCGAGAAGGTGGCAAGGAGAGTGAAACACAAAAACAGTCCCACCACAATGTCACTAAGAGTGAGATATAGTTCTCCTACTTACGCTATATTCAAGCACAGCATAATAAGTCTAATCTGCCCTTTAGGTTTCCCCCTGGGAAAACATTATCCCTCATACCTGAGTAAGGAAGCCTGTAGTCTAGAAAGACACCATCTCATGTGGGTCAGGGGTTCAGCCGTCTAAGCAAGCAGCTGTAGTGAGGCAATCAGCAATCAGCATGCAGTTGTGGTCTTCTGGCTGGAAACTCCCTCTAACGTGTATGGGACAAAGGAGTGTTTTATAATAAAACAGTTGACATTCTAAGAAATGGTCTCCATGTAAGGGTGTGTATATTTCTGTGAATGTTGAAGACACAGCGTAGCACTTTTGCCAGCAACCTTATCTGACTGTAGCCTTGAAGAAATCACAAAGTGAAATGAATGTCCTACTGCAGAGGTCTTCAAATTGGGGGGAGGTGCCGTAGGGGGGCCTCAAGTGATCCCGGGGAGGGGCACCAGGCTCTGTCCAAAAGAGGCATTATGGAGATAACACTGTTATGTTTTAAGTAGCAAAACATTTATTACATTTTTAGAAAGTAACAGAACTTAACTGAAATGTTGAAACAAGTCTAGACATTTGAACATTGCCAACCTAATAGAATAATTGTGAACAATTCTGAGAGGGGCCCGATTATTTTTTTCCCATTGGTGGGGGCTTGGCATTAAAACTTTTGAAAACCACTGTCTTACTGAGAACACATTGCTTTCCTAGGTGAAAGAACAATTAGATAGAGAGAAATAAAACAACACCTCAAATGTGGCTACTGCTAGAAAAATAAAGCAATGCTGAATAAAACGTAACTGGGCTAAAGTGCACAATGGCAGGCCTAGTTAGCTCAAATATGGTGTCTAAAATATGGATAAAATAGCTAGTCAATAGTACTTAATCCAGAAGAAAAAGAAGATCACTATGGCCTGAGCCCCTGCTGGATGGAAGCAGAATATATGAAGTATCACATTTAGGGACAGAACTAACATATTCCCATAGTACCTGTATTAATTACCATTCGAGACTCCCCTATGTCCATAGGGACCACACTCCAAGAAATTGCAGTAGTGTAAAACAGGGATGTGGAATTCTTATTGCCTGAGACATATTGTTTGGGGTCAAGGGCAACAACTTTTTATGTTTATTTTGTCCTTGGGACAAGTGGGCCCAACCCCCTGTGGCTGTCAGTTTACAGAGAGGGGAACTGTCTACAGTTGTGGTGATATGTGCCCATAAATTAATGCTATTCGAACTTGTATTTATAATTCATTAATGAAAAACCTTCATAATTAGGGTGAGCACTGTAAATAAAAATGTTACGGTCACAATGCACTACTGATAATTCCAGTAAAAAAAAAAAAAAAAGTATACATACATGTTTGAAAATTAACAATACAATGCTAAGTATAATGCTCCCAGAATGCTCTCCGATTAGATGCAAATGTTTGCAGAAGCTTGTAAGCAAGAGTGATGATTATTTGCTTTCAAAATAAAATGTTCAGAAAAAAGTGCAAGTAGGAAAAAAAAACTTGCTACCATGAAATTTTATGTACTATTTCTTTGAAGCGCCACTTAGTAAAATGGGTTGATGCATGCTAGTATTTCTGCAAAAATATTCCTAATGAAAAATCGGTTTAACCATTTTCAACAAGAATATAGGAAGCATGAAAATAAACAAGCACTGGCAAAACCAACAGATCCAACATTTTTTGTGAGTCTTTTGGTTTAGTCAATGCATGTCTTATTTTGACATGGCTTTTGTAACACTTTGGCGGTCATTCTGACTGCGGCGGTCGGTGGTCGCCGCCCGCCAAGCGGTTCCAGCCGAAAGACCGCTCCGCGGTCAAAAGACTGCGGCGGCCATTCCGGCTTTCCCACTGGGCCGGCGGGCGACTGCCAGAAGACCGCCGGCCGGCCCAGCGGGAAAGCCCCTGTAGCGAGGAAGTGGCAGTGGCACCCGTCGCGATTTTCACTGTCTGCAAAGCAGACAGTGAAAATCTTTGTGGGGCCCTGTTAGGGGCCCCACAGCACCCGTTCCCGCCATCCTGGTTCTGGCGGTGGACACGGCCAGAAACAGGCTGGCGGGAAGGGGGTCGGAATCCCCATGGCGGTGCTGCAAGCAGCGCCGCCATGGCGGATTCCCTGAGCCAGCGGGAAACCGGCAGGAAACCGCCGGCTCCACTTTTCTGACCGCGGCTTTACCGCCGCGGTCAGAATCGCCCAGGAAGCACCGCCAGCCTGTTGGCGGTGCTTCCGCTGCCCTCCGCCCTGGTGGTCATGGACCGCCAGGGTCGGAATGACCCCCTTTATTCTTGTGGGAGCTGCCAGGCCCTCACCATTGAAACCAACATTGGCAAAAATCAAAAAACGTTTTATGGTCTCAAAAAGCACACATTGTCACCAGTTGCGTAAGAAAGGCCTGTAGCCCCTCAGCACAGCACCTACACTGAGGGAGTCTGGATGGAGGGCCCCCTTAATGTTCTTTGCGGGCGGGCACCTCCAGTTTCATTAAGCCACTGATTGTCACAGTAGTCCATGGCACTGAACAAACCTACTTTGTGTGCCGATATGCTCCTTGTGGAAAAGCAGAATGCGATCACTCATAGTAAAGCTAGCCGATAGATAGAGAGAGAAATAGAAGTTTAATAAAAACAAAATGTCTTTGTTAACGCCATACCTAATTAGGAACCCAATTCTGAAAGGAAGTCACAAAAGTGGACCCATGGTATACATCTTTGAATTAGGGGCTTTCATGAATTCAGAAGAACTTACAGAAGTAGATCAGGAAATCGTACTCCTAAAAAATATTTGTGAACTGTATTTTAGCACAAGTAAATATGCATGTGTAGATTTGCTCATGCGAAAATCTATTCAGCGTTTCCAAGTTCACTTTCCCTCCAACCACTTTTTTCCAAACCCTAGAAGAACTTCTACTTTTGCCATTGTTAGGAGTAAATTTCCAACTTTTCTCATTATGGGAAAAGACTAGAGAAGAGCTGGTAAAAAGTCCTTAAAACAGACTCAATGCCAATCCAGCTCTGGAACTGTTGTTTACTGCCTCCTCCAGCCCCAGTATGTAGATCTGCAGACAAGTAATTTTTTTTAGAGGACAAGTAGATTTAAGAAGCAACCTGTCCCATGGACAAGTAGATATTTTATTAAATACCACACCCCTTGTAAAATCGGATCATGTTATCAAATGAGATCGTCAGCAGTTTGTGGGGTCACCAACGGGGGTTCTTGTCTGCAGTGGAATGTCAAGAGTTTAAGCCAAATTCCAAATCTGCTGGGAAATTTCCACTACGGCCTGGAGCACTGCTGTCCTGAGCAGCCTTCAATTCAGATGTTCTCCAAAACCAACCCCCCCCTCCAGGGCCTCGTTGTTGTTCTTTGGGACATCGTTGTCCATCTCCTTGTCTCTGTTGCTTCTGTACCCAAGGTGTTCCAGCTTTATTAGCTTCAAGCCATTCCCATGCCTCTTGCGGTTCCACACATAAGTGAATTTTTCCATCTAACATGATTTTCTTTTTGGCAGGGAATAGCAATGAATATTGAAGACCTTCCTCCCTAAGTGCTCTTTTAACTTCAGTAAAGGAGGCCCTCTTGGCTTGAACTGCGACTGTATAGTCAGGAAACAGTGTGACATTTCTATTGTTGATCTGATATTGACCGTCCATACCAGTCTTTTGTAATAGGGTGTCACAGTCTCTAAAATGTAGTAGTTTTGCATCTACCGGTCGTCGTAGTCTAGCAGGGTTTGGAGGACTGGCGGGAACCCTATGTGCCCTCTTCAGGACAAAAACAGGGGTTAGAGTTTTTGGTGCTACAACTTTTTTCATCCAGTCTTCAAGGTAGGATACCATGTCCTCACTCTCAGCCCACTCTGGAAGGCCCACTAAGCAGACATTGTTACATCTGTTCCAGCCTTCTGCATCTTCTGCCTAGAATGCTCACTCTATCGAACAGGGCTGTCATTGGTCTACTGAGGTTTTTCTATGGCAGGCATACTACCTCAATCCCTGCCTCAACCTCATACACTCTGTCAGCCAGTTTGTGGTATTCTGCTCTTAGTAGCTCAAGGCCTACCGAGACTTCACTGATGTCTTGCTAAAGAGCAGTCTTAATGTTGTTAATGGCTGCCAGAATTCTGTCAAACTGTAACTGCAGGTGTGATATCTCACACTTTGTCTTTCCAGCCTTCCCGGAACTCGCCACCTGGGAATTCGATGTCTCCGGAGGGGAGGTCTGGGGTTGTTTAGCATGAGGTTTACCCATAGTCAGTACTGGCACAGGTCAGTTACCCCGTTCAATGTAGGCCGTTAGCACTGAGGCAGTGGCAGAGATTATCCAATCAGTCTAAGTTCTTCAAAGAGGGTTCAGCAAGCCCTACAGGATTCAGTCCGGCCAGCCAGAATGTATATGCGTCCCACTCTGGATTCCAATAGTCAACCTCATACTATCAATCCCTTCACCGTTCGATACCAGCCTGCAACAATCCCCCCTGGCAGAAGGTGGTTAGGCCCCCGTCAATCCTTCTCACTCTCCAGAGTCCCTCAGTTACAGATTTCCCCTGTTCCTGTCTGCGGGGAATCAATTAGTTCTGTGAATCCCCAGCAGACCAGTTTCAAAGTGACAACAATTTCTAGTGCCCACCAACACCACTTAAGCAATGAGCAAATTACTCACTTGAACAAACAAGAGTTAGGTTCTTCAATCCGGTTCCCAGTGTATGCCAATCCAGTATTGCTGCATGTGCTCCCCACGCCACACAGGACCACCAAAACATGTGCTCTCCTCAATCTTTCCACAGTAGTTTGTCACAAGTCCCCAGGGCACGAGTACCTTTGTTCGTGGTGAAAGTGCCACCGGTCAATATTTGCTGCACATGGATTCCTTACGATGCATGTCTAGTAGGTTGATGATCTGTCTCTGTCTACTCAGCAGGGTCAAGGAGTGCCAGGCCCCAATGATTGAGGTCCAAAATTGGGCACAGGAGCCTGGTGTTCCCCATGCGTCTCTCTAATTCCTATCTCCGGTCTCGGAGCTTATCACTGGCAATGCTCCTCTGCCCTCTCAGACACCCACAGAGGCGGCCACTATTTGTGGTAGGTTAAACACCTGGGAGGTCTACTGACTGACCTCTGCGTGTCCTGCCAGTGGAGGCACAATGATCAAAGTTTTATTTCAAGGTCACTCATTCAGACACGGGCCAGTGGTTCCCTCCAGTTTGCCCTGTTCTGAGGCCTCACCGCAATCCACGATGGGTACTCCCACAGAAGCGTGTCAGGAGCAGTTGGGTTCTCCCGCAGGAAGTTATGTGTCGAAATCAAAACGGCTCAGGAGGGGTCCCTCCAACTGCCAAGCTTAAACCGTAGGCTATGGAACCAGGTTTTTTTGTCCGTTTTTGCTGGGCCATTCAGCAGCAATGCTGCGCAGCTGACACTGCTGAATTGCAGCCAGCACGGGTCCTCGCCACATTAGCCCCTCTCGGCCAGCTCCAGCTTCTGAGCGGCCTATGCAACATGCCCTGCAGCTTCTCTGAGGATCCACTCAGCACCTCCACGCTGGTCCCGGCGCCACGATGGGCTGTTGCTGGGCCAGTCACTCTGCAAATGAGGGTGTACATATCTGGGTCCCCGCTACTTAACCCCTAAAGTGCCTTGGACGAGGTGATCTTGTCCAAGGCACCGGTTCCCGGGTGCCTTGGACGAGATCACCACGTCCTGCACCCAGGAACTGGTGGGAGCGCTAGCGCTCCCCCCATGGGCTCCCCACCCACCCTCCCCGGTGGTGGATGGAAGGGAAAGCCCTTCCTCTTTCACCCCCGACCCTCCCACCCAGGGGGGGCAGAAACCTCTAGGCACCAGGGATAATTTCTTTACTCTTTTTATGCTTTTGTTTTGTTTTGTTTTTTCACAGGTGGGGAGTGACCCCTTAGGCAAGGGTCGCTCCCCTAGGGGACTAATTATATTTAGGCCATTTCTGCCCCCCTTGGGGGCAGATTGGCCTATTTTTATGAGGCCAATCTGTCCCCAAGGTGGACAGGAACCACTAGATACCAGGGAGTTTTTATTTTTTTATTTTTACATGAATTTCACGCAAGGGGAGCGACCCCTTAGGCAAGGGTCGCTCCTCTGGGGGCAAATTTATTTTAGGCCATTTCTGCCCCCCTGGGGGCAGCTCGGCCTATTGCTATTAGGCCGATCTGCCCCCAGGGGGGGCAGACACCTCTAGGCGCCAGGGCAAAATATTTTTTGGTGTTTTGTTTTTTGTTTGTTTGTTTTTTTAAGAGATGGGGAGCGACCCATTAGGCAAGGGTCGCTCCCCTGGGGGGCAAATTGTATTTAGACCATTTCTGCCCCCCTTGGGGGCAGATTGGCTGATTTGAGGTCAATCTGCCCCCAAGGGGGCAGAAACCACTAGGCACCGGGGATTATTTTTTTTGCGGCAATGTCACGCAAGGGGAACAACCCTGTAGGCAAGGGTCGCTCCCAGGGGGTGGTTGGAGGGGTGGGGGGGCAAATCTATTTTAGGCCATTTCTGCCCCCCCGGGGTCAGATCTGCCTACTGTTATTAGCCGATCTGCCCCCAGGGGGGGCAGAAACCTCTAGGCGCCAGGGCAATTTGTTTTTGTGTTTTTTTTTGTTTGTTTGTTTTTTTAGAGATGGGGAGCGATCCATTAGGCAAGGGTCGCTTCCCTGGGGGGCAAATTGTATTTAGAACATTTCTGCCCCCCTTGGGGGCAGATTGACCTAAAATCGGCCGATCTTAGGCACCAGGGTTTTTTTTTTGCGCCAATGTCACGCAAGGGGAGGGACCCCGTAGGCAAGGGTCGCTCCGGGGGGGGGCCTTGGGGGGGCAAATCTATTTTAAGCCATTTTGTTATTAGGCCGATCTGCCCCCGGGGGGGCAGAAACCTCGAGGCGCCAGGGCACATTTTTTTTGTGTTTGTTTTTTAGAGATGGGGAGCGACCCAATAGGCAAGGGTCGCTTCCCCGGGGGGCAAATTGTATTTAGACCATTTCTGCCCCCCTTGGAGGCAGATCGGCCGATTTTAGGTCAATCTGCCCCCAAGGGGGGGCAGAAACCACTAGGCACCGGGGATTATTTTTTTTGCGCCAATGTCACGCAGGGGGAGCGACCCCGTAGGCAAGGGTCGCTCCCGGTGGGGTGTTGGGGGGGTGGGGGAGCAAAGTTATTTTAGGCCATTTCTGCCAGATCCACCTATTGTTATTAGGCCGATCTGCCCTCAGGGGAGGCAGAAACCTCTAGGCGCAAGGGCACTTTTTTTTTGTTGTGTTTTTTTGTTTTGTTTGTTTTTTTAGAGATGGGGAGCGACCCATTAGGTAAGGGTCGCTCCCCTGGGGGGCAAATTGTATTTAGACCATTTCTGCCCCCCTTGGGGGCAGATCGGCCGATTTGAGGTCAATCTGCCCCCAAGGGGGCAGAAACCACTAGGCACCGGGGATTTTTTTTTTGCGCCATGTCACGCAGGGGGAGCGACCCTGTAGGCAAGGGTCGCTCCCGGTGGGGGGTTTAGGGGGTGGGGGAGCAAATTTATTTTAGGCCATTTCTGCCCCCCCGGGGGCAGATCAGCCTATTGTTATTAGGAGGATCTGCCCCCAGGGGGGGGCAGAAACCTCTAGGCGCCAGGGGAATTATTTTTGTGTGTGTGTTTTTTTTTTGTTTTTGTTTTTTTAGAGATGGGGAGCGACCCATTAGGCAATGGTCGCTCCCCTGGGGGGCAAATTGTATTTAGACCATTTCCGCCCCCCTTGGGGGCAGATCGGCCGATTTTAGGTCAATCTGCCCCCAAGGGGGCAGAAACCACTAGGCACCGGGGATTTTCTTTTTTGTGCCAACGTCACGCAAGGGGAGCGAACCCATAGGCAAGTGTCGCTCCCGGGGAGGGGGGTTTGGGGGGGGCAAATCTATTTTAGGCCATTTTTGCCGCCCCTGGGGCTGGCTGAGGTAGAGGCCAAAATCCACAGGTAGGCAGTTTGTTAAAAACACCTCTGTTTTCTGTGAAAAAATGCGATGTGTCCACGTTGTGTTTTGGGCCATTTCATTTCGTGGGCGCTAGGCCTACCCACACAAGTGAGGTATCATTTTTATCGGGAGACTTGGGGGAACTTGTGGCTCCTTTCAGATTCCAGAACTTTCTGTCACCGAAATGTGAGGAAAACGTGTTTTTTTAGCCAAATTTTGAGGTTTGCAAAGGATTCTGGGTAACAGAACCTGGTCAGAGCCCCACAAGTCACCCCATCTTGGATTCCCCTAGGTCTCTAGTTTAAAAAAATGCACAGGTTTGGTAGGTTTCCCTAGGTGCCGGCTGAGCTAGAGGCCAAAATCTACAGGTAGGCACTTTCCAAAAAACACCTCTGTTTTCTGTCAAAAATTGTGATGTGTCCACGTTGTGTTTTGGGGCATTTCCTGTCGCGGGCGCTAGGACTACCCACACAAGTGAGGTACCATTTTTATCGGGAGACTTGGGGGAACTCTGGGGGGAAGGAAATTAGTGGCTTCTCTCAGATTCCAGAACTTTCTGTCACCGAAATGTGAGGAAAACGTGTTTTTTTAGCCAAATTTTGAGGTTTGCAAAGGATTCTGGGTAACAGAACCAGGTCAGAGCCCCACAAGTCACCCCATCTTGGATTCCCCTAGGTCTCTAGTTTTCAAAAATGCACAGGTTTGGTAGGTTTCCCTAGGTGCCGGCTGAGCTAGAGGCCAAAATCTACAGGTAGGCACTTTGCAAAAAACACCTATGTTTTCTGTCAAAAAATGTGATGTGTCCACGTTGTGTTTTGGGGCATTTCCTGTCGGGGGCGCTAGGCCTACCCACACAAGTGAGGTATCATTTTTATCGGGAGACTTGGGGGAACATAGAATAGCAAAACAAGTGTTATTGCCCCTTGCCTTTCTCTACATTTTTTCCTTCCAAATATAAGAGAGTGTGTAAAAAAGACATCTATTTGAGACATGCCCTGTAATTCACACGCTAGTATGGGCACCCCGGAATTCAGAGATGTGCAAATAACCACTGCTCCTCAACACCTTATCTTGTGCCCATTTTGGAAATACAAAGGTTTTCTTGATAGCTATTTTTCACTCTTTATATTTCAGCAAATGAATTGCTGTATACCCGGTATAGAATGAAAACCCACTGCAGGGTGCAGCTCATTTATTGGCTCTGGGTACCTAGGGTTCTTGATGAACCTACAAGCCCTATATATCCCCGCAACCCGAAGAGTCCAGCAGACGTAACAGTATATTGCTTTCAAAAATCTGACATTGCAGGAAAAAGTTACAGAGTAAAACGTAGAGAAAAAGTGCTGTTTTTTTCACCTCAATTTCATTTTTATTTTTTTTCAGTTGTTATTTTCTCTAGGAAACCCTTGTAGGATCTACACAAATTACTCCTTGCTGAATTTAGAATTTTGTCTACTTTTCAGAAATTTTTAGGTTTCTGGGATCCAGCATTGGTTTCATGCCCATTTCTGTCAATGACTGGAAGGAGGCTGAAAGCACAAAAAATCTTTAAAATGGAGTATGTCCCAGTAAAATGCCAAATTTGTGTTGAAAAATTGGGTTTTCGGATTCAAATCTGCCTGTTCCTGGAAGCTGAGATGCTGGTGATTTTAGCACCGCAAACCCTTTGTTGATTCCATTTTCAGGGGAAAAACCACAAGCTTTCTTCTGCAGCCACTTTTTCCATTTTTTTTGAAAAACACGAAATTTTCACTGTATTTTGGCTAATTTCTTGGCCTCCTTCAGGGGAACCCACAAAGTCTGGGTACCCCTAGAATCCCTAGGATGTTGGAAAAACAGGACGCAAATTTGGCTTGGCTAGCTTATGTGAACAAAAAGTTATGAAGGCCTTAGCGCGAACTGCCCAAAATAGCCAAAAAAAGGCCTGGCACAGGAGGGGGAAAAGGCCTGGCAGCGAAGGGCTTAATGTGTCTCTGCTGCAGGGGTGCCTCCTCCATTCCTTTGCGGTTCCTGTGTAATTGCTCCTCTCGCTGAATCCCAGGATGTTGCAGCGTCTAGGGTCACCTGCTCCCCACAAGGGCCAGCAGTTGCTTCATTTGGCTGCTCTGCTTTTTCTGCTGATACTGCAACTGTGTTGTAGGGTGACCACCTGACATTGAGGCAAATTCTGGACAGGACTGTAAAAAATTCAGGACAAAAATTCAGGACAAAGGGTCAAAATTCAGGACAAAAATTCAAGAACAAACATCAGTTTTACAGACACACGCGAGAGAGGCCAAGTTGTCAGTGCATTTATTTACTCTTTTTTAACATAGCACTATATATTCAATGTGGTCTTTTTGGGATTACCTCCTGGTATGCTACATTCAGGTGTCACATTAGGTCCTTGTTCAGTAGTAAATTAATGCCCTTCAGTACTGCGGCAAGGACATCAACGCCTACCCAAATCTACCCAATCTTTTTTGAACAGCAAAATTTTGAATATGTTTCTAAACATTTTAAAACCCCTAGCAAATATTTGGGAAACATTATGGTAATTAACCTTATGCTAGTTTAAAAAAAAAACATCTGGCTTACCCCAGCTGCCCATGGACTTTAAACCTAAAAAAACTTTAAAGAGGCAGGGCAGATGGTGTGGGCAACAGTCTCACACCTAATGTCAGGATGTGAGGTACCTACAACTTGTTTGTAGTCTCACAGCACTAGAGTGTATATCTGGGACTCTACATTTATCTCAGAAATGGGAGCCCGGACTACCAATCAAAAATAAAAGAGGATGTGTATTCATACGACTCAGCAAATCTAGTGCTGTAAGTAGGCACCAAGGTACAAAACACCTGGACCTAGGAACCTGTTGAGCGCTACGTTGTTCTCCTCTGAAATCAACCTTGCCACCTGAAGGTTTAAGGCACATCTTTGTAGTACGTCTCAGCATACTGAGCTACCTGTCCGGCTTAAAGAAACAGAAAAAGTGAAATAAAAGAAAGTATTCACAAGTTTATACTTTCATGTTGGGGGTTTATAGTAGGTACTAAGAACGGCTAATCAGACAAGTTAAGACACCATTGCTATTCAATACGGGTAAAAATATTGACATGTACAACACCAATAGCTCTCGAATTGCCTTAATCTATTGTTTTTGTCAGTGCTTGTTTACCTTCCATCCTCTGCATACTTTCTATTCCTAAGAATAGCTTTCTCTCAGCCTCATATCTGCCTGTCTTAATGATTCTTATTGTAATTCTGCTATTGGCTGATACCTCATTCCATAGATCAGAACCTCTCCTCTTTCATTCCCTATCTCACGACCTGTTCACCTAAAAACATATAAACCCCGTTAATGATGACACCTACCTGGTATTAAAATATCACAAAGGAACTGGAGTAAATGCATGCTATTTTTTTCTTGAGAGCACATGACTAAATGCAATAACCAACAATTACCACTACATTAACCACTAACCTTCGGTACCGGAGTAGCTTGCTACTCACCGTAAAGCGCTTCACCGCCTCAACAGGGGTAGTAATTGCTAATTAAATAGAATTACATTTAAAACTACAAATAGACGGTGTGTTGCTGATCACATTTTTGACAACGACACTCTAATGTTGTGAAAGGGGGAGATTTTGGATGCAGACAAAAGGAAAGTAGTGGCTGCACAGGTGGAGCCAGTTACCTACCCAGTGGGTTTGCAGATCCTGACACGTGATTGACACTACCCGATCTATGTCCGACACTACCCCAGCAATGTCTGGATGCCTCTGGATTTTCCTATAAGTCACTCCATTGCCATCCTCAGCTTTGGAGATTGTTAAAAGAAACATTTTAGACCACAATCATCTTTAACCCCTCTCCCCTCTCTTAATGTGAATTAGTCAAGTCAATCGACGTGATAAAACTTATCTTATCCATCAGTGCATATTACTATTAAGGTGCCTTGGCAGAATGCTTTTTTGTTTGCAGGATTTGTGAATCTGCATAGAATAGACAACTGCCCCTTTTAGGATTCGGAAGGACAAAGAACATCCTTAAAATCCACTTTCTGAGGGCAGTCAACTATTGTAGATGACCACAGCTGGACCACCGAAGGCATTCCACTTAACTCCGAGTGGCCTTTTCTTCTTAACGCAGTTTTTCACCCTGAGATTTGTTGGAAAGTGTAGGATCACAAGATCTTATTTGTAGGCAGTTGCATTGTATTCAAATGAGACACTCATGCTAAATTGCGACACCGACGATGTTACTTGGAGGAGGGACCACAGCAAGGCCTTACCTATAAGCAGGCATCACTGTATTTGGAAGGGCACACACCCTCCAGTCAGCCCCTGCAGGCAGATACTACTTTATTCTTTGGAGACACCATGCTCCTAACACTTGACGATAACCACATTACTTTAAGAAAGATTCACTCAAAACGTTTTCAGTAGTGAGATACACCTTATTCAATAGAGAAACACATCTGATCTCTTCTGTAACTACACGCCACCTTTCACAGAGGGGACACAAGTAGTTAGACTCCATAACACTGTTAAAGATTGTGGCATATAAAATGTGACAACGGTGGCAGAATGTGTGTTTGAAGATAGGTAGAAAGTTCTTGGGAGATGGTTGGTATGGACGAAAGTGGGGATGTAGTTCAGATAAAGCTCCATTCTTGGTTCTGACATAGTTTAATAAATAACCTTTTCAGACTTAATTGGATAGTCAAAAGAAGAGATTGTGTTGGGTCCATTCAGTGTGACTCCAATGATACGCCTTTATAAACAAAGATCCAGTAACAAAACATGAATTACAGAGGTTGCTTTGGGAAAAAGTAAGTCTTCCTATTTTGGGACCTTTAATTGGTTAGAGTCAGTCTCAATTGTTTTGGTGTTGCAGGGCTATTATTTAAATGGCCAAAATATAAGGTAGATAAAGATGTGTAGAGAGTTAGCTGAAATTTGCAATAAGTAGGTTTTGCCTTCCAGTATTTTGACAACAGAGTCCGGCTGGCCATTATTGATAAACCATTTTCGGGAGAAAAATTATGTCACACATAATAACGTGCTTTATCATCCAGAAACAAATGGACTGATGAAGAGAATTAATGGAGCATTGACATACAGAGTTCCAATGAACTTTGCATATGAGGAGATTGGAAACAGGTGTATGAAAGAGTAATCACCTATTGGTTCACCTTAATAAAACTGGGTGAAAGTTTGCGTATGTGAAATAATCTTGGGTAATTTCCAGGATTTTGAATTTGGCTTGTTACATGAAATGCTGCACTGAGTAAGTTCGATTTCATATGGGTAACACTCCCATTGTGGAAGTGATGTGTTCTTCTATCCAAAATTAATGCAAGGTTGCATTTCATACTATAAAATAGCACACAGCACTAGAACATCATATTGTGCATGCACATAGAGACACACTCATGAATTGGAGTTGACACTCATCACACTACGTTTCTGTTTGTTTACTCACATTCGGCTAAAGGCATTTTACATACCAAAAGGTAAAATATATTTATCCATAAATTGAAAGTGGGAAAAAAGAAAAAGTGGTAGGGAGAATAGAAAGAAAAAAAAACACTTGAGTAGTAGGTGGCAACCCTAGCTCCTGCCTTAAAACATGCATTCGTCTTTCTGCCTTAGTCCTTCGCACAGTTGTGGCAGCACTAGTAGGCGTTCCTTGGACTGTGAGTCAGTCTTCTCAGATATGTTCCAACTCCCTGTAAGTATCTGTTTACAAAGCCTTTCTATGAGTGAGATTTTTTTTTTCTACAGATGGGTCATTTATTTCCTTCTGCAAAGTTCACTGGGGGTTACTGAAACAGAGGCTACCAGGTAAAGTTCGGCAACTCCTTCCTTGGAGCATTCCAATGTTTTACAACAGATGTAAGCCCACTTACCATTAAAAAATTGAGAGAGGCAGAAGGCCTTCCTCATGAAACAAGGACTGTTGCAAAGGAGGGGCAGTGGAGCTAATTTACTGGGCGGTGCTTTACAGGGCCACACACTGGCACTGGATAGGCTACCTGGACAGCAGCAGAAGAATGTTCCATTAACAAAAACAAAAGGGCATGCTTGTCCTGGCTGTGAACCTATTCACTTTGGAGCCCTTCTGTGCAGGGGTATAACTATCCATTGTGCAGGTGGTGCAATTGCAGTAGGGAAGTGGGGTCCACAGAAACATCTGTTCAACCCATTGGTGCAGAGACTAGTGAACAAGAGTGTTTGTGCCTAGTACGACAATGCTGCCCTAAAGCACTGCAAGTGTGCTGTAACACTGGCTGTAGGAGTCAGCCAGACTCCGAACAACAGAGTCCATTTGGACTCTTTGGGGGCAGGAACGCAGGTAGCTTACAAGTAGATATTCTCACATGCGTTGAATGGCCAAGCAATGCCATCAGGCAGGAGTGCGGATTTTCATGTTTGTAAGTGTAGAGCATGCAACAGGCTGCTTGTCGAAAGCAGAAATCAAGTAGGATGCCCCAGTGCCACATGACATCTGCTCTTTGCCTGAAGAGAGGGATCATTGTTGACTTCACGCTCATGGCGAGATAGGCAGACTTTGACTGTGAGTAAAGGTAAAATTATGTGAAGTTACTTAGGTCTCGCCTTTGGGACTTATTCAATCAATCAATCAATCAATAGGAGTTTATAAAGTGAGGCAAATCACCTGTGACGTCTCAAGGCACTGGAGTGGCTAGCTGCTTCGCAGTGCTCTGTTCATTCAAACAGCCATGTATTCAGTCCTTTTCTGAATTTCCAGAACAGTGAGGCATTCCTAGAGGTGCAGGGGAAGATCGTTCCAGGTTTTGGCCACCAGATGAGAGAAGGCGCATCCTCTGCTGTTGGATCAGCAGATTCAGGAGGTGTCTGCGAGGAAGAGATTGCAGGTGTCTGGTCAGTTGGTGGAAGGTCATTCGTTTGTTGTTGAATGCTGGTCCTTCGTTGTGCAGGGCTTTGTATGCTTGGGTCAGCATCTTGAACTGACATCTCTTCTGGATCGGGAACCAGTGTAGCTCTTGAGCTGTGGGGTGATAAGAATCCATCTGGCGAGGTTAAGGATGAGTCATGCCACTGAGTTTTGCAGTGTCTCTAGTCTCTTCAGTCTCTACAGTGATTCCAATGTAAAGAGTGTTACCTTAGTCCAGCTTACTGGTGGTGAAGGCTTGTGTTAGGGTTCTTCTGGTGTTGATTGGGAGCCACCCAGTGATCTTACGGAGCATGCGAAGGGTGTGGAAGCAGGCTGACGAGACTGCATGTACCTGTTTCTGCACAGGTAACCTGCTGTTCAAGATGATGCGAAGGTTGCGGGTGAGGTCTGTCGGCGTGAGGGAACGGCCAAGTTCAGCAGGTCGCTAAGTGTCGTTCCATGGCGAGGTATTGTACCCAAAGATGAGGACTTCCATCTAGTCAGAGTTGAGCTTAAGACAGTTGTCGATCTAATCAGCTACGTTCACTATACATCTGTGGAAGTTGGTTCTGGGGGTGGCAGGGTCTTCTGACAACAAGCATATGAGCTGGGTATCCTCGACATAGAAGATGATGTTGAGTCATTGCGATCTGATGGTGCTGGTCAGGGGGTCATGTAATTGTTGAAGGGGGGTGCTGAGAGACAATCCTTGTGGGATGCAGCAGACAATATCCTTGGGCTCAGAGATGAATGGTGGGAGACGGATTCTCTGGCTTCTTCTGGTGTGGTATGAGGCGATCCATTTGAGGGTGTCTCCCTGGATTCTGATTCAGTGGAGTCTGTTGATCAAGATGTGGTGGGAGGATGAGGGCTGCTATTTTGCCATGGACTAGGATCGCCCTGATGTCATTGGTGGCTGCAATCAGGGCTGTCTCTGTGCTGTGGTTGGCTCGGAATCTGGATTGAGAGCGGTCCAGGAGGACCTTTGCCGGAAAGCGGAGCAGGGAGATGGCCAATAGTTCTTCGGATCTGTCGGGTAAGTGGTTGGCCAGTGGATGGTTTCTCCGGGGGGGGCTCACTTCAGCGTATTTCCAGACCTCAGGGAAAGAGGCTGTGATGATGGAGGCGTTCAGGTCTTTCTTGAGCTTGTCTCCAATCTTCTTGCTACTGTGGTTGAAGATGTGGTGGGGACATGTGGGTCCGTGGGTGCCTCTGAGTGTATGGAGTTCATGATGGATATTGTGGCTTGAGTTGTGAGAGGGTCTCAATGGATGAGTAAGTGTTCTGGGTTTGTGTTGATGGGTGTGAGTAGGCTGATGCTGTCGGCAGTGGGCGGTTGGGGTTTGAAGTTCTCATAAATATTTGAGATCTTGTTGTGGAAGAACCTGCCAGGGTGTCACATAGTTTATGGGAGGGGGTGATGTTGTTCCCAGTGGCTGCGGGGTTTGGGAACTCCTTCACAACAGCGAAGAGCTCCTTGCTATGGTTTGTGGTGGCTTCTATGTGGTCTGCTAGAGCATTCTTTGTTTCTCGCAGGGGGCGGTGGTACTGGTTGAGTGCTGTTTTGAAGGTGGTATGGCCTTCTGTCTTTTAGCTAGTACGCCACTTTCTTTCTAGTTGCTGGCAGTTGTGTTTGGAGGATTTCAGCTTCACAGTGAACCAGCTAGCTCTTCTGGCTGGTACTTTGGGTTGGACTGGCTTGGCGTTTGTGTCAGTGCATTCCCTAATCCACTGGGAGAAGTTCTTCACAGCCTGTTCTGGGTTGGGTGATGTGTCCGAGAGGTGGTAGTTGACAGCATTGTTCCACTGGTCTTCTGATAACTTTTTCCAGTATCTGCGTGTGGAGCTGGGAACATGATGCCAGTGTTGATAGATCCTGAGATGGTGAAGTGGACTCTGTAGAGGTTAGCTCAGGTGAGCTGTGAGGTGTGGTTGTACTTTACTCTGTGGTTGGATGTGAAAATGGGGTCGAGCATGTGTCCTGAGATGTGGGTGGGGACGGTGACAAGTTGTTGGAAGCCGGAGTTGCTCATGCTTTCCAGGAGGTCAGTTGTGTTGGTGCTGTTGGGGCCATTGAGGTGGAGGTTAAGATCTCCTAGGAATATGTAGTGCTTGGAGTTGATGGCTTTAGGGGCGATGAGGTCAGGGACGGCGTTGCAGAAGCTGAGGCATGGTCCCGGTGGACTGTAAGCGAGTGAGCCTCTGGTGCTGCTTTTCCATCTGTGTGATGTTGGAAATTGAGATGCTCCATTATCGGGGATGGGTCATATGAGGAGGTTTTGCAGTGGATAGTGTCCTTGTAGACAATGTCAATTCCTCCTCTGTGTTTTATGATTGAGTTTTGACTTTACCAATGGTTTCTAGCCCAAGTGTTGTGTTGCATGGTTAAAGAATTAAAAAACATCCTTAACATGGTTGGTCACGTTATTTGGTACATGTGCACACAAGGCATGTGAGCTCCTATGAAATGATGCAGCTTCTTTTTTTTCCAAGATGGATCAGTAAAACAAAAGAGTAATAGCACTTTTTAAAAAAATGAGGGACAGAAGCAACGGCAGCAGAAGTGAGATGGGGTGGAGGGAAGGAAGCAGCACAAGAGAGGGCAGAAGTAGCTTGGGGCATTGGTGGAAGCAACAGAGAGCACAGGTGGGGAAGCAAAACGGAGGGTACGGGTGGGAGAAAGTACATGACACAAAGAACAAAGTGGAGCACTGGGGTGAGCAAAGAGATGAAGAAGGGCAACATGGAGCTGATATAGGAGAAGCAGACAGGCTCAAAAGAAATGGGGAAGTACACAACTCTTGATGCAACATGTAGGGGGGAAGTGAATCCACAACAGAGAGCAACATAGGGTGCAGGGGAGAGAGATACACAAGGCAGACAGATGGAAAACAGATGAACTCTCATGGAGTGTTTAACCCAAAAGAAGGAAGTAGTGCTTGAAAAGCAAGAGATAGAAGCATACAAACTGTTGCATAGGCTCTCATTATTCTAATGAGACTATGGGATTTTGAGCTGCAGAATCGTCCGCGGTGTGGGAGACTGAGTCTGACCCACTGCCGGTGACACCTGTCACTATAATCTGGGTTTTGCTCCAGCTAACTATCAGTGCCTCATCTCTACCAAAGGATAATGATGATTGGGCAGCCGAGCGCATGACATACTAGGCTTTTCAGGGAAGCCGTGGTCACTCAGGTCGCATCTGGTTCTCTCATTTACAATTCAGTCTCATATATAAACGACAAACAGAGGCAGTATATATTTCAATAATGAGTTTAATAAAACAACTGCATCTTAGATAGCAAAGCATGAGCTGCAATAACCAGGACGACACAACATGACAGTATTAAAATTGTGACGAGAAGAGTGAAGCATAAAAACAACGCTATCATATTGTCACTATGATCGATTGACTATTTCCTATCTAAGTTATAATTTGAGCACAGCATGTTAAGCTCTAGTTCTGTCTTTCAGGTTTCCCTGGGAAGACATCAACCCCCATACCTGAGCAAAGGCCTGTGGTCTACATTAGCATCTGTAGCGAAGCATTCAGCAATCAGCATACAGTCATGGTTCCCTGGCTGGAATCTCCCTCTAACGTGTAAGGGACAAGGAAGTGTTTATATAATAACACAGCTGATGTTCTGAGAAAATGTCCCTACGTAAGGATGTGTATTTTCTACGAATGTTGGACACTAAACTTCTACCACGTTCACCGGCAATGTACCGAACTGCAGCTTTGAATGAAGCACAGAGTGATCAAGAATGTCTTGTTTGAGAACAGAGTGCTGGCGTAAACAAAAACAGTTAGATAGATGAAAATAAAACAAGACCGTAAAAATGGTTATTGTATTAATAATAATGCGAAGCTGAATAAAATGTATCTAGGTTAAAGTGCACAGCGGCCTAGTGTGTTAAAATAACGTGCATGGAGCTATAACTAAAATGGCTACACAACACCCTCCCCTTGTCGGTTGAAAGTGGTTCGAAGCCAAAGCTAAAATGTTATTGCTAAAAAGCTCAACCTAAGATATATATAAAAGCAAAGTCAATTCAGACAAGTTAAAGGGACACACAAGCATCCTACGTGACAATTTAAAACATGAGCATGTGGCATATAACCGAATTTGAAGGGCATGTCAATTTAGAAAAGTTCCAATCTAGGTATGAGTCATGGAGAATAGGAGATCTTCCACTTCGGCCGATGTTAAAATCTGAAAGTCCTCGCCAAGAAGGATCAAGGAGTAGGTGTGTTCCGTGGCCCCAGTGTCAACCAAGGCGGCATCCCGTGGTGTGCCCTTGATGAGTTGTGAACAACTTCCTCCAGGAAGGGTAACTCATAAGTAGCTTCATGCCGCAAATGCAACCTCAATGCGCATGTCCGGTAATGAACCCTCAGTGAGAACATCAACAGATCAGCGTCTACTGCAGACAAGCGCTGCTGTGAAAGACAGATTTCCAGCGCATGTTCGAAAGAGCACCAGAGGCACCGAAACACGGGCTGCACACAATGCAAAACCTGTCTGAATGACAAAGACCAGCCACACTCCAATTGCTCCAGGAGTGTTGCTCCAAAATACTGCATCATACTTGCACGACACAGCTGCGCTGATGGGAGCGCCGTCATTTCTCCTCATTGTGGCAGGACAGCCATTGCGCATAAACAACAGCAACAGCAGGATGCCAGCTAATAAAGCCAAAGTTATCGGAAATCCCCCGAAAATACTAGAGAAATTTGAGTGGACAGCTGAAGGTAACAGACCCAATACGGAGGAGAAGGCGTGAATGAAACCAGAACCAACAGCTTTGAAACAATGTGCGATTCCAGTTGTACTGGACGCATTAAATATTCATCCCACAAGTTATTTAACAGGGACTGTATTTCTGCCGATGACCTTGCCACTTGAAGTGCGTAGGTCTTGCGCGCAGATGGGCCACATGCTTTTGAAACAGTAAAGCCTTGAGTCTGCTTAGCTTGTCAAAATTCACGTTTGAAGTAGCAATGTGAGGCCCAATATCAGCTACCTCCTTAATTTTAGTGGGGGGAAAGAGTACGTTCCCGCAGCATGTAACAACCTTAGAGACTGAAACAACGTAAACCAGTGGTTCCCAACCTTTTGACTCCTGAGGACCCCCAATGAACCGTTACTGGAAGCCGGGGACCCCCAGCAATTTGTACGATTTAATTTTCAAACATTAAAACAGTAATTCGCAAAAAATATATCAAGTACACACCAAACAAATACTCAAATTACTAAAGATAAAATTATTTTATATTGAAAAAATATGCAAAAATCAAAACATTTTATTGGGAAGGTTGGCGCTGCATCTCGGCAACTACCTTTTCAATGTTTGGTTTTATTTAGGAAAGGTGAATCCTCAGGTCAGATTCTACATTTCCAGAACGATTTCTGTTTTTATTTTTTAGGTATGCAAGATCTGAGAAAGCTTTTTCACATAAATAAGTGAAGTGGAAAAAAAGTAAACCATAAGGGCCTCTCATCTCTCCCTAGCCCCTCTGTCACATGTACTTCATTTGTTTTATAGCACCTCTCATACCACTGTAAGGTGTCAGGGCACTTTACCGGGGATTACAAGGTGTAGGATTCACATGTCATCCACAGTGGTAGGCATTTTCAAAGAGTGCTTGGTCCAGAGAAGCACAAATTTAGGATTCAGAACACAGCACAGTGATTAGTGATGACGTTAGCACAGTGCTTAATTTGTAAATAAAGACGTGCCGGTGCCCAAAGCCCTCCTCTTAAACACGTGGCTGCTGCAATTAAATGTGGGTACACGGAATACTGAGGCAGCATAATCCTAAACCATCTCGGGCCTCTTCAATCCATATAAAGCCACTCCCTCCCACTTCAGCTCACTCTAGCAGCTTTCTACTTTCATCCTTTGTGATGCTTTTTCGTTTTTCACTTCCCCCGTCTTTTCCATATGTGTCTTTTGCTCGCAGCAAATGCTTGAGGCAGAAGAATAAGCCCCGGCCCTCAAAAATAAGTGCCGGTGCTCAGCACCGGAAACAACAAGCACAAATTAAGCACTACATTAGCAATAAGAATGTATTTCTACACAAGCAAACCTTTTTTAGCAGCATAAGGAAAATGAAAGACTAGGAAAAAAACAACTTTCTAATTTGTGACAATGCAGTTTGCATGCAGCTCTTTAATGGGAGTTCACAGCTCACTGTGCTAGATTACGATTATGAACTGCATGGTAACAAAAGAATCTCTGTGACAAAAGCAGAAACCCACTGTGCCATGCACATAAAATACTGTTTTTTGCATGATACACATTCTTTGCAGGAGGCATATTAACGATCTGCGCTACCTTTGAGTCAAAACTGCCACTGCACAAAACTCCCATCTCTCTCCAGCAGATACATTAATCACTTGAGTTAGCTTGACGCTTTTATTTTTGCAGTACAAGAAGCTTTTCAGTGTGTTTAAAACTGCTCAACAAAGGGAGTAATAAATATGAACACACACACACACATGTTTGTCAGAGGCCCCAGCTGGTGAAGTGCCTTCCTCCCAGCCCAGGCCTGTGGACCCCCTGGGAATGTGTCACGGACCCCTGGGGGTCCGCGGACCACAGGTTGGGAACCACTGCAATAAGGGCCTCTCATCTCTCCCTAGCCTCTCTGTCACATGTACTTCATTTGTTTTATAGCACCTCTCATACCACTGTAGGGTGTCAGGGCACTTTACAGGGGATTACAAAGTGTAGG
Organism: Pleurodeles waltl; assembly: GCF_031143425.1. Taxonomy (NCBI): domain Eukaryota; kingdom Metazoa; phylum Chordata; class Amphibia; order Caudata; family Salamandridae; genus Pleurodeles; species Pleurodeles waltl. Next base: position 995,358,790 of record NC_090446.1, read on the forward strand.
ATTCACATGTCATCCACACTGGTAGGCATTTTCTAAGAGTGCTTGGTCCGGAGAAGCACAAACTTAGGATTCAGAACACAGCACAGTGATTAGCGATGACGTTAGGACAGTGCTTAATATGTAAATAAAAATGTGCTGGTGCCCAAAGCCCTCCTCTTAAACACGTGGCTGCTGCAATTAAATGTGGGTACACGGAATACTGATGCAGCATAATCCTAAACCATCTTGGGCCTCTTCAATCCATGTAAAGCCACTCCCTGCCACTTCAGCTCACTCTAGCAGCTTTCTACTTTCTCCCTTTGTGACGCTTTTTCGTTTTTCCCTTCCTCCGTCTTTCCCATATGTGTATTTTGCTCACAGCAAATGCTTGAGGCAGAAGAATAAGCCCCGGCCCTCCAAAATAAGTGCCGGTGCTCAGCACCGGAAACAACAAGCACAAATTAAGCACTGCATTAGAAATAAGAATGTATTTCTACACAAGCAAACCTTTTTTAGCAGCATAAGGAAAATGAAAGACTAGGAAAAAAACAACTTTCTAATTTGTGCCATGCGGTTTGCATGCAGCTCTTTAATGGGAGTTTACAGCTCACTGTGCTAGATTACGATTATGAACTGCATAGTAAAAAAAGAATCTCTGTGACAAAAGCGGTAACCCACTGTGCCATGCACATAAAATACAGTTTTTTGCATGATACACATTCTTTGAAGAAGGCATAGTAACCATCTGCACTACCTTTGAGTAAAAACTGCCACTGCACAAAACTCCCATCTCTCTCCAGCAGATACATTAATCACTTGAGTTAGCGTGACACTTTTATTTTTGCAATACAAGCTTTGCAGTGCGTTTCAAACTGCTCAACAAAGGAAGTAATAAATATGAAAACACACACGCACAAGTGTGTCAGAGGCCCCAGCTGGAGAAGTGCCTTCCTCTCAGCCCATGCCTGCGGACCCCCTCGGAATGTGTCACGGACCCCTGGGGGTCCGCGGACCACAGGTTGGGAACCACTGACGTAAAGTATTCCGGCCTGCATGCCACAACAGACTTCACTATTGAGGAGGACGTAGCTGCCGTTTGAAAGCACCTGCAACGTAGGTCTAATCAAGGGGACTGGAACTCCCTTCAGATAACAAGCCAAGTTCGCAGCAGACGCGTTACACGCCCCATGCAAGGACAGCTGTTTACAAACCATTGAGTGGCTGACTGAAGTCTTGCATTCACTACCGCTAAGAAAGACTTCTTTCATGCCACTGAAGCATTTGTACGAGAAGGGAAGCTCCCACACCTCATGGGTGTAACTATCTCCCAGCTTTTCATATCTGCCTACCGGAATGTGTTTTAAACAGGAGGTGAATTGAAGTGTTGAAATAGGCATATTAATATTCCCATGTATTAACCACTCAGCAGATGGTATTTCGGCCACATTAAAAGGCAACTTTTCTAATTTCTCGATGTTAAGCATGACAAAAGTCACTTCCTTCTTAGCCATTAGTTGTAGTTGTCGCGTTAGATTAAATGAAGAAAATATCTCCCTTGCACTGACATGCTGCCAGGGAACGCGACTTGCCTTCAATGTTTGAAGCGTCCAACCCAACTGCATAATGGACCTGATCTGAATCTGTCTATGGTGTAAAGAAGACATATCTGATTGTATAATGTCTATAGCAGAAGAGACAATATTATTTATGGTATATATCTGATCGGACAAGGTGTTAATCCCATTATCCACAACAGCTAATGCCTTTTTTAGATTTTCCTGATCTATTTGCCTTAACCGGGCAGCAGCATCTTGTTGGGAAAGTTTCCAAATTTCATTATATACTGCATATAAGAAACACTTCCTACGTGGTGTTCTGGGGCCTAACAGAAAGTCTTCTAAATCAGTGGTGTTAGACAGGAGACTGAGGTGTTCTCTAACCGCATTTAGTGAGGATGATTTTAACCATTGTTGGCACAATTTTCCCACACTATGTGGTGTAACTATACCCGCATGTTCGGATGATATATAGCGAGGGTCTGGCCTACTTGTCCTAAAGCCCCCGAGGAGTTAATAAAACCTTGATGACACCCGTTGGTATCTATCGGCCACAATAACCACCCGCCAGGACATGTCAGTGATGCATTAAACATACCATTCTGCACCCATTAATCGAGCTGATTTTCAGTTGCATTTGTATATTTTTGCCATTTATAAAACTTTGCTGGGGCAGGTATACTGGGCATGTTTAATTCCTTAATTTTAGCTAAGCCCAAACAACTTGTCTGTTGTACTGTTTCATTTAAAAATATCATTTGTACAGGAATAAGGCATGTTCTAAACAAAGCTTCCTTTCCCTTAATTTGCCAATTTCTTGTTCCCCACACACTTTTCAGATCAATCGTTTTCAGCCAATATTCATAGCCTCCTATCGATAACCGGGAAACAAAGGATTCCGAATATATACATTTTGTATTGGGCATTAATATATGTATATCCTTAGTAGGTGGTACTTTAAAATAATATGACTCAGCATTTTTCACATTGTGCCCAGAAAAATATGCAAACATTTCACTGTATGTTTTGGAACTCCCCTGTGGCGGCGGCGGGCAATGTTCTCATTGCGTATAATTAAAAACAGTTTGGGGCTGCTCGCTCTATGTATGAAATGGTGCCCATAATAATTATAGCAAAACATATCACCATAATTTTCTTTAAATTGGTAGACATCTTCGTTTTCAAAGACAGTATAATATTGCAATTCAGTCATCATAGAATCAACTGTTTTCACATCCCAATCATCAGAAACGATGCTGGTATTACTATATCATTCATTGATAGTTTGAACACATACGGTATTTGAATAACCTCCGTGGGACCATATATATCAAACATTACTCTGTCCCAAACAATCCCATCAGGAATTGGTACTGCGCAGATGTTCACAAAGAATCAGTCTCTTCGGACTTCATGTGATGAAAAATGTGGCTTTAAAACCTCCTCCACCAGTTCAACTGTTGATCTTTCAGGAAGAAAGTGACCATGTATTAATAAGAAAAAGGTGATGACAAAACCAATCCAAAGCAGAAAGGCTAAGACAGTCAAAGAGAGCCATCGATAGTTCCATGAAAAGATAAAATAAATTTCTTTAAGCCAGTTTTTTAGCTTACATGCACTTGACAAGTCAGCTGTCAAAGAGGCGAATGAGTCTGAGAAGTCATCGTTGAAGTCGGAAAAATATCCAGAGGCAGTTCGTGCAAATGGCAGAGCCATTTGTCAGTGGTGGAGTTGGTGTTTCCTGTGGTGGCGCACTATAGATAGCACCATCCGTCTGTGTTGGAGTTCAGTCAACTTGGTCAAATATTTCTAAATTATTTTACGTTAGTGGAACTAATGCAAGATCATCTTTCACCCTCCCCAAGGTCAGAGGGGTGTCAGTGTTGGTATAAACAACTTGTAGAGGAACTTCTTCACCCGTAGTGAGAGGGATTCGGGAACTTCTGGATGTTCCTCTTGGTTGGCTGTGCAGGATCGGCCACATGGTGTAGTTTGACATTGTCGATGGAGACAAAACGATTTACTTTGGCACCTGCCAACGGTGGTAGAATTACAGTTCTGGCACCGTGTATCCCTAGTACTGGTACTGGTGCTCGATAAGAAGGGCCAAATTCCTTTTTCACAGCGACTTTCTCACGTACAAGATCCCCAACTTTGGGAATCCAGACGGTAGATGTTACAGGCACATCCTTGATTCCTGTGGAGGCAGCACTGTTAGAAGAATTATCATCACGGAACTGTTGCAATTCCTGTAAGACAGTGACACGTTCATTTATGTCAAAAGGTGTTTCCGCTGCCTCCACGCCAGGACCATCAAGATCCAGAACATACATTTGAGTTCGGACCAGGCACTCATATGAAGTACGACCCCCAGGGCCCTTCTAGGCAGATTATTTAGTGCTCTCTGGACTCCATGTAGGTGATTAAGCCAACTACGACCCGTACCTAAGACTCTGGCTGTTAAGGATTGCTTTAAATCATAGTTTAATCACTCCACGACACTATTTCCCTCGGGATCAAATGGAGATGAGTACTGGAGTTGGATCCCCAATGAAGCTATGGCGTCCCTGAAGGCCCTTGAGGCGAAAGCAGAGCCCTGGTCCGAATACAAGGCCGCAACCGCATATGTACAGCAAATCTTTAATAACAGTCCGAGCATCAGCCGAGCGTTGTGGCCACACCCATAAAAATCTGGAGCATGAATCAACAGCTACTAAAATATATTTGTATGCACTATCAGGTGCTAGGGGACCACAATGGTCCAAGTACACACATTGTAATGGTTTGTTAGAAATTAAGAGAGGTGTCTGCGGTGGGCTCTTGGCAGTGGAAACTTTAATTTGTTGACAAATGTCACAACAAAGGACTTACTCCTTGGTCTCTTTGTAAAGACCTGGCCACCAATAACGGGCCTGCAGGATCAAAATTGTAGCCGCCACACCAGCATAGGCAGATGCCACCCCCTCATGCGCTGCTTTAATCAACCCTGCTCTTATGTCTTTATTGGGAATGTCCCTTACGCCTACACCTGGTATTCTAACTTCTGCGTTCAGGCGACCATCAGCCGTAGCTGTCACGGCAGCCCAAATGTCTGCGTCCGGGTTGGAACTCAAACGAGTCACTGCAGCTACAGCGGCCACTGCCACTGCTGACTTTGCGGCTTCATCAGCCACTGTATTTCCAGCAACGTGTATTCCAACGTGCTGGTGTCCAACTGTGTGTACAACGTGGAAATTTGGTAGCATCTTTCTCAGATCTGCTACTTTCCCCCACAGAAGTCTGTGTTTAATGGTGTTGCCTTTGGAATCTCTGAACCCATTCTGGCGCCAATAATGCAGGTATTTATTAAAGGACTGGACATGATAATACGAATCACAAACAATCAGCGTAAGCTGTGCAGGATCTGTGTGTTCCAGTGCAATCGGCAGAGCTTTTAGTTCTGCCTATTGTGCTGTGCAATCCCCTAGGGTTTGCGTAAAGGTATGTAAAGAACAACATTTATTTCCCTCCATGTAGCCACTTACGACTGCGCAAGCAGCAGAATATTGATGGTTAGGTCCAATTGCAGGTTGTGCTGAGCCATCGGTGTACATGACTCTATGATATTGTTCAATAGGCAATGTATATGCTGGAACTGGGTATTCTATTTCGTATTGTAAAAATTCTTGAGTTTGTAAGGTTGGGTCAAAAATGTAATCTACATCAGTGGCTGTCAGAGACGTAACCCATTGTATCCAACGTGGATGTAATGCTTTTGCATTTGGAACGCTGACTTTTGTAACAGCCTCTAGGGCTGGGATCGGAGAAACGACAATAATGCGTTTTTCTTGGGCAAGAGGTCTTTCTTTAATGACAGCCATCTGCACAGCAGTGAGAATTTTCTCAGTGGTAGCAAAGCGTTGTTCTGCAGCTGAATGTAAGTGTGATTTGTATGCAATCGGGACTGTCTCACCTTCATTGAATGTCACATAGGTGAAACCGATGGCCCCTGCTATTACTCTGATGACCAAATGTGTTTTATTGTCCCTCATGTGTAGGTTTTGTGCTGCAAGCATGTCTGTTTGCAACTCTCAAAGAATGCGTGTATGTGCAATTGTCCAGAATTTACTTGAAAAATTGGGGCGTATTAGATCATATAAAGCATAATCTGGAATGTAAGTTCTGCCAAAATTTAGGAAACCCAATAGAGATTGGAGTTTTTTAAATCATATTTGTTGGTTGTAACTGTGCGCATTGCTCTAATAATTGTGGCGCTAGGCTCTTTCCTTCATTTGACAGCTCATATCCTAGGAACAGGACGCTGAGGAAGGCAATCTTTGTTTTTTTGAAGTTGAATTTGTAACCAAATTCAGCAAATCCGACAACAATGCGGGCTACCCGTTTTAAATGTTGTAGCAATTCATCATCAATAAAATAGATATAATCTACATAGGATAATGCTTCAGGGTCAATCCCGTGCATAATTGCAGTAACATGAGCTGCGAACAGTCCTGGGCTGTTCTTATACGCCTGAGGTAAACGACAAATGTTTTTCTGGGAGCCTAGTGCACTGAAACTTGTTAAGTCTCTACTCTCAGGCGCTATATTCTGGCAGAAAAAAACATTGGAAATGTCCAGTGTTGGTTTGTATTTTTTACGCACTATGTTGTTCATTAGTGCTGTGCTATGCGAGTTTTGGATAGCATAAGTGTATGTATGACTGTTTAAATGTCTGTAGTCTAAGACTATTCTATATGAATGGTCTGGCTTAGCTACTGGGAATAATGGACACAGGGTTCAATTACGCCCTGGTACTCTAATTGCATGAGTATTTCTCTCACCAGTGCTTCTGCTTCATGTTTTATAGGTGAATGTTCTGGTTGACATTCACTTTTTGTCATGTTCTGGTTGACATTCACTTTTAATTGGAATTACATGGTAGGGGGATTCTTTATTCCATCCTACGTGATTTCTGTACAATGCGGGTGCTTGTGCTAAAGCCCATTCAATGGAATAGGATTCAGCGAGTTCCTATGGAACAAGGGGCGAGAAGGAAGGCTTAATGACTTCTCCATATGGGCAGGTATGGACAAATTCAGGTGGGTAATCTTGTTCGGCAAACAAAATATCATATATGTTTACTACGTGATCCCAAAAGATTGAGTCCATTATGCATTCAATGTCTCCTTCTAACTGTAGCGTTACTTTATACACCCTATCGGGTGTGGAGTCATTCATGTCCGCAATCTCTACTTGTACAAAGTCATCAGTTGCTTTCACATCCAGATGCTCTAGAACATTCTGGCGAGCTATTGTGACCTCTGCCGCGCTTTCTAGCAGTGCTAGAGCCTATTTCTTGTTCTTCAAGAGGACTCTCTTCCTGAGTGGCATGTCGGACTGTGACTGCTGCCACTTTTTTCCTTTTTGAATTGAGTTTTTTTTGGGCGGGTTTCTCTTCCTTTTTAACAGAAACCTCTGAAGAGCGTTCTGATTCCTGTCTCGGTTTCACGTACTCTGTCCTTCGCTCTGATCGCCCACCTCTCTCATTTCGTTTTTCCGATGAGTCCTGAAAGGAACGAGATTGGCGTGTATCAGTATATTGATATCTATCAGGCATTTTTATATTATCTCTATTTCTGAGATTATATCTATTCTGCGAGGTCGCCATACGTGGAGATTCTCCCCTCTCTTTTTTAGGAGTTTGTTGCTTTTTATCCCAGCATTTCTTATTACCCTCAGGTGCTTGCTTAGGGGAATCTTTACTCTATTTACCCTGAAATTGTGTTTTTTGTGGTCTGGCTTCTAGACTATCTCGACCAATAATTGAATAGGTCACTGCGATTATTTTAGGCAGCTCTCGTTCCTGATCCTGTTGCGGAACATCACGGAGCTGCATGCGCACCGCAAGCGCCACCACTTCCCCTTTAAGATTACTTAAAATGATTGAGGATACTGTGGCAAAATTGCCCATCCATTGCATCCCTAAATCTAGGGCCGGGGCAGCCCCGTATTCATCTTGAATTTGTTTCAACACCTCCGGTAAATTGGCAAGTGTCAGTGTTCCATGTGCGGTTGTATAGAGCGAGGCAAACACAATGCCCCAGGTATTACAGTTATCTACTATAGGGACCATCCCAAAGGGCAAGCACATTGTTAATATTCTATGTTTATCCTGAGGTCCCGTATGGGGAAATACTGCCTCCAGCGCATGAATCTTTTGTGCTAACCAAAACGGAGTTTCCTCTCGTTTGGCGGGTACTTTACCCATAATCGAATGTACAGTCGCAGGATTTATACCTGGCGTTGCTGCATGTGGAGGTGCTGGAGCAGCACGTGCTGGGTTTGTATTTAATGTTTGCATTACAAATTGTACTAATCATCTATATATCGCTGTTAGTTCAGTATATAAACGACGAACCTCAGCTACCGCTAAATTTGCAACCGCAGGATGTGGTGTATAAGTGGCCAATAAAGGCCAGGTAGGACCGTCATTACTTAGAGGACCTAACCTTACTGGTAATATTGTGTGGGGTAGGGCGCCATCAAGCCAATTATTATGCTCTTGATAAGATAGAGGTATGCTCTGTATTGTCCAAGCGCATTTGCAGGTGTATATTGGTGAAATGTATTTGTGTTCCCATCAACTGCTGGAAATGTGACCCAAGAATAAAAAAGTTTGGTTCTATAAGCTGCATGGGCATCCACCACAAATGTGACTGGACGCTCCTGGGCCATTCACTAATAAATGTGTAGTTAGAGGTTGTCTCATATTAACCGCTATTTGTACCTGCTGTGGATTCGCCATTGTAGTGACACTATAAGTTCAGAGAAGGCACACCAAATAGGGCTTTCTTTTTAAGGTTCAAGCTTGAACAACCTCCAGCTGTGAATAGGATAGCCTACGCAGCTGGGGTGGAAATCCTCAGTACCAAGTACATCTCCGCATATGGGATTGAGGTGTCATTATATATAATGAGACAGAGATACTCCGGAGGACCCGAAAATTAGAGCCTGACCAAACGTTGGTGGCGCCATGTCACGTAGCATCTCATTTACAATTCAGTCTCATATATAAACGACAAACAGAGGCAGTAGATATTTCAATAATGAGTTTAATAAAACGACTGCATCTTAGATAGCAAAGCATGAGCTGCAACAACCAGGACGACACAACATGAAAGTATTAAAATTGTGATGAGAAGAGTGAAGCATAAAAACAATGCTATCATATTGTCACTATGATCGATGGACTATTTCCTATCGAAGTTATAATTTGAGCACAGCATGTTAAGCTCTAGGTCTGCCTTTCAGGTTCCTCTGGGAAGACATCAACCCCCATACCTGAGCAAAGGCCTGTGGTCTGCGTTAGCATCTGTAGCAAAGCATTCAGCAGTCAGCATACAGTCATGGTTCCCTGGCTGGAATCTCCCTGTAAGGGACAAGGAAGTGTTTATACAATAACACAGCTGATGTTCTGAGAAAATGTCCCTACGTAAGGATGTGTATTTTCTATGAATGTTGGAGACTAAACTTCTACCACGTTCACCGGCAATGTACCGAACTGCAGCCTTGAATGAAGCACAGAGTGATCAAGAATGTCTCGTTTGAGAACAGAGTTCTGGCCTAGGCAAAAACAGTTAGATAGATGAAAATAAAACAAAACCGTAAAAATGGTTATTGTATTAATAAAAATGCCAAGCTGAATAAAAGATATCTAGGTTAAAGTGCACAGCGGCCTAGTGTGTTAAAATAATGTGCATGGAGGGACAAACACAAGATTGGCAAGCTGGGACACAAATAAGAAGCAGGCAAATTTGGTGATGGGAAGGACAATCAATGATAAGCAATGGGTGGGTTCCAAGCCTGTGTATGCTCTTGGTAAGTCAACAATATGTCTGGCAACAGATAGCGCAGGCTCCAAGCCTGTGTATGCTGCTGGTAAGTCAAATATATGTCTGGCAACATACAGACACACAGAAAAAGAAAATCTGGCTGGACATACAGAGCAAGATCAATGCTATAGGAGTCAGCCATCGCACCATCGAGGAGGGTCGCAAAAGGGGGTACGACCTCAGGTCCAGAACCAAAGAAAGGGTGGCAGAACAGATGAGGGAGGCGCACGGAACAGGTGGAGGACCATCCACAGTACCACTGCCTACAGCTATAGAGAGCATGGTGGAGACCACTCTGGAGCCAGAGGCTGTCATAGAAATTGGGGACCTGGACAGTTCAGCACCTGGAACCTCCAAAAGTAAGTAGCAAATCTCACTTAATTACACCATTCAAGGCACCATGCACACAACCACAGTCCACAAAAGCATGCATTATCCAAATTTGTTCCATTCCTATATTGCAACCTCAAGGACAGTGCATTATGGGCAATGTAGTACAGTAGCCCAACTGTTTAGGAATCTTTATTTTGATAAGCCACACATCAGAGAGGCACTGACAGTGAATCCCCTGTGTCCCACAGTTCTCCCTCAAGTACCCACCAATGAACCTAGTGTGCAGGAAGATGATGATGCCACCATGACAGCAGACGAGGAGGTCAGCATTTCTGCAGGGGAGTGCAGTACCATGCCAATTGTCCACTATGCACGTGAGACCACCGAAGAGACAGATGTGGACACTGAGACAGGAAACCTGACACCGGGGCCACAGATTGGTGTGAGTCGGCCACTTCGAACAGCTGGGTCTGGGCAGAAACCGCATCGTCAAACACAGGCTGCAGGTGAGGAGGATGTCACAAGTGAACAATTCCTTGGACTAGATGCATCCCTACTGAGCAGTCACAGCCTGCAAAATAAACAAATGCGGTTGATGAACCGGAACCTGCACAGACTGCAACAGACCCTCACACAGGGATTTGCCAATGTTGAAACACAATTTACCAACAGGAACAACAACATTGTAAACCTCACCACCGCCATCAATGACCTGTGTAGGGAAATGGTTGCGGATTAGGCCCATGCAAGGCGCAGAGAGCGCAACACTGCTGCACGTTTGGACCAGCTCAGTCAGTCCATTGACCGCCTAGTCACCACAACTACCTGCCTGTCAAAACGCACTGTTACGCTACAGGTGGAACTAGGACATTTTGCCAGAGATGTGGCAAGGGGACTAGGGCGCATCAGTGCTGCAGTTGACCTCATACAGCCCTCCCAGGCAGCAAGGGTTATTGGTGCCACCCCTCAGGACAGTGAGGACATCTCAAGCGTGAGCAGCGTTTCTGCCTCAGATGCACGCATCCTGCGTAGTAGCAGTGCCCGACAGACATCAGGGGACCAACCAAGCACAGGCCATGGTGGGCGTAGCCGTAGGAGGGTGTGATGTTGTCTACCTGGGATTAGCCTGAGGCACATGATATTAATGTGTCAGACTTTGTTACATTTTACTTCTTTACTGCTAGCTAAATGTCAACAGTTCAATAATACACTCCTGACATTAAAGAAATTTTTTGTTACACAACCTGGCTATGTGTGTCATACATTTGTGAGTGCTGTTTCGGTTGCCACGTACCTGTCAAAGTAGTAAGTTGCAATGTGGTCCAGTCTCCGTCTGCCCGCCAGTGCGATGCTACCATCCCCAGGCTGTCGTTGTGGTGGCTCTTGCTCCTCATCCTCCGAATCTGTGTCATCTAGGGTGAGATGTAGCCCACGTCTGGTTGCTATGTTGTGTAGGATGGCACATGTCGCCACAGTCTTTCATGCAGTCTCTGGGGCATACCGGAGTGCACCTCCACTTCTGTGCAGGCATCAAAACCATGACTTTAACATGCCAAAGGTCCTCTCAATGACGGTTCTGGTTCGCCAATGTCCAATGTTGTAGCGCCTCTCATTCTGATTGGCAGGTGTTAGATATGGGGTGAGTATCCATGGCCTTAGAGCATATGCACTGTCACCTGTGGAACAAAACAGCAGATATGAGCATGGCTTCACGTGGTCATGCAGTGACATGTATTTATGATATTGGTGTGTACTACACAGTACCTAATAAATATACTTTACCAAACTCCCCACATTCTAGGCGTCGGTGTATACCACTGTGCCTGAATATGTATGCATCATGTGTGCTCCCTGGAAATGTTGCCACAATATCAGTTATTACATTATGGGCATTACATACCACCTGGATGTTGAGTGAGTGAGTACATTTCCTATTGCGGAAAACATTCCAAATTTGCCAGTGGGCAAATGGGTATATGTGTCCCGTCCACACACCCTATTACATGGGGAAAGTTTGCAATTCTTTAGAAGTCCAATTTGGTGTTGTGTATTTCCTCCTCATTCCTGGGTAGGTATATGTAACTGGACATGTGTGTGAGTATAGCATCTAAGAACTGTCTAAAACATTGTGACAGGGCACTTTGGGACACCCCACCAGCAACTGCAATCACCCCCTGGTAGCTACCCGAGGCCAAGAGGTGCAGTGAGCAGTGCACTTGCACATGTGTGGGGATGGAGCAGCTGCGCAAGGTTTGGCGTTCTAGCTGAGGTTTCAGCAGTTCAATAATCTCTAAAATAACTGTGCTGCTCAGTCTGTATTTGTCACATATTTCCTCCTCAGTTTGTTGAAATATGGTCTGCCTGATTCTGTATATCCTCTCCTGTCTCTGCCTCATCCTCCTCTGCTGGGCAGCCTGGACTCGCCTCCTCCATTGCAATCAAATAGAGTGCAGCCATTTTGAGAAACCCAGAGGCCTTCTGGGTCTGCTTTTATACTTCGGTTCTGGTTACCACCTGTTTGGAATCAGTACTAATCTGGGAGTGCAAAACGGGCTTTTTGCGACTATTCGCAATTTGCAACTGCCTTATACATGCGGTTTGCGACTCTCAAATTGCGATTTCTTAATTGCAAATTGCAATCACGAGTCGCAAATTTTTGCTTTTCGGTAATTGGTTGCATTGCTATTTGGGACTCCGAAATGGCATTGGAACATACCATTTTGCTTTTTGCACTGTCGCAAATAGCGCTGCGACCAATTTGCAAGTCGCAAAACGTACGTACATGTAGCCCTTAATTTTCAAAGATTATTTGCTTTTTCGAGATTTTGTTTTTGCTCACACAACAATACTTTTGTATAGTTGATACTGTAAACTGAGCTGCATTTAGTTGTCTGGCAGAGCGAGTTTCTTACAGTGCCTGGGAGTGAGTCACAAGAGTGTTCAGATTGTTCAGAGTGTTCAGATTATATAATTATGATTCTATTGGGAAGTGTGTGTGAAAGAGGAACATAGTTGTTGAAAATAACAGGAAAATAAATATATGTGTTTACAGTTGAGGAGAAAGAGAGACAGATTGCATGGGGGTGTGTGTGAGAGGGTGCACAGTGAAGAGGAGGTGATGCAGTGAAGTACATGTGGAAGGACAGAGTGCTAAGACAGTGGTGAAAAGCAATACGGTGACAGGAAACCCCATGTCATGTTAGAATACTCAATTTTTTATTGTGACAGTTGAGGCTTGTCTTCTGTCTCTACAGATGGTATGTCCTGCTGTATCCTGTTTCAGTAAATAGATTTCTCTTACTATATGATCCTGTGGAAAATGTCTTCTTCCTGGTCTTTACTATTGTTCTGTGTATGAAGGAACCTTGTAATACTGCCGTGTTAGACCTTACACACTGAGGTAGTGTTTCCTCAAACTTTTTGCTTTTTTTACATAGTTTTGCTGATTCTCTTTAACTGCTTTTGGGGCCTAGGTGCTTTCCCACTGTGAATACAGTGTGAAATTACACTCGCCTTTGTACCTATGCCTGGAAAGTGGTGCTGACCAGTATGTGCACATATGCACACTAGTGTGCCCCTATGTACTTGGCCTGTCACAGAAGGCCTGAACGCGTGCACTTGCACCATGTGGTGTCCTTTAACTTGTGTTCAGCCTGCCCACCTAGTGAAAGAATTCTCATATGTGCTTTCACTACCAATGAGAGCTACTCTGCCCATAGGTTAACATTGGGATAGGTTACAATTGATCCTGAACTGCAACAGTGGATTGCAATGAAGCAGCCTCTTGGTGTTTCCTATCATTGGATTCACAAGGACAAACCCCTTCTCATGGTAAATGCAGTTCTATCAGTAATGCTCTAGAAATGCCACTGATAAGTGGGAATTTCTATGTTCTAACAACTCTCTTTTGGTGCCTTTTAATTCCAACTCCACTTATCTGGAGGCTGGGGAAAGCACATTTGTGCATCCCCAAGAAACAGCCATAAAACTTGGGCACCCAGAACGACAGGCCTGTGCCCGTTGAAGGCCTCGCTGGATAGATTGGAGGGATAGAGGTTTTGACACTTGGCCTTTTTGAGCCAGATTATGGCCTTGCTAAAGATAACAATCTGTTTTCCATGGTCCCATGGCAGACAGGCCTGAAATTTAGTGGGAGACATTTGTGGTCCAAAGGGAAACCCTTTGAACCACCCCCAACTTCAGAGGCACACTTCAGTATAATTATTGGTACCACACTTCAGCAACTTAAAGCTACACTTGCAGGAAAATGGGGCGAAGATGCTGGACCACTTGGTGCACACTGCCAGAGGAATCTGTTGTACACAAGGAGTTTTACTGCTCCCAGGAAGGGACTGCACACCTGGTGCAACTCAAGTCATTGCACACCAAACGTTGTGTCTTATTCCAGGGAGGCATGACATTGAACACATATTTGCGATTAGAAGTGCCTTGTGCGACTCAACTCATTACACACCAAACGTTATGCCTCATTCCAGGGAGGTACAGAAGTTGAATCCTTTTTGTGTGTTTAACCGGATTGCCTGGTGCGGCTCAAGTCATCATGCACCAGACGTTGTGCCTCATTCCAGGGAGGCACAACATTGACCACTTTATGTGTGCAATCGGAACCTGTTTGGTGCGACTCAAGTCATCTCGCACCAGACGTTGTGCCTCATTCCAGGGAGGCACTGCATTAAGCACATTGTGTTTGTGATCGGAATCGTCCAGTGCGACTCAAGTCATCGTCCACCTGACTTAGCACCTCAATCTAGCTAGGTGCAGATTGGTATCTTTTCGTGTGCAACCAGGACTTTCTGGGACTGTTCAAGTCATCACTCCCCAGACGTTGCGCCTCCTACTAGGGAGGTGCAGGATTTGTTAACTATTGTGAACTCAAGTGCCTTGCTCAGCTGGGTGCCACTGTGATCAGTGTGCGTGTCCCAACGACCCTCCCCCTGTGCTTTGCAGACCTAGACTCGCACCATGCCACCAGAAGGCACGGTGCAGAGACTTCTCAGTGAGCTTCCCAAGTGGTGGCCAAACCTCCATTTGTTGACTATCTGCTCTGCTGGTATCTCTTCCTTTCTCCCCATATTGTCCCAGAGTGACTGAACAAGAGTGACTCCGGCTGTGTGCTGCATAGCACCCGGGGAAAGGCTGTTCGTATCTTCAGCTAGTGGGATGTGGGGTAATAGGGCCAGTTGAAGGGTGGAGGAAGGGTTTGGGGCCCGGGGGGGGGGGTCTGTGAGCGCAGTGACACCTAACCTACCGGCTATCACTGAACTCCATTAGGGTCCTGGTAGCAAGTGTATGCAAGTGCGTAAGTTAAGAGCTGCCTGATATCCGTGGCACCACTTGGCGGTGCAGAGTGAGTGTGTGGGAGTGATGGGGTAATTGTTACACTGTACGAAGGTGTTGCTAGACACGTTAATTCTTGCCAGAGTACATACACAGTTGAGCTTAGATTTTACCTGCATGTCCCAGGCAGGGGTGCACCCTAGGACTGTGCATAATGGAGTTGGGGTAATTGCTAAGTTGGGTCTCCTCATGTGGGTGCTGGGAAGGAATGTATTATTTTTCTTACGTGTGCATACTGCAAATGTTGTTTTAATACAGTTGTGCCTAGTACTTATAGTGTTGTTTTAAATGGTGATTCCTGCCCAGGGTTACATGCTATTCATGCTGTGTTAAGTAATGTGTGTGTTGAAAACAAAACGTATTTACATACACCTCATGTGAAGTCTCTTCTGTGACGTTCAGTGTAATTGTGTGGTATTGCTTTACACATTGCCCCTTTGGTAAGATTGATGCTCTGTGCCAAGCAACCCAAGGGTGAGCACAGGTTATACAGTGACTAATCACCCATCCCTGATGGGAAGGGTGAGTTCTACCTGGCTAGAGCTCAGCCTCAGCCAACCAGAACGCAGAGCCTCCAACATACTGGCTGTGCTGTATCTGTAAAGTTTGTGAAGGACACTTGCACAGCAGCTGTCTGTTATTTCTACTCTGTGAGTGAAGCAAACTTAGACGTTGCCGCCAGTTCTTATTTTATACATGGGGGAATCTTATCGAACACTGCTGATGGTCATCTTATACCTGTGCTATGTGTGAGGGGACCCTTCAATGCTTCTAAATGCTGCACCTTGTTTGTGTGTATGTGCACATGTGGTCAGAGGCATGGGCAACTGTGGCAGATGAGGTCCCTGATCTGTGTATGTAAAGGAACTTGCATTCTTCTCGCTAGATCTGCTTGTGTAATATATGTGTGAGGGAAGCTTGCACTACTGCCCTGTTCTGCAGGTTTCGTGTGAAGCATTATTCTGCTTCTTCCCATTGTTGGGGCAATGTTCCATGTATATGAAGGAAGCTTGCAGAGCTGCTGCCATCACCTTAGGAGTTCTGTGCATGGCATATGACAAGTTTGCACTAGTGCACCCCAGCGCAGTCTTTTCCCTGCACTCGAATCATACCTCCAGTGCTGCTCATCTGTTGGGTCTAATGGCGACATTATGCGGTGCAGCCCAGTGCCACATTTGTTCCATGTGTCGGAGGCAAGCTAGCTGTAATGCAAGCGAACCAAGGAGCACATGCGCCGCTGCTGCATGTCATGTGTTTCTGTGTCTGAAAAATCTCACACCATCACATGCTTCTCCGTATAAACTGATTACTTTCCCTATTAGAAATAAAGGGGGTCATTCTGACCCTGGCGGTCGGTGATAAAGCGGCGGCCAACCCGCCAACAGGCCGGCGGTCCAAAATATGCAATTCTGACCCTGGCGGGAACCGCCAACACAGCCCGCCGCATTAACACTCCGACCGCCACGGCGGAACAAACAAACAGCGCGGCGGTCACCGCCAACAGCCAGGCGGCAGACAATGTACCGCCCACCCTATCACGACCCACCAATCCGCCACCTTTTCCGGGGCGGGAGCACCGCCGATAAAAACACGGCGGAAACAGACTACGAACGGGAAAACGCTCACCTCCACATACTCCACGCGAGATTCCGGCAGTATGGAACCCGAGTTACAGGTCATCCCCGCACTCCTATACCTGCTCCTGTACCAGGAGCACGCCCGGCGGCGCGGAAGACATCGGTGAGTACTGCACCTACGACATAGGGGAGGGAAAAGATTACCGGCACACACCCACCCACCCACACCCACTACAACACACACATCAATGCATTCCCACAGATCACTGTCACAACCCACAAACCCCCCCCTCCGAAATAATGCAAAGACCAAAAGAAGAGATCTTAAACGGGCAGATATATTGAAAAATGGACAGCAGTAATCCAAATAAATAAATAAACTATGTACAAAATATATACATCTACTATATGTAGTCCAACCACTGTCCGTGGACCACAGGGGTCCTGAGCAAAGGGGCAAGGCCCAGTCCCACGACAAGAACTCCACGGAGAGAACACTGCAGGGGCATCAGAAAGAAAAAAGGACAGGCACCTCAGGGGGAAGGGAAGGGGGGGCACCTCAGCCACTTGAGTACACAACGCCAGATCCACGAGGGGACTCCATGACCACTGGCCCATCCTGGGGAGTGCAAAGCCACAGTCCATACAGTCCATACAGTGGGTGGCCTGCCCACTGGGCCATCCTGGGGAGTGCAAAGCCACAGTCCATACAGTCCATACAGTGGGTGGCCTGCCCACTGGGCCATCCTGGGGAGAGCAAAGCCACAGTCCATACAGTCCATACAGTGGGTGGCCTGCCCACTGGGCCATCCTGGGGAGTGCAAAGCCACAGTCCAAACAGTCCATACAGTGGGTGGCCTGCCCACTGGGCCATCCTGGGGAGAGCAAAGCCACAGTCCATACAGTGGGTGGCCTGCCCACTGGGCCATCCTGGGGAGTGCAAAGCCACAGTCCATACAGTCCATACAGTGGGTGGCCTGCCCACTGGGCCATCCTGGGGAGTGCAAAGCCACAGTCCAAACAGTCCATAACAGACTCCACTGCCACTGGAGGAGGCATGTTGGCCAGAGGACATCCTGCAGCCCTGCCCGAGACAGATCCGGCCCTGCCACGTCTGCCAAAGGGCCAGCGGTTCTTGCCTGGAAGGGCCCAGTTCAGCGGTTCTTGCCTTGAAGGGCCCAGTTCAGCGGTTCTTGCCTTGAAGGGCCCAGTTCAGCGGTTCTTGCCTTGAAGGGCCCAGTTCAGCGGTTCTTGAGACGGCGGTCCCCAGCGGAGCGGTGCTGGAGACGGCGGGGCCCAGTTCAGCGGTTCTTGCCTTGAAGAACCCAGTTCAGCGGTTCTTGCCTTGAAGGGCCCAGTTCAGCGGTTCTTGAGACGGCGGTCCCCAGCAGAGCGGTGCTGGAGACGGCGGGGCCCAGTTCAGCGGTTCTTGCCTTGAAGGGCCCAGTTCAGCGTTTCTTGCCTTGAAGGGCCCAGTTCAGCGTTTCTTGCCTTGAAGGGCCCAGTTCAGCGGTTCTTGCCTTGAAGGGCCCAGTTCAGCGGTTCTTGCCTTGAAGGGCCCAGTTCAGCGGTTCTTGCCTTGAAGGGCCCAGTTCAGCGGTTCTTGCCTTGAAGGGCCCAGTTCAGCGGTTCTTGCCTTGAAGGGCCCAGTTCAGCGGTTCTTGCCGTGAAGGGCCCAGTTCAGCGGTTCTTGCCTTGAAGGGCCCAGTTCAGCGGTTCTTTCCTTGAAGGGCCCAGTTCAGCGGTTCTTTCCTTGAAGGGCCCAGTTCAGCGGTTCTTGCCTTGAAGGGCCCAGTTCAGCGGTTCTTGAGACGGCGGTCCCCAGCGGAGCGGTGCTGGAGACGGCGGCCATTCTATGGCCAACTGCTCATTGCCTGGTGGTGCCCTCCTGGGCAGCGGGGATGGTGCTCCTTCAATGCCCACCTGGGCTGTGGGTGGTGGGGCCCTCCTGGCCAGCTGGGCTGGGTCCTCCCTGGGCAGCGGCTATGGGGGTGGTGGGCTCTCCCTGGGCAGCTGTGACGGTTCCTCCCTGGGCAGCGGCTATGGGGGTTGTGGGCTCCTCCTGGGCAGCTGTGATGGTTCCTCCCTGGGCAGCGGCTATGGGGGTTGTGGGCTCCTCCTGGGCAGCTGTGATGGTTCCTCCCTGGGCAGCGGCTATGGGGGTTGTGGGATCCTCCTGGGCAGCTGTGACGGGTCCTCCATGGGCAGCAGGCCTGCTGCCTGACTTCTCCGCCTTGCTGCCCTTGCCCTCCTTAGTCGGGAGTCTGTGGCCCTTTCCTCCCTTTGGAGCTGTGGCTGTTGACGGTGGCTGGCTAGTGTCCTGGGGGGATATAGAACCCGGGCTCCTGCGGCGGCCCTTCCGCCTTCTGCTCCTCTTCCCAGGGGGTGGGCTGCCTGTCCCGTTGCTGCTGGGCGAAGATCCAGACATGCGGGCTGGTGGGCTCCAATACCCCTGCACCCTTGTCAAGGGGGCTGCAGGGCTGGTGGTGGCTGAGGTGCTCTTTTTACCCCGACGAGAAGGAGGGGGGGGCTCAGGGTCAGGAAAGAAGGTAGCAGTAGAGAGATAGATTTTCTTGGGACAATGGAGAGTGATAGGTACAGTGGGAATGGGAGTGGAGGGAGAGGATGTGGTTGTAGGTGAGTGACGTTTGCTGTCTTTGGGTGCAGGTGCAGGAGGGATAGGCTGTCGTGAGGTGGATGGCTGTTGGGTGGGTGGGTGGCTGCGTTTGTGTGGTGTGGAAGAGGGGGTGACAGACACAGTGGGAGAGGACACAGGGGACGTGTAAATGGCAGTGGGGGTGGTGACTGCACGTGTGCGGACTGTAGTGGAGGGTATGCTGGTGATGGAAACACTGGCTGATGGTGAGGTGAATGAAGGTGTGAGTGTAGACATCACAGGGAGGGAGGAGGGAGACGAGGAGGTGGGGCTCACAGAGGTGGAAGTGACTGTTGGTATGTCTGCATCGGAATGTTGCTTGTGTGAATGTCTGCGTGATCTGTGGTGCTTATGTTTGGATGAGCTGCTCTTGGGTGTTGAGGTATGTGCAGGCTGGTCTGATGGTGTGGGTGGGACAGGCAGAGGAACAGGAGACTGGGAGGAGGGAGTTAGTAGAGGGAGGCAGGAGACAGGGACAATGGCTGCCGTCAGTGCTGAGGCCAGAGCCTGGAACGATCGTTGATGGGCAGCCTGACCCGAATGAATGCCCTCCAGGTATGCATTGCTGCAATGAACCTCCCTCTCCACCCCCTGGATGGCATTCAAAAGGGTAGTCTGCCCAACAATGAGCGTTCGGAGGAGGTCAATGACCTCCTCACTGAGGGCAGCGGGGGTAACAGGGGCAGGGCCTGAGGTGCCTGGGGCGAAGGAGATGCCCGGCTTCCTGGCAGAGCGGGCACGGGGCGAACGCTGAGGGGCTGCTGGGAGGGCGGAGATGGTGCGCTGGGTGGCGGCTGTACCTGTAATGGCGGGGGGCACGGATGTTGCCCCCCCCGCAAGGGAGCTCCCTTCCGAGGACGTGTCCGTGTCGCTGCAGGGTCCAGTCGTCCCCGTTGTGGAGCTCCCCTCGCCCTCCGTCTCACTGGTCCAGTCAGACTCTGTGGCATGGCCCTCCTGGGCCATGTGAGATGCAGCTCCCTCCTGCCCCGATGCCACTTCTCCTCCGCCTGATGATGCTGATGCACACAAGCACAGAAAGACAAACAAAAAGGGGGGGGGAGAGAGAAATAAAGAGATTTTGAGTACATGGATCACCGGTACAGTTAGCGGACATGACAGACACAGATGCCCCCTGCACTAAGTTGCGCACTTGGGGTCCGCTACGCATTCCGTGGAACATGCCCTACACGCCTAGAGTTGACAACTGCACCCATGGATGACACGGCCCAGGGATGGCTGTACTGGCACACTACTGAGGGTGGTGGCTGGGGACACAGGGGCTTACGGGGGTGCCCAGCCTACAGATATCGCCCTGGCCTAGGGGGACCCACAGCCCTCCTCCCCCACCCAGACACCTCCACTGCGCGACAACAGAGTAGATTATGCTTGTACTCACCCCCTTGTGTCTGCTGTGCTGCCCTCACGCGCCCATCCAAATCAGGGTAGGCCACCGCCAGGATCCGGAACATCAGGGGGGTCAGTTGACGGCAGGCACCCCGCCTACGTTGGGAGGCCATCCCCAGCAGAGACTCGGCGGTCTTCTTGGTCCCGCGGCGGATGTCCTCCCACCTCTTGCGGCAGTGGGTGCCCCGTCGATGGTGGACCCCCAGGGTCCGGACTTCCTTGGCGATGGCACACCAAATCCCGATCTTCTCATGGGCGCGGACCTATGTGACATGTACAGGGAGGGAGAAATACCACGTTCAAGTTTGTCTGCATTTTCGTTGCCAGTGGCCCAACGCCCCCCATCCCCGCCAGGCCCCCCACCATGCCCCCCGCCAGGCCCCCGCCAGGCCCAACATGCCCCCCATCCCCGCCAGGCCCCCCACCATGCCCCCCCGCCAGGCCCAACATGCCCCCCATCCCCGCCATGCCCCCCGCCAGGACCAACATGCCCCCCATCCCCGCCAGGCCCCCCGCCATGCCCCCCGCCAGGCCCCCCGCCAGGCCCAACATGCCCCCCATCCCCGCCAGGCCCCCCGCCATGCCCCCCCCGCCAGGCCCAACATGCCCCCCATCCCCGCCAGGCCCCCCGCCATGCCCCCCGCCAGGCCCAACATGCCCCCCATCCCCGCCATGCCCCCCGCCAGGCCCAACATGCCCCCCATCCCCGCCAGGCCCCCCGCCATGCCCCCCCGCCAGGCCCAACGCCCCCCATCCCCGCCAGGCCCCCCGCCAGGCCCAACATGCCCCCCATCCCCGCCAGGCCCCCCGCCATGCCCCCCGCCAGGCCCAACATGCCCCCCATCCCCGCCATGCCCCCCGCCAGGCCCAACATGCCCCCCATCCCCGCCATGCCCCCCGCCAGGCCCAACATGCCCCCCATCCCCGCCATGCCCCCCGCCAGGCCCAACATGCCCCCCATCCCCGCCAGGCCCCCCGCCATGCCCCCCGCCAGGCCCAACATGCCCCCCATCCCCGCCAGGCCCCCCGCCATGCCCCCCGCCAGGCCCAACATGCCCCCCATCCCCGCCAGGCCCCCCGCCATGCCCCCCGCCAGGCCCAACATGCCCCCCATCCCCGCCAGGCCCCCCGCCAGGCCCAACATGCCCCCCATCCCCGCCATGCCCCCGCCAGGCCCAACATGCCCCCCGCCAGGCCCCCAGGCCAGCCAGTGGCCCCAAATCCATATTGAATTAAACTCACTTGTTGGTCTGGAGGACCGTAGAGTAGCGCATACTGGGGGAGGACCCCATCCACAAGTTTCTCCAACTCTTCTCCAGTGAAGGGAGGGGCCCTTTCCCCAGACACATGAGCCATTGTCCCTTCCAGACCGAGGTCACAGCAACACTTGCAGTATAGGTCCTCTCCTGTGAAAGTTCAAGTCGCGAGTGAATAAGTAGATAGAAAATGGCGGTCACGCCCGCGGCGGTGCGTACCGCGGCGGGGCGTACCGCCACCGCCGGCGCACTTCGCCATTGGCTCCTGATACCCATAGGCTTCAATGTTATCCAATGCGGCTTCGCGCCGCGGTCTTCGACCGCCTACCGCCACGGTGTGCCACGCCAGCGCATTGACCTCACATCCCATTGTCACACTTCACAGGTCAGGCAGCCGCCATTTCGAGGGTCCACATGGCTCAATTTCAACTGCGTCACACAGGCCTAGGCCTTGCATAGCCACTCATACACGCCATTCACTGCATAGAGAATCGTTTACTGTGCAAGCTGTGAGTACGTACCTGTGGGTTGCTTGACTGTGTGCTCCATGTTGTCCTTCCTAGGCACCGTCCGCTGGGTTTGGCGAGGAGAAGGAGGAATCCTCCCGTGTACAGACCGCTGGTGGACCTGTCGACAATGGAAGCACGCCACATTATCCTGACCTACCGACTTGACCGTGCCACTATACATGAACTGTGTGCCCAGCTGGAGCCCGACCTGATGTCCCCCATCCGCCAACCCACAGGGATTCCCCCTCTGGTGCAGGTCCTGTCAGTACTCCATTTCTTGGCAAGTGGGTCATTTCAGACAACAGTGGGAATTGCTTCTGGGATGTCTCAGCCCATGTTTTCGAAGGTGTTATCCAGAGTGTTGTCTGCCCTGATGAAATACATGAGGAGCTACATCCTTTTCCCTGAGGTGGGCGAATTGGCTACAGTGAAGGGTGATTTCTATGCCCTTGGACATATTCCCAACGTCATTGGTGCCATTGATGGGACCCATGTGGCTTTGGTTCCCCCCCAAGGAAGTGAGCAGGTGTACAGGAACAGGAAAAGTTACCATTCTATGAACATCCAGGTGGTGTGTTTGGCTGACCAGTACATCTCCCATGTCAATGCCAAGTTCCCTGGGTCAGTGCATGACGCCTACATCCTAAGGAATAGCAGCATCCCTTACGTGATGGAACAGCTAGAGAGACACCGTGTATGGCTATTGGGGGACTCTGGGTACCCCAACCTGTCGTGGCTACTGACCCCAGTAAGGAATCCCCGGACTAGGGCAGAGGAACGGTACAATGAGGCCCATGGGCGTACTAGGAGGGTGATCGAACGCACCTTCGGCCTCCTAAAGGCCAGGTTTCGGTGCCTGCATATGACAGGTGGATCCCTAATGTACTCACCTAAGAAGGTGTGTCACATCATCGTGGCCTGCTGCATGCTTCACAACCTGGCTTTGCGCCGCCAGGTGCCTTTCCTGCAGGAGGATGGTCGAGACGGTGGTGTTGTGGCAGCTGTGGAACCTGTGGAGAGTGACGAGGAGGAAGACGACGGGGCTGAAACAGACAACAGGGACAGAATCATTGCACAGTACTTCCAATAGGACACAGGTAACAATTCAAACATAATTTAGTAAATGTAAACTACTCTCCTGCATCTCTGCTGCCTGTCTATTTACCCCAGTGTATGATGACTGAGTTGTGGCTTTTCCCTCCCTATTTCAGATCTGGGGTCCCCACTACGAGTCCTGTGCTTCGTTTCCCCATGGACTACAGCTTTGTGGCAGCGGTTTGTTGACTTCACTATGTACAAGGACATATTTGCACTGTCATGTCAATTACAATATTTTGAAATCACAGCCAGACTCCAGATAGTTTTGTGCAAAATAGGTGTTTATTTCAGTGCTCAAAATGGGATGGGTGGTTTCAAGTGGGTGGGGGCTATGGTGAAGGAATGTCCATGGCAGGGTCCAGAGTAACAGTCACACAGGTGCATTGTCCATAGGCCTGTGGAGAGATGGAGCATGGGCAGTTCAAGGATGGACAGGGTGACAATGTGGGACAGTGGGATGACATCAGGTGGTATCCTTTGCTGGCGGGGGTCTTGACATCCTACTCTGTCTTCTTGCGAGATCTCAGGGCCCTCTTGCGGGGTGGTTCTTCTCCTGCAGGAGGTGGGGGTCTGGTGGGCTGCTGTTGTGCGGGGGCCTCCTGTCCACTAGCGCCGGCGGAGGTGGTTGGCTGTTCTTGGTCCAGGCTAGTGGCAGGGGCCCTTTGTTGTTGTTGTTGAGTGTCCGTCCTGGTGTTGATGAGTTCCTGCAGCAGCCCTACCATGGTAACCAGGGTGGAGGTGAGGGCTCTGATGTCCTCCCTGTACCCCCGATAGTGTTCCTCCTGCAGTACCTGGATCTCCTGCAACCTGGCCAGTACCGTCGCCATCGTCTCCTGGGAGCGGTTGTATGCTCCCATGATGGTGGTGAGGGCCTCGTGGAGAGTGGGTTCCCTGGGCCCGTCCCCCCCCTGTCGCACAGCTGCCCTCCCAGTTCCCCTGTTTCCCTGGGCCTCTGCCCCCTGGCCGGTGTGCCCACTACCACTGCCTCCAGGTCCCTGTTGTTGTTGGGGTGGTGGGTTATCCTGGGTGCCCTGAAGTGGTAGACACACCGCTGATTGACGCGCCCTGGAGACAGAGGCATGGGCCCGCTGGGTGGGAGCTGTGCTGGTGTTCCCAGAGGGGTTTGGGTCTGTAGTGGCCTGTGGCTGTCTGAGGGGAACCGACTGTCCAGAGGTCCCCGATGGTCCGGGCTGGTCATCAGTGTCCAGGTCGACAGAGCTGCTGTCATCGCTGACGGCCTCTTGGGTGGGGGGTGTGGAGAATTCTGGGCCCTCCGTGGCGGTGTGTTGGCGGTCGGGTCCTGCAGGGGTATAGAGGTATGGTTATAGTTTCAATGTGTGCCATATGGGTGTATCTGTGGGTTCCCGTGTCCCCAAGTGCTGGCATTCGTGTGTGGGGGCTTTGGTGAGGGTGGCTTGTGGGGGGGATGTGTATATGCATTGGGCATGCTTTGGTGATGGGTGTCCATGCTTAGTGGACGCATGCAGGCCTAGGTTTTGGGATGTGTGGGTTGTGATGGTGAGACATTGGCAGGGAATAGGTGTGCTGGGGGTGGGGGTGAGGATGGTGGTGGGGGTGAGGATGGTGGTGGGGGTGAGGGTGGGGGTGAGGATGGGGGTGGGGGTGAGGGTGGGGTTCGAGGATGGGGGTGAGGGTTGGGGTATGATTTGGCATGCAGGTGGGGGGGAAGCTGTATTGGAGCTTCAACTTACCAGAATCCATTCCTCCGCCGACTCCTGCGAGGCCGTCAGGATGTAGGATGTTCAAGACTTCCTCCTCCCATGTTGTAAATTGTGGGGGTTGAGGTGGGGGTCCTCCGCCAGTCTTCTGCACGGCGATGGTGTGCCTGGATACCATGGAACGCACCTTCCCCCGTAGGTCGTTCCATCGCTTCCTGATGTCTTCCCGATTTCTGGGGTGCTGTCCCACAGCGTTGACCCTGTCGACAATCCTCTGCCATAGCTCCGTCCTCCGGGCAATGCTGGTGTATTGGACCTGTGTGCCGAAGAGCTGGGGCTCTACCCGAACGATTTCCTCCACCATGACCCTGAGTTCTTCGTCTGAGAAGCGGGGCTGTCTTTGGGGTGCCATGGAGTGGTGTGTATGATGTGTGGGGTGGAGTATGTGTAGTTAAGTGTGTTGAGTGTGGTGGTGTGTGTTGTTTTGTGTGTGGATATTGTGTGGGTGATGGTGTGGTGTGCCTCTGTGTGATGGTGTTCTGTGATCGCTGCTGTGTCTCTCAGTGCTTCTTTTTGGATTTTGGTCGAAGGGGTTTGTGGGTGATGTGGGTGTGTGTTTTATATTGTATTGTGTGTGTGGGAGTGGTGTGTGTATGTGTATCAGGTGTGTGGAATTCAAATCGTCCAATGTGGCTGAGTTTTGTTCGTTTGTGTGTATTCTGACCGCGGCGGTGTGTACCGCCAATGGAAAACCGCGTTTGAAAGACCGCCGCGTGGATTCGTGGGTCGCAATGGCATGGGCATATTTCTGTTGGCGTGACAGTGGAGGTTTGGTCACCTCCACTTTTCCGCCGACCGCTGGTCTGGCGGTCTGTTGTGGCTGTCGGATTTTCGGAGGTTTGGCTGCTGCGGGTCAGAATGACCGTGGCGGATTACCGCGACCGCGGCGGAATTATGGAGGATTTCTGACCGGCGGTAGGCGCCTTTTACCGCCGAGGTCAGAATGACCACCAAAGTGTCTCGACACTCATTGGCAGAAATGAAAAACATTTATGTTTTCTTCTTAACAATAATAATATTAAATCATTGTAAAAACAACTATTAAATAGTTGTATGTTAGAAGCTCAGTGGGGAAAATATTACGAAGAAAAATACTCACCCAAAGGTGAGCGCACAGCTTCTTTTCTTCCTTTAGGGTCCAAGGAAGCCCAACCATGACACTGCCCATGTGTTACATTGTAATATTTGTGCGTGTCACTATGCATTGTAATCTGAAAGGAAGAGACATCTTGTGCTGTGCTGCATTCACGCATGAGGCAGTAGTGTGACAGGGCGGACTCTTTAAAGCTGGACTGTGAGGTAGGATCTGCTGTGCAGGTGTACAAGGAATACGTGCAGGAAATGACATAAGGCAAACTGTGTTTTACTAGTAAAAATCATAAACTGTTTTCATTGAATCAGGGTTTTATATATCCACATGTAAATCGACGCCAGAGTAAGGTGTTTTGGGAAAAACATGCGCGGGTCCCAGTTCGGAACTATTGTGTAAGTGCCCAGGTCATGACTGAGGCACGCCAAAAGTATTGGGCTAGCAGGGGGGTTGCAGGACAAGATTAAGATGAAAAAGATGAATAGGGTTATCATATGACTCAAAGGGGGTCATTCTGACCCTGACGGGCGGCGGAGGCCGCCCGCCAGAGTTCCCCCCTCCAGAACACCGCTCCGCGGTCATAAGACCGCTGCGGTGATTCTGGCTTTTGCACTGGGCTGGCGGGCGGCCGCCAAAAGGCCGCCCGCCAGCCCAGTGCAAAAGGGCCTTCCCACGAGGACGCCGGCTCAGAATTGAGCCGGCGGAGTGGGAAGGTGCGACGGGTGCAGTGGCACCCGTCGCGTATTTCAGTGTCTGCAATGCAGACACTAAAATACAATGTGGGGCCCTCTTACAGGGGCCCCTGCAGTGCCCATGCCATTGGCATGGGCACTGCAGGGGCCCCCAGGGGCCCCGCGGCACCCCCTACCGCCATCCTGTTCCTGGCGGGAGACCCGCCAGGAACAGGATGGCGGTAGGGGGTGTCAGAATCCCCATGGCGGCGGAGCGCGCTCCGCCGCCATGGAGGATTCTCAAGGGCAGCGGAAAACCGGCGGGAGACCGCCGGTTTTCCAAATCTGACCGCGGCCAAAGCGCCGCGGTCAGAATGCCCTGTGGGGCACCGCCGGCCTGTCGGCGGTGCTCCCGCCGACCCTGGCCCCGGCGGTCTCAGACCGCCGGGGTCAGAATCAGGGCCAAAGTCATGACGACAAGTAACTATAACTTGCGCCCGAAGGTAACTTGCACCCCACATAGTTTTTTCGTCAACAATTTTACTGCAAATATTACATTGATATACGATGTTATCAAAGATGGCATGAGTGTTGTAATTTGTGGGGTAATTAGCAGTGCATGGCGAGGGCACGATTTATAGTTACCTTAGGGCAGTGGTTCCCAACCTTTTGACTCCTGAGGACCCCCAATGAACCATTACTGGAAGCTGGGGACCCCCAGCAATTTGTACGATTTAATTTTCAAACATTAAAACAGTAATTCGCAAAAAATATAACAAGTACACACCAAACAAATACTCAAATTACTAAAGATAAAATTCTTTTATATTGAAAAATATGCAAAAATCAAAACATTTTATTGGGAAGGGTGGCGCTGCATCTCGGTAATTACCTTTTCAATGTTTGGTTTTATTTAGGAAAGGTGAATCCTCAGGTCAGATTCTACATTTCCGGAGCAATTTTTGTTTTTATTTTTTAGGTATGCAAGATCTGAGAAATCTTTTTCACATAAATAAGTGAAGTGGAAAAAAAAGTAAACCATAAGGGCCTCTCATCTCTCCCTAGCCTCTCTGTCACATGTACTTCATTTGTTTTATAGCACCTCTCATACCACTGAAGGGTGTCAGGGCACTTTACAGGGGATTACAAGGTGTAGGATTCACATGTCATCCATAGTGGTAGGCATTTTCAAAGAGTGCTTGGTCCGGAGAAGCACAAATTTAGGATTCAGAACACAGCACAGTGATTAGCAATGACGTTAGCACAGTGCTTAATTTGTAAATAAAAACATGCCGGTGCCCAAAGCCCTCCTCTTAAACACGTGGCAGCTACAATTAAATGTGGGTACACGGAATACTGAGGCAGAATAATACTAAACCATCTTGGGCCTCTTCAATCCATATAAAGCCACTCCCTGCCACTTCAGCTCACTCTAGCAGCTTTCTACTTTCTACCTTTGTGATGCTTTTTCGTTTTTCCCTCCCCCGTCTTTCCCATATGTGTCTTTTGCTCACAGCAAATGCTTGAGGCAGAAGAATAAGCCCCGGCCCTCCAAAATAAGTGCTGGTGCTCAGCACCGGAAACAACAAGCACAAATTAAGCACTGCATTAGCAATAAGAATGTTTTTCTACACAAGCAAACCTTTTTTAGCAGCATAAGGAAAATGAAAGACTAGGAAAAAAACAACTTTCTAATTTGTGCCATGCAGTTTGCATGCAGCTCTTTAATGGGAGTTCACAGCTCACTGTGCTAGATTACGATTATGAACTGCATAGTAACAAAAGAATCTCTGTGACAAAAGCAGTAACCCACTGTGCCATGCACATAAAATACTGTTTTTTGCATGATCCACATTCTTTGCAGGAGGCATATTAACTATCTGCGCTATCTGCGCTACCTAAAAACTGCCACTGCACAAAACTCCCATTTGTCTCCAGCAGATACATTAATCACTTGAGTTAGCTTGACGCTTTTATTTTTGCAGTACAAGTAGCTTTGCAGTGCGTTTAAAACTGCTCAACAAAGGGAGTAATAAATATGAAAACACGCATGCACGTGTTTGTCAGAGGCCCCAGCTGGAGAAGTGCCTTCCTCCCAGCCCAGGGCTGTGGATCCCCTGGGAATGTGTCACGGACCCCTGGGGGTCCGCGGACCACAGGTTAGGAACCACTGCCTTAGGGCACGAGTTATAGTTACTTGACATAACTCTAAATATGACATGTGACTTTCTATGGTTTTGTACGTTTACAATGTGAGCCTAGGTCTGTGAGTGAGTACATGAGAGTCTGAGTGGGTCTGTGAGTGGCTGCGTTAGGGTCTGAGTGGGTACATAAATATTTAAGTGAGGGAATTAATTAATATAACTAACTCGCTGAATGTTTTTGGTTGTCCCCGATATTCGCAAATTCATCGCAATATTACATGGGGACCACGCTGAGCGCTGCAACGTATTTGCAAATATCGCAGAGCATGAAAAATAAAAATTAAGGGCGTCATGGGAGTCCTAAAGACCGCTACATCACATCACTGGGGTAAGGGTATGGCCACCCTGACCCCTTATGCCACTTTTTATTTTATTTTTCACCCCTGGGGACCATGTCCTACTACTCAAAATGGTGGGCGCAACTTTCTGGTCAGGTTGCAGTCAGCCAATCACAGCATTCCTGGTGCAACCTGCATTCGCGAATACGTCGCTATCAGCGTAATCAATTCGCGGCCACGGATATACAAATTTATTTCCACTTTAATTTCTCTGAAGCTGCTGAACGGATTTACATCAAATATATAAAAGCATAACCTGCATACTGAAGCCTACGTTTCTGCAAAAGTTCGTGTAATTCTGTCTAGCGACTCAGCCGTAGCCTTGTTTAACATTCCTATGGAAATTAACATGGGAAACACACTTTTTTTAATCCCTCCCTTTTTCTTGGCCCCCACTTAATGGATCACCCTAAAACTTCCCATGCACAACAAGAATCACCGGCCCACTTTTTTGGGGGAAATTTTGTGACGATTCGTCAAATGGTGCCAAAGATATAGGCAAGTCAAAAAATGAATTTTCTGTAAAAACCTGGTTCTAACTATAACTACTTACTGGCATAGGGTAGTGGTAAATGGTGATAAGGGTAATTTTAGTAATTTAAATTTTGGGTGGGTAGTGTTAAAGGCTGTACCATGTGTGGTAAAGGCATGCAAGGTAAAGGCTTGTGTTGAATTCTACTACAGCCCTTAAAATGTAGTCATGCTACAAGTGAGTTATGAAGTGCCCTGTCAGCATTGTGTGAAACTTTGTGGGGAATCAAAGGCGATGCAGTAGCAGAGCTCTCAAGTTTCCCAGTTCCATGAATAACTACCTTATTCAGTCCAGGATTTTTACTCACATTATGAGATTTGTAATCCTTTTTATCCCATTATAAGATTAGGACTGAGGCCCTAATTATGACCCTGGCAGTCACCAGACCACCAGGGTCATGGTTGGACTGCTGCAAAAGTGGCGGTCCAGCCGTGAAAATTAGACTGTGGGGAAAGCGCCACTGTTGGACTGCTGGGTCTGAGCCTGGTGGTCTTGGCGGTTGTAATCCTCCAGGGCAGCGCTGCTTGCAATCCTCCAGGGCAGCGATTACAAGTCCCCTTTCCGCCAGCCTTTGCATGGCCTCGCCGTGCAAAGGCTGGCGGAAAGGAGGTGCTGGGGCCCCATGGGGGCCCCTGCACTGCTCATGCACTTGGCATGGGCAGTGCAGGGTCCCCATGGATAGCCCGTCGTGCTTTCCACTGCCGGAATTACAGGCAGTGTAAAGCGCGATGGGTGCTGCTGCACTCGCCACATTGGTGCCGGCTCGATTACAAGCCAGTGTCAGTGTTAAGGCCCTCTTCACCGAAGGGCCGGCGGTGAACTCTTAGCAGGGCGGGGGTGTTCAGGCTGCATAGGCGGACTGATGGTGGGACAAGTTTGGCAGGCGGCCTCTGCCGCCCGCCAAACTTATAATGGGGGCCTATGTTTTCTATGGACATCAATGAGAGGATTAGCAGAAGTAGCAACTGCTTCTTCTGGTTTGCCCAATTCCTACCTTCCTGCCTTTGTCTAAGAGCTAATGAAGGCAGTGGTGAAGAAAGAAAGAAATTGATAAATTTTCTGCAGATTCACTCCTTGCCCTTTCTATAACACTTCAACCCTTGAACCCCAAATAAGAGGCGATTCAGAAGCTAAAAGTCTAAGAACCCTGTGATGCCATTGTGATGCCATTGGGTGCTAGATGATGAGTGATCTCAATCCTTCTTCTGCTGACATATTGATAACTCAATATCTGAATGCCAAGACAATCAAATTCTGGACTGAATGGGCTACTCATGCTTATAACTGGTAACCTGAGGGCTCAGTGTAGGTCAGTATTTGGCTGCCATGCTAGGCCTTGATCAAGCTTAATCCAGGACCAGGTGCAGTCACTGTTTACTGGGCAGTACTCAGATGAGCAGAATGCAGAAGTGAAGAAAGTTGCTACCAAAATGATGGGAAAACATGTGAATTAGCATTTTGCTAACTGGCTTTATCAATTATGGCATATTGTGTGATTTTATATGTTATGCATCAACTTACCACCTTTTCTTAAATTCATCATTGAGCAGGTGAACCTTCAACTTTACTGGTGTGGGTTAGGCTTGCTTTGGTCCAGTATTGTGCATCACAATTACCTAGCAAGAACAGCAAGAACCATGTGCAAAGTTATACCTGAAAATCCATGATGGCAGCTGTCTCTCCTGTCATGTGAGAGCCATGGGCCTAATGGGAAACACAGTTCAATTGTGTTGCTGTGCTAGCACCAACACTGTGTAATGACTGCCAGCCTTTCCTTGTCTGACAGGCACTCAGTGCAGATGCACTACTCCCTGGTTCCTAGTGGGCTTTCTGCCCCCCCCAGATTTTTCCCCAGAAAGACTGTGCACATTTTTTTTTTGGGGGGGGGGACCATTGCCAAACACATTCTTGATAGCCCCCACGCCAACTCTGGTGAAAACAAATACCACCTGGTTCCTAGTGGGCCTTCTGCCGCCTCACGCCTGGTGGGGCAGGTCATGAGCTATTGCCCCCATCTGTCCTGAAGGGGGGGCAGAAAGACTCTGCTAATTTTTGGGGGAGGGATGGGGGCATTGTCAAGCCCCTACCCCTACTCTGGCTAAATAAAAATACTCCCTAGTGCCTAGTGGGCTTTCTGACCCCCTCTTCCTAGGTGGCAGATCAGGGCTATTGCCCCCATCTGTCCCCAAGGGGGGGAGGGGACAGAAAGATTGCTAATTTTTTTGGGGGGCTGGGGGCATTGCCAAGCCCATTTTGTGCTGTCCCCGCCCCTACTGTGGCTAAAAAACAATCTCCCTGGGGCCTGGTGGGCAGAAAGACTGATTTGGCCAAAAAATGTTGGGGATGAAGGGGGGAAAGCCCTTGCCTAGGGGCATCTCTCCCTCCCCGGTGTCTAGTGGGTAGATTCCTGCTTGGGATCATCCTCCTGTGGCGATCCCCAAGCAGGGATCCACTAGGGAAGGGTACAACTGGAAAGGGCTGAGATAGACCCCAGAGCACAGAGGAAGAGAAAGTGAAATGAGCCAATCGGTGTGGTCTTCGTCATTGAAGTGAAAAATAAAAACAGCCTTGGGAACAGGGAAAGAGCTCCCAAGGCTGTTTTTAGAAAAAACAAATCATTTGGGATTGGGTGGTCGTGTTATGAGGATGGAACGGTTTCATCCTTAGCACACGAGCGGTGGTGCTGAAGATGGAACCATTCCATCCTCAGCACCGAAAGGGTTAATAATAGAAATTCTATGGAGAGAGGAGCAATATTTTTGTAAACCACAGTTAGGCAACAATGTTTATGTCAGATGGCTAAAGACTTACTAAATGCTAAAAAAAAAAAGGTATTGTAACATTGTTTCCAGTTTATCCCACTTTTAGGGGAATGAGTGGGAACCGAAGCATTCCAGCGAGAAAAAAGGGTTTTAGGAAGCTTATGAAAATTACATAACCACAACACACTGTCTAATTATGAGTTCTCTGGATTAGCACCTTCTAAGTGTGAGTTTCTGGAGGTAACATTATCTGGGGTCCTCTTAACTCCAGAATACAGAGTTAACAGATATTTAGTGGAATTTTGAAGTTCCACCAAGAAATGGAAAAGGGATGAAAAATGGATCCGTAATTCACTGTCTGATTAACTCAGTAATTTCCAATTCCCACCATTTTCAAGAGTTTTTTTAACTTTTTTGAACAAAGGTTCAAGTGAATCGAGATACGTCTGCAATGTTACTTCCAACCTCCTAATTTATAATGGGGCCTTTAGCAGAGTTACCAGTACAGTCGTTAATACAGGGACACTTATAACAAGGCTCTTTGTGTGTGTATTTAAACTTTTCTCAGTATTTCTTTTACCCCATGTGCACAAACAGATTTACCTCTTCAAAAAAAGTTTGCAATTTCGGTGAAAAGATTCACCAAAACCCACCAGACTTCAAGGGGTTAGAGGCAAAGGCATTCCTCCATAAAAGCAGCATGCCCCTATTGGAGAGAAAAAGAAAACATGGTAAATGCACCAGTGTATCATTCCTCAGTACTAAGAACTTCCTGGGGTCCTGCTGATGAGCTTAAGTGTAAATTAACTGGTGGAGTATTACTTGTGGAGAGTTCCATGAATGGCCATGGGGATTTTTGGAAGTCCCTAAAAAGTTGGACAGCTACTCAAGTCTTTGCAGTAAAGTAATGATGAGTAGATTTCAGAATTTACAAATATTTTGTATATAAGCATCTAGATAATTATCTACTGAGAGTGTGAAAGGTTCCCCAGAAAAGGCACAAACACATGGCAAGAACATGGAATAATCTTCCAATGTGAGAAAACACTATGCATGAAAGCTCAAGAAGATTTTAGTGAATGGCGCTTCTGTGAGTCGGCTGAGCTGGCTTGATGTACTACCCAAAAAAATGTGAACTAAATCACAGCTACCAGCTATTGTGACCTAAATAACAGCTATTGATGTGCAAAAATAGTGTAACCTAAAATGCAGCTACCAAATTATTGTGTAGTTAAGTTTATTAAGGTAGGTGTAGATTTACTGCACCTAACTCCTCACCTAAGCACCTTGATACAGCTCCACCTGATTACAAGCACCCCAAACTTCCCTCATCTGGATTTTCCGGGTGTGCACACACCCAGATATTCAAAGAGCAGGGGCTGTGGGCACAAGCTCAGAAGCTGGCTCCTGTGGCACGGGGAAAGCATGGAATGCTTTACTCTTCTTGCCCACAACGTCTTTTCAATCAACTCACTCTGAATGGGGAATCTGCATGTGGAAAATAGTAAGTCTGAGTCCACTTGCTATTCCCTATAACATGGACTAAAAACTTCTAACTGCTACTGTGAATTATCCTCTGGAATCAGTCATTCCAGACCCAGTCATTTCGGCAATACTGCACTTTTCAACGTGTAAACCGGCTACAAAATTAGACTGTGGGGAAAGCGCCACTGTTGGACTGCTGGGTCTGAGCCTGGTGGTCTTGGCGGTTGTAATCCTCCAGGGCAGCGCTGCTTGCAATCCTCCAGGGCAGCGATTACAAGTCCCCTTTCCGCCAGCCTTTGCATGGCCTCGCCGTGCAAAGGCTGGCGGAAAGGAGGTGCTGGGGCCCCATGGGGGCCCCTGCACTGCTCATGCACTTGGCATGGGCAGTGCAGGGTCCCCATGGATAGCCCGTCGTGCTTTCCACTGCCGGAATTACAGGCAGTGTAAAGCGCGATGGGTGCTGCTGCACTCGCCACATTGGTGCCGGCTCGATTACAAGCCAGTGTCAGTGTTAAGGCCCTCTTCACCGAAGGGCCGGCGGTGAACTCTTAGCAGGGCGGGGGTGTTCAGGCTGCATAGGCGGACTGATGGTGGGACAAGTTTGGCAGGCGGCCTCTGCCGCCCGCCAAACTTATAATGGGGGCCTATGTTTTCTATGGACATCAATGAGAGGATTAGCAGAAGTAGCAACTGCTTCTTCTGGTTTGCCCAATTCCTACCTTCCTGCCTTTGTCTAAGAGCTAATGAAGGCAGTGGTGAAGAAAGAAAGAAATTGATTAATTTTCTGCAGATTCACTCCTTGCCCTTTCTATAACACTTCAACCCTTGAACCCCAAATAAGAGGCGATTCAGAAGCTAAAAGTCTAAGAACCCTGTGATGCCATTGTGATGCCATTGGGTGCTAGATGATGAGTGATCTCAATCCTTCTTCTGCTGACATATTGATAACTCAATATCTGAATGCCAAGACAATCAAATTCTGGACTGAATGGGCTACTCATGCTTATAACTGGTAACCTGAGGGCTCAGTGTAGGTCAGTATTTGGCTGCATTGCTAGGCCTTGATCAAGCTTAATCCAGGACCAGGTGCAGTCACTGTTTACTGGGCAGTACTGAGATGAGCAGAATGCAGAAGTGAAGAAAGTTGCTACCAAAATGATGGGAAAACATGTGAATTAGCATTTTGCTAACTGGCTTTATCAATTATGGCATATTGTGTGATTTTATATGTTATGCATCAACTTACCACCTTTTCTTAAATTCATCATTGAGCAGGTGAACCTTCAACTTTACTGGTGTGGGTTAGGCTTGCTTTGGTCCAGTATTGTGCATCACAATTACCTAGCAAGAACAGCAAGAACCATGTGCAAAGTTATACCTGAAAATCCATGATGGCAGCTGTCTCTCCTGTCATGTGAGAGCCATGGGCCTAATGGGAAACACAGTTCAATTGTGTTGCTGTGCTAGCACCAACACTGTGTAATGACTGCCAGCCTTTCCTTGTCTGACAGGCACTCAGTGCAGATGCACTACTCCCTGGTTCCTAGTGGGCTTTCTGCCCCCCCCAGATTTTTCCCCAGAAAGACTGTGCAAATTTTTTTTTTTGGGGGGGGGACCATTGCCAAACACATTCTTGATAGCCCCCACGCCAACTCTGGTGAAAACAAATACCACCTGGTTCCTAGTGGGCCTTCTGCCGCCTCACGCCTGGTGGGGCAGGTCATGAGCTATTGCCCCCATCTGTCCTGAAGGGGGGGCAGAAAGACTCTGCTAATTTTTGGGGGAGGGATGGGGGCATTGTCAAGCCCCTACCCCTACTCTGGCTAAATAAAAATACTCCCTAGTGCCTAGTGGGCTTTCTGACCCCCTCTTCCTAGGTGGCAGATCAGGGCTATTGCCCCCATCTGTCCCCAAGGGGGGGAGGGGACAGAAAGACTGCTAATTTTTTGGGGGGGCTGGGGGCATTGCCAAGCCCATTTTGTGCTGTCCCCGCCCCTACTGTGGCTAAAAAACAATCTCCCTGGGGCCTGGTGGGCAGAAAGACTGATTTGGCCAAAAAATGTTGGGGATGAAGGGGGGAAAGCCCTTGCCTAGGGGCATCTCTCCCTCCCCGGTGTCTAGTGGGTAGATTCCTGCTTGGGATCATCCTCCTGTGGCGATCCCCAAGCAGGGATCCACTAGGGAAGGGTACAACTGGAAAGGGCTGAGATAGACCCCAGAGCACAGAGGAAGAGAAAGTGAAATGAGCCAATCGGTGTGGTCTTCGTCATTGAAGTGAAAAATAAAAACAGCCTTGGGAACAGGGAAAGAGCTCCCAAGGCTGTTTTTAGAAAAAACAAATCATTTGGGATTGGGTGGTCGTGTTATGAGGATGGAACGGTTTCATCCTTAGCACACGAGCGGTGGTGCTGAAGATGGAACCATTCCATCCTCAGCACCGAAAGGGTTAATAATAGAAATTCTATGGAGAGAGGAGCAATATTTTTGTAAACCACAGTTAGGCAACAATGTTTATGTCAGATGGCTAAAGACTTACTAAATGCTAAAAAAAAAAAAAGGTATTGTAACATTGTTTCCAGTTTATCCCACTTTTAGGGGAATGAGTGGGAACCGAAGCATTCCAGTGAGAAAAAAGGGTTTTAGGAAACTTATGAAAATTACATAACCACAACACACTGTCTAATTATGAGTTCTCTGGATTAGCACCTTCTAAGTGTGAGTTTCTGGAGGTAACATTATCTGGGGTCCTCTTAACTCCAGAATACAGAGTTAACAGATATTTAGTGGAATTTTGAAGTTCCACCAAGAAATGGAAAAG
Organism: Pleurodeles waltl; assembly: GCF_031143425.1. Lineage (NCBI taxonomy): Eukaryota > Metazoa > Chordata > Amphibia > Caudata > Salamandridae > Pleurodeles > Pleurodeles waltl. The sequence continues at coordinate 995,396,026 of NC_090446.1, forward strand.
GGATGAAAAATGGATCCGTAATTCACTGTCTGATTAACTCAGTAATTTCCAATTCCCACCATTTTCAAGAGTTTTTTTTACTTTTTTGAACAAAGGTTCAAGTGAATCGAGATACGTCTGCAATGTTACTTCCAACCTCCTAATTTATAATGGGGCCTTTAGCAGAGTTACCAGTACAGTCGTTAATACAGGGACACTTATAACAAGGCTCTTTGTGTGTGTATTTAAACTTTTCTCAGTATTTCTTTTACCCCATGTGCACAAACAGATTTACCTCTTCAAAAAAAGTTTGCAATTTCGGTGAAAAGATTCACAAAAACCCACCAGACTTCAAGGGGTTAGAGGCAAAGGCATTCCTCCATAAAAGCAGCATGCCCCTATTGGAGAGAAAAAGAAAACATGGTAAATGCACCAGTGTATCATTCCTCAGTACTAAGAACTTCCTGGGGTCCTGCTGATGAGCTTAAGTGTAAATTAACTGGTGGAGTATTACTTGTGGAGAGTTCCATGAATGGCCATGGGGATTTTTGGAAGTCCCTAAAAAGTTGGACAGCTACTCAAGTCTTTGCAGTAAAGTAATGATGAGTAGATTTCAGAATTTACAAATATTTTGTATATAAGCACCTAGATAATTATCTACTGAGAGTGTGAAAGGTTCCCCAGAAAAGGCACAAACACATGGCAAGAACATGGAATAATCTTCCAATGTGAGAAAACACTATGCATGAAAGCTCAAGAAGATTTTAGTGAATGGCGCTTCTGTGAGTCGGCTGAGCTGGCTTGATGTACTACCCAAAAAAATGTGAACTAAATCACAGCTACCAGCTATTGTGACCTAAATAACAGCTATTGATGTGCAAAAATAGTGTAACCTAAAATACAGCTACCAAATTATTGTGTAGTTAAGTTTATTAAGGTAGGTGTAGATTTACTGCACCTAACTCCTCACCTAAGCACCTTGATACAGCTCCACCTGATTACAAGCACCCCAAACTTCCCTCATCTGGATTTTCCGGGTGTGCACACACCCAGATATTCAAAGAGCAGGGGCTGTGGGCACAAGCTCAGAAGCTGGCTCCTGTGGCACGGGGGAAAGCATGGAATGCTTTACTCTTCTTGCCCACAACGTCTTTTCAATCAACTCACTCTGAATGGGGAATCTGCATGTGGAAAATAGTAAGTCTGAGTCCACTTGCTATTCCCTATAACATGGACTAAAAACTTCTAACTGCTACTGTGAATTATCCTCTGGAATCAGTCATTCCAGACCCAGTCATTTCGGCAATACTGCACTTTTCAACGTGTAAACCGGCTACAAGGGAAAACTCTAAATTCAGAATAAATAACCAACCTGATACCATGCTGTAACAATATTTCCCCCAGGCATCTTTTTGTGCCTGATGTTTCCCCCTTTACTTAGAATAAGGAAGTGCTAAATTTGAGCTGGTTGTTTCTACTGGTGGGCTACCGGCACTCATTTTTGGGGACCAGCACTTATGTCTGATTTATTTATTGGTGGTCGACTACTACCACTCAAAACTACCATTCCCAAGATACGTTGTGCAGTTGACTAAAATGTCAGTGTGTCTCAAGGTGCCACTCATGACGTGGGACCAATAAGCTTCTATGTCTGAACACCACTCTGCTGGGCGAATACTATGAACAAGTGTGTTAATTCACAGACTGCAGAGTGAATGCCTCCTGTGAATTATCTAGATGTATTACTTTCCTGTATTCTGCTTTTGCTACCCCACTCCATCAAAGCCCCATTGCTCAATTTACCTCTTGCCAGTGTCCCTAAGCACTGTGCCCCAATCACCATTTGCCTACCTTACCTGCACCTCTCTCTGGGGCCTAGATACCACCTACTTGATGTCATTCCCTGTTTGCTGCTGCCTGTTCCCTGCTGCTGTGGAGTCAGGTTGGAAATACTAAGCAAGCCCAACTTCCCTTAAAAAGAAGCCTAAAGCTAGCAAAAAGGCCTTCCATAGGTAGCCCAAAAACGGCCCCACCCTCAAAATTCATACTCATTATTATTTGCAGACAGCCAAATACTCCTAGGCTGCAGTGTAAAATATCTGTGTGCCATATCTTGAAACTTCCGAAATAGCAGTTTGATTCCCACATTACGTCCCTGAATATTAAAATACAAATGTTTTTCTTTAAAATTAATTGTAGTGTTTTATGCATCTGTAATTTATTGATGTGCTTACCTTTTTTACAAACCATTGATCATTATTATATGTGCTTACATTCACATGCCTCAGACATGTTACAAGATGGCCACCACCCTACCATTGCTTGTTGGCTCTGTTTTCTTAATGGCAAGCTAAACAAAGACCTCCTTCACACTATTTATCCATCCACCAATCAACTTGTACATCATCTCTAATATTTAGTCTGTGGCCAGCTAAATAGGAAGGATTATGTACTTTTTTGCTAGCCACCAGGTAAATAACAGAGATTATGTACTTTTTGGGCGGCGGCTGGGTAAGTAGCCACTTCCTAAAAAATCAAGTGAGTCTTTGCATTTGGCATTTAAGCAAGTGCATGCATTTACACTTCTTTCAGAGAGCAGGCACCCTGGTAAGGAAGCCTGTTTCCTCTTTAGCTTTCTGTCCCCTTATCCGCTTCATAGCACAGGAGACCCACAAACCTTCTCCTACCTGCCTTTTACTTTCACCCAGAGGCATCTCATGTTGCGCATTAGCCATTGAGGGTTGTTTTTTAACAAGAAGTATAGAAATTATTTCTTTAAAATTTGATGCATGGGCATGCTTGTCCCCGCAGTTCCTGCCCACTTTGACCTCTGTCTAGAAGACCTTTAAGGTGAGTCGAGGGGTATGATGGCAAGTAGGAGACCAGTCGGGTCACATTTAGAACCCAGAGTTCTGATATTCTGGAACTCCAGGGTTTTATAGTAGTGTCCCAGGGGAAACAGGAAAAGACAAAGAGCCATGATTAGGGTTGAAGGGGTGGTCTGGAGGTGGGGTGCTATATGGGGCAAATTGTTTGCGTACAAATGGTCACAGATAACTTACTTGGAGGGGTGCCCTGAGGAAGGTGAGGGGATATTGGGGCTCATTTTTTAAAGAGCATTGAGGCCATGGGTTTGAGTGACCACTGCACCCAAATTATAGCTGTACTATTAGCAACGATGGGTGGGGCCCATTTTTATTGCTTTCACTAGAGCCCAGGTCACCTTTGCTGTGCTAGGAACATGGGCCAAGCAACAGGGGGGTAATGTGGGGCTTTCTCCTGTTTTTTTGTTTTGCTTTCTCCTACAAAAAGGAGCAGATAGTCTGGTTTGGACCTCAAGACTAGGAAAAATTACCCAGTAAAAAGAGCAGAGGCTACAGCCTGCTACGCAAGGCTGTAGGTATCATTGATTCTGTAGGTGCCTTGACACTATCCCTCAGGGGTGTGAGGGGAAACTAAACCACAATTATGGATGTTTTACTATCCTTCTTTGCTTGCCTGAGGGTCCAGCGCATCTTTGCTATGTCAGGGTTGTTTTGGGCCCTGGAATACTGATGCAAAGAGGGAATAATGGAGCAGAGGAGACATCTCAGCTGGTGTCAGAGATAGCATGGCGGAGGAGGATTAAGCAAGCAGGGGGTCATTGTTTTTAACAAATGGCAGAAGAGACTGACCAATTTGCAAACCAATAACAAACAATAGTGAATGAGCACAGGGTCTCATTTTCCATGCTAGCATTAGGACAGAGGACACCCTTGCCACAGAGGATGCAAGACTTGGGAGTTCATTTTTTTCTGAATGGGAGAGAGAGTCTGTTTCAAGATTGGAGTAATGGCCATGTGTGGTGGGGAAAGGATGAAAGAGAAAGAGGAGACAGCCTGCTACTTAGAGTTATAGCTATCATTAGTGCTGCATGTGCACTTGCAGTGGGGCCCAGGAGAGTAATAGGCTCACAACACCACAATCATGAGGAGTAGTGTTTTTGCGCCCATTTCTGTCTTTGTTCCATACATTTGCTTTTATAAATCTCACTTTTAGTGTGGATTCTGAACTACAGAAAAGGTTCTCCTGAAATGATCTCATAGGCCCCGCTCAGTTCTGCCTCCCCAATTCTTGCTATTGAATTTTGGAAGGGTATGGGGGCATCTACAAAACTTTTTTGCTTGGGTGGAGGGGGTGGGGTGTACTCAGTACAAAAAGTTTGAATATTTTTTCTTTGGAGCTACCCAATGCCTGCTATCACTTTGGCCAGCAGATGGCAGTGTTCTATCACTTTAACATACATGTTAGACTGAAACATCACCCTGATGCCTCCTTCATGCACAAAATGTAGAGATTGGTGTCGCTAATCGAAAAACGCTTTGGCTTTAAACATTCACTTATTTGTGCGCGTTATCAGTATTGGGTTCAACACTTCTTTTTTTGTCTTTTGTTTAGCTGCAGTCAAACACTGGGAGTTAAATACAGTGATAAGGTTTTGGTTTGTTTAGAACGTGCTCAATAGAACACGCACGGATAAGGAAACACGTTCCCTCCTGTATTCCGACTTCCAGCCTGTCGCCTCTCCCTCTCCATCTGCAACCTGACTCCCTGTGTTTAACTGTCTGGCAAAAATCTGAGGTAGATATGGGGGAGCAGCCACTACTCCCTCCAGACAAATATTTTAGAGCCGCCAAACAGGTGTCCTTGCCTCAGACTATTCCATCATCTTAAAGATTTAGGGGCATACTTACAAGAAAATTGCGCATCAGCGATGATGCACCACTTCTCTTGTGCCCACCTCTGCGCCTCCCTAACGTCACTATAGTAACTCTGTATTTACAAAATGGAGCATCATGGCCACGTTAGCACAATGGCATTAACATTTTTGACGCTATTGTGGTGCATTGGTTGACTAGCACCAAAAATGATGGTGCTAGTCCAGCAATGTGAGGGGAGGCTCATTTGGAAACAATGGGAGCGTCACTTTAAAACCTGCCTTGAGCAGTCTTTAAAAATGACAGGGAAAAATGGCACAATGAAATCTCATAAATTTCACTGCAACATTTTTCTAGGCCGCCTAATGGGGGCATAATGTTGCGCAAAGGGTTACAAGCATTGCACCACTTTGCTAATCTGGCGTAATCTGCAAAAAATTTATTTTAGGCCATTTCTGCCCCCCCTGGGGCCGGCTGAGCTAGAGGCCAAAATTCACAGGTAGGCACTTTGCAAAAAACACCTCTGTTTTTTTGTGAAAAAATGTGATGTGTCCACGTTGTGTTTTGGGCCATTTCTTTTTGTGTGCGCTAGGCCTACCCACACAAGTGAGGTACCATTTTTATCGGGAGACTTGGGGGAACGCTGGGTGGAAGGAAATTTGTGGATCGTCTCAGATTCCAGAACTTTCTGTCACCAAAATGTGAGGAAAATGTGTTTTTTTAGCCAAATTTTGAGGTTTGCAAAGGATTCTGGGTAACAGAACCTGGTCAGAGCCCCACAAGTCACCCCATCTTGGATTCCCCTAGGTCTCTAGTTTTCAAAAATGCACAGGTTTGGTAGGTTTCCCTAGGTGGCGGCTGAGCGAGAGGCCAAAATCTACAGGTAGGCACTTTGCAAAAAACACCTCTGTTTTCTTTAAAAAAATGTGATGGGTCCATGTTGTGTTTTGGGGCATTTCCTGTCACGGGCGCTAGGCCTACCCACACAAGTGAGGTATCATTTTTATCGGGAGACTTGGGGGAACGCTGGGTGGAAGGAAATTTGTGTCTCCTCTCAGATTCCAGAACTTTCTGTCACCGAAATGTGAGGAAAACGTGTTTTTTAGCCAAATTTTGAGGTTTGCAAAGGATTCTGGGTAACAGAACCTGGTCAGAGCCCCACAAGTCACCCCATCTTGGATTCCCCTAGGTCTCTAGTTTTCAAAAATGCACAGGTTTGGTAGGTTTTCCTAGGTGCCGGCTGAGCTAGAGGCCAAAATCTACAGGTAGGCACTTTGTAAAAAACAACTGTTTTCTTTAAAAAAAAAACGTGATGTGTCCACGTTGTGTTTTGGGGCATTTTCTGTCGCGGGCGCTAGGCCTACCCACACAAGTGAGGTATCATTGTTATCGGGAGACTTGGGGGAACATAGAATAGCAAAACAAGTGTTATTGCCCCTTGTCTTTCCCTACATTTTTCCTTCCAAATATAAGAGTGTGTAAAAAAGACGTCTATTTGAGAAATGCCCTGTAATTCACATGCTAGTATGGTCACCCCAGAGTTCAGAGATGTGCAAATAACCACTGCTCCTCAACACCTTATCTTGTCCCCATTTTGGAAATACAAAGGTTTTCTTGATAGCTATTTTTCACTCTTTATATTTCAGCAAATGAATTGCTGTATACCCGGTATAGAATGAAAACGCACTGCAGGGTGCAGCTCATTTATTGGCTCTGGGTACCTAGGGTTCTTGGTGAACCTACAAGCCCTATATATCCCCGCAACCAGAATAGTCCAGCAGACGTAACGGTATATTGCTTTAAAAAATCTGACATTGCAGGAAAAAGTTACAGAGTAAAACGTAGAGAAAAATTGCTGTTTTTTTAACCTCAATTTCAATATTTTTCTTTTTCAGTTGTTGTTTTCTGTAGTAAAACCTTGTAGGATCTACACAAATGACCCCTTGCTAATTTCAGAATTTTGTCTACTTTTCAGAAATGTTTAGGTTTCTGGGATCCACCATTGGTTTCATGCCCATTTCTGTCACTGACTGGAAGGAGGCTGAAAGCACAAAAAATTGTAAAAATGGGGTATGTCCCAGTAAAATGCCAGATTTGTGTTGAAAAATTCGGTTTTCTGATTCAAGTCTGCCTGTTCCTGAAAGCTGGGAAGCTGGTGATTTTAGCACCGCAAACACTTTGTTGATGCCATTTTCAGGGGGAAAAACACAAGCCTTCTTCTGCAGCCACTTTTTCCCATTTTTTTGAAAAAAACGAAATTTTCACTGTATTTTGGCTAATTTCTTGGCCTCCTTCAGGGGAAACCACAAAGTCTGGGTACCTCTAGAATCCCTAGGATGTTGGAAAAAAAGGACGCAAATTTGGCTTGGCTAGCTTATGTGGACACAAAGTTATGAGGGCCTAAGTGCGAACTGCCCCAAATAGCCAAAAAAAGGCCTGGCACAGGAGGGGGAAAAGGCCTGGCAGCGAAGGGGTTAAGCCCCGAGGTACGTGTGGTTGTGAACGCCTGTTTTTCCAGATACAAGTCTTTTGAATGATAGGTGCACAGCGCCGCTCCTCTCAGAATTAATGTACTGTAATCAATAACAGAAGCACACTAGACAAGAAATCTCTTAAGAGGTGCCATCAGTTTATTGTCTAAATCATGGGTACCAGCACAAATTTTCCAGGGTCTGTGGTGTGACCAGTGCCAACAGGGTGGTGGTTGGGATGGGAGGGTGCACAAAATGGCTGTAGGGGAAGTGAGGCATAAACAGCTGAAGGCTGAATTGTACATTCTAAAACAGATAACCTGGGATCAATCCCAGCTTCCCTACTTGACCAAACTGTGTGATCATAGGCAATCATTTTACTTCACTTTGCCTCCTTTGTCTTCATTATCACATATAGAAAGACCTCAAAATACATGACTTCAGAAAGTGCGCTGTACAAAACCTCCTCTTGTGTTTGATTTAATAAACTTTAATGCTGTCCATGTATAAAGGTAAACCCAGGCCAGGTTAAAAAAAAAAAAAACGTTTTAATGCACTGATATTCTCTGATGTACCAAAGTGAAACGCTTCTACGTGTTAATGAAATACGCTTTTTGAATTTTGAAGAGACTTTTTCATATATTTACGTGTTTGTTGCAAGATGTGTTTAACAAATTAAGGGGGCCCTCACGCTAAGTGGTGCAGGACACATTAGTTACTTCCTTCTTTTAACTTCAGTTAACCTGTGAATAAGTGCTTGCCCCTTAACATCTTTCTTAATGTTAGTGCTGAGTCCAGTAAACAGCAGACCAGTGCGTACTTTGAGTATCACTGGTCTAAATGTACTTTCTGGGTATTTACAAAGACTACACATAGTTTTTCACGACCGTTAGCTACATTTTATATAACTATTTCTTATATGGAAAATATTCATACAAAGAGTACTTTGGCCATGATTGGCACTACTTCAAATGGCTTGGGTCTAAGTTAAATTCCTAGTTTTAACCCTGAGATGGAGTGCCGCTCTTGGTACATCCCTCTCAGTCCCCTTTACTAGTGTTGTCAATGTCCTATCCAAGGCTCTACACGAGCATCCTTAGAGGAAATGTCTTATCCCCCAGCCACACTTCCACAGCTTCGACAGTAGTCATGTGCAGCATGCCCTACTTTCATCAGTTTTTGGCTGTCCGATGCCATCCTTGCACTTTCTTGAACAGGGCAGTTTCAATGTAGCATGCGTGTTCCCTTCACTGTGGCTTTTTACCATGACCTCCCATACTTTATTCTCATTCTGTCTGTTCAGCTGCGTAGCTACTAGCTCTTTGTACAGTACAACTGGCTGTATTTTATCTTAAACAGGTGGACAGAACAGTGGGCAGAAAATAGGCTCAGACACCAAAATAAAAGTGGCCTGTGTCGGCGAATTGTGTAGTGAAAACAAAAGAGGACCTCAATTATAAATCCATCAGCTCTAAACTCTTTATGACTTGCTGCCTGGGTGGATCCTGAGGGATGGGGACCACAGGTATTTGCTCTTGCAGCAGGCGAGTTTGTGTTAATATTAGGGACAGGCAGCAGTGAAATGAATTATGTTCCTCACCTATCAAGAAGATAAAAATATTGACACATCCCTGCTGTTCTACCTACAAAGTGCTATTGATCGATTAATGCTGCCTTTGGTGAGATAATGGCACCCACAATGCAGCCTTCCAGTTCTATCAATTATGCCCCCTCCTTCCCTCCTGTTTTAAAAATGTGATGGACAAGTTGATTTCAGCGCTTTGCGCCATGCAGCTCTCACCATGCTATTTTATGATTATTTAAATTGTACGTAATAGTTTAGAAACGGGTCTTCATTAACAACATGAGAAACATATTAGGAGCATTACACCAAGATATGCTGGATGTGCACAGATCATTAGGTGCCTTACCCCCCTCAGCAGGTGCCTTAACCCCTTAAGCCATCCTACAAGTAGATACACATATCCAGATGCACGCCAGAAACATACCTCATGGTCAACTTTACTGCTGTGGCCAACTGAAGGCAACTAGGGGGTGATAAGTTTGAAAACCCAGCGTTTTACAAAAAAGCACAACATAGTTGGGTGTTTGTAACTACTGATAACACTTCTACTAAACTTGTGCTAGCAAGTGGTAAATACAAATACAATTAAAGGAAAGCATGTCTACATTTATAATTAAGACAGTGTGCAGTAATGGGGCAAGCCACTTTCAGGTGGGCAGAACCTAGGCTCTGGATTTCACTTGCAGCACAAGCCATAACCCTGGCAAACATGACAACGTCCAGGACATATTTCGAAGGCTGAGAGGTGGCCAATCGGTACTGCAGTTCTGACAAGTGATTTGTTTCTATCTCCTGCAACGGTTAGTCTGGTTGACATCTGTCATTTTAGGTGCTAGAAAGCACGGGCGGAGCACGTGGATGGATGGCACAGGCCTCGCCTTCTTCCTTGCACACCTCATAGAATTCAACCAGCAACCATCTAAGTTAGTTAAAAAAAATTGCAACTCAGTAAGTAGGGTGGGGATTCAGAACAGTATTCATACCAACGTAATTTTGTAAAATGTTTCTTTGCACTGACTGCATATGGACTTAGCTGGCCGCTGGCTGTTCAACACAATATTTAAATGTACAGAATATAAAAACGAATTGCTTTCTCTATGCGATAGGCATTAAAAATGTCAGGCAGATGTTGCAGGACGGGGTGGAGGAGCTAACGAAACAATATGGCTTTGAGACGCGATGTGATAGCCTCGGGATGATTTGATTCTCACAAAAATGAGGTAAATGAAGCAATTGGAATGAACTGTGGAGGTCCCACCTCTTAAGACATGTATCCATCTGTGGGGTGAGCTCTGTGTTCTGTAGTCACTGGTGCCTGAAAATGGTAAGTAGCAATAGTGGGTGAGAGCATGGCCTCGTGCTGTCACTGGGCAATAGGATTGCATGGATAGTGCTGGAGGTGGTCAAATATTGTTCTATGTCTTCTCCATTCTCACTGTGCCTAGCTAATAGGGGCATTTTGTGGCTTCTCCCATATGATGGCTGCCCATGTGTGGGGCACTCCCACACCAAAGATATGAACAGCCTTCTTAGGCCAACAGGAAAGAGGGAGTTGGCAGAGACGCATTTTAAATTCCCTCTCATTTCTTTTCCCTCACTGGTCTGTGGAAAAAGTGCTTTTGCTGTCCTAAATGTGAGTACAGCAGAGTGGAATGGAGAGTTAGGAGATGATGGCAAAGAGAGACAGAGGAAAAAACTAAATTATATGGTTAGATCATAGGATAAAGGGAAGAGTAAACATAAACGATGGTGTAATGTTAAGAAGAGGGGGGAGGCAAGGCACTGGAGAGGGAGATGGTGGAATTTGAAGTTCACTTGTTGGCTCGCGGAGATAAATCTCTTTCTTTCATTAGGATCAATGGCAACCTTGCTATGACAGTGTGCATTTAACTTCTGGAGATGTGTGCCATTACATTTGTAATCTGGCATATTCTTTCCATTACTAAATATCTAGGAAGATGATCCATCCAACCTGTACATCAAAACATCATAGAAGAAATTGACACTCTTTGCTTCTCCTAAATCATCTGTCACAACTCACTCAAAGGACATTGCCTCAACTTATATACCACTACTACTGAATTAATTCTTATCAGCATCCACCAGTTATCCTAGTCACAACGTAGTTTAACAAACTTCTCCAATGGAAGCAAGATCGGTTAAAAAAAATATCATCCTTCTTCTGCCCTTAAACACATTATTTCACAGTAACATAAACTCCAAACTTCTGATTTCACACACCGGTTTCTAGGGTCACCAGACCCCAATTAGAGGCATCCGAGGAAAGTCTAATACTTATTATTGTGCATTAGATATATCCATCTTGTCCCCTTGTCCATCAACAAGTCTATCCCAAGAGTCAGTGATTCATAGAAAACCTTTGTAAACGTCAAGGCCCCTCTGCTTTCTTGGAAAGACTATAGAATAAATTGAAGGTACTAACTCAGAATTCACTTTAGCGGCTACCTATCAGCTTACACAAGAGTAAAAAGAGAATACCTCTAACCCTGGACATCTGAGGCAGATAATTCTACTAAAGTACTTTTTCAGACCTGTAAGGAAATGCCAAACCCTAATCTAATGACAAGGCTCCTGGTCAGGGCCAGACTGACTGATTTGTCTCTCAGGCATTTGCACAAAAGGTTTCAGAATAAGAGGCTGTTTTCAGAATAGAATGGGGGTCATGACTTAACTATGATTCCATTCTGCTTGCAGACTCTTGCAGTGTGGTTCTGGTTTAACCTTGTGCCCCCGCAGATGTTGATTTCCAGGCAGCCCTGCCTCTGATACTCTCAACCTCCTTGCACAATGCTCCAAGAGAGTATTGTCTTCACAAGCAATTTCCCCGATGACCCTCAGCCAATAGTACCTGTCTGCTCTACTCCTCTAATTGTGTTCTTACCAGTCCCTGCTAATGACATCAGAAAATCTTTATTTTTTTCAGAAGTCCTCCCTGTCATTAGTGTTTCAAAACAGAAGTCGTTATTCTGGGTGTTCCCTTTCGCCACCAGATTAATCAATAACCACTGTCTATCGGATAAGGCATCAAACATGCCATTATCATCCCTATTGTAAAGAAACGTTTGGTAGACCAAGCCAGACTTCCAAACTTTCATCCTATCTCAGACCATTCCTGTATTGCAAAGGCACTTGAAACAGTAGTCATCTGTCAACCGTCGTCACACTTGGAATCAAATGATTGTCTCAGTAACTTTCAGTGGAGGTTTAGACCACTGAGAGGCATAGAGTTAACACTGCTTAGTATGAGAAGAGAACTACTCAAAACCCTGGACTAAGGCATAATCTGCATCTTGACTTTGTAAGACCTCTCAGTCGCATTGTGACACTGTCAAACACAAGGTGCTCCTTGATGGCCTCTCTCTTTTGGATGGCATTAGCATGCAGTGCTTTTTTAATTTACCTCCTTATTTATTTTGTTTTTGTAAAGCGCGAAAAAGCAACTTAGGATAGTCTCTGTTGGAAATTGGGTTACTGGGTGAGGAGGAAAACCCTACTCAAGCAGAAACCACAATCTCTGTCAGGGTCTAACAAAGCAAACCCCAAATTAACCTGTGCTTAACTCTCTGGTAGCTTGGCACAAAGGCAGGCAGGCTTAACATAGATGCAATGTGTAACGTATTAATACAGCACCTCAAACAGTAATAAAGCGCAAACACAATACAAGAAAAATAGAGCAAATTGTATTAAATTATTTGAGACCAAAATGACAAAAATCCAATCAGTAGAAAGGGAGCTATTCAATTTTAAAGATTTCAGGTAAGTAAAATGCCTAAAAGCACACTCGCAGTTAACTGGTTGTGCGAAACTCGGTGAAAGTCACACGTTCAGGCTGACCATGATAGAGCACAGGCTGGATAAAGGGATCAGGTTAGTCTTACCAAAAGTGTTACCTTCAAAGTCCAGCATGAAAGGGTCATGATGAGCAGGGTGAGTGTTGCGGATGGATGTCAATGAAGTGACAAAGAGCATGTCTGGCATCGTGAATGGTTGTTGCTGAAGCACAAAGATCATTTTGAGTGTTGCAGACAGTCATTGCTGGAGCTTTGTGTCGGCGGTCACCACAAGCTTTCAATGCTTTAGCGTGAAGTGCAGATCTTGCTCTACCAGGTGTCACTGGTGGTCACTTGTGGCATGAAGAGTCAGAACTTCATCTTGGTTCGTTGCGCAGGTGACAAGATCTTGGTGAGAATGGGCACATTCGTGTTTGCAAAGAGACCAAAACTTCAGGATTTCTCCTTTTCTTTGGAGAGGAGCTCAATTGAGGCTACACCAAGGGGTCCAGGACCTAAGGGGGGGTGTTTGGGAGTCAGAAACTCACTCCAGCAGACACCAGCAAGGCTTAGGCAGGTCCAGTTGTAGGTCAACACAGCAGGTCAGCTGGGCAGTTGCAGGAAGCCTGTGAAGCTTGTTATGTCCCTGTAGCTCAAAACAGGAGATCAGTCTGCTGACCCTTGGAGTCACTTCAGCCTAGAATGAAGGGTGCTTGTCCTGTCTCCCCTCTCAGCAAGCAGGGCAGCAGGTCAGAAAGCAGCAGAGTGGCAGCACAGCAGAGTGGCCAACCCAGGCAACCGAATCCCTCTACTGTGTGGCTGTCTGGGAGGAATAACAAAGTCCAGCTGCCAACTACACCCAGTCATGTGAGCCAGGAACAGGCGGCAGGCACCATATGGTTAGAACAGGAAAATGCTAACTTTCTAAAAGTGGCATTTTTTAAATTATAACTTAAAATCCGACTTACCATTAAAAATAATTTTTAATTACAGTTTCTGAGACACCAACCATGAAAGGTAATTATTAAATGTAATAAGTTAACTCAATATTATTAGATGGGAAAGGTAGGCCTCACAGTAGTGCACAATGAATTTAGGAGCTTTTCACTACCAGGACATGTAAAACCTGAAAGTACATGTCCAACTTTTTAAATATACTGACTTCTGCCCTCTGGCATCGTGAATGGTCACGATGTAGGGCAAAGTTCCTTTTGGATATGTATTAAAAGGGAGGGTTGGGTCTGGCAAGAGGTTAATCTTGTCACGTCGAAATGGCAGTTTAAAACTTCACACACAGGCTACAATGGCAGGCCTGGGACATGGCTAAAAGGCTACTTAAGTTGGTGGCAGTGTAGGCGCTACAGGCCCAATAGTAGCATTTAATTTACAGGAGATTGCACATAATGCTCTTTTGTAGTTGCTTATCATGAGCAAGAATTAAATATGCAATCAAAAGATGCAAAGCATACGATAAAAAAATATCGGATACCTTCATTAGGGGCATTTGTATATGCCATTTTGCTTTTTCTAATGATATTGGTTACAGACATATTTACTATGATCCAAGTATACAGACGTTTCTACTGTCAATTCACAGACTTTATTCGGGCAAAAGCATCTTCTTGTAAACAGAAATTCTTCTCTAAATTTAAAAAAGGAAATAACTTTCCAGACCCTTTCATACTGACATCTGGTTAAAACTAGTTTCAAAGAGAATCATCCTAATAATCAGAGTGATTTTCTAACATTCTATGTGTTATTTATTCTATCTCCTGTACCCAAATAGGTGTGTCTCCAGTCTTCACAAAGGGCCTCTTGTATGAAGTTTTTTTGGAGGTTGGAAATGGCCTGATTCTGGCCTGATTCACAGAATCAGGCCATATGTGACCTCAAAAACGTTTTTTAAGTGTAAAAAAGTAAAATGTCGGTAACCTGTTACTGAATCTCAATTTGGGTTTGTAAATCAGTATTGGAAGGGAGATGTTTAGGAAGCCCCTTCAGAATGCTGATTTGCAGTGATATGTATTGCTGTTTTTCGGCCAAATTCCAGTAACAAAACATTCATATTTTACTGACACCTTGACAGAGGTCGAAACCCATTCGCAAATAGGAAGGTCTCCCCAAAGGAGCAGGTCTGCTTTTAAAGAATTAAACTTGAAAGTTTAATTCTCTTTTTTAATCACATCCTGCTTTCCTTTAAGGAAAAAGGCTACATTGAAGTTTGTTTTATTAAAAAGCAGTCACAGAAATTGTGGGCCGCTACTCTCAACATGTCATCATCCATGTGAATGCTGTGATTCTTAGTGGGTCACATATTGCAACCTACCTCATTAATGTTCATGAGGTAGGTCGATCTGTGACCCTTCTAGGAATCGCTACTATACTGCATTTTGAGCTATGTTTGACTGCCACAATCAAAAATATACAGCCCAGGAAGAGATACTTGTATTACAGCGAGGTTCTATGAATTTCCAAATTGGTCTGCATATCAACCTGTTTCCAGAGCTTCCTTTAAGCCAATTGTTCCTAAAATGACTCAAGTTGAAAAAACACATGGATCAGGGAGCGGCTCAGGGGCCATACCGAATGAAGAAAAGGACAGAAGGGAAAAATAAGGATTCTTCCTGTATTTTGGGTAAAAAGGACATCTTCACATCCTTCACTGTCCTTCACATCCATCAGTTTTTGTAAGAATCCTGAAATCATCAACACTTCTCCTGATTGCATGGGGTAAAGAAAATGAGTGAAGAAAAGTCTGTATTTGTTTGTTTCTCTCGAAGCTTCTTTATATGTAGTAGAAAAAAAATCTTTCAACTTCCAGTCTTGATGGATTGTGGAGCATCTAGTACATAGAAGGTTATCAAATGGTCCGAATATCATAACATGCCCCTGATAAAGAAACAATATCCTCATATAGTGAAGGGAGTTGATGGATTACCTGTATCATGTGGATTAGTCACTGTGCAAACTAAACTATTACATTGGGTTATCTCTTTTTGTTTTACTTAATCCTGGACTAGCACTTTCTTCTACTCTAAGCATGACATCACTTTCTTTACATAACATACATATTAAAGAATAGTCCTTCAAGAATCACTGGATTCTAATTTAAACAACAGGTTGATAGCAACTTCAAAATCACCAGCTGGAGCATTACGTTTTACTGCCCAAAAAATACACTACTGAGCTGTATAGACTACGGAGGTTTCGATCAATAACAGTGCAAAATAAATGACAATTTCCATTAATATCTCATAGCTTGAAAACTATATGCACCTCAAGCTGTTTGTAAAACTAGACCTCAGAGGAGCTCATCAGATACACTGTATAAAGGCAGCACGAGACGAATAGAAGATTATCTTCTGTCTTCCTGTTGTGCATTTCAAATATAGAGTAATGATATTTGGGCTATGTAATGCCTCATCCAGCATTGTGTGAATGCATTTTTTAATGATTTGATCCTTCGCAATATGGTTAGCGATTTAAATGACAAATGCGAAAAGAACAGATAATGGACACATCACTGAACAATGTCCAACATTCATCCCCACAAACCAAGGGCCAGATGTAGGAAACAAAAATTTAGCGACTCGCAATTTGCGAGTAGGTGCGACTCGCACATTGCGAGTCGCTAATGGAAATGCAGGTACAATGTCAGTGTTCAAATAGCGACTCGCACCCGGAGTCGCAATGCAGAGAGCGAGTCCGCTGTTTGCGAGGTCGCTTTTAGCGACCGTGCAAAAAACGAACTCGCAATTTGCGAGTGGGTGTCGCAAATTGCGAGTTGCATGTAAATTGCTTACAGGTGCTGCAGAACACTCCAGACACCACTCCAGAACACTCTGGAAACACTTCCTGGCACATGATGATGACATCACAGCCAGGAAGTTTACAAATACACCTGGGAGGAGGGAGGACCACACCCTTTTTAACTGCTGAACTGCACACAGGAGAAACAGCAGCTGCAATGGAAGGAACTCCTAGAAAAAGAAAACTTAAATTCTCAGAGAAGGAGCTGGAGGTGCTGACAGATGAATGCTGTCAGCACTATGATGAATTATTTGGAAAGGCAGCCCTCAATGTGCCTGAAGCCACCAAAAGACAACTGTGGCAGGAGATCCAGGAAAAAATCAACTCCCTTGGGGTGAGCCACAGGAGTGTTGAAGAAATTAAAAAACGGTGGTATGACCTCCGCTCCCGGACCAAGGAGAGGGTGGCTGAAAGGCTCCGGGAGATGAGAGGCACAGGAGGGGGACCATCTTCAGTACCACCACCCACACCCCTGGAAGAAAGGGTGGAGGAGACCCTGGAGCAGGAGGCAGTGTCAGGATTTGGAGACCTGGACACCTCAGAGCCCACCACATCAACCGGTGAGTACCATGTGACATGCCTGTACCCCTATCAATGCCATACCCCCACCCACCATGTACACAGGGGCATGCTCAACCAAGATAGCTCCATTTCAGGGTAGCATACACCAGAATGATGCATTATGGGAAATGTAGTCAAGTAGGCAGTTCATAGGCAATTGTTTAGTAGGAAGTGTGCAACAGATAGTAGACACTGACAGTGTGTTCCCCATGTCCCACAGGTCTCCCACAAGACACTACCACAACCCACAGCAGCCAGCCCCATGAGGACAGCTCAGGAGCCGCCAGCACTCCCACCTGCACGGCCAACACCATCCCTGTTATGTCCACACCTGCTGCAACTGTGTTCCAGGAGGCTGCGCCAGCAACAGGCAGGAGTGATACAGTTGAGCACACAGGGCAGCCACCGCTGCGCAGGCGACGCAGGTACAGGAGATCAGGGCTGCAGGCTGCGTCCGGCCGTCAACCTACCAGCAACAGTGAGGCACAGCTGCTGCGTGGTCAGCGCCTGCAAAATAACATATTAGGGCGGATTAGTGGTGTGCTGCACCGCTTTGTCAGAAATAACGAGGCCAGCATGCAGCATCTGAATTCCAGAATTGACATTATTGCCACAAACACTGGGGACCTAGCCCTGTCCATGAGGGATCTGGCGGCAGGACTACTGGCACAGGCCGAGGGTGGGCGGCGCAGGGACTGTCAGCTCCTACAAAGACTAGATAGGATGGCCACATCAATCGGCAGACTGGCTGTGAATACCACTGGCCTGTCGAGGAGGACAGTTGGCCTCCAGGTCGAAATGGGCCATTTTGCTGGAGATTTGGCTAGGGGCCTGGGCCGTATCACACACGTGATAGACTTAATGGAGGCACGGCATCTGTCCAGGGGCACAGGGGAAACACCCCCGGACAGCGAGGAGGGCTCTACAGTGAGCAGTGTCTCTGCCACTGACACTAGGGTGCTCCGGAGTACCAGTACCAGGCAGAGCACTGCAGAAGCACCAGGGACCAGCCAGGCTGGCAGGGGCCGCCGAAGGACATAGACATTACCCTGTCCCTGTTGATGTGGCACATGACATCAATGTGCCCCATGCATTGTTTGCATTTAGATGACCATGAACAGTTATTATTTGTAAATAGTTGTATTTCTGCACAAATTAAATAGTTTTTTGGTTCCACTTAACAAATGGAGTTTTTGGTCAATAGGTGAGTATGGTTGGAGTTGACACGTACCTTCCAAAGTATTGGCTTGCGATGTGTTCCCGTCTCAGTCTGCCTTGATTAGCTATACTCCGATCCCCATGATGGCGATGTGGTTGCTCTTGCTCTTCATTCTCAGGATCTGGGTCTGCAGGGGTGAGAGGTAGCCCACGTCGGGTGGCTATATTGTGAAGGATGGCGCATGCGACCACAATTTTGAATGCTGTCATGGGGGTATACTGGAGGGCACCTCCACTGCGGTGGAGGCATCTGAATCTTGCTTTCAGTAATCCAAAGGTGCGTTCGATAAGGTTCCTGGTCCTCTTATGTGCATTGTTGTATCGCCTCTCACATTCATTGCTGGGTTTTTAAAAACGGAGTCATAATCCATGGCCGTAGAGCATATGCACTGTCACCTGTTGGGCACAAACATTACACTGTTAGAAAGTCCTGGTTGGTGTGCACAGTGACCTGTCTGTATGTCTGCAAGGTGTATGCAGCTCTACCTAGGAGGTGTCCGTCTCCAAACTCCCCAAGTTCCAGGCGTTGGTGTATCCCACTGTGCCTAAAAATGTAGGAGTCATGGGTACTGCCTGGAAACTTAGCTACAATGTCAGTGATGACATAATGGGCGTCACAAACAACCTGAATATTCAGTGAGTGGGTACACTTTCTGTTGCGGAAAAGATGTTCCAGGTTTGCAGGGGGGCATATTTGAATATGTGTCCCATCTACACATCCTATGACATGGGGAAAGTTGGCAATCCGGTAAAAGTCCAGCTTGGTGCTGTTTATTTCTGCCTCATTCCTTGGTAGGTATATGAAGTGAGACATGTGTGTGACTAGGGCATCTAGGAAGGCCCTGAGGAACCTTGACACTGCACTTTGAGATACCCCACCTGCCACAGCAATGACCCCCTGATAGCTCCCTGAGGCCAAGAGGTGCAGTGAACATAGCACTTGCACATGCGTAGGGATGGCGCAGCCGCGCAGAGTCTGGTGTTCTAGCTGTGGTTTTAGTAAATCAATTAATTCTAGTATGGCTGCGCTGCTAAGGCGGTATTTGTCATAGATCTCTTCCTCAGTTTGCTGAAAAAGAGTCTGCCTTGTTCTATATATCTTCTCCTGTTTGTGGCCCCTCCTCCTCCTCTGCTGGGCGGCGTGGACTCTCCTCCTCACTGCTATCAGGTATATCTCCGCCATCTTGAGTAACCCAGATGCCTTCTGGGTCTCCTTTTATACTTTGGTTATGGTTACCACCTGCTCTGAGTTAGTGGTAAATTGCAAGTGCAAACTGGGCTTTTTGCGACTAGTCGCAATTTGCAATTGCATAAGGTTTGCGACTCGCAAATAGCGACTTGCTATTTGCGGGTCGCAAAATGGGGTCGCACATTTTGCGAGTCGCAAACGGCTTGCATCGCTTTTTGCAAGTCGGAAATGGGGTTTTTGCATCCCATTTCTGATTTTGCACAGTTGCAAATAGCGATTCGGGCCATTTGCGACTCGCAAAACTTTGCTACATCTGGCCCCAAATCCATTGTTTTTTTGCTTACAACTTCATTCCAGCTTCGACCCAGACAAATGCAAATCATTCTTGACCCTGCTCCCCATATGAACAGTTCAGCCCAGGCTGCCAGGCTGGGTCCTCCCTGGGCCAAAAACAAATATTCTGGGACCAGTTTCGTTCTAAATGACATCCGTATTTGTTTTTAAAGAATTCTAAACAACACGAAGACAATGTCAAGGAAGTCGTTTTTTCACTTATGCAACACCATTTCTTAGCTAAACCAGATAAATGTTCTTTTTTTAAAACAAATGGGGAATGTTTGGCATGTGTTTATTAGCAGATTTGTTATCAACAGATGACCAAGAAGGATAAGGCTGTTTTAGAAAGACCAAGCCCAGCTAATGCCCAGCTAATGTAAAAACATACATAGAAGCCTATTCACAAAAGTAACTATACATGTGTATATTTATTCTCTTGTATATTTACAACACCTAGGATAAGCCAACTCGTGTTTGCTATTCAAAATTTCACAGTGTAGCTTTACATCTAAATGTAGACTTAAATGTTTTCACCTCCCCATTTTAAGGGAAGGAGCCACCTCAGAATGAATTTACAATACCAGCGTTACTATTGGTAACATTTCACATGTAGGTGTAGATTTCAATCACTGTGCAGCAGCTCTCCCTTTAGGAAAGTATAGGGATAATTCATTAAGGTTATTAATTACATATATATGTTAAAAATATTTTAATGTAAAATGCAATCATAATATAATTATTGTTAACCTAGAATTAATGAAGTAAAATGTTCCAGCAGATTAACACTTCAATGTAACTGTTTGGTTTATAAACATGAATGTTTAAACAAAAAAACACCCCCCAGCAATTTTATTTGTAATTAATATTTAATACATGTAAAAAAAATGATGTGTTTAAATATTGTTACTTTTTTTTATTTAATACAAGTTTAAAAGTGCAATTTCATGTATTGAATAAATACATTGACTATTATTTTTTTATTAATAGTATAGGTAATTATTAATTAGTATAATTGTTTTACACAAATAAATAAATATTTAAAAGTGAAAACAATTCAATTATTTTAACATTGGTGCTGTTACTTTAACCCCTTCTTCGCTCCTAAGCCTTTCTCCCCTCCTGTGCTAAACCCTTTTTGGCTATTTGGGGTAGTTTGCACTTAGGGCCTCATAACTTTTTGTCCACATAAGCTATCCATGCCAAATTTGTGTCCTTTTTCCATCACCCTGGGGATTCTAAAGGTACCCAGGGTTTGTGGATTCCCTTGAAGGGGACTGAGAAAGTAGCCAAAATAGAGCTAATAATTGTTTTTTGAGGGAAAAATAGGGGAAAGGTGCTGAAGAAGAAGTCATCTGCCTTTTTCATGTAAATAGCTTCAATGAAGGGTTAGCAGTGGTAAAACCACCATCTTCCCAGCTTTCAGGAACACGCAGACTTGAATCAGAAAACCACATTTTACTAGGACCTAGCCCATTTTTGCTATTTTGATGCTTTCAACCTCCTTTCAGTTAGTAGTAGAAATGGGTATGAAACCATAGGTGGACCCTAGAAAGCTATGCATTTCTGAAAAATAGACAAAATTCTAAATTCAGCAAGGGGTCATTTGTGTAGATCCTTCAAGGTTTTCCTATAGAAAGTAACAGTTGAAATAAAGAAATATTGAAATTGAGTTGCAAACCTTAGCTATTTGTGTCTACGTTTCCATCTGTAACTTCTTCTAACTATGGCAGATTTTCAAAAGCAATATACCGTTGCATCCATTGGACCCTTCTGGTTGCAGGGATATATAGAGCTTGTAGGTTCACAAAGAACCCTATGTTCCCAGAGCCAATAACTGAGCTATACCTTACAATGGTTTTTCATTGTGTACCAGCAATTAATTTGGTAAAATAGCAAGAGTGAAAAATTGGTATCAAGGAAACCTATGTATTTCCTACATGGGCACAAGATATGGAGTTTCGAAGCAGTGATTGTTTGCACATCTCTGGATTTGGGGGTACCCATACTAGCATGTGAATTACAGGGCATTTCTCAAAATGACTTCTTTCTTACACACTATCATACATTTGGAAGGCACAAATGCAGAGAAAGACAATTGGTAATAACAATTGTTCTGCTAACTTCCTTCTTCCCAGTATTCCCCCAAGTCTCCTGATAAATATGGCACCTCACTTATCTGGGTAGGCCTAGTGACCATGACAGGAAACGCCCCAAAATGCAACATGGATGCATCACATTTGTCCACTGAAAACTGGCATGATTTTTGTAAAGTGCCTAGCTGTGGGTTTTGGGGTCTAGCTCAGCTGGCACCTACGGAAACTTACCAAACCTGTACAGTTTTGAAAACTAGAAACATAGGGGAATCCAGGATTGGGTGACTTGTGGGGCTCCCACCAGGTTCTGTCACCCAGAACACTTTGCAAACCTCAAAATGTTTCTAAAAAATACTTTTTCCTCACATTTCAGTGATGCATAGTTCCTCAATCTGAGAGGAGCAAAAAGTTTCCTTTCACACAGCATTCGCCCAAGTCTCCCAATAAAAATGGTACTTCACTTGTGTTGGTAGGCCAAGTGTCCACGACAGGAAACGGCCAAAAACGCAATGTGGACACACCACATTTTTCCACTGAACACTGATGTGTTTTTTGCAAAGTGCTGAGCTGTGAATTTTAGGCGCTAGCTCAGCCAGAACCTAGAGTAACCTAGCAAACCTGTACATTTTTGAAAATTAGACACCTAGGAGAATCCAGGACATGGTGACTTTTGGGACTGTTACTAAGTTCTGTCACCCAGAATCCTTTGCAGACCTCAAAATGTGTCTAAAAAAACACATTTTCCTCAAATTTCGGTGATGCAAAGTTCTGGAATCTGAGGAGAGCCACTCACTTCCTTCTAACTGCCATACCCCAAGTCTCCGAATAAAAATGATACCTCACTTGTGTGGGTAGGCCTAGTGCCTGCAACAGGAAACGTCCCAAAACGCAATGTGGACACATAAAATTTTTCCACTGAAAGCTGGTGCATTTTTTGCAAAGTGCCTATCTGTGGATTTAGGTCTCTAGCTCAGCCAACACCTGAGAAACAAAGCAAACGTGTACCTTTATAAAACTAGACACTTAGGGGAATCTAGGATGGGGTGATTTGTGGGGTTCTCACTAGGGGCCACATGTACAGCCTGATTCGTTTGCGATGAGAAAAAAAGCATTTTGCAATGAACAGACCCATTTTTATGATTTAATAATCTATTTACCGAATTACAAAAATGGTTTGTGAGTCACAATTAGGAAGGGGCGTTCCCTTCCTAACTGCGAGTCACAGTGCGATGTAGGATTGTTTTGTGACAGTGAATGCGGTCACAAAACAATTGCAGTTAGCACCAATTTCAAATTGGTGCTAACCCATTCGCAACCGGGAAGGGGTCCCCACGGGACCGCCTTCCCCTTTGTAAATGGTAGCGAAAATACTTTTGCAGAGCAAGCAGTGGTCCCATGAAAAAATGAAAAGAAAACTTTTCATTTTTGTTTTTGAAATGCATACCGTTTTCCTTTAAGGAAAACGGACTGCATTAAAAAAAAAAAATGACTGCTTTATTTAAAAGCAGTCACAGACATGGTGGTCTGCTGTCTCCAGCAGGCCACCATTCCTGTGAGTGCAGCCATTCCCAATGGGATCTCAAATTGTAACCTACCCCATAAATATGAATGAGGTAGGTTATTTGTGACCCCATTGGGAATCGCAAACAGTGTGAAGTACACTGTTGTACATATGGTGTTGCGGCTCGCAATTTGCGACTCGCAAATGAGTCACAAATTGCAAGTCGCAAAACTCAGGGTCATACATCTGGCCCT
The DNA here is from genome assembly GCF_031143425.1 of Pleurodeles waltl. NCBI lineage: Eukaryota > Metazoa > Chordata > Amphibia > Caudata > Salamandridae > Pleurodeles > Pleurodeles waltl. Next base: position 995,419,511 of record NC_090446.1, read on the forward strand.
AGGTTCTGTCACCCAGAATCCTTTACAAACCTCAAACTTTGTCTAAAAACACATTTTCCTCACATGTTGGTGATGCAAAGTTCTGAAATCTGAGGGAACCCACAAACTTCCTTCCTCCCAGTATTCCCCCAAGTCTTCTGATAAAAATGGTAACTCACTTGTGTGGGTAGGCCTAGTCCCCGCAACAGGAAATGGCCCAAAATGCAACATGACTACATCAAATTTTTCTATGCAAAACTGACCAGTTTTTTGCAAAGTAAGTTGCTGTGGTTTTTGTGCTTTACTCAGCTGGCCCCTAGGGAAACATAGCAAACCTGTAAATTTTTTTAAACCAGACACCTGGGGAATCCATGATGCAGTGACTTGTGTGGCTCTCACCAGCTTGTGTTACCCAGAATCCCTTATAAACCTCAAAATGTGTCTAAAAAAGCACATTTTCCTCACATTTCTGTGACAGAAATTTCTGGAATCTGAGGGGAGCCACTAATTTCCTACCACCCCTACCACCCAGTGTTCCCCTTAGTCTCCTGATAAAAATGATACCTCACTTGTGTCGGTGGGCCAAGTGCCTGTGACAGGGAAGGCCCAAAAACATACAGAAATTAGGGGGAACCAAAGTGGGTCCAAAAGGGCAGGCTTTTTTCATACTATTTTAGGCTGTCTCTGCTTTGGCACCCACAGAAGTGGGGCAGAATTTTTATCGATACAGATGGGGCAGTGCTAGGTGGTAGGAATTTTGTTGCTTCATGCAGATTCGGAAAGTTTACATCACAGAAATGTTGGGAAAATACATGATTTCAGGAAAAGTTGTAAGTTTGAAGGGCTTTGTGCGTAAGAAAATGGTGTGGGGTGAATGTGAAGCACATCACCACGGACTCCCCCAGATGTTTAGTTTTCAGAAGTGTCTGGTAGGTTTTTCCAGGTGGCAACGTACCCAAGTCACAAATGTGCAGCCGCTCAACATTGCAAGTGTGACAATCTTGGGAGCTAGCCAAGCTCCTCTTGGCCCATATGTAAAATCAAAGCCCAAAAGATTCAAATGTCCTTTTGCTTGCCATTGGGAAGAGATGCTTTAGTCTGCGGGGGGACAGAAAGTTTGTCGCCCCTTTCAGCTGGGGTGGGCAGCCCCCACCCCTTCATTTTTTTGTAATTCCCTGGTGTCTAGTGGGCTGTCTGCCCCTAGAGAGAGAGTCAGGGGCAGAAAGACTTTGGGCCAGATGTATCAAAGGATTTTACCCACTCTGTGTCTATGGGAAAAAGGTTTAGTACATATTGCTCTTTGTCCCCATTTATTTGGGGTGGGGGCATGGTCATGCCCCAACCTTCTTTTTTTAAACAAAAAATCTTCCCTGGTGTCTGGTAGGCTTTCTACCCTTCTGGGGGGCAGATCAGGGGTAATAATTCCCATCTGTCCCCTAAGGGGAGGCAGAAAGACTGTGGTCTTTTGGGGGGGATGGGAGGTATTGCCATGCCCATTCGGGGCAGCCCTCATCCCTACACTAACAATAAAAGGTTCCTGGTGTTTAGTGTGGTTTCTGTCTTCCCCAGAGGAAGGGTGGGGGCACTGTCATTCCCATTTTGGGCAGCCCCCACCCCTTTTTTATGAAAACAACAAACCCTGTTTTTTAGTGGGCTTTTGCCCTCCCCTCCTCCCCGGGGGCAGATCAGGGCTATTGCCTCCATCAGCCCCCCACAGGGGAAGAAAGATTGGGCCAAATTTTGGGAGGGTGAGGGCATTACAGTGCCCATTTAGGGCATCCCCCACCCCTACATGCATGTAAACAATAAAACCCTGGCTCCTAGTGGGCTTTCTGGGGGGCAGAAAGACTGAAAATGCCAAATAAATATTCAGGGAGCAAAAGTTCTTGCCTAAAGGGCCACTCCCCCTCCCTGGTGTCTAGTGGCGTGGATCCCTGCTTGGGCATCACCATCCTTGGTCCATCCCCAAGCAGGGATCCACTTGGGAGGTGTACCATTGAAAAAGGGAGAGTATCCCCTTTTCAAAGATACTACTCCCACCTGCCTGGGTGGTCAGGGGGTTGAGACAGCCCCTCAGCACCGAGGCAGGGAAAGCGAAATGAGCTGATCAGTTCATTTCACTTTTGTTTTCAGTGAAATGACATCAGCGAGAGCTGCGCGCTGCTCATTATTTCACTGAAAATCAAAAACAGCCTCAGGAGGTGGGGAACTTTTTCTACACCTCCGAGGCTGTTTTTTAGAAAGGAAATCACTCTGGTGCCTGCACCAGTAGGATTTCCTGCTTGTGTGCTGAGGGCGGCAGGGGGCCGCCACAGCACATGAGCACAGTGACTGAGGACAGCCCCGGCCATCCTCGGCATGGAAAGGGTTAAGCCACTGCTTCCATTACTTTTATGGGGTGCATTGCAGATCCTGTGAGTGGCCATGTGTAGTGCTAGACTTAGTCCTATCTAGGGCTAGAATACATTTACACCAGTTTTGTGACCTTTAGGGTTCTAGTAACTTTACAAGTGTAGGGCAACAGTCTTACATTTTTGTGTTTGTGTTTGTATTAGCATGTCCTCCCATAAACCCCTTCTTACATTTCCCCAAACCTCTCCCAGTTTTGAGTAATTATTCCCCATTTTTCAGCCACTCCCTCTAGTCCCTCTCACATTTACCCCTAAATCATATGCATATATGTGTGTGTGGAAATCTCCTCTATGTTTGCTGGGATTTCCTCATAGAGAATATAGGAGAGGCGGAGGCAGAGGTCTCTGCGTGTAGGTTTATCAGTAGCATTTAGTAATGCATGAGTAGTACTACTCTAGTGCTACTTCACATACTACAAAATGCAGTTTGTGCATAGGCCCTGTTATTTTTCAGGACTAGCTAATTAGTATAGGTAGTTCATCAAGAACTATCAGCTCTGGTTACACCCATTATGTATCTCTTAAAGCAGTGGTTCCCAACCTGTGGTCCGCAAACCCCCAGGGGTCCGTGACACATTCCTAGGGGGTCCGCAGGCATGGGCTGGGAGGAAGGCACTTCTCCAGCTGGGGCCTCTGACACACTTGTGCGTGTGTGTTTTCATATTTATTACTTCCTTTATTGAGCAGTTTTAAACGCACTGTAAAGCTTGTATTGCAAAAAGAAAAGCGTCAAGCTAACTCAAGTGATTAATGTATCTGCTGGAGAGAGATGGGAGTTTTGTGCAGTGGCAGTTTTGACTCAAAGGTAGTGCAGATGGTTACTATGCCTGCTTCAAAGAATGTGTATCATGCAAAAAACAGTATTTTATGTGCATGGCACAGTGGGTTACCGCTTTTGTCACAGAGATTCTTTTTTTACTATGCAGTTCATAATCGTAATCTAGCACAGTGAGCTGTGAACTCCCATTAAAGAGCTGCATGCAAACCGCCTGGCACTAATTAGAAAGTTATTTTTTTCCTAGTCTTTCATTTTCCTTATGCTGCTAAAAAAAGGTTTGCTTGTGTAGAAATACATTCTTATTTCTAATGCAGTGCTTAATTTGTGCTTGTTGTTTCCGGTGCTGAGCACCGGCACTTATTTTGGAGGGCCGTGGCTTATTCTTCTGCCTCAAGCATTTGCTGTGAGCAAAATACACATATGGGAAAGACGGAGGAAGGGAAAAACAAAAAAGCGTCACAAAGGGAGAAAGTAGAAAGCTGCTAGAGTGAGCTGAAGTGGCAGGGAGTGGCTTTATATGGATTGAAGAGGCCCGAGATGGTTTAGGATTATGCTGCATCAGTATTCCGTGTACCCACATTTAATTGCAGCAGCAACGTGTTTAAGAGGAGGGCTTTGGGCACCGGCAAATTTTTATTTACATATTAAGCACTGTCCTAACGTCATCGCTAATCACTGTGCTGTGTTCTGAATCCTAAATTAGTGCTTCTCCGGACCAAGCACTCTTAGAAAATGCCTACCAGTGTGGATGACATGTGAATCCTACACCTTGTAATCCCCTGTAAAGTGCCCTGACACCCTACAGTGTTATGAGAGGTGCTATAAAACAAATGAAGTACATGTGACAGAGAGGCTAGGGAGAGATGAGAGGCCCTTATGGTTTACTTTTTTTTCCACTTCACTTATTTATGTGAAAAAGCTTTCTCAGATCTTGCATACCTAAAAAATAAAAACAGAAATCGCTCCGGAAATGTAGAATCTGACATGAGGATTCACCTTTCCTAAATAAAACCAAACATTGAAAAGGTAGTTGCCGAGATGCAGCGCCAACCTTCCCAATAAAATGTTTTGATTTTTGCATATTTTTTCAATATAAAAGAATTGTATCTTTAGTAATTTGAGTATTTGTTTGGTGTGTACTTGTTATATATTTTGCGAATTACTGTTTTAATGTTTGAAAATTAAATCGTACAAATTGCTGGGGGTCCCCGGCTTCCAGTAATGGTTCATTGGGGGTTCCTCAGGAGTCAAAAGGTTGGGAACCACTGTCTTAAAGAAAGGGAAGGGTTTTCAATGGACCACAGAAGCTTACATTTTGTTTTCTAACATCAACTGCATTTATACCAGCTAGTTTTGTTGCAATCTGATGTCTCAAAATTATTTATATTTGAGACTGATACTTTGGATGAAGCCTTGGGGGGCACTGTTATTGCAACATAATTCACAAAATGAAGAATGTCCTAGCCCATATTAGTCTCGAAAATGTTCTCCTTGCCATTAAGGATGCATCCAGTGAATGAAGATACTTTTTGTTGAGAGCAAGACATTACATTATAGCCAGAGCAGAATATAGAACTCCTCATGTTTTAGAGCAAACGTAATGAAGAAACAGCAGACAAGTGCAGTGTGCTTTTTTTCAACTGTGACTTCTGTCCCCAGATTATGGTTGCTAATTGCTTACCACTGCGGTTTAATGAACAGCTGTTTCCTCTGCTAAAAGAAAAACTTTTGCACTCAGCTACCTTCCATTGGCTAATAAAGCAAACAATATGATTGATCAGGAGTGCACAAGAACCAAAATACCTTGTGGATGTCATTGGAGTAGAAGACAAGACTGATTAAGACTGAAATGAAGTAACAAGATGGATTGTTATGTTTTTTAAACAAACTTTATTCCAACTGAAGACCTTCACTTATTGATTGAAGGTGTGCCACAATACATTCATGGCAAGCTGTAAATTTAATCAAGTTACCGAGGAGATCAGAAGAAGAAAATGTTGGTGGCCTACTTTACACAAGCTGTGCAATCTTATGCACATTCTTGTGAAGTATGCACTCAAGCTAAAAGTAATACTCAGTTGAAACCGGGTCTACTACAAAGTACAATTATGTATTAACTGTTTTTATTGTAGATCTTTTCCTCCCTGAGGGATGCACAGCTATCACGTTGACTATTGATTCTTTTACTAAGATACCTAATTTTTTCAACTTTCCAAAGATTCCTAGAGCAGACTGCAGTATTTCTAGATGTTAACTTTTAACTTCATACCCTCCTCTTAAAGATAATGGTGGTTATTACAACTTTGGAGGAGGTGTTAATCCGTCCGAAAAGTGACGGTAAAGTGATGGATATACCACCAGCCGTATTACGAGTCCATTATATCCTATGGAACTTGTAATACGGCTGGTGGTATATCCGTCACATTTGGGACGGATTAACACCTCCTCCAAAGTTGTAATAACCCCCAATATCTGATTGAGGACCTTAATGCATATCAAACTTTTGAGCCACACTGTGCATAAGATTAGGTATTCAAAGGAGAATGACATTTTAAAGAAAATGTAAACTCATTACTTTCAGCTGCAGAATTTGCCTACAGTAATGCAGTAAAGCATCTACTGAATTAAATCCCTTCTTAGCCAGTCTCTATAGATTTCATCCTCGTACTTTTCTAACTGTAGCGCCTTCTATGGAGTTCTCTGCTTCTGAAGTGCAAGGCATCCTCAGTGCCCTTAAATAGACAATATAGACCCTCTTGATCAATTTGAAAATATAACTAACATAAAAGTAGAGCTAACAAACCAACATGCATGTAAGACCAACAGCATCTGAAAAGGTGGGCGATAACGTACAGCTTTCTTCACATAACCTTCCTATCTTTACTCACCCTTTCAAATTAAGTCCAAAATATTATAGGACATTCCAAATATCCAAATATCCAAGATCATTAATCCTGTCAATGTCCATTTAACACTTTCTCATTCCTGGCTATTCCCCCAATCTTTCATGTTCTTTATTAACACCAGTATCATTATAGATTTTTCCTGATAGAATGGCTGCCCCGATTCTTCTAGTGATGGTTGATGGACTAGAAGAATACCTGGTTAATTTTTTTTTTGATTTTCATGTTCCCTCTAGCAATACCTCATTGATTATGAGGCTTACTCATCCTGTGATCAGTCTTCCATTCATGCCTCAGTTCATTCTGATTCATCTAGTCCTTTAGAATGGACGCAGAGTGTAACGCCTAAAGAAGGGTGAGTAACAAGATCAGTAGGAGTTGTGTCTGGACCATGTCACAACGCAGATCACCTTACCTGTAGTGTGTGGTTCCATTTAGCGAAGTGTTTGATGCCTTTCCCATGTGTTTTTGGTCTTGCTGGTTATCCTTGAGATTTCCTGCTATTGCTTCCCTCTGTTTAGGAAGACACCAACATTCTCAATGGTGGCTTCTTCCTTCTGTGCTTGGCCTGCTGGTTGCAGAGGATCTGCACAACAAGGGCTTATCACCATGTGGTACCCTTTTTTTCCTTTTATTTCCCCAAGCAAAATGGAGAATTAATACGACTGTTAGATGTTGTCTCTTTCCAGGTCATATTTTTGTTAGTCTTATAAAAGGAGAACAGAGGAAGTACCTGGTACACTGTGACAATGCGTTTTCTAGCCAGTTATTTGCTCGGGGTGGTTAGTACTGATTTTTTCAAGTTTTTTGCAAAACTACCTTTCCCAGTCTGCCTTTCTGTTCCATATTTGGTGTTATTTCTTAGAGACTTTCACCCCTGATTCTGAGTTTTTTCTTCTCTAAGAAAACACACTTTCCAGACTACTTTTTTGCCTTGCCTTACACTCTGGAAATCTGTTCGGGAGTCTGGTAAAAGGGATGCAAGTAGAAGTCCCTACCTGCAAACAAAGAAGAACTAAAACCTGCATCACTGAGAAGTACTGTCCTTGACATTCTGTCTGGCACACTTCTCCTTTTTAAAGTTCTCATCCATGAAGAATAGTTCACAGGAGAAAGAAACACCTCACTGAAAGTGGATATGCTATTTGGGATAAGTCTATATATTGGAGAAAGTACTGTGAAAGGCTGCCATTTTAGACTAGGAAAGTCCGCTCTCCCAGAATAAGCCTGGAAAAAGAATACAGAGACGCACCCCTGAAAACTTGTGACCTGGTTGTCTCCTTGATCTTTGACCCATGAAACATGGCTGCGGCATTCGGGCACTTTCAGGCAAGCCATGTCGTCACGCACCAGACAGATGTCAGTGCCAAGAAGAAGCAGAAAGGATGTGGCCGCTCTCTGTGAATCTGGAGCAGCAAGTGTTATCACACTAACCTGAGAGCGCAGAGGTAGCCAACCTGGGAGTTGGGACAACAGATAGGAACACCTAAGCTGGGCATGCATCATGATCATGGTGAGGTACTCTGGAGCAGTGACACCATCACAAGCATCACACTTTCAGTGTCATGACCTTTGCTGTACTGTCCCCAAATATTCAGGATTCCTTGACAAAGCAAGAACTACAAATTTGGTGATGTGACAGCTTATTTTTACATTAAAGTATGAATAAAGTTTGAAATGTCAGATAATGACGGGGAAAAGATGAATTAGATCTTGATAGGGGGCCTCAACAGAATATAAAGTTTTATTGGATTGATTATTCTAAATAAAAACGCCTTGTGGTACTACTGCTTATGTATTTCAACACCTGAAAATGTGATACTTTTTTGTAGCACAAGAATGTCAGTATGCTGCACTCTTAAGTTATTATCTCTTGATCATTGTTGGAAATGTTGGGATCCACTCTCATCATAGAACTGGCAGCTATTATAGAGCTGGATCCAGGATCTGGCCAGCCCCATTGAAATGCCTGAATCCTGTCCCTGTGCAATCCTCCGATAGTGAGACATTTTCAGTAGTGCACCTCCTGGCGATGAGGAAGGCCTCTTCTTTGAAGGTCCAGGTGGTCCCAAACCTGGCCAGAAACAGGCCAGAGCCTCACATCTTAATAACATCAAGGAAAAAAAGGCACTCAGCTTGTTGTCACTTCACATGTGCTTTAGAGGTGAGCCACAGTTTTGGGCTAGGTCATACTCGTGCAATTTAAGAATGTCAGATCTTAGCAACACAAAAGGATGATGGACGGAGTGCTGAAACTTTTCAAACACTCACCCCAGTCACAGATCTGGGTTTAATTCATCGTTCTTTTGCTCACCGTACCACCCAGTCCAGTATCTTCTGCCAGTGATTATGCCAGTGATTCTGAGTCACTTATGGCATGGGCTAAATCCGTCTCCCATGCAATGCGCAGTTTGTTATGGGATTGATCCATCTGCTGTAAAAAGGCTCTGCAGAGCGATCCTGATCAGCTTGTCTCAGTTGTCTGCCACATGGAGCGTTTGATACACTTCATGCATAGGTGGCAATTCATGCCGCATGCAGTATAACTCATATAGAGGTCATTTGATTTATTCATATGTTAGGAACTGTGTGGGCAGAAGATCACGCTCAGCAATTTGGGTGGGGGAGAGGTCAGCTACATGCCAGGCTTGGAGACGCACCAATCTTAATTGGCCTGTTGACGTCGGTAGGCCTACCAAAGGAAAATCTATGGAGAAAGGAATCTGTTTTGCCATTATGCTGCTTACTCTACATAGACAAGATGCAGCAATGTGGAACAAAACCATGGGTGGAGAATGAAAGCATCTAGATGGAAACAGAGAGTAATGTAGCAGTCCATCCCCAAACTGGTTGTTAGATAGCCCCATTTCATGAAGAGACCATCCAGTGAGCCAGGGAACCACACACTGTAACTGAGCCGGCAGATACTAAGGTTCACAATCTGGGACAGCCAGTTCTCCCGCCTTCGCCTTGAGCTTCAGTGTGACCAGGGCTACTTGGTGGAATCCACTACACTAGAGAGAAACTGTCAAACAAGAGTTGAGTAGTTGAAACAAGTAACAGGTGATGAAGTAAACAATGAGGCGAGGGGGAGAACCATTCTCTTTGCGAAGGCCAAATTCCCAATATCCTAGAGAGGTAAAGATGTCCTGAAGGTCATTTCTCAGTGGAAAGCTCTTAAGGCTTTGCCCAAATTTCCATCAAGAAGATCAGCAGGGGAATGATATATGTGGATTCTGAAGTACAGTGTCTGAAGAGGAAGTTGACAAGTTTGTTGCAGAGGAAAGATGCAAGATTTAGCCCAGTTCACCTGAAACCCTGGAATGGAAGCAAAGTCTGAAAAGATCCCAGTTACAGAAAATTGGTCTATCGTCACATCACAAATATATAACAGAATATCATCCACATACAGCATGATTATGTGGGCCTCATTTATTTATTGGTATCCCCCATGTGGTTCAGTGTAAGCACATGCATGCAGCTAGTAATTCCATTGCCATGGCGAACAAAAGCAGTGACAGAATGCAGCCCTGTCTGATGCCCCTATGTATTGGCCATGAAGCAGAAATACACTTACCCATTTTTACCTAGGCTGTAAGGCTGAGCCCTATTGCTAACTGTTGTAGCACATGTGCATGTAGTCCCAATGGAGAGAGTGTAATGCTTTCTCCATGTCAAGTGCAATGCACACCACATTAGGGCACTGAGTGGCAGACTCAACTTTGACATGTCCCAAGTGGCGTGGATTGAAAGATGTGTTGCAACCAGGAATGAAACACGTCTGATCATAATAAATTATGTTCAGCGGTTTCGGGAGTAATCGAATAGCCAGGATCTTGGTCAGAATTTTCATACTCTGTATTTAAGGTAGAGAGAGTGGGCGATATGACCTCAGACCCTTTGGGTCTTTTTGGGGTTTCAACAGAGAGGAGATAAGTAAGGTGTTGAAGGATGGGGGGAGATAAACAGATGTGTGGATGACATGACAAAGTGATTGCAATTTGGGAGCCAGAGTTTGAGCGAAGTGGGCTTACAGCTTAGCCAGGAAGCAATCCATTCCTGATACCTTCCTGCAAGGCAGTTCCTTCGGATGGGAGTAAATCTCTGAAGCAGTGATTGGGTCATTCAGAGTCACCCGAGTGTCGGGCGAATGTGGCAGATGGGACATCCATCATTAAGCTCAAAAACTCAGCGTGTGAGAATGCTGGTGGGGGAGCATAGACTGTCCTATAGTAACCACAGAATGCAGTGTTAATAGTTTGTTGAGCATCGGCAATATTCCCAGATGGGAGGTTAATAATTAGTGGGGTAGAATCATGGTAGTGAGGTGAGATCATCTGTGTTAGCATGCGGCTAGATTTGTCGCCTTCATTATGGATTGTAGCAGAGTAGGTAGCATAGTCGTGGCAGCTAAGTAGCGTGAATTATCATGGAGGTCAGCACGTGCAGTGCAAAGAGTGTCAAAGTTGTCTATGTGATAGCCATTGCCTGTTCATTCTGTAACAGAAAGGTTTCTGCCTCCTGAAAGGCTCTTGCCAGGACTCTGCAAACCCCTACAGAGGTTTTAATGCAAAGTCCTCTTGTGACTGCCTTTAAAGCTTCCCATTAAATCAACAGGGAGGAAGCAGAACCAGAGTTGTCCCAAAAGAAAGAGTATATGTGATCCAGCAGCATCTGGTGGAAGACTATTTTCTCCAGCATCATGACCAAGAGCCTCCACATTGGATTTAGAGAGTGTGGGCTTCCCGAAGCTAACTCCATAGTTAACGAGATGTGATGATCCAAGAGTATTCGGGGGTAGAAGTTTATGGAGGAATCTGGAGTTTGTATGGGTGTGGGACAGGCAAAGTTGTTCAGTTGAGAATGTAATTTGTGGACTGGGGAATAGAACTAGAATTTGCAGTGCACTGGGTATTTGACTTGCCTGATGTCATCCACTAATGGATTAAACATTGTCGTAGATGCGCAGGTATTCAACAATATAGGGGATTGAGAGAGTGTTGCCATTGAGTGATCGAGGAGGCATCAAGGATTGTGTTGAAATCCCCCTGACAGTCTAAAGGGCATGAGGCCAGTCAGTCATGACAGAGGTTATAGAGGGGCAAAAGGACTGGTGGTCCATATGTGCTCCATAAACAACTTCTAGATTCAGTGGATGACCATTGACGGCACCACCGACTAGTACAAATCGTCTGTCTGCATCAATGTGTGCTCTGTCTACTCTGAAGTGTGTTCTGGCTCTAACCCTTATTACCACCCCACGGGGGCAGGCTGAGTAGCTTGTACCAAAGACTTGCCTTGGCCATTTGGACTGCAGTTTAGGAAGCTCTGTAGCTGTCAAGTGTGTCTTTGAAGGAAGGCAATGGAGCAATATTGCATGCTCTTTATAACATTTATACATTGAATTCATACCCTTGATATTCCATGTGATGAAGGTGTAGGCATCAACAATCATGATATAGGAAGAGAGAGGTATGTGTATGGGTTTGGCAAATGACAGATGGTCTGCAAGGTGTAGAAGTCTCCTTGGCAAGAGGAAAGCATGGCCAGTAGGGGACTGCATGTTCAGAGGAGCACAAACCCAAGCCCTGTATAGACACAACCAGCATCTGCAGGACAGTGTTGCGCTGCTCTCGTCTACATTGTGAGAGAGAAGGTGTTCCCCACTTCCTCCCCTGTGGTGTAACCATCAAACAGCGTTAATTATTGGAGCAGTTCTTGGAGCTGACGAAGAAGGTGACAGTGAGCAACTATGGGCCCATCTGGTGAATGCTTCAACCCATTCCCAGGACTTCTCTGGCTGTGAAGAAAGTGGGTATGCTGGCCATCTGAGATATGCAGTTTCCTAGGGAACAGAAGGGTATATTTAAGATCAGCCTCTCGCAACCTGCTTTTGACCTAGAGAAAGGATGTACGCTGGGTCTGGACAGTCAGCATATAATCTGAAAAACATCAAACTGCCATTTACATAACGAACAGTACGAAGTCCCAAGCTGTCATCAGGACTGCATCTTAGCACAATAAATAAAGATCTTCAGCACCAGGGGTCTGGGCAGTGCCTTGGGGGGGGCGTTTGGTGGACACTATGAGCATGTTCAATCACAAAGCATAGGGTCCATCCCTCCATGTTCTCTAGTAGGCCAATGATATGAAGGCTGTTGCGGCAAGAGTGACCCTCTGCATCTTAAAGTGTGTGATGGCTTTAGTTTGTTCAGCGACTGCACGTGTAGAGGGGCTAAGCTCCACTATAGCTTGTGTAATTGCGGTGATCTTTTCGGACAACTTTTGTTGATTTTCACAAAGTATCACCAGGTCATTAATAAAACAGTCAAGTTTGGCCTCAAAGGCCTCCTGGGACTCAGTAGTGGCTGCAAGGTTTCTGTACAATTTATCGGCCTGGATGAACACCAGTTTGTGGGACTCTGACCCCTCAGGGAAGTGCAGCTTGAAAGCCATCATGGGTGTATTACTCCACACCAGATCGGAATGAAGGATGAGTGTCCTCGAGAATTAAGCCTGTTGATACTCCTTTACGCTGCCTCTGTGTGCCCTTCTATCCTTCCATATGCCCAAAGAAGTTCCCATGTGGCTACCATGTCATGGTACTGGAAAAGAGGGTCCAATACATGGGAGATCAATTGAGCTGCCAGCTTGGGAGACCCGTCTCAACTATGTCTGGCATGAGTCATGCGTATAGCGGCACAAGCTGTCTCAGTGGATCCCAGCACCCATCCGAGCATACAGTTCACCTGAAACTGAGGGCAAAAGGCAATCTACAAACAAGTCGATCAGCAGCCACAAGGTAGTTGGCAGTGCAACGTGGGCCCCAGAGTTGCAGGCGATTCCGCGCAGCCATGTCTATCTGCAGTGTCAATGAGCAAAGCGGGGGAACGCCAAACAGGAGCCACTAAGCTACCAAGCTGGAATATCACTAGCGTCTCTGATTCGATGTTCCAAGGCACTCAGGGGGTCCCCAGGGTAGGCCGATAATAGGGAGTGGGCAGCTATGTTTCCGCACTCCCCTTCAAAGGCTCCCGCAGTAAGTTACTCTCCTGTGGAGATTCCCAGGGCCACTTCAGGCTGCAGCTCAGCCCCACCCTCTAGCCCAGCAGGGGCTCCTGCAGGCTACTGCTCCACTCCTGCAGGCTGCACAGTCTTTCACCGCTGCAGGGAAGAAGGGAGTGATGCACTGCCAGAGTGGGCAGGCGGTACTGATCCGATGTGACGGACTGCAGGGCTGTCAAGTTACATGTTTGCACTTGCCCCCTCCCTAAACGCCCACCACCTCTTCATCTCAGCAAAGGCCTGAGTGGGGACTGCAGCCTGGTGATATCTGGCCCTGCTTGGAGCGCCTTTTCTACAGACTGTGCATCTCGATTCCTGGCTTCACTCTCTGAAAAATGTTGCTGCACCGGCCCTAGGTTCACAACTGCGGGTATCTCAGGACCATCTCTGGGACAACCCTGTGGTCCCTTATCGAGTGGGGTCCTCCTGTTCTCCCAGACGTGTCTGGTTAACCGCAGAACCGGGGACCTCCGCTTTCCCACGTCCACCATACTCGGCTGTCAGGCCATTCCCCCCCACACACACATTTGTTCTTGTTGCCAGTTTCTTTTTTTTTTTTTTTTTTTTTAAATGCAGTGACAAAATAGTGACCAGAGATTTCTTAGAGTTTCAGCTTACATTTCTATTTGTGAAGCAAGAATAGAATTGTGATCAGGATATGTTGGCTCTCGGAATTAAGGGAATTGTACAACGGTACCTTTGTACTGCCTCGGTCTTTGAATGTGTATTTTTATACTGCAAGTTCAGCCATGATGGCTGTTTTAAAATGTATTACACTCAAACTGACATCAAAGGCAATTTAAAGTGTCTGATATTCTCCTATAACTGAGATAGTGGCATTGACTTACACATAAACAAAAGCTGAGCCTTTGCAACCACAAAATAGCTTTTGGGGATGTTCAAAACCCAAATTGCAATCTCGTAACTTATTACCAAATCCTAAACTATGTTTGCAACTACATACTAGACCTCAAATTGAAGTGGGCATGTCTAGAACACCCCTTCCAATTTGTAATTTCTAATGGTATGTACCCAGGGTTTATGACCACAACTTCAGATGCAATTCATTGATAGGTTACCAACACCTCAAAGGAGGTGGTAACCAACTTGCAAACTTCAATGTCAATGTTGTAAAAAAATATTTTTAGAACTAGACAGTGGTGCCTGGTAGAACTGCTTACCTGTAAATTTAAAAAAAAAAAGTTTTTTTGTTTTTTGTTTTAAATGTTTCCCTTTTTCCGATAAGGGAAAACATGCTGCTTTAAAAAAAAAATCATAGCAATCACAGACACGGTTGTCTATGGACCTCAGCAGGCCACCATCCCTGTAATGGCAAGGATTCGTACTGGGTCGCGATAGACAATCTACCACGTGCATATTAATGAGATAGTTCAACTTGTGACCTCCTAAGAATCAGATTTTTATGAATCAATATGTTTGAACATATGTTGGTTTTCAAAACAAACAAAGCAGTGGATAAATGTTGTATGCAAATTGCTACCTACCCCTTTTACTGAATGCTTTTTACGAACAGAAAGCCCCAAATCGCTGACATTGATTATTTTAATGTTTTTTGCATTCATTGTTCAGAAATCGATCAGTGTTTTGCCAGTAAAGGGCATGAATATTTTGCCCAAAAGGGATCCATTTCAATATCTGTTTTAATCACTACCAGGTCTGTGACCTGGATAGACCCCGCCCTCCTAAAGCTCTAATGGGTTCCTGATTTTATGGAATCTTTGGCGTTAGCAGATACCTATTTAGAAATGAGCAGCGCATCCCGATAACATGAAAGGTTGTCAGCCATTCTCGAAAGGGGACTGTGGCCCTGAGTTTGTGAAACCCTTTAACCTCGAGGCACCACTTCACATAGCACTAACACCACCCCTCTGAAAACAAATCTCCAGTGGATAATTTATATGACAGTTGTACTTTAGCGGCCTACTCAGAGGAAATATATAACTTGTTTGACTCCTCCTGTTCTAAACAAGCAAATACATCAACAGTTAATGCACCAGAGTGTGTCCTTTCTGTATACCGAAATGAATTTATTGCGGTGAGACACTATTACCAGCACAGCCATGCTATTCAAACAAAGTATAGGCAGACAGGGGATGGGGCCTTAAAAGCCGGAGCTGCCGACTTTGGAACTGGGGAGCCAGGCTCGAGCGCCAGTGTCCACTCAGCAATTTGTGATTGTGGGCAAATCACTTAATCTCTCCGTGGTAAAAACACAAGATTATGACTTTATGTCGTGTAATCCGGTGCTCTTGCAAAGCGCTCTAATGCCTTTGGGCCAAATTCGTGCTCTATAAAACTGCTAAAAAAGCATGTAACGCCACTTCTAAATAATGGTTCCAGATGGAAGTCCTGAAGTCCCAAAACAATATGCAATAAATACAGTATAAAGACTGATTCCAAATAAACGTTTGTAATTATGGTTATAAATTATTTAAGCTCCTTGAATGCTGGAAGCAGGTAAGTAAACATTTTTGTCAATTTAAATAGTGCAATCCTTTTAGTAGGAATAGTAGTTGAATGGCTGTAGCAGTTTAAATATTACTTATTCATGTAATGCGTTTTCCCTTTAGGCAATAAATACTGTTCAACTGTATCATTTATTTTGACAACCTCACCGAGGTCTTTGTCTATGCCAGCTGCTTTTTAAAAATAGGCCTTTCTGTGTCCTGAAACAGCCTTACCACAGAAGCCGAACCAAAGCTCATATTTTGTGTCATGACTCCCTTAGTAAATGTATCTCCCAGCTAAGGGACACTCAAGGTTAATGTCCCAAAGTGGCGGGGACAATTATAAGGCCGAAAAGTTTTTGGGCTGACCAACGTTAGCAATTAGCTAACCTGTACCACCCTGGCCTAGAGCTGAAGTTTCATGGCAACAACTTGTAGATGGTGCAATAATGTTCCTAGTAGCTAATCACTGCACCATAATAATCCAACCTTGTCCAAATGGAATCAAGATTAAATTTTCAACTTTAACCATACTTTTAATAACATTGATTGTCTTGATTTAGGACTTACATTATTTAACGAAATGTACTACTGTGACCTCGATCAGAAGTAATTCCCCAGGTCCCTGCCCATGAAAGGGTCTGATTAACGGCCGGACAGTGTGGAGTGAGTGTGTAAATGAGGGTAAGATGATGTTTAAATACCGGTTTCTGTCCCTGGTCGAAAGGGAGTAGCATTACTGAACCTGAAGGTTCCACACTGTGAAAGTACAGTCCTCGGAAGGAGGGTACAGACAGAGGAAGGCCCCAGAGATACACAAATTACAACGATTTCCTCATCATCATTTATAGCTGTTGATTGTTGTCCACTGTCGATGCCAGAGAGAGAGAAAAGCAGAATTCAAGTTACCTATGATGATGTTGGTTCTATAACGTCATACAGGAAAATGGAAGCTCCTGATTTTGGCCTCTAATTTTGCAATTTTATAGCAAGCAGTTCAATATTTCTGGACAATTCCTTTAGATTTTTAAAAGAAAGTTCCAGAAAATGGGCTTATGATCCATCCTAAATTTAGCAAGAAGCAGCGGGTCTTTATCTTGCCAGCGCAGCCCAGAGGTTGGTGCTCGCCATTAAAGGGCTGGGGCTGAAGACTGAGGGGGTCATTACAACCTCGGCGGTCTTTTTTGAAGACCGCCGAGGGACCGCCGTGCGGAAGACCGCCAGTGGTGGCGGTTTTCCGCTCGGCCTACTATGACCGTTGGCAGCTCTCCGTCCTTTTACCGACGAAGAGCCGTCAACAGCCATACTGGCGGGAGGCGGGGAAGTGGAGGTTGCTCCACCTCCACACCACGCCAACAGAACACCACCCAGCGAATCACGTCCTGTGATTCGCCGTGGCGATGTTATGTTGGGGTGTGGTGTCGGCGGAGCTGCCCCCATGGCTCCCGTCCCCTCCCGGAGGATCGTCGGACCAGGTAAGTCGATTGTCCGTGAGGGGAGAGGGGTGGTGTGTGTTGTGTGGGTGCATGGGGGTGTGCATGTGTGTATGTAGAGGGGTTGTGTGAGTGCGTGTATGCTTGCGGGGGTGTTGTGTGTATGGGAATGAGTGCGTGTATGTCTGCGGGTATGTCTGTATGGATGTGTGCTTGTATGTTTGAATGTGGGTGTGCGTGTCTGACTGTGTGTGTGGATGTAGGCATGTATGTCGGCGTGTGTGTGTGTAAGTGTGTAGGTGGTGCCTGCGTGCATGTCGTGTGGGTATGGGTGATGTGATGTTGGGGGTCGGGGTGGGGAGGGGGGTTCTATCACCTTTGGGGGGTGGCAGGGGTGGTGGGGAGTGTAGGGGAGGGAGTCGGGTGGGGGTGGGGTTGGGGGAGACCCCTATCAGTGCCAGGGAAGGATTTCCCTGGCACTGATAGTGCTTACCGCCATGGATTTCATGGCGGTTCAAACCGCTGGGAATCCACGGCGGTAAGCCGGGTCCAAATACCGCTGGCGGTATAGTGACGGCCGCCGGGCTGGAGACCCAGGTCTCCAGCCCAGCGGTCGTCCCCGCCCTGGCGGGTGGAATGGCGAACCGGCGGATGACCATAGCGGTACCCGCCATGGTCATAATTCCCCAAAGTAAGACCGCCAGCCTGTTGGCAGTCTTACCGCCGGTTTAACACAGACCGCCAGGGTTGTAATGACCCCCTGAGTGTTAAAGGTAGGTAGGATCCAACTCTGGCCAGCTAGAGCGGGCTATCGACAGACGTCAGCCCATACCACGGCTCGGTGGGTTGAGCGGCTCGCTTTACAGGTGCATTTGATTCGAGGTATTTCATTCCAACAGAGGTGTGAGTAAAGTGCAAGTCGCAGGTTTGAACCTTAGCGGGGGGATAACCTGCTGCTGGCACGTGTGTAATGAACTGTTGTTTCACTCCATGGATATAATCCCAATTGCCCAGATTTTAATACAATAACAACAAGTATTCATTAGCGCTGTATCTGGCATTTGGCGAAATGTTTTCCGAGGCAGAAGAAATGTTTGATTTTGTGCTGGGTAATATATTAACGCCTATTGTGTAAAAGGTTTAGAGTCAATCCGATTGGTAATTCTGTGTTCCCTAAAAGGGATTAAACCCATATATTATTGTAGGATGATGTTGGGGGGGGCGCATGCTGATTCTATTTTAGGATCCATTGTGATATTTATGTGCAGATTCTACAAAGCTGTGGCCATTACATGCCAGCATCCTCGCAGTCCAATCAAGGAGACTGGGCTGGGAAATCTAGGGGGCGTGTATTAATCTCCCATGCGCAGGCATTGGAGAAAGTGGAAAAATAAAATTTGAAGAAAACAGCCAAAAATTGAGAGAAATCCTCAAAACGGCGAGAGTGGATGTTTACTCTTCTTGTCAGTGGTTCTGCAGACAGCCGTCCGCCTTTCGAACAGGCGCGTGGATCTCGCATGACGCAGCAGAGAGCCAGACTGGAGTTCCAATTGGTTGGCTTCCCGTATGTTTTAACACAGGGCAGCTGCAAAGGACGGCTCTGCTGTTCGACAAGGTGGATTGTTTGTGGGATTAGGACGAAGACATGTCTGTGTCCCATACTATCCTTTTCATAATATTTGACACACTTTAGATATGTCTGTTGAATAAGTTGGCAAATATTTTGTCAGTGTCTCCTACAAAAATATAGAAGTGGTAAAAGTAAAAATTGAAATACCTCCCCCTTATAGACGCACTGCATGTTGAGAAATCTCCAGCTGTGTAATAGGTATTTCATTTATGCATTATGTATTATTTACCAGATTTGTTAATGCATTCATATTGTCAGGTGTCTTCGGTCAATTGATGCACCTGCTGCAATAATCTGTTAAAGTAATTTAAAACATTTTAACCCTTTTGCTGCCAGGCCTTTTCCCTCTCAGGTGCCAAGCCTTTTTTTGGCTGTTTGGGGCAGTTCACGCTTAGGCCCTCATAACTTTTTGTCCACATAACCTACCCACGCCAAATTTGCGTCCTTTTTTCCCAACATCCTAGGAATGATGATCTAGAGGTACTCATACTCTGTGAGTCCCCCTGAAGGAGACCAAGAAATTAGCCAAAATAGAGCGAAAATTTAGTTTTTTTTTTTTTAAAGGGATAAAAGGGCTGCAGAAGAAGGCTTGTTTTTTTCCCGGAAAATGGCATCAACAAAGAGTTTGCAGTGCTAAAATCACAATCTTCCCAGCTTTCAGGAACAGGCAGACTTGTATAAGAAAACCATATTTTCCAACACAATTTTGGAATTTTACGGGGGCATACCCCATTTTTCTATTTTTTGTGCTTTCAGCCTCCTTCCAGTTAATGACAGAAATGGGTGTGAAACCAATGCTGGATCCCGGAAAGCTAAACATTTCTGAAACTTAGACAACATTCTAAATTCAGCAAGGGGTAATCTGTGTAGATCCTACAAGGGTTTCCTGCAGGAAATAACAGCTGAAATAAAAAAATATTGAAATGGAAGTGAAAAAACAGCAATTGTTCTCCACGTTTTACTCTGTAACTTTTTCCAGTGATCTCAGATTTTTTAAAGCAATATACCGTTACGTCTGCTGGTCTCTTCTGGTTTCGGGGATATATAGGGCTTGTAGGTTAATCAAGAACCCTAGGTGCCAAGAGCCAATAAATGAGCTGCACCGTGCAATGGGTTTTCATTCTATACGTGGTATACAGCAATTCATTTGGTGAAATATAAAGAGTGAAAAATAGGTATCAAGAAAACCTTTGTATTTCCAAAATGGGCACAAGATAAGGTGTTGGGAAGCAGTGGTTATTTGCACATCTCTGAATTCCGAGGTGCCCATACTAGCATATGAATTACAGGGCATTTCTCAAATAGACATCTTTTTTACACACTGTCTTACATTTGGAAAGAAAAAAATGTAGAGAAAGACAAGGGGAAATAACACTTGTTTTGCTATTCTGTGTTCCCCCAAGTCTCCCTCTAAAAATGGTACCTCACTTGCGTGGGTAGGCCTACTGCTCACGACAGGAAACACAACATGGACATATCACATTTTTCCAAATAAAACAGAGCTGTTTTTAGCAAAGTGCCTAGCTGTGGATTTTGGCCTCTAGCTCAGCCGGCACCTAGGGAAACCTAACAAACCTGCACATTTTTTAAAACTAGACACCTAGAGGAATCCAAGATGGGGTGACTTGTGGGACTCTCACCAGGTTCTGTTACCCATAATCCTTTGCAAACCTCAACATTTAGCTAAAAAAACACCTTTCCTCACATTTCGGTGACCTAACGTTCTGGAATCTGAGAGGAGCCACAAATTTCCTTCTACCCAGCGTTTCCCCAAGTCTCCCGATAAAAATGATACCTCACTTGTGTGGGTAGGCCTAGTGACCGCGACAGAAAATGCCCCAAAACACAACGTGGACACCACACATTTTCCCAACGAAAACAGAGCTGTTTTTTGCAAAGTGCCTAGCTGTGGATTTTGGCTTCTAACTCAGCCGGCACCTAGGGAAACCTACCAAACCTGCACACTTTTGAAAACTAGACACCTAGGGGAATCCAAGATGGGATGACTTGTGGGGCTCTCACCAGCTTCTGTTACCCAGAATCCTTTGCAAACCTCAAAATTTGGCCAAAAAAAAACCACTTTTTCCTCACATTTCGTTGTCAGAAAGTTCTGAAATGTGAGAGGAGCCACAAATTTCCTTCCACCCAGCATTCCCCCAAGTCTCCCGATAAAAATTATACCTCACTTGTGTGGGTTGCCCAGGTGCCTGCGACAGAAAAATGCCAATAACCTGTGGAGATTAAGGGGTTAGCATAGTGAGTTGACATGCACATATTCTTCTTTTATACATCTTTTAGGCTAACTCTGCTTTGGGGACCCACACAAATGAGGTAGTATTTTACTTGGGAGACTGAGGGGAACGCTTGGTGGTAGGAAATTTGTGCCGGAGCGGTGATCCTACAGAGAAAAGGGAGGAGAATATGCCTTTTTAAGCACATTTTGAGGTTTGCAGAGGAGTCTGGGTAAGAAAATGTTGGGGGATCCAGGCAAGCCACACCTCCCTGGACTCCTTCGGGTATCTAGTTTTAAAACATGTCTGGGTTTGGAAGGTTTCCCTAGATGAAGGCCGCACCCGGGACCAAAAACATAGGTGCCCCCCCACCCAAACACAGGTAGTTTTGCAATAGATCATTTTGATGTGTTCACGTACTTATGTGATGCTCCAAACACTAAAAGTGTGAAAAGAAACACACTTAGGTTATGTTAAAAAGATCCCTCACCCACCAACCAAGCTTCATCATCGGTGTCCCACCCAAGACACTTAGGGGGTCATTCTGACCCTGGCGGTCCAAGACCTCCAGGGCCACGAATGACGGAAGCACCGCCAACAGGCTGGCGGTGCTTCCAAGCCCATTCTGACCGCGGCGGTAAAGCCGCGGTCAGAAAACCGGGGCCGGCGGTTTCCCGCCGTTTTTGCCCCGGCTGGGCGAATCCACCAGGGCAGCGCTGCAAGCAGTGCTGCCCTGGGGATTCTGACCCCCTTACCACCAGCCTGTTTCTGGCGGTTTTCACCGCCAGGAAGAGGCTGGCGGTAAGGGGTGTCCTGGGGCCCCTGGGGGCCCCTGCACTGCCCATGCCACTGGCATGGGCAGTGCAGGGGCCCCCTAACAGGGCCCCATGAAGCTTTTCACTGTCTGCTTAGCAGACAGTGAAAAGCGCGACGGGTGCAACTGCACCCGTCGCACCGCCGGCTCCATTCGGAGCCGGCTCCTGTGTTGCGGCCCCCATTCCCGCTGGGCCGGCCGGCGCTAACTTGGTTAGCGCCTGCCGGCCCAGCGTGAATGTCGGAATGAGGGAAGCGGTATTTTGGCCGCATGGCGCCCAAATGCCGGTTCCCGCCTGGCGGGCGGCTAACGCCGCCCGCCAGGGTTGGAATGAGGGCCTTAGTGTGTCACAGGTGTGCTCCGACACCTTATTACAGCGGAGCAGGTTTTGTTATTTTTACCACACATAATGGTTGGATTTGGCACGTGGGTGAGTGATGGTTAAGTAGATAAAATTTTATTAACAAGAGATTTCACAAAAGTGAAATGCACTGTTAATAACTGAAGAGCCAAAAAACTGAACCAATGACTCACAGCTCGTGAGCTGTAAAGCTGCGTCAAAGCACCAACCGCTTTACAGTCCATTCACACACCTTTCATACATGACATGCACAAGACCATTCACGCCGCCAGCCATGGGCCCAGCATATTACAACACTCATATCGACAGACAGCGCCACTCAAGGGCAGATCACTTACATACGCCCTCGTGCCTGATACAGCAATCACACCAGCTGATGGGAGTGTGTGGACTGGCATTTGCCTGGCAGTGTGTTGCAGTAGCCAATAGCAAGTGAATATTTACACCCCCAGCCAAGCGCCACCCCACCCACACTGCCAGCCAAGCGCCACCCCACTCACACCACCAGCCAAGTGCCACACCACACACACCGTCAGCCAAGCGCCACCCCACGCTCACCGCCAGCCGAGTGCCACCCCACGCTCAACACCAGCCAAGCACCACCCCACGCACACCACCAGCCAAGCACCACCCCACACACACCACCAGCCAAGCGCCACCCCACGCACACCGCCAGCCAAGCACCACTCCACGCACACCGCCAGCCAAGCGCCACCCCACGCACACCGCCAGCCAAGCGCCACCCTATGCACACCGCCAGCCAAGCGCCACCCCGCACACTGCCAGCCAAGTGCCACCCCACGCACACCGCCATCACTTTTTTTGTTTTTAAACAACAAAGAAACCACAATTTATAAATAAGTACAAAACTACAAACACAAAAGCTCTAACTGAATACATGACAGCAATGCCAACCGGGAAACTGAACATATGAAAATATAAAACAGCAGCTTACGCTCACTGTATTTCCCAAACATTCTTCTGTGTGTGGTAGCTCTTGAAACAGCCACCCACACACAGCCCAGGCTTTGAAGGACAATCAGGGCAGTACATCCTAGTCTCCTTCCTGATACCTCTTCGAGCACAGACTCTACATCTCTTAGCAGGGAATTTCTTTTTGGCTGTGGGAGGAATGTGCTCAGCAAAGTGACAATCTTTCAATCTAGCCACATCCTCCACCACTGCTTCTCTAGGAACTCTTGCCTGTTCCAGCACAACAAGGCTCGCTAGGACAGACTCCTGAAATTTCACAAATGTCATCCTTGACTCTGGAGAACTATCCTTGAACACAACAAAAGCATCAAAAGTTGCCAAGTGGAACAGGTGAACCGCTAACTTCTTATGCTAAACATAGGACTTACGAGCAGCAGTGTAAGGTTCCAACCTCTGATCTACTCTGTCAACACCACCCATGTGCTTATTGTAGTCTAAAATGCACACAGGTTTGCGCATTTCAGCAACTTGACCCTAAACAGCCACAGGTGAAGTACGCTCATCATGGATGGTAGTTAGCATGTACACATCCCTCCTGTCTACAAATTTCAGAGCTAGCAGCTCATTCCGCAATGCACTGCACTGTCCCTTCTCAAGTTTTTTTTACAGACAAGCTCTCTTGGATAGCCTTACCGATTAGAGCGGATTGTGCCACAAGCAACAGTGTCAACTCTGAACAACTGAACTCCAGTGCAGAAGTTATCTCCATATAAATGGTGACCTTTATTAAACAGTCGTCTACAAAGTGCCCCCACAATTTTCTCACTAACTCCAAAAGTGGGTGGATAACCAAGGGGGTCAATACTGAAATCCCTACCAGTCTAGACCCGGAAATTATAAACATATCCTGTACTACTTTCAGACAGCATATACAATTTAATTCCATACCGTGCGCTCTTGCTAAGAATGTACTGCGTAAAAACCAAATGACCCTTGAACAGGACAAAAGACTCATCTACAGATATTCCTTTGCCTGAAACATAGATCTCTGAAAACCAATCTACCAAATGATCAAGGACAGGTCTAATCTTAAAAAGACGGTCAGAATCAGGGTGATCTTGTGTCAAGGCTAAAGCATTATCTACAAAATGCAACATCCGAAGAAGAAGCTCATACCGGTTACGACTCATGATTGCAGGAAATATAGCAGTTGCAATCAAGGGACTAGTATACCAATATGAAGACAGCGATGGCTTCCTTATCAGCCCCATCAAAAAAGTTAAATCCAAGACCTTTTTCAACTCTTCCAGATTTGTGGGAATCCACCCGCTAGTTCTAGAGTGTGGCCTAAGTCTGGCAGCGTTGTCCCTCAAATACTGCTCTGCATACAAATTAGTCTGCTCAACAATCTCTTCCAAAAATATATCATCCATAAACAACTCAATGAAGTTGACTGGCAAAAAGTTTTCCGTATTAACTCAACACCCAGGTAAACCAGTAAACGCAGGCAACTGTGGCTGCACCATGTTTGGTGCAACCCACATGTCAGGTCTTCCAACAGGAAGCCTTTTTAGCCGCTGGCTGCGGCACCATTGGCACATCAGTGTCCTCCTCTAAAACAGGCCCTTCATCAGCACTGAGAGTGGCTTCATCATCAGATGATTCCTCTCTGATAGAAAATTCACTTCCAGAATCTTGCACTTCCTCCTCTGCCTCAGATGCAGAGTCAGTCTCATAATGAGGGACAGAAGACGACTCAAAAAGCACACCAACAACCTGCTGAGCGGTCATCCTACGGCTAGCCATGATCTTTCCTACAAAAAGTAACTGGACAAATGCACCACCAACAACCAGCACTGTGAAAAATAAGTAACAAACAAAGTGTAACTTTATCATTAAGAGTTATAAACTCAAAAACTATGCCGCTCACTTGCCTGAAAAAGCTTGACTCACCAGCAACTACTCTGCACAGCCACAGCTAAACGTACGTAATGGTTACGTCTGTGGCACCTGAGAGGTGCCGCCACAGACATAACCATTACGTCCGTTGCATACAAAGGGTTAAAAGAATGTGATCAAGATGGTGGCGGACTAAGAGCCTTCCTTGTCAGCTCCTGTGCTCGACTCTGCAAGCTCACCATCCCGGCCTACCAAATGATTCCTTGCAGGACCCAATGAACAGAGGAATGCCTATAGAACATGGAGACCATTGAGGGTTCAATGGTTCTGCACTAGACTTCACTGTCCTTCAGTGTGGACAGCGGCCATGCTGTGGCTCCTAAGATGGCAGCTGCTCCAGAGATGAAAACACGTGGCCCACAGCTAGCCCAGCACTGGCTCTAGACACCACACCTGGAAGATCTCAAGAACAGATTATAGCATTCCAATATCAGAATCAAGGGTGCTCCACATGATGCAGAGAAATGTGACAACAAAGGTTAAGTGTCTAGGCGCTTGAGGCACAACCTTCCGGAGCTGCAGAAACTGATCTCTACCTTCATTGAATGTAAAAAACCTGGCCACCCAACCAGATCGCCTCGTAACCCACAAGACATACTAACATGCATTCATCATTACAGACAGGTAGAGGACATTATGTGAACAGCAATGAATGCTGGCCAGATCTTTGAGGGTGCAAGGATATAGCTTTACCAGGATCTATCCCCATCACCTTCCACAAGAGATGCCTGCCCAAACAAGCCACCATCTTCCAGCAGTCTGATGGAATGAAATACAAATGGGGTCACCCCTTCCGCTTGAAATTTAGATGGAACAACACAACCTATTCAGTCCGCACCCCTGCTGAAATACATATAATTTTGGGATTTGACAGGCTACCCAGCGACCCCACCTCCATCTGCCAGGGACCGCAGGGAATCTGCAAGCAAGTGGTATGGACCATCAGCTATAAGATCCACCAAGAAAAATACACATAAGCCTACTGTTGAGAAGAGGCTCTGTAAAAGGAAAGCAGCAGTCAATCAACTCCAATGACTTGAAGTTGAACCAGAAATCGGACATGACATCCTTTGAAGAGTGTAGGCTTCCCTTGTGAGGATGCCTACCATCATAGTCCTGCTATTAATGTTTGAGCTCGATGGCTGACCAGGTTATGTGTGGCTCTGGGCTGGGGAATGGCACTTATTATTGTATTCCTCACCTTAGTCAGGACGGAGTCGAGAGACTTCAATAATGGATATGCCACACTGTCTGTTCGGATAATTCCAGTAACTCATATATGTTTAATTCGCTTCCTGGTAGGACAGTTATTTTATTTCCTGGTTCTTATCCCAGGTGTTTTACTCCCTCCCCCTCCTAGGTTTCCAATCAACTCACGCATCCCCAAGGGGTTTGCCCTTGGCACACATAACAAATCTCTCCAACAACAGCAGTGTGTTGCCCCACAGGCCAAGCAAAGGCCTCTCACCCATCCATGATTAAAACACTCAGCTTGAACGCCCCTGACAAACACTTGCCTGTTTTGGTGATGGTGCTCTATGATTCCACTAGTGACATCTGCCTTCTTCAGGAGTCTACCTTCTTAAAAAGGACTGGGGCCAACTAAAGTCAAGATAGTTTCCTAGAGAAAACTTATCCTGCAGTTGTACTAAAAACACAGGGTTGCAATACTGTTTGCCAGTAAATTAAGGAAATAGTGCTAAATATGATGGTGCAGATATTGGGAGATTGTTGTCTCCACAGATCTCCAACAATAGACACAAACTAACCCTACCTAAATGATATGTGATCCTAATGAACACCAAGAAAAGTTTTTATACAGAACCCTTCCCCTCGTGTTGACATATCTGGACAGTAACATATTTGTGGGAGAAGATTTCAGTCCTGTCATTGATTCTGTACTAGACAGGTCGGTCCAGCGTTCGGGTCAGTCAGGGGCTCTAGCCCAAGACCGGGTTAGATGGCATTTATACGTAGGTCTGGGAGATATCTGGTATTCTATGAACCCCTTTATCAGGGACTATTCCTTCTTCTCTGCATCTCAACAAACCTACACAAGGCTTTCAGGACTCCTCTCAAGTTCAGGCTGCCATTACAAAAGCAGAGATCAGGGTCTCAGCTTTGTCAGGTCATGACATTCCATTTCACTCAGAACTTCCTCTTCGCCAGCCTCTCAAACAACAATCTCATCAAGATCAACATTGTTAAAACAGAGATTGGGGGAAGCCAACAATTTTTACAAATTGACACCACCAAAACTCAGGTATCTTTCTTGTGGGAGACTCTTAAAGCAGTGGTCTGGGCTGCATTTATAGACATAGCAGCTAGACAGAACAAAGACAGGAGAGATAAGAGATTAGTGTCTGAGGGGAAAGTAAAGAACTCAAAGCTGTATATAAGCAAACAGGGGCAAATAAAACCTGAATGCATTTGTCACTATGCAAGGAAGCAGGTTAAAGTGCTGGATTTTGATAAGGCAGAGTATATCTTTCTGTTCAAAACAACAATTCTATGCAGGTAGATTGCTGGTGTGCAAGATGCGGGCTAGATTTAACAAGGATAGAGTTGCAGCAATTGCCTCTATCGACGCAAAGCAGACCCAAACTGACAAGGACATCACTCAAGCAATTAAACCCTTATACATTGAACGTTCTGCAATAGATGATGGGAATGTACCTGAGATTAACTAATCCCTCTTCGCGGTCCAGATTGTGATGCTTTTGCCCCTTCAAGCTGCTTTACTTGAAACAGTTATTCGAGTGGAAGAAGTGATCACAGGTATAGCTGAACTTCAACTAACCTCAGGTCTAGATGGGTTTACACCAGCCTTCTACAAAACCTTCTGCCCCTCCACCTCACCTTTCTGTCCCCAATTCTCATGTGCAGCTCCTTCGGAGATACAACAGAACTCTCTGACATCATGTGTGAGGCAGACATAAATGTAATCACTAAGCCTGGGGAGGACCATAAATGGTTCTCATGTTAAAGACCCATACCCCTCTTGAGCGTTGATGCCATGCTCTTTACAGGCATTTTAGCTTGACTCCATTTCCCATACATGCAGGGTGTGATAGATTTGTACCAGACTGGGTTTATCCCAGAGATAAACTTTAGACATAAGACCAATCGAATCCTTCATATTATCGATAAGGTATTATTGCTCAAGGAAACCAGCGCTCCGCTTGTTCATCGAAGCTGGGAAAGCATTCAACCAGGTCCACTGGCTCTTCTCACAGAGAGCCCTTGATAATATTGGTCTTGGTCCCAAATTTAAGAAATGTATCGTGTGAGTATACTCATCCTAGTGCTAGGGTACGAGTCAATATGATCACATCACTTCATGGTATTAAAAGGCACTAGGCAGCGGTGCCCACTTTCCCTGCTCCTGGTTGCCTTGTGGAGCATCTTGCTGAGAAAATTATATGCAACCCTTTAATGATAGGAGTCACCATAGGACGGCACAAGCATAAATTGGCCCTTTGTGCAGACAATGTTTTGGTTGGCTTGTCAGACCCACAAGACTGTCTTTCTGCATTGAAGTCACAACTCAGGTCCTTTGGCTGGTTATCTGGTTTCATGATGAATATCCAGAAATCGCAAGTTTACTGTGGCAGTGACAAGGGACAAGTATGGTAGGAAGCTAACTACAAGAGTCTGAGGGATTCATATGATATGGAAGGGCTGATGTTCTTCAAGCAGGTCAAGAATAGCTATGAGATTACAGAGACAGGGAGATCTTAATACCTCCACATTAGACATTGTGTGACTCACACTGCTGTCAGACCCCGTGATAGTAGACCTCTCTCTCCCTTTGAGAAGTGGTTGTTCATCAAAAAGGACAATAAAGGAATGCTATCAAAATTATACAATTCCTCAACCAAGCAATCTCCATAAAAGAACCTCAGCTAAGAGACAGTGGTCAACCAAATTAGAACGTACTCTCACAGACAAGGAATGGGCAGACATCTATTCTAGAACATGCACTTCCATGTTCAGCTTAGCAGATGAGGTGATGCTGAAATGGTACTTTGCTCCAGCTAGGAAGGCAAAGTTGAAGACTGCCACCTCAGTAGGTTGCTGGCACAACTGGGGAGTTTCCGATATGCTGACACACCTCTTGTGAAGATTCCCCAAATTCAATAAATACTGACAAGAGGTAATCTCCGATGTAAATATGATTTTTCAACATAGTCATACTTAGTGGAGGCTCACGAGAGGGAAAAGGTGTGGGGTGGTGCGACGCATGGTGGGAGGGTTGAGTTGACGACAAAATAAATATAAAATAATTTTAAAAGTACCTTTTTTGTCTCGCCGCTCAAATCCGCTCCTTGGTCCTCCACTGCCGGCACAGGCTCCCAGCCTGCCCTACATCCAGTCCTAACACTGCTTTCATGCTGCTGGCTCGGGATGCTCCAAGACAGATTGAGAGTCTCTGCCTGCTGTCTCCAACCTGGCAACGTAGTGCCGGGTTGAAGAGAGCCTAGTGCACGTGTGTTTGGCCGGCCCAAGACAGCTGGCCAAACATACATGCACACTGAGGGGGAGTGCTGCACTCCCCCTCTCTTTCTGTCTTTGCCAGTGGCCCTGCTCCTTTGACAAGAAAATGATAATAAACGTTGTTTATTATCATTTTCTTGTAAAGGTTTTGCATTTGCTGCTGCTGGTGGGGAGGCAATGCTTCTCCACCATAGTGGAGGAGCCGCACCTGGTCATACTATGGTTCACATGCTACATTCTCCCGGGGTTCCCTAATTAACAAACCTATCCCCTGAGCACAAGCAGAGGCAAGGCGATTACCTCGTTCTCTGTGCTACCAGTGAGTCATCACTGCCAGTTAGGGGAGGGACAAAGCTGAAAACCATACAGTCTGGTTACACAAACAATGGGACCTCCTTGGCATGTAAAAAATCCCAGCATCTTGAAAAACAAAACTTGTTTGACCGATGTGGGGGTCCTGCAAAACATTGGTGTCACAAGAATTCAAGGAATTGTTAGGAAAGGGTCTGGTAACTGGATCAGTGACAGTAACAAGATCTGACAGCTCCTTTTTTACATGGGCTCCCCCAAAATTGAAATCTCCAGGAACAAATCTGGAGGGATGCAGAATAAATGGAGGATAGACACAAAGGGGGTCATTCTGACCTCGGCGGTAAAATGCCCTTACCGCCGGTCATAAGACCGCCATAACACCGCCGCGGCCGCGGTCAACCGCCACGGTCATTCCGACCCACAACGGCCAAACCTCCAAAAATCCGTCCTCCACTGCAGCCCGCCACATCGGCGGGCAGCGATAAACTGGAGATGACCAAACCTCCACCGTCACGCCAACAGAAATACGCCCATGCCATTACGACCCACGAATCCACACGGCGGTCATTCAAACGCGGTATTCCATTGGCGGTACACACCGCCGCGGTCAGAATACACACACATCACCAAAACACAGCCACATTGGACAATTTGAAATACACACACCTGACACACATACACACACCACTCCCACACAATCAACCAACTATAAAACACACACCCACACCACCCACAAACCCCTGCGACCCTAATTACTGAGAGAAGGAGAGAGAGACACAGCAGACAATCCATAGCAAGACACACTGAGGCACACTACACCATCACACACACCACATAGTAGCACAAAGCACCACTCACCAACACACTCCGCATCACATACACCACCCCACACCTCACCCACACCACCCCATGGCACCCCAAAGGCACCCACGCTTTTCGGACCAAGAACTCCGGGTCATGGTGGAGGAAATCCTAAGAGTGGAACCCCAGCTCTTCGGCTCGCAGGTGCAGCACACCAGTATAGCCAGGAAGGCGGAGCTATGGCAGCGGATCGTGGACAGGGTCAACGCGGTGGGACAGCATCCCAGGAATAGGGAGGACATCCGCAAAAGATGGAACGACCTACGGGGGAAGGTCCGATCGATGGTCTCCAGGCACAACATCGCGGTCCAGAAGACTGGCGGCGGACCCCCACCCACCCCTCCCGAATTTACATCGTGGGAGCAAGAGGTCTTGACCATCCTGCATCCTCAGGGCCTCGCTGGAGTAGCCGGAGGAATGGACTCTGGTAAGTCCCATCTCAACTACTATATCCCCCCCACCCCACCAGCATGCCAACCCACACCCCCACCCTCACCCCCAACCCCCCAGCACACATCCTCCCTGACAATGTCTCACCAGCACAACCCACCCATCCCAACACCAACTCCTGCATGCCAACACAAATCATGGGCACCCATCACCTAAGCATGACCACTGCACTAACCCCTCCCCCCCACTAAATACCCTCACAACACCTCCCTCCAGGGAATGCCTGCACTGGGGGACAAGGGCACCCACAACACGCATGCTATTGCACACACAGAAATAATAACCAAACTCTCTTACCCCATGCAGGACCCGAACGACAACACACCAGCCAGGAGGGTCCAGAAGTGTCCATCCCACCACCGGAACAGGCCCACACTGAGGATAGCAGCTCTGTCGACAGTGAACCTGATGACCAGCCCGGACCATCGGGGACCTCTGGGCAGTCGGTTCCCCTCAGGCAGCCACAGGCCACACCAGACCCGACCCCCTCTGCCAACACCAGCACAGCTCCCACCCAGCGGGCCCATGCCTCTGTCTCTAGGACGGCTCAATCAGCGGTGTGTCTGCCACTACAGGGCACCCAGGCTAACCCAACACCCCAACAACAACAGGGACCTGGGGGCAGTGGTAGCAGGCACACCGTCCAGGGGACAGAGGCTGGGGGAAACCGGGCAGCTCGGAGGGCTGCTGTGCGACAGGGGGGGGAGGAGAGGCCCAGGGAACCCACTCTCCAAGAGGCCCTCACCACCATCATGGGGGCATACCACCACTCCCAAGAAACGATGGCGACGGTACTGGCCAGGTTCACTGAGATCCAGACACAGCAGGAGGAACGCTACATGGGGTTCAGGGAGGAGCTGCGAATCATCGGGACCGCAATGGGGACCATCGTCCTGGCCCTCCACAGGATAGAGGACGCGTTGCGGGACCATGGTGCACCACACAGGGCCCCTGTCACTAGCCCGGACCAGGAACAGCCTACCACCTCCGCCGGCGCTAGTGGACAGGAGGTCCCAACACCTCGACAGCCCCCCAGAACCCCACCTCCTGCTGAAGAACAACCACCCCGTAAGAGGAGCCTGAGACCAAAGAAAAAGACAGAGTAGGATGTCAAGACCCCCGCCTGCAGGACATACCCCCTCAAGTCTTCCCACTGTCCCACATTGCCACCCTGTCCAACCATGAACTGCCTATGCTCCATCCTTCCACAGGCAAAAGGACAATGCACCTGTGAGACTGAGAACTGGACTCTGCCATGGATATTCCTCCACCCCCACCCATCACCCTTAGAATCACATGTACCGATATCTAGCACTGTAAATAAATCACATTTTGCACACAAATCTGTTTTGAGTCATGCTGTATTATTGACAAATGTATTACATATTACTGTTCGATTTCTGTTCTGTCAATTAGTCATGACAACATACCAATGTCAATACGCTGTATTTCATGGGCGAACCAAGCAGAAGTCAGGTACTGAGTCAGACAGCACTGAGAAGGGAAGGGAAAGGCAAAAATTAATGAAAAACATCTGTGGGGAACTACAGAAAGTACAGATGCAGGAGGCTATAAGCAATTGTGAAATGGCGTGGGTGATTCTTACCTGGGTGTTACTGGAAATACTGTTGTATCACTCTGTCCCTATTGTCTGTGTCGTCCTCTGAGTCTTCCTCCTCTTCACTCTCCACAGGCTCCACGGCTTCTACAACACCACCATCTGGACCATCCTCCTGCAGGAAAGGCACCTGGCGTCGCAAAGCCAGGTTGTGAAGCATACAGCACGCCACGATGATATGGCACACCTTCTTTGGTGAGTACATTAGGGATCCACCTGTCATATGCAGGCACCTAAACCTGGCCTTCAGGAGGCCAAAGGTTCGCTCAATCACCCTCCTAGTACGCCCATGGGCCTCATTGTAGCGTTCCTCTGCCCTTGTCCGGGGATTCCTCACTGGGGTCAGTAGCCACGGCAGGTTGGGGTAACCAGAGTCACCTATTAGCCACACACGTTGTCTCTGTAGCTGCTCCATCACATAGGGGATGCTGCTATTTCGCATCACATACGCGTCATGCACTGACCCTGGGAACTTGGCATTTACATGGGAGATGTACTGGTCAGCCAAACAGACCACCTGGACATTCATCGAATGATAATTTTTTCTGTTTCGGTACACCTGCTCATCGTCTTTTGGGGGTACCAAAGCCACATGGGTCCCATCAATGTCACCAATGATGTTGGGGATATGTCCAAGGGCATAGAAATCACCCTTCACTGTAGGCAAGTCACCCTCCTCGGGGAAAATGGTGTAGCTCCGCATGAGTTTCATCAGGGCAGACAACACTCTGCTCAAAATCTTAGAAAACATAGGCTGAGACATTCCAGATGACATGGCCACTGTGGTCTGGAATGACCCACTGGCCAAAAAATGGAGGACTGACAAAACCTGCACCAGAGGGGGAATCCCTGTGGGTTGGCGGATGGGGGACTTCAGGGCTGGCTCCAGCTGGGCACACAGTTCATGGATAGTGGCACGGTCAAGTCTGTATCGAAGTATTATATGGCGTTCTTCCATTGTCAACAGGTCCACCAGCGGTCGGTACACGCGAGGATTCCTCCTTCTCATCGCAAGTCCCAGCGGACGGTGCCTAGGAAGGACAACATGGAGCACAGAGTCAGGCAAACCACAGGTACGTACAGACAGCTTGCACAGTTAAAGAATGGCAATGGGTTGAAAGGCGTGTATGTGTGGCAATGCAAGGCCTAGGCCTGTGTGTCGCAGTCAAAATTAAGCCATGTGGGCCCTTGAAATGGCGGCTGCCTGACCTGTGAAGTGGGACAATGGGATGTGAGGTCAATGCGCTGGCGGGGCACACCGTGGCGGTAGGCGGTCGAAGACCGCGGCGCAAAGCCGCATTGGTTAACATTGAAGCCTATGGGTTTCAGGAGCCAATGACGAAGTGCGCCGGCGGTCGCGGTACGCACCGCCGCGGTACGCACCGCCGCGGGCGTGACCGCCATTTTCTATCTGCTTAATCACTCGAGACCTGATCATCCACAGGAGAGGACCTATACTGCAAGTGCTGCTGTGACCTCGGTCTGGAAGATACAATGGCTGCTGTGACTGGGGAAAGGGCCCCTGCCTTCACGTCTGAAGAGTTGGAGAAGCTCGTGGATGGGGTCCTCCCCCAGTATGCGCTACTCTACGGTCCTCCAGACCAACAAGTGAGTACACCGGGTGCTAATGGAATGGGCTATGCCTGTGTGGATTGGGGTGGATGTAAGTTGGTGGGGTGGGGGGCGAATGAGGAGTGCAACGCCCGACAGATGAGAGCATGTGCCATATGGCAAAGTGGGTGGGTGGGGGCCAATTACATCTAACATGCAGGTCATTGATGATTTCCTCCTTTCCACCCTGTACATGTCTAATAGGTCAGCGCCCATCAGAAGATCGAGATTTGGCGTGCCATCGCCAAGGAAGTCCGGACCTTGGGGGTCCACAACAGACGGGGCACCCACTGCCGCAAGAGGTGGGAGGACATCCGCCGCGGAACAAGGAAGACCGCAGAAACACTGCTGGGGATGGCCTCCCAACCTAGGAGGGGTGCCAGTCGCACCATGACCCCCCTGATGTCCCGGATCCTGGCGGTGGCCTACCCTGAATTGGATGGGCGCTTTAAGACATCACAGCAGACACAAGGGGGTGAGTATCAGCACATTCTCCTATCTTTCTGCGCAGTGGAGGCGTCTGGGTGGGGGAGGAGGGCTGTGGGTGACATTAGGCCAGGGCGCTTTCTGTAGTGTAGTCCTCTCCCTTAGGCATGGCCCTGTGCCCCCGGCCCCCACCTCTGTAGGGTGACAAGTACAGCCATTGAAGGTCCAGCATCTCCCATGTGCGCGTTTGACGTCTCTTGGCCTGTTGTCTTAGTCAGTAGTACTGAGTAGTGTACCCCGAATGCGCGGCTTAGTGCATTAGGCACCTGTGTCTGTCCTCTCCGTCAACGGTGTTGACATTGCATGCACTCAACCTGGTCTTCTTTTTTCTCCCCCCACCCTTTCTCTTCATCTTCTTGTGCATGTGTGCATTAGCATCATCAGGCGGAGGAGATATGGCATCGGAGCACGAGGGAGCTGCAGGACACAAGGCCCCGGTGGGCCCAGGAACAGACACCGAGGGCACCAGTGATCCGGAGGGCGAGGGGAGCACCACGACGGGGACCGCTGGTGAGAGCAGCGAAAGCGACACGTCCTCGGATGGGAGCTCCCTAGGGGTGGCGGCAACATCCGTGCCCCCCGCCTCTACAGGTACAGCCGCCACCCAGCGCACCAGCCCCGCCCTCCCAGCAGCCCCTCAGTCTTCGCTCCGTGCCGGTTCGCCCAGGAAGGCGCGCGTCTCCTTCGCCCCAGGCACCTCAGCCCCTGCCCCTGTTGCCCCTGCTGCCCTCAGTGCGGAGCTCATTGACCTGGTAAGGACGCTCATTGTTGGGCAGACGACCCTTTTGAATGCCATCCAGGGTGTGCAAAGGGAGGTGCAACAGAGCAATGCGTACCTGGAGAGCATTCATTCGGGTCAGGCTGCCCATCAACGATCGTTCAATGCTCTGGCCTCAGCACTGACGGCAGCCATTGTCCCAGTTTCCAGCCTCCCTCTTCTGACTGCCTCCAGCCTGTCTCTGTCTCCTGTTCCTCAGCCTATCCCATCCACACCATCAGACCAGCCTGCACACACCTCAACACCCAAGAGCAGCTCATCCAAACACAAGCACCACAGATCCCGCAAACACTCACCCGAGCAACACCCAGATGCAGACATGCCAACAGCCACTGCCACCCCTGTGTCCCCCTCCTCCTCGTCTCCCTCCTCCCTCCCTGTGACGTCTACACTCACACCTGCATGCACCCCAACATCAGCCAGTGCTTCCATCACCACCTCACCCTCCAGTACAGTCCACACTCGTGCAGTCACCACCCCCACTGCCATGTACACGTCCCCTGTGTCCTCTCCCACTGTGTCTGTCACCCCCTCTTCCAAGACACACAAACGCAGGCAGCCACCCACCCAACAGCCATCCACCTCACGACAGCCTACAGCACCAGCACCTTCACCCAATGACAGCACACCTGACTCTCCTACAACCACCTCCTCTAACTCCACTTCCATCTCCACTTCTCCTACCCTTTACCTTGGCCCTAAAAAACTTTTCCTGGCTAACCTTAACCTCTTTCCCCCCGATGACCTCCCCCCTCCATCTTCAAAGAGTCCCAAGAGCACCGCAGCCACCACCAGCCCAGCTTCCGGTGTCACTGTTGTGCCTGGGTTCTGGAGCCCACCCTTTGCCAGCAGTGACACATCGATCAGCAGCAAGGACACGTCCAGCCCCCCCCCCGGCAAGAGGACCCGCAAAAACAAGGACCGCCGTGCGAGGACCGACAGGGCTGCCCCCAAGGAGCAATGTGCGGCCACTTCACCACCCACACCATCTAGGGGAGGCAAGGGCCCGAGAGCCCCATCAAAGGAGCGGAAGGGCAGCAGGAGCGCGGAGAAGGTGGACCCCACATGCCACATCCCAGCTGGGAAGGAGGACACTAAGGAGGCCAGGAGTCCGTCCCCGAAGGGTCCAGAAACGTCACGGTCCGAGGGCGACTGAGCAGGGAGTCGAGGCCAGGTCTGGCTCCCTTGACCTGCTGGATGAGCACCGCTGAACAGGGCCCGCGGTGCAGAAGAGCACCGCTGAACCGGGCCCCGCCGTGGAGAAGAGCACCGCTGAACAGGGCCCCGCCGTGGAGAAGAGCACCGCTGAACAGGGCCCGCGGTGCAGAAGAGCACCGCTGAACAGGGCCCCGCCGTGGAGATAGGCACCGCTGAACAGGGCCCGCGGTGCAGAAGAGCACCGCTGAACAGGGCCCCGCCGTGGAGATAGGCACCGCTGAACAGGGCCAGCGGTGCAGAAGAGCACCGCTGAACAGGGCCTGCCGTGGAGAAGAGCACCGCTGAACAGGGCCCCGCCGTGGAGAAGAGCACCGCTGAACAGGGCCCGCGGTGCAGAAGAGCACCGCTGAACAGGGCCTGCCGTGGAGAAGAGCACCGCTGAACAGGGCCCCGCCGTGGAGAAGAGCACCGCTGAACAGGGCCCGCGGTGCAGAAGAGCACCGCTGAACAGGGCCCCGCCGTGGAGATAGGCACCGCTGAACAGGGCCCGCGGTGCAGAAGAGCACCGCTGAACAGGGCCTGCCGTGGAGAAGAGCACCGCTGAACAGGGCCCCGCCGTGGAGAAGAGCACCGCTGAACAGGGCCCACAGTGCAGAAGAGCACCGCTGAACAGGGCCCCGCCGTGGAGATAGGCACCGCTGAACAGGGCCCGCGGTGCAGAAGAGCACCGCTGAACAGGGCCTGCCGTGGAGAAGAGCACCGCTGAACAGGGCCCGCGGTGCAGAAGAGCACCGCTGAACCGGGCCCCGCCGTGGAGAAGAGCACCGCTGAACAGGGCCCCGCCGTGGAGAAGAGCACCGCTGAACAGGGCCCGCGGTGCAGAAGAGCACCGCTGAACAGGGCCTGCCGTGGAGAAGAGCACCGCTGAACAGGGCCCCGCCGTGGAGATAGGCACCGCTGAACCGGGCCCTGCCGTGGAGAAGAGCACCGCTGAACAGGGCCCCGCCGTCTCAAGCACCGCTCCGCTGGGCCCTTCCTCTGAGGCACCGCTCCGCTGGGCCCTTCCTCTCAAGCACCGCTCCGCTGGGCACTGCCGTCTCAAGCACCGCTCCGCTGGGCACCGCCGTCTCAAGCACCGCTCCGCTGGGCCGTTCCTCTCAAGCACCGCTCCGCTGGGCCCTTCCTCTGAGGCACCGCTCCGCTGGGCCCTTCCTCTCAAGCACCGCTCCGCTGGGCACCGCCGTCTCAAGCACCGCTCCGCTGGGCCCTTCCTCTGAGGCACCGCTCCGCTGGGCCCTTCCTCTCAAGCACCGCTCCGCTGGGCACCGCCGTCTCAAGCACCGCTCCGCTGGGCACCGCCGTCTCAAGCACCGCTCCGCTGGGCCCTTCCTCTCAAGCACCGCTCCGCTGGGCCCTTCCTCTGAGGCACCGCTCCGCTGGGCCCTTCCTCTCAAGCACCGCTCCGCTGGGCACCGCCGTCTCAAGCACCGCTCCGCTGGGCACCGCCGTCTCAAGCACCGCTCCGCTGGGCCCTTCCTCTCAAGCACCGCTCCGCTGGGCCCTTCCTCTCAAGCACCGCTCCGCTGGGCCCTTCCTCTCAAGCACCGCTCCGCTGGGCCCTTCCTCTCAAGCACCGCTCCGCTGGGCACCGCCGTCTCAAGCACCGCTCCGCTGGGCCCTTCCTCTGAGGCACCGCTCCGCTGGGCCCTTCCTCTCAAGCACCGCTCCGCTGGGCCCTTCCTCTCAAGCACCGCTCCGCTGGGCACCGCCGTCTCAAGCACCGCTCTGCTGGGCCCTTCCTCTCAAGCACCGCTCCGCTGGGCCCTTCCTCTGAGGCACCGCTCCGCTGGGCCCTTCCTCTCAAGCACCGCTCCGCTGGGCCCTTCCTCTCAAGCACCGCTCCGCTGGGCACCGCCGTCTCAAGCACCGTTTATGGTTCACTGTGCCCACCATGCCTCCTCCTTGACCAGTGGAGACTGTCATCCACCTGATGGACTGTGGCTTTGCACTCCCCAGGATGGTCCAGTGGGCAGCCCACCCACTGTAGAGACATTGAGAGACTGTGGCTTTGCACTCCCCAGGATGGTCCAGTGGGCAGCCCACCCACTGTAGAGACATTGAGAGACTGTGGCTTTGCACTCCCCAGGATGGTCCAGTGGGCAGCCCACCCACTGTAGAGACATTGAGAGACTGTGGCTTTGCACTCCCCAGGATGGTCCAGTGGGCAGCCCACCCACTGTAGAGACTTGAGAGACTGTGGCTTTGCACTCCCCAGGATGGTCCAGTGGGCAGCCCACCCACTGTAGAGACATTGAGAGACTGTGGCTTTGAACTCCCCAGGATGGTCCAGTGGGCATGGTGGCTCCTCGTGGATCTGGCGTCGTGGACTCATGTGGCTGTGGTGCCCCCCCCTTCCCTTCCCCCTGAGGTGCCTGTAGTTTTTACATCTGATGCCCCTGCAGTGTTCTCTCCAAAGGACTCAGGTCTCCTGTGTGGGCTTTGCCCTTGTTTCTCAAGACTTTGGCCCACGGACATGCTGAATTCGTAGGATGTGCAGGACTTGTTACTTCAGTTATACACTGATGTGTATGTCATTAGTTTTGTTGTGGATATCTTTCATGGTTGTACGCTAATTTTCTGGAGCTTTTTGGTACATAAATATTTATTCCAAATATGATTATGTCCTGGCATTTTTCAGGGGTGTTTGGGTGGTGTCACTGTGACTTGGTGCTCTGCATTGGTGAGTACATAGTTGGGGGGAGTGGGGGTCGCACATGTGTGTGCCGTAACCTTTCGTACTCCCCCTCCCGTGTGTCGTAGGTGCAGTACTCACTGTTGTCGTCTGCGCCGGACTTCGTACTCGTGGTAGATGAGAAGGTAGACGAGAGCAGGTAGGATGTTTAATTCGGGTTCCATGCTGTCCTCCTTCCTCCTGGAGTGCGTAGTGGTGAGCGTTTTCCCGTCCGTAGTCTGTTTCCGCCGTGTTTTTATCGGCGGTGCTCCCGCCCCGGAAAAGGTGGCGGATTGGTGAGTTGGAATAGTGTGGGCGGTACATTGCCTGCCGCCTGTCTGTTGGCGGTGACCGCCGCGCTGTTTGTTTGTACCGCCGTGGCGGTCGGAGTGTTAAGGTGGCTGTCTGTGTTGGCGGTTCCCGCCAGGCTCAGAATCCCATTTTTTTTACCGCCAGCCTGTTGGCGGGTTGGCCGCCGCTTTAACACCGACCGCCAGGGTTAGAATCACCCCCAAAGTCACAGGTAACACTATACTTGGTCCCTGTCGGGGAGGGTGGTGCTTCTTCCTCAGCTTTTCACAGTACAAGTGTGTGTTTTTACACTGTCAGCAGAAATTACATGACCCAAAAGCTCACCTTCGTTGTAACACAACTCACACTGTCTGTACATAATATTGAGCCTGTTTCATCCAGAACTTTCAACACCTAATCTAATCCGCCTTAAACCTGCTGTGCATCTGCCATCTGAAAACAACAGTGCTGAGAACCCGAAGGGCATTCTCTTGAATCTCAAAAACACCAAAAGGATGCTGACCTCAGCACTCATTTAGTATAAAATTTAGGGGCATATTTACAAGCCCCGAGTGCCACCTTGCGCTGCCCTAACCTAATTTGTTTTAAAGCTAATGCGTCGTTAAGGAGACCTTTCTCACATGCCATATTTACAAAGTGGTGCAAAGCGAACCTTTGCGCCACATTATGGGCCTGATTCTAACTTTGGAGGACGGTGTTAAACCGTCCCAAAAGTGGCGGATATACCACCTACCGTATTACGAGTCCATTATATCCTATGGAACTCGTAATACGGTAGGTGGTATATCCGCCACTTTTGGGACGGTTTAACACCGTCCTCCAAAGTTAGAATCAGGCCCTATGTCTGCGCTAGGCATAATGTATGTAAGGGGGGCACTCCGACGAAGGGAAGCTTAAAGATTTACAACATTTCACTAATGCTATTGTCCTAACAACTGCTATGGTGTGCCGTATTGTGAATATGGCGCAACCATGGTGTTTAATATTCTTTCTGGGCCCAATGACAAGCATGACGTTTGGCTGACTCTAACAAGTGATGTCTGCCTTGAATTGAGGCACGAGCTAACGTCTGTTCCTAATTGCCCAGTTATCTGAGTGTCACCTGTCTAGATCTGGAGTTCAGGTTGCTGGCTGCAAATTGTATTTAGTAGACGTTATGTGCAAATATTGAACAGTAACTGGAAGAGTAAAGTCCATTCTGGGACTCTTCACTCTAATAGATAAAGAGGAAGGTCTGTTCCACACCCTGAGCTGTTGCAACTGATTATTAAAATAGTACTAATGCAATTTCTAGCGCTTCATACCATTCAAATCAAGGTGCTGTAAAACATCTGATGATATTGTCACCCAATTTAAATGCATTTACTTTACGCCCCAAGAAAGGTTCCAAGGCTGAGTTGGCCTTGCCAAGGTTTGACATTTTAACTTGCAGATTACACTAGACTACAGAGGTCGATTATTTTACTGAGCAACCGAACCGGCAAAATCCAGAGGAATCTCCGATGCCAATATGACTACATAGGTAACTGATCAGTATTCAGTGAACAGTAGCGCCATACTTGACAGTCAGTATCTAATGGACTGTGTAGCAAATATTCTGTGGCATTCTAAAGTAGAAACATCCTGCTACAGGGGTCCACCCTTTCTCCCGCAGTCACTGAGGCAAGATGTGTGTTGACCAGAGAGGTAGCATAAGAGTTTCTAGAAGGGTGGAAAATATTCAACAAAAGGCTAAGCCATTCTTAAGTAGCGGTCTGGGATAAGGGACAAAGACCTCTGGAGCCTGCAAAGAATGGCGACCACTTCCCAGGAGCAGGGCAATACCTGCCCTGATGAATGAGGCACTCAGAGGAAAAGTGCTCCCCTGGCTGGCAGGTGAATCAGAATGCGTGAGGTGGCAGCATATTCCTTTAAAGCGCAATGGCAGTGCATCGGAGCTAATATGAGATCATATTCCACACATAACCTAAGTGATGGACAAATGACGTTTTGATTGTTTGTGATGCTCACCGCACAGCTACATTCATTGCAATCATCGAGACCCTCATGTAGACACATTGGGGCACATTATGACCCCGGCAGTAAAAAACACCTACTGCGGCGACGGCTGCCAAAAGACTGTTGCTGCAGCTACCAGCCGTCAGCCAGATTATGACCACAGCCGAATTTCCGCCAGAAGGATGGTGGAAATCCGGCTGTGGCCATGCCGGCAGATGGCGGTAAGGTGGCGCTGCTGCCAGCAGCAGCGCCATGTCAGTAGACCGTCGCAGACTGTATCATCACCCATGATACCACCTGGCTGTGTTTCATTGGCGGACGCTGCTGCTGGCAGCAGCACCCCGTCCCGTCTCCTGCCGGAGGACCCCCTGACAACAGGTATGTCGGGTGCTCCGACAGGGGAGGGGGATGGGGGTGTTGTGTGTGTGTGTCAGGGTGTGTGTGTGTATGTATGTGCGTGCGTGTATGCTGGTGTGAGTTGTGTGTTGTGTGCATGTATTGATGTGTGAGTGCGTGTATGTTGTATTGTGTGAAGGCGTGTGTGCTTGTATGTATGTCAGTGTGTGTGGATGTGTGGGTGAATGGATGTATGCATGCGTGGATGAATGTGGGAATGAGTGTGTGTGTTCGTGTGTGAATCAAGTTGCGTGTATGTAGTGAGGGGGTCTGGAGATGAAGGGGGGGTGAGGAGGAATCTGGGGAGGAGGGCGGGGAAGACCCCTATCAGTGAGAGGGAAGGAATTCCCTGTCCCTGATAGTGCCTACCTCCATGGTTTTCGTGGCAGTAAGGTTACCACGAAAACCTTGGCGGTAGGCGGGGTCATAATCCCGCAGACGGGCAAATGACGGTCGCTGGGTTGGAGACTGAATGGCGACCTTGGCGGTCGGTTTGGTACATTGGTGGTTTGGCTAATATAGAGAAAAGTACCGCCATCCTGTTGGCAGTAATTTCCTCCATATTAAAGCCGTCTGCTGCTAGAGTACTTGCTCACTGGACACCGTGGATGATTCACCTTCTCCAGTTCCTGCTTGTTGTTTTTGCTCTTCACCTTGCTGCTTGCCCTTGCCAGCTGGAAGGTTTTCCTGGTCTCCAGGTTTTTTCCTTCCTGATGCATATCATTTCTGGAGCAATTCTAGATTCCCAGTTACAGTCTGGCATCGGGAGACAGTAGGCTGTATCTACGTACGTAGAAGACTCTAAAAGGATCACCAAGAACCCTTACTCTCAACATGTGTATGCCTACAAAATGACAAGTCTTGGATCCGTAAACAAAAAAAAACCATGCACAAGTTTTTTTTTCAGAAGGTGGGAGTACAACAACACAGGTGTGGAAGCGGTGGGGGCAATATAGGGCAGAAGTAACACGGGGTTGGGGCACTGGTGGAAGCAACACCGGTACATGGGTGCGGGCAGAAGCAAAACTGGGGACATGGGTGAGGCAGAGCGTGGGTGATGGGAGCAAACAGGTGAAAGAGCAATGTAGAGGTGGGGCGAGAAGCACACGAGTGAGAATGCAACACAGGTGCAGGGGAGAGCACACAGTCGAGAGAAAAAAGCAAGGAGTGTGATAGAGGGGTGAAGAAGTACATGATGGGGAGAAATGGAAACACACTCTTGCATTGTGCTTGAACAAAAAAAATAGTGCTTCAAAAAGCAAGCAATGGAAGGACACAAGTGATGTGCCGTTGATTGAGACCTGCCTCATTAACATTCATGAGGCAGATCGTTTTGAGCACTTTGCAATGTGACCTATACCACAAAAGACATTTTGCACATTGCATTCCCAGTTGCAAACCAGACGATCTGCAAATTGCACATACCTGGCTTGCAAATGTGAATAGCACTTCTGGCCCCTACATCATTTTACTCTGTTTCCACGCCAAAAGTGTTCTGCTTGAGATTTTTTTAATACAACAAAACCTTATGTTTTTGATGTGACATAAAAAGCTCTCTTTTATGACAGACGTCTTTATATTCCCTATTCCTACATGTCACTAAAGTGCTTGACCTCAAATATTTTTCTCTACTGGAGCCGCCAGGACTGGCAATGCTTAAGAAGTAGGGGCCTGATGCAAAAAGCCATATTGCTGGCTGTTGCCGAGCCTCCGATTCACAAAATAGCAGGGTATGTGACTGCAAAATAACTATTTGCTAAATAGTAGAACCATT
Organism: Pleurodeles waltl; assembly: GCF_031143425.1. NCBI lineage: Eukaryota > Metazoa > Chordata > Amphibia > Caudata > Salamandridae > Pleurodeles > Pleurodeles waltl. Next base: position 995,463,458 of record NC_090446.1, read on the forward strand.
TTGCAATTCAGTAACATGTTACCGAATTTCAAAATGGGTGCAGAAACCCAAATCGAAATGCTATTTGGAAGCAACGTGTTAAGGGTTACCCTACCAAATAGTGAGTTGGTAAGGGATGTAATACAGATGCAAAATTTTGAAAAGTTACTGACTTCTGAGATGGGATGGTAACACAGGCAAAAAAGTAAGGGCACCCCTTGAGACCCCGTCTCCTTTATGAATGTGAAGAAAACGGTTATTGGTGAGTAAACAGTGGTCCAGGAGACCACTACCAATTCTCAAACAAACTTAAAAAATAAGCAACTTTTCTTTTTAAATGCAGATCTTTTTCTTTTAAAGAAAATGGTCTGCATACATAACAAAGGATTTCTTCATTAAAATGAGAACACAGACATGGTGTGCAATTTGTGGTCACTTTCGATAATGGAAATTTTGTACATCGGCCCCTGAGTGATGCATGGCCATAGGTATTGCCAAAGAAATTAAAATATTGTATTTAAATCATGGTGCAACAACTAGGTGATAGTCAATTTAAAATAGAAAAACAGGGCTGGACTGGAAACCAAAGTCAGCCCTGGCAAAAATGATTACCATCCCCACACTCCTGGAGGTTATAACTAGAATAGGGCCCTGGGTTGTGCATGGTTGGATAATGGCAGGCAATCTATCTCTGAAAGGAGTCTCCTAGCCCTATAGCCAACTGGGAGCATGCCATAGTTCCAGAATGGCCTTCCCGGGACCAAAAAGCACTCTTTATATATCGATTAAACAGTATTTTAACTGCTGAGGCTGTTAGCTGCTGTAAATTGCCTTTGCCCTGTATTGTTGGTTTGAGAAAAGACCTTTGCGTGGGGATGGCCCAGACAGCATGTGGACAAGAAAGGTCATAACTAGAGCACAGTGATGCTGTTAGTGAGTTTGTACATCATATTTTTATTTTTTTCAACAGAAACCGATAAAATGCAAGAAAATAAAAGATGTTGTAGGTAAACAGCGTGCTAAATATATTTGCTACTCTTACTTGCTGCACCCCTACCAGTTTTGATAACAGGTTGGCAAAAAAAGAGTAAATTCCTGATAAAATCAAATAGAGACAAAATGATGCTAGGGATAGATGGTGATGGCCCATTTTAAGTCGAAACATGTGAAAATCTAGCCAAAACCTGCCTCTGTGTGTCCTTTGTAGGTCACGTTGAACAGGTCCTCCCTAGTGTCCCTAATTTATGCTGAATTGATTGGCTATAACAGGTTGACTCTCCTATCAATCGTTATTGCTGCAATTTTGCTTTACTAACTTGTCTTCTTGATTACACTGCCCTGTATACTTCACCTCTTGCCACCTTTTAGAGATTTCCATGAGTGTGTTTGTCTGTTGTTCTGTGGTAGGTGACCATCCCAACTCCTATCCATTCCTGAATGGAGTCCCTCTAGGCTGAATCTATGATCTGCTCTGTTCATAGTGAGATAACCCTTCTTCCAGCTATCATCACTTCTTCACTCTATCCTGCAGCTTCTAGACTGACAATGTGTGTAAATGTATTTCCTTTTCTCTTTCATTTGCAAAATGTCCCTGACCTGGATGTCCTCTCCTTTCCTTCTGCTCATCTGTCAAGAGCAGGTATTCATAGTGACAGCTGCAAAGACTTCTTTGCACATAGCCTACAATCTCTGGAAACAACACCAGTTTGTAACTGGAAATGTAGTATTAGCACAGAAAATAATGCCTAGAAGGAAGGGAAAACTGAGGACCAGAAAAGACTTACAGCTGATAGGCCAAGCAGCAAAGCGAAAAGCAAGAATAATAAACAGAAAGTGGAGAAATCCTAGAGTCCAGTGAGTGAGCACTTAGCAGACAGTTGTGACTCAATTGGACTCAAAATGGACTCCCCTCCTACAGGCAAAACAGGGTGTGATATAGTTCAATCAATCAAACATTTATGGAGCACGGAAAATCACCCATGAGGGTCTTGAGGCACTGGAGCTGTATGCTGATGCGTGAAGGAATGATCATTTGAATATCCAGGTCATTAGTTCTCTTTTGAATTGCTGGAGTGATGGTGTGGTCCTGAGGTAGAGGTGGAGGTTGTTCCAGGCCTTGGCTGGCAGGTGCGAGAAGGAGCATCCTCTGCTGTTGGCTTGATGGATCCATGGGGTATCTGCGAGGGAGAGGGAAGCTGATGGTAGGTGTCTGGCTGGTTAGTGGAAGGTCAGGCGTTTGTTGATGAAAAGTAAAAGGTTCAGTCATTTTAGGTTGAGAAATTAAAACGATAGTTAATACTCAAAACAATTAGCAGTAGAATTACATATTTCAGGAAATATGCTAGTGATATTAAGATAACATATAAGAGCAAGTCTGCAGGGGCCAAGGATGTGTTATTCCTAATATTTCCCCTACAGGTGGAATTTTAGACACGCCTGCATGCAGAAGTGGTTGCCACACAATGCCTTACACATGGCTTGAGTAGCAAACAAGCATCGTGGAAAAAAAGCAAGTTAGTGGCTGACTACACTGTGACACACAGGCTGGGGGAAAGCAAGAAGTAGGCGGGATCCGGCAGAAGAAACATGCCTTCACAGGGCCTGCTTCTGCCTGTCCTGGCACGCACTTACCCCCGTGCAAAAATGAAATTCTCTACCCTCATTGTACCTCGCTATGTGGCCTCTTACTATCCCCCTACATTTCAAGGTGAAGGGAACACTACCCGACTTTTAACAGGTGCATTTCTGTACCTTGTATAAACACTTGTGACTAAGAGGGAAAAAAGCTGCAGCCACACAGCAATTTCTACTCGACCCCTTCCTTAATGACAATCGAGAGCATTTAACACTTCCAACCATAGACAGAAGCCCGACTTGTTCCACCACACCCTCCCAAACTCCCAAAACCGCGACCTGCATTGCTCCCCCATCCCCCGCTTCATTTTACCTCCTCTTTAAGCAGATGGTGAATAAGAGCAGAAAACCACATGGAATTACAATAACCATGCAGAAAAGGACGGGTCCAGAAAGTTCTGGCACATTTTGGGGACTTCAACTCAAATTTGCAGAGTGGAAGGGACAAGGTACTGTCGGGAACTGATTCCGGCCCCTCTAACTCTGGGCCCCTAGGTGTCTTCCCATTACACTTGCTATTTCCTTTCCCACCTTTTTACTTTCTTTTCCCCTACGCAAGGTCGTCGTATTTGACAAGTCCCGCATTTTCTAACTCATATTTCTTTTCAGCAGAACCTATAACTTCCACATCTACAATCTTTATTTAGAGAGCGTAGATTTAAGATTTTAGTCCAAGCCAGTTTATCCAGTGATTATTAATACATCTGGAGCACATACAACATTTTAATACAGGGGCTATGATAGTGTGCACACAACGTGCATCTCGCCCCCCCCCATATGAAAGAAGATTTGTAACAACTTGAAATGTGGGGATTACCCACATGTAGCCCTTTAATTCCAAAGATAAAACTTTAAACAACATAACGTTATATAGCATATCATAATGCTGTATGCCACTTGTCATCAATCATCCCCAAGACACTCCCCTCCCCCGCAAGGTACAGCAGAATTTGAAAAAAAACTATGAAGGCTGTGGGGGTCATTCCAACCTCGGCGGTAAAAGGCGCTTACCGCCAGACAGAAGACCGCCATAACACCGCCGCGGTCGCGGTAAACCGCCACGGTCATTCTGACCCACACTAGGCAAACCGCTAAAATACCGCCATCCACAAAAGTCCACCACACCAAAGGTCAGCGATAAACTGGCGATGACCAAACCTCCACCGTCACCCCAACAGAAATACGCCCATTCCATTACGACCCACGAATCCACGCGGCGGTCTTTCAACCGCGGTATTCTATTGGCGGTCGAAATACACATACACCTACAAAACACTACCACATTGGACAATTCGAAATACACACACCTGATACACATACACACACCACCCCCACACACCCAATACAATATAAAACACACACCCACATCACCCACAAACCCCTACGGCCAAAAATTTCGAACGAAGACCAGAGAGAGACACCACAGTCAACTACCAAGCATCCACAGGCACACAATACCAATACCCACAGAACTTCCACGCACCTCACACAACATACCACTAAATAGCACCCCACCTATCACTACACACTCCACCCCACACATCATCCACACCACGCCATGGCACCTCAAAGACACCCCAGGTTCTCAGATGCTGAACTCAAGGTCATGGTGGAGGAAATCCTACGAGTAGAGCCCCAGCTGTTCGGGACACAGGTGCAGCACACCACCATTGCCAGGAAGATGGAGCTATGGAGCAGAATAGTGGACAGGGTCAACGCTGTGGGACAGCACCCAAGAAATCGGGATGACATCAGGAAGAGGTGGAACGACCTACGGGGGAAGGTGCGTTCCATGGTATCAAGGCACAACATCGCGGTACAGCGGACTGGCGGCAGACCCCCACCTCCTCCCCCCGGATTTACAACATGGGAGGAGCAAGTCTTGAACATCCTGCATCCTGAGGGCCTCGCTGGAGTATCTGGAGGAATGGACTCTGGTAAGTCTCATCTTCACTACTTCATCCCCCCCACCCCACCTGCATGCCAACTCATACCCCCACCCTCACCCCCTTCACAACTACCCCTTGCAAATGTCTCACCATCACAACCCACCCATCCTAAAACTTAGCCCTGCATGCGGCCCCAAAGCATGGACACCCATCACCAAAGCATGCCCAATGCACATACCCCTCACCCCCCCCAAAACACCATCACAACAGCCCCCACAAAGGAATGCCAGCACTGGGGTACACGGGCACCCACCCATTGCACGCCATTGGCACACACAGAAGCAATAACCATACTTTTATACCCCTGCAGGACCCGAACGCCAGGTCACCGCGCAGGAGGGTCCACAAATGTCCCCTCCACCCACAGAAGAGGCCCACAGAGATGACAGCAGCTCTGTCTCCCTGGATCTAGATGACCAGCCCGGTCCATCGGGGACCTCGGGACAGTCGGTTCCCCTCAGACAGGCACAGGCCACAGCAGACCTTCCCCCCTCTGGGAACACCAGCACAGCACCCACCCAGCGGGCCCATACCTCTGTCCCCAGGACACGTCAATCAGCGGTGTGTCCACCACTACAGGGAACCCAGGCTAACCCACCACCCCAACAACAACAGGGACCTGGGGGCAGTGGTAGTGGGCACACGGTCCAGGGGACGGAGGCCCAAGGAAACAGGGGAACTGGGAGGGCAGCTGTGCGACAGGGGGGGGACAGGCCAAGGGAACCCACTCTCCACGAGGCCCTCTCCTCCATCATGGGAGCATACCACCACTCCCAGGAGACGATAGCGACGGTCCTGGCCAGGTTTCAGGAAATCCAGCTTCTGCAGGAACAACAGTATATGGGGTTCAGGGAGGAACTGAGAAACATCAGTACCGCCATGGGTACCATCGTAGCGGCCCTGAATGAGTTCATCTCCACATTGCGGACCACTGTGGCACCTCAAAGGGCCACTGACACTAGCATGGACCAAGAACTGGCTACCACCTCCGCCTGCGCTAGTGGACAGGAGGCCCCGACAGAAGACCAACAGGCCACCAGAACCCCACCCCCTGCAGAAGGAGAACCACCCCGCAAGTGGGCCCTGAGATCCAGGAAGAAGACAGAGTAACATGTCAAGACCCCCGCCAGCAAAGGATACCGCCCTGATTGTCATCCCACTGTCCCACATTGTCACCCTGTCCAACCTTAAACTGCCCCTGCTGCACTTCCCACAGGCATTTGGACAATGCACCTGTGAACCTGATAGTCTGGACTCTGCCATGGACAATCCTCCACCATCACCCCTCACCGATTTGCAACCACCCATCCAAATTAGAGCACTTGAATAAACACACTTATTGCACATAAACAATCTGGAGTCTGTCTGTGATTTTAACAAATGTATTAGACATGACAGTGCCAAAATTGTTATTCACATTGTGATGCCAAAAAAACGCTGTCACACAGCTGTAGTCCATGGGGAAACTAAGCAGATGTCACGCAGTGGGGCCCACAGCTCTGAAAACGGAAGGGAAAGTCACAACACAGTTACCATACACTGGGGGAAAAAGTCAGACAGTAGAGAGGTAGGAGTCTTTAAGTAAATGTAATATGCCGGTGTCTACTCTTACCTGTGTGTCACTGAAAGTATTGCTCTATTACTGTGTTCCTGTTGTCTATGTCGTCCTCTTCGGCTTCCTCTTCTTCACTCTCCACAGGCTCCACAGCTGCTACAACACCACCATCTGGACCATCCTCCTGCAGAAAAGGCACCTGGCGGCGCAAAGCCAGGTTGTGAAGCATACAGCAGGCCACGATGATCTGGCACACCTTCTTTGGTGAGTACATTAGGGATCCACCTGTCATATGGAGGCACCTGAACCTGGCCTTCAGGAGGCCAAAGGTGCGTTCGATCACCCTCCTAGTCCGCCCATGGGCCTCATTGTAGCGTTCCTCTGCCCTGGTCCTGGGATTCCTCACTGGGGTCAATAGCCAGGAAAGGTTGGGGTAACCAGAGTCCCCTAATAGCCACACACGGTGCCTCTGGAGTTGACCCATCACATACGGGATGCTGCTATTGCGCAGGATGTAGGCGTCATGCACAGAGCTAGGGAACTTGGCATTAACATGTGAGATGTACTGGTCTGCCAAACAGACCATCTGTACATTCATCGAATGATAACTTTTCCTGTTCCTGTACACCTGTTCACTTTCTCTGGGGGGTACCAAAGCCACATGGGTCCCATCAATGGCACCTATGATGTTGGGGATATGTCTAAGGGCATAGAAGTCACCCTTCACTGTAGGCAAATCCCCCACCTCAGGGAAAACGATGTAGCTCTGCATGTGTTTGAGCAGGGCAGACAACACTCTGGACAACACCTTGGAAAACATAGGTTGAGACATCCCTGATGATATGGCCACTGTTGTTTGAAATGACCCACTTGCTAAGAAATGGAGTACTGACAGCACCTGCACTAGAGGGGGGATCCCTGTGGGTTGGCGGATGGGTGACATCAGGTCTGCCTCCAGCTGGGCACACAGTTCATGTATAGTGGCTCGGTCAAGCCTGTATGTCAGAATGACATGTCGTTCCTCCATTGTCGACAGGTCCACCAGCGGTCTGTACACGGGAAGATTCCTCCATCTCCTCGCATTGCCAAGCGGACGGTGCCTAGGAAGGACAACAGCGAGCACAGAGTCAATCAACCCACGGGTACGTTCCCACAGCTTGCACACAACACGATTCACTATGCATTGAATGGTGTGTATGAGTGTTGAGGAAAGGCCTAGGTACGTGTGACGCAGTAGAAATTAAGCCATGTGGGCCCTTGAAATGGCGGCTGCCTGACCTGTGAAGTGTGACAATGGGATGTGAGGTCAATGCGCTGGCGTGGCACACCGTGGCGGTAGGCGGTCGAAGACCGCGGCGCAAAGCCGCATTGGTTTACATTGAAACCTATGGGTTTCAGGAGCCAATGGCGATGTGCGCCGGTGGTCGCGGTACGCACCGCCGCAGTACGCACCGCCGTGGGCGTGACTGCCATTTTCTATCAGCTTAATCACTCGATACCTGATCTTCCACAGGAGAGGACCTACACTGCAAGTGCTGCTGTGACCTCGGTTTGGAAGAGACAATGGCTGCTGCGACTGGGGAAAGGGCCCCTGCTTTCACTTCTGAGGAATTGGAGAAACTCGTGGATGGGGTCCTCCCCCAGTATGCGCTACTCTACGGTCCTCCAGACCAACAGGTAAGTACACTGGGACCATGCTTTGTGGGCAATGCCTGGGTTGAGTCGGTGGATGAAAGATGGTGGGGAGGGGAGCGATTGAGTCATGCATCATGTTGGACTTTTGGCCATACGCATGGTCATCCCTAGTCTTTTTGCCTCCTTCCTCCTGGTTTTTCTGACCTTTCGCTGTTGGCTCTAGGACTCTGAGCACTTTATCACTGCTGACCAGTGCTAAAGTGCAGGTGCTCTCCCATCTAAAGTTGGTATGATTGGCTTATACCTAATTGGCATATTTAATTTACCTATAAGTCCCTTGTACAGTGGTATCTCTATACCCAGGGCCTGTAAATTAAATACTACTAGTGGGCCTGCAGCGCTGCTTGCGCCACCCACTGAAGTAGACTTTCAAACCTGTCTCAGGCCTGCTAGCGCAGGGCCTGTGTGCGCAGTTTTCTGCCACAGGGACCTGGCATCTAAATTTACTTGCCAGGCCCAGAACTCCCCTTTTACTACATGTAAGTCACCCCTAAAGTACGCCCTAGCTAGCCCTATGGGCAGGGTGCCATGTATGTAGAAAGGCAGGACATGTGCCATATTGCATGGCCTGTCCTAGTAGTGACAAACAGCCTAACTTGGTGTCTCACTGCTGTGAGTGCTGCCTTCTCATAGGATTGCATTAGAAATGCTCTACCTTATGTGTAAGGGGTATTGTCTGATTTATGAGGGGTAGCGTAGGCGTGTTTGGTATGGTTGTGATGGTGATAATAAATACTGCTTACTGGTGTGGGTGTATTTTTGACTACTATCACAGAAATGCCACTTCTAGAAAGTGCGCATTTATCTGTGCTTATAATTCTGGTGTTTTGCAGCTTGACTCCAATCCACGTCTGGGCAGAGTGACAGTTGGGGCTTTGTGCATACTTTTCAGACAGCCTGTACACAGGGAGGGTGGAGGTGTCACTGAGGTGCATCTGCATACTGAATAGTCTTCCTGGGCTGAGAGAAGGGAGAGGCGGGGCACACCTACATTTGTAAAGGCTGTGCCCTGGCCTCACACAATAGGGTCGTTAACCCCCCACTGATGTTTGGAGCCTGTGCTGAAAGGAGAGAGGGGGCACTCCCAGAACCAGTTGTAACTGGCTGGAACCTCCTCTCCCTGTCATTGTAAAACACTGTAAAAAAGGACTATAAGTACAGGGGAATTTTCCCCACAATTTGAACATTCTTGGAACTTGAAACTGAACACAGGACGCTGATGAATGGACTCACCAGGAAACCGCCATGGACTGCTGCTGCTGTGCTGACCTGTGACCTGCCTGGTCACTAGGAGGAACTGCCACCATCTGCACCCCTTGTGCTGGCCTGTAGCTGGGCCCACCAGTCCTGTGCTCCTTCTTGCTTAGTTGTTCCCAGGGGCAGGGTGCTGTGGCCCCTGACCCCTGCAACGATTTTTAAAATCTGTGCCCAGAATGCTCTGACGAGGAACAAGACATTCTTTGAATGACTGTGGCTGCTGAAGGGCCATTGCGCTTTGAAAGCGCTTTTATTGTGCTAAAAGGAAATCACCGCCGCAGCCCGGGCTTTAAATTGTGCCCTCGCGCTTCCTGGAGCGCGTCTCTGATGATTGGGAATCACCGCCGCAGCCGGGTTCGGAAAGTATCCCTGAGCGCGAGGTCCGCGCTCAGCACTGTGCCCCCAGGGCACGAAGGAAACCTCCGTTTTATTATAAGGAGCAAGCGTGCTCCTGTTGGTGCCCCCGGGGCGAGGACTGCTTTTGGGAGTCCCCCCGGGGCACCGGAAGGCCCTGCCTTGGGCCGGAATGCCATAGGGAAGGCGAGGGGAGAGGAGGACGCCTCTCCCTCGCCTGGGGAAGCCTCGGAAGGCTTTGGTTGTTGTCCGTGGGGCGGGAGGAGAGGAGGACACCTCTCCCCCGCCTGAAGAAGCCTCGGAAGGCTTTGGTTGCCTGGGGAATGGGCAGCAGCCTCATCGGAGGCTCGCTGCACCCCCAGACCCCTCGGGGCCCCTGCGAGGGCCAGCCTTGACACAAAGGGGTCTCCCCTCCTGAAAGGGCCGACAGAGGCCCCGGGAGACCCCAGGAGTTAGCGGGTCCCCAGAGGGGGCCGTGTTTCACCGAGGAGGGGGTGCGAGGCGCCCCCCTCCCCCTTCAAAGGTTTCCCTGACCTGGGCCCCCCCTCGGGAGGGCCGGTGGAGGCCTAGGGGGGCCCCCAGTGTTGACGGCCCTCAGAGGGGCCCGTTTTTCATCTAGAGGAGGTGCGTGCCGCCCTCCCCTAACCCCAGGAGATCAGGGAGGCCCCCGTTTTGCGCAGAGGAGCGCCGGGGGCCCCATTATTCGTTTTAGGCACTGGAGGTGCCTCTACCATCTACCAGGTACTTTTAAATGGACCAATAGGATCATAATTGAAGTTCTTGTTACAGACTTTTCTAATTGTGATATATTGCCTACCTGTTCTTTGATGGTTTTACATATGTGTGCACATGTTCCTTTTATGGGCATGACTTGCTAATATGTTTGCTTAAACTTGCCATAGATTTTCTAATGTTCCTATTATGGGCATTTTATGATATTCTTGTGACAAGTGTGCTAATGTGATAACGTGTTTCCTGACTACTGCTTATGTTGCAGAATACTGAGTAACCTGTGTGTTATGTGTGACTACTGCTAGTTTGCAGAGTAACTAATGTGTAACGTTCTGACAACTGCTAAGGTAGCAGGATAGTACTGTTATGTGATGTTGGTCTGATAATTACGTTGTGTACAATACAGTATATTTTCATATAATCTGGTGTTGTGTTTCCTTTGTGGTGGGGATATTGCGTCACATGTATGTGTGTGTTGTGCAAACGCTTTACGCATTGCCTCCGGGTTAAGCCTGACTGCTCGTGCCAAGCTACCAAGGGGGTGAGCAGGGGTTATCTTAGACGTGTAACTCCCTTGCCCTGACTAGAGTGGGTAAGTTCTGCCTGGCTGAGGTGCATACCCTAGCCAACCAGAAACCCCATTTCTAACACATCAGACGACAGATGAGAGCATGTGCCACATGGCAAGGGTGGGGATGGGGGGCCACTCACATCGAGCATGCAGAAGGTGATGAAATGTTTCTCTCCCTGTACATGTCACATAGGTCAGCGCCCACCAGAAAATCGCGATTTGGCGTGCCATCGCCAAGGACGTCCGGACCCTGGGGGTCCACAACAGACGGGGCACCCACTGCCGGGAGAGGTGGGAGGAGGAAGACGGTGGAGGCTCTGCTGGGGATGGCCTCCCAACGTAGGAGGGGTGCCAGTCGTCAATTGACCCCCCTGATGTCCCGGATCCTGGCGGTGGCCTACCCCGATTTGGATGGGCGCGTGAGGACATCACAGCAGACACAAGGGGGTGAGTACAGTCTCATTCTGGTGACTTTGCGCGCAGTGGAGGTGTCTGGGTGGGGGAGGAGGGCTGTGGGTCTCCCTAGGCCAGGGCGAATTCTGTAGGCTAGGCCCCTCCGTAAGGCATGGCCCTGTGCCCCCGCCCCCCACCTCTGTAGGGTGCCAAGTTCAGGTATCCATGGCCCTGTGTCATCTATGTGTGCAGTTGTCGTCGATAGGCTTGTAGGCCATGTCCCACAGTGGGGACTCGTGCTGATGTCAGTGGAAGCGACTCGTCCTCTGAAGGGAGCTCCCTTGTGGTGGCGGCAACATCCGTGCCCCCCGCAACAACAGGTACAGCTGCCACCCAGCGCACCAGCACCGCCCTCCCAGCAGCCCCTCAGCCTTCGCCCGTGCCCGCTCACCCAGGAAGGTAGGAATCTCCTTAGCCCCAGGCACCTCAGGCCCTGCCCCAGTCACCCCTGCTGCCCTCAGTGAGGAGGTCATTGACCTCCTGAGGACCATCATTGTTGGGCAGTCTACCCTTTTGAATGCCATCCAGGGTGTAGAAAGGGAGGTGCACCGGAGTAATGCATACCTGGAGGGCATTCATTTGGGTCAGGCTGCCCATCAGCGATCGTTCAACGCTCTGGCCTCAGCACTGACGGCAGCAATTGTCCCTGTCTCTAGCCTCCCCCCTCCAACTCCCTCCACCCAGACCCAATCCCCAGTACCTCTGCCTATCCCAGACACACCATCAGACCAGCCTGCACACACCTCAACACCCAAGGGAACCTCATCCAGACATAAGCACCACACATCACACAAGCATTCACACAAGCAACATCCACACGCAGACATACCAACAGCCACTGCCTCCACTGTGTCCCCCTCCTCCTCGTCTCCCTCATCCCTCCCTGTGACGTCTCCACTCACACTTGCATGCACAACATCTTCAGCCACTACGTCCATCACCAGCACACCCACCAGAACACTCCGCACACGTGCAGTCACCACCCCCACTACCATTTACACGTCCCCTGTGTCCTCTCCCAGTGTGTCTGTCACCCCCTCTTCCAAACCACACAAACGCAAGCAGCCACCCACCCAACAGCCATCCACCTCACGACAGCCTCCACCCCAAGCACCTGCACCCAAAGACACCAGACTTCACACTCCTACAACCACATCCTCTTCCTCCACTCCCATACCCACTACACCTACCCGTCCCTCTCTTTCCAAATTGCTTTTTTTTTCCAAACTTGACCTCTTTCCTACAACTCCCCCACCCCGTCCATCTCATAAGACTGCAATCAGCACCTCAGCCACCACCAAACCAGGACCTATCAGGACTGTTGTCCAAGGACTGTTGAGTCCCCCACCCTCAAGGGCAACAACTCCAACTAGGAGCCAAGGCACGGCCAGCCCACCCTCGGAAAAGCACCCAAAAGTTAGCAGTGCCCGGCGCGAGAGGCCACGGACACCAGGGACCAAAATCCCTACCGTGGCTCCGTCTGGAAGTGGGGTGCCACCTGGCACACCGCCAAAGGTGTCAAAGGGCCACAGACGACCAGGGAAGGGTGGGAAGGGCAGCACGCCCGACAAGTCCGGCAGCAGGCCAGCTGCCCAGGAGTGCCCCACCAGCCCCCTCCCAGGTGTGCAGGAGGACACCCAGAGGCCCGGTACGGCAGCCCAGGAGGGCCCACATGCCAACGGACAGATGGGCAGGAAGGCCCTGCCAGCCACATGTCAGGTGGCGAGTGACACCCATGCCTGGGCCGGAACCGCTGAACTGGGCCCTTTCAAACAAGCACCGCTGAACTGGGCCCTTTCAATCAAGCACCGCTGAACAGGGCACCGCCGTCTCAAGCACCGCTGAACAGGGCCCTTTCAATCAAGCACCGCTGAACTGGGCACCGCCGTCTCAAGCACCGATGAACAGGGCACCGCTGTCTCAAGCACCGCTGAACAGAGCACTGGCGTCTCAAGCACCGCTGAACAGGGCCCTTTCAATCAAGCACCGCTGAACTGGGCACCGCCGTCTCAAGCACCGCTGAACAGGGAACCGCCGTCTCAAGCACCGCTGAACAGGGCACCGCCATCTCAAGCACCGCTGAACAGGGCCCTTTCAATCAAGCACCGCTGAACAGGGCACCGCCGTCTCAAGCACCGCTGAACAGGGCCCTTTCAATCAAGTACCGCTGAACTGGGCACCGCCGTCTCAAGCACCGCTGAACAGGGCCCTTTCAATCAAGCACCGCTGAACAGGGCCCTTTCAATCAAGCACCGCTGAACGGGGCACCGCCGTCTCAAGCACCGCTGAACCGGGCACCGCCGTCTCAAGCACCGCTGGCCCATTGGCGGAAGGGGCAGTGCCGCATCCGTGTCGGGCAGGGCTGCACGAAGCACTCTGGGCACCAGTCCCCCTCCAGAACCAGTGGACACTGTCATCCACTTGAGAGACTGTGGCTTTGCACTCCCCAGGATGTAACAATGGGCAACTCACCCACTTGGGAGACTTGAGAGACTGTGGCTTTGCACTCCCCAGGATGTAACAGTGGGCAACTCACCCACTTGGGAGACTTGAGAGACTGTGGCTTTGCCCTCCCCAGGATGTAACAGTGGGCAACTCACCCACTTGGGAGACTTGAGAGACTGTGGCTTAGCACTCCCCAGGATGGGACAGTGGCCATGGAGGCCCCTCATGGATCTGGCGTCGTGTACTCATGTGGCTGAGGTGCCCCCCCTTCCCTTCCCCCTGAGGTGCCTGTAGTTTTTCTATCTGATGCCCCTGCAGTGTTCTCTCCGTTGGTGTCAGGTATCTTGTGTGGGCCTTGCCCATGTGATTTGGGCCCAGTGGTCCACGGACAATGACAGCTAGAATTATCAGACTTTTAATATTTATGTATATATTAGTTTTAAATGTGTGATATTTTTATAAGGCAATAATACAATATATTCGACTGTTTATGATCTATTCCTTTTGTCTTTGCATTCTTTGGGTTTGGGGGTTGTAACAGTGATGGATTGCTATGCATTGATGTGTGTGTTGTAGTGGGTGGGGGTGGGGGTGGGTGTGTCGCGTATGTGTGTCCCCGTAATATTTTCTCCTCCCCCCTCCCCTGTGTCGTAGGTGCAGTACTCACCGTTGTCTTCTGCGCCGGCGTTCGTGCTCCTGGTAGAGGAGCAGGAATACAATAGCTGGTAGGATGTGTAATTCGGGTTCCATGCTGTCCAGATTCCTCGTGGGGTGTATGGAGGTGAGCGTTTTCGGTTTGAAATGTCTGTTTCCGCCGTGTTTTTTTATCGGCGGGGCTACCGCCCCGGAAAAGGTGGCGGATTGGTGGGTTGTGATAGGGTGGGCGGTACATTGTCTTCCGCCTGTCTGTTGGCGGTGACCGCTGCGCTGTTTGTTTGTCCCGCCGTGGCGGTCGGAGTGTTAAAGTGGCGGTCTCTGTTGGCGGTTTCCGCCAGGGTCAGAATTCAATTTTTTTAACCGCCAGCCTGTTGCCGGGTTAGCCGCCGCTTTAACACCGACCGCCAGGGTTGGAATGACCCCCTATGTCTTTGAGCATTTCCAAAGATGTTTACAAAGACAGCTGGCAGCACATTGGTTACAGTACTCACTGAGACAGTTTATTGCTGCTAAGGCTGCAGTGCAAATTTTTCCGGCAGGCCGCAACACACACCACCTCCTGGGCACTTAAGCAGAGACATCACCTTAACGCCACTGGCAAAACAATCTTTTGGCATCCCTCCAATCCAGAGGGGTGCTCCCTTCAAATCCAAGGGCACCGCATAGCGCATCGCTCCCACTGGGGTACCTGAATACAGGCGTAGCCCCCAAAGTTCCAACCAGGCATCTAGGGCAGGCAAGTCCAGTGCCACAGGCAGGTCAGCCCCCTTCTCTCGCCAGCCCATTGCCCCTGCAATCACATCCCGCTAATGGGTCAGTGCAGTCAAGAGTCCATATTCCGAGTATTCCCTGCCATTTCCAACTGTGCCATTCCCACTTGCCCGACCACCTGTACTGGGGTTGGCCAAAGGAACCTACTGCTGTGCTTTGAACAGCTGCGACGGATTGAGCTGTATCGGCCCCCCAGGGTGTTGTGCTGCTGCTGGAGCCACATCTCCCCAGGAGAATACTGTCCTGGGCCCCAGGCAAGTGGAGATTACTCTGGCCTTTAGCCCCCTCACTGTCGTTGACCACCGGTTACTGGGACCGATTGTTGCAGGTTGCCTCGTGGACTCACCCTGATCAGCTGCGTCCTTTGGTTGCTTTCTGGATATAGCTCCGGGGCTCGAGGAGGAATCCCTGTAACACGCTATGGCCTTTCTCTGTCGCTTCGGTAGAGGGAGAGCTGGTCTGGACTGCGGATTCTTTTCAGGACCTTCTAACAGCTTCTTGGGCATCCTCCACAGGTCACAGAGGGGGCGAAAGTCTGCCTTTAACATGGGGCATCAGATGCCGATCGTGCATGCTTGGGAGGCATGCTGAACGTGCTTGGGGGGGTTGATTCGACTGTGCTATCCTGCTCAGGCATGCTTTATCTACACTAAAGGTGAGAAGGATGCGTTAGGTGCACCCAGGTTCCAACAGACATGAAAATATGCAGATGTACCTACAAAAATTATATCTACAGCCCAAATTGACTGATAACCACTACACTGGGGGGTACTCACAAACCCCCCTTTTGGGCTCAGAATACAATCTCCTGCATGCATTAAGAGCATGAATCAACTGCACTGGAGGGGTACTCACCAATTCTATGTCAGGACCGGAGGCTCCGATTATGCTTTCTCTTTCTTTACTGACTTAAAACAGCAGCCAATCAAATACAAGTAAAAGAAAAGACTACACATCCCAAGATGCCATAATATCCTATCACATGGTCCAATCACTATCCATGCTCTCTGTCATAAGTCCTTTGACCCTTGATGTCACTTCCTCTTTCTTTGCTGCTTCGCAGCAAATAAGTACACAATTTATTTCTCTCCGAGTTTCAGCGCGCTATTGTTTATACTTGTGTAACGATCGAACGCGGTTGATTTACTGGCCTTTTGCCGGAAAATTTTGATGCCCGTTTTTCCAGTGGAGCGGGAGCAGAGCTGCTTTGCAGTCTCCTTTCTATTTCCCGCGCCCGGCACGCGCGCCTCCACGAGCCGATTCTCTCTTTCAATTTGAATGAGATCGGCTTCGTGGATTTGCAGCGCGAGTGCACCGGAGACCCCCAAACCTCTCCAGCTTGCTCCCTGACGCCCAGTAGTCTCTGAACTGACTGGGTTGTAAAATTAAACTAGGCTGCAGCCTAGAGTGCCTTCAGGCAGCTCCCTCCACATTCTAACTCAGGGCTAACTCATTCCTGGTCTGAATTTTGGGGTTTTTGCACTCCCCCATTTACAACTCCTGGCCTACAAGTTTATTTTGGCTTGTTAAAGGTATTTTACCATGAACTCTCCCATCATGGCTCAATGGGACGAACAGGAAACAGAATATTATACTGAGGAGTTGGGCAATCAACTAGAGGTAGATCTAGTGGAAGCCCTTGACACCAGGGTCCAACAATCAGTAAATGATGCCCTGGTCAGAGCTTTGGGTCCCTTTTCGGGACAACTATTTGACTATGCCCGTTCGCAGGGCTGGATGCAAGGGCAACAACAACAACCCCTAACTGAACCTTAGAAGGTTAAAGACAAATCAAAAAACTTAGAATCTGGAGCCGGGATTAGTGATGTCCATGCGGACGCTTTTGATAGACTACGCAAAAAACATAGTGGGGAGCATAACTATAGTTCTAAGAAGGATGCCTCCTTCTCTCCCTCTTCCTCGGATAAAGATTCCTCTTCTGATGACTCCGATGACTCGGATTCCCCAATTCCTAGCAAAAACGTTAAGAAAGCACCCCCTCCTTGCCAGGTCTTAGACTTCGACCCGACAGAAATAATTCACCCCAGGGCTTCCAATTGGGTTCCACCACCCAAAGTGGCTCAATACGTCCAAACTAATTTAAGAAAGAGCTTTGATAAAGAAGTCAGATCGCGTTTAAAAGCTGAATGCCTCAGACCGGACCTAGAAGGCAAGGTATCTGACACTCCAGAGATAGACCCTACCATGGTCACTTTTATGAAAAAATTTGCGAAGGATCCCAAAAAAGGCCTGGATCGTTCCTGGCGTAGTTGCCAAGACAAGTTGCTGGATCTGTCTGGTCCGTTGACCAAGATCTTGGAGATGGCCTATGTGGCTAAGGAATCAGGCTCCCCTGTGGACACGGATGTCCTTATCGGTTGGGCGCAAAGATCCATCTGTCTTTTAGGGAATTCTAACTGCGCTATGTCTGCAGAACGCAGAAAATCAGTACTAATGCGCATAGATCCAAAATTCTCAGATCTTGCATCCTCAGAAGCGGGCCCTTCGGCGGAAGGTCTACTCTTCGGTTCGTCCTTTATTAAAGACTTGGCCAAGTTCTGCTCTACTTTTTCTTCCCTTGATAAAGCCCAAATGTCACTCAAGAAGGTTTTCAAAAGAGGCCTTTTTGTCAGGGCCAGTCGTTATGGAGGACGTATGCCCGGCCGCGGCTTCTACTTTAGTCCCCAAAACTATTATCCGAGAGGCAGAGGTGGTTGGTATGGGGAACAAGACTCCACCTTCTACCCCACCCGCTCCAGAGGAGGACATCCTCGGTTCCGCAGGGGCCACCGCAGAGGTCAGCAAGGAGCCATACAAGACTCAAACTTCACAGGTGAGCATCATTCATTACTCTCAAGTAAAGCTTGGGGGCAGAGTAGCATTATGCTTGGATCATTGGAAACGGATCTCTGGAGATCCATGGGTTCTTCAAACGGTCAAAGGGTTTCGACTAGAGTTTATCAGTACCCCCTCTCAACTCTCCCCTCCAACGCAGATGTGTTTTTCCCTAGCAAATCAAAATTTTATAGACAAAGAAGTGCAGGCTCTCATAGACAAGGGAGCAGTCCAGTTGACTTCCCCTCATCCTTACGGTTTCCTCAGTCCTATTTTCGTTGTAGACAAGAAAGGAGGAGGTCACCGGTTAGTCTTGAACCTCAAAGCATTCAATCAGTGGATCCTCTACAGGCATTTCAAGATGGAGGGCATCCACATGTTAAGAGATAATCTCCTGGAAGGTAACTGGATGGTAAGGCTAGACTTAAAAGATGCCTATCTGTTGATTCCAATATTTCCTCCTCACAGGAGATTCCTACAATTCCAATGGAAAGGACATTGTTTAGAGTTTCGTACCCTTCCATTCGGTCTGTCGTCAGCCCCTTGGTGCTTCACGAAACTCCTGAGGCCGGTGATGGAAGGGCTCCGAGCCAGGGGAGTCAGACTAATAATATATCTGGACGACATTTTACTGATGGCTCAATCCCCTCAAGTCCTTCTAGATCACTTACATTGGACCATCAGCCTTCTGCAAGATTTAGGTTTCCTTATCAATGTGCAGAAGTCACTGTTGAAACCCTCTCAGGTGATAGAGTTCCTGGGGTTCCAGATAAACTCTATTCTATGTCTACTTCTTCTTCTCTCAAAAGATTCGCAACATCAAGAGGGAGTTGAGATCAACACTTTCCAGTCGCACTGTGTCCTTGAGGAAGATAGACAGAATAGTGGGTTTGTTAGCTTCATCTATTCAGGCGATCTTCCCTGCACCACTACATTATCGAGCACTACAGAGGCTCAAGATCAGGCATCTACAACAAGGTCTGAGTTACTCGGAACAGATCCCATTTACTGCCGAAGTGAAATCGGAGATTCAATGGCGGCTTCATCATATGGAAGCTTGGAATGGCAGAGCGATTTTCGGCTCTCACCCAGAAGTGGTAATAGAATCAGATGCCAGCAGATGGGGCTGTGTGGCACGTTGCAACTCCCTAGTGACGGGGGGCAGATGGTCGGAATGGGAACAATCCCTTCATATCAATTGTCTGGAACTTCTAGCGGGGTCTTTTGCCATAAAGAGTCTCTCCCCGCAGAAGACAGATTGTTGCATACTCCTGCGGATGGACAATGTGTCAGCAGTGAGGTATGTCAACAAAGTAGGGGGTACGAAGTCCCAGATTCTGGCAGAGATTGCCAAGGATTTTTGGCATTTTTGCCTAACTCAACGTCTAGTAGTCATAGCAGAGTGCCTTCCTGGGGACCAGAACATCGTAGCGGACTGGAACTCCAGATACCTGTCGGATTCCAGCGACTGGAAATTGGACCCTCTGATATTTTCTCAGATAATCAGAGAATGGGGCAGTTGCGAAGTGGATCTTTTTGCATCACGTCTCAATTGTCAGATTCCCAAATTCTACAGTTGTCGTCCAGACCCTTGTGCGGTAAAGACAGATGCTTTTCTTCAGGATTGGTCCCAGTTTCGAGGGTATGCATTTCCTCCATTTCTGATGATTGCCAGAGTCTTGTCTCAGGTGCGGAGACAGAAGACAGAGATTATTCTGGTGACCCCCTTTTGGAGAGCACAGCCTTGGTTCCCCATAGCTCTTCATTTAGCTTGTGCCTCTCCTCTTCTAATTCCTCCTCGTCAGAATCTTCTATTGAGTCCGGAGGTCATCAACATCCACTGATCTTGTCAGGAAAGTTGACTTTACTAGCCTGGTTAGTCTCAGGTCTAATTGGAGTGCCCCAGACGTTTCGAAGCAAGCTCCGGAGTTCATTAAGCAGGCCTGGGCCGGCAGCACCCATAAGAGATATGACTCAGCCTGGCGCAGATGGTCTAGTTGGTGTGATGGAAGGGGCGCCAATCCAATGGAGGCGCATCTTGGTCTGATTGTTAACTTTTTAGCAGAACTAGCTAGTTCTGGTCTGGCTTGCCGGATGGTTAATAACTTTAGATCATCTATTTCAGCTCAACATCCTTTCATAGAAGGTAAACCTATTGAAGAACATCCGTTAATTTGCAAGCTTTTGAGAGGTATTCGTCTCACGAAACCTCCTAAACCTAAATATTCTGCTTTATGGGATGTTAACATTGTTCTAAAATTCTTAGATTCCTGGCCTTCCAACAGGTATTTGTCTCGTGAACAGATTTCGGCTAAGCTGACCATGCTCTTATGTCTTATCTCTTGCAAAAGGGTTTCAGACGTCAGAGCCCTGGATTTAGCTGGTAGAACTTTTTCTCCAGAGGGTGTCACTTTTTCCGTGACAAGAAGGACTAAAACAAATTACAGGTCAGTATCATATCCAATATACACTGAAAATTCAAAGCTATGTGTAGTTCAATGTTTAAAGGATTATGAGGGGGTCACAAAAGAATTTAGGCAAGATGTTAAAGGTCAATTATTAATTTCTTTGCAAAAACCTTTTAAACCAGTTACCTCAGCCACTTTGGCTAGATGGATGAGATGGTTGATGAGTGAAGCAGGTATTGATACCTCTGTATTTGGGGCCCATTCGGCTAGGGGAGCTATGGCTTCTAAATCTTTTGCCTTGGGTTCACGGTTGGAAGACATTATGAAGGCAGCAGATTGGTCTTTTCGTAAGTTTTATCACAAGCCTGTACTGGATGTAGCTACTGTGGTTGTAGAACAGCTTTAAACTAGCATAATCGGAGCCTCCGGTCCTGACATAGAATAAAATAAATTCTAGCTATTGCATCAAGAATTTTCAATTCTATTAACCTCTTAGGTGCGGGCGTCGGCCACTGGCCGACGCCCACACACCCTCCCTGGTGCGGGTCACGACCAGTGGCCGACACCAGGAAGGGTATTAATAAATCCTCGGGTGCGTTTCCTGGCCCCCGATTGCAGCACAGCTCCCGATCGCGGCAACATCTAAAAAAAAATATTGCCCCCACAGGGGGTCACCCTGCCCTCGGGCGACCCCCTGTCATTTCATTTTATTTATTTTTTATTTTTTTGTGGAAAAAAAAAAAATACCCTGGGGGGGCGCGATTGCGCCCCCCCCTTGCCCCCCCCCTAGGGGGCACCTACCTATTTTTTTTTTTTTTATTATGCCGGGGGAGGGGGGGGGCGGCCCGTTTTCCGGGGGGGCCACCCCCCCAAAGTGAAATCCCTGGTGTCTAGTGGTGTTTCCTGGCCCCCGATCGCAGCTGTGCTGCGATCGGGGGCCAGGAAACAATTTCAGAAGGCCTCGTAAGAAAGGGGAGACTCTCCCCTTTCTTACGAGGCCTTTTCAAAGTGTTTCCTGGCCCCCCGATCGCAGCTGTGCTGCGATCGGGGGAGCCAGGAAACCTGAAAGTGTTTCCTAGCCCCCGATCGCAGCACAGCTGCAACCGGGGGCCAGGAAACACTTTCAGGAAGGCCTCGTAAGAAAGGGGAGACTCTCCCCTTTCGGGGGCCAGGAAACACTTTCAGGTTTCCTGGCTCCCCCGATCGCAGCACAGCTGCGATCGGGGGGCCAGGAAACACTTTGAAAAGGCCTCGTAAGAAAGGGGAGAGTCTCCCCTTTCGTACGAGGCCTTCTGAAATTGTTTCCTGGCCCCCGATCGCAGCACAGCTGCGATCGGGGGCCAGGAAACACCACTAGACACCAGGGATTTCACTTTGGGGGGGCGGCCCCCCCGGAAAACGGGCGCCCCCCCCCCCCCCCCCCGGCATAATAAAAAAAAAAAAAAAAGGTAGGTGCCCCCGGGGGGGGGGGGGGGGGGGGGGGCTAGGGGGGTGCGATCGCGCCCCCCCCAGGGGATTTTTTTAAAAAAATAAATAAATAAAAAATAAAAAATGAAATGACAGGGGGGCGTCCGAGGGCAGGGTGACCCCCTGTGGGGGCAATATTTTTTTTTAGATGTTGTAGGGTTTCCCTGGGGGCCATTTTGGCCCCCAAGGAAACCATAGAACAACAACAAAAAAATAGATGTATATATAGATCTATATATATCTATGTAGATAGATATATCTAGGTACATGGATATATCCATAGATATATCTATGTAGATAGATATATATATATATATATAGAGGTAGATCTATATCAAAGAGATTTATAAAGCGCGCTACTCACCTGTGAGGGTCTCAAGGCGCTGGGGGGGGGTAACGGTGGAGGGAAAGGGGCTGGGAGGTTCACTGTTCGAAAAGCCAGGTTTTGAGGCCCTTCCTGAAAAGAAGTAGGTTTTGGGTCTTGCGAAGGTGGGTTGTGAGGGCGTTCCAGGTTTTGGGTGCAAGGTAGGAGAAGGATCTGCCCCCGGTGGTGGTGTGTTTGTTACGGGGGACAGAGGCGAGAGAGAGGTCAGCTGAGCGGACGTTTCGTGTGAGGGTGTGGAAGGTGACTCTCGTTGAGGTAGGCAGGGCCTGTGTTGTGGAGTGATTTGTGTGCGAGGATGAGGATCTTGAAGGTGATCCTTTTGTCAATGGGGAGCCAGTGGAGGGATTTGAGGTGTGGAGAGATGTGTTAGTGTCGGCGGAGGTCGAGGATGAGTCGTGCTGCTGAGTTCTGGATGCGTGTAGTTTGCGCTTGAGTTTTAGAGTGGTGCCGGTGTAGAGGGCGTTTCCGTAATCAAGCCTGCTGCTGATGAGTGCATGAGTGACAGTTTTTCTGGTCTCTGTGGGGATCCATTTGAATGTTTTTCAGTATACGGAGTGTGTTGAAGCATGAGGAGGTAAGAGCGTTGATTTGTTGGGTCATCGAGAGGGAGGAGTCCAGAATGATGCTGAGGTTGCGTGCGTGGTTGGCGGGGGTGGGTGCAGGGCCTAGCGTGGTGGGCCACCATGAGGGTCCCAGGTGTTTTTGTGTGGGCCAAAGAGGATTATTTCGGTTTTGCTTGAGTTGAGTTTCAGGTGGTTGGCTGTCATATATATATCACTTTTGTCAATATGTGTGTGGTTTCCCTGGGGGGAAAAGGGTCCGACTTGTCTAGTGGCAGTTTTAGTGCCATAAAGAAGCGCAGAAGGTTTATATGCCTACTGCAAAGAGCAAATCTGTATTTTATGTAAATAGCTGAGTACATTAGTAAAGTCTATGGAGAGATGAAGGGCACTTTTGCTGGGTGGTAATGAGGGAATCCGAGGAGGAGGGAGTGGGAGCACCAATAATGATTTTTGGACTGGGCGCAGGAGGTGCTAAAGACTGTGACGAATGGTATATGAGAAGGTGTTTTTTGAGTGTCTTGAAAGTACGTGCTGATTGAGGGAAGAAGCGCAGGTAAGGTGGCCTCTACTGTTGCACGTATCTCACACACACCATCGATTTTGTGACTGTCTATGTAGGCTAGTGTTTTAGAGCAACAGTTTAGCCAATAGCAGAGATGGCATCTTGATGGATGACTGCTGCCTGCACTCGGGTTATAGAGGACCGCTCTGACATAGGATCAGATACTGAGACAGCATCTGAGGGATAGGACAATGGCGCAGACTCTGGGAGTGATTTTTCAGTCAGAGGAGTCCCATTCAATAACTCCTCTTCCAGTACATTATGAGGGAGGTGATGAGGACAGTCCTGCTGTCCCTTCGCAAGCTGTTCGTGCAACTGGGTAATAGTGGGTTAGGCCAACCCAGAGAGCAGGTGAATGCGGCGGCAAGCAGAGAGAGAGTGCTCTCTTGGGAGCTCCCCAATTTAGTTCAGCCCCAAATTCCACCACCCAAATCATATTGTGGAGACATCAAAATTGTCTATGGCAAAACAAACTGGTTTTGTAAGGCAGGCACCTGTGTTTTTGGTCCTGGATTCGGCGGCCATATAGAGAAACACACTAAACCCAAACATTTCTGGAAACTAGACATTCGGGGGAGTACACAGAGGTGTGACTTGTGTGGATTCCCCAAAGTTTTCTTACCCAGAATACCCTGCAAAGCTGAAATGTTGAAAAAAAACTCAATTTTTCTCGCATTTCTGTCACACAAACTACAGGAATATGCTGGGATCCACAACATTCCTACCACCCAGTGACTCCTCACCTGTCCTGATAAAAACACTACCCCACTTGAGTGCCTACACCTAGTGCCTGTGTCAGGAATGGATCACCCCAGGGTCAACAGCTACCTCACGTAAAGGACCAACATTGACTGTTGTGTGATCTATTCCTGTCGCAGGCACCAGGCCTAACCACACAAGTGAGGTATCATATTTATCGGGAGACTTGGGGGAACGCTGGGTGGAAGGAAATTTGTGGCTCCTCTCAGATTCCAGAACTTTCTGTCACCGAAATGTGAGGAAAACGTGTTATTTTAGCCACATTTTGAGGTTTGCAAAGGATTCTGGGTAACAGAACCTGGTCCGAGCCCCACAAGTCACCTCATCTTGGATTCCCCTGGGTTTCTAGTTTTCAAAAATGTGCTGGTTTGCTAGGTTTCCCCAGGTGCCGGCTGAGCTAGAGGCCAAAATCCACAGGTAGGCACTGTTTTCTATGAAAAAATGTGATGTGTCCACGTTGTGTTTAGGGGCATTTCCTGTCGCGGGCGCTAGGGCTACCCACACAAGTGAGGTATCATTTTTATCGGGAGACTTGGGGGAACGCTGGGTGGAAGGAAATTTGTGGCTCCTCTCAGATTCCAGAACTTTCTGTCACCGAAATGTGAGGAAAACTTGTTTTTTTAGCCACTTTTTGAGGTTTGCAAAGGATTCTGGGTAACAGAACCTGGTCTGAGCCCCGCAAGTCACCCCTCCTTGGATTCCCCTAGGTCTCTAGTTTTCAGAAATGCACAGGTTTGGTAGGTTTCCCTAGGTGCCGGCTGAGCTAGAGGCCAAAATCTACAGGTAGGCACTTCGCAAAAAACACCTCTGTTTTCTTCCAAAAATTTGGATGTGTCCACGTTGCGCTTTGGGGCGTTTCCTGTCGCAGGCGCTAGGCCTACCCACACAAGTGAGGTATCATTTTTATCGGGAGACTTGGGGGAACGCCGGGTGGAAGGAGATTTGTGGCTCCTCTCAGATTCCAGAACTTTCTGTCACCGAAATGTGAGGAAAACTTGTTTTTTTAGCCACTTTTTGAGGTTTGCAAAGGATTCTGGGTAACAGACCCTGGTCCGAGCCCCGCGAGTCACCCCTCCTTGGATTCCCCTAGGTCTCTAGTTTTCAGAAATGCACAGGTTTGGTAGGTTTCCCTAGGTGCCGGCTGAGCTAGAGGCCAAAATCTACAGGTAGGCACTTCGCAAAAAATACCTCTGTTTTCTTCCAAAAATGTGTATGTGTCCACGTTGCGCTTTGGGGCGTTTCCTGTCGCGGGCGCTAGGCCTACCCACACAAGTGAGGTATCATTTTTATCGGGAGACTTGGGGGAACGCTGGGTGGAAGGAAATTTGTGGCGCCTCTCAGATTCCAGAACTTTCTGTCACCGAAATATGAGGAAAACTTGTTTTTTTAGCCACTTTTTGAGGTTTGCAAAGGATTCTGGGTAACAGAACCTGGTCCGAGCCCCGCAAGTCACCCCTCCTTGGATTCCCCTAGGTCTCTAGTTTTCAGAAATGCACAGGTTTGGTAGGTTTCCCTAGGTGCCGGCTGAGCTAGAGGCCAAAATCTACAGGTAGGCACTTTGCAAAAAACACCTCTGTTTTCTTCCAAAAATTTGTATGTGTCCATGTTGTGTTTTGGGGCATTTCCTGTCGCGGGCACTTGGCCTACCCACACAAGTGAGGTATCATTTTTATCGGGAGACTTGGGGGAACATAGAATAGCAAAACAAGTGTTATTGCCCCTTATCTTTCTCTACATTTTTTCCTTCCAAATATAAGAGAGTGTGTAAAAAAGACGTCTATTTGAGAAATGCCCTGCAATTCACATGCTAGTATGGGCACCTCGGAATTCAGCGATGTGCAAATAACCACTGCTCCTCAAAACCTTATCTTGATCCCATTTTGGAAATGCAAAGGTTTTCTTGATACCTCTTTTTCACTCTTCATATTTCAGCAAATGAATTGCTGTATACCCAGGATAGAATGAAAACCAACTGCAGGGTGCAGCTCATTTATTGGCTCTGGGTACGTAGGGTTCTTGATGAACCTACAAGCCCTTTATATCCCCGCAACCAGAAGAGTCCAGCAGACAAAACGGTATATTGCTTTCAGAAATCTGACATCGCAGGAAAAAGTTACAGAGTAAAACATAAAGAAAAATGGCTGTTGTTTTCAGCTCAATTTCAATATTTTGTTTATTTCAGCTGTTATTTTCTGTAGGAAAACCTTGTAGGATCTACACAAATGACCCCTTGCTGAATTCAGAATTTTGTCTAGTTTTCAGAAATGTTTAGCATTCCGGGATCCAGCATTGGTTTCACACCCATTCCTGTCACTAACTGGAAGGAGGCTGAAAGCACCAAATAAAGTAAAAATGGGGTATGTCCCAGTAAAATGCCAAATTTGTGTTGAAAAATGTGGTTTTCTGATTCAAGTCTGCCCGTTCCTGAACAGTGGGAAGATAGTGATTTCAGCACCAGAAACCCTTTGCTGATGGCATTTTCAGGGAAAAAACCACAAGCCTTCTTCGGCAGCCCTTTTTTCCCATTTTTTTGGAAAAAACTAATTTTTCACTGTATTTTGGCTATTTTCTTGGTCTCCTCCAGGGGAAACCACAAACTCTGGGTACCATTAGAATCCCTAGGATGTTGGAAAAAAAGGACGCAAATTTGGCGTGGTTAGCTTATGTGGACAAAAAGTTATGAAGCCCTAAGCGCGAACTACCCCAAATAGCCAAAAAAGGGCTCAGCACTGGGGGGGGAAAAGGCCCAGCAGATAAGGGGTTAAGGAGACGGAGGCGAGGATTATCCCACCCTTTGTTTAAAAAAAAAAAAAAAAAAACACAATGAATAAGGAATATCAATTATTGTGAATATTTTGATTACTGTTATTATCCCTCCCATTTTAGTGTCAATTACAGAGACATAAGTTTATTTGAGACATTCTCAGTTGAGTTGAGATATTACCTGCTTGCTTGTTGTTACAGGTTCTGATCAGAAGAATTCCTGAAATTCTTATCGTTATGGGAAAAAGATTGGTTGTATCGTTTTACCTCCGTTGAGGTTCCAGTGTTGAGTTATCCAGGAAACGGAGATCCAGGAAGAGAAGTTGTTTATATCTCCAGACTTCGGGATGGCGTAAGAAGTTTCATTTTCAAGTTGATCTTATCTGTTCTGACCAAAGAAAGAGGAAGTGACATCAAGGGTCAAAGGACTTATGACAGAGAGCATGGATAGTGATTGGACCATGTGATAGGATGTTATGGCATCTTGGGATGTGTAGTCTTTTCTTTTACTTGTATTTGATTGGCTGCTGTTTTAAGTCAGTAAAGAAAGAGAAAACATAATCCTCGCCTCCATGTCCTTAATAGAATTGAAAATTCTTGACGTGATAGCTAGAATTTTTTTTATCCCCCTTGTACTACAAAAGAAAAATATTTGCATACTTCCAGTAAAACATCACATATGCAATCATGGAGCAGCATGCAGCGTGCAAAGGTTTAACTGCAGGTGGGACCATTCCCACCAGTCTGCTTATTATTATTCATATTTCTTTTCACATATAACCTTTTTGGCAGTCTACTAGTATATATATTGAAATATAAAATGCTGATTGTCTTATATATGACAGGTTTATATAACCAAATGTGGAAGTAGCACAACGTGTGAAAACACGAGTCATCATGACTTCTTTCTCAACGGTTCCATCTACTAAGCAGAGATGCTAGGTAAATGCCACATCTGCTTCCGCGTTACTTAAATCACATTGCAAATGTTTAAATAGGAAAGAAGAGCAATGGCCCATATGGGGATCGAACCCGCAACATGGTGTTATTAGCACCGCCTGCAAGCCACCTGAGCCATCCGGCCCATAAAGATTTGCAGGCGGACCGCAAGGAAATAATAAAACAATTAAGCATGCGAGGATCACTTGGGGTGGGAGAGGTGGAAAGTAATATTCACCAACCCCCCCAACCCCGTCCTCTCCTGAACCAAAAACAAAGAAACTGAAGTGGAAAAATGACCGTTCATCTTGAAGGCTATCTTAGTGTTGAAGGGGCAGATGTTAAGATACTACACTCTGACATTTATCTGTAATAAACCGCCAGGGAAGCTTTGCTAGATGGAGACAACCACCCACAACCCACGGCTATGCCTGGTGGCACCCCATCCACCGCCTGCCACCCTCGTGCCCCCACCTACCTGCCATCACTGCCAACTACGGGGCTGGTGAGTTCCTCCATCACAAGCGACTCCGACGGGCTCTGTCGCTTTGACAAGGACTCCTGCCACATGAGCTGCAAATGAACTATTACCAGGATAGTCCATTCCTGTAGGGGCATTACAACAGACACCGATAGGGATCAGGTGGCACGAGGTGCAAGGTCCGGGTCATGTCCTCTTTAAATATGTGTGGTGACCCCCTCAGCATCTCCCGATCAGTGGCGGTTTCTGTGCATGGGTGTCGGGGCTCCGCCCCCTTTATATTCACAGTTTTCAAAAGCAATCATTCCAATGTTATATGTTTTTAAATTAAAAAAAAAAAAACTCTTGTAACTTTAAAGAACGGGGAGCACTGTCTGCCCTATTCGCCGACACCAGTGTTGTAGTTCCTGTGTTTAATAACAATGCAGACACGTGACTGACACTTTAACTGCTCTCCCAGCAGGCCCACAGTCTAAGTATTTGCTGGGCTGACAGTCTCACAGCCCTGAGGGCTGTGATGTCATCAGCTTGGCAAAGACCTAGCTTCGAGGCCCAGTCTCCACCTACTGATGACGTAGAGGTAAAGTTAGCCCTGGGCGTTTTTAATGCAAGCCCTTTAGGGCTTATCCTCCACGTCAATCAGAGAGTGGAGAGTAATGTCACCCCACCCTTTCCTAACATTTTACAGGGTGTGGGTGGGACCCCACCCTGTGACAAGTTGGGAAAGGGTGTGGCAGGTGGGAAGACATGAAATTGAGTCTGCGCACACTCGACTTGAGTGGTGTCTGAGACTGCCAGTGCTCCCAGGCTTGAGTAGGTGACGCCATTTTAGTAACAGTGCATGCTGTGTGTCTGTTGCGATAGATCCATGATTCAGATACAGTGCTTTGACATATGTAAAGGAGTCAGGATAGCATTTGGCAGTTCACCAGGTAAAGGCAATAAAAAAGATATTAATAGCTGCCGGGCCCAGGGTTCACTTGCGTAGCTGTAATTGGGCCATTGTACGTGGGGGTGGACTGCAGCAGCAGGCCTTGGGGCCGGGGGAGCATTTTGCCTCAGGAGTTGAGTATGAATATAAAACATGACTCGAGCCACTTAACATACTTTGCACTGTCTGCCCCACTCACGGACATATGTCCGTCCGTGCATAACCCTTGGCATCTGGCATGATTTATTACTATCTGTACAGGCAGAGGGCAGAGGCATGTAAAATGATGAGAGCCCTGTAAGCAATGGCATATTATGGGAAAGTGCATTCTTCAAAAGGACTGTGCATTTTCTGTTGAAATTCTGGACTATTTTAAAACATTTCTTCTCTTGACAGCTGCACACATCGATACAGGAGGAAATCAGGCTTTCCTAACTAGCTAGGCTTACGAAACTTATTCCTCAGGGTCCCTTTGCTGTGCACGCTCTCGTGCCCGGTGTCTGGCAGTGTGTGTGCCTGATGCTTTCTCATACCTGGTGTACAGCAGTGGCAGAGCTCCGGGAACTCTCATAGCAAGTGGCTGACCCTCGCACTGGCTTGTGCCAAGTATGACAAAAGTTGTGTCCTGTAACCTCGCATGCCTATGGCCAAACCAGCTGTGACTAATAGGTCTCATTTCTTGTGTTTAAGGGTGGTTGTCCCTAAATTTCTCTTGTGTTTCTCAAGTGTCTCACAGAGGCTGTGCACAGCTTCAGCTCTCGCATAACGTGCTCAAACCTGCAGCTTTTTGTTTCTTTTATTTTTAAAAGTGTTGCTGGAAAATGCAGCTTTTTACCCCATTTATGTTAAATTGGATTTGCACAAGAAATGGC
The DNA here is from genome assembly GCF_031143425.1 of Pleurodeles waltl. Lineage (NCBI taxonomy): Eukaryota > Metazoa > Chordata > Amphibia > Caudata > Salamandridae > Pleurodeles > Pleurodeles waltl. Next base: position 995,493,475 of record NC_090446.1, read on the forward strand.
GACTAAGCTCCCAAAAAAATGCTGTGCCACACTTCCCTCTCTCGCCCACCCCTCGGACCAAGCCCAGCCCTACCAATGACAAACTTCACCAGCCGCTACTGCTCCGGATGACGCGCTTCCAGTCAATGTAGTCCCTTTGTTGTATCCATTACTATCGACGCACCTGCATAATGGGGGGAGGAAGGAGGAAGGGCTCCAGCCCGTGGTGCAACTAAGGGTGTCCCTCCCCCAGGAACTGGGGAGACGCCGAGGTAAGAACTGTTGACAGAGAATGAAAGTAAAGGAGAAATGAGAAAGCGGAACCTTGATACAATAAGAAAATGGAAAAAAATGAAAAGGAGTGCATTGAAAAGAGGGAGGGGCATATGCAGAGACTTTTCATAGCTTTGTGCTTTGTTCTCTACCAATTGCACTGGAATTCAGTCCCCACATTCCCCTGCAGCTTCCTGCCCCGTCTACATCGCCAGCGCCTTGACTAGAGAGGTCCTTTCATTCCATGGCATGCAATGCTCTGAACGTGACTCTTTGTCTGGGAACCAGAGAAGGGGGTCAGGTCCACTCAAGGCTTTTTTTTCAATCTTGGGTGGAAGACTGTGGGACGACCACTACGCCCTCAGTCCCCTGCAGCCTTCACATACCACCAGAGGCCCGGAGCAGCTGGACCCTTACCCCGTTCATGTACTTCGTTTTGCTCACCTGGGGCCAGATGTAGCAAAACTTGGTTTTGCGACTCGGAAATTGTGACTCCGAGCGACTCGCAATTTCCGAGTCGCAAAACCATATGCAGAACGGTGTCTCAGACACCGTCTGCGAGTCGCTATGGGGTCGCAAAGACCCACCTCATTAATATTAATGAGGTGGGTCGCAAATTGCGGCCCCATAGCGACTATGGGCACTCACTAACATGGAGGCCTGCTGTAGTCAGCAGACCTCCATGTCCGTGACTGCTTGTTAATAAAGCAGTTTTTTTTTATTAAGTGTAGCCCGTTTTCCTTAAAAATCCGAAACCTTGGACCACTACCTGCCCTGAAAAAATATTTTGGGGTCCATTCACAAAGGAGAAGGGGTCCCATGGGGACCCCTTCCAATTTGCGAGTGGTTTACCATCCACTTCAAGTGGATGGTAACTGCGACTCCATTTGCGACCGCGTACGCGGTCACAAATGGAATTGCATCCCACTGCGAGTCGCAAATAGGAAGGGAACACCCCTTCCTATTTGCGAGTCGGAAATGCATTTTGCGAGTCGGTTCCGACTCGCAAAATGCATTTCTGCATAGGAAACTCCGGTTTGCGACTCGCAAACGGCAATTTTTGCCGTTTGCGAGTCGCAAACTGTTTCCTACATCTGGCCCCTTGTTCTTTGATGGCATAAATTGCCTTGCTAAAGTAAGATGGCCAAACCACAGCACTTCCACCATCCTCAACAGGGGGTAGAAAATGTCTTGCCTCATTCAGCATAGATGTTTTCTTAGAGCAGGGCCTAGGGGCCCTAGAGAAGGAAATTGCTCTCATCCCCTGCAGTATTCCTGTTGTAAACCCTTAAAGTTTGACTGAAGGGGAACTAACAATGGGTTTAACGGGGCATATTTAAATGACACATCGACAGACACAAGGGGAAGTATCTCTGTTTTACAGCTCCCACAAGGCCTAGTATTACAACTGGGGTGGTTGTTCACCAGTGCTTAATTTGTAAGAGACAGAATGCTGGTACCTGAAGCCTTTCTCAGAAGCCTATGGTCGGTGCTGACTGTGTGGTCATCACTTTCAGATGTGTGAAATTAACTGTCCACCTGTTACTCTAACACATGGGTACTCACTAATATTTTCCCAGGGGCCGCATTGTTTGGTCTATGATGTGACCGAGGGCCGCATTGCTGCCAGCATGGTGGCGGTCAGAGGGCTGGGTTTAGGGCTTGGAAGGGAGGGGTAGTAGTAAAGTGTGTGTAGGGGAAGTGAAGCATATACATCTAGGGTCTGAATTGCCCAATGTGAAACCAAAAACGTGGGTATAAACCCCTGCTTCTCTACTTAACCATATTGTGTGATCCTAGGCAAATGTTTTATTTCACTTTACCTCCTTTTTTCCTTTTTCTTCATCAACACATATAGGTGGTCATTCCGACCTAGGCGGGCGGCGGTTGCCGCCCGCCCGTCGGAATCCGCCTAAATACCGCCCCGCGGTCAATTGACCGCGAGGGGTATTCTGACTTTCCCGCTGGGCCGGCGGGCGATCTGATTCAGATCGCCCGCCGGCCCAGCGGGAAAGCGCCTTCCACAAGGAAGCCGGCTCGGAATCGAGCCGGCGGAGTGGAAGGCGTGCGACGGGTGCAGCAGCACCCGTCGCGCTTTTCAGTGTCTGCATCGCAGACACTGAAAAGCCTAGTTGGGCCCTGTTAGGGGGCCCCTGCCGTGCCCATGCCATGGGCATGGGCACGGCAGGGGCCCCCAGGGGCCCCGCGACCCCCCCTACCGCCATCCTGTTCATGGCGGCTTTCCCGCCATGAACAGGATGGCGGTAGGGGGGGTCAGAATCCCCTCGGCGGCGCAGCGAGCTGCGCCGCCTTGGAGGATTCTAAGGGTCAGTGGAAAACCGGCGGGAGACCGGCGGGAGACCGCCGGTTTTCCCGTTCTGACCGCGGCCAAAGCGCCGCGGTCAGAATGACCAAGGGAGCACCGCCGGCCTGTCGGCGGTGCTCCCGCCCCCGTTGGCCCTGGCAGTAGGGAACCGCCAGGGTCAGAATGAGGGCCATAATAACCTTGAAATATGCCTTCAGGATGTGTGCTGTATAAAACCTTCTGTGTCAGATTTAATAAACTAAAATGTTGTTCATGTTTCATAGAAACCCAGCCCTCCCAAAGAGTTCACATAACAACTGACTTGCATTTTAGTTCACAGTTCACATTGCTGTCAGGGTGTGTAGGATGGAAGGGGATCAACGTTTCTAAATTCATTTTTGAAAATGATCACTTTAAAAATACTTCTGATAAAATGTTGTGTACTAAGGTGAAATGGTTCTGCAGGTTAATGAAATGCACTGCTTGAATTTCACACAGATCGTACTTTTATATTGTTGTTGCAAGATGTCTTTAATAATGAAGGTGTTTCTACAGTTAATAGTTCCAGAATACCCTAGTTACTCATTTTCTTTAACTTCAACTAGACTCCAAATAAAAACTTGCCCATTTATTTAACAATCTTTAGTGTCAGTGCTGAGTCGAATAAACGGCAGCACAGTGCTGCTGTTGACCCGGGGCCACATGTAAATGTCAGGAGGGCCGCATGCGGCCCCCGGGCCGTACTTTGAGTATTACTGCTCTAACAGGATAGGTAACTCCAAACCTGGCCAATTTAGTTCCATTAGGTTCTTTTTATAGGCCAGCTAATTATATCACGAACATCTCACAGATGTCACTAGCTAAAATGCTAGCTCCAAGGATAGATAGCCTCTGTAATGCCAGCTGACTTGTCCTGGATTCCAACTATTAATTGGTTTTCCACCCTTTAGGGATTTGAGGATAGTGATTGATAGGCCGCCATTAGAGACACCAATATTTGCATTCCATTCAAGGAAGCTCAACCCTTGTAATCAGCCAGCTGGGCTACTAATGCCCCTGGGGTGGGTCAAAAACGTATTTATTGTCCTAGCCTGAGATTTTAATATTAAACTAGCAAGTTCCACTGACTGTGCGATTGGAACAAGTAATCTTGCATTTCTATTCCTGTGTCTGCTTTAAATGGGTTATCAGAAAAATAATTAATATTGTCTGAATTACTCTCCTCTTGGAATGTATTTAATGCTAAAAACATATTTCATGCAGCAAATAGACAACCTACATTCCCTGCAAGAGGGTTTCGTAGTTCCATGGCCTACATTTTTGTAACTCACTGTCTGCCCAACCCATAAATAATAACTAGCTTAAAGATGACATCATACTTGGGAAAATATAAGGACAGAAGAAGATATTGTTGCTAATAATGGAAGACGTTTATGTTGAAGACTTTAAAAACCTGAGATTCTACGAAAAAAGTTGTCACTTTGGCCTCTAACGAAATCTTGGTTTTCTTAGAGGAGTCCTCTTCTTCCTCAATGATAAGGATTAATTGTGAAACTTTGTTTGCATTATTTGTAACATCATGAGTACCCCGGTTATGTTACGTTACTTACCTTGTATTGCCATGAATCACCCGAGAGGGGTATCTCGGCGCAGTAGCCATACAGATAATAGGCAGAGAATGCACAGTGACCCTTTAGAACAGTTTTATTTCAATTAGCTTCCTGAATTTAGAATGATGAGGCACCGGCTTATGTGTCCTGGAAGAGCGTCCCAGTGAAAGGGGGCAGATAAGAAAAAGATCTACCCCCTGACTAAGACTTTTGAATCCGAGGAACAGTAAACAACATTTTATCACAGGATCGTAGACCTCTTCCTGGACAATAAGGGGTGAGCTTTGCAGATAGATAACAAGGTATTTTTCCTGTAAGCAAATTATGAGTAATACAACAAATTTTTAAAATAATCCTCTTCCAAACAGGCAGCAAGTGCAATGAACGTGAAAGGAACAGATGACGACCTCGAAGGAACATTGCAAATAAGGCGTGCTGCTCTAGACTCATTTATAGAGGCCAACAGGGCATTGCCAGAGTCCAAGCGACTCAGAGGCAAAGCTGGGACTAATGTTTTCCTTACTAAAAGAGGGAGAAGCCGAAAAACTCTTCTCAACAAATGCAGCAAGTGAAAACAGAACCCCATGGTATTGAGGACAATTCTTTTTTCATCATAACAGATTGGTCCAGATACACTCCTAGATTCTTGACTGCCAATTTTGGGTTCAGCGCTCTGCCGAGTTCAGATGGCCAGGAGTCGGGGGCTCATACATTTACGGCCTTTCCAAGCAGCATCATCTCGGTTTTTTACAGCGTTAAACTGGAGACAAGTATCAGTCATCCAGGCAGAAAGGGCTCTTGAATGAGCTACAAAACTCAAAAGCTGTGTATAGTCAGCATAGGAGTCCAGTTCAAGACCGTACACTTTAGCTATCTTGGCAAGAGGTGCCAAATAGATGTTAAACAGCGTGGGGCTGAGACAAGAGCCTTGAGTCATGCCTTTATCAAGTGGCACAGTGCACGATCTGAAGGAACCTAAAGTGATAGTCTGCGTTCTGTTGGTGATTAAAATATTCGAACCTTTGCAGGCCTTTACCACAGATATTACGCTCCGTTAGCCTTACAAGCAGTCGGGAATGTGACACAGGTCGAATGCTGCAGACAAGTCAAGTAGTACTAACATAGTTGGACCTCTAGCATCTAAGGAGCATCTGCTAACACTAAGCCATCCCATTGTGTAACAAACAGTTGGTTTGGGGCAATTTGTAGTTAGAACGATCAAAATTTTAAGAGATGGTTTCAATCTGCATCCTAAAATGAATGTTAAAAACAGACAATGTGCCCTGCAAGAAAAAGCCTGGGACAGTTTAGTTCATGACTCTATTAAGAAGCGGTGGCATATGTTTTGCAAAGCAATCAATAGCACCAATCCATTAAGAAACACATAAAAAAACATTTATCTTGCTTATGTTGCTGAGGATAAACGGGTGGATAATTTTAGAATTATTTATAATTCAGAGCATTTGGTGGATTATTATCATAACCATGCATTCAGGGAGTCTGAAATAAGTGCCAGTTTTTCAAAAGTTCTATTAGCCCTTGAGAACAGTCCTTGTAACAAGGCTTCTGGGCAGACAGCGCTCCCTCATTTAAGTCTAATACTGAAGTATAGGCCCTTCTTTTATGCACAGGCTTCAACTCCCTGGGCGCCACCAACATATCTGGTCCACGACTGTAATTGTTATAGTATTTTAAAAAGAGGAGAGAGGTGCCCTAAATGCTGCCAGCCAATATCTTCAGATTATCGGCAGAATGTTGATGGAAATACTTTTAGAATGGGCAAATTTAAATTGCATCATTGTTGACTGTCAAAATGGGTTTCAACACGGCAAGTGCACAGTAGAACAGTGTTTGAATTTACACATTCAACAAGGTGAATAGATTTGAATTGTGGTGTATTTTAAGAGATCTGGATGCAAATGAGGCTATTTTTAATTTTCTGAAGTTCTTACACACCGACCTGAGGCGGGGGCCAAAAGGGGAAGTATTTAGCTATTTTAGTCTGGGGTGTGGATTACTCCAGGGCTGTGCGGTGTACTGGTCCCTTTGCTGTGTATTCTCTATACCAAGTCTTTGGAAGCATAACTGACAAGAGAGGGCCAAGATACGCCTAGAGCGGGTCATAAATCTGTTCCTTTATCTCCTTATGCTGATGACACGTTTTTATTTATAGGACTGCAATTCATCTTAAGAAACTGATGGATTGTACGTTAGGGTTATGAAGAATGTAGGTCTCAAAATAAGAATCTCTTATTGTTTTTTATTCTGGCACAGGATCAAGTATCTACCAAGTCTAGGGTCTTTTCTCTCAACAATCGCATATTGAAGAATGTTCCCTGTTTTTCATATCTTGGATTGTCCTTTGATAATTCATTAACTAAGCTACTCCCATAAATGGGAAAGGCTTAAACTTATACATTCTCTGCGTGCAGTGTTCAATTTTGTTGCCAATATAGGAAATAGACAGATGACAAGCATTAATGCAAAATGTAGGGTTAAGTCTGACTACACGGTGTGTGGTATTACGTACGTTTAAAAGCCAAATGTAAGAAATGAGGTTACTGGTTGAGGGGGGAGGGGGCGTAACCTTTACTCAAGTAGCAACCACAATACTTGTCAGGGAGAGGCACAAGGAAACCCCAAATGTACCTGTGCTCAACCCTCTGGTAGCTTGGTACACAGCAGGCAGGCTTAACGTAAAGGCAATGTGTATGGTATTAATGCAACACTTCAAAAATCCAGTCAGTAGAACAGGAGATATTCAAGTTTAAAGATTTAAATGAATATATATTTTAAGTGAACATACCACTCAAAAGCACACAGTGTCAGGTTGCGTTAGACTGGGAAAAAGTTAGAAGCTAAGGCCAACTGTGATAGAGCGCGTGCCGACTACAGGGACTCAGTTAGGCCCGTCCACCAAAAGTACCTTAAATCCTGAATGCAAAGAGTTGTGGAGTCCTGCATCGAGGATGCTTCGCACAGCTGAGGTAATGTGAGGTCCGGGTCAGAGATGCATTGCACAGTGTCAGTTCCAAGGATTTGCGAGACTGCAATGCAAAGCCCTGCATCGTCGAGGAGGCCATCAACTAGGGGCTTGCAGTATGTAGTCCAGTGTCAAGGATGTGTTGTGCAACTGCTGGTTCAGAAGAAGCTGTGGGACTTGCAATGAGGAGTCCTGTGTCCTAGTTGAGACTGGCCTGGAGAAGAAGTTTACAGTGTGAGGACCTGCATCGAGGATGCATTGCACAGTGGCAGTTCTGATGAGGCTGTGGGCTGCTAAGGCAGTGTAAAATCCTTGCACCAGGAAGGTCCATGCAGCAGAGATGTGTTGGTTCTGCTTAGGGTTGCGCCGCACAGTAGAGTAGATTTGTCAGTTCTGTTGGATACACAGATGAGTTGGCAGAGCACCTCCAGGCCCACTTCCAAGGTTCCAGGACTGGGGTGGCACAATTTGGAAGGGTAGGCCCCACAGATGACAAAGTCTAGGTTCTCGGTTCCAGGTTGTTGTTCTGTCCCTGAGGATCTACTCAGGCTCTAGTCAGGAAGCGAGCCAACTAGCTCTTGGAGTCACTCTCGGGCCCTGTATTCAACAGATGCAGGTCCAGTCCTTCTCACCCAGCCAAGAGGGCCACATGCAGCAAGTCAGCACAGCAGGGCAGCAGTCCTTCAGAGCAGCAGTCCTGCAGAGTGGCAGTTCTTTCAGCAGCACAGAAATCTTTCTTCCTGGCAGAGTCCACAGCTACAGATAAGTACAGAATAGTTGGGATCTGAGTGCCAATATTTATACCTGGTTCCCACTTTGAACTGGAGGAAGCTTCTAGAGGATTTCTCCCCCTTTGAGGTATCAGACATCCGTTTCATCCCTGTCCTAGCACCAGTTTGACTGATGTCAACAGTCAAGTACTTTGTGAGAGTGCTCCGGTACAGCCTTCGTGATGTACAACTGTGGTAGGTGACAGCTCCTCCCCGTCCTCAACTCAGAGTGGCCCATCCTGGCAACTTCTGTCTCCCAGTTGTCTCACTGTCTGGGAGCAATACACAAAGGCCAACTGCCAGCTACACTTAGTTATGTGATTAAGGAACAGGTGCCAGGTGGCTAGGACAAGAAAATGCCAGCTTTCTAAAAGTGTCAGTTTCAGAATTGTGACTACAAATCCAACTTTACCATAAAATAGGGCTTTTAGTTAAAATTCTTTAAACGCCAAACTAAACTTGTCTACCTGTTCCCAATTGAAAGTTGCAACTTATTGAATGTAATGAAGAACTCCAATGTTATCCTATTGGAGAGGTAGGCCTTGCAGTACTGAAAGAGCAATTTATGTGTTTTCTACTTCCAGGAAATGTAAAACTTAAAAGTATATGCCCTCCTTTATAAATGCACTGCACCCTGCTCTCCATGTCCCCAATAATCATGTCCTAGGTCTGTGGAAGAGGTCTGCATGGGCGCTAGGACGCCTGAGCTCAGTGTGGCAGTCTTGATGTGGGAGACACCTCTGAGCTGCCTTAATCCTTCCCCGTAGGCCCCGACGGTGAGGCCTTTGGTAGGTAGAGGGCAGGGCGGGGACACAAAGGTGTACCCTGTATGGGTGGGAGAGCACCCACATGTGGGTGTCCCCTACCTAAAGGAGGGGTCGGACACATCCATAAGAACAGGCCAGTCCTCTGCTAGTGGCCGTGGGTCATGGGCACTGTTTGTCGTAGTTGGACTCTTGCTCTAGGCAAGACTGCTGGTTTAGGGATGACAACACTTTTGTTTGTAGGCGACTAGGCCGGTCCTATGACAAGTCACAACTGTCGGCCCAACCATCGTTACCTTGGAATGAGGTCTCTAGATCCGGCTCCACGGGGACACAAAGGTTGGGTCTGCATCAAGGCGACGTGTAGCATAGATAGCATTGATGGTATCTAGTAGGAATGCCTCTGATAACCTTGTCTGCATGAGATGTATTTATACAGATCTTGTAGGACCCCTGTTGCAGGTATGTTCCCAAACAATAGACAAGAAGGTATGGTACGGTTGGCAATTATTTAAACAATTCTTTCCAAAGTACATTATGTTCCTGTCACACGTAAGTGGGAAAGAACATGATGTGAACACCTACATGTATCACTTGTCTTTGACGCTGATAGTGTCGCCTTCACAGAGTGGCACTGATAACATGAAATCAAAACATCTTCCTAACTGAAAACATAGCAGCCATCTTGGAAGAAATAATTAAACAAATGCGCTAAAACAGAGCAGGCTAAGTAGGTTAAAAGTCACTAGGTGACGGGGCACAGGCCTGCAAGCCAGAAGGCTAAGCTATCTCCTGATTTCCAATAAAACGAAGGATCCACTACATGTTCTCCAGTATGGACAAGAGGGAAGTGCATGCGCATGTCCTCCTCTGGAGAGGAGGAGGCACTCACCAACATGTCTGAGTCCCACCATGGCAGGGTCCAGGGTGTGCGCGAAGGGCATGGGGCTTTCAGAGGTACAGAGCCTCATAACTGGCCAGTGGGTGCACACTTACACAATGGGGATTTCCTATATGTTGCGCCTGGTACAGCTTGCATTAAGGGCACTCTTGTCAAGGGGGTGCTGGATCATGTAATGAGCCAGGGGACATCTTGATGCCCAGGTGCATGCAGGATCTCGTATATATGGGGAACTTGGCATAGCTGGCCTCCAGGTGTCTACTTGCACCAGGGCAACATACATATAAATGAGACTGACACAACTTGCCAGTGTGTGCCTGTCCTGTACACGGGTGTTGCCATGTGTGAGTGGTGACTAGTGACACTCTCCTGGGTGTGCAACTTGTACCCTGGTAGGTTTCCTATATAGGTACTGGAGCTGGCATCACTTTCCAGCCTGTGCACATTTGCGCATGGGCAGTCTAAGATAGGAACTAAGCTTGACAGAGCAGGCCAGTACTGGCGCACTTGCGCCTTTGTGGTGGCTGTAATGAAAGCCAGCGTGGTATGGGTGTGTGCCAGGGCATATTTCCCCCAGGGAGTGCTGAATACCCATGCATGTTCGCATTACCTATTAAAGCCGCTCTGCCCTTAAGGTAACATGGGAGAATGAGTCTTATGAAGTCTAGCTGCAATAGTGGACTGCAGGGGAGCAGCCTCATGATGTTTAGTATCGTTGTATTCAGAATGACAAACCCCTTCGGATGGTGAAGGTGGTTTTGTCATTGATGACTTAGAAATGCCACTTCTAGGAAGTAGTCATTTCTAGGTTTTTAAATGGTTCTGGTGTCCTGTAACATAGCCTTCATTCCATGAGCCATCGGAGAAGAGCGCATCTTTGCATTCACCAAGTTACCATAATAAAACTCTGGCATCCAGAACGGCAGATCCCTGCCATCTGCGGCCTGGATAGATAGATTGGTGAGAGGTTTTTGACACTTGACCTCTCAAAGCCATGGCATGTCCCCACTAAAGATAAAGATCAAGCCTCAGGGCAGACATGGAGGAAATTTAGGGGCGACATCTGTGGTTCAAAGGAGAACCATCTGAACCACCCCAAGTTCGAAGGAACCATCTAGTATAACTAGGGGTACTCAACGTCTGCAAGGCAAAGTTACCTTTACGGTGATGCAGAACCAGTGCTGTTTGGACTGTGTGGGCACACTGCCAGAGGAATCTGTTGTGCCCAGGAGGATAACTGTCTGAGGAGGGGATCTGCACATCCCTTCCTGCTTAAAGACTGGTCTGGGGCTGATTGGATGCTGTTGTATAGCATCCCCAAGGGTAACTCTCCAAGGGCACATTAGCTTGCCCCCTGTTCTCGGAGGAGGTCAGAGACATCCTGAGAGGGACTTACATTGCTGACCATTAATATCTGGAGAGCCATGCCGTTGGCTGCATCTACATCGTACGCTGGATTTCACCTGGCAGCAGAGGCATGAGCGTGGCCTAAGTATTTTGTCTGGAGACTGGAATTGCCTGCTATGGAGCTTTCCAAGGATTGCCTGCACTTCAGGTGAATGGCCCTTCATGGTGGGAACCACTGTACCTGAAATGCAGAGGTGCGGCACTGAGCACTTTTCACATGGATTTGTAACCGTGTGGGGTCACTTGAGTTTTCGTTCCAGGCACCGGCATCTCCTGGTACAGGAGGTGTGAGTATAGTAACTTGTAGTGTCAAGGACGATTCATATCAATAAGCCCTAACGGCTTCTCTCTGTTCTGGAGGTGCTGAAATTGACAACTATTTGGTAATATTGACTGTCTGGCTGGGCTGGGAGCCTCAGTGCCTAATGGCTGCCCCGGTGACCCTCCAACTGCGTTTTGCAGACCTCTGAGTGAACCTCCTGTGGGGAGCCCGAACGCCTCCTCCTTAATTGTTTACCAGCTGGTGTTTTTCTCTCCTCCCCACCTTCACCCCAGAGCCCTGAAACTGGTGACTAGCTACGAACGCCCAGTAAACAGGGTGAGGTTGATGCAATCTTTGGTTTGTGGAGGGGTGGGATAGTTGAAGCTGGCAAGTGGTTGAGGGGCTGTTTAGGACCCAGGGTGCTCGCAAACACAGTTGCCTCCACTATCCAGGTATCAGGGCTCTGTATTAAGGTGCCGGGAGTGAGTGTTTACAAGTGAGTGCTGATACCCATGACACCACTCAGATGGGTAGAGTGGATGGGCGGGAGTGAGGAGTGGTGAATGCAAAGGCAGTACAGTGGTGCTGCTGGTCACATTTATCCTGTCAGGGAGTTTTTACAGCTGGCATCACATCTTTTTAGTGAGGCTTCGGGGGCAGTGCTATGCGAAAGTGTTGTAATCTTTGTGTGTCCATTTTGCTCCTAACGGGAACGGGGGTTAGCAGCAAATGCATGTGTCACATTGATTGTGGGGAGTTTTAGGGTGGGTGTTGTGCTGACAACGTTTGGCACCTTATGTTGTTGTGGGGAGGGAATGTACTGTTTTCCTCATGTGTCTATACAGTAGTAGTGTTTAACACTGTTTGGCCTCATATAGTGGTTTCCTTTGCAAATTGGGGCATATTCCCAGAGATACATTATAACCATACTGTATTGGCAAGGTGTGTGTTGAATACAATCTTTTTATACATATTCTGTGTGTGAAGTCTCCTTTGTGACATGCAGCATGGTTGTGGCGGGGAAGTGTTGTGTCTTGGCTTTGCACATTGCCTCTGGGATAAGCCTGATTGCTCTGTGCCAAGCTACCCAAGAGTAAGCAAAGGTTATCCAGTAAGTATAACCGCCAACCCTTGACAGGAGTGGTGGGTTCTGCCTGGCTAGGGTAGGGGGACCAGACGTCCCGGATTTCCCCAGACAGTCCCGGTTTTTAGAGGGCTGTCCCAGAGTCCCGACGATTCTCCTAATTTTAAATAAATGTCCCGGTTTTTGGGACAAAAGTCATATTAATAAATAAATGTCCCGGATTTTGGGACAAAGGTCAGATCATCTAGGGAAGCATAAGTTAAAGAGGCCTACAACGTATTAAATAATTATAGTATTTTGTCTGTTACTGTCAGGCTACACAGTCCCATGTCTGCTCTGAGCAGAGAGACGGAGTGGGGAGCAGAGAGAGGTGGGTGGAGGCAGGTTGGGGGTGCAGGGTGGGAGGTCAAGCCATAGCTAATTTTATATATGTAGTCTTGTACGTGTGTGTGTATACAATATATATATCTATCTATATATATAGATAGATATATATGTATATACACACACACACAAACATGTATAGGCACACATTCACAAAGCTACGCAAAAAACAGGACAGGCAAGATATAACAAGCATTTGCAATGCAACGGGTCTCGCGTTTGCTCATGTTAGAGCTGATCGTGTTGTAAACTCCTAACCCGACTTTTCATCTATCGGCAAAAGTGCTTTTATGTACGTAACCCGAAAAAGTGAAATTAACTGTGTAAAGCGCTCGACTTCTGCCAAGCAAAATTGCGCTAGGAAAATAGAGAAAAAGTAGTCCACGATCCGAAAGAAAACAGCGAGCCTCGCATGTTTTCTGTACTTGGTCGCTGCGCTCGAGGAGGTCTAGCCACCGGAAAAGGCATGACGTATGCATGCCTTCGACTAATGAAAGCAACCAGATTTTACTAGGCAAGCCCACGAACCAATGAAAAACACTGACGTGACGTCGACAGGGTTCCGAGCTCTTTTCTAATACCTAAAGCGTCTCGCTGCGATACGCATGCGCAACCCTAAAAATGAGTAATGTCTTTGGTCCTTCTTTTATGTCTGACCTGTCCCGGTTTTTGCTCCTCAAAATCTGGTCACCCTAGGCTAGGGTCCTGCCTCAGCCAACCAGAATGTGCCGCCACTAACACTCTCTCTGCATTCTATGACAATCCCAGTACAATTACAAGTACAGATAAAATATCAGGAGATAAATATTAATCAAGAGCCATTTAAGTGAAGAGCAAGAGCTAAAGAATCCATTGCGAGAGCATTCTGCCCTATTCAAATCAAATCATTAACATTTATAAAGCGCGCTACTCACCCGTGCGGGTCTCAAGGCGCTAGGGGGAAGGGGGGTCACTGCTGCTCGAAAAGCCAGGTTTTGAGGAGTCTCTGGAATGCGGAGTGGTCCTGGGTGGTCCTGAGGCTGGTGGGGAGGTTGTTCCAGGTCTTGGCTGCCAGGAAGGAGAAGGACCTCCCACCCGCCGTGGAGCGGTGGATGCGAGGGACGGCAGCGAGCGCGAGGCCAGAGGAACGGAGGAGACGGGTGGGGGTGTAGAAGCTGAGGCGACGGTTGAGGTATTCCGGTCCCTTGTTGTGGAGGGCTTTGTGTGCGTGGGTGAGAAGTCGGAAGGTGATCCTTTTGCTGACTGGGAGCCAATGCAGGTGTCTCAGGTGGGCGGAGATGTGGCTGTTGCGGGGTACGTCGAGGATGAGGCGGGCCGAGGCGTTTTGAATATGTTGCAGGCGTTTTTGGAGTTTAGCGGTGGTCCCAGCATAGAGGGTGTTGCCGTAGTCTAGGCGGCTCGTGACGAGGGCGTGGGTCACGGTTTTTCTAGTGTCGGCGGGGATCCAGCGGAAGATCTTGCGGAGCATGCGGAGGGTGAGGAAGCAGGCAGAGGACACGGCGTTGACTTGCTTGGTCATGGTGAGAAGAGCGTCCAAGATGAAGCCGAGGTTGCGGGCGTGGTCTGAGGGGGTCGGTGCGGTGCCAAGGGCCGTGGGCCACCAGGAGTCGTCCCAAGCGGACGGGCTGTTACCGAGGATGAGGACTTCCGTTTTGTCAGAGTTCAGCTTTAGGCGGCTGAGCCTCATCCAATCTGCGACGTCCTTCATGCCCTCTTGTAGGTTGGTCTTGGCGCTGGCGGGGTCCTTAGTGAGGGAGAGTATAAGTTGGGTGTCGTCGGCGTAGGAGGTGATGATGATGTTGTGCTTGCGTACGATGTCGGCGAGGGGGCTCATGTAGACATTGAAGAGTGTCGGACTGAGCGATGAGCCTTGAGGTGGGGTCTGAGCGAAACGGTGGGAGGTAAACTCTTTGAGAGCGGTTTGAGAGGAAGGAGGCAATCCAGTCCAGGGCCTGGCCTTGGATCCCGGTGGAGCGGAGGCGGGTTATTAGGGTGCGGTGACAGACGGTGTCGAAGGCAGCCGAGAGGTCGAGGAGGATGAGGGCGACTGTTTCACCGTTGTCCATCAGGGTTCTGATGTCGTCTGTGACTGAGATGAGGGCGGTTTCAGTGCTGTGGTTGGTTCGGAATCTGGTTTGTGAAGGGTCAAGCAGGTTGTTGTCTTCCAGGAAGGTGGTAAGCTGTTTGTTGACGGTCTTCTCTATTACCTTTGCAGGGAAGGGGAGGAGCGAGATGGGGCGAAAGTTTTTCAGGTTGCTAGGGTCAGCCGTAGGTTTCTTTAGTAGGGCGTTGACTTCGGCGTGTTTCCAGCTTTCGGGGAAGGTAGCAGAAGAAAATGAAGAGTTGATGACGGCCTGGAGGTGCGGGGTGATGATGTCGTCGGCTTTATTGAAGATGAAGTGAGGGCAGGGGTCCGATGGGGAGCCGGAGTGGATAGAGTTCATGGTGGTTTTGGTTTCTTCAGTGTTGATGTGGGTCCAGGCGTTGAGGGTGATGGCCGGGGGTGTGGGTTTGGTGATGCTTGGTAGGGTCTGGTGTCCGAAGCTGTCGTGGAGGTCGCTGATCTTGCGATGGAAGAAGGTGGCGAGGGAGTTGCACAAGTCTTGTGAGGGTGTGACGGCATTGGCGTTGGCGTTGGCGTTGGCGTTGGGGTTGGAGAACTCTTTGACGATGCTGAAAAGTTCTCTGCTGTTGTGGCTGTTTTTGTCCAGTCTGTCAGTGAAAAAGTTCCTTTTGGCTGCGCGGATCAGGTGTTGGTGTTCGCGGGTTGCGTTTTTGAGGGCGGTCATGTTGTCGGCGGTGTGGTCCTTGCGCCAGGCCTTCTCGAGGGCGCGACATGTTTTCTTCGATTCTTTGAGGGTGTCAGAGAACCAGAGAGGTTTTTTGGTGATGGCCTGTTGATGCGTGCGTCTGAGGGGAGCAAGGTTGTCTGCGCAGTTGGAGATCCAGTTCGAGAGGCTGAGGGCTGCGTCGTTGGGGTCGGTGGTGAGGGTGGGTTGGTTGACGGCGAGTGCAGAGAAAAGTTGCTCTTCGGGGATTTTGTTCCACTGTCGACGAGGGATGGGTTGAGTGCGGAGGTGGCGGGTCTCGCGTCGGGATGTGAAATGGACCCCGCTGTGGTCGGTCCAGTGTAGAGCGGAGGTGTGGCTGAAGGAGACGTGTTTGCTGGCGGAGAAGATAGGGTCAAGCGTGTGTCCGGCGATGTGGGTGGCGGTGTTCACCAGTTGCTTGAGGCCGAAGTTGGCGAGCAGGGCGGTGGTGTTGGTGGTGGTATTGTCAATCCAAAGGGCCTGTGGCTTTTCATTAAGGTGGTTTACTGCCAATACGAACGTTTCCTTTTAGCCGGCTTTGGATCTGGTAAAATGCATTACTCACTTGCGACACCTACAGTTTGGTCAGCGATAAAGTCGCCGACCTCGTGGTCACATGAAATTTGGTCTGCGGTGCCAATGATGCACTCTATGTTCTTTAGATATTTGTTTCAAGTACCAAAGGAATTTTATCTTACGTCCTTGTTGTGTGCGCTGCAAGTTGAGAATTGTAGAGCTGCTTTATCATATCTTCAAACATTGCAATCAAGCGTAACTATTTATGTTGTTGGATTTTTTTTAATTATGCATGGTTTTAATTTCATACTAGTAAACGTCAAATTTGTATGCCTATGTATTAAATGTAGTTTTTTTTACTGTACATTGTACATTTATTTTTGTTGTACAGTGTATAGTTTTATGTGGTCTGTTTTTATGGCATTATGTAGCCGCATAAAGCTATCGTGACAGTGGAATTCAGTATCTTGTCTGTCATCACACCAGAAATTCCCCCCATGGGTAAAAAAACAAATCAAACACTCTGCGTGACATAGATTTAATTTTGGGCAGATATTGATGTCTCAATACTGTATAGTGAACACATTGATTTATCCTCCTTCAGCGCTGAAATGGGAAATAACAGACACATGTATTGCAGGCCTTCTGTCTCAAATACCATACTTCCTCCCTTTATTACACTTAAAGACTATATTTAACGGTGGCATTTTCATGACCAAAGGCGGAAAAGAAAGGAACAAAATGAAACTGAGAGATGCAAAGAAGACAAATGAAATGCCTCCAAATGGCACCGCTGGGTACAACACTGCTCAGTTTACAAATTATTGTTCTGGAATACCTCCCTGTCGCTTCAAATAAATCCTTTTAAGTGCAGTGCAGTGGGGGCAATAAATGGCCTGCTTTGTCCTTCTGTTTTCCTATTTGAAAATCGAAGTTGTCGGAAAACAAAGCAGTGGAATGTTAATAGAGGAATAGATGGTATGTAAACTTAAACAGGTGTGCGGCTCTCTGTTATATTCAACCTCTGTCACTCCAGTGTCTTCAATAGCACTTGTAGCATTTCAATATGAATTGTTATCTCTGTACTGCAGTTATATATTTAATAATTATTCAGACACGGGCCTCTAGTCCACGCGTTTTGTGGCACACCGTTTGTTATAGTTCACACTTCTAAAAAAAAGTCCATATTTGTGCTTCCTGCAGAGTGCCCTCCTAAGCACTCCCTTAACTTTTGATCACATTATAGTAATACTGTGTTAACATACAAAGCTTTACACGTGTGTCTGTTTTTTCATGGCAGTATAAAGAACTTATGTTACAATTATCCACTTCAAGGACACTCAATTTACCAACCTTGCTACGATGAAAGGCTAATGTGGCCAGGATACTTCTCTCATATCACTGCAGATGTTAAAAGAGGGCATTCAAGTCTCTGAACCATATTTCCATTGCTATTGCATATTCCCTTATTGTCTGGCTAACTTTATACCAGTGTTATATTAAGATTTAAAATTGACTTGTATAATGGTGACTAAAGAATCATCATTGCAGCAGTGCAATGGATCAGCAGACAGATTGCCCAAATAAGGCCTTTTTAAATAAGGTTTCATTACGAATTCCCCCGAAATAAAGGACTCATTCTTCTCTGCGTGGTATTTGTGGCGGTAATACATCATAGTTTAAATTCTAAGGCCCAAAATTAAGAAGGCTTAGCGCCACATTAGCGTCATTTTTTTTACTGTAATGTGGTGTTAGGCTTGCAAAATCGGTGAGCCTTATCTACAAACTGGCGCAAAGCACACATTGCACCACTTTGTGACCCTTTGCACCACATCATGCATGTACCATGCATAATGTATGCAAAGGGGGCATTCCGGTGTAAGGAGGCCCGCAAAAATGGGCCAATGAAATCTACAAGATTTCATTGTGCCATTTTTGGCGTAATTTTTACTGCCCTCTAAACAGACGTTAAAAGGACACACCCATTCTAATCAATGGCCTCCTTGCACTTTGTTCCACGAGAGTCAAAACTTTTGACGCTCATGGCGCAAAGCGCCCAATAGCATCAAAAATGTTGATGCTATTGTTTTTAATACCACCATGGTGCGCCGTATCATAAATATGGCGCAAACATGGTGGTAGGGCGCAAGAAAAGTGGCACTGCATTGGAGGCATCACCCCTTTTCTTAAATTCGGCCCTAAAACTGGCATATATTATGTGCATTGTAACATCCCTAGTCCGTACTTCAGAGTAAGGCAAAATGCAAGAATATCAGATGTTTTGCCCAGTTCTAAACCCAGAAGTGTGGTTTTAATCCTTCACAAATTCTTACAGGTTTTTGCCTGCCAAAAGGGGTGCAGAGAACAATGTGGTATTCGTGCACATTTTGTAATCCCGATTTGGGCACAAGCTGTGATAGAACGGAAATGTCCTATGCATCATGTACAGTTAAATTCCCCTGCCATAAGTGCCTAACTTCGAGTATCTAGTGTCCTGGATTTTGGCTCCAGCTTCACCCTAATCTAGTGTGTGTCTGAAGGCCTAGACCTTTTCCTTAACAGGACTGATGTCCTTGACCAATTCTATAAATGGAGAGCGTACCTCATTCGTTTGATAGCGGACTACTTACTCTCTTTTGGGTTTAGCAGGTAGAGGGGTGGTGGCAGCATACTGTGTTTTGTGGATTAGTAGTTGTGACCAGACCATTTTTTCTGTGTAGCAGTAGTGGAGGCCTGCTGGCCTACTTAATAACATTTCTGCTGCTGCACACCAACCCAGATCCTAATGCTAACATCTCAGTACATGTTTGCTTGTATGAATGGTGCATACATTGTGTGTATGAGTGAACCAAAGTGATGAAGTTCTGAGTGTTCCATTTTTTAGGCCCTTGACATGTTCATGTGCACAAGATGGAGGTGGAATTATTTTCCTAGACAGTGTGTGTTCCCATTACTGAAACTGGATTGAGGATCCCTAGGCACTGAAGTTATGAAAAAGGAGACACCACTCTTTTTAGAAACGTGATTAGTTATTTTTTACTGCACAGAGCTCCTGAGTCTTTCTGAGCACTGCCATATGGTAGCTGATGAGTGTGACGGGTGGGACTGCAGCCTCCGTTGTTCAGAATTTGAAGGGCCTGTTAGGCAGGGTCAGCGTTATGTCTCTTTTCCTGATCAGTATTCTGAGCTATAGAAAGTTCTCAACTCATTGAAGCTCTTTTGTGGGTGACAACCATGCTGTGATGAGCATCACTCTACATAAACTCTGTGTCTGGAGGGCAGCCTGGAAAAGATACACGAAAGAAGAATTAACCAAAATGTGTTCTGAGACGGCTGAGAATCTACACACTCATTTGGCTTTATCTGTCTAAAAATGGGAGCTGTTGCCCCACTTGTTGCTCCAGTTTTAAGTTCTCCCGTAATATCTGCCTTGATGGAATCTTGTTACAAATAATTGATATTTCTTATTTGTCTGCAAACACTGATAAATCAAGACTGCGTGCAGTGAGTCTTGAAGGATTAGGTATTCAGGCTGTTTCTGTGGTGCTACAAAGGCACCCTTGCTCAAAAAATGTTTGCTTGTGTACTGCATTTATTTGAGTTGTCTGTACAGACAAATACAATGTATTTCTAGGCTTTCTAAGAGTGGACGATAAGGAAACTGGCCACTAGAGTTTAACTTGACTTCCCAGAATTACACAGTGCAACGGCCTAAACACAGTCTGACTCTGCGAGTATGGTCCAGTTTTCAGTTTTTATGAATTGAGTTGCTCGGATTACATCACAAATGTTCCTAGAGACACCGAAATTCAACCTCAAGAAGCTTCGAGTCCTTTCTTAAATCAATACTGCAACATTGTTCTACAAACTCATCTCTGTATGAACATTCACCAACGTCCTCTTGTTAAATATTCTGCTTGCGTAAAGTCACTAATCCCCCTGATAACCAAAGGATATAAGTAACAATTTAAAGAATCCATGAAGATCGTATTGTTTAGAATGGAGAACACTTGCCTTTCCAATACTGGGCTTGTGCGTAACCGAAGATAACATGGCTAGTTGCCATGGATACCCGCTCACATTCCTTTTATTGGACGGTGAGGTTCGTTCAATTTATCTCACTGACACGATGCATGCAACAGGCCCGTCAATTGTCCCCTCTGGGAGAAAGGGGCAAGCTTGTTTGGATGACACTTGCCCTGACAGCCCTAAGAGAATTTGACAGGGTCACGTTTAATAGAGTCCGAATGATAATTTGGAAAAAATCCCATTGCCTATTAACCTTAAATGGCGTTACGTATGAAACAAGGCTGGTTAATTTGAAATCTTCTCGCAATGAGGATGAACATATTGGCCCAGTGTTTGGTGAATGCAGACGCTGTTTTTACAGTCTAGGGGTTGAAATGATGCGTGGATCTCTTGGAGGCAAGAGTTAATCAAATGCCATATTTTAATCAGGAATGATGGGTTTACACGGATTTAGTCCCAAACAGAAACTGCTCTTTGAGAGTATGATATCACTATCTGCATTAGTTTCAACGTTACCACTGAACTAGTATTTTCTTCCCCTTGGAAACTCCTTTGCAGGAAAAATATCCTCCAAATGATCAAAGATAAGTGATAAGTTATGTAATACTCACGGAAATAATGTCGTATATGCATTTTTTATTCAGCATATTAATTTAAATTGGGAACCCAAAAATGAAATGTTTTTACTTTTAATGCACAAACCTGCTTAACTCTGCTGAAGTATGCTGGTGTTTGCATCAACAATTTTGCAACGTAGTTGTAGTTTTTTTCTGATTTCCACTTTTTTAGCTTGTTTTAGTTGTCGCAGTAGGGTAGTTCCTATGTTACTTACAGGCGGTCTGCTTCCGCCTTGTCTCCCGAAGGTGATACTCTGATTACTTACCTATAATCTTCATTACCTTGAGGCAGACCCTTCCTCATCCAAGTCCTTGTCTATGATGTCTAAACCATCCAACTCTATGGACAAGTACAGAGAGGAAGACGTGTAGGAGGGTTCCACCCCCTTGAACCGTTCTGTAAATAACACACGAGAAAAATATTTTCAGTGATCCCAGGAAGCTGGTAGGGCTTGCAGGACTGGGAGCGAGGAAGAGTAGGACTCACTGTGATGAAGATTACCAGTAAGTAATCAGAGCATTACACCTTTCTTCCTCCTCCTCATACATGAGCAGTAAAAAGTAGTAATAAGAGCATCAACAAACCCAAACAAGTAACGCAGAATATGTGAAAAATGTATATAGATAGCAAAATTACATGACCACAGAACTCAGGCCTGCAGTACCAAACTTAGGTCCAGATGGAAGAACCTGAAGCTCGTAATTGGTTGACAAAAGATCCAGGGGGTAGCACGGATCCAGGAAGCCCAGATGGTGGCACGGCAAACATTCAGAATAGGAGCAACCCTCGCTTCTGCCCAAATAGCTGCCATACCTCTGATGAAATGGCCTTGGATGAAACAGTCAAATGAACCTCAGAGTGTATTAGCCATGAAGATGGCTGTGTATAACCACCTGCAGCAGCAGATGGGTTGCGACCTTAGTGAATTGAATTAAACCAAAGGGTGGGAGAAATCAGATGCCTGAAAAGAAGAAGTGCTATCTGGTTAAGTCTGCAGGACCCTTCCTACATCCAAGGTATACAGAGCCTCTATTCATCAAAGGAGGGAGAAGGGCACAAATAGGGTAAAATAATCTCTTGATCAAGATGAAAATGTGAAAGAACCTTTGAGACAAAGTTAAGGAAGGGCAGAGAATCAACCACCCGTAAGGAGAAAAATGAAAGAAAGGGGCAGTAGACATAAGAGCCCCAATTTTCCAACCTGTCAAAATTAAAATGAAGGAAAGGGGCAAGAAACATATGTGCTCCAACGTTTCCACCAACAGAAGTGACAGCAACTAGAAAGACGAGTATCACTGATAAGACTTTCAAGGGGAAATCTTCTAGGGGTTCAAAAAAAGATGTTGGAGGGCTGAAAGGAAAAGATGATGGTCCCGAGCAGGGCAGAAGAGCAGAACCTCGGGTGAGCTAGCTCAAAGTTCTAAGCAGGCAAAGAGCAAGAAAGCCATTTAACCCAGGTCCTTCCGGACATGGCAAAAGGCTTTTAAAGGCAGGAAAATGAAACTGTTAAGACCATTTTTAACTAATACAGTGAACAGTCTAGAATTTTTAAAGGACTACATGAGAAAGGGGCTACATTTCGAAAGGCATATGAATGACAAAAAGAACTTGAGAGACAGTGTAAACGTAAGCGTGGAAGGTCTGCAAGATTGTTGAGTAGAAAGTGCCACCCCCTCAGAAACTCCTAAATCACACAGAATTCAACATTCACTTTCCAGTCCATTAAGTAAACCCATTGAAGAGAGGACCGGGCAGAATTGGCCACCTGAGAGAAGAAGGATTCACAGAGTAAGATCTACTCTGGAGTGACAAACAGAAGGAGAGGGAACCAAGATTTCTGCTTCCATGCAGGGGGTGACATGATACCAAGGCTTCTCCTTCTGAACTGTGAGGGGAAATATCCTAATGAGAGGAAACCTGGAAAAAGGCATTCAGAAGCAGAGGAGGCTTAGGGGAAATTAGAGCATCCACTTCTATTTCCTGAGCACTAGAGAAGTAGAAAGGGACTTGAGCATCCCTGTAATTTGCAAATAGATCAATCTGGGTTGACCTAAGCAATAACAGATGTCCTGGAACAGTTCTGCAGCCAGAGAAAATTCCAGGAATGAGAGAAAGACCTTGATCGGGGAGTTTAGTTTCACATTGTCTACCCTGGGATGTAATTGGTGACAAGTGAGATCAGGATGGATTCTGCTCATGAGAAGATCTGATGAGCCACTTTACTAAGTATTGAGATCTCACACCCCCTGGAAGTTCACGTATGACATGGCTACCTGAGTGTCTCTCTTTATAAGGACTACTTAGCTCAGTAACCATGGAACAAAGAGCAGGAGGGCCTGGAGAATGTCTAACAGTTCTCTCCAGATCAAAGATTAGGCTGCTTCCTCTGGCTTGCAATATCCCTATCCGTTCTTTAGTTTCAAGGTTGCTCCCAACTTATCATACAGCCAACTGTGACAGGAGAAGGGGCTATTTCTACTCCTTTGAATGGATGTTCTATGCTCAACTGTCATTGAGGACCAGTGCATATGTGATGAGTTATTGGTACTGGGTTGCCGAATTTCACCTGTGATGAATGTCAGTGATACAGAAAAGAGTCAGGGGTTTCATATGGAAGCTGGTCCAGGATACTACAAAAAACGGATGCAAACATGTTTCCATGCATCAGTGACAAAACGGTGCTGTTGTCCTCTACTTTAGTTGTGTGAGATTGGTTTGACGTTTCTGAATCCATAGAGGGGGGAAAAGGCACCCTTCCAATGGAGGTGTTTGAAGTGACCTTCCATAAACTCAAGCTGTTGACTTGGTTGCAAAGGAGATTTTCAAGATTAAAACGAATTTTGTGCAATAGTAGAAAGTGATATGCTCTTTCTGTGTGAAGCTTTGACAATTGTAGTGAAGAGTTATGGACTAACTAGCCATCCAGATTAGGAAGAATGTGAATGCCCTTTCTGTGAAGAATGTGAACCATAGAAGCAATGACCCTGATGTGTACTCAGGGCCCTGGTACAGCAAGTCTTGGGTAGTGCTGGTGTGAAGGATGAAAGGGAATTTACAAGTATGTGTCCAGAAAATTCCTCTGGAATAAAAAGTGAATGGTGAATTGGAGAGTGTCCATGAAGAAAGTTGTAGATGATACTCATAAATTCACATTCTTCAGGTCTGTTATGAACAGAACTTGCCTGATGGTTTGTGGGACTCATAAGAGAATCGTGTACGCAATCCCTGTTCGGCAGGAGGAACAGCAACCACAGCACTCTTTCTGACCAGGTCCTGGACACCCATCCGGAGGGCTTCTTTCTTGGCAGAATTTTTCAAGGAGTGGCCTGAAAGATAGCAGGAGGGGGATTAATTGATTGGATGTTCATAATGAACAATGTCAAGAACCCATTGATCTGAAACGTATTAGAGACACGT
The DNA here is from genome assembly GCF_031143425.1 of Pleurodeles waltl. Classification (NCBI taxonomy): domain Eukaryota; kingdom Metazoa; phylum Chordata; class Amphibia; order Caudata; family Salamandridae; genus Pleurodeles; species Pleurodeles waltl. The sequence goes on from NC_090446.1 coordinate 995,517,587, forward strand.
ATTGCGGAAGCAACGAAGACAACCAGCCACAGAGCTGACACCCCGGGTGGTTAGTGGACTCGAGCAGTTAGAAAGAAGAATAGCAGGCATGTGAAACAGTAGGCTGGAAAAGGGAGTATTTAGGGGCAGGTCGTTCCCATGTTGAAGAAGGAAGGAGTGAGTTGAAAGGAATTGCCATCTTACCACCCTCAGCTGCCTGCTTCACCAATTCATCTAGTTAAGGCCAAATCAGGCACTTCCCCAAGAAGTGCAGTTTTAGCAGGAGGATCATACGAGCAGGCTCTCCATTCCATGTATAAAGCCAAAAATCTCGTCTACCTTCTACCGCTGAGACAGCTCCTAGATACGAAGCGTTCAGAGTATTTAAGCAATATCCGAGGTGAATCCGTTCTGGTTTCCTATGGTGTCCATTAAAGATGCATAGTCTGAAGCATCCTCTGGGGCAGGCAGTAGGGCTTAAAGTCCTTCATGAGAGATTGAAAGCAATAACCAGCAGATTTCCGGAATTTAATAGCACATAAAGTAGCCGCATGCTCTTGCTTCAGCTAATTTTCTACTCTTTTGCCTGTGGCATCAGAAGGGGGGGATTACTCTTCTGAGCAAAGGTGTAACAAAGCTTAAGGGAGCCCCACTGCAGGGAATGTTGATGGGTTTCCACGCCATGACTTTCCCCCTTAAAAACCCATATCCACACTAGTTATTTACAGTACTTAGAAAAGGAAAACATTATTAAGCACCATAGAAAGAATACATAATGTTATGATTGCCAGATTGACTTACAGCACTGGCGTTAAAAGACTAAAATCATGTCCCTCATTTTACAGATAACTGAATGCTAAAATGTCAACTGAAGTAGGCACCACAAGCTTGAATGTTTTCACAGAATATTATTCTATGGACCAAAACAATTGTGTTCCATCTTTACCTGCAAAAAAACGCACTTGGATATATTTTCATTCTTTATTGACAATAATTTGTCATGGAACACCGCAGCTCATTTTCTCCTCCAATTCTAGTTCGTCACATTCCCTTAAAATAAGCATAATATCCTGTTTTGCGTTATGGCATAACAGACACCTGTGTAATTGTACAGAGTTCTGCACTTGAACAAACTTTAAGATCCTGGGCAAATGGCTCCTTCTTTTAGCTGCTTAGTTTTTATCTTCCACAATTGAGGTATACAAAGTTTAGTGTAGCAGGCACATTAAGCCACTGAGTACCATACTGGAACTTTAAGCCAGAGGGCATACACACACAACCGCACACATCACTCCTTCGAGTAGCAGTGGCCTTCCTTATAAATATTTCCCATTCACTTTTCGCCACGTTTCGGGGTGAATCCTGAGCAAAACTCTGCTGAGAACATGAAAGGATGAGTGGATGTTCCTAGTTGTATCATGCAACCGTCCACTATGAACTGCCTTTAGATGCTGGACTGCACTAGGATGCCCAACATTCATTTTATGAACCTGTGACCTGCAGGTTACATGTGGATAGCTGCAGCAGTTGCATTAAAACTCTGATTCTTGCTATTTTACCAACATTTAAATCTGTGGGAGATGGTGAAAATGTCTGTGTCAGATGCTTTAATCTGCTTAGTTACTGTAATTTACTCTGAATCCTGCTCAAGAAGCCTTTAGAAGCATATGCCTCTCAGGGCGTGGCAAGTAGGCGCCTTGAACGTAGAAGAAGTCAAATGAATAATAGGGAACCTTATTATATTGTGGCGTGCTTACACTTTAACTCGTCTTATGAGCAACAAAAAAAACTATAATGGAGTTTTTCAGGAAACCTGCTTCACATCAGGAGTACGTGGATCCAATACATAGCCTTGTGTTGCAAAAAGGGAGCTTCCAGTGCAATACATGCATAGTAAAAAACAATCCACAGGGGGTGAAGTTAATGAACATGGCTGCTTCACAAGCGAGCAAAACAGCGAGAACATTATCGAAAACAGTGCACGAAGGAGCTATTCCAACTATAGTCTTTTCTTATTTGTCCTTGTACTCTGCAGTGTGTTGCTATCAGTACTGCTGCACATAATGATGTGCCTTCTTGGAGGAAATAGGGATGAGCTCCTGAAAGAATTGCACACTGTAGATGTTCAATGTCTATGTGCCTCCTTTTGTTCATGCTTCCTGGAAAATACCCAAAAAACCCTAAGTTGGGCATGAGCATTAATATGTTTGTTGTATTCTGTAGGCGATATTTTTATATAGTACTTTTGTCAGGCAATGTCATTTAAAACTTGACGGGACTTAAAAGGCATTTTAGTGAAGGTTTAGGTGTATTCTTGCAGAGTTTTATTTAAGGGAAAGCAGAACACAATTATTTTACAGAACGTTGAGCTACAAACATGACCTAAACCTGATAACACTTACGTATCACTGGACAGGGAAGGTTTAGAGGTGTTCCCCCAAGGACATTTTAAGAAATTGTGCAACAGAGATGACAAATGCAAGCACTGTGGATCTGTCACACTGATCAAGACATGACATGGTGTAATGAAAAGATTGTACCGGCGAATGAGGATGGGTTCAACAAATAACAAGTTTAACATTGCTAGCCAACCTGTGCAAAGCAGGAGGTGATGCAGTTCCCATGCACTGATTCACAATGACACATTACCTCACTCATGCTCAAAAGTACAGTCTTAAATACCGTACTTGTGCACCAGCTGCCTCACGAGGTTCATATCCTAGCTAGAGACGGCATGCTTAAAAAACCAGGACTACAAGGACATGCTAGGCCTGTTTTCACCCAGCAGTAGCAGCAGCACAGCTTCTTGGGTCCTGCTTCATTTTAAAGATACTGCATTTTTTCCCAAAGAAGTCTCCTCAACCCCACACTGCAGGAGCTTTGGGGTGTTGGCTATGTCTGTGATACACAATTTATTATATCAGAACCAAGACGTGCAGATCCAAAGCTCTCCTTTAAAATATGCGGCTGCTGCAATTAAATGCAGGAGCACGGAATACTGAGGCAGCGTAATCCTGAAGCCATCTCGGGTCTCTTCAATCCATTTAAAGCCACTCCCTGCCCCTTCAGCTCACTCTTGCAGCTTTCTGCTTTCTCCCATTGTGACCCTTTTTCGTTTTTTTCTTCCTCTGTCTTTCCCATATGTGTCTTTTGCTCGCAATATATGCTTGAGTCAGGTGCCTGTGCTCTGCACCGGAAACGACAAGCACAAATTAAGCACTGTGCAGATCTCTTAAAAGATCCCCTCGCCAGCTTTTCTGTCTCCTGCCCTCACTTCACCTTTTCAGAACTACACCTCAACCTATGGGTCGGATCGTCCAGCGCTCATAGAAATCCAGTGTAAAGCCTACAACGGGACATAGAGCTCATAGGCAACTTTTGTAATGCCAAAAATGGAGGCCAAACACTGATGGAAAACAAACCCTAAGAATGCATGGGGCCACCCTAATCAGGGGGGCCCGCTTATGGTGGCAGCACTGGGCCGAGGGACGTGGGGGTGGGGGTCCCAGCCCTAGCCCCACAACAAAAATATAGCCGAATGGCTGAAAAGCGGTCCGCTGCACCGGAAGCACTGTTTGTGCTTCCGGGGTTGTGCACAACTATGATGTCACGGGCTGGCCTTATAAGGCGGCCACGGTCGGGGATCGCATCTTCCTCGCGCTCGCCAACTGGACCAGGGGGGCCCAGTGGCCACAAAAAAAAATTACCCACCCGCCTCCCCCTGTTGTTGGGCATCAGTCTACTGAATTAGTTCTTTTTCTTACAGTTAATTCAAATGCTTTGAATGTTCAATTGTACATGCTAATGATTTGTTTTATCAGGTGACTTGATTTGTGGTGAATTGGACAGTTATAGTTTGTTAGTTTGTCATATTTGGGGTACGATGGTGGACGGGGTGAGATCATGACTGGGAATATAAAGGGGTACCTTTTTTATTACAAAATTGGGTGACATGCTAATTGAACCCTCCAAGGGGTAATGGCTGGGAAGTGTGGACGACATACAGGGGTGTGTGGGGTTGCGTGATGTCGCTGGCATCTGGCCTCTAGGGCCATCGACCCGCACATGCGCAGAAGGTCTGAAGCGAGCACTGGCCCTTGGGGGGGGGGTGGAGTCTGACGGTGACAGGGGCGCCCGACGTAGGTATCCTAGCGGGCAGCTGGGCCCCCTCCACAACAATTCAGTTTGGAAGGTATGAGAACACCCTGATGGAGATCCTACCCCTGGGATTCGTAGCGAAAGGATGGGTAGGGTTTGGGGTAATAGGAAAGCAGTCATGATCTCATTCACAGCCATCAACATTGGGTACACGGGAACGAACTGTTTTAGTCAGTGACAGGAATGTGGATGTATTAGCGTACTCCAGTGGTGTCCAAACGTTTTTATGCCACCCCCCCAGTTGAAAAATAAAAATCATTGGGAACCCCTCAGAATTTTTCACAATTATTTTATAAAGATGGCAATGTTTAAATATGTCTAGACGTATTTAAACATTGCAGTTAAGTACTGTTACCTTTTTTTAAAGTGCAATAACATGTTTTTTCTTAAAACAAAACACTGTTATCTGTGTAATGCTTCTTTTGGGCATAGCCTGGTGCCCCCACTAGGATCACTTAAGGCCCCCCTAGGGGGGGCCCGCCCCCCAGTTTGAAGACCACTGGTGTACTCTATTAAGGCGAGGCATCCCTTGAACTCTGTAAATACTTTGTGAATATGATTGTGGTTACGGCGTATAATTTTGAGTTTGATTAACAATATTTTGTCAATAAAAATACGGCTGGGTTTATGACCCCTAATCCCAAAGTGAAGTGTATCTAAGGTTTCAATTTAAGCTTGGGCGGGGGGGGGGTGAGTGGTGTTTGGTGGTAGGAGGCTTTGGCGATATCCGCCCATATCTGGACTGTATAGGACTCAGGGCCTGATTCTAACTTTGGAGGACGGTGTTAAACCGTCCCAAAAGTGGCGGATATACCACCTACTGTATTACGAGTCCATTATATCCTATGGAACTCGTAATACGGTAGGTGGTATATCCGCCACTTTTGGGACGGTTTAACAACGTCCTCCAAAGTTAGAATCAGGCCCTCAGTCTCCCTCATTTTAGCTTCAGTGGCACAACATCTACTATTAAATTAACAACTTGTTACAAACAGATTTTCCAAAACCCCCTCTGCAAAATATCAACACACTATTTAGTGCACTATGTGCAATTTATAAACAATACATATCATATGTACAGGGCAATGTTTGGGTCGTTCAGCCAATATGTATGCATTTTCTTTAAGTGCACTCATAGGTGCTCTTAAATGGGGCAGTAATGCAGAAGAAGGCGCAGTGACGTGAAATGGTTTACATAAGACCACTCAGTCCGGTCAAGCAGGATGGCTGGGATTGGAGTCTGCATTGCAGGCACTGGGCATATATGTATATATGTCTTCAGTTCCACACCAACGATTAACTCCTCCTGCACATAAAAAACACAAGGATAGCACAGACGGCATTAATTTATAAAAGCTTGCATAACAAAGTATCAAACTGGTGATAAAGCCATCAGTTCCTAGTTCAGTAAGCTTTCTAAAGGCAAGCTAAACAGCTTCGGAGTTAATCTTTATTAACTTCAAGGACTGGAGTGTGGGTCACTTTTTGCTACCAATGAGGATACAGCTGGCATGTTGATGATTTCTTTAGTGAAAAGGTAATTGCAAAGAAGTGAAATATACACCTCTCAATGTAACACTCCGGACAATTGCAGCAGGGTAGCAATCTTTAGATACACTTTCTTGCCATTCAAGTTACACTTTCGGTGGAAAAAAGGTCACATAGAAAGAGCATGTTTTGTTTGGAATGACGTCTTATCATAAGAGTGTTGTTTTGGTTCTTAATAGCTTTAAGCTTGTGGCGTCTGCCTTTGCAGAGCTGTAAAAATAATCCCTCACCGAGTTTTCCATTTCCCGCCCACACACCTCACCTTTTGTCTAACACACCTCCGTTTTGAGGCCACATCTACAAAGGAAGCTGGCAGACGACTGCTCCATGGTGTTTTACAAGCAATTTGCAAATTTAAGGCATCACATTAAAAAAATTAGAGTAAAAGCGGAAATCTTCAATAACCACCCTCTGTCTGTGGTGCTTGGGCCTTGTCTGATTGCTGTGACAGATCTTACTCCACCAGTCTCTAAACGGCCTGACCTGCCTATTTCTGGTCTACGAACCCGCGACAGAGGCCGAGTGCTCATCTGTCATTTGCCTGTTTTTAGCAGGAGGCCAGCCTGGTCCAAAGGGGGCTCCTCCCCAAACAATCTGGATGCTGTGGGGCCTGTGATAAGCAGTTGCTTCTGATGGTATGATGGATTGTCCTTCCAGACTAGGAAGAGATCCACCTTAAAGACATCAAAGAAAACTTGATCAAAATCTTGAAGAGGATATAAACTAGACCAGAAAGTGAGACAGAAGATTTTTCTAGTTCCTTCCATTCTTCTAGAAGAGACTGTTGAATACCCTGGTGACCTGGAAGACCAACAGCAACAGGAGGAAGATAACAATCTAAGATACTGGGATTTCCAACATGGGAAGTAGAAATGGTGGAGGGATCTGGAAAACCCATATCGGAATGTAAGTGAGGCATCACTAGGAGCAAATCCTTCCTCCTTTCACATTTTTCTTTAACCTCAATATTAAAAAGGTTTTTTCCTCCACAAAGGGGATGGAACCATCAGCATTCCCAGATTCAACCTTGAGCATCTATTGTATGTCATTCCCAGGCAGGAGAGGATTTATTGGAATGTGTGTGGGCAATAAGATGTTTGAATAGTGGTCTAAGCAGGAGCAGGATTGGGAGGAGTTTGAAAATGTCTTTTGGGCACTGCCTCCTCAGGTCCTTAGAGCAGCTGAATTGAGTATCAGAGTTTGTGATGCAGGAGGAGGAGGTCTAGAAAGAGAGAGATATTAGAAGAACCAGGACAGTGGCTCCTGTGGTGCAAGTGATTCTTACACCTGTGACTCAGGCAGCCAGGAAAGGAATGCAATCTATGAAAGAAAAGTTCCTTCTTTTAATGCCGTGCTTTCTCTGACTCCCCATCACCTGTGGAGAATAGTAAGTAAATGGTGAAGCCTCCCCCAGTTAGGGGGAGGTGCACTCATGGCGGGTTGCCATTGCCGGAACTAAGGGGGGTGGCGGCGTGATGCGCCACCACCTCTCAGCGAGTGTTTCAAACAGGCAAGGGAACCCAGGGATACCTCCCCACCAAGGGTTGTTGTACAGCTCTAAGGAACAAAGGTCCCTAAGCGTACACTCCTTCTATTGTTGGAAAGGTGTCCATTGTGAGCCGGCAGCCGATAAGCCGACTGCGTGCCGTTCTGGAAATTCTGGTACCAAGCTGCATGACTTTTGTTGCAATTAATTTTTAACTCTATAAAACCAACATATCCTCAACTCAACATTGAATGGCATCTGCCATAGCACGAGGTGCTGATAATTCCTTCCCCTTTGTGAACGAAAGTGACATTCTGGATATTGAGGTGAAAGAAAGAAAACAGTGCGACGTAAATAAGGCAGTTTGACCATCTACTTTGGAGAGTTTTTGTGTTTTTTAGAAGGCAGAATTAGGACTTTTAGACGGCTTGCTTTACAGGTGGATGGGTTACACCTCACAAATAAGGACTGGGCGGGGGGGGGGGGGGGGGGGGGGAGAACTACGTGGTAATAACCGGTGGTCAATGAACATTTTTGTTCCCAATCTGAAGTCGCTGTGCTATGCCCTCAGGTAGAATGGGGAGTACAGCCTCGTTACCCAGAACACAGTATCTGAGAGTAAGGGCAGCATCCTGGAAGGGAGGCTAAAATGAAGCACCTCTTATTGTGTTATAAATAGTAAAGTAATATTAAATTAACATTATGTTACTTTTCGGTATTAGTGTGTGCATGCAGTTCCTTTATGAACTCGTTTTCTTGTTATTGTTTAGGTTTGTCAACAATTGATACACACAAATATAATAGCAATAGCACTTTTCTTGCAGTTTAAAATTAGATTTATGCTTCTATTAAGTGCCCCATAGAAAGAAAAGCATTTGAGCCCTGATTACAGGTCGAGGTGAATTCTGATCCTTGCACGTACAAATATTTAGATTTGTGGCAAACACACCACCTCCACAATTTCACATTGATAATTTCCAGGACGACAATTTATTGGAGCGCAAACACGTGTTAAACTCCCATACAAGTAGAATTTAGAATAAGAGGTATTTATCCCCCTAAATGAAAAATCACACCTCTTGGTATGAGTACTTACCTTGAGCATTACATAACTCGGTAATACCTAGTTCTGAGCAATCGGATATCGGTGTGAGCACCGAACGCACTTTTTTAAATGTATTGTGTTGGGGTGCGTCTAAACAGATTAATGTACATAATGCCAAGTGATGCTGGCTCGGTGATAATACTACTAGTAATTGCATCTAATTTGTAATGCAATGAGCGTCAAATATGTTTATGTTGATGAATTGTGCTAAGTAACAATTGTTAAAATGAAGTGTTAGAGTAAAATGTTAATGGCTTGCGCAGCAACTGCTTAAAACACTTTAATGGCACATGGCAGCATGCAAAGTGCAATTAACTTAAAAGCTGTAATTGGTCGAACATGTTAGCCGTGCCAAAGCACCACGCGGCAGCTTTGTGGGTGTTATAAGAAAGAATAGCTCTGGGATGAAACTGAAGATGCCACAAGTCCATGCAGAGGCCTCAAGTGTTCCCATGTAAAGTGTGGGTCATTTGGTACTACCCCAAATTCATAGATATCGATTTACCGAAATAGTAGGTGTAGAGGAAGTAACACGCTGGCATCACATTGCTGACCTTTTAACCCACCCTTTCCCTGACAGCAGATCTTAATTCGCAAATGCAACGGTGTCGTGCATGGTCCGAGGAGCACAGAGATGTCTATTCACACTTGGAATGTGTAGGCGGGCGGTGCATGATCGGTGGTACACAGAGGTCTCTTATCACTCTTTGGAATGTGTGGGTGAGCGGTGACTGGCAGGCTGTGCACAGATATCTTTTATCACACCTGGAATGTGTAAGTGACAGATGCATGGCAGGCTGTGCACAAAAAATTGTTACATGTGGAATGTGTAAGTGAGAGGTGCACGGCAGGCTGTGCACAGAGAACTTTTGTCACACAATGAAAGTGCAAGCAACAGGCGCACGATGGGTAGTGCACAGAGATCTCTTATCACTCTTTGGAATGTGTGGGTGAGCGGTGCACGGTAGGCTGTGCACAGAAATTAGTTACATGTGGAATGTGTCGGTGAGCGGTGCATGGCAGGCTGTGCAAAGAAATCTGTTGTTACATATGGAATGCGTAGATGAGCCGTGCATGGCAGGCTGTGCACAGAGATAGATCTATTGTTACATGTGGATTTTGTAGGTGAACGGTGCACGGAAGGCTGTGCACAGATAACTCTTGTCACACAATGAATGTGTAGGTGACAGGCGCATGATTAGTGGTGCACAGAGATGTCTTATCACACTTGGAATGTGTAGGTGAGTGTGCACACAGAGTGTGCACAGCGATCTCTTGTCACACATGGAATGTGTAGGTGACAGGGCCATGGCTCGTGGTGCAGAGGGATCTCGTCACACGTCAAAGTCTGGGTAAGAGATGCATTGCAGGTTGTGCACACAGATCTCAAGTTGTCCAATGTTGGATGTCACACAACACGGATGTATGATGGTACCACACAACCTGAACAACGCGGTCGGAACAATGACCGTGTTGTTTCCATGCATGCTTTTACAACAATTTTTCGTTGTACAGACACGATTAGTAAAAGCATGTGTGGAAACGGCATGCATGGTTGTTGCATGCCGCCCCCCCACCCTAAAACAGAAGTAACCCTTAAAAACTACATCGATACCCTCCCACCCACCCTGAGCCCTAAAAACGACCCCCACCCCAAAAATAAAACAACCCAACCCCTAAAAACAAAATTAGCCAGACCCCCTACCCCTGCCCTTAAAAACAGAAGTACCCCGACCGCCCACCTTTAAAAACTACCCCGATACCCCCACCCACCCTGAACCCTAAAACCGACCTCACCCCTAAAAATAAAACTACCCAACCCCTAAAAACAAAATTATCCTGACCCCCCCACCCCGCCCCGCCCCTAAAAACCCGACCCCCCGTCTGCCCTGAATACAAAATTACCCCTGCCCCTAAAAACCCGACCCCTCATCCGCTCTAAATACAAAATTACCCCGACCCTACCCCTAAAAACCCGCCCACCCTAAATACAAAATTACCCCAACCCCCCACACCCACCTCAATAACCCGCCCCCACACACCCTGAATACAAAATTACCCCAACCCCCACCCCCCCTAAAAACTCAAACCCCAACCTTCCCTGAATACAAAACTACCCCAAACACCCACCCCACCTCTAAAAACCCAACCCTCCACCTGCCCTAAATACAAAATTACCCAACCCCCCCTAAAAACCCACCCTCAAAAACATAATTACCCCAACTCCCCCAAATACAAAATTACCCTAACCCCCCACCCGCCCCAAAAAACCCGACCCCCTATCCGCCCTAAATACAAAACTACCCCGACCCGTAAAAAATCTGACCCCCCTAAATACAAAATTACCCCGACCCCCAGCCCCTAAAAACAAAATAATCCGAACCCCCATCCTAAAAACCATAGTACCGACCCCACCCCTTAAAAACTCCACCCCAACCCCTTCACCCTCACCTCCACCCCTAAAAACTACCCCCAAACCTACTCCAGCCCCACTTACCTGACCGCGTCCTCTCCCATGGATCTTCCTTTTTCTCTGCCTTAACCACACGTGTGTTGTTCACCAAGCGTTGTTCCGGATCTTTCCCCACACAACACACAAGTACAAGTATGTATAATGCAGTAACAGGGTTGGGGGGACTCTTCACATCTGATCTGAGACCACGTCAGGTGTCTTTCTCTGATGCTGGGTCTTTCCCCTCAGTTGCCCACTCACGCTCTTATTTCCATCTCTGATTGCTCTCTTTGCCCCAACGCACCCAATGTATTTCTAGGATCAAAGAAATGTCCACATTCCTTCCAGTCTGTAAGAGGACGGATTTGTATTCAAAAGTTGATATGGATTTATTTTCTTTAGTTGGAACCCTATAAAGTATGCATAGTCTCCTGTGGATTTAAATACAATGCCCCGCAGGGAAAGGAAGATAAACAACATTAATAAAGAAGATTGAGTCTACAGATAATTTGGAATTCTCTGTTTTGTGAAGAGCAGCGACATCGCAGTTCTTCCATTTTGCAATTCAAACATATTTAAAAAATCAGATTGGCTGGAGGAGCACAGGAGGACCCGAATCCCAGGCGGATTCTGTTTAATATTTATGAAATTTGCATCTGGTGTGTGGATGTATATCAGGGTAATTTCAGAGCTTGGCCCTTGCAGAGAGCGGAACAGCATCAGTGGGGACAGGAGACATCTTTTTTTAGCATGTTTAGTGGTGACCGCGAAATTCTGCCACATCCCTGTGGCAAGTTTACAAAATATATATATATATACGTGGGTGATATAGGAAGAACGCCCAAAGTCCATTGGTAAGATATGTCGAGGATTTTGCAACCAAAATGCGTGCGACATACTAAAGCAGTGTCATATTCTGCTGTGCCAAGGAACGGGGGATGACTGCTGGAAAACAGCTTGTAGTTTCTCAAGCTGTGAAAACCATATTTGAATAAATGGAGTTCATCGCACTCTGGTATTTGGGTGCTAGGTAGATGGCCACATAGTTTGATGACTGTTCAACCAAGAATTGCCAGTCTCTTCGCCTTAGGACGTTAGTGAGGCAACCAGCTGCTTCCTCCTCTGAGGGTGAAATCCCCAACAGAGGCGAGAGTGTGTAAGTAGGAAATAACACGATATTCAGTACAGGAAGTTGGGTCGTGTGAGAAATCCAAACACATATTCTAAGATGTGGCCAGTGCTAGTCTCTTGATCCGATTTCTCCAAGAGCCACTCCACCTCTGGTTGGAAGGTGTGAACTGCTCTTATAATGTAAACATGTAGGTGTGTTTTTCATGCTGTATATATATTTTGGTACACGTTTCACACCAGGTCCCAAAGGCTCCTTTTTGTGTTATACAGTTCTTTGTTTCCGATCTGGTGCAGTTCGATCTGCATTAAGCTATGTGCTTTGCAAAGAAAGGCAGGTCCGTCATGCAGTCAGTCAGCACACACTCTCATTATAACTCAGTTAATGGAAGTCCTCATTAGATCAATAAAGCTTAACATTGGGAGGCGCATCTATAAAGAGCTAAACTGTAAATTGATTCAATTATTTTGTATTTCAACAGCATTTCCAACCCTTTCACTGCCGCTGTAAATGGGTGATCAAGTGATGGAGGGGGGGGGGGGCTGAAGGGATGGGGGTGGGAGGACACTATGCTTCATAAAGATATTGTTATGTATAAGCTTTTGATGTAGTTTTGAAACAATAAGGTATCCAAGTGCCTCCATGCTGTGATTATTGTTTAGCCATGAAGGTCACCTTACATACTTAATAACTCTTAAGGATGGAAGTCTAAAGCTGTTCAGATAAAACATGCAGTTTTATTTTTTTGTAAAAATAATCTTTTCTCCATCAATTTTCATCTGGTGGTCTTTGACTCAAAAGACCAGACTGGGGCTAGCGCCACCATGCAAAGTATTAGACTCAGTAAGTCTGAGGAGCTTTCCGCCTCATGGTCTACTTTTTCTGGGTGGGGGAGAATTCATTAGACTTACACGGGTCTCCAGACCCATTTTTCATTTGCACCAGAAGAACTCTGCGACAATCCCCCTTTAACGTTACAATTGTTGGGGCCATGACATTTTTACAGACATGCCTTAGAGATTCTTTTAACACTGAAAAATACTCATTGTATCTTAAAATTTGATTTGACTCGAAAATGCATTTGTTGCAAGTTATGTGGCTCCAAAGGGCTTAAATGTATGTCATGGAGAGAGAGCACAGTGATTCTTATAGATGGTGTTTTTTCGGGGGTTTGCGGCATATGCAAACATCACGTTGCAGTGGAGTACTTTCTTCAGTTCAGCTGAGAACTCGCTGAGATACCCTTGTCTTTGAGTCCCTCTATGATGTATTTGAGCCCCTCTATGATGTCTTTGATCCCCTCTATGATGTCTCTGAGCCCCTCTAGGATGTCAAAGTTGTCAAGTAACCCATGTTTTAGGCTTCAGAAACATCCTCTTGTCCTCAAGTGTTCTTTCAGTCTTTGATTTGGGAACTTTTGAAGAATATATTGAACAATCATAGATGATGAAGTGTCTGTCGAGATTATTAGGAAGAAAGCAGCAACCAGTTATCAAAAGTGGAAGGGACAATATTTACTTCTCCTTCATTCAACAGTAGTGGCGGCTGGTGCATTTTAAAAGTGGTGGAGCAGAAAACTTTAATCTGGAAATAAAATAGGAATTAACTTGAAGCAAACATACGGGAGAGCAGCTGGGGGTAAAGGGGTTATTCCCTTGCAAGAAAATTTGAGAAAACAAGGTTGCAAATGGTGGATTGTCTGCATATATTTCAGGAAAACTTGCTGCAATATTCTGAAAAAAGTTCAAAAGGGCTCACAAAGGTTTTACACTCTTCTTTCACTCATGCAGAAACACCAGTCACACAAAAACATTGTTCTGGTCTCCACTGCACTCAGATGCACATTGCTTCACTTACGCTACACTCACACACACATTCTGCCCAACAGAGCACGTCTCTCATCCAGTGCATTCACACACTCACCCTGCACACATCAAAGGACATCGCTCTATACTCATACAGTCACTCAACCCATCCTTCACTCAGACAGGCACACCATTCACAACACTCTCAAAGCCACACCCTTCATCCTGCACACCTTAGTCATGCACTCATACAGTCTTACCACTCACCAAGGGGGCTCTCATTACTCACCGTGCACAGTTTTGCAGTGCCATATGTTAATCTTGTGATCCTGGATTTATAGTGGTCTAAATAAGACTACAAGTCCCACAATTCAAAAGGAAAAAATGGGACTGGCTTAGCTAGTCATTCATGGAACTCGGAAACTATGACCCTTGCTCTCATACATACATTCTACTCTCCCCCGCTCATTGATTCACACAACTGCAGTCATGCAAGTACATCAGTTACCGAAAAACATGGCAGAGTTGCCACCTCGTCTAACAGAGCAGAATCTGGGTATCTGCAAAATAAACACAAAACCACCAAAAAGGGCCAAAGGAGATTTAAAGACCAAGCAGGTGATCACTCCCATAAAACAGGCCTGTGACACATGAAAAGATACCTTGGTCTATTCACCAACCCAGAAGAGGGAGGAAAGAGAAATGAGTAACCTCACTATGATGGAATATTGCTTTCTTAAGGACAATTTCCCTCACCTACCAAAGGTGGCATGCTTCCTCTTGGGAATCACTTCGTCTGTGACAGGGCGCACTACATTCCCATGGTATTCAGGAGGAGCTTTTGTGGATCTTTTAGTCAATTGAGAAAAAGAGCCCTGAGATGAGTATGGTGGGGCGAGAGTGAGCAGAGAGTGCGAAACAGTCATACAGTAGTGCAAAAAAGTTTTAAAACTGTCTCAAGGGTACGCACATACCTTTATTTGTGAGTCCCTTGGTCAGGATTTAAAACAGAACACTGTAGGAATTAATATCCTGATTCAGATTATAAGCAGATTTAGGGGGTTATTCTAACTTTGGAGGAGTGTTAATCCGTCCCAAAAGTGACGGTAAAGTGACGGATATACCACCAGCCGTATTACGAGTTCCATAGGATATAATGGACTCGTAATACGGCTGGTGGTAAATCCGTCACTTTTCCGTCACTTTTGGGACTGATTAACACCTCCTCCAAAGTTAGAATAACCCCCTTAGTCAACATGTTTCTGCCATAGACCCCTCAAGAGAAGTGTGGTGGCATTCATCAGGACCATGAAAAAAACAAAAGCTTCTGCTCAAGAGGTAATGCGCAAATAGAAAAGTGATTTGAAAGTGAGTCAAAAAGTGATATAAAACTGCCCAGTGGCCCACTATCAGTTTCAGTAATGAAAGGATGCACTGTTTGTCAACCTAAAAAAGAAAACAAATCAAAGAGAGGTAATGGTATTGGAGCAACTCTATTCAGTGCCAGCCACTTAAACGGAAAGAGAGATTGATTGCTCAGATTACTTGCATGCCGTGCTATCAAACAGAATCTCATTGGCCACTGCAACTAATATCATCACAATTAGAGGAAGAGCAAGGCTTGCATGCAATCATCAGGTGTCGTGACTCAGCTCGGGCAACGGCATGGGGCTCAAGGCGTACTCTTTTCTGGAAAAACTTTGTAGGAGACCACTGGGCGACTTTGTATCACTTTTTCACTCACTTTCAAAAGCACTGTGCCATGCAGGGGGGGCATGTCAGGGCCCCCAATGGCACATATATATATTTTTTTAAATACTTACGTATACTTACCCTACTTACCTGGGATGGGGTCCCCATCCTCTGGTGTCCCTCTGGTGGGGGTGTTCCTGGGGCTTTGGGTGGTGGGCACCTGTGGGCCCATTCCATGGTGTTTAACCATGGAAATGGGTCCACAGGTCCCGTAACGCCTGGTCTGATCCAGGCATTAAATAATGGTGCAAAGCAAGCTTTTCACCATTATTTAGCCCCTCCTCCCACCTGTGTGTCATTTTAGCACGGGAGGGTAAATATGGGGCTATGGGGTTGGCACCATTTTTTAGATGAGAACGCCTCCCTTGCATCTCATTGACGCAAGGTAAGTGCATGCATCTATAAAATGGTGCTAACTCCAATATTTTGACCCTAGACATGTCAAGCGTCAAAATATAAATATGGAGATAAGTTTGCGCCATATTTGTGTCAAAAAAAGACGCATATTCGGTGTAAACATAGTACAAATGTGCCCCTATGTGTGATACTACTCAAGTACACAAGGGTATTCTGATAGAGGATGTTAGAAATGGGGTCTTTGGTTGACAGTCAGGTTACCCCCTGTTCAAGCAAGGACCCTCACTCTAGTCAGGGTAAAAGAGAATCACCCTCAGCTAACCCCTGCTTACCCCCTTGGTAGCTTGACAGAGCAGTAGGCTTAACTTCAGAGTGCTAGGTATAAAGTATTTGTACCAACACACACAGTAACTTAATGAAAACACTACAAAATGACACAACACCAGTTTAGTAAAATAGGAAATATTTATCTAAACAAAACAAGACCAAAACGACAAAAATCCAACATACACAGGTCAAGTTATGAATTTTTAAAGATTAAACTCAAAAATAGCGCTTAGAAACAAAAATGCTTCGATGAGGTGTTAACACGGCGTTGTGACGGAGTCGTTCCCAACAAGCCGACACCAGCGGCGCCGGACACGGAGTCGCGTAGACCCCCAAGTACAGTACCTTTGGTGAACAGTGAAAACAAGCCGATGCGCAAAGTCGGGGATCGCGGGGTCTGTGCGAAACGTTGAATCCATGCACTTCGAGCGGCGTCGGTCACGACGTGGTGCAGCGACTTCCAGAGAGTCGCGGACTTCAGCAGGCTGCCGCGGCGTCGGGCCTGCGAGGAGCGTTGCGTTCCAGCAAAGGTCACGGCGTCGGCTGCAGGCGGCGTCCCCGGATTCAGCAGCGGCGTCGGTCCGAAGTCGTCCGAAGTCGATTTCCTTGGATTTCCACCAGCTTTCCTTTCAAGGGCCCAGGGACTGTATAGGGCACCACTTGTCAGAGCAGGAGTCTCTCCAGAGACTCCAGATGCTGGCAGAGAGAAGTCTTTGCTGTCCCTGAGACTTCAAACAACAGGAGGCAAGCTCTAAATCAAGCCCTTGGAGATTTCTTCACAAGATGGAAGGCACACAAAGTCCAGTCTTTGCCCTCTTACTCTGGCAGAAGCAGCACTGCAGGAAAGCTCCTCAAAGCACAGTCACAGGCAGGGCAGCACTTTTTGCTCAGCTATTTAGTTCTTCTCCAGGCAGAGGTTCCTCTTGGTTCCAGAAGTGTTTCTCTAGTCTGTAGATTTGGGTGCATTTCTTATACCCATTTTAGTCTTTGAAGTCACCTTTCTTCAAAGGGGACTCACACCTACTTGTGAAATCCTGCCTTGCCCAGACAAGCCCTCAGACACACACCAGGGGGTTGGAGTCTGCATTGTCAGAGGCAGGCACAGTCCTTTCAGATGAGAGTGACCACTCCACCCCTCCCTCCTAGCAGAGATGGCTAATTAGGAAATGCAGGTTACACCCCAGCTCCCTTTGTGTCACTGTCTAGTGTGAGGTGAAAAACAACCCAACTGTCAAACTGACCCAGACAGGGAATCCACAAACTGTAGTGTGGTTAGTTTTACGTATATTTTGCGCATTAGCTTCAGGCTTTAGGCCTCTGTGCACTTTGCCCTAAATATATTTTATTCATTTGCTAACAGCTTAGAGCCTCTGTGCACTTCCTCTAAATGCTTTTTATTAGGCTTTGTACTGTTATTTTACAGAACAGCCAGTTCTACGGTGTTGTTTTTTATTCATATCACACTGTTTTGCCTACTTCAGCACTGGAGTTCTTCATAACATATTCACTCTGTGCTTTAGTCAAGGATACAGTCTGGTACATTGCCGATAGACGTGGTAGGAGTTTAGACTCGGCATTCCTGCGTAGGGACATTTTGTGATCACAATGACATGTTAGTTATAAAATCACTTCCTTGTCCCAATACATGCAAGAGGGAGATTCCGACCAGGGAACCACAACTAGACGCTGACTGCCTCGTTGCAGATGCTGAACCAGATCACAGGCCTTTGCTCAGGTATGAGGGTGTCTGTCTCCCTAGTGACACAGAAAGGCAAGCTGGAAGCTTAACATGCTGTGCTCTAAATAGAACAAGCAGAGGGAGAGTAGAAACGGTTAGGAATTATGATAGCTTTATTCTTATGTTTTACTCTCCTGGTGACTATATCAATCCTACTATGTTGTATTGTTCTGGTTATTGCGGCTCACGCCTTAATATCTAAAATACAGTCGTTTTATTAAAACATTATATAAAACTTATACTGTCTTTGTCATTTGTATATGAGACCATATTGTGAATGAGAGAGTTGGTTTGGATCTGAGTGACCACGACTTCCCTGAGAAGTTCCAAAGATGTCATGCGCTCGGCTGCCCAATCATCTCTTCCCTGTGGGAGAAATGAGGCACTGCTAGTTAGCCGGAGCAACAACCGGATTTAGGGTGACAGAGTTCCTTACACGTGGGTCAGACTCAGTCCCCCACACCGTTATCGATCCTGCTGCCTAGAAATCCAGTAGTCTCATTTAGGATAATGAGAGCCCACGCGACATGGCGCCGCCAACGATTGGTCTGGCTCTAATGTTTAGGTCCGACTGACTCTCTCGGTCTCATATATATTTTGACTCCTCGGTTCCGTAAGCGGAGACGTCCGTGGGGCTGAGGGTTTCCGCCACCACGGGTTAGGTACATCCTATTGCTTAGTGGTTGGTTGTTCAAGCTTGAACTTTGAAAGGAAAAACCCCGATATTGGTGTGCCTTCTCTGTCCTAGAGCTATTTATTTTTTTATATACAAATGGCGAATCCAGTTGTAGTAAATATAGCGCTTAATATGCGATTTCCGCTCACGGGTCATCTGATAGCACATGGACTGACAGTCCAGGGGGGTCCGGTCACTTTTGTGGTGGACGCCCATGCAGCCTATAGAACAGAACTTTTTTATTCTTGGGTCGTATTTCCAGCAGCTGGTGGGGGTACAAATACTTTTCACGAATATACTGTTGCGAATGTCCCTGGACAATACAGGGCTTATGCATACTTAGAAATACCTTTATCTTATCAAGAACACCATAATTGGCTTGATGGCGCCCTCCCACACCCAGTAACACAAGTAAGGTTAGGTCCGTTGAGTAATGATGGTCCGACCTGGCCTTTATTGGCTACTTACACACCATATCCTGGAGTGGCAAATGTGGCGGTGGCTGAAGTGCGTTGTTTATATATGGAATTAACTGCAACGTACAGACGATTAGTCCAGTTTGTGATGCAGACATTAAATACTAATGCAGCGCGTGCTGCTCCAGCACACCCACAAGCGGTGGTACCGGGAATAAATCCGGCCACTGTACACTCAGTTATGGGCAAGGTACCGGCTAAACGTGAGGAGACTCCATTTTGGCTGGCACAAAAGATTAATACGCTGGAAGCAGTATTTCCCCATACGGGACCTCAGGATAAGCATAGAATTTTGACAATGTGTTTGCCGTATGGGATGGTTCCTACGGTGGACCTTTGTAATACTTGGGGCACGGTGTTTGCCGCGCTCTACACTACAGCGCACGGTACACCGACTTTGGCTAATTTGCCGGAAGTGCTTAAACAAATTCAAGATGAATATGGGGCTGCCCCTGCCTTGGATTTAGGCATGCAATTGATGGGCAATTTTGATGCGGTTTCTTCTATTATTTTGAGTAATCTCAAGGGGGAGGCTGTAGCACTAGCAGTGCGAATGCGTCTTCGGGATGTTCCGCAGATTAATCAGGAGCGGGAACTTCCGAGAATAATAGCAGAAACATATTCTAGTATTGGTCGTGATAGCCTGGGGGCTCGACCGCAGAAACCACAATTGCAGGGTAAAAATAATAAGGATAATGCTAAGCAACAGCAACCTGAGGGTGCGAAAAAGCGCTGGGAAAAGAAACAGCAAACACCTAAAAAAGATGGGGGACAGTCTCCGCAACCGGAGACCCCGCAGAATACGTATAATCTCAGAAATAGGGATAATTTGAAGACGCCTGATCGATATCAATATACTGATACACGCCAATCTCGTTCCTTTCAGGACTCCTCTGAGAAGAGAAGTGAGAGAGGTGGGCGGTCAGAGCGGAGGACGGAGTACGTGAAACCGAGACAGGATTCTCAACGCTCAGCAGAGGTTTCGGTTAAACAAGAAGAGAAACCGCTGCAGCAAAAACAACAATTTAAAAAGAAAAAAGTGGCAGCAGTCTCAGTTAGACATGCCGCTCAAGAAGAGAGTTCTCTTGACGAACAAGACATGGGCGTTAGCACTGTTAGACAGCGCGGCAGAGGTCACAATAGTTCGCCGGAGTCTTCTAGAGCATCTGGAGGTGAAAGCAACTGATGACTTCATACAAGTCGAGACGGCAGATATGCGAGTCTCTGATCCTGATCAAGTATATCTTGTGACTCTACGATTAGAAGGGGACATTGACCGCATTGTACACGCCATCTTTTGGGACCATGTGGTAAAATCATATGATGTCCTGTTGGCCGAACAAGATTGGCCACCTGACTTTGTTCGCGACTGTCCGGTTGGGGAGGAGGTTATTACGCCATCCTTTTCACCACTTGTTCCGAGAGAACTAGCGGAGTCCTACAGTAAATCATGGGCTCTAGCACAAGCCCCCGCCCTATATAGAAATAATGTGGGGTGGGATAAACAATCACCTTATCATGTAATTCCAATAAAGGGCGAACCTCAGCCACAGCGCAATATCCTATTAAATTTGAAGCAAGGGCATCGGTTAGGGAGATTCTTACACAATTAGAGTACCAAGGTGTGATTGAGCCTTGTGTCTCGCCGATGAATAATCCCTTATTTCCGGTTGCTAAACCGGACCATTCCTATAGGATAGTTGTGGATTACAGACAATTGAATAGTCATACACGCACATATGCAATACAGAATTCACATAGCGCTGCGCTTATGAATAATATAGTGTGTAAAAAATACAAAACAACATTGGATATCTCGAATGGATTTTTCTGCCAGAATATAGCGCCCGAAAGTCGGGACTATACCAGTTTCAGTGCGTTTGGCTCTCAGAATTTTTTTTGTCGTTTACCTCAGGGGTATAAGAATAGCCCAGGACTGTTTTCGGCTCGTGTGACTGAACTTCTACACGAGTTGGACCCTGATGCGTTATCATATGTTGATGACATATATTTGACGGACGATGAGATTCTACAACATCTCAGACGCGTATCGCGCATTGTTGTGGGATTTGCTGATATTGGCTATAAGTTTAATTTTAAGAAATCAAAGATTGCCTTCCTCAGCGTTATTTTCCTGGGATATGAGTTATCGAGTGAGGGCAAGAGCCTGGCACCACATTTTTTGGAGAAATGTGCTTTATTGCAGCCTCCTAATACGGTTCGGAAGCTTCAGTCATTATTGGGGTTTCTGAATTTTGGCAGAACTTACATTCCTGATTATGCTACACGTATAAAACCTTTATATGAACTGATTCACCCGAATTTTTCAAGTAGATTTTGGACGGTTGAGCATACACACATACTGCGAGAGTTGCAGAATTATCTCTTAGCGGTTAAACGCTTACACACACGGGACAATAAAACACATTTGGTCATCAGGGTGATACCTGGGGCTGTTGGATTTACGTATGTCACCTTTAATGAAGGGGAGACAGTCCCAATAGCATACAAGTCCCACTTGTATTCTGCTGCAGAACAACGTTTTGCACAGACTGAGAAAATACTCACTGAAGTACAGATGGCTGTGATCAAAGAAAGACCGCTTGCCCAGGGCCAACGCATCATTGTCGTTTCCCCGATTCCGGCCTTAGAGGCTGTTACAAAAGCAAGTGTTCCTAATTCGAAAGCTTTACACCCGCGGTGGATACAATGGGCTACGTCTTTGACAGCCACTGATGTAGATTACGTATTTGACCCTAAGCTGCAGACTCAAGAATTTCTTCAATATGAAATAGAATGCCCAGTTCCTGCTGGCACATTGCCTATTGACCAATATCAAGTGGTCATGTATACCGATGGCTCTGCGCAACCAGCGGTTGGGACTAAACAACAGTATTCTTCTGCATGTGCGGTGGTGAGCGGCACTATGGAGGGGGAAGTGTTCTGCCCCCGACATACTTATACTAAAACATTGGGAGATTGCACGGCGCAGCTGGCTGAGCTCAAAGCTCTGTTGTTAGCGTTGGAACATGCAGATCCGGCGATTTTGACCTTGCTGGTCTGTGACTCCTACTACTGTGTGCAATCTTTCAATGAATATCTGCACTATTGGAAGATGAATGGGTTCAGAGATTCTAAAGGCAACACCATTAAGCATAAATTGTTGTGGGGTAAGGTTGCGGATCTGAAGGAAACACTTCCTAAAGTCCATGTTGTACATACACTTGGACACCAGCGCGTTGGAATACACGTTGCTGGGAATACTTTGGCTGATGAGGCTGCAAAGTCGGCAGTGGCTATCGCCACTGTAGCTGCAGTGACTTGTTCGAGTTCCAAACCAGACATAGAGATCTCGGCTGCCATAAAAGCTACGGCTGATGGCACGCCATTTCCTAAAGGATTCCCTTCTAAATATAGTTACTGCTTGAGTGGTGCGCTCAATGCTGTTGTTGATATTTCAGGCATTGGTGTACGTGAATTACCAAATAGGATTGAGAGACCTCGATTAATTTCTGCAGCACATGAAGGGGTGTCATCTGCGCATGCTGGTGTGGCTACCACGATTTCACTTTTACAGGCCCTTTACTGGTGGCCTGGTCTCTATAAGGAGACAAAGCAGTATGTCCTTTGTGGTGACATATGTCAACAAATTAAAGCGTCGTCGGCTAGACGCCCGCAGCAGACGCCCCTTCTAATTTCAAACAGACCATTACAGTGTGTGTACTTGGACCATTGTGGTCCACTGACACCAGATAGTGCATACAAATACATATTGGTTGCTGTAGATTCGTGCTCCAGATTTGTGTGGGTCTGGCCACAGCGCTCGGCTGACGCTCGGACTGTTATTAAAGATTTGGATGCGGTTAAGTCACACCTCAAGTTACTGTCTAATGGTACTGATTTACAAGATTTCTTATCAGGTCCCAAGGTGCCCCGGAGAAAAAGGTTCTTATACGAAGTGTATAATGAGTTTTTGGAAACTTTCCCAGCAGGAGGCTGCAGCCCGGTTAAGACAGATTGATCAAGAAAATCTGCTGCAGACTTTGTCTGTTGTTGATAATGGCATGCATACCCTTTCTGACCGTGTTTACACGATTGACAGCATTGTCTCTTCTGCTATTGACATTATAAAATCAGACATGTCTTCTTTATATCATGGGCAGAGTCAGACACGTGCTATCATGCAGCTGGGTTGGACTCTTCAGACCTTGAAGGCGGGTCGCGTTCCATGGCAGCACATTCGTGCCAGAGAGATCTTTATCTCCTTTAATTTAACTCGTCAACAACAATTGATGGCTAAGAAGGAAGCGACGTATGTTATGTTAAATATTGAAAAATTGGAGAAACTGCCTTTCACAGTGGCTGAGATTCCGTCAGCTGAGTGGTTGATTCATGGGGTTATTAATTTGCCTATCTCCACTCTGCAATTTACTTCTTGTTTGAAGCACATTCCGGTGGGTAGATATGAACTATTGGGTGACACTTACATACACGAGGTGTGGGAGCTTCCCTTTCAGTACAGATGTGTTAATGGTTTTAGGGAGGTTTTTCTTAGCGGTAGCGAATGCGAAGCTTCTGTCAGCCATTCCATGGTTTGTAAACAGCTGTCCTTGCACGGAGCGTGTAACGCTTCGATTGCTAACTTAGCTTGTTATCTGAAGGGAGTTCCAGTCCCGGTAATTAAAAACACTTTCCAGGTGCTTTCTAACGGCAGTTACATTGTTCTTAACAGCGAACGCTGCTGTGGCATGCGTGCCGGAATAGTTTACGTTGTTGTCGTCAACAAGGCCGTTACGTGCTGCGGGAATGTGTTGTTTCCCCCAACTTAAATTAGGGAGGTAGCGGACATCTGGCCTCATATTGCTACTTCCAAGGTTGATTTCGACAAGTTGAGTCGGCTGAAAGCTTTATTGTTTCAAAAGCATGTGCCCCTTACATCTGCTAGCGAGACCTACGCACTTCAAGTGGCAAGGTCATCGGCGGAGATACAGTCCCTTTTGAACACTAACTTTCCAAGTCACTTTGGTGAACTTGTGGGACGTATATTTAATGCATCCAGCACTGCTGGTATTGCTCATTTTTTCAAAGCTGTTGGTGTTGGTTTCGCTCACACCTTCTCTTCCATATTCGGTTTGATACCTTCGGCTATACACTCTATTTTCTGAAGCATTTTTTGGGGTTTCCCAATTACTTTGACTTTATTGGCTGGAGTCTTGCTATTGTTACTATTTTTTCGCAATGGCTGTCCCGCCACGACGAGATCCTATATTGCTGCTCCCGTCAGCGCAGCTGTGTCGTGAACGCATGATGCAGCGTTTTGGAGCTACACTCCTGGCTCATTTGGAGTGTGACTGGTCTCTGTCATTCAGACCGGTTTTGGATTGTGTGCAACCCGTGTTTCGGTGCCTTTGGTGCTCGTTTGAACATGCACTGGCTTTCTGTCTCTCACTGCAGCGCTCTCCAGTGGTCGATCCTGATCTGTTGATGTTCCCGATTAGGGCTCATTCCCAGACTTGTGCACTACGGTTGCGTTTGCTTCGTGAAGCGGATTATGAGATTCCCTTCCTGGAGGAAGATGGTTTTGTCTCTTTCCTTGGCACTACACGGGGTGCCGCCCCGAATGATTTTGGGGCTTTGGAACACACCTGCTCCGTGGTACTTTGTGGCGTGGATCTTCCGATATTGACATATCTCGAAGTGGAGGAGCTTCTACGTTCTATTGCTTCTGTCTGACAATTGGATTTTTTTTCCCGCCTAAATTGACACTATATTGAATTTCGCTCTATCGTCACGTTTCCTAAATTTATGACTTTGTTGTCTTCTCATCTTGTCAAAATGTTGTGTTTAAATTTAGGGCATGTTTTTTATGTTATTAGAACCACTTGCTACCGACAAGGGGAGGGTGTAGTGTGGTTAGTTTTACGTATATTTTGCGCATTAGCTTCAGGCTTTAGGCCTCTGTGCACTTTGCCCTAAATATATTTTATTCATTTGCTAACAGCTTAGAGCCTCTGTGCACTTTGCTCTAAATGCTTTTTATTAGGCTACGTACTGTTATTTTACAGAATAGCCAGTTATACGGTGTTGTTTTTTATTCATATCACACTGTTTTGCCTACTTCAGCACTGGAGTTCTTCATAACATATTCACTCTGTGCTTTAGTCAAGGATACAGTCTGGTACATTGCCGATAGACGTGATAGGAGTTTAGACTCGGCATTCCTGCGTAGGGACATTTTGTGATCACGATGACATGTTAGTTATAAAATCACTTCCTTGTCCCAATACATGCAAGAGGGAGATTCCGACCAGGGAACCACAACTAGACGCTGACTGCCTCGTTGCAGATGCTGAACCAGATCACAGGCCTTTGCTCAGGTATGAGGGTGTCTGTCTCCCTAGTGACACAGAAAGGCAAGCTGGAAGCTTAACATGCTGTGCTCTAAATAGAACAAGCAGAGGGAGAGTAGAAACGGTTAGGAATTATGATAGCTTTATTCTTATGTTTTACTCTCCTGGTGACTATATCAATCCTACTATGTTGTATTGTTCTGGTTATTGCGGCTCACGCCTTAATATCTAAAATACAGTCGTTTTATTAAAACATTATATAAAACTTATACTGTCTTTGTCATTTGTATATGAGACCATATTGTGAATGAGAGAGTTGGTTTGGATCTGAGTGACCACGACTTCCCTGAGAAGTTCCAAAGATGTCATGCGCTCGGCTGCCCAATCACCTCTTCCCTGTGGTAGAAATGAGGCACTGCTAGTTAGCCGGAGCAACAACCGGATTTAGGGTGACAGAGTTCCTTACACGTGGGTCAGACTCAGTCCCCCACACCGTTATCGATCCTGCTGCCTAGAAATCCAGTAGTCTCATTTAGGATAATGAGAGCCCACGCGACAAAACAAGGCAGAGTCACAGAATGGTTTAAGCAAGAAAATGCTCACTTTCTAAAAGTGTCACTATGTAGTATCTGCTGCGCGTGTGAAACGAAACTACACGCGCGGCAGAGCCGCTTGCACGAGCCGTTTTCTCGGTGTTCCGGACGCGCGTGTGGTGACGCGAGGGACCGAGGACGCCGAGAAAATGGCAGTTGGTGGAGGAGAGGTCGAGCGATTTGCGGCGTGCTGATGGGGTGATTATTTGGACATTTTAATTCATGTTGTTACCGAAGCAAAAAAATAAACGACGCTTTGTTCACTTTCAAACCTGTTTTGGAAGCTGGTTTTTCTTATTCAGCATACTTTATGTGGCGACAAGCTGTGGACTGAATCACCCCAGAATATCAGTAACTTGCGTGTGCTTGGTGTTCTTCTAGACTTTAATCCTTGTGATCAAAGCTTAACAGGAACTTCCTGCTGTGTCTCCCATAACTCTCTGGTCAAAGGGGTGTATCTACAGGAAGTCGACATCCCTAAGGAAACGTGGCAGCCATCTTTAAACTGTAATTTTACCAAGAACTCTATATGTTTTTCTTCATTTCGCAATTTACGGCGGAGCTAGTAAGTTAGTAAAGACTTTACTATATTGTTTTACACTGTCTTAACGTCCATTCAGCTGTCATGCAATCTGTTAACCCTCCACCGCCATTTTTAGAGACACCTGGAGAGCCGGTTATACCATGGAAACAGTGGTATGATGCTTTTGAAACGTATTTAGGGGCTATTGGTGCGTCAAGATTCAGACCTGAAAGGAAAAAATGCTTGTTGCTACATTCCTTAGGGTTCGAGGGAAGATCTGTGTTTAAACACTTACCTGATCTTCAGCTAGAAGAAGGCGAAGAACTGGATGAATTTGAAGAAGCTCTTAAGAAACTTGTTACCAGATTTGATACACCACCCAGTTTAGTCATAGCGAGACATACGTTTTTCAAAAGGGAACAGAAAAATGGAGAAGACGTCAATACCTATATATCTGCATTGAGGAAACTTGCTTCAGATTGTCGGTTCGAAACTTTTACTGATCAGTTAATCCGTGACCAATTCATTTGTCACAGTTCGGATAAGTCTATCAAACAAAAGTTGCTGTCCTTGGGGGATCCGTCTTTATCAGATTCGATCAGAATTGTGAAAAGCATTGAAACGGCGATCAAATCAGCCAAGGAATTAGAACGGGCACAAGTTGAACAAATTAATGCAGTCCAGAGATCTGACGACACACGCAAGATGAACATTCCGTCTTCCACCAAAGGAGAGGGGGCCAAATACAATAGTTTCTTCAAACAAACTAACATATGCTTTAGGTGTGGTTATCCATCGCATCTAAAAGGAGGGAAGATCTGTCCAGCAAAAAATGTTCAGTGCAGATTATGTGGCAAAATAGGACATTTTGCTAAAGTGTGTCAAAGTAGCAAAAGTGACAATACTAAGGTCAATGTTGTCGCTGGTGAGGGTGATGACAAAATGTGTGAATTGATGAATGAAATGCAAGAAATGATTTTGGCAGTGGGTGACCATGACATAAAAAGTGGAAATCCTGATCACTGCATTGATCCTTACATTTTAATACAGGTTGGTGACAAACATTTAAAGTTGTTAGCTGATTCTGGTGCCAGAATCACTATGATAACTCAGGAGGTATTTGAACAAAATTGGAGAACACGAAAATTGTTTCCACCAGACAGGTCACCAGTGTCGTACGAAGGTAGGAGGATTGATTTAATGGGGTACTTTGAAGATGTTTTGATTTTCAAAGGACGACACATTTTTGGAAAGGTCTATGTTGCTGTAAAAGGTTTGAACATTTTGGGGTGGTTCCATCAAGGGTTGTTTGGCATGGTTTTGCGTCCAGGTACTGGTGATCAGATAACTGTTATACGAGATTCCGCTGATATAGAAAATCTGCTTAATCAGTTTCCTAAAGTTTTTTCTTGTGATTTAGGTAGAATTAGAGGATTCACACATAAAATAAAAGTAAAAGACAATGCTGTTCCAATTAAGCATAAATTGAGAGGTGTACCATTTGGTGTCAGGGATGAATTAGAAAAAGAGTTGGAGAGTTTACGAATGAAAGGAATCATTGAACCTGTTGATTCTTCGTTATGGTTGTCACCTTTAGTTGTCCCAAAGAAAAAAAATGGTGAACTAAGAGTATGTGTTGACTTGAGGGCTCTTAACAGAGAGATCTGGGTGGACTCCCATCCTCTGCCAAAGATCAGTGAAATGCTCTCTTGCATTTCTGGAGCTAAACTCTTTACAAAACTTGACCTTGCTGCTGCTTATCACCAGGTAGAGTTGACACCAGATTCTCGTCACTTCACCGCCTTTGTTTCCCCGTGGGGGACGTACCAATATTGTCGCATGCCGTTTGGGCTGGCATCGGCGGCTTCAGTGTTTCAGAGGATAATGTCTACGCTGCTCAAGGATATTATGAAGGTGTGTGTGTTTCAGGATGATGTGCTGATCCATGCGGCTGATCGACGTGAACATGATGAGATTTTGATGCAAGTACTGACAAGGTTCAATTGTGCTGGAATTGTGTTAAAAAGAGAAAGATGTCAATTTCTCCAAACGTCTGTCGAGTATTTGGGGCATGTCTTGACTCCCGAAGGTGTTTATTCCAGACCTGGTCTGGTAGAAGCAATTGTGAAAGCACCTGCACCTCAGGACAAAATTTGTGTAAAATCTTTTTTGGGACTTTGTGAGTTCTATTCTAGGTTTATTGAAAATGTTGCCACTATAATCAGACCTATTTCGAATCTGCTCAAAACAAAAACAGAGTTTGTGTAGAATGCTGAATGTGCTAAAGCATTTGATGATATCAAACAAACATTGGGTGCTGTTGGTGTGTTACAATCATATGATCATAATTTGGAGTGTTGTTTGACTGTGGACGCCAGCAAGTTCGGGGTTGGAGCTGTTTTGACACAGCTCAGTGGAAAACTGGAGCATACTATTGGATTTGCGTCAAGAGTGCTCAGACCAAATGAATTACACTATTCTGTAATAGAAAAAGAATTATTAGCATGTTGGTGGGGTATAGAGAAGTTTAAACCTTACCTGTGGGGAAGACATTTTTTACTCCAGACAGACCATAAACCCTTAGTTTCTATTTTGAATGGTACTAACGTCAGGAGTAGCACACCAAGAATTGCAAGATTTACAGCCAGGTTGTTACAATTTGATTTTTCGGTTGTGCACATTTCTGGAGGAAGAAATGTGAGAGCAGATTACCTCTCTCGATATCCCATCACGGAAGATGCTGGTGGGAAAGAGGATATTCAGGATGAAAATTGTTTCATTGCAGCCATCGAATTGGAATGTACTGGGTCATTTTCCGAAAAGTGCTGAAAGGAAGCATCGACAAATGATACTGTACTCACTAAAGTCATGAAGTATGTCGAGGAAGGGTGGCCACATGAGAAAAATTTGGATTTTAGTTTTCAACCATTTTTTAAGGTATCTGATGAGCTGTCAATTGAAGATGGCGTGTTACTGAGAAATGATAAAATTGTACCACCGGAAACTATAAGATATATGATTCTGGAAAAAGCACATGAAGGTCATTTGGGTTCTACTCTTACAAAGAAAAGAGTGAGAGAATACTATTGGTGGCCGCAAATGGACAGAAACATTGAAACATTAGTCAAGGATTGTCACGTCTGCTCGAATAGTGATAAGACCCTCAAAACATCAACGCCTCCGCTTAAGCCTATTGAATGTCCGTCTGGTCCCTGGGAAAAAATTGGTATTGACTTGTTAGGGCCGTTCAACTCACTTCCTTCTAAATTGCGTTACGCGTATGTTGCAGTTGACTACTTTTCTAAGTGGCCTCATGTGAAGTTTGTAAGTCATGCTGATTCTACATCTGTTGTGTAATTTCTGAAAGATATATTTTTGGAAGAAGGGTTTCCCAAGGAGCTTGTGTCTGATAATGGGGTCCAATTTGTTTCAAATGAAGTTGAAGGTTTTCTGAGTAATTGTGCGGTCAAACATTTGAAAAGTTCTCTTTACCAACCACAAACAAATGGTTTGGTTGAACGCTTTAATAGAGTGGTTGTTGAATGTGTCCAGTGGGCTTTAGCCAATGGGTGTGTGGTTGATGCAGCTGTAAAGAGTATGCTTTGGTTTTACAGAACAACGCCTCACACTAGCACGGGGGTGTCTCCGTTTGAAGCGCTGAGAGGAAGGAAGCCTGCCACGTTATTTAGACCAGCTTGGTTGTCAAAAAATTTCAAACATTCTGTGTGTAAAGAACACATTGGCGTCAAGGTTCGCTTGGGTATGAGGAAAGCTAAAGAGAAACAAAAAATTTACTATGACAAGAAAAGGAGTGTAAAAGAGTTACGGTTTGTGGTTGGAGATTGGGTACGGATCAAACTACCTAGTTTTGTCAAGAAAGGTGATTCAAAGTTTTCTGAACCTTTGAGAGTTGATAAAGTGTGTGGTAATGCTGTTCAGGTTGGTGGGCGTAATTGGTGGAATGTGGAAAAAGTGGTAAAAGTTTTGCCAAGAGATGTTCCTTTGTCGCTTAGTGACCCGTGTGAGCTGAATGGAAGGATGAAGGAGTCTGTGATTGTACATAAACCTGGTGGGGTTGAACCATTAAATCCTAAGGAAAAGGACGCTTGCTTCGAACTGGTGCCTGTTAGGAAAAGTTGTAGAGTCCACAAATTACCGATGAGGTACCGTTAAGCGAGGTTTTCCAGGTTTGCTCAAGTTTTAATTTCTCTCAAGAAATGCAAAATGTGATGTTTGGAAATGTAAAGCGTAAGATGTATCATTACTTACATTTAGAAGTATCTAGTGAAATAGGTATTATTACCTGATGTATTGTTTTAGGTTGTTTTCCAAGTTTTTTTGGGGGGGTATTGGTTTATTGTTTGTTTTCATGGGAGGGTTGGTCTTGTTTGGTTTTGTTTAAAGAAAAAAAAGGAAAACTAAATGTAGTATCTGCCACGCGTGTGAAACGAAACTACACGCGCGGCAGAGCCGCTTGCACAAGACGTTTTCTTGGTGTTCCGGACGCGCGTGTGGTGGCGCGAGGGACCGAGGATGCAGAGAAAACGGCAGTTGGTGGAGGAGAGGTCGAGCGATTTGCGGCGCGCTGCTGGGATGATTATTTGGACATTTTAATTCATGTTGTTACCGAAGCAAAAAAATAAACGACGCTTTGTTCACTTTCAAACCTGTTTTGGAAGCTGTTTTTTCTTCTTCAGCATACTTTACATTTTTAAACACACAATCTCAAAACCAACTTTACTAAAAGATGTATTTTTAAATTGTGAGTTCAGGGACCCCAAACTCCACATGTCCATCTACTCTCTAGGGGAATCTACACTTTAATCATATTTAAAGGTAGCCCCCATATTATCCTATGAAAGAGACAGGCCTTGCAACAGTGAAAAACGAAGGTGGCAGTATTTCACTGTCAGGACATATAAACCACATTACTATATGTCCTACCTTATCCATACACTGCACCCTGCCCTTGGGGCTACCTGGGGCCTACCTTAGGGGTTCCTTACATGTAAGAAAAGGGAAGGTTTAGGCCTGGCAAGTGGGTACACTTGCCAAGTCGAATTTACAGTGTAAAAATACACACACAGACACTGCAGTGGCAGGTCTGAGACATGATTACAGGGTTACTTGTGTGGGTGGCACAACCAGTGCTGCAGGCCCACTAGTAACATTTGATTTACAGGCCCTGGGCACCTCTAGTGCACTTTACTAGGGACTGAACAGTAAAACAAATATGCCAATCATGGAGAACCAATTACATACACATTTTAAACAGGAGCACTTGCACTTTAGCACTGGTTAGCAGTGGTAAAGTGCCCAGACTAATAAAAACAGCAAAATCAGAGTCCAGCACACATCAATAACCTGGGGAACAGAGGCAGAAAGTTAAGGGAGACCACGTCAAGGATGAAAAGTCTAACAGAGGACAACTGATGATGCAGCCGGGAATACATTATTTAAGAGATGACTTCAATTGCTATAGAACTGTGTCCCAAGTATCCAAGCAATATACAAAAGGCCTTAGAGGGATGTGAAGTTCCAGCGCTGTGCATTGATTGGATCATTGCCACCATTATCCTAGGTGGATAATGAACGAAATCTCTGTAAGGGGCATTGACAAAGAATTACAGCTAGAAGACCTTTCCTAGAAGCGTGGCCTATGTAATTAAGGGTGGGGCTTAAAACTTGAATATTAAAATTCTCTGCCTTGCAAAGCATGCCCCCTGGCCAGTATTTGGGTGTCTCAGCCCACAACCGGAACTCATCAAGACACCCAGAGGCAACGTGTTTCACAGAAGAGTCATATGTTACATAAAAAAACACAAAAACACAAACAATGGAAAAAACAAATACTATTAGGGAATGCAATATGAAGCTGAAATGAAATGATCATAAGGACTACATCACTGTAATGGATTACCTCAAGCTTTTAGGACGTCTAGGTGTCCATTCCACAGACAGTTTTTAATTATGGTTGCATCTGAGACCTGGCAGGGCCTGACCCACTAGAAGCCCTGCAGGATGTGGAGCGGATGACGGGTAAGGATGCAATTAGATGTGCGCCCTCAGGCCTGTCTGATCTTCATACACATCTTTGTAGGTACTTCTGCCATCCCAGGACCAGTCTTAAATGTGGGCGAATCACTGAAAGGTGCAACCAGATTCCCGGCTCATCTCGACCCTCAAGCCAAAAACGAGCTGAGCTTTCATGTGGCTTTTTCTTGCCCCATTTGCTAGCGTCACGTGCCAAGAATTAAAGACAAAGCAACGGCCTTTGATGTAAAATGGGTGAGAGAAAGAAATACCCATCCAGTATCTGAATTGGACAATGTGAAATCAGAAAATCTTGAATCAATCCAAGCTTCCCCACTTGAACAAATTGTGTGATTCAAAGCAAATATTTTATTTAATCGATCTTCCTTTTTCCTTCATTATCACATATGAAAGCACTTTCAAATGAGTGGGTTTAGGAAGTGCACTGTTCAAAAACATCTTCTGTTTGATTTAGAGGACTGTAATTTTGTTCCATCCGTAGTAACATTTGAATTACCGACTGACAAAAGGTATTGTAATTGGTGCGTAACTCCCAATTTTTCAAAATGTTGTGGCTTTGAGTCATCTATTAAGAAAAGGTGTAATTTATAGTAGGTACAATTAATTTCCCTTTTCTTTTCACATTTCTCTGGGTGATATTTATTTTATGTTGTGTTTGAATGACTCTCACACATTCAAAGAGTCTGTTTCATTCTGTAAATAGAAGTATCCCACAGCCACAAAAGTATAATATCCTTGGAGGGAAACCTTCACTCATGTTCTTTAATGTATCACAAAAGTTGTATTTTGATGTGATAGATCATTCCTGAAGGAAACAAGATGAGACCAGAATAAGAAAGTTAACAGCATAAGCATGCATACATTTTTATTCTGTAGTTTATGTTTTTTGCATGGCAGACATGTTTGAAAGTTTGTAAATGCATGCATTATTGTTTGTGATGTAGGTCCATTTATATCCTAAAACAGTGACTGCTTTGAATTAACAAGCAGGCACATAGAGATGACTTTTATGTATGAACACATACATAATGATCACATACTTATGGTAAAATGAGCACTTTCCATAAAGGGATGTCTCTTAAAGTTTCACAAATTAGTGATGGGTGTAAGGATACAATGAAAAAGTACTATAAAGAAACCAGCAACAAATGTTCATTTTCAGTGATTGTTCTTCGCGCAGCAAAAACCAATGAGCTGAATTAAACCAGACTTGATATAAAAAACTAGAATGTTCTCCTACTAAAGGCCTTGATTGATTTGGTGTAAATCTGTTCAGTAGTTATAGTAACATTAACACTACAGAAAGGTGTTTGATGGGCTTTACAGGGTTAGTTATGAAAATATCTTGACTGTTAGTTCATGGGTAGTTTGTGGATACATTTCCTCAAATCCTCTGAGCTTAATGAATTTTAAAAATAAACAAACACACTAGGAGAAAGGAGCATTTTTTCCTGTCTCCAATCAAGGCTTTACATATCCTTGGACGAGTGAAGGATCCAAGTGATATGATTACCTTTTTGATCTTCACATATTTACTAGGATTTTATTGCCTGTTGGCAGATTGTAATTTGGTGAGGCAATTTTAAATATTGATGTTTTATTGCTGCTTATTCATGTTTTTTTACTTTGCAGCTTGGTGTTATTAAGCGGTGATTTGCATTAGTGTTCTTTTTCTTGGCTGGGACATGACTGAGCATGTGCAAAGTGCCATTACGGTCTATTTTGTTTTTATTGTTTGCACATACATTTTTACTTCGCACAGCCAATTTTTACTTTACACATTTGTTTTTACTTCACATTCTTGGTTTTATTATGCGGCGAGTTTGGTTAGTGTTCTTGTCTTTGGTTGGGAAAAGACTGGGATGTAAATGATCAACTGGGCAGGGGTGCGTATGTGCAGCGAGCGCCTGACTATTGTGCATAAGGTGTTCCAAGGGCAGCCTATCTGCACCTATCAGGGCCAGCTCAACAAACAGAGCCAGCCATTCTACCCTTTTTCCTCCAGATTTTGTACTCATATTCAGGGATATCTTAAGAATTTTGGGGGCCCTCAGTCAAATGTATCTGCAGGGAACCTGTTTGGAACAGCTTTGAATTTATGATCCAATTTCAGCTCTTTCATGCTGTCTTGAGCCATATCACTGACAGTGCACAGGCACACTTGCCTAAATTCTAAATGTGTTTACACCTAATATTCAGGTATAGTGATGTGTGTTTTCAATATTGTAACACAGCCCCATCTCACTAATATTACTGCAAAAAATCTCTGTGACACCTTCCTTTTTCTCATATACAAGGTCCTGTTTTGACCTAAAAGAAACTTTACTTTGGATGTTGCATGAAACATAAACACAGCATTTCTCTGCATAATGTCTGTAATAGACTCTCGCACATCACCCATATTAAACATAAATTAAAGTAAAACTGAATTTAAAACAATCTGTTTAAGAATTATTCAAGGTCACAAGAGCACAACTCTCTGCAGAACATACCTGGCTATATCAGTAGGCCCACTGAAAGGCTGAGGCCCTGGGCCAGAGCCCACTGTGCCCATGCCTTAAAAAGTCTCTGCTTATATCGTATTCTAGCCCTTATTTAAAATGGCTTAATCGTAATAACTTTAGAGAGGGTAATAGGTTTATGGATGCTGATTCTACCTCTGAACCACTGTCTTTGAAACAGACTACAAAACCTGCTTCTTCACTGCTCTTTACTAAACATTTGCTCACTTCCCAAACATCACATGATCATATCCCTACATCTGATTTTTTTATTTTCTTTCTCTGACAAAAAGCATGGTTACAGGAAGCTTCTAAAATCATGATATCACTAGCAGCTCCCCGGACTTTCAAAATGTATTAATGTGGATAGGTCTAATGGAAGAGGAGGAAGGGTTACAGTGGTGGTCAATGATTTGTTCACAGTACACCCACTTCTCTTGGATGAATTCAGATCTGCTGAATTACTTGGCATGAAGCTGGAATTATCCTTCTCTTGTTTCAATAGAGGACTTTTACTTTACCATCTACTGGGTTTTACCCAACTTCTTTTACTCTTTTCTTAGGTTATTTATTACTTTTCATTCTCTCAACCTCCATCTTGCACTTGTTGTGTGAATTTAACATATGGGCATACTTGTACTAAGGACACACATGTGGGGCCAGATGTATCATTATATCTAATAGTGATTACCTAATTGCGTTTTTTTGTGAATCGCAATTAAGTAATCGCTGTTGGAATGCAAATTGGTGGTAACTATGATTGTTTTGCAACCGCTTTCACGGTCACAAAATAATTATACATACCTCTGCATTTCTGTATTAGGGAAGGGTGCCCTTGACACGCCCCTTCCTAATGCAGAATTGATATGTAATCGCAAATTGGATTTGTTACATGCCAAAATGCAGTTTTTGCAGTCGAAAACAGTCCTTTGGGCCGTTTAAGATCACAAAACACATCTGACCCTTGATTTCTTATTTTCAATGGGAGCAAACATTGAGCTCACTCATTGATTGTCGGTGTTCTGGACTAATCATTAGCTAATTGTATTTACTTGGCATCTAGGCTCTACAGAGATCAATTTTGTACCTAAAACAAATCAGGTGCCTGACTCACTTTCAGCAGCTTTAGAGGCAGCCTGTCTTGGTTTTGATTTTACCTGTTTTAAATAACTTTGCACTGTTCTTTTTTAAGGCAATTCGTGAGATTTATGATAATGTTGATATGCTGCACAATTTAGATTTTTTTGGTACAGAGCGTAATGATTGTTCAAACTCTACTTTGGAGCATTAACAAATCTGCTTTGAACTCCATTACCCGGTTTTATAGACTGAACCTTGCTCTCATCTACATCTGAATTACCTTGTGATCCTTGTCCCACCTGTATCATTTGACTATTGACGCATTTGTGCCGGTTTTTACCACAGTGTATATGTAGTGCTTCTTTGACTACGACCATGTCCCCATCAAGCTGGAAACAATTGTGTCACCAATCCTAATAAAAAATCCGCTGGCTCATTGGTATCTGGACATTTTCATCCAGTGTCTTTTTCGCCAGTTCCGATATGGATTATAGAAAAATACGTAAGTAATATTCTTTCTTTATTCCTTAAATTGCATGCTATCCTTGACTAGGCTCTGTCTGCCTTCAGACCCATGTACAGCACAGAAACAATGCTTGTTTTGGAACAATGCACCTGTACAGACTTTCTTCTTTGGGACATGCCGGCTGCTTTCAACACTATCTATCATGTTATTGAGGCTTCAGAAAGTGTGTGTAGGAGGCAGTGCCTTACTTGGTTATCTCCCTATCTTTAGGGCCAATCAAACTATTAAAAAATGTCTCTTATTTCTCTGATGCTTTACATGTTATCCAGGGAAAACAAAGGGTGCATCATTAATCCCTACTCTTTTAAACATTTATATCACTCCTCTAGCTCAGCTCATTTGCTCCTTTGTCCACTTTTGTTTGATATATGCTGATGATACAGTTCATTTATTGGAACATTTGAAGGATCATAAATGTACTTTTTTTTTAAACAATGTCTATTGGCCACAGCCAGTTGGGTGCACTGTAATGCTTTAAAACTGAATACTGGTATGATGGAGTGAATGCTTTTTAGTAACACTAAGAGAATGTGTTCTGATTCCTGGTGGCCTGCCAATCTTGAGTCCCCAATGCTACTCCCTAATGTTGTTAAAAACTGTTTTATCTGAATGATAAGCGTTCTCTGTCTAATCAGAACCATGAAACAGTGTCTACTAGTTTTGTCCTGCTTAGAATGTTAAAACAACCTTCCCTTACTTTAAATTAGATGACCATATACTTGTTTCTCAAGCCCTAATTCGTTTAAGAATAGATTATTGTAATCTATATTTAGGAGCCCTGCACATTTTAATTGCCTAGCAGCAATTTCTCCATAACATGGCTATTTGTCTGACCTCTGCTCTTAAAAGAAGGACTTGCCTAACCTCCTAAAGGTGTTCTCTTCCTTGTATCCCCATACAAAAATGATCTCTAGGGTCCATCATGCATTGCACACAATGGGCGCTCTTTACTTGCTGGCATTCTCCAATTTGCTCTCTCCAGTCTGCTCTGGAGTGCAGTGTGAAGTTGCCTTATTTTAACACATCTCACTGTTTAGGTCATGCATTCAGCCTCTTTGCTGCTAAACAACGGCATGCCCTTCCCTTCCATCACTTTAGTAAAATATGTTTTCTTTCCCATGTTTGAGTTAAACCCTCACCTGCCCCTCTTCTAGTTTATTCTGATCATCAAGGCAATAATTACCTGTCCTGCGATTTTTCTGACTTGGAATCCACAAAATCACCTTCACCCGTTCTAACTAGTTTGGCCTCTGATTACTTGCTCCAGAAGCCCAAGATAGCTTAATGCAATAGGAAGGTAGAGTTCTCGATGATTTGAGACTAGTTTGAACTTTACTTTTTAAATAGGCAAACCTTTGGTTGGCTCCAGCTTCCTTTATTGATCCTCAAAGTAGGATATGTACTGCCACCTTTGACTAAGTTAAGTCATACAAGTGTGCATTTCCAGGGGACTGTGTAAAGTGCAAATGTTATTTTTTTCCTTGGTGTCTTCTGTCCCTGCGCATTGAAAATAAATGTGGATTTCTCTGTGATGTTATGCTTCTATGAACTGTGGGCAGACACAGCTTACATGCCCGCAAACAGTGCTGGATATTACCTGCTGGGAGGAAAAATGCTCTGATCCAAGGAAGTCTTCCACAAGATCCAGCTTCCTTGTGAATCTGAATAACAGATGCCTCAAAGGGCTAAGACTGCCCTGTAGGCAAGTGATAGTAGAAAACAGGCTATCAAGGAGAAGAAAACACCAAATATCAACATCACCTTGGGAGTGGAGTTGCAGATTTGCCTGTCTTGATTCAGTTGTTATGTGCCTACTCCTCTGACTGGTCTACCAATGTTGCTCCATTTCCAGGTCCAGGAGAGCCAGAAGAACATGCTTATTCACATCTCTCGGGTGAAGTCTATTTCTGTTGGCCAGGAGTTGAA
Source organism: Pleurodeles waltl (assembly GCF_031143425.1). Taxonomy (NCBI): domain Eukaryota; kingdom Metazoa; phylum Chordata; class Amphibia; order Caudata; family Salamandridae; genus Pleurodeles; species Pleurodeles waltl. The sequence goes on from NC_090446.1 coordinate 995,556,128, forward strand.
ATCCCAATCTTGGAACTATGGGCCTGATTTAGATCTCGTGGAGGGGTTACTCCAGCACACCGGTGACGGATATGCCGTCCACCGGAATCTAAATCCCATTGTCTTCAGTGGGATTTAGATTTTTGCAGATGATATGTCTGCCACTGTTGTAACAGAGTAACCCCTCCACCAAGATCTAAATCAGGCCCTATGTCTTTAGCGCTTGTGTTTTTTAAGATGTTGTTTAAAGTCGTGGAAGACCTCTCACCCAAATGTCCTGTTTCCAGTGGGATCTGGTGAGGTTGATAACGTCAGTGAGTATGTGTCTCAGTGGGTGCCTTCACTACCAGAACATTTAGAAAATGTTGGCTTTGAGCCATAGATTTCTATGAATTGGCCTCTTTAGGTTATGTGCCTTTGGGCACTTCACTGAGCACTACTGTATCTAACTATCAAAACAGAGGCTACAAAACACTTACGTCCTTTGCTGGGGTTGGCCAGTATTGAACTGTGCCCTTACTGGACCCTGGTGGACTGACACGTCACCACTGATGTGGAAACTGGAACTTAGAAGAATCCATAGGTCACACCATTGGCTTCATGGGGATGGGCTCTTATTGTTTGAATGTTGAGGTTTAGTGTTCAAGCGTTTGTGAGTTCTTTTTGGACACTGGAAACTCATTAGCTTCGGCTTCAGCCTATTGAGTTCTCCAGCCTAGCACTCAGATATACCCCTCCATGGACTTGGTCAGAAATACAATAGCCTGTAGAACTAGTGCAAAACAGTATTCTCTAGGGGGGAGGTCTTCATGTTTGGTAAAGGCCCTAAAAGAATTAGCCTCGACCCAATAGCTAAAGGAGGCTCATCCACGCAAGCCAATGTTCTGAAGCATCCTCTTCCAAAGCCCACTAGGTGTGCATCAAACAGGAGGTTGTTTTTTTACAGATCTGTACATATTCAAAGTACGGGGTCAACTTTTCATCAAAACATATAAAAACACATCCTTTCTCTGCCTCTGCTAAGTTTTTTCTGAAAAGATCTGGAACAATGTGTCCGGACCCACGCTTGCATTGTTTACGCAAGCGGAACGACGCTTGCATGAACAACACAGGCCTTTTGCTCTGCCTCAATCATGCATGTGCTGAACAGCGCACATGCGTGGTTAAGGCAGAGAAAAAGGAAGCTCCATCGGGAGAGGTCGTGGTCATGTAAGTGGGGCTGGGGCAGGGTTGGGGGTAGTTTTTAGGGGTGGGGTGGGGTGAAGGGGTTGGGGTGGTTAGTTTTTTTTTTTTAAGGGGTGGGGGGTTGGTGCTATGGTTTTTAGGACGGGTCGGGGTTATTTTGTTTTTAGAGGCAGGGTGGGATAATTTAGTATTTAGGGTGGGTGGGGGCAGGTTTTTAGGGGCGGTGGGGGGGTCACGTTAATTTTGTAATGGGGGTTGGGGTAATTATGTTTTTAGGGCCGGTGGGGGCGCGTTTTTAGGGGTGGGGGTAGGGGTAATTTTGTATTTAGGGCAGGTGGGGGGGTCGGGTTTTTAGGGGCATGGTTGAGGGTTGGGATAATTTTGTATGTAGGGCGGGTGGGGGCAGGTTTTTAGGGGTGGGGGATCGGGGAAATTTTGTATTTAGGGCGGGTAGGGGGTCAGGTTTTTAGGTGCAGGGTAGGGGTTGGGGTTATTTTGTATTCAGGGCAGGTGGAGGGTCGGGCTTTTAGGGGCGGGGTGGGGGTTGTGGTAATTTTGTATTCAGGGCAGGTGGGGGTCAGGTTTTTAGTGGCGGTGGGGGGTTGGGGTAATTTTGTATTTAGGGCGGTAGTGGGTGGGTTTTTAGGGGTGGGCGTTGGGATAATTTTTTATTTAGGGTGGCTGGGGGGGGCGAGTTTTTAAAGGCGGGTGGAGGGTTGGGTTCGTTTTGTTTTCAGGGCAGGCGGGCTGGGTTTTTAGGGGTGGAGGTCGGGTTAATTTTGGTTTTAGGGGTTGGGTAATTTTATTTTTGGTGGGTTGGGGTCGGTTTTAGGACTCAGGACTGAGGAGGTATCGGGGTAGTTTTTAAAGGTGGGGGGTCAGGGTACTTCTGTTTTTAGGGGTGGGTGGGGGGGTCGGGTAATTTTGTTTTTAGGGGTTGGGTTGTTTTATTTTGGGGGGTGGAGGTCGGTTTTAGGGCTCAGGTTGGGTGGGGGTATTGGTGTAGTTTTTAAGGGTGAGGGGTCGGAGTACTTCTGTTTTTAGGGTGGGGGTGGCATGCGACAACCACGACAAATGCCTTTACTAGGCATGCCTTTACAATGAAAAATCGTTGTAAAGGCATGCATGGTAAAGGCATGCGTGGAAACAACGCGGTCGTTATTCCGATCGCGTTGTTCAGGCATGCGTAGTTGCCGCATGCGTGGTTCCATCATACAACCAGTTTTTTCGAACTCTCTCCACCTGATCGTGTCCCACTTTTTCCATTCGTTCTGTTTTGCTCTTTCATTCTTTCTTCTTGTGTTTAGCATCCTTTCTTCTCCTTCCGTCTTCTTTATTTTCACTTTTTCCCTATTCTTTTGTTTTCTTTTTCATTGTCTCTCTCTCTCATCATATAAATCGATCTCACTTTCTTTTGTTCCTTTTTCTCTTTTTCAGACTTTTGTTCTTACCCTTCCAGGTATTTTTTCAACATGTCTTCTCCTACTCCATGGCCATTTGCCAGCGTCTTTCTGGTATTCTTTTTTATGAACACGATTCCCTTTTCATGCACAACAACCTCGTCCTTCCGTCTTACCTCTGTTGCTTCAACACAATTCCACCCACCCCTCACCTATGCCGCCTTACTTCTCCTCCCCTTCCCGCCCTCTCACATCTAGTTCTTTTCCTTTGTCAATCCACAGTCTCTATTTTTCTCCTCCGTCGTCCGATTCCCTCGGCATTCACAAGGAAAGCTCAGTCCTAGCCAGCTGCCACCACCTACGTCAGAGCCTAACAAAGGTGGCGGGCCTCCTCGGTGTACAGTCGGCCGAAACAATCCGACAATCATGACCAAATATTCCATGAAATCGTTGCTCATTACTCTCGGTTGCACGCGCAGTGGGTGTCGATAATACAGGATAATGTGACATCGCTAGGACTCAGTCAATATTTGCCGCCTCTCAGGAGCATGCCAGAGACCTGGATCAGAGGCAGCTTGTCGCTTAGAGTGGTTTCCTGCCAGTTCTCAGCTCCCTGCTCTGAGAGCAAACGCGGCTGCGTCGTCATTTGATTTCTGCACTTCGTAGCCAGGTAAACAGACAGCAGGCCCAGCGAAGGTAAATAACTCATCCACCTCAGCCGCGAGGACTGTCGCCCTAGGGAACCAGGAACCAAGGGGAGGAAGCCACGGGAAAAAAACGAAAAAAAACCATGTAGCATATTTTTGTCGTACCAGCATCTCTCCATCGCTAGCAGCTTTGTTTCTCCGATTGTATAACGATTATCTTAAATTCAATAAAACATGTGTCCTGCATTGTTGACTCTCCCTTGGGCAAGGGTTTGACCTAATCTAACTAGCATGCAAAGTGCTCTTCTTGGCTAAAAATCCATGTCGGGGAGGGGTGTGAGAGGGTTAAGGGTGGTTTACACCTGTTGTGGGCCCACGTGTACATCATAATGGAGGCGTACAGGTTGGCCTAAAAGGACAACAGCTCATTGCCAAAAAAACGATTTAGGCAGGAGACTTCCTTTTAAAAAAATAGCTTTTCCCTGGCTAAAGTGTTTCTCACTTTAATACAGAAAAAAATCCCACCCCGTTATGTTTTTTAGAAGGTCCCCCTGCTTTCCAAATGTTGGCATGTATGACCGTTTCTCACACATGACAGGCAACTCTGAAAGACTGATAGGCGAGGACAAAGTCAGTCACAAGTGAGGTGTATATGACATATGATTTACAGAGTCTGTTCCTGCCCTACTCACCTTTCACAGTCATCAGTTTCTTAAACGAGTATTTGTAAAACTGATAGGTCTGAGTTTAATGTGGTAAGGCATGCAGCAGTAGCACATTTGAGAGGGACACTCAAGAGACAACCAGCAGGAGTGAACAAAGAGGGCTATAATCGTGAAGTAGTCCCTCATGTAGTTCAATGCAAGCGCTGGTTTGGTGGCAGAAGAAACACCCAAACAGCCAATAGTATTAAGTGAAAGATGAATTCTCCTCTGGGCTGAGCCAAAGCATGACTGGCAAATTGTCTAGTGAATGGCTGAAGTAGGCATGTTGAAGAAAGGTAATGGTTGAAAAGGGCATGGCCCAAAGCCCACTCTGTATCTTGTGAATGCTGAATTTTTACTAATGAATAATAATGTACTTTGAATTATGAATCTGCATAAAAGTTTACTTAACATAGAAAATAATGCACAACTTGTAAAATGTGCCTAGTTGAGTGGCTGGCAGTATTTACAAAGTGTCCTTATTAAGTGCTTATTAAAATGAATTGATGTGCTCATGTTTAGATTAATGTAGTAGTGTGTTATATTAATGATTACTTATTATGTATTTGATTTGTTAATTATAGGCCTTAAGTTAGCGAGGTCTTGGGCCTCGTTGCACAGCCTCATGTTAAACTGTACTGTTTAAAATTTGCTGTGAAAAATGTTCACTTTAAGAAGTTAATACATAAATTGTTCTTTTCCATTGAGTTGACCAAACGCTAGCAAATGTTTTTCTTTTCCCTTGAGAACCGCTTGTTAGAAATCGTGCAATAGTCACTGATACAATGTAACGTTTAGCGTGTGAGAAAGCGATGTTCCCAGGAGCTAACAATGGATGCATGACTGGAGGACAGAGATATACAAAATTGTTACCTGATGAGTTCGACAATGGGAACAGAAGAAGAGAAGCCAATCATCGACATGTGAAAGACAGTTTAATTGTTTCTTAGATTTTATGTTCTACCTTCATTGGACTAAATGTAAACGTCTGATTCTTCGACCAATGGAAATGTGGTAAGTGTTTTAGATGATTTTATCTTATCCCGACTTCACAGAGAGAGAGAGGAGCTCATTTTTTCTTAATCCTTTGCTGAGAGGCGCCATTTCGATCATTCTTACCTTCCATGCTCATTCTTATTTAATTCTCTTGCTTAGAGAATTCTACCTTTAACTTTAGTGCTTAAACTTCTGATGCTGAATGCTGATCCTTTAGACATCGCTTTTCACATGGTTCAGATAGCTTGGAGTCCCTGGTTCTGAACCATTTCCCTTTCATGACCCTATGCTGATGCTGACCGAACAGATGTCCAATTGACAAAGACAGTCGCAGCTTGCTGATCCATGCTGAGCAGAGGTATAACAAAATGCTATTGTTCTTGTTGAAATTTGTCTTTTGTTTCTTGGTACCAACCGCTATTTTTATAGAGCCATAGCTAGATATTTTTCCAAACTTATGTTGACAAAATTGTTTTGTATGAAGCCCAACATGCTATTCTAATCAGAAGGCTAGTGAGCGAAGACCCTAAATGCTATTAGGTTGCTATTAATAAATAATTGATGTTACTCAGTTGCTGAATCTAAATGTATGCTATTTCTATTGCACAGTTGTTCATGCTATTGACTTGTACCATAACTCTAGAGTGCGTAGTAATTCATGCTTTAGTTAAATTGAGATTCTTTAGAAAGTTTGGTCAACCAGTTTTGTTTTTGTATGTATAACATTTGATTTTGAGACTAAGTTACGTGATATTAGCATTGTTAATATAGGAAAATAAACATTCTAACTTTTCATAAAGCTGTGGTTATTTATTGCCAAAGGGGTCATGGTGCGTGAGAATTACTGACTCCAAAGATTATTGACATTGTTGATTGATATTTGTTGATGGTTTGTGTGAAGTTATTATAAGGGGTTGTAATACCTCTAAGCGCAGTCAAAAGATCTTTTGAACCTCTAACGCGTCCCCTTATAGAGTTAAGTTACGAAACTAAATAAGGTCAGATGCGCTTACAGAGATGGTAGCAGAGTAGGATGGTTACGGCTCCTTGATTGGTTATGGCTCCTGAGAGGTTTCGGTTCTTGAGAGGCCACCCTAGAGGTTAATGCTGGGATAGGTTGGTTAGTGAGAAGGGTCACACGGATTGGCGGACAACTGTGAAGGGAAACTGGTTGAGAAGGTCGGCGAAAAGAACTTTGGGATTGAAAGTCACTTCATGATTTGATTGAAAGCAGTGTGAAATCACAGAGATTACATTTTTCAAAGCTTTAAAGAATGCCCTAATGGGAGATACTTATATTCGGATGAGAATAGGAGAAATTACACTGCCAGAAGGTACACCCGCCTATATTGTATTCGAAGAGCAGGGTGCTGCACCAAGTTTTTGGATGAAAAAATGGTGCAGAGTGACAGAGAAAGATGGGAGTTTAGTGTTTCCTGCCATGTAACATTTAATTTGAGGAGCCTAGAGAATTTTAAGAGAGTGTTGTATGATTTGAAACCTCCTCCGAGACCAGCACAGTTCGAAGCATTAGCAATTTGGGAACTAGTGGCTAGACAGCAACAGCAATTGAAATTCAAGAGAAGAATGAAAAAAGCTGAAAAGACACTAGAAGAGGCTAGATGGGATAGTGATCAGAAATGTTGGAGAACGGAGACTTTACAGGGAATTAAGTTGTTTCCTGCAATTACACAAGAGAATGCGAACAAAGCTAGAAAGAGCACCAGAAAGAGGGATTCTTATCCTTCTAATGACACAGAGCAGAAATCCACAGAATCTAGGAAGTCTTTGACCCACGAAGAATGGTCAGATGATGATGAATTCATTTTACAGTTATTGAGGAATCGTCCCCCACCATATCCAGCACATGAGAGAAGTTTGAACACCAGTGTAGATCCTGCAGCCCCGATATCAGTTGAATCAACCAAGAGCCAGATACAGTTTAGCCATAACTCTCTAGTTACTTCAGCAGTTCAAAGGCCTATGCCACAAATGGAGATTCCCAGAATTTACGCACATGTACCTATTACAGATACTGGGATAAACTTGATAGTGCCTACAGGAAAAGTTTACCAGAAGCCAACATTGGTCCAGATAGAGTCCACCCCGAACTTCATGTTCCCAATACAGACACAGACAATCCCGAGATACACCTACCCAAGAGGATCACAGGCAGAACTGTCCACTTTGACAAATCAGAATACAGGAATAGTGCACTCACAAGACCCAAATGTCAGACCAAGTCCAGATGCAGTGTCGGTACCAGTTACCATAGTTCCAGTCATACCGTTGTTCGCCTATGGAAATAACGAGAACAGTGAGCAGACAACTCTGAACCCGAGTGTAGAAAGGGAGACATATAACACAAATGCAAGAATGACCACTCCCATGAGACCGACATATGACGGAACAGGTCCGTTAATTGATTTAAGTCCTTTCAGGACTCCTTCAAATAATGAGGTGATATCATACATAGGTCCAAATCCAAGCATGTTGACACCAGAAACCCCAAATCTAACATTACAGCAAGTGCCAGGTGTGAGTCACAATAATGTCACATTACAAGGTTTGACAACTCAGCAGTTAACTGAATGGTAGGGAGGTTGACTAGTACCCAAGGAGATCCTAGGGGAGGGAGTGCCCTAAATTTGACCAGGCTTAGACTAGAGGCAGAATATCTAATTGAGAAACAATGCGGTTAGACAGGATTGGCACGTTCAAGGAAGACGAGTTGTGTTACTTGCGCAAGCTGATTACTAACAAAGCTGGAATAGTCCATCAGAAATTAGCATACCTAGCAGAGAAATATGGCATTGAAATTGAGAAAACAAAGCACTTGAAGAGAAGTTACAGATTAGATTTAGATTCAAAAGATTTTGAAAACATGAGAATAACAGGAATGAAAATTCAACCTAGGGAATTAATTCAGAGCATTCAAACATGGGGAGTATTAGACAAATGGGAAGGCAGATGAGTGAAGAAAAGAGTTAAAAAGAAAAGGGATTCTACAAATCTTACTGCAAATGTGCAGCAGTTTGATGACCCAGTGAAAATTCTACCAATGAGAGATATTCCAGGAGGGAATTTTGCCCATGTCCCTTGGAGCAGAAGTGACGTTCTGTCATTTACAAATGATTATCCCAGGTTGAGAGAGAAGCCAGTAGAATGGTACCAGAGGACAGACCGGTTTGTGAAAGTTGCAAAATGCCTGTGGTAGGATTTGAACACCCTTTTGGAGATAGTAGTTCCAGCAGATTAGTGGGTTTAATGTAAGAGGAGCATAGATCAGCCGACGAGATCCTCAGAGAGATCCAGCAACAGGTGCACCGTCCCCTGTCATAATGAAATATTACTATAAGGTGATTATATTTTTGAAAATGAGAATTTCACCCAAGAATATTGACTGGCAGAGAATAGACAGGACATCTCAGGAAGCAAAAGTGTCAATAATGCATACTATGAGAGATTGTTGCAGGCGTGGAAGCATTACAGTGGTACTGAAACGATTGAGCCAAAAGACATGATTCATTTTATGTTCAGGTTTGTTGAAGAATTGAGACCTGAATAAGTCAGATGATTAAGAGTCATTTGATTTGCTGGCAACCAAAGCCGATTGATGAGATATTGTAGTTTGCAAAGTACTGTAGTGACAAGATTGAGTTGAAGCAGAGAAAGTTGAAGAAAAGGCAATGGTGATGCAGATTAAAGCGACACAAACAGGAATGCAAGGAAGTTTTCCACAACAGCAGCAGCAGGGAAACGTGGTGTTTCAGAATCAAACCTGGGGTACAGGTCGTGGTAGAACTGGAAATGTGAACCGTAGTCCTGATTTGAACACTGTGGTGCTTCAGAATGATAGAATGATGTGCAAGGAAAGAAGAGATAGTTGCCATGTCACGCTTGTGGAGGGCTCAGACACTGAAGCAGGTTTGTCCGATGTTGGTACAAAAAGGTGTTGTTCAGCAAACAAGTGATATCAATTCTTTTCAGAACTTGACAGGACTGAAAATGAGAGGTCATAATCCAAATTTTCAAAACAACGTGAACCAGATGCAAGGTTTTCAGCCCATGCAATAGATGCAAATGTCACATTTGCAGATGACTCAGTTGCAACCAATGCAACCGCAAGTTCAAATGGTACCTAGACAGCAAATTCAAATACCTCAAGCCCCAATGGAGCGGCAGCATGTGATGCTTCCTCAGCAGGTCACAGGTCAAAGGTTTAGTCAGAGTGATAACACAGTGCACCAATTCCCGTTATACAGTGAGAATGGAATAAACAATGACTGGGTGGGTAAGAGTTTGGATGAAGAGGAATGTGTGTTGGCAGCTTCCTTAGAGGTAGATCAGAAAGGTCCATTTGTAAAGGGAAAAGTAATGGGTCACAAAGTTTCATTCTTGGTTGACAAAGGAGGTACACGCTCTACAGTAAGAACTGCAGAAGCTCCAAACTTGCCCCTTTCAGGAAAAATGGTCCAGATTGTAGGAGTCACAAATCAGTATTTGACCAACCCAATTACAGAACGAGTTCAGGATAAAATTGGTAACTTTAAAGGATTACACAAATTCGTAGTTTGTGACTCGAGTCCGGTATCCTTACTAGAAAGGGACTTTTTGTGCAAAGTGAGATGTTCAATTACTTGATCAAATGATGGAATTGAAATTCAGACAAACAGTGATGATGAGGATGTCCCGACTCCAGAGACAGACTGTGACACAGTAAATGAGGAGTACCCTTTGATTAGCTTCTTTCCAGTTTTCACAGTGAGAGATCTTTCTTCTGACTTCCAGGGAACAGTTAAAAAGAAAGTGTGAGATTTAACGGGAAAAGACATTGGTCTAATAAAAGGAGTTGAGACAGTCAAGGTCCCAGTCAAGCCAAACGCAATTTTTCCCAGATTCCTCAGTACAATATGGTGCAGGATACAATTGAAGGGATTGCACCCATAACTGCAGAATTTGTAAACCCAGGAATTTTGAAAGACGTGTTGAGCAGTCCATGCAATTCGCCGATAATGGGATTGTGAAAGCCCTGTGGGAAATGTTGAATTGTTCAGGATTTGAGAAAAATGAATGACATTGTGAATAAATGTTGTCCAGTAGTGCCAAATCCAGCAGTGATTTTGTTTCAGATCCCATGCGATGTTGAATGGTTCACAGCAGTCGACCTGTCACAAGCATTCTTTTCTGTGCCTGTTCATGAAGATAGTCAATTTATTTTTTGTTTCAAATTTTGGACCGTGTCTACTGTTGGTGTAGAATTCCTCAAGGGTTTTCAGAGTCACCTTCTATTTTCAACCAGATCTTGAAAAAGAACTTGGAGTCTTTGGAAATGCCTTTCCAATCGACATTGGTGCAGTACATTGTTAGTGACTTGTTAGTCACATCAAAGACGACAGAGGCATGCAAGTATGATACTATTGTCGTGTACGTTCTCATTATCCTAATCAGACTACTGGATTCGGGTGGAAGAATCACCTGTACTGCGGGGACTTAGTCGGATCCCGCACCATGTGACACCTGTCGGCCTAATCCGGTCTTGTTCTGGCTAACTAGCAGTGCCTCATCTCCACCCAAGAGCAGGGATGATTGGGGCAACTGGGCGCATGATGTACATGACTCAGGGGAATCGTGGTCACTCAGATCTCATCCGTTTCTCTCAGTCACATTAGTCTCACGTATGCAAGGACAATCAGAGGCAGAGTAAAATTCAATAAGGTTTTATTGAAGTAACTGCATCTTAGATAATAAAGCATGTGTTGCAAAAACTAGGACAATGAATCACAAAAAGATTAAAATTGTGACAAGGAGGGTAAAACACCGGAATAACACTACCGTACTGTCATTTAGGTTTGTAGGGATAGTTCCTACCTAAGCTGTATCAGAGCACAGTATGTTAAGCTCTAATTCTGACTTTCAGGTTCCCCCTGGGAAGACATCATCCCTCATACCTGCGCAAGAGACCTGTAGTCTACATAAGCAGCTGTAGTGAAGCAATCAACAAACAGCATACATTCATGGTCATCTGGCTGGAAACTCCCTCTAATGTACATGGGTCTAAGTAGTGTTTTTATAATAAAACATCTGATGTTCTAAGAAAGGATCCCCATGTAAGAGTGTGTATGTTTCTGTGAACATTGGAGACAAAGCATACCACTTTTGCAGGCAACCTATCGTACTGCAGCCTTGAGAAAAGCACAGAGTGAAATAAATGTCTTGTTTAAGAACGCAGTGCTGACCTAGGCGAAGAACAGCTAGATAGAGAAAATAAAACAAGAACGCAAATGAGGCTAATATTAAATGTTAAAATAATATAACAAGGCTAAATAAAATATATCTAGGTTAAAGTGCACAGCGGCAGGCCTAGTCTGCTAAAATAACATGTAGAAAACTATAACTAAAAATGGCTGCACAACACTATCGCCTTACTGAATCATTTAGCGAAGAATAGACATAAAGGTCCTCATTACAATCCTGGCGGTAAATCCCGCTGACCGCCGTGCCGACGGGCGCCAACATACCGTGTCTGCGGCGGAAATCCGCCAACATGTATTATGACCCACACTGAGAATTCCGCCACTATACAGACACCCACACAAGTCCGCTACACCAAAGGTCAGTGATAAGCTGGCGATAGCAAAACCCACACCGTCACGCCAACAGGAATACGCACACAGTATCACCACCCACGAAGCAACGCGGCGATCTTTCAACCGCAGTAAACCATTGGAGGTGCACAGCGCCGCGCTCAAAATACACGTACACTTACAAAACACAACCACATTGGACAGTTCAAAATACACACACCTGACACACATACACACACCACACCACACCCACACACCCAATCCAATGTAAAACACACACCCACAATACCCACAACCCCTTACACAATGTTTGAAGAAGCAGAGAGAGAGAAAAGCAAAGACCACACCAGCATCCAGAGGCACACAACACCATCACTCATACACCATCCACGCACAACACACCACACACCCCAACACATCACCCCATACATCACATCAACCATCATCTCACACATCACTCACACCACATGATGGAACCTCAAAGACACCCCAGGTTTTCTGAGGAAGAGCTCAGGGTCATGGTGGAGGAAATCATCTGGGTAGAGCCACAGCTATTCAGATCACAGTTGCAGCAGACGTCCATTGCTAGGAAGATGGAGCTATGGCGGAGAATTGTCGACACGGTCAACGCAGTGGGACAGCATCCAAGAACAAGGTATGACATCAGGAAGAGTGGAAACGACGTGCGGGGGAAGGTACGTTCCGTGGTATCCAGACACCAGGTAGCCGTACAGAGGACTGGCGGTGGACCCCCACCTCCTCCCCCACAACTAACAACATGGGAGGAGCAAGTCTTGGCAGTCATGCATCCTGAGGGCCTCGCAGGAGTGGCAGGAGGACTGGACTCTGGTAAGTCAGATCTTTACTATTATAACACCCCCACTCTACCTACATGCCATCACATACTCCCATCCTCACCCTCACTCCCATGACTTCACCATCTCCCACACACCCCACCATCACGCCCCACCACTCCCACAACCAAGCCCTGCATGCAACAACAATGCATGGACACCCATCACAGACATGCATGGACACCCATCACCAAAGCATGTCCAATAGAGAGACTCAGTCAGGACACACAATCACCACTCACACAAGGGCCAAGGCAACAGTGCAATCACAGTAATAGGGGGAAACACATCCATTGCAAAAGATGGCACACACAAATAAAATAACAATGCATTTACACCCCAACAGGACACCTACCCAACGTCACCGGAGAGGAGGTGCCAGCCATATCCGGTCCCCCCACAGAAGAGGCCCACAGTGACAACAGCATCTCTGCATGCCTGGATCAAGATGACCATCCCGGCCCATCAGGGACCTCTGGACAGTTGGTTGCCCTGCCACAGTGCCAAGCCACCACAGAACCTCCCCCCTCAGGGAACACCACCACAGCACCCACCCAGTGGGCCCATGCCACCCTCCCCAGGACACGTCAATCAGCAGTGTGTCCACCACTGCAGGGACCCCAGGCAAACCTACTAACCCAGGACGATCAGGGACCTGGGGTCAGTGGCAGTGGGCTCACAGTTCAGGGGACCGAGGCACAGGACAACAGGGAAGCTGGGAGGACTGCTGTGCGACAGGGGGAGGACAGGCCCAGGGAACCGACCCTCCACGAGGCACTATCAAACATCATGGGAGCATGCCACCTTTCCCAGGAGACCATGGGCACGGTACTGGCCAAGTTTCAGGAGAGCCAGCGGCTGCAGGAATGACAATACATGGGGATCAGGGAGGACTTCACCAACATATACACCATCCTGGTCACCATTGCAGGGGTGCTGGCTGACATAGGCAAGACCATGAGGGAGGCAGTGGCACAACAAAGGGCCCCGGACACTAGCCACACCAAAGAACAGCCTTCCACCTCCGCCAGTGCTAGTGGACAGGAGGCCCTGCCATAGGAAAAACAGCCCACAAGCACCCCACCCCCTGGAGAAGGAGAACCACCCCGCAAACGGTCCCTGCGATCCAGGCAGAAGACAGAGAACATTGCCAAGACCCCTGCCAGGAAATAAAACTCTCCTGGTTGTCACCCTTCTGTCCCACTATGTCACTCTGTCCCACCTTGAACTGCCATTACTCCTCTTCCTATGCCCCATTGGACAATGCACCTGTGATACCAAGAGACTGGACTCTACTTTGGACCTTCCTCCACCATCACCCCAGCCACTTGCATATCCCCCTATACTTATGAGCACATAAATAAACACCCTTGAATCACAAGCCAATCTGGATTCAGTCTGTTCTTTCACAAATGTATTCTTACAACATCACCAACAAATATCAATGTAAATATTCATTTGCTCATACCAATGTATGACAGTTGTTGGGCAGCAGTACATATAGCAGAAGGCAGAATGAGATACCCAGATCTGTAAAAAGAAAAGCCAAAGTGAACTGTCAGTGTCCATAGACAGAGGTGAAGAGGCAGACTTATACAATGTCCTACAGTACTCAGAAATGTGAGGAGCAGTGACAGTCTCTTACCAGTGTGTCACTGGAAGTACTGCATGATGATGTTGGTTCAGTTGTCAATATCTTCTTCCTCTGCCTCCTCTTCCTCACTGTCCACAGGCTCCACCGCTGCCACAAGACCTTCATCAGGCCCATCCTCCTGCAGAAAAGGCACCTGGCGTCGCAATGCCAGGTTGTGCAACATGCAGCATGCAACGATTATCTGGCACACCTTCTTCGGTGAGTAGTATAGGGAGCCACCTGTTAGATGGAGGCAACAGAATCTGGCCTTCAGGAAGCCGAATGTTCTCTCAATAATACGCCTACTTTGCCCATGTGCCTCATTGTAGCGGTCCTCTGCCCTTGTCCTGGCATTCCTCACTGGGGTCAGTAGCCATGAGAGTTTGGGGTAAACAGAGTCACCTGCAAATGTTGAGGGATACCTGTTAGACACACACTAACCCTTAGGGAATACCCCATACCCAGACACCTACTCATACTGTGTGGGGACCTTGGACTCACCTATTAGCCACACACAGTGCATCTGGAGTTGGCTCATCACATAAGGGATACTGCTATTCCTCAAAATGTAGGCGTCATGCACAGAGCCAGGATACTTGGCATTCACATGAGAGATGTACTGGTCCGCCAAACACACCATCTGCACTTTCATCGAATGTTAGCTTTTTCGAGTTCTGTACACTTGTTCATGTCTGCGGGGGGGGGGGGGGCGGGCAAATGCCACAAGTGTACCATCAATGGCACCAATGATATTGGGGAAATGTCCCAGGGCATGAAAGTCAGCTTTCACTGTGGGCAAATCCTCCACCTGTGGAAACATGATGTAGCTGCGCATGTGTTTCAGCAGGGCAGACAACACTCTGGTCAACACATTAGAGAACATTGGCTGAGACATCCCTGATGCCATGGCCACTGTAGTTTGAAAGCAGCCACTTGCCAGGAAATGGAGCACTGACAGGACCTGCACTAGAGGGGGTATTCCTGTGGGATGGCGGATAGCTGACATCAGGTCTGTCTCCAGTTGGGCACACAGGTCTTGGATTGTGGCACGATCAAGTCTGTAGGTGATAATGATGTGTCTGTCTTCCATTGCCGACAGGTCCACCAGGGGTCTGTACACTGGAGGATGACACATCTCATCATCTGCCCCAGCGGATGTGCCCTATGGAGGAAAATGGTGAGCAGAGGGTCATGTACCACATACGTTGCACAAGTGTGTTTGCAGTAATGTGAGTAAATCCGTGTGTGGCATAGTTTGTCCGTATATCTGCCAAATTGTGCTGTGACGCAGTTAGTTGCCATGCCATGTGCCCCCCTGAAATGGCGGCTGCCTGACCTGTGAAGAGGGACAAGGGGAAATGAGGTAACTGCGCTGGCATTGTGCAGCGTCGCGGTAAGCAGTCGAAGTCCGCCACGCAATTCCGCAATGGTTATCATTGGGCCCTATGGGTTCCAGGAGCCAATGCGATGTACGCCAGCGGTGATGGTACGCACCGCTGCGGAAGTGACAGGCATTTTCTACCCGTTCACTCACTTGATACCTGACCTTCAACAATAGAGGACCTGCACTGCAAGTGCTGATGTGACCTGAGTCTGGAAGCGACAATGGCTCGAGTGTCTGGGGAAAGGGCCCCTGCCTTCACCGCGGAGGAGTTGGACAAACTTGTGGATGGGTCCTCCCCCAGTACACGCTACTCTATAGTTCTCCAGACAAACAGGTGAGTACACAGTGAGCATGCTGCATGGGCAATGCCTGTTTTGAGTTGTGTGGACGGTAGATACATGGGTGGGGGGTCTGAGGCCTGCATGTGAGGATGGTGAGTGTATGTGCGTCAGGCCATGGGTGGGAATTGGTGGGCAATGAATATAAAGTTCTGGACGTGTGATTAATTTTCTTTCCTCCTGTACCTTTCCTCTAGGTCAGCACCCACCAGAAGAAGGGTATTTGGCGTGACATCGCCAAGAAAGTGCGGACCCTGGGGGTCTATCATAGACTGAGCACCCACTGCCTCAAGAGATGGGAGGACATGCGCCGCTGGAGCAAGAAGACGGCGGAGGCCCAGCTGAGCCTGGCCTCCCAACATGGAAGGGGTGCCCATCGCACCATGACCCCCCTGATGTTTTGGATCCTGGCGATGGCATATCCGGAGTTGGATGGGCGCTTGAGGCCATCACAGCAGCCACAAGGGGCAGGCTCCAGTGGGTTCCAGGTGTGCAGCAAATTGTGTTAGGCATAGTACCCCATGGCCTTGTGAACTTCCTACTAACTGCTAGTGCATGGCCTAGTGCATAGGGCTGCTCCCTGTGTGTTGTGTTCGCCAACGGTAGCGGTGTTGCTGGCATTGACCATGTGTGTTTTCGGTCTTTCCTCCCCTTCTTGTTTTGTCACCCTGTCCTTGTGTGCATTAGCATCATCTGGCAGAGGAGCAGAGCACCGGCGACGGGGGGAGCTGCATCCCACATGGCCCTGGAGGGTGAATCTACATAGGTTGGAGGCACCAGTGGGACGGAGGGGGAGGGGAGCTCCACGACGGGGACAGGAGGGGATACCAGCAACAGCGACTCCTCCTCTGATGGAAGCTCTCTGGTGGTGGCGGACACCTCTGTGCCCACTCCAACAACAAGTACAGCCGCCACCCCCCCACCAGCACCGCCCTCCCAGCAGCCCCTCAGCATGTTTTCCATGCCCCCTCACCCAGGAGGGTGGGCATCTCTTTCGCCCCAGGAAACTCAGGCCCTGCCCCAGTCAGCCCTGCTGCCCTCAGTAAGGAGGCTATTAACCTCACTGTTGGGCAGTCAACCATTCTGAATGCCATCCAGTGTGTCGAGGGGCATTTGCAGCAAATAAATGCATACCTGGAGGGCATTCATTCTGGCGTGGCAGCCCAACAGAGAGCATTTCAGGCTCTGGCCTCAGCACTGATGGCAGCCATTGTCCCTGTGTCCAGCCTCCCCCCTCCAACTTCCACTACCCAGACCCAAACCCCTCTACCTCAGCCTATCCCAAGCACACCATCAGACCAGCATGCACACAAATCAACACACAAAAGTGGCTCAAGCAAACATATGCGCCACACATCCCACAGGCACTCACACAAGCACCATACTCATGCACACATACCAACATACACTTCCTCCACTGTGTCCCCCACAGTCAGCACTGCCGCTCTGACCACCACCTGCACCGCCACCTGCACCGCCGCTGCCACAACGTCAGTCTGCAGCATCCTCCCCAAGGATCAGCCATCCGAAGCTGCCGGAGACAGCATGGTGTCTCCATCCACCACAACAGTCACTTGCACCAAGGTCAGCACTGGCAGCATCTCCGCCGCAGACACTGCCACCTGCACCACCATCAGCACCACCACATGCACAGCCAATGCCACTCTGTCGGACGTCAGCCCCATCCCCAGTGTGCATCCGTCAGGGTCTGCAGGTGACGTCCTGGACCCTGGACATGCCACTTGAGACTCCACCTCCAGCACTGACACGAACCAGCAATTTGCAGCCTAAGTCACCGCAGGATGGAGAGTGGCCCTGCCTCCAATCGAGTATCATGCTACCTGCTCCAGGTACATCGCGTGGCTGAGACACCCAGGTGAGACGAAGTCAACTGCCACACCCCAGGTTCAGCATCACTGGGCATAAAGCCCCCTGCAGAACCATGGAGACAGGCGTCCACTCACCCAGTCCTTGGCAGGATGAAGCACTCTGGGCACAAAGGCCCTTCCAGAACCAGTGGAGGAAGGCATCCACTCACCCAGTCCTTGGCAGGATGAAGCACTCTGGGCACAAAGGCCCTTCCAGAACCAGTGGAGAAAGGCATCCACTCACCCAGTCCTTGGCAGAATGAAGCACTCTGGGCACAAAGCCCCCTTCAGAACCAGTGGAGAAAGGCATCCATTTGGGAGACTGTGGCTTTGCACTCCCCAGGACCAAGCAGTGGGCAGTGTACCCACTTGAGAGACTGTGGCTTTGCACTTCCCAGGACCAAGCAGTGGACAGTGCACCCACTTGAGAGACTGTGGCTTTGCACTCCCCAGGGCCAAGCAGTGGGCAGTGCACCCATTTGAGAGACTTGAGAGACTGTGGCTTTGCACTCCTCAGGGCCAAGCAGTGGGCATGGAGCCCCCTCGAGGAGCAGTGGCGTCGTACCATCATCCGGCTGAGGTGCCCCCCCTTTCCTTCCCCCTGAGGTGCCTGTTTTTTTTCCGACCTGATGCCCCTGCAGTGTTCTCTCAGTTTTGAGGCAAGTGTCATGTGTGGGCTTCGCCCATGCTTTTTGGGACCACTCGTCCACTGACGTATCATGGGACAGTGTACGGACTTGTGTACTTGATGTAAATATTTATGTATACTGATTATTTGCTGTTCTCTTGGTCTACCTAATTGTTAGAATGTTACAGTAGTTAAGCTCATTTCGTTTGGTCCCTGCGTTCTTCCATGGGGTGACGGGGTGTATCTGTGATGTTATTGGATATGTGTGTGTGTATGTTGGCATGGGTGTGGGGTGGGGGTGTTGTGTGTCGCGTGTGTGTGTCACTCTCTTTTCCCTCCTCCCCTTCCCTGTGTGCTAGGTGCAGTACTCACCGTCCTCATCACCGCCGCCGCCTTCTTTCCACTTCGTGGTGGATCTATAGATACAGCAACATGGGTAGAATCTGCAATTCGGGCTCCATGGCGTCCTGGTTCCTTGTTGAGTGTCGAAAGATGAGTGGTTTCCCTTCTGTGTCCTGTTTCCCTCCTGCTTTTGATGGCGTTGGTACTGCCCCAGAAAATCTGGCGGATTGGTGCCTTGTAATAGTGTGGGTGGTACATTGTCTTCCACCTGTCTGTTGGCGGTTACTGCCGTGGTGTTTGTTGCTACCGCTGTGGCGGTCGGACTGTTAAAGTGGCTGTCTGTGTTGGCAGTTTCTACCATGGTCGTGATCCCATTTTTTTTTACCACCGGCCTGTTGGTGGTATTACTGCTGCTTTAACACTGACCGCCAGGGTTGTAATAAGGGCCAAAGTGTCCCTAGTGAAATTACAGTTCTGTCAGAAAGAAGTGAAATAGTTGACTCAACTAATTGAGAAGGGAACTAGGAAAATATCCTGAGAAAGGGTCACAGCCATATTGCAGATGAATCCCCCAGCCAAACAGAGAGATGTCAGGATGTTCTTGAGGATGGTAAGCTATTTTCACCAGTGGATTCCCAACTTTTCAGTAATTTCAAAGCCATTGCAGAAGCTGACTGACAAAGAAGTTACTGAGCCCTTGGTGTTAGATCAAGCCTGTATGAGAGCATTTTCGGAACTGAGAGAAAGTCTGTGCAAAGCCCTGGCTTTGGGAATTCCTGAGTATACAAAACCCTTCATGTTGTTTTGCCATGAGTGTGATACATCTTCATTGTCTGTCTTGACTCAAGTCCATGGTGGTGTAAACCACCCAGTAGCATATTTTTCTGCTACTTTGGACCCAGTTGCAGTTACTTTACCTGGCTGTCTGTGTTTTGTCGCCCCGGTTGGATTGAGCCTCACTCAGAGTGAGAGCATTGTGAGAGAACATCCTTTAACAGTCATGGTCCCTCACTCCATTGAAGTTTTACTTACACAAACCAAAACGCAGTACCTTACAGGTGCTAGGTTGGGTCATTATGAGACGATCATCCTAGGGTCCCCTACTGTGTCATTAAAAAGGTGTACAGTACTTAACCCAGCAACCTTACTCCCAAAAGAGAATGTTGAAATTGACTAATTGGAAGAAGTTGAACATGATTGTGTCGAAATAACTGACGTGTGCACAAAACTGAGACCTGATATTAGAGATACCCAATTGGAGGAAAATTACCAGTTTTTTTTGTTGATGGTTCCTATTTAAGAGACAACATGGGAACACTGAGTGCATGATATGCTGTGTGCACAATTTCTGGTATACATGAAGCGTCTTGGCTTCAAGGAGTATATTTTGCACAAGTTGCAGAACTGGTAGCCCTTACTAGAGCATGCTATATTTCTGCACAGCTTAAAGTTACCATCTATACGGACAGCCAGTATGGATTTGGAATAGTCCATGATTTTGTCCAGCTATGGTCACAGAGGGGTTTCCTGACCTCTTCTGGTTCACCAGTCAGAAATGGTGAAAGTATTAATGAATTGTTACAAGATATTAAAAATGCCTGAGAAGATTGCCGAGGTGAAATGCAGTGCACACCTAAAATCACAAGATTTTGTGTCAATGGGATATGGACATGCGGATCAAGTCACAAAGTTTTGCGCATTGAACTGTCTTTCATTCAAAGATAAATGGGAACTGTTATCTGATGAAGATGAGATGTGCCCTAGTTATGCATTGCATGTTATAGATACTTTGGAAGAATTGAAAGCGTTGCAGGATAATGTGAAGACGATGTGTGGGTTTCCAAAGAAGAAAGGGTAATCTTGCCTAGTAGTTTGTTGACTCAAATGGCTAGATATTATCATGGACAAGCACACATTGGGAGGGAATCTATGATTTGAATGTTCAAACAATACTGGTTCAATCCAAAGTTTAGACAGGTTGCCGAAGCAGTTTGCCATTGTTGCATCATTTGCCAGCAAATGAATGGGGGTAAAGGGACAGTAGTCAATTTGAGCCACATTGGAAGAGCAGGAGGTCCATTCATCAGAATTCAGATGGATTTCATTGAATTGCCTGTATGTGGAGAATTGAGATGTGTGTTGGTGATTGTCTGTATCTATTGCCATTGGATTGAAGCTTACCCTACATGAAGAAACAGCAGTCTTTCAGTAGCAAAATTACTGCTTAGGGAACTGATACCACATTTTGGGTTTCCGGTCTCTTTAGAATCAGATAGAGGAAGTCACTTCAACAATGAAGTAATTGAATTACTATGTTCAGCTTTAAACATTGAGCAGAAGTTGCATTGTAGTTACTGCCCTGAAGCCTCAGGACTTGTGGAACATATGAATAGTACTTTTGAAATCAAGTATGGCGAAAATGTGTGCTTCCACGAATCTGAAATAGCCAGACACACTGCCGTTAGCAAACAACAGATCCTGAGGGGGAAGGAGTTGAGGCAGATCAAAGTCAAAACGATCGGACTCCTCCTGAACCAGTCGCAGGTACGTCAAGAGAAAATCCTGCTGAACGAGAAGAAGTTACAAGTCTGACACTGAAAAGAGCATTAACGAAAGGTCAACTGAAGGGAAATAAGGGGCCGAAGTCACAAGCAAAGAGAAAAGATGCAACTTCAGTGACGACAATTGAGGAAGAAGTAGACACAACAAGGAAAGAAGATTTGAGTGATGGCAAATTAAATGGAGATCGAAGATTGAAAAGAAGGAGAATTTCAAGTCAAAGGTACGCTGGTCCTGAATGGGCATATGCAAGAACAAGTGAATGGCAGAGTGAATTTTTTTCTTTTTGTTTTGATCGAGACATTCCAGGTCAATATTTTGGCACTTGAAGGAAATCAGTGAGCTGAACTGTTGAAAATTGTAAACTGAGAAAGGTGCTAAAAAAGAGACTATTGAAAGCAACCAGAAAATACTTTTTGATAACCTGGTTTTGACAAGCTGTTAAACCGATTTTGACAAATTACCTATTTTGACAAAAAGGATCATGGAAGAAAGTCTGAAAGCTGTAAATAATTGCTAAAGAAGACTGTATAGTTACAATGTTTTTTTCTACTTTCTGATTCTTTACAGATCATGAGTAGATATATGGGTTTTGGTTTGGCAATTGTATGCAAGATATTGTGTCTAGTGTTGATTGTGAGTATGACTGTTCTTGACAAGAGTAAGACCAACCACACCTCAGCTTTAGGGACAGCTATTACACTCACAGAAGTATAGAAGTTTAAGTTAGATGAGATATATTTGCACATAGATAATACACAAGGAGAACTTTCTTCTAATGTTTTCTATTGCTTGAGTGAGTATGTTGAAACGATGGATGCAAGAGATTGTTATGTTTGCATGCAGATTCCTTCATCAGTTGAGGAAGGAGTTACATATCACAGTGTTTGCCCCTTACTTATGGAATATGTTGTAGTCTGTTACTAACAAGATTCTATAACCAGGAGTACATCCAGTATTTCTATTCCAATTACAATGTTGTGTTTTCGTTTGTCCCTATAATTGAGTACCTGAGTAGAGTAGCTAAGGAGAACACTATAGAATTAGTGAGCGGATTCTTTGAGCCTACGTTGACATTTGACACAGCCTACATGCATAGAAACAATCTGACATGCTTGCTTACACCAATAAAAAGGAGCTTCTTAGATCAGGCAGATGACAGGAGGAAAGCATTAAAGGAGAAATTAGAAAAGAGCTTACAAAAAAGGACATTTAGAAATGATTATGCATTTAGTGACATAAAGAGACAAGGAAGGTTAGCTTTAGATGTGCAATACGTAGGAAAGCTTTGTGTATATAGGCCTAGATCTAGAACTGATACATTGTTTGTGGGAACAAGTGAATGCAGACATGTGTTTTTGTTTCAGAGTAAATGGACGTTCATGTTGAATGGACAGGATCCGGCAATTCCAGGAGTTTATTATATCTGTGGACCAAATGCGTATTACCATCTTCCAAGAGGTTGGTATGGCACATGTTACTTGGAGATAATTTTCCCAAAGGTATTCCTAATAGAGAACTTGGATAAGATATCTAAATTGACTGAATTACATCATGATAGACAAAAGTGAGAATCATATTCTGGCGTAGTTAGAGAAATATTTGGAGCGATAATTTTGAATTCATTGAAAATTTGAAAATTGTCTGCTATCGTGGATAACATGCTGACAAATTTTTCAGGAGCCATGACCAGATTGTACACAGAAATGGCTGCGGTAAGATCTATGACTCTTCAGAACCACCTTGCATTAGACATTCTTATAGCAAAGGATGGCGGAGTTTTCAAAAGTTTAACTCTAAACATTGTTCCTCATATATACCTAACAATAGTAAACCAATTAGAAGCTTGATTAACAATCTGAATAATGATAGTGCTGATTTGAAAGAGCTGAAAGAACCAGGAGTTTGGGAAAAGGTTGGCAAAGGACTTACCTCTGTGGGAAATTGGCTTGGCAATCTAGGGAAAGAGCTAATATTGAAACTATTACAAATTATATTGTTTATTGTGATTTGCATAATTGGAGCATGGGGAACGTTTGTAGAATGTATCATGTGATTAGATCAAAGAAATTGAAACATGATCAGAGGAGGGAAAAAAATTAAATGGAAAAATGATTCAGGGAAAATTCGAAAAGAGAAAGAAGTAGTAGGGATGACAAATTTTAGGGGAGCAAAAATTTGAGTGTGAAGATGTAAGTGTGATGACATATTTAGTCATCAGAGGAGGGAATGTGAATGCTGAATTTTTACTAATGAATATTCATGTACTTTGAATTATGAATCTGCATAAAATGTGACTTCATATAGAAAATAATGTGCAACTTAGAAAATGTGCCTACTTCAGTGGCCGTCGGTAAACACAAAGTGTCCTTATTAATTGCTTATTAAAATGAATTGATGTGCTCATGTTTAGATTAATGTAGTAGTATGTTATAGTAATGACTACTTATTATGTATTTGTTTTATTAATCATGCATCTTAAGTTAGCAAGGTCTTGGGCATAGTTGCACAGCATTCATGTTAAACTGTACTGTTTAAAATTTGCTGTGAGAAATTTTTACTTGAAAGTTAATACATGAATTGTTCTTTTCCACTGAGTTGACCAAATACTAGCAAATGTTTTTCTTTTCACATGAGAAACGCTTGTAAGAAAATTGTGTAATATTTACTGATGCAATGTAAAGTTTAGTGTGTGAGAAAGTGATGTTCCCAGGAGCTAACAATAGATGCAATGACTGTAGGACAGAGAGATACAAAATTGTTACCTGATGAGTCCACGATGGGAACAGAAGGAGAGGAGCCAATCATCGACATGTGAAAGACAGTTTAGTTTTATCTTAGATTTGAAGTTCTACCTTCGTTGGACTAAATGTAAAGTCCGATTCTTTGACCAATGGAAACATGGTAAGTGTTTTAGATGATTTTAACTTAGCCCAACTGCACAGAGAGAGAGGAGCTCATTTTGTCTTAATCCTTTGCTGATAGACACCATTTCGATCATTCTCACCTTCCATGCTCATTCTTATTTGATTCTCATACTTAGAGAATTCTACCTTTAACTTTATTGCCCAAACTTCTGATGCTGAATGCTGATTCTTTAGACATCTTTTCACATGGTTCAGATAGCTTAGAGTCCCTGGTTCTGAACCATTTCCCTTCCATGGACCGATGCTGATGCTGACCGAACTGATGTCCAATTGACGGAGACAGTCGCAGCTTGCTGTGCCATACTGAAGAGAGGTACAACAAAATGCTATTGTTCTTGTTGTAATTTGTCTTTTGTTTCTAGGTACAAACTGCTATTTTTATAGAGCCATAGCTAGATGTTTTTCCAAATTTATGTTGACAAAATAGTTTTGCATGAAGCCCAACATGCTATTCTAATCAGAAGGCTAGCGAGGGAAGACCCTAAATGCTATTAGGTTGCTAATAATAAATAATTGATGTTACTCAGTTGCTGAATCTCAATGTTTGCTATTTCTATTGCACAATTGTTCTTGCTATTGATTTGTACCGTAACTCTAGAGTGCTTAGTAATTCATGCGTTAGTTAAATTGAGATTATTTAGAAGGTTTGGTCAACCAGTGTTTTTGTGTGTATATTCCATTTGATTTTGAGACTAAGTTATGTAATATTAGCATTGTTAATATAGGGAAATAAACTTTCTAACTTTACATAAATGTGTGGTTATTCATGGCCAAATGGGTAATGTTGCATGAGAATTACTGACTCCAAAGATTATTGACATTGTTGATTAATATTTGTTGATGATTTGTAGTGAAGTTATCATAAGGGGTTGTAATACTTCTAAGTGCAGTCAAAAGGTCCATTGAACTTCTAATGCATCCCCTTATAAAGTTAAATTAAGAAACCAAATAAGGTCAGAGGTGCTGACACTATTGTGAACAATAGGTCTGTATGCCATCTGGGCTGTCAAAGAACTCAGATCTAAAAAACGCAAAGCAAAAGGGTTTCAATTAGAAAAAGGAGGAAAAATAAATGTAGTGCTTTCAAATAGAAAATATTCCCCCAGTGACATTGCCAGATCCTTACCCTCCATCTCTACTAAGGAGCTCATTAAGAATGGTCTGATAGTTCTGATGGGGCATGTGACAGTAGTTACCAACCCCTTCAGAATGGCATGTTTTGTGGGAACATAGGAACATATGCATTTATGGGGTAGTTCGCCTGAAGTTACCAAGTGAAATAACAGGGAAAACATGTTTGAGCCAGCCTGCCAAGTCTGATTCCCGCATGTTACCCTCAAAGTATTGCATTAGTGATTGCTTTTCCCTCATCCATCAAGTATCTACCAGTATCTGTAATTAAAGGGGGTGGGAATAACAGGCATAGCAACAAGCCAATCATAACGAGGGCCTAAGTTTAAGAATGCGAATCAGTGGGGAGGGGATGGGGTGTATAAAACTGGTGCAACCCTCTCAAACAGATGGTAGTAGTATTGATGTTTTAGTTTTCTAAAAGGCTAATGCATCACTTTTTGTCCTCTTCAAAGAGACTTTGAGACTCTGCTGAGAAGTGCGGTGAAGGCACTAGGCAAGGGGCGGAAGTAAAGGGAGGAAGACCAATGATAACAACAGAGAGGATGGTCATGAGGAAAGATGAGAGCTGAAAGAAAGGGGAAGAATGAAAGGAAAGGCAGGTAGGGCACAAGGAGGGGCACAGAGCAATGAGAGGAAGGGACAAGGTAATTCATGAATTAAATGTAGGGAGAATGAGAAGATTAAATGGCAAAAGAGGAGTAATGGGATTCAAAGCTGGGAGGAGGGTGTAGATAGGTGGCGGCAAATGAATGTAGGAAGAGCAAGAGCTATAGGCACATGTTGAGGGATGGAATTAAAAAAGGTATGCAGAGTGGGGGAGTGGCACATTGGCAGAAACAAGAGTAAAGATAGCATGAGAAGAAAGGCACAGTGGGTCAAATTGTAATACAGGTACAAGTAGTTTTAGAATTTACACTGTTCAGCATGGTAATACATGTAGAGAGAGTTGGGGAGGGAATTGGAAGACAGAAGTAAAGATGCATGAAAGTCTGGCTGTTCGTGTGAAGAATTGGTTAATTGAGGCACTTGCAATGTTCAGCACAGCTGAGGGTAAACCATGAGTCTGGAGAGGAAGCCAGGCAATGCACAGGAACATAGGTTTGGGTGGTGGGTTTATGGGGTGGGAATCGCTCCACATAATTTCTTAGGTCTTAGCCAGGCAGTAACAGTCAGATTGTGTGTCTGCAGCAACAGTCACATCGTCACTATTGCCGCAGACTGAGAAGAGGTGAGTGAGCCATCATATGAACTGGGACAGACAAGGCAGTACAGAGCCAAGGGTTTGACTTGGCTCTATGAGCCTAAGCACTAACTAAGCCATGACAATTTGGCATGTAACTCATGCAACAAACATCTGGTACAAATATGATAACATTGCTGTAGAATTCAAAGTGTGTCAGAACTCCATTCAGAGGGTTACTGGGCAGGCAGGAGCTACTGGGTCCAACCATTAGAGTTGCAACCTCTTACTCCTGGTGTCCTGGGGCACTACCTATTATGAATCCTGAGCAACTGGGCCAAGTGCCCCTTCAGCAATCGACTCTCTGTGGCTGTGTGGATCAGGCAGTCCAAGGCTTCTCTAGGTGGAGGATGGAGGGGAGGTACACATAGGGGAATGAACACAGGCTCACCATTCAACATATGCTTAGTAGCAGCAATTAATAATTGTCCAGTCAAATACTTGTTTTATGGAAAAGGAGTATTTATATATGAACACAAAATAAAATATGACAATCACAAACAATACACGCAGTCCCCTGAATTCAGGACTCTAGTGTTTCATAGGCTGGCCCCTGAGATGGGCCCCCCTCTCTCTAGCAATAGGGTTGTTCCCCATTTACTATATATGCAACTTTTCCGGTTAGCCACTCTAGCAGTCCAAGTCTTTTATAATCCATTTGTTTATGTTGACGGTCTGCTTCATTTTGAAGTGCCAGATCCACTACTGTGCCCTTCCTCTGGAAAGAAGTCTGTCACAGCAGCAATGACTCCAAATCTGATAGCCCCTCAGCACAGGCCAATGGAGTGATCAGAGGTTCATACCTGCATACCTGCCACAGTGATGTGTGTATCAAAAGTTTACCCCAGGGCCTCAGCCCCACTCTTTATGATACTCTAATCAGCCCCATCTCCTCAATGAGATGTGGCCAGGTACCTCCCCTGTGAACTTTCTTTAAATCAAAGAACACTCATTGAACTCTAATGAAGAGCCTGGATCTCCCATCTTCCAGTGTGTTAAAGGCAGCATACAGGAATGCAGCAATACAGACATCTATCTGGGGGAATTCCTCTACCTCCTCTGTTCATGTTTCTTCATTCAGCCCTGGGTCTTCTCAAATGGAACCCAGATACTTCCATGTATTGTACCATTCACCGAACATATACACCTAGCACATGAATATAGCATGAAGGCACTGCATTGCAATGCATTCTTCATATTGTACCTTTCACAGGCACACATAGACCTAGCACGTATACATCACACATGCACTGCTCAGCACTCCGCACCAAACATGAGGAAGGCCACAGATGAGTTCAGCACACAGCAGCGGAAACTTAGATGAGCATGACTGTAGGCCTCAATTAAATGACACAGGTAAAAAGGACCCGTTCACACCACCACACTTGTGCTACTTAACTCCTGCCAAAGGCAGTAGCCTTCCGCCACTGTGAGGGTAGTGTTTTAGGCGCTCCTTATGGTCCAAAAAGTCTTCAATCGGGGAGACAGGCATAAGTCATGGCCTGTACACATGATCCGATTTCATCCATGACACCAAAAATCAGCATTATGGATCCAGACCACATTACAGTAGGGACACTCAGGGCAGGGTTGCACGTTCGTCACCATGAGATGGACTTTTCCGTCCCAAAAGAATATATTTCTTCAATGTGTGGAAGCATTTCACCTTAACACTTCAGATTATATTACTGCATTGAGAGGCATTTATTAAAAGGCCCTTACCTGCAACTCCAACTCACTCCACATCCTGCAAGGCTTTAAATGGGTAAGGCACTACCAGGTCTAAAATGCAACAGTAGTTAAAAACTGCCTTTAAAGTGGGTCCCTATTTGGTCCTAAATTCATGTTCCTTACAGGCAATTCCCAACAACTACTGTAGAAAGTCTACACGTAATCTATAAAGTTGATGTAGCCCCTTTTAACATTTCATTTTAACTTAATCTTTCATTCTTTAAGAGTATTTTGTTTTTTTCCACCTACTGTGTTTCTGTAGTTCTTCATGTAACATATTTGAAACAAGTAAACTTTAGACATTGAGGTGAATTATAGTTGTGGGTGAGTGTTCATTGCAGAGCACTGGTGACAGCTCTGGAGATGAGCTTGAAGGTAGTGTGAATTTCTCAAAGGGCCTGTGCATGGATCATTAAAATGTTCAGACTGCATGCAGTAGAGCACACATAGTGATGGTTACATATGGGCCCATTGTAATTGTGATTTCTGGGTAAAGTCTTTGAAAGAGAAATATAGCTGTAAAAATATTGACAGCTCCAAATAAAATGGATAGCTTAAAGCTGATATGGTGGGTTGTGTGTGGGTGGAATGGTGAAGTGAGGATACAAATAGAAGTACATGCAGAAGAAGAGAGTGGCAAGATGGTGTGAAGAGTAATATGATGCTGTGTTAAATATGTTGGAGGATTTCAGAAAATGTGAGTAGAAAAAGGAAGTATGTGTCTAACAGAGCAAGAGGTATCAGAAGAAACTGGTGTGAAAGGGAACATAACTGATTGAGGCAGTCTGAACACAACCTCCCCACCACAGAGCTTAGCAAATTTTCAGAATTGAAACATTTTCAAATCCAATTATTCACAACAAAAACATTGTTCTTTCTCATTTATTGGATACTGTTAACAAACATCGACAAAACCAATAGATCCAGCTTCTGTTTTAGGCGTATGGCTTAGTTGTGTTATATAACTGATACAACTGATGCAATAACATACAACTTACAGAGAGGCATACTGATACAATCACTGCACAGCGCTGGAGCTTCATGCTCCTCCCCGGCCTTATGTGTGGCGCATTGGACACTGTCCTTCAACAATTGAAGTTGGCTCCTAAATCAAGTGTACCTCGCTAGAGCATTGATTTCCTCTTTTCTGAATTACCTTGTGTATATCAGAAGTATCTAACATAGGATCACACACCAGTTATTTTTCTTTTGCTGTCAGGTCCTAACAAAATCCAGCTTTGTTCACTTTCTCCCAGTTTGCGTCTTTAAAGCCCCAGCACTCCACCACACGTTTCCCTCAAGCTCTCCATGGACGGCCTGTTTGATGTGTTTCTGTAGTTTTACAGTTGGTCATAGGTCCAGTGTTTGTGGTAATTCCATATCTACTCAGAGAAAACCAGCACAAACAGGAACACTTTACTGGAAGTTCATTAGTAGCCCAGTGATTATTTCTTGTAACACTTCATGTTGTGCCGTACTGAAGTACTGTAAATAATGACTGTTCTGAAATGCGTGTGATTTACACAAATTGCTTGAGTCACAGTGCATGTGTGACCTTAGAACTTGAACCTAGATGTCATCAACATTTTGTACATCATCCTGCTATTCTTTCTGGTATGATTTCTCTTAGAGCCAGCAGTGGCCAAGTTGCAGTGTCATATCACCTCAATATAGAATTTTCTATTTATCAACATTCATCTACATATACTCCATCTGGGCACACATACCAGACTAGAAGTAAATAGAATCAGTCATTGTTTGCACAGTGAATGACACAAATATCAATTCTGAAATATCGTGTGACATGAATATTGTGTTAAACAAATTGTCTCCGCAAAAATATCTTGGAAAAGAATATCAAAGATAATTTTTTTTATTGTTTTATATTATTGTTTTTTAGGCATCTCATTGTATTAAATATTGTTTACTTGATATTGTGTAATAAATAATGTTTTGTAATTAATGTAATATGTATTAGTTACTATAATAATACCAGTTGTTCGTTTTTTTAGCATAGTAGTTGTAATTTTTGAGGGGGTTGTATTTTTAAATATGTTATTTTTTTTTTTAATTTAAATAGTTTGTAATGTAGTAGTGGGTTGTTGGATTTGTAGGGGAATCGGGTGGCAGTTTAATTAAATTTTAATTAATTTTTAATTTATTGGTTTTCCATGTTAATTTTTAGTTGTAACATAAATAATCAGTTATCAACTATATCAATTATTTAATAGTTTCATTGGTATTTTATTTATATAAGTTTAAATTGTGCTGTATAATTTTATTTTTATAATTTAATTAATGATTTATATTTAGGTAGCTGGTTGTCTTTGTAGGGGAATAGGTTGTGAACTTAAGTAATTTATAATTTATGTTTTTTAGTGTTAATTTGTAACTATAATTAAATATTTGATTGGGTATTAAATAAGGAAATTGATTATTTGTATTTTATTTATTCAAGTGTATTATGTTTATTTAATGTATGTATTATTTTTTATAAATTCATTTATAATTTAAGAGCTGGTTGTTGGGTTTGTAGGGGATTAGAGTGGATAGCTATTTACATTTAAATTGATTTTCTTTTATTCATTTTTATGATACTGAAATTTTTAAATGCTAAATATTCATTCACTGTTTTAATTGATCATTATGTATATTTTTGTATTATATGAATTATTTAAATTTTTAATAGGGATGTTTAACATTTATATTTGTGGTATGCATTTTATATTTATTATTGTTATTATCTTTGTTTAAGTACTAGATAGATTTTATTGTTGTATCCACGATGAAATAAAAAGAGACCAGTTTGAGCAAAAAAAAGATAGTAGAAGAAAAAGTGTCACTGGGTAGGGAGGTATGGGCCCGCTGTTTTCACTCTTGAAAACTCATTGAAATTCCATATGGCCATGTACACACATCGAGGAGTATGAAAGAATTTGCCTTTGCAGTGAAGGAACAGGGTAAAAATGTAATTCAAATTGCAAAGTCGCATGAGAAAAATCGAACTTGCAAGGCGGACACGGAAGAAAACAATGTCAATTATTACATTGGTGGGCCCAAAGGGCATATTGCTATACCGGTCAGCAGAAAATGCAACAGGAGGGGAGATTATGCCTTAATGTTTAAGGGGGAGCATGGGTCTGTGAATATGGTTGATGACAAGAAGAAAAAGTAAATCGGGGGATTTTAATTTTGATTGATAAAGTGAATGTCCATGGCCCTTGTAGGGTGCAGTTGGGTGGAAGATAAATAGTCATGATGGCAGGTTCTGGGTCTCGCTATGTACTGATTAGGAAAGAGGAGCTGGAGGGGCTTCCCTATTGTGCAGCTGATGACATAGCAACAAGTCAATTAGGATGGCTGTGCATTTTCTGTATGTATTGGAGTTCAAGGGCTTTAAGACAGGCTTTGAGGTTCATGTGACAATTAATGTGTCTTTATCACAACATGATGAGAAGGTTACACTTAATCCTCACGTTCCTTAGCAAGTAAGTGTGAATGAAGTAGGGGAGTGAACAAAGTGCATAGTAGTTTGTTGAAGTGGCCAGGGGTGAATGCTCAAGTGTTCATTTAAGGATGTGCATAACTCAAACTACACAAAGCCAAGCGTGATGACAGAGAAAGACAGTGAGAGAGAGAGAGAGAGTTTGAGAGTTCAATTAGATAATTGATAAAGCAGTCAATACTGAAGGAAATTAATCCTCTGAGAGTTTGAATCCACGTGTTCTTCCCAAAAACTCAGGAGATATCTGAGGATGTTTGCAGAGTTAAGGGATTTTTATGTGACCAACTTAATTAGCACTTCATCCAAAATTGGGAAAATCTTTAAAAAATTGTTTTCTACCATATACATGTCTTCTGCATACTATCAGGCAGTTCTGCATGAAGAGTCCAATGTATTGACTTCTTTTATTGCATCATGAGGAATGCTTTTTTCAGAGGGCCATTTACCAGTTGTTTAGTGAAGGAACAACGCTACATACTTCCAGGCTGAGATTGTGCTATATAGGCAAAGTGAGGAAGAACATAGCCAAGCCGTAATCGAGTGTTGAAATAAAGGACTAATTATGAAGAAGAGCTAATCGAGAACAATAATCAAGGCCGGAAGTATTCAAATCAGTGGTGTTACATTAAATGCACTTTTGTTTTATTCATACAACACAATCCTTATTAATGATTTTTACCAGATTTTAAAAGCTTAACGAATATCAGTAGCGTAGACAGAGAAAGGTTCTTGCTACAGAGGGAACCTTATTTGATACATCAACTATATAATGGTCATAGGGGCTGGTGTAAAGCACAGAAAAGAGATGGGTGATCTAGGGAAATTACAATGGCAAGGGAGGTAATATGCAGTAAATAATGTGATATGAATTGAGGTACCACGACGATGGGGACCATGTAAGCAGTTAATTGCATGGAATGCCAATATGGACATGGACGAAAGGTGCCTAACAGGTAGTTTTGGAAGCTACAGAACTTGCAAGTATAACCTGGTCTGGAGTAAGATTAATTATAGTGAGGTCTAAACAATGAGTGGAAAGTGATTTCACTTCTGGAGGGAACACAATATTTGTTACATGTTCTGAAAAGTTAATGTTATCACTCTTGAATTTGAGTGATTGAAAGACGCAAAATATATAATCAATTCATGTTACACACCACAAATTCAAGCAATGGTAGTGAATTAGGTTGGGAAATGCTGAGAGGACTTGAATAACTAACTAAATGAAAAATACATTTCATATTGATGAAATAATAACTCAGGAGCAAGGAAACTAATGAGCAATAAGGAGTGGCAATACCATGTGTGGTAGCGTGGCAAACCAAGGTAAAGTTTGTCAGATAGGGTTTCACCTAAATGCTGATTCATGAATTAAATATTTTTGCAGGAAAGGTATGGGTTCTGCACACATCTGTTTCATAAGAAATGAAAGCACACCAGTAGTTTCCAGTGTGGGCCTCAGCACTCATTGTGTGGGCAGACTCTCATTTTTTCTCTTCAGATATTTCTGGATAGCAATAGAGGAAAACACTCAAAGGGTAAAGAAGGAGGAAGAAAATGATGGAAAACCATCACACAAGACTACGCAGCCTTGGAAATTGGTGCTCTGTCATTTGATAGCGCTGGGCAAGTGTCTATGATTTGCAAAAACAGAGTAGTTATGGGCAATATTGTTCAGTTGGGTGGTTAGAAATTTGAGCAATTCAAATGTACATAGAATGCCTAAGGGTCTATGTAAGTACATGAAGGACCACTGCTAATTAATTTTGGTAAAGTAGCCTGTGCACATGGGTGAAAAAACAGCAGCTCAAAAGCACCAGGAAGTGGGTGGAACAGAGATGTTCCAGAGTGTGGGTGTAATCATGTTTGGGGGAGCTATACAGGCCAGCATAGATAGTTAAGATTTAATGTAATAACGTGTGCATATGTTTGTGCATGCGCAGGTTTTTGTGTCTGCATGTGTGCATGCAGGGCTGGCTTTAGTGCTGCTGGCACCCAGTGCAACAAATTATTTGGCACCCTCCCACTCACCTCCTTCTCCATGGATTCCCTCACCACCACCTTCCATCAGTGGCCCTTTTCACCCCCTAGCCCCTCTCTCACAGACATTTAATTTGTTTGAAAGCACTGGTTGGGGTTGGCTTTACTATTAAGAATGTATTTCTACTGAAACAAACCTTTTCAGCCGCATTAGGAATAGTTTATGAAAGTCTGGGAAAAAAATATAGGGGGTCATTACAACATTGGCGGTAAAAGCCACTTACCGCCGTGCAGAAGACCGCCAAGACACCGCGGCGGGAGACTGCCACAGCTATTATGACACACATCACGGATTCCGCCGAAATTCAGACACCCACACAAGTCCGCCACACCAAAGGTCAGCGATAAATATGCGGAAACAAATCCTCCACCTCCACGCCAACAGAAACACGCCCATGCTATTACGACCCACAAATCCACGCAGCGGTCTTTCAACCGCGGGATTCCATTGGCGGTACACACCGCCGCGCTCAAAATACACACACACCTCCAAAACACCGCCACATTGGACAATTACAAATACACACACCTGATACACATACACACACCACTCCCACACACCCAACACAATATAAAACACACACCCACATCACCCACAAACCCCTACGACCAAAAATTAGAGACGAAGGCCAGAGAGAGACAGCACAGAATAGATAACACCATCACACAGAGGCACACTACACCATCACCCACACAACATCCACGCACAAAACACCACATACCACTACACTCACCACACTCATCAACACATACACCACCCCACACATCACACACAACACCCCATGTCACGCCAAAGACACCCCCGCTTCTCCGAGGAGGAGCTCAGGGTCATGGTCGAGGAAATCATCAGGGTAGAGCTACAGCTATTTGGCTCACAGGTACAGTACACATCCATAGCCAGGAGGATGGAGCTATGGCAAAGAATAGTCGACAGGGTCAACGCTGTGGGACAGCATCCAAGAAATAGGGAGGACATCAGGAAGAGGTGGAACAACCTACGGGGGAAGGTGCATTCCACGGTATCCAGGCACCACATCGCGGTACAGCGGACTGGCGGCGGACCCCCACCTCCTCCCCCACAACTAACAACGTGGGAGGAGCAAGTCTTGTCCATCCTGCATCCTGAGGGCCTCGCAGGAGTCGTTGGAGGAATGGACACTGGTAAGTCAAATCTTCACTATCATATCCCCCACCCTACCTGCATGCTATCACACACCCCCACCCTCACACCCTCCCCTATCACCCTAACTCCTCACTAATCTACCCATAACACCAACCACCCATCCCAACCCCAAGACCTGCATGACACAACTAAGCATGGACACCCATCACTAAAGCATGCCCACTGCACATACCCGCAACACCCCCCAAACATCACCACACAAGCCCCCACACAGGAATGCATGCACTGGGGTTCACGCACACCCAACCATTGCACACCATGAAACACACACATGCAATAATCATGTACTTATACCCCCGCAGGAACCCGAAGGAACGTCACCACACCAGAGGGTCCAGACAACACCACTCCACCCCCAGAAGAGGCCCACAGTGATGACAGCAGCTCTGCCCTACTGGATCTTGATGACCAGCCCGGACCATCGTGGGCCTCAGGACAGTCGGTTCCCCTTGCCCAGCCACAGCCCAACACCGAGCTTACACCCTCTGGTAACCCCAGCACAGCACCCACCCAGCGGGCCCATACCTCCCTACCCAGGACAGGTCAATCAGCGGTGTGTCCACCACTACAGGGCACCCAGGCTAACCCACCACCCCAACAACAACAGGGACCTGGGGGCAGTGGTAGTGGGCACACGGTTCAGGGGACGGAGGCACAGGAACACCGGGGAACTGGGAGGGCTGCTGTGCGACAGAGGGAGGAAAGGCCAAGGGAACCTACTCTCAACGAGGCCCTATCCTCCATCATGGGAGCATACCACCACTCCCAGGAGACGATGGCAACGGTCCTGGACAAGTTGCAGGAGACCCTGCGTCTGCAGGAGGAGCAGTATTTGGGGTTCAGGGAGGAGCTCAGGACTATTGGCTCCGCCCTGGGCACCATCGTAGGGGTGCTGACGGACATTCAAAAGACCTTGAGGGACACCGTGGCACTCCAAGGGGCCCCTGACACTAGCCAGGACGATGAAATGCCCACCACCTCCGCCGGCGCTAGTGGACAGGACGCCCCGCCACAGGACCAACACACCAGCACCCCACCCCCTGCAGACGGACAACCACCACGAAAGCGGGCCCTGAGATCCAGGAACAGGACAGAGCAAGGTGGCAAGACCCCCGCCAAGAAATAAAACCACCCTGATTGTCCCCCCCACTGTCCCACTTTGTTACCCTGTCCAGCTTGGAACTGCCCCAGCTCCACTTCCAATGGCCAGATGTGCAATGTACCTGTGAGACTAATAGACTGGACTCTGCCATGGACATTCCTCCACCATGACGTCTCCCCATTTCACAACCCCCCTACATTTTTATGCACCTCAATAAACACCCTTGAAACCTCAATAATATTGGAGTCAGTCAATGATTGTGAACTTTGTATTGCCAATTACAGTGTTAAAAAAGGTTACCCATTGGAAGGTCAACATACCAATGTCACACATCACAAGCCTTTCAAGGGTGCAAGCTGTTGACACGTAGGTTACCACATTACTGAAACTGAAATGGAAGGGGACAACTCAGGTACCAAATAGGGAGTGAAATGTAGGTACAGGATAGAGGTAGACGTGTGAAATGTAATATAATGTGAAACATGAAATTGTACTCACCTGAGTCTCATTGAAAATATTGCTGTATGACTGACTCCCTGTTGTCGTTTTCATCTTCATCAGCTTCATCCTCATCACTGTCCACAGGCTCCACAGGCTCAACCGTTGCAACAACACCGTCATCTGGATCATCCTCCTGCAGAAAAGGCACCTGGCATCGCAGTGCCAAGTTATGGAGCATGGAGCAGGCGATGATGATGTCGCACACCTTCTTCGGTGAGTAGAATAGGGACCCACCTGTCATATGGAGGCACCTGAACCTGGCCTTCAGGAGGCCGAAGGTCTGCTCGATCACCCTCCTAGTCCGCCCATGGGCCTCATTGTACCGTTCCTCTGCCTTGGTCCTGGGATTCCTCACTGGGGTCAGTAGCCAGGACAGGTTGGGGTAACCAGAGTCCCCCAATAGCCATACACGGTGCCTCTGGAGTTCACCCATCATATCAGGGATGCTGCTATTCCGCAGGATGTAGGCGTCAAGCACTGAGCCAGGGAACATTGCATTTACCTGCAAGATGTACTGGTCTGCCAAACAGACCATCTGGACATTCATGGAAGGATAACTCTTCCTGTTCCTGTACACCTGTTCATTCCTGCGGGGGGGACCAGAGCTACATGGGTCCCATCAATGGCACCTATGACGTTGGGGATATGTCCAAGGGCATAGAAGTCACCTTACACTGTAGGCAAATCTGCCACCTCAGGGAAAATGATGTATCTCCTTACGTGTTTCAGCAGGGCAGACAACACTCTGGACAACACGTTGGAAAACATAGGCTGGGACATCCCTGATGCCATGGCCACTGTTGTCTGAAAAGACCCACTTGCAAGGAAATGGAGCACTGACAGCACCTGCACGTCAGGGGGGATTCCAGTCGGATGGCGGATTGGTAACATCAGGTCTGGCTCCAACTGGGTACATAGTTCCTGGATTGTGGCACGGTCAAAGCGGTAGGTCATAATGACATGTTGCTCTTCCATTGTCAACAGGTCCACCAGCAGTCGGTACACCAGCGGATTCCGCCATCTTCCAGTATGTCCCAACTGACGGTGCCTATGAAGGACAACAGCGAAGAAACTGTCAGCATTCCTCCAGGTATGTACCCACAGTCACACACAAGACTACAACAGACAATTAACCCATCCGGGAAAGGTTTTGAGTGTAGGCCTCGGTATGTGTGACGCAGTAGTAATTGAAGCCATGTGGGCCCCTGAAATTACGGCTGCCTGACCTCTAAACTGGGACATTGGAATTGTGGGGTAACTGCGCTGGCGTTGGACACCGTCGCGGTAGGCGGTCGTAGAGCACGGCGCAATGCTGCATTGGTTAACATTGGACCCTATGGGTCCCAGGAGCCAATGAACAGGTGCGCTGGCGGTGATGATACGCACCGCCGCGGACGTCACCGCCGCGGACGTCACCGCCGCGGACGTCACCACCATTTTCTATCTCTTCAATCACTAGATACCTGACCTTCGACAGGAGAGGACCTACACTGCTAGTGCTGCTGTGACCTCGGTCTGGAAGCGACGATGGCTGCTGCGTCTGGGGAAAGGGCCCCTGCCTTCACTGCACAGGAGTTGGAGAAACTTGTGGATGGGGTCCTCCCCCAGTATACGCTACTCTACGGTCCTCCAGACCAACAGGTTAGTACACAGGGAGCACGTTGTATGGGCTAGGCCTGGGTGGAGAGGGCTGGGTGGATGAGGGAAGGGGGCAGAGTACATAGAACAGTCATGCATGCGGATGAATGGGCCACAGGGATAGAGTTGGGAGGGGGCCAATTACAACGATGGTGCAGTAGGTAATGACTGTTCCTCTTTCCTTGTGCATGTCATGTAGGTCAGCGCCCACCAGAAGAGGGACATTTGGCATGCCATCGCCAAGGAAGTCCGGACCCTGGGGGCCCACCAGAGACGGGGCACCCACTGCCGGAAGAGATGGGAGGACATTCGCCGCTGCAGCAAGAAGACGGCGGAGGCTCAGCTGGGGATGGCCTCCCAAAGTGGGATGGGTGCCCTTCGCACCATGACCCCCCTGATGTTCTGGATCCTGGCGGTGGCCTACCCGGAGTTGGATGGGCGCTTAAGGACATCACAGCAGGCACAAGGGGGTGAGTACAACCTCATCCTACGGACTTTGCGTGCAGTGGAGCTGTCTGGGTGGGGGTGGTGGGCTGTGGGTGTCCCTAGGCCAGGGCGAGTTAGGTAGGCAAGGCCCCTCCGTTATGTAGGCCATGTGGCACTCTACCCCAACTCAAAAAAATGGCAAATTGATGTATAGTTGCCCCTTTGCCATCCATGTGGGCAGATTTCTACCATTGCCATGTAGGCCATATCCCAGAAATTGCATGTGCAGAGGGCAGGAGCACGGCGTAATGCAGGGAGCTGCTGCGTTTGTCTTGTCTATCAACGGTAGCGGTATGCCATGCACTAAAACTCTCTTTCTTCTGTCTCCACCCTTTTTCTGCTCTCCCTGTCCTTCTGTACATCAGCATCAACAGGCGGAGGTACAGTGGCACCGGAGCACGAGGGAGCTGCATCCCACATGGGCATGGAGGGCCAAACCACAGACTCTGAATTCACCAGTGGGACGGAGGGCGAGGGGAGCTTTACGTTGGCCACAGGATCACCAAACAGCGACACGGACTCGTCCGCCAATGGGAGCTCCCCTGTGGTGGCGGCACCATCTGTGCGCCCCACTTCTACAGGTACAGCCGCCACCTCCCCTACCAGCACCTCCCTCCCACCAGCCCCTCAGCGTTCGCCCTGTGCCCGCTCACCCAGGAGGGTGGGCATCACCTTCGCCCCAGGCACCTCAGGCCCTGCCCCAGTCACCCCAGCTGCCCTCAGTGAGGAGGCCATTGACCTCCTCAGGTCACTCACTGTTGGGCAGTCTACCATTGTGAATGCCATCAGGGTGTAGAACGAGAGTTGAAACACGGTAATGCATTCCTGGAAGTCATTCATTCTGGTCAGGCTGTCCTTCAGCGAACCCTGCAATCTCTGGCCTCAGCACTGATGGCAGCCATTGTCCCTGTGTTCAGCCTCCCCCCTCCAACTTCCTCCACCCAGACCCAATCCCCTGTACCCCAGCCCATCCCAAGCACACCTACAGACCAGCATGCACACAAGTCAACACACACAAGTAGCTCAAGCAAACATAGGCACCACACACACCACACGCACTCACACAAGCATCAGACCCATACAGACACAGCAACATCCACTGTCTCCACTGTGTCCCCCTCCTCCTCTTCTCCCTCTTCCCTCCCAGTGTCGTCTACACACACACCTGCATGCACCACATCTACAGGCACTAGGACTCGCACCAGGACACCCAGCACCACAAGCCGCTCATCTGCACTCACCACCTCCACTGCCATTTACACGTCCCCTGTGTCCTCTCCCAGTGTGGCTGTGACACCCCCTCCCAAAGTACACAAACGCCGGCAATCACTCACCCAACATCCATCCACTTCACGACAGCCTCCAGTACCTGCACCTGCACCCAAAACAGCTAAAGTGACACCTCCTACAACCACCTCCTCTTCCTCCACTCCCAGAGCCCCTCCAGCTACCCATCCCAGTGTACGTCAGAAACTGTCCCTATGTCAAATTGACCTTTTTGCCCCCACCCCCCCCTCCAATTCATCAGTCCTGTCGTAGCGCCTCAGCCAAAAAGCCTCCAGTACCAGTGGTGTGTGTACCAGGTTTTTGGAGTGCCCCGTCCACCAGGGCAGGCAGTAGGACCCGGAGCCAAGGCACTGTCAGCCCACCCCCTGTAAAGGCTCCGAAATTGGAGAGTGGACGACGGGACCGTGTCAAGACTCCTGGTGGGACAAACAGTGACATGGGATCCAAGACGATTGGTGAGTCATCTGTAACTCAAAAGAAGGTGGGGAAGGTCCCGAGGAAGTCTCCCCAACCTGTTGTGAGTGTCACGGCGGATAAGTGTGCCATCATTTCCGGCAGTTCAGACACAACCGCCATCACCGTCGTTACTGGTCAGGAGACCACCGCCAGAGTCATAGCCCAGGAGGGCTCAAGTATCGTCACTGGTCAGGAGACCACCGCCAGAGTCATAGCCCAGGAGGGCTCAAGTATCGTCACTGGTCAGGAGACCACCGCCAGAGTCATAGCCCAGGAGGGCCCAAGTATCGTTACTGGTCAGGAGACCACCGCCACCGCTGGAGTCACAGCCCAGGAGGGCTCAAGTATCGTAACTGGTCAGGAGACCACCGCCAGAGTCATAGCCCAGGAGGGCCCAAGTATTGTTACTGGTCAGGAAACCACCGCCACCGCCGGAGTCACAGCCCAGGAGGGCTCAAGTATTGTAACTGGTCCAGAGACCACTGCCAGAGTCATAGCCCAGGAGGGCTCAAGTATCGTCACTGGTCAGGAGACCACCGCCAGAGTCATAGCCCAGGAGGGCTCAAGTATCGTCACTGGTCAGGAGACCACCGCCAGAGTCATAGCCCAGGAGGGCCCAAGTATCATTACTGGTCAGGAGACCACCACCACCGCCGGAGTCACAGCCCAGGAGGGCTCAAGTATCGTAACTGGTCCAGAGACCACCGCCAAAGTCATAGCTCAGGAGGACTCAAGTATCGTAACTGGTCAGGAGACCACCGCCAGAGTCATAGCCCAGGAGGGCTCAAGTATCGTCACTGGTCAGGAGACCACCGCCAGAGTCATAGCCCAGGAGGGCCCAAGTATCGTTACTGGTCAGGAGACCACCGCCACCGCCGGAGTCACAGCCCAGGAGGGCTCAAGTATCGTAACTGGTCCAGAGACCACCGCCAGAGTCATAGCCCAGGAGGGCTCAAGTATCGTTACTGGTCAGGAGACCACCGCAAGAGTCATAGCCCAGGAGGGCCCAAGTATCGTTACTGGTCAGGAGACCACCGCCACCACCGGAGTCATACCCATGAGGGTCCAGAATCCCACAGCCCTGCTGGGCAATGATGGAACGTCATGCCACACACCAATGTCCAGTATGGAGTTCGTCATGCCACACACCAATGTCCAGTGTGGAGTTCGTCATGCCATACACCAATATCCGTACCAGAACCGCCATGGCAAAGCACCGCTGAACAGGGCAAAGACCGCCATGGTGAAGACCGCTGAACAGGGCAAAGACCGTCATGTCTAAGCACCGCTGAACAAGGCCAAGACTGCCATGGTGAAGACCGTTGAACAGGGCAAAGACCGTGTGGGTATGAATAGTCCGGCACATCAGGCATCGTTCTCCCATGTGCAGCTGGGACTGTGACAGGACATGTACTTTCACGGGGAGACTCATCCAGTCTGGGCACCAGTCCCACCCAGTACCAGTAGAGAACTGCATCTGCTTGCGAAGATGTGTCTTTGCACTCCCCAGGATGTAACAGTGGGCAAGCCACCCACTGTAGAGACTTGAGAGACTGTGGCTTTGCACTCCCCAGGATGGCACAGTGGGAAACCCACCCACTGAAGTGACTTGAGAGACTGTGGCTTTGCACTCCCCAGGATTGAACAGTGGGCAAACAACCCACTGTAGAGACTTGAGAGACTGTGGCTTTGCACTCCCAGGATGTAACAGTGGGCAAGCCACCCACTGTAGAGACTTGAGAGACTGTGGCTTTGCACTCCCCAGGATGGCACAGTGGGAAACCCACCCACTGAAGTGACTTGAGAGACTGTGGCTTTGCACTCCCCAGGATTGAACAGTGGGCAAACAACCCACTGTAGAGACTTGAGAGACTGTGGCTTTGCACTCCCCAGGATGGTACAGTGGGCAAGCCACCCACTGTAGAGACTTGAGGGACTCTGGCTTTGCACTCCCCAGGATTGAACAGTGGGCAACCCACCCACTGTAGAGACTTGAGAGACTGTGGCTTTGCACTCCCCAGGATACATCAATGGGCATGGAGCCCCGTCGTGGATCTGGCTTTGCATTCATCTGGCTGAGGTGCCCCCCTTTCCCTTCCCCCTGAGGTGCCTGTATTGTTTCTATCTGATGCCCCGGCAGTGTTCTCTCGGATTTTGGTCAGGTATCTATTGTGGGCGTCGCCCATGCATTTTTGGACTGTTGGTGCACGGACATTGTTGTGTACATCTCTGCACTACTTCTTGTATTGTACATTTATTTTTGACAGATTTTGTGATATATATATCCGTATATTTTCTAATGAGTAGTATATTGGCACAATACAAAGTTTGACCGCAATTCGCTTTGTCTTTGCATTCTTCCGGGGGGATTGTGTGTTGTTACTGTGATTTTTGAAAATGCATTGGTGTGTATGTGGTAATATGCGAGGGTGGGGGTGTTTGGTGGGTGTCCCCGTAACTTTTGCCTCCCCCCTCCCCCGTGTCGTAGGTGCTGTACTCACCGGTATGTTCTGCGCCTACGTCGCTGTTGGTCATAGATGAGCAGGAATGCAAGGGCAGGTAAGATTTGTAGTTCCGGCACCATGGTGTCCTCGTTCCTCGTGGGATGTGTTGAGGTGAGCGTTTTCCTATAGCACAAGCTGTTTCCGCCGTGTTTTTATCCACGGTGAATCCGCCCCGGAAAAGGTGGCGGATTGGTGTGTTGTGATAGTGTGGGCGGTACATTGTCTTACGCCTGTCTGTTGGCGGTGACCGCCGCGCTGTTTGTCTGTACCGCCGTGGCGGGCGATGTGTTAAAGTGGCTGTCTTAGTTGGCGGTTTCCGCCAGGGTCGTAATTCCCTTTTTTTGCCCGCTGGACTGTTTGCGGTGTTACCGCAGCTTTAATACCGTCCGCCAGGGTTGTAATGACCACCATAATGTCCTTACAGCATGCAGTTTGCATGCAGCTCTTTGATGACAGTTCACAAGCCACTGTGCTATATTAGGATTGTAACTCATGAATTGCAGGGAACAAAAGGATTTCTCTGACAAAAGCAGTAAACCGCTGAGCTATCCACATTAAATACAGTTCTGTGATCTGCATAGTACACATTCTTTCTCCTCTACTTTATGATGAGTCAAACTGCCCCGACATAAAATTCTAATCTCTCTTCAGCAATAACACTAATCTCCGGAGTTATTTTAACATTTTTGTTGTTGCCTGAGATCTACTGGACACACAACACTCTGCAACAGGTGCCTGTACACCTATAAGTTATTTCCAAACTCTACACGTCCGAAGGTCAGCGCCAGGTGTGACTGCACAAGTCGCATTGCCCTAAAGCTTGTCCTGTGGGCATGTGTGTGGGCTTTGCATGTGTTTCTGTGCACATGTACTGTATCTTTCATTTTGTTGGTGGCTACTTTGGTCTGTGTGAGCGTATGTGCTAGTGTGGTAAGACAGAGGAGGATGGTTGGGGTTAG
Organism: Pleurodeles waltl; assembly: GCF_031143425.1. Classification (NCBI taxonomy): domain Eukaryota; kingdom Metazoa; phylum Chordata; class Amphibia; order Caudata; family Salamandridae; genus Pleurodeles; species Pleurodeles waltl. The sequence goes on from NC_090446.1 coordinate 995,599,925, forward strand.
TCTCATATCATTATGTGGGTGTTAAACCGAAATGCATTGCATGTGGATGTCTCCTTGTGAAAGAGAGGAATGCTGTCACTAAGAAGGAAGTAAGTCAATGGCAGAAGAGTGGTGGCCCATTCTGTATGCTGTGGTGGGTAGAAGAAAAATGTGAACGACACAATAACAGACTAATATGTGTTGAGAGTTGGTTGAAAGCCCGTTTAAGTACATCATGCATATGGTTTTAGTAAAATCAAAATGTCTTGGCTAATGACAGACTTAAAAAGAAAAATATATCCTATTATTAGTCTTTGTTAAAATAACCTAACAGACTACAAGTAATAGAGTAAACGGATTTTGCACTTTGTATGCTGCATCCATGATAAGAAAATTAGTTAACTGATTTTTACTCTTTTGTTTCATCGAACACATTTTAGAAGTAGGGCTAACTAATTTTTCCCTGGTTCAGAAAGTCTATGTGCACGGAGTACGCCTACCTTCTACATTATACAAGCACTACAACTAGTACAAAATTGACAATTATTTGCTTTAGTTCAAAATGTATATCATCAGGCCCACACTTTCTATCGGGCTTTTGCCCATTATCTGCCTGTGACGGTCACTCGTTTTTTGTTACCTACCTATGACTGTCACAGTGCTTTAGTTATCAGTCCTACCACGCTGCACTTCAAGAACCCCACACGGTTTTTCAGCATGAAGTTTATATTTAAAAGCATTGGGCTCACTCGTGTTTAATGGGCTCAATGCTGAAAAACTGAGCTGTTTTTAGAGCAGAATCTATTACTAACGTCAGAGTGATTCCCCCCAATGAAAAAACATTGAGATCTTTTCACTGAACATCCCGTAGAGAATATTGTGATCTAAGAGTGACTTTAGCACAGTGACACGTGGAAGCTCTCCTTTGACATGTGTAGAATTAAAATGTTTTTATTAGTGGGAAGAAGAGCAATCCTACAATTTGGTAATCTAACTGCTATACATGCATTAGGACAGTGAGCAGTGGGCAGGGATAGTCACCCCATGGATTTGCTTTCTCTGTTTGCCTCTGCTTTTAATTCTAGTGAGGGGAGGGTGGGAGCATGCTCCAGGAATTTATCGTCATTTCTGTGAAAAATGTTTTCTAATATTGATCCTGAGTTAACCTCACACCATTGAGAGTAATATTATGACCTCGGGTTCTGGAGTAACCTTCATGGCTGTCCCTTTCGGAATTTCAATGTCTCTTTGATAGCCCCCTTCCCCTTCCTGGCCTCCATGGTGTATGTTCATGTTTGTCAAGTCTCTTCTGATAGAGGGTGAGGTTTAAGCCACACTCAGCTTTGGTGGCCTGTCTCTAGGCAGGCTTTTTATTTTATTTTGTACTGCTGGAAATGCTGCCTCTCGAACCTAGTAAAATACTTTGGCCCTCATTACGACCTTGGCGGGCGGCTTCTGACCGCCGGGCGGCTGCCAATGCAGCCGCACTCCCGCCGCAGCCATCAGGAGATCCCCACTGGGCCGGGGGGCGGAAACCTGGTTTCCGCCCGCCAGCCCAGCGGGGATCTCAGCTGCAACACAGGAGGCGGCTCCAAATGGAGCCGGCGGTGTTGCGACTGTGCGACGGGTGCAGTTTCACCCGTCGCGCTTTTCACTGTCTGTGTTGCAGACAGTGAAAAGCTGCACAGGGCCGTGACAGGGGGCCCCGCGACTCCCCATACCGCCAGCCTTTTCCTGGCAGTTCAAACCGCCAGGAAAAGGCTGGCGGTAGGGGGACTCGTAATCCCCTGGGCAGCGCTGCAAGCTGCGCTGCCCGGGCAGATTAAAACCGCCGGGACCACTGAGGCGGGAAACCGGGGGTCCCGGCGGTGCGACTGCGGCGCTTCCGCCGCGGTCTTAATCCCCCTGGAAGCACCACCAGCCTGTTGGCGGTGCTTTCTCCAGAACAGCCCTGGCGGTCTTGGACCGCCAGGGTTGTAATGACCCCCTTTATCTTTTGGGCTGCAGAACTGAACACAGTTTCCTAGCTGAGGGCTCTTAAAATTAGACACACTACTGAAAGTGAGGCATCTTAGAACAGAGTAGAATAGTGTAGGTGGTGCCTCCTATAACTGGAGATAGTACCCGAGAAGTGGCCTCTTGACCTAGATGAAATACTGCATCTAGTGGCTTCAAGAATTTCACAATGTACACCAAGCAAAGTCTGTTTGACCTTGACAGAATTTTGCAGGTGATGCCTTTTGTACTGGACACAATATCCAGATGTGGCTTCAAGAACTAGAAACAGTAGTCCAGAAGAGAAATCCAGAACTGGACGCTTTAATGATGTGAATGCTTCAGAAGTAAACTTCTACCCAAAGACTTGTCACAATGGGTCACTTTTAGATCTTCTTAGCTGACCATTGCATTGTGTCCTGAATTAAAAGATTGCAGATTTACATAGAAGGAGTGGGGTTGCAAGTGCTTTGAAGCAAACAGCTCAGCTCAGTTTAAGTTACTTGAACTAGAGAGAAGGTGAAATGATTTGTTGAAAATCAAACTATTGGTCAAGTATTAAATCCAACGCTTTTGAGTAGAGAAGCAAGCTGCTGCATCGTACATGCCTGCATTTCACTCAAATGCAGAGAAGCAAGCCAAACATTCACTGTGTCAAGCAAAGGTCTCAGCAAACAGTCATCTGGAGGATGCCACCCGCCTTCGATGCATTGTCACCGCCGCAGAAGTCAATGGCTTCCCATCGACTTCTAAGGAGTCGATCACCATGTAATCCTTAGTCATTCTCCAAAATATTCTTCACCTGCATTCACTTTTGCCAGATCACCTTTCACAATCGTTTGAATGCACCCACCGAACACTCAATAGATGTGCCCGACTGCCTTGTGTCTTTGTAACCCCGAACTAATAGAGAGAAACTGATTGATCAGGTAAGTGATTAAAGCCATTGAAAATCATCACCTCTTGCTGAAACACTGGAGACGGCTGTATCTGTGTCGAGAGTACAGTACTGCGTTTCTGTGACTGATTTGCCAGAATGCACAATGGAAAACTGGGGAGGAGGTGTTTTCAACGCAATTCTAGTAATTCTGATATGTGCTCAAAGAGGGGTCTATGCAGTGCTCGGAATTTACCGAGTGTAGGTTGTTTCTATGACTACCTGCATATGTGCATGTCTATATGTTGACTTCGTCTTTCAGAATGTTGCCACTGGCAATTATTTATATTTGTGTATATGGCCATACATATGCCTCTGTGTTGGTATGTATATTTTTTAAAAGTTTTGTGTTAATCCTTGCGTAAATGTCTGATTTATGTGTTTATGTGAATGTATGTCTATATGTAAGTCTGGGTTTGTTTGTGTTTTTGTCTCCAGATTGCTCGTGCATGTGCAACTGCGTGTTTCATAGGTATGTGCATTCGTTTTTGTCACTCTCCCTGTGTGTGACTGTCACTCTCTATGCGTGTGAACAGGTTTGTGTGAGTGTAATCAGATATAATAGATCACGTGCATTGAATCTATTTCTCAAATGTGTTGAAACCTACTTTTTATCTGTTTGATATGTAAAAATCGTTAATAATTTTAAATTCGATATAAAGAAATTTATATAATCAAACTATTTTCTGTTTATATGTCTGCCTGTCCGTATGTTTGTTTATCTATGTTCCTCTTTGTTTCAATTCCTGCGCACCTTTCTATGTATATAACTGGTTTGCGCCTGTTTGTGTGTATACCTGTTTTGTCCCTCCACCTCTGTGTGACTATGCATTGGATTCTGTACCTGTTTGTGTGCATGTAGTCAGTTCAGATGGATCAAGATCTTGTTGCATCTGCTGCAGAGGTGTGTGAAACGTGCAGGTCACATGTTTTATTTATAGTCTTCTTTAATAATTATAACGTTGATAAAACGAGTACTGTTGAATTTAGTTAGCATTTATACTGCCACTCCAAGTGCTTTGAAGTCACAAGACTACGGCAAAAACAGCTATGTAAACAAAGCTATATAAACAAATAATTTTTCTGTATGCGTGCCTGTCTGTTTTTGCATGCCTGCGGGAGCATCCATGTTTTTCAGTTAATTTTCTACATCTGTTCATGTTTGTGTGCAGGCTGCAGTTATATATTATTCCAGAGTTTCTCCGTTTAACGCGTTCTCTGCAAGGGCTGTTTTACATTCTGTGCATGCACTGGTCTATTTCTGCTCTAATAAATTAATCATGAGCTCATTATATTTATGTTATTATGACCTCTGTCTCATTAATTTGTTCTAAGCATTTTAGAACACGAAATGTCTTTATAACGCGAGAGCAAACCAGCAGAGACTTCTGATGACTTTCAGTATTTCCTTGTTTAATTCCTTACTCATTTGTATTATTAACGTCATTGTGGTTTATAACATACAGCTAAAGACAACATCAAAAGCACTGGCATTTCCTTGCCAAGCTGGCATTTCCTTGAAGATGGGGTGCGGTTAGGTACCCAGGCACAATGTACCTTTATATCTATGTGTGACTATAAAGGACATCGTCCTCTCCTGGACCAGGTAGCTGGTGGCCCCTATAATATAGGGTGGATTAATATTAGGGGCCTCATTATGACCCCGGATGTCACGAGACCACCAGGGTCACGGTCAGACCACTGCCAAAGCGGCAGGCTGACCGTGACATTACGACCGTGGCAACAGACCGCCAGCACTGCCACTTTTTGGCCGCCAGACAGCCTGGCGATGCCGGGGTCCCAATCCACCAGGGCAGTGCTGCAATCAGCACTGGCCTGGGGATTACGACCCCTCTCTCTGAGGGCGTTCAGATGACGGTTTCACTGCCATGTAAATGCTGGCGGAGATGGGGTGCTGGGGGACTCAGGGGGCCCCTGCACTGCCCATGTACATAGCACGGGCAGTGTACGGGGCCCTATGCCCACCCCGTTGCACTTTTCACTGTCTGCGTCTCAGACAGTGGAAACTCTGACTGGTGCTGCTGCACCTGATTCACCACAACATTGCCGCTGGCTCTGTTTCTGCCTGCTGACCCAGCGGGAAACTCATAATAGCCCTCGCGGTCAGGTCCCTGCACTGGCAGTTTTCTGACCGCACGGCTTCAGTGGACGGGCTTTTCCATCTAACCGAAGTCGTAATGAGAACCTTGGTCTTAAAATACTTAGGTAGGACTCATCTGCATGTATTTTTTATCCCTTGCACGAAAAGTATAATATAGGGCATACTAGCCAGCAAGGGACTATAGTGATCCTCTGCTCCGAAGAATGCCCCAGACCCATTAGGGCTATTAAGTGGGGGCAGAAACATGTTGGCCTTTTTTGGGTGGTCTGAGCCACGATCCTCAAATAACCATCCCTTTTGCTTTGTTTTTAATATTACCTGTGGTCCCCAATAACTTAAGTTGACATTCCAGGGAACTACAAGTTATTTTTAACTTGTTTGTCAGGATCCCTGTCTTATCCAGTAGTTCTTTTATCTAAGAACGCCTTCCTGCTCTTATTCCATCTGGCGGTTGAGTCCGCACCTGGTGGTATTATGCTACCAAGGTAGGTAGTGGTAGCTGATAATACAGCATGACACTGTTAGGTGTGTGAGGGTTCCTCTTCCATAAAGAAAGACCTTGTAATAGACAGGGATACTTGGACAAGGACCCCGTGTCTCATCTCAATGGTGGTTACTTTCTGGCCATTGGTAGATAAGAGAAACCAGAGTAGGTTTCTCTCTGTATGACAGTCACACTAGTTTGTGATAGTTCGATTTCTAGGATGTTCATATAAGATACATTTACGTGTAGTTCATGTTAGAAATTGGGTCTCTATTTGGCAGAGGTTTGCACCTGTCTAAGTAGGCACCACAATCCTAGTCAGGGCAAGTAAGAGACACACTAAAAGTTTACCTGTGCTCACCCTCTGGTAGCTTGGCACAGAGCAGTCAGGCTAAACTAAAGAGGCAATGTATAAAGTATTTAGGCACACACACAGTAACACAGTGAAAACACCACAAAAGGACTTCACACCAGTTTAGACAAATAGCCAATATCTATCTGAGTCAAATAAGACCAAATGGCCAAAACTCCAACATACACAAGTCAAGTTATGCATTTTTAAAGATTAAATAAAAATGCAGTGCTTAGAAGACAATAGCTCTAACTGGGGCTATCTGGTCATGCTGGACCGGGGCTAATCTAAAAGTGCAGTCTGACTGTGATGGAGCATGACCTGGGTACAGGAGTCACACAGACCCACTGAAAGTATCTCTTTTTGCGTCAATGCACGGTGATGATGCATTGATTCAGAGGAGGGGATACGTCTTGCTTGCAGTTGATGCGTCATTTCCTGATCGGGCAACGTTGTTGATGCATCGATGTTCAGAAGCAATGAGTACAGGTTCTGATGCGTCGGTGCTGCATCGTCCAAGCCGGGGTTGTATTGTAAGTCGACCTCATTGTATCTCACAGTCAGCAAAAAGTGTCTGTGGCTTCGGTGCAGGAAGCAGCAAAGGAGCATTTCTGCAGTGGGATGCGCCAGTGTTGTGTCAGTTCTTGAGTTTCAGCCTCACACTCACCCCTAAAGGCCCAGGCTGGTAGGAAGATGGAAATGAAGTATTTGATATCCCTGAGACTTCAGAAACAGGAGGCAAGTCCGTCAGGCAGGCTCTTGGAGAAACTTTAGATTGCAAGATGTAGAGAGTTAGAGCCAGTCCTCTCACTCCCAGGTAAGAAGTAGCTGCTGGCAGGCAAACACAGCAGAGCAAACAGCAAAGTGACTGTCCCTCCTGACAGCACAGCAGTCCTTCTTCCTTCCAGAATGTCCTCAGTCCAGAAGTGTTCTGAGTATACAGTGTCAGAGGGCCAGTACTTATACCTAAAATTGCCTTTAATGTTGGGGTATATTCAAAAGAATTCTCTGAAGTGCACAAAGTTCCTTTCAATCCAGCCATGTCTCCAGACTACCAGTAGGGAGTAATCAGCCCTTTGTGTGAGGGCAGGACACAGCCTATACAGATATAAGTGTGAACTGCATCTCCCTCTCCCTGCCCAGGACAGCTATCAGTATGCAAATGTATCTCCTGTCACACCCAGCCCTCCTGCTTGTGGCTGTCTGGAAAGAATGCACAAACATACCTGCCACCCATGGATGTCATTTAAAGTTTTCCAGGGGTCTCAGCTGCGACCCCTGGCTTGCCCTTTGATACCCCTGACACTGCTTCTGTGACCCCTGGCCTCAGAGGTGGCAAATTCAGGCCTATATTTATACTTTTTTAGCGTCACATTTGCGCCGCTTTGTGACGCAAAAATGGCGTAAACTTACGAAATACAATTGTATTTTGTAAGTTTGCACCGTTTTTGCGTCAAAAAGCGGCGCAAATGTGACGCTAAAAAAGTATAAATATGGGCCACAGTGTCAGGAACACAGTGGCAGCTCGTTCTTATGGACTTCAGTTGGAGCTCCACTCTCTTTTTCTGTGAATTTTTTTAATGACACTAATAGTAAATACAATATAAAAAATGGAGTACAGTTAGCTCGAATATGTCCTTCCATGGCAGCTGAGGTAAGTAAAAAAATGCTTTTAAATGTATGTTGTGTGTGTGCATGCAGGTGAGAGTGTGTCTAGGTGAGAGAGAGTGTAAGTAAGTGTGATTTTTTTGGCATATTTAAGTATGAGTGAGAGTGTAGGTCAAAGGGCATGTGATGCCACTCCTGCTACCCCTGGAATTTCGGTGAATTGACATCCATGCTGCCACCTAAACCCAGACGTGTATTTAGAGTCAGGCTGAGGCACAGAATAGTCAAAGTAAGAAAATGCCATCTTTCTAAAAGTGGAATTTTCAGACCTGCAATTTAAAAAGCAACTTTACCAAAATATGTATTTTTAAATTGTGAGTCCAGAGACACCAAATTCCATTTTTCTATCTTTTCTCAATTGGAAATTACACTTAGAAGATGTTCCAAAGTAATCCCAGCGTTAGCCTATGGGAGAGATAGTCCTTGCAATAGTGAAATAAGAATTTAAGGATTTTTCACTACCTGAACATGTTAAACTTAAAAGTACATGTCCAACTTTTTTTTTTAAACTGCACGCTGGCTTTGGGGCTAGCCAGGGCCTACCTTAGGGGTGACTTACATGTATTAATAAGTGAGTACACTTGCCAGGTCGAAATGACAGTTTAAGCTGCACACAGGCTCTACAGTGGCAGGCCAGAGGCATGTTTGTAAGGCTATGGTAGTGAGTGGCACAATTAGCGCTGCAGGCATACTAGTAGTGTTTGAAGTACAGGCTCTTGGCACACATAGTGCTCTTTACTAGGGACTTACCAGTAAACCAAATATGCCAATCATGGAGAACCAAATGTTATCATGTTTTAGACACAGAGCGCATGCACTTTAGCACTGGTCAGCAGTGGAAAAAGTGCGCAGAGTTCTAAAGCCATCAAAAACGGAGTTGAGCACATAGTCCAAACAGAAGATCAGAAAGCAAAAAGTCAGGGGGAGCCACACCAAAGATGCCAGGTCTTACAGTTCATCTATATTGGAATAATGCACATGGTCACTGGCTAACCTTCACAACTGACATTGATCTGCCATCATGCTGTCATTAGACAACCATGGTTCACAATATGTACAAGTAGAACATTTTATATAACTGATTTTCTCACTGTTGACTATTGGTATGGAAAACGGTGACAAGGGACATAGCAATGGAGTGATTTATTCAGCCTTCTTTCTTCACCCTGGTGCTTATGTTTAAAGTAGACTCTTGAAAATGATGCTGAATACAATGATGAAGACCTGCCAGAATTTTGGATCTCTCTGACAAGCATGTTTAACTGAAGAACTTATTTAAAAGTATACAGAAGTATGTGTCTGGCATGCAGAGCCAAAGTGCTTTTGCAGAAAATGTTCACATTTTTCACAAACATTTTTACCTCTTTCATGCTAAGTTACTAACTACGCACTATATCTTTGCTCCTTGAGCAGGGACGTAGCTTCATGGCAGGGCGGAGAGGGGGAAGTGTTACACCCCCCTAATAAATGTATTTTGTGATAAATAGTTGGGTGCAGGTGCTTTCAGTCTGACATGGTGATGTGTCTGTTGTCTGTGGGATTTCACAAGGAATTTTTACACACACAGACACAAAGGTGCACACCCTCTCGCCTCTCTCTGAAAAGACTTAAAAAATGTTGGTTATTTCACAAGATAATGTGCTTTCTGTCACTTAGTGTAAGTGAACAGGGCTGATTGCAGAGCCCCCCTAACTTTTTGCCCCCATTTTTCACTTTTTGCTGGTGTTTTCCTGATTCTGATGGTGCCCTGTGTACTGCTAACCAGTCCCAGGGCCTGTGCTCTGTGTAAAATCAGTATGCAAATTAGGCTAATTATAATTGGCTAAGTCAACCTACCTATAAGTCCCTAGTACATGGTAGGGCATGTAGGTTTAGGGACCCCTGCATGGGTAGTGCACCCATAGGTGCACTGCTGAGGTGCCCAGTGTCATTTTAAAGGCAGGCCTGCCTTGCTGGCTGCTTTTAAATTAAAGTTATATGCAAAATCGACTTTGGAATTAAAAGTAGTTCCAAAGTCTTAAACTTCCTTATTTGTACATATAAGTCACCCCTAAAGGTGTGCCCTATGTGCCCCTAGGGCTGGGTGCCATGTAACTATAAGCAGGGGCCTTATAAAAAAAAGTGTTATAAGCCCTGGTGAGGTAAAACAGCCACATTTGTTTTTCCCTCATTGAAGTGAATGGCCTCCATAGGCTAGAGTGGGGAGACTTTATTTTAATTTGTAAAGTCCCCTTAAGCAATAGATACCAAGAGTTTGATATCAAATTAATTGTTATAATAAATCCCACAACTTCCAGATGTTGGATTTAATATAACTTGTTCAGGTAAAGAGTTTTAAACTTTACCTGAAAAGTTGCCAACTTCAGCCCTGCAGTGTTTTTGCTGCTGTGCTCTGATTGGCCAGCCTCTGGCAGCCTGGCCAGGCTGCCTCGATGAGGTGTGAAGTGGCCTGGCTTCACACAAAGAGATGTGCCTGTGGGAGGAGATCTCCCCTCAGCAGATGGCGAGGCAAGAAGGGGGAAGGCTGCCAAAGTGGTCTTCAAAGGCAGAGAAGGACATTTGGAGCAACCCAGCAACACCCCCACATTCTGCAAACCCAGACAATTAGGTGCCCCCTTGATTAGATTAGGAGAGGGCAGGAGAGGGGCGTGTTTAGGATTTTTAGCCACACCAGTGGGTGGGCTCAGCCAGATGTAACCTCCAAAAATCACTTTCAGCCATGATGGATTTTTTAGGACTGTTGCTCCCTGGGATTGATTATTGCCGCACTTACCAGGAAGTGGTCATCACAGGGGGAAGGACCCTGCACCTGATTGGAGAACCAGGACCCCCCTGTTTTTCACCCAAGAGCAGGGATAAAACTGGCAGACCTGCACCCACACCTCAGATCCCCATCAGATTCCAACAAGGAAGAGCCACAGGAGAAGAAGAACTGCTCTGCTGGACCCCTGGCCTGCACCTGGACACTGCACTCTGAAGGACTGCACCAGCTGCCCACTTAGGCTTCACCACCAGAAGGACTTTGCCTGGCTTCAACTGGTTTAAGGAGGGACTCCCTGTTTGCTACAGGTGAAAAATTGCTAACCAGAGTCCCCTGCACCAACTCTTGAAGAAACCAACCAGCTGACCACTGTCCAGTGGCCAAAAAGGAGTTTGCGCCAGGTGCATTCTGGGAGTTGTAGTCCACACCCCCAAGGATCATCTCAGAGCTTCTGGAACCTTGGGGTGAGCTGTGGGTCCAAAAAGAACCTTAAAGGAACATCTGGAAGAAGATCCAGAAGTTTGGAGAACTTTTGAAAAAAAGTTCCATAGAGGGACGACCCGCCGCTGCAACTCTAGCGGCCTTGCCTCAACCGTGACCTGGCCTGACTTGCAGGTTCGTCCAGGTGAAGAAAATCTCCAAACGCGAGACTAAGTCTGAGCGTAGGAAGTTGACAGGGACCTCCCATCCAGCGTATTCGAGGAGGGCTCCAAGGACGTCAGATCAAGATCCAGGCTTGCCCCGTTCGAAGGACTTTCACCTCGAAAAAACGACTAAGTCCGAATGTAAAAATCTCCACCGAGGGCTCCCACGACGAGTATCCGGAGAAGAGTTCCATGAGGTCGAATTGGACCTGCAGGTTTGTCCCGCTGAAGAAAATCTTCAGAAAAACGACTAAGTCCGAAGGTAAACTTTTGACTGGGGCCTCCCGCGGGCTGTAGCCGAGTCGGCTCCATCGCGGTTGGCCTTAAACTTTGACTTTCCCCGGTCGAGGTGCGACCAGATGACCAGATTGGCGCTTTTTGTTTCTAGGCGCTAGAAAACAATAATTCTTTAAAAATTCATATCTCCGGTTCCCCTTATCCGATTTTATTTGTTTTTGTGTCATTTTAAAGATAAAAATATAATCTATTTTTATCAATTGATTTAGGATTTTTAAGCTGTTTCCTGTGTTTTATTTAATTACTATTTTGTGATATTTGAATGCTTTACACTCTGTCTCCTAAGTTAAGCCTTGTTGCTCGTTGCCAAGCTACCAAGGGTTGAGCTGGGTTTAATTTACTGAGACCTAACTGGACCTAAGTGGAGGTTAGTGGCCTATTGCTAAGTGTAGGTACCTACCTGACCTTACCAATAACCCATTTTCCAACATTTTTGGTGCGCAGTGGTGGGATCCTGTACTTGTGTTCGGTATCACATTACAGTTTTAAGTAAAACAAATGAAAAATCCTTTAAATTGTCCTGGTGCAAAAATTGTTTTTAATTTTTAATTTGGATTAATTTCAATTATTGAATTTTTGTGATTTTTCTAAATTTTTGTTTCCAATTTTTGCAAAAAGGTTTTTTGTTGACACAAAGCTAGGGAACCATGGAGCTTGATCTGGCTAGCCTACCCACACTCACAGTAGTCCAGCTTAGGGGGTTGTGTACTACAAGGGGTTGCCTGCAATCACTGACCTCCGGAAGCATGTCCTGATTAAATCCCTGACAGCATGGGCTGAGGCCCAAGAAGTAGGCCCAGAGGAAGCTCCAGAGGAGGAAGAAGTAGGGGAGGATGCTAGCTCCAACCACTCAGGGGAGGGAGGGCATCTGAGCCTAAGTGAGGAGGAGGAAGACCGGTCCTCACTAAACACAGTCACTAGGATCATACCCAAAGCTAGTTGGGGGAAGGGGGTCCCTTCAGGAGGAGAGAACCTGTCCCTCACGGAAAGAGAGCTGGAGGACCAGCTAGCATTTATAGCTTTGAAGGCAGAGAAGCTGGCCCTAGAAAAGAAAAAGGGGGCAAAGAAAGAGAAAAAAGATGGTGGCAGCGACAGAGAAGCTGAGGTGTCCATGGGTGGGTTTTTTTGCCCCAGATTACCAAAGAAGGTGGTTCCTGCTTATGTAGAGGGGGGTGACATAGACAAGTGGTTGGAGGCCTTTGAGAGGGCACTCCAAATGAGAAGGGTTAGGCCTCAATACTGGGGTTCACTTTTATGGGAGTTGGTCCCCATCTCAGGGAGGGATAGGCTTCTGACCTTACGTGGGAAGGACGCAGATTCATACCCTAGTATGAAGAGATGCTTAACCAAGAAATTTGGTCTGACCCCAGAGCAGTATATGATGAAGTTCAGAGACACCCAGAAGGTCAGTACCCAGTCTTGGGTTGATTTTGTAGACACCTCACTTAAGGCACTAGACGGCTGGATTCATGGTACTTATATGGGGTTATACAATCTGATCATGAGAGAGCACATCTTGACCAATTGTACCCAAGAAAGGTTATGCCAGCATCCAGTGGACTCTAAGCTGACCAACTCTAGAGAGCTAGGGGAGGCAGCTGATGAGTGGGTGAGAACCAGGGTGGTTGCCAAGTCCCAGGGGGAGACTCCAAGAAGGGGGGTTCAGGTCCCCAAAAACCTAAGAAGGGAGGTGGTAAGCCCACCACAGAGACTCCCTCTGTACCCCAGAACCACAAGAAGGAGGAGAGTAATTCCCACTCTGACAAGCAAAGACAGGGAGGCCCAGGGTTAAAAAAGCTCTTGGACAGTAAGGCTTGCTTTGACTGTCAGCAGACAGGTCATTTCAGAGGAGATGCAGCCTGTCCAAAGAAGGTGGCTAGCACTGGGCTGTCCAGTGTAGCCATGGAGGAGGACTCCTCAGATGAGGAAGTCCTCCTAGCATTGGGCTGGGAGACAGGACCAGATGGTAAGCTGGTGATCCCTGAGGGTGGGAGTAGGCACTTTCACCCCATTCAGGTGAATGGGATACCTACAACTGGCCTGAGAGACACCTGTGCCAGTCACACTATAGTGAGTGACCGGTTAGTGAGCCCAGACATATATGTCCCAGGAGAGACCAGAAAAGTCAGGATAGCCACAGGGAAGGTCACCTCCAAACCTGTAGCCATAGTGCCCCTAGAGAGGGAGGGTATCTTTGGCTGGTTTAGGGTGGTAGTCAGTGCTGACCTCCCCCTAGATTGTATCCTGGGCAATGACCTCCCAGAGGTGAGTCTGGCCGCAGGTGGGGCGGTCGCCCAGGGTGCCCCCCAACCCAAAGTCCTGGGAGTCAGTCCCTACAGTTAGGAGAGAGGGGTCCCCAAGAAAACGAAAGAAGAAAAGGAAGGGTGGGCCACTCTTAAAGAGAGTTCCAGGGAGTCAAAGGCCTTCTGCCCCAGTAGGGGGGGAGCCCAGAGTTGGCACTGGTGAGGCCTCACCTGACCCCAACGCAGTCCTGAGTAGTCAGGCAGCTGTTCAGATGCAGGGTGTTGCCCCTGAACTGACAGAATGGAGAGTGGAGGAGGGTGTCTGCCACATGTGGTGGTAGCCCCCCACTCTAGACAGCAAGAGGGGTGCCAGGACCCCACAGTCGCCACTAAAGCAGCTCCGCCACCTGTCAGTAGAGAGCTTAGGGTGTGGTTCTGGGTACTGACAGCTGTCAGTAGCCTCTGCTGGGTGATAGCCTTCCTGGCAGCATTGTACTTGGCCTGGGAGGCAGACCCCAGGGCCAAAAACAAAGTAGGCCCCCTGACCCTGTTGGTCATGGTGGGGTTGCTCAAGTGTTGGGTGACCTCTTTGGGTAAGCTAGGTGCCCTAGCAAAGTTAGGAGTAGGGGAGGTGGGCACCCCACTACCTAAGTTGTCAGAGAGAGAGGATGAAGACCCCCCCTAGAGGGAAGTTTCAGTTTGAGATGGGTCCTTTCACTGTTGGGATGGATTCACTACCCAGAGGAAGTGACCATGGCAGGAGGATGTAAGGCAGAGTAGGCCCTGCAAAGGGACAGCCTGTTCTCTTCACTGTCTTCCTCGCCTGACAAGCCAGGAAGACTCTCCCAGGGTTGGGCTGAGTCTCCTGGGCATGTGGGCTGGGTGGGGGGGCTTGTGTGAGAGAACAGGGCTGATTGCAGAGGCCCCCTAACTTCTTGCCCCCATTTTTCACTTTTTGCTGGTGTTTTCCTGACTCTGATGGTGCTCTGGGTACTGCTGACCAGTCCCAGGGCCTGTGCTCTGTGTAAAATCAGTATGCAAATTAGGCTAATTATAATTGGCTAAACCTACCTATAAGTCCCTAGTATATGGTAGGGCATGTGGGTTTAGGGACCCCAGCATAGGTAGTGCACCCATAGGTGCACTGCTGAGGTGCCCAGTGTCATTTTAAAGGCAGGCCAGCCTTGCTGGCTGCTTTTAAATTAAAGGTATATGCAAATTCGACTTTGGAATTAAAAGTAGTTCCAAAGTCTTAAACTACCTTTTTTTTACATATAAGTCACCCCTAAGATGTGCCCTATGTGCCCCTAGGGCTGGGTGCCATGTAACTATAAGCAGGGACCTTATACAAAATAGTTGTATAAGCCCTGGTGAGGTAAAACAGCCACATTTGTTTTTCCCTCATTGAAGTGAATGGCCTCCATAGGCTAGAATGGGGAGACTTTATTTTAATTTTTAAAGTCCCCTTAAGTAACAGATACCAAGAGTTTGGTATCAAATTAATTGTTATAATAAATCCCACAACTTCCAGCTGTTGGATTTAATATAACTTGTTCAGGTAAAGAGTTTTAAACTTTACCTGAAAAGTTGCCAACTTCAGCCCTGCAGTGTTTTTGCCGCTTCACACAAAGAGATATGCCTGTGGGAGGAGATCTCCCCTCAGCAGATGGTGAGGCAGGAAGGGCTGCCAAACTGGTCTTCAAAGGCAGAGAAGGACATTTGGAGCAACCCAACAACACCCCCAAATTCTGCAAACCCAGACAATTAGGTGCCCCCTTGATTAGATTGGGAGAGGGCAGGAGAGGGGTGTGTTTAGGATTTTTAGGCACACCAGTGGGTGGGCTCAGCCAGATGTAAACTCCAAAAATCACTTTCAGCCATGATGGATTTTTGAGGAATGTTGCTCCCTGGGATTGATTTTTGCCACACTTCCCAGGAAGTGGTCATCACAGGGGGAAGGACCCTGCACCTGATTGGAGAACCAGGACCCCCCTGTTTTTCACCCAGGAGCAGGGATAAAACTGGCAGACCTGCACCCACACCTCCGATCCCCATCAGATTCCAACAAGGAAGAACCACAGGAGAAGAAGAACTGCCCTGCTGGACCCCTGGCTACACCTGGACCGTGCACTCTGAAGGACTGCACTAGCTGCACACTTGGGCTTCACCACAAGAAGGACTTTGCCTGGCTTCAACTGGTTCAAGGAGGGGCTCCCTGTTTGCTACAGGGGAAAAATTGCTAGCCAGAGGCCCCTGCACCAACTCCTGAAGAAACCAACCAGCTGACCACTGTCCAGTGGCCAAAAAGGAGTTTGCACCAGGTGCATTCTAGGAGTTGAAGTCCACACCCCAAGGATCATTTCAGAGTTTCTGGAACCTTGGGGTGAGCTGTGGATCCCAAAAGAACTTTAAAGGACCATCTGGAAGAAGATCCAGAAGTTTGGAGAAGTTTGGCAAACTTTTGAAAAAAAGCTCCATAGAGGGACCGACCCGCTGTGGCAACTCTAGCCGGCTTGCTTCAACTGCGACCCGGCCTGACTTGCAGGTTCGTCCCGGTGAAGAAAATCTCCAAAAAAGAGATTAAGGGTGTCATTACAACATTGGCGGTAAAAGCCGCTTACCGCCGCGCAGAAGACCGCCGAAACACCGCTGCCGCCGCGGAATTCCGCCACAGCTATTATGACACACATCTCGGAAGCGGCCGAAATTCAGACACCCACACAAGTCTGCCACACCAAAGGTCAGTGTTAAACTGGCGAAAACAAAACCTCCACCGTCACGCCAACAGAAACACGCCCATGCTATCACGACCCACGAATCCACACGACGGTCTTTTAACCGCGGTATTCCATTGGCGGTACACACCGCCGCACTCAAAATACACACACATCTCCAAAACACCGCCACATTGGACAATTCGAAATACATACTCCTGATACACATACAAACCCCACTCCCACACAATCAATACTATATAAAACACACACCCACATCACCCACAGACCCCTACGACCCAAAATCAGAGACAAATGCGACAGACAGAGAGCACAGAAATAGAGAACCCCACCACATAGAGGCACACAACACGATCACCCATACAACATTCCACGCACAAAACACCACACACCACTACACATCACCACACTCATCACCACATACACCACCCCACACATCACCTACACCACCCCATGTCACGCCAAAGACACCCCAGGTTTTCCGTGGAGGAGCTCAGGGTTATGGTGGAAGAAATCATCCGGGTAGAGCCACAGCTATTTGGATCACAGGTGCAGCACACCTCCATAGCCAGGAAGATGGAGCTATGGCGCAGAATCGTGGACAGGGTCAACGCTGTGGGACAGCATCCAAGAAATCAGGAGGACATCAGGAAGAGGTGGAACGACCTACGGGGGAAGGTGCGTTCTGTGGTCTCCTGGCACAACATCGGGATTCAGATGACTGGCGGCGGACCCCCACCACCTCCCCCACAAGTAACAACATGGG
The DNA here is from genome assembly GCF_031143425.1 of Pleurodeles waltl. Taxonomy (NCBI): domain Eukaryota; kingdom Metazoa; phylum Chordata; class Amphibia; order Caudata; family Salamandridae; genus Pleurodeles; species Pleurodeles waltl. Next base: position 995,616,908 of record NC_090446.1, read on the forward strand.
AGGAGCAGGTCTTGACCATCATGCATCAAGAGGGCCTCGGAGGAGTCGGTGGAGGAATGGACACTGGTAAGTCAAATCTTAACTATCATATCCCCCACCCTACCTGCATGCTATCACACACCCCCACCCTCACCCCCTCCCCTATCACTCCAACTCCTCACTAATGTACTAATAACACAAACCACACATCCCAACACCAAGCCCTGCATGCAACAACTAAGCATGGTCACCCCTCACTAAAGCATGCTCACTGCACATACCCATAACACCCCCCCCAACCATCATCACACAAGCCCTCACACAGGAATGCTTGCACTGGGGTACACGCCCACCCACCCATTGCACACCATGACACACACACATGCAATAATCATGCTGTTATACCCCTGTAGGACCACTACGGAACGTCACCAGACAGGAGGGTCCAGACATCTCCACTCCACCCACAGAAGAGGCCCACAGTGACGACAGCAGCTCTGGCCAACTGGATCCTGATGACCAGCCCGGACCATCGTGGGCCTCGGGACAGTCGGTTCCCCTTGCACAGGCACAGCCCAACACTGACCTTCCACCCTCTGGTAACACCAGCACAGCACCCACCCAGCGGGCCCATACCTCCGTACCCAGGACACGTCAATCAGCTGTGTGTCCACCACTACATGGAACCCAGGAGAACCCACCACCCCAACAACAACTGGTACCTGGGAGCAGTGGTAGTGGGCACACGGTCCAGGGGACGGAGGCACAGGAACACAGGGGAACTGGGAGGGCTGCTGTGCGACAGGGGGCGGACAGGCCAAGGGAACCCACTCTCCACGAGGCCCTCTCCTCCATCATGGGAGCATACCACCACTCCCAGGAGACGATGGCTACGGTCCTGGCCAAGTTTCAGGAGACCCAGCGCATGCAGGACGAACAGTATTTGGGGTTCAGGGAGGAGCTCAGAACCATCAGCTCCGCCCTGGGCACCATCGTAGGGGTGCTGAAGGACATACCAAAAGACCATGAGGGACACGTGGCACTCCAAGGGGCCCCTGACACTAGCCTGGACGATGAACTGCCCACCACCTCCAACGGCGCTAGTGGACAGGATGCCCCGCCACAGGACCACCACACCAGCACCCCCCCCGCAGACGGAGAACCACCCTGCAAGTGGTCCCTGAGATCCAGGAACAGGACAGAGCAAGATGGCACGACCCCCGCCAGGAAATGAGACCACCCTGATTGTCCTCCCACTGTCCCACTTTGTTACCCTGTCCAGATTGGAACTGCCCCAGCTCCACTTCCTATGCCCATATGGGCAGTGCACCTGTGAGACTAATAGACTGGACTCTGCCATGGACATTCCTCCACCATCGCCCATCTCCATTTTACCACCCTCCTCCATTTTTGAGCACTTAAATAAACACCCTTGAAGCACAAAACAATCTGGAGTCAGTCTGTCATTTTGAAAATGTGTATTAGCTATGACTATGACAAAATCAGTTCGAAATTTAAATGTCAACATACCCATGTCACACAGCACAAGTCCATGAAGGAAGCAAGCAGATGACACACGTTGGTAACCACACCTGTGAAACCGTAATAGAAATGTACAACTCAGTTACCCAATACCGATTCAAATTGACAGACAGGATAGAGGTAGAAGTGTGAAAGTGAATATAATAGTAAACAAATGTTTTCACCTGTGTGTCACTGGAAATATTGCTGTATGACTGACTCCCTGTTGTCAATGTCTTCTTCCTCAGCTTCCTCCTCATCACTGTCCACAGGCTCCACAGCTGGCACAACACCGTCATCAGGACCATCCTCCTGCATAAAAGGCACCTGGCGTTGCAAAGCAAGATTGTGAAGCATCGAGCAGGCGATGATGATCTGGCACACCTTCTTTGGTGAGTAGAATAGGGAACCACCCGTCCTATGCAGGCACCTGAACCTGGCCTTCAGGAGGCCGAAGGTGCGTTCGATCTCCCTCCTAGTCCGCCCATGGTCCTCATTGTAGCGTTCCTCTGCCCTGGTCCTGGGATTCCTCACTGGGGTCAGTAGCCAGGACAGGTTGGGGTAACCAGAGTCCCCTAATAGCCACACCCGGTGCCTCTGGAGTTGACCCATCACATAAGGGATGCTGCTATTCTGCAGGATGTAGGCGTCATGCACTGAGCCAGGGAACATTGCATTTACCTGGGAGATGTACTGGTCTGCCAAACATACCATCTGTACATTCATTGAATGATAACTCTTCCGGTTCCTGTACACCTGTTTACTCCTGCAGGGGGAACAGAGCTACATGGGTCCCATCAATAGCACCTATGATGTTGGGGATATGTCCCAGGGCATAGAAGTCACCTTTAACAGTAGCCAAATCCTCCACCTGAGGGAAAACGATTTAGCTCCTCACGTGTTTCAGCAGGGCAGACAACACTTTGGACAACACGTTGAAAAACATAGGCTGGGACATCCCTGATGCCATGGCCACTGTTGTTTGAAATGACCCACTTGCAAGGAAATGGAGCACTGACAGCACCTGCACTTCAGGGGGGATTCCTGTGGGATGGCGGATTGGTGACATCAGGTCTGGCTCCAACTGGGTACACAGTTCCTGTATTGTGGCACGGTCAAACTTGTAGGTGATGATCAAATGTCGCTCCTCCATTGTTAACAGGTCCACCAGCGGTCGGTACACTGGAGGATTCCGCCATCTCCTGAAATGTCCCAGTTGATGGTGCCTAAGAAGGACAACAGTGACCACAAAGTCAACAAAATCTCAGGTATGTACCCACAGCTACACAGAACACGACACCAAATACAAAACTCTTCCTGTATGTGTGTTGAGTGTAGGCCTAGGTATGTGTGACACAGTAGTAAATGAAGCCATGTGGGCCCCTGAAATGGCGGCTGCCTGACCTCTAAACTGGGACAATGGGATGTGAGGTAACTGTGCTGGCGTTGTACACCGTCGCGGTAGGCGGTCGTAGACCGCGACGCAATGCTGCATTGGTTAACATTGGACCCTATGGGTCCCAGGAGCCAATGATGAAGTGCGCCGGCGGTAATGATACGCACCGCCGCGGACGTCACCGCCGCGGACGTCACCGCCATTTTCTATCTGTTCTGTCACTCGATACCTGATCTTCGACAGGAGAGGACCTACACTGCAAGTGCTGCTGTGACCTCGGTCTGGAAGAGACAATGGCTCGTGCGTCTGGGGAAAGGGCCCCTGCCTTCACTGCTCAGGAGTTGGAGAAGCTCGTGGACGGGGTCCTCCCCCAGTACACGCTACTTTACGGTCCTCCAAACCAACAGATAAGTACACAGGGAGTACGTTGTATGGGCTATGCCTGGGTGGAGAGGGCTGGTTGTAAGATGGAAGGGGGCAGGGTTCTGCAAGCATGTAGGACTGTGAATGCATGTGCCACATGGCAAGGGTAGGGATGTGGGCCACTCACTTCGACGGTGCAGTTGCTAATGACTTCTCTTCTTCCCCTGTACATGTCATGTAGGTCAGCGCCCACCAGAAGAAGGACATTTGGCGTGCCATCGCCAAGGACGTCCGGACCCTGGGGGTCCACCAGAGACGGGGCACCCACTGCCGGAAAAGATGGGAGGACATTCGCCGCTGGAGCAAGAAGACGGCGGAGGCTCAGCTGGGGATGGCCTCCCAACGTGGGAGGGGTGTCCGTCAAACCATGACCCCCCTGATGTTCCGAATCCTGGCAGTGGCCTACCCTGAGTTGGATGGGCGCTTGAGGGCATCCCAGCAGGCACAAGGGGGTGAGTACACTCTCATTCTGTGGACTTTGCGTGCAGTGGAGGGGTGTGTGTGGGGGAGGAGGGCTGTGGGTTTCCCTAGGCCAGGCTGAGTTTCGTAAGGCTGGCCCTTGCCTAATGCAGACCATGTGCCACTCCACCCCACCTCTGTAGAGTGCCAAGTACAGGTAGGCATGCCCCTGTGTCATCTATGTGGGCAGATGACACCCATAGCCATGCAGGCCAAATCCCAGGTATTGCATCTGTAGAGGCCAAGAGCACGGCGTAGTGCAGGGGGCTGCTGTGTCTGTATTGTCCGCCAACGGCAGCGGTACGCCATGTACTCAACCTGGCTTTCTTCTGTCATCCCCCCCTCCCCCTTTTTCTGCTCTCCCTGTTCTTTTGTGCATCAGCATCATCAGGCGGAGGTACAGTGGCACCGGAGCACGAAGGAGCTGCATCCCACATGGCCATGGAGGGCCACACCACGGACTCTGAATACACCAGTGGGACGGAGGGCGAGGGGAGCTTCATGTCGGTCACCGGATCAGCAACCAGCGACACGGACTCGTCCTCCGATGGGAGCTCCCTTGTGGTGGCGGCACCATCTGTGCCCCCCCACTTCTACAGGTACAGCTGCCACCCCCCCCCCAACACCGCCCTCCCAGCAGCCCCTCAGCCTTCGCTCCGTGCCCGCTCACCCAGAAGGGTGGGCATCACCTTCGTCCCAGGCACCTCAGCCCCTGCCCCAGTCACCCCTGCTGCCCTCAGTGAGGAGGTCATTGACCTCCTTAGGTCACTCACTGTTGGGCAGTCTACCATTGTGAATGCCATCCAGGGTGTAGAAAGGGAGTTGCAACACACTAATGCATTTCTGGAGGGCATTCATTCTGGTCAGGCTGCCCATCATCGAACCATGCAATCTCTGGCCTCAGCACTGATGGCAGCCATTGTCCCTGTGTCTAGCCTCCCCCCTCCAACTTCCTCCACCCAGACCCAATCCCCTGTACCCCAGCCTATCCCAAGCACACCATCAGACAAGCATGCACACACCTCAACATACAAAAGTAGCTCAGGCAAACATAGGCACCACACAACCCACAGGCACTCATACAAGCATCACCCACATACAGACACACCAACATCCACTGCCCCCACTGTGTCCCCCTCCTCGCCGTTTCCCTCATCCCTCCCAGTGTCGTCTACACTCTCACCTGCATGCACTACATCTACAGGCACTAGGACTCGCACCAGAACACCCAGCACCACATCCTGCTCACCTGCACTCACCACCTCCACTACCATTTACACGTCCCCTGTGTCCACTCCCAGTGTGTCTGTGACGCCCCCTCCCAAAGTACACAAACGGGGGCACCCACACACCCAACATCCATCCACCTCACGACACCCTCCAGTACCTGCACCTGCACCCAAATCACCTAAAGTTACACCTCCTACAACCACCTCCTCTTCCTCCACTCCCAGGCCCCCTCCAGCTACCCATCCCAGTCTTCGTCAGAAACGTTTCCTGAGCAATGTTGACCTCTGGGCCACCACCCTCGTCCCTCCAATTCATAGGTCCCGTAGTAGCACCTCAGCCAAAAAAAGTCCGGTACCAGTGGTGCGTGTTAGAGGTCTGTGGAGTGCACCGGGCACCAGGGCAGGCAGTGTGACACGGAGCCAAAGCACTGCCAGTCCACCCCCTGTAAAGCACCTTAAGTTGGACAGTGCCATACGGGATGGGGTGAAGACTCCTGGCGGAAAAACTGCTCACAAGGGTCCCGGGGGAAGTGCGAAGTCAGCTGTGACTCCTCCCAAGGTGGTGAAGGGGCAGAAGAAGTCTCCAACGTCTGGTAGGAGCAGCATGGCGGGGAAGGCCGCCATCCTCCCCGCTGGCCAGGACGCCACCGCCAGCACTATCATCACTGGTCCGTAGACCACCTCCAGAGTCAACGCCCTGGAGGGCACCTGTATCGTCACTGGTCCGGAGACTACCGCCAGAGTCAGTACCCTGGAGGGCACCAGTATCGTCACTGGTCCGGAGACCACCGCCAGCATCAGCGCCCTGGAGGGCACCAGTATCGTCACTGGTCCGGAGACCACCGCCAGAGTCAGCGCCCTGGAGGGCACCAGTATCGTCACTGGTCCGGAGACCACCGCCAGAGTCAGCGCTCTGGAGGGCACCAGTATAGGCAGTGGTCTCACCGCCAGAGTCAGTGCCCTGGAGGGCTCCAGTATCGTCACTGGTCCAGAGACCACCGCCAGCGTCAGTGCGCTGGAGGGCCCCGGCAGCCACAGCCCCACTGGGCACTGAGGGACCGTCATGCCACACACCAATGCACAGGTTAGAGACAACAAAGTCAAGCACCGCTGAACAGGGCAAAGACCGCCATGGCAAGGCACCGCTGAACAGGGCAAAGACCGCTGAGCAGGGCAAAGACTGCCATGGCAAAGCACCGCTGAACAGGTCAAAGACCGCCATGGCAAAGCACCGCTGAACAGGTCAGAGACCGCCATGGCAAAACACCGCTGAACAGGGCAAAGACCGCCATGGCAAAGCACCGCTGAACAGGGCAAAGACCGCCATGGCAAAGCACTGCTGAACAGGGCAAAGACCGCCATGGCAAAGCACCGCTGAACAGGGCAAAGACCGCCATGGCAAAGCACCGCTGAACAGGTCAGAGACAGCAAAGTCAAGCACCGCTGAACAGGGCAAAGACCGCCATGGCAAAGCATCGTTAGCCCATGTGCAGCTGGGACAGTGACAGAACTGGGACCGTCACGGGGAGCGTGATGCACTCTGGGCACCAGTCCCCCTCCAGAACCAGTGGAGACATGCATCCACTACCTCAGTCCTGCACAGGATGAAGCACTCTGGGCACCAGTCCCCCTCCAGAACCAGTGGAGACATGCATCTACTACCTCAGTCCTGCACAGGATGAAGCACTCTGGGCACCAGTCCCCCTCCAGAACCAGTGGAGAATGTTATTGACTTGAGAGACTGTGGCTTTGCCCTCCCCAGGATGGTACAGTGGGCAACCCACCCACTGTAGAGACTTGAGAGACTGTGGCTTTGCACTCCCCAGGATGGTACAGTGGGCAAACCACCCACTGTTAGAGACTTGAGAGACTGTGGCTTTGCACTTCCCAGGATGGTACAGTGGGCAAACCACCCACTGTTAGAGACTTGAGAGACTGTGGCTTTGCACTCCCCAGGATGGTACAGTGGGCAAACCACCCACTGTTAGAGACTTGAGAGACTGTGGCTTTGCACTCCCCAGGATGGTACAGTAGAGACTTGAGAGACTGTGGCTTTGCACTCCCCAGGATGGTACAGTGGGCAAACCACCCACTGTTAGAGACTTGAGAGACTGTGGCTTTGCACTTCCCAGGATGGTACAGTGGGCAAACCACCCACTGTTAGAGACTTGAGAGACTGTGGCTTTGCACTCCCCAGGATGGTACAGTGGGCAAACCACCCACTGTTAGAGACTTGAGAGACTGTGGCTTTGCACTCCCCAGGATGGTACAGTGGGCAAACCACCCACTGTTAGAGACTTGAGAGACTGTGGCTTTGCACTCCCCAGGATGGTAGAGTGGGCAACCCACCCACTGTAGAGACTTGAGAGACTGTGGCTTTGCATTCCCCAGGATACATCAATGGGCATGGAGCCCCGTCGTGGATCTGGCGTGGTGCTGTAATCCGGCTGAGGTGCACCCCCTTCCCTTCCCCCTGAGGTGTCTGTTGTATTTCTATCTGATGCCCCTGCAGTGTTCTCTCCGTTTGTGGACAGGTATCTAGTGTGGACGTCGCGGATGCTTTGTGGGCCCAGTGGTCCACGGACATTGATATGTGCATACCTGCACTACTAATCGTAATGTATAAATTCTAGACTGTGTATATATATCTGTATTTGTTTGGTTACTGTATTTTGATACATTACAATGGTTGAACTGATTTCCTTTAGTCTTTGCATTCTTCCGGGGGGTTGTTACTGTGATGTTTGGAAATGCATTGGCGTGTGTGTTGTAATGTGCGAGGGTCGGGGTGAGGGTGGGGGTGTTGTGTGTGTGTCCCCCTGACTTTTGCCTCCCCTACGTCGTAGGTGCAGTACTCACCGTTGTCTTCGGCGCTGCTGTTGCTGGTGTTCGTAGACGAGCAGGAAGACAAGGGCAGGGAGTATTTGTAGTTCCAGCTCCATGGTGTCCTCCTTCCTCATGGAGTGTGTTAAGGTGAGCGTTTTCCCATTGAAATGGCTGTTTCCGCCATGTTTTTATCCACGGTGAATCCGCCCAGGAAAAGGTGGCGGATTGGTGGGTTGTGATACTATGGGCGGTACATTGTCTTCCGCCTGTCCGTTGGCGGTGACCGCCGCGCTGCTTGTCTGTACCGCCGTGGCAGTCGGAGTGTTAAAGTGGCTGTCTATGTTGGCGGTTTCCGCCACAGTCATAATTCCCTTTTTTTTTCCACTGGCCTGTTTGCAGTATTACTGCACCTTTAACACCGTCCGCCAGGGTTGTAATGACCACCTAAGTCCGAACGTAGGAAGTTGACCGGGACCTCCCAGCCAGCGTATCCGAGGAGGGCTCCAAGGACGTCGGATCAAGATCCAGGTTTGCCCCGGTCGAAGGATTTTCACCTCGAAAAAATTACTACATCCGAAGGTAAAAATCTCCACCGAGGGCTCCAGCGACACGTATCCGGAGAAGAGTTCTAGGAGGTCGGATTGGACTGGCAGGCTTGTCACCCTGAAGAAAATCTTCAGAAAAACAACTAAGTCCGAAGGTAAACTTTTGACAGGGGCCTCCCGCGGGCTGTAGCCGAGCGGGCTCCATTGCGGTCGGCCTTAAACTTTGACTTTGCCCCGGTCGAAGTGCGACCAGATGACCAGATTGGCACTTTTTGTTTCTAGGCACTAGAAAACAATAATTCTTTAAAAATTCATATCTCCGGTTCCCCTTATCCGATTTTATTCATTTTTGTGTCATTTTAAACATAAAAATATAATCTATTTTTATACATTGCTTTTGGATTTTTAAACTGATTTCTGTATTTTATTTAATTACTATTTTGTGATATTTGAATGCTTTACACTCTGTCTCCTAAGTTAAGCCTTGTCGCCCATTGCCAAGCTACCAAGGTTTGAGCTGGGTTTAATTTACTGAGAGCTAAGTGGAGATTAGTGGCCTATTGCTAAGTGTAGGTACCTACCTGCCCTTACCAATAACCCATTTTCCAACACTTAGTACCTCTACCAATCCATATTCTTCTCTCTTTCCAGTGCCTCTTAAGTCCCCCTTGTGCACCATGCTTGTCGTATAATGTACTTTAACATCCTGTGCCAACGTGATTGTCGGGAAAATCTGAAGCTAGCACCCCTCAATCCTACTGACCAAGCTATGCCCCTGTCCCATAGGCGTGTAGGGGCAGAGGTGGCGCAGGGAACAGGAAAGATCCAGGAGTGCAAAAGAAAAGTAAGGCAGAGTAAATGAGAGAGGCCACCTAGATATCAGGAGATGGATTGATTATCCATCCACACATACTCATCTACCCATATGTATACATCCATCTACAACAACCATGCATCCATCTACCTATACTTATTTCACCATCATCCACCCACACAGATGCATTCATTTATCCAAGCACACGTGCGTATGTGCGTCCGTCCGTCCATCCATCCATCCATCCTCATTCAGGCTTGCATGTACAGACCCATAGCCCTCTATCTTTACATCCACATTTCCTACAGAACTCACACATCACTTGCTCCAGTCACCTAAACACCCATGCATACGCTTTTGTGCCTAACTGTGGCAGTGACCTGGGTGTGCCCGGTTGTTTTTGTGTCTCTATGTGTCCTGTTTGTTTGTAATTGGGTGTCTATTACTGTTCGTCTTTTTTCCGTGTACATAGTTACTGTTAAGTATTTTCGTCTGTACGCATGGATGTCTCTGTGTGATGGTTTATATATGCATAGATGCTTGTGGGTGTATTGACCAATGGCTGTGTACGTGTATGTGTCTTCGTGTATGTTTTTTTTGTATTTCTGCACACAACACTACAGTGCAGCTAAACGTACTGATCTGGCAATGCCCCTTTTCGATCAGTTTTGAGAAAAGTAGATCCTTCGGTACAATAAAAAATGAGAATCTGAACAAGTGAAATGTTAGAGGCTTCCAGACAGTCAAGTAGAAAACTCACTGCAAAGATTGGGGATGGTACACACATTTGGAACCTACAGACGTCAGAAAGCCACGATTAGTCTTCCACAATTTGTTGGTTCAACCGTTAACTTACATGACATGAAATGATGTATGCACCATTGAACTGTGTAATAAAAGAGTAATTCCCACGGATCATTGACTCTCATGTTAAGACCCCATCAGAGCCATAGCCCATTTCCAACCATGTAGGGAAAATAAGTCTAATAATGCACTGCTCGCTGTTGTGTTTTGAGCTAAATTACACATAAAGGTAGTGAGAGGGACTCTCGATTTGTTTCAAGATTTCATTATAAGCAATCGTGTGATACAGTTTCCCAAATATTTTACATTAATATTTTTTTTACAGTTGGATAACAAACACTGTAAACTTATGACTCACAAGAATATACTGCTTCATATGTAAATTCGGAATAAAACTATTTATTAAATGAAGAGATGAAATGAGAATTTTTAGATTCAGTAGTAATTGGCTAATATAGTGAAATCTCAGAGCATGTGACAGCATGCCAGTCCTTTGCTTCAGGTTGGAGTTCTTTGCGTGGCAAAACAGACAACTGGCGCTTGGTTGGTGCCATTGAGAGGCGTCTAGTCAAACCACAATCCAGGAGGGTGGAGTCTGCGTGTTTTAGAAGCTCACTAGATGTCATGGTCTAACCATATTACTCGTTATATATTTTTACATTACATATTTATTTTGCTGCAGTTAGCCTGGAAGTTGTAGTTTTTAAAACAAGGTAGTGTTTGTTGAAAGCAGTAAGTGAATTGCTGGACTGGGCTGTTCAATTGCCTATAGTTAGAAGAAGGGAAAATATTTTAATATGTATTTGAGAACTGAGCATTTTAGATCAAACGCCCTTGGCTTTTTTGAAACCACATTCTGTTTCTAGAAGTCCAGTGGACTCTAATGGTAATAAGGTTTCATCATCTTTCATTGGAAGGATCCTGATTAAACAAAGTGTAACTGTAAAGCTTCCCATAATTAAGTTGCTGCCTGCAAGGTACAAATAGTATGCACAGATAGCTATTAAAATTCTCAAGTTGGCTGATAAAACAAAGAACACATCTTACAGGATTTTGGCCTGTCATTATTTCATTTAATTGCACTGCTCATGACCTCACATCACTCATGCATGATGGGGGGCAAGTTATATTTAGTTCATAAACTATAAGTGGCGAATTTCAGTGGTTTGGCGTTTTGTTAACATTAAGCTATTTCTGTTTGGAGAACTCACTAGTCCTCCGGTGGACACATACAAATCAGCATAGGCTTATCATGGCCGCATTCCTTACTTTGGACCGTTTGCATTCGTGGGTCGCCAGGGTTCCAGGGGGCGGGGCAGCACGCAGGGGGTAAAGGAATGTAAATTAAAAATAAAAAATTAAAAATAAACTTACCTCCGTGCCGCTCCTCTCTCCCACGTTGACGCTGCACGCAGGCACAGGCTCCCAGCCTGCCCTGTTGCCAATCCTGACGCTGCACAGAGCAGCGTCAGGATTGGCTGGGAGCACCCAGCCAGAGCAATCACAGGCAGACTGGGAGCCTGTGCAGGCTCTCTACAGCCAGACAACAGTGTTGCCGGGCTAGAGGCAGACTACTGCACATGTATGTTTGGCAGGCCGGAGACAGCCGGCCAAACATACATGCGTAGTGAGGGGAGTGCACAATGCACTCCCCTCACTGCTCGTCACCCCATGGCCCCACGCCTTTTAACAAGGAAGGAACAATAAACATAATTTATTGCCCCTTCCTTGTGAAAGGTTTGCAGCTTCTGCTGCTGGCGGGGGGGGGGGGGGGGGCGACGATCCTCCGCCCATCGGAGGAGACGCCACTGGCCGTTGGGACAATTTCTTAGTTTACATTTATGGTATCATGCAAACCCAGCACTACAATTCTTGTAAAGTTATTACGTTAAACAGACATTTTCTTTATTTTGCAATGTCTTATTTTTGTTCCTTGCACTGGTCAGTGTCCTCATTGTACTATGATGTATACACTCTGAGGTGGATTTCATTGATTCGATTTTCTGAGTTGTACTGAGCTTTGATAATGTTGTGCTTTAACAAAACATGTTTTGGCTGCCAGTTTTTACATATAAAATCACAATCAAGATCCATCTCATTGTTTAGAACAATTCACCAAATAAACTCTAGGATTTCTGGGATCAATATGGAATGACTCCTTATGTATTGGTTACATTTTATGTGTGCTTCACTATCACTTGTTTTGCTTTGTTAGATTGTAAACTCTCAGTTTATGATCAGTTTATATCCTCTTGGTAGCAGGGTGTTTGATACCATGTGAGCACCACTGTTCTTGTTATTATTCATTGATCAGTTGATACTTGCTACTCAGCGTAAATACTGTTTGGTTTGGATGTACAATTATTTAACTAAGGCTATCCCAAAAAAATATATATGTGTGTATTTATATATATATATATATATATATATATATATATAGATATCGCGCTTGCAAAGTGGGCTTGTCAACCCACTTAGCGAGCACTTATAGGAATTTCAATATGGCATCAGGTCTAGTGAATTGCTTCTATGATGTATACCTTGAATTTTGCCCACACAGGACATTTTTATTTCTTTACTCATCTCAAAAGTTTGAACATTATTGCCATGAATATGTATTATTTTGTTATGTAATAATTTTGCCACTTGTTTTTTGTCAATATATGGTTTGCATTCCCAATTACGATTAGCTTGTTGTTTGCACGCATTGCGATATACTTTGTTTATCTCGCCAAGATGCCACCTCCTTTTCTGTTATTTTTAATGTACTTTGTTTACCATGTCCATTTTCTTTTACTACACAACTTTGTAGATGCACAGCAGGAATGGTACGTTGATATATGTGAACAAGGCCGTCATGACAGCCGAAACGCATTGTATGTTGGATTAAACCTGCATTTTATCACCATATCCTCAGTGGGCATATTACTATATAGATATATATATAAATTTACTTAAAAAAACAAAAGTTACAGGGACGTTATAGTTAGGCTCACATTTTAAACATTCAACACCATAGAACTTCACCAGTTATAATTACAGTTATCTATAACTCGTGCCCTAAGATAACTGTAACTTAAGTTTTTTTTCATCAAATATTTTACTATAGATAGTACATTGATATTATCAGTGATGTTATCAAAGATATCATGAGTGCTTTAATTTTTGGGGTAATTAGCAGTGCACGGCAAGAGCGCGAGTTATAGTTACCTTAGGGCGCGAGTTACAGTTACTTGAGATAACTCTAACTTTACCTAGTGAATTTCTATGGGTTTGTACGTAAAATGTAAGTCTAACTATAACGTCCATTAACCTTTGGCTTTTTATTTGAATTTTTATGGTTGTTTTTTTATTCTATTTCCTAACTATAACGTCCCAGTAACCTTTGGTTTTGTCAGTAAATTTCTATGTTTTTTTAACGTATAGTAATTTTCATTACTATATGTTAATCCAACCACTGCGGTGCAGGGCCTTTGGTGATGCGCAGTGGCAGTTGGCCACAGGTCCCTGAGGCCCCTATAAGCATCCAGTTTTGCACCGTGCGCAGCCTTTGCCTGTGTGTGGCAGGGGTTGCCCGCAAGGCCTGGCCTGCAGCCAGACCTTGCGGCCAAACCCCCTAACCACCCAATCCCACACTGCCCACGGCCCTTTAGCCGTGCATGGCAGTAGTTGGCCACAGCCTGTCTCTCTGGGTGTGAGAATAGGAGTAAGAGGGTGTACCTGGGGATGAGAGTGGCTGTGAAAGTCTCCCTCTGGGTGTGAGAGTGTGTGCATCAGTGTCTTAGGAGGGTGCGTCAGTGTCTGCGCAGGTCAGTGAGTGGGTGCATGAGGGTGTCAGTGGGTGTGTGAGTGGCTGTGAGAGTATGAGCCTTCAACATTGTAGTTAAAAAAAAATAAAGGAGGGAAATGACTCCGGATACACCTGGAGTCAGACCCTCAGCTCTCAGTGCGAAAGTTTCTCACTGTAACAATTAGGCTGCCTTTTTAAAAAGAAAAAAAAAAGGCTTTTTATTGTCCTCCCTGGGGGAGCTTCAAGGCCGGCATTGCTCCGGCAAGCAGGTAGCTGCTTTTCATAGCAGCTACCTGCTTGCTGGAGCAATGTTTTCATCTGTCTTCCCTGCACGCATATCCGCGTACAAGAAAGACAGATGAAAACTTTGTTTGCTGTGACTCGGCTGCAGCTGTCAAACCTGCAGCAAAACCACACCAAACATCTATGTCCCAGGGAGGTGGTGGTCCCCAGAGCCTGCGTGTCCAAAACAGACCCCCTTCACTTTTTACTTATAGCCCAAGGGATGTAGTTGTCCCCGGTGGTGTGGGGGGCAGATGCACGGCCCCCAGCATTCCTTAGACTTGAAGCCCTGGTAGGTGGTGGTCCCTGGGGCTGCCAGGGGGCTGGGTTGCCCCCCTGATACAAATGGTCAAGGTCCCTGGGACTTGGTCTACCCAGGGGCTTAAAAAAGACAAAGCACTTTTTGGTACCCCCCTTTTTCTCAGCCTGAAACTTTCCAAACAGCAGCTGAAGTGAGCGTTGTATTTTCTTAGAAACTTTCATGAAGATTCATCATATCGCGTTATTAGCAAAACAAAAAACGCTCTTTCTATAGAAACTAGGTCATAACTATAACTACCTAGTGGCAACTGTCACTAGGTTTTATATATATATATATATATATATATATATATATATATATATATATATACACATAGATATAGATATACACATAGATATGGATATATACATATAAGTATATATATGTGTGTGTGTGTGTATATATATATATATTTACCTACTGGCTATATGCACTAAGTCATTATAGTTAGGACCTAGTTTGCATAGGAAAAGTAGATTTTTTTGCTAATAACTTTGGTGTCATTTGACGAATCGTCAGAACATTTTCGAAACTACTGTCCTGGTCACTTCAGCTGCTGTTTGAAAAGTTTCAGAGTGATCGGGGGCCCCAGAATGCATTGTCGTCATGCGATTTCCTATGTGGATTTTAGACACGACTACAGCCTGAAGCGCTGAACAGAATTACTCCAAAATGTGGCAGAAAGCGAGATCTTGGTTCAGAAAGATCTCTTTTTATAATTTTGTGTAAATCCGTTTAGTAGTTTTGGAGCTATTAAAGGAAAAATAGATATATAGCGACACAGATCCTTTGCGGATTCACTCACAAAAGAGCTGAGGATCTGAGGGAAAAGCCAAGCCCTGATTGGATGGTTGAAACCTGAGAGGAAAGTTGCAGCCGCCATTTTCTTTGTCGCATTGAGCCAGGGGAGGAAAAAACAATGAAGAACTGACATAGCAGGTCAGGATACAGGTATCCTAGCCCCATAAGAGAGATGGAGGGCCAATTTCTTATTCTGGCTGCTCTGTGGATCAACTGCGGCACTCGGCGCACCTCCAATGCAAATTCACAAAGGATCTGCGGATTAAAAAAACAATGAAAAAAACAACCACTCACACACAAAAACCTGCTGCGCACAGCCAATGGCTGTGCGCTGTGTGGGGCTGGGTGCAGGCGGGAGGGGTAGCTGCTGCAGCCAACCCCTGCAGCTCAAGGCCATAGGTCATATGTGTTGGTGGTTGTATTAATGTGTGGTAATTAGATATTACTTTACATTTAAAAAAACCCATACAAATTCACTGAAAAAAACGAAGGTTACAGGAACGTTATAGTTAGGTTGACGTTTTACCCGTACAAAATCACAGAAATTTAGCAGTTATAATCATACCTATAGTTATACTTATCTGAAGAAACTACAACTTGTGCCATTAAGTAACTTTAGGCTACGACTTATAGTTTCTTAACAAAAGTATAACTATATGTATAACTATAACTGATGAATTTCTGTGGTTTTGTATGGGTAAAACATCAACCTAACTATAACGTCCTTGTAACTTTTGTTTTTTTCAGTGAAGTTATCTATCTATCTATCGATCTATCTATCTATCTATCTATCTATCTATCTATCTATCTATCTATCTATCTACGTATATATATATATATACATATATATATATATATACACACACACAGGTGTCACTCTCTTTAAAAAAAAATAGTCACCCAACACCTCAAATTACAGAAAACCTATACTAGCCTGCAGATTTCTAACCCACTGCTAGCATAAATGATTTAACAGCTCACTGCTCATTTAATTCACCCTTCTCCTCAGGAAAGGCTTTAAATCCAACAGCTCATATTCCAACAAAATGGCATTCAGGTGTGCCTCACTTTTATCTTAAATCCAAAATGTTAGCGCTTTAGTTGCTCATTAGAATTCTGTGGTGAAGTTGCAGTTGAATACCCAGGAGTGAACAAACAGACTGCTGCTGGTGTTCGAAGTATGTTTCACTCTGCATGTCAGAATGTTTTCTGAAATGGATGAGGAATATATTTGAGAACTCTTAAAAATAGGTACGCATCCTAGCTTTCTAGCGCAATAACCATAATCTCAATGACAAGAAGAACCCCCTCATTTTCTTCTTCTTAAGGTTTTACAGCTTTGAATCCATGAAGCTGGCGTCAGGTGTGCCACATTGCTTTCATAAATACAAAATGTTCGCACCCTAGTGGTTCATTAGAACATTGTAAGAAGCTGTAGTAACTGACGAATGAGAAAGATATTTGAGAACACATAGAAAATGTGCCCTAATTGCAGCTTTCTAGAACACTAACAATAATTCTAGGACAAAAGGAATCCCTTCATTTTGTTAATTTTTAAGGAAAATGTTTAACCAATTGACTACTAGGGCTCCTTTCTAGGGCGAACTGCTTTACTGGATGCTTAAGGAGGGTCTCACTTAAACCTTTATGCATTTTTTCCACAAAAGGTATCCAGCCCAAATTTGCATCCTTTTTTCCAATATCCTGGGATTCCAAAGATACCCAGGGTTTGTAGACCCTGGAGGGAACTGACAAAATAGTTATGTTTTGTTTTTGGGGGAACAATTCCAAAACAGTGTTCTGCAAGAAAGCATTTATTTTCTAAAAATGGCATCAACAAAAAGTGTGCTGTGCTACCTTCACCATCTTTCCAGCTTTTAGGAACAAGGGGCCATATGTATGAAAGCTTTTTCCCATAGACACAGAATGGGTAAAATCCTTTCGTACATCTGGCCCAAGGAGTGTTATATAAAAAAAGAAATTTATACCACTTTTTGTATTTTTCTAAGGTGTAGTCCATTTTTCAAATAATTGTGGATTCAGCCTACTTGCAGTTTGTGATGGAAACAGACGTGAAACACATCGGGGATCCTGGAAAAATATACATTTCTCCACAGCTAACAGAACTCTCTCTCACAGAAATGTGAAAACAATGTGTATTCTTTGCTAAAGTTTGATGTTTTTAGTTTTAAGGCCCTACAGATAAGAAAGGGTCATGGGATCCACACAAGGCACACCACACTGGACTCTTCTGAGTGTCTAGTTTTCAAAAATGTATGGCTCTCTTAGGTTTCCTTGGGTAGAGACAGAGCTTGGGCCCAAACACTACATCTACACATTCTGCTGATATCGCCTCATTGTGTTTTGGGGCCTTTTGTATCACAGGCACTAGGCCGAGCCACAAAAGTGGGGTAGCTTTTAATCGGGAGAAGTGTGGGAATGCTAGGAGGCAGGATCCCTGCAGATTCCTCAATTTGTTCTCACAAAAATATGAGTAAAATGTATATTGTTTTCAAAAGTTTGGGGTTTGAAGGGTTAGTGGGTAAGAAAACATTGTGGGACCAATGCAAGCACACCATCCTCAACTCTACTGGGTTTCTTGTTTTTAGAAATTGTTTGGGATTAGTAGGTTTCCCTGGGTGGTGGCCAATCACAGGGCTGAATATGGCAGCCATTCAGCATGGCAAGTAATAAGAAATGTGAATTTGCCCCCACTCTGTCAGTACAAATTTCCTCTTGGTTTCCATGGGGATGGGGATCCTCTGCACCCAGGTGTGCTGAAAGACTGTTTGGTCTTTAGAGGTTTGGGATAGGACCAGGGCAAAAGTAGCCCACCCACCCCATATTACTAAAGCAAAAAATGTCTCTCTTGTGTCTAGTGGGATTTTTTTACACCCGCTCCCGGCAAAGGGCAGAATTGTGGTATACACCAAATCAACCCTGGTGGGGCACAGAAAGACTGTTGGGCTCGTTCTGGATTGGGGCACAGCCCCATGGCTGGGAGGACAGCCACCCCACGCCTTCTTTCTTGTAACAATTTTTCCCTGGTATCTCATGGGGTTTCTACCTATGAAGGGGCAGAAAAATAGCAAACCCCCAATTACAGAAAGCCTTCTGTTTATTCCCTGATTGGGAGGAGGACTCTGTTGCCTCTTCTGGGGTGGAGGAATGGCCCATTGTCAGCATCGGCTGCCCCTATTCTTTGGCACTCTTTCAAAATACCTGGTGCTTACTAGAGTTTCTGCTATCTCCGGTGGTAAATTGAGGCAACCCCCTTATCTGTTTCCCAATGGGGTAGAAAGAGTGTTTCCTTTTTTGGGGTGGGGCCATAGCCCAATGGCAGGGTGGGACACCCCTTCCCTTGTTTTGCCCCAATGTAAAATCTCTGGTTTCTAGTGGCCTTTCTACCCCTTCTGATCAAAGTATCAGAGAACCCTCACATGAGGCAAATTTTCCATCTGCCACCAGGGTTGGCTAGGGGGCAGATAGACTCTATCACTCCTTATGGGGTGAGGGCATAGCCCAATTCCAGGGTTTTCCACACCCATTGTTTGACACCATTTACATTTCCTGGCATCCAGTGGCTTTTTTGCCCATCCAGGGAGCGAATTTGGAACAAATCCCAAACTAACTCTGGGGAGGGGCAAAAGTACTGTATTTCCTCTTTTGGGGTGGGGCACAGTTCTAGCCAGAATGGGCCACCCCTAGTCCTTCCAAATAATTTGGCAGAAAAATCACTGGTATCTAGTGGGCTTTTAGCCCCCCTCGTGCGGGGGGAAAAATTGGGGGCTTTCCCACACACCCCATCTATGCGTTTCTACATTCATTTTCAGGATGTAGAGACCATGGGCCAGATGTACAAAGCATTTTCTCGGTCACAAATGGGCCGATTCGCAGAATGGATGAACTTCTTTTGGAAAGTTTTGTGCAGATTCATCAAATGGCATCAAAGTTATTAGCAAAACAAAAAAAGCACAAAAGTACTCTTCCTATGGAAACTGTGACCTAACTATATTTACAAAGCGGTGACTGCCACTGTGTAATGGAATGTAAATATATATATATATATATATATATATATACATATATATATATATATATATATTTGTACATTTTTTTATCTACTGAAAAAAGCAAAGGTTATAGGGACCTTATAGTTAGACTGAGATTTCACACACACAAAACCATTGAAATTCAGCAGTTATAGTTACCTCGGCTAACTAAAACTTGTGCTCCGCAATGCCCTGCTAATTGCCTTACATATTACATCACTCATGACATGGTCAGTGACATCACTAATGACATCACAGATGACATCTCAAATGACATCACTGATGACATCATCCAATGAGTGTGTTTTGTAAACATCTCTGAAACTTAAAGATACTAAGCTACTGCATAAGTTGAATTACTATTCTTGGTGTACTACTAATGAGTGATACTATTTGTAACATATGTCATCTGAGTGGCTGACTGTCTGTATCAGTGTGTGAGTGGGTGTCTGAGTAGCTGAATGGGTGTGTGAGTGGCTGTATGGATCTGTCAGTGGGTGTGAGAGTGGCTGTATAGGTCTGTCAGTGGGTATGTGTATGTGGTTGGATGGGTATGTGAATGGATTTGCGAGCGTTTTTCTGGCTGTGTAAGTAGTTGTATGGGTGTGTGAGAGGTTGTATAGGTGTGTGAGTAAGCGTCTGAGTAGCTGTGTGAGTATGTGTCTGATTAGCTGTGTGGGTGTGTGAGTAGGTTGTGATTGGGTGGGTGTGTAAGTGGTTCTATGGGTGTCTGAGTGTGGTGTGAGTGGCTGTGCAGGTGTGTAAGTGGGTAAGTGGGCGTGTGAGCGGTTGTATGGGTCTGTGAGTGGGTGTGTGAGTGGTTTCTAGATCTGTGAGTGGGTGTGTGAGTGGATGTTTGGGTGTGTGAGTGGTTCTTTGGATGATGTCATCAGTGATGTCATTTGAGATGTCATCATTGAGTTCTCCAGTGATGTCACTGACCATGTCAAAAGTGATGAAATATGGGAGGCCATAAGCAGTGCGGGTGTAAGTTATAGTTAGCTCAGGTAGGTTGAATTTCAATGATTTTGTGCATGTGAAATCATAGCCTAACTATAATGTCCCTGTAACCGTTGTTTTTTCAGTGAATTTCTATGTTTTTTAATGATATTTCCTAAGTATAACGTCCCTGTAACCTTTGTTCTTGCTTTCAGACCCGTTTTGTGCGTGCCTTTCCCTCCTTTTCACTGCATTCTCCTTTCTCTCAGCCCTGGTTTGTGCATGCCTTCTGCTTACTTCTCTCTCCCTCTCACTGCTTTAGCCTTGTTCTCAGCCACATTTATGTATGCCTGCAGCTTGCCTTTCCTTCATTCTGACTGCTTTCTTCTTCCTCTCAGACCCGTTTTGTGTGCCTGCTGCTTGACTTTCCTTCATTCTCACTGCTTTCTCCTTGCTCTCAGCAAATTTGTATGTGCCTACTGCGTGCCTTTTACTCGTTCTCACTGCTTTCTCCTTATCCCCCCCTGTTTTTTTCATCCCTGCTCCTTGGCTTTTTCTCCTTCTCACTGCTTACTCCTTGGTCTCAACCCTATTTGTGCTGCCTGCTGCATGCCTTTACCTTCTTCTCACTGCTTTCTCCTTGCTGTCAGCCCTGTTTTGTGTGTGCCTGCTGCTTGCCTTTCCCTCCTTCTCACTGCTTTCTCCTTGCTCTCAGCCCCATTTTGTGCATGCCTGTTGCTTGCCTTTCCCTCCACTCTGCTTTCTCATTGCTTTCTGCCCCATTTTGCATGTGCTTGCTGCCTGCCTTTCCTTCCTTCTCGCTGCTTTCTCCTTGCTCCTAGCCCCGTTGTGTGCATGCCTGCCTTTACCACCTTCTCACTGCTTTATCCTTGCTCTCATCTCTGTTGTGTGGATGCCTGTCTCTCCTTCTCAGTGCTTTCTCCTGCTCTCAGCCCCATTGTGTGCATGCCTGCTGCCTACCCCTCCTTCTCACTGCTTTGTCTGGGCTCTCAGGCCCTTTATGTCTGTGTCTGCTGCCTGCCTTCTTTATTTAGGACTGTGGAGGGAGCCCCTATGCCCACGCAGCTCCATCTGCTGATTTTTCCTGAAAAATATTTTTTTTAAAAATTGCTCTGGTGGTGTCCCAGGGGATCCACAGGATAAAGGCTAGGGGATTGCTCCCCTGCCCTCTTCTCTTGTTTTTTTCTTTTCTTTCTGGACTCGGCTGAAGTGTTGAAGTGTTGGCAGCCAATCATATCCCAGCATGAGATCTCCGGGACCTTCAGAGCCTCCGTGTCCCTAGATATCTGTATTTCTTTTTCTTTTAATAGCTCACCAAAAGCTAGCTGTTTGCCAAATTTGGTGTAATTCTGTCCAGCGGTTTAAGCTGGAGTCGTGTTCAAAATGCCTCTGGGAAAATGCATGGGGAAAAAATGTTTTGGGACCCCCCTTTTTTCCCGGCTCCCGCTTGACGGATCACCGTGAAATGTTTAAGACAGTAGCTGAACTGACTGTTGTATTAGTTTTGAACATTTTATGAAGTTTTGTGAAATGGCACCAAAGTTATAGGCAAAACAAAAGACTCTTTTCCTATGGAAACTAGGTCCTAACTATAAATATAAATAAATATGTGTAACAGGTAATTAATATAGGCCTTTGTAGCCATGGAGGGGTTCTGGTGACATTTATTAACCATAAGCCCAACCAACGCCTCTCCAAGGTAGCAGTATAGGGCCATATTACACATGTTAGTCATTATGTATTTTTATATTACATGATTTATTAATTCATATTTTAGTACTCTTTAGGAAGATGTAAACATGTAAATGTAATCCGTTCAGTATTCATTATTTTCTTGTGAGTGCAGTTCTGTTTGTCAATGTTTTGGGAATTGTGTGCTTTTGTCAAATTTTAAGAGCAAAACACATTTCAGGGTAATTAAAAATATGCATTCTAAAATGTGTTCTTCTTTTGAAATACATTGACACTTTAGAGTAGGTTTTAACAAGATATATATAAAGAAAGAAAACAAAGTGCAATTTGGGACAATGTGACCTTCTGGTGATAGGTTTCTGCGTTAATGTTTTTTTCACACACTGGGGAGGATTAATTGGTGGATGCTGACCTCATGGATGAGCCTTTAAGTGTGAGCTGGTCAGGCATGCTGACTTATGTTCTAAGAACTGCACTGCCATTGTGAAACATATTGATAAGTACTGTGTTAAGCAGTTGTTCAACATTTTTAGTTGTTTAGATAAGCTAAGTAACCTGCAAATGAATTCAGCACTGTGAACTACAGGAATTCACTCACAATTAGACCTATTTTTCTGTAAAATGATGCTTTGAAACAGCTGGCAAACATTCAAGGCTTAAACATGTAATACATTTTGTGAGCATGTGTACTTGTGTGTATGGACGTGTGTACTTATTAAAATATGTATATACCCACACAGATGTTTATATGGCACACATACAAATGGTCCTTGAGCAAAATGTTATTTCCATTGTTGATAAAAGGGAGGAGTATCATGACCCACTCAAAGTTTCACCTCTCACAAACAATTGAACCCTGGCACCTCCACGCAAATGACAATGGTATTACATACCGTGGTACACAATGGTAAAAAAAATAGCATATTACACAATAGCATGCTGCACACATATATTTGCAGATGTACAGAGTGAAATATGTTGTATGTTACCGATGCTAATTGCTGGGAGGGGCTATGATTCAAAGATTAATGAGAGGTGAATCCTCCAGTGGGTCATGCTATCCTTCCCCTCCCTCAACAATTGTGATAAATAGACTGTGCATGTGTGCATATATGGTTTATAGTAAGGTGTTTTTATGTGTATTTGTTTTTTGAAAACATTTATTTAACAAAAACCAGGATGCAAGTGGTCACATGTGTGCACTAATATAAAATTACATTGAAGAGTCTTCTTGACTTGTGATAGGAGAGTTTTTTCGATGTGTAAAGTCATTGTAACAGTCATTGTAACAGGTAATCCCATAGGAAGTAAACACAGTTTTTCTCATGTCTTTTTGTCATATGATGCCAAAACCATGCAATTTAAGCTTTTGCAATATAGTAATAAATGTGTGAACTGTGTGACTCTGCATTTGTTAGGACAGCTGCTGTAAATAAAAACTATCATATATGTATATATGTGTGTGTGTGCAAAATTGAAGCAGGGAACTTTAGGCTATCAGTTTATTGTCATTATGCAGCTCAGCATGTATGGCACTAGCTAATCCTATGCTTAAAGATTTTACTGTAAAAATCGCAAAAGGCTTTGTCACTTTGTAGCTCAGCATGGATGTCACGGTGATAATCCTATGCTTAAAATCTCTGCTAGAAAAATAGCCATTTGAGGTGAGCAGAGGTAGAGTGTTGGTGGTGTTGTAGGGTGCTCCATAGAAATGGTCTTGTGTGTGTGTGTGTATATATATATATAGTATATATAAAAATGTATAGTATATATATATATATATTTATATATATATATATATATATATATATATATATATATATATATATATATGTATATATATATATATATATATATATATATATATATATATATATATATTATGTAATGTATACACCTATCTAAATCGCCAAGAGTGTCTCTGATGAAGATATCCTAAACCAGGAGTGGTATGTAGATCTCACCAGAACCCCAAGATGGCAATAAAGGACAACAGGACACGTTATCTGTTACACTTTTTACATCTTTATTTTGGTAGCTGTTGGCTTGAAAAGGGTGTGAAATAGATTACTGTACAATTTGGCTATCAATATGATGTCATGTGCATGAAACTATTGAAAATATTTCATGGTGTCCCATGAAGCATGGGTTTTTATGCAGTGCATTTTGTGCAGCAAAAGTGCCGGACGAGTAATATTTTTTGCATGTTTATTTTTGGGGCAGTTAGCTTCAAGAGGATTATTCAAATGTAATGGCTTTTTGGGCTCTTATCGAAGATAGTGATTGAAATACTGGACTAAGCTTATACTTTTAACAGTTACATATAATTGCAGAATTTCAGTGTTTTCTTTAATTTCTATACATTACGTTTTTTATTATTTAAAGACCTACATAACTCAACTTTGACCTTTGTTTTTTAGTGAATTTCTAAGGTTTGTTCAAAGTAAGTCAAAATCTTACTACCTTGCTTATAACTCCACTTTAGCCTACTTTATTCCATTGCATTTCAATGGATATTTTAATGTAAAGTGATATCTTCTTATGATACATCTACGAGCAACTTCTCTTCACCCTCAGAACTCCTCCTCACATTCACAGAGGACCTCCCGCTGCAGCATGAGGGGCTGAGCTGGCTCCCACAGGACTCCAACAAGCAAAAAATATATATATTTTCCTAATTTTCACCCCTCCAAAAGTGCTAGGGATGCCCTTACCATCCTCCTTCTATGTGTTTTGAATTTACTTACAAGACTCTGGAACTAAATCCGGCAGTCTTTTAATGGTGGCCGCAACATCTCTCCTTACGTTGCAGTCAGTTAAACATAGTAGTGGGACAGGTCTCAGCCTGGTGGGCCCAGACAATCAAAAAGGCTTTTTTGATCTTTTTTCCCGTGGGACTCCTGCAGGCATTCTGTGAGAGTCCCGCGGTGCAAGGTATCACTATTTTTTCAACCTTAATTTCGCTAAAATGTCTGTAGAGATTTACACCAAATTGCAAAAAGTACTCCTTCTGAGTAAAGATCTAGCTTTCTGCTGAATTGGGTTTAATTCTGTTCAGCGTTTTTTTCTATATCATTTTCAAATTTTCCTTATGGAAATTGCATGGGACAAAATAATTTTGGAACCTACCTTTTTAGCAATCACAGATCACCCCGAAACGTTCACTATGAAACTAAAAAAAAACACTGAAATTCACTATTTATGTTAAGTGAATTAATTATAAATTGTGCCATGAAGAAACTATAATTTTCTCTACTTATACACTCACAGATTATATCACTCATGACTTGTTCAATGACAGCATTGATAACATCAAATATAACGTTTGAAATTAAATAATTCATAACAACATGGTGGGTTGCAGTTCTTCATGGTGTGAGTTATATTTACTTCAGTTAACTATAATTGATGACTTTCAGTGTTTTTCTTGTAGTTTAAAATGTTATGTTGTAACCAACATATTCACCTAGCTATAACCTCGCTTTAACCTTTGTTTTTTTCAGTGAATTTCTAAGGTTTTTTCAGTATAAAAATATTACTATCATGACTAACAATAATGTCATAATACCCTTTGTTTTTTCAGTGAAAAACAAATATATTTACATATAGATATATTATATGATTGGGTGCTTTTATTGCACAAAGTGATATGGGATATATATCACAGTTTCACAGTTCCCTCTGAAATTCTGATTTCATCATCATGATGACAGTCACCAAACCACTCAACAAAGCTCTAACATTGTCAGGACTACAAGGATTATGCAGTGTGGCGAATCAAATTATGCAACAATGTTTTCTTAATCATGCACCCAAAAACTTAAATGATGTGGCATTTTCTTTGTGGGTATTCATTTCATCCATTTTTACTAGAAATAATTTTTGGGAAATATGCAAATTTTGTGCATTATGTGGTGTATTCTGTGGATAATATGGTAACTCCATAATCGTGCGTTAAACGCTGCTATCACAAACATTCTAACTTCAAAAAGTGTCTGTTGTTAGCTGCACTTTGGAGAAAATAGTCTTTTCATGTTAACTACCCCAAAATATGCATGTAAAATACATAGCAGCTACCATGTGTAATATGATCCAAGAGTGCCATCCTAGGGTTCTGGAGACAATTACAAACTACTTAGTCTTTAACCTTGAGATTTATGATATCACCAGGACAATATTACACAGTTATCTGTAATACTGTGCTCCAGCTTGGAGAGGACCTGGCTTGGCAGTTCGGGATGGACTGTTCCTGTTGGAGCAGGACTAAGACTGATTTGATTATGACTGGGTCTAATCTGAGGTGGCATAAACATCAAAAGACCAGTGGGTTTGAATGGCCATTGCTTTGACAAATTGCAAACATTCCCCTATCACCTTTTGTGTGCCTGATGTAACACCCTAAGAAGTCAGGGACATGCCCAGACATGTGTCCCTTGCTCATAGTGCTACTGGAACCAAGCTGCACCTGATGGACAAACCACAATCAGGGCAAAAGCAGTCTTTGGTTGCCTGTTTTCTGCGTCAAAGAGGATTGGGCTAAGCCTTTCAGGCTCGACTATTCCTGTTGGAACAGGACCAAGACTGATTTACATATAACTGGGTCTAATCTGAGATGGCATGCACAAGGGACCTTGCCAATAGAATTAAGCACTCTGCCAACTCCTCCAGAGAGGTTTACCATATAGTATACTTGTTTCTGAGCCATGACACGCTAGAGAGGGACCCTACTGTCGCGAGTGGGCGATGAGAAGCCTTAGCAACTCACTTCCTGGGTACGGTGAAGGATATCTATGAGGCCCTTTCAGAGTGAGCAGATGACATAGGAAATAGAAACAACAGGCCAAGAGTCATGAACAATAATGCAATATTTCCTAGATTTCCACCACTGACCGAAGAGGAGGTGAGAGCTGTGGCAACCTCAGTGAAGTTGGGCTCACCGCTGGACCCTGCCCAATTGACATTCTAGGGAGGGGAGGCAGCGTGATGTCTCACACTTTGACAGACGTGTACAATCTGTCTTTAGAAAAGTACAGTGTTCCACAGGAATGGAAACACACCATTATCCATCTGCTACTAAAAAAATTCATCCTTGATTCTGAGCTGATAGAGAATTACAAACCTATCTCGCTTCTGCCTGGAGTCAGTAAGATCATAGAAAAAATAATTAATAAGCATATTTCAGATTATCTGGAAAGTAATTAAATTCTTCATCCTACCCAGGTAGGTTTCTGGGGGGGATGCAGTACAGAGACTGCCCTTTTAAAAGCAACAGAAGATTGGAGAATGACTGTGGACCAGGGTGGGAAGTAGCACTGATCCTTTTAGATCTCAGCACCACATTTGACATGGTCTCCTACTCGGTTCTTCTGGAGAGACTTAAAGAGGTAGGCATCACAGGGAGGTCACGCAGATGGATAGCATCATTCTTGGAAAACTGGAGCTTCCAGGTCAGTGAAGGACCTTTCCTCTCGTTCTGTCATCAACTGAAGTGTGGAGTCCCACAGGGCTCGTCTTGAGCCTCACGTTGTTTAATATCTATGCCCGCCCTTTAACAGAGGTCATCTGTTCTTTTGGCTTCAAGATGGTATCCTATGCGGATGACACGCATCTGCCAGTCACGCTGTTGCCAGATGCAGTGTCCACTTCCGTAAGCTTAAATGGATGCCTGGAGAAGATATCTGAGTGGATGAAAGACAGCTGTCTCAAGCTGAATGGAGAGAAAACTGAGGTACTGGTACTAGGGAATCCATTACTTTGGGATCAAATCACCTGGCCATCATCATGAGGAGAAACGCCAGCCCCTAAAGCAGAAGTGAAAAGCCTAGGGATAATTCTGGATGCTCTGGTGTCCATGGCCTCATAAGCAAAAAAGGGGGCTGGGAGCTGCTTTGGCCTTCTGATGGCACTGAGAAAGGTACTAAAGCGCCCAATGGAATCATGCAGGGTGGTGATTCAAGAATTGATCCTTTCCCTCTTGGATTATGGCAACGCTCTTTATTTAGGAAGCCCGAAGGATGTAATAAAAAAAGCTTCAAATCAGCCAAAATGCTGCTGCTGCTCGGGTGTTGCTAGGAATTCCGAGGACACAGTCTGCAGGGGAGGCGCTCAAAATGCTTCACTGACTTCCTATAAAAGGTAGAGTAAAATTCAAAGCATTATGTATCAGACATAAAGCTAAGTATAAGGCTGGGCCATCCGTTCTGCCGTGTCTGGCCACCCTCCACTGTACTAACGGGGACTTAAGATGAAACAATTTGAAACTGCTGGTTGTTCCCAGAATTTATAGAGCCGGGAGTGGAGATCGTGTGTATACTTATCTCGCTCTTAAGCTCTGGAGCACGCTGTCTTTAAGCCTCAGAAGGGAGGTTAATGTTTTGACTTTTAGAAAAAAAAGTAAAGACAGTTCTTTTCTCCGAACCCGCTATGTTTAACTTTGTCTATCGATCACCCTCCTTTTCTGACAGCCCTGGGAAAGCTGTATCTCGGGTAGCTATACGCTTTATGAAAATGAAGAATAAAATAGAAGTGGGAGATGAATATGATGTTAATGTGAGAGCTGAAAATGATATCTAAGGGGGAGAGAAATGTATGCTTTATGATGAGAGTAAGTCAAATTATGTCGAATATGAGAGTACAAATTGTGGAATTTAGGAGCACTAATTTTAGTGTTGTGTAAGAAAGGCAAAATAAAGACATTTAAAAAAAGCAGAAAACATGTTGTGAGAAGTAACAAAATATACTTCACCTGGGAGAGCCGAACATGATTTCAAGTAGTATAAATAAAATACATTATTTTAGCAGAGGCAACGTTATAGCGCTTGGAAGTGGGAATTTGATGTAAGCCTGTCGACGATCTCTCAGTACTGAACAGTCTTTGATTGCATTTATGCACTCTTTCCTTTTGAAGGTTAGTTCTTGCATTGTTAATGATGTCACAACTGGTGCACCTTCCCAGCTGCCCTTGGTAGCATGGTCCTAGCTCCCTGTCACTGTGCCCATTTTCTGATTGACCTTAAAATGGGCTTGTTTCAGAGATTGTGATGTAGCCCACTTATCAGTAATTGGTAAATGCACTCATCTGGGATGGATTAGTTAGTAGTCCAGAGTACGTATATTATATGATTTGTCACTTGACTCCTCACTGGCACATTAATTATATCCTTCTTTGCGAGAAACCACTAAGCACAAAGTACGTTAAACTATGCCTCTCCCACATGTGGAGGTGTTTGTGTTTACTGCATGTGTATGGTAAAGCAGTAGCTTGCAGTTAATCATTTATACTTCTTCGTCATCTTTGATTCACTATATTGTCCTTGCTCTGAATGATATGTTGCCCAGATCCTGCACCCTATCACACAGCCACTTCTCTGCGAGCACAAAATACACTTACAGTACTGAGTCTTACAACAGGGAGGTAACGGCAAAATCAAGAATCAAGAAAACACTGCCCAAAAAGGATCTATACATTGAAAGGCCAGCCTTCATATCAGGTATAGTTGCTTACTGCGACTTCCAAAACAATCCATCATTTTTCACTAGTTCCTGCAAATCCTGCCAGTTCCCAGCTCTCCACTGGGGACTACTGCCACCAGATGAGAAGGGTGGATGTTTATGAACGACGTGGGACAAACTGACATCGAAGAGACTGGTGAGTACATCATGCTAAGGATGAACCTGTGGTTTCATGAGTGTCGAGTCTGAAGAAATTGCAGATGGGAGGGCCCTATATGTCTAGATATCCATCAAATAAATACAAATAACAATAGAGATAAAAGCAAGGCTTCCCATCCCATGACCTCCCCAAATGTTGGTTTTTAGTTAGGGTTGATACACCTTAGACTACTTTTCCAGATGAACAGTGCCCGCCATGTTGTCAGGGACATGCAAACTCTGATGATCCCTTCCCACATGGGTTTACATTTAGGTCCTGGTCCAGACGCCCTTAGTGATGGACTTGTCTTGAGCCAGACAGTATTGCACCTTCCCAACACCAGGCACATGGGTGGGTCCCAGAAGAGGCCTTCCCTGATAGTCAGATGCTGGTCTGGAGATCCCCATTCAGCAAAGTCCTCTGGGTCTCAGTGGTCTCATTCAGCCGAGACTTGTCCTGCTTGCTGTCGCTGCGATCCCCGTCATCCATCCCACTTACCCTGGAGAGGCAGAGGACATTCTGGAAGCTCTTCTTGAAGTTGTCTGACAAGAAGGCATAAAGGATAGGATTGGCACAGCTGTTGGCATAGGTTAGGATCACCACGAAATCCCACATACCCTTCAGGGCAGGCGTAGGCTCAATCATCACAGAGACGGAGGACACGTTGAAAATGTAGAATGGAAGCCAGCAAAAGATGAACACGGCCACCACAATGGAGACCATCCTGGTCACCTTCTTCTCTGATTTTTTCCTCTTCGATGACCCCACTCTTATTCCAGAAGACTTGACCTTGATGATGATGAAAAGGTAGCAGAGGCAAATAATACTGAGAGGCACCAGAAAGCCCAGGATAAAGGTGTAGATGATGAAGCCTGTGTACCAAGCCATTGATTCACCTGGCCAGATTATAGTGCAGCTGCTGTTCCCATGATGTTTTTGAATACCAGCATAAATCATGATAGGCATGATCACCAGGAGGGAAATTCCCCAGACTGCAATGTTCACCATTTTGGCAGTCCTGGGTCGTCGCCATTTAGCAGACTTAATAGGGTGGACAACAGCCAGGTATCTGTCCATGCTCATGACTGTCAAACAGAAGATACTGGTAAACTGGTTTATGCCATCCACAGTCATCACAACTCGGCAAATAGCCTTGCCGAAAGGCCAGTGGACCAGAGCCACTTGCATGGCCAAGAAGGGCAGGCCCAGCATGAAGAGTTCATCGGCAATGGCCAGATTGAGGATGTAGATGTTAGTGATTGTCTTCATCTTGGCATACCTCAGGATGACATAGATGACCAGGGTATTGCCGCATAGGCCGATGATGCACACCACAAAGTAGATGAAGGTAAGTATAGCGTTACTGGTCCGATCAAAGTGATTCTTTGTGTTGTTTCGTGAAACATTGATGGGCAGCACCTCAGTAGAAAAATTGTCATATGGTGCTGGTGATGCCAGCCAGAATTCCGTGCCATTTGCCAGGTCAGAGTAGTCTAGTGCCATGGTGCCACTTATCCTGGCAGTGTAGGAGGTTACCATAAGCAAGTGGACAGGCCCATTGGTCGGTACACTTTTTGGAGCATGGAATCTAAAAAAAGGAAATCAATGGCAGGATAGAAAATTGTTTTAGTTTATATACTGAAGAGACACATCAAAGAAGAAGCATAAGATTAAAATAGAAAACAAACATTTTCAAAAATCATGGAGATGAATCAATTTTTGACCATTTTCTTTCCTTTATGAATAGTTCTTTGACCTGGTCACACCAACAAGTATAAATGCCATGCACCCTGACATTAAGATGCCCGCCACCACACGCCTGAAGAAGCGCCTCACAAAGCTTTTTTAAATGGAATTATATTTTAAAAATTGGCTCTTTTTATTCTAGCAGTGTCAGCATTTAGAAAAGAGGTAACGATTTCGTGTAAAACGTGCCAAAAATGTTTTTCTGAAAAGTGAGATTTCGTATTTCTCATGTTTTGATATTGCCAGCTGCAATACCTTGCAGTCTTGTTATTTCTCATTCTTGCATCTTGAAGGCACCCTGACATTAATAAACTTAGAAAAACTGTAATACTGAGGCCGAGGCAGAACATCCATCCGATCTTGTTTTCGTTCTGCAAGGTGATTTCAGTTCTGACAGGAGCAGTTAATTTCAGTGTCTCTGTATAAAATAGCTCCCTTCATTGCCAAATGCTAATGTGTGCTTTTTAGACCCCAATTTTCTTTTGTTGCATTTAGACAGTGTTTCTTTTTTAGATTGGTGAGGGCCCGGCAAGTTCTCCGAAAATAAACTTTGCTAAAACCATGACAAGCCCAAACATGCGTTTGCAAAGCCAAAAGGCTTGCAGCCAACACCGGACCTACTGGCTTTGTCAGTGCGTGTTAGATTTGGCATTGCCCAAGACCTTTTAAATTTACTAACATTTTATGTACATAATATACTTACTTAGAAGGACTTTTAGACAGCCCTCTTCACACATTGGCCTTTTATTGTGTCATTCATATTTTTCTTCTGCCCACTACACCTTACACTGTGGGGCACGGATCAGCCCACAGCCCACATCAGCCATTGGCTAATTTCACTGTGAGTAACAGCTTTCTGCCCTTTAACACGGAGTACATCTGCACAAAATCGCACCTTAATATTGAAATGTGTGCTTTTTAAGACCAAATCATTTTTGTTCTTTTAGAACCTGTTCTTTTCTGATTTGTGATGGCCTGCTTGCTTCCAAACAGTAAAAACATCAAGGATTGACAGACCCAGAGGTCTAGCGGCCAATGCCAGACTTATTGGCTTTGTCAATGCTCTCTCTTCATAGGTTTCATGTTTCTTACCAGCCTTGATACTTCAGAGAGCTGTTGAACATGTTCATGTGGGACAGACAGCTCTTGAATTTGGCTAAGGTATATACAAATGGTGAATAAACACATCATACCACCTTAGCAGTTTTAGGCTCAATGGATATATTGTACGGGTACTTAAAACAGACATGCCCTGGAGCAAATAGATAGTGTGGAGAGCTTGGGTACAAGGACAGTCTGCAACAGGATCTTGGGTGGCACTAGAAGTAGGGTGCACGTCTTATGGCACATAGGCAGAGTGCAGAGCTTGAGGCACACTGAGGAAGAGTGTGGTGGGTTTGTGAAAGCTGGGGCATTTGGAGTTTGTGGTATATAAAGAAATTATGCAGGTTTTGGAGATGTAGGCACATGTATGACCTCGGAATACTGGGCCAACCCTTGTGAGGTGGCTTGAAGCACTTGACAAAGTCTAATGAACGCGATTTACATTTGACAAACAGTGTGTGGATGCTGAATATGTGGATGGAGTACAGGATGCTCAGATGAATGTAGGGCACGTTTACTGATAAAGACAGTGTGGGTAGGCTGGTGCACGTTAACAGGCAAGATTGGGTAGATTGGAGAGATGAAGAGTGTGGAAAGATTTGGGGGCATGGATAATCAGGGGCATACTAATGACCTCATGTGCTTCTGTTGCATCACTTTTTGTGATGCAATGGTGGTGCATTCCTTGCAACACTTTGTGTGGCTTTGAATGAACTCTTAGATATGGAGTAAGGCAAGGCAATGCAAAGCGCTATGTTGCCTTACTCTGCCTAAGGGAGGTGTTCCATTGATGTTGCAGTGGGTGTTCCCATGCAACACCCACGGATTTTGACATATCCCCAGATTTTTCAACCCTTGTTAACCTAAGGATGCGCCAAAACCTTACACCTCTCCAGGGATAGTATAACAAGGAGAAATATCTTTATTTCTCCTGTTTTTCCCCTCTTTCTGTGTGTTCTGCATTCAAGCCTCCCAGTATTGTTTTTGTGCAGAAAGGTGCCCCTTCCTGCCCAAAAACAAACCTGCATGCAATGCAGACACCCTTGCTGCGTGGTGCAAGGATGCCTCCATTGGTGCTAGGCTGCCCATTGTGCACCAGTACAGGAGAAAAGGACAGAAATGTGCAGTATTTCCTAAAGGCACATTCCTGTCCTTTCCAAGTGACGCGGTGCAGTGCAGCAAAGTGACCAGCTGTGCTGCACTGCACCAATTTTTTGTAAATGTGGTGATCACTGTGGAGAGATTTGGGCACAAGTACATACAGTGTGAGGAGATTAGACACATGGAAATAACATGTGAGGAGGCTGGACACATGGACATACAGTGTTGAGGGGTGGGACACATGGACATAGAGTGTTGGGGAAGGTGGACATGTGTAGATGCAGTTTAAAGAGTGTTGATACATGGACAGCAGTGTAGTGAAATGTAGGCACATGGACATACACTGCAGAGACCTTTGGGCACAATAACATACAGTCTGAGAACCATTGATATATGGCAAATAGTGTAAGGAGCTTGGGCACATTAACAGACTGTGTGAGAAGTTTGGGCAGATAGACGGAGGGTGATGAGACTGGGGCATATGGGCAGTGTGAGGAGCTTGGACACATGAACAGACAGGTGAGGGAGTCTGGTGCCCAGGGGCAGACAAGGAGAGTATATAGGGAACATAGCGGACACAGGTAGGGCACTTCTTGGGGAAGAGGTGTGTGTGGCATCTGTCAAAACAGTAAGAAGTAGGTGACTTGGCTAGAATCTAAGGAGCTTCCTACACATGTGGAAACATTTGACCTTTGGGATATGGGTCGTGAGTACTAGTGCACATAGTGAGAGGAGTGTGGTACCTATATCCCATTAGTAGAGCATGTGAGAATATCAGGGCACTGGGACAGGGTGCATGAGAAGCTTAGGCATGCTAATAGACAGTGACAGGAAATTGTGGTGCAGGAAAAGAAAGGGTGAGTGGGTGGAAGAATATGGACAGTCAGTGTGAGAAAGTTAAAATATGTAGGAAATCATAACAGGGAGAAGCGCTCTGCCAGTGACAGGAGCATCCGAGTACCACATGGTTTACAGTGAGTGAAAAGATTTGGTTACATTGTCAGGATTTTATTTTATTTATTTCTTTTTGCAATTTTATATAGCGCAGACATGACCCGAAGCTGTCAGATCGCTTTACAGCACACAGAAGACAGGGTTACAGCGGGTTGCATTAATAGTAGTTAAACCTGGACGTTTACATCAGTGTATGTATACAGGGGTTACCACAAGAGACAGTTACAACAAAAGGGCAGAGGACATGAACAGTTAAACAAAGTAAGATCAGGGCACATTGTAAATAAGCCTGGTTGAGGGTAAATTAACCAAAATGTCTGACAAATAGGAGGAACTTGAGGTCCTTTTTGAAGGTTGCTATGCAGCTGGTTAGACGGAGTGAGGGAGGCAGAGAGTGCAAGATTCTAGTGGTGCTGCCAGAGAAGGATTGATTTGTGTATTGTTCTCACCTTAAGGTGAGGGATTTCAAGAGCAGGGATTGGGCATTTTAGGAACCCCTATTTGCTCCAGAGATTTTTAGTTTCTTGTTTAGATAGGAGGGTGAGGAGGAGTGCAGCACTCTGTTGATAAAGCAAGCAATCTTGAATTGGGCCTGCCCTTCAATGGGGAGCCATTGGAGGGTTAGCAGGACAGGAAAAATGTGGTCACATTTTTTGAGACTTAAGACAAAGCGTGCTGCAACATGTGTGTTCCTCTTAGTGGGCCTGGATAGACTTTGGAAATGCCAAAGAGAAGGGCAATTCCATAGTCTAGTCTAGAGAGAACAAGAGACTGCACTACTGTTTTGAGGTCTTGTTCTCAAATCAGTTGTCTGATGTCCCACAGCTGCCTAACTTGGTGTTGTGCGCTGTTGGCCATGGCTCCTATGTGGCTGTGAAGATGGAAACAATTGTCCAGGGTGATGCTGAGTGATCTGATATTCATGACACTGGCAGGGCAGCCTACGAAGGCAAAAAAAGTTGGCCATACATTCTTATATAGGTGTTTTTACTTTCTGAGGTGAGAGAAAAAAATCTGTTTTAGTAGGGTTGAGTTTTGAAAGGTGGTTGCACCTACAGTTTTGAATCTTTAAGAGTGTATTTGAAAGCAGGGTAATGTCCTCCGGGAATGAGATTCTCAAGTAAATTTGGTTATCGTAGGTGTAGAGGTAGAAGACAATCCCAGAGTTTCTGAGAATCATGCATAGTGGTACTAGGTAGACGTTGAAGAGGGTTGAGGAGAGAGGCA
Organism: Pleurodeles waltl; assembly: GCF_031143425.1. Taxonomy (NCBI): domain Eukaryota; kingdom Metazoa; phylum Chordata; class Amphibia; order Caudata; family Salamandridae; genus Pleurodeles; species Pleurodeles waltl. Next base: position 995,652,565 of record NC_090446.1, read on the forward strand.
AACCTTTTTGAAGAAACCGTGGTGATTACTGACTCGTCTCAAGGCAGAGTTGCCCATTTACACAATTTGAGAGTGGTTGGATAGGTAAGAGGAAATCCAGTTGACCATTCCACCACATCCCACGCACAGTGCAAGACTACGGAGGAGGTCATGATAGTTGACAATGTCGAATGCAACAGATAAATCTACGAGTACCAGGAGGCATGAGTTGCCAGAGTTGAGTTTTCTAAAGGAGTCATCGACTATTTGGAGGATTGCAGTTTCCACACTGCGACCCTGGCAGAAACCTGATTGAAGAGTGTCTAAGAGGATATTTGTTTAGGATGAGAAGCTTGGGAGGTATAAGCACAGAGCAGATGAGAATCATGCTAGGGCACACAGACAGCCAGAGTGAGAGGGTTGCAACACATTGACAGTGCCAGGACCCTGGGAGTGCATGCACAGACCAGAGCAAGGTGAGAGGGATGGAACTAGTGGACAGTTCCGGGAGCTTGGTACTTTGTTCACAGACTGGCACAGGGTGAAAAAACTGAAACACATGGACAGTGCCAGCAGCTTGGGAGTGCATGCACAGACCGGCACAGGATGAAAGGATTGAAACACAAGGACAGTGCCAGTAGCCTGGGGATGCATGTACAGACCCGGGCAGAGGTAGAGGAATGAAACACGTGGACAGTGCCATGAGCTTGGGACTGCATGCACATACTGGGACTGTATGCACCTACTTGGACAGTGTGAGAGGGTTAATACATGTTGACAGTGCCAGGAGCTAGTGACTGCATGCAAAGACATTGTGAAGATGATGGGGGCACACAATCGGTCAAGGTAAGAAGGCTGAAACAGGAGGACAGTACTACCAAATTGGGAGTACATGCATACACCAGGACAGAATGAGAGGAGTGGAACACATGGACGGTACCAGGAGCTTGGCAGTGCCTACACTGATCAGAACAGAGGAGAGGGATGGAACACATGAACAGTGCCAGGAGCTTTGGATTGCATGCACAGATTTTGTGAAGGTTATGGAGGCACACAGTCAGGTTGAGATGGTAGAATCATGTGGACAGTGCCAGGAGCTTGGGAGTGAATGCACAGACCGGGAAAGAGTGAGACGGTTGAAATGTGTGGACAGTGCCAGGAGCTTGGGAGTGCGTGCACATACCGGCACAGGGCGAGAGGATTGAAACATATGGAGAGTTTCAGGAGCTTGGGAGTGCATGCACAGACCCGGGCAGAGGGAGGGGCATGGATCATGTGGTCAGTGCCAGGAACTTGGGAATGCATCCACAGACCAGGACAGAGTGAGAGGGTTGAATCATGTGGACAATGCCAGGAGCTGGAGAGTTTGTGCACAGACCGGGACAGAGCGAGAGAGCTAAAACACATGGACAGTGCCATGAGCTTGGAATAGTGAGAGGGTTGGCACATATGGACATTAACAGGAGATTGGGAGTGCATGCACAGATCACGATGGAGTGAGAGGGTTGACACATGTGGACATTAACAGGAGTTTGGAGTGCATGCACAGACTAGGACAGAGTGAGAGGGATGGAACACATGGACAGTGCCAGGAGTTTGGGAGTACATGCACAGATTGAAACAAGGTGAGAGGGTTGGTGCACATCACCACTGCCAGGAGAATGGCAGTGCAGGCACAGACGAATGCAGAATAAGAAGGATGGCACAGAGCGGGACAAAGTGAGAGGGTTGATACATGTCAACAGTGCCAAGATCTTGGGATTGTATGAAAGACTTTGTGAAGATGATGGGGACACACAATCGGTCAGGGTAAGAAGGCTGAAACACGAGGACAGTGCTAGAAAGTTGGGAGTACGTGCATACCCCGGGACAGCGTGAGAGGAGTGAAACACAAGGACAGTACCAGGAGCTTGGCAGTGCCTACACTGATCAGAACAGAGTGAGAGTGCCAGGAGCTTGGGAGTGTATAAACAGACCGGGCCAGAGTGAGAGGGTTGAAACACGTGGACAGTGCCAGGAGCTTGGGAGGGTATGCACAGACCGGGACAGAGTGAGAGGGTTGAAACACGTGGACAGTGCCAGGAGCTTGGGAGGGTATGCACAGACCGGGACAGAGTGAGAGGGTTGAAACGCGTGGACATTGCCAGGAGCTTGGGAGGGTATGCACAGACCGGGACAGAGTGAGAGGGTTGAAACGCGTGGACATTGCCAGGAGCTTGGGAGTGCATGCACAGACTTTGTGAAGGTTATGGAGGCACACAATCAGTCAGGTTGAGAAGGTTGAAACACGTGGACAGTGCCAGTAGGTTGGGAGAGTGGGAGGGTTGAAATGTGTAGACAGTGCTAGGAGCTTGGGAGTGCCTGCACAGACTGGCACAGGGTGAGAGGATTGAAACACATGGACAGTGCCAGAAGACCAGTAATGCATGCACAGACCTGGACAGAGTGAGAGGGTTGAAACACGTGGACAGTGCCAGGAGCTTGGGAGGGTATGCACAGACCGGGACAGAGTGAGAGGGTTGAAACACGTGGACAGTGCCAGGAGCTTGGAAGGGTATGCACAGACCGGGACAGAGTGAGAGGGTTGAAACACGTGGACAGTGCCAGGAGCTTGGGAGGGTATGCACAGACCGGGACAGAGTGAGAGGGTTGAAACACGTGGACAGTGCCAGGAGCTTGGGAGGGTATGCACAGACCGGGACAGAGTGAGAGGGTTGAAACGCGTGGACATTGCCAGGAGCTTGGGAGTGCATGCACAGACTTTGTGAAGGTTATGGAGGCACACAATCAGTCAGGTTGAGAAGGTTGAAACACGTGGACAGTGCCAGTAGGTTGGGAGAGTGGGAGGGTTGAAATGTGTAGACAGTGCTAGGAGCTTGGGAGTGCCTGCACAGACTGGCACAGGGTGAGAGGATTGAAACACATGGACAGTGCCAGGAGACCAGTAATGCATGCACAGACCTGGACAGAGTGAGAGGGTTGAAACACGTGGACAGTGCCAGGAGCTTGGGAGGGTATGCACAGACCGGGACAGAGTGAGAGGGTTGAAACACGTGGACAGTGCCAGGAGCTTGGGAGGGTATGCACAGACCGGGACAGAGTGAGAGGGTTGAAACACGTGGACAGTGCCAGGAGCTTGGGAGGGTATGCACAGACCGGGACAGAGTGAGAGGGTTGAAACACGTGGACAGTGCCAGGAGCTTGGGAGGGTATGCACAGACCGGGACAGAGTGAGAGGGTTGAAACACGTGGACAGTGCCAGGAGCTTGGGAGGGTATGCACAGACCGGGACAGAGTGAGAGGGTTGAAACGCGTGGACATTGCCAGGAGCTTGGGAGTGCATGCACAGACTTTGTGAAGGTTATGGAGGCACACAATCAGTCAGGTTGAGAAGGTTGAAACACGTGGACAGTGCCAGTAGGTTGGGAGAGTGGGAGGGTTGAAATGTGTAGACAGTGCTAGGAGCTTGGGAGTGCCTGCACAGACTGGCACAGGGTGAGAGGATTGAAACACATGGACAGTGCCAGGAGACCAGTAATGCATGCACAGACCTGGACAGAGTGAGAGGACTGAAACTTGTAGACAGTGCCAGGAGCTTGGTGGTGCATGCACAAACCAGGACAGAGTGAGAGGGTGGAAACACATGTACACACTGGGACAGGGTGGGAGGGTTGAAAGATGTCGACAGTGCCAGGAAATTGTGATTGCATGCACGGACTTTGTAAAGATGATGGAGGCAGACAATCAGTCAGGGTAAGAAGGTTGAAAAACGTAGTCAGTGCCAGGACCTTGGCAGTGCATGCACAGACTGGGACAGAGTGAAAGGGCTGAAACACATGGACAGTGCCAGAAGCTTGAGAATGCATGCACAGACCAGGGCAGAGTGAGAGGGATGAAACACGTGGAGGGTGCCAGGAGTCTGGGAGAGTGAGAGGGTTGAAACACGAGGACAGTGCCAGGATGTTGGGAGTCCATGTACAGCTCGGGGCAGAGTGAGAGCACTCAAACACTTGGCCAGTGCCTGGAGCTTTTGAGTGCCTGCGCAGACTGGAACAGGGTGAGAGGGGTTGATACACGTCGACAGTGCTAGTAGCTCGGGACTGGATGACCAGAATTTGTGAAGATTATGGGGGCACACAGTCAAGGTGAGAACATTGAAACAAGCGGTCAGTGCCAGAGGCTTCAGAGTGCATGCACAGACTGTGACAGGGGGAGGGTTGAAACAAGTGGTCAGTGCCAGGAGCTTGGGAGTGCATGCACAGGCTCAGACAGAGTGAGAGGGTGGAAACACGTGGACAGTGCCAGGAGTTTGGGAGAGGGTTGAAACAGGTGGACAGTGCCAGGAGTTTGGGAGAGTGAGAGGGTTGAAACACGTGGACGGTGCCAGGAGCTTGGGAATGCGTGCACAGACAAGAACAGGGTGAGAGGGTTAAACCACGCGGACAGTGCCAGGCGCTTGGAAATGCGTGCACAGCCGAGAACAGGGTGAGGGGGTTGGAGCACGTGGACAGTGCCAGACGCCTGGAGTGCATGCACAGACCAGAACAGGGTGAGAAAGCTGATACATGGTAAAGATGTTGGGGCACACAGTCAGTCAGGGAGAGAAGGTTTGGGAGTGCATGCACAGACCGGGACAGGGTGAGGGGGTTGAAGCACGTGGGCATTGCCAGGACGTTGGGAATGCATGCACGGAGCTTAGAGCTTACACCAGTATGAGGAGATAGGATATACGCGCAAACAGTATTACATGATTCCGATGCCCTTCATGGCCAGAACTCTGCATCACCGACCTTGTATTTCACAGTTTGCATTGTAAGAAATGTTTTGTTGCTTGTTACTTCTATACATTATTTCATGAGGAATATCGCGGTGACACTATTAGTTGGTAAAAAAAGGATACGATATTTAAAAGCATTATAGTATACCAAGGCATAAAGGAACGGGACTACATAGCATGGCATAACGTCATGTCAGGTTGCATAGCGCGGCATCACAATATAACATTCCATAGCTTTGTCTCCGAGAAACCTGTGTTCGAGTGGGGTGCCTGGACAGATGCCCCACAGCCAACAAATGCCATCAACGGGAGCCCCTGTTAAACGCCAGTGTGAACCGCTAGGTAACGGCCTGGACGTCGCACAGTCTCACACAATAACACTCCATTCATTTCTCTCCCAGACATATCGGAATTTGACAGACAGTTCTTTTCTCTTTGAGATACACGACTATACTGAAACCACCTCACAAGGGCTACAAAATATAAGATTTGCATAAAATTCAAAAGTGAAATGTGTGAGAAAATGATATGATTTTTAAAGACGTGCCATTTTATTTTGAGAGAGACATAATGTCAGAAATTAAGTATGTTGGGGTTGATGTGTAGAGGGAGCGAGCATGACGAGGAATCCAGCAGACACACTGTAGCAGAGGCAAGACATGGATAATTCCAAATTTTGAGCGATGTCACGGGCAATTTGAAAGAGATGTGGGTTAAATTCGCCATTTGCATAAATTGCTTCCCTGCTTATCTTTCACCTCCACTAAGATAACAGCGATATGTGTGTCGGTGTTATTAGTACAAAACGCAATCTGAACTGTCTTTTCGCATTCTAGCAACCGGCGTCTATTCCCGCGCTCATTTTTATCGACATCGGGAGGATGAAATGTCATGTTTGTCCGACTGGTTATGCAACCTATGACTCGTGTCACGGAGCAACCACTGCGGCACGCACAGAACCCACGAGACTATCTTCGACGCATGGACATGGTTTTCGCCACCGTAACAACCACTACGTAATTACGCAATGGGGAGTGTGTCTCTTCTACTTTGGGGGATGGTTTAATGCCTTCCTGCTACCCATGTACTACAGGAAACTAGTATTCAGTCATCCGCTGCACTAGCCTCCCATGGTGTTTGTTGTTCATTCATGCATTCAACGCGGTTGGGCTCCGAGGACCATCGAAGGTGGAGGCTGCACATGGTAATTGGCAACGAAACCTGGCAGCCAAATGGCAGTCCCCTGTCCGCCTCAATGGCGGGTTTCAGCCCCCAGTCTACATTAATGACGGTGTCCACCCCCCAAACCCACCCAGCCACCGCACAACCGGCTCTGCTTTGTGAGTGTGCGCCACAGCCTACCTTGAAGACACCCCCTCATTCTCATCCATAAATTTGACTCGCCAGGGCCCACCTTGAAGACACCCCCTCAATCTCACCCATGAGTTTTACTCGCCGCTGGCTTCAATGGCAAGTCCGCTCGAGCCCGCTCCGGTGACTCGCACCGCGTCCGAGTCCCCTGCTTACTCTCATGCGTAGGCTGAGCACCGGACCACCCTGGAGACCAGCCCGGGGCCCTCAATGAAGAGTGTATGTACTAACGACAAAGTGAACGTAGCAGGTTAACGCCAGCCCAAACCAGCGAGAGCGAGCCCCGGGCACCGCCAACGCGAAGACGGGATCCACTCTGCACTCTAACAGGTGTTTCTTCATCTGAAAGCTTATCATCCGCACAAAGAGATGGCAAGTGTGAACGCCTGCACTTAAAGATGCATGAGCAAGTGCGCTGGACCTTGATCTGACCCCATTATTGTGGCTTCTCACGACATGGGTGTGGGACTGCTCAGTGGGTTATGTTCTGCTGCAGAGATATGGTTGCAGGTTTGATCTCTAGAAGGTCTTTGAAACCAGTAACATCCACGGCTCTAGCTGACTTGTAAAGACATAATCGGGCAGGACAAAACTCGACCTGGCATTGGATATTATGAACTGTAAATTTATATGGGCCAGATGTACCAAAGGGTTTTTCCCATTCTGTGTCAATGGGAAAATGTGTTCGTACATATGGCCCTATATGACTTACTCGGGCACCTGCTCCCTGAACCTGGCTTCCACAATTCAGCAAATTGTGTCATCCTGGCGAAAGGACTGCCTCGTTTGTCTTATATTTAGAAAGTGACAGCGATCAGAAAACACTAGCCGCCACTTGTATCCGTTATAACCATCTACAAAGGAACTTTGGCCATTTCAGCGTCTAACCTTGAGTCGGTTCATTTTAACACTTGATAACAATGCGCTTGGAAGCGAAGGGTTCCCATTCAAGGCAGCACTTGGATGTTAATTCTAATGGGTGTGTCTTGCACCGATACCAGGGAAACCCGAAATTAAATCATGCCCTCTTGTTGCCCACATCATGGTATCTTGAATTCGCCACGTTACCTCCCTGTGCTATTTGTGCCAAACTGGCACACCATATTGGGGTGAGCGCAAGAATTATGCAACCTATTAAACATGCAATTTACTCTGACGAGAATTCCCAGCACTATTATTATCTCATTTACTCACCCCTAAGTCCTGGTGCCATGGGTATGAGCAGCGTCGGGTGAAAAAAAGAGCCACTCAAGCTGAGGGTATCTCTCAGCGGCCACACCAACGCCAATTGCACCTCTTCTGGCCGTGGCAACGATCAAACGAGGCAATCCTACAAGAAGTTTTCACCTGTAGCCACCGAAGCACTTTTGGAGATTCGTGAGAAATTGACACAAACACGCAGCCCTGGTGAGCGCACTTGTTGGCAGTGGATACCTCTTCCTTGCGCAGGATCTGGCCCCGAAATCGAGTGGCCGCGAGGTCTGTAAGGTAGACGCTGGAGAGTCGACTAGGAGGTGCGCGCCACGAGCCGCCTCTCAGAGCATCTAAGCAACCAAAGGACTTCAGTATAGAGCCTGCAGCGGCAGTAGCTCCCCCTCGTCACACGCAGATGGAGCTGCAGACTAGGGAGACGAAGCTTCCAGATGCGCAGATCACACACGCCTGTCGCCCACAGAGCGCAGCTGAGAAGCATGAAGTGAGCACCATCTACATGCGTGCTCGCCCGTGTATACTTTATACTTATACTAGATACTTTCTTTTTTACATACACATAACATATTTTTTGCGATAGCATGCACAATTGGGAAATATAACTACTTCTGTTCTATGCTGCAATTCACTGAGGTGTACTGGGAACATCACAAATCATAGACATGAAAGAAAAGTGCTTAAGCGTTCACAGTGCTTTGAATTGAAACATATATGGGGACTAGTTAGAGTACCTGTTTGCTCCTGAGGAGTGCTGGCACTCTTTTGCTAAACGTATTGCTGAAGTGATGAGGAATGCAGGTACTCTCCTTTCAAATTAAAGAAGTGCAAGTAGCACCAGCCAGTAACTGCTCATTTAAAGCGCTATGTGTTCATGGAGATGTGATATAGACATGTTGCCCCTCTGTAGAGTTGGTAAGTCCAGAGAAAGACTGCCTTGTGCATCACTTATACATTTACCTTCGTTTGATGAACCCTAAAGACATTTTAAAAATAGTTCATGTAGGTAAAATTGTTTCTGGAAAGTTCCATGCAGGGGTGGAGCAGTAGCAGAGGCCCTGAAAGTCGTGTTTCGAATTTCAAATCCCACAGGAGAGTTTTGTCATATAAAGGGGCAAACGCTGTTGGATGGAATAACAAGAAGACAAAGGTCATTTGCTTCTGAAAACCTTTTGTGATTTGATCTCCACTTTGATTTTGGAAAAATACAAATTAAAATTTTCAACTAAAAGCTGTATTTTAGCCCTGACTGTTTTTTCAGCAATGTTTATTTTTACACGTTTACAATTTTGTTTGTGCTCATTTTACGCTGGTGTGAAACTTAATTTGTTTTTTTGTTCATCTTTTAAAGTACCCCCGTTTGAACCTTTAATGTCATAATATCCCAATGGTACTGCTGTTTAACTAGCTGCTATACACATATTTTCTGAGGAAAGCCTTGCTGCTTTAGCCAATTTACAGACAGTGAGCCCCGGATTCCATACAATCTGTGGGTCAGATTAGTTATGCCCTGTGGGGGCCCAGCTACAGCTCACATCAAGACTCTGTCCTGTTTCCCCCAGGCTCACAATTCTAGTTCCCCACAGTTTCCAACTGAAGCAAACAATGCGCAGAGTCCTCAGCCCACCAAGTGAAGGGTGAAGATAGAAGCCAAGAAGGACCTGGAAAGTGCTTCGTGCAGCGGGCTCTACCACCCAGCACCACGAGCAAACTGTGACTAGATATTAAAACTAGTTGGCAGCAGGTCGTTTTTAACAAATGAAGCCATGGATGCTCTTGAAGCACTCGGTACTACCATAGCAGCAAACTGCAAAACTACAAGGTGCCTCGAGCTGGGAACACTGCATCCCTTAAAGATGCCTTGCCAGTGGGTCAGAGACTGGCAAGGATCCAAGCTAGCAAATATCACTAAAAAACAATCACAGACATTGCAAAGAGCACACAACTGCTGCTATGAGAAGTGACACTGCTGCCTGCTTTCAAGTCAGTAGAAACAAATGCAAGCTCCTGTTCGGAGAGTTAGCCATTGGCGTTACATTGGCAAGTGCAAGGACTCCGGTGTGTTTCACTTCTGTGTGCTCTTAAGATAGGTGCATAAGAAAATGGATTGGAAATGAGGCATGCAGAATGAAGCTTGTATTAACAAACCTGCCCAGTAAGCGCAAATTCCACCTAACTCTCAAGGAGCGCTGTCAGTGTTTCAGTCAATCTGTTTACACTTGGGAAAATGGAAGATGATTCTTTTGTTTGAGATCAGAAACATCAGCCGAGACGGAGAGTTGAACCCTTTCCACACTGTTGTGAAGTTTGGTGCCTAGCCTATTCACCCACTCAACCTTCCTGAAGAGGAAGTGCCACATCCAACCCTGGCCATAGATGCCATCCTCTGTGGCCTAGGCCACCTGGGGGCTCCAATAAGCCCCTTCTAAACTCTTCCTGCAGGAGGAGAGAGCTCCACTGCACCACCCATTTGGCCACCATTTCCAAACCTCAACCCACAGCAAATGTGCACTGTTTTCTGCGCAGGCTGTTCTGCACTGTACAAGCTTGCCATGCCCCTGCAGGCTCTCCCAGGGTGCAGGCTGGCTACGATCAGACTGGCAAAGCTGCCAGCAGGTATTCCATCCCTGCTCATGTAACGTCAGGGCTTGGCCAGCATGTGATGGGCCTCTAGGCTCAAATGATTCCTGCTGGTGCTTATGCGAACTTCAGAGAGGGTAGGAGAGCCGATGTTTGTCTCTCACAGGTTACTACTTGGCCCTCAGACATCAGCCAAGTGAGAACCCACAAACACTCAAGGTTGAAACCACGAGGTTCTTAGCCACTAGAAAGGGATTAGAGGATCCCCAAAGGGTCAGTTATGGTCCTTACAAACAGTTGTAGGGGGAGCACACCAATCCATTTAGCCCCAGTGCACCCAGAAAAGTATAGGTGATCTGCACTTGTTCACAGTGAGTTGTTCGGTTGAGGCCACAAGCCAGTAAAAAATATTGAGCACACTGGTCACCAGGAACAGGCCGGGGTGCCAGATGACCTATGTGCACTAGTTCTTCACAGACTGAGGTCCTTGAAGCATGACAAATCACTGCATTGTGTGCCTCACCACGAACAGGCCAGGCTAGAAGTGGGAAGTATAGAACCATGGTGACCTAAGATGCACACAAGGCATTGGACACCCCACAACCCACTGGGGTAGGCCCCTGGGCCGACTGCCTAATTTAGTCCAAAGCTCAATGTTATGTTGATTCAGAAATATGCCTCAGATAGACCTGGTTTCATAGGAGCCAGAGTGTTCTGTGGTGAATAGAGAAGGCAGGTGCACCGTTACTCAATGTGAATGAGATCACAATGACACTTCAACGAGATTGAATGCATTTTCATTGCCTTGTTTATCTCTTGCACCTGAGAGGTTATTGGACAGAACTGACAGCGTGTCTCAGGATAGGAGGGCATAGACGAACCTTCAAAGAGAAGGACCTCCATGTTGCGGGTTTCGCCTCAGGCTTTGGTTCCTCTGAGCCCCCCGCCACACATTGCTGAAAGATGTTTGAGGAAGATCAGGGCCTACTCAACCACTACACCCAAAGTGCACCCCTTCAACTGGTATACCTTTGACTGGTCTGTCTCCAAAGCCAATCTGCGTTTCCAATGCCTGCTAATCTGCTTGCCTCATTCTCTAGTGTGGCAACAGGAAAGGAAGGGGTTTGCTGCCCTTTGTCTCTTGCTCACTGAGTTACCTGTAAATGGAGACAACAGACAGCCTCTCCTTCAGCAACTGCCTGAAGGAGGTCGTTCAGCAAACTTGTCTTCTTTACAGAGGGAATGTCTATGTGGATGATACCAGTACTGTCTCAAAAAGGAGAACTGGCTCCTCAAACTGTGTGACCCCCCCAGACAGGTAACAAAAAGTGACAGTGTTCTATCATCCTCCTGCATAAGGCCAGCACTTTGGCTGCATCTCTACACATCCATGCTGCATTATAGTTAGCAGCTCACAACTCCTTGGGAAAGGAGGAGCAAAGTTCATGCACTTTTGGGATCACACAGTGGTACTTTCTGCATTCATTAGATGCTGCTCCCAAGATCTCTGCACGCTCTAGATCTAGGGTGCCTCCAATCTGTGCCCACATACCTGGGTGCTCCATGCATGATGTGTGGACACTACAAATCCAGATTCCACTTGACCACGCTTGACATGTTTGGGGACTACTCTGACTACTACAACTGAAAGTTGCAAGTGGTCTGGAGCTGCCAAATGTTGATAATATCTCTATTTTCTTCTACCTGGATGTTCCTACTTGCTTCCACATTTAGCGCTCAATGTGAGCAAAGCCTTCTGCCAAGAGATTCTGCTCCAGCTGTCTTGCCTGCTTCTGCCTACTTACCAGCCTCCGTGATTCTCAGCCTTGCCAAGCGCTGCATCAGCCTCGTACTCCTCCGAAGCGTATCTTGCCAAGAATTTGTATCTGCTCCAAATTCTTCTTCTGCATGTAGCTTTTCTTACTTCAGCCATTTTTCTGCTTCGCCTGTGCAGAGTTATTCCTAGCACAGGCTCTCTGTTCAAATCTTTGTCATTCTAGGAGTGACCTTGGAACTCTGTGCTGCTACAGCGCTAAAGGCGAAATCACAAGTATGTCGGACTGCAAAGGCTATACAATTATCTTTTTTCTGACTGTACCTATTTTGTTCTATTGCACATTTTATTCTATAGAAAGCACCAGTTCATACACGTATTTTGTCAATACTACACTGATTGTTGCACGTTCCCCCATTTCCTGAACCGTTTGCTTATGAATTATGTGGTTTAATGTTCGGTGCACAGGTACATGTGGGAAATGCATTCTTAAAAGTTTGTGAATGCGCGGAAATCGCATCTTTGTAGTTGGTAACTCAATTTGGCACTTTCCTCTTAATTCCCTTGACATTCCTGAGTGTGGAGACTTGGGATCTAATGCATATCGCCATGCACTGAATGTGTGCATATTTTGAAACAATAATTACACCTTACACACGATATGTTGATTGTTATGAATCAAACTAAATGTATTGCTGCCTATATTACTTACTCCTGCAAGCGATCCTGCTCCACAGGCTGTGCTTAACTTGATTGTTTGTTCTTTTACACCTTTAGGCCTGGGCCTTTCATTCTTACCACCATAAGAGCCTACAACACATCCACCATGTTTCCACAGACCTCTTTAGAGCCAACTGGCTCTTTTTGTCACAACCAAGAACCACATGTTGATACAACTCTGTCTTTCATAAGCTATGCAAGGGGATATGCTGTTATTCATTAGACGCTGTACACAATTAACTCCCATAAACGGGTGCCCTAAGCAAACCATGCAATCAAGACCACAACATTTTTGTAGGTTTATGTTTTTTTTTTTTAAATCTGATTGTCTCTCGAAATTCGTACCCCACTTAACTTGACACGCTTGGCATCTGTCTATTGTGCCTACAGGGAATGGTTGCATCTGTAATTTGCGTTGGCACTTTTAACAAATGCCTTCTAAATCCAGGTACAAGACAACAGCACTGCAACTCGGTTTTGAACAATTTGCATGGATCTTTGGACAAGAGAGTCTTCTTTCAGTTTTATGGATCTGATATCCACAGTCCTTGGGTGAACCACTTCATCGATCTAAGAGGGGCAGGAGGTAGACATCAGAGCCATCCTTTATACCACACAAATCTTTGTCCCCTCAGGCCCTAGACAGCAGAGCAATCACAGAGATTATACAGAATTTACCTGGTAAAGCTTCAGACAGCAGAGCCATGCTGGTTCGTGTCTTAGAAAGTAGAACTATCACTGGGTTACAGCCTCACGGCTGTCTCCTAATCACACAGTTCTTAAAGGCTAAGGCCAGGAGGGGGTTACTAAGTCACAAACATGACAGATATCATGTCTGCCATATTACAATCCCATTATAGCCTAAAGAGATCATAATAACACGTGTGAGATGAAGAAACCCCCTCTATCAAACTCTAAATCAGGCCCTTTTTGTCAGAGGGGGATACTCCATTGCAAACGTAAATCAGGTCCTTTTTTTGTCAGTGTCCGTTACTCCATCACAAACGTAATGGACTTCACGTCCGCCGTATTATGATTCCATTGCAGCCCATAGAAATTCCACGAGGAGGAGACGCTGGAGAGTACAGCCAGACTTCCGGCTTCCGGCTTCTACGCACATGGCTGAGACGCAAACATGTGTTCTGCTGCTTGCCTGCAGAGTGCCGCCGCCGCTTAACGACCCAACGGAGGGTCAGCGACCTCGGCGGCCCTACAGTAGCAGGAGGCCGGGGGGCCGGGTAGAAGCTGTTGGAGAGACCGCGTTGCAGCCTACAGATTTGGGCTGCACTCATGAAGCCACAGTAGGATTCTATAAAAAATATTTTTTTTTTAACTGCCGGACTGTCGTTAGAGAAAAGCTAGAGTTAAAAGATAAAACAGAGGTGTTCGAGGGCATTTGAGATCGGAGCGTGGTTTGGCTTGGCTACTGGAGTCTATTGTGGCCTCGTGGTGTGGAGTTGAGTTGGTGTCGGCGTTGGTGGCCACTGCTTCTGCCTCTGAGTAAGGCCTTTTCTGTGTCTTTCTGCGCTCCTCTGCCCCCCCGTTTCATCGTACCACCAAGCAGCGAGGAGCGGCACATTGTTGAAGGTGCTGAAGGCACAGAAAAAGGCACAGGAAAAAAACAAACAAAAAAAACGTTATTTAATAATAATTTTTTTTTTTTTTTTAGATCATTAAACTATTGAACCATTAAACCACCACTAAACCACCGTCATTGGAGGAGTCAGTATCCTCCCATAAGGACCTGGTCTAGAAAAATACAGAGGACAAAATATTCAAATCTGGGCAGAATAAGTGTTTGTTTGTCTGTCTTGAAGGTCCCTGTGGAGCACAGGTTATATTAGTACTGCAATACCTAGAGCCAGAGTGGAGGGAGGTTCCGGGATAGAGCTTGTTGGAAGCAGCTAGTGCTGCAGATCCCCCAGTGGTGGGGCGGAGGCGGCTGGTATTAGGCCAGTGCGGCTTGTCCCCCGCAGGGGTTTGACTCCTCTCTCTCCCCGTGCGCTCTATGTGCACATTGCATGTTATCTAAGTATCTAAAAATTCAAGAAAGTAGACAAGTAGACCTTGTGAAGTTTGGGAATTTTCCCCCAGAAGAAGAAGAGCTACAGTAACTTCCCGGTAATAACACAGCAACAACTCCTGTATGTTCAACTAAGCACCAAACAGATTGGCAAAGTTTAAGCCTAGGGTGTAGTCTGTCCCTGTGCCTTGTTTTTTTGAGGTCTTGTGTGGGGAGTACCGCTCTAATGAGTGATATATACTACTTGATACCACCTGATACACACACATATATATATATATATATATACATATATATATATATATATAGTTTACAGTACTTATATTATTTATTATATTATATATAGTATCTATAGGACACAGTATGCCGGCGAGTAAGGTGAGACCACATGGTGGTGGAAAAAAGGGATTAAAATCACGCCCCAAGGCAAAGGAGTTCATGGAAGAATACCCGCCGCTAGGGTCATCGCTGTTTGTATATCAAGAAGGAGGTGGGGAGCAAGTACTTCAGTCATCTGGACAGGAGGAGACTTTGAGAGTTAATAGAGTGGATAGAGTTGCCAGGGATAACCAAGAACGATCCTCAGGAACCCCTCTCAGAGCATCAATTAGAGATTTTGTGGGGCAATACTTAAAAAAAAAACACCACACGTCACAGTTACAGTTATCAAAGGGGAGTAATATGTTCGATGCCAATCAGAGTGTAAGCAAGCATTTTGAGCACTTTGAGAGGAATGAGTTCCCGATTTTAGACTCATTGCGAACAGAGGACTTATTATTAGAGAGGAGGTCAGAGGAGGGTGGCAGGTGTGAGGGTTTGGTGGAGCCTAGGCAATTGTCATCCCCCTGCATCTCACCCCAAGTAAGGGATGGTACAAACTTTGAGGAGATGATACCACTGGCTTTGGAATGGGGGGAGATATTTGGAATGAGGAGTTTGGGGGGTACTGCAGAAGGTAGTAAAAAGCTGGATATATTGTCGTCGTCACCTATTTTGGGTAAACAATCTGCATCTGCATCTGTTTTTTATACTACTGCTGTACCAGCTGAATCACTATTAGAGGTAATGTTCCTAATGCAGAAGACTTGGCAGGCAATCTTGGAAATACTGACTGTAAATAATAGTTTGAGGAAAGTACATAAAACTCAACTACAAGAGATAACAGCAGAGTTAAAATGTATTAATAGCAGTATGCCAACCCTAGTAAGTCCTGTGCTAGGAAAAAGAGACCAAGAAACAGATACTCATGATATCCATAATACCTGGGAATTCAGAAATGAAGGAGGGGAAATAGATAAAATACAGACCTTAGACCAACTGTCAGTATATATCTCTAAACAACCAATGCTGGTGATAAACAGGAATCATAGAAGGGGGAGAAAGGGTTATGGGTTCAATAGTTGTCACTGTAAACTCCATTGTAGGAGGCAAAATAAGCAAAGTAAACAAAGGAATGTTGGGAGGAAAACTTCTGTGGGGAACGAGGGAAAGATAGACCAGGCTAGTACACCAAGGATAGATCGAGGACAAGGGTGGGAAGTAGCAGCCCTAGAGCAAGGGGCTACGTTACAAAAAGTACCTATTGTACCATACAGGGATGTCAGCCAGCAAGGAAAAAGAAAGGAAGTTACCCATAGGACGGCTGTGGAGATGGAAATAATGGAAACTAAAGTTCTAGAGAAAAAGAGGGAGTGGGAGAGCCCTAGAAGAAGTAAATGTAGGTGGATCTATTTAGCACCATGGGGAAGAGAGATTGGGAGGAAGAGGCGTAGAAAGTTAAAACCTCTGAATCGTACCCGACTTCTAGAAGTTATGGCCCGGTGTCCAAGTCTATGTGAAATCGAGTCAGATGATATACAGCAAATTGGATTTATATTAAGCGCGGAGGGGGAAGAGGTGACCAAAGCACTCTTCTACTCTGAATGCATTAGACAATTGGTTCTGCAAGTGTCGCGTTGGCTCTCATTATTCTAATGAGACTACTGGATTTTGAGCAGCAAGATTGTCCACGGTGTGGGAGACTGAGTCTGACCCACTGCGGGTGACACCTGTTGCTCTAAATCCGGCTTTTGCTCCGGCTAACTAGCAGTGCCTCATCTCTACCAGAAGATAGGGCTGATTGGGCAGCTGAGCGCTTGACTTACTAGGCTTCTCAGGGAAGTCATGGTCACTCAGGTCGCATCCGGTTCTCTCATTCACAATTCAGTCTCATATATAAATGACACTAAGAAGCAGTATAAGTTTTAATAACTGGTTTAATAAAACAACTGCATTTTAGATAACAAAGCGTGAGCTGCAATAACCAGGACGACACAACATGACAATAGTAAAATGGTGACGAGGAGAGTGAAGCATAAGAATAATGCTATCATATTGTCACTAGGATTTATGGACTATTTCCTATCTAAATCATAATCTGAGCACAGCATGTTAAGTTCTAATTCTGCCTTTTAGGTTCCCCCGGGAGGACATCAACCCTCATACCTGAACAAAGGCCTGAAGTCTGCGTTAGCATCTGCAGCGAAGCATTCAGCAATCAGCATACCGTCGTGGTTCCCTGGCTGGAATCTCCCTCCTGACGTGGAGTGGGACTAGGAAGTGTATTTATAATAACACAGCTGATGTTCTAAGACAATGGGGGTCATTACAACATTGGCGGTAAAAGCCGCTTACCCCCGTGCAGAACACCGCCACCATACCGCTGCGGAATTCCGCCACAGCTATTATGACCCACATCTCGGAATCCGACAAAATTCAGACACCCACACAAGTACGCAACACCAAAGGTCAGTGATAAACTGGCGAAAACCAAACCGACACCATCACGCCAACAGAAATACACCCACACTATCACGACACACGAATCTACGCTGCGGTCTTTCAACCACGGTATTCCATTTGCGGTACACACTGCTGTGCTCAAAATGCACACACATCTCCAAAACACCACCACATTGGACAATTCGAAATACACACACCTGATACACATGCACACACCACTCCCACACACCCAATACAATATAAAACACACACCCACATCACCCACAAACCCCAAGGACCACAATTCACGACCGAAGGCCAGAGAGAGACACCACCATCCACAAACTAGCATCCACAGGCACACAACACCATCACCCACACAACTTCCACACACCTCACACAACACACCACTACATATCACCACACTTATCACCACACACTCCACCCCACACATCACCTACACCACCCCATGGCACGGCAAAGACATCCCAGGTTCTTGGAGGAGGAGCTCAGGGTCATGGTGGAGGAAATAGTCCAGGTAGAGCCACAGCTATTTGGAGCACAGGTGCAGCACACCTCAATTGCAAGGAAGTTGGAGCTATGGCGAAGAATAGTCGACAGGGTCAACGCAGTGGGACAACACCCAAGAAATCAGGAGGACATCAGGAAGAGGTGGACCGACCTACGGGGGATGGTGCGTTCCGTGGTCTCAAGACACCACTAGGCGGTACAGCGGACTGGCGGCGGACCCCCACCTCCTCCCCCACAACTGACAACATGGGAGGAGCAGGTCTTGGCGATTCTGCATCCTGAGGGCCTCGCAGGAGTCGGTGGAGGAATGGACTCTGGTAAGTCAAACCTTTAACTACCATATCCCCCACCCTACCTGCATGCTATCACATACCCCCACCCTCGCCCCCACCCCTATCACTCCAACTCCTCACAAATGTACCAATATCACAAACCACACATCCAAACACCAAGCCCTGCATGCAACACCAACGCATGGACACCCATCACTAAAGCATGCCCACTACACATACCCATACACCCCCTAAACCATCATCACACAAGCCCCCACACAGGAATGTCAGCACTGGCGTACACGGTCACCCACCCATTGCACACCATGACACACACAGATGCAATAATCATGCCTTTACACCCCTGCAGAGCCACTACCCAACGTCACCAGACAGGAGGGTCCAGACATCTCCACTCCACCCACAGAAGAGGCCCACAGTGATGACAGCAGCTCTGTCCACCTGGATCTAGATGACCAGCCCGGACCATCGTGGGCCTCGGGACAGTCAGTTCCCCTCACACAGGCACAGGCCAGCACAGACCTCCCCCCCTCTGGAAACACCAGCACAGCACCTACCCAGCGGGCCCATCCCTCCGTCCCCAGGACACGTCAATCAGCTGTGTGTCCACCAATACAGGGAACCCAGGATAACCCACCACCCCAACAACAACAGGGGCCTGGGGGCAGTGGCAGTGGGCACACGGTCCAGGGGACGGAGGCCCAGGAAAACAGGGGAAGTGGGAGGGCTGCTGTGCGACAGGGGGCGGACAGGCCAAGGGAACTCACTCTCCACGAGGCCCTCTCCTCCATCATGGGAGCATACCACCACTCCCAGGAGACGATGGCAACGGTACTGGCCAAGTTTCAGGAGACTCTGCGCATGCAGGAGGAACAGTATTTGGGGTTCAGGGAGGAACTCAGATCCATCAGCTCCGCCCTGGACACCATCGTAGGGGTGCTGAAGGAAGTCCTGAACACCAGGAGGGACACTGTGGCAGTACAAGGGACCCCTGACACTAGCATGGACGATGAACTACCCACCACCTCCGCCAGCGCTAGTGGACAGGAGGCACTGCCACAGGACCACACCAGCACCCCACCCCCTGCAGACGGAGAACCACCCCGCAAACGGTCCCTGAGATCCAGGAACAAGACAGAGCACGATGCCAAGACCCCCGCCAAGAAATGAGACCACCCTGATTGTCATCCCACTATCCCACTTTGTCACCCTGTTCATATTGAAACTGCCCCAGCTCCACTTCCTATGCCCATATGGGCAATGCACCTGTGAGACTAATAGACTGGACTCTGCCATGGACACTCCTCCGCCATCACCCCTCACCATTTAACTTCCCCCTCCAATATTTTGTATTTAAATAAACACACCTAAAGCACCAAAAGATCTAGAGTCTGTCTGTGATTTCGAAATAGTGTATTTGCAATTACAGTGACAAAATGTTCATGAAATAGTAATGTCAACATACCTATGTCACACAGCTCTAGTCCATGAGGAATCTAAGCAGATGACACACGTTGGGACCCACACCTGTGAAACCGTAAGGGAAAGTGACAAGTCAGTGACCATACACTGGGTGAAATCGACAGACAGGATAGAGGTAGAAGTGTAAAAGTACATGTAGTAGGCAGGAATGTATTCTCACCTGTGTTTCACTGGAAATATTGCTGGATGACTGAGTCCCTGTTCTGCATGTCTTCTTCCTCTGCTTCCTCCTCATCACTGTCCACAGGCTCCACAGCTGCCACAAAACCGCCATCTGGACCATCCTCCTGCAGAAAAGGCACCTGTCGTCGCAAAGCCAAGTTGTGAAGCATACAGCAGGCCACGATGATCTGGCACACCTTCTTTAGTGAGATTAGGGATCCACCTGTCATATGGAGGCACCTGAACCTAGCCTTCAGGAGGCCGAAGGTCCGTTCGATCACCCTCCTAGTTCGCCCATGGACCTCATTGTAGCATTCCTCTGCCCTTGTCCTGGGATTCCTCACTGGGGTCAGGAGCCATGACAGGTTGGGGTAACTAGAGTCACCTAAAAGCCACACACAGTGCCTCTGTAGTTGACCCATCACATAAGGGATGCTGCTATTCCGCATGATGTAGGCGTCATGCACTGAGCCTGGGAACATGGCATTCACATGGGAGATGTACTGGTCTGCCAAACATACCATCTGTACATTCATGGAATGATAACTCTTCCGGTTCCTGTACACCTGTTCACTCCTGTGGGGGGGGACCAAAGCCACATGGGTCCCATCAATGGCACCTATGATGTTGGGGATATGTCCCAGGGCATAGAAGTCACCTTTCACTGTAGGCAAATCCTCCACCTGAGGGAAAACGATGTAGCTCCGCATGTGTTTCAGCAGGGCAGACAACACTCTGGACAATACGTTGGAAAACATAGGCTGGGACATCCCTGATGCCATGGCCACAGTTGTTTGAAAAGACCCACTTGCAAGGAAATGGAGCATTGATAGCACCTGCACTTGAGGGGGGATTCCTGTGGGATGGCGGATTGCTGACATCAGGTCTGGCTCCACTTGGGTACACAGATCCTGGATTGTGGCACGGTCAAACCTGTAGGTGATTATCAAATTCCTTTCCTCCATTGTCGACAGGTCCACCAGCGGTCGGTGCACTGGAGGATTCCGCCTTCTCCTCACATGTCCCAGCGGGCGGTGCCTATGAAGGACAACAGCGAGCACAGAGTCAAACAACTCAGAGGTATGTACCCACAGTCTACACAGAACACCATTCATACACAAAATGTGGCCTGTATGTGTGTTGAGCCTAGGCCTAGGTATGTGTGACGCAGTTGGTAACTAGGCCATGTGGGCCCGTGAAATGGCGGCTGCCTGACCTGTAAAGTGGGACAATGGGATGTGAGGTAACTGCACTGGCGTTGTACACCGTTGCGGTAGGCGGTCGAAGACCGCGGCGCAATGCTGCATTGGTTAACATTGGACCCTATGGGTCCCAGGAGCCAATGACGATGTACGCCGGCGGTGACGGTACGCACCGCCGCGGACGTGACCGCCGCGGACGTGACCACCATTTTCTATCTGTTGAATCACACGATACCTGATCTTCGACAGGAGAGGACCTACACTGCTAGTGCTGCTGTGACCTCGGTCTGGAAGAGAAAATGGGTCGTGCGTCTGGGGAAAGGGCCCCTGCCTTCACATCGGAGGAGTTGGAGAAGCTTGTGGATGGGGTCCTCCCCCAGTACACGCTACTCTACGGTCCTCCAGACCAACAGGTAAGTACACAGGGAGCATGTTGTATGGGCTATGCCTGTGTGGAGAGGGCTGGTTGTAAGAAGGAAGGGGCAGAGTTCTGTGTGCATGAAAGACGGTGGGTGCATGTGCCACATGGCAGGGGTAGGAATGGGGGCCACTACCTTTGACGGCGCAGTTGGTAATGACTTCTCTTCTTCCCCTGTACATTTCATGTAGGTCAGCGCCCACCAGAAGAAGGATATTTGGCGTGCCATCGCCAAGGACGTCCGGACCCTGGGGGTCCACCAGAGACGGAGCACCCACTGCCGTAAAAGATGGGAGGACATTCGCCGCTGGAGCAAGAAGACGGCGGAGGCTCAGCTGGGGATGGCCTCCCAATGTGGGAGGGGTGCCCGTCGAACCATGACCCCCCTGATGTTCCGGATCCTGGCGGTGGCCTACCCGGAGTTGGATGGGCACTTGAGGGCATCACAGCAGACACAAGGGGGTGAGTACACTCTCATTCTGCTGACTTTGCGCGCAGTGGAGGGGTCTGGGTGGGGGAGGAGGGCTGTGGGTTTTCCTAGGTCAGGGCGAATTCCGTAGGCTAGGTCCCTTCATAAGGCATGGCCCTGTGGCCCCCCCCAACCCACCTCTCTAGAGTGCCAAGTACAGCTATTCATGCACCTGTGTCATCTATGTGTGCATATGTCATCCATAGCGTTGTAGGCCATTTCCCAGGAATTGCACTGTAGAGCCCAACAGCGTGGCGTAGTGCAGGGGGCTTCTGTGTCTGTCATGTCCACCAACGGCAGTCTTTCTTTCTTCTGTCCCCCCCCCTTTTTTGCGGTCTCCCTGTTCTTAGGTATCATTAGGCGGAGGAGCAGTGGCACCGGAGCACGAGGGAGCTGCATCCCACATGGCCATGGAGGGGCACACTACGGATTCTGAATTCACCAGTGGGACTGAGGGCGAGGGGAGCACCACGGCGGGGACAGGAGCTGAAACCAGCGACACGGACTCGTTCTCCGATGGGAGCTCCCTTGTGGTGGTGGCAACATCTGTGCCCCCCACTTTGACAGGTACAGCTGCCACCCCCCCTCCCAGCACTGCCCTCCCAGCAGCCCCTCTGCCTTCACCCCGTGCCCGCTCACCCAGGAGGGTGGGCATCTCCTTCGCCCCAGGCACCTCAGCCCCTGCCCCTGTCACCTCTGCTATCCTCAGTGAGGAGGCCATTGGCCTCCTCAGGTCACTCACTGTTGGGCAGTCTACCATTTTGAATGCCATCCATGGTGTAGAAAGGGAGTTGCAACAAACCAATGCATTCCTGGAGGGCATTCATTCTGGTCAGACGGCCCTTCACCGAACCTTCCAAACTCTGGCCTCAGCACTGATGGCAGCCATTGTCCCTTTGTCTAACCTCCCCCCTCCAACTCCCTCCACCCAGCCCAATTCCCTGTACCTCTGCCTATCCCAAGAACACCATCACACCAGCCTGCACACACCTCACCACACAAGGGAAGCTCAGGCAAACATAAGCACCACACATCCCACAGGCACTCACGCAAGCATCACACACATACAGACACACCAACATCCACTGCCTCCACTGTGTCCCCCCCTCGTCGTCTCCCTCCACCCTCCCAGTCTCGTCTACACTCACACCTGCATGCACTATCTCTACAGCCACTATGTCCCGCACCAGCACACCCACCACCACACCCCGCTCACGTGCAGTCACCACCCCCACTACCATTCACACGTCCCCTGTGCCCTCTTCCAGTGTGTCTGTGACGCCCCTTCCCAAGATACACAAACGCAGGCACACACCCACCCAACATACATCCACCTCACAACAGCCTCCAGTGCATGCTCCTGCACCCAAAGTCACAAAACTTACACCCCCCACAACCACCACCTCTTCCTCCACTCCCAAACCCCCTCCAGCCACTCGTCCCAGTGTCTCCAAACAACTTTTCCTGTCCAGCCTTAACCTATTTCTCACCCCCCGTCCAACTCATAGGTCCTGAACTAGCACCTCAGCCACAAAATCTCCGGGACCAGTGGTGCCTGTTTTCACAGGTATGTGGAGTGCACCGGCCACCAGGACAGCCAGTGTGGCACGGAGCCACAGCACAGCCAGTCCACCCCCTGTGAAGCATCAGAAGTTGGCCAATGCCCGGCGGGAGAGGGGGAAGACTCCAGCCACCCAAGCCGCTCCCAGGGGTCCCAGTGGGAGTGTGGACTCAGCTGTGACATCTCCCAAGGTGGGGAAGGGCCAGAAGAAACCCAGCAAGTCTGGGAGGAGCAGCACGGCGGAGAAGACGGCCATCATCCCCACTGGCCAGGGGGCCGCCGCCAGCCCCATCCCCGCTGGCCAGGAGGCCGCCGCCAGCCCCATCGTCGCTGCCCAGGAGGACCCCGCCAGCCGCAGCCCAGCTGCCCAGGAGGGCCCCGCCAGCCACAGCCCAGCTGCCCAGGAGGGCCCCGCCAGCCACTGCCCAGCTGCCCAGGAGGGCCCCGCCAGCCACAACCCAGCTGCCCAATGAAGGACCGCCAGCCTCAGCCCAGCTGGGCAATGAAGGACCGCCAACTCAAGCACCGCTGCACAGGGCAAGGACCGCTGAACAGGGCAAGGACGCCAAGTCAAGCACCGCTGAACAGGGCAAGCACCGCTGAACAGGGCAAGGACCGCCAAGTCAAGCACCGCTGAACAGGGCAAGCACCGCTGAACAGGGCAAGGACCGCCAAGTCAAGCACCGCTGAACAGGGCAAGCACCGATGCACAGGGCAAGGACAGCCAAGTCAAGCACCACTGAACAGGGCAAGCACCGCTGAACAGGGCAAGCACCGCCAACTCAAGCACCGCTAGCCCATGAGCGCCAGGGGCACTGACGCAACAGGGACCGTCACGGGGTAAGTGATGCACTCTGGGCACCAGTCCCCCTCCAGAACCAGTGTAGACATGCATCCCCTACCTCTGTCCTTGCCAGGATGAAGCACTCTGGGCACCAATCCCCCTCCAGAACCAGTGGAGAACAGCATCCATTCCGTCTGTCCTTACCAGGATGAAGCACTCTGGGCACCAGTCCCCCTCCAGAACCAGTGGAGACTGTTATCGACTTGAGAGACTGTGGCTTTGCACTCCCCAGGATTGAACAGTGGGCAAGCCACCCACTGTAGTGACTTGAGAGACTGTGGCTTTGCACTCCCCAAGATTGAACAGTGGGCAACCCACCCACTGTAGTGACTTGAGAGACTGTGGCTTTGCTCTCCCCAGGATTGAACAGTGGGCAACCCACCCACTGTAGAGACTTGAGAGACTGTGGCTTTGCACTCCCCAGGATGGTACAGTGGGCAACCCACCCACTGTAGAGACTTGAGAGACTGTGGCTTTGCACTCCCCAGGATGGTACAGTGGGCAACCCACCCACTGTAGAGACTTGAGAGACTGTGGCTTTGCACTCCCCAGGATTGAACAGTGGGCAACCCACCCACTGTAGAGACTTGAGAGACTGTGGCTTTGCACTCCCCAGGATTGAACAGTGGGCAACCCACCCACTGTAGAGAATTGAGAGACTGTGGCTTTGCACTCCCCAGGATTGAACAGTGGGCAAACCACCCACTGTAGAGACTTGAGAGACTGTGGCTCTGCACTCCCCAGGATTGAACAGTGGGCAACCCACCCACTGTAGAGACTTGAGAGACTGTGGCTTTGCACTCCCCAGGATTGAACAGTGGGCATGGAGCCCCCTCATGGATCTGGCGTCGTGCACTCATCCGGCAGAGGTGCCCCCCCTTCCCTTCCCCCTGAGGTGCCTGTTGTATTTCTATCTGATGCCCCTGCAGTGTTCTCTCTGTATTGATCTGGTATCGTGTGTGGGCCTCGCCCATGCATTTTGGGCCCAGTGGTCCATGGACTATACATGGTGCAATACCTGGACTACTAATCTTGGTGTATATTTTGTTAATATTGTATATATGTATATATTTGCTTACTGATTTTTGTATATATTACAATGTTTACACTCATTTCCTTTTGTCTTTGCATTCTTCCGGGGGGTTTGGGGGGGTGTTACTGTGATGTATTAATATGCATTAGTGTGGGTGTTGTAGTGGGTGGGGGTGTTGCATGCTGCGTGTGTGTGTCCCTGTTTTTTGCCTCCCCCCTCCCCTGTGTCGTAGGTGCAGTACTCACTGTGGTCTTCGCCGCCGCCGTTGGTGCTCCTGATACAGGAGCAGGAAGACTATCGCAGGGAGTATATGGAGTTCCGGCTCCATGGTGTCGTCGTTCCTCGTGGAGTGTGTAAAGGTGAGCGTTTTTCCTTCGAAATTCCTTATTCCGCCGTGTTTTTATCCACGGTGAATCCACCCCGGAAAAGGTTGCGGATTGGCCTGTCATAATAGTGTGGGCGGTACATTGTACTCCGCCTGTCTGTTGGCGGTGTCCGCTGAGCTGTTTGTTTGTACCGCCGTGGCGGTCGAAGTCTTTGTTGGCGGTTTCTGCCACGGTCGTAATTCCCAAAATTTTACCACCGGCCTGTTGGCGGTCTTACCGCCGCTTTAACACCGTCCGCCAGGGTTGTAATGACCACCAATGTCCCTATGTAAGGATGTGTATTTTCTACGAATGTTGGAAAATAAACTTCTACCACGTTCACCGGCAATGTACCAAAGTGTAGCCTTGACTGAAGCACAAAGTGATCAAGAATGTCTTGTTTGAGAACACAGTGCTGGGCTAAGCAAAAACAGTTAGATAGATGAAAATAAAACAAGACCGTAAAACTGGTTATTGTAAAAATAACAATGCGAAGCCGAATAAAATATATCTAGTTCAAAGTGCACAGCGGCCTAGTGTGTAAAACTAACGTGCATGGAGCTACAACTAAAATGGCTACACAACACAAGCAGATGCGGAATTAGGGAAGGAGGGTATAAGATTAGTACAACAAAGAGAGTTAGGATGCGAGACTCAAGAAGGGATGGTCCTTATATGTCGTGCAGGATTGTTCCCTAATCAAGTGCAGTGTAATTTGTTATACAATAACAATCAAAGAAGGTGTGTGGATGGAAATAATGGTAGTTTAAGTGTAACTGTTTTTACTGAAAATAATGACCTACAGTGGAGGAATTACCCTGAGCCCCTTGTATACCCTTGTGATAATTATAGGAGGGGCAAATTGAGTGTAGTGGACTAGGAGTTAGGCCCGTCGCACAGCCATTTGATTTTTTCCTGAAACTTGGGAGGTTATAAAAAGCATTCAAAACAAGACCTATTTAAAACAGGGTTCGGAAAGTATGATATAGTGTGTTTCCAGGAAACTTGGTTGTGCGACGAACCTGATCCAGTTGATGGTTTCATGAGACTCTTCAGGGGAGCAACACGGCAAGGGATAGGTCGCCCATCAGGGGGTCTAATAACCTTAGCCTCAACAAGAATAGCAAAAAAGTTTATAGAGATAAAAACTAAATACCAGTTGCTATTGGCAGGCCAGGTGGATCTCTATAAGGCAATTGGAGGAGCTGTACGGTTAATAATAATTAATGTATATATACAACCGGGGAAAATGTATGATTATGATATTCAGCGGGGTCTGTTTGAAGAAGATCTTGAACTATTAAGCATTGGTAAACCAGGATACTTGACCCTAATGTTGGGAGATTTTAATCACAAACTTAATCCCAATGATATTGATAAACTGTATAAGGAACTACTGGTAGTTGCACAAATTCCAAATAGCATCTTCCCAAAAGTAGAATGTTCTGCACGTGATTTATCCCTAGTAAGAACCTTAGGATCCCAAAGTATGTTCTGTCTAAATGGTCATATGAAGAAGGATCGCCCGGCAAAACAGACTTTTCGAATAGGCAACCAGACTTGCCCCATTGATTATGCTTTTGTAAATGCTTGTTCCTTTGGAGAAGTGCAGGATTTTGAAGTTGAGCATATAGAGGGCAGTGATCACTGGCCACTTCAATTAACAATACAATCTACTGATAAAAACCAAAGAGAAAAGGCAGTGATAGCGCTAGTTGAGTACCCCCGTAGAATAACAACCCATTTGACAGAAAGTAGTCTAGGAGCACTTAATGAATTGATAGTCAATTATCCAAACCTTCCATTGGAGGAAGATCCAAGAGATGTGTTTAAAGGTTATAATAGGGGTATTGCGTTAATGGTGGACTGCCTAAAAACAAAATAAAAAAAACAGCAAGTGGGAAAGATGAAGGGAGAACAATATAAGATTAATAATAGCAAAGTATGGTTTAATTGGGAATGTAGGTGTAAAAAGCAAAAGATTCGAAGATTAGAAAGGGAATTTAGGAAAAGACCCACCATCGACACAGAAGTGCAGGTCTGTCAGGCAAAACAGAGTTATAAAACACTCATAAGACAAAAGAAACGGGAATATATCGACAAAAATTGGGACACAATGATCGAAGTGATAAGAACAAAGAATATTAGGGGCTTCTGGCAGTTGGAGGGGAAAGTTTCAGGAACCATGCGGTGTTTGGTTGGAGAAGAGGATTGGTATAAATATCTGTCTACCATATATGATGGTATCAACATCGAGGAAGGGCATGGTGTCATCAGGAAGATGGGGTAGAATATGAGATTAGCTTTTGCCCCACAAAAAATAAAAGAAACTATTGTAGCACTTAAATTAACTAAAGCGGCCGGCCCGGATAATCTCCCAGCTATAATAATTTAAAAAAACATTGATTGGTGGACTACCTTTTTTAATGATACATTTGGTAAAATTCTTGATTTCGGACGTTTCCCAGAGAATTGGAAGGGAGCCATGATAAGACCTATCCATAAAAAGGAGGACCCAATACAACCAAAAAATTATCGGCTGATGAGTTGATTAGATGTAGGTAAAAAGGTATTCACAAAGATATTGCTGGGGTTAATCAAAGAATGGGCAGAGGAAAATGATTTGATACCTGTAGAACAAGGCGGATTTAAGGAAGGGCACTCGACAATTGACCACTGTTTCAGATCGTAGTCTTTAGAAAAAAAATCAATGGAAATGCGAGGAAGCCTGTTCTTCTGTTCTGTGGATTTCCGCGCCGCTTTTGATTTGGTAGATAGAAATTTGCTATGGAATATGCTAAGACAGTTAGGGATTGATTTGGATTTATTATATCTTCTTCAGGGCCTGCATTCGCAAAATTGGGCCCAAGTAATTTTAGACACAAGTGGCTCACTGTAAAAAAAAAGATTCCTATAAAGAATGGTTTGCGCCAAGGTTGTGTGTTGGCACCAATATTATTCACATTACTTTTGTCAGATTTGCCTGGGTTGCTGCAGGAGGTCAAAAGCCTAAGCCCAAAAATGGACAGTGTACATGTTTCATGCTTGTTATATGCCGACGATTTAGTGATAATGGATATGACGGAGTTAGGTTTACAAAGGAAATTAGAGGTGTTCCACTCTTATTGTCAAAAGAAAAAAATGGTCGTAAATTTAGAAAAAACAAAGATTATGGGGGTCATTACGACATTGGCGGGCGGCTACTGCCGCCCGCCAAGCGGTAACCACTGTGCGGCCGCCAATGCGGCCGTACTCCCGCGGCCCCCATTACGACATTCCCGCTGGGCCGGAGGGCGCAAACCAAGTTTGCGCCCGCTGGCCCAGCGGGGATGAGGCCGCAACATAGGAGCCGGCTCCTAATGGAGCCGGCGGTGTTGCGGCCGTGCGACGGGTGCAGTTGCACCTGTCGCGCTTTTCACTGTCTGCTATGTTTTGGTTAAGCGTTAGAGACGAGGGGATTTGAAAGATCGCGAGATTGTGTAAACAAGAAATAACGACTAGCTAATTATATTGGGTGCTACAAGTGAGAGGACAGTTAGGGGGTCATTCTGAGCTCGGCGGTAAAAGGCCCTTACCGCCGGTCAGAAGTCCGCCATTCTACCGCCGCGGCCGCGGTAAACTGCCACGGTCATTCTGACCCACAACGGCGAAACCGCCAAAATCCCGACATCCAAGGAAGGCCGCCACATCAGCGGGCTGCGGAAAACTGGAGATGACCAAACCTCCACCGTCACGCCAACACAAACACGCCCATGCCATTCTGACCCACGAATCCACGCGGCGGTCTTTCAACCGCGGTATTCCATTGGCGGGACACACCGCCGCGGTCAAAATACACACACAGCTCCAAAACCCAGCCACATTGGACAATTTGAAATACACACGCCTGACACACATACAAACAACACTCCCACACATCCAACCAACTATAAAACACACACCCACATCACCCACAAACCCCTACGACCGAAGATCAGAGACGAAGGAGAGAGAGACACATCACAGAATAGAGAGCTACATCACACAGAGGCACACTACACCATCACACACACCACATAGAAGCACAAAGCACCACACACCAACACACTCTTCACCATATACACCACCCCACACCTCATCCACACCACCCCATGGCACCCCAAAGGCACCCACGCTTTTCGGACCAAGAACTCCGGGTCATGGTGGAGGAGATCATAAGAGTCGAACCCCAGCTCTTCGGCTCACAGGTGCAGCACACCACTATAGCCAGGAAGGCGGAGCTATGGCAGCGGATCGTGGACAGGGTAAACGCGGTGGGACAGCATCCCAGAAACCGAGAGGACATCCGCAAACGTTGGAACGACTTACGGGGAAAGGTGCGCTCGATGGTCTCGCGACACAACATCACAGTGCAGAAGACTGGCGGGGGACCCCCACCCACTCCACCCGAATTCACAGCATGGGAGCAAGAGGTACTAAACATCCTGCATCCTGTTGGCCTCGCTGGAGTACACGGAGGAATGGACTCTGGTAAGAACAATCTCAACTACTTCACCCCCCCCCAGCATGCCAACCCCCACCACCACCCTCTCCCCCAACCCCCCATCACACATCCTCACTGAGAATGTCTCCCCAGCACAACCCACCCAACACCAACCCCTGCATGCCACCACAAACTATGGACACCCATCACCTAAGCATGACCACTGCACATACCCCCCCCCCCCCAACACCCCCACAACACCTCCCCCAAGGGAATGACAGCACTGGGGGACAAGGGCACCCATAAATCGCACACAATAGCACACACAGAAACAATAACCATACTCTCTTACCCCATGCAGGACCCGAACGCCAACACACCGGCCAGGAGGGTCCAGAAATGTCCATCCCCCCCCCGGAAGAGGCACCCAGTGATGACAGCAGCTCTGTCGACCTGGAACCTGACGACCAGCCCGGACCATCGGGGACCTCTGGACAGTCGGTTCCCCACACACAGGCCACAGCAGACCCAACCCCCTCTGGGAACAACAGCACAGCTCCCACCCAGCGGGCCCATGGCTCTGTCTCTAGGACAGGTCAATCAGCGGTGTGTCTGCAACTACAGGGCCCCCAGGCTAACCCACCACCCCAACAACAACAGGGACCTGGGGGCAGTGGTAGTGGGCACACCGTCCAGGGGACAGAGTCCGGGGGAAACAGGGCAACTCGGAGGGCTGCTGTGCGACAGGGGGGGAGGAGAGGCCGAGGGAACCGACTCTCCAAGAGGCCCTCACCACCATCATGGCAGCCTACCACCGCTCACAAGAGACGATGGCGACGGTACTGGCCAGGTTCCTGGAGATCCAGGCACAGCAGGAGGAACGCTACATGGGGTTCAACAATCATCTCACCAACATCTCTACCGCCATGGGGAGCCTAGTCCAGGCCCTCCACCGGATAGAAGACACGTTGCAGGACCATGTGGCACCACACAGGGCCCCTGTCACTAGCCCGGACCAGGAACAGCCTACCACCTCCGCCGGCGCTAGTGGACAGGAGGCCCCACCACAACGACAGGCCACCAGAACCCCACCTCCTGCTGAAGAACAACCACCCCGCAAGAGGAGCCTGAGATCCAAAAAAAAGACAGAGTAGGATGTCAAGACCCCCGCCAGCATGAGATACCCCCTGAAGTCATCCCACTGTCCCACATTGCCACCCTGTCCAACCTTGAACTGCCCCTGCTCCATCCTTCCACAGGCATATGGACAATGCACCTGTGAGACTGAGAACTGGACTCTGCCATGGCCATTACTCCACCCCCACCCATCACCGTGTGAATATCATGTACCATTATCTAGCACCAAAAATAAATCACTCAATGCACTGAAATCATGCTGGAGTCAGGCTGTATTATTTACAAATGTAAAACACATTACCGATCAATTATGTTCTGTAAACTTTGTGCTGAACACATACCGAGATCAATAAGCATTAGTCCATGGGCTAACCAAGCAGAAGTCACGCAGTGGGTCATACAGCACTGAAAAGGGAAGGGAGAATCAAACATCAGTTTAAAAGAACTGGGGGGTCATAGACAAAGTTGAGAAAAACGAGGCATTCAGGAAAATTAAAATGGCGTGTGTGATTCTTACCTGTGTGCTAGTGAAAATACTGTTGGATAACTCTGTCCCTGTTGTCTGGGTCGTCCTCTGAGTCTTCCTCCTCTTCACCTCCACAGGCTCTACAGCTGCTTCAACACCACCATCTGGACCATCCTCCTGCAGGAAAGGCACCTGACGTCGCAATGCCAGATTGTGAAGCATACAGCAGGCCACGATGATCTGGCACACCTTCTTTGGTGAGTACATCAGGGATCCCCCTGTCATATGCAGACACCTAAACCTGGCCTTCAGAACCCCAAAGGTCCTTTCTATGATCCTCCTAGTTCGCCCATGGGCCTCATTGTACCGTTCCTCAGCCCTGGTCCGGGGATTCCTCACTGGGGTCAATAGCCAAGGCAGGTTGGGGTAATCAGAGTCACCTATTTGCCACACACGTTGTCTCTGTAGCTGTTCCATCACATAAGGGATGCTGCTATTACGCATCACATACGCGTCATGCACTGAACCAGGGAACATTGCATTCACATGGGAGATGTACTGGTCAGCCAAACAGACCACCTGGACGTTCATAGAATGGTAACTCTTCCTGTTTCTGTACACCTGCTCATCGTCTTTTGGGGGGACTAAGGCTACATGGGTCCCATCAATGGCACCAATTATGTTGGGAATATGTCCAAGGGCATAAAAATCACCCTTCACAGTGGGCAAATCAACCTCCTCTGGGAATATAATGTAACTACGCATGTGTTTCGTCAGGGCAGACAACACTCTAGACAAAACCTTAGAAAACATTGGCTGAGACATTCCAGATGACATGGCCACTGTTGTCTGGAATGAGCCACTTGCAAGAAAATGGAGGACTGACAGCACCTGCACCAGAGGGGGAATTCCTGTGGGTTGGCGGATGGGGGACATCAGGGCTGGCTCCAGCTGGGCACACAGTTCATGGATGGTGGCACGGTCAAGTCGGTATTGTAGTATGATGTGGCGTTCTTCCATTGTCGACAGGTCCACCAGCGGTCGGTACACGCGAGGATTCATCCTTCTCCTCGCAAATCCCAGCGGACGGTGCCTAGGAAGGACAACATGGAGCACAGAGTCAAGATAATCACTGGTACGTTCACCACTGCTTGCATGGCACACGGTTATCTAGGTATTGAAAGGCGTGTATGTGTGGCAATGCCAGGCCTAGGCCTGTGTGTCGCAGTAGAGATTATGCCATGTGGGCCCTTGAAATGGCGGCTGCCTGACCTGTGAAGTGGGACAATGGGATGTGAGGTCACTGCGCTGGCGGAGCACACCGTGGCGGTAGGCGGTCGAAGACCGCTATACGGAGCCGCATTGGATAACATTGAAGCCTATGGGTTTCAGGAGCCAATGACGATGTGTGCCGGCGGTCGCGGTACGCACCGCCACGGGCGTGACCGCCATTTTCTATCTGCTTAATCACTCGAGACCTGATCATCCACAGGAGAGGACCTATACTGCAAGTGCTGCTGTGAACTCGGTCTGGAAGTGACAATGGCTGCTGCGACTGGGGAAAGGGCCCCTGCCTTCACGTCTGAAGAGTTGGAGAAGCTCGTGGATGGGGTCCTCCCCCAGTATGCGTTACTCTACGGTCCTCCAGACCAACAGGTGAGTACACCGGGTGCACATGAAATGGGCGATGCCTGTGTGGAGTGGGGTGGATGTAAGTTGGTGGGGTGGGGGGCGAATGAGGAGTGCAACGCACGACAGATGAGAGCATGTGCTATATTGCAAGGTTGGGGAGGGGGGGCCAATCACATCTAACATGCAGTAAGTTGATGAATGTTTCCTTCCCACCCTGTACATGTCACATAGGTCAGCGCCCATCAGAAAGTCAGGATTTGGCGTGCCATCGCCAAGGAAGTCCGGGCCCTGGGGGTCCACGTCTGACGGGGCACCCACTGCCGCAAGAGGTGGGAGGATATCCGCCGCGGAACCAGGAAGACCGCCGAGTCACTGCTGGGGATGGCCTCCCAACCTAGGAGGGGTGCCAGTCGTACCCTGACCCCCCTGATGTCCCGGATCCTGGCGGTGGCCTACCCTGATTTGGATGGGCGCTTGAGAGCATCACAGCAGACACAAGGGGGTATCAGCACATTCAGCTATCTTTCTGCGCAGTGGAGGCGTCTGGGTGGGGGAGGAGGGTTGGGGGTGACATTAGGCCAGGGCGCTTTCTGTAGTGTAGTCCTCTCCCTTAGGCATGGCCCTGTGCTCCCTGCCCCCACCTCCGTAGGGTGACAAGTCCAGCTATTGATGGTCCAGCCTCACACATGTGCGCGCTTGTCGTCTCCTGACCTGTTGTCCGAGTCAGAAGTACTGATTAGTGTGCCCCAAATGCGCGGCTTAGTGCATGCGGCTCCTGTGTCTGTCCTCTCCGCCAACGGTGTTGACATTGCATGCACTCAACCAGGTCTTCTCTTTCTCCCCCCACCCTTCTTCTTCATCTTCTTGTGCATGTGTGCATTAGCATCATCAGGCGGAGGAGATTTGGCATCGGAGCACGAGGGAGCTGCAAGCCACAAGGCCCCGGTGGGCACAGGAACAGAAACCGAGGGCCCAAGTGAGCCGGAGGGCGAGGGGAGCACCACAACGGGGACCGCTGGTGAGAGCAGCGACACGTCCTCGGATGGGAGCTCCCTAGCGGTGGCGGCAACATCCGGGCCCCCGCCTCTACAGGTACAGCCGCCACCCAGCGCACCAGCCCCGCCCTCCCAGCAGCCCCTCAGCCTACGCTCCGTGCCCGCTCACCCAGGAAGGCGGGCGTCTCCTTCGCCCCAGGCACCTCAGCCCCTGCCCCTGTTACCCCTGCTGCCCTCAGTGAGGAGGTCATTGATCTCCTCAGGACACTCATTGTTGGGCAGACTACCCTTTTGAATGCCATCCAGGGGGTAGAAAGGGAGGTGCATCGGAGCAATGCCTACCTGGAGGGCATTCATTCGGGTCAGGCTGCCCATCAACGATCGTTCAATGCTCTGGCCTCAGCACTGACGGCAGCCATTGTCCCTGTTTCCAGCCTCCCTCTTCTGACTGCCTCCACCCTGTCTCTGTCTCCTGTTCCTCAGCCTATCCCATCCACACCATCTGACCAGCCTGCACACACCTCAACACCCAAGGGCAGCTCATCCAGACACAAGCACCACAGATCCCACAAACACTCACCCAAGCAACACACAGATGCAGACATCCCAACAGTCACTACCACCCCTGTGTCCCCCTCCTCCTCGTCTCCCTCCTCCCTCCCTGTGACGTCTCCACTCACACCTGCATGCACACCAACATCAGCCAGTGCTTCCATCACCACCACACCCTCCTGTACAGTCCGCACGCGTGCAGTCACCACCCCCACTGCCATTTACACGTCCCCTGTGTCCTCTCCCACTGTGTCTGTCACCACCCCTTCCAAGACACACAAACGCAGGCAGACACCCACCCAACAGACATCCACCTCACAACAGCCTACAGCACCTGCACCTTCACCCAATGACAGCACACCTGACTCTCCTACAACCACATCCTCTTCCTCCACTTCCATCTCCACTTCTCCTACCTTTTACCTTGGCCCTAAAAAAGTTTTCCTGGCTAATCTTGACCTCTTCCCCTCCGATGACCTACCCCCTCCATCTGCAAAGAGTCCCAAGAGCACCACAGCCACCACCAGCCCAACTTCGGGTGTCACTGTTGTGCATGGGTTCTGGAGCCCACCCTTTGCCAGCAGTGACACCTCCATCAGCAGCAAGGACACATCCAGCCCCCCCCCGGCAAGAGGACCAGGAAACACAAGGGCCGCCGTGCGAAGACTGACACGGCTGCCCCCAAGGAGCAGAGGTCGCCCACTTCACCAGCCACAACGTCTAGGGGAGGCAAGGGCCCGAGAGCCCCATCTAAGGAGCGTAAGGGCAGCAGGGCGGAGACGTCAGCCAGCAGGAGCGCGGAGCAGGTGGGCCCCACATGCCACATCCCAGCTGTAAAGGAGGACACCAAAGGGCCCAGGACTCCGTCACCGAAGGGCCCAGGAACATCACGGCCGGAGGGCGTCTGAGCACGGAGTCCAGGCCAGGTCTGGCTCCCTTGAACCTACTGGATGTGCACCGCTGAACAGGGCCCGCCGTGCAGAAGAGCACCGCTGAACAGGGCCCGCCGTGAAGATAGGCACCGCTGAACAGGGCCCGCCGTGCAGAAGAGCACCGCTGAACAGGGCCCGCAGTGAAGATAGGCACCGCTGAACAAGGCCCGCCGTGCAGAGGAGCACCGCTGAACAGGGCCCGCCGTGCAGAAGAGCACCGCTGAACAGGGCCCGCCGTGAAGATAGGCACCGCTGAACAGGGCCCGGCGTGCAGAAGAGCACCGCTGAACAGGGCCCGCCGTGAAGATAGGCACCGCTGAACAGGGCCCGCCGTGCAGAAGAGCACCGCTGAACAGGGCCCGCCGTGAAGATAGGCACCGCTGAACAGGGCCCGCCGTGAAGAAGAGCACCGCTCCACTGGGCCCCGCCGTCTCAAGCACCGCTCCGCTGGGCCCCGCCGTCTCAAGCACCGCTCCGCTGGGCCCTTCCTGTCAAGCACCGCTCCGCTGGGCCCTTCCTGTCAAGCACCGCTCCGCTGGGCCCGCCGTCTCCAGCACCGCTCCGCTGGGCCCCGCCGTCTCAAGCACCGCTCCGCTGGGCCCCGCCGTCTCAAGCACCGCTCCGCTGGGCCCTTCCTGTCAAGCACCGCTCCGCTGGGCCCCGCCGTCTCAAGCACCGCTCCGCTGGGCCCCGCCGTCTCCAGCACCGCTCCGCTGGGCCCCTTCATCTCAAGCACCGCTCCGCTGGGCCCCGCCATCTCAAGCACTGCTCTGCTGGGCCCTTCCTGTCAAGCACCGCTCCGCTGGGCCCCGCCGTCTCCAGCACCGCTCCGCTGGGCCCCGCCGTCTCAAGCACCGCTCCGCTGGTCCCCCCGTCTCAAGCACCGCTCCGCTGGGCCCCGCCGTCTCAAGCACCGCTCCGCTGGGCCCCTTCATCTCAAGCACCGCTCCGCTGGGCCCCGCCGTCTCAAGCACCGCTCCGCTGGGCCCTTCCTGTCAAGCACCGCTCCGCTGGGCCCCGCCGTCTCAAGCACCGCTCCGCTGGGCCCCTTCATCTCAAGCACCGCTCCGCTGGGCCCCGCCATCTCAAGCACCGCTCCGCTGGGCCCTTCCTGTCAAGCACCGCTCCGCTGGGCCCCGCCGTCTCAAGCACCGCTCCGCTGGGCCCCTTCATCTCAAGCACCGCTCCGCTGGGCCCCGCCGTCTCAAGCACCGCTCCGCTGGGCCCCTTCATCTCAAGCACCACTCCGCTGGGCCCTTCCTGTCAAGCACCGCTCCGCTGGGCCCTTCCTGTCAAGCACCGCTCCGCTGGGCCCCTTCATCTCAACCACTGTTTATGGTTCACTGTGCCCACCATGCCTCCTCCTTGACCAGTGGAGACTGTTATCCACTTGAGAGACTGTGGCTTTGCACTCCCCAGGATGGCAGAGTGGGCAACCCACCCACTGTAGAGACTTGAGAGACTGTGGCTTTGCACTCCCCAGGATGGCACAGTGGGCAACCCACCCACTGTAGAGACTTGAGAGACTGTGGCTTTGCACTCCCCAGGATGGTGCAGTGGGCAACCCACCCACTGTAGAGACTTGAGAGACTGTGGCTTTGCACTCCCCAGGATGGCAGAGTGGGCAACCCACCCACTGTAGAGACTTGAGAGACTGTGGCTTTGCACTCCCCAGGATGGCACAGTGGGCATGGTGGCCCCTTCGTGGATCTTGCGTCGTGGACTCATGTGGCTGTGGTGCCCCACCCTTCCCTTCCCCCTGAGGTGCCTGTAGTATTTTCATCAGATGCCCCTGCAGTGTTCTCTCCAAAGGACTCAGGTCTCCTGTGTGGGCTTTGCCCTTGTGTCGCTACACTGTAGCCCACGGACTGTTCCATTTGACTTGGATGTAGCGGACTAATTGCCTCGGTTCTCCATGGCAGTGTGTATAGTATTATTTTGTTATGGATATTTTGCATAGTTGCCGATACATCTCAGAGTCTATTTTTTATATAAAAATTTGGTTCACAATTTAATTATGTCTTTGCATTTTTCAGGGGGGTTTGGGTGGTGTCACTGTGCATTGTTGCTCTGCATTGGTGTGTACATAGTTTGGGGGGGTGGGGGTCGCATATGTGTGTGCCCGTAACCTTTCCTCCTCCCCCCTCCCGTGTGTCGTAGGTGCAGTACTCACCGTTGTCGTCTGCGCCGGAGTTCGTACTCGTGGAAGATGAGCAGGTAGACGAGTGCAGGTAAGATGTTTAATTCGGGTTCCATGCTGTCCTCCGTACTCGTGGAGTGTGTTTTGGTGAGCGTTTTCCCGTCCGTAGTCTGTTTCCGCCGTGTTTTTATCGGCGGGGCTCCCGCCCCGGAAAAGGTGGCGGATTGGTGAGTTGTAATACTGTGGGCGGTACATTGTCTGCCGCCTGCCTGTTGGCGGTGACCGCCGCGCTGTTTGTCTGTACCGCGGTGGCGGTCGGAGTGTTAATGTGGCGGGCTGTGTTGGCGGTTGCCGCCAGGGTCAGAATTCCATTTTTTGGACCGCCGGCCTGTTGGCGGGTTGGCCGCCGCTTTATCACCGACCGCCAGGGTTAGAATCACCCCCTTAGAGAAGATCTGTGTTCTCTTGGGCTTATCCGGTAATCAGTGGCGCAGTGAACAAATCCCGAAACAAAATTTACATGCAATAGTGAAGGAAAGGGCAAGAGAAATAGACCTGAAGTATTTAGAGTGTAAAATATCAACCCAGGCTATGGTAGAGGGATGGTGGAACCCAGAAAACTTTCCCTATATAGAGGCCCTACCTAACCAAAAATTAAGGGACGCAGTGATAATATTCCGAATTGGGCTGAATCCAGGCTATATGGACCCTAAGGCAAAATCGTTTCTTAAGGATACTTTGGGTGTATGCACATGTGGCTTACAACAGAAATGCAGCATGCAACACCTACTTTTGGATTGCTATTGGTTTTTAGAGGTGCGTAAGAAGTTTTTAAAAACAGTTTTGAAGGAATATAATATTATTAACCGAGATCAAGTGTTTAGATTATTAATAGACATGAGAATTTTGAATGTAACTTGTGCACTAGGCCAATTCCTATTAGGATTAAGAGGGGTCTTAACTGAACTTACAGTGCCGGGTACTTCATAGGGAGGAAAGACGAACTAAGAATTTGAAATGGCACAAATAGATTGTTTTTAAACTGGTTGATGGAAATATGGACATTTTGCCACGTTAAAAAGCAGCCAAATGTAAAATGTAGAGCACTTTAAATTGGAAATTGCACTTTATGTTATTATAAGAATTTGAGTCCTGTTAGAATTGTATGTGGGAAGATTTGTTTAGCATGCAGTTCTTTTAAAGAACTATAGGAAATGAAATTTGTTGAAGGCTAAAATAACTTCATGAATTATGTATGTAGAGTTTGTTACCAAGATTTAGAATTATGAATTATGTAGGTGAATGTACTATGCAATAGGGAATCCCTTTTTTCTTCTTAATGAATTTTGTATAATTGTCTGCTTATGTATAGGTTTTTATACTGAATTTCGTATATTTTATTATTTTTATACTTTTAAGGTTTAAGCCAAATAAAAGAATTTATGACTGACTGAGCCCATAGAAATCGTAATACAATGGATGGGATTTTTGTGACCGAGTAACCCCTCCACCGGGCTCTAAATCAGGCCCAAAGTCTTAGAGAACACAGGTATCACTCAAAGGATAAAAGATCCTGTGCCAAACTGCCTGCCTGGCTAGAAACGTAATTGCGTGTCAAGAAGTAGCTCTGTATGCAAGTCTGCAGGCCGCAGTGTCGTGCGACATGCTCGGGCATTTCAATGACCCCCGAGGTATCAGCAAGGTGACAGTCGGTTAACTGCAACCCTACTCCCAGGGCTAAGGATGGGCCTGAGCTAGACACATCTCTCCACAGAATGGTGGCCGGGCGAATATCAATACTTTGATGAAGATCCAGCAACGTGTTAATCAGTCGGATTAGCAACTGAGCAGCTGCACGCTCTGCCCAGCACTACATTCAAGAAGAGAAAGAAGGAAACAGCGACTGCCTCCTCACTGGGAAGAGATAACCACCTGATATCTGGAAGCACATTTCACTCTTGAGCTGCCTGTAGCCTCACAGGCAAATTAGCCCGCGAGGAAATTGGAAAATCTCTGGGAGTGGTTGCTGCGCTCCATTGAGCATAGCCCGCGACTTTGGAAATTCTATCAGTTTTGTGACAGTCCTCTCCAACTTGGGCTGCATTACTCATAAGTAAAGTGTGGCCGAACAGAACTTAAGAAGAACATTTCTGATCTGGGAGCGGACAGCACAAAACGATAAAAGGGAAAGTCTTTATCTCTCCTCAACGCTAATTATGAAAAAAAAAAAAAGATACGTGTGCTCAGTTAAAGTTGGTGACTTGATACATGCAGATATGAAGGTCACTGGCAAGCTCTTTTAAACTTAGACACTAATTCGTGTTAAGTATTATTTAAACCCAAACTTTGAAACTGACCAAACTGTTTCGAGGATAATGGCTTTTCAGTCTACAAAATGCCTGATTTCTTTAGCAAATCACGCTTTTATGAGCAACACTAAGCAAAGGTTCAGCAATTCATATCTATTAGTACAAAACTACTATTATGGAATATTTCTGGTATACCAGCAAAGCCAGCCGCACTCCCATGCATGCATGTGTAAATGAATACTTTATTAATATAATGGAGTGCAGCTACATTTCTCTCTACAAATACTCATCCCAGTACTCGTGCCTCATTCCTGAAATCCTCAAGTTAGGAAAAGTATAACAGCCAACCAAGCCTTCTCCTGCCTGCCCCCAGACTTTGGAACTCCATCAGTGATGCCTTCAGAATTAAATCTAACCTCTTTTTATTTAGAAAACCTTAAGAGTCGGCTCTTCAAAAAGCGTGTTCCTGTCTAATCTTCCATATCCTTGATTCATCTGCCCCCTCATTGCTCTGTTTTTATCCTACACCCCCTTTTTCCCTAATCTGCTGTTAACGTCTTCATAATATTTGTTTCCGCTACATGTTCTCTGTGACGTGCCCTTGTGGCTAGATTTACACTATACAGATATCTAAAATAAATAAATAAAATATACTGTATGTGCCTAATCTGCTCAAGAAGGTGCTCTTCAAATTTAAATTGAATGCACTCACACTTGCCTATAAACAAGTAGATTCTTAGGCAATCACTTGAACCCAGACACTGTTCTGATAACCTGAGAACGTCACCCAAACATAGATGATTTAGACAGTTGCCAAATTCTTTAGATCACCGTGAGCCAATCATTCTTACCAAAAGTGACATGCAGGACTTCAAAGTGAAAAAGTCTCAATTTGATTTTTAACCTCCAAATGTCAAACTGCCAGTCAAGAGCCCTGAAAAAGTCCAGGTAGGCAAAAAACATGATGGCTGTCATTTTTGAACGTTTGTGAAGAACAATGGACGAGAAATAAAAAGTCAAGAAGAAAAAGAAACAAAGGCGTTTGTGTCTGACAAGACCATTACATGACAATGATTTGTATGCACTCTCTTACAGATGACATTAGTGCAGCTGGCTTGGTTGTAAAATTTGTATTTAGACCAGTCCATGCGCCCAAGGAAAAACCAAATGGCAAATATTTGTTGCCAACTTTGCTTCCTTATAGGGCCATATAAATCGTAAAACATCGAATAGAAGGGAACTAGAAAAAAACATATTTGCCTAGAATTGCTTTTAACAAAACCCTTCATATGCTCAGTTGTAGAAAAACATCTTGATTAAGGCAAATCATGCCTTAGAAGGCGAGATCCATCAGTCTGAGTCATTGGTCCAGCTGAACATCCCCTGGAAGTGAATAACGTGTTTCAAAGGCATCTATCAGCTGTTTTCTGATCTTAATGCATACCACTTTGCTGCCTTGTATCGTGGATGGGACTCAGAATGGAAGTCACTTAGCTGATCATTGCTATTGTGGACATTTGGTTGGATGTAAAAGTTTCTTGTGCCTCTGTGATGCTGAAGAGACTTGGAATAGGTAGTTAAACTAGTGGGGGCTGGTGGCATTTGAAAGTGGTAGGGCATAAAAGTCAGTGATGTCTTTTATGTAGCGAGTGAGCAAGCTTGACTGACAAAAGAGGCTTTCTCTCTGAGCTCTCTGTTAGTGCATTCAGATATATATTACAAGTGACATACAGATATACAGAGAGAACCAGCCAGGACTATTGGCTCTGTCAAGGGTTGTTAGCTGTTTAAAATAAAGGGGTAGCAAAAATGATTCTGTTGCAAATAATTAACATTGTAAATGTTTCAATTCTGAATGCTATCACACGCTTCAATAACTGCTGATGATATGTGTACAATTGAGGCACATTAATCAAAAGTTTACAAATTGACACTCATTTTTTGAGCTTTGAGAAAATTCCTCGGCCAATCCACTGTAGCGAAATACGTTTCGGCTGTATGCATTCCTATTCTTTAAAAAAAAAAATGCTACACATACTTGGATTAAATTGTGATGAGTTAATCATCTGATATGCAGAGTAGTGAGCCAGGATTCTGAATTACGCTTATGTACTTCATCAAACTGGGTTGTAGGACCATACACAGGAAACCACAACAGCACACTAAAACCCAAATCTAATAAAATCTTGCATCCATCAGCGCCTTCCTAACACCACCATGTGTGCGCCATATTAAACATGCTGCGCACCATGGCACAGTTTAGGGACAATAGCGTCATACGTTTTGTACATTGTTGGCGCTAATCCTGCAAGGTACATAGATGCCCATTAAGAATAACTGTGTGCCTCTTTTAACTCCTGCTCTGTGCAGGCATTAAAATTAGCCGCTAAAAATGGCTCAGTGGAATTTCAGAAATTCCACTGTGCCATTTTTGCGTTTCCCCCCAATAAGGGAAAGCCCGCCTTGCATACATTATGCCTGGCACAGGCACAATATGGTGCAAGGGGTTACAAAGTGGCACAATGCATGCATTGCGCCACTTTGTAAAGCTGGTGTGGCAAATCTGGCCTCGTTGAGCCACATTAACATCATAAATAATGACGCTAACATGGCGCAAGGAGGCACTAGGCCTTCTTAAATCTGGGCCTAAATATATACCCATTGCAGCTATTTTTAACATAGGATATCCAAACAAGTCAGCAAAGCACCCCACCACCTGCAATTAACCCTGAATTATATAAGGAGATAATGAGAACAGCAACATGCAATTGTGACAGAGTAGAGAGCATACTCTATTTTGGAACGTTTACAATACAATGTGCATTTTTTCTACAGAGAGACAGTTTTATTAAAAAAATAAAATGTCCAAATTGAATGACATAACACATAAGACGTCTTATATCCATAGAATCAAATAATGAATAACTAAATGGGAAGATCATTTATGAGAAATGAAAACCTAATGCAAATCTAATATATTAAAATGTACAAAATTATCTAAGAATACAAAAAAGTACATAAAACATACTCATAAAACAAATATATACAAGACAGAAGCGGAAAAACATAACTTAAAAATAAAAAATAGACCGTATTATTGCAGTTTTGAAGTTGAAGTGAATTAAATGTTAAACATTTGACCACTTACCTCGGTGCATGCAGTAGCATTTGATAGTCACAGTGCTGTGCACCCTGGGTTTTCCATCTCTTTTCCCCTCCAGCCTAGGACGTTAGACCATGGCTCCGAGTGCAGAGTCCCAGAGCAGAGCCAACTAACCTAAACACCTAAACAATCCACAAGTCATGCTGGGTATAACAGCAATCAATATGAAAGAAATGCCAGGATTAGTTGATGAAGACTAACCCAGTCCTCCTGATGATAATGGGGCTTGTGTGTAACAGACTTCAGGCTGTAGAGGTTTGAAGTGCACATGTTGGCCTGGCCATTGCAAGACAGCTGGCCAATCAAACATGCCAGACTTTAGGCTGAGTCGCCCTTGCTGCAATCAGTAAGAATGACCCAGCTCCTGCCCTCATGAGTGAGCTGGACTGGCAGAAGTGTTCTGATAAGAAAATAGTGATATAACTATTTTATTACCATTTTATTTACATCTCCTGCTCTTGAAGCGGGGGCGACGCTCTTTCATCCTAAAGGAAGAGCCGCTATGCCACTTAAGCAAGGTGTCTGAATTAGCATTTGTTTTTTCTTTGTAGCCTAACCAGTGCAAGTTTGGGTTTCAAGTTTGGGTTGATGAGAGAGGTCGCTTATGATGATAAGGTTACATGACTGAGTCAACATTGCTGCAAAACAAAAGCATAAGGTCCTTGCTGAGGTAGGTTGGGTCAGCAGGGATGTGTTGCACAGCACTTGGGGCCATTCAACCAATGGCTAATAGATAATTAAACATTTCATGGTGGAGATTGCTGCAGCTGCTGTTTGGGATTAGTGTGTTCTTCGTTCTAGTGCATGCAGACTTGTAGCCTTGAGAGTAATGCCAGCATAAGTATAGATGAATGTTGGCCAGGATTTAGACCAATGTGTTTCCAGGGCTGTGCATTCTGTTTGGGTAGACAGTGTGCGGGATAAGCAGCCATTTTTCTGCTGTTGTGGTATTGCATCTTTGACACCTGAGCAATCCAGTGTTTGCAATACCTTACGATCCCATTGGGGGAAACAGCTAAAGGCCTCTCCAACAATAATACGTTGGTAATAAAAAGCAGGGTTAATTTTACACTAGTTTCTCCTTCAAGGAGCTTACACCAGTGGATGGATGTACATGTACATCGTCTCGTTTTCGATTAACAAATTTCCCACTACATGGTTAGACCAATGAGGGCCTTTTTATTGATAAAGTGAAGCCTGAGTATGAAGGGGGGAAAGGCGTCCAGGGTATTGCCCTGGAGTGGGCTCTTTCAGTGGCTAATTGTTGGGGATCCTGGTTGTTAGACCCGGCCCTCAGCCCCAACTCTTTTGCCTCCTTCTTCCTGCTTTTTCTGACCTG
Organism: Pleurodeles waltl; assembly: GCF_031143425.1. Classification (NCBI taxonomy): domain Eukaryota; kingdom Metazoa; phylum Chordata; class Amphibia; order Caudata; family Salamandridae; genus Pleurodeles; species Pleurodeles waltl. The sequence goes on from NC_090446.1 coordinate 995,697,245, forward strand.
TTTTTGCATGTATTGGTTATCTGGGAACTTTACCACTGCTGATCAGTGCTAAAGTTCAAGTGTTTCCTGTGTACATTGTGATTATGATTGGTTATCTATAAGTGGCATATTTAATTTACTATTAAGTCCCTAGTATGGTGCACTATGTGTGTCCAGGGCCTGCAAATCAAATGCTGCCAGTGGGCTTGCAGCACTGATTCTGCCACCCACATCAGTAACCCTGCAAACATATCTCAGACCTGCCATTGCAGTGTCTGTGTGTGCAGTTTTAAACAGCCATGTCGACTTGGCAAGTGCACCCACTTGCCAGGCCCAAACCTTCCCTTTTAGTACATGTAAGTAACCCCTAAGGTAGGCCCAATGTAGCACCATGGGCAAGGTTCCGTGTATTTAAAAGGTAGGACAGGCACTGGTGTGTTTTACATGTCCTGATAGTGAAATACTGGCAAATTTGATTTTTCACTACTGCGAGGCCTATCCCTCCCACAGGCTTACATGGGTATTGCCTTGAAATATATTTTAAGTGTAATTTCCCATTGGGAGCAGTTAGAGATCTTGAGTTTGGGGTCTCTGAACTCACAATTTAAAAATACATCTTTTAGTGAAGGTGGTTTTTAAATTGCATGTTGAAAATGCCACTTTTATAAAGTGGGCATTTTCTTGCTTAACCATTCTGTGCCTCTGCCTGATTATGGAATACATGTCTGGGTCAGGATGACAGTTGGGCTGGTTGTGAATTCTCTCTAGACAGTCACCCAAAGGGAGCTGAAGTGTGGCCTGCATATCATGATGGGTCTTCCTTGCCTAGAGTAGTGGGAGGAGCTGATACTTGCACCTGAACAGGTCTTTGCCTGTCCTTACACAATATAGTCTCCAACCCTCTAGAATGTGTCTGGGACCAGGGCAGGTAAGGCAGGATCTTGTGCACTACAAAGACTTTCCTTTGCAATTTGCCTATTTAAAAGGCAGCAATGAGTATAAGTATTGGACCCAAAAATCCCAGACTTTTACAATACTTCTGGATCAAGAGAAGACTCTGTCAAGGAGAAGAGCTGAAGAGCTGTAAGGAGCCCCTTTGCTGTGTGTGCTTCCCTGGGTCGGCCTGCAGTTGCTGATTCTGCTTTGGAGAGGACGAAGGAGCAGTAAGTCTTCAGCGATGCCACACCTCCCCGACTCCATGCTACATCTTTGGCTCTGCCTCATTTCTAAGGTACTTTACCTTGGGTCACTGAGACTCAGTGACTGGCGCCACACTCCCTCGCGAGTGGCTATTTTTCTACACTGGTGTGCTGTACATTTGTAATATTTTCACTCTGTTACTGTGTGCGCGGGTACAGACACTTACACATTGCCTCTGGGATAAGCCTCACTGCTTGTGCCAAGCAACCAAGGGGCTGAGAAGGGGTTATCGTAGGAGTGTGACTCCCTTACCCTGACTAGAATGAGGGTCCCTACTTGGATAGGATGTAAGCTGACTGCCAACTAAAGACTCATTTCTAACACTGGTTATCAATAACCCGAATGATACCTTCAGGGTATAGGATGGATAGGACAATAGAACATTGGCCTAGATTTTTAGTCTCCTAAGTTGGAGACTATGTTTGCGAGTATATGTTACACAAGACTATTGATGTTGCCTCAGAAAGGAGAAAGGTTCTTGTTATGAAGGAGGTATGCCATAAAGCATACAAAGGCCGGTAACCTTTATGCACTTTATGAAGAAAGGTATTCTGTTTCTGAAGAGGATGTGGTGTTTGCTAGGAGTTTCATAACTTCTGGCATTAAAGAATCTGTAAGCCAGAAGCTGAGGCCCTACATAGGATCGATCGGTAGCAAGCCATCGGTGCTGGTAGCATTTTCAACAGGTACCCCGCTTTAAGGATGATTGCCCTATTTACATTTCTGGCTGAAAGGTGTGGATGATCAGTTTCTTTGGTGCTAAGTTGTCCTAAAATATCATCATGTAGAGGAGATTAATTGGTGGTCTGGTGCAGACACAATTGGCTGGAATATATCTCACACTCTCCTTTTATTTGACAGACATACTGGATTGGAAGGTGTTTCTTAGTGGTCCACTTTCTGCTATTACCCAAAGAGAAGCGACAATGAGGAAGAAGCTGTGATGGACACCCCCCAGGAGAGGCAGAGGGAAGGCACTATCCTAGTCACTGTCATCTGCACAAACAAGAGCCCACTTGTTACTTGGATATTGTCTTTTATCTTAGGCAGAAAGGAAAGTCAGGCCATGGATGATGACAAGACCTCTGTGAAAGTTAAATTCATAGGCCTGATTCACAGCCCCCACTCAAAGTGCTTCACACCCCTCCCGTCCTAGAGTAGTCAGGGAAGAGTGACCCTCCCTCTTTTGAGGTGGTGTGCAATCTTGGCTTCTCTCTTGATGAGAATTTGTCCCTTTCTTGGCAGGTCTATCATCTATCTGCTGTTAAAAAATACAAAATGAATAGTGGAGCACTCTAAATATCACAAAGAACCATGGGGGTCATTCTGACTTTGGCGGGCTGCTGCGCGGTCAAAAGACCGCCGCGGTAATTCTGAGTTTCCCGCTGGGCTGGCGGGCGACCGCCAGAAGGCCGCCCGCCAGCCCAGCGGGAAACCCCCTTCCATGAGGATGCCGGCTCCGAATGGAGCCAGCGGAGTGGAAGGGGTGCGACGGGTGCAGTTGCACCCGTTGCGATTTTCAGTGTCTACTTGGCAGACACTGAAAATCTTGGTGGGGCCCTGTTAGGGGGCCCATGCAGTGCCCATGCCATAGGCATGGGCACTGCAGGGGCCCCCAGGGGCCCAACGACACCCGTTAGGCCCAACGACACCCGTTACCGCCATCCTGTTCCTGGTGGCGGTAAGGGGGTCGGAATCCCCATGGCGGCAAGCAGCGCTGCCATGGAGGATTCCCCAGGGCAGTGGGAAACCAGCGGGACACCGCCGGTTTCCCGTTTCTGACCGCAGCTGTACCGCCGCGGTCAGAATGCCCATGGATGCACCGCCAGCCTGTTGGCGGTGCATCCGCGGCCCCGGCCCTGGCGGTCCATAACCGCCAGGGTCGGAATGACCCCCCATATGTTTTTAATCATTAATATCTAGGTAGTGTAATGCAAGTCCAATTCTGTATTAATTCTTCATTTAGTCCATCAATACACAGGACCAGTAATGATGAGCACAGTTTTTTTCTTCAAACAAAGATAATCAGCCCAGCCAACGTGTTTCATCCTAACAAACAGGACTTCATCAGCGATTATAAAGACTCACAACCAGTCAAAATCTCCATCTCACAGGTATTGCACAATCCAAGCGTCATGTTTGATCCAATCCTTATGCATCCCACACCAACATGTTTTTCTTATCTTTTGCATGTACATCATCTTTTTGCAACGTGTTTCTGCCTGCTGTGGGGTTGTGCACAAAATGTTACCATTCCTTACTTCTTCTATGGATCCAGTGGTGGTCCAGGTGACCATTCTGAGTCTACTGTAATTCTCTTTTTTGGGGGACTCTTACAGGAGTTTTATGCAGAATCGAGTGCATACAAAAGGTTGCAGCCAAATTGGTGCTTGGTCAGGCACAATATTCTTCTGTTTCTGCAGCCTTGCTTTCATTTTGGTGGTTGCCGGTTGCATACAGTGCTTTATAAAACTGGTCCTTGCTATTGTCAACATAAATTTAAACAATATCTACCTTCTCATGACTTATGGTCCACTGAGGCTTTTTTATTAGTAGCTCCTAGGTGCAAGCACAAACAACTGGACAGCATATCCTTTTCTGATAGGCAGTGAAATACTCCCATAGCCTGTCTTTGCAAGATTTAGCTTTTCAGGAAAGCCTTAACAACGTAGCCTTTTTTTCAACAATGCCAGGACATCTATATAGGTATTAGACCACTCAGTATACTCAGTCACATTGGCTGAAACATTACATTTAATCTGGCCATAGTGCCCTTCCTTTTGGGACTTTTGAACTGGAGAGTCACAGAATGTCTTGGGCAGAACCTGTGGTGTGGTACTGAACAATTTGCCCAACCTTAACCTCCCTTTCACCCCTTGTGTTCTGTGGCCTCACCTGGAACACTGGGCTCACTTCTGCAACCCTTGTCTTGAAGAATATGCCCTGATGTCAATATCTCATGTGAAGTATTGTGTCGAGTTCTAGGCGCTTCATATTAAATATAGGTTACAGAATCACTTGCGATGGATTCTCTTTGCATGGGTGTAGCTGAAAGGGGGTGTTTGGGGTGTGACACTCCACAAAAACAATACCCTTTTGGCTTTGTAGTTGGAACTGAGGGCCCTGAGCCAGGGGTTTTCTTGTTGTGCACCAAGTATAAAAGACAAAACAGTGACTTTAATGTAAAACAGGAGAGAGCGAGAGAGAGAGAGAGAGATCTGATTGCTGAATTTCAAAATGTGAATCCAGACAACCTGGAATCAAAACTCGCTTCCGTGTTTGTCCACATTGTGTGAAGCTAGGCAAAAATGTTGTTTCACAGAACCTCCTTTTTCTTTATTATAACACATGAGAGCACCTTTAAATACTTGAGCTCAGGGTGTGCGCTGTACAAGCACCTCTTATGTTTGTTTTGTCTATAATGTAGATTTTCCTAGTAATTTATGACGGAAAGTCTTAATTTTATTAAAGACACGGAGGCGAATATTATGCGTTCTTTTCTTACTTTAATTTAAACAGCAGCAGTCAAGAAACTACAACTCCCAAGAGGGTTAGATGAAAACTAACCAATGGGAGCAAAACAAGACCAAAATTGGACCAATAACAACGAGCCACAAACTATAGAGTGTACCCTTGACTGCAAGCAGCCCTCTTTTCTTGAACGAGCAAGTCAAATAGGGTCATGGAACAAAGGATAAATAAGTCCAACAATTGCCAAGGATAAGGAAACTGAACACAAGTCCTGAAGCACCGCGATGAGCCGAGAGGGCGATGGATGAGGAAGCTGATCCTGCATAGGTTGTGCTGGCAACTCCAGGGTTCTGTTCATGAAGAAAGACGTGATGGAACTAGCGGCGTTACCCGGAAGCTGGAGGCAGTGCCGGAATCGCTGGGAGGGAAAGAAAAAGTACATATTAATAATCGTAATGAGGTGGGATAATATTTGCCTCCGTGTCTTTAATAAAATTAAGACTTTCCGTCATAAATTACTAGGAAAATCTACATTTTATGACAAGACCGGAGGCTCTATTATGCGCGTTTAAAGCTGGTCAACAACTAAGGACGAAGCAGTCCTAACAGGTTTACAGTAAAAAGTTTTAAAAACATTATCGTTTGACCAGTCTGCCGACCTGAGAATGTCCTCTAAACTGGACCCAATAGCGAAAGCTTTTGAGGCCATAGCCCCCCTGGAGGAGTGTGCTCCGAAAACGGAGATATCTATTCCCGCTAAGGACATAATCAACTTAATCCAGCGGGCTAAAGTTGCCGAAGTCACTGGATTGTGGGGTTTTCGAAAAGAAATTAACAATTGATTGGAAGAGGACGTTCTCAGGTTAACGGTCCTTTTTTCATATTCTTTTAGACAAAGACCCACACATAACTTAGGTTTGTTCGGGAAGAAAGGGTAGAAAACAGAATGTAAGTTAGTTTTGGTACGTTTAGAAATGTGAAATAGGACCCCTGAAGGTAAGAATTGACGGGCCGAGACGTCTAGGGACTTAACGTCCGAAGTCCTTTTAATAGAAATTAAGCATAGTAACATGGTAAGTTTAGCAGAAAGCATTATAAGCGAAAGACTAGGGTTATCTGGCCAAGAGAGAAAGAGGTTCAAAACTAGAGAGAAGTCCCAGATATGAGAGTACCTGGCAGAAGGAGGTTTAGAGAGTTTGACCCCTTTTAGGAGACGACAAATTAAAGGATGAGACCCAACAGGGTTTCCGTCAATATTTGAATGGTTCATAGAAATAGCTGATCTGTAAAGGTTTATTGTGCGGTACGACTTGCCCAAGCCCGCCTGGGCAGCTAGGAAATTAATAATAAGATTTAGATCCGCTGAAAAGGGATTGGCACACTTTCCCAGACACCAGCTTGACCAAAGAGCCCAAGCTGACTTATAGGCTCGTCTCGTGCCAGGTGCCCATGCGTTATTGATGAACTCTGAAGCTTCTGCCGAAATAGTATGGGTCTGTTGGGTAGACCGGAAATGAACCAGGCTGAGAGAGTCAGAGATTGGTCTAATATTAGATCGTGAGGGCGATCGAAAGGATCTAGAATGAGAGATGGAAATGTTGGGAGTAGAATAGGAAAATCCACAGCCAGCTCGAGAAGGGGAGGGAACCAAACCTGAGACTGCCAAAAGGGAGTTAGCAGAACGAGGGATGCCTGCTGACGTCTGACCTGATTCAGAACTCTGTTGATCAAGATGAAAGGAGGAAAGGCATAGTTGAGGGAACCGGACCAATCTTGTAAGAAAGCGTCTGTGGCCAAAGCAAGAGGATCCGGGCGCCAGCTGAAAAAATGGGGAAGTTGGGTGTTGAGTCTGGACGCAAAGAGGTCTATTTGGAAAGGACACCATTTCCTTTCTATCTGATGAAAGACTGACTGGTGAAGTTTCCAGTCGCTGGAGTCGGTGAAGTGGCGGGAATGCCAGTCCGCATTTGAATTCAATGAACCTGGTAGATACTCCGCCAAGAGGGAAATTTTGTGTGACAGGCAAAAGTCCCAGAGGCTCTTGGCTAATAGGGCTAGTGGTCTGGACCTGGTGCCCCCTAAGCGGTTGATGTAGCGTACCGCTGAAATATTGTCCATCCGGAGTAGAATGGAGCATCGTGCTCTGTTTTTTGTGAAGCTCTTGATCGCAAAGGAGCCTGCAAGAAGCTCTAAACAGTTTATGTGCAATCTGGACTCCCCTGCGGACCATATACCGCCAGTCGATATCGAACCACAGCGGGCGCCCCAACCCGTGAGACTTGCATCTGATTCTAACACAAGATCGGGCACAGAGGGGAAGATGGACCTGCCGTTCCAAGCCTCTAAATGGGATATCCACCATTGGATTTCCATCTGGGATTCTGGGTCCAAAGAGACAAGGTCGGAATAGGCCAGTCCTCGACGAAGATGGAGGATTTTGAGGCGCTGGAGGGCGCGGTAGTGAAGGGGACCTGGAAAGATGGCCTGAATAGAAGATGAGAGAAGACCGACAATCCTTGCGAGGGATCTGAGGGAGATAGACTCTTTTTGAAGGGTTAAGATTAATTCTTTTTTTATTGCAGACACTTTGGAATGGGGAAGGGACAGAGCGGCCGAAACGGAATCTATTTGGAAGCCTAGAAACTCTATTTGTTGGCAAGGTAAAAGAACTGACTTTTCGAGGTTTATCAAAAAACCGAGGTCCGAGAGGAGAGAGGAGGTTAACTGGAGGTGAGAAAGCAACGAGGCTTTGTTTTGGTGCATGATCAAAATGTCGTCGAGATAAATAATCAGTCTGATACCCAAGGAGCGTAGGAAGGTTACGACCGGCTTCAACAGTTTTGTGAAGCACCAAGGGGCGGAGGAGAGGCCGAAAGGAAGAGAGGAAAATTGATAAGTTTTTGAATTCCAAAGAAATTGCAAAAACTTTCTGTGAGAATGGTGAATAGGGATGGTCAAGTATGCATCCTGTAAATCTAGTCTGACTAGCCAATCGGACTGGAGTAAAATATCCCTGAGATGGATAATAGTTTCCATCTTGAAGTGTCGATAGATGACGAACTGGTTGAAAGATTTGAGATTGATTACCGGTCTGAGCTTTTTGTTCTTTTTGTGAACGAGGAATATAGAGCTGATGAACCCGGAAGGGTCTGGAGTGCAAAGTTGAATGGCCTCCTTTCTTAAGAGAGATTGAATCTCTGAAGAGATTAATGAAGACATTTCTAGAGAAAACTTTGGGGGAGGAGGAAGACAGAGCTGGAAGGGGGGAGAAAGAAATTCGATCTGGTATCCCTGAACCGTGGAGAGGACCCACGGATCTGCAGAGATTGACTTCCACTTCTGGAGGAAGAAGCGAAGGCGACCTCCTACGGGAGGGCCAGAAAGTTGGCTTACCTTGATTAGTGGGCGGTCTGGAGAAACGCTGGCCACGGCTGCGGAAACCTCTATTTCTTTGTGGGTAAAAGTGGGGTTCGAACTCTTGGGGATAGGAGGAGGAGGGGTTGGAATATCCTCTTGAGCCTTGGTTTCTGTATGTGCGGCCGGTAAAGCGGCTCCTACCTCTACCGGCCCGGGAAAAAACACGTTGGTTGAAAACCTTCTTGAGATTTTGTTGTGCTTTGTCCAAGGATGAGAACGTTGAGACAAAACGGCTTACATCTTTTATAAAGCTATCCCCAAAGAGCTTTCCGTTGGCCTGGATCCCGGGGTCTCGAGTAGCTAGGTTCGCTAGCTTGGGGTCCATTTTGAGGAGAAGGCCCTTACGCCTTTCATGTATGATAGCAGAGTTGGCGTTACCCAAAAGACAAAAAGCTCTCTGGGTCCAGAGAGAAAGATCTAAAGGATCAATAGGCGATTCCTCCAACCTAGCAGATTCCGCTATGTCAAAGATCCTTGCCAGTGGGCCTACCACGTCCAGGAGCTTGTCCTGGCAAGTGGTCCAAGCCTTGTCGACTCCCTTTCTGGGATCCTTGCCGAATTTGGTGAAAAAGGTGATAAGTGAGTCATCAATAATTGGGGTTGCCGTAATATTGGAATCCAACGAAGGTCTGGGACGTTCTGATTTTAACTTGGATCTGGTTTGCTTATCTAAAGGGAGGCGTAAGCGGGAAGTGATATAATCACCAACATGGTCTAGCGGGAGCCATTCAGTAGAATTGGGGTGGTGAATGAGTGACGGGTCAAACATAGGGACGCCCTCTGAGTCAACCACGCTGGTAGAGGGACCATCTGTTGCAAGTTTAATACGTTTGGGAGAGGAAAACGTATCATCCGGGTTGTCAGACTGAGATAGATCATCCATGTCCTCATCGTCCGTGTCCAAAATTTTTGAAATCACAATCTTTTTAGGCGCAGAGACGTGTTTTAATTTTGATTTACATTTTGATTGAGTGATCGTGTTTTTGATGGAAATCCCCTCCTTAGAAGGAGGCCTGGGAGGAATCAAGTCCTCATCCTTGTGTGAGGCAAGCTCACTCTCTGTTTGAGCGCCTTTACGTGATTTAGCAGATGATAATTTCCGTTTTCTGCTTTCCCCCGCAGAATGGGCCATAGTTTTGGACACCATGGACATGACAGAATTTTCGATATTTTTAGACATTTTTTCCATGGATGCTTTCATGGCATGTTTAACAGCGGACTGGATTAATTTATTTAAATCCTGCTGAAAGGATTCTTCTTCCTCCTCAGAGGCAGACCTTGAGGGAGTACTCCCTGATTCCATAGCTGCAGAAGCAGATAGGGCAGAAAAAACCCAGAAAAAAAAACGAAGTCCAGAAACTAACAGTGAAGAGGCAGCAAAGGGTTAACAGGAGCAGGACGCTCCGTGTGAAGAAGCTATGCTCCTCCCTGGGGCGGGGATTCAGTAAGGCAGCCAGACGAGGAGCAAGGCGGTACTGGAAACAGCGGTAAGAGAAAACACGCTGTAATGTTAGCGCTTTCCTGAAAGACAACATCGTGTGAAGGAGACGCGTAGAACCGCTCTGCAAGAAGCGCGGCGAACAGCTGAGCCGGAAAGGATTTCCCCTGTCAGACGCGCGTCGACTGAGACGCGCGCTGACGGGTTCGGAGACTTGAGTGCGGCTTAGAACGTTCAGGGGAGCGCGCGGCTGGAACGGGCGAGGCCGCCGAAGAGGAACGGGAAAAAAGAATAATAACAGACAACCAGAGCTTGGATAAGACCGCCGCGGAGCGGCAAAGGAATAGAAACACTAGGGTATTCCCCGAAATGGAAGCTGAAAGTAAACAAAACCCAAAGATATACTCTGAAAACCATTAGAACATAGAAGACGAAAAAAGTGTACTTATCTTGACTGCGAGCAGCAAGAAAAGAGGGCTGCTTGCAGTCAAGGGTACACTCTATGGTTTGTTGCTCGTTGTTATTGGTCCAATTTTGGTCTTGTTTTGCTCCCATTGGTTAGTTTTCATCTAACCCTCTTGGGAGTTGTAGTTTCTTGACTGCTGCTGTTTAAATTAAAGTAAGAAAAGAACGCATAATAGAGCCTCCGGTCTTGTCATAAAATGTTTCTCCATCTATATTAAGAATCTAGGCCTTGATTACTGCTTACATATCTACTGACGCCTCCTAGTTCATTAATGACATTGTCATTGGGGTGTGAGCATTAGAGTTTCTAAGTTCATATTTAAAAACTACAACTTTTTTTAAACTACCACATAATTGCCTGCTGATGCAGTGATATAATTTCAAGCATTAAAGCAAAATGCTTCTGCAAGAAATATACTTTTTTGAATTTTGAAGAGACTGTGTCATGTTTTTACATTATGTTTTTTGCACAATAACCATGCCAAATGTTTTTGTGTTTTGGCTCTTGTGCATGGACTCACAAACTCAAGCCAGACTCTTAGCTGGGATCTAGCTTGGCTTGCCCTATTAATTTGCTGACACACCCACCTTTATTTGCAACTTCAGCTCAGTACACGGGACTATCAGTCACTTGGTAAAATGATTTGTAAAATGTGAAAACTGGAAACATGGAGCCCTGCCTACATGCACCGATTTAACAAATCTACTGTCAAGGCTTCTTTTTTCAAAGATGAAAAAGATTGTTTGCAGTGAAAATACATTTAAAAAAGTGATCCCAAGAAAGGGACTCAAGGCCATTGTGTTTAATTTAACCATAGTCTTGAGTTACTTGTGAGAACTACCAGGCCCAGGTGGGATGGGTAGAAGTGTAGCTTTGGGAGTGGGTTTGGGGAGGTCGGAGGGGGAGAGTTTGCGGTAACGCATCCCCCAAATCAGTGGTTAATTTGTAAATAAAAATGTGCTGGTGCCCAAAGCTCTCCTCCAAAACATGCGATTGCTGCATTTAAATGTGCAGGCACAGAATACTGAGACAGCCTAATCCCAAAGCCATCTTGGGCCTCTTTAATCCATTTTCAGCCACTCCCTGCCCCTTCAGCTCACTCTTGCAGTGTTCGGCTTTCTCTTTTGACAATTTACCATCTTTCTTAGCTCTGTCTTTTCCATATGTATGTTTTGCTTGCAGTAATTGCCTGTTGAAGAAAAATAAGTGCCGGCCCTCAAAAGTAGGTGCTGGTGCCCCTCATCGACAACTGCCGCCTCAACTGAAGCACTGCCCCAAATGCATCCTTGGATTGGTAGATGGGACTAGGGTGGCTGAGGTGGGTTTGCAATGTCTATGCCAGCTTTTCTTGTTATTCTCATTTTGCTAAGACCTTTTAACTTGTTCATTGTTTGGAACAGAAAGCTAAATGTATTTATGGTGACTGTTTTACCAAATAAATAGTAAATCTACAACCATAAAAGAACTCTTGAAAGGGTGCAAATGTACGACTTTTTAGAATTCCCAAACATTAGCAGGCTTGGAGAGCTGTGCAAATCTTGAGTTTCCAGACATACTTCTGACAAACCCCCAAAAAGTGGTGGGATGAATGTTTTCAAATAGTCTAACCCAGCATTTCCCAAACTGTGGGTCACAACCAATGGGTCAAGAGCTGAATTTCGGTGAGTCATGACAGCTGAAGCAATAATTGAGGATGCCTTCAAATTCTGGGTTTATCTTGTAACATTTGCCAGTGCTTCAGAGACAGAGGTCAAATGTCAGGATATGTCTTCTGACAAATTGCTGCTTATTCTTTTAACATAAAGATTGGCATTTAGGGGGTCATTCTGACCCTGGCGGTCATGGACCGCCAGGGCCAACGACCGCGGAAGCACCGCCAACAGGCTGGCGGTGCTTCCGGGGGCATTCTGACCGCGGCGGTAAAGCCGCGGTCAGAAAAGGGAAGCCGGCGGTTTCCCGCCGGCTTCCCGCTGCCCCAGGGAATCCTCCACGGCGGCGCTGCAAGCAGCGCCGCCATGGGGATTCCGACCCCCTTCCCGCCAGCCGGGTTCTGGCGGTTTTCACCGCCAGAACCTTGCTGGCGGGAACGGGTGTCGTGGGGCCCCTTGGGGCCCCTGCAGTGCCCATGCCACTGGCATGGGCACTGCAGGGGCCCCCTAACAGGGCCCCACATAGATTTTCAGTGTCTGCGTGGCAGACACTGAAAATCGCGACGGGTGCAACTGCACCCGTCGCACCCCTTCCACTCCGCCGGCTCCATTCGGAGCCGGCATCCTCGTGGAAGGGGGTTTCCCTCTAGGCGGGCGGGCGGCCTTCCAGCCCAGTGGGAAACTCAGAATGACCGCCGCGGTCTTTTGACCGCGGTACGGTCTTCAGGCGGTTCCCGCCAGGCGGGCGGCTTCCGCCACCCGCGGAGGTCAGAATGACCCCCTTAGTTTCCTTTCTCTGACTGCAAACACAGAGGAGTTTTTAAAGTGAATTATGTAACAATCTTGTGAACTATGAAACAAAAGGCTGTATGTCATTTTTTGCAACACTCAACAGAATGTAAATATCTGTAATGAACTGTATGCATTCAGCATTTAGGAAAGCAAAAATAAATTAAGCACATTTTGTAAATCTGACGTGCTGGATACAGAGATTTTAATAGGATCAAAACAAATGGACACGTTACCTAGTGACGCACAAATAATAAATATTCTAGAAACCCAATGTCCACAAATTACCAACTGTGTACTATGTAGTTTTATCAGTAAAACTGTATGTCTGTGAAAATGTAGTTGCCATTTCAATGGAAATGTGCTGTCTGTAAATAACAATGCACTACCACATGATGCTTTAGTGCATTTAAAAATTGCCCCTCCTCATGACCATTAAAGGTAGGTGGATCATGAAAGTCTGTTGTTCTACAAATTGGGTCATAGTTATAAAAAGTTTGGGAACAGTGGTCTAACCAGTGTCAGTCACACTGGCTAGCATTCAAACCCAATGTGTTTCGCCCCTGTGCCACTCTAGTCTGAGACCCACCTAATGAAAATCATGGCTGACCCTATTCCTCATGGAACCAGTCCATCCAGAACCTTGGTCATTTTGCCCCTTCACTCTGCAGTCCACTGCTTTTTCAATTTGGAAAATTGAGATTTACAGCACCCCAGATTCTTACTGACTAAACTATGCCCCTGCCTCTTTGGTATATTCGGTGAGATGCCCAAAGTGGTTTTTTTTTAAGACACACCTAAAAATTGGAGCCTGAGAAGATTTTGTGACTGCAAATTCTCGCTCCCTTTGACATGAACACAGATAGATGAACCTTGAATTCAGGAGAAAAAAAAACTGAACATGCACCTGTCTCATCGGCAATACTTAGTTCGATCTGTTCGTTGCAGAGGGGCCTACCGGTACTCATTTTTGGGAAACAGCACTTAATTTTCCTCATCGCACATATTCTAGAGACAGGGCCGGCTTTTAGCATGTGGGAGCTGGGCCCACTCCCAGGGCACAGATCTCCAGACACTAGAAAAGTGCGTGTGGTGAGGGGGGCAAATTTGATTCCTAGGGCAGTCTCTAAACAAAAGTCAGCACTGCTCTTAGAGCAAGATTGAGTAAAACAAAAAAAAGGGAAAGAAGGAGAAAGAGAAAGAGAAAGTTGGGAAGCTGTCACAAAGGGAGAAAGCGGGAATCCTCAAGAGTGAGATAAAGGCATAGGGGTGTCTGGCAGTCGATTATAGGTGCATGAGGGGGATTCCGAATTATGCAGCCATGGTATTCGACGTGCTGACTTTTAATAGCACCGGCCGTAGGTTTTTGAGCACTCATTCTTTTATAAAGTAAGCACTGATACTCATCAGTCTTACCACCACTTCCTCAGCAAGGTAGTGTAATATTCTATGTAAGCATTGTACCATTCCGTCTTGTAACTATGGTGATGAGAGAGTCATGATGGTTCTTAGAATTCCTGGCCATTTTATGCCTGGAGTCCTGGGAGCCAACTGGCGTCTTTCTGTTTGTGGGTTTGTTGTTTTCATTTACTTGAATATAGCTATAAAAAATATATTTCATCACGTCTGACCTGCATGGCGTTTTCCTGCACCCAGAGACACACTACATTGTGGTACCAGGAGTGGGGTCTCTGTTTGTTTTTGGCTAAACTACAATACAAGCCCACAGACGAGAGACTCTTCGACCGTTAAATACTTCACACATATTCTACCTAAATTGAGATTTTCCTAGCCTTGGTGTCAGAAAGGCTAGATTTTAATAAAGACAAGGAGGCGAGTATTATGCTATTCTTTTCATGCTTTATTTTAAACAGCATCCAAGAAACTACAAATCCCAGAATCCCTGGGAAAAAAACTACAAAACTGCGTCACAATGGGATCCACCAATCACACAACGATCCCTATAACAACTATCTTGACTGAGAGCAACAAGCCCTCTTTTCTTGCTAAAGTCAGTCAATAGAACGATTCGAGAAAAACAATAATAGACCATAAAGAGTCAAAAATGCTGAAAGGACGTCCATACAGAAGGCCTTGAGGAAAGGATAACCCTGTGTAGATCCTGTTGGTTGAAGAGAAGGTCCAGAAGGAGTTGAAAGAAGCTGATCAGACGGTAGCGCTGTTATTGGTTGCGGTGGAGGCAACTAGAATAAAGAACAGGGAGGGTTAGAAGAGGCGGGATAATACTTGCCTCCTTGTCTTTAATAAAATCTAGCCTTTCTGACACCAAGGCTAGGAAAATCTCATTTTTATTACAAGACAGGAGGCTCATATTATGCTTGTTCAAAGCAATGAAACAACATTTTGCAGAGGATGATCAACAGGTTTACAATAGAACGTTCTAAACGTATTGACGTTAGACCAATCTGCAGATCTAAGGATATCCTGTAAACTAGCCCCAGTAAAGAAGGCCTTAGAAGCTGTAGCTCCTCTAACAGAATGTGCACCGTAAATGTTAATAGGGACACCAGCCAGATCCATCAGCCACTTAAGCCAACGGGAGATGATACAGGTTTGTGGGGTTTTTGATAGGAAATCAATAATTGAGAAGAAGATGTTGTCCTGAGATCTGCAGTTCGAGAAACGTACTCTTTCAAGCAATTAGCCACACACAACTTAGGTTGGGAGGGAAAGAAAGGGTAAATCACAGAAGACAAATTGGTCTTAGTGCGTCTAGCCACATTAAAAGACACACCGAAGGCAGAGAACTGAAAGGAGGAAACATCCAGAGCTCTGACATCAGAAACTCGTTTGATAGAGACCAAACAAAGGAGCATAGTGATTTTAGCAGACAGATATTTTAACGAGAGGTCCGAATTGTCGGGCCAAGAAAGGAGAAGACAGAGAACGGAGTTCACATCCCACATAGAATTATATTTGGGGGTTGGAGGTTTGGAAAAGCGTATTCCTTTTAGTAGGCGGCAAATTAAGGGATGTTCTCCCACTGGTCTACCATCCACCCTGACATGTTCCGAAGATATTGCTGATCTGTAGGTGTTAACGGTACGGTATGCTTTGCCCTGAGAGGCTAAGGAAGCTAGAAAATTTACAATTAAGGTAACGCTAGCTGAAACGGGATCGGAATCCCTGCCCATACACCAGCTACACCATACTGACCAAGCCGCTCTGTAGACCTTTGAGGTACCCGGTGCCCAAGATTGTTGGATGAATTGGACAGCCTGTTGCGAAATTCCTGGGGTTCTCCAGGAAGCCCCGAAACTCTCCAAGCTATGAGGAATAGAGAGCCTTGTAATATGAGGTTGTGAGGATGTCCCTGAGGATTCAACAGAAGGTCTGGGAAGGGGGAGATCAGGACTGGAAGATCCGACGAGAGCTCTAATAGGGTCGGAAACCAGGGTTGAGACTGCCAGAATGGGGTGATTAGAACTAGAGAGGAGCCCTGACGGCGTACATGTGCCATGACTCGGGCAATAAAGAGAAAGGGAGGGAAGGCGTACAGAAGGGAAGGAGGCCACGGCTGGAGAAAAGAATCGGAAGCCAAGGCTAAGGGATCTGGTCTCCAGCTGAAGAATTTGGGAAGATGGGAGTTGAGTCTTGAGGCAAAGAGGTCTACGGACATTATACCGAAGATAGAAGAAAGACGCTTGAATATAGAAGGGTGAAGATGGCAATCGCTCGAGTCGTGGGAGTGTCTTGAGAACCAATCGGCCACCACATTGAGATTGCCTGGTAGGTATTCCGCTCTGACCGAAATATTTTTGTGAAGACAAAACTCCCAAAGACTCTTGGCCAGAAGGGCTAAAGGTTTGGATCGTGTCCCGCCCAGACGGTTTATATAAGATACTGCAGATAGATTGTCCATTCGGAGAAGAATGGAACATTTTACTCTGTCTTTGGTAAAGGATTGGATGGCAAAGGAACCTGCAAGCATCTCTAAACAGTTTATGTGCATGGACGACTCCTGAACGGACCATGGCCCGCCAGTCGAGTGTGGACCACATCTTGCGCCCCATCCTGTCAGACTTGCATCTGATTCTAAGACAAGATCTGGGGTGGCACAGAAAATCGTTCTCCCGTTCCAGGCGTCTAAATGACTCATCCACCATGTGAGTTCTTCCCTGGAGTCCGCGTCGAGAACAACCTGATCCGAATAAGACAGTCCCTGTTGAAGATGGCGGATTTTGAGTCTCTGAAGGGCTCTGTAGTGAAGAGGGCCCGGAAATATGGCCTGGATGGAGGAAGAAAGGAGGCCCACTAGACGAGCTAGTGCCCTGAGGGAAGTATAAGGGAGAGACAAGGCATGACGAATTTCTTTCTTTATTAAAGAAACTTTGTCCTGCGGAAGCTGGAGAATCGACTCGGCGGTGTTGACGAGGAATCCAAGGAACTCGAGAGTTTGGGAAGGAACAAGAGATGACTTTTGGAAGTTTATAAGGAACCCCAACTGAGAAAGGAGGTCCTGACACATTTTTAGATGAGATGTTAGGGAAGACTTGTCTTGGGCCATAAGTAGGAAATCGTCGAGATATACAATAAGGCGTATTCCTTGAGCCCTGAGAAAGGCCACCACTGGTTTGAGTATCTTGGTGAAGCACCAAGGGGCAGAAGAAAGGCCGAAGGGAAGAGTTTTGAAACGAAAGAAAGAATTTTCCCACCGGAACTGGAGGAATTTTCTGAATTAAGGATGCACCGGTACTGAAAGGTAGGCGTCCTGGAGATCTAAGCGAACTAGCCAGTCGTTGTGAAGAAGGATATCCCTTAGATGGAGAATAGTCTCCATCTTGAAGTGGTAATAGACTACGAAGTTGTTGAACTCCTTTAAGTTTATGACCGGTCGATGCTTTTTGTTTTTCTTTTGAACCAAAAATATATTGCTGAGAAATCCCAAAGGATCGAACACCACTTCTTCTATAGCTCGCTTTGACAGTAAACCTTGTATCTCGTCCTGAATGAGGCGAGATTGATCCTGAGAAAAATGAAGGGGGCGAGGAAGGAAGGGTTGGAAAGGGGTCTGATAAAGTTCTATGCAATAGCCTTGGACGGTCTGTATTATCCAAGGGTCGGAAGTTATTGACAGCCAAACGTTTAAACACAAAGCTAGTCTGCCTCCTACTGGAGGAAGGCTAGAATTGAAAGTTCTTACCTGCAAGCTGTTCTCCTTTGGCTCTGAAACCCCTGTTGCGGCCGCCGCGGTATCTGCGAGGGTAGAATTGGGGTTTGTATCCTTGATACACTTCAAGCTGGTTGGACTGGATGTAGGAGCCTCTGTTGAGGGATTGCCCCCTTGACGAGAAGCAGCCGGCATAACGGCTCCTTCCTTTGCCGGCCCTTCCAAAAACCCGACTGGAAAAAATTCTCTTCATTGAATAATGAGCTTTGTCCAGGGAATTAAAAGTAGAGATGTATTTGCCCATCTCCTTTATGAAAGAGTCCCCAAAGAGTAGACCATCAGCATTAAGGCCTTCCTCTTTAGAAGCCAGAGTGCTGAGTTTTGGATCAATCCTGAGGAGGAGGCTTTTGCGACGTTCCTGGGAAATGTAGGAGTTGGCATTGCCCAACATACAGATAGCCCGTTGAGCCCAGTTGGAGAGAGTATCAGGATCCACTTGCGAGCCTTCCATCTTGGCTTCTTCAGCCAGATCGAAAATCCTGGTGAGGGGACCTACCAGGTCTAGGAGTCTATCTTGACAATTTGACCAGGCCCGGTCAACTCCTTTCTTGGGATCCTTACCAAATTTTGTGAAGAAAAGGAGCATATTGGGATCAATGGCAGGGGTATCAGTGACTTTACAGGGTAGGGAGGGTCTAGGACATTCAGATTTCAATTTATTTCTGGATTATTTATCCAGGGGATGTCGGAGATAAAAGGATACATAATCGGAAACATGATCTGAAGGGAACCATTCCGAAGAATTGGGATGATGTATAGAAGTAGGGTCAAACAAAGGTTCACCAACCAGGTCAACTAGGTCATCGGGCACTAAGTGAGGGGAGTACTCATGAGGAGAAATTTTACGCCTTTTCTCCGAAGGCCCATCAAAATAATCATCATCAAGATTGTCTTGCACAACATCATCATCCCCATCACTATCCGTGTCCCGCAAATGGAGGATATTAAGGGGGGAGCAGGGGAGACCCGAAGATTTCGCCTCTCGGGTTGGAGGCCCAAATTTACTAGAAACACCTTTTGAACTGTCCCTGGAGTAGGACACATGTTTCTTGCCTCTCAAAAGAGGGTTCGCTTTGGGTGCGTGAAGGAGCTTCAAGATAGAGGCTTCCAAATTTTTTGAGACGTCCAACATAGACACTGATACAGCGTGTTGGACCGAATCTTTGATAAAGGATTTCAAATTGTCCTTTATGGACTGGGTTTGGTCATCCTCTGACATAATGGGGAAAAGGAGAAGGTCTAAATTCAATAAAAGGGAAAGGAACAGGAAAAAATCCTGTTTAAACCAAGGGAAAAACAATTAGGAAAGAGTTAACTGACCTGGGGAGGCTGGCCGGAGTTGAGGGAATGTGCCACTAACCTTAAAGGAAATAACGCGCTTGGAAAACAGAAAGCGTATTGAGCCAGAGAAGGAATTGGGTTACGAGTCAAAGGATTAAGCTGGGCAGTCGAGCGTGTAAAGCTTAACACGCTGAGGAGTTGAAAGACGCTCGTAAAAATAACTCGAGCGTGAGGGCTGAACGCAGCTGAGCACACGCTGGGCTGCCGGCTGTGGAAAGGAATTCGAGAAATGCAGTTAATTGAGGCGCGGCTGTCAGAACGTTGAGAGAACGTTCTGACAGTCGGCCTGCCAGCGCAGAATGCGCAACGGAGCGCGCGAGCGCTAAAAATGCAACTTAAATGGAAACTAAATTACGGAGGGCATATTATCCGGGAGAAGGAAAACCCCCACAAGAACAATGACAAATAAGGATATAAACACATAACACATCATATAATTACATTATAAAGTCATAAAAACAAACAAGAATGCGAGCAGTGTACTTATCTTGACTGCGAGCAGCAAGAAAAGAGGGCTTGTTGCTCTCAGTCAAGATAGTTATTATAGGGATCGTTGTGTGATTGGTGGATCCCATTGTGACGCAGTTTTGTAGTTTTTTCCCAGGGATTCTGGGATTTGTAGTTTCTTGGCTGCTGTTTAAAATAAAGCATGAAAAGAATAGCATAATATGAGCCTCCTGTCTTGTAATAAAATTCTGATGGTGAATGGGAAAGAAATGACACTTTATTTCCTGACCGGCTCCAGTGGTGAGTTATTTTCCTTGTGTTACAAGCGGCATTGTGCGTTCTATCTTTTCAATTACTTGCCTACTTGAAGAAGCAACGCTGTTTTTAGCTCCAGCATTACAGGCTAATTGAGTTTTTCTTAATACATTATAATTACTGGTGAGCAAATCAACAATAAATATGGAAAAAAAAGAAATAATTAAATATTCTTTGACTTAACTCTTTCAACAGCATTTCAATGTGCGCTCACGTGCCTGCCAGAATTTCTTTTGACAACGCTTTGCGCGCGCCTGTGACCTGCCAGGATTCCATTGGTGAGCAACACTACTCTCAGAGAGTGGTTGCTGATTATCAATTCACGCTGCTACGTTGCTTTGAAGCACGCTGTTGTCACATGACAGCCATTTTGGGAGTATTTGTGATGTAGGATCGTTCATGAAAAAGGATTTGTCTGACTGCGAAATCTTCAACGTTGCTCAGAAGCATGCTGTTGTCACGTGTCAGCCATTTTGGAAGTATTCATGACACAAGATCACTAATGGAAAAGTGACTTGCTTGACTTTTAGAAATCCTCAACCAGGGCATATAATTTTATTTGATAATCGGAAAACATAGATAGATAGATAGATAGATAGATAGATAGATAGATAGATAGATAGATAGATAGATAGATAGATAGATAGATAGGTTTTTTTCCAGCACCTGTGTTTAATACTCTTGGTCTTATGTTTACTTTAAATGATGGCGTACATACAAGGTTTGGTGCAACTTCCTCCATTTTTACAGAAACCCAGAAAAACAGATATTAAATGGAGAGACTGGCTTCGAATTTTTTAAAACTATATTGATTTTTATTAAAGCAAAAGAGCGTATGTTTAAACAATATTCGGAAGACACTACTGTGCTACTTGAAAGGTACAATTCTTTCAAATGTAAACAGGCAAATTATGAAACAGTAGAAGATTTCAGTGCGACCTTGCGAGATTTAGCTTCAAAATGTGAATTTGAGAATAGTGTGGACAAATACATCAGGGATCAGTTTGTGTTCAATTGCTACTCGAAAAAAAGTGCAGGAAAGGTTATTAGCCCGTAGGAATCCCACACTTTCAGAAACTAATGATATTGCCAAGAGTATTGAAAGATCCATTCTAACTACGCAAGTCATGGCCAACCATAACAATGAACAGAGTACTTTACCAACAGGTTTATCTCCAGTCAATTGCATTACTGAGGAATCACAAATATGTGCATTTAGTAGACTGAAACCAACTCCTGGAAGAGGGGCAACAAAAATGTGTCATAGGTGTGCTTTGAAAAATCACATAGGAAATAATTGGTTATGTCCAGCAATTGGGAAAAAGTGTACTCATTGTAAGAATATTGGTCATTTTCATGCAGTCAGTAGGGGATGTAAGAGTTCATCTAATAGAGTAAAGATCCACAATGTTAATCTGGTGGAAGAACCTAATGGAGTACAAGAGTGCACTCAGAAGTTCTTCAATGTACTCTTAACTCTAGATGATGATACAGAGCACAATCGGAATGATGGGAAAATCAAAGGACCATTTTGCAAAGCAACAACTAATGACAGGCTCTGGAGCCCCAGTCACTTTATTAGCAGATTCTACATTTTTTGCATTATGTCCAGAAAATACTCAACTACTTCCAGCGGATATAAACCCTAAATCTTTTGTGGAACAGGATGTGGATCTATTTGGCTATTTTTCATCATCTCTGCAGCGTCTTGGCAGACAGATTTATACTTAAGTGTATGCAGTAGTTAAGGGACGCAATATTGTTGGATGGCGTGATTTAGCAAAATTAGGAATTTATCTATGCCTAGGTCATACGGACCCTATAGTTTTAGATGAAATACATATTCCACATCTAGATAGTACAGGTGACATTAAACAATTGATGCAACAAACATTTCCAAAAGTGTTTTCAAATACCATATGTACAGTAAAAGGTTCTGAACATGTAATAAAATTAAAAGAGAATTTCAAACCAGTAATTCATAGGGTGAGACAGGTTCCTATGAGTGTAAGGGATGACTTAAAAAATCTGTTAGAGAAACTTACTTCTGAAGGTGTAATTGCTACTATTGACTCATCAGAATGGGTTTCTCTGATTGTGTTTACCAAGAAACGATCTGGTGATTTAAGATTATGTGTTGGCTTGAGGTCACTCGATCAAAATTTCTTAGTAGAAGGTCACCCCCTA
Source organism: Pleurodeles waltl (assembly GCF_031143425.1). NCBI lineage: Eukaryota > Metazoa > Chordata > Amphibia > Caudata > Salamandridae > Pleurodeles > Pleurodeles waltl. Next base: position 995,719,135 of record NC_090446.1, read on the forward strand.
CCCCGTATACAGGAAATGGTGGCAAACATTGGGGATTCTAAATATTTTTCGACTATTGATCTACATGTAGCTTATCACCAGATTGCTCTCGATGAGAAATCACAATCATTAACAAACTTTTGTCACACCTTATGGTGCTTAAAAATACTTAAAGCTTCCATTTGGATTTGCATCAGCTGCAAGTGTTTTTCAAAAGTTAATGGATAACTTTTTTAGAGAAGAATCTCATGTCCAAGCATTCCAGGATGATATCCTAGTGCACACCAAAACCAAGGAGGAACACACGATCGTGTTGAAAAGAGTATTCCATATTTTAGATAAAAGGGGCATGACAGTGAAAATTCAGAAATGCATTTTTTTGGTACAACAGGTAGAGAATATTGGACATAATATTTCCAGTTCTGGTATAAGACCCAAAGAATGTAATGTAGAAGCTATAAGAAAAGCTTCCCCTCCTACTGATAAGGACACCCTAAGATCTTTCCTAGGTTTATGTGAATACTATGCCCGATTTGTACCTGGATATGCTCTTCAAGTGCAACAGTTACGTTCACTTTTAAAGAAGGGTACCAAATTTGTGTGGTAAGAAGAAATTAATTTAAAAAATGAAAATATTAAAGAATTGGTTATGGAAGCTCCTGCACTACAATTATATTATCCTTCTGGAAATCTTTCATTTCAGTTGATACCAGCTTAAAAGGCTTGGGGGCAATTTTTGGTCAGTGAGTAGAGGGTGTAGAAAGGACTGTAGCTGTTGCTTCTAGAGCACTTTCCCAGACTGGAATGAATTATAGCACAATTGAAAGGGAAAGCTTTAGAATCAATCAATCAATCAGGGAATTTGTAAAGCGCACTACTCGCCCATGAGGGTCTCAAGGCCCTGGGTGGGGCGGTTACTGCTCGAACAGCCAAGTCTTGAGAAGTTTCCTGAAGGTAAGGAGGTTCTTGGTCTGATGCAGGTGGGTAGGAAGAGTGTTTCACGTCTTGGCGGCGAGGTGCGAGAATAATCTGCTGCCGGTGGTTGTTCTGTGGATGTGTGGGATGGTGGCGAGGGCAAGGTTGGCGGAGTGAAGCTGTCGAGTCGGGGTGTAGAAGGAGAGCCGTCTGTTGAGGTATTCTGGTCTGGTCTTGTGCAGTGCCTTGTGAGCGTGGTTGAGGAGTTTGAAGGTGATTCTCTTGTTGACGAAAAGCCAATGCAGGTCTCTCAGGTGGGCTGTGATGTGGCAGTGGTGGGGGATGTCCAGGATGAGGCATGCGGAGGCGTTCTGGATGTGTTGCAGTCTTTTATGGAGTTAGCCCGTGGTTCCTGCTTAGAGGGCACTGCCGTAGTCCAGTTTGCTGCTTAACAGTGCTTGGGTGACTGTTCTTCTGGTTTCAGTGGGGATCCATTTGTAGATCTTCCAAAGCATGCGGAGGGTGTTGAAGCAGGAGGAGGAGATGGCGTTGACTTGCTGGGTCATAGATAGTGAGGAGTCCAGGATGAATCCCAGATTGCGTGTGTGGTCGGTGGGTGTTGGTGCGGTTCCTAGTATGGCAGGCCACCAGGAGTCATCCCATGTGGAAGGGGTGGAGCCGAAGATGAGGACCTCAGTCTTGTCGGAATTCAGTTTAAGGCAGCTGTTCTTCATCCATTCGGCGATGGCCTTCATTCCTTTGTGGAGGTTGGTCTTGGTGGCGTCCTTGGTGAGGGAGAGGATCAGCTGGGTGTCATCGGTGTTTGAGATGATGTTGAGATTGTGAGATCGGGTAATGTTAGCGAGTGGGGCCATGTAGATGTTGAAGAGGGTTGGGCTGAGGGACGAACCCTGGGGTACGCCACAGATGATTTTGGTGGCTTCAGAGCAGGATGGAGGGAGGCGGACTCTCTGAGTTCTGCCGCTGAGAAAGGAGGTGATCCAGTCCAGGGCTCTGTCACGGATTCCTGCGTTGCTGAGGCATGTGCGTAGGGTGTGGTGGCAGACGGTGTTCAAAGCGGCTGAGAGGTCCGGTCACCATTGTCCAGTATGGCTCTGATGTTGGCCAGAATCCAGATTGGGATGGGTCCACAGTGCTGTTCTCCTCAAGGTTCTCTATGACTTTTGCCGGGAAGGGGAGCAGGGAGATGGGCCAGAAGTTCTTGAGGTCCTCTGGGTCTGCCTTAGGTTTCTTGAGCAGAGCGTTGATCTTGGCGTGTTTCCAGCTCTCCGGGAAGGTGGTGGACTCAATGGAGCTGTGGTTGATCTTCCGGAGTTGGGGTGCGCTGACGGAGCTTGCTTTTTTGAAGATGTGGTGAGGGCAGGGGTCGGATGGTGAGCCGGAGTGGATGCTGTTCATGATTTCGATGGTGTTGTTGCCGTTGACGTGAGTCCAGGAGAGCAGGAGGTTGGTGGGTGGAGAGTCTGTGGTGTCATTGGTTGACGGGGGGTCTGTGTGCTGCGTATGGGCGGTGGGCCTGGAATAAATAAATGTTTTCTCATTGATCCAGAAGTGTCCAGAGTGTATTGTATCAGATAAACACTGGGAAACATATAAGTCTCTGTTTCCAGTACCTCTTCCAGCAGGACCCTGGGTTAAGGTGGCTATGGATTTCATGGGGCCGTTTGACTTACTACCTAGACAGCAGAGGTTTGTAATAGTGTTAGTGGACTACTTTTCAAAATGGATCTACTATGATTTTGGGGATGCATATAATACCAAATCTGCAATAGAGTTTTTTTTAAAAGGTTTTCCGTGTTGAGGGAAATCCTCAATTCATTGTGACTGATAATGGAATGCATTTTGTTTCAATAGAAATGAATTTATGATAAATTTTGATATCAGACATTCAAAGGTTGCTATCTATAGTCCATCTTCCAATGGACTAGTTGAGAGAGCAAACTGTTTTATTAAGGAAGGAATTCAAACTTCTCTTTCAGTCAACTTAGATGTAGAGAAGTTTTTGGAAAAAAAATGTGGGCGTACTTAACAACACTACATTCAACTACAGGAGTTTCTCCATTTAATAGTTTACGGGGCAGGGATGTCAGGTTTAAGCTTGTAACCAGATGATTAGAGTCTACTACCGCTATCATAAATGATCAGATAACTAATGACAAGGAGATTAGAGGTGTAGTGTCATATAGACAGGACAAACAGAAAAAATACTTTGATTTTTTTTTTTAAGTGTCCAAGATGTTACCATTATTGATTGGGTTTTCATCAAAAAACCTAATAAAGTAATGAAGGAGGTATCTAAGTTTACCTGTCCTGTCAAAGTAATCAGAGCTAGTAAATCTGTTGTTTTGCTTCAAGAGAAGGGATGGTGGAATAGAAACAGAGTGGTTCCTATTACAAATGCTCAAGCTGATAAATACTTTAAAACATGTACCTACAATGATATAGATCATTCTATGTTGACCACTGATGTTACCCAGGATAAAAGAAGTTCTGAACAATTTGTCTGTGTATTTTCAAGGAACGTTTCTGATTCTAGAGATAATTCTGTTCTTGACAGTCAACAATATTCGAGTAGTGTCACTAATTCTAATGATCTTGTTGTTCTTAATGGTCAACAACAGTAAGAAGATGACTTGGTTGAGCTAAACAAGGTCAAATCTGGAGGTTCAAGAACTGTAGCAAATTCCGGCTGTCTAAAGATTTTGAATTGTATGAGAGCTGTGAGGTATATTTCTCCATACTACTCTATGCATGCTCCCTCTTACACTCATTCAATCATTCAATGGTACTGGTGAGAGTTATCCCAAAGCCCCCTAACTGTTGAAATGATGTGGCCCTTCAAATGACACTCCCCGCCAAACACATGCCTCGTCTGCATCCGTGATGACCCCTTCTTTCCCAAAATTCCTCCTCGATTTGTTCTCCTTAATCAGTTCTCGCTGGTATGTTCTCCTCTATTACTTATCCCAAGTCCTCGTTCCTTTCGCCTCTTCTCCTCGGCCCCTTCCTCTTAATCCCCTAGATTCCTTGCGCCTTTGCGTTCCTTTTCCTGCCTGCTCAGGCGTTACGGTGAAGCGCCTGGTGTGGGCGGAGATTTCCTATCATTCAGTAACCAAGTAACGCATCTCTAGGTGGGAAGGGGGACAAGAGAGAGAGAGGGTGCTCCCGATGGGAGAGATAAGCCCAGATCTGTTTTGTTTGATCATTTTCTGGTCAGACACCTGTAAATTACACTTCATTTTTCCATCACTGGCCACTTATCGCAGAGACAACAGAATGCAGGAAATTAACAGCCAGCAGAAGACAAATAAAATCAGGACAGGTAATGAGAGCCCAAGGTGTGGGAGGTTTGTCAGCGAAGAGGCGGCAGGTGCTGTTCTCGCGGGCGCACGTGATGCCGCGGGGAAAAGGGCCGGAAACGCCATACAATGGCATGACGCTGTAATTCTAGTGTCACAGTCAGTAGAGCTGACACGTGTCGCATCAAACTGTAAATCAGTTATGAAAGCCTGTACAACATACACAAATGCACGAAAAGTAATGTGACACATATTGCAATTCAAAACAATAAACATGTAAAATCGATTCCACTTTGCAATTTCTATAAATAATTCCACCCTAGTCATGTCCATGGACTTTCCCGCACGGAGCCTGCGTCCCTCGAGTAAACACTAAAGCGCTAAGAGGCCAAGTAAGAGGTGAGCATGCGCTATATCAAAAACGCATTACATCACATTACGTAGATTATTTCACTAATTAGAATGCACAGACAACAATAAAACATTTTCCAAGATCGTCTATAAAGAGTAGAATGATTACACTGCCATAGCAGCAAGTTTTATTGTGGCTAATCTACAGATATTAAATATACTGGATGAAAGGTCCATGCTTTAAACAGGTAGTTGTAAACTGCACAGATCACTGGAGGCGGCGAGGTAGATTTTCATACATAAAGTGCTTCATATAGGGCCTGAGACAGCTCTATTTTTACGTAGATATGTTTGGGCCTATGAATGTAATTATCCAGCGCTTTAAAGATATGCGAATCCAAATCGCAAACGGATGACATCTTGGCGGCAATCTAGGGCCCGCGCTATATCCAGGCGATAACATCGTCTGGGAAGTACTACTGCCACGGGTTTGTTTTTTACATCCGATCTCATTTTACCTCCTCAATCGCAATTCTGACGTAACCCTGCGTAATTTCCATATTCTGAGCTGCAAAACTTTGAATATTATTGTTCGGTGTAGTACTTGTTCACAAGTTTTAATCTGGATTTTGGTCCAAAGAACTGTTTGGGCCCAAACTGATATTACATGGGCTCTTGGAATGACTGCCTTGTGTGATGTCTTTCAGAGCAGACCACAGATTCCCTAATGCAGTATCAGGCAGCGTAGAACATGTAAACCATGACATCGTAATGTGCTTCCATTAGGACAATAGCATCCATCAAATCTCCTCTGCGTACTAGCAATCACACAGTGACCCAGATCCCAACTCAAGGGATAACTGGGCAGAGGCAGCTTCCTACACAATCCCTTAAATCCCTAATCTGGTTCATAGCTGGAGTAGCCCTTACACTTACCATTCCTTCATGTAGCCACTGTGATAGCTCATCACAGGTGTTACTTCCAGCGACCACAACCTCATCCAATTCCTTAATCAGTGATGCGTGCCAGCACCCCGACAGACACTCTGTGCCCTATAAACTGAAAACACTTTTACCAAATCACTTTTTACCACCTTTCTTCCTTCACACTTTATATGCCCACTTAGTAAAATATACCATAAACAGGTCCATTACCAGAATTCCTTTTTGATCAGCAATTCGCAATATTTGCAGTAGAAGGCTGTCAGAAGCATTTCATGATTTTATTCTTCAACAGAAAATTACTTAAAGGGTATTCATGAAGATGCTTACGCCGAGGTAGGCGTCTCCACCATGCCTCCACAGCTGGCTTCTCTCACCGTTCTTTAGTAGACATGAGAAGAGTTTACAAATTAGTGACTCAACATGAATTATTACTCCTAATGCCAGGATCTTCAGGGTATCTGTGCCCACTTCTGAATGGATCCAAGAAGGGTGCTGCTGTTCAGTAGCAGGGCTGCAAAAGCGATAGCTTTAGTTTCATAGGCTATGCCACTAGAAAGATGCACCACCAAGGCTTGATGGAGGCTAATGGGACAATCGATCTAGGTTCTTTAGCAAGCTTGTGTTGATTACTGGTAGTGTCCCATGACTCAAGAATGTCTCCAGTGATGGCTACAGCCAGCCCCTCTATATCAAGGGGTACTTCTGTTATTGCCATCACTATAAGGAGTATAGGTTTTCAAAGGTTCAGACTTTGTAATAAATTGAAAGAGGCAATCGAGAAGTTAAGCACAGTTCCCACATTAAGGTGGTCATTACAACTCTGGCGGTCGGTGTTAAAGCGGCGGTAAGACCGCCAACAGGCCGGCTGTAAAAATTTTGCAATTATGACCGTGGCGGAAACCGCCAACAAAGACAGCCACTTTAACACTCCGACCGCCACGGCAGTACAAACAAACAGCTCGGCGGTCACCGCCAACAGACAGGTGAAGGACAAAGTACCGCCCACAGTATCACAACCTACCAATCCGCCACCTTTTCCGGGGTGGATTCACGCTGATAAAACACGGCGGAAACAGGATTCCGAAGGGAAAACGCTCACCTCTACACACCCCACGAGGAACTAGGACACCATGGGGCCGGAACTCCAAATTCTCCCTGCGATAGTCTTCCTGCTCCTCTACCAGGAGCACGAACGCCGGCGGCAAAGACCACGATTAGTACTGCACCTACGACACAGGGGAGGGGGAATGGAAAAACAGGGACACACACACGCAACACCCCCACCTCCACCCTCACCCACGACAACACACACATTAATACAGCATGATACATTATAGTTACACCTCCCAACCCCTCCGGAAGAATGCAAAGACAAAAGAAAATGAGTGTAACCATTGTAATATATTAAAAGCAAGTAGGCAAAAATATTTATATACACCATTAACAAAATATACACCAAGCATAGTAGTCCAGGTAGTGCTCCAATTCAGTCTGTGGAACACTGGGCCCACACGGTATGGGCGAGGCCCACACAAGATCCCCGACCATGACGGAGAGAACACTGCATGGGCATCAGAGAGCAAGAAAACAGGCACCTCAGGGGGAGGGAAAGGAGGGGCACCTCAGCCGGTTGAGTGCATGACGCCAAATCCACGAGAGGGCCACATGCCCACTGTTACATCCTGGGGAGTGCAAAGCCACAGTCTCTCAACTCTCTACAGTGGGTGGTTTGCCCACTGTTCAATCCTGGGGAGTGCAAAGCCACAGTCTCTCAAGTCTCTCCAGTGGGTGGTTTGCCCACTGTTCAATCCTGGGGAGTGCAAAGCCACAGTCTCTCAAGTCTAACAAGTGGGTGGTTTGCCCACTGTTCCATCCTGGGGAGTGTAAAGCCACAGTCTCTCAAGTCTCTCCAGTGGGTGGTTTGCCCACTGTTCAATCCTGGGGAGTGCAAAGCCACAGTCTCTCAAGTGGATAACAGTCTCCACTGGTTCTGGAGGGGGCATTGTGCCCAGAGTGCTTCATCCTGCTAAGGACAGAGGTAGTGGATGGATCTCTCCACTGGTTCTGGAGGGGGCATGGTGCCCAGAGTGCTTCATTCTGCCCATGACGGACTCAGTAGCGTCAGTGCCCTTGGCGCTCATGGGCCAGCGGTGCCTGAGACGGCGGTGCCCTGTTCAGCGTTGCTTGAGACGGCGGTGCCCTGTTCAGCGTTGCTTGAGACGGCGGTGCCCTGTTCAGCGGTGCTTGAGACGGCGGTGCCCTGTTCAGCGGTGCTTGAGACGGCAGTGCCCTGTTCAGCGGTGCTTGGAGCGGCGGGCTCCTTTGCAGTGACTCAGCTGCTGGCAGTCCTTCATGGCCCAGCGGGGCTTGTGCTGGCGGTCCTCTCTAGTCCAGCGGGGCTTGTGCTGGCGGTCCTCTCTGTCCCAGCGGGGCTTGTGCTGGCGGTCCTCTCTGTCCCAGCGGGGCTTGTGCTGGCGGTCCTCTCTAGCCCAGCGGGGCTTGTGCTGGCGGTCCTCTCTGTGTCAGCGGGGCTTGTGCTGGCGGTCCTCTCTGTGTCAGCGGGGATGACGGCTGTGGCCTCCTGGTCAGCGGGGATGATGGCTGTGGCCTCCTGGTCAGCAGGGATGACGGCGGTGGCCTCCTGGGCCGCGGATGATGGCAGTCTCCTCCGCCGTGCTGCTCTTCCCAGACTTTCCTGGTTTCTTGTGGCCCTTCCCCACCTTGGAAGGTGTCGCAGCTGACTCCACACTCCCACCGGGACCCCTGGGAGCGGCTTTGGTGGCTGGAGTCTTCCCCCTCTCCCGCCGGCCACTGGCCAACTTCTGATGCTTCACAGGTGGGGGACTGTCTGTGCTGTGGCTCCGTGCCACACTGGCTGCCCTGATGGTCGGTGCACTCCAGATTCCGGTGACTACAGGCACCACTGGTCCCGGAGATGTTGTGGCTGAGGTGCTAGTTCGGGACCTAGGAGACGGACGGGGTGGGGGAGGTGTGGGAAAGAGGTCAAGGTTGGACAGAAAAAGTTTTTGGGAGACACTGGGACGGGCAGCTGGAGGGGGTTTGGGAGTGGAGGAAGAGGTTGTGGAGGAAGAGGTTGTGGTTGTAGGAGGTGTTCGTTTGCTGACTTTGGGTGAAGGTGCATGCGCTGGAGGCTGTCGTGAGGTGGATGGCTGTTGGGTGGGTTTGTGCCTGCGTTTGTGTATCTTGGGAGGGGGCGTCATAGACACACTGGGAGAGGATACAGGGGATGTGTGAATGGTAGTGAGGGTGGTGACTGCACGTTAGCGGGGTGTGGTGGTGGGTGTGCTGGTGATGGTAGTAGTGGCTATAGAGGTAGTGCATGCAGGTGTGAGTGTAGACGAGACGGGGAGGGAGGAGGGAGACGAGGAGGAGGGAGACACAGTGAAGGCAGTGGATGTTGGTGTGTCTGCATGTGTGTGATGGTTGCGTGAGTGCCTGTGGGATGTGTGGTGCTTATGTTTGCTTGAGCTTCCCTTGTGTGTTGACGTGTGTGCATAGTGGTCTAGGGGGTGCTTGGGAGAGGCTGGGGTACAGGGGATTGGGTCTGGGTGGAGGAAGTTGGAGGGGGGAGGCTAGACACAGGGACAATGGCTGCCATCAGTGCTGAGGCCAGAGTCTGAAAGGCTCGCTGAAGGGCCGCCTGACCAGAATGAATGCCCTCCAGGAATGCATTTGTTTGTTGAAACTGCCTTTCTACACCCTGGATGGCATTCAAAATGGTAGACTGCCCAACAGTGAGGGAGGGACCTGAGGAGGTCAATGGCCTCCTCACTGAGGGCAGCAGGGGTGACTGGGGCAGGGGCTGAGGTGCCTGGGGCGAAGGTGATGCCCACCCTGCGGGTGAGCGGGCACGGGGCAAAGGCTGAGGGGCTGCTGGGAGGGCGGTGCTGGAAGGGGGGGTGGTGGCTGTACCTGTAGATGGGGGGGGCACAGATGTTGCCGCCACCACATGGGAGCTCCCATCAGAGGATGAGTCCGTGTCGCTGGTCTCAGCTCCTGCCCCCGCCGTGGAGCTCCCCTCGCCCTCCGTCCCACTGGTGAAGTCCGATTCCGTAGTGTGGCCCTCCATGGCCATGTGGGATGCAGCCCCCTCGTGCTCCGGTGCCACTGCTCTTCCACCTGATGATGCTAATGCACAGAGGAACAGGGAGACCACAAAAAGGGGGGGGACGACAGAAGAAAGACATGTTGAGTGCATGCATTACAGCTACCGTTGGCGGACACGACAGACACACATGCCCCCTGCACTACGCTGCGCTCTTGGACTCCACTGTTCAATTCCTGGGAAATGGCCTACTAGGCTATGGACGACAACTGCACACATGGATGACACAGGGGCATGACTAGGTGTACTTGGCACTCTACAGAGGTGCGGTGGGGTGCCACATGGCCTGCCTTATGGAGGGACCTTGCCTACGGAACTCGCCCTCCACTGCGCGCAAAATCAGCAGAATGAGAGTGTACTCACCCCCTTGTGGCTGCTGTGATGCCCTCAAGCACCCACCCAACTCCGGGTACGCCACCGCCAGGATCCTGAACATCAGGGGTGTCATGGTGCGATGGGCACCCCTCACACGTTGGGAGGCCATCCCCAGCTGAGCCTCTGCCGTCTTCTTGCTCCAGTGGCGAATGTCCTCCCATCTTTACCGGCAGTGGGTGCTCTGTCTGTGGTAGACCCCCAGGGTCCGAACGTCCTTGGCGATGACACGCCAAATATATTTTTTTCTGGTGGGCACTGACCTACATGATTTGTACAGGGAGAAGAGAAACTTATTACCAACTGCACCGTCACAGTCATTGGCCCCCATCCCTACCCTTGCCATGTGGCACATACACTCACCGTCGGTTCATCCATGCCGCACTCTCCCCCCTTCCTTCTTACATCCACACCTCTTCACACAGGCATAGCCCATACAGCATGCTCCCAGTGTACTTACTTGTCTGGAGGACCGTAGAGTAGCGTGTACTGGGGGAGGACCCCATCAACGAGTTTCTCCAACTCCTCCGATGTGGAGGCAGGGGCCCTTTCCCCAGACACTCGAGCCATTGTCTCTTCCAGACCGAGGTCACAGCAGCACTTGCAGTGTAGGTCCTCTCCTGTCGAAGATCAGGTATCGAGTGATTGAACAGATAGAAAATGGCGGTCACGTCTGCGGCGGTGTGTACCGTCACCGCCAGCGTACATTGTCATTGGCTCCTGGGACCCATAGCGTCCAATGTTAACCAATGCAGCATTGCGCCGCGGTCTTCGACCGCCTACCGCGACGGTGTACAACGCCAGCGCAGTTACCTCACATCCCATTGTCCCACTTTAGAGGTCAGGCAGCCGCCATTTCAGGGGCCCACATGGCTTCGTTTTCAACTGCATCACACATACCTAGGCCTAGACTCAACACACATACAGGCCACTTTTTAGATTATGATTGGTGTTCTGTGTAAGCTGTGGGTACGTACCTCTGAGTTGTTTGACTCTGTGCTCGCTGTTGTCCTTCATAGGCATCGTCCGCTGGGACATGTGAGGAGATGGCGGCATCCTCCGGTGTACCGACCGTTGGTGGACCTGTCGACAATGGAGGAAAGACATATGATCATCACATACAGGCTTGACCGTGCCACAATCCAGGAACTGTGTACCCAGTTGGAGCCAGAACTGATGTCCGCTATCCGCCATCCCACAGGAATCCCCCCTCAAGTGCAGGTGCTGTCAGTGCTCCAATTATTAGCAAGTGGGTCATTTCAAACAACAGTGGCCATAGCATCAGGGATGTCCCAGCCTATGTTTTCCAACGTGTTGTCCAGAGTGTTGTCTGCCCTGCTGAAACACATGCGGAGCTACAATGTTTTCCCTCAGGTGGAGGATTTGCCTACAGTGAAATGTGATTTCTATGCCCTGGGACATATCCCCAACATCATAGGTGCCATTGATGGGACACATGTGGCTTTGGTCCCCCCCACAGGAGTGAACAGGTGTACAGAAACCAGAAGAGTTATCATTCTATGAATGTACAGATGGTATGTTTGGCAGACCAGTACATCTCCCATGTGAATGCCAAGTTCCCTGGCTCAGTGCATGACACCTACATCCTGCGGAATAGCAGCATCCCTTATGTGATGGATCAACTCCAGAGGCACCGTGTGTGGCTATTAGGTGAGCACCTGGAAGCAAGTCAGTGGGAATGGTTGTGTGGGTCTGGGGATATCCCTACAGGTTAGTGTGTGTCTAACAGTTGTCCCTCGCCATTTGCAGGTGACTCTGGTTACCCCAACCTGTCATGGCTACTGACCCCAGTGAGGAATCCCACGGCAAGGGCAGAGGAACGCTACAATGAGGCCCATGGGCGAACTAGGAGGGTGATCGAGCGGACCTTTGGGCTCCTGAAGGCCAGGTTCAGGTGCCTCCATATGACAGGTGGATCCATATTCTACTCACCAAAGAAGGTGTGCCAGATCATCATGGCCTGCTGTATGCTTCACAACTTGGCTTTGCGATGACAGGTGCCTTTTCTGCAGGAGGATGGTCCAGATGGAGGTATTGTTGCAGCTGTGGAGCCTGTGGACAGTGAAGACGAGGAAGCAGAAGAAGAAGACATGGACAACAGGGACTCAGTGATCCAGCAATATTTCCTGTGAAACACAGGTAAGAATACAAACCTGCCTACTACATGTACTTAAACACTACTACCTCTCTACTGTCTGTCGTTTTCACCCAGTGTATGGTCACTGAGTTGTCACTTTCCCTTACGATTTCACAGATGTGGGTCCCCAGTGTGACATCTGCTTTGATTCCTCATGGACTAGAGCTGTGTGACATAGGTATGTTGACATTACAAATGAAAGAGCTTTTTGCCACAGTGACCGCTAATACAGTATTCCGAAATCACAGACTGACTCCAGATTGTTTTGTGCTTTAAGGGTGTTTATTTAAGTGCTCAGTATTGGAGGGGGTAGCAAAATGGTGAGGGTTGATGGTAGAGGAATGTCCATGGCAGAGTCCAGTCTATTAGTCACACAGGTGCATTGCCCTAATGGGCATAGGAAGTGGAGCTGGGGCAGTTTAAGGATGGACAGGGTGACAAAGTGGGACAGTAGGATGACAAATCAGGGTGGTCTCATTTCTTGACAGGGGTCTTGGCATCGTTCTCTGTCTTTGTCCTGGATCTCAGGGACCGGTTGCGAGGTGGTTCTCCCTCTGCAGGGGGTGGGGTGCTGGTGTGGTGGTCCTGTGGCAGTGCCTCCTGTCCACTAGCGCCGGCGGAGGTGGTGGGCAGTTCATCGTCCATGCTAGTGTCAGGGGTCTCTTGTAGTGCCACAGTGTCCCTCCTGGTGTTGAGGAGTTCCTTCAGCACCCCTACGATGGTGCCCAGGATGGAATTGATGGCTCTGAGTTCCTCCCTGAAGCCCGAATACTGTTCCTCCTGCAGGCTCTGGGTCTCCTGAAAATTGGCCAGTACCGTTGCCATCGTCTCCTGGGAGTGGTGGTAGGCTCCCATGATGTTGGAGAGGGCCTCGTGGAGAGTGGGTTCCCTGGGCCTGTTCGCCCCCTGTCACACAGCAGCCCTCCCAGTTCCCCTGTGTTCCTGGGCCTCCGTCCCCTGGACCGTGTGCCCACTGCCACTGCCCCCAGGTCCCTGTTGTTGTTGGGGTGGTGGGTTATCCTGGGTTCCCTGTAGTAGTGGACACACTGCTGATTGACGTGTCCTGGGGACGGAGGTATGGGCCCGCTGGGTGGGTGCTGTGCTAGTGTTTCCAGAGGGGGGAAGGTCTGTGGTGGCCTGTGACTGTGTGAGGGGAACCGACTGTCCAGAGGTCCCCGATGGGCCGGGCTGGTCATCTAGATCCAGTTGGACAGAGGTGCTGTCATCACTGTGGGCCTCTTCTGTTGGTGGTGTGGACATGTCTGGACCCTCCTGTCCGGTGACTTTGGGTAGGGGTCCTGCAAGGATATAAAAGGATGTTTATTACATCTGTGTGTGGCATGGTGTGCAATGGGTGGGTGACCGTGTACCCCAGTGCTTGCATTCCTGTGTGGGTCCTTGTGTGATGGTGGTTTAGGGGGGTGTATGGGTATGCAGTGGGCATGCTTTATTGATGGGTGTCCATGCTTTGTTGCTGCATGCAGGGCTTGGTGTTAGGATGTGCGGTTTGTGATGTTGGGACATTTGTGAGGAGTTAGAGTGATGGGGTGAGGGTGGGGGTATGTGCTGGCATGCAGGCAGGGTGGGGGATGTAATAGTTAAGATTTGACTTAGCAGAGTCCATTCCTCCACCTACTCCTGCGAGGCCCTTAGGATGCAGAATCGCCAAGACCTGCTCCTCCCATGTTGTTAGTTGTGGGGGAGGAGATGGGGGTCCGCCGCCAGTCCGCTGAACCGCCAGGTGGAGTCTTGAGACCACGGAACGCACCTTCCCCCGTAGGTCGTTCCACCTCTTCCTGATGTCCTCCCGATTTCTTGGGTCCTGTCCCACTGCGTTGACCCTGTTCACTATTCTTCACCATAATTCCATCTTCCTAGCTATGGAGGTGTGCTGCACCTGTGCTCCGAATAGCTGTGGCTCTACCCGATTTCCTCCACCATGACCCTGAGCTCCTCCTCCGAGAACCTGGGGTGTCTTTGCCGTGCCATGTGGTGGTGTAGGTGATGTGTGGGGTGGTGTGTGGGGTGATAAGTGTGCTGATATGTAGTGGTGTGTAGTGTGAGGTGTGTAGAAGTTATGTGGGTGATGGTGTTGTGTGCCTGTGGATGCTAGTATTGTTGATGGTGGTGTCTCTCTCTGGCCTTCTCTCAGTAATTGTTGTCGTAGGGGTTTGTGGGTGATGTGGGTGTGTGTTTTATATTGTATTGGGTGTGTGGGAGTGGTGTGTGTATGTGTATCAGGTGTGTGTATTTCAAATTGTCCAATGTGGCTGTGTTTTGTGTATGTGTGTGTATTTTGAGCGTGGCGGTGTGTACCGCCCATGGAATACCGCGGTTGAAAGACCGCCACGTGGATTTGTGGGTCGTGATAGTGTGGGCGTATATCTGTTGGCGTGACAGTGGAGGATTTGTTTTCGCCAGTTTATCACTGACCTTTGGTGTGGCAGACTTGTGTGGGTGTCTGAATTTTGGCGGACTCCGTGCTGTGGGTCATAACAGCTGTGGCGGAATTTTGCTGCTGCGGCCGTGTGTTGGCGGTCTTCTGCACGGCGGTAAGCGGCTTTTACCGTCAATGTTGTAATGACCGCCTAAGTCTTGCAACGATCACAAGACATCTTTTCAACTATGGCGCACCAGTGGAAATAATGACCTGGGGTTGAAAGAGAGCATCATTGTTCAGTCATTGTTGAGCAATTTAAGAAAAGGGCTATAATTTTCCCCTTTTCAGGTCCAGCTGTTAGCCAGGTCCAGTCTTTTCAGAATATTGGGAGATGTTAGCAGTGATTGAGTCCTACACACAGAGGTTGTGGAAGGGACAAAGTATAGATAGGTCAGAACACAAACCCGAACACCTGCTCACCTGTTGGGACCATCTCATAACTCAAGGCAAAATGACCATCAAGAACTCCATACACTTGGGAGCACCCACGGATCCATGTCCCCTCCACATCTTTAACATCAGTAGCAAGGCAATTGACAACAAGCTCAAGAAATTCCTGAATGCCTTCATCACCATGGCCCGCTTCCCTGAGGACTGGAAGCATGCTGAAGTGAGTCCCCTCCAGAAGAAACAATATGCTGACCCAGCAGATCCAAAGAACTACTGGTCGATCTCGCTACTCCCCTTTCCGGTGAAGGTTCTCAAAAAGGCAATCAACCAACAACTCATCAAACACTTGGAACACCACATCCTCCTGGAACCCTCTCAGTCCAGATTTCGAGTTAACCACAGCACCGAGACAGCCCTGATCACAGCCACAGACGACATGAGGGCCTTCCTAGACCACGGCAAATGAGGAGCTCTCATCCTCCTGGACCTGTCGCCGCCTTCAACACCATTTCCCACCACATCTTGATCAACAGACTCCACCAAATCAGAATCCAGGGAAATGCCATCAAATGGATCGCCTCACCAGAAAAACCCAAAGAATCCATCTCCCTCTATACACTGTGAAACCCAAGAAGATCATCTGCAGCGTCCTAGAAGGATCATCCCTCAGCCCCACCCTCTTGAGCACATACATGATCTCCCTGGCCAACACCATCAGATTGCACAGACTCAACATCATCTCGTATTCAGATGACATTCAGCTCATCCTCTCCATGTCAAAAGACCCCTCCACCACCAGAACCAAGTTCCACAGATGTATGATGAATGTCGCCAACTGGATGAAGGACAACTGTCTCAAGCTCTACACAGACGAGACGGAAGTCCTCATCTTTGGGAACAACACCTTGCCATGGAACGACACTTAGTGGCCTGCTTAACTCAGCCCGTTCTTACTCAAACAGACCACAGATGCAACCTCAGCATCATCTTGGAAAGCAAGTTATCTATGCAGAAACAGGTAAATGCAGTCTTGTCAGCCTGGTTCCACACTCAACACATGCTCCATAAGATCTTCAGGTGGCTCCCAATTGACACCAGAAGGGCCATCACTCAAGCCTTCATCACCAGCAGGCTGAAGTACGGTAACACTCTTTACAAAGGAATCAATGCACATCTCCTTAAGAGACTACAGACAATGTAAAACTCAGTGGCAAGACTCATCCTTGACTTCCCCAGACGGACTCACATCACCCCGCACAACAAGAAGCGACACTGGCCCCTGATCCAGAAACGATACTGGTTCAAGATGCTGACCGTGCATCCAAAGTCCTGCACAACGAAGGACCCAGCATACATCAACAAACAAATAACCTTACATCAACCAACCAGACATCTTTGATCCACCTCCTTTTTCCTCGCAGACACCCCCGGATCCTCCAATCCAAGAACAGAGATGCTCCTTCTCTCACCTGGCAGCTAAAGTCTGGAACGACCTTCCCCTGCACCTCAGGAACATCGCATCACTCGGGGAATTCAGAAAAGGACTCAAGACATCGTTGTTTGAATGAAAAAAACACAGAAAAGCAGCCAGGTATGAGCACCTTGATATCTGTCACACTTTATAATACTGTTTGACAAGACTGCCTGTTCCAGCTTGGGCTCCTCACTCACTTTAAAGTCTTCCAGGATGTCACATTAACATCCTTAGAAAACCTATAAGTAAAGTTCTCATAGTTATCTTTTCTAGTGAACATATCACCTGTTATTCGCCAAATGAAAACTGTGGCTTTGAGAGGTGGTTTGCCACATCTTTGAATGTGTCCAAATCAATTAATTCTCATTCTTTGCTGTGACATTTTACACGAAAATGAACTCTCCTAGGAATATAAATAAAGAGCTAATTATTTGTACAGTATTTTTACCAGAACTCACCTTACCCAGAGAATACACTGCTCTAGACATTAAAAGAGAGCACAACAGTGCTGATTTACTTAGGCCAAGCAACAGGCTTCAGACACTGTGGCTTTCTTATGTGAACTGTGAGTCAGTCAAAGGGCTGTGAAGCAGTCATGATCATTCCTAACTAGATGGATTAGAACTGTGATTGTCTCAGCCTACACACAGTCAGATAGAAAGCCACCGTCTAGAAGTTAGGACGATTAACATGAGACAGTTTAAATTCTGAGCAGAGGTCTAAGAGTATCAATAGTAGATGTGTCATGCAACAACCTTGGAAGTTCTCTCAGTCTGCATCAGGTAGTAGAAGCTACTGGTGGAGAATGACTGGGAGTCAGTACAGCACAGATAAGATGGTTGTGGCATCCTCTGAATAAACACAAAGTTCATGAGCAATAATTGCATTTTTGAGATCATGTGTGGTTTGTGGTTCCATCATCATTTCCTTGGCTGGAGATGCTGGTTGCATAGCCATGTTGTAAAAGAGTAGATAATGGGTCATTCATCAATCAATCAATCAATCAATCAGGAATATGTAAAGCACACTACTCACCGTGAGGGTCTCATCTTCACTGTCCCCTTACTTTGACCCACTAATTCCCCTCCTTTTTCAAAAAGACTCTGACCTGTGGTTGCTTTGGTTCAAAACTGAGAATTTGGGGGTAATTGACCAATTTATATCATTTATACTTCTTTTCTCTAAAGTACCAGACAAAGTGTACCTTTACCTCAATTACATCTGAATTTGACTGTAAAGGTTTATTAGATCCCTGAATTTCATAGAAATAAAAGACTTGGGGAACAATTTCTGCTTCTTAAACTATGAATAGGGAGACAATGAAATGGCTATCATTGAGTATATTCAAGCTAATTAGCAATTCAAAAGAGTTCAATGTTTTGTCATAGCCTTTGTAAAATGATGTTTGCAAAAACATGCAGAGGGAGGCAAAATTGCCCAACTCTTTACAAGGGGTGCAGTCTATCATCCACCTAAATGCAGATTATTTGTAGTAATTAAGCACACATTTCTTTTAATACCCTGGGCCTCTAGCATATTCAATTGTCTCTGGAGGCCTATTCAAGTCCAGTCTCAGATTATTGCCCATCCACATACCGTAGAAGGTCTTAACCTTTTGACTTCTGAAGACTCCCACTTAATCACTACAGGAATCAGGGGATTCTCACTTAATAATTACTGGAGTCCAGGGACCCCACCTGTGTATTATTGGAATGTGGGGTCCCTTGCCTAGGCAATTTCCATGATTTGAATTTGAAAATAATGCACAAAAATATGCAAACAAGTATTCACTAAACAAATAAACACACAATTAAATATTTTATTTATTTATTTATTTAAGTCCCAAACAAATACAAAAAAAAACACATTTGAATTTGAATGGGAAGGTTGGAGCTTTTTTAAATTCAATTGAGGTCATTCATCATCCCTACTATATTCCATTTGATTCCTCCCATTAGTCAATCTGAGAATACCAATTTACATTTTATCCTCCATTTTCAAATTCTTTCACTTTTACAGAAAGTTGAAAATTGTCAATCTTACAAGTTGCTTCTTTATTTTTATACACCTTATTAAACTGTTAATATTACTTAATGTTTTTAACAGTTGCAGTCCCCCAAGATAGGTGTTTCTGACTGCTAGAGGTCCCTAGACCACTGGTTAAGAACCCCTGTTGTAGGATATTAATGTTAGGAGATTTGCTTCGATCAAATGAAATGCTGATCTTTGTGATGATGAGTGAACGTTTGCGTTGTTCAGTATTCCGTCCATCATCTGTTCTTTTATCTTTTGTCACCCTAAGTGAGAAGGGTATGCCTAGATGTGGGTCCCATGCTCACTGCACCACTCGATTCTAAATTGCCTGGCTGATGAGGGGTAATACACTGAAATTGGTCCCAGGATGTTTGTTTCCGGTCCAGGGACAAGCTGGCTTGGTAGTTCGGGCTAGACTGTTCCCATGAGGAGTACGGCCAAGACTTTGCATGTGGCTGGGTCCAAACTGCGGTGGCGTGGTGGGCAAAAAATCGATGAATTAAACCCAGATCTTTGTGACTGCAGTGAATGTTTGCATTGTTCAGTGTTCCGTCCATCATCTGTTCTTTTTGATTTGTCACCCTAAGTGGGAAGGGTATGCCCAGATGTGGGTCCCATGTCACTGCACCACTGGATTCAAGCTAGTCTGACTGATGAGGGGTGTTATCACAAAATTGGTCCCAGGATGCCTGTTACCGGTCCAGAGAGGACCTGGCTTGGCAGTTCGGGCTGGACTGTTCCCATGAGGAGCAGGGTCAAAACTGATTTGCATTTGGCTGGGTCCAAACTTGGGTGGCTTAGTGGCAAAAAAACAAAGGAACAAACCCAGATCTTTGTGACCTGGGGTGAATGTTTGCATTGCTCGGTATTCCGTCCATCATTTGTTTTTGTTTTTATTCAGGTCACCAAAAGGGCACCTGAGAAGCCTCCCACAAAGAAACAAAAATAAATCTGGGCTATAACACAGCCATGCTTTTTACCTGCTGTGGCTTTCCTCCCACAAAGAAACTAACAGCAATCTGGGCTATAACGCAGCCATGCTTTTACCTTGCAGTAGCTCACTTAGAAAGACATTTTTGAGAGATTATAGGTTTCAGACCATGTGTCTGAATTCAGAAAAAATATGAATCGAATCAAGATGTCCTACATGCCCAGCCTTCTCAATTTACCCACATTAATTGTATTATTATAGAAATAAAGATGGCCTTATATTATATAAAGACACAGAGCATATGGGCTCACATGTTTTCAACCTATTTTTCTACTAGTCATGCAAGGGTAAAGTAGTGGTCCATTGTTTCTTAGGATACTCTAAAGCCTCTATGATTCAGAGGTAATTTATTCTTTCCTTCCCACTGTTCTATTATATTCAGCCAAGGATCAGCTTGACAAGTTGCATCACAATTGTATCCAGGAAACTGCCTATTTTGTCTGATTTCTGAGCAGACAAAATTATTGGGTTATTGGGTTGATTTGTATTTCGACTTCATAACACATACGAAGCTTAACATAATTGACTCATAACAAGCTAGATAGAATTTCTAATCTTTTGGATTCTGAAAATCTTAAAAAAGTGTTGCTGATACTTGGAGACTGAATTTTGCATATATATATATATATATATATATATATATATATATATATACATATATAAATATATATATGTATATATATATATATATATATACACACACACATATATATATATATATATATATATATATATATATATATATATATATATATATATACACAAACATATATATGCAAAATTCAGTCTCCAAGCATCAGCAACAATTATATATATATATAAATGTATATATATATATATATATATATATATATATATATATATGGTTAGGACCTACTTTCTATAGAAAAAGCATATTTTTACTTGCTTATATCTTTGATGTCGCTTGGCGAATCTTCACAGAATTTTCCCCAAAAAATTTAAGAGTCACGTCAGCAGCTCTCTAGAAAGTTTCAGGGTGATCCGTCAAGCAGGGGCCGAAAAAAGGGTAAAAAAGGAGAATTTCCATTCTTAATTCCCATTGGGGTTTTGAATAGCGATAGCTCCTGAACCAATGGACGGAATTGCACCAAATTTGACAGAAAGGTAGATCTTCGTCCAGAAAGCCCGCTTTTTGTTATTTGGTGTAAATCCATTCAGTAGTATTTGAGGAATTAAAAGAAAAAGACATTTGTATATCTGGGCAGAGCCTAAGCACAGTTCCCATGGTGAGATCATCTTTGGACCAATGTACATGCTAGCACACCATTAAAATGCATTGTAGTGAATGGCAAGTTCTGAGGGTCACAAAATGGAGAACTTATAAGGGATAGTAACAAATTTTAGTTACAATATAAGGGCCAGATGTAGCAAGCCGTTTGCATGGCACAAACTGCGACAAACGCAGTTTGCGCCATGCAAACGGCCTCCCGCGATGCACTCGCAATTTGGGAATGCGACTCGCAAATTGGAAGGGGTGTTCCCTTCCTATTTGCGACTCGCATCGCAATTCAGAGTTGCTTTGTGACCACGAATGTGGTCGCAAACCAACTCGCAGTTACCACCAGTGTCACACTGGTGGTAACACATTCGCAAAAGGGAAGGGGTCCCCATGGGACCCCTTCCCCTTTGTGAATGTCGACATAAATATTTTTTCAGAGCAGGCAGTGGTCGTATGGACCACTGCCTGCTCTGAAAAAAACGAAACCAAATGTTTTCGTAATTTTTTTCATTTTGCAACTCGTTTTCCTTTAAGGAAAACGGGCTGCAAAATGAAAAAAAAAAACTGCTTTATTTAAAAAACAGTCACAGATATGGAGGTCTGCTGACTACAGCAGGCCACCATCCCTGTGAGTACAGGGACTCGCTATGGGGTCGCAAAATGCGACCCACCTCATGAATATTGAGGAGGTGGGCCTTTGCGACCCCATAGCGAGTCGCAGAAGGTGTCTGAGACACCATTCTGCATCCGATTTTGCAACTTGCAAATTGTGAGTCGTTCAGACTCGCAATTTGCAAGTCGCAAAATCGGATTTTGCTACATCTGGCCCTAAATCTTTTGTTGAAGGTACAATTCACATTTTAGGAATTGTGGTGTAATTGTGGTGGCAACCACCTCAGGCTATGAGGAGGAGGGGTATGAGGACACAGATATATTTGACCCCGAAGATATTTATCACCCTAGGTCTTCGGAGTGGGTCCCAGATCCTAAGGTGGCGACATACTTGGGCAAAGTGATTTGACACCCCTTAGACAAGGAGGTGAAAGCCAGCCTACATGCAGAATACCCTAGACCTTTACTGGAGGACAAGGTAGCAGCCACCCCCTCCATTGATCCTATGCTCTATACATTTTTGCCAAATATATGCATGACCCCAAGAAAGGGCTCGATCGCTCTTGGCAAGCTTGCCAGGACAAACTCTTGGATGTCCTGGGACCCTTGACAAAGATTATTGAATGGGCAGAGCCATCCAGACAGTCTGGATCACCTATGCCAATTAACATAGTCATGGGGTGGGCACAGCGTGCGGTTTGTCTTCTTGGAAACACCTATTGTGCCATCTCTGCGGAGAGGTGCCATTCTCCCTTAATGAAAATCGACGCCAATCTGGTAGAACTATCTAACGAGGCTGGCATGATTGCAGAAGGCAACCTTTTCGAGTACCCTTTTGTAAAGGAACTCGGGAAGTTTGTGACAACCTTTTTGGCGCTTGATAAGGCCGCTCCTTCCAGGCCAGCCCCTCCAGAGCTCAGGTCTGCCGCAACAACGGCTGAAATGGCAGAAGGCTGGAAGCCTTCTTTCGCAACTGAGGTGGCAGTAGAAGCAGATCCTACCGATCGGCAAGAGGAGGCGCCAACGCCCCGGGAGGACCTAGTGGTAAGCACTATCCTTTTTCCCCTTGAAATCTGGGAAGGAGACTGAGACTGTTTACGACAAATTGGGGACGGATTACATCCGATCCTTGGTGATGGAGACAATCAGAGGGTTCCACATAGAATTCTATGGCACTCAGATTCAACAGGTAAGGCCATGCCCTCTTCAATTCAACCTACAGGATTTGCAGCTGATCAAGAAAAAAGATACAGTAGGTCCTATTCAAGGAAGCCATTATCCAAACCAATCCTCATCAGAGGGGTTTCTTGAGCAACCTGTTCCTCGTAGAAAAGAAGAACAAGGACTTCCGTCCGGTTATAAACCTTAGGGAGTTCAACAAGTGGCTGTTCTATGGCCACTTCAAAATGTAGGCTATCTATCTCCTATGAGACCTCTTGCTCCAGGGAGACTGGTTGGTTCGCCTGGATCTCAAAGACGATTATTTAACAGTCCCTATCTTTCCGCCACATCGTCGCCTCCTGCAATTCTAGTGGCAGGTCCAGGTGTACGAGTTCCAATGTCTACCATTTGGCCTTTTGGCAGCACCTTGGTGTTTCACAAAGTTGCTGAAACTGGTCGTGGAGACCCTAAGGACTCAGGGCATCAGATTGATAGTTTACCTTGAGGATATCCTCCTGTTGGACCAATCACACATGCAGTTGCTGAAACATCTGACCACGACTATTGTCTTACTTCAGGACCTCAGGTTTGTCATCAACTGGGACAAGTCAATGCTGACTCCTTCCCAATCCTAATAGATACTGTACCAGCTGCATTAAAACTCCCAGAATACAAGATCTCTAAAATCAAGAAGGAACTTTCAAAAGTGATCAGGAGAAACAGGGTCTCCCTCAGACAGATAGCCAGGATTGTGGGACTGTTATCCTCTTCGATCCAAGCTATCTGCCCAGGTCCACTGCATTCCAGGGCTCTATAGTGACTGAAAGCGTCACATCTCAGGAAGGTCCTCATGTACTCGGAGCTGGTGGAACTATGGCCCGAAGCCAGATCAGAAATCCAATGGTGGATAGACCATATGAAAGCATGAACGGGAGAGCAATCTTTGGTTCTCTCCCGGACCTGGTAATAGAGTCAGATGCCAGCAGACTGGGTTGGGGAGCCAGCTGTGGACAGATCTCCATGGGGGTCAATGGACACAGGAGGAGTTAAACCTTCACATCAACTGCTCGGAACTCCTTGCAGGTTTGTTTGCGATTCGATCCCTAACACAGGACAATGTATTCTGTTGCATCCTGTTAAGGATGGACAACACTTCGGCGGTTCAATATATCTACAGACTGGGGGGCACCCGATACAGAGCTTTAGCGCAGCTGGCCAAGTATTTTTGGCACTATTGCTTGCAGGAGCAGATCTCAGTGACAGTGGTGTATCTTCCAGGAGCACAGAACAGAGTGGCAGCTTGGAATTCCCACTACCTCAAGGACTCCAGCGACTGGCAACTGGATCCTTCATTTTTCCAGTCTCTGATGGATCAATGGAGACCCTGCAGCGTGGACCTGTTTGCATCCAGAATGAAGGCCCAGCTCCCCAGGTACTTCAGTTGGAGACCGGATCCGGGAGCAGAAGCAGTGGATGCCTTCCTGCAAGACTGGACGATGGGCCAGGGAGAAACTTTCCCTCTGTTCCTCCTGATTCCCAGGGTGGCAGCTCAGATCAAGAGCTTCTCTAGTACTGATTACCCTGATTTGGAAATCACAGATGTGGTTCCCTACTCTTCTGGAGCTTTCTTGGATGGCGCCTTTTAAATTAACAACTTCCATGGGATTCAACGGGTGCCCACACCCATTGGTGACACAGGGGCATCTCAGCCTCATGGCGTGGAGGATTTCAGGGGACGATGGTGTTGTGGATTGATTTGTAAGTAGCGTAACAGAGCGTGTGCAACAGAATAGATATGACAATTGTTTATAGTAACAGAGTATTATAATTGATTTTATTGCGTTTGTATTTGTCCATATGTCTTAGTTCCCGTATTTTTCTCTTTACTGTTCTTCTTTTATGTCCCTCTGTTTTCTTTCCACATTTTCCGTTACTTCAGTTCTTGTGGACTGTTTCTAGGATTGTCATTTCATGATTCCTCCTCTTTTCTCCTTTTACGTATCTTCCCAGAGTCACGCCGATATATGCTCCTGCAGAAGGATGGATCCAAGAAGAACAGGGAACAATGGAAAAAAAAGGTAAGTGAACTTTTGTATTCTTTATTAAGTGCTGACGCTTTAGAAGGGGGAGGGGGAAAAGAAGAACTGAGGAAGATGAAGAGGTAAGTAGCAAAGGTAAGACCTCTACAGAAAAAGTGTTTCCGTTTTAGGAAAATGTGCTGGGTAGTGTGCAATTCTTGGCGTGTTACTCCTTTATTACTTTTTTAAGGTACCACAAGATCGTGCCAGTGAAATACATGCAGCCCGGTAACCAAAGTGCACAGCGTTGTAGGAGAAGTTCTTTTATATAAAAATCAAGATTCCTTCTCTCTCTCTCTCTCTCTCTCTCTCTCTCTCTCTCTTTCTCCATCTTCCCCTCCTCCCCACTTCCACAAATAAGTACCAGGATTTTGTATTCAGGCACGTACCTGCATGAGCCACATCCCTCCGGGGACAAGGGGGGGTACTTTGCTTCCTCTCAAGGGTTGGCTCCCTTCTGTTCCGATGGCTGCCTCCCTTTTGCTTTCTCCTCCGGGTGTGCCTCTGCTCTCCATGTCTTTCTTCTCTGTCCCTTCCTCTCTCGTCGCTCCTCCCGATGTTGACTTGTTTTCCATCTCCGCCTCTCTCATCGCTCCGTCCGATGATATCTTGTTTTCCCTTTCCGATCCTCCTGCGTTCTCTCTCTCCTCCCCGTGATCAGGAAACTCTTGCGCCGCTTTCAAAACCTGGATATCCTAGTTTGTACGCGCGCTCCACTTCCTTTCACCGTCGGAAGTGCCGGAGTACGCAGTTGTCGGACCCACTCCTGTGCTGGCATCCAAAGTCGGAGTAACTCTGTTACAGATGGCAAGAAATCAAGTTTTCAGAGGACAATAACTCCCTCATTAGACAATCTTGGGCACTGGGCACAACTAAGACATAACTCAGCTTGGAATCGATGGGCACATTGGGGTTTGGAGAGGAAAGTGGGTCCCATGGGGACACTCGTCACTCTCATAGTCAATTTCCTGGCTCAACTGGACAATTCTGTATTAGCATATTACACAATCAACTCCTTCAGATTGGCCATTTCAGAAGGACACCTATCCATCAACAATAGGGGAACATCCCTGGGTGAGTAAACTTCTGAAAGGGGTCAGATTGTCTAGACCTCTAGAACCCAGATCTTCAGGGTTATGGGATGTTAATAAGGTACTCAGCCTCCTTTCAGCAATCAATCAATCAATCAAAATATTTGTAAAGCGCGCTACATACCCGTGAGGGTTTCAAGGCGCTGGGTGTGGGGGGGGGGGTGCTGCTACTGCTCGAAGAGCCAGCTCTTGAGGAGTCTTCTGAAGTCCTGGGTCTGTCTTAGGTCGACGGGAGGGTGTTCCAGGTCTTGGTGGCGAGGTACGAGAATGATCTGCCGCCGGAAGATTTGTGCCGGATGCGGGGGATGGAGGCGAGGGCGAGGTTGGTGGAGCGGAGTTGCCGGGTGGGGGTGTATAAGCTGAGACTGCTGTTCAGGTATGTTGGTCCGGTGTTGTGGAGTGCCTTGTGTGTGTGGGTGAGGAGCTTGAAGGTGATCCTCTTGTTGACGGGGAGCCAGTGAAGGTCTCTTAGGTGGGGGGTGATGTGGCTGTGGCGAGGGATGTTGAGGATGAGTCGGGCGGAGGCGTTTTGGATGCATTGGAGCCTTTGTAGGAGTTTGGATGGGATACCGGTGTAGAGGGCTTTGCCGTAGTCGAGTCTGCTGCTGACGAGGGCCTGGGTTACTGTTTTTCTTGTTTCTGTTGGGAATGGCAGGACAATCAATTCCTAACTAGGAAAAAAATCTCAGAGAAACTGGCCATGTTGTTGTGTCTTATATCCTGCAAAAGGGTCTCGGATGACCCAGCCCTGGACATTATGGCAAGGGTCTTCACCCCAGAAGGGGTTACTTTTACAGTTTCCAGACGGACCAAGACGAATACCAGGTCAGTATCTTATCCTAGCTTTGATTCTCACCATAAGTTGTGTGTTGTAAGATGCCTTAAAACATATGAGGAAATGACGGAGAAATTAAGGCCTCCAGGGGAGAGACAATTGCTGATCACTATTAAGAAACCACACAGGGCAGTCGCTTCTCCGACTATTACCAGGTGGGTAAAATGGATTATGATGGAAGCGGGCATAGATACCCATCTCTTTGGTGCTCATTCGACCAGAGGAGCGATGGTTCTAAAACCATACAGGTAGGTGGTAGACTGGAGGATATTATGAATGCGGACGATTGGTCATCAGAGTCCACCTTTAAAAAATTCTATACTTGAGGCGGCGTCTTGGTGGTAAGTAAGCTTTGAACCTGCATAATCCTCGCCTCCGGTCCTGACATAGAATGAGAAGTTTCCTAGCTAGTGTGAAGGAAAGTTTCAGTTCTATTGAGGACACGGAGGTGAAGATTATCCACCCTCCCCCAATACTTTGACAGTATTCCCTCCCTGAACTCCAGTGAGGCGAATGCGTTACAGGTATTATGTGTAATATTCATGCTTATGGCATTGATTGCTTCTATGCTTTATGTGGTTACAGACATGATTTTATTGACTTTGAACTCTTTTCATGAACATTGTTTTAATCGTAAGCATTGTTAGTATGACAAGGTTGAGCAAAAAACTAATGTTTTTCAAAAGCTTTAATCACTTGGAGACCAGAGCGTTGACATCTTCCTTACATTTTAGGAGGCGATTAAAAAACAGATTGATGCCGCTTGAACTTAACTTAAAATGGTTTCCATGACAACGCTCACAGCATCATGGGATTTGAAGTATTTGCGATGTTTTTTGTTTGAACTTTGAACTTGCTGTAATAAATAGAAGTGATGAAAGGACTGCATAATCCTCGCCTCCATGTCCTTATTAGAATTGAAACTTTTCTTCAAGCTAGCTAGGACATTTCTCATTCCCCTGTGTTCTACTACAGCCGCGCAGAGTGTTCTAAAGAACAACTAGAGCGCTAACAGTCTTACTTATGACAAAAGAGTGCCATACCTGAAGGCATCTTGATTGAATCAAACTGGTAAAACTTAAAACATTTAATTTAGAAAAGGACATAATGAGGGGTTTCTTTTGTCATAGAAATAGTGCTGTAGAAATAAAAATTAGCACACAATTTAAGTGAGTTCTCAAATGTCTTCCTCTTAACATTCTTAAATGTAGACTGAAACATGCACTTTCAACAAAAGCAGCAGTTAACTCCCTGGTGATCAGCGGTTTACATTTGACTGCTATCTTGATGGAATTAAAGTGGAAAACTGAAAGCATTTTCTACTGAGGATATTGCAGTAAACGGGGAGATTAGGAAGGTTCATAACAAATAAGTCTCCTGAGTGCCCACTTTCAGCACAAATGTCACCCAAATGTAGCCCAAGTGTAGCCCTATGACATAATTGTGCAAAACACTTAATTTTTTTTTTTTTTGCAGTTTTATATAGCGAAGACTTGATCCAAAGCTACTGGAGTGTTTTACATGAGCATAAGTAATATTACACAAGGACACATTCCTTTTGGGCTTCAGGTATGGGGAAATTAAGTGATTCTCATCGATGATGTCGAGCTGATGCCGAAACTCAAACCTGGTTCCCCAGTAGCAAAGTCTGCAGCTCTGGCCGCATCCTCTCTTCTAAGTGGAACATATAATCCACTCCATTTTATCCAGTTGATCCATATGATCAACGGGATAAAAAAAACATAAAGATAGCAAAACATTTAAAAGTGGTTTCTCACAATTTGAGAACTCATACAATATGCCCTCATTTTAGTTTTTTAGAGCACTAACCATTATTTCTATAGAAATAAGACTCTAATTTTTATAACACCTAAAGGAAATGCTATAGGTATTACAGTTTCAGTTACATCAAGATGATGCCAGGTGTGTCGCACTTTTGTAATAAATATAGAATGTTAGCAATCTAGTTGTTTATTAGAATACTGTGGGGAGGCAGAGGTCAGAGGCACGGACTCGGATAATTGAGGGCAGGGAGGAGGGTGCAGGGAAACAAGTTGACCATGTTGGGCAGGGGAGAGGAGCAGTGGCTGCACAACAGACCATGGAGGGCAGGGGAAAGGGTGACTGGTGCAACAAATCAACTATGCAATAGGTTCTGTGAGAATATAACATACCCTTGTGGGCAGACGGAAGCAGAACAACCATACATGCCAACAGACCCAAAAGGGCTTTATTTTGTCTGTCTCCTACCTAAAATCACCTCTTTTTCAATGCACGTCAATGGTGAAAATCAAGTCCCCAGGTTTTTTTTTCAAAATCTCCCTCTTACCAAGTTCAAAATGTTGGCAAATATGATACATTGGATCACGGTGGGCAGGAGGAATGGGGTAGGGACATGAAGTTGAATAACAGAGGCCAGGAGGGAGATGGGCAGGGGCAGCAAACTGATGCTACAGGGCAAGCATCAGGGGTTGCAGCAGCACAATACACTACACAGGGCAAGCAGGATGGCAGTGCAGCAACACAGATCATAAAAAGCAATAGAGAGGGGACAGGGCCATGAAGATGGACATCAGAAAGCAAAGGGGAAGAGGCAAGGGTGTGAATGCTGAATGTATTACTAATGGATTTTATGTATTATGAATTATGAATTTGCATAGAAGTAATCTAGCATAAAGGATAATGTGTGACTCGAAAAATTTGCCCACTTGAGTGGCTGGAATGAATACGCAAATGCTTTTAGAAATTGTCTATTAATGATCATTCAAAGAGTATGTGTAGAGAAATTATAATAGCATGTTATATGAATGATTTGATGTTATGTATTCGTTTATTAATTCGTAGGTCTTAAGTTGGTGAGCTTTGGGCCTAGTTTGTACAACCTCATATTAAACTGCAATGTCTGGATACAATCGTGGGAATGTATGTCCAGAAAGCTTTAGTACATTTACTATTCACACTGTGTTGACCAAACGTTAGCAGATGTCTTTGATTTTTTCATGAGAACTGCTTGTAGAATCATGTTGTACTCAAAGCGATACAAATGTATAGTTTGATGCGTGAGACAGCGATGTTCCCAGTAATCAACAATGGATGCACTGACTGGTGTACGGGGTGTTGCAAAGTTGTTACCTGACAAACCGGATGATGAGAACAGGAGAAGAGGAGCCAATCATCGTGTGAAAGACAGTTTAGCTATAACTGTGATTTGAAGTTTAACTCTAATTGGATTGACTGTAAACGTACGATTTTCTGACCAAATACAATGTGGGAAGTTCTTTGGGTGATTTTGACTTAGCCGGACTACACAGAGGAGAAGCAGCCATTCTCATTCCATTCTGTTTGGGAGCTGAGCAGTTCCTGATAACTTTATTTTCTTAACTTTAACTTTGGAGCTTGATGGCTAGATGATTTGATGCTGCCCTTAGAGATTGCTTCTTAAATGGTTCAGATTACGTAGAGACTCCTGTGTCTGAGCCATTCCCTTTTCATTGTCCTTTGCTGAAGAAGACCAGACTGATATCCAGCTGACGAAGAGAATTGCAGCTTGCTGATCCATATTAAGGAGAGGTATTAAGAAATGCTATTGTCTTGGTTGTAGATATGTTCTTTGTTTCTAGGAACCAAGTTTTGTTAGAGCAATAGTTACATGTTTTCCAAATTAACTTTTGACTACAATTGTGTTTTGCATGAAGCCCAAACATGCTAATTTAATCTGGGGGTAGAGAGGGAGACACATAACATGCTAACAATTCATTATTAAAATAATTCATGTTGCTCATTGGCTGAACTGATGTATGTCATCTCTAAAGTGCAGTTGTTCTTGTTGGTTTGTCCTGTTATTTTACAATGTTTGATAGCCAATGCAATAGCTAAATTGAGATTCTTTAGGAGATTTGATCAACAACTGTGGTTTGTGTATGCATATCATTTGGTTTTGAGACTAATTTGCATGATATTAGCATTGTTAATATATGGAAATAAACTCATTAACTTTTATTAAAGGTGTGGTTATTCGTGACTTAATAGGTCATGGTGTGTGAAGAATTATTGAGTCTAGGGAAATAATTGGCTGATGTTCATGAATTGTGATGTTGTATTTGCATTGAACTAAGGTGTTATGGTGGAATCACTCCAAGCGTAATCAAAAGGTTTATCGACCTATAATGCGTCCCCTTATCTATTAACTTTAAAAGACCAAATGAGGATGGACGCACTAACAGACAGCAGCAAGCTGACCATGCCGGATGGACAAGAGGGACAGTTGCAGCATAACGGACCGGAGTGAGGGGGCAGGGGCCAGACAATAGTACAGACAAAGCAGGAAGGGGCCTGCACATGGAAAACAGAGGGCGGGGGTAGGGGCGAGGCAGGAGCAGCAAGCTGACCATGGAGGTACTCGAAAAGATACCAATGTTAACTTGATGTGTGAGACAGCGATGTTCCCAGGAACCAACAATGGATGCACAGACCCGAGTACGAAGTGTTACAAAATAGTTACCTTACAAGCTGGACGATGGGAACAGGAGAAAAGGAGCCAATAATCAACGTGTGAAAGACAGTTTAGTTATATTTTTGATTTGGGGTTTGATTCTAATTGGATTGACTGTACGACTTCCTACCAATTACAATGTGGGAAGTTCTTTGGGTGATTTTAACTTAACCCAACTGCACAGAGGAGATGCGCACTCATTCTATTCTGTTTGGGAGCTGAGGAGTTCCTGATGTAACTTTAGGTTTAAAAGCGTGATGGGCAAATGTATTTGATTCTGCCTTAGTGATTGCTTCTTAAATGGTTCAGATTGCGTAGAGACCCCTGTGTCTGAACCATTCCCTTTCACTGTCCTTTTGCTGAAGAAGACCAGATGGATGTCCAACTGAAAAAGAGAATTGCAGCTTGCCGATCCACATTGAGGAGAGGTATAACGAAATGCTATTGTCTTGGTTCTAGATATGTTCTTTGTTTCTAAGTACCAACCGCTGTTTTGTTAAAGCCATAGCTAGATGTTTTCCAAAATAACTTTTGACGAAATTGTTTTGCATGAAGCCCAAAGATGCTACTCTAATCAGAAGGTTAGAAAGGGAGCCACAGAAAATGCTAACAAAACATTACTAAAAGAGTTAATGTTGTTCATTTGCTGAACCTAAATGTATGTCATTTCCAATGTGCAGTCATTCTTGCTGTTAATTTGTACTGTGATTCTTCAATGTTTGATAGTCAATGCTCTAGCTAAATTGAGATTCTTTAGAAGAATTGGTCAACCAGTGTTGTTTGTGTATGTTTATCAGTTGATTTTGAGATTGACGTATGTGATATTAGCATTGTTAATTTAGGAAAATAAACATTCTAACTTTTACTTAAAGGTGTGGTTATTCATGGCCGAATAGGTCAAGTTGTGTGAAGATTATTGAGTCCTGGGATATATTTCTTGATGTTTATTGATTATGATGCTGTATTTGCATTGAAGTTTGGACTTATGGTGGCATCACACTAAGCGTAGCCAAAAGGTTAATCAACCTATACGCGCCCCCTTATAAATTAATAATAAAAGGCCAAATAAGGCTAACAGAAATGGTAACAGAGTAGGATGGTTAGTCTCATTAATAAGCCATCATAAGGTCTGTTGTCTTTCCAGAAATGGTAAAGGGGTTTGATGGTCTGTCTCCTTAAGAGGCTATTATAAGGCCAATTTCCTTAGAAGTGGTAGAAGAGTTGGATGGGTAGTTTCCTTAAGAGATCAAAATAATTCATAGAAAATGGTGAGAGAAAATTGGTAAAGGTTAAGATTTTCAGATTTGATGATACAAAGTGAAGAGAAAATCTCTACCTACGAACCTCCCATGACTTTCTCGAAACCTTAGAGTTTGCCAATGCTTGTTTGAGGATGTTCTTGGCGTTCTAGTGACAGTGTGAATGAATTTGGTTTTGCGCTTGTACAGCTTAAGCAAATCGCAGGTGAATTGTGATGTTTGTGAGGGTTTAGGGAGTTTGCGTACACCAAATGAAGTTGTTGAAGGAGTTTGCGTACTCCAAAGTGTGAGAGTAGGGACGTCATCGAACTTCACATGTGTGTGGTGCTTTGTGCTCAAACATTGCCCAAGTGTTTGTTGGTATATGGACCCTGCGTGGTCTAAGACTCTGGAGTATTGAATACGTGTATGAAACACTTGGTTTATGTTGTAATTTGTCTATTTAATAGGTCAATTTGGCATGGTTGACAAATTAAAGATTGTGTGTTAAAGTGAGTGATAGGTTTTCGTTTGATATTTGAGGAATCCTATGTGCACCAGGAGGATCCATTGATCAGTTGAGAGTAAAATTTGTGGGTCGAAATTTGCTTGCGAGTCAAGGAAACTGAGATAGAAGTAGTATCTGTCAAAGCGAAATACCACAGTGAAAAATCTGTAAGGTTTCTGAAACGATTGTGTTACCTACCTGTAACATACAAATTTGTGTATTGATTTTTATTTAGTGCTTGCAATAGTTTGCATTAGTTTTGCGCAAATCTGAGTTTAGGAGGGCAAGCCAAACAGCTTTGTCAGCCGCTATTCGTGTGACGTCATTGGAGTCAGGTTGGGATAGGTTGTTTAGTGAGAAGGGTCACGAACAGATTGGTGGACAACTGTGAAGCACAATTGGTTGAGAAAGTAGGTGAAAAGGATTTTGGGATTGAAAGTCACTTTCTGATTTGAATGAAAGTAGCATGAAGTACAGACAATGACAATTTTCAAAGCTTTAAAGAGTGCCTTAAGGGGAGATACGTTTATACCAGCTAGAATGGGAGAAGTTACACTGCAATGAGGTACACCTACCTATATTGGATTCGAAGAGAAAGGTGCTGCACCATGTCTTTGGCTGAAATAGTGGTGCAAAGAAACAGAGAGAGATGGGAGCTTAGCATTCCCTGCCCATGGAACATTTAGTTTGAGAATTTTTGAGAATTTGAGGCGAGTGCTTTATGATTTGAAACCTCATCTGAGACCAGCCCAGTTCTAAGCGTTAGCTATTTGGGAACTAGTAGCCAGACAGCAACAGCAATTGAAGTTTGAGAAGAGAATGAGGAAGGCTGAGAAGACTTTAGCTTAGGCAAGATGGGATAATGATCAGAAATTTTGGAGAACTGAGACTTTACAGGGAATTAAGTTGTTTCCTGCAATTATCCAAGAGGGTGGGAACAGGACTTAAAAGGGTACTAGAAAGAGGGATTCCTACCCTTCTGATGACAGAGAGCAGAGATCGATAGAGTCTAGAATGTCTTTGACTTGCGAAGAAGACTCAGATGATAATGAGTTCATTTTACAGTTACTGAGAAATCGTCCCCCACCACATGCAGCACATGAGAAAGGTTTGGGTACCAGTGTAGAACCTACAGCTCTGACACCAGTTGAATCAACCCAGTGTCAGATACAGGTTAGACATAGTGTTCTGAATACTTCTGCGATTCAAATACATATTCCGCAGATGGACATACCGAGAATTTACCCAGATGTGCCCATTGTAGATACTGCAACAAACTTAGTAGTGCCAACAGGACAAGTTTACCAGAAGCCGACTATGATCCAGATAGAGTCCACACCAAATTTGATGCCCCCAATGCAAGCACAGACTATCCCAGGATACACCCCATAACAGGATCATAGACAAAGATGTCTGCATTGATAAATCAGAATACAGGAGTAATATACCTAAGAGGGTCAAATGTCAGATCCAGTCCAGACGCAGTATCAGTACCAGTTACCATAGGTCCAGTCATATCATTGTTTGCCCAGGGAACAATGAGCAGAAAACCCTGAATCCGAGTGTAGAAAGGCAGAGGTTTAATGAAAACGCGAGAATGATGACTCACT
This sequence comes from Pleurodeles waltl, assembly GCF_031143425.1. Taxonomy (NCBI): domain Eukaryota; kingdom Metazoa; phylum Chordata; class Amphibia; order Caudata; family Salamandridae; genus Pleurodeles; species Pleurodeles waltl. The sequence goes on from NC_090446.1 coordinate 995,753,495, forward strand.
TGAGACTGACATTTGAAGGAACAGGTCCATTAATTGATTTGGGTTTCTTTAAGACTCCTGCAAATAGTCAAGGGAGGTTCGATACATGCCCCAATCCAAGCATGGTGACACCAGAGACCCTGAGCCTAATGTTACAGCAAGTGCCAGGTGTGAGTAATAATTACATCTAATTGCAAGGTTTGAGAGCTCAGCAGTTAACTGAATGGCTAGAAAAGCTGAGAAGCACCCAAGGTGATTCCAGCGAAGGAGTGCCCTGAATTTGACCAGGCTTAGATGAGAAGCAGAGGATTTGAATGAAGGAACTATGGGGTTATACAGAATTGACTCATACAGAGAAGATGAGCTACGTTACTTGTGCAAACTGATTACCAACAAAACAGGAATAGCGCATCAGAAATTAGCAGACTTGGCAGATAAATATGATGTAGAAATTGAGAAAACAAAGCACTTCAAGAGGAGTTACAGGTTAGAATTTGACTCAGAGGACTTTGAGAATATGAGAGTACGTGAAATGAAAATTCCATTTAGGGAATTAGTTCAGAGCATTCAAACATGGGGAGCATTAGACAAGTGGGAAGGCAGATGGGTGAAGAAAGGAGACAAGAGGAAAAGAGATTCTGGGAATCTTGCTGTAAACGTGCAGCAGGTTGAAGACCCAGTGAAAATATTACCAATGAGAGAAATTCCAGGAGGAAATGTTGTCCATGTCCCTTGGAGCAGGAGTGACATATTGTCATTTACTAATGATTATCTCAGATTGAGAGAGAATCCAGTGGAGTGATACCAGCAAACAGATAGGGTCGAGTGCAAGAGGAGTGTAGATTGGCCGACAAGAGAACCTCATAGAGATCCAGCAACCGGTGAACCATCTCCTGACGTAATGAGATATTACTATAAGGTGATCTAATTTTTGAAAACAAGAATTTTGCCCAAGAATATTGACTGTCAGAGAATAGACAGGACAACTCAGGAAGGCAAGGGGTCAATACATGCGTACTATGAGAGACTGTTGCAGGCGTTCAAACATTACAGTGGGTCAGAAACAATTGAGCCAAAAGTCATGATTCATTGTGTGTTCACATTTGTTGAAGGATCGAGACCTGAAATCAGCCAGATGATTAAGAGTCATTCCATTTGTTGGCAAGTGAAGTATTGCAGTATACAAAGTACTGTAGTGACGAGTTTGATTTGAAGGAGAGAAAGTTGAAGGAGAAGGCAATGGTGATGCAGACTAAAGCGGCACAAACAGGGATGCAGGGAAATTTTTCCCAGCAACTGCACCAGCAGCAAAGAAACATGTGGTTGCTGAACCAGGTTAGAGGTAGAGGTGGAATGGGAAATGTGAACCGTGGTCCTCATTTGAGTACAGTTGTTGTTCAGAATGATGTGCAAGGAATGAAGAGATTTTGGCTGTGTCATGCTTGCGGAGGCCTCGGACATTGGAAACGGGGATGTCCCATGTTAGGTCCGGAAGGTGTTGTCCAGCAAACAAATGAAATCAATTATTTTCCAAATATGAGAGGACCGAGAATGTGAGGTCAAAATTTGAATTTCCCAGCAAATGTGAACCCGATGCAAAGTTTTCAGCCTATGCAACAAGTGTAAATGCCACGTTTGCAGATGCCCCAGTCACAGCAAAAGCAGCCTCAAGTGCAAATGGTACCTAGAGAACAAATTCAAATACATCAAGCCCCTATGGAGCAGCATCAGGTGATGCTTCCTCAGCAGGTCACAGGTCAAAGGTTTAACCTGAGTAATAACACAGTGCACCAATTCACACTACACAGTGAGGATGAAGCAAATGAGTGTGATTGTGTGAGTGAAAGTTCAGATGAGGAGGACTGTGTGTTAGCAGCTTCATTAGAAGTAGACCAGAAAGGTTCATCTGTGAAGGAAAAAGTGATGGGTCAGAAAGTCTCAATCTTAGTTGACACAGGAGCTACACGCTCGACAGTGAGAACTGCAGAAGTTCCAAACTTACCCCTTTCAGGGAAGACAGTGCAGATTGTTGGAGTTGCCAATCAGTTCTCCGATCACAGAAACAGTTTAGGTTTAAATTGGCAATTTCGAGGGATTACACAAATTTGTAGTTTGTGATTCAAGTCCAGTATCATAATTAGGGAGAGATTTGCTATGCAAGACAAGATGTTTGATTACTTCCTTGAATAATGGAATTACCATCCAAACAGTGATTATGAAGATGAATTGCCTAGAGAAACAGATTGTGATACAGTGAATGAGGAGTGCCCTTTGATCAGTTTCTTTCCAGTTTTCACAGTGAGAGATCTTCCTTCTGACTTACAGGGGACAGTTAAAATTAAAGTGTGGGATTTTACAGGAAAAGACATTAGTCTAACCAAAGGAGTTGAGCCAGTTAAGCTAAATGCGATTTTTCCCCAGATACCACAATACCACATGACACAGGGCACAATTGAGGGGATTGCCCCTATAATTGCAGAATTCATAAACTAAGGTGGTTTAAACGAAGTGTTAAGCAGCCCATGTAATTCACTGATTATGGGTTTGCAAAAAAGCCATGTGGTAAATTTCGAATTGTTCAGGATTTGAGGAAAGTAAATGACATTGTGATTAAATGTTGTCCAGTATTGCCAAAGCCAGCAGTGATATTGTTTCAGATCCCATGCAATGCTGGATGGTTCAGCGCAGTGGACCTATCACAAGCTTTATTTTCTGTACCTCTTCATGAGGATAGGCAATTTCTTTTGTTTAAAATTTTTGGATCGAGTCTACTGTTGGTGCAGAATTCCTCAAGGGTTTTCAGAGTCACCATCCATTTTCAACCAGACCTTGAAAAATAATTTGGAGTCATTGGAAATGCCTTTCCAATCGACATTGGTCCAGTACATTGATAATCTGTTAGGTGCAGCAAAAACAAAAGGGGCATGCAAGTATGATACTATTGCCTTATTGAATCACTTAGGGAAGAATGGACATAAAGGGGGTCATTATGATCCCCGGCGGTTCAGACCGCCATGCCGGCAGCGGGTGAAAAGACCACCACCGGCATGGCGGTCTGAACTGCCATATAAAGAACACAGGGAGGGCCACCATATGCGGCTCTCCTCCACCGCCAGGCTGCCTCCGACAGGATAATGATCCCTTCTGCTACAAGCCTTTCCCTGGTGGGTTCCCCCGCCAGTGAAATGCTGGTGGACTGGGTGCTCTGGGGCCCCTGTGCAGTGCCCCATCACGCAGGTCACTGCCTGATTTACGGGCAGTGATTTGCACGACGGGTGCAACTGCACCCGACTCACAGAGGCATTGACGGCGGCTCCATGTAGAGCCTCCGGCAATGTCCCGGCCGTGCATTCTGCTGGGCCGGCGGGCGGAAACAACGTTTCCGCCCGCCGGCCCAGCAGAATGTTCTTTATGCGGCCGGCAAGGTCCCAGGGGGGCTGGCGGTCAGTTAAATGACCGCCAGCATGAACACGGCGGTTAACATCATCGTGTTCATAATGAGGGCCAAAGTGTCCCCAGCCAAATTACAGTACTGTCAGAGAGAGGTGAAATACTTGGGACACCAAATTGAGAAGGGAGCTAGAAGGATTTCCAGAGAGAGGGTTACAGCAATATTACATATGAATCCCTCATCTACACAGAGAGACATCAGAATGTGCCTGGGGATGGTGAGCTATTGTCGCCAATGGATTCCCAACTTTCAATTATTTCAAAGCCATTGGAGAAGGTGACTCACAAAGAAATTACTGAACCCTTAGTGTTAGATCAAGCATGTATGAAAGCCTTTACTGAATTGAGAGAGAGTTTGTGCAAAGCTCCAGCTTTGGGAATGCCTAACTACACAAAACCTTTCATGTTGTTTTGTCATGAGCATGATGCATGTTCATTGTCTGTTTTGACTCAAGTCCATGGTGGTGTAAGCTGCCCAGTTGCATACTTTGGACCCAGGACCCTGGCAGCCTTACCAGGTTGTCTTCGTACAGTCGCTGTGGTTGGAGAGAGTCTCACGCAGAGTGAGAGCATTGTGATGGGACATTATTTAACTGTTATGGTCCCTCACTCCGTAGAAGTTTTGCTTGCCCGATCCAAGACACAGTACCTGATGAATACCAGGTTGACCCGTATGAAACTGTCATCCTGGGTTCCTCCAATGTGACATTAAAAAGTGTACAGTGCTTAATCCAGCAACTTTGATTCCAAAGGAGAATATTGATGTAGACAAAAAGAAAGAAGTTGAACATAACTGTCTGGAGGTAAAAGATTTGTGCACAAAACCAAGACCTGACATTAGAGATACTCGATTGGAAGAAAATCACCAAATTGTTTTTGTTGATGGTTCCTGTTTAAGAAATAACATGGGAACATTGAGAGCAGGATATGCTGTGTGCACAATTTCAGGTATACTCCAGGCTTCCTGACTCTGAGGAGTGCATTCTGCACAAGTGACTGAATTAGTGGCTGTTACTAGAGCATGCCATGTTTCTGTACAGCTTAAAGTTAGCAAGCATACCGATGGTCAGTATGGAATTGGAATAGTCCACTACCTTGGTCAGCTGTGGTCTCAGAGAGGTTTCCTAACCTCCTCTGGTTCGCCAGTTAGAAATGGTGAAGAATCCATGACTTGTTACAAACTGCCTGACAAGATTGTTGTGGTGAAATGCAGTTCGCACCTGAAATCTCAAGATTTTATGTCAATTGGAAATGGATATGCGGATCAGGTCGCAAGATTTTGCGCATTGAGCTGTATATCGTTCAAAGACAAATGGGAATTGTTACCTGAAAATGAAGATTGTGCTAATTATGCTTTGCATGTAATTGACCCATTGGAAGAACTGAAAGCACTTCAAGAAAATGTTGACAGGGAGGAAAGGAGAAATTGGGTAAAGTTAAAATGTGTTCAGCGTGAAGATGACTTATGGGTTTCAGGAGAGGGACAAGTGGTTCTGCCTAATAGTTTGTTGACTCAAATGGTGAGATATTATCATGGTCAAGCACATGTTGGAAGGGATTCCATGATTCGGACCTTCAAACAATACTGGTTCAATCCAAAATTTAGACTGGTTGCCGAAGCAATTTGCCATTGTTGCGTCATCTGTCAGCAGATGAACGTGGGTAAATTGAGCCACATTGGAAGAGTGGGAGGTCCATTCAGCAGAATGCAGATGGTTTTTATTGAAATGCCTGTGTGTGGAGGATTGAGATATGTGCTAGTCATTGTTTGTATATTTAGTCACTGGATTGAAGCTTACCCTACACAAAGAAATGACAGCCTCACAGTAGCAAAGTTACTGCTTAGGGAACTGATACTACGTTTTGGTTTTCTGGTCTCTTTAGAATCAGATAGGGGAAGTCACTTCAACAATGAAGTAATTAAACTGCTATGTTCAGCTTTAAACATTGAGTTGAAGTTGCATTGTAGCTACCGCCCTGAAGCATCAGGACTTGTTGAACAGATGAATGGTAGCTTGAAATTAAGAATGGCAAAAATGTGTGTGTCTATGAATCTGAAATGGCTAGACGAACTGCCATTAGTTCTGATGGGTACGAGAAACACACCCGACAGGAAAACTGGATTGTCACCGCATGAAATCCGCATGGACAGAGCAATGAGGTTGCTAGCGGTTCCTGCAAATGCTCTTGTGAATAGAACAGATGATATGGTGTTGGACTACTGCAAAGGCCTGGCTGATGTGGTTCGCTCTTTCTCTCATCAGCTGGAAGCCACCACAGTGCAGCCATCACTAGATCAAAGCCATAACCTGACAGTGGGAGACTGCGTTGTGATCAGAAAACACATGAGGAAGACTTGCTTGGAGCCTCGGTGGAAAGGCGACTACCAAGTAGTACCGGTTACTACTACAGCTGTGCAGTGTGCTGGAGTTCCGAATTGGATCCATGCAAGCCATACACGGAAAGTGCCATGTCCTTTGGACAGTGAAGAAAGGTTGTTGAGAGTACCAACAACTTCCAAACCAACTCCAGAATTGGAGAGGGGAAAAGGAGAAACAGGGACTGAGGCCCATATTTATACTTTTTTAGCGCCACAATTGCATCGTTTTTGGCATATACAGCGTTTTTTAATGCAAAATTGGCACTAACTTACAAAATACAACTGTATTTTGTAAGTTTTCACCGATTATGCATCAAAAAAAGACGTAAATGCGGCACTAAAAAAGTATAAGTCAGGCCCTGAATCTGAACAAACCGAAAGCAGTTCAAACACTCCTGTGAGAGACAAAGCGGAAGAAATACAGGAGAGTGAAAGTGAACCAACCTCAACTGAAGTAGCAGGAGAGTCTAGATGTAGGATGGCTCTCCCAGAACCAGACAGTCTTGAGAGCCAAACGGAGCAAGCAACAGAACCCCAAGGGGGAAGGAGTTGAGGTGGATCAAAGCCAAAACTATCTCACTCCTCCGGAACAAGTAGCAGGTACATCAAGAGAAAATCCTGCAGGACCTAAAGACGTTACAAGTCCAATACTGAAAAGAGCATTGACAAGCGGTCCACTGAACGGTGATAAGTGGCCGAAATCACAAGCCAAGAGGAAAGAAGCAATTACAGTGACAAAAATGTAGGCAGAAATAAACACAACAAGAAAAGAAGACTTGAGTGATTGAGAATTAAGTGGGGATCACAGATAAAAAAAAAAAAGAATTGCAAATAGAAGGTACGCAGGTCCTGAATGGGCCTATGCAACAACAAGTGAATGGCAGAGTGAATATTTGTCTTTCTGTTTTGATCCAGAAATTCCAGGTCAATATTTTGGCACATGAAGGAGATCAACGAACGGAACTTTCAAAAGTTGTAAACGGAGAAGAAAAAAAGTGACAATTGAGAGTAACCGGAAGAGACTTTTTGAAATAACCTGATTTGACAAACTGCTAAACAGATTTTGACAAGCTACCAGGTTTTTGACAAAAAGGGTCCTGGAAGAAAGACTGAAAGCTGTAGATAATTGCTAAAGGAAGATTGACAATTTTTGTTTTTATTTTTGCTGCAGGGGTATAATTTTTTTCCTCTTCTACTTTCTGATTCTTTGCAGATCATGAGTAACCAAGATCAGCAGGTTGGGAACAAAAGGCACTGTAAATATATGGGTATTGGTTTGGCGATTGTGCACATGATAGGGTATTTAGTACTGGTTGTGAGTATGACTTTTCTTGACAAGATTGTGGCCTACCACACCGCTGCTTTAGAGCCAACTACTACACTCACAGAGTTGGAGAAGTTTAGGTTAGATGAGAAATACTTGCATGGAGACAACAACCAAGGAGATCTTTCTTCTAATGTTTTCTATCGCCTATTGCGTGAATATGTTGAGACAATGAATGCGAGAGAATGTTATGTTACTTATCATAGTTTGCCTCTTACTTATGGAATCAGCTGTAATCTTTTACGAACAAGATTCTAAAACTAGGAGCACATTCAATATTTCTTTTCAAATCACGATGTGGTGTTTTCATTTGTCCCTATAATTATTTACCGGAGTAGAGTAGCTAAAGGAAATAATATAGAACTAATGAGATGGTTCTTTGAACCTACATTAACATTTGGCACAGCTTACGCCCACCGCAACAACTTGACATGTTTGCTGACACCTATAGAAAAGAGCTTCTTAGATCAAACAGATGATGGGAGAAAGACATTAAAGGAGAAGATAGAAAAGGGCTTTGAGAAAAGGACACCTAGAAATGATCACGCATTTAGTGAAATAGAGATGCAAGGGAAAGTAGCTTTAGATGCACAACACATAGGGAAACTTTGTATATATAGGCCTAAATCTATAACTGATATGTTGTTTGTGGGAACGAGTGAATGTAGACATGTTTTTGTTTCAGAGTAAGTGGACATTTATGTTGAATGGATAACACCCAGCAATTCCAGGAGTTTATTACATCTGTGGACACTATGCTTATTACCGTCTTCCAAGAAGATGGTACGGCACATGTTATTTGAGAATAGTTTTCCCAAAGATATTTCAACTTGAGAACCTGAATAAAGTACCTAAATTGACTGAATTACATCATGTTAGACAAAAATGAGAATCTTCTTCTGGCATAGTGGGAGATATTTTTGGAGCAATGATTCCAGTGAACATTCGTAAATTGCCTACCACTGTGGATAACATGTTGACAACATTTTCAGGAACCATGTCCTAATGGATACAGAAATAGTTGCGGTAAGATCCATGACTCTTCAGAACCGCCTTGCGTTAGACATCCTTTTAGCAAAGGAGGGCAGAGTTTTTAGAATGCTGAACTCGCAACATTGTTGTACGTTCATACCTAATAATAGTAAAGAGATTAGAGGCATAATTAACTATTTAACTAATGAGAGCACTGACTTAAATGATCTGAAAGAACCTGGAGTTTGGGAAAACGCTGGCAAAGTTTTTGCTTCTCTGGGAAATAGGCTTGGCAACATTGGGAAAGGGATCATTTTGAAAATAATACAAGTAATATTGATTTTTGTGATTTGTCTATTTGGAACAATGGGAATTTATTAATTGTATCATGTGATTAAAATGAGGAAACTGAAAAATGATCAGAGGGGGGTGAAATTAACATGGAAAGATTGTTTAGGCAAAATTCGAAAAAGGTTTTAGGGAGAGCAAATTTTAGATGAATAAAATTTGGGGTAACGAAGAGTGTGATGACATAGGCCCTCATTACAACCCTGGCGGTCGGTGTTAAAGCGGCGGTAATACCGCCAACAGGCCGGCGGAAAAAAAAATGGAATCATGACCATGGCGGAAACCGCCCACACAGACAGCCACTTTAACACTCCGACCACCACGGCGGTAGAAACAAACACCGCAGACAGGCGGAGGACAAAGTACTGCCAACTGTATTTCAACACGCCTATCCGTCACCTTTTCCAGGGCAGAACCAATGCTATCAAAAGCACGGCAGGAACAGTACACAGAAGGAAACACACTCACCTCTCGACACCCAACGAGGAACTAGGACACCATGGAGCCCGAACTACAGGTGTTACCAATGCTGCTCTTCCTCCTGCTCTATCAGGAGCAGGACAGACGCCTGCAACACAGGGGAGGGGAGAGGGAAAAGAGAGTGACACACACACGCAACACGCAATACCCCCACCCCAACCCTCACCCACAACAACATACACACAAATACATGCAGCAACATTACATATACACCCCATCAACCCCTGGAAGAGTGCAAGGACAAAAGGAAATGATGGTAACGATTGTAATCATGAAAAATCTGATAGTCATAAATCAAAATTCAGTATATACAAATATGTACACCAAGTCCGGATAGAGTACCAATCATTGTCCGTGGACCACTGGGGCCAAAATGCATAGGCGAAGCCCACACAAGATACCTGACTGGAAACAGAGAGAACACTGCTGGGGAATCAGATTGAAAATATACAGGCAGCTCAGGGGGAGGGAGAAGTTGCACACCTCAGCCAGATTAACTCACAACACCACTGCTGCACGAGGGGGCTCAATGTCCATTGCTATATCATGTGGAGTGCAAAGCCACAGTATCTCAAGCTTCTCCAGTGGGTGGTTTGCCCACTGCTTTATCCTGGGGAGTGCAAAGCCACAGTCTCTCAAGTGGATGTATCTCTCCACTGGTTCTGGAGGGGGCCTGGTGCCCAGAGTGCTTCATCCTGCCAAGGACTAAGGTAGTGGATGTATCTCTCCACTGGTTCTGGAGGGGGCCTGGTGCCTAGAGTGCTTCATCCTGCCAAGGACTGAGGTAGTGGATGTATCTCTCCACTAGTTCTGGAGGGGGGATGGTGCCAATAATACTCCACGTGCAGTGTGGCCGGTATAATTCCCTCACCTGGGTGTGTGTGCCACAAGATTGCAAAGGTACAGGTAGCATGATACGCCATGGAGGCAGCGACATAACCCACACTGCAGCAGCTTCACATTCCACCTGCAGGTGCAAACAGTGATGGAAGTCATGCCTCATGGAAGCTGGCCAGGGGCTAGGATGTCTCCTCCAGCCTCGGACGACTGACCACTGGGGATGGTACCCATGTCAGCGGTGGTGCCGGTGCTGGTGGCGGTGCTTGCGGCGGTGTCTGTGGTGGCGGTGCTGGCAGTGGTGCATGGGTCGGCACAGAGGTGCCCACCACCGCAAGGGAGCTCTCATCAGAGGAGGAGTCGCTGTCACTGGTGTATGCTCCTGTCCCCGCCGTGGAGCTCCCCTCGCCCTCCATCCCACTGGTGGCTTCATACTCCGTTGCTTCACCCTCCAGGGCCAAGTGGGTTGAAGCTCCCTCCTGCTCCGGTGCCACTGCTCCTCTGCCTGATGATGCTATTACACACAAGAACAGGGAGACCGCAAAAGGGGGGGGGGAAAGACAGAAGAAAAACATGTTCAGTGCATGCAACAACACTACCGTTGGCGGACACAACACACAGGGAGCAGCCCTCAGCACTACGCCATGCACTAACAGTTCCTAGAAAATTCACCTGACCATGGGGTACGAGGCCTAAGCCCAATTGCTGCACACCTGGAAGTCACAGTAGCCTGACTAGGTGTAGATGGCTCTTACCACTAGTGGGGTTGGGGTGCCACATAGCCTGCCTCACAAGGGACCTTGCCTACCAAGTTCGCCCTGGCCTAGGGGAACACACTATCCACCCCCCCACCCAGACACCTTGTAATGCGCGCAGTCAGCTGAATGAGAGTGTACTCACCCCCTTGTGGCTGCTGTGATGCCCTCAAGCGCCCATCCAACTCCAGATAGGCCACCGCCTGGATCCGGAACATCAGGCGGGTCATGGTGTGACGGGCACCCCTTCCACGTTGGGAGGCCATCCCCAGCTGGGCCTCCGCCGTCTTCTTGCTCCAGCGGCACAGGTCCTCCCATCTTTTACAGCAGTGGGTGCTCCGTCTGTGGTAGACCCCCAGGGTCCGGAAGTCCTTGGTGATGGAACGCCAAATACCCTTCTTCTGGTGGGCGCTGACCTAGAGGAATGGTACAGGGGTAAAGGAAATTACTCACCCGTCCGGACCGTCATACTCATTGCCCACCAGTTCCCACCCATGCCCTGACGCACATACACTCACCATCCGCACATGCAGGCCTCAGCCCCCCCATGTATCTTCCATCCACACCACTCAAAGCAGGCATTGCCAATGCAGCATGCTCACAGTGTACTCACCTGTCTGGAGTTGCGTGTACTGGGGGAGGACCCCATCCACTAGTTTCTCCACCTCCTCCGAAGTGAAGGCAGGGGCCCTTTCCCCAGACACTGTAGCCATTGCCACTTCTAGACACAGGTCACAGCAGCACTTGCAGTGCAGGTCCTCTCCTGTTGAAGGTCAGGTATCAAGTGAGTGACTAGACAGAAAATGGCGGTCATGTCCGCGGCGGTGCATACGGTCACCTCCGGCGTACCTCGTCATTGGCTCCTGGGGCCCATAGGGCCCAATGTTAACCAATGCAGAATTGCGCGCGGTCTTCGACCGCCCAACGCGACGGTGTACAACGCCAGCGCAGTTACCTCATATCCCCTTGTCCCACCTTACAGGTCAGGCAGCCGCCTTTTCAGGGGGCCACATGGGATAGATAAAAACTGCGTCACACCTATCTAGGCCGGGAATACAGACAGATACCAGCACATTGCAGATTACAAACGTTTCTGCAAATAACACATTGTGATAGCTCAGTGTTGGATGACTCTCTGCTCGCTGTTCTCCTCCATAGGGCACGTCTCCTGGGGCAGGTGATGAGATGGCGGCATCCTCCGGTGTACAGACCCCTGGTGGACCTGTCGACAATGGAATAGAGACACATCATAATCACATACAGCCTTGATCGTGCAACAATCCTGGAACTGCGTGCCCAGTTGGAGCCAGACCTGATGGCAGCTATCCGCCATCCCACAGGGATACCCCCTCTAGTGCAGGTCCTGTCTGTACTCCATTTCCTGGCCAGTGGGTCTTTTCAAACAACAGTGGCCATGGCATCAGGGATGTCCCAGCCAATGTTCTCTAACGTGTTGTCCAGAGTGTTGTTTGCCCTGCTGAAACACATGCGCAGCTACATCGTTTTCCCTCAGGTGGAGGATTTGCCCACAGTGAAAGGTGACTTTTATGCCCTGGGACATATTCCCAACATCATTGGTGCCATTGATGGTACACATGTGGCATTTGTCCCCCCCGCAGGAATGAACAGGTGTACAGAAACCGAAAAAGCTACCATTCGATGAATGTGCAGATGGTGTGTTTGGCAAACCAGTACATCTCCTATGTGAATGCCAAGTATTCTGGCTCTGTGCATGACGCTTACATTTTGAGGAATAGCAGCATCCCTTATGCGATGGGGCAACTCCTGAGGCACCGTGTGTGGCTAATAGGTGAGGCCAAGGTCCCAATACAGTTGACATAGGTGTCTGGGTATGGGGTTGTCCCTAAGGGTTAGTGTGTGTCTAACAGTTGTCTCTCGACATTTGCAAGTGACTCTGGTTACCTCAACCTCTCATGGCTACTGACCCCATTGAGGAATGCCAGGACAAGGGCAGAGGAACGTTACAGTGAGGCACATGGACGAACAAGGAGGATAATAGAACGCACCTTTGGCCTCCTGAAGGCCAGATTCCGGTGCCTCCATCTGACAGGTGGTTCCCTATACTACTCACTGAAGAAGGTGTGCCAGATAATCGTGGCCTGCTGCTGCTGTATGCCGCACAACCTGGCTTTGCGACGCCAGGTGCCTTTTCTGGAGGAGGATGGGCCAGATGGTGGTCTTGTGGCAGCTGTGGAGCCTGTGGACAGTGAAGAAGAGGAGGCAGAATAAGAGGATATCGACAACTGAAACAACATCATCTTGCAATACTTCCAGTGAGACACAGGTAAGAAGATGTCACTGCTTCCCACATCTCATACTATTGTTGGAGCTAGCATAAGTCTGTCATTTTCACTCTGTGTATGGACACTGACTTGTCACTTTGACTTTCCATTTCACAGATCTGGGTCCCACTTTGTGCCCTCTGCTATGTTTACTTCTGGCCTACAGCTGTGTTACACTGGTATGTGAACAAGTAAAGTGACATTGCTATATTCCATAGATATTGCAATTACACATTTGAGAAAGCACAGCCTGACTCCAGATTGTTTTGTGATTGAAGTGTGTTCATTCCTGTGCAAATAAGTGGAGGGGGTTGAGAAATGGGCTGGGGTGATGGTCGAGGTATGTCTATGGCAGAGTCCTGTCCATTTGTTTCACAGGTGCATTGTCCAAAGGGGCATAGGAAGTGGGGCAATGGCTGTTTAAGGATGGACAGGGTGACATAGTGGGACAGAAGGGTGACATTCAGGGGGGGTCTTATTTCCTGGTGGGGGTCTTGACAATGTTCTCTGTCTTGTTCCTGGATCTCAGGGACCGTTTGCAGGGTGGTTCTCCATCTGCAGGGGGTGGGGTGCTGATGGCCTGTTGGTCCTGTGGCGATGCCTCCTGTCCACAAGCGCCGGCGGAAGTGGAGGGATGTTCCCGAGGACCCTGATGGGCCGGGCTGGTCATCTTGATCCAGGCGTGCAGAACTGCTGTCATCTCTGTGGGTCTCTTCTGTGGGGGGAGTGGATATGTCTGGCACCTCATGTCCGGTGACATTGGGTATGGGTCCCTTTGGGGTGTAAATGCATAGTTATTGTATGTGTGTGTGCCATCTTGTGCAATGGGTGAGTGACCCTTTACTCCTGTGCTTGCATTATTGGCTTGGTCCTTGTGTGATTGGTGATTTTGGGGCATGAGTGAGTCTCTGTACTGGACATGCTTTGGTGATGGGTGTCCATGCATTGGTGTTACGTGCTGGGCTTGGTTTTGGGATGTGTGGGTTGTTAGTGGGGTATCTGTGGGTTTTTGGGGTGATGGGTGTGAGGGTAAGGGTGGCGGTATGTGATGGCATGCAGGTGGAGTGTGGGGGATAAAGTAGTAAAGATATGTCTTACCAGAGTCCAGTCTTCCTGCTACTCCTGCAAGGCTCTCAGGATGCAGTATTGCCAAGACTTGCTCCTCCCATGTTGTTAGTTGTGGGGGAGGCGGTGGGGGTCCACCGACAGTCCTCTGTACAGCAATCTGGTGTCTTGAAACCACGGAACGCACCTTCCCCCGTAGGTCGTTCCACCTCTTCCTGATGTCATCCCGTGTTCTTGGATGCTGTCCCACTGCGTTAACCCTGTCGACAATTCTGCGCCATAGCTCCATCTTCCTTGCAATGGAGGTGTGCTGCACCTGTGATCCGAATAGCTGTGGCTCTACCAGGATGATTTCCTCCACCATGACCCTGAGCTCCTCCTAAGAGAACCTGGGGTGTTTTGAGGTGCCATGATGTGGTGTGGGTGATGTGTGAGGTGGTGTCTGTTGTGATGTGTGAGGGGATGTGTTGGTGTGTGTTGTTTGAGGTGCGTGGATGTTGTGTAATTGATGGTGTTGTGTGTCTGTGGATGCTGGTGTTGTTTTAGGTAGTCTCTCTCTCTGGCCTTCTTTCAATTTTTTTGTTGTAAGGGTTTGTGGGTGTATGTTTTATATTGGATTGAGTGTGTGGGTGTGGTGTGTGTATGTGTATCAGGTGTGTGTTTTTTTAATTGTCCAATTGGTCGTGTTTTGTAAGTGTGTGTGTATTTTGAGCGCGGCAGTGTGTACCGCCAATGGATTACTGCGGTTGAAAGACCGCCGCGTTGATTTGTGGGTCGTGATAGTTTGGATGTATTACTGTTGGCGTGACGGTGACGGTTTTGGTATCGCCACTTTATCACTGACCTTTGGTGTGGCGGACTTGTGTGGGTGTCTGTATCGTGGCGGATTCCGAGCTGTGTGTCGTAATATCTGTAGCGGAATTCTGCGGCACCAGCGGTATGTTGGCGCTCTTTTGCACGGCAGAAAGCGCGATTTACCGCCAGGGTTGTAATGAGGGCCATAGTCATCAGTGGAGGGATTGTGAACGCTGAATTTATTACTAATGAATTTTATGTTTTATGAGTTATGAATTTGCATAGAAATTAGGTTAACATAGAGAATAATGTGTGATTTGAAAAATGTGCCCACTTGAGTGATGCCATTAATATGTAATGCTTTAGAAGATGCATATTAATTATTATTCAAAGTGTACGTGTAGAGAAATTATAGTAATATGTTACTTTAATGATTTTATGTTATGTATTTGCTTATTAATTGTAGGTCTTAAGTTAGCGAGGTTTGGGCCTAGTTTGCACAGCCTCATATTAAACTGGTATGCCTGAATAAAATCATGGGAATATATGTTCAGAAAAATGGAGATTTACTGCGCACATTGTGTTGACCAAACGTTTAGCAGGTTTCTTAAACTTTCTCATTAGAACTGCTTGTAGAATCATGTTTTTTAAAAACATATTTTTTTATTTTTAATATAACAGCATTCAAACAATCAGTAATTCCTCCCCTATGTCTAGCAATGCAACCTTCATTCGTATATTTCTGGTATAACACTGGATTTAAGCATTATGCATATAAATTTGCAGTAGCCGTATTTAATAGTAAATTTAGTTCCTCGGGTCTTCAACTATTTGCTGTTTGTGGTTTAACTACTATCCCACCTCCCCCCATCCTCCCTCCCGCTGGTGTAGTGTGGCTGTGCAGCTAGTATGTTCTTTGAGCCGAGGTGGGTAAACAACGCAGATATTGTGTAAGTATTGTTTTTCACGATCTTTCCTACTATTTCCCTGCAGCCTTTTCTTCTCTCTCTTGAAGACCCCTGGGGTTTCTTCAGGGACATAACCAGTAGGTCCCAGGATCGCACATTTTCCATTGTTCCTATCCCCGTGTGCACCTCTCTACACAGCAGGGTCCCTTCACATTCTGCCCATCTCTCCAACTCCTTTTCCCAGGATGGCAGGTAAGGGCCTTTGGGGTTTTTCCATTTTCTCGTGATTTCCCTCTTGGCTAAAAATAGGCCGTGATCCTGAAACCTGCTGGTGATTTTATTCGTAGCAGTGTGAGGGTATTAATGCAATAAGCAATGGGCGGGTGTAGTTGGGATCGGCTTTTCAATACTCTCTGCAAGGGGTTTTACAACCTGCATCCAGTATCATATGTCCACATCATGTGTATAAAGAACGCCCCCACTTCTATGCAGTGATAGCATGCCACTTCTTGTGTATTGAAATATCTATTAATCCTATCTGGGTGTAAATATGCTCTGTATAGGATATATAAATCTGGCACCTCTGGAAGCTCTGAGGATTCTCTCCAAAATGCCCTCCCAATCAGCCTCTGAAATAGGGGTGCCCAGGTCTGTCTCCCACTTGGTCCGTACCCCATCTATTGCCGGAGAGTCTCCGTTTGTAAATGTCAGTAGAGACAAGTAATCGCTTTTACTGTCCCTGTTGCTTGTAGAACATAAGAACAGCATGCGTGGGTACGCGGTTCCACATTTTCTGTTTTCCAATGTCTACGTATGACTGCCAGTGCTGCCCCATGGTTCAAAAATTGGCCTCCCAGAAGACTAAATTCTGTGCTCAACGTCTTGAAGGGGGTCAGAATCCCATCTTGGAACAAGTCACCAGTTTAGCTATGCCTGCTGAAGTCCATGTTGCCAAGCTATGCCAATTCCTTCTCCTCTCAGCAGCGGCAGGACAGAGAGGGGGAGTTCCGGGGAGTATGGCACTTGAATATCCGTTGTTTTCATAACTGCTCACTAGCATTTCTGCATGGTCTTAAAGGCCTGCAGGCTCGCTCCTCAACTCTCAGGAGCAACCCAAGTAGCGCACGTTGCGTTGGTATAAACCCATCTATGGGCCCATCCCCTTGCCGCCTACTTGTCAGCCATCGGCCAAGCCTCTGCAATTGTGCTGCCAAATAGTACAATTCGAAGTCCAGAGCCGCCAGCCCCCCCGCCGCACCGGACACCGGAGTGTAGCATATGCCACTCGCCACCGCCCCCTGCCTCATATAAATGCCATACTAAGTGAGGTTAGTTCCTTAAAGTAATATTGGGGGACCTGCAGAGGGAGTGTTCCGAATAAGTACAGCAATCGCTGTAAAGCCACCATTTTCAAGAGTGAAATTCTGCCCATCACTTAGATGGAAAGCGTCTGCCAAAAGGCTATAGATGTCTTCAGGTTTGAAAGGCCTACCCCATAATTACCCTCAAACATATCTCGAGCAGTTTGATATATTTTGACCCCCAGAAATGGTAGGCAATGGGGCTCCACCTCCAAGTCCCTGGGCAAATCAACTGGGATCCCATTTTCCTCAATCAGGAATCATTTTGTTTTGGACCAATTTACTCTGGGCACTGAAACCTCTGCAAAGTGCTCCAGCAGGGCCTGTGCACCCTGCAGATCCCTCCCTCTGTCTCGTAAGAATAGTAACAGATCGTCAGCGTATAATGCAATGCGTTGCACTTCTTCCCCTGCTGTAAGTCCCTCGAAGGAAGTTCCCGATCTGGCCAAAACCGCCAGTGGCTCCATGGCGATAGCGAAGAGCAAGGGGGATAGTGGGCATCCCTGCCTCGTGCCTTGCTCCACCTCAAAGCTCTCTGAGATAGTCTGCCCTGTCCGCACTCTGGCCGTGGGCATAGTATATAAAAGTTTCGTCCAGGTCACAAATCCCCGCCCAACTCCCATAAGAATCATGACCACACAGAGATAGGTCCACTCGAGGCTATCAAACGACTTTTCGATATCTATAGATAATATAGCAGCAGACGTTGAGTCATATGAAGTATCAGCAAGTATAGCCATAAGACGTCTAATGTTAAGTCCAGTACTATGTTTGGGGATAAAACCTGTTTGATCAGGGTGGATTAGCTTGGTCATAAAGGGAAGAAGTCAGGGGGCTAAAATGGCTCTCAGGATCTTATAATCGATATTCATCATGGAAAGCAGTCGATACGCGTCCACTTCTGAAGCCACTTTCCCTGGTTTAAGCAAAGGGATGATCACTGCCTCTCTGCTAGTTGGCGGCAGACAACCTAGCGTATGTGCCTCGTTAAGCATCTTCACTAGTCTCGGGCCAGGTCTGTTGAGTAAGTACTATAAAAATTCAAGCGGCAGGCCATCTGATCCTGGTACTTTGCCTCAGGTCATTCTTTTAATGGACCCCAGTACCTCATGCACAGTTATTCCTTCCCCTAGTGCTGCTGCCTCGTCAAGTCTCAAGTGAGGAACAGTGATACCTTGTGAGAATCTAGTTTGTTGAGTGGTGCCAGCTAAGGGTCTGCTATGGTATAAGGTTCGATAAAAAGTGGCAAAGTAGGCATTTATTTCCTCCTGAGTCTCCAGAGGTGTCCCAGAGCTCAAATTTACTTTCACTATTAGGGAGCCCCTCCGTGCTGGGTTCGCAAGCCAAGCCAATAGTTTTACCGCTCAATCTCCTTCGTTTTGCTTCTCTGCATATAAGCCTTATAGTCAAAGGAGCAGAGTCGCTCTGTGAGCTCCGCCAACTGCTCCCCGACCTCCTGCAGATCTAATTCTGGGTGACCCAGCCTATCCGATTCTAAAGACTGTAGTTTAGTTTCTGCATCTCTAATGTCCTTTATCAAGGTGCGAACCCAAACAGCCTCCGAAATACAATGCCCTCTAGTCACCACATTGAACGCTTCCCACTCTACTCAAGAGTCTGAGACCGAGCCCTCATTGTCTACAAAGTAATGCATTATTTGTTGACATGTCTTTTCCTGAAAGGGGGGGTCCTCCAGCACCTCCAATACATGCCACCATGATATGAATTTTCGGGGAGCACAGAAAAAAATCTAATCGGACATGTAACTCATGCATCCTAGAAAAAAAAAGGTATAGTCCCTCTCTCCATCTCCATCTAGGGGGTGGAGAGTGCACCAGCTATCCTGGAGCCCCCAGTGTTCCCGCCATTTCATCAGTGCCTTTGCCGCCCTCTGTGCAGGCGAGTCCAGCAAGGGGGGGTGAGATCGATCCATCTCGGGATCCACTGCACAGTTAAAATCACTCCCCAAGACTGCCCTACTCATTAATACATGAGGTAACCGTGTTGTCAATAGATCAAAGAAGAGTGACTGGTTCATACTGGGACTACATACATACCTTATATTGCCTAGCTAATGTATGTATGCCCCTGACATTCTAGGAGATTATCTTATAGCTTTGTTTGTGCTCCATGAGGTTATGTAATTTGGATTGGGAAATAGACGTTCAGCCCATCATTCCATAGGAAATTACACAGTACTCCCCTTATCAGCCCAGCATGAATTGACGCACTTTTCCACCCCAGCGGTGAATCCCAACAGTCCCCAACTAAATCTGAGTAACTAACAACCCAACTCCCACACCCGAGGACTATCCAAACATCAGATTAATCAACAGTTCTACTTCAGTGTAAAACTTTCAGGGAGGTAACCAGGCAATAGCCAGCTCTGAAGAAGCCCAGCCCCCACTGGGTCCCAGTCATAATTTTGCATGCAGTAACCTGTATTCCTCCATCACAGGGACATGTATGAGATATTAGAGGAGTCTGCGCTCATCCCCCCAGGAGGATGCCTACTGAATGCACATCCCACTAATAGGCACTTCATTATCGCTCTCAGAGATAACTTATCATATCATATCAGATCATCAACTTAGCGGGGGGTCACCATTGGTAAGCCGGCACTATAGGGGAGCGATATATTCGAGTCACTCTTCGAGTCTCAGCCTGCAATAGCTTTTGGCGGAAGCGGTGTTCGTTTTCCAGACATCTTGCCACTGATGGAAGCCACCTCTTCAACCGCTTTCAGCCTTTTCTGGTGCGCCTCTGCTGCTGTGGGGGATCCCATCCCCGCTGATCTTCCCCTCCTCTGAGATTGCGTGCAGCGTTTCCTCTTCCCAGTGTGTGGTTCCCCACTAGGGCCCTGTACGGGCTAACATTACACCCAGTACCAAGCTTCCTGTGGAGTGAGGAAGAACTGGTCAGCGTGACCACTCGGAGTTGGGCTGGAAACTGCATAGAATATGCCACTCCCAATTCTCGTAACTTCTTTTTCACCGTGCCAAAGGCCTCTCGCTGGCATTGTACTTCTTTACAAAAGTCTGGGAAGATTAGCACTTTATGGTTTTCAGTCATTAGGTTATTGTTCTGGCGGGCTCGCCGAAGGATAAGATCACTATCTCTAAAGTATAGTAATTTTGCCACTATCATACGTGACAGCGCCCCTGGAGGAGGCGCTCTGGCGGGTAGCCGATGTGCCCTTTTAAAAGCACAAAAAGGGGGAAAGCCCCTCTGGGACTAACTTCTGAACAATCCATGTCTCCAGATAGCCCACCAGATCATTCTTCTCTATCCTCTCCGGGAGGCCCACCACTCTGATGTTATTGCGGTGGGCTTAATTTTCAGCATCTTCCGCTCTAGCCTCCAGTGCTTTCAGTCTTCATGCCACGTTGTTTAGCCTATTACTGACCTCAGTCACCACTGGGGTCATCTCAGAAAGTTCCCTTTCTGTCACGGTCACCCGTTCCGCCAGACACCTATGATCATCACGTAGAAGCCCCAGGTGCGTGCGCATAGCATCTATCTTCTGCTCCAAAGCTTCTTGAGAGACCGCAATTGCCTGCAGCACATCTTGAAGCGTGGGAGTGGGGTGCATTTTTCCCCAAAACTGGGTGGCCATCCTGCGTTTCCATTTCGGAACTCTGGGATCCTCTCATCTGGTCTCCCACCGTCGCGTCTCATTTTTTACTAGATTTCCCCATAGCTGTGGGGATCAGTGAGTCGCGTTGCGCTAAAATGAAACGCTGTTCTGCTCCCTCTAGGCGTCCAGCGGCCACCAGGGCCCAGTAGTTAGCCGGCCATCTCTGTCCCCCCTCTCTCCACTCCTCTCCCCCACTTTGCAGTGTTCGAGTCTCTCTCCGGTCGCGAGGGGGGGGAGGAATCACCTCCCCCATAGCCTCCTGCATCCGCCCCAACACCAGGGCCTACAGGACCCCCACTGTCTTTCAGTCTGTGGTGGGGCTCCCAGCTTTCTTCATTGCAAAATATCTCTGTGTTTTTTCTTTGTGGGGGGGACGAGGGTGGCAGACAGCCCCGCGCAAGCAGCGTTCAGCAACTGCCGCCTGTCCGCACTCCGGTATGCGAGAGCCCACATCTCCTCCTCTGCGGGCTGCTTCCTCCAACGCCGGCGCTTTCTCCTCACCTCCGTTCCGAATATTGATGTCTCTGGCACTGTGGACACCACTCCCTGTGAGGCACCGGCCCCCGGCACACACCGCGGGATCCGCTGGGGCGCACTATCGACTCCCCGCCTCTCCCCGATCTGATGGGGGAAGGCGGCCACATCTTTTAGGCCCTCACAGTGTTTTGGGTTGTCAGCGGGCCGCTCCCTCTGGCCCCAGATCAGTTCTCTCCTTGTCGGTTTGTCTACTCCTGGGGGTCTCACAGGGCTTATACAGCTTATAGGGCAGATTGGGTCCCCGTGGAGGACCTTACAGCTGCAGGATGGGTTCGATGAGGGCCGGCTCCTCGGCGCTCCGAGGTTCCCTGACCTACTGCATCGGCCACCCGGCCATGCCCTTCCTGCTTGTAGAATCATGTTGTACTCGAAAATATACAAATGTTAACTTGATGTGTGAGACAGTGATGTTCCCAGGAACCAACAATAGATGCACAGACTGGAGTACGGAGTGTTACAAAATTGTTACCTGATGAGCCAGACGATGGGAACAGGAGAAAAGGAGCCAATCATCAACATGTGAAAGACAGTTTAGTTATATCTTTGATTTGGGGTTTAACTCTAATTGGATTGACTGTAAAAGTACGATTTCCTGACCAATTACAATGTGGGAAGTTCTTTAGGTGATTTTAATTTAGCAAAAACGTCCCTTTGCCAAGTGGCATGATCTGCCATTATGGAAATGGTACTTGGCCATTTTCCACAGGCCTTCAGGACTATAGTAAACTGAATGGAAAAAGATGAATTGAGAAAGCAAAGGCGTGTCAAGATTGCTACTTTCTGGGGGTCCATCTTACCCTCTACTCATTCCTCGTCCCCCAATGATCCCAAGTGGTATTCCCAGTGCGACCTGAGTTGTAGAAAGAAGTCTTGTACATTTATCACCAGGAATATACAGATGCAGGAGTTGCTGTTCAAGCCAGCAACTCCATTGTGATCTTAGCTTCCAATGGGCAAAATTCAGGAACAGTCAGCACTTCTTTTCGGTATGGCCAAATGAGTGTCTAATCAGGAGGTAATTACAGAATTGCAAATTATGTAGGTCAACATCTTTCCATAATGAGGGAAATTATTTAATATGATTTCTTTCCGGTATATCGCCTAAGGTGGCAATCCCAATGAGCTCTCAGGTTCTGAATCAAGGGCTGCAGAGAGGGAAAACCATTTTCCAAGCCAAAAGGGCCTCTCCTGCTTGAGTTTACCCTTCTACCCTATTGAGCGTAGAGCTTTCTGCCAGCACACCAGAGTAACCTTGATGATGAAGTGGAAGTGTTTCTGGAATGGGGCCCCATATAAGAAACCAGTGAGGGCGGCACCTTCAAACAAGTAACGTTCCAAAGCGCAAGCTCAACTCTGTCACTGAATAGCCAGTCTTTTACCATTTGGAGTTGAGTATCCCAGCAGTAGTGCCAATGGTCCACCAAACCCAACTCTCCTTCCTATACAGAATAACATTTTTTTTGGGAAGGACACCGTTGGCCACTTGTCTAACCAGACTAGAGTGTATGCATGGTTTTGTGCCTTGTCCAAGAATCGTGAATGGCTCTCATAAGGGTAATTCATTAAAACCTTTATGTGGACATTTTTGGACACTGCATATTTCACTTTGATCTCTAAATGTATGCTGTATGTTAGCATAACATTTTTACTTGAGCACTTTGTATTTTTGATTCATGTATTTTTAGCTTTGCATTCAAGGAGGGTTTTAAATGCCAAAGTGTTGACAATAATGAGTGTAATTTATGGTTTATTTTTATATCAAAATAAACATAATGATGTTAAGGGTAACTCTGTAGTGTATAGCATATTCTTAGCAGTGCGATCATCTTAAGAAGAGGTGCTCTGCCTAATAAGGTAAGGATGAGTAAGCACCACCTCCTCAGTTCATCTCCCATCTTCTCCAGGATGGATGCTATGTTAGTACCCCAACTTCAATGTTGGTTCATTGCGTTGTCTTAGGTTTTTGAAACTATCTGTGGGAAACTCCTCATTTCAACTTCCTCTGATGAGTCACCAAGGCACCCCCAAGTAGGTACAATAACCGAGTTGTCCCAGTTGACTGTCAGCTCCGGTGCCTCTCCATATAGATCTAGGATTTCTTTCAACCTCTAACATGTCCATCTAGGATATCTAAGAAAAAGGACCATGTTGTACGCGTACAGGGAACATGATCTTTAAAGTATTTATCCCACTGGAAACCTTGCATCAGCCCATCCATTTGAATACAATTGGCCAATGGTTGTATGGCCAGGGCAATGAGTATGGGTAGCAGGGGGCTGTTCTAGCTCATACCTCTCTTGATGCGAAAAGGTTTAGAAAAGATGCTGTTTGTACCGACACAAGCCCCGAGTTTAGAATTCAAGGCTTTGTCGAGTACCAGGAAATAAGGGCCAACATTAATTTTGTAAAGGACCAGATAAAGGAAACCCCAGTTAAGGGAATCATTTGCCTCTTCGAAGGCTGTTAATATCTGAGAGCTGGATCAGGAGAATTCATGAACCCTGGCCAAAGCCAGCCGTATTTGTCACTGGGAATATCTTGTGCCTTTACCCAGCATCAAGCTGTTTTGATCTGGGTGGCTCAGGAAAGCAATGGCCCTGACAATTCTATTCACTAAACATTTTGAAAACGGCATTGTGTCTGCAGTGATGGGAAGATGAGTTACATAGACGAGCACATGTCCGGTGGCCGGTCTTGCAGCAGCAGGACTCAAATCAATGCTCCTTGTAAATCTTCACTAAGAGTACATTCTTGATTAAACAAGTTTAGAAAGTATGGGGCTAAAGAGAAGTTTTTTAAAATAAAATTCTAGAGGGAACTTATTTCGACCTGGAGTTTTTCCAGATTGCACCCCTTTGAACACACCCAGCATCTCTTCCACTGACAGTGGGGAGCTAAGGGCCTCACGCTTCAAAGGCTACTACAACAGCCTTGGCAGATCGCAGAGCTGAGGAACTGCCTTTTCTCATCCTGTTGGCTGTCGAGCACCACATAGTTGTCTTTAGGCACAGGTATCTGAGATTCTGGTGGATTTGGTGACTCAAGAACCCACTTCATCATACACCAGGGCTACCAAACTAGATGCCTCATTTCATGTTGCCACCCAGTAGAGGTGTTTACTAGCTTTATCACTGGTCTTGTAGCCCTAGCGCATGGTTGCCACCCATGCAGGTCTGGAGACATCTATGATGATTTTTGTAGCCACATTTTAGTGGATTCCAGCTGGCAGGGCACCTGTGGCTTAAATACTTTATGTCCCAGTCCTGGATTGCCATTTTGGGCAAATCCCACATAATACATACTGGCTATCCTGACTATTTAATTTAAGGTAGGAATCCAGTTCCTTATGCAGAAATGACGAGACTTCTCATCAAGGAGCAACAAGCAAAGTTCCACTGGACAGTGGTCTGATCAGCTTCTTGAGAGGGTATGAGACTCCCAACACTGATCAATGGCAGGACAAAAGTAATCTAGACAAGTGAAAGATTGGTGATGAACAGGGTAAGCATGGTCGCCGGTGTTCCAAGCCCCCATGCTTTAGATGGCTCCCAATGAGGAGGCCTTCATAGAGAGGGAAATGCATTTGTGAGTCCCAATATAGTAAAGTAAAGCCCCGGGTTCATGTCTCAGTTCACCAAGGCACTGAATGTGGCCCTATAATTGTCATTCCCTGAGGTTTTCCTACCAGGAGACCAGTGATAATTAAGGGTGGAATATAAACACTAAGGACACTCCAGGGTTAATCCTCTAGTGTATCTGTCACCAGTATTTATAGACCCAACTTTCCAGCCTGTATTTGTGACATCATAAAAGGAAAGGATGTATGAAGAATAGCCATCCCTCAGGAGCCACTAGTGAAAAACACCCACAATCCATGCTGTCCCAGGAACAGTTGGTTCTTAATAGGTGTGGTTCCTGTGGTAGCGGGGTTCTGGGAATAGCGTTTAGTGAAATGCATGACTGCTTTCCTCTTAATCTTTTTGTTCAGACCAACAACATTCCATGGCATGATATAGTAGACGGCTGAGCCCTCAGCCTGTTCTATGCATGTTAATGGTTAGGGCCAAGGAATATTCTGGAACAAATCCCTGCTGGTCATACAAAAATGAAAAACAAACCAGACAATAACCCTCTCCCTCACCATCCTATATGTCTACACCAGAAGCATTTGTCATCTAACACAAACTTCATGCTAAGACATGACTAAACCTAACCCTTCTTGACTGTAAAGGAAGTAAACCCTAAAATCTATTTGTAGTTCTCCATGCCCTATCAAAGGACCAGACCGAATGCCCAGCCAAGTCCTGGGCTAATTGCTCTCAGGGCCACTGCTATGGGTTAAACTGATAACTGTATTTTCTGGTCCCTCCCTTTTAGATCAGCAAAGCAAAGAAAGGAAAAAGAGGGACACACTGATCAAAGGAATTATGTGTTGTATTATTGATGGCTCAGTCTCATTGCAAAAGCTTGCCCAGGCATGGCTGTATTATTTTCTTCACTGGTCAGAATACTCTTCTATGTATGTTGCTGATGCCTCTTGTGCTGATGCTCTTTTTGACCGACTCCTGGTGCAGGGTGACTGCTTCTAGACCAACCTTACCCTCACCATATCGCCCAAGGTTATTCCTCTCCTTTGCCTGTCCTAAGGACTTTCCTGGATGTCAAAAAATAATGTCTTGTTGTGGTGGATCACTCTCATCTTAGTGGGGTACAGCAACATATAGTAAAGTCACATAGCTCTGAGTTTCTGTAAAGTATTTCCTTTGCTGCTTAACCAAACTTTTATAGTCAGAGAAGATCGATACTTCAAGTGAGTTTTATCTGAGGTCTCTTTGCAGGCGAGCAGCTAGGAAGATGCTGTCTCTAGCAATATAATTGAGGAGTCTGGCTTTTGAGGTTTTTGCAGGAGCACCAGGTGGGGTTTTATCCATCTGTTCATGATGTACCCCCCTATCACAATGCAGGACAATTAGGTATTTGTCAGCAATGAGGATATAAGTCAGCCATGAAGAAATTGCCTCATATTCGAGCCTTCAACCCCCCCCCCCTTGTTTTTCCTCACCATTTGCAGATCATGACAACAGAATCGACCCTCTGCATTCTCCACTTTCTCCTCCAGTCACCTTTTCAATACCACAATGTGGCACACTGTTCCCTGAAGGGTATGGATCACATCTCTGCATCAACAGATAGTTTATTTTTCAGTTACCTGATACGCCATGTTTTGAGGTGGAGGAAGCAGGCATCGACCCCACCTCTCCCATTCTACCTTCAAGGAAGGACTTTGTTTTCTTGATGTCTTGGAGAATCACTGCCATGGAGAGGCCAGCAATCCCAGCATTGGTACTGTTGGCTCATAGTTTTTGTGGGCTTAGTGAATTTGTCAATCTTGTCCTACTGCATGAGCATTTGGCTGTTATCATTTGTTCCTTTGCCATCTCCTTACACCAGTTAAGGATTTAGAAAGATTCCAATTACTGTATTCCTCTCCAGCTCACCACAGAATTGTCCAAATCATCAGAGACTAAGAAAACAGTCACCTGGCTACCTGTTCCATGACAGCTAAGAACTAACCAAGCCAAATATGCCCATGTAGAGTCTAAGGTTAACCATGGGACAAGAGGGCAAAAGTGCGTCAATGAAGTTCCCTCAGCAATCACTCCAAACCTAAGAGAAGCCTATCAACCAGACATTTGCAGCTCTCTCCTCCTCCAGCAACACTGTCTGCCATACTCTATGTGGAAGGGTCTCAGCTGGAGAACCGAGTTTGAGGCTGAGTTGGGTGATGGGTATGGCTAGATGGTCAATACAATTCAGAGATTTGGGTGGTTTGCATTTAATGTTTGGTTTTGTTGAGAAGTCATGTTTGAGGGTGTGGGTTCTGAAGTGTGTTGGTTGGGTGACATGATGAAGCACTTGAGGGTGCCTCTTGTAGTTTTCATGCCTACATTTTCTAGGAGGTTGAAATCACTGAGGCTGGTGAAATGGGCATGTCTGATGAATGAGATGGTAAGGAGGTCTGAGAATTCATTTATACGATCCTTGTTTTGTCTTTCAACCATGTCAATTCAGCTTTCAATATAGCGAGAACAACGCTTGAAATAGGCAAATTTTGAATGCAGGACCTGCACTTAGGATTTCCCTATGTTTTCACACAGATAGACTTGGAGTCTCAGAGATACCTTGGTACATACGGGACCAAGGAAGACCACAAGCAAAGATAACATGTTGGATAGTCACTTTGGGCTCCTGAAGTGACCAGACATTAGCCGTGTCGACATTGTAGTATCTGCCATTTGATGACGACAACAAAAACAGTGGAACTGAGGTTCCTTCAGTGTGGTTCATTAGGAAACATACCAACTGCCACTGTATTGGCAAGACAATCTTTAAAGTAAGGAGAAAGATATGTGAGTACCTCAGTAATATGCAGTGTTGTAAAGCATACACAAAAACGGCTGAACAGTATATATCTAGTGGACACATCATTGATTATCTGAAGTGGGTAGAAATAGAACAGTTGGACAACAATATTAAAAACCTCGAAAGAGTACTTGTCGAAAAAACAGCTCTGGATTTACAGGTTAACAACTCACAAGAGGGGTCAGAATGATAACATTCCATGTGATAACATTCAGCACAATCTATAACTAAGGTAACACCATACCCTTAAATGACACTGCCAGGCTGCAATATGGAGATAAACCCACCTTAATGGCATTCCATTTGGTTGAACATCCTCAGTGTGTTAGATAGATCAGTAGCAGAACATGACAACATCTTGAGCCAGACATGGGGATCAAGTGGGTGTAAACATCCACTTGTACGTTCAAAGCAGAGGTAACATTAAGAACTACGAGATGTAGTTGGGGAATACAAACGCACAGTTAGAGACCGACAGGATGGAGATCTGGACACTATTGACTGTTCATATAATTTTTTTTAAAACGCTCTCCACTAAGGCAAAGAAGTCAGGCATCATTTATGGTGATTTTGACATTTTCATTACAGCATATGTCGATATGTATTAGAAGGGACTGTCTTGATATTGGAATCAAGACAAAAATGTAACATTCCAATATAGACTACAGGAGATGCCAGTCATGGTTTCCTGAAAATGAACCTCGCCACATCTATGAGACTATCAGTCTGGGACTAGTCCAATGATTTTGTTAAACTATGTAACAATACATATCAGGAAGCATGGTCTTTAAAGTGTGTATTGTAGTTAGGTTGAAAGCAACACCCCAACAGACTACATTTCCCATCAAGTCTAGAATAAAACACGTGTTACCCCATCTAACCACCCAGTAGCATCAGTGTATTTTTTTACGCTTCCCATAACATGGAAGAGACTTTATACTGAGCCACACACGTCCAACCACTAAGATGCAGGGTTGAGAGGACGCACGTAGGTGAGACGTGAACCCTTGACGAAGTAAGGTGGGGGAGACTTAATTTCAGTGTTTCTTCCACATAGAGGGCATTCATACTACAAACTAAACAATGCAGTTTGTTTATACTAACAAGTACTTTCCTTTGTCAAGTGTGACTACAGGGTCCTCCCACCTCCCTGACCTACTGGCTCTGGGCCTTAAACATATCTAATAAATGTTGGGCCCAGTATTTTGTTTTGTTTTGTCTGCATGTATTATATGCACAAGAGTGTCTCACATGGATTTATGTGTACCAATATTGGTCCCAACTTGACCCAAGGGCAGTGTGTGTTTGCCCTGTATCATAATATTATATAGCAAAGAAACTGCATGAGAACTCACACCACTATCTGAGAGCTGGGAGTGTTCCACAAATGATCACTTTACATGTTGTACTAAGGTATGAATAATAACTGATGTCTTGCTGTCTGTCTTTACAGATACAATGATGAGGGAAGTTCCCTATGTCTGGTCTGTATAGGCATGCATTATGTATCACAGGTGCAAGAAAAATGAATGAGTGGGCCAAACAAATAGTGTTTGTTCGTTAAGATAAAAGTCAATCAGAATCTTAGAATCCTGTCCGGAAGAAAGCCAGACAACCTAAATAGTAAACTTTTATGGGCTGAAACATGTCAACCCTGAGTACATTGTAAACTCTTAAGACGAGGTGTCTTGGGTGAAGACCTGACGGTACTGGTGGATGAGCGTTCTTTTATAAAACCAATTAGATTCCCCCTTTCCCTTATTACTAAGAGGGATTAGAGAGGTACACTCATAAAAGTTCTCTCCCTGTATTCAATTGCTTGACCACAGCAACTAACCATCCCCCAAAGCATGAGCCCAACTTGTTGTGAGAGTCCTGGGACAGTGTTTGGGAAGTGCACAGAGAGTTCCCATTCCTTTTGTGTCAGATGTTAGGGTCACAAGCAGTCACCACATGAAAGAGCAGATGGGGAAATTGTACTCCACTAGACAATCCGTTGATAGGACAGGCCTGGATCCATGTCAAGAGAGCAGGCCCCGCCAACCCCTGGTCTCCATTCCACCCCCTATGGGCAATGCATCCCAAGGGGCAGAACATATTCTGTGCTGCCGCAACAACTAGGGAGCCTCTGCAATCCATGGCCAGTCTGTTGTTCCTATGCAGGTGCCAAAGTCTGCAATCTTGAAATGCATTTCTAAGGTCCAGCTCATTAGAACAGCTTTTCCTGGAGGATGGGGTGCCCCTCATTTTGGCTCTCTCATTGAGGCCATCTCATGCCATTACTCCTGCACAGGGACCACAAAACTAGATACGTCATGCCCTGGCCTACTCTACAACCAAACCATGCAGAAAGAGAAAAGCTGCATGGAAAGCATGAGCAACAAGGGGGAAAAACTGCAGTCAATCCATCTCCTCCTTGATCTTCCACAATAACACCATTATGGGTTATGCAGGCTCTATTGTGGCCCAGCTGGAGAGGCAATATTTGCACCTGCCGGCCACACCCGCTCTGAAACATTTTGAAATCCTAAGCTTTCCAGCACCTCATCCACCCTCATGATAGGGTAAGCATCAGCTGTACCACTTTGTTAGGGCCCCTGTGATCCAATGCAAGTCCTGGTGCTTGTGTTTTGGATCCTAAACCACAAGGTCTGGTCATGGACTCTGGGACACATAAATCTACATAAACGTCATCAACACCTGCCTTGGTGTATTCCTGTACACAGTTTGACATTCTGGAAATGTTGTGTTTGAATGGAAAACTGTTTTAA
Source organism: Pleurodeles waltl (assembly GCF_031143425.1). Classification (NCBI taxonomy): domain Eukaryota; kingdom Metazoa; phylum Chordata; class Amphibia; order Caudata; family Salamandridae; genus Pleurodeles; species Pleurodeles waltl. The sequence goes on from NC_090446.1 coordinate 995,783,820, forward strand.
GAATCTGTGTTGTGGTTGAAGAACCAGGGAAACCATCTGCATAGCTGCCTAACAACTGCTCTTCCCCTCTCCTGTCGGAAAGCTGTAAGATCAGACATCACTTTCCTTTTGTGAGTTGCACATATTCTTTCTAGCTTTTTCTAGTCAGCAGCCACAAGGTTAGATGCCAACTCCACTCTGCAGCGGTATGGCATGTCAGCACACTTGAAGCACTTGGTGGTGTCCCTACTGTGCCCACATGACAACCAGATAATAAGGTGCATGGATTTATTTATAGACATGAATGGTTGATGGCTGTTTTTGAAAAGAGATGTAAAACTCTGTGGTCAATGAAAGAACAGGAATAAAGAGATCTTTAATACATAAGCTTTTACACATAGTCTATTACTGTTTGTGAGTTTGTTGCAATAAGAATTCTGGTCAGAGAAAAGGTGACATATGGACAACATTTCTGTTGTACAGTATATCAAATTGTTAGAGTTAACTAGGTTCCAAACATTAGCAGGACTGTCTAAGGATCGTTGTCTTTGCCTCCTAGACACTGGTTCAAAAATAATATTGTAAAGGTGATTGAATATAATAGAAGAATGGAAATGTGCTATCCTTAACCCTTAAGTGATTTGATGTTGAATTAAAATATTTTTATTTTAGTTTTCAGTGTTGTAAGATTCAATAAAATTGTTCTTCCTCTCTCCTTACTGTAGCATCTTCTCCAGCCTAGGAGCATGCAGATGAATTACCCCACACGGGAACCAAGTTCAAACATTACTTTTTCCCTCATCATACACTAAAACACTGTGCATTACATCATACTCTCCGTTAGCCACATCTTAGCACCTCCCCTTACATTATGTACTTTCTGTTCAAAGTCCGCCCAGAAGCATGAGGATTCTAGTGAGCAAAAAAAAAGATGCTACATATCTCCCTTTGTTATATAAAAAGGTGACAGACATCACCAAAATCACATTTCTTCGATTAGTCAGTGAGGACATCTCACTTGTCTGCCGGCTGGATGATCTGAGATGACAGGTTCACTCTAATCAGGCAAAAGTTCCATATGCTCTTTACCCGGAATGACTGGCTTGGTAGCTACCCATAGTTTCAGATTTCAACAAGTGTTGTGGTAGGTGTTTGAAATGTGATGTGTCCTGAGTGAGGGATTACCCCGGGCAGTGTTCTGTCACCATATGTCCTTTGCACGCCAAAACCTGTAAAGGATCAGAAGCAAAAGGAGTGTACATTTTTCGTCTGCGTTCTGCTTAACCAATACCCAGTATCCTTTGTCAAACAATCCTGGGCATGGTGATGCTGATCTGTGAATTTCTTCATTTTTCTTTTCCAAGCTTTGTCAGTGTCTCAAATCTGTCAGTATTCACTGGTCGATCTGGGGTCCATTGAGGTAGTTTTTTTCTAATGGCTCTCCCAAATAGCAAAGTGGCTTGACTCTCACCAATTGTGGAGTGAGGAGTTGATTGATAGGCCCAGAAGGCCTGACATGGCTTGATTTGAGTTGATTCCCTCCATGGACGCTCGTTGAATGACCCTCTTGAAGGTACCCATGAGTTGTTTAGCTACACTATTGACTTGGGGCCAAAGTTGTGTACTCTTTTGGTGTTTGACGTTGAGTCAGATGGGAAATTCTTTGAACTCTTTGCTGTTAAAGGGCGGGCCATTATCAGTTTTGAGGATTTCTGGGATGCCCCATGTTGCAAAGATGTCATCAAGCCATTCTATGACTTTATCATGGGTTGTCGAAGATAGGTCTTCTACCAAAGGAAAATATGGATATTAGTCAATGACTACCATGAGATGATATCCATTTTCTAAAGGCCTAAAAAAGTCAACTGCAGCTCTTTCCCAGGCATGGGCAGGAAGATCAAACATTGTCACTCGATGTTGCATCACTTAGGAAGACAAACAATTGCGAATGTGGCATGCCTTCAGCTTTTTTCTTGACTTCCTCATCTAGCCGAGAGAACCACACTCAATCTTTTAATGCTCTTTTGTTTTGGTAGCTGAATAAACCACAATATCCTTAATGGGCCAGCTCGATTACCCGCTGTCTGAGGCTTCCAGGTATGACAATTCTCGAGCCTCGTAGTAACATGCCTTCTTGGGTGACTGCCAGTGGCAGCCGGTAAATACAAATGAGAGGGAAGAGGGACTGAGGAGGCACACACACAAGCACACTCACTTACACTCATGCATTCACATGCAGACACGCGCGCACATACTCATTCACAACATTCACTCACAAAAACACATACATTCATAAATACATGCATGCACCAAACACTCAATAAAGAAAAACAACACTTACCTGCTGCAACTCTCATGAAGAGAAGACTCTGTGGTGCTAGAAGGGTTGGGACAGCTGCCTCCCCAATGAGGGAAGGCAGCAGTCCCCACCTCATCACAGAGGGATAAGTTCAGAGAGACTGCTGACCCCGCCCACTCTGTGACAAGGTGTCAGTGATAGACACTCGGTCCTGGCCACTTCGGAGTTTAAACCTGAAACGTCAAAGTACAAGGCTATCACTGATGCTGTCCCTCGTCACGAGGGGGAGGGCCTCGATGACCTTTGCTGAGCTGAGCAGGTCACTCCCACATGAGCTGTGACCTCCATAGCCCAGCAAAGTTCAGCTCAGGCAGCCAGGAGCCTGCACATTTAGCATATGTCTTGCTTCTGGCTGCCTGACCTGAAAATAAAGAGTGTCTGTCAGGCTGACCTTGGCTCAGCCTGACAGACACTCTTTATGTCCAAAAGGTGCGGGGGCATGGCCCCGCTACACTTAAGGACAAGTCACTGCTGGTGACTGCTAACTCATCCTGTACATTTTTTAATTTTTGGAATTCACCATCATTAGCACTTGTGAAAAGTAATCTGCTGGGTTTTGATCCTTCCCCGGTTTGTGCACAATCGCATGTCATATTCTTATAGGCCTAACCCCCACCTCTCGATACGAAGGTGCATCTTAGCCTTCAGTTTTCCTGTGCGGAACACCTGGCGATCCGTGATGATGGTGAATCATTTTCTGTAGAGGAATACATGAAAATGTTTGCAGGCCCACACCACAGCCAGACATTCTTTCTCCAGCTCAGAGTAAGCATGTTCTATATCAGACAGGCTACGACTTGCATAGTCTACTATGGCCCTTATTATGATAATGGCGGTAAATGCCGCCTACTACTGCGGCGACGGCCGCCAAAAGACCGTCACCACAGCTAGCATCCGTCCTCCATAAGATGACCACAGCTGGATTTCCACCACAACAAGGGCAGAAATCCGGCTGTGGCCATGCTGGCGGACAGTGTTAAATTGGCGCTGCTACCACCAGCAGCGCCATGCCAGTAGACCGAAGCCAGCCATATTATGTCAAATAATACGGCCTGGCGGTGTTCTGCTGGTGGGCGCTGCTGGCAGTAGCAGCGCCCCGTCCCCTCCCCTTCCGGAAGACCCCCTAGATGCAGGTAAGCAATAACTAGCCATGCCTAAAAAGGATCGCAGCATGGTGACATCTTGAGGGGGGAGGCAAGAGGGTGATAGTGCTTGCAACATCTCCGGATCTGGAGTCATTCCCCCATCAGAGAATATGGGCCCAGAAAATGTGAGTTTGGTTTTGTGAGACACACACTTTGCGGCATTCAGAGTGAGACCTGAATCAGTGAGTACCTGGCACACTTGGGTAAGGGCTTTGCCATTCTCCCAAAAACCAGTATGTTATTAGTGTAATTGAATTATTATTGAATTATTCAGGTCAAGACGGGACAACACCTTGGCTCTGTTCAATTGCATGATCATGTCTGTTAAGTGTGAATGGGGATGTCTTTCCCTTTCAACGGTTTTGTTTACCTAGGGCGTGTGAATTCAAATGTGTCCTTTTTTGGTACTGCTACTATGGGTGAAACCCATGGTGTGGGGCCTGTGGAGCATTCTGTGATGTCATGTTTTAAGAGGGTTTCCAACTCTTTCCCTACAGCTTCTTGTAGATGAAAAGGAGCCCTGCGGTGTCATTGAGCAACAGGGCAAACATCTTCATTGATATGAAACTGTACTTTCATTTACCTGAGATTTCACAAGCCATGGAAATATGGTGGGAACTGGCCTGTAATCTCTGCCTGAAGGCAAAGGTTGTAGTTGAGGGATATCAGTCCCAAGACAGCTGCAGTGGCAAAACTCAGTAAACAGGGACTCAACAAAGTCCCCTATAGAACATGCATAGTGGCTCACACTAATGTCTTTTTGTGTCGCATTATCACTAAGAATGACCCTTGGCTTTGCAATGGCTCAGAAGCAGCCCAAGGATACACCTTCATGCCTGTTGAAGTGAGGCGAGGCACAGGGGATAGGCTGTTTTCTACTGGCATGATGTTAATACATGCACCACTGTCTATGATAAAGTTTATTGAATGAGCATTCACTTTCAACTTGATTTTGGGACAATGTTCAAATGATGTGTGTCGCTCTGTTTGGTGAACTTTCTTTGAATTATGATCTTCCTTACATGTAGCCAACCTCACATGTGCATACCGTCATTTGGTGGATATCATCAGTGCACATTCCAATTCTTCGCTGAAGAACCTTTGTACAAGGAGCTCAATGACAATTTATTTTGCCTGGTTTCTACTTGTCTTAGCTGATGTTGATTTTCGGTTTTAGGGGCATGGCGCAAATGCTTCTGGAACATTCTTGTGGCCATTTTCTCTTGCTGTTGTGATGCACTTGAGTTTTCATAACCTCAGCACACAGTTATGAAATGGGTCTCTTTCCCACAACATATGAAAACGTGCCCTACAGCTGAACAATTGCCTTTGTGGGGAAACAGAAATCCACATCAGAAGAATAGTTTTGTTTTCTATGACAACGTCAACTTATGTGTGTCTTGTTTATTCTTGTGCTTGCTTTTCACGGTCAGTGCTGATTCAAGGTGTTCCGTTCCTGCTTCCATATCAGAAGCTTGTTGATCTGCTTGTTCTTCTGCTGTCGCAGCCATCGGCATTTTCTCTAGGCTGTGTGTGTTTCTTAGCATGCACCTTCCAAACAAATCTGAAAGGCAGCCTCCAATGATTCTTAGGCACATGGCATCATCATCAGTGAGGTGGCAGAACTCGCAATATTTAATGAGTACATCAAGTCTCAGTAAACTCATCCATTGTTTCACCAACCTGTTGTAGCACTTGGTTGAAGATATACTTTTCATAGTCAACATTTGGCATTGGATTGAATTGGCCTCTAATGCTTCTTTTACCTTTTGGTACGATTCTGCATCAGTCTGTGAGATTTTCCTTAGCACTTCTTTCACTCCATCTAACGCAAGGTTTTTTACATATTTGATGATCTGCTTGTCATCTTCTTCCTCTACTATATCTATGAAGTAATTGAATGCTTTGATCCATGCAGCCCTCCTGGCCACAATGTTTTTCTTCATAGAAGTGTTAAAAGGTGGGAATGGCTGCAAGCACCCGGTTGCATTGTATTTCATGCTCCCTTCTGCTGTCACTGACAGCAAATGCTGTTTGGACAGCTTTCGCCGCACAGGGTGGCACCAACAACTTCTGCAAGCACAGGTCGTGGATGAAGTATGAGCCGCCAAATTCTTCAATCGACCTTGATGATGAGTATATTTTCTGTTTTTCATACCTTGCTGACATGATTGTTATCTCTTGCTATGCCTGAAAAATCTTTTTCTATTTGATGCACTGTTTCTAATGGAAACATGGTTGACAGAAGGTTCTGTGCCAGATGTTCTAGCGGCGCTTCCAGAGTACTATTATATCCTCTCTTATAACACACACCAGGGGAAGAAAGGTGGAGGGGTGGCCACTATAATAAAAAAACACTGGGTTTTTACTAAACTTGCCTTCCTACCAACCTCAATAGCTGAAAATATAGTAATAAAACTGGATTCACTTTATTCCAGCTTAACATGTATACTGATCTAGAGGCCCACGGGGCTTAATTCCCATTTTTCTTCATCTTTAGTGAATTCTTTATCCGCCTTAGTGGTAGACTACGCGAATGCTCTGCTCTTGGGCGACTTCAACATATGGATTGAGGAAGGAAGGCTGGTTATGCCTCTTCTGACCTTGCTGACGCCCTTAAAGGCTTGAACTTTGTCCAACACATAGCCATGCCCACACATATTAAAGGTTACATTCTTGATCATGTTTGGTCGCTAAATTTAACTACAGCAAATCAAAGGGTCCTTCCATTCAGCTGGCCAGACCATCATTTAATTGAGTTTGTAATATACAATATTACACTGAAGAAACTCCCTTGACCCATTATCGAAACTGGAAAAGCATTGATTTTGAGAATTTTTATGAATCACTGGTGCTATCTATCAAGGAGACTGTAAGTGAGTCAGTGGAGATCTTAACCGACTGGCGCAGAGAAGCCAGCAATTTATTTGCCCCTCGACGTAAAACTAAACCACTAAGGTGCAATGAAGCATCCAAATGGTTTACAGAGGATTTAAGGAAAGCTAAGCTTGAGTTGCATCAAGTGGAAAGGAAATGGCGTAGGGCGTATCTACCAGATGGGAAAGAAAGCTTTACCTTATGACTAAAAGCATACAAGAAAGCAATCTAGACAGTTAAATCTAATTATTTTAGCAACAAAATCTTAAATTCAGAAAATAAGTCTAAAGAGATATTTGATATAGTTTCTGAGCTTGCAAACCCAGACCATGTCAATCCACCGGTGGTTTCCATTAAGAAACTGTGAAATGACCTGAATCTGTTCTTTGTTGACAAAATACAAACAATTAATGACAGTATTCCAAAAAGCACCTTAACGTGTGCCCTCTCTGCAGCCAGGTTACTTGAAGCTCACGTTGCTCAGTCTTAATGCTCCTTCCTAGAGGATTCCGCATTTCCAGATCCTCTTCAGGCAGGCTTTCGGCCTGCCCACTCAATCAAGACATTGTATATTATCTGCAGTCAATGATTTCAGGGAAGGTACAGACAAAGGCATTCCCCAGATACTAGTATTATTAGATCTATTGGTGGCCTTTGACACAGTAGATCATGGTATTCTTCTTGAGTGTGTCAGAGTCGCAGGTCTGCAATGTCCGGCATTTAACTGGATGAGATCCTTCCTCACTGATCAGTCTCAATCAGTTAGCCTCACCCCTTTCTGCTCTTCCAAGAGTAGGCTAAATTGTGGTGTGCAGCAGGGCTCTTCATTATCCCCTCACTTATTCAATATTTATATTTGGCCTTTGATCCACACCCTACAGAGGCAAGGTGTAAAAATGTACTACTACGCCAATGTACGCCAATGGTATGCAATTGATTTTTAGCATCAAGGGTACCTTGAATTCTAGGAATTCTTCCATATGACCTTGTTTTACATCCATAATTGGATGAAATTCTATCAGTTGAAGCCTAACTCGGATAAAATTGAGATTGTGCCATTTGACAATAAACTGCAGTGGTGGATGCCCTATTTTTGGCCAGAAGAAATGGTCTCTACCCCGGTGCCCAAAAATTTGGTCAAAAGCCTTGGGATACTGGTGGATGAGGATCTATCCATGATGCCCCAGATCGGTGCCGTCACTTCGACCTACTTCTTTCAGCTTTGAAAAATAAAGAAAGTCCAGAAATATTTTACAAATGATACTATTATTAAGATTATCATTGCATTCGTCAAGACCCAGGTTAACTATGCTAATTCCCTCTACCTGGGACTCCCACAGAAGCTAACTCAATGGTTGCAATTGGTTCCAAATCTGGTGGCCGGCCTGGTGTGGTGCCAGCTAAGATCCTGTCACATCACTCCTCTTTTGGAAAAACTTCACTGGTTCCAAATAGTTTAGAGAGCCATTTTCACAACTGGATGCCTAAGCTTTAAAGCTCCTTATAGGAAGAGTCCCACATTTGTTTCAGCTAAAACCAGGAAATATTTGCCTAAGTGTAACCTTAGATCATCCCACCAAAGCCTCCTTGAGGTTCTAAAATGTATTGGACTAAGACTTGATGGTTCCAGATTTGCAGTGATGGCACCAAAGTTATGGAACTCTCTTCCCTTGGAGATCAGGAAATCCACCATTTATATGAAATTTAGGTGTCTGCTGAAAACCTGGCTCTTTAGACAGGTCTATAGCTAAGTCAAAGCAGTCTGCATCACTGTTCTAGTACCATGAAACTCTTCAGGGTGTACATGTGCTTAAAAAATCCGTTATAACATAAAATAACATGCACGGCTCAGCATGTCTGTCGACCACCTCCTTAGCAGTTTTGGCTGGGGTATTGAATGTGCTCCTTTGCAGGGCCTTCAATCTCTTCAGTGGCTGTGTACGGGCTGGAGCAGGGCCTTGACTTCACATATGAGAGTCGCAGGCCACTCTATATCGATTCTGGACACAAGTGTCACGCCTGTGCAGTTTGCCATATCGTTGCAAATGCTCAGGGAGAGTCTTGTCTTCTTGGCCACATATCCTCTATTGGCGCCAGTTGTAGTGTCTTCCCCAGGCCTGAAGCATGCAAATGAATTACACCACACAGGAGCTGCAATCACACATTACGTTATTCCTCAGCACACACTAACACACTGTACATTACATCATGCTTTCTATTAGCCACACTGTAACACCTCCCCATACATTACGCACTTTCTGTTCAGAGTCTGCCCAGAACCACAGGACTCTTGTGCACATAACATCAAGATGCTACACTTGCCACTTGCGACTCAGGGTCAGAGATTTCTTAGTTGGAGGACGCATCCAGGGGGAAAGGTAACAGATTTTCTTGCAATATTGATGAGAAAGGAGAGACTATACGTTTCATTTGTTTCAATTATTGTTGTTTTTTTTCTAATTGATAGGGTCCATTGATTCTTACCAGATCCTCTCAAGACACAGAATTTCCTGTTTCTCCAGCCTGAGATCATGGGAAGGCAAGATTAATATGTCTTGGTGTGATCAACATTAGCAGTGACATTGGAGAAGGAAAGAGTCTTTGATGTCTCAGTACTGCAAAGGAAAAGACATCAGTAAAGGAAAAAGTCAGAGGTGGTCATTATAACAATGGCAGTAAAAGCCGCCTACCACCGTAGTAACGGCCGCCAACATACAGTCACCACGGCTACCGTCCGACTGCCATATTATGATCACTGCCGGACTTCCGCCACAAGAAGGGCAAGAAGGGCAGAAATCCGGCAGTGATCATACTGGCAGATGGTGGTAAGCTGGCGCTGCTACCACCAGCACCACCACCCCAGTAGAACGCTGCCAGCAATATATTGACCTGTGATACGGCCTAGTGGTGTTCTGCTGGCGGGCGCTGCTGGCGGTAGCAGCGCCCTTTCCCATTCCCTGCCGGAAGACCTCCTCGACAAAGGTAAGTCGGGCTGCCGACAGGGGAGAGGGGCGAGGGGTGTTGTGTGTGTGTGTCTGGTTGTGTGCATTAATGTGTGAGTGTGTGTGTGAATACGTCTGTGTGTATTGTGTTGTTTGCGTGGTTGTATGCGAGTGAGTGAATGCGTGTAAGAATGGTGAAGTGAGTACGTGTCTGCATGTCAGTGTGATTGTAAGAATGTGTGCCAGCATGTGCCAGTATGCGTGTATGAATGCGTATATGCCAGTGTGAGTGATTGGGTGTATGTGTTGTGCATGTCTGCGGGTGTGTGCGTGTATGGGGGGTGGGGTAGTGTGAGGATCGGAGGGGGTGGGGTGGAGTATGGATGGAGGGAGTGTGGGGGGGTGTCTGGTGAGTGTTGGGGGTGTGGGTGAGCCGCCTACCGGTGACAGTGAAGGAATTCCCTGTCACCGGTAGGGCCTACCGCCATGGTTTTCGTGGCGTTAACGCCACAAAAACCATGGTGGTAGGCAGGCTCATAATGCCGCTGGTGGTACTAAGCCGGCCTCCGGGCTGGAGATTGACATCTCTGGACCGGCGGCTGAAAGCGCCATGGCAGTATGAGTGGAGAAGTGGCAGGTTGGCTGAAGCCAACCTGCCATTCTCATAATGTGATGGTATGTACCGCCATATTTACACTCACCGCCGGGTTCATAATGACCCCTAGAATGTCTGAATAGACAGATTTGAAGCAACGCTAAAGTATGGTCACATCATTCACAGCCAAGAAAGGGATGTTGCTGGAGATGGTAGTAATGAGCAGTACTGAGCTCTTTGCCATGCTTTGAATGGAGGAATGAGGGAGTCTTGTTTTGAGGAAGGATAGGTTGGCATAGCAGCCCTCTTTAACTGCACAGACCCAGGGATACATTTTCACGGGGAATATTTATTTTCAAACACATTACAGTAAATGTGTTCTCATTCAGTTTTGTATTCTCCATATCATGGACATTGCATAGTGTGGGTATATAACTAATAAAAAGCCAGCTATAGCGACTCTGTAATAACGATTGATAAATGATTTTGTTGAATGCTAGAAACGCTGGTACCCTCTTACCAATGATGAATGGAATTTTGCAAAGGGAAGGATGCGCAGATTCATTGTTTATCTTATGAAGTTTTGTGCTAATTGGTCGTGTGGGGATGCCATGACATGGAAGCATGTAGGTTCTAAGGGAAGTCCAAAATGTGGGGTTACCATCAAAATTCCACCCAGAAATGTTTGCTCAATTTTAAAGTGAAAACCATTTGCACCGAACTTGAAACAGAAATTAGTACTTGGTCCACTTTCAGTGTTTTGGTGGTTTACAATTGATTTAAATCTGCCCAGCATTTTTTCGAAGAATATCAATTTTTAACATAGTAATTGCAGTTATGTTTTTTAACCGGTTCATGAACTAAACCTTAATCTGAGGAACAAACTAATTGGTTTAGACATTTTTGTTCTGTCATACAATTTGTACACTGACTTCCTCCGTTCACAAAACTCTTTATGAAAAAAGGTGCTGGCCTATGTGGATTCTAGGGAGAGCACGCCTCGATGTCAAAGGGGGCCAGCATGCAATCCGGAGCTGTGAAAAATATAATTTATCACAAGACTAAAACCCATAATTAATTAACAGGGTTTTTGAACTGGCTTATTTAGTGCCTAAACTAAATGCCATTGTCAGATCAAGAACGAATTCTTCCAGTTCAACAACCTGAAGGAAAATTATCTCAGGCAACGTTCATACAGAGTGCACAACAACCCTGGTGGTGGGAGGGGGCTAGGGGTTGAACATACACGATGGAAAATGCCCGAAACAAGTGTCAAATTTAAGAAAAAGGGTTCCTGAATTGGTGTATGAACCCTTGTCCAGTTCATGAACGTCTCCCCTTTTTATGGAGTTGGCGTTCTGATTCACACACCAATTTATACATTTTTAAGAATTTGTTTAGACCTAAGATGCCTAAACGTACTTATGGAAGAAGTGAATGGAAGAAGTTCCGGAGAAAAGTAAAACAGTAAATAAATGTGGAGTATATGTTCACTGGGTTCAGTGTGTGGTCAATGGTCAGGTCTTGCCCTTCGTGCCCACTAGGAATAAATGGAGACCATTCAGTGAAGACCTGAATGTAGGGGAACTGGACACTGTTGAGCATACCCAGAAAGACTGTGCTGTGAATAGGTGTGACTTACTTGAATTTAAGCATAATCTATGAATACTACTAGAGTAAGTCACAGTACAATCTTTGTGAATAGGTCCCCTCGTGTGACTAAATGCCACATCCCTTGCCCATTAACTGGTGTGAACGTCCAAAGACCCTTCTTTGTGAGTAGTGGAACTGAACACAGGGTGTACCCAGTGTTTGCTATGTAAAGCTAAAGATCGTGTCATGTAGGGTCTCTGGCTAGGAAGAATGAGCACATGGCATGGCCCAAGACCAAAAGTGCTCCCGGAGCTTGATAGGAGTGTCCATTGACTATGCACAGTGGGTTTTGCAGTATGGAAATGGGCGCAAGGCATGAATAAATTGTACACGGTGCTCCGGAATACCATTTGACATGACTACAATCTGAACTCTGGTGGGTCTATAAACCAGAGACTGTGCAAAGGGCATTGCAGACTATCATTCACACAGTCAGAGCCATGTGGTCACAGTTAAAATTACTGGTCTTTGACAAATACCAAACCATGCACCAGAACCAACTGGGCACTATCAAAAGACATGCTTAGTGGGCTCTTGGGTAGCAGGATTTGGTGCATGGTGTTTCTAAAGTCTGCATTTAAAGTTATGAGGCCTCTGGCTTTAGTCAAATGCCATGTCATTCTAGCTCTGTGAGAATGGGAAATCGCTGGGGGGCATGTCTTGCTCCTTTGACCACTACACACGTGTCAAAGCAATGCTTTGCAAGTTCTGTGGCAGTGGGACTCTGGCCGGAGCATCGCTAAAGACCAAATCCTGCCCCTATATGGTCTGGAAATTACCAGCGTGACCTCTGGGCTGTAGGGGCCTGCGGGCCTTGAAGGCATACAAGACTAAAGATTATTGTTTTCCAAGATTCAAACAGATACTGAGGAAGGCTGCACACCTTCAGGTTCAACTGTACAACGGAATATCACCAACACAAATGTTGTGATACAAAATATTGCCATAACATAATTAATAATCAAATTATCAAATTCAAAAATAAACTACTGATAAACAATTGAAAAATAAATATTCAAAAAACGTCCAACCCTTATTCCCTATAAACTTCACAACCCACCAATAAATAAATACATTCAAATTAAAATTAAAAAAAACAATATATATTGGCATATAAAAATAATATATACTAAAAACAATTACACAAATTTAACATTAAAATACTAAAAACGTATAATACACAAACTAATAAAACAACAAACTAATGAAAAAATATGTGATATTCAACTGTATTTAAAAAAATATATATATATCATGTGTCAAAAAAAAGACACACCTGAACTATTCTGTCCCACAATAACATTGATGTCAAAATATTTTTGGCAAAATATTTCTGTCAATCGATATTTTTGAAACAATATTACCTTCACACACCAAGCGTTCAAGGGACATGGGAGAGGGTGCACGGCATGACAAATTATACAAAAAGCCCATTCCCATTTGGCTGTGGAGTGCGGGGGCCCCCTATGTGGCTAAAAGACCAAGGGCAGGGGGCACATAAAAAATACATGAGACATTATTCCGAGTTACTAAGATAACAAACTTGAATGTGTTATAGAAACATAACAATCTCCTGAACAAGCTTCATCTGAAGGAAATGTATCTCTATGATTTTCACATGGAATTTTAAATAAGATACCAGTGCAGGAGTGTGGCACAGTGGGAGCACTAACTCAGACGAGGACATGCTTTGAAAACATTTGCTTTCTATCTCATTAAAAATGCAGTGTATATAATTTGTGATTGCTTTACATTTGAACGTGTGATGGCGTATTCTTTATTGCATTCCCTAAACACTTTGGGGGTCATTCTGACCCCCGGCGGCGGCGGATGCCGCCGGCCTGGCGTGAACCGCCAGAAGACCGTACCGCGGTCGAAAGACCGCGGCGGTCATCCTGAGTTTCCCGCTGGGCTGGCGGGCGACCGCCAGAAGGCCGCCCGCCCAGCGGGAAACCCCCTTCCACGAGGATGCCGGCTCCGAATGGAGCCGGCGGAGTGGAAGGGGTGCGACGGGTGCAGTTGCACCCGTCTCGATTTTCAGTGTCTGCCACGCAGACACTGAAAATCTATGTGGGGCCCTGTTAGGGGGCCCCTGCAGTGCCCATGCCATGCCAATAGCATGGGCACTGCAGGGGCCCCCAGGGGCCCCATGACACCCGTTCCCGCCAGCCAGGTTCTGGCGGTGGAAACCGCCAGAACCAGGCTGGCTGGAAGGGGGTCGGAATCCCCATGATTCCCAGGGGCAGCGGGAAACCAGCGGGACACTGCCGGTTTCCCGTTTCTGACCGCGGCTGTACCGCTGCAGTCAGAATGCCCATGGAAGCACCGCCAGCCTGTTGGCAGTGCTTCCGCGGTCGTTGGCCCTGGCGGTCCATGACCGCCAGGGTCAGAATGACCCCCTTTGTGTGTTAAATTATGCTTTCTGTGTTGTACATTGAAGTGATAAATGAAAACTGGGGAGGTGAAGGGAGGAAACGAAAACGAAATACACCTATAGGCCAAGTTACAGTATATCAGAGAGGAGATAAAACTTGGGAGACCTTGCAATCAGGCAAGGCTAGGTGGTGCGAACCCACAGCATCACTTTTCACGCCTTCTTCTTTTAGGCTAAATTTTATAATTGCTTGCCTTTGAACTCGTGTTTCTTCTGCGCGCTTAAGGTGCATTGTAATTTGATCAATGATTTTGTTTTTGTATCTCTCATCCTATTTGGAATTGTTCCAAAATTCACATAAAGCAAGCCTTGCTTTTTAGCCAATGTGTAATGGCCTTCTGGGACACGCTGTTCTGCCTTTAAAACTGCTAGCCTGGGATTATAAAAAACCCTAGCATGCAAGGCGCTATTATCTAGAAATATAGGCCTGGGTGTCAGTGTCAGACCTAACATGCGGTCCTTTTAGCAGATATGAGAGCACTGAGCTAGTGAACGCATCTGCTTTGCTGTGATCCTTTTGGGAACCCACAACATCAGATGACTTCCCTTTGGGATTGTTTATTTTCATTTGTTGACAGAGTGTTTTGGGATACCACCTTTGTACCATGGCCCTCAGGGAGCATGAAATCTACCACTCCTGTGAAGGCCACCTTGCGGCACATGTCACTGCGTGCGGGTGGAGTGGCATCTGAGATCACGCTGTAGCTGTCACTTCACTTGACTTTTTCAGGCTCAACTCTGCAGGGCTTCCCCGACTGGCTGTGGCTGCTGCAGTCACAATGTCTGGGATACAGTATGTGTGCTGGTCTGGAAGAAAGTCATTTACAACTGTTTTCATTTTTGCACCTTGTGGGTCAGACTGGGGTCATCCCCATCTGAGTGCAAACTACAACTGACCCACATCACGTGCAGCAAAGGAAGCAGCTGTCATGATTCCTTTGTACACTTGTCATTGTGACTGTCAGTTGTACAAGATTCCTTGATACCAAGAACATTCTCTATTTCACTCACCAGCAACCAAAGCGTGTCATGAGGACATAGCTGGGGATAGGGGTGTCGTTAGTGCCATCCAGTGCCCCTGCGATGCAGGACCCAAGGCTGCTTGCTGGACTGGATGCTTATTGGCACCTTGCAGAGATGTATGGGGCTATGGAGCTGTGTCCTATCTGCAATGTTACATTGCAGGGGGAAACATCCGAAAGCACGACTCAGGAACAACAAAGTCATGAACAACGCAAGCGGAACAACGCTTGCGTGAAAAATGACTTTGTTTTTCCATACCATAACCACGCATGTGCTGAACAATACACATGCGTGGTTAGGGCATAGAAAAAAGGAGTCAGCATCGGGAGAGGACACAATCAAGTAATTGGGGCAGGGTTGGGGCAAGTTTTTAGGGGTGGGGGTAGTTTGTTTTTTATGGGCGGGAGTGGGGGGTTGGGGTAGTTCAGTTTTTTAAGGGTAGGGGTGGGGGATGGGGTA
Source organism: Pleurodeles waltl (assembly GCF_031143425.1). Taxonomy (NCBI): domain Eukaryota; kingdom Metazoa; phylum Chordata; class Amphibia; order Caudata; family Salamandridae; genus Pleurodeles; species Pleurodeles waltl. The sequence continues at coordinate 995,799,286 of NC_090446.1, forward strand.
GTTCTGGTTTGTAGGGGTCGGGGTGGGGGGATGGGGTAGGTTTGTTTTTAGGGGTGGAGTGGGGGGTCAGGGTAGTTTTAGTTTTAAGGGCGGGTAGTCAGAGGGTTGGGGTTGTTTTATTTTTAGGGGCGGTGATGGGGGGGTCGGGGTTGTTTTAGTTTTTAGGGGTGGGGTGGGGGGTCGGGGTAGTTTTAGCTTCAGTTTTAGGGGCAAGGGTGGGGGGTTGGGATGTTTTAGTATTAGGGGGTGAGGGGTCAGGGTAGTTTTAGTTTTAGGGTCGGGTAGTTTTAGTTTTTATGGGCGAGGTCAAGGTAGTTTTGTTTTTAGGGGTGGGGGTCAGGGTTGTTTTAGTATTGGGGGATGGGGGTATGGGTAGGTTTAGTTTTAGGGACAGGGTGGGGGTCGGGGTACTTTTGTTTTTAGGGGTGGGTGGGGGGTCGGGATAGTTTTGGTTTTAGGGGTGGGGGTCGTGGTTATTTTAGTTTTTAGCGGCGGGGATTGGGGTTGTTTTAGTTTTTAGGGGTGGGGGTCAGGGTACTTTTAGTTTTTAGGGTCGGGTAGTTTTAGTTTTAGGGGCGGGGTGGGAGGTCAGGGTAGTTTTAGCTTTAGGGGCAGAGGTGGGGGGTCAGGTTATTTTAGTTTTAGGGGCAAGGGTTCAGGTAGTTTTGGTTTTAGGGGTGGGGTACTTCTGGGCATTAGGGCAGGTGGGGGGTTGCATGCTGGAACCACACATGCCGTCCCACACATGCCTTTAGTAGGCATGCCTTTACAACGAAAAATCGTTGTTAAGACATGCGTGGTAAAAACATTTGTGGTAACAACAGGGTTGTTGCTCCGACCACGTTGTTTAGGCATGCGTGGTTCTAGGATTTGTTGTTCCATCATACATTCCATTGCAGGATATATGGGACTGAATAGCAGGTGGTGCATACTCGAGGACTGGCACTGGGGTGCAGTTTCTTAAATGTTGTTGTCAGAGTCCATGCTGTAAGAACCTTGCATGCTACTTGACAGTCAGTGCACAGTTAGGATGGTAGAGTATATCATCCTGACTTTTGGCATTAGATTCCAAGGACCAGTGACTGATTGGCATGTGGTACTTTTAAGCAGCTTTATGAGTACTGGTGAGGGTTTTGAGGGACAGCAGAGGCGATTCAAGGGGCTGTGTCACGAGCTCCTGCAGATTGTGGAGTTAGGAAGCCCTAGGCTGGTAACCAGTTTTTAGATCCGCAAGAGCATATGCAGGATTTGTTGGCATCAGGATTGGATGATGTTTTTAAAATTATTGCTCACAGATCCTTGCATCAGAATTTGTGGGTTTGGGTGCTCCTTTTTCATCAGATCTTGGTTGATAATGCAGAGAGTGTTTATTGAGCCTTGGTGTAGTAGGTTTTAAGGTATTACTGTTTGGTCTTGAGTGCAGAGAGTCAATATACTAAACATGGATGGTGATTTGGTCTGTGAGCATGACTGCAGATAGAGACGGCCCTGTGCAGGTGTCTGTGGGACCAAAGTCTGAAGCTGCTTCTTTCTATGGTCCAGGATTGGTGGCATTGATTAGTAGTCATTAATTGACAATAGTTTCCAAAATCAGCTCTGTCTATCTCTTGTACTGGACATCTCCAATTAGCAATTTCTAGCAGTCTAGTCAAAATCTTCTTCAATGATATGAGACCTGGAGGTGAGGATGACCATTAACAAGGAGCATGGGTAAATCCCTTACATCGGCCTTAAACATGGATCCTGGACATCTGGTGATCATGTACCTACGTCGTCTGAAAGATTTCGTCCATAGGTGGTCTGGACAAGGATGCCTTAATATGGATCAATTGGGAGGGAGGTGGAGGATTAGACTGTGTCCTTAAACAGAGTGTAAGAGGTGATTCCTTGAAGTACAGGGCAACTTACTAATTACAACACGAGTATGAAGGAATATAAGGAAAGTTTTGAGGTGGCATGTTGAATAAAATGTTTTTTAAAGTACCCTTTTTAAGTGGTATTTTAATCTCATCATTTTTTGACCAATGTGATGGGCAACTTCAACTTTTCTGCTGTTGAAAAGCATCAAACGCTTAAGGATTCCTTTCTGGTTGTCTTTGGAATCCTATGCACTTTGGACCATTAGAGTAGGTAATATGTACTTCAACTAATCATGTGAACGCTTTTCAAACCTATCCTTTCAGGAGCAACGTGTTGGGCCTTGTGCAGCAAGTGAGTAACAGACATCATGCTATAATATGCAATAAGTACATGGGCGTCTCAACATTTTGAACAGTGGCAGCACCATGTCCTGTGGCTTGTGGCAATTGTGCGCTTGTGCATGCTCATAATGTACGGAGAGGTGGGGGCCCGTTAGCATTTTAAGTGATGATCATACCAAATATTTCATGTTGTAACTCTGGTAAACCGGCACCCGTGTACTCATTACAAAGATCTGCATGATCTGCTAGTCCCTGGGTTGAATCAGAATAACATGGCTGCATGACTCCTGCTGCAGAACACTGTCTGGAACCTGCAGATTACAAGTTATAACCTACGGGCTATCAATTCTAATCCAAGTAAAGTTGCTGAGCTCATTATGGTGATGTTGTAAGTATCTCCATGTAACCTGTAAGACGCATTTCTGAACGCTTGAAGATGTAAACTCATTCTTTCATTCAGTTTACTTTGTATTGTGTGCTGTGTCAGTGGTCATTTTTAGCATAATGAAACACATCAATTTGCATTTCTACATTTAAAAATAAACATGCGTTGAATGTAGTATTTTCCTGGGTATGTTAACTAGAAGCCACCATAATTTGTAGGCCTCAATTGCTCTATAGGTATCATCACACACATTTTCTTCATATTTGCTTTGAACTTATTTCAATATTTGAATATATGTATAATGTAAATGCTCCAACTTTCTTCGTTAGTGATTTTACACCTCACCACAGCAAGAAGATAACGCCAACACAAAAACCTAAAGAGTTGACAATTTTTTCGCTTGTGGAGACAGGTGTTCTGTGACGAGATGAAGGTATGGGAAGGGTTTGCCCTGTAATTCCCCATGACCCTGTACACTTAGCAGCTTAGTTCGCCTCAGCCCGGAAAGTGTGATTCTAATGCAGCGCGTGCAGCTGGTAGTGCCCCTTTTAGCTGAATATCCTCAGTTCTGTAGGTGCAAATGGGAGAAGGCCAGACAGTGACAGCAAGTGCTGTCAATGGGAGAACCGTCAATGAATAAGTAGGTTTTCAGAAGAATGTACCATTTTATTTTTTCAATCTTATTTTGCTTCAGTGGTTGTTTTTCCTAGTTTTTTTGTGTGTACATCTAGGCGTCCCTCAGTCAAGCCCCATAAAGTACGCTTTGGTCTTTTAGAAAATGTTTGTGGGGGTGTGGCTTAGGGCGTCAATATGGCTTTAGCACCTTGAAAGTTCTTCGAACCCCCTCTGTCATCCGCTACATATAGCCTGCACGCTCTGGCATTTTCCAGGCCTTTCAACACCTGTTAGACTTTTCATCCTTGGCATGGTCTCCCTTAACTTTTTACCTCTGTTCCCCAGGTTATTGATTTGTGTTGGACTTATCCATGATTGGCATATTTTATTCACTGGTGAGTCCCTAGTAAAGTGCACTAGAGGTGCCAGGACCTGTAAATCAAATGCTACTAGTGGGCCTGCAGCACTGATCGTGCCACCCACATAAGTAGCTCTGTATTCATGTCTCAGACCTGCCATTGCAGTGTCTCTGTGTGCAGTTTTAACTGTAAATTTGACTTGGAAAGTGGGCCTAAACCTTCCCTTTTCTTACATGTCAGACACCCCTAAGGTAGGCCCTAGGAAGCACGAAGGGCAGGGTGCAGTGTATGGTTAAGGTAGTTCATATAGTAATGTGTTTTATATGTCCTGACAGTGAAATATTGCTAAATTCGTTTTTCACTGTTGCAAAGCCTGTCCCTCTCATAGTTTAACACGAGGGCTACCTTTAAATCTGATTAAAGTGTAGATTTCCTTTGGGAGCGGATGGACATGTGGAGTTTGGGGTCTCTGAGCTCACAATTTAAAAATACATCTTTTAGTAAAGTTGATTTTAAGATTGTGTGTTTGAAAATGCAACTTTTAGAAAGTGGGAATTTTCTTGCTTATACCATGTCTGTGACTGCCTGTTTGTGGATTCCCTGTCTGGGTTAGTTTGACAGTTCGGTTGGTTGCACCTCAGACTAGACAGTGACACAAAGGGAGCTGGGGTGTAGTCTGCATTTCCAGATAAGCCATCTGTGCTAGCATAGAGGGGAGGAGTGGTCACTCACACCTGAAAGGGCTGTCCCTGCCTCACACAATGCAGTCTCCAACCCCCCTGGTGAGTGTCTGGGCCCTGGCCAAGGCAGGATTTCACATTCAAAAGAGACTTTACTTTGAAGTAGGCTTACTTCAAAGGAGAAATTGGGTATAAGAAGGGCACCCAAAACAACAGACTTTAGAACAATTCTGGAAACCAAGAGGAACCTCTGCCTGGAGAAGAGCTGAAGAGCTGGGGAAGAAGAGCTGCCCTGCCTGTGACTGTGCTTTGTAGAGCTATCCAGCAGTTGCTGCTTCTGCCTGTGCTAGAGGACAAAGACTGGACTTTGTGTTGCCTTCCTTCTTGTGAAGATCTCCAAGGGCTTGATTTAGAGCTTGCCTCCTGTTATTTGAAGTCGCAGGGACAGCAAAGACTTCTCTCTGCCAGCACCTGGAGTCTCTGGAGAGACTCCTACTCTGCCCTGTGGTGCCCATCCAGTTCGGGGACCCTGAAAGGAGAAGGTGGCAGCCTAAGAGGAAGAAATCCACGCACAGAACGCAGTGCGGGGAAAAGATTGACGCAACTCTGATAAATCTACACGCCGCCGGCTTCGCGGCTGAAAATCGCCACTCGCCTGCAACGCGACTGAAAAATCGATGCACAGAGCTGGAGTAACGACACGCAGCATCGCTGACGGAGGCTGGTGAGATCGCAACCCGTGCTGCGTGGTTTTCAGATCATCGTGCAGCTGAATTTCCAATGCAAATACTGCTGGGTGTGTAAAAACAATGCAAGGCCTGCCCGGACCCGATAGTGCTGACCGGATTGACGCATCGCTCTCCTGCCGAGAGAAGAAACGACATGCCCGACCCAACGAAAGGAGAAATGACGCAAGGTCTCGCTTGTGGGTGAAATTGACAGATTGCAAGCCCTTTTTGACGCAATGCGACCTGCAATGCGACCGAAGAATCAACACTCGGAGCTGGAGAAACGATGCGCAGCATTGCTGACGGAGGCTGATGAGATCGCAACCCCGTGCTGTGTGGTTTTCGGATCATCGTGCAGCTGGATTTCCAACGGGTGTGTAAAAACAACGCAAGGCCTGCCCGGACCCGAGAGTGCTGACTGGATCGACGCATCCCTCTCCTGCGTAGAGAAGAAATACGCGCCCCGACCCAACGAAAGGAGAAACGACCCAAGGTCTCGCTCGTGAGTGAAATCGACACATCGCAAGCCCTTTTTGATGCACACTCGCCCGTGCAGGGTTATTTTTGAGGCACCCAAGCTACATTTTCAGACTAACAGTGTTAGTGTGTGTTTAAAACTACATGAAGACTCTTTTTGCCTTTTAATTGATAACTTGACTTGTGTATTGTGGATTTTTGTCATTTTGATCTTGTTTTGTTTAGATAAATATTTTCTATTTTTTTAAACCTGTGTTGTGTCATTTTGTAGTGTTTTCGTTAAGTTACTGTGTGTGTTGGTACACCTAGCACTCTGAAGTTAAGCCTACTGCTCGTGCCAAGCTACCAAGGGGGTAAGCAGGGATTAGCTGAGGGCGATTCTCTTTTACCCTGACTAGAGTCAGGATCCCTGCTTGGGCAGGGGGTAACCTGACTGCCAACCAAAGACCCCATTTCTAACAACACCCAACATAATCAATAGGAACCAGGACCATCTGAAGGAGACAGCGAGAGGCATAGCCAGGTGCTAGGTCAGAGGCTGCCTGGCCGACCGGCAGAGCATCGACAGCATCCAAGATGGCAAGCTCCTTTGAGTCCTGAAGGAAACAGATAGCTCCCGGCTCTGATGCCAGTTTCATGAGGTCCAGTCCAACTGTGTTCTTGTTTCTGGATTGCAGAGCACCTGTGGAGCCTGCTGGTGTGGAGAAGCATTGCCTGCAGCGGCCGGCGATGAGAAACAGTCCTGTGGGAGAGGACTGGCCTGAGTGGGAGTCGCTCCCTTGACCAGCTCCCCTGGATCCTCAGAGGCTGCACCACCTGCGGGGGAGCCGCATCACCCTACCGATAGGGATGAGCATTGGGGCTGTTAGGGGGGTTTCTACATCTATTCTCGTCCTGCTGGCCCTGATACAGGTAATAATTGTCATTCCCTGTCTCTGAAGTTGATGGAGTGCAACATGTGTCCCTCTGCACGCTTACCATACCTGTTGGGGCTTTCAGTCCTTTCATATTGCCACACTGCTGTTGAGCAGATGCAACTGGTGGCCTGCAATGGTACCCCATTTGCTCATCCGATAAAGGGCTGCACACACAGTGGAGGGGCAAGCTTGAAGGTCTTCTCCTGGTCATTTGACCAACTACTGATACCTGCATTATCTGCTTGCCGCACTACTCTGGCTCGGCTGCTCCTATCTAGCTGCTCCTGCTGCTCCTCCTCATATGAAGGAAAGAGACTTGGGACATAGACAGGTGCTTCTCCATTTCTTGGGGAGTGATTGTTGTGCACAGTGGAGGGGGCTGATGCTGAGGCTGCTCCTGGCCTTCCTCGTGTCCGTTGACCCTGCCTCTTCGGACTGCCACACTGTTCAAGCCCTAACATTTACTCTGTCTCCTCACAGCCCCATTTGCCTCACCTCTGGGGGTTAAGCTGGTTGGATGATGTCACACTGAAAGTCTCCACCTGAGAAAACGACTGTGTGAAACATGAGGAAGAATAAAACCCACCAGGCCCATTAACAAATTCACCATAGTGCCAGTAGCCAGTACCGTACAATCTGGAGAGCCTGAGGGGTTGTGGGCAGGCCCAAACTCCGGAGATTTGTACACTATCCTGAGGGCTATCCAAACATCTCAAACAGTGGTGGGAAATAAAATTAAGGAGGTTTGCATCGATGTAGTGCTGTTGCGCCAGGATTTGTGCAATGTGGCTGGAAGATTTACGAAGACAGAGAATCAAATATGGCTGAAGACAATATTGTGGGATTGAAGAAAAAGGTCTCTAAACTAATGTCTCAGGCTGCAGAACCACAGGACCAAGCTGAAGATGCCGAAAGCCAATCCAGACATAACAATCTTCGGTTTGTTGGGTTCCTTGTAAACTTTGGAGCATCAGATCAAATGATGTTCCCAGAGTAGTGGCTAAAATCCTTGATGCCTTTGGCTAAACTGTCAACCTGGTTTGTAGTGGAGTGAGCACACAGAGCGCTGATGCCTAAACCACCTCTAGGGGGTCCACACAGATGAAAGCTCATACCCTGAATTTCTGGGACAGGGATACTATTGTACACGAAGCTCGGCAGGCCAAAGTCTATGCTTTCAAGCTCCAGGATAATGGTGTTTCCTGACTAAACCCGGGTGGGTCAAAATAAGCGGAGGTTGTCTGCAAAGGTCAAGCAAAAACTAAAAGCCATGGGCCTGCAACATATTATCTTATTTCCCACACGTCCGAAGGTTATCTTCAATGGTAAAACATTTTTCTTTGGCACACCATAATACTGCTTGGAACTAGCAGACTGAAAAAAATGCATCCACCTCCCTACTCACTCCAACCAGGATTCCCAGGGTGAACCTTCTGGAAGGAGACCAGCACGTTGCCTTTCACGTTAGAGGGCCCGGACTCGCTCCTGCAGGGGTTGCAGATATATCACAGCCCACTCGCCTTCGTTGGGGGCTGACACACCTGCATCGCAGTAGCAGTATCAGCAATACTCAGCACTTGAAGTTGGTGTATCCTTTGATCTGGCGCTACCCACAGAAGCCTCAGGAGATTTGTTTCCCCCTCACTTCCCTGAGGTGAGCTGGAGATTTGTGTCAGACTGAAGCCTTGATTGCTGGTCTCTCCATTTTAAATGGTGGTTGAAGCTCGGGTGAACTTGTTATGATGACTATTCAGAGATCGTTTCTGGAGGGGGTCAAGTCTAGTCTGTAAGAGTGTTTGAGGGCTGTATTTTTGTTATGAGGATGACATTCTTCAGGGGTGGAAGTATGGGGTGGGGGATTATTGGTGGGCTTGTTTTGCTAGAATGGATGGGTTTCTTGTTTACTGTTGCAACATAATCACCCGATTGCGCTAATACTTATGTATGACGTTACTCACTTGCTGGCACTGCGGCAGGTGTCTAGCATTGCTTCCAACCTCACCATGTGTCAGGAGGCTCCATTGCATTTTGTATGCTTTTACTCATGTCTGCCATGAAGGCAACCCCTATTTTGTCCTGGAATGTTGATGGGCTGTTAGACCGCATTAAGTGATCCACAGTATTGCGGTACGCACAACCCTTCCTTTATGCTGTCCATATATTTCAGGAAACACACCTGCTGGGAACCCACTGCCCCTTCCTGTTTTGGTACAGGTAGGACAGAGCTTTCCACGCAGGTTTTCCACAGGTTTCCCTTGGGGTGGTAATCCTTTTCCATTAGTTCTTCCCTTCAGTGGTTTCTCGGGTCCTCACTAATGCCAACAGCAGATATGTTGCACTAGAGAGGCGGGTCGAGGGCAAGGTCCTCAATTTGATCTGTGTCTACATTCCTCCCCAGGCCAGTGAGTCTCTTTTCCAAGCCCCGATGAACATCATACTAGAATTCCCACAAGGTGCCACGATATTGGGGGAGGGGAGACTTAAACACTATCGTAGATCTCAGCATGGACTGCACGAGTACCCCATCAGGAAGTAGATGCACTTGGGCCCATCAACTATCCAAATGGGTAAACACCCTTGGTCTCTGCGATGTGTGGAGACAGTGGCACCAACAACAAAGGCAATACATGCACACATCGGCAGCCCATAATTCCCATGCCCATAAAGACCTTTTGCTACTGACTTTCTATGTGCTGCTGATGTGCAGATCCAGCCTAGGGAAATTTTAGACCACTCTACCATACTACTTCTGCGCAGCTTGGAGGCTCCCCGCCAGCGGCTTATCCAGTGCCTCAATGTCTGGCACCTTAAAGATAAAGCTTTCTCCCATATGCTAGCAAGTTAATCCAGGCACGGGTGAGTCGACAGGCACTTTGTGGGCAGAAGGTAGGGCAACCATTAGAAGGTCTGGGAAAAAAGCTTCATCGCAAAGAAAGAAAAAGTATACCTCCAGTGCCTGAGCCTGTTAGACGTTCAAATATTGCGCCTGGAAGTGCAACTTCCAGGCAACCCCCAGAGTGGGAGCACCCATCGGCTTGCCATTGTCCGTGCAGAGTTACGGCAGATATCGATGGAGGAAGTGTGCTAGTTCTGGTGGGCCTCCACAGTAAGGATCTAGGAACAGGGTGACAAAAATGGTAATCTACTCTGTAGGTTGGTGCCCAGACATTTGGCGTCTTGAGCATTCCCGAAATCTTAGACTCTGCAGGGAAGCCACTTCATGCCACACTTGACATAGTGCAGGGTTTTTGCAAACTTCTACCAGCAGCTTTGGGCTGCTGACCCACAGCTAGTGGTTGAAAGGCCCTCCTCATTGCTGGATAATATCTCTCTACCCACAATAACTTGGTCTCTTCAGCAGGAGCTCGACCTGCCAATTACTGTTGAAGAAATCACTGAGGCTACCTCTGACCTGCCTTCCGGGAAATCGCCTGGCCCTGATGGCTACCCTGCTGAATTGTACAGCATATACGGAGACATACTCTCCCCACACCCATTAGCTCTTTACAAGGAGGTAGTTAACGAAGGCCACTTCCCCTCAAAGCGAGATACAGCAACCTTTATGATTATCCCTAAGCCTGGCCCAGTGACCAACAAATGTGTAACCTAATGGCCCATCTCTTTGATTAACTGAAATTAAGTTATTTGCCAATATGTTGGCCAACAGGTTAAAATGCACTCTGAGTACCCTTATCTACCCAGGCCAGTGCGGCTTTATGCCATCCAGCGGTACAATGGAACTACCTGAGGAGGGTTCATGTAGTTTTGGCACCCCAGCAGATGCTATCACATTCCAGCACCCTTCTACTAATTCACTTTGAAAAACTGGACCTTTTTGACCCAGATCCTCCATAAGGCAGGACTGGGACCCCACTTCTGTTGATATGTCAACCATCCATGTGGGTGCATTGGAGTGGTCTCAGATCCACTCCCTATTTGACAGGGAACCAGACAAGGCTGACAGCCCTTTCCCCTCCTCCTGTTATTGAGCCACTGGCAAGGCTTACTTGCTGTGATGCGCATGTACAGGGCTTGCTGTAGGAGGCAGGGTGCGAGAATAGAATAGCTCCCTATGCGGATGGCGTCCTATTATTTCTGGCCAAACATGCATATGAAAGGCCCGTGTAGCCTGCAGATTCTTGATCTAAACGTAGAGGCCTTGGGCCTGCAAGTCAACCACGGCAAGTCTGTCTTAGTTCCACTCCACCCAACTTGGGATTGTTTTTCAAGGCAGATGTCCATCCCAATACAGTCCTTAAGCATTCGCTATTTAGGGATGCATGTCGTCCTCCTTCCTGAAATAGAATGGAGCTTTAACTTTGCTCCGCTGGTCCACAGGGTGAAAGTTGACTTGAAGAAGTGGGAGTTCCTCCCTCTCAAAGTGATGGGTAAGGTTGCACTATACAAAATGATGGTATTACTGTGTTTTTTATACCTTTTCCAAAACTGTCTGTAGGTGATATCGGGTTAGGGTTTCCTGGAGATGAATACTATAGCAAAGACCTATCTGTGGAGTAAATCCAGACCGAGAGTGGTGATGTCTAAGCGCTCCCAGACCACGTATGATGCAGGCAAGGGTATGACTAACCTTTATCTGTATTACCAGGTATCCCAAACACTAGTCATTAACGATTGGTTTAACGGGGCTGGTTGGACCTGGCACATAGGGCTGAGCTATCCTCATTGGGCCTCGACGCAGTGATGGGAATGTTATACAGTAATCCTTTTCTTCAGACACTCCGCCAGGGTCACTCAAGCAGTTTTTCTTAGCTGGCATGCAGCTCTCTGTTTAATGGTTTGGGGCAATAAACTTTCAATGCAGATCCATCCATGGAGAGGGACTTGGCTGCAAGAGGTTGTTGGGCTGTAAGATTTTGCCCAGTGGATTTGATTGGTATCTCCTAGCTGTGAGGCATCTGGTCCAGTGATCACATACATTACTTTAAGGAGCTTCAGCCGCCATTTGAGCTGTTGCCTACACAGTTTCACAAATACCTGCAACTTCAACAACCGCTATGGGCATGCATCACCTTACACATGGTGCTCCCTGAGCATAATCCGTTAGAGGCCAAACTTTTTATGGGTACTTTATCCAACAGGGATTTCCCAAAATTACAGCTCCCTGGTCATTACGCATCAGACACAATTGCACCATTGTGGGTTCAGTGGGAGGGGTGGGTCAGGCACTTACAGGAGGAGGAGTGGTGAGACGCCAGGATGGCCCATTGCAATTTCTTCCAGCTTAAAGTTGAAGTATTCTTTTTCAACCATGTATACTACTTCAACCATGTCCACCTCTGTTGGGCCGCTTCCTTTCTAGTCCAGCTTGCTTCAGGTGTTCCTACAAACCAGTAGATTTCTTTCACATGGTATAGATGTGCCCTTTGATCGCCAGTTACTGGGGAAAGGTGGGACAGAGGCTGTCGTGAGTACTGGGCTGCGAGGTGGTCATTTCACCAAAGATAACCTTACTGGGAATTTTTGGGGAGTTGGGTGGGGGAAGTACTGAACAAGCATTGATTGGTGTAAGTATAATGGTTGTGAATCAGGATTTTGGCAGGGGGTGGAAAGCGCCCACACTGCCCTCACTTTCTCAATGGTGTTGAGGGGTAGACTGGTGTGCTCAACAGGAAAAACATGTTTATGAAGCACAGGCTGTCCAAAGAAACACAAAATGATATGGGGCAAGTGGTTGGGACACTTTGGGTTTGAACTATAAGCACTGTTACCTTCACTGGAACAGTGTCCCCTTCGTGCACTACGATTCCGTCTCAAAATTAGATTTTTGTTAATCGTGTTGTACAAATGGAAATCCTGATGTGCATCAGTTGCATTTATTCATCATCAAATCTGCATTTGTCTTCATATGTTATATCTCATCATTATCAAATCATATACATTCAATGTATGGATGAACGCTTTAAAGTCCTGATGCATTTTGGGCCACAGCTCTTCTTCAGGGGATTTGTTAATCTGAGTAGTTAAACATGCTACTACGTCTCACCGACTAATCTCATTTTGAGATGGAATCGTAGTGCATGAAGGGGACACTCTTCCCGTTAAGGCAACAGTGCCCTTATTCTATTTACATCCAGGATCAGAGGGTGATACCCTAGTGCACACTTAACTTCAAAAGGAGATTATTCTCTGAACACCATAAGGAGAGCATTGTCCATCTCAGCTGAATTTTGTCGTACTACTTTGGGTTTGGCATTCCGCTTTATTGATGTCCTCTTGGGCACACATTTAAGTATGAGATGATAGTTTGCCATGATAGTGTGCTTAGTGGTAATGTAACGTGATTGTGTTTTGTCTTGGTGGTCATGTTTCTTTTCTGTTTATGATTTTACCCGTTTAAAATCAATAAAATTGTTTTTTTTTTAAAGAAAATGATTGTGAGTACCCATAGTGAATGCATGGAGATTAAAGCCTGCAGTCAGGGATGAGGTTTTGTCAGTGAGATTCGGGAGGTGTGAATCTCAAATTTCCCAACTAAAAAAGCAATGGACTGCAGGGGGGAGGGGGTAAGGTGACCAAGGTTCAGGATGGACTGTTTCCTTGTGTAACAAGGTCAGTACTGATTTGCATTAGGTAGGCCTCTGTCTAGAATGGCACAGTGGGCAACAAAAATAGTGATTGCCACTGGTTAGACCATATGCACAAATTCATCCCATCACCTTTGGGTGTTTGATTGCCAGTATTATGCCTGGAAAATCGAGGATGGTGCAGCTTTCCAAGCCTACAATTACCAATATTTGTGTTGTGAATTCTACATAGTAGTAATTTTGCACCCATTCAAGGAGTACTTTTGTGGTTGCAGATCTACTACTTTTTTTCGTTAACCTGTCACTATATACATTTAGAATCCAGATCCAAAAACCTAACAGGTTAAGACCTCTAGTGAAATGAGAGCAACAAAAAAAAGGACACAAGCATAGCAGACCCGACTCGGGGTCCCCAGCCACAACTACCACAGCAATAATACATCTGAAAGGTGTAATTTCCCCCAAACATCACCCTAAAGCTGCTCCACTGTCCATCCCACCTTGGTCTGAGAGTTCCCCCTGGGAACTCATGACTATAGTCACATGCAGCACAACAGCATGGAGTCCCTGACTTGGGAATCACTTATTTTAAATGTATTTTCTCTGCACACACTTTTCTTCATCTCTGCTACAAGAAGCCTTTATGGTAGGGTGATCAAACTGCTTCATGTGGCCAGGACTCCATAATTCCCTTCCTCACCTTTAACAAATAATTTTCTCAAGTGACTGACGGCCCCATGTACAAAACCCAAGTCACAAACAGAGGAGGGTGTGCAGGAAAATTAATAGGTCGAGCCAGAGAAAAGCCTGGAGTCTGGCTTAACTTTAGGAGTCCGTACACAAGCTGAGCCACAGAAGCATTTGGTATTTGTATTGTGCAACAAACATAATATAAAAATATGATACATTTCTTCAAAATTTAAAAAGTGTATTTCTTTAACACGTGGAAGCATTTCACCTTAGAACATCAGATATCACTTCATAAACAGACATTACTTAAATGTGAAATAATCATGGCTCGCCCCCCAAGGACAATGCCAGTAGAGAACTAATAGGCAACTCAGTAGTCAGGTAAACCCTAAACGTGGCCTAGATTATTATTATAGTTAGAGCAACATTACAGCCTACTTTAGCAAATATAAGAGGCACTAGTACACTGCACATCCTGAACTCAAGTATATAAAAGTGTGCTCATATGTGATAATAAAGAAATAATGAAAAATGAGGCTCTGAAATGAAATATTTCCCAAGGATCACACAATTTGGACTTGCAGTGAAGCCAGTATTTATTCCAGTTTATCTGTTTTCACATTTTGCAATTCAGCCACAGATGGATATCTCTCTTTCTTGCTAGTTTCTTTCTCTCTCCGTTTACATCAAAGGTCACAGTTTTGTCTTTCATTCATGGCTCACAAAGAGAAAACCTGACACAGAGATGGCTGACACAAGGCACGACCCCCAGATCCAACTACCAAGGCAAGAATGCATTTATTCAGGAGGTATCTGTAGGAAAGTACCATCTTGCCTGGCATGTTACCCCCATTTTTCACTGTATATATGTTGTTTTAGTTGTATGTGTCACTGGGACCCTGTTCACCAGGGCCCCAGTGCTCATAAGTGTGCCTGAATGTGTTACCTGTGTAGTGACTAACTGTCTCACTGAGGCTCTGCTAATCAGAACCTCAGTGGTTATGCTCTCTCATTTCTTTCAAATTGTCACTAACAGGCTAGTGACCAATTTTACCAATTTACATTGGCTTACTGGAACACCCTTATAATTTCCTAGTATATGGTACTGAGGTACTCAGGGTATTGGGGTTCCAGTAGATCCCTATGGGCTGCAGCATTTCTTTTGCCACCCATAGGGAGCTCTGACAATTCTTACACAGGCCTGCCACTGCAGCCTGAGTGAAATAACGTCCACGTTATTTCACAGCCATTTTACACTGCACTTAAGTAACTTATAAGTCACCTATATGTCTAACCTTTACCTGGTAAAGGTTGGGTGCTAAGTTACTTAGTGTGAGGGCACCCTGGCACTAGCCAAGGTGCCCCCACATTGTTCAAGGCCAATTCCCCGGACTTTGTGAGTGCGGGGACACCATTACACGCGTGCACTACATATAGGTCACTACCTATATGTAGCTTCACAATGGTAACTCCGAATATGGCCATGTAATATGTCTATGATCATGGAATTGCCCCCTCTATGCCATCCTGGCATAGTTGGCACAATCCCATGATCCCAGTGGTCTGTAGCACAGACCCTGGTACTGCCAAACTGCCTTTCCCGGGGTTTCACTGCAGCTGCTGCTGCTGCCAACCCCTCAGACAGGCATCTGCCCTCCTGGGGTCCAGCCAGGCCTGGCCCAGGATGGCAGAACAAAGGACTTCCTCTGAGAGAGGGTGTTACACCCTCTCCCTTTGGAAAATGGTGTGAAGGCAGGGGAGGAGTAGCCTCCCCCAGCCTCTGGAAATGCTTTTATGGGCACATTTGGTGCCCATTTCTGCATAAGCCAGTCTACACCGGTTCAGGGACCCCTTAGCCCTGCTCTGGCGTGAAACTGGACCACTCCCCTGACCTGTACCTCCCCTGGGAGGTGCCCAGAGCTCCTCCAGTGTGCTCCAGACCTCTGCCATCTTGGAAACAGAGGTGCTGCTGGCACACTGGACTGCTCTGAGTGGCCAGTGCCACCAGGTGACGTCAGAGAATCCTTGTGATAGGCTCCTTCAGGTGTTGTTAGCCTATCCTCTCCCCTAGGTAGCCAAACCCTCTTTTCTGGCTATTTAGGGTCTCTGTCTCTTGGGATTCCTTAGATAATGAATGCAAGAGCTCATCCGAGTTCCTCTGCATCTCTCTCTTCACCTTCTGCCAAGGAATCGACTGCTGCCCGCGCTGGAAGCCTGCAAAACTGCAACATAGTAGCAAAGACGACTACTGCAACTCTGTAACGCTGATCCTGCCGCCTTCTCAACTGTTTTCCTGGTGGTGAATGCTGTGGGGGTAGTCTGCCTCCTCTCTGCACTAGAAGCTCCGAAGAAATCTCCCGTGGGTCGACGGAATCTTCCCCCTGCAACCGCAGGCACCAAAAAGCTGCATTACCGGTCCCTTGGGTCTCCTCTCAGCACGACGAGCGAGGTCCCTCGAATCCAGCAACTCTGTCCAAGTGACTCCCACAGTCCAGTGACTCTTCAGTCCAAGTTTGGTGGAGGTAAGTCCTTGCCTCACCTCGCTAGACTGCATTGCTGGGAACCGCGACTTTTGCAGCTACTCCGGCCCCTGTGCACTTCTGGCGGAAATCCTTTGTGCACAGCCAAGCCTGGGTCCACGGCACTCTAACCTGCATTGCACGACTTTCTAAGTTGGTCTCCGGCGACGTGGGACTCCTTTGTGTAACTTCGGGTGAGTACCGTTTCACTCATCCTCGTAGTGCCTGTTTCTGGCACTTCTCCGGGTGCTACCTGCTGCTAAGAGGGCTCTTTGTCTTGCTCGACGTCCCCTCTACCTCCTGGTCCAATTTGCGACCTCCTGGTCCCTCCTGGGCCACAGCAGCATCCAAAAACGCTTACCTCACGATTTGCAGCTAGCAAGGCTTGTTGGCGTTCTTTCGGCGGGAAAACACTTCTGCACGACTCTACAAGGCGAGAGGGATCCGTCCTCCAAAGGGGAAGTCTCTAGCCCTTTGCGTTCCTGCAGAAACCTCAGCTTCTTCTGTCCAGTAGAAGCTTCTTTGCACCCGCAGCTGGCATTTCCTGGGCATCTGCCCATCTCCGACTTGCTTGTGACTTTTGGACTTGGTCCCCTTGTTCCACAGGTACCCCAGATTGGAAATCCAGCGTTGTTGCATTGTTGGTTTCTGTCTTTCCTGCCTTATTCCCCTACCACGACTTCTTTGTCCTTTGGGGAACTTTAGTGCACTTTGCACTCACTTTTCAGGGTCTTGGGGTGGGCTATTTTTCTAACACCCTCACTATTTTCTAATAGTCCCAGCGACCCTCTACAAGGTCACATAGGTTTGGGGTCCATTCGTGGTTCGCATTCCACTTTTGGAGTATATGGTTTGTGTTGCCCCTATCCCTATGTGTCCCCATTGCATCCTATTGTAACTATACATTGTTTGCACTGTTTTCTAAGACTATACTGCATATTTCTGGTATTGTGTATATATATCTTGTGTATATTTCCTATGCTCTCACTGAGGGTACACTCTGAGATACTTTGGCATATTGTCATAAAAATAAAGTACCTTTATTTTTAGTATAACTGTGTATTGTGTTTTCTTATGATATTGTGCATATGACACTAAGTGGTACTGTAGGAGCTTCACTCGTCTCCTAGTTCAGCCTAAGCTGCTCTGCTAAGCTACCATTATCTATCAGCCTATGCTGCTAGACACCCTATACACTAATAAGGGATAACTGGGCCTGGTGCAAGGTGCAAGTACCCCTAGGTACTCACTACAAGTATCACACCCCAAACACCCTCCTTATGCTACGCCCCTGCCTGCAGTAACCCCATCAGAAACTGGAAGAGCTCACATACTTTACGTGAAGGCACACAGTTCATCTCACATGTGAAAGATGTCTGCACGTGGGTCACACATGAACTATCTATCACTCACTACACTGGTGAAAGGAAGTTGTTCCACTTACAGTCAACAGATGACCCATCAGGCATTCTATAGAGATTGGCTGTAACCGCAATGAATGCATGTCTTCATAAAGATTTCATGAAGTTTAAAACCTGAAGCACCATTACCATCAACGATGTATTCATGCAGAGACTACAGAAAGTAAAACCAGTAATTGTACAAATCATTAGTCAAACAGAGACGGCACTGGGGATTAAAGTCTTCAATAACCCTATTAGGACTTGAAATTGTTATCCTGTTTACATGGAGAGACCAGGATATTGCCCTTACGCTCATGACCTCACGAGTTATTGCTTTCTTTTAAGTTACTAAATGCACTTGTAAATCTGAAGTTCCACCAGAAATAAAAAGCTAACCCTGCTGACATTTTATAACAAAACAAAGCTGTATTCCCACATTTAGCAAAGCGGTGTGAAAAAAAGTGGATTTGTTATATTATAAATAGGAAATAACCGGAGCGTTCACCACCATGAGAACTGCACGCCTGACCCTGTTAATATTCAAGATCGAACTGTGGTTTTTATCAGACCTTTGACTAGGACTGTAACCTGTGACCTGTAGGGTAAACACAGACTTCTACAGCAGGCAAATTAACCCCATGAGATAGCTGATGGAGCCAGGGCACCTATGACTTCCAGGTGCTATACTCTCTCTCTCTCTCTCGCCCACACACACACACACACACACACACACGCGCACGCGCACACGCGCACACGCACACACATGCACGTCTGCAATGAACTACGAGGCATTTATGGGACAAAAACCTGCTAACTGCAGGCAGCATACAAATCTGGGTGACAGACAATATAAACCTTCTGAACTCTTTTATTTTACTGGTCACCTGTACAATAAGCACTTTAAATCTTTTTAAAAATATAGACTGCAGGTAGCCCACATTTCTCAGAAGAATGTGTAGTATAACGGCAAACAGACCACTCCGCTCTTCCCTTGGCATAGAAAAGTTATTTTTACCATTCGATTAAGTGATTTACATCCACATTTGGATAGGTCTATGAAACTGAACCACTTTCTTTGTCACATTTAAGTTGGATTACTTGAAGTGTTTAACCACTTCGCTGCCAGGCCTTTTCCCCCTCCTGTGCCAGGCCTTTTTTTGCCTATTTGGGGCAGTTCGCGCTTAGGCCCTCATAACTTTTTGTCCACATAAGCTAACCAAGCCAAATTTGCGTCCTTTTTTTCCAACATCCTAGGGATTCTAAAGGTACCCAGACTTTGTGGGTTCCCCTGAAGGAGGCCAAGAAATTGGCCAAAATACAGTGAAAATTTCGTTTTTTTCAAAAAAATTGGAAAAAGGGGCTGCAGAAGAAGGCTTGTGGTTTTTCCCCTGAAAATGGCATCAACAAAGGGTTTGCGGTGCTAAACTCAGCAGCTTCCCAGCTTTCAGGAACAGGCAGACTTGAATCCGAAAACCCAATTTTCCAACACAATTTTGGCATTTTACTGGGGCATACCCCATTTGTGCAATTTTTTGTGCTTTCAGCCTCCTTCCAGTCAGTGACCGGAATGGTCATGAAACCAATGCTGGATCCCAGAAACCTAAACATTTCTGAAAAGTAGACAAAATTCTGAATTCAGCAAGGGGTCATTTGTGTAGATCCTACAAGGGTTTCCTACAGAAAATAACAGCTGAAAAAGAAAAATATTGAAATTGAGGTGAAAAAAACATAAATTTTTCTCTACTTTTTACTCTGTAACTTTTCCCTGCAATGTCAGATTATCGAAAGCAATATACTGTTACGTCTGCTGGACTCCTCTGGTTGCGGGGATATATAGGGTTTGTAGGTTCATCAAGAACCCGAGGAACCCAGAGCCAATAAATGAGCTGCACCCTGCAGTGCGTTTTCATTCTATACCGGGTATACAGTAATTCATTTGCTGAAATATAAGGAGTAAAAAATAGCTATCAAGAAAACCTTTGCATTTCCAAAAAGGGCACAAGATAAGGTGTTGAGGAGCAGTGGTTATTTGCACATCTCTGAATTCCGGGGTGACCATAGTAGCACGTGAATTACATGGAATTTCTCAAATAGATGTCTTTTTTACACACACCCCTATATTTGGAAGGAATAAATGTAGAGAAAGACAAGGGGCAATAACACTTGTTTTGCTATTCTATGTTCCCCCAAGTCTCCCGATAAAAATGATACCTCACTTGTTTGGGTAGGCCTAGCGCCCGCGACAGGATATGCCCCAAAACACAACGTGGACACATCACAGAAAACAGAGCTGTTTTTAGCAAAGTGACTACCTGTAGATTTTGGCCTCTAGCTCAGCCGCCACCTAGGGAAACCTACCAAACCTGTGCATTTCTGAAAACTAGAGACCTAGGGGAATCCAAGGAGGGGTGACTTGTGTGGCTCGGACCAGGTTCTGTTACCCAGAATCCTTTGCAAACCTCAAAATTTGGCTAAAAAAACACATGTTCCTCACATTTCTGTGGCAGAAAGTTCTGGAATCTGAGAGGAGCGACAAATTTCCTTCCACCCAGCATTCCCCCACGTCTCCCGATAAAAATGATACCTCACTTGTGTGGGTAGGCCTAGCGCCCGCGACAGGATATGCCCCAAAACACAACCTGGACACATCACAGAAAACAGAGCTGTTTTTAGCAAAGTGACTACCTGTAGATTTTGGCCTCTAGCTCAGCCGCCACCTAGGGAAACCTACCAAACCTGTGCATTTCTGAAAACTAGAGACCTAGGGGAATCCAAGGAGGGGTGACTTGTGTGGTTCGGACCAGGTTCCGTTACCCAGAATCCTTTGCAAACCTCAAAATTTGGCTAAAAAAACACATGTTCCTCACATTTCTGTGGCAGAAAGTTCTGGAATCTGAGAGGAGCCACAAATTTCCTTCCACCTAGCGTTCCCCCACGTCTCCCGATAAAAATGATACCTCACTTGTGTGGGTAGGCCTAGCGCCCGCGACAGGATATGCCCCAAAACACAACGTGGACATATCACAGAAAACAGAGCTGTTTTTAGCAAAGTGACTACCTGTAGATTTTGGCCTCTAGCTCAGCCGCCACCTAGGGAAACCTACCAAACCTGTGCATTTCTGAAAACTAGAGACCTAGGGGGATCCAAGGAGGGGTGACTTGCGGGGCTCGGACCAGGTTCTGTTACCCAGAATCCTTTGCAAACCTCAAAATTTGGCTAAAAAAAACACATGTTCCTCACATTTCTGTGGCAGAAAGTTCTGGAATCTGAGAAGAGCCACAAATTTCCTTCCACCCAGCGTTCCCCCACGTCTCCCGATAAAAATGATACCTCACTTGTGTGGGTAGGCCTAGCGCCCGCGACAGGATATGCCCCAAAACACAACGTGGACATATCACAGAAAACAGAGCTGTTTTTAGCAAAGTGACTACCTGTAGATTTTGGCCTCTAGCTCACCCGCCACCTAGGGAAACCTACCAAACCTATGCATTTCTGAAAACTAGAGACCTAGGGGAATCCAAGGAGGGGTGACTTGTGTGGCTCGGACCAGGTTCTGTTACCCAGAATCCTTTGCAAACCTCAAAATTTGGCTAAAAAAACACATGTCCCTCACATTTCTGTGGCAGAAAGTTCTGGAATCTGAGAGGAGCTACAAATTTCCTTCCACCCAGCGTTCCCCCAAGTCTCCCGATAAAAATGATACCTCACTTGCGTGGGTAGGCCTAGCGCCGGCGACAGGAAACACCCCAAAGCGCAACGTGGACACATCCTAAATTTTGGAAAAAAACAGAGGTGTTTTTTGCGAAGTGCCTACCTGTAGATTTTGGCCTCTAGCTCAGCCGGCACCTAGGGAAACCTACCAAACCTGTGCATTTCTGAAAACTAGAGACCTAGGGGAATCCAAGGAGGGGTGACTTGCGGGGCTCGGACCAGGTTCTGTTACCCAGAATCCTTTGCAAACCTCAAAATTTGGCTAAAAATACACGTTACTCACATTTCTGTGGCAGAAAGTTCTGGAATCTGAGAGGAGCCACAAATTTCCTTCTACCCAGCGTTCCCCCAAGTCTCCCGATAAAAATTATACATCACTTGTGTGGGTAGGACTAGCGCCCACGAAAGGAAAAGGCCCAAAACACAACGTGGACACATCACATTTTTTTATAAAAAGCTGTGCCTACCTGTGGATTTTGGCCTGTAGCTCAGCCGACACCTGAGGAAACCTAGCAAACCAGTGCATTTTTGAAAACTAGAAACCCAGGGGAATCCAAGATGGGGTGACTTGCGGGGCTCTGACCAGGTTATGTTACCCAGAATCCTTTGCAAACATCAAAATTTGGCCCAAAAAACACTTTTTCCTCTCATTTCGGTGACAGAAAGTTCTGGAATCTGAGAGGACCCACAAATTTCCTTCCACCCAGCGTTCCCCTAAGTCTCTCGATAAAAATGGTACATCACTTCTGTGGGTAGGCCTAGCGCCCACAAAAGGAAATGGCCCAAAACACAACGTGGACACAACATATTTTTTCACAGAAAACAGAGGTGTTTTTTGCAAGGTGCCTACCTGTGGTGTTTGGCCTGTAGCTCAGCCGGCCCCAGGGGCCGGGGGGCAGAAATGCCCTAAAATAAATTTGCCCCCCCCAACCCCCACCCTCCCCCGCCGGGAGCGACCCTTGCCTACGGGGTCGCTCCCCCTGCGTGACATTGGCACCAAAAAACAAATCCCCGGTGCCTAGTGGTTTCTGCCCCCTTGGGGGCAGGTTGACCTAAACTCAGCCAATCTGCCCCCAAGGGGGGCAGAAATGGCCTAAATACAATTTGTCCCCCAGGGGAGCGACTTTTGCCTGATGGGTCGCTCCCCATCTCTAAAAAAAAAAAAACAAAGAAAAAAAAGAAATATTCCCCTGGCGCCTAGAGGTTTCTGCCCCCCCCCCCCCGGGGGCAGATCGGCCTAATAATAGGCCGATCTGCCCCCCGGGGGGGCAGAAATGGCCTAAAATAAATTTGCCCCCCCAACACCCACCCCCCCCGGGAGCGACCCTTGCCTACGGGGTCGCTCCCCCTGCGTGACATTGGCGCCAAAAAACAAATCCCCGGTGCCTAGTGGTTTCTGCCCCCTGGGGGGCACATTGACCTAAAATTGGCCAATCTGCCCCCAGGGGGGCAGAAATGGTCTAAATACAATTTGCCCCCCCAGGGGAGCGACCCTTGCCTGATGGGTCGCTCCCCATCTCTAAAAAAAGAAACAACAAAAAAAAAAAAACACACAAAAAAAATTGCCCTGGTGCCTAGAGTGTTCTGCCCCCCCCCGGGGGCAGTTCGGCCTAATAATAGGCCGATCTGTCCCCCGGGGGGGCAGAAATGGCCTAATATAAATTTGCCCCCCCCAACCCCCACCCCCCCCCCGGGAGCGACCCTTGCCTACGGGGTCGCTCCCCCTGCGTGACATTGGCGCCAAAAAACAAATCCCCGGTGCCTAGTGATTTCTGCCCCCTTGGGGGCAGATTGACCTAAAATTGGCCAATCTGCCCCCAGGGGGGCAGAAATGGTCTAAATACAATTTGCCCCCCCAGGGGAGCGACCCTTGCCTGATGGGTCGCTCCCCATCTCTAAAAAAAGAAACAACAAAAAAAAAAAAAACACACAAAAAAAATTGCCCTGGTGCCTAGAGTGTTCTGCCCCCCCCCCCCCCGGGGGCAGTTCGGCCTAATAATAGGCCGATCTGTCCCCCGGGGGGGCAGAAATGGCCTAAAATAAATTTGCCCCCCCAACCCCCACCCCCCCCCCCCGGGAGCGACCCTTGCCTATGGGGTCGCTCCCCCTGCGTGACATTGGCGCCAAAAAACAAATCCCCGGTGCCTAGTGGTTTCTGCCCCCTTGGGGGCAGATTGACCTAAAATTGGCCAATCTGCCCCCAGGGGGGCAGAAATGGTCTAAATACAATTTGCCCCCCCAGGGGAGCGACCCTTGCCTGATGGGTCGCTCCCCATCTCTAAAAAAGAAACAACAACAAAAAAAAAACACAAAAAAGAAATTGCCCTGGTGCCTAGAGTGTTCTGCCCCCCCCCCCCGGGGGCAGTTCGGCCTAATAATAGGCCGATCTGTCCCCCGGGGGGGCAGAAATGGCCTAAAATAAATTTGCCCCCCAACCCCCCCGGGAGCGACCCTTGCCTACGGGGTCGCTCCCCCTGCGTGACATTGGCGCCAAAAAACAAATCCCCGGTGCCTAGTGGTTTCTGCCCCCTTGGGGGCAGATTGACCTAAAATTGGCCAATCTGCCCCCAGGGGGGCAGAAATGGTCTAAATACAATTTGCCCCCCCAGGGGAGCGACCCTTGCCTGATGGGTCGCTCCCCATCTCTAAAAAAATGAAAGAACAAAAAAAAAAAAAAATTGCCCTGGCGCCTAGAGGTTTCTTCCCCCCCTGGGGGCAGATCGGCCTAATAATAGGCCGATCTGCCCCCAGGGGGGTCAGAAATGGCCTAAAATAAATTGCCCTCCCCCCCAGGGAGCGACCCTTGCCTAAGGGGTCGCTCCCTTTGCGTGAAATTCACGCAAAGAAAAAACTCCCTGGTGTCTAATGGTTTCTACCCCCCCTTGGGGGCAGATTGGCCTCATCAAAATAGGCCAATCTGCCCCCAAGGGAGGCAGAAATGGCCAAAATATAATTTTCCCCCAAGGGGAGCGACCCTTGCCTAAGGGGTCGCTCCCCACCAAAAAAAAAAAAAAATGAAACCAAAAAAAAAAAAAAATGGTCCCTGGTGCCTAGAGGTTTCTGCCCCCCGTGGGGGCAGATCGGCCTAATAGTAGGCCGATCTGCCCCCAGGGGGGGCAGAAAAGGCCTTCCCGAAAATATGCCCCCCCCTGGGAGCGACCCTTGCCCAAGGGGTCGCTCCCTTTTGTCAATAACAATAAAAAATAAAATAAATCCCTGGTGTCTAGTGGTTTCTACCCCCCTTGGGGGCAGATTGGCCTCATCAAAATAGGCCAATCTGCCCCCAAGGGGGGCAGAAATGGCCAAAATATAATTTTCCCCCAAGGGGAGCGACCCTTGCCTAAGGGGTCGCTCCCCACCTCAATAAAAAAAAATGAAGCAAAAAAAAAAAAAAATGGTCCCTGGTGCCTAGAGGTTTCTGCCCCCCCTGGGGGCAGATCGGCCTAATAAGGCCGATCTGCCCCCGGGGGGGCAGAAAAGGCCTTTTCAAAAAAATGCCCCCCCTGGGAGCGACCCTTGCCCAAGGGGTCGCTCCCTTTTGTCAATTGCAAAGAAAAAAAAAAATCCCTGGTGTCTAGTGGGGTTTCAAAAGCCGGATTGCGAGCAATCCGGCTTTTGAAACCCTCGGAGGGACTTCAAAGGGAAGGAAATACTTTTCCTTCCCTTTGAAGCCCCTCCGGGCCTCCCAAGTGATTGAAAAAGAAATGCTTTTGCATTTCTTTTTCAATCGCGCTGGAAGCAGAGCTTCCAGCGCGACTAGGGAGGCCCCTGTGACAAATCAGTGCGCGCTCGCGCGCTGACGTCACAGGGGGGGGTGGGGGGGGGGTCGGGGGTGGAAGGGGAAGGGATTCCCCGGTCAGCCCTGACCAAGGGGGGTGGGGGGGCGTCCCTCGGGAGGAGCGCTAGCGCTTCTCCCGAGGGAAGTATTCAGGACGTAATGGTTACGTCCATGGCGCCACACGGGCGCTGCCATGGACGTAACCATTACGTCCGTGGCGGGGAAGGGGTTAATTGAGGTTGTTTTATTCCCCTCCTGAATGGTCCCCACTTTATCTGCTGTGAATGAATTTGTGAAAGCTCTCTGAATGTCTTTCTAGAGTGACAATAATACACGGTGTAAGTCAGTAAAGAGATGAATTGCCAGAGCCCTATAGATGACTAGCTGAACTATGGGATAGTGGTGCATGGTGCCTATATCTACAAGGAGAGTTGCATTTTCCGAGCTCAGGCTATCATTTATACTTTAGAATAGGGGCACTCTGTGAATGTTCTGGAGATGTTTCCGTTCTAATATATTAGTCCAGGTAAACAACCTTTATGCCGAATTTTTTATAACGAAGTCCTGGTTAACGAAAGCGGAACAACGCTTTCTTTAACCACGACTTCGTTATTTTGTGCCTTAACCACGCATGTCCTGAACAACGAACATGCATGGTTAAGGTACAAACAAGGGATTCGGCTGAGGAGGACGACGCAGATGACAAGGTGACGAATCAGGTAAGTGGGGGGTTTTAGGTTTTGGGGAGGGGGTGGGGGTCAGGGGGTTTTCGGTTTTGGGGTGGGGTTGGGGGGGTGGGGCGTTTTTGGTTTTGGGGAGGGGGTGGGGGGTCGGGGGTTTTAGGTTTTGGGGTGGGGTTGGGGGGGGGTGGGGCGTTTTTGGTTTTGGGGAGGGGGTGGGGGGTTGGGCGTCGGGGGTTTTAGGTTGTAGGGTGGGGTTGGGGGGGTGGGGCATTTTTGGTTTTGGGGAGTGGGTGGGGGGTCAGGGGGTTTTAGGTTTTAGGGTGGGGTTGGGGGGGTGGGGCGTTTTTGGTTTTGGGGAGTGGGTGGGGGGGTCAGGGGGTTTTAGGTTTTGGGGTGGGGTTGGGGGTGGGGCGTTTTTGGTTTTGGGGAGTGGGTGGGGGGGTCAGGGGGTTTTCGGTTTTAGGGTGGGGTTGGGGGGGTGGGGCGTTTTTGGTTTTGGGGAGTGGGTGGAGGGTCAGGGGGTTTTAGGTTTTGGGGTGGGGTTGGGGGGGTGGGGTGAGGGATGTAGGGTGAATGGTGCCTATTGCTAATGATTTTTATCAGGAATGCCTTTACAACGAAATATCGTTGTTAAGGCATTCATGGTAAAATCATTAGTAGTAAAGACGAGGTCAGTGTTCCGACCTCGTTGTTAAGGTTAGTAGTAGTTTAAGATTCGGTGTTCCGTCATATAACCATTAGTCCACGATGCAATGCAGGCTAGGGGTTGCATTGTGAATTTTTTAGTACATTGATATTAGTGAAATGTATAAGTCTTAACAGAGGTACAATGTGAATAGATAAGCACTGGGATAGTGGCGAAATGTGGGGGCTTGGCTGGAAATCCATTAGGAGTCTATATCTCAGCAAAAGAAGACCATCTCAAGCTAGACAGAAGTATAGTGAGAGATTGTTTATCAATTTCTCATTTTTTTCACATCAGAGCCCAATGTAAATCAGGAGACTTTTCATTGTGAGATCTCTGCATATGTCTCTGAGTCTCTATTGCAAATGACAGGCTAGGATAGAGATGAGAGCTCGGAGGATGTTTCCATGCTTGGCATTTAGTGCTCTACATAGAGCAGGACAGAAGTACATAATGAGAGCTTTGCAGATCTTTTAAGTTATGTCTTAATAATGCATGATGCAAATTGTAATGGAGGAGATCTGTGAGAATTCTGTGAGTGCTGGGGTGGCTTTGTATTGGCAGGATAGATAGAAGGGCATTGTCTGAGCTCTGCAGAAGACTTTACAGTTTTGCAGCCAGCTCAAGCCTCAGTATAGGACCAGGATGTGTCTTCTTGTCAGACATTCTGACAGAAGAACAATATTGAATATCAAATGTATTCTCTCTTCGGC
This sequence comes from Pleurodeles waltl, assembly GCF_031143425.1. NCBI lineage: Eukaryota > Metazoa > Chordata > Amphibia > Caudata > Salamandridae > Pleurodeles > Pleurodeles waltl. The sequence continues at coordinate 995,826,376 of NC_090446.1, forward strand.
CACAAAAGCAAAACATGGTCCCTCTTTCCACAGCACAAGGTTGTGGCAAGCATCAATGTATAAAATGATTTACAAGAGAAATCCAGCGGCTTCTACAGACCACCCGGCTTTCACTTTCCCCTGTGATGGCTTTCTCTTCTCCACTCTCCCTTCTCCCAGTGTCTTGATAGATTAGCAGTTGGTGCTTCAAGGCTCTTTATGGAGTGTGCATTAGGCTACCTGCACCGCACAAGCCCCTATTTCGGATTGCTTTGATAACTTTGAGTTATCTCATTTTTTCAGGTCTTGATCATGGCCATAACCTCTCTTCAACTGAAGTTTTTTTCTGGAAAGTATATTGTTACATATGCATTTGGCAGTGATATGCACCTGGATCCTTGAATTAGAAACAGTCAAGTACCCCTGACTCCATGTATGAGAGGTTTCTCATTAGCTGCTGCTGAGAGTGACCCTGCAGAGAACTGACAGGAGAGAAAAGAACAGAGCTTTGGTCAATCAACCTGCATCCCGGCACCCAATAATATCCTGTTCTCAGCACCGCAGGAATATAAATGCGTGTTTCCGAGTGCGGCAGATTCTGGAATTAATGAGATGGTCAGGGAATCTCCCTGTCCAGGCTGACTCCGTGGTTAGATCCTGCCAGCTGCTGCTCGTGTAACCACGCGAGAGGCCTGCGACTGATGCCGCCGGAACTTATTTCCGGAATCAGTACATGACAGGCTGCTGGGCTGCGAGGGCCTCGTGAACAAGAGTCTCAGATCTCTGTCTGTGTAATGATGGAGCTCTGCAGCTCTACATGGGTACCTTCCGCAAGGCTGCGGAGATAATGGTCTATTCATCATGTAACCGGTATTGCAGAATTATAACTGGAAGAAGTTAACTAAAGTTTTATATATAAATGTACCTAGATATGCGTGGAATGTGCATGTTTATATGTTTGAATCTATGGGCCATACATATATTTGTATCTAGGTATATCTCTAGCTATATTTACATAAATGCATTCCCATTGGATAACAACTTTTATTAAGGGTTCATTAAAGTTGACGACAGGAAGACAGGAACTAGCGTAGTTAGCGTAGTAGTTAACCCGTTCAACATTTTTTCCACCCCAGAGCAAATAATCAAATATGGTTGAGCCATGTTCCCATGAGGAGCAGGGTCACGACTGCTTTGCATATGGCTGGGTCCAAGCTCAGGTGGCATGGTGGGCAAAAAAACAATGGATTCAGGTTCGGGGATTGTTGCCAGTTGCTGTGTGTTTGGGGTGGGTGGGGGGTGTATTTCTTTGAATGCAGAGCAGATGTGCAGAATTTTCTATACTATTTATTACCATAAGGGAGGGACCATGTCTGAGAGTAGTCTAACTCTCCAGTGGGTCATGATGCGTTTACCCTAACAAACAGCATACACATCTGCATAAATGATTTATATATGTTCCTCTATGGGATTTTTATGAAACAAAGGTAGTTATTATTCAGGCCTAGGCCAATTGTATTAATCAGAGCGAAAGCACAATCCTCTTCATCATGCTCAGTTTGTGGATCAGCGAAGAACAAGATTACTGTGGTCCAGAAGAGCCAGATCTCTGTCACCTGTGGTAATGACACATGATTTCACAATTGTGCGGTGATAATGTCTGAATTTGTGTTTCTTGTTAGTACACTTTCTCTGTAGGATGTTGGGATACTTTTGTTGCACAAATTGCAGTGGTATAAAAAACCATTTCAGAGGGAACCATGAAATACATAAATATATCATGCTTCATCGTAATAATGATAGTTCCCTAAACCATTCTGCAGAGCATTATCACAGTCAGAGATACCATTCATGTCAGAGATACCAGGATTATGTCAATGGAAGACCGAATTGTTCTACATATTTATCCAACTTATGTGACAAAAAAGTAAATTATGTGGCACATTGTCTGCCAGTATAATTTCCATTCTAATTCCAGTAACTGCCCATCGTTATTTGCACGTTGAGCAAAACAGCTGCTTTTTCAACGAAACTACCACAGCACCGCATTAGTTCACCCGCAACTCTCAGTCTGCCAATACAACTTTCTGAACTACTCCAATCTTTTTTATTTAGATGACACCGTACTGGGAAAATGCCAACTCACAGTAAGAGAGTACAATAAAAATGCAAAAAGTAGCATTTTTACCAAGATCAGTAAATTCAGAAAACGTCAGGGATGGACAAACAATCTCTAGTTTCTGCAAAGTAAACAACCTCTAGTTTCAGCAAAGTCAACAGGTTTATTTACTAGGATTCTGATTTCTAATCTTAGTGTCCAGCCCTCAAGCTGCTCACTCTGATATCAATTAATCATAAGAGATGGTCTCGGACCTTCACAACAAAGAGAAACTAACACATTCTACACAAAGTAAACCCGTGTCCATTTGTTTCCTAACTGACCACATTTTAAAATCCATTTTCAGGCGCTTCAGCACATTTTAAATGAAAAAATTCTCCACTGAGGCACAAATAGTTTAAAATAAACACCACAGTCTGTACGATTGCACATACACTGAGTGGAGTACATTGTTTGATATGTTGAAGAATAAGGGCCAGATCTTCAGCATATGCCAAGGTAAATGTTCATGAATAAAACTCATTTTCCTTTCCTCGAGATCTATTCTGTCTCATGCTCCCCACACACAGAGATGGTAGACTAGTCCAAGCCTCACTACCGCTACTGGTTGTTTGTAGGTATATTGTCTACTAAATATTGCCTGACAGAAATTTTGTGATCCTAATATTGATTACAAAAAATATAATTCTGTTGGCTGTAGATTTGTCATTATTATCTCCTAATGAGTGGGATTAGGAGGGGGTAGATCAGGCTTTGTAAACCATATTTGAGTTACAATATTTCTGTGAGGTAAGAGTTTGTTTATGAAATTCTGGCACCATACCCCACCGGTTGATGGTGAGGGACTGAAGAACTGTGGGCCAGATGTACCAAAGGATTTTACCCATTCTGTCTCTATGGGAAAATGCTTTAGTACAAATGGCCCTGTGTCTCTTAACCTCTTAGCTCTAGTACACTAGAGATCGTTGATGAAATATAGCTAGACCCTAGTCTGAACAATCCCTTTGTCTATTGGTCATCAGTATTACTTTAATTTTCAAAATTGTTAGTCCCTCATTAATTAGAAAGCTTCCCAAATGGATATTTCTCTGACATGGAGATCATTTTACCAAGAAGGTCTTTTCACTAGTGTTAGTTGTTGTTTTCTGACTCTTTCATTTTTAGCAAGGAATGATTAGGCAAATTTGAAGTCTTTAATTCAGATGAGGATTTTAATCTGTGTATTCACATGGGTGAGAAAGGACAAAACATAGGTCATATACTCATTCAACATCTAAGGTCATTACTGAAATACTGTACTGCATTTGGTAGACCAAATGTGCTCCTAATGAATACTGAGGACCCTCCAAGTGTGAAATACACACAGAAGATAGAAATATTCTTCCGTGTTGATTTATATCCTGTCCCATGGTTTCACCTTTAAAATGGCCATTCAGTATTGAGAAAAAGACAGTTCTCTTTGTCTAGTCCTGCGTTACTAACAATCACTAACAATAGGCATTGTAGAATACTGCATAGTTAGATGATGTCAGCTTGGTCTTTGAGACACATTGTGACATCATTCACCGAAAAGCCTTTTAAGACCCTCAGACCATCACTGGCTGGCTACAGGGTGAAAATCCACAGGTTGACCGGATCTCATAGTTGGAACCCCTCAAGTTGGCACCATGTCAGCTTAAAAGCAGAGTGGGGTTCCTAGTCATGTATATGTTTATGATGCTCTTCACCCTGAGCAGATCATAAGCATTCATTAAAGGTAGTTGGCCTACGAAACTGTTACATTATTTCAGTGGTTAGTTTGTTATGTGAAAGACCTCCACATAACTTCACCTTATGCCTGGCACAACAATGCCACTGAAAGCCAACTCTATTCACATCGAAAACGTGCAAAGTCTTTTTCAAAATTTACAGTGTAGTTTAAGCACTTGTTCTGTTATGGTTTTATATCAGTGATTCATATGTTGCCACTGGAACTATTTACAGCTAATGGGCCCCATGTAGTAGAATGACGAGTGCCCACCTCATCATCACTTTAAGCAGTCTATTATAGTGACCCCTTCAATAGTAGCTTAGCGTAACTGTATAGAATGAGTTGACGATCTCATTGATCTCAAGAAAGTTATCAAATAGCAATGTCAAGAGGTGCTGCAGTTTTAAAGATGTACCATGAGGGGTTGTGTCTCAAAATACTGCAAATAGAAAAACTGTGCTACAAGTATGTTGTAGCAACAATATCGATAAACAGAATATTGCGGCGTTTATATTAGATTAATAAATATAACATCACTATCCTTAACTCCACATCTGTGTAACATGGAGATATATATTTATTATTTTCAAGGTACATATGCAGAGTTAGGTTTAGTAAACCTATACATTCCAATATATATATTTACCTTGTTGATATTTTGAACGTCAATATTTTTGCTACAATATTTTTGTAGCATTGTACTTAAAGCTCTGTATTGTGATACAATTCCACCATGATGACTTAACTTCTTTGTGACCAAAGACTAATACCTGAATCTTAGTCACGTTTCCGCTAAATATTACTACAACACCTTTTATACAATAATGACTGTCTTTTTCAGTCCAAGTCTTGTACATTGCGATTGTGTGATCTGCTCACACCGTCTTATGAATGTGGGTGTTATCTATATGAAGACATTCTGACTTCAGTATCTCTGAGCCCCGTTCTCTCTTTTCTGATTGTTCTAACTATCATGACTCTTTGCCAAAATGTATAAATGTATATATTCTTCATCTCCCAACTTTTTTACCTCCAGAAATCTTCCTGGTCTTTTAAAATAAGAAGGCCCATATTTATGGGGAATTGGTTTAGGGCAGCACTGCAAGTCTTCTTACTGTGCTGGCATAATCCAACGTGAAAGGGCATGAATGCACCGCATTTATGAAATATAGTGCATTCCTGTCCTTTTCCCCTGCACTGGTGCACAAATGGCTGCCTAGGGGCCAACGCAGGCAGTGCCTGTGTTGCATGCAGGATTGTTTTTGTATGTGAAGGAACACCTTCCTGCAAAAAAACAATTGCAAGAGGTGTTTTCCTCTTTCTGTGGTGCTGCAAAATGCAGCACACAATGTCCCCTGGGCATGGCGATTGGGGCCAGCGCCATGCAGGGGGCCCCAAGTCAGGGCCCCCGAGCGGGTGGAAAAAAAAAAATTATACTTACCGGGACTTACCTGGGATGGGTCCCCCTTCCTGTGGTGTCCCCCTGGTGTGGGTGGGGATGCCCCTGGGGCCAGGAAAGGGCACCTGTGGGCACTTTCCATGGTCTCTGATGCCAGGTCCCCTAATGCCTGCCCTGACCCAGGCGTTAAATAATGGCACTAAACTAGTTTAGCGCCATTATTTATGGCCCCCATTCCCTAGTGCTAGATATTAGCACGGGGGTTAAATATGGTGCAAAGGCCATATCGTCATTTTCTGGATGGGAACGCCTACCTTGCATCTCATTGACGTAAGGTAGGTTTTCACATCCAGAAAATGACATAAACTCCACAACTTTGGCGCTAGACATGTCTAGCACCAAAGTATAAATATGGAGTTAGGTTTGTGCTGAATTAGCGTAAAAAAATGACGCAAAGCGAGTATAAATATGGGCCAAAGAGGCTTTGAGTGGCTCAAAAATATAGATGAGTCTTGTGCAGCCGGAGCGTCAATAAAAGTGACACTCCCGCAGCACAAACCTCTCATATTTATGCCCCGAAATGCTTAATTTGCAAAAAAAAATAAAAGTGCAGGGACGAAAGGTTTTTTTCTCTGAACCACCAGGCACACCTGAATGCTAGTGTTGCTGTGTAGTCTTGATTACACCTCCTACCCTTTCTGACATCGCAACACACTGGTAGTCTGTTTATCTCGGCTCCGTCTGTTTCTTTTGTAACTGTCTTCCTATCTTTCTCTTCCTCCTTCTTTAAGCTTTTGCTGCCTTTCTGTCTCGTGCTCTGTGTAAACGTCTGACGAAAACTAAGCTACGCACTGACAAAAACTGACTCAATCTGAGAAGCTCTCTTGAGTGTCCCGGGGAGAGTTACTGAGAACACAGCATGAAAATCGATGTTTCCTCTCAACAGTTAGGACAGGACTGTCAATCTGCAGGGCCCTCGAGCGCATCCTTTGCACCTGAAATCTCTTTTGGTAAGCTTTGAAACAAAAGGAAGACCTCTTCTTGTATAAACCTTAGCACTCGAAAAAAGAATAATGCATGAAAGGGCATGCAAAGAATTCTTGGTGTATGAGTTTTAGGGTGAGCTGTAGTGGTTCGAAACTACCTCTTCAATGAATTTATTTACCAAAAGAAACACAATTAGATCTTTTTCCAGAAAAAAAACAACATTCCAAATTTAGGTCCATATTTATACATTTTTAGCACCGCATTTGCATCATTTTTTGACGCAAAAGTGGCGCAAACTTACAAAATACAACTGTATTTTGTAAGTTTGCGCCAGTTTTGCATCAAAAAGCGGCGCAAATGCGCCAACGCAGTTTTGCATCAAAAAGTTTAACGCCGGCTAACGCCATTTCTTTGCGCCACCTGGTCGTCAAATGTATACTTTGACGCTCAGCGGCGAAACCACTGGTTAGAGTCATTTTTTTTTACTCAAACCAATGCGCCATGTTGTAAAGAAAAATGACGCTAACATGGCGAAAATGACTTTAATCTGGTTTACGACGTCGCAAACTGGATACGCGCCTTTTTTTGCAGCAATAGTGTCAAAAAGCGCCGCATACACAGCAAAATGTGCAAAGGAGACCCAAAATGGATCCCAGAAGCTATGAGAGACCCCAGGAAGATGACAACCGACCAGGAACCAGCCAGGAGGATCCACACAAGACCCAGGCGAGGGTCTTTTTTCATTTTTAAAATTTTTATACACAAAAACCCCGTCATCCCCACCCACCCACCCACAAATAAAACACATGTAAAAATACAGTCCCCTCCACCCCCAACCCGCTTATACTAACTAATCTATCAGCCTATTCAAACCTAACACTAAGCCCCCTAAACCCACTAAATATAAGAACCAGGAAAGAGGAGGGAGGGGATGGAATCATGGCTGAGGGTCCAACAGTTACAAGTTTGCCCTCCGAACGATCTTTTTTATCCCACGCTGTCTCCTGCTGTTGCGGGACACCTCCTGCTGCCGCCTGTCCATCCTGCGCAATCAATCAATCAATCAAAGTATTTATAAAGCGCACTACGTACCCGTAAGGGTTTCAAGGCGCTGTAGAAGGGGGGGGGGGGGGGCTGGTGCTACTTATCAAAGAGCCAGGTTTTGAGGAGTCTTCTGAAGGCGAGTAGGTCTTGGGTTTGCTGTTGGTTGGTCGGGAGGGAATTCCAGGTCTTGGCGGCGAGGTAGGAGAAGGATCTGCCGACTGAGGTCTTTTGTTGGATGCGGGGAATGATGGCGAGGGCGAGGTTTGCTGAGCAGAGCTGGCGGGTGGGGGTGTAGAAGCTGAGTCTGTTGTTCACGTAGGCTGGTCCTGTGTTGTGGAGAGCCTTGTGTGTGTGGGTGAGGAGCTTGAATGTGATCCTCTTGTCTACGGGGAGCCAGTGAAGGTCTCTCAGGTGGTGGGAGATGTGGCTGCGGTGGAGTACGTTGAGGATCAGACGGGTGGAGGCATTTTGGATGCGTTGGAGGCGTTGCAGGTGTTTGGCCGGGATGCCTGTGTAGAGTGCGTTGCCGTAGTCTAGCCTGCTGCTGACCAGGGCCTGTGTCACGGTTCTTCTTGTTTCAGTCGGGATTCACTTGTAGATCCTGCGGAGCATGCAGAGGGTGTTGTAGCAGGAGGAGGAGACTTCATTGACCTGTTTGGACATGGAGAGGGAGGAGTCGAGGATGAAGCCGAGATTGCGTGCATGGTCGGTCGGTGTCGGTGGGGTTCCCAGAGCGGTCGGCCACCACGAGTCGTCCCAGGCAGAGGGGTTAGGTCCGAGGATGAGGACCTCCTCTTGCCCGAATTCAGCTCCAGATGGCTGTTTCTCATCCATTCGGCGATGGCCTTCATCCCCTCGTGAAGGTTGGTTTTGGTGGTGTGTGGGCCCTTGGTGAGGGAGAGGATGAGCTGGGTGTCGTCGGTGTAGGAGATGATGTTGAGGTTGTGTTGGTCGGCCACTTGTGCGAGGGGGGGCCATGTAGATATTAAACTGTGTCAGACTGAGGGAATAGCCCTGGGGTATGCCGCAGATGATGTTGGTGGCTTTGAAACGGAAGGGAGGGAAGCGGACTCTTTGGGTTCTGTCGGAGAGGAAGGAAGTGATCCAGTCGAGGGCTTTGTCTTGTATTCCGGCTTCGTGGAGGCGTGTTATTAGAGTGCGGTGGCAAACCGTGTCGAAGGCGGCAGACAGGTCCAGGAGGATGAGGGCTGATGTTTCGCCGTTGTCCAGTTGGCATCTGATGTCGTCTGTGGCGGCCAGAAGGGCAGTCTCGGTGCTGTGGTTCCGTCTGAAACCGGACTGGGATGGGCCCAGGATGTTGTTGTCTTCGAGGTGGCGGGTCAGTTGCGTGTTGGCGATTTTCTCGATGACTTTCGCCGGGAACGGGAGTAGGGAGATAGGTCGGAAATTCTTGAGGTCCTTGGTGTCAGCTTTGGGCTTCTTGAGGAGGGTGTAGATTTCGGCGTGCTTCCAGCATTTCGGGAATGTTGCTGTTTCGAAGGAGATGGTGATGACCTTCCGTAGTTGGGGGGCGATGATCCTGAGTGGATGGAGTTCATGATCTTGAGTGTCTCTGTGTCGTTGACGTTGGTCCAGGATGTCAGGCGGTTGGTGCGGGTGGTGCTTGCGGGGATGGGGTCTGGCGTGGTCGTGGTGTAGAAGCTGTTGTGGATGTCGGTGATCTCCTGGAGGAAGAAGGTGGACAGTGAGTCGCAGAGTTCTTGGGATGGTGGGATGTCGTTGACGTTGGCGCTGGGGTTGGAGAGTTCTTTCACGATGTTGAAGAGCTCTTTGCTGTCGTGTGCGTTGTTATCCAGGCGGTCTTTGAAGGAAGACATCTTGGTTAGTCTGATGAGTTGGTGGTATCTGCGGGTGGCGCCCTTGAGGGCTGTGTGGTTGTGAGGTGTGCGTTCGTGGAGCCATTTCTTTTTTAGTTTCCGGCAGTCGCGCTTGGAAACTTGGAGCTCGTCGGTGAACCAGGTGGCTTTTTTGCAGGCTTGGTTGTTGGGGGGATTCTTGAGTGGTGCTAGGGAGTTGGCGCAGTTGGTGATCCACTGTCTGAGGTTGAGAGCGGCGGTGTCTGGGTCGGTGGGGTCGGTAGGTGGGTTCTGGGCGAGGGTGCTGGTTAGTTGGTCTTCAGTAACTTTGCTCCAGCAGCGGCGGGGTGGTTGTTGGGTGTGGTGGTGCTTGGTTTGTTTCTTGAAGGTGAAGTGGATGCAGTGGTGGTCGGTTCACTGGAGTACGGTGGTGTGGTTGAAGGTGATGTGGGCACTTGTGGAGAAGATGGGCTCAAGTGTGTGGCCGGCGATGTGGGTGGGCGTGGTGACGAGTTGTCGGAGTCCGAGGTTGGCGAGGTTGGCGATCAATTTGGTAGAGTTGGGGTCGTTGTTGTTCTCTAGGTGGAAGTTGGGGTCTCCGAGGAGGATATAGTCCATGGAGGTGAGTGCGTGGGTGCTGGCGAGGTCGGCGATGGAGTCGTTGAAAGGTGCTCGTGGCCCCGGGGGCCTGTGGATGAGTGTTCCTCTGAGGGGGGTGTTGGGGTCGGTGTGGATCCGGAAATGTAGGTGCTCGGCGGTCTTGAGGGTGTCGTCCGTGTGGGTATAGACTTTGAGGGTGGATTTGTGGGCGATGGCTACTCCTCCTCCGATGCCGTTGGTCCGATCTCTTCGGGTGATCTTGTAGTTGTCCAGGATGGCTATGGCGATGACGGGCGCCGAAGATTTGTTCCACCAGGTTTCGGTCAGGAAGGCTACATCTGGGGCAGTGGTATCGAGCAGGTCACAGAGTGCGATGGCGTGCTTGCGTGCGGAGCGGGTGTTGAGGAGTATGCAGTGGAGATGGTTGGTTCCGGCCTTGGGAGGCTTTGTTGTTCTCCCATCTGTTGCATGTCACGTTGCATGTTCCTAAATTCCGCATTGACAATGACTGCAGCAGGGGTGGTCTCTGTGCCACTAGTGAATGGTTGTGCAGGTGCTGGTGCCATGCTTTGAGGGGGAGGTGCAGGAGCTGATGTTAGTGGTCCAGGAGTGGATGATGTCAAGGGACCTGCAACGGTGGCTGTCATCCTTGGTGCCACTTGGGTCGGAGTGGTGGTGCTGGTGATAGCGGCTGTTGTGGACACAGATGGGCCCCCTTGGGCAAATGCCCTCCAGACCCCTGTGGCTCTCTCATGGCGATAACGCCGTGCCATGTTGTGGAACCCAGACTCCACATCCAGAATGTGGCTGTAACTCATCGCCCCCCTCTGGAATTCTCGGATCTGATTGGCATCCATATTGGCAGCTCTAAAAAATAAGATAGCCAAACATTAGTTACATCATTGTGTGATACATCTACTGATGATATTCAAACACTTCCTCAAAATTAGCTTAAACAGCCCAAATCACAGTACAGATGATAGATTGTCCCTGAGGAAGTACATGCCAACGCAGCCTACGCTTCTCCTATCTAACAGCACAACAATGCTCAAAAATGTGTGTACCTACTTAAATGATCTATGCTTCATTGTTATGCCATTAGTCACATAACAAATGCTGCAAGGAGTCCACATGTAACAGGCCAACTAATGACTATCTTCTGGATGACAATCAAGACCCACAAGATCTGTGATTTGTAAATGGAATTGCCAGGATGGTATGCAGTTGCTAATCATGAGGGGGTATCCTAGGTCGGAACAAATGAATGTTGGACTTACATGTCTGTCTTCTACACTGGGATCCTCACACCTAGGTACACATACTTCAGAACCCTAACACTGTGCCTCAGGGGGTGATGGACATGCAACACATACTATCAAACATCAAGGACAGCCAGGAAGCTGTGGACAGCTGTCCATGGGTTTAGTCAGTCCACCACAGGTAAGGAGGGCTTCCAACTAGGATAGACACAAACATTGGACAATCACATCCACATTTATGTTCCTAGTTGCAGACAATTGTCCACATCATTTGCTACCACTAAATAACCTTTCCCAAAACAAGCACACAGATGCAAGCACCCATCTGGGCTTGAGTTGCATGCACACCTATGACATTCTACTCAAGTGCCACATAAACGTAGCACAACATGTGGAGCTAGATGCTGCTAGGAAGTCAAACGTACAGTCCAACATGTTCATTAGTTAACAGGGAGGCTCAAGTCTGTGGGTAATAATTTGGTATCCCTGTTCTGTGTGAATCAGGGTATGACTTGCTGACTAAATAATGAAAATGGCTACCACCAAAAGTTTCATTGGCATAAATGTAGCAACTAATATCACCCTGTTCACCTGCCCATGCCTACAGCGCAGCACTAGATTCTTAACTATGACTCTACGCCACTGGTTGTCCAATTCAAATATGGAAAAACAAGGCAAACGCCAGTCAAGTCCCACATCAGATCATGTGCCAGCACATCATACCTTGCTATGTGTCCGACACACAGGAGTCAATCACACTACAGCTACAAACACAACACAGAACTAATAAATCTACACTTACTGACTATGTCTGGGTCCGCAAATCGATCCACTTCTCCAATTGCATAGGGGGCTGGTCCACCTGTAAAACATGGAAGGGTGAAATGTGCTTAATGTCTGCACACTGTACAACACTTGGAACAAAAAATGACTGTGTGTGACATTATATATCATAGACCAGCACCTCAGGCATGTAGACACCCCAACAGACATACCACTGCAAACATTTATTGACCCTGTCACTCCAGTGAGTGATAGACACACATATGCACACATGCAGTGGCCCTAACTATCATGTGGTGACAAACCTGATTACTCAATTGGTTGCAGATTCATTTATAGAGGGTACTCCATTTCTTCATTTGTTGTTATGAGAGACTTGCAAAGCCACATTCCTGGTGCACTGCAATCACAGTCACCCAGGTATTGTGGCTTGTGCATCAAGGGACAATCAGTTAGTGTGTGATTCTCATGTGGGTTGAGTTTAGCTCTTGAATTATTATGCTTTCTATGGTTCATTACATGTGGCCTGTGTTGTCTGTAGGTTACAAATGCCACATTGCCAGTGTACCCAGAGCCAGATATGCCCCCTATGACACCATGATGGCAGGGATCCTGTGTGTTACTTGATGACAATCTTACGCTAAACATGGATTGGCCATTTATCAAAATCAAAACAAGAAAGAGATATATACTGACAGTGTCTATTTTGATAATCCGTGACAGAATGCATGGGCACAGGTGTAGTCATTGCACCTGAAATGTGTCACTCATTGCCCTGTGTACCTATATCGGGTATTGTAAATCACAGTTAGCCACATTCATCATCTAACATTTGCCAAGTTGGTTGATCTGCGGGTATACAACAAACTGACACTGTCCCCTAATTGAAACATGGTTTAGCAAATGTCCGACTGTGGCAATCTTGATGAGTTAGGTCTTAATTTGTATGCATCTTGGTAATGACAGCAGTCACAGGAATGCTGGTCTGCTGATCGTAGCATACACCCATGTCTGTCTATTATACATGTGCTGCACTAGATCAGCAGGGGTGTACCAAACGTAAACTAGCAAACTATTTCATCACTTTATATGTATGATGGAAGCGGTCAGGTTTCCCTTGTCCAACATCATGCAAGTAATGATTTGTGAACATGCATTCACCAAGTTCAGGTATTCCATGATGACCATTAACTTATGAAAATTGCATGGCTATAAAGTGACACAGATGGCAAATGCATCAGCTCTGTTCCAGCAATTGTGCCCAAGGCAAATTAAAACACACAGGAACAATGAATAGAGGGCCAGATATTTGTTTCTTCAATTGTAGCATTTGCTTCATGTTTAACGCTACAGCTATGGAAAGTAGCACCAAACATTTAGACATTATCCCGTGTGCATTACTTTGGCATCCATTTCTAATATAAATCCTGCACAAACCAAGTCAAAGTATCAGCCTAAGATATTACCAGAGGTTAGGAAGAACTTTGTACGTATGGCCATGAATACAGTTCAGACATGTATTCCAAATAATTGTGGACTACATTAATTCCTTGCTTTAGCATTAGAAATACATCTCATTCCTGGTACACTCACAGACCGTGAATAAAACATAAGTTTGAGCAGCATTACCATCATCTGTTGACGTCAAAGCAGCACTAATTTACAAGATCAAGTTGCGTTTTGTAAGTTTGTGCAGCTTTTGCGTCAACGGTAATGTGTAGCAAATATTGTATAAATCAGGGCAACTGTATATTTAACTTGCATTCCACATGTCCACAAACATTGCATGCAGCATGTCAACAAATCTGCTACTGTCACTCTGTCACTGCAGAGCATTTAAATGAGCACATTAGTCTGAATTGTACTCACCAACAGGCCCACCAATCACCACACCCAGGTGGTGCAGTAGGTCTTGCTCTCTGGCAACATGGTCAGCCCAGCAATGCTTGAGTTGGTGGTCGTTGCGCTTTATGTTGAATATTCGCTTCAGATGGTACAGCACCTTGGACCACCTGAGCCTTCTCGCCTCCGTGTGATACCCCTGTATCACCCTGCCACCAGCCTCTAACATCAGGGGGAGGAAGTGGCACACCAGCCAGATGAATGCCCCCAGCTCCTCCTCACCCATTCTCCCCAGACGTGGCCTACCCAACATGACAGAAATAATAGGAATAGGAAAGGGTAAAGAGGAAAATACAGGGAAAGGAGGGAGGAAAATGAAGCTAACAATACCCACTACACACTCCCAACAGTACAAAGACAAAATTAGACACCAAAAAAGAGAAAAACACACTTACACTGAATAACTGAGACAATTACAAAAACAACAGATGACAATTAGAATGGCACACAGGAGACAAAAGCACAATTTGGACAGACAAAACTCTCAGCACAGGCACACAGTCTAGAAGAATCATAGACTGCAAAGTGAAAGTGAAAGTACACCCACTGTACAATTTCTGTAAACATGATATCCTATTACATCACTTCCTGTCTCAAATGCGGTGCGTTTTTATTATGATGCGTGAAACTTTTATGACGCTTACGGGCTTTGCGTCAAAATGTTTTGACGCAAATGCTTAAATATTTCCCCACATTCAAAGTTCAATATATTTTTCATTGATAACCAATTTCATGGGGTGCAGTGTAGGAATTACTGCCAGCGACCAATGGATGTATAATGGCTGTGAGTGTCATTTTTCAACGCATATGCAGCAAAATTTGACGCATATGCGTCTTTTTTTGACGCGTTTGCATCAAAATATCTGTCTTTAACTGTGTTTGTGTCATTTCTCTCATTTGTAACGTACATGAAAGATGTAACTATACAGAGATAGGCTGTTAGGGCCTGCATTGTGTGTTTCAGTGTTTGGGCACATGTGGCAGACCGCACTACTGTGGACCATAATACTCATGTTGTTGTGCTGGATTAGCACTCTTAACTGACGCAACAGCAACCCAAACATTTGGAATTTAAATTGGTATTCCCTAGTTTGAGCAGGTGGTGCATCAATAGAGGATAGCAAGGCTATGCAACTTTGTACATTCACTCATTGCCTGTGTGTTTATGTCTGTGAATTGGCTATTTCAATTGTTGTTGTGCCTCAGTGTGAACGTCACAAGACGTGTTTTGAATAATGTGCTTGTATGCATGTGTTGTAAATGTGGATAACCATTAGATACCATTCAGTGTGGCACATCAGTCAGGATATGTGTTTGTCATACCCGTAGCATCTAATGCTGTGTGAACTTCCCTGACTTTGGGGACAAAACATCTCCCATGACAAACTATGCACAGGATAGATAAGGACGATTGATAATGGCAATGTTACAAGGGTAAGCCATCACATGTACTGGAATGTTGGATTCCACTTCTTCGTCACTTGTTTGTATACTACCCATGAGTCAGGCATTTGAAAATGCTAGGTAGGTACAGTGTTTGTGACACAGAGTCCCAAAACCAATCCACAAATGTGATGTTACACCACAGTTTGAGTCATATAAATGACCTATGTTTCTCCTGTGCATTGGAGGACCAGCAGACCATGCTGCATGTGTTCACATATTTCCAGTGGTTCATTGCAGAAAGGTGTCCAGTTCAAGTGTGTGGCTATGTGTACCCTGTGTCAGTATTGGCCTCCATGTTGTCACAGTTACGTGCAGGTCTAGTCATGAGTCTGTGGAGCCATTCCCTGCATTAACAGAGTATCCTTCAAAGCAGAATTGACCGAAAGCCAAAGAGAAATTGACAACACACATGGGGATAGTCCAGCTATGGCACTGCAGAAGTTTTATGAGGCTGACAACAGGGCAACCTTGGTGTGCTCACAAACTTAATGGATCAGTAATATGAAACAGGCAGGTTTCATCACAACATTTGTACACAGGGTGGCCTCTAAAATTCCCACTGCAACAGGGAACATCAGTGCCTCTGTGCTGATCAATCTCACAGCTAGTCACCACGCAAGCACCATCAATGGGTTGCGGCAAATGTGAATCTGTGTGTGGACTGCCAGGGCACAAACATGTTTTGTCCTTTCATACATATTAGCAAACGTTGTTTGCTGTGCTGGAGGCACCATACCAAATCCATGCATGCAGCCATAGTACACTGTCACTGTTTGTCACTCATGCATACATGAAACCCAGACAAGGGATGGGACCTGGATTAGGCTATTTGAATACATGTCCCAGACTATGATACGATAAGTACACTGATTACACTATACAATCTATTTGAGGATTCATTGTAGACCTAACAGACACAATACCCCAGGAGGAAAGAGAGTGCATGGAAAGCAACTATGAGACAAATGTGGCCACAGGGAACCTCTATGGTAACACAAAGACAGGAACCAGTCAGGCCAACAGGATGCAGGCTCTGTCAGGAACAAACATGAGCAAGGCAAATACACAGTAAGCAGACTTTGAGTGTGAAAAGCTGGAACAACACTGTGTACACTAAAAACTGTATTTGTGCTGTGGGCTGCAACGTAACAGAATAACCCAAGGCCTATGTTACACAAGTGATTTATACGGCAATGCACAACAAGGATATACATAAAATGGCAGCTTCTAAGCAGTTCCAGGCAGCAGCAATGGCAAAGCAGGTTCAAATGGCTGGTCTGCATGGAAGTGCTCACAGGTGTATGCAGCTTCAGTCTCTCACAGGTCATGTAGGTGAGAATCAAGTTCCAAGGGCCAACAGTACCTTTCACATGGGAAGCAATGGACAGGTGATTACAGGTCCTAGAGACTACCATGCAGTGCCTTATCGGACCTGAAGTCCATGCAGACAGATGAACTATGACTATGGCATGCCATACTAAAGAGGGAAGCACACAGGAGTCAGAATTGGAGTCTGAGTGTGTGTAGATGATGGCTGTCAGGGTATAAATAGTCCATTTACAGGGCCCCCTAGAGAAGGGTGGGGAGAGACTGAAAACATGGCAGTGGCAGGACTTATAACCTGGGATGGCATTCGCAGGGCATGTCTTGTGAGCAATGCTTGTCATACCTGGGGCACTCGTGCTATCCATTTGCAGCTTACATGGACTTCTTGTCACACATGCTCCTTGCAGAGATAGCTGATGTCACACTTACTGCTGTCAAGGGTCTGGTCATACATTCCTGTTAACAATAAAATTGCACATGCACTGCCTTATGTAAGAAGCACTTTTTAAACTTATGATTGATGGTGTCTTAGTTGTGTGTCATATGCTGCAATGGACCATGTTGACAACATGGATGTGTCTCATAGCTGTGGTCCTCTGATATTGCCCTTCAAATGTGAAATAGACAGGATATATGTCATCAACACTGTGTGTTAAGTTGGGTGTACATTCATACCCATCAAATATGATGTGGCTTTTTCACTATCCTAATCTGTATTTCTGCTATGCTCCATGAGGCTAAACTCTGATTATGATTCCTAGGGATCATGTGATGCACAAATAATTACCCAGACCATGGAACAAACACAGGGGTAGTAAGGGTGAAGAGGTGCCGCACATCTAGGCAGTAAAACAATATATTTGACAAGTGTAGAAGTTAGTAAAAAGTCTGGTGCACACTGGCCCAGTGCCTTACTACCCAGTAGGCACCAAATGGGGTACCAGAGTACCCAAGGACAAAATGGGACAAGATGGCCACAGCACACAGAATGTATAGTCCAACAGTGTGGCAAGGATAAGTATCCCTGATGTTGTGTTGGAGAGCGGAGGAAGCAAGAGGTTGAAAAAGTCTCAAGTCTTGTTTGTAGATGGTGTCTTTATTTGTAGGTGCTATTGATCATTGTGCCATCATCGAGATACAGCCAACACATGTTTCGTCACGCAGGTGACTTCATCAAGGCTGGGCCGTCAGGCCAAAAAGGTAGGTAGCGAAGGTGCCCTGTGATCAGCTAAGTGGGCCTGGGAGGGTGGATTAGATCTTCTTAATGGTCCATTAGACGCTCCGAAGACTGTGTGCCGCACGTCTGCACTCTTCTTTCCAGGGTGGGACTCCAGGATTATCAGGGCCTCCTCTACTTCCCTAACCATACGTGTTCATTACCTTACTCACCTGCTGCTGCTTGGGCAGCCTCGCCTACTAACAGGTCTACTTTAGCTGATAGCCAGTGTAGGTCTCTGAGGTGGGGTGAGATGTGGTCGCAGCGTGGGATGTCCAGAATGAGGCGGGAGGATGGGTTCTGAATTCTTTGCAGCTTTGTTTGCAGTTTGTTTGTTATTCCTGCATATAGGCCGTATCGGCTAATGACCAAGGTGTGGGTGACGGTTTTCCTGGTTTCGATGGGTATCCATTTGAAGATTTTGCAGAGCAGGCGGAGGGTGTTGTAGCAGGAAGAGGAGATGGCGTTGACCTGCTGAGTCATGCTGGAATCCAAGATGAAGCCCAAGTTGCGTGCGTGAGTGGTGGGTGCGGATCCTAGGGAGGTGGGCCACCAGGAGTCGTTCCAAGCTGAGGGGTTGGTGCAGAAGATGAGTAATTCTTTCTTGTCTGTGTTTTACCTGAGGTGGCTTGATTCCATCCAGCTGGCGATGGCGTGGAGTCCGTTGTGGAGGTTGTCCTTTGCAGTAATGGGTTTTTCGTGAGGGAGATGATGAGCTGAGTGTCGTCAGCGTAGGAGACTATGTTGATGTGGTGTGTTCGTGCGACGTTGCCAAGGGGGGCCTTGTACACGTTGAAAAGTGTGGAGCTGAGCAAAGATCCCTGACGGACGCCACAGGTGACATTGGAGGCTTCTGATGGGAACGGCAGAAGGCGGATTCTCTGGGTCCTGTCCGTGAGAAATGACAGGAGTTCAGTCCAGTGCTTTGTCGCGGATTCCAGCGTTGTGGAGGCGTGTGCAGAGAGTGTGATGACATACCGTGTCGAAAGCTGCGGAGAGGTCCAGGAGAATGAGTGCTGCTGTTTCTCCTTTGTCGAGCATGGTCCTGATGTCGTCTGTGGCAGCAATGAGTGCGGTCTCGGTGCTGTGGTTTTTGCACTAGCAGTGTCACAACATCAGTGTCTTCCTGGCCACGTGTCCATGTAGTGGTGTATGTGTTGTATGTCCTACAGGGTTGCTGTGCTGTGTGTATATAAGTAGGTTTCTGTACTTACCAACAAGTAGGCCATTTACATATCATCCATCCTGAAAGTGTTGATTGCTGGTGCAGTGGCGGAAGATGAATGAATCATGTACACTCCCAGGATACTTTGCCACGATGTTGGTGATCAATCCCCAGTGATCCACAATGGCCTGCACATTGATGGAGTGTGTGTGCTTCCTGTTGCGGTATAGATGCTCGGTTGCAGCAGGAGGCACAATCCGTACATGTGTGCAGTCAATGGCACCAAGCCCGCGTGGGAAGCAGTTGATTCGGTAGAAGCCCTGTTTGGTCTCCTGCTGCTTCAGCTGTGTGTTCGGGAAGCTGATGTGGCGGGTGTGAGGGAGATGATGGCTTCCAGTACCTTAGGTAGGAAGGCAGAGAATGAGGGCTGTGAGATCCCAGCAACCAGTGCACCAGTGGTTTGAAAAGAGCCACTTGCCAACATGTGGAGGACAGCTAGCAGCTTGGTCTCTGGTGGAATGATGTGTGGTGTCTGCAAGCTGGGTGCCAACTGTGGCTCAATGTGGCGCAGCAGCTGCTGTATGGCTTGCCAGTTTAGTCTGTACCTCTGGATGATGTCATGTTCCCTGAGGCCCTGAAAGGTTGTCCTGGTCTGGAATATCCTCTCCTGCCTTCTGCGTTGCCTTTGGGGTCCCTGCTGGTGTGGTGGAAGCTGCTGCTGTTGGTCCTGTACTCTGCGTCTTCGTGCATGCTGAATGAATAGCACCTCCATGTCTTCCTTTTGGAGTTCTGATGTTGCTTTTGTGTGTTTTCCTTAAGTATTGTTGTGTTTGCCCCATTTTAATGCCTGCCCTGACTCAGGCGTTAATTTTTTTAAGCAAATCGGGCTGTGTGCCCTTTTCTGACTCCACCGCCCAGCTGTGCGGGATTTTTGCACGGGTGGATAAATATGGTGCACGGGTGTTTAAGTAATTTTTGGGACGGGAACGCCTACCTTGCATGTCATTAACGCAAGGCGGTTTCACGCATCCAGCTAATGACGCACACAGAGAAATTTTGACGTTTGCGGGGGTCGGGCGTCAAAGTTTGAATATGGTGTTAGGTTTGGGCCGCATTTGCGTTAAAAAAAATTACGCAAATCCGGTGCAAGTAGAGTATAAATATGCCCCTTAGTCTTTCAGCATGGCACCCATGGTGCGGATTGGTTATAGGGGTAAAAGGAGCTATAAACAGCTAAAAAAATTTCTAAATTACACGGACATTCTAATAAGGGAAATTCAATGGGAGCAACTAAAATGAATCTAGAAACTCAATCAAATGTTACAGGCGAAGTGACGTAAAACACACCTTGCCTTGGCATGGGGCTATGAACAATTTTTCCCCATTTAACAAACTCTCTCAGCCTCTGATGTGTCTAAGTTTATAAGGGGGTGTTTGTTAGCCCACTATCCCACTTTACCAACATTCGAAGTGGGAACTGTACTGACCGGGGCAGCTGGAACCTGCCTAGGCATCATGTTCCCTATTGTGAACAGAGTATCAGAGCAGTTGACAGATGACTTAGGCCTTCTACATCCTGGAAAAAAACTACAGGGTGGAGGAAATCTGGGACATTTGACCGCTGTGACAGCACCTTCTTGGCAATAATGAATATTATCCATGGCCACTCATAGTGGCCCTGAACTTCCTTTGACGGCACCTTTGTGTGGCCAAGAGACCCCTACAAAGTGACAGATGTCCAAACACCCTGTTCAACTAAAGACAGGGCATCACACCACCAGTCAGCTGCCCCTTAACTCCCTATCCTCTAAAAACGAGGGAGAGGAGACCGAGAACGGCTGTCAGCTGCTTTACTGTCCTCTTTGTAATAGTGAATATGGCACTGGACGCAGGTTCAACTGCCCTGGTCCTTTTTGGGTCACCCCATTTTGCCAGGCTCGGGACAGGTAACAACTGCGGAAGAGCACTAATCATAATTGAGAAGGCAGCACCAGCCGACTGTGACTTGTCCTTGGCATCCTTTTAAAATAAATTCACTAGGTAAGTAACAACATTACTGTGTAATTTGCTTTGTACAGTAACTACATAAATATGATTTGTAAATTATTGCGTTATATAGAGCTAAAACAACTCAACATGGAAACACAAATTACAACAAAGATTACTCCAAACGTATCGTCTCTAGATATCATGGCCTGTTCTCCAACCATCCTCCAAGACATCTGTAGAAAAGGAAAGTGTAGTGTGTTCTGTTTCTTAGATGGAATGCTTTCAGATGCTGACCTAGGGAGATTCCATGTTCTATGACGGAGTCTCCTGAAGTCAGTTGAGTCTGAGCTGTTGCCCTCAACGGACCTGTTCCTTATGCCTCTTCTTCCAATAAAACGGTTTCCACTTACCTGGTCTGCAGTTCATCTTCACATCAATTTGGCGACGTAGGAGTGGACTTCGACGAAATTTTGCCTTAATTCCCAAATTCGGCTGGGTGTTGTGCACTGGTCACATTGCTCCCTTTTGGCTGTGCGACACATGGTGCCTGCTGACTTGATCTGCCAGCGTGGAATTTTCCGGTGAAGATTTGTTTTTTTAATTTAATTTAATTGTTTTCCAAGTTCCCCGTTTCATCGCACGGCTACAGCCGTTAATGTGGAGCGCGCGTCGTGTCTCTCGAGCGTCTCCTAGGCAACTGACACGCTGAGGAGACTGACGCGGCTTCCACTAGCGTCTTACGTTCGTCTCCTCAGCAACGCACACGCTGGGAAGACTGACGCCGCTTCCGCTAGCGTCTCCTAGGAGACGGAGACGGTAGCTATTAGGAAATTGACTTTGTGGAGACGCGTAACACCAAATCTTCTCCGAGCGTCCTTAGGCGTTCATTTTTGGATTCACTAAGACGCTCTCTATTCTGATATCTCTTCAGTCTTTTGGGTATTGTTCTTGACACAGAAGAAGATAAAGAAGGAAAAGAAGAAAGAAGTAAGACGATTTTCTTTTAGGAAAGAAGGAAGTGAAGACAGGTTATTGTGAAGAGCTGTATTTTATTGTTGGGAACAGGTCCGGGAAGGGAGGAGTTGAACATTTTAGTTATTAAGTCAGCGCCTTAATTTACCACGTGTTCTTTATAATTAACCTCCGATATGGCACAAGCCAACTTTACCATCGTTCCACCGCAAGCATTTTGGGCAATAGGTAATTCACCACCCATCAAGTGGCTGGAGTGGAAGGACTATTTTTTAAATTATTTAGGCGCTATTGACGTTGATAACAAGATGTCCGCAGAACAGAAAAAGAGGATTCTTTTGCATTCCTTGGGTCCAATGGGTCTCAAAACATATAATAAGATGTTTAAAAACCCTGTAAGTGGGGATATTTGTGTTTTTAATGCCGCAATGTTGGATCTCGACAAATATTTTGCTCCAAAAGTTTGTATGGGAATTGTCCGTTATAAGTTTTTCCAAAGAAAACAGGAAAAAAGTGAGCTGGTGGATGACTACATTGCGGACTTAAAGAAACTGGCTCTTGACTGTAAATTTGGGACAATTCATGACGAACTTATTAGAGATCAAGTAGTTATGCACTGCAATAATCAATCTATTCAGGAAAGACTTTGGATAAATGGTGACTCTCCTCTGGAAGAAATTTTAGCCATAGTAAGGAAGGCAGAGATCTCTGAAAGATGCTTTTCAGAACTAAAATCTACTGGGAAAAATGAGGATGGCATTTATAAAGTTTCTAATCGCAAAACTGGAAGGGTCTTTCAGAGTAAGGAACCTGAAAGAAGATGTTACAGATGTGATAACAAGGACCATTTGGCTCACTCCAAGTCGTGCCCGGCTTTAAATGTGAAGTGCAACAAATGTGGAATCGTGGGCCATTTTGCAAAGGTTTGCAAAAGTAAAAGGAAAATAATTAAATGTATATATGAAGGTGAAAATGTTGCAAGGTGTGATACGGAAGATAGTACAACGGAACCCAGAGTATTTGATGAGGATAAGAATTTCATTCTCAATATAATGGAGGCGAACACTAAGGATAAACCCATATGCAACATGGAAATAGGTGGTGTACCTATCACAATGTATGCTGACTCAGGCTCACCCTTTACAATTGTGAACGAGGATGTGTGGAACAAATTTTTCATGGAAAAAATTGGTAAACAGCTTGCTCCACCAGACATTCAACCGGAGAGTTACACAGGAGAAAAAATTGATTTGTTAGGTTTTAGATGGTTGGCATTCTCATTCAAGAACAGGAACGCCAGAGGAAAACTATACGTGGCAAAAAAAGGACCGTCCGTTCTGGGTTGGAAGGATCAAGGACGGTTGCAAATGATTTTGGATCCAAATGGCAAAGATAAAGTTTTAATGGTGAACAATGAATGTTCTTTGACCCCCAAGATAGAATCTAAGTTCCCAAAGGTGTTTAGCAAGGGTTTGGGGAAACTTACTGGTTTCGAGCACAAAATCATATTGAAGAGGGAGGCTGTACCGAAAATTCATAAGGCCAGAACTGTGCCGATCATGATCAGAGAAGAAGTTTCAAAGGAGCTAGATAAATTAGTATTAATGGATGTGATAGAGCCAATTGAAAGCTCGGAATGGATTTCGCCTGTAGTGATAGCTCGGCGCAGCAATGGAAAAATCCACTTATGTGTGGACTTGAGATACTTAAACAATAATATTCTGATTGATCGGTTTCCCTTACCCAAGATTACGGAAATGGTTTCTAGTCTGGAGGGAGCATGCTGGTTTTCTACTATTGATCTGTCGTCTGCTTATCATCAGATTCCCTTATCTGAAGATTCCAAGGGTCTAACAGCCTTCATCACACCCTTTGGGTGCTTCCAATACAAGAGGATGCCCTTCGGTCTTGCGTCTGCAGCAGCTGTTTTTCAACGTCTTATGCACAAACTTTTTGGGAAAATCAAAGGGGTTATGTGTTTCCAAGATGACATATTAATCTTTGGGAAAGATAAGAGCATGCATGATGAGCGGTTGGAACATGTAATGGAAGTGTTAGGTGATAAAGGGTTAACTGTGGGACTGAGTAAGTGCAAGTTTGCGAAAAGGAGTGTGGAGTATTTGGGACATGAGATAAGTGGTGAGGGTGTTAAACCTAAGACATCCTTGGTGAATGCTATAGTGGAGGTATCACCTCCTACATCTAAAGATGAGGTAAGATAATTTTTGGGCATGGCAGAGTTTTGTGCCAAATTTATTCCGAACTTTGCCAGCAAGGTTTATAACTTAAGGGGTTTACTCAAAAAGAACTCTCCTTTCACATGGAGTGAGGCATGCAATCAAGAGTTTGAGATCGTGAAAAGTGATTTAAGCAAGGCAGCATGTTTGGAAAGTTTTGACACTAAGCTAGATACTTTTGTTACCACAGATGCTAGTAATAAGGGCCTAGGTGCTGTGCTATCTCAAAAGGGTTGTAATGGTAAGGAAAGAATTATACTTTTTGCTTCCAGGTCATTGTCCCCATCGGAAGAAAAGTACTCGGTTATAGAGAAAGAAGCCTTAGCCTGTGTTTGGGCTTTGGAGCACTTCCGGGCATTTGTTTGGGGAAAAGACGTAACTATTCGGTGCGACCACAAACCTTTAATTAAACTTCTTACAAGTGAAGGAAGTGTACTAGCTTCGGCCAGGATCTTAAGGTTGTCCATGCGCTTAAAGGATTACATTTATCGTATTGTGTATGTACCTGGCAAAAGTAATGTAATGGCGGATTGCCTTTCCAGATTACCTAATTTGTTGGAGAGATGTGTGGATGATCCGTGGTATGAATGGAGCGTGGCTCTTGTACAAGATTCTGGTAGCCCTGCCCTGAATGAAGATAATTGAAGGAAGGAAATGGAGGTAGACATCAATTTACGGTCTGTTTTAAAATACGTTTTAGAAGGATGGCCTAAGAAGGATCAGTTGTCTGAACAATGCAGGAGTTTTTGGGAGGTTAGGAACGAACTCTCGGTTGTGAGCAATGTTCTTTGGAGAGGTGATAGAATAATTCCTCCATCGGGTATAAGAGAATCCATTTTAGAATTATGTCACGAGGGCCATTTTGGCATCGTTAGAACTAAGTCTGTGGTTAAGGGGTTATTTTGGTGGCCAGGTGTTGACAAATCAGTGGAAAGATTTGTCAGAACTTGTCATGTGTGTTCCTCCGCTGAAAAGAGTCTATGTACCCTTAGACCGCCTATGCAGCAAACGTTCATACCTAGGCAACCAAGGGAATATGTCGCCATTGATCTCTTGGGTCCGGTAGGTAACTCTCAAGAGTTTGTAATAGTTATGATTGATTTGTTCTCAAAATGGCCTGAAATTGGTATTTTGGAAAGAGCTGATACTACCAGTGTGTTGGAGTTTTTGGATAAGGTTTTCCTGGCTGAAGGCGTTCCTGCTAAATTATTAAGTGATAATGGTGTACAGTTTATGTCAGATGCTGCTAAAATGTATTTTAGGAGAGTGGGGATTGAGCATAAAACCACTTCATTGTACAATCCCAGTGGCAATGGCGCAGTAGAAAGGTTCAACAGAGTCATTAAAGGTATAATTCAGGGTGCAATGGATGGTGGAGAGGATTGGCACGTTGCCGTTTTTAAAGCAGTGTGGGCTTATAGGATTACTGAGAATGTTACTACTGGACTCAGCCCTTTCATTGTTATGAGGGGTAGAAGTCCGAGATGCAAACATAACCCGGCTTGGTTGGTTAAAACTGGTATCCAACACTGGGATATGGAGAAAGTAAGAGATAATTTGGATAAGTCTCAAGAGAAATCGAAGTCTTATCATGACAAGCTCCATCATGTCAAATCAGTGGTAATTAATGTTGGGGATTGGGTTAGAGTTAAAAAAACCTTACAGGGTAAGAAAGGGTGAGAGCCAGTACTTTAATCCTGAGCGAGTTATGGAGGTTTTGCATAATGCCGTAAAACTGAGTGATGGTAGGGTGTGGAATCTTAAGCGCATTATCCTACTTAGAAATGGGCAGGAATCTGGATGTGGTGGTGTTCGTTTTAGCAGTAGAAGGTGTGAGAAGAAAGGAGCAGAATGGTTGGAGGATGAGGTTAATATTCACGATGCGTTAAAGAGGAATGCATCACCACACGTGCTAGATGATAGTGCTTTGAGTGAGGAGGAAGATGTGATGAGTGACTTAGTAGCCGACTCTGAGAATGGGGATTGGAGTTTATCTGATCGTGTGCAACAGTGTGACTCAGTAGGAGGAAAAAGGAAAGTGACACCTCCTGGTTGGTTAAAGGATTACGTGTTAGGATACATAGCTAATTTTTCCTGATTTCCGTGTTCCATGTTGTAAGTATTTTTACCTTGTATTTTATTTATTTATTTTTTGTTATTTGTTTTATTTCTTTTGTTTTGGGAAAAGAAGGAGGATGTGTAGTGTGTTCTGTTTCTTAGATGGAATGCTTTCAGATGCTGACCTAGGGAGATTCCATGTTCTATGACGGAGTCTCCTGAAGTCAGTTGAGTCTGTGCTGTTGCCCTCAACGGACCTGTTCCTTATGCCTCTTCTTCCAATAAAACGTGTTCCACTTACCTGGTCTGCAGTTCATCTTCACATCAGAAAGCTTTCACACACTTATTGGGAAGTCAGCTTTATTGGAACAGTTTGCCATCTTCAGAGTCAAACCTGTGATAGTTTAGGTTAAAATCTACAGGTTTCAAAGAGAATGGTTTACTTAGTTCAACATCTGCTTCAAACTTTAGATTCCTTTATCTTCTAAGACAGTTATTTTGGAGAGTACTGGTGGTATGCCCTGGACCCACCACATGCATTTTAATGAAAGCCTGGCTCCAGATAGGAGTCAAGACAGATTTCCCAGAATAAGGTTTATGCAAATTGACTTTCTTGCATCGGATGTTAATCTTTCTGCAGCACGTAGACCAGACTTTAGCAGACATGCTTAAGGAGCCAAAGTCATCCAAGGAACCTTTACACTCAAAGCATGTCCTGAGCACACTATTGACAAAAATAGGTCTATTCCAGTGGTCTCAAATTACTGTACCTATACAGTAAGCATTTGTTCTGTTAAGGTTGGCAGTGCCTCTGTCTCTAGATATAATGTGATTGATCTAAAAAAGAGCATTCAAGAGTACTACAGAAAGGGACTTTTACTCCAACCACATCTTGGTAGACAGGAGTACATTTTGATAGGTCAAATTTTGTGTACCACCTGACTTAAATGCTTCTACTCCATGCAACTGTGATTAGTTTGTCTATTTTTCCAGGTGCCTGAGCAAGCAGCAATATCGTTGCTTGAGCTTGAACTTTCAGGGGCATGACATGGTTATGTTGTTATTGTGTCGTATACAACTAGATAATTTATGGTGTTTGTTTGTCTCTGGCAGCTGCACAGATGGGAGGAGGGCAGTCATGAGGAATGCCCTGCAGCATCACCTTCCACTTCCATTAATAACTTTTGACTTCAGAGTAATGTTTTGTGTTTGAAAGCAGTATGGGATGCTCAGGCTACACTAATTTTCATGGGCTTTTAGGTCTGACAAGAGAGTGCATGGGTCGCCTGACCTTATGGATCAACACAATTGGCTTTCAGAGCACTACTGCTGGGGGCAGTAGACTCCACCCACATGTTGCTTCCCCTGAGAACAGGATTTGATTGGGCTAGGTGTGTGTGCTTCCACTAAAACGACTGCCTGTTTTTCACTTTTTGGCCTGCGGCAAAGCCTGTACTTAATACAGCAGAACTGAGTTAGTTATGGTGGCAAGCCAATGATCTCAGATACAGGCTTGATCTGTGTATTGTGAAATAATATGATGAAGCCACTATCCTTGACCTAGTTATTTTGAAAAGTGTGAGTTGAAGTCAATAGACCTTCAGTTATGGATTGTTATTACTCTGTTTTAAAGCTCACATATAGGTATTTTATTACATAGAATCTCACAGATTAACATAAAAAGCAATGGTTTTGGTGTTGATGATGTACCCAAAACATACTGTTGGGATATAAGGTATCCTTGTTAGACTCCTTTAGGAGACATTGTCATCATCCCCAACTGCAATTGTGAATATATTTGTACTTTTATGACCGTATGCCAGATGGTTGCTTTGTGGAAAACTTGTGCTCAGTACAGTAGGCTTAAATTGGCTATGATGACAAACCAATAAATTTTATAGGCTGATTGTTTATAATGAAAAGTTATAATAAAGGCTGTAGACCTGACATACTGATTGCAAAAAGCAGATGTTAAGGTTAATAGTCATTTAAGGGTAGATTGTTATTAATCTGTATTAAAGCCTACTGAAAGGTATTACATGGAATCACATAGCTTCATATAGTAGGCAAGGGTTTTAGGGCTGGTTACTACTCCCTCCGACAAACCGTCAGTATAGAGGATTTGCATTGTCAGAATCGTTGTTAGGCTTTCTTAAGAGAGATAGGCCCATATTATGAAAAAGTGGTGCTGATGCGCCACTTTTTCTGCACCCCCCCTACTGGCACCTGACGCCACCATGTGTGCGCTGCAGTTATGTTATGGCACACCATTGCGCACGTTAGGGGACTAGCATCACAAATGTTGGCGCTAGTTTGGTGCATTGCAGGATTAGCTCCAACAATGTTGTTGTTAATCCTGCAAATTGAAAGGAGGCCCATTGAAAACAATAGGAGCCTCATTTTAACACTTGCCTTATGCCTCACTGTCAGAGTGGGTTGGTGAGTCCTTTAGTTTTCAAATGTCTCCTTCTGTAGTGCTTGTTTAACTTCTTTGCTTCTTGTTTTATTTTAATGTCCCTTAAGAGGTTACCACAGCTCTCCATGCAGTGCTCACATGCCACTCGTTTGTCACTCATTTCATCTGCTGTGTGCCACATCCAACATGGCTACTTCATTTAAAACAGGACACCATTATGGAATGCTCTTGCCATATTGTATCATTTTTTTACCATTCCATGGTGGCTAACATGTTTGTTTCAAATGTGGTGGCAATGCTGAAACCTTAAAACAACTGTGAGAAATTGGGTTGTTGGTTGACTGGGATGTGAGCCCTGGCCAACCAAAAGCCACAATCCCTTGCAGGGTGAACCACAAAAAAAAAAAAACTAAATTAACATGTACTTAACCCTGGGTAGCTTGGCACAAAAAGCAGTGAGGCTTAATTTAGAGGCAATGTGTAAAGTATTTATGCAGCAGACAAACAGTAATAAGGTGAAAACACAATACAAGAAAAATCCTAAATCAATTTGGAAAAACGTAGTAAATTTTAATAAATTACTTGACACCAAACAAAAAAAATCCAATCAGTAGAACTGGAGTTATGAATTTATAAAGTTTAAGGTTCAAAATAGCACCTAAAAGAGAAAAGCACCAATCACAGATATCTGGTCACGCTAGACTATGGCAAAGTCAAAAGTTAAGGCCAACTGCGATGGAGCGCAGTTCGGATGCAAGAAATGGTTTGGGCCTCGTCAGCGCTTACCTTCGGACTTGGAAAAATTTTGAAGAGAAAATATCTGAGAAGTTAGAAGTTCAGCAGGACAAAACTGCAGGAGTGTCTGAGGAGGCAGCTTAGTTGTTGGATAGCCAAGGAGCGGAGCACACTGAAGATTTTTACCTTCGGACTTAGGGCCTGATTTAGAGTTTGGCTGAAGGGTTACTCCATCCCGAACGTGATGGATATTCCATCCACCATATTATGATTTCCATAGGCTATAATGGATATAATTTACCAAACTCTAAATCAGGCCCTAAGTCTCCGAAATGGGAAATGTCCAGTGAGACGAAGCAGAGCTGTGGCTGAAGATAGTTCTACAAGGTCAGATACCCCTTTGGTGAAGAACCATTGTGAAGGACTACTGAAATGGATTTACTGATGTGGAGAAAAACACAGCAGGAGAAGCTGTGAAGTCAATGCAACTAGCGATCTACCTCAGGCGGAAAGGCAAGCAGGTTGGATTCAGTCTTCTCCTAGTTCTCAGAGAGCTTTTTGGACAAATTGTATTTTGGTCCTCATGAAAATGGCCATCTGGGCCCCTTTTGCACCACAACCAAGGGTCCAGGAGTGGATGGAAACCTCTTGAGGGATCAGGACTCACTCACGCTGGTTCCAGATGCAGGTTCAAGATGGCGGGAGCCTGTTATGTGTCTGTGGTTCTGAACAGGAGGCCAGTGAAGTAGCCCTTGGAGTCACTTCTGGCAGTCCTGGGTGCAGATGTAGATGCAGGGCTCAGCAGCAGGGCTAGCTTCTGATGGTTCAAGGCAGGCTCCAGGCAGCAGAGCAGTCCTTCCAGGTATAGCAGCAGTCTGGTAGAGTGCACACAATGTCACAGCAGCAGGCAGTCCTCTTACAGTCCTTCTGCATGTCCAGTAGTGAACTGAAGAGTGGGTCTCAGAGCCCTATTTTTATACCTTTGTGCCCTTCTCCTAGAAGGTGGGAGAAGTCTCCTGGGTTCTTTGAAGTTTTTGGAATATGCTACCTCCCCTGTCCTGGCTCTAGGCTGGCTGCAGTGCCAATCCAGGATCGATAAACCTATTGTGAGGAGACAGGACACGGCCTATTCAGGTGCAAGTGGAACTGTGCTCAACTCCACCCCTCCCTCACCCAGCCAGTTAATGGCCCATTAAGACTCAGCTAATCCCACTAATTGTGTGACTTTCTGGGGCACTTCACAAAGTATAACTGTCAGCTACACCCAGTCATGTGACCCAAGACAGCCTGCAGGCAAAATGTCCTGAGGACAGAAAAATGCCAGCTTTCTAAAAGTGGCATTTTCAAAACTATAGTGATAAATCCGACTTTTCCATTAAAGATGATTTATCATTACAAATCCATAGGCACAAAGCATGACATATCTACTGCCTCTCATTTAGGAATTACAGCTTATTAAATGTAATAAGAAAGCCCTTATGGTATCCTATGGGAGTGGTAGGCATCACAGTAGTGAAAGACGAATTTGGGAGTTTTTTACTACCAGGACATGTAAAACTTAAAAGTGCATGCCCTACCTTTTAACTACACTGCACTGTGCCCTATGGGCTAAATAGGGCCTATCTTAGCTGTGACTTATATATGATAAAAGGGGAGTTTAAGGCTTGGCAAAGGGTTTTAATTGGCACATCGACATGGCAGTGGGACATTGCATTTAGGCTGCAATCACAGACCTGGGAAAGGTTTAGAAGTGCTATTTAAGTGGGTGGCATAATAAGGGCTGCAGGCCCACTAGTAGCATATAATTTACAGGCCCTGGGCATTTGGTATCTCCCTCTATAAGGGACTTATAAGTAAATTAAAATGCCAATCAGGTATATGCTCATCAAAACATGTTTACGGCAGTTAGCACATGCACTTCAGCACTGGTAAGGTGGTAAAGGGCACATAGTCTGAAGCCAACAGAAGCAAAAATCCAGAAGAAGTGGAGGTAAGCAGGCAAAACCTTTGGGGAAGACCACAATAAGGCTGACAGGTCTAACAACAATGATCAGCTTTTTACAATACCTCTGCAAAATGGACTACCACTGCTATGTTTAGTTTCATTATTGCAAGCATATGCCGGGTGTATTTGGACAGCTGCATGTTTTATTTTTTTCTACTTGTCTTCTTTTATTTTATCTTGCATATGTTGTTGAGCTTGTGTTTTTTTTTATTACAGTTGTGTCAGAAGGTAAATGCAAGAATGAGTCAGTGGATGGATGAATTAATAAGTGTAAAGATGAATGACAGAGTACATATATGAAGCACTGGCGGCTGGTGCCATTTAAAAGTGGTGGGGCATAATCCTTGGCTCGAATTTTAAACAGCTTTTTTCGTCAAGGGTTTTGTCACACTTTCTTGCACTAAGTTTACTGTCTCACTCTCTCTCACTTTGTCTGACTATTTCACACAGTCTTTCTCATTCTACTCTGGCCCACTCTGTCTTACTCAGCCCCACTCACTCTCACTCATTCTGAATTACTCAGTCTTACTGTGACTCAGTCTCACAGACAGTAGCACTCACTGTCACTCGCTCTCATTAATTTCCACACATACTGGTCATTACAGTCAATCATTCTCACTCACTCTGACTCATTCCTCCACTGACTCTCTTTCACTTTAACTCACACATATCGTAACACAGGCATGCTCACAGTGCTGGAATGGTGCAGGAACCTACATGCACCGTGTGAGCAATAAAACAATGTCACTAGCTGCCTCCGTTTGTTGCTGGACCTGAAGCGGGTCTGCATTTTATTTGTATTATATCAAGAGGGTATAATTATTCACTCTTGATAAATAAAAATGGACCTCAAAACAAGGAGGGTGTAGTGTAGCTGTGGAGCCCATAAAGGAGAGCCGCCACTGGTCCAGGGACATCTATCCATCAAATCAATTATCCATTCATTCACTTATTGATCCCCCGTTCATCCATCCATTCATCCATCCATTCAATCATCCATCCATCCTTTCGCTCATCCATCGACCCTTTTGCAGTTTCTTTCTATCCTTTCACTCCATCCATTCATCATTATCTCTTTGGCTCATCCATCTATCCACCCTTTTACTCAGTTATCCATCTTTACACCCATCTATCCACCTTTTGTTCCATCCATCCATCCATCCATCCCTCCATTTACCCTTTCACTCAGCCATCCATCCTGTCACTCATTCATCCATCAAATCACCCTTTCACTCATCCATCCATCCTTTCATCCAAACATCCATCTACCCTGCCTTTCACTCATCCATCCATTGTTTTTCTCATCCATCTTTACATAGATCCTTTCACTCATCCATCCTTTCACTCATCCATCCATACTTTCACTCCATCCATCCACTCATCCATCCATTCATCCTTTCATCCAGACATCCATCTACCCTGCCTTTCACTCACCCATCCATTGTTTTACTCATCCATCTTTACATATATCCTTTCATTCCTCCATCCTTTTGTTCATCCATTCATACTTTCACACCATTCGTCCATCCACTAATCCATCCATTTACCCTTCCACTCATCCATCCATCCTTTCACTAATGCTACCATCCATCATCCTTTATTTCATCATCATCACTCCATCCTTCACTCCATCCATCCATCCATCTAATCATCCACCCTCCCTTTCACCCATACACTCTCTTTGCGTTTCACTCTTCCATTCTTATGTACATCCTTTCACTCATTTATCCATGCATCTATCCATCCACCATTTCATTTATCCATCCATCCATCCTTCCTCTCACTCACTTACCCTCCCAAGTTAATTAAGAGCCTTTGTCGGCTGAGCTGTAGACAGAAGAGGCCCATCAAGAACCCCACCCCACTATAGCTGCTAAAGAGGGGAGGGGGGCCTTGACGATGCCCCTGATGCAGGCAGAAGCTTAACTGCACACTTACCTCTTAGTCCATTAGTGCAATTGTTGTCCACATCTGGTTACTTCCTTCTCTTCGGCCTCTTTGGTCTCTGTAGTGTTCAGCTTTATAACATATTTTCAAAGTGAAACCAAATGCAGTACCAAACACGTGTTACTGCCAGAAGAGCAGCCCACTGCACACCTCCTGCAGCCTTCACCTATGTGATGACCAACAAATTGTTGCCACCCTCACCCTTTGTTTTTTTAATCGGACTGCCCCACCCCCAGCCAATGAAGTCGATGGAGTTTTGTTACTCCTCCCAGGGCCACTGTTTATGCGTCCCAAAAGCAACACAATCACTTGCTTACTGATTCAGCACTCCCTCTCCTGTGATGTCACTGTTGTAGCTTTTGCCTGCAGGTCCAAGAAAACCTCGCCCATCTGGCGCTTGCACAGTAGGACATCTGCAAAGTACACTAGAGTTCACCCAGGAGATTCAGCACACTGCCTCAGAGCAGTGATTTATTTTCAGTTACTCCGTGTTTATTTCCCTTTTCTTGCCTCTCCCCAGAGGGTGGCAGGGCAATGCGCCCTTTGCCCATGATCACCAGTCGCCCCGGATATAATGGCTTATTGAGGGCCTAACCCAGCAACGATACAAGTGGCATTTTCATTCATATGCCAGACCTACTGGTATTGACAATGCTTGTTCCTAAATTTAAAAAAGGTAAAAAATAAAGTAAAAACAGGTTCAGCTGCTACTTTCTACCTTCCAGTAAATTATATATGTAACAGAGGCGTCCAAGGACTATCAGAAGACAGCATCAGACTCTCATCAGTCAGAAGCACAGAATTGCAAGGTCATTATATGCCAGAATAACTGTCCCCTTTACTTAGGCAACAAAGCCTATGGGCCTGATTTAGACCCTTTTACTCTGTCCTTTGGCGTTGCGGAGGACAATATGTCAGCCAGCCAGATGGAGAGAAGGCTGCCAACTTTAGATACCACCACAGGCCCAGGGGTGATCCTGTGCAGGCACTGAAAGTTTGATGAGCAGCTCCTATGATTTCCAAAAGCAAACTCCTAAAGCAGAATGTCGAATGGTACAGTTATTGAAAACATTTCAGATATTTTATGCCATATATCTGCCTCCAAAATTGATGAAATTTGGGGCAATAAAACAACGTGCATACAAGAATCATTATCAGCATTGTATGACAAGTATTTATTATTATCATAAGCGTTCATGTTATTTAAAAAAACAACACGGGGTGAAAAATAGTCTGTTATGAAAGAGAAATTGGGCCTGGGTGGTGCTAGCAGAATGAGTGGGAGGCTGCACCTTGTGCCAAATCCTATTCTTTAAGGAAATGGGAATGGTCAGTTTTCCCCATTTCAGTCTATCTTCGTCATAATTTGTGATGTTTTTTAAGAGGCTTTGACCTCAATGGAAAAATCATATGGTTGAAGTTGATCTATTATATTTGCAGGGTGTACAGAAGAAATGTCTATTTTATTCCGCCCAATAGCTTGTAGAACCATGTCATATTTTTCCTGAGAGAATTGGGGATATTAAATGTAGTGTAAATGTCTTAAAAAGACATGAACTGTTTGTTGGAAAATAATTGAGGAATATTAGTAATACCCTTGGCCATCCAGCCATGCAATTTTAGTAATTTATTAATGATTGTGGATTATAAGTAGTTAAAGTAGGGATATTTGTGAGTAGATGCAAGACAGGAATGATTGTGCCACAACACTATAATGATGTAATAAAGGAGAGGCGAGAGACTTAGGCTGTTTGGGATATGATTGCTGTTAGACTTGGCCGTTTCCACAGGGTCATCCCCAAACATTTTGCCTTCACCTCTTGTTTTCAGAACCCATTTGTGTTGGCTTTCAGGACTCTGCTCATTTTACCACTGCTACCAAGTGCTAAAGACCTTGTACTCTCTCATTTAACCATGATAAAATTGGCTTACACTCGATTGGCATATTTCAATTACTTATAAGCCCCTCGTAGAGCACTACTACATGTACCTGGGCCTGTACATATAATGCTACTAGTGGGCCTACAGCACTGATTGTGCCACACACCTAAGTAGCCCTTTTTAAACTTCTCAGGTGTACCACTGCCCGCTGTATGTACAGTTTTAAACTATCATTGGAACTTGACAAAACATAACTTTTGCTAGGCCTAAACCTTCCTTTTAAATGCATGTCACCCCTAGGGTGTTGGACATGTATTTGTAAGTTTTACATGTCCTGGTGGTGAAAAAGTCTTACATTTGTCTTTTACTATTGCAAGACCTACCTCTCCTTAGCATAATATTGGATTGCCTCATTACATTTAATAAGCGCTAGCTTTCAGTTTGTTACAGCTAAACATTTCATGTTTGGTGTGTGAGAAATTGTAATAAAAAATCCTCTTCAATGATAAAGTTGGATTTTAAGGTACAATTTTGAAAATGCCAGTTTTAGAAAGTTGGCATTTGCCTGCAGCTATTGGTGCCTGCTGCCTCTTCCTGGGACACATGACTGGGAGTAGTTTTTATTTATTTATAAAAGTTTTATATAGCACGAACATGACCCCTGGGGGTATCAGAGTGCTTTGCAAATGGTCATGCGAAAAGATACAAGTAAACAAACAACACATATAAGAAAAACGTACAGGATGTAGCAGCTCACAAGGTGCGGGAACTGCCACCGCAAGGTCCAAGATGACAGATATACATACAAACTGGTAACAGACAAGTGAAAATGTGGATGATAACATGTCGCCGAATCAGGGCTCAGGGAGTAGAGTCCTATGTATTCTAGAGTAGCGATTTATTCATCAATAGCACTTTAACTTCTTGTTTAAATGATGCAGATGATAGGTTCAATCTGATTGCAGGGGGCCAGGGAGTTCCAAATACGAAAGCGCAATACCCAAGAAGGCTCGATTGTAGATTTTCTTCTTGTGAAATTTCTGTGGTTTCAACAATAAAGTGCTGGAGCTTCTAAAGGATCTGCAGCCACCAGGGAACTCCAATTTTTGTGCAAGATATCACAGGGTTTAGAAGGGTAAGACTTTGCAATTTGTAACTGTATCCTTGCCTCATATGGGAGCCATTTTAGAGATTTCAGATCAGGAGAGATGTGATTGTTTCTTTTAGATCCTGTGATGAGCCTTGCAGCAGAAATAAGAGAGGCCTTTAGTGGAGCCAACTTAGACCTTAAGGTTGCACTTCCATAATCCAATCTGGAAATCACTAGAGCTTGCACAGCTGACTTGAAGTCGTCGGGGGGGCAAGGGCTTTATCTTCCTAAGGATGTTCACTTGCAAATTTGCACCTTTGGTAACTGTACTGATGTGCTCTCGCATATTCAGGTTTTTGTCCAGCATTATCCCCAGTGATCTTGTCGAATTTCAGTTAGTGGTTCCATAAAAAGGTTAAAGAGAGTGGTGAGAGTGAAGACTCCTGTGGGACACCTAGTGTAACCTTGATCCTTTGAGTAGTGTTGTGAAGAAACAAGGTAAACCATTTTTGGACCGACCCTGATAGCCCCATTCTGTGTTTCATTAAGTCTAGGAGGCAGTCATGTTTGACCATATTGAAAGCTAAGAAGAGGTCTAGGAGGATTAGAAGGCAGGATTCATTCTGATCCAGCATTTTTAGTGTGTCATCAGCTACGTGTCTTAGAGCCAATTCACAGCTGTGGCCCTGACGGAAGCTGGATTGGAATTGGTCCAAGAGCTGAAATTGGTCTAAGTGGTTAAATGAATGGACACGGACACATTTCTCCAGGAGCTTTGCCAGAGTCAGGAAGTTCGTGATTGGACGAAAGTTGTGGTCTTTTTTTAAGCTAGCGGTTGCCTGCCCTCACTTTAGGCAGTCAGGTATAGTGCCTTGAAGCAGTGAGGTGTTTACTCTCTTGGTCCAAAGTGGGAGTAGCAACGTAAAAAAGGGGTGGCAGAGGGTCACTGAAGTAGTTTGAAGGTTTCAGTGGTGTAAGCATTTTAAGAATGGCGGACTCATAAAAAGTTTTGAAGGTGCTCCACGAAGCATTGTTTTTAGGGGTGATCCATTTGAGATAAGGGGGCTCAGCAATCTGGGGAGAGGGCTGATAAGTGGTATGACCGGAAGGTGCTCCATTGCTGACCTTAATTCACTTTCAATCTTTTTAATCTTTCCCAGGAAGAAGGAGGCAAATTCCTTGCAATTTGGCTGCGGACAAGACCCACTTGGGGAAGGGCTGGGTTGCCTATTTGTTTGTTGTTTGACAAGTTCAAACAGTTTTCTAGGTACATTTCTGCCATTATTTAGTTGGTTTGTAAAGAAAACCTCTTTCAAGTTTCTGATGCACTTGTTGAAAATGCTTGTCAGTGATATCAAGCACTTGAGGTTTTTGAAGGACAGTGGGAATCTTCATAACCATTCAGCTTGTTTCAGATTACGTCTTTCTACATTTAGGCTACCATTGTACCATGGTTTGGAGTCTTTGGGTGACATTCGTTTTAGCTGTAAGGGCACATTCGTGTCTAGAATGTTATTCATGGAATTATTGTAGTGATCTTTCAGGCCTTGGACATCTGAAATGTCCGCTGGAGGAGGCAAGATGTTATTAATGAGAGATGTCAGTTGAATAAGGTTTATGTTTCACAGGCTTCTTTTCTTTTCCACTGTTCTTTAGTTCAGCCTTTTTTGTTCTAACCAATTCCATAATGAGGAAGATGATGCGGTGGTGGTCTGTCACATAGGGCGATAGATTCAAGTTGATTAGAGTTGGCTTTAGCAATTAATTAGACCCAATGGCACACCCATGTTCTGGGGTGGGCTGAGACAGATTTGGGATAGGATGAGGTCTGTTAGGAAGGTTCTGAGGCTGTTTACAGCCTGGTCATTTGGGTCATTCCAGTGGAGGTTGAAATCTCAGAGGAAGATCTGGGTGCAGGTTTGTCCCTCATTGGTTGAAATGATTTCCATAATTTGTTACATGAATGTGAAGTTGTCTCCTCGGTGATGATAGATTGCATGTAGTTTGCATAGTGGCTTGTTGTTACTCACAATATTGATGCATAGGTTTTCACATGAGGATAGAGCCATGTTTTGTGCATGTTTCACTGAGAGACTGTTACATTGTATGCAGGTGATACCTTCACCTGGTCTGCTAGGTCTATCAAATCTTATGAAGTCATGGTTGGGCGGGACTACTATGCCAAGAAATAGAGCAGACGTTTCTGTTAAGATTAAGAGGCTGAGATTTTGTGCAAGGATGATGCAAGAAATGTCTGTCACATGTCTCACTGTCGATCTGCAATTAAGTAACATACATTTCAGGTGTGGTTCAGTGTCCCCTGAGGAAGTCTGAGGAATTTTCAAGATGTTAGACTTGTTAATAGCTCTGGACTTGAGCCTAGGTTTTCTGTGTGGGTTCGCAGGAATTCTTTGGATATGACCCAGACTGTCAGGATTATTGCATTTTGTAGAATTATATGAGAAGAGGAGGTAGTGAATGTTGCTGTCGGATAGTGGATCTTTTAGTCTATTGGGCAGAGTGGAGGAGTTGAGATATGATATAGTTCTCCATCTTGGGTGAGGTGACGTTGAGATTAATGGGATCACACTCCTTGAGGGGTGAAATGGCAGCCTTGTGTAGTATTTATTAAGTTGCCAGTGAATGTGTCTATTTTTCCCTGGAGTCTTACTGGGCCACCAGCTGTTCACCAACTCTGCAGTGGTGCATAATAGACATTATAGATTTTCCCTAAGTTGTTGCAGGTCTTGAGTAATCTTGCCCAGTCTGCATTCTAATGAGGTTTGGAAAAAATAAAGGGTGGATTGGGTCGAGGGTTCAAATGAAGGGGGGGTGCTCAGGACTGTGTTGTTCCAGTGTTGATGTTCTGAGAGAACATGTGGGGGGGTTGAGCTGGAGATGGATGTTAAGCTTATGGGGAGGGGGTGGAGAGCCCGTGAGCAGGCTAGATAGAGGCCCTAGGGAAATATGAGTCATCGTGTTCTGTGGTTTGGGAGCTAGTATTTTGAAAGTGTCATCCCTTGGGCCATGGGGAGTAATGTAGGTGAGCTAGTAGTATACACAAGGGTGTAATTGGAGGACGAAGGTAGAATCGGGGTGATGGTATTACTACCACTACTGTGTATCTCTGTGTCTACTACTCTGGAGGTGTAGAATGGGTGCACACCTGTTTGGGTATTCATGGAGGAGGACTCAAACCCCCCGGGTAAAGGTGGAAAGAGAGAATTGGATGAGCTGCTCGCTGAGGAGGAGCAAGGGGGCGAGAGGTGGAGTGCTTACTGTGGTGAGGATCGATGAGGACTTTACTTGCGTTTTCAGTGTGTTGCCTACAGAGCTAGACCTATCTTGGTAAAGGGCAATTCATTACAAATCATAAGGTTTTTGATAATGGAGAAAATGTAATCAAATACTTCCAGGTTGCGGTCTGATGATTGGATGAGGACAATCCTATTGTTATACTGTATAGTGAGATGGTTGCCTCTGCTGTGCAGGTTGGTGAGGAAGATACTGAGAGTCTTAGACCATGTGGAATTTTCTTGGATATAGTGATCAGGAGCATCAAATATAAGACTTTTCTCCATTGCACTTTTCTTTTCATGTAGAAGATAAGGTCATGTAATATCGCTCCTTTTTTTAACAGAAGTAGGGGGTCGGAGATTAGAGTTTCAGGGTGAGATTTGAGAAGTCTGTGTTTAAGGTTCCTGGATGTGTTTTTCGTTATATTAGGATAATTGATATTGTAGGAATTGCAGCCGGCCGGCACAAGTTTGGTGCCTAATGTTCTCATGGCATTAGGGTCCAGGTCTGAGTGAACCATTGAAAGACTGAATAAATGGAAAGGGAGAAGCAGGGGATGTTAAGGGTCCCAGGAGGAGGACTGGGGCGAAATGAGCAGGAAAGTGAGTAAAGCTCAGGAACTGGTGAAGGGGAAGAAGTGAGGTAGAAGGGATAGGGTCAATTAGGGAATGTAGAATCAAGATGAATCATGTTGCAGATAGAGGTGGAAATTAGGACTTCTTTCTAACACTGCCACCCCCTTGGTAGCATCAGGACGAAGGCTCTCTGAAAGAGGAGAACCCTCTTTTTATTTCTGTGTCAGGCAGGATGGAGGCTCTCAGAAAGAGGAGAGTCCTCCTTGTATTTCTGTTTTCCGGCAGGTTAGAGTCCTATGTCTCTTTTTACTTTCTAGGCATCATCACTACTGGGGGAAAGGACCTCCTTCCAATGCAGGTAGAAAAGCAGATACATGTCATTTTTCACTTCTTACAGTCACACCACGAAACAAGTGATAAACAAGCAAAGATGTCCTCCATCTTGTGGGAGAAAAGGGATGTGGTGGGAGACAACTTGGCTAAGATGGAGGGGGAGATATGTTTAGAGGCAGGCCACATAACACCATACCTATCTCTTTATGTGCAGACATAGAAGTTCAAACGCAACCCCACAACATAACAATCTCTGGGGTTCCTCTGTATGAATATGACCTAAAAGCTTGAGTGTTCAGGGGGACCACTGAGCCAGTTAAGAGACCACAGAAACAGGGAGGGGAGATCACTCGGGGAGCAAATGTCCACCCCAGCAAGGTGAGGCTGCTCAGGAGCAATCAAGTAGTTAGGGGGCATCAGAGTCCCAGTGTGAGTCAGGGAGCACTGTTGCTGGTGCACGCTGCCTTCCTAATTGGGCTTTGTTCATTCCTCCCAGACAGCCACTCGTTAGAGGGATTAGGTATGCTTGGATGGGCCATTAGCTGCCAGGATTTGGAGGTGGAGCTGGACACAGCCCCACTTGTAACTGAATAGTTGTGCCCTACCTTCACACAAAGGACTTCTCACTGCTGTATTCTTCATGCAACTACCTCAGAGCCAGGGGAGGGAGGAAACTCCAAGGACTTCAAAGGGAATTCTATAGAAACTTCTCTCACTTCTATGTGGGAACCAGATATAAATATGGGATCCTCAGACCCTATTTTGCAGTATGCACCTGGACCTGTGAATGCTACAGAAGAAGGACTGATGGGCTGCTTTGCTGCCAGACGGACTGCCACTCTGCTGCCCTGCTACTCTATTGCTCTGTGGCCAGCTGCCCGGCATACTAAGCAGTAAGACTTTAACTGCACCCTTCATCCCATGCTGAGTGGCTGCAAGGGTCAGCAGACTGACCTCCTGTTTTGAGCTACAGGGACATAATAAGCTCCAGAAGGTCCCTGCAACTGCTCAACTGACCTGCAACTGGACCTGCAACTGGACCTGCCTGAGCCCTGTTAGCCTCCAAGAGGGGCTCCTCATGTCCTCAACCCTTGGTGTGGCCTCAGTGGATCTTGCTGTCTGTGCCGCCCATCAAAGTGAAGTTCCAGGGAACTTGGCTCTTCACTCCACAGTGACCATCAATGACTCCCAGCAGTGTGAGATTTGCACTTCGTGATACAGCATCAACAGCATGCTATGAGCACCAATGCAAAGCTTCAGCAACGACCATGCATGTCATCTGATGGGATTTTTGCGCTACAGCGATGACCATCGCAATGCCTGTCCTGCTCTTCACGTTACATTAATGAGCATTCACAACTCTCTTCCTGCTCCTCGCGACCATTCCACCATGAACTGATCTCTTCACGCTGAGCTTTAAAGGTAACTCTTTTGACAGGACTAACCAAGTCCCTGTATCTGGCCGATGTGGTTCGTCTGAACTTGCGCACTCTCGCACGACCAGCTAACCGCGAGTGGCACTTTGTGCTTTTAGGAATTATACTTACCCAAAGCCTTTAAAATTCCATATTTCCAGCTGTACTGATTGGATTTTTGTCATTTTTGTGTCAAATAATTGATTACATGTTACTCTTTTGTATTATAAGTTCTTGTGTTGTATTTTCACTTTATTACTGTTTGAAGTGTTGCATAAATACTTTACACATTACCTCTAAGTTAAGCCTTGGTGCTTTTATGCTAAGCTACCAGAGGGTTCAGCACAGGTTAATTTGGGGGGGGGTTGTGAGATGTTGAACGAAACTGGGAGAATTAACACCACCATTAACTTTTGACTGTATAATGTTAAATAAAGAAATACAAGAGGGTCTTTTGTTCTATAAACATCCAGACAACGTACTGTCAATAGATCTAACAAAGAACTGCAGGGGTTTAAGTGGACGCATAGGTAGATAGAAACAAATAATGGCAGCATCATAATTTTAATTTTATGTACTCACTATATTTTATTGTGTTAATGTAAGTGATCACTAAACATTTAATCATTGTAAATTTTCTAAGAAAACCTGAATCTTTTAACATATATTTAAAGAATAGTTTATTAATTTATTAAGAGGTAATACTTCATATTTATCAATATTTAGTTTATAGCCTGAAACTAATGAGTAAGAAGATAAAACTTCAAGAAAAACAGGAATTAAGATTTGGGTGTTAGACACATAAAGTAAAATATCATCAGCTTATGCAGTAAATGTAGTATCCATTTGTTTATATTTATAACCAGTAAAATTCTTAGATCTACGAAGTTTCCAAGGCAGGTTACAAAGATAAAATAAAGACTAACAGGGATAAGGGAGAACACTGTCTCATGCCTCCTTTAAGAGGAAAGTAATGAGATTAAAAATCATTAGCAAAGACCGAGGATATACAGGAATCATATAGCAGACTGACAAATTGTAAAAACGTGTGGCCAAATCCATGTCATTTTAGAGCCTTTAACATAAAATCCCATTTTACTCAATTGAAGGCTGTTTCAGCGCCAACTGTAGCGTCTGTTAATTGTGTATTTTATCTGGATGCTTTATGGATAATATTAAGGAACATCCCAGAGTTATCAGTAATGTTATGACCCTTAACAAAACCTGATTGTTCATAAACAACAAGATATGGAATAAAACAATTAATACGAAGATCCAAAATCATTGGAAAGATTTTGCAGTCCATGTTAATGAGGGAGATCGGTCTGTAGTTTTTGCGTTCAGCGAGATCTTCACCTTTGTTTGGCAATCAAGCATATCATAGCTTCCAAAATTGAACCAAATGTACCATCAATTGATGGAAAATGTTGAAACTGTATTAGGAGGTTAGATGCTAGGATTTTAGAGAATTTTGAGTAAAATTCAGAATAGAATTCAGCAAAACAAGTCAGATTATCACAGTCTTTATAGAGTTTGTTTCAATTGTCATCATAGATTTTTGGTTTGGATTTTTATTATTGACTTTTAAGCAAATTGTGGGTAGCCTACCAGCTGTATGAGATCATCCTTAGTATCTAGCATTCATTCTTAAAAGAGTACCTCAAGCAGTTTCAATGGAATGTTTATTAAACAAAAGCTTGGCCTGAGTGAGACACTGCAATGTGTCTTTACAATTAGTAAAATAATGTTCATGTTTCAGTTTTTTTAATTTGATGTAGCATGTTAGAGGATTCTTTTGAGGCATCACTCTTTTTTTGCTATATAGTCAGTGAAGTATCCCCTCACTGTCTTCTGAAATGAATCCCAAACATAATGGAATTTAGAAGCAGGAGTGGTGTTAATACCAAAAAATCAGTTATCAACTGGTCAGAACCATTAACAAACTGTTGATTGTGCAGTAGATAGTTATTAAAATGTCATTTGTTTGTATGAGTCTGAACATTTAGGGGGTCATTCTGACCCTGGCGGTAAATACCGCCAGGGCCGGGGTCGGCGGTAGCACCGCCAACAGGCTGGCGGTGCTCCGCCGGGCATTCTGACCGCGGCGGTACAGCCGCGGCCAGAAGCGGAAAGCCGGCGGTGTACCGCCGACTTTCCGCTGCCCATGGGAATCCGCCATGGCGGCGCAGCTTGCTGCGCCACCATGGGGATTCTGACACCCCATACAGCCATCCTGTTCCTGGCGGGTCGCCCGCCAGGAACAGGATGGCGGTATGGGGTGTCGTGGGGCCCCTGGGGGCCCCTGCAGTGCCCATGCCAATGGCATGGGCACTGCAGGGGCCCCCGTAACAGGGCCCCACAAAGAATTTCAGTGTCTGCTTTGCAGACACTGAAATTTGCGACGGGTGCAACTGCACCCGTCGCACTTTCCCACTCCGCCGGCTCCATTCGGAGCCGGCTTCCTCGTGGGAAGGGTGTTTCCCACTGGGCTGGCGGGCGGACTTTTGGCGGTCGCCCGCCAGCCCAGTGGGAAACCCAGAATGACCGCCGCGGTCTTTTGACCGCAGAACGGTCTTCTGGCGGTTCCCGATTGGCGGGCGGCTCCCGCCGCCCGCCAAGCTTAGAATCAGGCCCTTAGTGTATCTAAATGAACTATAACAGTACCCTGGAATTACCTCCCTTGTTAATCTCTACATCTCGCACCCCCCTTGCTGCCCTTTAAATATTTAGACCTGACACCTTCATATCCTATTTCAGTACAGCAACGTAGTGCTTAAAGGTGCCTATCCCTTGTCAGCGGCCCCATGGAACCTGTATCTTGTCTCGCTCACTACACTTTGGACGTTGGACGTCCCTCCGCCGCCCCAACCCCGTCAACAGCTCCACAGCTTACTTACACACATAGTTGATGTGCCCCTCCCTCCGACAGGTGTAGCCCATATTTACTTTCGAAATTACCACGCACATGTTGGTACTCAGATGTGACCCTAGCCACCAGTTACACAGTTTTAAGTTGTATTACGGTACATCACAATGCAATTGCACCGTACTAGATTATAAATGTATGTAGACGGACTGTAAAATCCTTAAGAGTGTATTGTATTGATGTTTATGCACAATGTTTAATAAACAGATTAAAAAAAAAAATATGAACTATAACAGAGGCATTATTGTAAATCAAGATAGCACCTATCTCAGCATTGATCAAATTTTGTGAGAGAGTTTTAT
Source organism: Pleurodeles waltl (assembly GCF_031143425.1). NCBI lineage: Eukaryota > Metazoa > Chordata > Amphibia > Caudata > Salamandridae > Pleurodeles > Pleurodeles waltl. The sequence goes on from NC_090446.1 coordinate 995,871,346, forward strand.
CCAAAAGAAATATAGGTGGTCTTTATAACCCTGGCGGTTGACCGCCAGGGTAAAGTGGCGGAAGCACTGCCAACAGGCTGGCAGTGCATACTGCCACATTATGACCATGGCGGGTTTGCTGCTGGCAACCCGCCACAACACCACTCATACCGCCATGACGGTATTAATCGCTGGGCCGGAGATCTTCATCTTCGACCCAGCGGACCCACAGTACCGCCGGCAGTATAGTGACGCGGCCTACCACCATGTTTTCCGCAGCGGTAGCCCCGCCACTAAAATCATGGAGGTAGGGCTACCAGTAACAGGGAATTCCTTCCCTGTTACTGGTAGGTGGGTCCCTCATACCCCCAACAAGCACCTGGAACCCCCATACAAACAGAAGCCCTCCACCCCCCAATCCATACACTAACCCCCAATCCATACACAAACACCCCTCATACGCGCACACACCTGCAGACATGCACACACTCACTCATACAACACCCATTCATGCACCAGCACACAGGCATACTGTCTCCACCCTCCACAACCATACACGCATTCACTCATACATCCCAACATGCATTCATACACACATCAATACAGACATCCAAACACGCACTCCGGCACGCAAATACAACACACCCCACTTCCCTCAATGTCGGTCGATCACCTTACCTGGTGGTTGCAGTGGTCGTCCGAGAGGGAACAGGATCCATGGCGCTTGCTCCGCCACCGGCGCCTGTCACCACAAAACCCTCACGCCTATTACTAAGTCGAATAGGCGAGGTGGTGTTGTGCTGATGTGATGGTGCCAGCGGACCAACTTCCACTGCACCGCCAACTGGCAGTATGGCTGCTGGCGGTTCTCCACCCAATTTATGGAGAAGAGCCGCCAGCAGTCAAAACATGGTGGTTTGTAGACCGCCATCACTGGCGGGCCTGTGGCTGACGGAACTTCGGCAGTCTACGTTGTAGATCGCCAAAGTCATAATGACCACCATAGTCTATTCTAGATCTAGAATGATGAGATGGGAAATAAAAAGAGTATTCTAAAAATGTGGGGTTATAAATGTGCCATGCATGAACTAGTCCCTTCCGGAAACGGTGTGTTGAAAAGTCTTTTGCATTTCATTGGTAATTCATCTAATGGTAGAACCTCTATCAAGTCTGGGATCTAACAATTGATTACAATTTCTCATCACAAGTTTGGCATGCATCCAAGACGTCAGTGTAAAAGAATGTGAATCCCAGAACTGTATGTCAACACCACTGGGACCATAAAAATTCAGAAAGGAAAGGGAGGCCCCATTAATCTTTGTGTCAAAATACAACCATCTTCCAACACCATCAGATCCCTTCTTTAAGATATTAACAGATAAACCTTTATGAAAAAGAATAACAACCCCATTTTTATTTTGAGAAGTTAGAGAACAATACAGAGAACCTACCCAAATTGTATTTAAGAACTGAATATCTTTTTTGCAGAAAGATAAGGGTTCTTGCAGTAAAGTAATATGATATTTGAGCTTAGAGCAGTGCTTCCCAAACTTGTTAGACCCACGACCCACTTTTTAGAATGACAAACTTTTGCAACCCACCTAGCGTTAATGCCCATGAGGTGTGTGATTTCTTATTGTAACTGAAGCATTGTGTGGCAGCACACAGTCACTTACAGACAACACATTTTCCATTGTAATGGCCACTAAATCTGTAATACAGTTTTACTGATAAAACTATATCCCACACAAATTATGTGTACAAAAAGAGTTTGTGCATCACCAAGTAAAGTGTTTTAATATGTATTGGTCATATAAAATCTTTGCTTCTATCACACGTCAGAATTAAAATAAATGTGCCTCATTTTTGCTTTCCTAACTACTGAATGTGTACAGTTCATTTACAGCTATTTACATTTTGTTGTGTGTTACAAAAAAAATCATCCTTCAGCCTTTCCCTTCACACTCTCTGTACGACATCAAGATTGGCACATAATTCAATTTTCTTTTCTTTTTATGACTGAAAAGTGAGAAGAATTTGTAAACATCAATCTCCAAAAAAAGGTGCCAGAAGACAGCCTGACATTTGACCTCTGTCTTTGGATCTCAGCAAATGTGACAAGATAAATACAGAATTTAAAGGCATCTCTAATTGCCCAAACCACAAGTGGAACATGACCAACAGTTTGAGAAACACTGGTTTAGAGAGATGAGTAAGTACTCTTTGTCATTTAATTGGACTACTTAGGCCTTTAACATTCCATGAAACAACTCTAAAGGTATTCATGAAAACTAAAGCAAATATTGTTTAACAATTTTACTTCCAGAAGCTTGATTGATCCAATATAAGAGTAATATGTGAAAATGAATTCGACATAGCAAGGCATGCATAAATTACATAGAAGAAACAGTAAGAAATGAAGGAAAAAAAAGAGTGTGAAACAACATAACAGTGTTCAAGAAGAAGCCCTACATAGGTAAGGAAGAAGACTAAGGTTAAAAGTCGAAAAGACTTGAACCACAATGGTAAAGTTAAAGAAACAGAAAAAATTAAATATGGGGTGCAGAGATGATATATAATGGATGGCCAGCCAAACTCCCTGACCCAGAGAGAGGACAAGGAATGAAAAGACATAGATAGAGGATTGGACAGTTACATACAAGTCAAACAAGTGATTAACAAACAAAATATCAAAATAAAATGTATTCAAACACTAGGAAAGCAGGTAGAGATGAACTCATTGATAATTGTTGGAAGGTGGGTCATTAGTTGTGTGGCCTGCACAAGTAATGGGTCCGCACTCAACCATCACTGGGAACCAAACACCCCATTGTAGCGCTTGACTATCATAGGGTAGCATTGCAGAGTAGTCCAAGGCTTACTCAAATGAGGTGGTGTGGGTTAGTAATCGCCATTCATGAGCACACAAGGATAATGCTCAATAAAGGATTGTCCAATCTGTGCTTTTTCTGTTCATAAAGTAAAAGTGCATTTATTACACACACTACTCAATACTATGCAACAATTTGGAAATATACACAAGTTGATGGAATCACTTTTGGATGACACTGGGTAATCATTCTTCTCTCCTCAGAGGGGAAATATAATCCAACACCCACATTGCAAAACATTTACTTGTATCCCAGTGCAACATTTGACTGTAACTTGGAGTGAGAGCACCTAATACTGTCAATAAAGTACATTTACTTTGATCACTGGTGGCTGTCAGAATCAATACTCAAATAAGCATGAACAAGAAAGATGTGTGGGCATGTTAAAATGATTTATGCTGATGTGATTACTCTCAGATTACTCTTGATAAACATTGTGTAATGCCATCCTGCACCCCTAGAGGATGCCTTGTCATATGACCTTTTACAAGTCATACCATTGGCCCCAATACTGGGACCACACATTTGCAGAATACATTTAACATAACACACTACCATTTCAACCATTGCTGTAAAAACACCCCATCCTCCTAGGGTCACCACAAGCTGAATATGGGCAGGCCCCTGCAGGGTATTATGGGGCACTCCCTCAGGAGCGTGCATATGTGATTAGCACCTCTCCCGCAGTGCTGAGGCGAGTGACTTTACTTTTGTTTGTAGTTTCCTTATGCAGCCACACGCCGCGTTCCTCTTTCTCTTGGGGTGTCCGGTCCCAACGGACACCCTCTGTGATGCTGCCTCATTGGAAGGTAGTTCAGGAGCCTATCCCCAGCTGCCCTCACCGGCTCCCCGGGCTCGCAGCACTCACAAGCTGCAGTGGGAGCTGGCAGCCTCACTTCGATCTGTCCGCTCCTGTGGGCACATGTGCACTGTGGCCCCGCCCTTCCCCACTCCCACCAGTGATAAGCACTATGAGCGGGGATGGTGGACCACCAGTGGGAGTGTGGCGGCACTACCCCAGCCTTCCTGCTTTTCCTGGGGCTCAGGGATGGGCCTTGGGCCTCAGCACCTGCCAGGACTTTCACGGGGAGCACAACAGTGATCCTTGACTTAACTTCGGTGCAGGACCCTAGGATAGGTTCTAGAGCCCTTCTTGGCCATCTTCACGTGGGAGAGACGGCTCCCCGACTTTGCCTTCTGTGTAGGGCCCCGGGATGGGGTCCGGGGCCCCTCTTGGTCACTTTCACTGGGAGCGCAGCGATGCTCCCCGGCTTTACTTTGGCTTTTGGCACTGCCGGCACCCATCTTCTCAGGGGCGTAACAACACCCCAGGCTTCTGTTCTTTGAGGGCCCCAGAATGGGGTCTGGGACCCCTTCACTATTGCGGTGAGGGGGGGAGCGTGACAGCACTCAACCACCCCGTGGCTCTATGAGTGGGCCAGTCTCCATAAGGCCCCAGGATGGAGTCTGGGGCCCCTTCTTCTGCAACGGGGGAGTGTACTCCGTTGTTTGTTGGGGGCAGCCGCCGGGCCTTGGCCCACCCCGGGGGCAATGACCAGAGCAGCAGCGGAGCCCCATGCGCTTTGTCACTCACTCCTAAACGGTCAAAGTTCACAGACCTTCTGATCTCCCCCCCCAAGGGCTGTTGTGGACGATCGTGATGTCATTTCGTACCTGGTGGCAAGCCCTTGCCACCAGGAGCACTTCCTTTATGCCTCCTGGCGTAGAAGATTCCCAAATTGGTATGGAGCAAGTCCCACTGACTCCTTGCACCAGCCTTTCATCTGGGTGCCTTCCTTTTCTTCTGGGCAGCGCGCTCTCTTTGCGCCAGCCCAGTCTTTCACCCAACTAGTCCTCGGGGGGAGGGGAAGGAAGCCAGTTTACCTGGCCCTTGCATGCGCCTCGCTGGGTCTGAATTCACTCAGGGGATGAGTCCCTGCCCCAATGGGCAGTCAGGGGGTTCTTCTTTCCTGTTATCCATGACACCGTCTTCAGTCCCAGTGTCCGGCAGGGGAGCACAGCCAAGAGAGAGCCCTCCCCTGTGCAAGACCTTTTAAGTGGGGAAGGAATTGACTAGCTGGCCTGCACCTCTGGCCTATCCAGGTGTGCCACGTCACTTCCTTTCCCCTGTCCCCTCCTTGCTGCACAGTCTTCTGGGATAGCTCGTCCAGGAGTTAGTTGCCACATATGCTCTGAAAGTTTCATCCCCTCCTCCCTGACATTCCTTTTAGGCTTCTCCGGACAGTTCCTGGCACTGAATGACAGCTAGCTGATTGATGCAAGGCCTTGCTCGGGCAGATAGACAGAGCTATAGTGGGCCCTTATCTTAAGCTGAGAAGTAAGAGAAACATGACATTCCTGGATGACCCATAAGATGTACAACTATGCTTTTGTCACCTACTGCATTATTCTTTTCATGCATGTTACAGTGTACATTACTGTAACTCTGAAATCTGTGGACCCTAGGGAATTGGAGTTGCACCCTAGGCCATCCTTTCCCATTGACTCTTAATGAAGTGTCACTACAATGAAAACATGATAAGCACACTGAGTATCTATCCTTTACAAGTGTACACTGATCTCATAAGGCCTACTTTAGGTCACCACCCACTCTGCATAGTCCCTTCTGGACCAGGCTACCTAAGCAGAGTTCTTGGTTGTGCACACCAGGAATCCTCCCCCCACAACCCTCCCACAGGTGCACATGCATGTGCACACGTGTAACCAGCCCTGGGCCTTTTACCCTTGCTGCGTCACAGCAGCCTTTGCTTAATAAGGCGGCACCGGCGATAAACAGTGGATTTTACCATAAATTTACTGTGGGTAAGTCCCAAACTATGAGGCTCTCTCACAGTAAAAGGTCAAAAACCAGTTGCTCCAAAAGCGAAAAATCAGGGCGGACCTGATAGTCAGAACCGTCCCCTCAAAGTAATGTTGGACATCAAATAACTAGACAACAGCAGATGACGAGGGGTGCAGTCACGGATATCACTATGACATGGTAGACAATCTGCAAAAATAATGAGAACCACAGTTTGATATTTGTGAGGAGAAAGTGGTAAAAAGAAGCAATTTAAAGAACATAGAAAATCAATGTAAAACTATGAGGCATTGAAAACTGTAAAACATTATGCATATATATATACCAATTCTATTCCGGAAACTCCTACCACATCAATTCGATTCCTTACGTTCAAGGAGAAACCAGGACACTTTTGTGCTGCTGTGAATTTATTAATTCCTAAATACAGGAAAAGGTTTCCCCTCTAACACATTTTGGCCGTAGACTTGCTCACGGATGGAGTGGGAATACCATCACACGTTTAAATATGCGGGGGCCGCCCAGCCCCTGGGACCACCATCTCCCTGGGGCAGATCATCAAAATAATGCGGGGGACACATACATTGAAAGTGATACTAGTGGGGGGTGCTTGGCCCCCTGCCACCCTGGGGACTGCCATCTCCTTGGGCAGATAGACTAAAAGTGATTTGGTGGGGGCCGTGCATCCCCCCCGAAGCCCTGGAAACCGCCGCTCCCCGGGCTTTTAACAAAATGCACATGAGCTGTTGCCCGGCCACCTCTCTGGGGCCGACCCACCACCTCCCTGGGGTTTTTAACAAATATAGTGTGGGGACTCTCGGGGACCACCACCTCCCTGGGGCTACTAATGTTGGAGGGGGGACTCATGGCCCCTCTCAGAGAGCCACTGATTGCCCGGGAGCCAGCAACCCCCCAGGACTGGCTCCTGCTATGTCCTGGGGTGCCCACCCCGAGATATACCAGCTTGCTCTATCTTGGTGGCTGATTTTGACAGCTGCTGCCAAGTTAGCGCAGAAGTTTCCTCTGTTTCCCGGGCTCTATAACTCGGACCCTCGCCATGCACTGCTAATTAATCTACAAATTACAGTACTCATGATATCTTTGAGCAGACCATACCGCTGAGCGGAATTACACCACTGTTGATAGGAAGGTAGCTCTTGCTGTAGAAAGCGCCCTTTTTGCTATTTGATATAAATCCGTTCAGTAGTTTTTGAGATGGGAAAGGAAAAACAAATTGTATATCTGGGAGGACCCCAAGCACAGATTTCTTGGTGAGATCTGATTGGCTGTCAGCACGTCAACCAGAAAGTGATGGCAGCCATCTTCGGACCAATATACATGATAACCCCCCATTGAAATGCATTTTAGTGAATAGCAGGTTTTGAGGGTCACAAAATTGATAACGTATGAAGGCTGATAACAGATTTTAGTTACAATATAAATCATTTGTTGCAGAAGTGATTTCACCCTGTGAAAAAGCCTTCTGCTGGGATTTCATGAGTTATGTTTGAGAGAAAACTGTCCTGTATTGATTTTCCTATAGAGGTTATGGAAGGGGCTCCAGAAGCTAAAATGAGAGCATTTTTTCTGTAAATTCACACCATGTTTCTCAGCCATATGAGAATTAAGTCTGACATTCTCAGTAAAACACATACTTCCAACAGGAGGAGGCTATCAGCTGATTCCCTTGTGTTCTACTGGAACCTCCCAGAGTGTTCCAAAGAACCACTACAGTGCTAACAGTCTTACTTATGACAAACGTGTGGCATACCTGAAGCCATCTTGATTGACTCAAATTGGTACAACTTAAAACATTTAATTTAGAAAGGAACAAAATGAGGGGTTTCATTTTGTCATAGCAATTATTGTAAGTGCTGTGGAAAGAGATCTCAACTATATTCTTAAATTTCATTAAAACATTCTGACATGTAGACCGAAACATGCACTTTCAACACAAACAGCAGACCGCCAATTACCTCCCTGGTGATCAGTAGTTATTACAGTGTTCTAATGAGCAACTAGAGCGCTAACATTCTGAATTTATGGCAGAAGTGTGCCACATCTGACCTCCACCTTGATGGAATCGAAGTGGAAAACTGAAAGTGTTTTCTACTGAGGATACTGCAGTAAATGAGGAGATTAGGGAGCGTTGTAACAAATAAGTCTCCCAAGATGACCACCAGCGAAAAATGAGCCCAAATGTAGCACAAGTATCACTCAAATGTGGCCCAAGTATAGCCTAGTGACAGAAGTGTTGCAAAACACCTAATTTGTTTGCTTTTTTGCAGTTTTCTATAGTGCAGACTTGTCCCAAAGGTACTGGACTTCTTTACATGAGCATCAGTTACATTACACAAGGACACATTCCTTTTGGGCTTTAGGTATGGGGATATTAAGGCCCTCATTACGAGTCTGGCGGTCGCATGACCGCCAGACTCGCGGTGGCTGTCCTACCGCCAACAGACTGGTGTGGGACCGCCACATTATGACCGGACCACTGTGCTTGGGGCAGCCTGGCGGTCCAGGTGGTTGTCATCCTCCAGGGCAGCAATGCTTTCAGCGCCGCCCTGGGGATTATGAGTCCCAGCCTTTCCATGGCGGTCTACACCGCCATGGAAAGTCTGGCGGAATGGGGATGTTGGGTGGCCCCTGGGGGCCCCTGCACTGCTCATGCCAAGTGTAACCCCCAAGCACAGCCCGTCACGCATTCCACTGCCCGGATTACGAGCATTGGAATGCGTGACGGGTGCTGCTGACCCCACCGCACCACCACATTGGTGCCGGCTCCATTTGGAGCCGGCGTCAATGTTAAGACCCTGTTCACCAAAGGGCCGCCGGGCGGAAATACTGCCTCTGCCGCCCGCCAAACTCGTAATGAGGGCCTAAGTGATTTGCCCAGCTTCACAGGATGTCGTGCTGATGCCGAAACTCAAACCTGGTTCCCCAGTTGCAAAGGTGGCAGGGGCAACAAACCAACCATGCAGGAAAGGCAAGAGAGGCTGTGGCAATATAACACCATTTGGGGCCGACGGAAGAGGCAGTGGCAGTACAACTACCAATGCCAAAAGACCCGATTCAGGCAGGAGACTCCCAATGTTTTTAATCCTAAAAGGACTTTATTTTATCCGTCTCCTGCATAAAATCTCCTCTTTTTTAATGTAAGTCAATAGGGAAAATCAATTCCCAAGGTTTTTTTCAAAATCCCCCTCTTACTAAGTTCAAAATGTTGGAAAGTATGGTACATTGGATTACTGACGACAGGAGGAATGGGGTAGGGACATGGACTCGAATAAGAGTGTGCAGGAGGGAGATGGGCAGGGACATCAAACTGACCTTACAGGACAGTCATCAGGGGTTGCAGCAGCATAATTCACCACACAGGACAAGCAGGACGGCAGTGTAGCACAACGGACCATAGAAAGCAATAGGGAGGGGGCAGAGCCATGCACATGGACAACAAAGAGCAGAGGGTAAAGAGGCAAGGGTATCCCTTACAGGATAGACAGGAGGGTGAGTTGCAGCATAGCGGACCACAAAGGGCAGGAGAGAGGAGGCAGGGGCACGGCAACGGACCAGATGAGGCAGGAGGGAGGGGATAGTGGCCTGCACATGGAAAACGGACAGCAGGGCACAAGGGGCAGGGCTGGAGCAGCAAGCTGACCATGGAGGGCAGGCGGAATGGGCACTAGAAGCACAACACACCATGGAGGGCATCAGTGAGACTATAATGGCATGCACACAGACAACGGGGGAGGGTCAGAGGGGGTCAGGGGCAGCAAGTTGCCCACACAGTGCAGAGGGGAGGGGCTGTAGCTTCACAGAAGGGCATGCATGGAGAGTCGGAAGGTTAGTGGCAGCACAAAGGCCATAGTGGGCAAAAGGGAGGAGGCAGGGGCATGCACAAAGGGCCATAAAGGACAAAAGGGATGGGTAGGGGCTGGACACGGACAAGAGAACACACTGGAAGGGTCTTCACAACAGACCATTGGGATTAGGCAGTAGGAACATTTGCCTTAGGGCAAGAGTTATATTACTTGAAATAACTTTGACTATAACAGCTGAATCTCTATGGTTTTGTGCCTGTAAAATCTGAACCTAAATATAACATCCCAGTATCCTTGTTTTTATATATATATATATATATATATATATATATATATATATATATATAGATAGATAGATAGATAGATAGATAGATAGATAGATAGGTATATATATATATATATATATATATATATATATATATATATATATATATATAATAGATAGATATATAGATAGATATATATATAGATGTACCATATTCCTGTCTCTCTGTCTCTCTGTGTTCCTACAGCTGTTGTGCTGCAAATGTATGACAATGTGCTGCCAATAATCTGAAAGTCCAGCCCACTAAGCAGTCTGCTGACACGTGTCACTCTCTCTTTCTCTCTCCCTCTCTCTCAGTCTCTCTCTGGCCTCCACACCCCATTTTCTACTTACCCCTTGGTTCTGGATGTTATATACAAAATATACATTAACTCATAAGGGGAGGTGGTGGGATTGTCCTCCGGATCCAGTATATGGCTATCGAAGGGCTATGATAGCTGCTTAGAGGGGGTGAAAAGACTAACAATGCCATACAGGGTTGGCATAACTTCTTGCTTATACGATTGGCAAACTCCATCATTCATCCTATAATTTAATGGATTTGTTTTTTTTAAGAAATGAGAGAAGCACAGCATTTGTCTAGTAGTCTGCAAACATAAAAATATCAAAAAAACTAAGGAATTGAATACACAATTGCTTTCTAAAGTGCAACAGTTTAGCAACTTTTTCAGTGTAGACTACCTCAAACTAGTTGCCTACATACTACACTAACATACTAACATACCCAAAACCCCCGACAATCCCCACTAAGCATTACAATATTGCAAAAACAATTCCCAAAAAGTCTGAAACATTTTAAATTACATTCAAAGAGATGGAGGTGCATTTGTCATGGTAGACATCTGACAGCCCCCCACCCACTTCCAGCTGAATCCAAGCACCTTAAATCCACCCAGTTCCTTGTGTAAATGTTCAAACGGAAACTCTACAGAAACAAAACAAATCTCCAGGAAAGTGAAATAAAAAATAAATATAGTGATTGTTTTTAACTAATGGTGAAGAGGTTGTTGCATGTAAAATGCACAATACACATAGTGGTAGTAACTGGGTTTATAGGGAGTGGAGGATGAAAAAAAGGGGAAAAAACCCACTTTCCTCTTACCTACGGAGACAGGTTTGTCTCCTCCGTTCTCGTCCCGGAAACACACAGGCTTCCAGACTCCCCTCCAATCACAACGTTGCTGTAACCAGCATGACAGCAGTGCTGTGATTGGTGTGAGCGCCCTGCTTCGGTGCTCACAGAGGTAGTGGCACCTTGTGCACTTTCTCCACCCAGCTGTTCAATACAGCTGGGTGGAGAAATGTAAAGTGCGCATGTCTGTTTGGCCAGCCGAACATGGCCAGCCAAACACACTTGCGCACTTATGGTGCACCTACCACTCCTCCCTCCAGCCCCCTCCAGCCCTGCCCTGCCCTAACCTGGCTCAATGAAAAATAACATGATAATAATGCTTCATTATTATCATTTTATTTTTACTTCCCCTTTTGCTGAAAGCGGGGGGCGCTCCTCCGCCTTAGTGGAGGAGCTGCCCCTGAGTACAACACTTTATTGTCTGGAGATCCCAGGTCGCGATGGATACAGCAAATGGTCTTCACAGCTTCTCAACTAACAGCCGTCTCCAACTTGCTGTCAGCTTCATTGGAGATTCTAGAACAGAATCTAATTGACAGATAATATACATGACACCCCAGGACTCTAAGCCTACAACACTTCCCTACTACTTATATAAAACAAGAAACATTCTATTAAACATACTAAACATTACACAATAGTACAAGAACAAAAAAACACAAGCTGAAAGAAAACACTAAATAAACATATATTTTACAACCCTGACAACTATATAGTCGTTCAACCACTTTGGAGGTTTACGAACCCTTTTCCTATTTAAGTCGCCCCCAGGTGAGTCCCCTTTTTTTCCTTTACACCACCCTCCTACACAGAACTGAACTCAACATCAGATTCATTGATGTCAGAATCCACGGATTGCAACACACTTGACTCTGTGGTAACACCCTATGAAACCACAGGGGACGTTTCTTCCACATCATCTCCTTCCACCTTCTCACACAACTGAGAAGCACCCCCTCCCTCATTCAACCAACCAAAATCATCGCTTAGCTGCTCCTTGTGAAAACTTTTCTATACTTCATCTGACCTCAATGCCATCCATTTAAGGTTCTATTCCTTTCCACTGCTTACACGGACTGCAATATGCAACACCACCACCACCTGCTCAGGTTCATAAAACTGATTCTCACTTTTGGCTACCTTGCCAGATTTTTTATTTATTCAAACCCAATTAACAATTTTGACTTGTGCTTGTTTAGTACTGTGTTGTTATCAAAATAATGTTTACTCTTGTAATGACCTTTCACTATTTCCTTCCTAGCAGAATCAACTGACCGTTGTTCAACCACAGTACAAAACAACCAACCAGGATTGAACTTGGTTCTTGGATTCCTGCCTGTCATAATAAAAAAAGGAGAAATACCTGTAGCCTCAGTATTCGTCACTCTATATGTACAAACAGCTTTCTTCAATTGTACAATCTAGTCTGAATGGTTTGCAGAGGCCAATTGGATGACACCTTTAATCACACGATTGAATCTCTCAACTGTGCCATTTCCACTGGGATTATATAAAGATTAGTACTATGTTTCACACCAATTTCGTCAAAGTATTTTCTAAATGCATTAGACAAAATTTGCACACCATTGTCATCCAAATCGTTCCAGAGATACATCCTGATACAAAAATTTGATTCAAGAAAGACAGAACAGAATCAGTATCGGCCTCATCAACTACCCCTAGAACCGGCCACCTTGAAAAAAGATCCATTAATATGATGAGATATTTTTGCAGAGTGCCCACCTGTCCTACAATGTCCACTGCAACGGATTCTCAAAGATATTTCGGAGTGACAACTTCGCTCATATGGGGCCTTAATGGGCGAAGTGATTTATCAGCCCTAGAACAATTTATACAGTTCTCCACAAAGCTTCCTGTGGCTAAATCCATGCAGATCACCAAAACACCTCCTTAACCTTAGATTTATCTCTAACAGTGCCAAAATGGCCTTCATAACATAATTTGAAAATTTCCTCTCGTAACCCACATGGAGGAATAATCCTATTGCCTTTCCAAATCATACCATTCTCTAACAACAATTCTGATCTGACTTCCCAAAACATGTCTTATTGCTGCAATTTTTCCTTTTTTGGCCATACATCACAAATGTAATTAGGAATGCTCTGTAAAACTTCATCCATCCGCTATTCTACTTCCCATTCTTCTTTCTCAACCACAGGTGTGCCATAATCATGTACCAAAGTAACCTTGAAGTTGTTAGGTACATCATCCTCACATTCCTCCAATTGTGCAAGCATCCTAGACAAAAAAGTTTACTACTGCATTATCTTTGCGTAGTACATATACCATCTTGTAAATGAAGTCCTGCATTCTCATGGACAACCTGGCTATTCTTGCAGCTGCATTAACTGTACCTTCAGTGGTCAATATATTGACTAGTAGTTTTTTAATCACACTGAATGGTAAGAGGTTTCCCCCACTAAAAGATCTAAAATGTCTGAGAGCTCTAACACAAACCAGAGCTTCCTTCTCTATAATCTGGATACACAGGCTATCATACTCGCTTTCCATGTAGCATTTCTCTTGTTCATACAGCTCCCAGACCTCTTTTACCAGTGTCAGTATTAATCATGTTGTCATCACTTGGGTCCAAAATGTTCAAAGAAGTAACATTCTCAGTTTCAAGTTTGATGTTCCTTAATTCCTCCTCACATTGCCTGGACCACCCAAATATATATTTTTACTTTTCAACAACTGTCTGATATTGTAGCTCTTCTAAGCCAATCTAGGGAGGAATTTTGCACAATACTTAGCAAGCCCTAAAATGATATAACGTCACCCTTAACAGTGCTCATGACTCTCTAATAGCACTCACTAAAGATGTTTATTTACACCATCTTCCTCAATAATGTGTCCCAAATATGGTGCACTGTTCTAGGCAAACTTGCATTTGGAAAATTCTATAGTCAAACCTTTTGAATCCAGAATCCTCAAAACGTTTCCCAGTCTGGCATCATACAGCGCCAGATCTGCTATATGCGGTGGTTGCTGATGCCTCCCTCCCCATCTTGACTTATAGGGCCTCCCCCCTCATACAGAGATCCTCACTATGACTGTCCACACCTCACTACTTCCTTTTCTTCACTATCTCTGATCTATTTGCCAACTTTCCTTTGCACTCCACTATTCCCACATGTTAATTTCATTCACCTCTTATGTATTTCCCTTTCTCCCCACCTACTTGTATCTTTGCCCAAATCTCATTATCTACCGTCTCTGTCACTTTATTTCTGCCCTCTCTAATCCCACATCTTCTCTCTATCTTCTCTTTTCTATGCCTTTCTTTCTTAACTGTTGTTCACCTCCTTATTTCTGCTTCACCCTTCTTGAACACTAATACTTATTTCTTCATTGTTTTCCTTTATTTAAACTTCGTTTGCTTCTCCCCACTGTTTTCAATCTCTTGTCCCTTTATTTCCCTCTTTCACCTTTTTTTCCTCTCCTCTACAAACCTCTCTCTCTACTTTTTCCATCCTTCTTTTTCTTCATTTATCCAATGCTGATTCTTTGTCTGTCTCTTCATTCACCCTTGCACCATTCTACTCGCGTCAGTGTTCTTCCTTTTTTCGGACTTCTCTTCCTTCTGGCGTTCTCTTCTGTTTTGCCATTCTCTTCACATCCCTCCTCTTGAGTGTTTAATTTATAAATAAAAACGCACCGATGCCCTAAAGGCCTCCTCTGAAACACGCAGCTGCTGTAATTAAATGCAGTAGTATGGAATACTGAGGCAACCTAATACTAAAGCCATTTCGGGACTCTTTAATCAATTTACAGCCACTCCTTGCCCCTTCAGCTCACTCTTGCAGCTTTCTGCTTTCTCCCTTTGTCAGGCTTTTTCGTTTTTTCCTTCCTTCATCTTTCCCATATGTGTCTTTTGCTCACAGTAAATGCTTGAGGCAGAAGAACAAGTGCCCGCCCTCAAAAATAAATGCTGGTGCCTCGCACTGGAAACCACTGGCTCAAATTAAGCACTGCTTCTCTTCCCTCCTCTTAGCCTTCCCTTTTTCACCTTCTCTCCTCTGTTATCATTCTCTTCCCGTATGCTCACTCTCCTCTGTTTGATCTCCTCTTCTCTGTGGCAGAACGCCTTCCTTTTTTCCCCTGCACTCCCCTTGCCACCCACCCCATGCTTTGCTGCACCTTTCCCACAGGTGCTGAAATTGAGCTGAGATCACGGGGGACGCACGCCGGAAAGTGAAAAGTCATTTAGGTCACGAGTAGGGGCATATGAAATTCACATAATTTGCTTTTGTGTAATTACTCACATGTTCTGACAAAACTGTACAAAATTATGAGTAATTATGTGAAATGAAAATATAGGCCCTCATTACAACTTCGGCGGTCTTTTAAAAAGACCGCCGAAGCTGCAGGCGCCACTATACCACCAGTGCTGGCGGTATATCTGGCTCCATATTATGACTTTTCCGCTGGAACAGCGTTTCCCTCCGCTGGCCCATCAGAAAAGTCACTTCAACATTGCAGGCAGCTCGTAATAGAGCTGGCGGCAATGCTGATGTGCAGCGGGTGCAGCACCACCCATCGCGCATTTCACTGCCCGAATTTTTGACAGTGAAATGCGCGATGGGGCTGTGCCTGGGGGCCACTGCACTGCCCATGCCAAGTCCATGGCAGTGTTTACCGCCATGGACAAGCTGGCGGCTGGGGACTCATAATCCCCAGGGCAGTGGTGCTTGCACCGTTGCCCCGGGGAGGTATGTTGGAGGGGCCGGCGGTTTGGCCTTGGCTAATGCGTCATGGTCATAATACACTGGCAGTACACCGCCAGCCTGTTGGCGGTGTTACCGCCAGCTTACCACCGGCCGGCAGGGTCGTAATGAGGCCCTTAGTATTTAAACTGTAAAATAATGGAAAAAAACACAAGCACGTTGAACAACAGCAGCTCGCATTCTGGTTGCTCTAATTGTTTGTATTGTTCCCAAGCTGCTGTGTTAGAATTCTGCCATAAACGTGAAATTCCCAAATGATGCGACATTACACAGGCATAACTGGAAATGGTGCCCCGACGTAGGTTGCTTGCTCATCTCTGTCAGGAAACTTCTGTGCCCATGGTGACAGCCTGGACTTGAGTGAAGAGCACATTAACACTGCACCTTGTGGTGAGACATATTGCAGCTGAAGGGGAACTAAATAATACATGCTTAATAGTCGTGCCTCATTTGAATCTTTTGTTAGATTTGGATTTTTGCTGTGCAAGTATGACACTCACTTATCCAAATTACAGTTTAGTTGGAGCAGTGACTAAAAATGCACGCGTGCACGCGTGGCATGGCTACTGGATTGTATTGTACCAACACATGCAACATTTGGGCATGGACACATAGCTGTAGTTTGTTCGGTGATATATGACATGGCAAATCACTGGGTGATAGAACAGTCAAGAATACACATGCACCCCCAACCGCTGTCTCCTACATATCCAAATGATGTCAGCTGAGGTTTATAGTAGAGGAAACTAACAGCCCTGGGCTCACCACCATCCTTGAGATGACAGAAAAGTTGGAAAAGAAGGAAAGAAGGTGGCTAAGGCATGGCACGGGAAGTACAGGGGCTGCCCTGGCCAGCCTTGTCACAATGTTCACTGTCTCCTTTGCACACAGTGAACATCGCGATAGGTGCTGGTGCACCCTATGCACTACAGAATTGCCGCCAGCTCTATTATGAGCCAGGGACAATGCTGTAAGTTGTTTCCCCTTAGGCCAATGGGAGACCCGTAATGGGGCCTACAGGGAGGCGGCCGCACTGGCAGCAACCTGCCCATCGGGACTTTGGCGGGCGGGCTTTTCTGTCCACAGAAGTCATAATCGACCCCTAAGTCGCTGGAGGAATCTGTATCACCATATCTATCCTTATGCTTCCGAGATTTCCTGCTTTTCTATCAGTATTGTTAATAAAGATCAAAATTTGCGGGTGTGGCCAAGATGGCGACCGCGTCGGAAGTTCCTTAGAGATCTTCGCACTGGGCCCGGCAGTTACCCTGTTTCTGGTGACCGGCGGAGATCTGCAGGATGCAGAGAGGTTCAGACGATATTCTGGCAGCATCAGCGAAGTTGTAATCAGCCCAACGGGGCTCGCCCATTATTGCGCTGTGACTGCCACATATCAGCAGAGACCGGGAGCGACGACGAGAGGCTCGCAGATGGCTTGGTGGAGACAACCCGGACCGTTGCAGGACAGTAGACACTAGAGGCAAGCCCAGAGGGCGCAGCTGCGCTGCATACCGAAGCGCAGCACCGCAGGCCCTACTGTCAGAAGATTTGAGGCGGATCATCGAGGGAGCTGAGTGCGGCGTTGGCCGACACGCATGGACTGTCCCCCTGGAGAGGTTAGTGCGCGCTCATTGATGCCTCCCTTGATAGCTGCAGCCCCAAGGTACGATGCACCTCGCGCCACTTTTCGATTACAGTGATTCATTGCAATCACATAAACAACGTGTGGCTTCAGAAGCGTCTAGTGCCCGGATTGAGGAATATGAAAGATGGTACGCTGAGCAGAGGGAAATACACTGCAAGTGCCTGGTGACCTGGGCAAGGGTGTATGACCACCTAAAGAACTGCGCTGGAAGCGACTAGTACACCGAGAGTGCCTGATATACTGAGCAGGGGTGCATGATCTCTTAAGGAGCTCCACTGATGCCCATGGGAGAGATGGTTGCCTCACCCGGCAATCCTTTGTGGTGTATGAGACTCTACAGTGACTGAGATAATACGGAGGATACACGCACCTAAGCACTCGCGCTTATCTGTTTACTGCTCTATCTGGCTGAGATAGTCCTGATACGCAGTGACTACTGTGTGGATTCCCAATTCATGTACCCAGAGATCCGGATGGGCTCCCTTCACTGATTTGGAGGAACCGCGAGGCAGAATTATCCTCTCAATATACCCATAACGAGGGAGAGAACCACCTTGATGACTAACTGGTGGTGACGACATACCGACGACTGCCCCCCCCCCCAAAACACCATGGGAAAAACATGTCCCACCAAAATGGCAGGGGACACGTTGCAGTCAGGGGACGGTGCCACATCAAACCTACCACAAGTGGATCACTTTCGACACCTTGAATCCACACTTAATAGTCACTCTGAAAAATTTGAGAAGATCCTACATGCTATACTGGACACCAAAGCCTCGCTGGAAGCCAAAATTGGCTCAGTCTCCCTAGAGGTGAACTTATTGAGAGTGGACCATCGCAAGTTGGCAGACAGGGTCACACAAGCAGAATCAGTCATACAACCTGTGCCACAGACTCTGCAGGCCGTGCAAACAAAAATAGCGACCATGGCAGAAGAAATCTCTACTTTACACCACAGGGCGGAAGATGCGGAGGGAAGCTTGCGTCGTAATAACATTCGGTTTATTGGCTTCCCCGAACGTTCTGAGCTCCACTGTGCTGAACTTTTCCTGGAGAACTGGCTCCTGCTCACCCTGCTGAAAGATAAGGCCCTCCCTTGTTTTCTGTAGAAAGAGCCCACCGTATCCTGGGACACCCTCCCAGGGCCGGAGCACCACTGCGCCCTCTCATCGCCCACCTTTTGAATTTCCGTGACCGTGATCTCATCCTTCAATTGTTCCGTACTAAGGGCCCATGGCACTTCGACAACACCACAATCTCAGCTTACTCGGACTATACTATGGAACTGCAATGCCGACATAGCTCTTACACGAAAGGTAAACAACGGTTGCGCAAATTGCAGATCAAATATGCTCTCCTCTTTCCGGCGAAACTCAAAGTTATAGACAATGAAAAGACACACGTTTTTCAAACACCAGAGGATGTGTGGACCTGGCTGCACACCAAGAGCCTCGCTGCAACACTTGAGATGGAAAAGGAAGCAGATACATGGGTGACACCTAAACCTTGGTCACGTCGCTTGGGGCCCCCGAGATTTCATCCTGATCGTGACCATGCAGCACGGAGCTGGCCCAAGCAGTTGAGATGGTGACACAACATCAAACTAACTAATTCTCTGCTCTTTGCTCAGATGTTATGAGACCATCCAGATCAGAGACTTGCGAATCAGAGACCTCTTTGGTTTGCAGCGCGGGGGTCCCCCACGTCACCGCCGGCTCTGTAGATGGCCTTATCTGATTTTGTGCTTCCTATATGTCACAATCTGTTATGACGCTTCCATTGTGTCTCCTGTGTGCTTCTTTTTTGCTGACAGGGTTTCCCAACTGATGCTGATTTTTGGGAACTCTTTATACTAGGACCCGGGCCCCAGCGTGGTGACCTGGAACTCACATGCAAGTCACGCCTCCACACTATGCCTATTTAGACATGTTCTTCACTGAGTTATCATTGCAAATGTTGTTTTGCGAATGGTTATGTGTATTGGGTGGTATACCATGAGGTTTCGGCCCTGGGGGATTGTTACTACAGTTGGGGTGTTTTTTAATCTGTATGGTTGTTTTACACTGTTTTGCACTGTATTGTTGGATGCAGAGATGTTACATTACACGTGGGACACTACCATGGTGGATGACTATCGGAGGTGTCTCTTGTGCGGGACAGGGGGATTGCGAGGTGCAGGATACAACTGATAGCCCAAAGAGTACTTCTTCCACTTACTGCATTGGTCATGGCATCTAAAACTCTGCCATCGGAACATACCCCGCAATATAGAATTTTGACATGGAATGTACGGGCCATGGCATCCCTTATTATACATCATAGGGTGTACTCATATCTTAAACGTCGACAGATTCACATTGCAGTGCTCCAAGAGACACACCTTACGGCCACGGAGCTAGATAGATTATGGTCTAGATGGCGTGGACAGACATATGGCACTATTGCATCCACTTACACTAGGGGAGTTCTCATTTGGGTGGCTCCAGGAGTCCCCTTTGCCCTAACTACTCAGAAGATAGACACGGAAGACCATTATGTTATCCTGGAGGGCTGACTGGATGGGACCCCTCTCAACTTAGCAGCAATATATGCGCCTAATTCTACTCAAACACACTTTCTAGATTCTTTAACACCTGCACTCTTTCGGGACCCACAAGCTCCAGCGATATGGGGGGGAGACTTTAATTGCATCCTGGACCTGCACTTAGATCGTTCCCATCCCCTGCTATCTTCTGCCACAAGCAGCTGCATCTCCCACCACTTCAGAAAATGGTGCACCCATATAAATGTCTTTATGATTTATGGTGCCTAAGTCATCCGCAAGAGCGTGACTACTCGTTTTACTCACCCGTCCATGATTTGCATACCAGGATTGACATCCTTTTCGGCACCACCCACGTTGGCCCTCTTTTGACCCGGTCAGCGTATCTAGCACAAATGCACTCAGACCATAACCCGCTGGTGGCGACTCTGTCATGGAGCACACCACGACCCCTCATCCCCAACTTGGCGCCTCCAACCGGAGGCTCTATTGGACCCCCCATTCCGTGACACACTATTACAGTGCATCCAACACTTCTTCAAAACAAATGCTGGTTCTGCTTTCTCTCGTGCCATGGAATGGAAAGCACATAAGGTGGTGATCCGGGGTCACTGTCTGACGACCAATCGGGGGGTTTGGCGGCAGCTGCTGCGTGACCTTTTTGCAGCGGAACGTGATCTACATCAAACAGAAGTACAGATCGCTGGGCAAACTGCATTGCCTTCACGGCTTCATCAGTATCGTCTCCGCCATAGCGAGGCAGAGTCCACCTTGGGTTATCATGACTTTCGCACAAGGATGGCTCTACAACACGCTCAGGGAGATTGCTCGGGCAGATTGCTTGCCTGGCTCCTCCGGGGAGAACTTCATAGGGCTCCAGCTATGGCGATTCGACTAGCTGATGACACAATAGTTACTTCACAAATGGCTATTAACTGTACATTTCGGGATTACTATCAAATGTTCTATGAGAAACCTGCTGCACCAAGCCGAAGAGGTGTGCAGGAAAATTTATAGGTGGGGTGACCCTCCCCAGGCTTTTCAATACCCAATGTGATGTTATTGAGGAACCTCATCAACTAGATGAGATCAAGGAAGCCATCTCGTAAATTGCTTGTAACAAAACACCAGGCGAAGATGGCCTACAGATCGAATATTATGTTGCTTATTCCGCTGCTGTTACGCTGCGACTCTTGGAGGTATTTCAAGAGGCAGGGCGCCTACCAGAATCCTTGCGCGAAGCCTTAATAGTGGTGCTACCTAAACCGGGGCATGATCCATTAGATGTTAGATCGTGCCGACTCCTATCTTTATTGAATTTGGACTGCAAGATACTGGGTAAGATCCTGGCAAACCGATTACTTCCTGTAATGCAGAACTTAGTACATCATGATCAATCAGGCTTCATTCAGGGTCAAAGTACTTTTCTTAATATACGGTGCCTTTTACATATCATCCAGAATTCCCCACCTGATGACCTGCATCGCCTGGCAGTTTCCTTGGACATAGAAAAAGCATTTGATACCCTGGGATGGGATTTCCTTTGTGCAAGTCTCGAAACCATGGTATTCGGCCGCTTCTCTATGCCTTAGCCATGGACCCCCTCGCCTGTTACCTGCATGACCGTGCTGGGATCCAAGGCATACCGGACTTTGGGCGGTACCACGTGGTGTCTCTCTATGTAGATGATGCTCTCTTTTATCTCAAGGATGTACAAACCACGCTTCAGGAGCTCAAACAGCTTCTGGAGACCTTCAGGGAGGCTTCAGGTCTCTGGGTTAATTGGCCCAAGTCATGTGTGTTCTCACTGGCCCCAAGCCCTCCTGCCAACACAGAGATCTTGGCTGACTCCCACTTGCAGTAGAATTCTGACTCCTTCAAATACTTAGGAGTCAATATTTATCAGACGGCGAATCTTCTTGATGGTAGTTTACACACAGCGGTGGCAATCTCCATAATTCTGTCACTTTCTGGCGATCTTTGCCACTGTTGTCGATCGACTGTGTGGCGATATCCAAAATGCTAATCCTACCCAGATTGCTTGATTTATTTTCAGCATTACCTGTAGTAGTGCCACATGTCTATTTCAAAACGCTTGATGGCTTGCTCCTTGACTTGATCTGGGGTCATAGTAGGGTAGCTCTATCAAAACTCCAGAGGCCAATGACAGAGGGTGGGCAGGGTGCTCCAAATTTCAAACTATATTATGAAGCGGCGCAACTACAATGGCCAATGACCTGGTTATTCTCGCCAGCATGCCTGGAATCACTCACTATACAGGCTCGTCTGGGGAATGTTGCGGTGTACACTTGGCTAACGGACTCTAGCAGACCGATGATGCAACTAATGAAAGTAGTACACAAATGCTGGCACCACTGCATACATCTTAAGGGTCCACACATCCCAAATTCACCAGAGATTCCCATTTGGGAGATGCCCGGGATAACAAAGAAAATGCGAGCAATTGACCATGATCAATGGACTGGAAAAGGGATCACCCAACTGGGAAATGTATTTTTGGATGGCACACTTATGTCATTTCATAACATCATCACTGGCTATGGCAGTGCCCCCGGGGAATTTCTCACTTACTATACTATAATGCAAGTCATGTGCAGCCTCTGGGGATCAGTGGACACAGAGCCACCCACGTTCCAAGCACTACACACTATTTTGCTGACCAAGGGCTGTATTGCTACATGCACTAAGTGCAAGGTAAACAGTGGTGTAGGGTGTGGACCATTGGCCTCTGCTTCCATTGGCCTTCGCTTCCATTTTGGTTCACGACTCCATTTTGTTGAGTCTGGTTCTGTGCGTAAGGCACTGTTCTGTGTTTTTCCACAAGCTTCGGCAAGCTACAGGGTGGGGTGTTTTTCTGCTCAACTTCGCTCCATCTGCCTGATACGAAGGGCGCTATTTACATTCCACGAGCTATCAGTTAGGACAACAGGGGGATGCGCCTGTACTCAAGGAGGAATGCGAGCTTCACCTTGGAGCCCTCTTCTGGGAACTTGGCCCGTTCCAAGGAGACGTCTCGAAGGGTGAACAAGGTACCGCCGATTGCACAATTTGTAAAGGAGGGGGTCTTTTTCTAGAAAAGACTCCTGGGCGTTAGTAAATACTATAAAGGTCAGGGGCCTGGATGGACTGGTTTAGGAACTCTCTTCTGGGTTGGACGCAACGCCAGGAGGACTGATTGTCCCAAAGGAGGCTCCCTGTGCCAGCCGATTTGGGTTCCCCGGCTTTGTGTACGGCGGAGGGATGCAGACGCTCTTTTCGGTGAAGCTTTTCAATTTATAAGCATTGAAGTATATTGTGTGTGCGTGCGTAATGTGCACTTATTCTTGCAGTCATT
Organism: Pleurodeles waltl; assembly: GCF_031143425.1. NCBI lineage: Eukaryota > Metazoa > Chordata > Amphibia > Caudata > Salamandridae > Pleurodeles > Pleurodeles waltl. The sequence goes on from NC_090446.1 coordinate 995,894,611, forward strand.
TTCATGCTATTAAGCATTGAAGTATATTGTGTGTGCGTGTATTATATGCATTTACTCTTGCAGTTATTTTCATGCTATTCTTCATGATATTACAGAGTGCTTATATTCTCACCATTATTCTCCTGTTATTCTCTTGATATATATATATATATTAGTGTGGTTAGTTTTGCCATATGAGAACTTGCCCCTTAAATAAACTTGATTATTCTACTCACTAAGGTGTCTGAGAGTGATTGCTTTACATTGTGCCTCAAACTATCCTGAAGTGCATAGTTCTGTTATTTTGAAGAGTGAAGCAACACAAATTGGCGTAGTCGTTTGCAGGATTCGAAAAAAAAAAAAAAGGGAAAATGCTTAATAAGATCAAAGCGAGCTCAAAAGCAAGTTCTCATGTAGCAAATCCGGACATAGAAATACCGGGGTGGGAAACTGCCCTGTATAAACTTTTAGCTCAGGAATGGTCACGTTGTGCTGCTTTGTGTGAAAATTGGAATGCATGTATGTTAAATGCAGAACCTGAAGATGTTCTTACATGTTTACAAAAAGTGTCAATTGACAAGGGAAGGGAGATTTGTGCGTTGGGGAGGCGAGGCTGGATCTTGCTTTCTGCGTACCGAAAGTTGTATGAAAAATGTTTACAGTTACAAAAAGACCACGAGCAGCTGGAGAAGGAGTTAGTAGGAGCCCAGAATTCCTCTACCATGTTAGCTTGTCAAAATAAATTATTAGGTGATAAGCTTGAAATGTACCAGTTGGTTGCAGAGAGAACGGCCGTTAGCGTCGCTCAATATAAACACAAGAAACGAAGAGGGAAAGTTAATAAAAAGAAGGTACATTTAGCTATCTCTCAGGCAGGATTAGCCTTTGACCCTGAATTTTGGGATGGAAACATCTGGGATACGTCTGATTTTTCAGATGAGTCCGGGGGTGATAACTGTCAAGATGTTAGTCAGGAAAAGACAGAGCGCAGGAATGTTGTCCGTGCGCAGCCCATATATCGGCGAAAGATACCGCATAGCCCAGCTAACCCTGGAGGGGTGATGTTGGATGCCCTGGAGGATTATACACAGCAAGAACTAAGTGATGTGATAGATTTCGACAGAGGTCTGGGGAAACATTGCTTACGTGGATGGTGCGGGTGCATGATATGGGGCGTCAGGGGGTCCAATTGGATCACGGCGACGCCCCGAGACTTTGTATGTTAAGTACAGACCCGGTTATCCAAAATGAGTTTAGAACTTATCCAGGGAATGGTCCCATGACCAATTTGTTGGAGTTAGCGGCGCAAGGGTGTGCTCAGAAGTATCCGACAGAGTCAGACTGGCCGCCTAACGATAAACCTTGGTATACTTTGAAAGATGCAGTACAGAGATTAAAGGAAGAAGGGATTAAAACAGCTATCTTTATGGGTAATGCTCATGATTTGATGAATGGAATTTTAAGTGTGTCTGTGCGAAACCGGTTGATTAGGGCCGCTCCTCCTGCATATAAGCATGTCATCATGACTTTGTTAATCAATCAGACGGGTAACCCATTGTCCCAGGTGGTAGAAGCGGTGCGTGAGTTAAGTGATTTAGGAGAATGGGCTAAGCCAGGGAGGAATTCACGGTCTGAGAATCGTACTGATAACAACAGGGTGACAAGGCGGGACATGTTTCAGGCCTTGCTGCGAGATGGGGTGACCAGGGATGAAATTGATGGGATAACCACCAAGGACATGTGGGAGATGTACCGCAAACGCGGTTTGGATAAAAAGGAGGGGAGCAGAAAAGGGAACAAGAAGGATAACAAAGTGGTGAACCAGAGAAAGGCAGGAGGGGAGGAGCGTGAGGGTGAAAAGGGAGAGAGAGGGAGAGAGCCCCACAGTAGAGAGGGATCCCCGGATGATGGAGATTGGGAGCAAGAGCACCGAAGCTCAGAGGGAACCTAGAGCAGGGAGAGAGACCGGGAACTGACAGGTTCGGGGAAAACTCGAGGAAGAGAGTGGGAGAGGGAGCTGCTAAGCTCAGAGAGGTTGCGAAGCAGAGACAGGGAGGAGGAGTTCCCTGAGAATTACCGCAAACTGTATCCAGATCTGACTTGGGCAGACTCTGATGTGCTCAGAGTGAAAATAGATTAGGAAACAGGTCAAACTCCGGTGCAGGGATGGGCTCGCAAAGATAACAGACCTCATGTCAAAGTAGAGATTTATTGGAAATGTGGAAATGTTCAAAAAGTTCGAGCCCTCGTTGACACCGGAGCGGAGGCCTCTTTGATTCATGGAAACCCAAGAAAATTCAGGGGACAGTACTTCACCATTACGGGATTGGGCGGAAAAGAAACTCCGGCAGTGCAGATAGTGGTTCCCATGAAAATAGGGGCACTTCCAAAGAGAGAATACACTGTCTTGATTGTGCCCATTCCCGAGTACATTATTGGAATTTACATTTTTAAAGGGATGACCCTACATTTGGAAGATGGATGTTATCAATTTGGTTCCAAAAGATTTATATCAATAGCCGCCGCAAGGGTGGGGCTGTTGAAGATTCCTCCGGTAACACTTCCCCAAGCTACTAAGGTGATTCAAATGAAACAGTACAGAATACCGGGAGGACATGAGGAGATTAGCCAGACTATACATGACTTACTGGAGGCTGGGGTAATAGTTCCCATCACCACTGCGTGGAATAATGCCCTCTGGCCTGTTCGTAAAAGTGATAACAGTTGGAGGATTTGCATTGATTATCGCCAATTGAATAAACATACACCTCCTCTGACTGCAGCGGTCCCAGACACCATTACCTTGATTGAGAACATACAGAAACACAGTGGGACTTGGTATGCCACCATTGACATTGCCAATGCGTTCTTTACAATACCAATAGCTACTGAGAGACAGCCTCAGCTGGCATTCCAGTGGGCGGGGCGTCAGTACACCTTCTGTAGATTGCCCATGGGGTATTTACACAGCCCCACTATCTGCCACCGGCTGGTGGCAGAGCATTTGGATGAAGTACCAGTGGTTCCCGGAGTGCAAATCTCTCATTATATAGATGACGTAATGATGCAGGGAGAAACACAAGAACAGGTGCAGATTCAGCTAGACAGGGTGGTGGAACATTTGCAGAGTAAAGGGTGGGAGATTAACCCCGAGAAAGTGCAGGGACCGTCTCAGAGCGTGACATTTTTGGGCATTCAGTGGAATCAGGGACACAGAGAAGTGTTGCCAAAAGTGAAACAAAAGATTAAGGAATTTGCAGTGCCGCGAAATCGGAAGGAAGCCCAGAGTTTTATTGGACTATTCGGGTATTGGAGACAGCATATACCCCATTTGTCTCAGATTTTGGCCCCATTGTACAAAGTTACACGAAAGAAGAATGCGTTTGAATGGGGAGAGCAGGAGCAGCGCGCGTTTGAATTGGCGAAAGACGCCATTCAGCATGCTTTGGATTTGTGGCTGATTCGGGAGGGAGACATTGAGTTGAATGTGACAGTCCAGGGGCAGCATGCCAATTGGAGTTTATGGCAAAAACAAGGAAGAAAGAGGGTGCCCCAGGGATTTTGGACAAAGAAGTTACCCGAGGCAGGAGAGCGGTATACTCCCTTTGAGAAACAGCTGCTGGCCTGCTATTGGGCCCTGGTTGATACTGAGCAAATTACACTGGGACACAATGTGATTTTAAGGCCTGAAATTCCCATCATGCAGTGGGTGATGAGTTCCCCTAAGACTCATAGAATTGGACATGCGCAGGAAGCCAGCATTATAAAATGGAAATGGTATGTCCAGGACAGGGCACGAGCGGGTCCAAAAGGAACTGCCGTTTTGCATGAGCAGGTAGCGCAGGCTCCAGTGGAGAAATCCGAAATGTTGCACGATGTACCTTCAGTGTGTGAATCCCCAGTAGGGTGGGGCCAGCCGTTCGCAGACTTGTCTGCAGATGACAAAAAACATGTGTGGTTCACAGATGGCTCAGCAAAATATGTTGGAGCGAAAAGGCACTGGAAGGCAGTGTACTATAATCCTGTTACAAAGAAGCTTTTGACAACTACAGGACAGGGAAGAAGTAGCCAGTTTGCAGAGCTTTATGCTGTGTATCAGGCTTTAAAACAAGAGCTACCCGGAAAATGTCACATTTATACAGATTCCTGGTCTACCGCCAATGGGTTAGCTACTTGGCTTCCCACGTGGCATGCACATCAGTACAAAATCCATAACAAGGCGGTATGGGGGAAGGAGTTATGGCAGGAGATCTGGGAAATGTTACCTCAAAGCACTGTGACTGTCTATCATGTGGACGCTCACTGTCCAACTGATTCATTAGACCGATGGTTCAATTGTCTTGCAGACGATCGAGCCAAGATTCAAGAGGCTGAAGTGGAGGCGCAGAATTCTGATTTGGTGGGAATGGCTAAATGGGCACACCAGAAATGCGGACATCTTGGAAAAAAGGCTACTCACAGGTGGGCCGAGATTAGAGGGATGCAGCTTCCCCTAGATTTGATTAAAACAGCAATCATTGAATGTCCCATTTGTCAGCATGCACAGCACAGACCGGTCCCACAGGTGGTGAGAGGCCAGTTAGGCAGAGGTAAATTGCCAGGACAGATATGGCAGATTGATTACATTGGACCAATGCCAGTGAGCAGAGGGTGTCAGTATGCCTGCACAGTGGTAGACACTTAGGCGGTTATTCTGACCTTGGCGGACGGCGGAGGCCGTCTGCCAAGGTACCGCCGTCAGAACACCGCACCGCGGTCAAAAGACCACGGCAGTGATTCTGAGATTTGCCCTGGGCTGGCGGGCGGCCGCCAAAAGACCGCCCGCCAGCCCAGGGCAAATCAAACTTCCCACTAGGATGCAGGCTCAGAATTGAGCCAGCGGAGTGGGAAGGTGCGACGGGTGCAGTTGCACCCGTCGCGTATTTCAGTGTCTGCTAGGCAGACACTGAAATACTTTGTGGGGCCCTCTTACGGGGGCCCCTGCCGTGCCCATGCCATAGGCATGGGCACGGCAGGGGCCCCCAGGGGCCCCGCGGCACCCCCTACCGCCATCCTGTTCCTGGCAGGAGAACCGCCATGAACAGGATGGCGGTAGGGGGTGTCAGAATCCCCATGGCGGCGGAGCGCGCTCCGCCGCCATGGAGGATTCTGACGGGCAGCGGAAAGTCGGCGGTACACCGCCGGCTTTCCGCTTCTGGCCGCGGCTGTACCGCCGCGGTCAGAATGCCCGGCGGAGCACCGCCGGCCTGTTGGCGATGCTACCGCCAACCTCCGCCATGGCGGTAATTACCGCCGGGGTCAGAATGACCCCCTTACTCTGGTTATCTCATAGCCTTTCCCTGCAAGCGCGCAACCCAGCAGAGCACCCTGAAAACATTAGATCTGTTGATTCTGTACTATGGGGTGCCACTCCAGATTCAAAATGATAACGCCAGCCACTTCAAGGGCCGACTAGTGCAGGACTATTGTGCACAACACAATATTGAGTGGATTTTTCACATACCTTACTACCCACAAGCAGCGGGACTGATTGAGAGAATGAATGGGTTGTTGAAAGAACAATTGCGTAAACTGTCTGATGGGACACTGAAGGGGTGGAGGGATAATTTGTACGATGCTTTGCAAATTCTGAACAACCGACCCCTTACAAATGCTGAGACACCTCTCATAAGAATGCTCACACCTGCTTTACAGATTAATCCGTTTACAGCAAGCAATACCATTGTGTATTGGGAAACAGCTCCAGGAGCTTTGGCCCCATATCGAGCTACACCAGAATCTGCAGGACTTGACTTGCATGCTTTACACATGCATCGATTAAAGCCTAGAGACATCACTCTGATTGAAACTGGGGTGGGAATTCAGATTCCCCCTGAGCATTACGGTCTGATCGCCCCTCGATCTGGGCTTGCCCTGAGAGGCATCCAAGTTTTAGGAGGCGTGATAGATGCAGACTACCAAGGCGAGTTAAAAGTCATTCTCTTGAACAGTGGTGACGCAGACCTAGTGGTGAAACCTGGTGATCGCGTTGCCCAAATTGTCATCATGCCGGTTTATGGAGGTGTTGTTAAGAAGGGGAGCGCCCCAGCTCTTCTCACTGTAAGAGGCAAAGGAGGGTTCGGATCTACTGACAAGAACCCAGGGGCCAAAGTGTGGATTGAATCCCCAAATAACCCTCCTCAACCCGCTGATGTCATCGCCACTGGACCAGACAATGTCCTGGTAATTATGCGACCTGGTCAAGACAAATGGGAACATGTTCCCGCTGACAAATGCTATTTGCGAGAATGATAATACGTGTTTTGTCCTTTGTTCTTTTCAGATCAGCCTGTGGAGTGCCTGTGCCATGAGTGTGGTGTATGGAGCCCGTTCGGGAGACTCCACCGGGGAGCGGGAGAGGCTCATAGCCCAAAAATTCAACCGTCAGCCGCAGATGCCGATGCTACTGCATCAACCGAACAATGTTTGGATTCATCTGGCGCAGGAAGTGCTGAATATATCTCACTTCTGTATGAGTAACATGCAAAGCGTTCAAGATCTAATTACCACTTGTCTAGTGGCAGTGCCCACTCCTGCTGCTGTATTATTGCACATCTTTAACAATACAAACCAGGATGGAATGGTGGATGTGAGTGACGTTCGCTCCCATCTGTCACTCTATGAGTACTGCCGTCATTGCCCGGAGGTGGGCAGGCGGTTGTGGAGGAACATGACATCTATACTCACGTTTAACATCTCAAATGGGGATGTGTGCTATTCATTGACCTGTGATCCTATGAAAATAGGTAAATGTGCTCAGCTCAAATTGGAGAAAAGAGACAAAAACTTAACTGCTGCGCAACAGATGTTGTGCCACTCACGGAATGACCTGACCTGTTTGAATGTAAATAATTCGATGTTTTGCAGCATGTGGTGCCTGCTGCCAGCCACATTCAAAATGTTAAGTTGCCTAAAGGTTGGCTCTTTTCTTGTGGTAACCTTTCTTTTACTTATATTCCAGCCAATCTAACCGGAGGGCCTTGTGCCTGGTCATGCTTAGGCTTTCTCATGTTTCCTATGGATACTGCTCTACACCCTCGCTATACCAGAGACACTATTCAATTACCTACAGACTGTGATTCTGAAATTTCATTGCTTTCCAAAACAGAATATGTTAGTTTAGCTGGTTCTATCGTAGGGGTGCCAGGACTCGCAGTATATAATACCAGAGTTATTAATAAACTTGCATGTTTAGTAGTCAAGAATATTAATTATACATCAGCTGCTTTAGCTGAGCTGTTATTAGATGTACAGGGAACCAGAAAAGCTGCTTTGCAGAATTGCGCTGCTATTGATTATTTACTGCTTAAACACAACCATGGCTGCAGTGATTTTGAAGGGTTGTGTTGCTTCAATTTATCCGACCACTCCATATCAATCAACTCCCATATAGAGGCCCTGCATAAGTTAGTGAAGGGGGTGCAGCAGGATGTTGACAAGGGGTGGTGGGATTGGGCTTTTGGATGGCTGCCTAATTTAGGCCAACTGCGTTATATCCTTGGTGTAATCATTATCATAATAGTTATTTAAATTTTGCTATGTTGTTGTATTCAGTGTGTGCCTAACCTTCTATCTCAGTGTCGTCCAAGAACATTGCCATTTCAGCTTATAGGATATACATAGTTATAAGTTGGCCAAATGGTCCAAGGGTGGAAATGTATTGCTACATGCACTACGTGCAAGGTAAACAGTGGTGTAGGGTGTGGACCATTGGCCTCTGCTTCCATTGGCCTTCGCTTCCATTTTGATTCACGACTCCATTTTGTCGAGTCTGGTTCTGTGCGTAAGGCACTGTTCTGTGTTTTTCCACAAGCTTCGGCAAGCTACAGGGTGGGGTGTTTTTCTGCTCAACTTCGCTCCATCTGCCTGATACGAAGGGTGCTATTTACATTCCACGAGCTATCAGTTAGGACAACAGGGGGATGCGCCTGTACTCAAGGAGGAATGCGAGCTTCACCTTGGAGCCCTCTTCTGGGAACTTGGCCCGTTCCAAGGAGACGTCTCGAAGGGTGAACAAGGTCCACAAACTGAGTTGAACATATAAACTCATCATCATCATCATCATTTTTTATTGCATGATTACTTAAAATCTGCACAAACAAAGGAAGTTATACAAGAGACAAAATTAATATACACAAAATGCTCACCAAGAGGCAATCGCTCAGGTATGGGTTCATAAAATAAAATAAATTGTTACAAAGAGTAAAAAGCCTAGACTGGTTGCCTTTCTCAGATCCTGAGTCAAAGACTAAGAGCCCTTTGTGTGGGCCGTCAGTTCAGCTTGAAGCTGCTTGATGAGCTTCCCAAATTTGGCCAGATTAGCACGTTCCTTTAAAGCAAACACCAGGGATTTGCCTCTGTCTAAGTTCTTAGATTATGACGAAGAAAGAGAGGTTTTAGGAGGGAGCGATGTGCGTTCATTAGGGCCAGACAGCAGCACAATAGGTGGGTAAAGGTTTCAGATTTGCATTCACAATGCCTGCAACCCCTGATGATGGTAAGGAAGTTCCATTTCGGGTTTAGCTCTTTTGTCCTCAGGCCGAGCAATCTCGCGAAAGCAATTTGTGTGTAAGGTATGGCTGTGGTGCCAAGAGCTGTGTGAAGTTTTCATAAGAAGCAGCTAGTGCTTCTTGCGCAGGAGTCTTTTTTATTCTTTCCAAATCACGTGCCCAAGAAAGCGTTTTTATCTGTCTTTTGAGCACAGGTTTGATAGCGATGTGTGATTGGGCCAAGCTGATCAGTGCTACTTGATCAATTTGGAGATTGTTTAGGGCTGCAGTTAAGTGTTCTGACCAGGGGTTCATACTTGCGTCAAAAATGTAGCGGAGGACTGACTTCAGGGTGTTAGGTGGGCCCATGACTATCCTGTTGTAGTATTTCAGGAAGGCCCCCATCAGGGCCCAATGCTGGCCCTCCAGACCGCATTCCAGCCTTATCAGGTGGGTCCTTATATATTGTGGCCTCTTGAAAACTCGTTTGTAGAATTCGACCTGGAGTTTTTCTATCAGTGCAGCGGATTGGCCAGGGAATGCTTTCTGATCATAATTGATTGCCGGGGGGAAAGTGGCTTCAAGAGTTTGAAGGATTCATTTTGCCCAGCGGCTTTCTATTGAGATATTGAGCTGGCATATTCTAGTTATTTTATAGTCGGCCTTTGCCTTCAGATGTTGAAGGTGGGCTTTGGGTGTTCCCTTGGCTGAGAGACAAACTCCCAGGTAGTTGTACACATTCGTGTTCCTGACGGTGGGTGGCCCCAGTTTCCAGCTAAAATGCTAATATTTCAGAGACCCGCAGAAAATTACTACTTTAGTTTTAGTAGCATTTGCCTTCATTTTATTTGCCATGTTGTAGCTGTGCAATGCAGTTAGCGCTTATAAATTCCTCTTGCAACCTCAGAGAGGAATTCTGGAGACCCTCAAAAGTTAAATATTTTTATTAATCAATGCAGGCTGCATGTTCTTTGTAAATCTTCTTCCTTTTTCACACCAGAATCTAGGGTCACATTCATGCTGACATATTTGATGGGAGACGCAGCCGAATGGTCTATGATATTGGTGGAGTAAGATATTCCTTTACTTTATACTGAGGATAAATTTGAGGGTGAGCTTTGTCATGTATTTGATCAACAAACATTCATATAAAGTGTAGGTTCAGAATTGTTTGATTTAAAACAGGGGGCTAAAGATGTATTAATATACCTCACCCAGTTTCAATAATTAGTTCTAGAATCTGCTTAGCCTACAAGGAAACCTGCTGCATTATTTTCTTCCGGGTTAAATGAAGGACTTCAAGATATGTCACATCAAGTTCCAAACAGACCAACAGAATGTGACAAATTAATCGAACTCTCTTTAAAGATTGATCACAGATTGAGAGGTGAAAGGAGAAGTTAAAGATTTTTTTAGAAGGCTGGACAGCGACAGTCATCTCCTGAACACATGCAGATAGGGTCCATTCACCCACCTCTGTCCACGGAAGAAAGAAAATTGCGTACAACAAAGAAATTGGGTCTTTACTATGGTAAACATAAGCATTTTCTTAAGTTTTGTCCAAAGAGACCTCGCAGATGTTGGTCAGGAAACAGGAAAGCTCAAGGTGGCAAGTCCACTTTTCAAATGTCCTTCTACTGTGCAACAAAACCTGTCATCACATTTTTAGTAAATTTTGACCCATTTGAGCTAGAAACAAAATTATTTTGTGTTATAATCTGCTGATTTTGAAGCAACTGTGGCAAATCTATAATCATGCAAAAATCACTGCAGGTGCACAATCACATAATTCCAGTGGCCCTGGCATTAGGAAATTCTGTGAATTGGTCTTGGTTGCACAAACAGGGGATTATCAAGATTCAAAAGAAAGATCAGAATTGGTAAGAACGGTAGATGGGACTTCTTTGACCTCTGGCCCTATTACTCATTGTACTTTGCCTTTACAGTCAATCATTTTATCAAATCACAGAGAAGAAATTACATTTGACATTATTGATGCCCAACCGTTTCAAGTAATATTGGGTGCTCTGTGGCGCATTAAGCATGATCCTACCATAGATTTGGCAAGTGATACAGTTCAATTCAAGTCAGATCAGTGTCAGAAGAATTGTATTATAGGTGAGGAGTGCTATGGGCAGGAGGTGGCAATAAGCCAGATCATATTGTAAACATTGCCAAAATACAAGAAAGAACTCACCAACTTAAAGAATGTTATCCCTTTGGAAGGTCATGATTTTATTCCAATAACAAGAAGGCAGAAACTCTTCCTCCACACAGATCTTATGATTGCTGAATGGATCTACAATCTAGAGCAGAATTTCCATGCAGTCTAATATATTCCTTGTCCGAATCAGAAACTGTACATTAAAAAATATTTGGATGCATATCTTGTCATTCTGAATCCCAACCTCCAGTACCATCACCTCTGTTTTTCATCCCAAAGAAGGATGGGGATCTTTGCACCTGTATAGACTACTTAGCCTTAAATCGTGTCACCATCAAGAACAGATGGTTATTACCCTTAATTTCAGTGATGTTGGATCAGAAATAGCAGGTTAAATATTCACTAAGATTTACTTACATGGGGCATATCATCTTGTGTGGGTAAACAAACGCAGGTGATGAAACAGAAACAGATTTTCTAACCAAATTTAGGCCCTCATTACGACTTCAAGACCGCCAAAGCCGCTGCAGCCAGCATACCGCCAGTGCTGGCAGTATGCTGCCTGCCTTATTAGCAGTTTTCCGCTGGGCCAGCAGGCGAGAACAGTGTTTCCACCCACTGGCCCAGCAGAAAACTCACCACAACATTGACGCCGGCTCGTAATCGAGCCGGCGGCAATGTTGTGGCGCAACGGGTGCGACAGCACCCTTCGCACACTTCACTGCCTATAATTCGGGCACTGAAATGCGTGACCGGGCTGTCCATGGGGGCCCATGCACTGCTTATGCCAAATCTCTGGGCAGTGCAGGGGCCCATGGTGCCCCAGAAGCCCCTTTCCACCAGCCTTTGCATGACTGTGAAACCACAATGCAAAGGCTGGTGGAAAGGGGACTCGTAATCCCCAGGGCTGCGCTGCTTGCAGCGCTGGCCTGGTGGATTGCAACCACCGAGACCGCCAGGCTGTCGACAGGCGGCAACGTGGCGGTGCTGGCAGTCAGGACATGGCCCATCTGCCACTGTCATTATAGGGCAGTCCGACCGCCCCGTCTGCAGTGGTCGGACCGCCATTATGAGTGTGGCAGTCTTGGGACTGCCACACTCGTAATGAAGGCCTTAATGTGTACAAATATCAAGTCATGCCATTCAGTCTTATTAATGTCCCAGCAGCTTTTCAAGTTTTTGTAAATGACATTCTTAGACAATATATTGATATCTTGTTCATAGTACCTCATAATATATACATATATAAAAAAACAAAGGTTATCGAGAGGTTATAGTTAGGTTCTGAATTTACTCCTAAAAAACCATAGAAATTCAGCAGTTAGAGTTCTTTCAGGTAACAATAACTTGGCTCCTAAGGTAACTATAACTCGCGCCCTTGCCATGCACACTTTCCTTGTCAATAGTTTTATTGCAAATGTTGCAGTGATACTATCAAAGATGCTATACAAAAATACCATCAATGATATAATTTGTGGATTAATTAGCTGTGCATGGTGAAGATGCAAGATATAGTTACCTTAGGGGCCAGGTTATCATACTTGAAAGAACTCTAACTATAACTGCTGAATTTCTATGGTTTTGTAGAAGTAAATTCAGAACCTAACTATAACCTCCTTGTAACCTTTGTTGTTTTTCAGTGAATTTCTATGTGTTTTTAACGTAAAGTAATTTTAATCACTATACATTATTCCAGCACCCACATGTGCAGCGGGGTTGGTGGGGGGTATATATATATATATATATATATATATATATATATATATATGTATATATATATATGATATTCTGGTCTTTTCTGACAATCTGTAAGATCATGTGTTTCATGTTAAGAACGTACTGCAGAAATTACGGGAAAACCAACTTTATGCAAAAACGGAAACATGTTCCTTTCATGCCAACACTGTAGAACACTGTAGAATTTTTAAGATTTATTCTATCACCAGAAGAGCTAAAGATGTAATCATAAAGGTACAAGCAGTTCTAGACTGGTCTACCCCCAAATCAGTGAAAGATATACAAAGTTTCCTAGGATCTTCCAATTTTAATAGCTGGTTCATTCTGGGCTTCCCAAAAATAATTGCACATATTACAATTACAGGTTTAATAAAGAAATAAGTAACTTTCCATCGGTCTTCTGAAGCAGAAGGGACATTTGTGGAATTGAAAAAGGAGTTTACTGAGGTTCCCATTTTGCATCATCCAGGCATTAATCATAATTTTTTTGTTAAAGCAGACATCTCCAATACGGCCGTTGGGACCATTTTGTCACAAAGACATCCAGAGACAGGTCAAATGCATCCAGGAGCTTTCCTTTCCAGGAAATTAAATAATGGGGAATGTAATTATACTATCATAGAAAAATAACCCTTAGCCATAAAAGCAACATTCATGGAATGGAGATATTACCTATTTGGATTAAATACACCAGTCATTGTGTCACTGATCACATCAATCTCCTCTTTTTAAAGTCAGGAAAAGACCTTCCCTTCAAGACAGTTAAGATGGTGGTCCCAATTGTTTGCTGAATATAGTTTTATAATGGCGTATTTTCCAGGAACCAAATAATGGAAAAGCAGACGCTCAATCACAAGCTTACATTCTTGAAGACACCTCTCAAATAAATACTTCTGAGCCCATCATTGAGGAAAGTAAATTTTTTATGATAGCACAGTCAGTCACTGAACAAATTAAGAGTGTATGGTCTGAAGGAAGCATTCTGAAATGGATTAAGGAAGGGCATAATAGAACTGGAGAACAAGGTTTACAATTGGTGAAGGAAAAAGTATATCTTCCCACAAACTAGATGAGAAATGAAGTCTTGAAAGAAATATAGGAATCTCCTTTCTCAGGTCATCCTGGAGCATTTAGGACCTTAGAATTGATAAAGCACTAATATTATTGGAAAAAGATGGAAGAAGGCATCAAATAATTTATTTCAACTTGTGATGTGTGCGTGCGAGCAATAAAACAGACAGAACCAAACCAAGGGAGTTTCTTCCGCCTTTAGAAGTTTCACCTAGCCCTTGGCATAGCATTACCATGAATTTTATTATCGATTTACTATTGGATCAGATTTATACATCTATTTTTGTAGTGACAGATTTTTTCACAAAAATCCCTCACTTCGTTCCTTCAAAAGGAATTCCATCTGTAGTTGAGACCAGCAACATGTTTCTACAGAATACAATCAGTTTACTTGGATTGTTAAGCATAATTGTCTCTAATTATGGCAGTCAATTTGTTTCTAAATTTTGGAAGGAGTTTTGTAGAAATTTAGAAAATAAAGCTCCTCTATCATCTGGATATCATCCTCAGACAGACGGCCAATCAGAGATAGTAAATTAAGAACTTGAGACATATTTGCGCTACAATATTCAAGATCAAGGCACTTGGGTTGAACACTATGGATGACCAGATTCTCTCATAACAACACCATACATTCTTCTACTGGTTATACAACCTTTATCTAACTCCCATGTTTATCATCCTCACTTCACTGCTGAACAAATGGAAATAAAATCTAGGAACCGTTCAGTAGAGGAAAGAGTCAGCATGCTCAAAGATATTCTTGAAACTAATTACCCAACATTTGCATGTGGCTAAAGAAAGATTCAGGATACAAGCAGATAAAAGATGCCCTGTTCCTGAATATCATCCAATTTCACTCAAAATGTATTGGTTCATTCATATTTATTCAATCCATATGTCCAGTAGCTGTAAAACTAGCTCTACCAGATTCCGTAAAGATGCAGCCTGTTTTTCACGTACCCTTAATTAAACCAGTGAAAAGGGGTACTTTGCTTTGCCAACCTCTTCTGCCCATAGTGTAAGTCTATGATATTGAATATGAATTTCACTCTATCATTGACTCTCAATATGTAAGGGCAAACTTCAATATTTAATTGGGGAATTGGGGGCATCAGAGAGCCGCAACAAAGATGGCTGCATAGAATACAAGCTCTGGTGCCATGAAAATGAAATAGTAGCATCAATACCGTAATGTCATGGTGGGGCACATCATTCTGTTGTTATATTAATGCAGGATATTGTGGCTGCTGGAGTTTAGCCCTGGGGGCTGGGTAGCCCCCGCATTGTGCTGGATGTTTCAGTGATCTCTTGCTGTTCTTGGGTGCGCTTGTAGCTTCATTCCTGCCATGCCACACTGCCTAGCTAAGCAGTGAGCAGAGGGAGGGTGAGACACTGCTTGCCGATGTATGGGCACCTCCCAGCTGCTCGGGGTGAGGGTCTGGACCCTGTTGGGCCTGGTGGCCAATGTCAGGAAGTGGGACGCCCCCAAGCTTTGGGATTGCTGATGTGAACCATCTTGGGGCCTGTTAGGGCCTGCTTCACTGTCAGATGTCCGAGTGTCTTGCATCCGGTGCAGCCTGCTGTGCTTAGGCTGGTCCTCCAAACTGTTTGCTTCTCCGCCACGCTGCCCCCTTCAGATCTGCCCGCTTGCCCCTGGTGGCTGGGGTTTCTCTGGAGGGCATCTTCGTGGACAATTGTAGTTGTTGGCTACTGTCGGGAGGCGGGAAACCACCACCCCTGGTGGGGCCTTCTCGCTATTCTGCTGGGTGGTGGGTGAGCACCTCTGGGCCTGTTGCGGCCTTAGCAGCCATCAGGCGGCTGAGTGCTCCTCGCATGCCATAGATAGCGAGTTTGGGCTGTGCTGCTGTGCCTGCTTTGGGACCCACTGACTGTTCGATGCCCCTTCTCATGATGTGCCAGGACCTGATCTGATACTGGGTGGCAAGCTCAGACTTGAGGATGTTAGAAATGGGGTCTTTGGTTGGCAGTCAGGTTACCCCCTGGCCAAGCAAGGACCCCCACTCTAGTCAGGGTAAAGGAGAATCACCCCCAGTTAACACATGCTCACCCCCTTGGTAGCTTGGCACGAGTAGGCAGGCTTAACTTCAGAGATAATGTGTTAAGTATTTGTACCAACACACACAGTAATGCGGTGAAAACACTACAACATGACTCAATACCGGTTTAGAAAAATAGGTAATATTTATCTAAACAAAACAAGACCAAGACGACAAAGTTCCAACATACACAAGTCAAGATATGAATTTTTAAGAGAATAAGGGGGTCATTACAACCCTGGCGGTCAAGACCGCCAGGGTTGTTTTGGCGGATTTCACCAGCAGCAGGCTGGCGGTGAAATCCCTGGTATTACGACCGTGGCGGAAGCGCCGCGGTCGCACTGCCGGGACCGACAGTTTCCCGCCACTTTAGTCCCGGCGGGAGTAATCCTCCAGGGCAGCGCTGCTTGCAGCGCTGCCTAGGGGATTACGAGTCCCCTCCCGTCAGCCTTTTCATGGTGGTTTGCACCGCCATGAAAAGGCTGGCAGAAAGGGGAGTCGCAGGGCCCCCTGCCACGGCCCGTGCAGCTTTTCACTGTCTGCCATGCAGACAGTGAAAAGCATGACGGGTGCAACTGCACCCGTCGCACAGCCGCAACACCGCCGGCTCCATTTGGAGCCGGCTCCTGTGTAGCGGCCCAGCAGGGATCTCCTGATGGCCACGGCGGGAGTGCGGCCGCATTGGCGGAACAGTGAGACTGCTGTTAGCACACAAAAGTACCTGGACAGCGTCAAAATAAAGCTGCACAGGCGAGTGTGTGTCGGAAAAGGCCAGCAATGCGTCGATTTCTCACCCGCAAGCGAGAACGAGCCTCGTTTCTCCTCCGGTTGGGTTGGCATGTGTCGTTTCTTCTCTCCCGCAAGAGAGCGATGCATCGATCTGGATGAGCACCTCGGGCCCGGGCAGGCTTTGCGTTGTTTTTCCGCGCCCAGCGATGTTGCGATGAAATCCGGTTGCACTATGTCAAGAAACCAAACTGCGTGGGGGCTTGCGTCATTTACAGCAGCTGCTGTGGGTGTTGCGCACCATTGCTCCAGCCGATTTGCGTCCATCTTCAAGCTGCGATGCAGGTGGAGCGCCGATTTTAGCCACAAGGCCGGCGGCACTTCGTTTATCAGCCGTGAGGCGGGTGGTGCGTCAAAAGTTTCCCTGCACAACAATCTTTACGTAGATTTACAGTTCTTAGTTGCCAGCTTCACCTCTCAAGGGCACAGGGACCTAATCGGGCACCACTTGACAGGGCAGGAGTCTCAGCAGAGAGTCCAGGTGCTGGCAGGGGAAGTCTTTGCTGCCCTGAGACTTCAACAACAGGAGGCAAGCTCAGTTCAAGCCCTTGGAGATTCTTCTCAAGCAGGAATGCACAACAAAGTCCAGTCTTTTGTCCCCTTTCACAGGCAGAAGCAGCAACTGCAGGATAGCCCAACAAAGCAGTCACGGGCAGCACTTCTCCTCAGCTCTTCAGCTCTTCTCCTTGCCAGAGGTTCCTCTTGATTCCAGAAGTGATCTGATTTTCAGAGGTTTGGGGTGCTCTTCTTATACTCCTTTATGCCTTTGAAGTAGGTCTTCTTCAAAGAGAAGTCTCAGTTGTTTTCAAGATCCTGCCTTGCGCATGCCAGGCCCCAGACACACACCAGGGGGTTGGCGACTGCATTGTGTGAGGGCAGCCACAGCCCTTTCAGGTGTAAGTGACCACTCCGCCCCTCCCTCCCAGCACAGATGGCTCATCAGGATATGCAGACTACATCCCAGCTCCCTTTGTGTCACTGTCTAGAGAGAGATGCAAACAGTCCAACTGTCAAACTGACCCAGGCAGGGAATCCACAAACAAGCAGAGTCACAGAGTGGTTTAAGCAAGAAAATGTCTACTTTCTAAAAGTGGCATTTTCAAATACACAATTTAAAAATAAACTTTACTAGAAGATGTATTTTTAAATTGTGAGTCTAGAGACCTCTAAACTGCATATGTCTCTGTCCTCCCAAAGGGAATCTGCGCTTTAATAATATTTAAAGGCAGGCCCCATGTTAACCTATGAGGGAGGTAGGCCTTGCAACAGTGAAAACCTAATTTGGCAGTATTTCACTGTCAGGACATGTAAAACCCATAAGTACATGTCCCACCTTTAACATACACTGCACCCTGCCCAGGGGGCTACCAAGGGCCTTCCTTAAGGGTGCCTTACATGTATAAAAAGGAAAGGTTTAGGCCTGGCAAGTGGGTACACTTGCCAAGCTGAATTGGCAGTTTAAACTTCATACACAGACACTGCAGTGGCAGGTCTGAGCCATGTTTACATGTCATGTGGGTGACACAATCAGTGCTGCAGGTCCACTAGTAGCATTTAATTTATAGACCATAGGCACCCCTAGTGCACTTTACTAGGGACTTACTAGTAAATCAAATGGGCCAATCATGAAAAAAAACAATCAACAATACAATTTACACAGAGAGCATATGCCCTTTAGCACTGGTTAGCAGTGGTAAAGTGCCCAGAGTCCTAAAGCCAACAAAAACAGGTCAGAAAAATTAGAAGGAACGAGGCAAAAAGACTGGGGATGTCCCTGCAAAAAGGGCCAAGTCCAACAAAGGGTGTGCCATCTTTGCCTCTGCACTTGTGGATACCTCAAGCTGCTGCATTCTATTATCACCACATACCTGAGGGCATATGACTTTAGCCCTTATGCTGTGTTCGTGTGAGCCCATTCTTTGTTGTGACCCCCTGCCTGGTGGGTTGTTTTTTACATTTTAAGTGAAACTACGTTGCTACTGTATCAGTACTGCTGCTCAAGGCCTCCTTGGGTGATTGCCCTGCTGTGTGGCACACTGTGCTGTGTGGATAACTGATTACAATGTTAAAGGTGACAGTAAACAATTTAAGCTGTCGTTTGACAAGAACCCCTTCGGCAAAAACTGATGGTGTTGTTCTAGTCCCCTCAGACCCTCCTGATGCTGTGCTTTCCAGGAAATAAAGGCTAGTCTCCAGGCTATCAATGCCAAAATTGATTCTGTTATTCTCTGGCTTGACAGATTTCAGGAGCACGTGGACCAACAGTAATCTGGGCTCAGGCATCTCTGATATAGAAGATATGCAAAACCACTCCATGTCCTAACTAAGCTGCCGCACAATTTGAAAGTCTTACGGGCACAGAATGAAAATGTGGAAGTACGTATCCTGGGCGCCCCAAAGTCCAAGACCTATAATAATGCAAATCCTCAAGTGTAGGGACAAGGACCTAGTCCTCAAACGTAATTGTTCCTATCCTGCTCTCCAATATGACAATTTGCTTATCTCATTCTACCCTGACTTCACCTTTGCAGTTCAGGAGGCCCGGCAGTCATTCGTGGAGGTCAAGAAAGCCCTCTGCCAGAGGATTGAAATACCTTAAGCTTGATGCTGCATCCGGTAAAACTTGGGTTGGAATATAAAGAGAAGATGCTCTTCTTTCAGCAGCCATGGCCTGCACTGGAATTTATTTAGCAATACGTACCAGCGAGTTGTAGCCTTGCACCTTCCGTGGGTGGTGTGCAGTGGGATTCCTCCACCCACAGTGACAACGACTAGTTGCCCCTGGCTATCACTGGCCTCTACACCAACTGCTTTGCTCAATTGGCTGTGTAGGAGGTTACGCTCTTTCAGTTCGCCTTCTCCTGTCCTGTATGTTGGTTTTTCGTAGCAGTGTGTTTTCCAGTATACCTGTCTGGGTTGATTGGGGCCCCCACTTAGACCACAGTGTGATGCAGAACCTCTTGAGATTACGTTGCGGAGGACTACTTGACCCACTATGTAATTGTAATTGTATCCACTGGCTCATTGGCCATGACTAGTGTAGATAACTGTAAGGCTCTCAGGCTACCGTTGCAGGTTCCACTGTGCTTCTTGCCCCTCGCATGCAGAGAACACACATATGTGATCTCTGCCACCTGCATGGTCCTTTTTTTTGCTTTTGATTGGAATTAGGTGGGTACTCACTGACGATTGGGGTTGGCGTGGGTGGAGGGTGGGGGGTTCTTTTCTTTTTAGAATTATGTTTTTCTCTCTTGTTATTTTCCACACCACAATAATCAGGCAGTACACTGCACTCTCCAGCTCATTAGGGTGGGTTAGGATGATTACGGTTGCACTGCTCCCTTGTGACAGATACTCTCCACTAATCGTATGGTAGCTTTGTTCACATGGAAGATGTGAGGTTTGAACAACTCATGCAAGACTTAACGAGCGCTTGCCTACTTCAATAGTCATCAAGTTGACATGGC
Source organism: Pleurodeles waltl (assembly GCF_031143425.1). Classification (NCBI taxonomy): domain Eukaryota; kingdom Metazoa; phylum Chordata; class Amphibia; order Caudata; family Salamandridae; genus Pleurodeles; species Pleurodeles waltl. The sequence continues at coordinate 995,914,403 of NC_090446.1, forward strand.
TCTTTTACAGGAGACTCGCTGCTTGTCCATCGGCTTACCCGTATTTGCGAAAGCTTGAGGCGCTAGCGATGTTCGTGCTGTAGACCTGGCAGGCAGAACTTTTTCGCCAGAAGGCGTGACGTTCACTATTTCTCATCATAATAAAACTAATTCCAGGGCAGTAACTTATCCAATTTTTCCAGACAATCCTCAATTATGTGTAGTTCAATGTTTGCATGTTTGAAGGATTTCGAGGCCATGACTTGTGAGCTGAGACAAGATGCAAGTGGCCAGTTACTTATTGCTTTGCAAAAGCCTTTTAGACCTGAATCTGCAGCTACTTTGGTCAGATGGATGATATGGTTAGTAGCCGAAGCTGACATTGACATTTCAGTTTTTGGAGCTCACTCCTCTAAAGAAGCCATGGCTTCAAAATCCTATTCTTTAGATTCTCACTTAGAGGACAAACGTAGATTGAGAAGACTGGTCTTCTCAATCTATGTTTTGAAAATTCCATTGTAAACCTTTTTTTGATGTGGCGTGTGTGGTGGTGAAACAACCTTGAACAAGCATAATCAGAGCCTCTGGTAATGACATAGAATAAAACATTTTCTAGCTTAGGCAACAAGAATTTTCAGTTCTATTAAGGACAAAGAGGCAAGGGTTATCCCATCCTGAATTGTTATTATGATCGTCACTAAATTGTGACTGTATAATTGGATGATTGTTTTTATTTCCCACCCTATTTGTATTTTATTATGCAATGTAGTGTATTGTGCCTGCTTCATTTTTCAGGCTTTACGGTTAATGATTTTTCATTTTATGTAATCATCAGAAAAATTGTTGAAAATAACTTTTTAGCAAATCCCTGAGTTTTCATGGAATGGAATTCGGTTGGCTGTTTCTTCCACGTCTCGAGAAAGCTCTCTGACATTCTGTTGACAATCCGTTTGAGCTGGTGGTCTTCATTGGCGGACAATATTTGAAGGTTCAAATCCACTTTGAGATCTATTTGAAGGGTTAGTGACTATGGCGGGCATTCTGACCCTGGCGGTTGAAAACCGCCAGGGCAGAGTGCTGCGGAAGCACCGCCAACAGGCTGGCGGTGCTTCATGGGCAATTCTGACCGCGGCGGTAAAGCCGCGGTCAGAAAAGGGCAACCAGCGGTTTCCCGCCGGTTTACCCCTGCCCCAAAGAATCCTCCATGGCGGCGCTGCTCGCAGCACCGCCATGGGGATTCCGACCCCCTTCCCGCCATCCTGGTCCTGGCGGTAAAAACCGGCAGGAACAGGATGGCGGGAACGGGTGTCGTGGGGCCCCTGGGGGCCCCTGCACTGCCCATACCACAGGCATGGGCAGTGCAGGGGCCCCCTAACAGGGCCCCATAATGATTTTCAGTGTCTGCCTAGCAGACACTGAAAATCGCGACGGGTGCCACTGCACCCGTCGCACCCCTTCAACTCCGCCGGCTCCATTCGGAGCCGGCTTCATTGTTGAAGGGGCTTTCCCGCTGGGCCGGCGGGCGGCCTTCTGGCGGTCGCCCGCCGGCCCAGCGGGAAAGTCAGAATGACCGCCGCGGTCATTTGACCGCGGTACGGTCTTCTGGCGGTTCCCGCCAGGCGGGCGGCTTCCGCCGCCCGCTGGGGTCGGAATGATCGCCTATATCTTTATCTGATTGGAGCACTTATGAAACTTTATTCACAAAGAAAGAGGACACAACATGGTGGCATGATACTCTCATAGGGGTTACTCTCCTGTGATTGGGGCATGTGAAATGATGTGTAATGTAGTTTTGCTTTTACTTTATTGTGATTGGCTACTGAAGTTAGAAGTAAAGAAAAGAGAAGCATAATCAGAGCCTCCAAAATTCTTGTCCCATAAGCTAGAATGTTTTTATTTTCTAAATTTAAAAAGTAACTGCAAGTTCATATTTTTTTGTGATTATGTAGTCTGGAGTTTAGTTTTGCAAGGTATTGGCAACTATAAATCTTGACATCCAAAGAAAGACTGTATGAACTTGCAGATGAACTTTGTTTAATTTGTTATTAGTTTTTAAAAAAGGACTGCGAGCAATAAATCATGGCATATGGAAGGACAGTGAAGGAATTTAAAGTCTACAGAAGTTTATTTAAAAATGTTCTGTGCAGACTCAAAGCGGTTTCAATGTGGGAAAATAAATATTTGTTTAACAGATTTTGTGTTACAAACCTTTTTTTTCTCTTAAGTATCCTTGGCATAGAGGAGGGTATAAACATAGTTATTGACAAATTGAGTGAATTTAATTCTGTCACAAATTATAATGGTGTGTTTATTTCGCAGGCTGCTATATTTGTTGAATACAATTTAGAAGAGATAGCTGAGAAAATTGTTGTAAATCAACAGATCTCACAATATTACCAGTCAGATAATTTTTCATGTTTCATTCATATGCTTAGTAAAATACTGTTCTTCTATTTTAGATTACCACTGAACAGGGACTAGAAAATCAGCTTTTCCTACATCTGAACCAGCTGTCTTTTTTCTCTTCCCAACTCTCCTCGCCCCCTGAGAATCCACCCTTCCAGTGAATTCCTGTTGAGCGATGGATTCTGGTTGGGCAAGATTCCTTGAAGGGCACCTCCTCCTCCAAATGGAAATCAAGCTGTGCACATGTACGCGCAAAACAGAGAAGCTCATTGTGCAAACCGCGTAGAGGCTCCTCAGCAAATGTGCCCACTCCTGTCAACTCACCAATCCCTGAGCTGCCCGGTACATACAACAAATCCCAAACAACCGCTATTGTCAGTGCCTTAAGGAGCAGCACCTGGCCAAACATCGCTGGAGCTGGTCCACCGCACCCGCTTATGAATATGTCTGCGAGACACAAAGAAACAGGAAAGGGGAGAGAGTATCTTTTATGTTTCTGTGGGGCGTGTCTCAGAGGTGCAGCGGCCTCATTACATTATTCATAAAGGCGAGAGGTATGAGGGGTAAAGCAGCACAGCTTTCAAAGAAGTGGATGTGTCAGTCATGCTCTTGTCATTCCTAAACTCATCTTTAACATGTCTATATTTCTCTGGGAGTGGGGGTGGGCAGCAGTATTCAATTGTTTCCTATACCCTTCCTTAATATAAAATGTTTTTGTGCACGACACCGCCCTTGTTGACAGTTTTCCTGATTTGTGTCCTACTCTAATCTTGTATTGTTCCAGTTTGATTAGCTTTGTGATGCTCACCCTTCTTGAGCTAGAGTGCAGGGCCGGGCTGGGAACCCAAAGCAGCCCTGGCAAATTTTGTCAGACCAGCCCCAATAGGGTGCATAGTGAGTGACCCAATGGCGCTTGGGGGGTTCTCCCCCCAAAAATATTTTGGGAAAAATGGGAAAAACAATGCATTTACATCACGTGTTTGATAATATATTCAATTGTATTTGTTTTTAAAGCACAGTAAATGATGACCTAATATTGCACAAGGAAACAGCAATCTTTATTGTGGTTCTTAAATGATTCCCTCATCATCAACTTCTAACAGTGCCTCTCATCTCTCCGTAGCCCCCCTCTCACATGTATTTAATTTGTTTAATAGTCCATCTCTTACCAGCCTACGGTGTTGGAGCCCTTTATATTGCACACACATACAGAGGAAATGAATCATATGTGTGTAAATCAGTCTATAGAAAATGTTGACAAAGGGGACTACAAGGTGTAGGATTTGCGTCATCCATACTGGTAGACATTTTTTAACCATGCTTGATCTAGGGAAGTATAAACTCACGATTCAGAAAGTAGCACAGTGGTTAGGGTTGACTTTATTAATATCAATTTTTTTCTATACAAGGAAACCCTTTTTAGCAAAACTGAGAATGAAAGACTGGGGAAAAGCATAACTTTCTAACCTGCACCATGCAGTTTGTAAGCAGCTCTTTGATGGCAGTTTCATAGCTCACTGTGCTAGATTATGATTGTAACTTCTTGCACAGTAAGAAAATGAGCTCTGTTACCCCTGACCTGTTTTGGCCAGGTGAACATTCCCCGCGCGCACAGCACCTCCTAGCCTTGCCCGTGTCTCCCCACCCCGCCCTCGCTGCTGCCAAGGGATCGAGGCCCTCCTGGACCTGATCCTCCCTGGTGTCTAGTGGTAAGCGTTAGTGTGTTTTCAATTTCTTTTTCACTTGTTCCTGTATTCCTGTATTGTTCCTGTATTTTCACTTTTTGTCCTTGTTTGCGCCTCGTTTTTCTTTTGACCCGTTTTCTCCTCATTTTTCTCTGTCTCCCCTTCCCGCCGCTGTGTCCCTGCGGCCCCGCCCCCCTCGTGCCCCCATTCGCCCACGCCTCCCGCCTCCCCAGCTGCTCCTCCCTCCCCCCTCCCCTTCTTAATGGCGGTCGCTGCACATCCACGCAGCGGGCGCGCCGCTGGCGCACCAGAGGCAAGCCCGTCTGCGCCCGTCTGCGCCTGGACCGCGCCCAGCGCCAGAACCCCTGGACCCCGCAACCGCCATGCCGTCAGACTCCGTTACGATGCCAGCACCCTCCTCGCACTCAACACCGGTCGAGGCACCACCTGCTTCCAGGCCACCCCGAAACGCACCCACGGACCCTTCTCCTGCCGCACCTGTAGCTTCACCTGCGACAGAGCCACTAAACCTTCCAGGACCGGAATCAACCACCTTCACTGCATACTCCTCAACACCCGCTCCGCACGCAAGCATGCCATCGAGCTCTGGGACCTGCTTGACACCACCCCTGACGTAGCCTTCCTGACCGAAACCTGGTGGAACGACTCCTTGGCACCCGACATCGCCATAGCCATTCCAGTCGGCTACAAGATCTCCCGCAGGGATCGCGTCAACGGAATCGGAGGAGGCATAGCCATCGTCCACAAGGCCATCCTCGAAGTCCACACCCACATGGACGACACCCTCAAGTCCGCCGAACACCTGCACTTCCGAATCCACACCGACCCCAACACCACCCTCAGAGGGACGCTCGTCTACAGACCACCCGGACCCAGGGCACCGTTCAGCAACATCATCGCCGACCTCACCAGCACTCACGCACTCACCTCCACGGATTACATCCTCCTCGGGGACCTAAACTTCCACCTTGAGAACAACAACGACGCCAACTCCACCACTCTGATCGCCAACCTCGCCAACCTCGGTCTCAGACAACTTGTCACCGCACCCACCCACGCCGCCGGCCACACACTCGACCCCATCTTCTCCACAAGCACCCACGTCGCATTCAACCACACCCCGGAACTCCACTGGACCGACCACCACTGCATCCACTTCACCATCAAAAAACAAACACCACCACACCGATCGACCGCCCCGTCGATGCTGGAGCAAAGTCACCGAAGATCAGCTGACCAACACCCTAGCCCAGAGACCGCCTACCTACCCCACCGACCCTGACAACGCAGCCCACAAACTCAGACAATGGATCAACGACTGCGCCAACCACCTCGCATCACTCAAGATGCCCTCCAACAACCAAACCAGCAAAAAAAGCCACCTGGTTCACCAACGACCTCCAAGCCTCCAAGCGCAACTGCCGGAAACTCAAGAAGAAATGGCTCCACGAACCCACACCCGACAGCCACACAGCACTCAAGGACGCCACACGCAGACATCACCAACTCCTCAGGCTGGCCAAGAGATCCTCCTTCAAAGCCCGCCTGGATAACAACGCACACGACAGCAAAGAGCTCTTCAGCATCGTGAAGGAACTCTCCAACCCCAGCGCCAACATCAACGACATCCCACCTTCCCAAGAGCTGTGCGACACACTGGCCACCTCTTTCCACCGGAAGATCACTGACATCCACGACAGCTTCAACACCTCGACCACCCCAACCACGCAAGTCTCCTCCTCCGCGAACACCACCCGCACCAACCGCCTGACCTCATGGACCAACGTCAACTACAACGAGACACGCAAGATCATGAACTCCATCCATTCAGGATCACCATCAGACCTGTGCCCACACCACATATACAACAAAGCACACACAGCCATCGCACCCCAACTACAGAAGGTCATCAACATCTCCTTCGAAACAGCGAGATTCCTGGAAAGCTGGAAGCACACCGAAATCAACGCCCTTCTCAAAAAGCCGAAAGCGGACCCCAAGGACCTCAAGAACTTCCGGCCCATCTCCCTGCTCCCGTTCCCGGCGAAGGTCATCGAGAAAATCGTTAACACACAACTGACCCGCCACCTCGAAGACAACAACATCCTGGACCCTTCCCAGTCTGGATTCAGACGGAACCACAGCACCGAGACCGCCCTTCTCGCCGCCACAGACGACATCAGAAGCCAACTCGACAATGGCGAAACATCAGCCCTCATCCTCCTAGACCTGTCAGCCGCCTTCGACACGGTCTGCCACCACACTCTGAAAATCTGCCTCCATGAAGCTGGAATCCAAGAGAAAGCCCTCGACTGGACCACATCCTTCCTCTCCGGCAGAACCCAGAGAGTCCGCCTCCCTCCCTTCCAATCCAAAGCCACCAACATCATCTGCGGCGTACCCCAGGGCTCATCCCTCAGCCCGACGCTGTTCAATATCTACATGGCTCCCCTCGCACAAGTGGCCCGCCAACACAACCTCAACATCATCTCCTACGCCGACGACACCCAACTCATCCCCTCCCTCACCAAGGACCCGCACACTGCCAAAACCAACCTTCACAAGGGTATGAAGGCCATCGCCGACTGGATGAGAGACAGCCGTCTGAAACTGAACTCGGACAAGACGGAGGTCCTCATCCTAGGGCCCACCCCCTCCTCCTGGGACGACTTGTGGTGGCCAACCTCGCTGGGTACCCCACCGACACCAACCGACCACGCACCCAACCTTGGTTTCATCCTCGACTCATCCCTCTCCATGACAAAACAGGTCAACGCCATCTCCTCCTCTTGCTACAACATCCTCTGCATGCTCCGCAGGATCTCCAAATGGATCACGACCGAAACAAGAAAAACAGTGACACAGGCCCTCGTCAGCAGCAGGCTTGACTACGGCAACGTACTCTAAGCAGGTATCCCGACCAAGCACCTGCAACGCCTCCAACGCATCCAAAACGCCTCCGCCCGACTAATCCTCAACGTACCCCGCCGCAACCACATCACCCCCCACCTGAGAAACCTTCACTGGCTCCCCATCGACAAGAGGATCACCTTCAAACTCCTCACCCACGCACACAAAGCACTCCACAACACTGGGCCAGCCTACCTGAACAACAGACTCAGCTTCTACACCCTCACCCGACAGCTCCGCTCCGCCAACCTCGCCCTCGCCGTCATCCCCCACATCCAATGAAAATCCTCCGGCAGCAGATCCTTCTCCTACCTCGCCGCCAAGACCTGGAACACCCTCCCGACCAGCCTAAGACAGATCCAAGACCTGCTCACCTTCAGAAGACACCTCAAGACCTGGCTCTTCGAGCAGTAGCAGCACACCCCACCCACCCCCTTGAGACCCTCGCGGGTATGTAGTGCGCTCTACAAGTATTATGATTGATTGACAAAAGCAGTATACCACTGAGCATTGCACATAAAATACTGTGCTGTGATCTGCATAATACATGTTCTTTGCAGCAGGCACATTAACACTCTGCACTACCTTAGATGAGTCAAACCTGCCACAAGACAAAACCCCAATCTTTTTCCAGTAGGTACATTAATCACCAGAGTTTTCCCTGCACTTTTATTGTTGTCTGAAATCTATTGGATATACAAGGAACTCTGCAGTGCTTTTAAAACTGCTGCACTGCTACCAAAGCGCCCCCATAACCAAACGCCCGATGCCCGGTACGGCGAGTCCGGCCTTGATGCAGTGCACCTTTGATCCATGTTTATGTTGCGACCGCTGTCTTATAAGTGAGACTGCAGTATCGTGTGCTTCACACCCTTAAGGAGGAGACGGCAAAATGCAGCGTGTGACAGATCCCAATCAGGACATGCCCCATGTTTGAGAACGCAGTACCCTGGTGCTCTCCATCCTCCATGAGTGATATTTTAATAAACTATGTGAGACAGCACCAATCTCTGTTTGACTGAAACTGCAGTGCTATTTGTGTTACCCGACATCCACCAGGGAGAATGCAGGCCGCCATGCATAATCCGCCCCAGACGGAGAACGTGGTGCACTTGAGACCCATCCCTTAAGAGAGAGGCTTCTGAATACTGAACCAACAGCTCTAACAAAAACAGCCGCTTTTCAGCCGAGCGAGACACCCTCCCTGTGACCGACGCCTCGCAGACAAATGTTGAAACGAGCACCCTTCAGCAGCCGAGGAACCCTCTTTTACATGTCACCGTGTCAGAGTTGTGAGAGCATTGATTACCTTAATGAGGCTCAACCCGCAGCGTCCCCCAGCAATGCCACGATCAATATAATACTCTATAAACAGATCAACTCCGGTCAAAGGTTGAGTGGCGCGCAATATTAACCCCAGCAGTGCACCAGCTGCCTGCAAAGAACACACAGTAGGTGCGTGCACAGGGCAGGTGAAAGAAATGGTAAAGGAATTGCGAACGGTGGAAGAACAAAAACAGCACGAGAAGTAGAAAAGATAACGAGGTGCGGAGGGCACAGAATGAGGAGAGGATGGGGGGAAGTGGAGAACTGAAAGGGAATGGAGGGAAAAGGGAAGGTAGCAGACCAGGGATAGTAAAACGTGAAAGAGAAAGGAAAGAGATACGGACAAGAGAGGCTGGGAGAGAGGAGCTGAGAACAAGTAAAAGGGGGTGGAGAAGAGAAAGCAAGGGGTCAGAAATAAGGGTGAAACAGAGATCAGAAGAAAGGGGATGTGCAAGAGAGATACGCACAGGCAAGATATGGATGCGGCACAGAAAGGAAGATGGAGGATAGAGAGGACGTGGACATAAAATGGAGGTTGTGGAGACGAAGATAGGAAAAAGAAAGAAAAGAGAGGAAGCAAGGAGACGATGATGGGAGAGTGGAGCATAAGGAAAGGGGAAAAAGGACGTTAAAGAGGAACAAAGAAAAAAAGGCGAGAAAGGCAGGAATGAGACAGGGCCGAGTGAGAGAAGGGAGTGTAGAAAAAGTGAGGCAGGGGTTAGGGAGAGTACCAGAGGGAGGGGAGACAGGTAGAATAAGATACTCCGAGACGCACAAAGGGTAGTGTAGCTATCATTAATGCGCTAGGTGCAAAGGCACTGGTGGTCATGGGTTCGAGTAGCCCAATGAACTATAGCAGTGACTGTCCTTTAACACCAACAGGGAATGTGACCGGTCCATGTTTTTTCGCTTGCATTGGGGCCTAGAACACCCTTTCTATGCCACTGGCTTCCACATCACCCACAATTAGCGAGCCATTGGCAAGCAGATGTCGCCCAAAGGTCTTAAAAGCATACAATGACAATAAAGTTGTGAAACCTTGCCTGTTGTGAAGATGTAAGTTTCCGAATTTCAACGAAGCGATGTGTATCTTGTTTTCTATGCACCCTGATGTCCTGCAGGATTCCATGCTTCAGCATCCTCGATATCCCACCTGCCAGATGTAGTCAAGCCCTATGGAGCAGGACTTGCAGCGAAGGTGGGATGGTGTCAGGTAGCCATGCACATAGAAAGTAGGGGACAACAGTGGCTGAGCAGCTACAGACCATGAGAGGAACCGGGGATATGGTGTAACTGTTACCCTGGGCTCCTTTTTATTGTCTTTTTTTTTTACTATTCGCCAGCTTTGCACTTTGAAAAGCTGGTGGTGCATTACATATTAAAGGTTATGTATCGAACTTTTGAGCTGCAAAACCTGGCACACTCCTAGACATAACAGTCCTAGATGTGTTAAAGAAAGACTTGTTGGGGTAGGACAACAAAAGACACTGTGCAGAAGATAGAGGGTAACATAAGAAGGAATCAGAATATCAATAGATCATATATCTTTTATAAAAAAATTAGTAAAATTTAAAAGCATTAAAATACAGAACATCTGGAACACAAAACTCTTAACCGGTTTCAAAGGGTCAAGGCTATAAAAAGAAAAATATCACATGAAAAAAGACTATAAAAAAGATAAAATATTCTCCCCTTGACCTCAATGGTTCTCTGTCCCCAGACAGGTCAGCTGGTGTGAGATGATGATGTCTGAACTGCTAAGAATCTGTGAAACTAAACTTTCTTTTACAGCAATCAGTGTAAGTCAAGGTCATCAGACGACCTAGAGGATCCGAGTTCAGGTCAGCCAAAGGCAAAGACCTGTACCCTTAGAACAATACTCTCGGTCTCCTAAGTGTTTGCCCTTAGGCTAAATTAGTGGGGGATAAATATTGGATATCAAAATATGCCTGAAGCTTCAGAATTGGGAACAGGCAGACAGAACCATGATAGGTCCTACAGGACGACCATCTGTTTACAGCTTGAGATAGTTTAGGTTGGATTCTTTGCTGGGTGTTCACAAATTGTGGTGCAAGCCCTCACGAGTGTCTAAGAAGAAAAAAAAACTACACGTTTATGCCACACATAGAGTTCTGAATGGACATTGAATAGTAAAGTCTATGCGAAATGGTTCAAATTGCTGCGGGAGATTAAATCCTAATGCACAAATGTGCACAAAGGAACATTTAAACTGATCTTGTTTCAAAGCTGGTGGTACTCACTCCAACTCCAACAAACAACAGACAGGCTCTAGGGCCGCTATAGGAGTCCTTAATTAGGAATCAGCATCTCCAGGTATTTTTCTGCCTCTCAGTACTAATTTTCATTCCTCTCCGAACATTCTATTCCAGTACATTCATTCTCTCGCCTGCCACGTCTATTTTTATCTGTGTATTTCTGCCCTTCCATAACAACACGTCTGTCTTAAAATTCTGAGTTAAGTTGATAGTTTGACCCTCAGATGCAAACACTCATGCATATATTTCTTCTAAATTAATATGCAGAAAACCCTATTGAACAGTTCTTACGTGTTGATGGTGTATGTGACCTACTGTCTGCCACAACCTTCTAAAATTTCATAGCAGTATTTGAATCGTGCATACAGAAGAAACTGACTCACCATCAGCACCTTAGAATTAGTGTGCCCCTCCTTGGCACCCTTCTCACTTACTAGACCACCATGCCCTCAAAAACGGTTCTGGGTTCTGAGTGTGCCTGCAGTTTGGCAAAGTGACCTTTATTACTACAGGTTTTGCATTCTTTGTGAAACGCAGAACAGACCTTAAAAGAAGCATCCTGAAATGCACTTCCACACATATAACATAACAAAAAAACACTCCTCTTCTCCTTCACATCTCCCAACTTACTCGCAGCACCGCATATTTACCCTGATTTCATCTCGCTTTTCTTTTCATTTACTGTCTTTGCTCAAGACACAGATTACTCAATAGCCTTCCTAGTTGTGACAACCATCTCTAATAATGGCTCATCTATAGTCTATCCTGGATTTTACAAATTTTTGCATAAACCATCAATTAATCACTCAGCAAATCAACAATTGTAGCAAATTTAGAAGTAGCAGCTCAATTTTATAGTGCAGTCAAAAATTAATCAACTGTTTCTGATTTCTTCTTTGTCCATGCATAAAATTTATATTCTAACACACTTCTGCAAGGCTTAAAATACTTTTCCAGCATTGCCAAAGTTTCCCCTAAATCTTTTCAGTTCTCTTTAGGTATCATGTCCATGTGACCTCATGCAGGGAGAGTGAAATTTGCATAATTTGTATTTTCGTAATTATGTAAAAATGTGGGGAAAGTATGCAAAATAATGCGTGAATACGCAAAATGCTAGTCTGTCATTGAAAACATATTTTAGCGCAAAATGCATTTTTGCATCAATTTGTTACACTGGTGCATGTTAACACCCACATATACCTTACCACAAAGTGACGTGCATGCATAAGAAAAATTTAATCACAGCTATTTTCCTACCAAATCTCTTAGTCTTACTACTCAGCAAAAAATCTGTAAACCGTCAAACACACATATTCAGCCTGTAAAAGCTGAACATGGAATAAGGCAGGCTCACACCTCCTGATGCTCAAGCTTCTCAACAGGGGCATAAAAAGCATCCTTCCAGGGGCTGCATATAAAGTGCAAAACAATACAACGTGTAGCATGGACTGTGCAGTACATGAATCGCATGGACAAGGTTCAAGAGCGGAGTCAGAATAAACATTTCTTGGGTAAGACACTAGAAATGAGTGGTGTTAAACCTAAATCTTACCAAGTAAAACCATTGATGAGACTGTAATGGGAACAGAAGATATGGTTCAAGGCCATCTGTAGTCGCTAAAGGAAGAAACCCCTTAACCCTCCTCATTCATAGAGGCCTCTCTAGGTAATTTAAGCAGATCGAGGAGATCACGTTTCAGCTGTCGTCTTGGGACTGTTTCTGTGTTCTGGGGACAGTCAAAGCAATCTAGTATTCCCAGTGTAGCAAGATGTTCTTTCACAAAACTTAGCCATGGGACTCTACGTACATGATCTAGGGACAAACAGCCATGTGTAATCTCACGATTGAGAGAGGTCTCCTGTTTGAACCAAACAGAATGCCGCAGTATAATCGGAGCAGATCTGAAACGGTCTTCCAAAGATCAGAGACCTAACTTCAAATGGCATAAAGGCAGGAGTCGTCTCAAAACAATATATACTTTTGATTGCAGATTCGAGATATCCCCATGGCCCCAGACACCAGCCTGTAGATTATTGCGGTGTGACAGCATGCCTCATAAATAGCAGTCATGGCATCCAATGGTTTAGCGCCCAACTTTCCAGAGAATCTAAAGAGTGCCTCAATGCCTCAATAGTTTGTTCAAACTGTAATCTTCTGACCTTGGTAAGATGGGACCAGTTACTTTTACAATCAAAAGGAACACCCAAATATGTGAAGGTCTGAACTTCAATAAGTTTTTCCCCATAGACAAAATACGGCCTCAAACCAAGATGTGCATTCCCCATAACCATCACAATGGGCTTGGCCGAGTTGGTTCTTAAGCCCATGTCATCCATAAAAGAGACAAAGTTATTTAACAGTTTTTGAAGACCAACTCCTGCCCTTGACATTAAAACACAATTGTCTGCATAGAGCAGAGCTGGTAACTTCTTAGTGTCCACCCTTGGAGTATCTGCTTCACCATCTTTCAACCAACAATCTAGCTCATTAATAAAGAGGCAGAATAAAAATGGAGCCAGCACACCACCTTGCCTGCGTCTCATCTTAACAGCATCAGTGCACTTCCCTCCCACACCATATCTAATACAGCCAGTTGCACCCTTATGTAACTTTGCCAAATAGTAAACCAAAGCCTAATCTATACCCATGGCTAGCATTTTGTTCTAAAGCCTACCCCTATTTACCCCTACTTACTCACATGCTGAGGTAAGATCCATGGAGGCAAGAAGGAGGCGTCCCTTCTTGGCCATAGTATGTTTACAAATAAGCAAATGGAGATTAAGGCATTGATCGATAGTTTCCAGGCCTTTTCTGAACCCATATTGCGCTTCAGAAAAATAACCTTTCTCGGCCACCCAAAATTCCAACCGATACAACATAATCCTGCCCAGGATTTTACACATTGAACCTATAAATGAAATGGGATCGTAGCAACAAGGGTCTGCCCTGTCACCTTTTTAAAATATCATTACTCTTATGGAGGTGGAACATGACGTGGGAGGGGGCCTGTGACAACTGCAGAACACATTCATCAATATTGGAGCCCACAATTCAGGATTATCAATAAAAAGGTCAACAGGAACTGAATCAGGGCCAGGTGCCTTATTTTTTGCACTTTTCTCCAATGCACAAATCACTTCATCCAGCGTAGGGCACAGTAGCTCAACATTCACCTGAGAGTAATCATGCTGGAGAGCATCAGAAAAACAATCACTAACAGAACGACTCCATAGACCTCAGAAAAATGTTCCACCCATTTCGACGAGGGGATGGTGACATCAATGGGCATGTTAAGATCATCACAAAAATAAGGGGCATTAAAAATTTTTCAGAAAAGCGAGAATTCATTTCTCTTAGTCACTTCGAGTAATCTTTCTCTCCTAACCAAACCTTTCCTCTGAGCAATTGCTTGCTTATAGTTCACCCTGCATGTTATTACAACCCCCTGTCCATAGTCACCTGTTTCAGGGCAGAGATAAGATCTTTATGGGCCTTTGACTATCTAGCGTCAAACCACCTCTGTGGCTTAAACATCCGTTTTCTCCCTTCAATGGTCAAAAGGCCCGAGACGCTGTTACATATTCCTGTAAATGCCTTTAGGACAAGCTTGGGGTCTGACTCAGAGACTAAACACACTGGAAACTCATCCCTATTTCTCTCTATTAGGGCTCTGAGGGTAGTCTCAGCATCTAGTGCCGCACATTTCTGCAGAATCCCCTTATTCCAATGAAAATCTATTGGGCAAACACTAAGGTCATTGCCCTGCTTCTCATTACCTAGATCAAGGGAAACAGTTAGCGGATAATGATCACTCAGGCAGTTATCCACTATGGAAAAATTAAAAGCCTTAAGCCTTTACAGGAGTGGTAATACAATAACATGAATTAAGTTACCCTTGCCTCTGCCAAAATAAGTAACCTCACCGATTGTGTTCGGACCTACCAGATCAATTGCGATTAACAGATAATACTTATTCAAAATAGAGTTAAAGATGTCTCCACATGGGGTATGATCAAAATGTGTGTAATCCAGTGTATCACAGCATATCGCCCCACATACGGCATTCTTAGAAATAGGACATAATCCCCAATTAAAATCCCCCCTCAGATTATTACCAAATCCACATTAGGTTAAAAAAAATCTCACTAAAGGACTGCTCAAGTGAGGCCGTTATATCTAGCTTGGTAGAAACAAAATTAAGGTGATAAAAATTAATGACAACCAGCATTTCCCTGGGCCGGAAACATTACAATCTGGAAATACGGTGAATTAAGGTATGTTTTGAATGCTGTCAACCCCAAGGAGATTGAGATGAAAGTTAAGAGGCCCCCTTTGTGGTTACCCCCCTCTCACCCAAGGGCATAGCCGGGGTATCTACTGATGAAAACCCATTCACAAATGCAGCCTCACGAGGCCAAGTCTCCTGTAAACACACAATGTTATAGGACTTTATAGTACTGAATCATTCAACATTATCTAATTTCCTATAGAGTCCAGCCACCTTCCAAACCATACAATTAAATGTGGGGCTAAGGGCTGTAGAAATTAGAGCAGCCCAAGACCTAGGAACTGCATGGCTGCTCACAGCAGAGTCAGCAAAAAAGTTATCAGATTTTGGCGAAGTAGTTATTCCTGTGGGCAGACTTCGTTAGTCAAATACCAGCAGGGGGTCTATGGTCCTGTCATCATCATTAATTGGACAGTGACTTAGACAAACCTTGGACAAGGTTGAATCCCCAACTAAATTCCCTCTCAGTATTGAGATTTGCAACAGAGTCCTCTAATCCACTAGATGCTGGTAACTTGAGTTACAGAGTCAGTCAACTTGTTCTAAGTGGGAGAACCGGTTGCATGTTGGAATTTCAAAAATACTACGAGAACAGGAATTCATGACGGACAGATTGAATATATTGGGGCCAATTGGTTTGTAAAAATATCTAATTGGAGCAGCTTTGATACAGCCATGCAGGGGGGGGTTACGGACAACCTTCAGGGTCCTGACCAACCATTCATCTCTGAAATTGATGACTATACAGTCACCCTGTTCTGTTTTTCAGAGAAGGGCTGACCCAATAAACCTGATGTGCAGAAATGGTATTCCTGGCTACAGTCTCACAATTGTAATCATCCGTTGACCTTGTCAGCCAGTGCACCACCTTGTTTTTTACAGTGCTTAATTTGTAAATAAAAAGGTGCCGGTGCCCAAAGCCCTTCTTTTAAACACGTGGCTGCTGCAATTAAATGTGCGAACACGGAATACAGAGGCAGGGTAATCCTGAAGCCATCTCGGGGCTCTTCAATCGATATAAAGCCACTCCCTGCCTCTTCCGTTCACTCTGGCAGCTTTCTACTTTCTCCCTTTGTGATGCTTCTTCGTTTTTCCCTTCCTCCGTCTTCCCCATATGTGCCTTTTGCTCGCAGCAAATGCTTGAGGCAGAAGAGTAAGCTCTGGCCATCAAAAATAAGTGCCTGTGCTCAGCACCGTAAACAACAAACACAAATTAAGCACTATTTTTTTAGCTGGTAAATATCATCTTTCAGATTCGGGGTTCAGTGAAGGAACATCCTTTAAGACTATCACTAGAAGGGAGGACCCTGGAGGCAAGTGAAGTTGCATGTGGCTCCCATTAAGCTCACGGGCACAGGGTCCTTATATTAAGGATTTTTTATCATGTATGGCTTGCATGTATATACTGGTTGTATTCTCTACAGTTTATTATTATATCCCTCTCTCTTTGTCAACCTTTAGTGTACATAGCAACTCCAGTGGAGCAGACATAAAAACCTGATTCATCTCAAATGGAGACAAGGGTGCAAGTGCGAAATGAGTGGTTATCGCATGCCTTAGTGCGCATGCAAATAAATGGTGATGATGAAAGACATTCTGATCTTTGGCAGCTAAGAGAACATGGCTGACGGATGCAAGAGGTCATAACTGCCTTAATATCCATCCATCAATTTTTTTAACTTGGTCCACGTTTACCTAAATGGATGCCTACCAAAATTGGCAGGTAACCATTAGACAATTTAACCTCACTGTTTCACTAAAAAATCCAGCTCCGCTGTTACCCGGCATTGTAACACACTGTTGACACGCTAGGTGTCAAGGGTAGGACCCCTATTATGAAGCATGGCACCAACTAAGTTGGTGGGTGAAGGGTCTTTTATCAAAACTGTAGGGGTTGTGAAGGAAACCCAAAGGGGGGTGTAACAAAAACTTGCCCACCCCTCCTTCTTTCAGTTGTTCACGCCAGGGAAGCACAAAGCAGCAAGACTACTGGGTAACGTGCTAACTTTCCTTGGAAAGATAAGTGAGTGCTTTCTTCTCACTCTCTATGATGATTATTCCAGTCATCTTGTATATACACAAAACCTGAAAAGGTCTTGAACCCTAAGCTTGTTATATAGCATTTTGAACATCCTGTGGATAGAGTTCAAGGTCCAACGCAGGCTGTCTCAGGGGGAATTCTAACTCCTAGGTCTGTGCAGGCGCTCTCACTGTGGCTAAAGTGCAAGTATGCTTAAAGCACAAAGGGTAATGGACCCTGGACAGCCCCCTGGGAGGGGATGCAACATAAAAACAAGAAATAACAATGTGATTGGGTCCTGGCCGTTTCTTCCTACATCAAGGCAATGATGAGGGTGTAAGACACTTGGATGCCAATGAAGCGTCTGAGTTTATAAAGTAAGTTTATTCCAGTAACATAGCAGGACAGCTTACAGGAACGACCTCCACCGACACTGTCCCAACCGCTTTACCCAGTTGTTCTTACATCGAGTCCCGTGCAGGAATTCCAGAATGCATGGAAGACTCACACGGAGAACTCGATCCAAGAACCTAACACATCCTCCCCCTTACACATGAACATTTTACCAACTAAAACAAATAAAACACAAAAATATTACAACAGTTATTCTAAAGCATGAAATCACGGAATCTTCTGGGAAGCATCCTATTTCTAGTCGAAACCGTTCTCCTCCCGTCGTTCTTCTCACATACTTGCTTGGAGGAATGCATTGAGTCTTTGTCCAACACCTTCTCACCACAAAGAGAATTCCTACTCCGAATGTCCTTCTTATCTTGCTCCATCTTGGTGGATTCAACCAATGTTCTATTGTTTAATTCGACCTCGCGAGCCAAGGACAACTTCTCCTTGTTCCACCAATTGCCATCCTCCAAGTTAACATCATTTTTGCAAATTTTGACGACTTTCTTTGGGTCCGAAAATTTAGATTCACCCTTTTGAATTATACGAGCAGTTTTAATTTTGACATAATCACCCACCTTAATACAAACTGTCTTCCTTGCACTCCCCTTATATTTGTCCTGAGCGGATAACCTCTTTTCATTCACCTTCTCAATCAAACTCTTTTCAATTTCAACTCCACCCATCCATTTTCTTGTCAACTTGGTAGCAGGAACCCTTCCTCTCAATAACACAAAAGGGGACACACCTGTATCTGCATTGGGTGTAGTTCGCACCGCCCACAATAGTTTCCTCAACTCTTCCTTGCAATTCAACCCTCCGACCTTAGCTAGTTGTATGTTTTCCTTAATCACCCTGTTTAAGCGTTCTACGAGGCCATTACTCCTAGGATGATAAAGGGACGTTCTAACATGTCCAATACCAAAGTGCCTCAGAAAATCTGAAAACTGGGCAGATGTGAATTGACTTCCATTATCTGTAAGTATCTCATCAGGAATACCTTCTCTGTCAAAAATGGATTCTAAAAACTCAATTACTTTTTGAGAAGTAGGAACTTTCACCAATTTGAACTCAGGCCAACGACTATAAAAATCGATTAATACTATACCATATTCCACTTGTCCATTCAACAAATTAATGGGACCAATTAAATCCACAGCAATTTTGCTCCAAGCTTTCATGGGTACTTCGATTGCCTCAACAGGAGAAGGAAGAGTGACTTGAGACTTGTCACTAATAGCACAGGGCAAACAATCTCTTACAAAGTGTTCCACATCTCTGTCCAAGCCAGGCCACCAGAAATTTTCCCTTAATCTCCTCTTCATAGCCCTCATACCAATGTGGCCTTCATGTCCCAGTGTTAATATCTTATACCTCAACCCCACAGGAACAACCATGGTTTCCGTCCGCATCAACATATTATTCACAATAGACAATTCCTCAAAAACTTGTTTGTACCCTTCACAACGTATAGATTTGCAACCCGACCATCCTTGTGATATGCCCCCCATAACTTCCTTCATTTGTTCATCCCTATCACGTGCTTCCTTCCATTCATCTTCAGTCACCGCACCTTCTAATTGACACTCCAAAGAACATACCAGAACATCGTCCTCATCCGTCTCCTCCTTACTAAGTACATCCGTATGAGGAAGACGGGAAAGGCAATCAGCTAGCACATTCCTTGCACCTGGAACATATTCCACATGAAAGTCGTACATTTGCAATCTATACTGCCACTTGGCTATTCTAGGAGTGGCGTGGTGCGCACCTGAAGTAGAAAATAATTGCACCAAAGGTTTATGGTCCATTCTGACAGTAAAATGTACACCCCACAGATAAGGCTTGAAATGTACAATTCCCCACCAACATGCGAGAGCCTCTCTCTCTATTGCCGAATATGTAGCTTCTGCACCTCTTAGACTGCGTGAGGCAAAAGCAATCACTTCATCCTTGCCACCCTCCGCTGTAACAATACTGCCCCCAGACCCAGTTGACTGGCATCAGTCATGATTACAATTTCATCTTTGGTGTCAAAAGCCTTCAACGGAATGGCCAAAACAACTTCACTTTTAATAGCTGCAAATTCCTACTCACACTCATGACTCCAGTCAAATTTTAAATTTTTTTTTAAGAGAGACCTGATATTATGCGTTTTACTGGCACAATTAGGAATTAATCTGGCGTAAAACTCAATGAGCCCCATAAAGGATCTAACTTGATCCTTATTGCAGGGAGATTGGAAACCTTCAATAGCTTTGACTAAACTCTCCTTCGGTTCCACTCCCCGTTCTGATATTTTATAACCTAGGTAATCGATTGATGAGGTACTAAACTTACATTTGTCTGCACTAAGAACAATTCCTCTCTCACCCAACGTGGATAACACTTGTCTCATCCTTTCATCATGCTGATCTTGATCCTTGCCAAAAACTAGAATGTCATCCTGAAAAGCAATGACCCCAGTCATACTACCGAACAAACTATCTACTACTCTCTGAAATACTGCGGATGCAGAAGCTAATCCAAATGGCATGCGTCTAATTTGAAACAACCCCTCAGGCGTAATAAAGGCTGTCAAGTGCCTTGACTCGGGATGCAAATTAATTTGATGGTATGCCGATGTCATGTCTAATAAACTGAACACGCAAGCATTACCAAGAGTGGATAGCATTTCAGTAATGTTCAGTAATCCCACAACCTCAACATCATCTCATACGCTGAAGACACCCAGCTGATCCTCTCCCTCACCAAGGACTTCACCAAGACCTACCTCCACAAAGGAATGAAGGCCATCGCCGAATGGATGAAGAGCAGCTGCCTCAAACTCAATTCCGACAACACAGAAGTTCTTATTTTCAGCTCCACCCCCTCTGCATGGGATGACTCCTGGTGGCCTGCCACTCTCGGAACTGCTCCGACTCCCACAGACCACGCACGCAACCTAGGATTCATCTTAGACCCCTCACTATCAATGACCCAGCAAGTCAACGCCATCTCCTCCTCCTGCTTCAACACCCTCCGCATGCTCCGAAAGATCTACAAATAGTTACCCACCGAAACCAGAAGAACAGTCACCCAAGCCCCCGTAAGCAGCAAACTGGAGTACGGCAATGCCCTCTATGCAGGAACCATGGCCAAACTCCAGAAGAGGCTGCAACACATCCAGAACGCCTCCGCACGCCTCATCCTGGACATCCCTTTGCCACTGCCACATCACAGACCACCTGAAAAACCTGCACTGACTCCCAGTCAATAGGAGAATCACCTTCAAACTCGTCACCCACACTCACAAAGCACTGTACAACACCGACAAGAATACCTCAACAAACGAATCTCCTTCTACATCCCAACCCGGCATCTCCGCACCGATGACCTCACCCTCGCAACCGTCCCACGCGTCCACAGAACTAAAACCGGCGGTAGATCATTTTCACACTTCGCCGCCAAAACGTGGAACACTCTTCCCACCCACCCACCTGCGCCAGACCAAAAACCTTCAGGAAACTTCTCAAGACCTGGCTGTTCGAGCAGTAGCAGAACTTCCCCCCTCCCACCTTCTCCCCCTCCCCTCCTCAGCACCTTGAGACCCTCATTGGTGAGTAGTGCACTTTACAAATACCTGATTGATTGATTGATTCCACCCACTGTCTGTGGTAAAGAGATATGTGCCTCTGCTACCTATGGTTTGTTGCATTCATAGTCAATAGCCATTGCTCAATGATTTGGGAATTGAGGGTTGAAAATGTCCGATGGCACCTACAGTGATTTCTGACGAATATTCTGTGACTGGTGTTGTATAGGGAAACTCTGGGGGGGCTGGTTAGAAGGTATTCTACAGTAAGCATGACATCTATGTGCTGCATATGTGCTTTGTGTGGCTCCATGATTTCCATCCTGATGGTCCTCTGTGAGTGTCTTTTTGCAGGTGGGAATACTGACTACAGTCTTGGGTGGGGCAGGATTCCGGACTGTCTGATGTGTCCTGGGACACATTTATTGTACTGTGTCTCCTACTGAGGATCTGAGGATGCCTCCCTCTGCTGTCCATCACACTGCCTGTTGGATGTAGGGGTGCATAACCATATCACATTTAGCAATCATGACTTTTGTTGAGGTTGTAATGAAGACACATATACAGTAGCTGTGTTCCATTGATGTTTATTGTGCATATACTGAATTTGTGACAAAAATTATATGGTTCATACACTGTCCAAGAAGTGATGAGTGAGGTCATGGTAGATGGAATCATCAGAGTAGGTGGTAAAGCTGTTATTGAAGTGTCAACATGGTGTATCAGTGGCACACAAGGGGGACAAATCAGGTGAGGGTCACTTCCTGGCAGTGGGTGTGGTCTTGGCATCTGCACCAGTCGGATGTCTGGATTGACGACCACGTTTGCGGGGGCGTCTTCAGCTACAGAGTGAGGGGTGTCTGAGGGCTGTAGTTCCCCTGGCAGGGCCTCCATTCCGCTAGCTGCCACTGATGTTGATGAACCAGATGTTATGGTGCTAGCAGAAGAGGCCTGCTGCTGGGAGGAGGAAGCACGCAGGGTGGTGTTTATATCCCTCTGCGCCCCTGCAATGGTGGCCATGGTGGTATTGTGGGCCTGCCACTGCTGCAGGACCGCCTGGTGGTATTCCTTCTGCAGCCTTTGATTTTCCCCAACATGGTGATAATCTGACCCATCCTGTCCTGGGATTATTGGTATGCTCCCAGGACTTGGGAGATGGTTCCCTGGTCAATGGAGTCCCTTCAGCGCCCCATCCTCTGACCCACACCTTCCCTCCCATGCCCCCTTTCCACATGTGCCTGTGCCCCTGTACGGTGTGCCCACTGCCAGTGTTTGTAGGACCTTTATTGTCTAGAGTGTTAGGGGTTGACTCAGGTCCCTATACTGTGGGACACACAATTGTTTGATCTGTCCTTGGGACACAGGTTTAGGGACAAAGGGTTGGCTTTGATGTAGAAGCCACAGGGTTGCTATGTGGGCAGTGTGGCTGGGTGGAGGTGTGGAATGCAGGAGAGGGGCATTAGGTGGATGGGTGGAATGTGTAGAGAGACATGCAGTACATTGGGGAGTATTTGGGTGGTGAAGAAGCATGCAGGACACGACAATTGTGTGACATGGTAGTTGTGTGTACTTACCAGAGTCCAGTCTGCCAGGTATTCCAGCCAGGCCCTCTGGATTAACAAGACCTTCTCCTCCCAAGATGTGAACTGTGGGGGAGGAGGTTTGGGCCCACTGCCAGACTTGTGCATGGCGATCTGGTGTTGTGATGTCATGGAATGCACCTTCCCCCAAGGTCATTCCACCTCTCTCTGATGCCTTCCCTTGTGCGTGAATGGCTGCCTACTGAGTTGACCCTGTCAACTATTCTCTGCCACAACTGCATTTTCCTAGCTATCGAGGTTTGCTGGATCTGTGCTCTAAACAGTTGTGGCTCTACCCTGACGATTTCATCCACCATGACCTTCAATGCATCGTCTGTCAACCATGGGTGTTTTGTGGGAACATGGTAGTGGTTGTGTTGTGGGGGGAGGGGGTGTTCTGCGTGTAAAAGTACAGTGTAGGGTGACTGATGGGATGTGGGCGGTGCGTAGTGGGTGATGGACACTTGTGGTGTGTGTGTGTGGTCGTTCTGTGTGTTGTGTGTTTGTAGTGCAGTTGTGTTGTGTGTGCTGATAGAGAGGTGTATCTGTGCGTGTGGTGTAATGGTGCTATATGAGTGTATTTGCCTGCTCTCTGTGTATGTGTAAATCAAATTAGTTGCAAAGAATTGTGGGTTGTGTGGGGGTTTGTTTTGTAGTGCAGTGAGTAGGTGTGTCTGGTGTGTGTATGTGTGTCATGTGTGGGATAGTCAAACTGTCTAGTGTGGTGTTGTGTTCTGGCAGTAGTGGTTTCTGAGCACGGCAGTTCACACGGCCAGTGGTTTTCTGCCGTGAAAGAACCGCAGTGGTGATTTGTGGTTCATATTCTGGTGGGTTGAATTGTAATGAGCTGGTGGTGCTGGTGATGGAACCGCTACTTTCCCGTCCTCCTGTCTCCTGACGGTGTCGGATTTGTGGCTGTTTTTTGGCGGTCTTCACGATGTGAGTCATAATATGGCTGTCGGATTACCGCCAATATGGCGGTCTTTTGTCGCCCGCCACCGCAGAGGTCTTCCGAAAAGACTGCCAAACTCTTAATGAGGCCTTATGTCCTGTTTCTGTCAGTGTCTAGAGACTCTTCCCTGTCCTTGTGCATGGCTTTTGGTACCCCGTTTTCCATTTTTTGTGCTATCTGTTCTTGTCAGTGCTTGCACATTCTTCCACATCTCTGACTGGTTGCTCACTTTAGGCAGGGATGACTCTGGTTTAGTCTCAGTCACCATATGAAATTGATTGCTACTCTTGTTTACAGAACAATGAAGTAGAGAGTTGGTCAGCCTGGATCCCCTGTTTCTGTGCTTACCTACCTTGCAGGTGGTGAGTGAAGAGTCAAAAGTAATGGGTTTGATTGTAGCTGTTTCAGAGAAGACATTGCTCTGTAACTAGTCGAGACACTCACAGTTCATTAGGTTCCAAATGTGATTCTCTGCGAGCTGGACTCAATTGGTCTTTTCTTTCAATATGATGTTTATCTTTGAATGAGTTATATATGAACTTAAAACTGCACATATCATTTGTACGCAGAAAACATTATTCCCTCTTGTGTATTGAAGAGAAGCAGGAATCTTAAAATCTGTGCTTCTGCTGCCATAGGTTGCCACCACGAACTCCAGTGAGAGTCCTGTAGTTTCAAGAGACATGAATTTCAGTGGTTTCCTTTGATTCTTAATAAAAAGTGATTGAAGTACCTCATTATACAGAAGAATCAAAAGCCAGAGGGGGTCATTACAACATTGGCGGTAAAAGGCGCTTACCGCCGTGCAGAAGACCGCCAATACACCGCCGCGACCGCGGAATCCCGCCACAGCTATTATGACCCACATCTCGGAATCCGCCGAAATTCAGACACCCACACAACTCCGCCACAACAAAGGTCAGTGTTAAACTGGCGAAAACAAAACCTCCACCTCCACGCCAACAGAAACACGCCCATGCTATTACGACCCACGAATCCATGCGGCGGTCTTTCAACCGCGGTATTCCATTGGCAGTACACACCGCCGCGCTCAAAATACACACACATCTCCAAAACACCGCCACATTGGACAATTCCAAATACACACACCTGATACACATACACACACCACTCCCACACACCCAACACAATATAAAACACACACCCACATCACCCACAAACTCCTACGACCAAAAAATAGAGACGAAGGCCATAGAGAGAGCACAGAATAGACAACCCCAACACACAGAGGCACAATCACCATCACCCACACAACATCCGCGCACAAAACACCACACACCACTACACATCACCACACTCATCAACACATACACCACCCCACACATCACCTACACCACCCCATGTCACGCCAAAGACACCCCCGGTTTTCCGAGGAGGAGCTCAGGGTCATGGTGGAGGAAATCCTACGGGTAGAGCCACAGCTATTTGGCTCACAGGTGCAGCACACATCCATAGCCAGGAAGATGGAGCTATGGCGCAGAACAGTCGACAGGGTCAACGCAGTGGGACAGCATCCAAGAAATCGGGAGGACATCAGGAAGAGGTGGAACGACCTACGGGGGAAGGTGCGTTCAGCGGTCTCCAGGCACAACATCGCGGTTCAGCGGACTGGCGGCGGGCCCCCACCTCCTCCCCCACAACTAACAACATGGGAGGAGCAAGTCTTGACCATCATGCATCCAGAGGGCCTCGGAGGAGTCGGTGGAGGAATGGACACTGGTAAGTCAAATCTTAACTATCAGATCCCCCACCCTACCTGCATGCTATCACACACCCCCACCCTTACACCCTCCCCTATCACTCCAACTCCTCACTAATGTACTAATAACACAAACCTGACATCCCAACACCAAGCCCTGCATGACACAACAAAGCATGGTCACCCCTCACTAAAGCATGCCCACAGCACATACCCATAACACCCCCCCAAACCATCATCACACAAGCCCCCACACTGGAATGCTAGCACTGGGGTACACGCTCACCCACCCATTGCACACCATGACACACACACATGCAATAATCATGCACTTATGCCCCTGCAGGATCACGAAGGACCGTCACCACACCGGAGGGTCCAGACAACTCCACTCCATCCACAGAAGAGGCCCACAGTGACGATAGCAGCTCTGCCCTACTGGATCCTGATGACCAGCCCGGACCATCGTGGGCCTCGGGACAGTCGGTTCCCCTTGCACAGGCACAGCCCAACACTGACCTTCCACCCTCTGGTAACACCAGCACAGCACCCACCCAGCAGGCCCATACCTCCGTACCCAGGACACGTCAATCAGCGGTATGTCCACCACTACAGGGAACCCAGGATAACCCACCACCCTAACAACAACAGGGACCTGGGGGCAGTGGTAGTGGGCACACGGTCCAGGGGACGGAGGCACAGGAACGCAGGGGAACTGGGAGGGCTGCTGTGCGACAGGGGGCGGACAGGCCAAGGGAACCCACTCTCCACGAGGCCCTAACCTCCATCATGGGAGCATACCACCACTCCCAGGAGACGATGGCGACGGTCCTGGCCAAGTTTCAGGAGACCCAGCGCATGCAGGAGGAGCAGTATTTGGGATTCAGGGAGGAGCTCAGGACCATCAGCTCCGCCCTGGGCACCATCGTAGGGGTGCTGAAGGACATACAGCAGACCTTGAGGGACACCGTGGCACTCCAAGGGGCCCCTGACACTAGCCAGGACGATGAACTGCCCACCACCTCAGCCGGCGCTAGTGGACAGGACGCCCCGCCACAGGACCACCACACCAGCACCCCACCCCCTGCAGACGGACAACCACCACGCAAGCGGGCCCTGAGATCCAGGAACAGGACAGAGCAAGATGGCAAGACCCCTGCCAGGAAATGAGACCACCCTGATTGTCCTCCCACTGTCCCACTTTGTTACCCTGTCATTACTTTAACCGCCCCAGCTCCACTTCCTTTGCCCATATGGCCAGTGCACCTGTGTGACCAATGGACTGGACTCTGCCATGGACATTCCTCCACCGTCCCCCATCACCATAGTACAACCCCCCTCCATTTTTGAGCACTTCAATAAACACCCTTGAACGACAAAACAATCTGGAGTCAGTCTGTGATTTTGTAAAATGTATTATCAATGACAGTGTCAAAATGTGTTTCTAGTTGTAAAGCCAACATACCTATGTCACACATCACAAGTCCTTGAAAGATGCAAGCAGATAACACACATTGGTAACCACACCTGTGAAACCGTAATGGAAAGGTACAACTCAGTTACCAAATAATGCTATAAAATTACACACAGGATAGAGGAAGACGTGTGACAGTGAATGTAATGGTAAAAATGAAAATGTTCTCACCTGTGTGTCACTGGAAATATTGCTGTATGACTGACTCCCTGTTGTCGTTGTCTTCTTCTTCAGCTTCCTCCTCATCACTGTCCACAGGCTCCACAGGCTCCACAGCTGCCACAACACCGTCATCTGGACCATCCTCCTGCAGAAAAGGCACCTGGCATCGCAAAGCTAGATTGTGAAGCATCGAGCAGGCGATGATGATCTGGCACACCTTCTTCGGTGAGTAGAATAGGGAACCACCTGTCATATGGAGGCACCTGAATCTGGCCTTCAGGAGGCCGAAGGTGCGTTCGATCACCCTCCTAGTCCGCCCATGGGCCTCATTGTAGCGTTCCTCTGCCCTGGTCCTGGGATTCCTCACTGGGGTCAGTAGCCAGGACAGGTTGGGGTAACCAGAGTCCCCTAATAGCCACACACGGTGCCTCTGGAGTTGAACCATCATATAAGGGACGCTGCTATTCCGCAGGATGTAGGCATCATGCACAGAGCCAGGGAACATAGTATTTACCTGCGAGATGTACTGGTCTGCCAAACATACCATCTGTACATTCATCGAATGATAACTCTTCCGGTTCCTGTACACCTGTTCACTCCTGTGGGGGGGGACCAGAGCTACATGGGTACCATCAATAGCACCTATGACGTTGGTGATATGTCCAAGGGCATAGAAGTCACCTTTCACTGTAGCCAAATCCTCCCCCTCAGGGAAAATGATGTATCTCCTTACGTGTTTCAGCAGGGCAGCCAACACTCGGGACAACACGTTGGAAAACATAGGCTGGGACATCCCTGATGCCATGGCCCCTGTTGTCTGAAAAGACCCACTTGCAAGGAAATGGAGCACTGACAGCACCTGAACGTCAGGGGGGATTCCAGTGGGATGGCGGATTGGTGACATCAGGTCAGGCTCCAACTGGGTACATAGTTCCTGGATTGTGGCACGGTCAAACCTGTAAGTGATGATTAAATGTCGCTCCTCCATTGTCAACAGGTCCACCCGCGGTCGGTACACCGGAGGATTCCGCCATCTTCTCAATTGTCCCAGCTGATGGTGCCTAAGAAGGACAATAGCGACCACAGAGTCAACAAATTTCCAGGTATGTACCCACAGATACACAGAACACTACACCAAACACAAAACCATTCCTGTATGTGTGTTGAGTGTAGGCCTAGCTATGTGTGACGCAGAAGTAAATGAAGCCATCTGGGCCCCTGAAATGGCGGCTGCCTGACCTCTAAACTGGCACAAATGGGAATGTGAGGTCACTGCGCTGGCATTGTACCCCGTCGCGGTAGGCGGTGGTAGACCGCGGCGCAATGCTGCATTGGTTAACATTGGACCCTATGGGTCCCAGGAGCCAATGACAAAGTGCGCCGGCGGTGATGATACGCACCGCCGCGGACGTCACCGCCATTTTCTATCATTTCAATCACTCGATACCTGATCTTCGACAGGAGAGGACCTACACTGCAAGTGCTGCTGTGACCTCGGTCTGGAAGCGACAATGGCTGCTGCGTCTGGGGAAAGGGCCCCTGCCTTCACTGCTCAGGAGTTGGAGAAACTAGTAGACGGGCTCCTCCCCCAGTA
This sequence comes from Pleurodeles waltl, assembly GCF_031143425.1. Taxonomy (NCBI): domain Eukaryota; kingdom Metazoa; phylum Chordata; class Amphibia; order Caudata; family Salamandridae; genus Pleurodeles; species Pleurodeles waltl. The sequence goes on from NC_090446.1 coordinate 995,942,770, forward strand.
CACGCTACTCTACGGTCCTCCAGACCAACAGGTAAGTACACTGGGAGCACGTTGTATGGGCTATGCCTGGGTGGAGAGGGCTGGTTGTAAGAGGGAAGGGGGCAGAGTTCAGGGTACATGGATGCATGTGAATGCATATGCCACATGGCAAGGGTAGGGAGGGGGGACACTTACATCAACGGTGCAGTTGGTAATGACTTCTCCTCTTCCCTTGTGCATGTCATGTAGGTCAGCGCCCACCAGAAGAAGGACATTTGGCGTGCCATCGCCAAGGAAGTCCGGACCCTGGGGGCCCACCAGAGACGGGGCATCCACTGCCGGAAAAGATGGGAGGACATTCGCCGCTGCAGCAAGAAGACGGCGGAGGCTCAGCTGGGGATGGCCTCCCAACGTGGGAGGGTTGCCCGTCGCACCATGACCCCCCTGATGTTCCGGATCCTGGCGGTGGCCTATCCTGAGTTGGATGGGTGCTTGAGGGCATCACAGCAGACACAAGGGGGTGAGTACACTATCATTTTGGGGACTTTGCGCGCAGTTGAGGGGTCTGGGTGGGGGAGGAGGGCTGTGGGTTTCCCTAGGCCATGGCGACTTCCATAGGCTAGGCCCCTCCGTAATGCAGGCCATGTGGCACTCCACCCCACCGCAGTAGAGTGCCAAGTACAGGTATACCTGCCCCTGTAGCATCCATGTGTGCAGATGTCCACCATAGCCATGTAGGTCAGATCCCAGGAATTGCATCTGTAGAGGCCAGGAGCACGGCGTAGTGCAGGGGGCTGCTGTGTCTGTATTGTCCGCCAACGGTAGCGGTAAGCCATGCACTCAACCTGTCTTTCTTCTGTTTCCCCACCCCTTTTTGTGCTCTCCCTCTTCTTTTGTGCATCAGCATCATCAGGCGGAGGTACAGTGGCACATGAGCACGAGGGGGCTGCATCTCACATGGCCATGGAGGGCCACACCACGGACTCAGAATGCACCAGTGGGACGGAGGGCGAGGGGAGCTTCACGTCGGCCACCGGATCACCAACCAGCGACACAGTCTCGTCCGTCGATGGGAGCTCCCTTGTGGTGGCGGCACCATCTGTGCCCCCCACTGTTACAGGTACAGCCGCCACCTCCCCTACCAGCACCGCCCTCCCAGCAGCCCCTCAGCGTTCGCCCCGTGCCCGCTCACCCAGGAGGGTGGGCATCACCTTCGCCCCAGGCACCTCAGGCCCTGCCCCAGTCACCCCTGCTGCCCTCAGTTAGGAGGCCATTGACCTCCTCAGGTCACTCACTGTTGGGCAGTCTACCATTGTGAATGCCATCCAGGGTGTAGAAAGGGAGTTGCAACACGGTAATGCATTCCTGGAGGACATTCATTCTGGTCAGGCTGCCCTTCAGTGAACCCTGCAATCTCTGGCCTCAGCACTGATGGCAACCATTGTCCCTGTGTCTAGCCTCCCCCCTCCAACTTCCTCCACCCAGACCCAATCCCCTGTACCCCAGCCCATCCCAAGCACACCATCAGACCAGCATGCACACACCTCAACACACAAAAGTAGCTCAGGCAAACATAGGCACCACACATCCCACAGGCACTCACGCAAGCATCACACACATACAGACACAGCAACATCCACTGCCTCCACTGTGTCCCCCTACTCATCGTCTCCCTCCTACCTCCCAGTGTCGTCTACACTCTCACCTGCATTCACTACATCTACAGGCACTAGGACTCTCACCAGAACACCCAGCACCACACCCCGCTCACCTGCACTCACCACCCCCACTACCATTTACACGTCCCCTGTGTCCTCTCCCAGTGTGTCTGTGACACCCCCTCCCAAAGTACACAAACGCGGGCACCCACACACCCAACATCCATCCACCTCACGACAGCCTCCAGTACCTGCACCTGCACCTGCACCCAAAACACCTAAAGTGACACCTCCTACAACCACCTCCTCTTCCTCTACTCCCAGACCCCCTCCAGCTACCCATCCCAGTGTTCGTCAGAAACTGTCCCTCTGCAAAGTTGACCTTTTTGCCCCCACCCCTCCAATTCATCAGTCCCGTCGTAGCGCCTCAGCCAAAAAGCCTCCAGTACCAGTGGTGCGTGTTCAAGGTGTGTGGAGTGCACCGGCCACCAGGGCAGGCAGTGTGACACGGAGCCAAGGCACTGCCAGTCCACCCCTAGTAAAGGCTCTGAAGTTGGAAAGTGGGCGACGGGACCGGCTGAAGACTCCTGGAGGCAAAACAACTCACAGGCCAGAGTCATTGCCCAGGAGAGCCCAAGTATCGTCACTGGTCAGGAGACCACCGCCAGAGTCATTGCCCAGGAGGGCCCAAGTATCGTCACTGGTCAGGAGACCACCGCCAGAGTCATTGCCCAGGAGGGCCCAAGTATCGTCACTGGTCAGGAGACCACCGCCAGAGTCATTGCCCAGGAGGGCCCCGGCAGCCACAGCCCCGCTGGGCAATGAGGGACCGTCATGCCACACACCAATGCCCAGTCCAGAGACCGCCATGGCAAAGCACCGCTGAACAGTCCAGAGCCCGCTATGGCAAAGCACCGCTGAACAGTCCAGAGCCCGCCATGGCAAAGCACCGCTGAACAGTCCAGAGACCGCCATGGCAAAGCACCGCTGAACAGTCCAGAGACCGCCATGGCAAAGCACCGCTGAACAGTCCAGAGCCCGCCATGGCAAAGCACCGCTGAACAGGGCATGCACCGCTGAACAGGGCAAGCACCGCTGAACAGGGCATGCACCGCAGAAGAAGGAAAAGACCACCACATCAAGCATCGTTATCCCATGTGCAGCTGGGACGGGACAGGAACTGTCACGGGGAGACTAATCCAGTCTGGGCATCATTTCCCCTCCAGAACCAGTGGAGAGATCCATCCACTACCTCTGTCCTTCACATGATGAAGCACTCTGGGCACAAGTCCCCCTCCAGAACCAGTGGAGGCTGTTATGTACTTGTGATACTGTGGCTTTGCACTCCCCAGGATGTATAGAGGGCAAACCACCCACTGTAGAGACTTGAAAGACTGTGGCTTTGCACTCCCCAGGATATAACAGTGGGCAGCCCACCCACTGTAGAGACTTGAGAGACTGTGGCTTTGCACTCCCCAGGATGTATCAGTGGGCAAACCACCCACTGTAGAGACTTGTGAGACTGTGGCTTTGCACTCCCCAGGATACATCAATGGGCATGGAGCCCCGTCGTGGATCTGGTGTGGTGCTGTAATCCAGCTGAGGTGCCCCCCCTTACCTTCCCCCTGAAGTGCCTGTTGTTTTTCTCTCTGATGCCCCGGCAGTGTTCTCTCCGTTTGTGGACAGGTATCTTGTGTGGCCCTCGCCCATGCATTTTTTGCCCAGTGGTGCACGGACATTGAGATGTGCATATCTGCACTACTTCTCGTACTGTATATACCTTTGTATGAGTTTATATATATCTGTATATAATTGACATATGTATATTGATACATTACAATGTTTGAACTGATTTCGTTTTGTCTTTGCATTCTTCCGGGGGGGTTGGGTGTTGTTACTGTGATGTTTGTAAATGCATTGGTGTGTGTGTTGTAGTGGGTGAGGGTCGGGGTGGGGGTGTTGCGTGTGTGTCCCCCTGACTTTTGCCTCCCCTATGTCGTAGGTGCAGTACTTACCGTTGTCTTCGCCGCCGCCGGCGCTGGTCTTCGTAGATGAGTAGGAAGAGAAGGGCAGGTAGGATTTGTAATTCCGGCTCCATGGTGTCCTCCTTCCTCGTGGGATGTGTTCAGGTGAGCGTTTTCCCATTGCAAAAGCTGTTTCTGCGTTTTTTTTATCCACGGTGAATCTGCCCCGGAAAAGGTGGCGGATTGGCGGGTTGTGATACTATGGGCGGTACATTGTCTTCCGCCTGTCTGTTGGCGGTGACCGCCGCGCTGGTTGTCTGTACCGCTGTGGCGGTCGGAGTGTTAAAGTGGCTGTCTTTGTTGGCGGTTTCCGCCACGGTCATAATTCCCTTTTTTTGTCCGCCGGCCTGTTTGCGGTATTACCGCACCTTTAACACCGTCCGCCAGGGTTGTAATGACCCCCAGAATTGGGGTGGCTTTAGTTCACGAAGAGTGCCTTATGGGCTCCACTATATTTTTATGGGTTTTATTGTTAAACCTGTGTAAGCACATTACGTTAACCTCAGATCTATCTGCCACATAGCAGATTTTTCATCCATGGCATTGCTCTACTGAAGATCAGTGCTCAATACACATATTGATTAATCTTTTCTACTTTCTTCATTATAATTTGGACTTTTTCTCCTCCACCATACCTCAGAAACATTCTGACTGTCCCTTCTAAGTGATAAGAGACAGAGGGTTTCATTTAGAGTTTGGTGGATGAGTTACTCCATCATGAATATGATGAATATTATGTCCACTTTATTACAAGTTCCATAGGATATATATTTACTTGTGAAAAGGAGAACAGGATATCAGTAATTTGTGATGGGACAGTCCACCAAACTCTAAAGCAGACCAAGAGTTTTTTTTTTTTAAACATTCGGTTTGGTAACGCATGAGTAGTGCTTCTATAAACAGGACTGGGCTTGTTCCTGTGTGCAAAGCTGAAAAGATATGTTTCCAGTACAAAAGGAAAGGTAGAACTACAGAAGTAGTGGTGCTAGTATGCAACCTTGCTTTATCCCATTATTCATGTATATTTTTTGTCATTGGCCCCTACTTACCAGAAGCACATGGAGCCAGGTTCCTTAATGGGGAGGGAAGAACCACGCCGCCATGGAACCACAACTGCATGTTTTTCCGATTATATTCTACGTTCTGCTCCACCACGAACACCAACTCCGGCGAATAAGACGACGGTGTGTACAGCCGCCTAGCACACAAGGGAGGGGGGAGGAAAAAGAGAGTGACACACACACACACAACACACACCCCACACACACCATATACACAACCATATGCATTAAAAAAACAATTTGACCCCGTAATTCGGCTGAATAATGCAAGGCAAAACGATTTGGCCAAAGTGTTTGTAATATAATCAACACAGTAGAAATAATAAGTTAGGCAAGATATTAGATATAAACATATTTACAGAAAAACAGACACAGGCCAGTCATCAATTTGCGTGGGCCACATGGCCACAGGCCAAAGTCCAAGGCCACACATGTCACCTGCTTCAACATGGAGAGAACACTGCAGGGGCATCAGTTGGTAAATAGGCAGGCAGGCGCATCAGGGGGATGGGGGGTGGGGGGGCACCTCAGCCGGGAGATGTAACAAGACCACTGGTTCTGAGGGGGGGCAACATGCCCTGTGCTTGATCCTGGGGAGTGATGGGCTATAGTCTCTCATGTGGGTGTCTTACCCACTGGTTCTGGAGTGGGAAACATGCCCTGTGCTTGGTCCTGGGGAGTGATGGGCCACAGTCTCTCATGTGGCCATCTTACCCACTGGTTCTGGATGGGGCAACATGCCCTGTGCTTGATCCTGGGGAGTGATGGGCCTCAGTCTCTCGCATGGGTGTCTTACCCACTGGTTCTGGAGGGGGCAACATGCCCTGTGCTTGGTCCTGGGGAGTGCAAGGTCACAATCTCTCATGTGGGTGTCTTACCCACTGGTCCTGGAGGGGTCAACATGCCATGTGCTTGATCCTGGGGAGTGATGGGCCACAGTCTCTCATGTGGGTGTCTTACCCACGGGTTCTGGAGGGGGCAACATGCCCTGTGCTTGGTCCTGGGGAGTGCAAGGTCACAGTCTCTAGAGTGGGTGTCTTCCCCACTGGTTCTGGAGTGGACAATCCACACAGCAGTCCATGGAGGCAGAATTACATACCGTCCGTCAGCAGTGACGGCTGCACAGTGGTGGTGTTGCTGGTGGGAGGAGGCTCCTGCCCATCCCCTGCAAACTCAGATGGCTGCACTGTGGTGGTGCTGCTGGTGGGGGGAGACTCCTGCACATCCCCTGCACCCTCGGACGGATGCACAACCATTGTTGGTGGTGGGGGCTCTGCCACAGTTCCTGGGCCAGGCTCCTTGCCCTTCCTGCCTGCTGGTGCAGACTCCTTGCTCTTCCTGCCTGCTGGTGCAGGCTCCTTGCTCTTCCTGCCTGCTGGTGCAGGCTACTTGCTCTTCCTGCCTGCTGGTCCAGGCTCCTTGGCCTTTCAGGTGGCAGCTGCAGGCTCCTTGCCCTTCTTGTCTGCTGGGCAGTCTCCTTCCCCTTTAGGCTGGCTGGTGCAGGCTTCTTCCCCTTCAGTACATGTGGCCTGGATCCCTTTCCACCACGAGTGGGTGCAGTTAGGACTGGGCCCGTGGACTGTGTGGCTGAGGTGCTTGGCTGGGTTTGTGATACTCTGGCCATACGTGCAGGACGGGGGGGGTAGGGAAGAGGTCGATGGTGGATAGGAACAGTTTTTTAGGGAAATTGGGGCAGGAAGAGGGAGAAGGAATGGGAGTGGAGGATGAGGGAGTGGTTGTTGGAGGTGTCTGTCTGCTGCTATTGGGTGCAGGTGCATGGGCTGTATGCTGTTGTGAGGTGGATGGCTGTTGGGTGTCTGAGTTCTTGCGTTTGTGTACTTTAGGAGGGGGGGCAGACACAGTGAGAGACGACACAGGGGACGTGTGCATGGCTGTTGGGAAGGTGTCTGCCAGTGAGGTGTGTGTTCTGCTTGGTGTGGTGATGATGCTGGTAGTGGATGATCATGTAGTGCATGCAGGTGTGAGTGTGGACGTAACTGGGTGGGAGGTGGAGAAGGAGGAGGAGGAGGGACACACAGTGGAAATAGTGGATGTTGTTGTGTCTGCAACTGGATTGTGTTTGTGCAAGTTCCTGTGGGATGAAGTGTGGTGCTTGTGTTTGCCTGTGACACTTTTGGGTGTTGTCTTGTGTGCATGCTCATCTGTATGTGTACTTGGGATAGTTTGGGGTTGAGGGGAATGGGACTGGGCAGTGGAACGGTAGAAACAGGGACAATGGCTGCCATCAGAGAGGAGGCCAGAGCCTGAATCGATCTCTGTTAGTTCTGAGGGCCAATCCAGTGTGAATGCCCTCCAGTAGTGCATTAGATTGTTGCATCTTGGCTGCCAGCCCCTCAATGGCATTCACAATGGTTGACAGCCCTAATGAGATGGATCTCAGGAGATCAATAGCCTACTCACTAAGGGCAGCAGGGCCAACTGAGGCAGGGTCTGAGGTGCCTGGGGCGAAGGAGATGCCCACCTTCCTGGGTGAGCGGGCACAGGCAACTCGCTGAGGGGCTGCTGGGAGGGTGGTGCTGGTATGTGGTGTGGTGGCTGAACCTGTAGCTGGGGTGGTCGCAGAAGTGTCCACCACCACCAGGGAGCTTCCATCGGAGGAGGTATCTGTGTCTGAACTGTCCCCTCCAGTCTCCGCCGTTGTGCTCCCCTCGCCCTCCGTCCCACTAGTGCCCTCAGCGATGGCAGACTCTGCCTCCTGGGTCCTGTGGGATTCAGCTCCCTCTGTCGCTGGTGCCTCTGCTCCTCCGCCAGATGATGCTAATGCACATAAGGACAGGAGGTCAAAACAAAAAAGGGGGGAAGAGACAAAGTATACACTGGGTCAATGGCTACACCAACACCACCATTGGCGTACACAGCACTCTCACACACAGGAAACAGACCTACGCAATATACATTGCACTACCAGAGAAATAGTTAGCCAACAAGGCCAGGGGAGGGGCACACACCGCCAAATGCAGCACATCTTGGACCCATGCAGCCCTGACCAGTAGTGGATGCCTATGAGCTAGATAGCAAGATTTTCCCTTCTGAAGCCTAGCCACCAGGGGACCTACGATGCAATGTCAGGCCAGGCCTAGGGGCACCCACTGACACACAACCCCACCCGGATACCACCCTACCACACGTAACTTGTAATGACGGGCACTGTACTCACCCCCTTGTGGCTGCTGTGATGCCCTCAAGCACCCATCCAGCTCAGGATAGGCCACCGCCAGTATGCGGGCCATCAGGGGGGGGTCAGTGTTTGACGGGCACCCCTTCCTCATTGGGAGGCCATCCCCAGCTGGGCCTCCGCCGTCTTCTGGGACCAGCGTCTCAGGTCCTCCCACCGTTTACGACAGTGGGTGCTCCTCCTGTCATAGACCCCCAGGGTCCGCACCTCCTTGGCGATGGCACGCCATATACCCTTCTTTTGATGGGCGCTGACCTGCAGAGGAAATACACACAGGAACACAGAATTAGACAAACAGTCCTGCCTGTTACACATATGGCCCACCATACCCCTTCACATCACCATTTACACACACATGGCCCAGCACACAACCTGTACGCCACCAAGAGGGCATCCACCCACCCCCCTTACACGATGCCTTCACACACACAACTCCATGCATTCATGCCACATGCATCGTGCCCACAGTGTACTCACCTGTTGGTCTGTAGGCCCATACAGCAGTCCGTACTTGGGTAGGATCCATCCAAAAGTCACTCCAACTCCTCCGAAGTGAAGGCTGGGGCCCTTTCCCCAGTCATACGAGGCATGGTAGGTTCCAGACACAGGTCACAGCACCACATGCAGTGTAGGTCCTCCCCTATGGAAGGTTAGGTAACAAGTGAGAAATCAGATAGAAAACGGCGGTTACGTCCGTGGTGGTGCATACTGTCACCATCGGCGTAGATCACCATTGGCCACTGTAAGCCATAGGGCTCAATGTTAGCCAATGAGGAGTTGCATGGCGGTTCCCGACCTCCTCCCACAACGGTGCACAACATCAGCGGAATTACCTCACTTCCACCTGTCCCTCCACACAGGATAGGCGGACGCCATTTAAGGGTGGGGGGGGCAGGCCCTGGAATAATGCTGCGTCACAGGAGATATTACCACATACTGCACAAATCACAATGACCCATTACATGTTTACAGGATGCAAAGTTCTGTTCTAGCTCCATTGTTCAGTTTGTGACCTGATCTTCACTATTTTGTCCCTTAGATTCCTACTGCTGCGGATGAATAGGAGATGGAGACATACCCCAGTGTACAGACCCCTGGTGGACTTGGCAACACTGGAGGACAGGCACATTATCCTCTCCTATAGACTTGACAGGGCCACAATCACAGAGCTGTGTGCCCAATTGGAGCCTGATCTGCTATCTGCTATCCGTCACCCCACTGGGGTACCCCCTCTTGTGCAAGTGTTATCTATACTCCATTTCCTGGCAACTGGCTCTTTCCAAGTGACAGTGGGCTTGGCAGCAGGAATGTCACAGCCAATGTTCTCAATAGTGCTGACAAGAGTGCTGTCTGCCCTGATAAAGCACATGTGCAGCTACATCGTTTTCTCCCAAGTTGAAGATTTGGCCACAGTGAAGGCCGAGTTTTATGCAATGGGACATATCCCCAACATAATTGTGGCGATTGATGAAACACATATTGCATTTGCCCCCCCCCCCCGCCGGCAGAATGAACAGGTGTCCAGGAATCGTAAGAGTTTCCACTCCATGAATGTGCAGATGGTGTGCCTTGCGGACCAGTACATCTCCCACGTCAGTGCTAAGTATCCTGGGTCGGTGCATGATGCCTTTGTCCTAAGGAATAGCAGCATCCCAAATATGATGTCCCAACTACAGAGGTACAGGGTGAGGCTAATAGGTGAGCCCTGGTTCCCACCCAGTATATTTTGGTCTATAGGTATAATGTTGGCCATATAGGATAGTGTGTGGCTAAATATTGACCCTCAATATTTGCAGGTGACTCTGGTTACCCAAACCTATCATGGCTGCTGACCCCTGTGAGGAATGCCAGGACAAGGCAGAAGAACTTTATAATGAGGCACATGGGTGAACCAGAAGGATAATTGAAAGGACCTTTGGCCTCCTGAAGGCCAGTTTCCAGTGCCTCCATCTAACAGGTGGATCCCTCTGCTACTCACCAAAGAAGGTCTGCCAGATGGTGGTGCCATGCTGCATGTTGCATAAGCTGGCCCTCAGACGCCATGTCCCATTCCTGCAGGACGAGAAGGATGGAGATGCCCGTGTAGCAGCACTAGACCCTGTGGCAAGTGAGGATGAGGAGGCCGAGGATGAGGACGAGGACAACAGAACATATGTGATCCGACAATACTTCCAATGACACACAGGTAGGACAGTGTTACTTCCCATTTCAATGACATTTGTTTTCATTTGTGTGGAAATGGCATGCTGATATTTTCAACTTCTATGCCCACTTACTGTTCCCTCCGGCAATTCATTTTGCAGATGTTGGTGACCTGACATATACTCCTGGTGTGATCACTACAGCCAGCTACAGGTCACTAATCTATGCTCATTCTCTATACAGTTGATTTGCAATGTTTGTACCTGTTACAATGAATACATATTTGATATACATGACATACTTCAAAATTATTATTTTTCAAAGGGTGTTTATTGAAGTGCTAATATAAGGAGGGGCAAGTGCAATGGGATGAGGTGATGATGAGGGAAAGCCCAGGTTATTGCTCCAGTCTGTGTGTAGCACAGGTGCATTGTCCATGGGGACAAAGGAAGGGGAGCAATGGCAGTTCAAGGTGGACAGGGTGACTGAGTGGGACACAAGGGGGACACTTAGGAGTTTCTTATTTCCTGGTGGGGGCTTAGCAAGTGTCTCTGGCTTCTGTCTAGATTGCAGGGAAGGTTTGCGGGGTGGTTCATCTTCTGCAGGGGGAGGGGTGCTGGTGGCCTGTGAGTCCTGTGGCAGGGCCTCCTGGCCACTAGTGGCAGCAGAGGTGGAAGGCTGTTCAGATGTCTGGCTAGTGGCAGGGGCCCGCTGGTGTAAGACTGCCTCCCTCATAATGTTGGCCATGTCTGCCAGCACCCCTGCATTGGGGATCAGGGTGTTGTTTATGGCCTGCAAGCCCTCCCTGATCCTCTGGTACTGTCCCTCCTACAGCCACCTGTTCTCCTGCACATTGTCCAGGATCTGGCCCATCGTGTCCTGAGAATGTTGATAAGCTCCAAGGATCTCTGTGAGTGCCTCCTGGAGAGTCGGTTCCCTGGGCCTGTCCTCCCCCTGGCGCACAGCAGTCCTCCCAGTGTCCCTGTTTGCCTGTGCCTCTGTCCCTTGAACCGTGTGCCCACTGCCACTGACCCCAGGTCCCTGATTGTCTTGGGTGCGAGGTGTTCCGTGGGGTCCCTGTAGCGGTGGACACACTGCTGATTGACGTGTCCTGGGGACAGAGGTATAGGTACGCTGGGTGGGTGCTGCGGTGGTGCGTCCTGATTGGGGAGGCTCTGTGGTGGTGTGTGACTGGCCCTGGGTAACTGGTTGTCCAGTGGTCCCTGATGGGCCAGGTAGGTCATCCGGATCCTGAAGACCAGAGTTTCTGTCATCACTGTGGGCCTCTTCATTTGGGGGACTGGATATTGCTGGCACCTTCTCTCCACTGACATTGGCTGGGGTACCTGTGGGGATGTAAATGACGTGTTATGGTTTCTGTGTCTGACATATTGTACACCAGTTGATTCCCCTGTTTGGTTGGATTTGCCCTGGCAGCTTTCACTTGTGTATGTTAGAGTACGGTGGGATAGTTAATTCTCTATAGTGTGCATTCTTTAGTGATGAGTGCCCATGCAGGGTTGTGAGTGGTATCCATGCATTGGTACAGCATGCAGGGCTTGGCATTGGGATGAGTGAGATGTGATGGTGGAGTGTGTGGGAAGTGGTGGAGTGATGAGAGTGAGGGTGAGGGTATGTGATGGCATGCATGTAGGGGGGTAGTAGTAGTAGAGAATTGACTTACCAGAGTCCAGTCCTCCTCTGACTCAGGCCAGGCCCTCAGGATGCAGTATTGCCAAGACTTGCTCCTCCCATGCTGTGAGTTGTGGTGGTCCACCACCAGTCCTCTGGATTGCGATCTGGTGTCTTGCTGCAATGGAACGTACCTTCCCCCGTAGGTCATTCCACCTCTTCCTGATGTCATCTCTAGTTCTTGGGTGCTGTCCCACGGCATTGACCCTGTCCACGATTCTCCACCATAGCTCAATCTTCCTTACTCTAGATATCTGCTGCACCTGTTCTCCAGCTGTGGCTCTACCCTGACAATTTCCTCCGCCATGACCCTTAGCTCCCCCTCTGTGAAACGGGGGTGTCTTTGTGGTGCCATGGGTGTTCTGTGAGGTGTGTTGGTGAGGGTGTATTGGGTAATGTGTTGGGGTGTGTGATGTGTAATGCGTGAGTGGTGTATAGGTATGAATAGTGTGTGGCTCTAGTTGTGTCAGGGGTCTTCGTGTCAATCTTCTGGCAGTAATTGTTGTTTGTAAAGGGTTGCGGGTAATGTGGGTGTGTGTTTTATAGTGGTGTGGGTGTGTGGGTGTGGTGTGTGTATGAGTGTCAGGTGTGTGTTGTTTGAATTGTCCAACGTGGTGTTGTTTTGTATGTGGGTGTCCATTGTGAGCATGGCGGTATGTACCGCCAATGGTTTACCGCCGTTGAATGTCCGCCATGATGATTCGTGGGTCATAATGTGGTGGGAGTAGTTCTGTTGGCGTAACAGTGTGGGTTTTGATACTGCCAGTTTATCACTGACCTTTGGTGCGGTGGATTTGTGTATGTGGCTGAATACTGACAGATTAGTGTGCATGTGTCATAATATGGTGAACGGGTATCCGCTGCGGCGGCGGTAAGTTGGCTGCCGGCAGCGTGGCGGTAAATTGGATTTACCGCCAATGTTATAATGAGGGCCATAATGTTGAAAGAACAAGAAAGCAAAAAGCAGAAAAAACTATGACAAATGGAGAAAGCAGGGATTAAAAGCAATTCAAGAGTGCGATAAAGGGGTAGGGAGTTTCTTGTGCTGAATTAAAGGGCTTAAAGTGAAATCTAGACTATGCAGCCTTGGCATTCGGCACATAGTCATTCAACAGCACTAGCAACGGGCTTCTGGGCAAAACTTTGGTACCAACACAATTTTGTTTTTTTTACAAATTAAGCAGCATTTCGGAATCGCAGACCTATCAACTCACATTGTGCCACCCTATGTCACACAATATCATCTCCCTCCAAATGGTCACCCTCAGTGCTTAGTTTGTAATTTCAATACACCACAGTCCTCTTCAATCCACTACTAGGCACTCCCTGTCCTTTATCTCACTCTTGCAGGTACCTGCTGTTTCCCCTTGTGATGTTTTTTCCATCTTTCTCGTCCTCCATCTTTCATTTTCATTTGTTTTTCCCTCTCTTGAGGTCTGGAAAAGTCCAATGCGAAAAAATAAGTCCAGATCTCCAAAATAAGTGCTGCCCCATCCTCCCCTTCCCTCCCCTCCCCCCCCCCCCAACACCACCACCACCACCAATCACGGGCTCAGATTAAACATTGATCACCAGGTCAGATTAAACATTGATCACCACTGTCAGACGGTGGCAAAGACGACGAGCAGGAATCCTTTGCACAGTTGGTTGGAGGCTCTGAGCAACCGACGTTTATTAAGGGGTGTGAAAACACCCCAAGACATCAACACCAGCCTCGGCAAGGTTTTTTTTTAGAAGGGGAAGGTTGGTGGGTACAGGGACAGTGTCTCTCAGAGTTCTTGGCACAAGATCCCACTCCCCCAAGGCAACGCCCCCTCCTCGTATGATCAAATAGTCAAATATTTCTGTAAAATGGCAAGTCTGGAATTCTCCGACTGTTTTTGTCTCGGTATTCGCTTGGGAAGGTGATGCTGCTCAATCCGTTCATTGCGCAGGAGTCTTTTCTTCATTTCTCAAAACAACGTGCTCTGTTCGACGGCGCGCGCTGACGGATAATCATTGCTCACTCCGGGGCTTGATACCGCACAGCTAAATCTTAATATTGCATGAGAGCGATGTCAATATTTGTTTTGGTGATTTTTCTCCTTTAATTACCTCTCCACTCGGGTGATGATAAACGCAAGCAGTTTGTGTCTGACTATACCATATCTGCTCGTGGGTAATGATTGTAATCCTTCACATCAGATAGTGTTTACTGCCTTGCCTTTGGGGTCTCCGGCTTCTAGCAGGGGCCCTTCCAGGATGCTTTAGAAAGGCAAATTGCACGGCTTTGCTCTATAGTTATGACTCATTTTGTGATGTTTTTCAAGTGATTTGTGTTTTGTTTTTATTGTTTTTATGTCTGAGGCTCTGGAGGAAAAGAATCTTGTTGCCTATATTATTTTACTTTTTTTCACTTCGGCATTTGCAAATTCTCACAATTGACATCATTACTCAGATGTTGATGTTGTGCGCTGTTGCCAATAACACCAGGAAAATAGCAGTAAACACTGCACGGTTGATTATCATGAGGAATTTAAGAGGTTTTGTAGAACCCTTTTAGTTACGTTATAGCACAGTACACCATTAATAGTGTGACAGGGAGACCTAGAGTCTAACTGGTGATGAACAAGTCAGATATTCTTCAATGTTCATCACACCCCCAGAGTAAAAAGGGTCAAGCAGGAAGAGCTCACTTTTCAGGGCCTTCCTGGAATGCCAATGTTTGGGCTTTGTAGGATTCAATGTATTCTGCACTCTAGCACCATGGACTGCAAGAGCAGTGCCTCCTTGTTCGAATATATCTAAGACTGGGTAATGCAGAAGCAGAATGCAAAGTCCTGTTAGATGGATTATGGAGAGTGATACTTTGTCAATATCTTGTGCCTTTGCCCCAGTAAGCCATAGGGACTGTAAAGAGCACTTTAAACTTGTCCGAGCATTGACTCCTGACAGTGGTGCACCATCAAACTGCCTTCATTTAGTCTCACCCCTTCACAGTGACCTACTTCTAGAAGACCAGTTTGAACAATACTGAAGTAGTTTAGCCCTATTGTCAACTCCACATGGTGATCCTGCGAGATGAATGGTAGAAATTTCTGAAGGAGAGACATTTGCAGGTGGATGATTTTGGAGAATCAAGGAGAGTTCAGCATCAATAGTGTCTTCCAGGTTCTTACTTTCAGTACTCCTCCTGGCTGAGCTCTGTTTTATAAACACTACAAGGCAGGGGCAAACCCAGAATTTCCAAGGAGACGTTTGTGATTTCAAGGGGATGACCACATTTTAAGGTGGGGTGCCGTTTCGGGGTGAAGCCTTCACCAAATTCCATTACTCTGAATACCTTTTTATTGTGCCACTTATTACGCCACTACTTACTTCATGAGGAGTTTAATCTCTACCTAGGCACCACGTGACCCAAAACAAAAATCAGAAGATACTCTTCATCCCTTCTTATTGCCCATCCTAACAATAATAGGAGCGCATGTACCCACCACACTTCCAACAATAATGAGGGCATGTAACTACCATTATTCCTGTATATCCCCTAGTTATAAGTGAATCCAGGTTATGAATGGGAACTTAGAGGGAAATGCGTACGTATTGGTTTGAGGAAAAGTGTATTTAGAGTAATGATGATTACTGGTAAGTAATTGCATCATTACCTTCTCTACCCATTTTCTCGTACCACTACTTATTTCATTAGGATATTCCAGAGAAATTACCCGAAACATGATTCCACAAGAAACGTCAAAAATCCAAAATAGAAGCCCCACAAGCCTCTGCCCAAGAAGCAACCATTCCTCCAATGGCCCAGCCTTGTACTAATCCTGGTAAAGTTGTGCGCTGTGAAGCATAAATCATGGAAATTAGTATTCTAATCCACCTATTCAAAGTCAGAGTACAAGCCTTTTGCCCATGTTGAAAAATACCAAAATGAATTAATACATTTTCACATTGCTTTTGGTCTTGTGACCTTGACAAATAGATTTTCACTGTCCTCAACACATTTAATCTGCTTAAAGACTCCCCCTCAGGAATAATAGGTGCTGGAAATAAAGTAAATTATTTCTTGTTCCTGATGGAAAGCAGACATTCCCTTAGTACAGAATCCCAATCCTAACATGAGAATCAATCAGTCAAAAAAATCCTCAGATAAAAGGCCCTGATAGACAAGGAGTCAAATGCACCAAGTCTATGGGCTAACATTATGGCTACCAAAAAAATGCTGTAAAGGACAAATGTTTAAATCAATCTCCTCCAATGGTTCAAAACCATGGGATTATAATGTCTTAAGGACTCACAGAACATCCCAAAAAGGGGCAATTGGTTTTATATTTGGTCTCATCAAAGAAAAACCTTTCAACAGTCTGCTACCTAAGGAATGCATTTCAGGAATACTCCAAGGAGCTATAACCACCCTTATGTCTGACCATTGAACCTTCAAGGTAGCGATTTCCAGACCTTTATCAAACCTATCTTGAAAAAAATGTGAAATATATCAAGACTCACAATTAGCAGGGTTTGAAGATCTCCATACACCACTTAAAAAAAGATGACCAATGATGATTGTATGATTTTCTAGTGAACAGCTGTCTAGATTCCTGGACTGAATAGGCTACATTCTCTAACACCTCCTCTCAACAGCCATACTGTCAACCACATTCTCTTGCATGTGCCTAGAGGAACAAGGGGAGATCAAAGGGGACACTGGTCCACTGGAAGAACCCATTTCCATACTTTCACCATCATTTTCTTTAAGGGAAACCACCCTATCCTCAGCCAGAAGGGGGCTTCTAGAATTAAATCGAATTCCTCTTGCCTTAGCCAAGATAATAGTTTGGCTACCAGAGCAAAGGAAGGGAAGGCATATATCAGAGGAGGAGGTCATGTGAGTGCGAAACTCCCTAACAACGTTGTTCCTGAAACCTGCACAGAAATGCTGATAGAAAAGCATTCTCTGTACTGAGAAAGCGGTCCGTTTGAACGGTTTCAGATTTCGGGCACATTTCTTTGGAATTATGAGGTGCCAGACAAAAGTTGTGGGAAGTAGGAAGCACCCTGCTTAATTTGCCTGTTAAGGCATTGTCCTTTCCCCAAATATAAGTAACCGAAAAGGACATTAGATTAACGTCTGCCAGGCTGCTTATTCGATAGATGAGATCTACAGGGACTGGGACCCTGTGTCTGACTGCTAGTTTTAGTAGGAGTTTGTGACCATATTGTCTGTTCTCACCATCACTACCTGGTTATAAAGTGGCTGGGTAAAATGAAAAAAGTGCATGGTTAACTGCTTTCATCTCTCTCCAATTTGAAAAGTGAAACTATTCCCCTGAAGCGACTGACTGACCAGAGAAGCACTCCATCCATTTTGCTCTAATCTGTGGTTAAAATGCGATGTGATGGCATGGCCACAGCAACCTCGCTTATCAGATTTATGAGATTTAATCGCCATTGCATTTTTCCCCAAATATCATTTGTTAGAGGCCCCATTTTTTCCAGGTTTTCTGAGCTGGAGGCCAGCAGCAGAAAGAAAAAACGGATCATGTAAAGTTCTATAAGGGACATTACAACAATAAAAGAAAATTCATTTATAAAGGTAAAGATCTCTCCCTGTGACCTTGGAGTCAGAGCCATTCTCTGACAGATGCTGCTTTATGCAACGCTAGTGCAAATAACAGGCTCCATATCTTTAGCCCTCATCTGTGGTAAGTTTACCATTTTCAGATGTGTCTGGAAATGGACCCCGATAAATTCTATGTCGTGAGTGGGCTTAAGATGAGATTTTCCCAGCTTTATCGAAAGTCCAGGGCTCTACAGTCTCTGGCAAACTATGCTGATATGATCTTCAAGAACAGACTGAGGAAGAATGGATAAGTAATTGTCTAAGTAAGGAGGGATTAAGATCCCACTGCTGTGCATAATAGTCACAACTGGTGCCATGAACATTTGTTAAACCTCTTTGAGAGTATGCTCCTCTAGAAGGAAACATCAGAAATCGCAGTGATGGCCATCCACATAGAACCTTAGGAATTAATAATGAGAAGGATATATTGAGATGTGCAGATAGGCATTCTTCAAATCTGGTGCTGTCATCCAATCCCCTGAGTTATTAATTGAAGAGTTTCTCTTTTGAAGTGTGTCCTTTTCAGAAACACATTCAACTTCTTTTAATTGATTATCAGTCTATATTTTCCCAAAGGTTTTTTGACCAGGAAAAGACTAGAATCTTTTTCCTTTCTGATTTTCTGGACTGAACAGATCTCATTGTTCATCAGCAGTTTGGATATTTTTTGAGGCAAAGCTAAGCAAACTTTTTGCTGGATCTTTTGAGTACGTTTGATGTACTTGACCCAAGTCTGGAGGGTTTTCCTGGAATTCCAATGAATAACCTCTTTCCAATATTTGCAGAACCCATGCTTCTGAACTATCTTCTTACTACTTCTGCAGAAAGAGAGACACTCCCTCTAAAAGGATGCTCGCCATAGTCTGAAATTATTCCTGAGCTTTGGCAGAGGAGGTGGACCTGAAGGGGGCTTAGAATTCAGACCTCTAAAACAAAAGGGCTGATTAAAAAAAATTCCCAGTCTGGAACTGAAATTGAAATCCCCTCTGGTGTGTTATTCGTGAGGCTCTTTAATGGAGGGTCTGCCTTGGTTTGGGCTCTGAACGGTATTGCATGTCTATGATTTTTGAAAGCCCAGTGTAACATATCTTCCAAGAGACCCCCCAAACAAGGTATATGGGGTAACCCTGTCTTTTGAGCTCTTGCTGCTTTTCAATCTTCCGAACAAATGCTTGCATATTATGATGACAATATGTTGAGGAGACAAAAGAACAGGAAAAGGGGTGTGTTCCTGCCCTCATTATTGCCAGGATGGTAGGGGGGCATTAAGGTGGGATGGAGGGTATCTTCTGCTTTTTGTTTTAATAAGCTCCAGTTGGGTCACATGATGCCTGATAGAGCTTAGACACCTCATGAAGTAAGTAGTAGTACAAGAAAATGGGTTGAGGAAGGAAACTGTATTACTACCAAAAAGAACTACAATGCAGGTCTCATACACTCCTCTTGGATGTTGATCCGTCGTTTGCCCCACAGTGTGAGAATAAGCTAGCGGTTAAATCCATGTTGCTCCAGTTTGACCAGTGTGTACCATATATCGGCTCCTGAGCCACAACATGTGGAGAAACTGCAGGTTACCTGCTTCCTCTCATGATGCTACTTCATTAAAGACTCTCAATACATCTATCCCTATGAGGCTCTGTTTTTTATAACCAAGTTAAAATACGTGGTGTTTTTACATTAAATTGATGTTTCAAAAGATGTATATTAGTTCAGCACAAAGGAAATAATTAGCCAAGACTATGCTCGGTGAAGGTTTCTCAAGAACAATGGTTTGTGTCTTTAAATTGACAGCCATGCAATTAGTATATGTCTGCTTAATTGTGTATTTGAGAAAACACATATTACTACATAGATTAAATATAACACAAGTTTGAACATAAAAACAGGCAAAGCTGTAATCCTTGAAACAAATTTTAATCATGGGATTAATTCATCAGGACGATAGTACTAGAAAAACAAACATTTGTAATGCAGTGGGTCTCGCGTTTGCTCGAGTTAGAGCTATTAGCATTGTAAATTCCTAACTGGACTTTTCTTGTCACATAAATTGAAAATGAATAGTAAAACAGTTGATATAAGCAAGCTGATGTAAAGCGGTGTCACGGCCGCCATGAGCATGAGTGCGAAGGCAAGACCCAAAATGAAAAAGAAGTTTGCACGCAGTCAATTGTATCGGCTAATGTGCAATTATCAATGTAACAGGGTCAACGGCAAAGATGGTAATAAAACTGCCCCATCAAGGGACAAACGTAAAGAATTTACCAATGATAACAAAGGATTTTTGAAAGGTAAGCCCACAAACTAGTGTTAGTGATGGGCATGCAGTGGGTGTGGTTAAAAGCCCACAGACATTACAACACGTCAGAGCGCTTGTGCGCTCAACCTAATGAATTAGGACATTTGTTTTCATAAGCCACAAACTACCAGCTTGTCTGAAATAAGGGATCTCTGATAATATCTTTCACTTTTTTTTCTAATATTACTAGTATTTGTAGAGCATATTTTTGCTAGTGATATGGCCACATAGCATCTCTCCAGGTGCACGTGAAAGAACCTTTTCTGGGAGGTCTGGAGTGTGTATTACCATTCGTTTTGGGTTGCCTGAGAATGTGTTGCCTCTTAGAACTAGATGCAATGAGGTGGCATGGTTTGATCAGTTGTGAGTGCTTATGACATACTGTATATGTTGTCATGCACATGTATGCAGGTGGTCATGCTGAACTTGCTTTCATAAACTGGAGTAGAAATGTTGGAATAAAACATGACTATGAAGTTAAGGTATAAAGGTGTAATGTTGGTAGAAGCATATGGCTAGTTAATTGGCCTTTGCATCTGTGGCAGTGGATTATCTGCATTTTAAATAGTTGAACATCTATGGCGCCGAGTCCACAACCCTTTTTATGAAAATTCATAATTGCTCCAAACTTTCTTCATTCAAGAAGACAGTCATTCAGGTTTACATGCATTATTTTCACACTCACATTTGTTAATCATCCAAATCTACTAAAGCTTTTTTTTCAGATAGGCTGTAAAAGTTGTGATTCCTATTGGCAAGGAGTCTTCACTCATCTTTTCCGCTGACCTGTGTGCACCTAAAATTGATCACATCTAGAATATTTTGCCTTCAGTATACATATTACACCCCATGCTCATTTCATACCTCCTTCCCATTCATCTTTCTAATTGGTAAGACTAATATCTACAGGTTTTAGTAGAGGATGTTACCTGTAACCTCATCACTATTTAGTTCTTGGTCTCTTCCAGAATTTTGTCCCCAGGAAATAAAGGAGAGTAGCCCATGTTGTATCTCTGGTCCCTTGACACACTCTCAATTGCTCTTTGACTGTTACTTTTGTCTCCTCCTCCCTTACACAGGAAGTTGTTCCCCTGCAAACTCCTGACAGTTAACAAAATGACCTGCCCAGAACCTTGTTTTTTTAATCTAGTGAAATTCTGGAACAAGCAGTCAATACTCAACTTTTCTGTTTCTTGGAAGAGGATTTTAACTTGCTCATGACATCAAGTGCCCTTAATGTTATCATGTTAGTGCCACCAATCTTTCTTTGCAGTCGTTCCACAGTGTTTAGTATGCTTGATCAACCAGTAGTGCTACATATGTTTTGTCAAATGTGAATTGGTCCCTTCTTTCAAGGCATAAGTAAATAGTGTCACCCCCTTTCCAGTCTACCTTCAATCCTCTACGTTATTAACCCTTCTGAACTCATCCTTTAGCCAGTCTTAGTTTATTGAATATTTGACTCCCTATACCACCCATGATCAGGATATCTGAATTCTCTTATTATGCTTACGTCAACAGCATTCACTCCTTTATTCATTTTGATGACTGTCAGATTTGTCTGGCACTATTCAGCTGTGTACTGCCTCTGCAACTTGCTGGACCGCGGCCACCACATTAGATCCTAACAGTAGAAAATTAGGTTACTGGTTAAGGAAGATATAATCCTACTCAAGCAGCAACCACAATTCCTTTCAGGATGAAGTCACTGGTGAACCCAAATTAATCTGTGCTTAACCCTCTGGTAGCTTGGCACAAAAACAGTCAGGTTTAACTTGGAGGCAATGTGTGAAGTTCATATGCAGCATTTCAAGCATTAATAAAGTGATAGGGTGGTCCTGGGTTCAAGATGCAGGTCCAGTCCTTCTCACTCAGGCAGTAAGGTAGCACAGTAGCAGTCCCTCTTGCAGAGCAGCATAGCAGCCCTATTAAATCTTCCACAGGTCCAGAGGTGTACTGAAGAGTTGAGTCTGAGGGTCCATTATTTATACCTGGTTTTCACTTTGAAGTAAGAGAAGTTTCTAGAGGTTTCTACTCCCAGAGGTCTTGGAATATCCTGGCACTCAATCCTGGCTCCAGCTTATTCGAGGATACAAAAGACTAATGCCAAAGCCCTTCGTGAGTGTGATGGAAAGAGCCGTTGTGATGTGTAAGGGTGGTGGGTGACAGCTGCCCCCACTCATGAAGTCTGAGATGGCCCATCCTGCCAATGCATATTCCCCTTTATTTTACTGTCTGGAAGCAATACACAAAGTCCAGCTGCCAGCTAGACCTAGTCATGTGACCTAGAATACAGGCTGCAGACACCAACTGGTTGGGACAAGAAAATGTCAACTTCCTTAACCTGGTAGTTTCAGAATTGTGGCTTAAAATACAACTTTACCATTACAGAGGGCTTTAAGTTACAATTCTTTGGAAACCAAACTCTGCATTTTTACCTGCTCTCAAATGAAAGTTATCACTTATTGAATGTAATAAGTTAACCCAGTGTTATCCTGTGGGAGAGACAGGCTTTTGACTGGAGCCAGGACCACTAACCTGAAATACAGGTTGCTGCAGGAGCGAAGCTTCAACGCCCACAACCCTATGGACTACTGCTCCACAATGGACAACTCAAAATCGGAGCAAATAGTGCTGAGGGGGAGGGAGTGGGGATGAGGGATGGGAGAAGGAGGAGAGAAAATAAACACAGGTCAGTGGAGTTGTTTGCAACTGGATGATCTGGACAACCACAACTCAGGGGTAGCAGTGACCTTATGGGAAACCAAACAACAATTAGACCTAAAGATGGTTACAACATCGCCATTACCAACACATTCATTGAATAGTGCTAACAGTTTCAATACTGTACCCAGATTCTTTAACACTCACCAACACATACACCATGAAACACCTGTTAATGTATTACGCTGTTAGTAATCACAGCTCAGCATACACTCATGTTTTTTTATCCACAATGCCTCTGGATTAAGTTCAGTGCAAGGGTTTAGATCAGCACAAACGTCACAGTAATGCACCAGAAGAAGACAATGTACATTCAATTGTCACAGTAATTTCCCAACAAAAGTTCTTTACATCTACTGACAACATAGATGGACCAAGGAGCAGTTCTGAAGCCCATCCGATTAAATTATTAGATTATTAGGACACTTTGATGGCCTGAGTTGCTGGAAGTCTTTGTGGTTCTGAAAAAGGCTCTTTTAATAGACTGACCAATCAAAAGCATCAGGAATCATGCCAAGCTTCCGTACAAATGGTCCAAGTGCACTGACCTTGTTTTCTGAGGCACTCTGAAGCGCGATCTGAAAGCTTACTGTTATTCTTTTTCTTTTCTTCTAGGTGTGGCTGATGTCAGGAGGACCTGGAACAGGAAGAGAGCAGAGCGTAAGCTAAGTGGGACCAGGAAGTGAAGAGCCAAGCAGGAGACATCCGTAAGGTAAGAAGTTCGAAGCCAAGTAAATCCGGGCGGGTGTGGTTTAAATAGACCTTGTACATGAGCTTTGATCTCAATATGCAGGGAGGGGGCTTATGACAAAGTGAGAAACACATGAGCTGTAAAGATGGTGAGCGAAGGCCACACGTGTGAGCGTGTTTGTGCATCAGAAGCTCTTGGTGAGCGATATCTGTGCCAGAAAACATGTTATATGTCAGCACATAACACTATCACATTGAAGGAGCGCCTGAATGAACAAAATCAATGAATACAAATACATTATTATGACATGATGACATGCAAAAGAAGCATGGGAGGGCGGAAGGCCTAGGGAGTCATTCCTTTTACCATCATTAATAAACCATGCACAATCATAGGGGCCATGGTAACTTCAGGGTTGATCCTCAGGTAAGCTGGGGACACATGAAGTGCGCATCGTGACAGCCTTGCAGTGATGAAAACACATTTAAGAGTTTGTCACTGCCATGACTTGTAAAGGTTAAAAGTACATGTCCAACTTTTTCAATACACTTCACTCTTCCCGATGGGCTGTTTAGGGCCTACCCTAGGGGGGACTTATACTTATTAAAAAGAAAGGTTTAGGCCCTGCAAAAGGTATATTTTGCCAAGTCATAATGGAAGTTTAAAACTGTACACACAGAGTGCAATGGCTGGGCTGGGACATGATTAAAGGGATACTTAAGTGGGTGGCACAATAAGTACTGCAGGCCCACTAGTAACATCGAGTTTACAGGTCCTGGGGACATTTAGTACATGAGTACCACTTTACTAGGGACTTACAAGTAAATTAAATTCATCAATTGGGTTTAAGCCAAAAACGAGATCAGCAAAAATGGAGGAGTAAGGCAAAATGTTTGGGGGAAGACCATCCTAACAGTGACAAGTCGAACACTACACTTGGCAAAGCTGAGATTCTCGTCATAGGTGGCTGCCTTCCACTAGGACCAGAGCCTGGTGGGTAGCGTAGCTAGGACCTCTGCATACCCCAATTTATAGAGCTCACAATTGAGAAGGCTTGTTTGATTCAATGCAATCCTTCATCTTTCAGATTGATAAGGTTTCATCCAAATGCTCCTTTCTTCTGAAAACACTCTAAAAGATTCTTCCTTACTTTATTTCTGAAGATTGTTGCTGTGTGATTTAATCAGCTGCTTTTTCTGGGCCCGACGAAATGTAAATTACGCCGGCATAATTTGCCTCATTTTAGGAATTTCATGTTATGCTTGTTATGTAAAATTTCTGAAATTATGTGATTATGTGCCTTGTTAATTACACTGTCGCTGTGGCAAAATGATATTGAGAGAGTGTTAGAACAATGCAAACAGCCAGAACACAAGGAGCTGATGTTCACAGCAGTTGTGCTGTTCACTCTATTTTTTGTGCAAAATAGGTCCTCACCTCAAAGATTTACATGAGGACGCATTTCTTGCTAAGTTATAGTACTAAGTGATGAATTTGCACTTAAAATAATTACTCATAATTTTTCCAAAATGTCACATAATTACATGAAAGCAAAGTATGTGAATTTTGCACACCCCTAGTTTCCTCTTTACTTCACTATTGTAATTCCTGTTATTTGACATTTCCTAAATACCTCCTCAACAGTGTTAGATTTGTACAGAATTTGGAAACCCGCCTTCTTCAAGGTCTTAGGAAATTAACCCAGTCATCGTCCTCGGGGCCAAACTGCATTGGCTTGTTATTAAAGGAGACATTCTAAAATACCATGCAACCTTCACTTGCCATGAACGCACTTTGGAAATTCTCTCTTTGCACCTCACACACTTTCTTCTATCCATCACTAAGGCCCTGCTGAAAATCCCAGACAGACAAGGTATTAGGCAGACCTTTACTTGGTGAGCTACTGTTCTAACACATTTGTTACCTCTAGCGTTGTGTCTTGTCTCCAATTATCTTGCTTTCCACAAAAATCCAAAGACCTATCTTTTAGCTCAAAAGTTTGCCCTTGAGGTCACACTTGAGTAACCAGTTCTTATATAAGTTTAGTAATCAATCAATCAACCAGTAAAAAGATCAGCTTGGTGGTACAGCTGTACATTGATGAAATGTTGCTTTTTCCGCAACAGTACGTCTTCTTGCCGTTG
This sequence comes from Pleurodeles waltl, assembly GCF_031143425.1. Classification (NCBI taxonomy): domain Eukaryota; kingdom Metazoa; phylum Chordata; class Amphibia; order Caudata; family Salamandridae; genus Pleurodeles; species Pleurodeles waltl. The sequence continues at coordinate 995,967,982 of NC_090446.1, forward strand.
GTAGTACTGACTGCACGAGGCTCACATGAAATGTGGAAACTGTGAAGGGGCATAAACGCATTTTGGCATTCAATGCGAAATATATGTGATTTAACACTTATTGCTTCATGGTAACCATCATTTCTGCTATGACGTGTTTATGAAACATGGCTTCCAGGTGCAATTTCCTTCTCTGAGCATTGCAGCGGGGCCCTAACTCCACTTATGCTGTCTTGTAAACAGGAATAAAACCGCAGTATTTTACATATCTATTATATAATTCACACTAATATTTCACCTTGCTCGTGACTGGGGTGCTCAGGAATTCGGTAGGTAACTGCTTAGACTCATCTGTCATTTTATTCATAATTCAAAATAATGTGATTTAACTACAACAGGAAAACAAGCCAGTGTCTCATTCAATCGTTGTTTATATGATTTTTTAAAGAAATAGTGCCACGTGTACAAAGCTGTCTAGTGGTAGCAAAGCCTGCGATTCACTTATTCACAGTGTTAGAAATTGGGTCTCTAGTCCAAGTAGGGACCAAAAACCTAGTCAGGGTAAATCACAACACAACCCAAATAATCATGTGCTCACCCTCAGGTAGCTTGGCAAAGAGCAGACAGGCTTAACTTAGAAGGCAATGTGTAAAGTGTTTGTGCAATAATGCATACAGTAGCACAATGAAAACACCACAAAAAAGTACTCCAGTTTAGGAAAATAGATAATAATTATCTGAATAAAATAAGACCAAAATGACAAAAATCCAATAACCACAAGCTATCACTTTTTAAAGCTTTCGATGTGTCTCAATCCTTAAGATTCAGTGGTTGTATCCTTTTGACACACAGTACTTGAGATGCGTCAAAAATAATGACGCAGAGAGGCTACAGAGGAGGAGATGCGTTGAAAAGTAAAGTGATGTGTTGTTTTTTTCAGAGTGGCAAAGGTGATGCGTCATCTCTTTCCACACTGCAAAGGGATGCGTTGGTTTTTGGGAGCACAGCCTTCGTTCCTCACAGCGATGTGGGGATATTTTGATGCCCAGGGACGATGCGTGGAAAATTCAGAATGCGGTGAAAAGAGGCAACAGGCATTGTCTCGATCTGGCAGGCGATGTAGCGATTTTTCAGTCGCGAGGAAGCACTGCATCGATCTGGCAGACTTTGCATTAAATTTAACAGGCGTTGCATTGATTTTCTGATGCACTTCTCTTTGGCGAGGTCTTTGATAGCACTGAGACCCTCAGAACAGGAGTCAAGCTCAATTCAAGCCCTTGGAGAGCACTTAAGGAGGAAGGCAGAGTACTTCCAGCAGAGCCAGGGGTCTGCAGGAAGCAGGTCAACACGCAGTCCAGCAGTCCTTCCAGCAAAGCAGTCCAGATGAGTCCTTTAGGCAGCCAAGCAGTCTCTCTCTGACAAAGCCCAGTTATAGGTTCAGAAGTGTATGATTTAGTGGTGTCACCGACCCAGTGAATATATACCCAAAAGTGCCTTTGAAGTGGAGGAAACTTCAAAGAGTGGTTTTAAAGTGCACAAGTTCCCCTTTCAACCCAGCCCTGTTCGCCAGGCCCTGTGGGGGGCTCTGAGTCCTTTGTTGAAGGCAGGTCACTGACCTTTGAAGTTCAAGAGAGAGCCCCTCCACCCTTCCTACCCAGGGAGACCCATTTGCATGCAGATGAATGCAGATGCAGCTGAGTGTCCTGTGTTTATAGCTGTCTGGATGGAATGCACAACCAGCACAGACCAGGCATGGATTGGAGACAGGCTGTAAGGCACAGATGGAAGTAAGTGCAGAGAAATGCCTACTTTCTAATAGGGGCACTTCTGAGATAGTAATGTAAAATTCAACTTCACCAGTAAGTACAATTTCTTACTACCTTTTCAACCATACCAAACATGACAAGTATATTCTTGTCAGATCACAAATTACCACTTAAAAGCCTATAAGGGAATTTGCAATGCTGGCCTATGAGAGGAGCATACTTCACAGTAGTGAACAGACAACTTTAGAGGGCCAAAGGGGTCAGGAACCTAGACTGGAACATGGCAGACTCAGAGAAAGGGGAAGAAAAACAATCAAAGATGATCCTTGAATTTGGGACAATGCCTTCTCTGAGTTTTTACCACATCCTGTGGGGGGGTCAATGTTTTTCCAAGTGCTCACACAATCTAAGGAACTGAACTGATACATACACCTGTGAGCTAATTCCTGCCCTGGACAACTCCGCTTGATAGCTACATGTTAAGCTTTCTTATCAGGAGCCACCTTCTGTATGCATATTGGCTCCCTGGTTGTAGGGTCCAACTTTTGGAGGGCCAGACAACAATGCTTCACTCCAATAAGCTGCAGGGTTCCCTCACGGAATTGAGTCTACTATCCCTCATTTGTTGAGATCTGGATACCATCTCTTTGGTATTGGGAATTTCTAATACTTAGTTCAAATTATTCACAGTTTTTTTGCTGTTTAAGTGAATAGTGTTATGCTTCTGTTATTACAAACAGGGTTCAACTGGGGCAGGGGACGACCGAGGTGGAGGGGTGGATTGGAACAAGTTGGTGGGCCTATATTTGTAGATGCACTGGAGTTGATCCGTAGGAACTGTAGTTATCTACCTCAAGAATTGTAATTAACATTATGTCAATGAACAGCAAAGGCTTAAACTCCCTGAACAAACACCACAAATCTGGAAATATATCCCGGACAGACATTATGATGTGGTGTCTAACTTTCTGTCTGCCTCTCTCAAATTGCTGGGTGGCTTTGCAGAAGAAGATATCATTTTAATGGGAGACTTCAACCTTATCTGGAACCCCACCCTGGATAGTTTGGACACCCACAGATCACAAGCAGGTATATTCCATATGACTATAAATTTTGCATTGCCCCAGCTAGGCTTATAGGTGCATGGAGGACTTTAACCCTACAACCAAAGACTATACCTTTTTTTGTGCTCTCCCCACGCTTATTCTAGACGGCACCATATCTTTGTTAGCCAAACAATTTACCAAGTTATCTCAGTGGCCAGTATTCACCCTCTTACCATTTCCAATCATGCTCCCATGGAGTTGGTATTGGAGTGGGACAGACCGAGTCCTCCTTTAGAAGGTGTTTTTTCCCTGCTGCCCTCACTGCGCCCTCACTGCGCAAGTCCATTAGAGACTATTTCCAATTGAATAAATCTCAAGACACGAACCCCACACAAATACATGAGATGCTTTTAAAGCAGTGATGAGGGGGGAAATGTATATCTATGATGTCTACCCTTAACCAACAAAAGACTCAGAAACGCCAAACATTAGAAGCTGAACTACTCCTCGCTGAACAATTCCACAATGGTCCAAGTCTAGCCCTTCAGAGAAAGGTTACTGCACTTAGGTGGAAAATTAAAGCTATATACGCTAACAGGGCGGAACTGCAGTTACTGCGCCTCCAGAGGATCACATATGAGCAAGGAAACAAGGTAGGTGCATCATTAGCAAGACAATTGGGGGCTAAGAAGGAAAAATAATACATTTTACAGATGAAAGTGGTGGGAGGGGAACTCCAGAACACGTATGAGGGAAAAGCACAGGCATTTAGCGAATTCGATGAACAACTCTATACATCGGACCCAACCCTCGAGAAAGAGCAAACAGCATACTTGGAGGAGGTCTCGCTCCGACTAGTTCCTGCATCTCTTTTGGATTCCTTGGAATGCCCCATAACAGCGGAAGAGTTACAAACCAACATAGACACTCTCAAACCCCATCAACCGCCAGATCCTGTCAGATTTATGGCACAGTTCTATAAGACATTTAGGGCAGACTTGACCCCCATCTGACTGCTCTCTTTAACTATATCAGAGATGGCCTTGCAGTGACCCCACCCATGGGGGAAGCTCTGATCACCGAGCTACCAAAACCGTGGAAGAACCCCCTGTTTTGTGCCTCACATAGGCCAATAGCACTGCTTAACTTAGATACCAAATTATATACTAAACGCCTGGCCAAATAGGTTAGAGGACATTCTACCAGACTTGATTCACCCGGATCAATCAGGCTTCATTAAGGGTCTGCAAACCCACAATAACCTACGACGAGTAATACACCTGGTTGAAAAGGCAACCAAAAAGAACAAAACCAGCGGTATTACTGGTGTTAGATGCCAAGAAGGCCTTTGACCGAGTGGACTGGCCTTTCCTCTTCCACACCCTCCATAAGATTGGCTTTAGGGACTGCTTTATATCAAGGATACGAGCCAACCTCTGTTGCCCACATTCTAGGGTGATGGTGAACGGAACAGCGTCAGATTATTTCCACCTGGCACAGGGTACACAACAGGGATGTTACCTATTCCCACTATTATTTGCCCTCAGCATCGAACCTTTAGCTGCCAAGATACGGGTGACCCCTACTATTCAAGGTCTGACCTTTGGGTCACAGGAGCAAAAGCTTTCTCTGTTTGCTGATGTCATTTTGCTCTCTCTGACATCTCCACAGACCATACTACTGGACCTCCAAACAGAACTGAAGCGCTTTTAGACAGTTGAGGGATTTCGGGTCAACCTACGTAAATCATTCTTTCTCATTTTGACAGTCCCCAACCCTGAGATAGAAACTATTGTGGTGAACTCTCCTTTTTAATGGATGAAGAAATAAATTACTTCTAGATCAGCGATTAGGAACTTCATATAGCAAAACCGAAGAGTGCGACTATCGCATACAATGTTAACACTACCTGGAAGGGCTGGAGGTCTCACCTTTCCCACCTAACGTTTTCCTATCAGGCTGCACAATTATGGGTTATTCCAGACTGGTCCCTTAGAGAGACAAATAAGCATTGGATTCAGATGGATAGAGTGGTAGTAGGGCGCCCATTATGAGACGTCCTGTGGAAACCAAAACATAATCAATACCGTAATACATACCTGAGCACTCCGACTTGTACCGCCTTGAAAGTTTTGAATGTAGTTACAAAATGACTGGGTGACGTTCCCCTCGCCCCATACTCCTATACATAATAATGCAGCATTTCCACCAGCCCTTGTTCCAGGCCCCTTTAACAGATGGCAGGAAGGGGGTTGCCTTACTATAGCTGCTCTGTTTCATGAGTGGGATATACTCACTTTTGAGCATTGCGGTCGAGACTTTCACCTCCCCCCTCAGAAATCTACCACTATAATCATTTAAAGCACTGGATATTACAACCAGATATGTGATTAGATGCCACTAGAGACCTGCTACCTCTAAAGGAGTTTGTACAGAAGCCTGGGATCATCCAGGGTTGTAGTTCATCACTATACTCCCTCTTAACCTCCACTACTAAGGTACACAGCTTGGCCTACATGTCCCACTGGGAACACATATTAGAATCTTCCATTACTAGAAAAACAAAGACACACACGTTGGACAGACATTCCCAGGTTTGGTCATTCCATCGGTTTACGGGAAGCACATTACAAAATATTATATGATTGGCACCTACATCCAGCAAAGCTATGAAGAATCTTTCCAACCACATCTGATAGATGCTGGATGTGGACTATTGGGCGACTTTAAACATATTTGGTGGGACTGCCCAATGATACAGCCTTATTAAGGGATGTATTGGGATATCCCATTCCTACCACTCCCGAATTCGTTGTTTTGGCCCACCGAGATGATTCCCTCAAACATCAGACACACGGGGACAGATTGATCCTGTGGCTTTGCCTAGGCACAGTCAAAATGGCATCGGCATGAAAAAAACCTACAGCTCCCTCACTGTCCCAGTGGCACGCATGTCTTTGGCAGGCCATCGCTATGGAATGTATGTCAGATATCTTCAATTATACTAGGAAGTGTTTTGATTACATTATGGGGTCATTAGAACAGTTTCTTTCACAGGACCTACTGCTTTTCTCATGTCCTACACACGTTAGAGCACTGCACCTCTTCCTGACCTGAACCCTACAAGTCCTCAGAATGCCATTGAGTCCCACGCCACCCTAGTAAACATCTTCTCACACCCTGGAAATTATGACCCTCCTGACAATATAGGATCTGGATATACCATTCTTACTACTGTTTACTTATTTGATTTTTTTATGGTTGCTATGTTTGTTATCTGTTTGACAGTCATGCAATGATAAAATTGTGTAATAACATTGGTAGTGTGGCTTTTCCACATCAAGCGTTATATTGTTAACTACTTCTTATGACACTGAATTTGCTATTGGCCTGTGTAAGTGATGGCTAAGTCCCTGCAAATGCTACACTGTCATAATTTTTTGTTACAATTCTTTATGTCAAAAACGTTATAAAGACATTTCGAGGAAGAAAAACGACGTTGGGAGTTTTTCACGACCAGGGCATGTAAAACTTATAAGTACATGTCCTGTCTTTTGCTTTCATAGCACCCTGCCCTATGGGTTACCTAGAGCCTACCTTAGGGGTGACATAGATGTACGAAAATAGGAATTTAATGCTTGGCAAGTAGTTTTAAATGCCAAGTCGAAGTGGCAGTAAAACTGCACACACAGACATGGCAATGGCAAACCTGTGACATGGTTAAGGGGCTAGTTATGTGGGTAGCAGAATCAGTGCTGCAGGCTGACTAGTAGCATTTCATTTACAGGCCCTGGGCACATCTAGTGCACTTCACTAGGGACTAATAGGTAAATTAAATATGTTGGGTATGAGCCAATGTTGCCATGTTTAGAGGAGAAAGCAGAAGCACTTTAGCACTGATCAACAGTGGTAAAGTGTACAGAGTCCTAAAACCAGCTAAAATGAGATCAGAAAAATGGAGGGAGGCTGGCAAAACATTGTGGGAAGACTAGCCTAAGGCTGTCAGGTCTAACACACAGGATGTGCAACCACTAAATGGGTTGTACAAATGTACTGAACCCATTTAGCGATTAAGTACCATGTTATGTGCTTACTTCTGATGCACTTACTAGACTATGTGATACCGTCTTTACTTGGGCCCCGAACTCAGAGGTCTTGGTGATAGTCTGGTTTTCTTCTTTTATGCACTTTTGGATTTGTCTATAGTGCTAATCTGGAGGTCTTAGGCTTGGCCGTACCATCCTTAGCAAAATGTTCTGGACGATTAAAGTAAAGGCAAAGATTTAACTTTGCCTCTTGTCTTTTTATCTCCTCTTATCTGCATGAGTTCACTGACATCACTGGTTTATTTTCAATCTCTCTAGGAGATCCAACTGAATAACAAAGTCGAATCATTCAGCACATTTTTCTAGAGGATTAAAGACTTCCATTAGAACATCTTTGGGACCATCTCACAATCCCCTATAAAATAAGGAAGATCTTTTATCTTTGGCCAATTGGCCTCTGCAATTGATCTGTTAAATGAGGGCAAATTAGCTAGAAGATCCCAGTTAGTAACTTAATATTAATGGTCTGTATAAAAGTATGTTTGGCAAATAATTTCTTCATCGCTTCCAAAAAGGCTGGGAAGTTATAAAGCACCAGGTTATGATTTTCTACCGGTGGGATGAACCAGGTGGCAGTTTCCTCCCTAATATGACAGAATGAATGCCATAGTTGATGTGTTATCTGGGAAGGCAGATGGCTTGCACATGAAGTGCAACTGACACTGCCTGATAACTGTTGTATATTTCTCCGAAGTGCAGTAGAACCTTTCAGGCATTGCTTGTGGCACAGGAAAGGGAGTTGCTACAGTTCCAGTTTCCAGAGTTGGTGGGATAGTTGATGTGGTAGTGATCGGGGCAACATCTGAAACCTCTGAGTACTGGGCAGAAGGTGAGAGACTTTGGGGTCTGACAGGCTGTGGAATGGGACGATGTTGTGGGTCAGGTGACTGGGGTAACGTCCGAGCATTCTCATTACCACATAAATGTACCTGCTTCACCCAAGTCCTCAAGGCTTGACTCTCTTACTGCACTACACCTAATTTTACCTGAATGGTGGTTAATGTTTTAGTGATTTCTTCCGTTGCTTTCGCGAGAGACTTCAGGTCACTCAGGCAGGATTAATTTTCATGGGTTTGATCTTTTGTCACTCAGGTTTAAAAAAAACTGAGCCAAACTCAACCCTATAGGGACCAGCCTGTCGTCTTGGGAAGCCTGAGGGAGCAATGTCGAGCTTCACCTGAGCAAAGGGCATTTCTATTGTCCTCTGGTGCTCTTGCTTATGCGTGACACACTGAAGCCTAGTAGGGGAATGGGGATTGGTTGGGGAATTTCTTGACAAAGAACACATGGGGTAGCATAATCTACTTTCTCACAGCTTTGGACCAACTTAACTTGCTGTGCTCAATGAGTGTATTCTTCCAATCAACCCTGTAATAAGACAAAGAGCATTCCATTATTTTATTGCATTCCCCTTCGTAACATATTACTCAAACAACTTTGATTACTTTTGTTTTCTCACTTCTAGCACTCACTTGATTGTTAGTTACTAAATGCCTGCCCACTTTCTCCAAGTTATTTTTATCCTGCTGTAAAGTCTTTAAATGTTCACAATATTGTTTGAACTTTCAAACTTCTCTTGTCTGTTCCCTTTTTCAAGTTACTTTTATTGTTTCAACTTAGTGTCTTGAAATTAGCACTGCTGAGTTAGCCAAGCAGTTGTCCGAATATCTTATAATTAAAAAAAATGTTTATAACTAAATAACGTAGGGCCAGATGTAGCAAAGGGTTTTACCCATTCTGTGTCTATGGGAAAATGTGTTCGTCCATATGGCCCATAGAATCTCAAATGCTCATTTATATTTATTTTCGTAATTGTTGACCTTTGAGAAAGCTGGGGCACCCCATTACCGGTTACATTCACTTGAATGCCTTTGTCCTTTGTCTTTAGCAAAAGAGGTTTCCTTTAAGAGGCAGCAGAGTGGCAGACCGAGAAGACCGACGCTATACCAGGAGGACTTGATATCAAAGGATTCATAGGATATCCGGTAAAGGGATCTGTAGAAACTCCACATGCGCTTGAAGAGTAGAAATCTTTTATTCAGATAAATCCTTGTACAGCAGTAGTAATGTAATAGCCCCCAGCTAGATCTCCTCACTCTCCAGCTTCCAGCTCCCTTCTGCCCTTTCCACAATCTAGAATCCTCATCTCCACACATTCCATTCTCACCCTCTAAGCCTATCACTACACATCACCCCCCCTTACACATCCTAATAATTTACAAATACATATAAATCTAAATATATATTATTTACAATTTACCCAATAATAAAATTCATTCAACAACCACATGCATTATCTATTTAACTTTGCACAAACTTCCCATACTCCATTCTCTCCCATCATCCAACTTTACTACCAAATTAAATACGTTCAGGTCGGAACAATGCAGCTTTCTCATTCTTACTTCCCAATCCATTGGGGAACTCCGTCATTTTCACCGACACTAATTGCACCCCAATATACATTACCAAGACCTTTGGTGCACCTTCCTCCAAAAACGTTTCTCTGAGGAACTCAATATCATTGCTAGTTGTGATGTGCTCCATGGTCTTAACCACAAACCACTTACTATGGTACTCTACTAAAACTACAAGAAATCGATTCCTCCTACCAAGTTTATCCACAGGACCAATAAAGTCCAAAGCTAATTTCTCCCATGGCCCTGGCGGAAATTGTACACACCCCAAAGGTGGCTGTCTAATAGCTCTAGCTTTATCACTATTTCCACACGCTACACATTCACTCACAATTCGCTCCACATCCTTATCCATCCCAGGCCACCAATAAAATTGTCTCAATCTCCTCTTCGTCAAACTTCTTCCTAGATGGCCTTCATGTACAATCTTTATAAATCTCATCCTCAACTTTTTAGGTGGAACCTCTTTCCCACGTCTCAGTACTTTTCCTCCATGAACACTTAGCTCATCTTTTATCTCCAGGTATTGTTTCAAACTTTCATGTTAATCACACCTTTCTTGATCTGGACCACTTATACATTTCTTTAATTCATCATACTCCTTATCACCCATCATTGCATCCTCCCATTCTTCTTGTTTTAAGCTAAGTTCACCGTCTATTGAAAATGCTTCCACCTCCATCTCACTCATCATTGAAACTTCCTCAGGACCCTCACCAATTGGCATGCGCGACAGACAATCAGCCACAATGTTCTTCTTACCTCTCACAAATTCCACAACAAAATTGAAGTCAATAACATTAATCAACCATCTGGAAATCCGGGGTGTCATACTCCCTTACAAACCCCGACCACATTTGAAAACATGAAGCAGAGGTTTATGATCCATACGAAGTACAAAAGGTAATCCCCACAATAGTATCTATAATTGATACCCCAACAACAAGCTAATGCTTCCTTCTCAATTGCAGAGTAAGACCGTTCTGCCCCCTGTAAGCTACGAGATGCAAACCCAATGACCTTTTCCTCCTTGTCTACCAGCTCTATAAGAACTGCTCCCAGCCCTACACTACTGGCATCAGCCATCAAGATTGTTTTCTTACTCACATCAAAATGTCATAGAGTGGGTGCACAGACAATAGAACTCTTAATCTTCTCAAAAGCTGTTTCACACTCTGTTCCCCCATTCAAACACTGACCCTTTTTTAATAATAACCTCATTGGTTCGACAACCTCTGTGAAATCATGTACAAACTTCGAACAATACTCTACAAACTCCAGAAATGATTTTAGTTGGTCCTTATTGCCTGGCCTCGGAGCCTCACTAATCGCTCTCACAATGCTCCTTTTGGGCTTTATCCCCTCAGCAGACACCTCATGACCCAAATAATTCACACAACTCTTCCTCAACTGACATTTCTCCTTCTTCACAGTCAACCCAAGAACTTCAACACCTTTTCTATCAATTCGTCATGTACCTCCAAAGACTTTCCAACCACTATAATGTCATCTTGGAAACACAGCACATTCTCCAAGCCATCAAAAACATTCTGCACAATCGCTGAATTACAGCTGATGCGGATGCTAGCCCAAAAGGCATTCTGCAGTAACAATACGCACCCAAAGGAGTTACAAAAGAAGTCAATGGACGTGAATTCGGGTGCAAGTTAACTTGATGGTAGGCTGCCGACATGTCTAAAACACTAAGGGGGTCATTATGACCCTGGCGGAAGGCGGAGAAGCGGCGGTAAGACCCCCAACAGGCTGGCGGTCTTACTTTGTGAAATAATGACCATGGCGGTTCCCGCCATGGTCATCCACCGGTTCTCCGTTCCGCCCGCCAGGCTGGAGACCTGGGTCTCCAGCCCGGCGGCCGTCACTATACTGCCGGCGGTATTTGGACCCGGCTGAACCTGCCATGAAATCCATGGTGGTAAGCACTATCAGTGTCAGGGAATTCCTTCCCTGGCACTGATAGAGGTCTCTCCCACCCCCCACCCCGACTCCCTCCCCTACACCCCCCACCACCCCTGCCACCCCCAAAGGTGGCAGGACCCCCCCTCCCCACCCCGACCCCCAACATCACAGCACTCATACACACACGAAACACACGCAGGCACCACCAACACACATACACGCACACACACCAACATACATGCCAACACCCACACACACAGTCAGACACGCACATCCACATTCAAACATACATGCGCACAACCATACAGACATACCCACAGACATAAACGCACTCATTCCCAAACATACAACACCCCCGCACTCACACACCCTCTCTACATACACACACTCACACCCCCATGCACGCACACAACACACAGCACCTCCCCACCCCCTCCCCTCACGGACGATCGACTTACCTGGTCCGACAATCCTCCGGGAGGGGACGGGAGGATGGGGGCTGCTCCGCCGACACCACACCATCAACAGAACACCGCCACGCTGAATCACAGGACGTGATTCGATGGGCGGTGTTCTGTTGGCGTGGCGGTGGAGGTGGAGCAACCTCCACTTCCCCGCCGCCCGCCAGTATGGCTGTTGGCGGCTCTCCATCCGAAAAAGGACGGAGAGCTGCCAACAGTCATAATACGCCGAGCGAAAAACCGCCACCACTGGCGGTCTTCAGCACGGCGGTCTCTCGGCGGTCTTTCAAAAAGACCGCCAAGGTCAAAATGACCCCCTAAATACTTTGCTGCCCCCCATCATGCTTAGCATTTGCGTGATGTTCGGCAAAGGTTGTCTATCTACCCAAATATTCTTATTAAGGTCTCTTAAGTCAATGCACAAGCGAATCTTGTTTCCTTCCTTAGGTGCCACGATGATCGGTGCCAACCAATCCGAAGATTCTATTGGTTCGATTATTTTCTCCTTCAATAATATGTCAAGCTCTTGTTGAAGTGGTATCCTCATCATAAACGGTATTGGCCTTACTTTGTGAACAACTGGAACAGTATTTTCTTTTAAAATTATCCGGTGCGTAAATTGTTTTCAATTTACTCAATTTCTCAGTAAAGATGTTCGGGAACATTTCCATTAGTCTCTCACACCATTCTATTTCAGCCTTTTGAGTCCCCATATATCCTACATTCATTCTCTCCACAACCATAACTGGTTCAGTTGCATTTGGATCTAACACAATGTTCAAATCCTTCTGATGTCACCATCCTAATAAATTTGATCCTTTGTGAGTCACATACATCTTTCCACGTACACCATTGCCCTTGAACACAATGTCCATCCATCTCATTCCCAAAATGTTGATCCTCTTTCCTCCATACCCAACTGCCTTCATATCTGCAGTTTGTAAATCTTCAATTTTCCCTTTCAAAGTTCCTTCTTATATGTTCCTAGATATTAAGGTAAATAAACTACCAGAATCAACCAATACTCTTACAGTTTCAGACTCCAGCGTTATGTCACAATGAGGCTTCTCCAGTTTACATGAGCTCTCCTTCTTCAAGTTTGTTTCGTTTTTTGATTCAGTGCTTCGCTGGTTGTCTTCTAACATGCCATTAACAGTTAGTACAATTTCTTCTTCATGTTCCTCATGTACACTATCTCCAGACTTAACACTATTATTTAACACTTTTCCTTTTGACCTGCATACTTTGGCCAAATGACCCCGTCTTCCACACGTTCTGCATGTTAAAGTATGCGCAGCACACATGAAGCTTGAAGCAATATGTCCTGGACATCCACACATAAATAACAAAAGATATTTAAATTCTTCTTCTCCCCAATCATCGCTCTGTTATTTCCAACAACATTCTCATGCTTCCTCGCTTTGAATTCCTTCACTTCTACTGTGTTCTCTTTGTCTGATTCCCTCATATAACTCTTAGACTCAATTCCTTGTATCCATGCTTCAGTATGCTCCATGCTCCTCGCTATTTGTATGGACTCTTCCAACGAAGGATCAATAAATAATAATTTCTCCTTCACTTTCTTGTTATTTGTGCAACACACTATTTGTTCACGTATGAGAGAGTCACTCAGATCACGAAAATCACGTTACCGCCAAACCTCTTAATGCTGCCACATAAGTCATTACATCTTCGTCCAGACCCTGAACACGAGAAAAAAACTTATGTCGTTCAAAAACAATATTTATTTTTGGAGTAAAAAGTTTTTCCAACATTTCATATAAGTTCATGAGTTGTCCTTCTCCCATACCTAAAGATACCTCCGGCAAATCATCATATATCCTTCTTCCCTCTGTGTCCAAATGATATAGTAAAATTGCTTGTTTTCTGAGCGGACTATACTTGTCTCCACCAATTGCCAATAAGTAAGTAGCAAAACATTTTTTCGACCTCTTCCACGTGATCGTCGGCTCACCTGGTAACAGTAAGAAACATGGTGGTGTGGAAATGCTCTGTTCAGCCATACCTGTAATAAAAATATAAAATAACAAACTACCAAAAAATATTAAAATAACAATCTAAATTAATAATCTAAAATAAAAAACTAAAACAACAATTTAAAATAACTATCTAAAATAATAATCCTTTGTAGTCTTCCATAGTCCATGGTAATATTAAGCAATCATGTGAAGTCCTCTTTTTGTTTCTATTATAGCTGGTGCCTGTAGTCCTTCTTCTACTTCCCCTATCTATATTAGTCCTTTCTCTGCTGGGACAGACTGCTGAACGCACCGGTGATCAGCCGAGAAGTAAGACGAATATTGATTTATTCCTCTCCTCCCTTTTTCCTTTTCCAGTCCTTTTTTACGTGCCGATTTTCCTACAATGCGTGTACCCTTTTTGTTTACTTTTGAGACGTATCGCGCGTACAGTTCACGCGTTACAATGTTTATGTAGAATTGACCGCGCGTCTATGCACACGCACCTCGTGTGTGAGTACACGCGATTAATTGCATATTCAGCACGCGTCCGAACAGCTGACCGGCACGCGTTCCTCTGGGAGAAGGCAGTTCCTTTTTGTTTATTTTTTAGATGCGCCGTGTGCAGTTTGTCAACACGCAAACACATATTATTTAAAAATCCTCTATAAATCGGCACCTTAAATAACCGCAATGTAATTTACTGGAGGAAACGAGGATGGAAAAAATGATCTGCTAAAACTACAACAATGTTTTTTCATACGATATGTAGATATACTGTAAACTCGCGGTTGCACAGATAGAAACTTGCTTCTCTACTAATTTTCCTTTTCTTTTCCTTATGTTCTGTTTAGTTCTCTCCTCTCTTTTCTTCTCCTTCAATTTTTCCTTGTACTTTTCTTCTTACATCAGATCCAAGGGTTGCGGGTTATTGATTCTTCTCTGCCCCCAGCATAGAGTCCCTCATCACCAAATATGTAGAAACTCCACAGGTGCTTGAAGAATAGAAATCCTTTATTTAAATAAATCCTTGTACAGCAGTAGTAATGTAATAACCCCCAGCTAGAGCTCCTCACTCTCCAGCTTCCAGCTCTCTTCTGCCCTTTCCACAATCTAGAATCCTCACCTCCACACATTCCATTCTCACCCTCTAAGCCTATCACTACAGGATCTTCAAGGAGTTCACTAGCTCATGACCTCTGTGATCAGAAGTCTAAGATCAAGCAAAGGGACAGGTCATGGATGGGGCTTTTAGTGTTTATAAAACAAGGTGGCATACGAGCACAAAAACTTGCTCACATGTTTCTATATTGTGTTGTTGGTTCTAGTCAATGCGGGGCCCATCCTGGCCTACATTAGTCCCCAGAGAGGGAAGCAGCAGCAGGGGCACATCCTGTCTCTCCATCGGGTTGGTGCTTCAGTGTCCAAGGACATGTGAATGAGGTCCTGACTGGTCATGCTAGGAACATGACACATGACATCAAGGGGTCATTCCATGGGCAATACTCTTGGGTTTAAACTCTATCACCTAGGATATGTGATGCAAAGAAAGATCTACAAAGATTGTCTGAACAAGTTTTGCATCAAAAAATAATTTCTCCTTGAGGCACATGTTAAGTAAGAGAACTTGTTTAATTTCTCCTATTTATTCATTTTCCCTAACATTTGATGCATGCATGTATGCTGCAGTATGTGGTACACTTCAAATGTGTAAAATGTTTTAATATTAGATTAAATATTGTACTGGAACAGAATCCTTCCAATACAAAACCTGTGCTAGATAGCTTGCATACACCTTTATACTATGGTGTAAATGTGTGTGTGTGTGCAGCGCTAAGCAACCTTGTACAGCGCCAGCACGGGGGAAGAGAACAGTACTGCACAAAGAATTAATCAACCCATCTTCTAACATTTCATACATTGTGTGTATGCTGCACTGTATGGCACGCTTCAAATGTGTGAAATGTTTTCAGTGTTGTGTAAGCATAGGACCTTACAGTACAAAAGCTATGCTAATAATCAAGCGCACATCTTTGTACTATGGTGCAAAGGTGTGTGTGTGGTGCTACCAGCCAGCCTTTCACAGTACCAGCGCAGGGGGAGAGAGCAGCACCAGGCCATATTTAGTAAAAATTTCTCTGTGTTGCTTTCTTCCCCTTGTACAACGCAGCACAGCAACTTTGGTTGCCTCACCGCAGCGCACAAAAAATAAATCAGCCCCTCTGTGACTGTGAACAGCAGTGAGCCCAGCACTTTACATCGTGCTATTGGAGTCATCAACCGGCATTTAGCTAAGGTACTCATACAATCTCAACACCCATTGCCTGGTGTTTCGAGTTTCTGTGGCGTGTGTTAGGAGGTCAGGAGGGTAAACTCCACAGGTTCCTTGGACAAAGCTCAACAGCGGTCTTGTGTATGTGTCAGTGCTTAAATTGTAAATAAACGTGCTGGGCCCAAAGCCCACCTCTTAAATATGCAGCTGCTGCAATTAACTGTGCAAACACGGAATACTGAGGCAGCATAATCCTGAAGCAATCTCGGACCTCTCCAGTCCATTTACAACCACTCCCTGCCCCTTCAGCTCATTCTTGCAGCTGTCTGCTTTCTCCCTTTGTGACGATTTTTTGTTTTCCTCTTTCTCTATCTTTCCCATATGTGTCTTTTGCTCGCAATAAATGCTTGAGGCAGAAAATTAAGCGTCAGCCCTGCAAAATAAGTGCTGGTGCTCCACACCAGAAACAACAAGCACAAATTAAGCACTGGTATGTGTGTTATGTGAACATATGTAAAGATCTGCATTGTGTGAATGGCCCCTAAACCTTTATAGTGGTCAGGTATTAGGAGCGCCTCCTGTCTGGATTTAGCTAGTCTCAGTAATATGGAGGGGACTGACTTTTCCATGACCAAAGCCAGTGTTGGATTTACCTCTTTCGTCATCGCTAGTAGGTAAATCTGAGATACAACCAGTTTACCCAGCATACACCTGTCCAGCAAGTAAGCATCACTCTCCCTGATATTACATTAGGTTTTCTTGGCCTGATGGCAAGTATTGTCTATAATTTCTTAACTCCAACTGTTACCTTTCTATTTTTATATGTCGATGGAATATATTATTACTGTCAGTTTTAATCTTTTCATCCAATGTGCCATGCACCCTTGATTGAGAAGATAACTGTACAACAGGGTCATGTTAATAGGGTATCCTTTAGTTGTTTTTCCCAGGCCCCATACTTACCTGTTCAAGTACACTACCATTTTCCCGACCAGAGGTATTCACACTGTTAGGAGCATGCTTTTTCCTCCGGCTATCATTATCAGTTGGCACTCAAAACATATGTTAAAAATCTTTCCTCCTGTTTATTTTAGAGATTGTTTGGCCGCTACTTAAAAAAATCTATGCCCATTTCTTTCAGGATCTAACTGTAGCGATTTAGGGCAATTCGTGCAGTTTGTCTAATCTGATATTTATTATGGGTTCAACATCGCCAGGCTGTGGGTTCGGCAGGTCCTAGGCCCAGCTCTCCCCATGCTGCTGCATCGCACTTTCTCCTATCTTTCCGTGCTCCCCCCCATTCTTGAGTGCCTTCTCCTTGCTTGTCCATCAATCTCACTACTTTCTGCTTGCTTTTTCACCCATTTTTTGTGTGCCTTCTTCTTGGTTTCCCTCATTTTCAATGCTTTCACCTTGTTTTTCCCCCATTTTATGTTTGCCTTCTCCTTGCTTTTCCCCACATTTTCTCTTTGTTACCCCACCATTGCTTTTTGTAGCCACTCCACCCAACTCCGGACCATCACCTCACTTTTGGAATTCCGAAGGACCCTTAAATTTTGATTGTAGATTGACATCTGATCTTGAATGAGTTTCACCAAAATGATATAGCGAGGTGATCAACATACTGTTGCACTTTTTCAATGAAACTTCAATATTTAGAGAGGCACAGAATCAAAGCCAAACCAGATCTTCTAGAGCAATCTGCTAAGTTATTAACAAATTGAACAGCAATGTTTATGTCTCTGCTATCAACAAAGGGAGGGACTGGGAGATTAGTTGGTCCAGTGTACGGTCTCCCAATTAACTGAACATACAAAAAAGGTGTACACTGTTCCAATTGGAAAAATATAATCACTAGGGGAACATTAAAGTTCAGGAGCAAGAGCCCTCACACATCCAAGAGGATGTCATGCTTCATCATCGGGTAGCTCCTCGTCAGACCGGCGCTGCAATGTCTGACGGGCTCCCCGTGAGGGGGCTCTTTGCCGGAGATCTTTTAGGTAGCAGCCGTGGTAGCGGACACTACAAGACCTGGTGTTGCGGTCAGGCGCTAATCCTGGCAGGAGAGTGAGCGAGTCAATTTAATTAATCAATGGAATAAGACCGGGACCAAGATTAAAAACAGAAGGAAAGTGTAAAATGAGGAATAATGCTCAACCACTTTCTGCATGGTGCTGGAGCTTAAGGAGATTATCGTCGGGCTCCTAGGACATGGTCAACATGTTTCGCGTACAGTGGTCTAACAAGATCCTATGACGCTTCTTCAGGACCAATACATAATAAGACTTCTCCTGTCTATATTACCGAAAGTTTGCAAAAATGTCAAACAAATCTTATAGTCACTTACATTGAAGTTCACTAATTGTCAGAAACCTCTAATGGTCGCCCATCCCTTAGTACATGGGGGGCCCCTTGGGAAGTAGCATGCCGAAAGCGGTCACTATTTGTGGATGACGGCGGTCTGCAGGGGAACCTACCCTGACGTGCTCTCCCGAAAAGCACGTACCACTGTACGCAAAACATGTTGACCATGTCCTAGGAGCCCGACGATAATCTCCTTAAGCTCCAGCACCATGCAGAAAGTGGTTGAGCATTATTCCTCATTTTACACTTTCCTTCTGTTTTTAATCTTGGTCCCGGTCTTATTCCATTGATTAATTAAATTGACTCGCTCCTATTAAGACTGGGAACCAATTTTAGCTTTCACTCTCCTGCCAGGATTAGCGCCTGACCGCAACACCAGGTCTTGTAGTGTCTGCTACCACGGCTGCTACCTAAAAGATCTCCGGCAAAGAGCCCCCTTACGGGGAGCCCGTCAGACATTGCAGCGCCGGTCTGACGAGGAGCTACCCGATGATGAAGCATGACATCCTCTTGGATGTGTGAGGGCTCTTGCTCCTGAACTTTAATGTTCCCCTAGTGATTATATTTTTCCAATTGGAACAGTGTACACCTTTTTTGTATGTCTCTGCTAAACAGAATTGTCACTATGGTATCCAATTCCCTGGCAAATACCGAATAGAAAAGCGAAAGTTCTAGTTGATTATGATAATTCAATAAAGCGCAATAAATTGTTTGACTTTCTTTTCATCATTCTAAATTTACATCAGTCATTTTTCTCATAGTGCATAAGAACATGGACAAACAATGAATGTGCTTCCACATGTATCAGCAGGCTGACTTTTCAGAACTACATCATGTTCAATTCATAAAAGAGAATACATTCTTATCTTTCTTGTTAAATATAAATAAAATAGAAATTAATTAGTTCATGTTATCTTAAGCTCCTATGTAGTTTAATAGGCGTTACATCAAAACAAAATATTATGTGCCGTTTGAAAAGGCAAGCGATTCGTAAATAAGGTAGCTTTAAAGAAACAAATTCAAATATATAATTGTGAGCGTTATTCATGCTAATCTCTAGTACCAAAACAAACCTACCCGGAAAAGTTATCTTTTGTGTAATTAAACATAGGACCTGATTTAGAGTTTGGCGAATAAGTACTATGTGACAAAGGTGATAGATATCCCTTCTGCCTTAATACAAGTGAAGGCGAATGGGAGATCTGGAATGTTTGTGATAGAATACCCATCTGCAAACTCTCAATCAGGCGCACAATTGTGAGTGTGCTCAAATATTGCACCCAAAGTCATGTGAAGCAATGTTTCTAAACTAAATTCCTTTCACCCTGCACATCAGAAAGAATAAAAACAACTAACTGATGAGCCTTCTGAGGCAGAATTAGTTATTTGTTGAACCTAAGCTAAAGAGGTGTTGCAGCAGGTTAATGGATAAAAGACATGTTTTTTTATTTAAAAAAAGCATGGATCTGCAGAATAAAAAGGGTGAAAAAATGTTTTTTTTTGTGTTGGTGGTCTGTGCCCAAATCTGTGAGCTCAATGGTGCCACTGTTTGGGTAAATTTTAGAGCTGCCAGGCTTATGGGGATTTTCCCCAAACTTTTTACCTGCTTGCCCCCATCTTATTTGGATTTTTGCTCTGTTGGCCTTAGGTCTCTGTGCACGTCACCACCACTAACCAGTGCTAAAGAGCAAGTGCTCACTCCCCTAAACATTGATTGATTGGCACACCTGATTGTCCTATTTCATTTACATGTAAGTGCCTTATAGAGTGGTATACAATATACCCAGGGCCTGTAAATTAAATGCTACCACTGGGCCTGCAGCACTTACTGTGCCACCCACTTAAGCAGCACCTTAAAACGTGTCCCAGGCCAGCCATTGCAGCCTGAAGGCAGTGTCTCACTATCATGTTGACTTAGCATTTAAACCCTTTGCCAAGCCTTAAACTCCCCTTTTATTACATTTAAGTCACCCCTAAGGTAGGCCCTAGGTGGCCCAAAGGGCAGGGTGGTGTGTAATTAAAAGGTAGCACATGTACTTGTAGTAAAAAACTACCAAATTTGTTTTCTCACTACTGAGAGGCCTACCTCTCCCAAAAGGTAACATTGGAGATTCCTTATTAAAATTAATATGTTTGAATTCCAAAACCATATGCGGTTGATGTGTCATGTTTGGTATCTATGACCTCATAATAATAAAACCTCTTTAGTGGTAAAGTCGGACTCACTATTACAAGTTTGAAAATCCTTTAAACAGTTGCCATTTTCCTGCCCTTAGCCCTCTGTGCCTGTAGCCTGCCTTAGGTTGAATGACTGAGTGAAACTGACAGTTGCGACTTTGTGAATTCTCCCGAGACAGTCATGCAATAGGGGGAATAGCAAATTCTGAATGGGCCATTAACTGACTTGATTGGATAGGGAGCAGAACTAAGCACAGCCCGGTTTGCAACTGAATAGGCTGGGCTATGCCACCACACAATAGGCTTAACAACCCTGTTTTGTCAGTGCAGATAGCTACTATCCAGGGCAGGGGATGCAGGAAATTCCTGGAACTTCAGAGAACCCTTCTGGAAACTGCATATCACTTTTAGTGGGACAGCTACCATCCCAAGAACTTTGATGAAAGATTAATTTCTCTTGGAGCAAGAATTACGACAAATCAGAACTGAAGCAACTATTATTATTAACTATTATTATTATTAAGTTGTCCGAATACGAGCCGCGCAGCTACTGGGATGCAAAGGATAATTTTTAGTCACAGTCTAAGAACAACCACCTTTCTGAACTGAAGCAACCAGGAATTGACATTGGAGAAACTGTCTTTATGTGCCCTCTCCCTCACTGAGCAATTCCTAGCACAATACATGATGACAGTTTTGTAACTTCACTGAAACCTTTTCTCAGGAAGTGAATCTCATTCCTGTTCATAGTTCTGAGGAGACCGTGTGGAATAAGTAGCGGTTTGAAATGCATCAACAGCTTTTTCACACACAGGCGCGCATACCAAAGGACATACTGGCACATGGGGAATTTTGGATGGAACTAAAAACAATCCTAGTGATTTGCGTGTAATAATATGAACTATTAAAGCACCCTCTGGTGTCCAGTTCAATCTGATGAGGGCTGTGTACTAACTGATAAACCATAGGAGCCCTTCTTTTGAGCAAGGAATTTCAGGAACTAGAAAAATTGCATTATTGATTTAAGGTTTCATGTGGGAATGAGGCACAATTGTCCTGTAATGTAACTGTTTATGAATGTGTTATGTTGTTCATGTTAGCATGTCATCTAATTTTTACATATTGACATTGTTTTCTTTGTGTGTGTTCACATGGTATATGACTGTAAAAAGGTTTACTCTATAAAAGATGAGCATCTAACTTATTGTGTAAGTAAAATAAAAGGTGATCACAGTAATTTATTTGTGTGATCAAGAAGCTAAAATAATTTGACGTTAAAGTAGTGTCAGCACTGTGCACTCATTCTTGTTGTTATTTTTAAAAAGTTGTCATTTTCCTGCCCTTAGGCCTTTGTGCCTGGGACCTGCCTTAGGTCACATGACTGGGTGTAACTGACAGTTGGGACTTTATGAATTAGCAGAGCCTGAATGGGCCATTAACTGACTTGATGGGGGCGGAGCTAAGCACAGTCCCACTTGTAACTGAATAGGCTGGCCTCTGCCAACACACAGTAAGCTTAACAACCCTGCATTGTCAGCTAGTAGCCAGGGCAGGGGAGGCTGGAAATTCCTGGAACTTCAAAGAACCTGTCTGGAAACTTCTTCCAACTTCTAAGAGCAGGGCACAAGAGTATAAAACTAGGGCTCACACACCTGCTCCTCATTTCACTACTGGACCTGCGGAAGGACTCTCAGAGGACTACATGTTTCTGAGACCTGCTGTGCACTTTGCCAGACTGCTGCACTACCTAGAAGGACTGCTTTGCTGCCTAAAGCCTGCTTGGAACTTTCAGAGGCCAGTCTTGCTGTAGAGCCCTGCATCGCTACCTGCACCGAGGACTTCAGAAGTGACTCCAAGGGCTAGTTTAGCTGGTCTCCTTCTGAGCCAGAGGACATAACAGGCTCATAAACCTGCACCTAGACCCAGTCTGAGTCAGTGGTGAACCCCCAAATGGTCTCCATACATACCTGGACCCTTGGTTGTGGTGCTAAAGGTGCCCAGGTGGCCATTTTCTGAAAAGGAGGACTTGCTATTTTAAACCTTAAAATTTTAAAAATCATAACTCTGGTTCTATAAATTGGATTCTGATGGTTTTGGTGTTAAATAATTTATTAAAATGTACTCTATTTTCCTAAATTGGTTTGTGATTTTTATTGTGTTGTGTTTTCACTGTATTGCGGTTTGGGTACTGCATAAATACTTAACACAGTGCCTCTAGGTTTAGTCTTACTGCTTTTTGGTGCCAAGCTACCCAGGGTTAAGCACAGGTTAAAAAAATGACTTTTTTGTGGATCACCCTGCAAGGGATTATGGCTATTGCTTGACCATGGCTTATGCCATAGTCAACCAACAACCCAATTTCTCACAGTGAAGATTTTACATTCAGGCAAATTTGGTGTAATTCTGTTCAGATGTTTTTTTCTGTATTATTGTTGTGGCAAAAATAGTATGTGGGGACCTCCCATGTCCCCCTTTTTCTCATCTCTTGCTTGAACGATCAGCCTGAAACTTTTGAATAAGGAGCTGAAGTGGATGAATGTTTTTGGAAAGTGTCTTGAAAATTCGTTACTCAAGACTAAAGCTATTAGCAAAAAAAAAAACGCTCTTCTTATAGATATTCTGACTTACAAATAACAACACAGTTGCAACAGCCACGGTGTAATATATGATAGGAAAACATTTGTGACATTTGCACATTTTTATTTATTGATTTATTAATGGTTAAGTTGATAGCTAGACATTTTTAGAATGCAATGATAAAATCCCTCCTCAGAAACCACAACATTAATTCACTTAATTATATGTTTCTCTATTTACCTAATCCTGATTTGGAGTATAATTATCTGTTTTCTCTGCTGTCAAGCCAGCTCCAAAGGTCCAATTTGTTAGGCGTCAAATCCACTAACCCAGCAAGATACAAAAGCCAGTAGCCCCTTCTTGAATTCCCAAGGAGGAGACAGGACTCAATACAAAGAAATCAGCAGCAGAAAAAGACAGGCCCCAAGACCTAAGCAAAGGGCTCACCCTTCCAAAACTGAGAGCATTAGGGATACTAGAGAGACCATAGAGCTGTTGACTGTTCCATGAACCTCCTGCTCTTTTGACCCACCTACGAGGCCAAGTTGATATACAAAACAGACAATTCTTTGAAGAAAGGGGACCAGGGTTGAGCCATAAATCATCTCACCTAAAGGGCACCCATTTATTAAATATAGCTAATCAGCAGGATCAGAAAAGCATGTAAGTTTCC
Organism: Pleurodeles waltl; assembly: GCF_031143425.1. Classification (NCBI taxonomy): domain Eukaryota; kingdom Metazoa; phylum Chordata; class Amphibia; order Caudata; family Salamandridae; genus Pleurodeles; species Pleurodeles waltl. The sequence continues at coordinate 995,991,717 of NC_090446.1, forward strand.
AACTGCAAGCTACCAGCTCTGGTCCATATAAAATAATTCATTAAAGCACCACTGTGTAGAAGATTCGCTCTTTATTGCCACTATTATTTTGCTATTTAAAATCAATTACTCTTTCATGTTGATATGGAATATAAAGACCTACTACATTTGGTATGATGCAAGTCTTTATATTTGTATGGTGATTTTGACTCAATTTTCCATTCTATTTCACATGCCTGTTAAAACAAATACTTGGTGCTCCTGGGTTTTTGTTGGGCACTGGCAAATTTGATTATCACTCAAAACATTCCTTTACAAAATCACTCCACAACTACATAAAGTTCTACATCACTTTTGCAAGATCAATTTAACTGACTTAGCAATGGTGCTTTATTAAAATGTGCTCGCTGGTGATGACGCAGAAAAAGAAGGTCCGACATATATTCATACATATCGTATAATCAAAACATGTAATGTAGTGTGATTTTAGTAAAGAAAATAATGTACGAGGGAAATTGTGCCCTCGGGGTAGTTCGCCATCATTTGTAAACGAGCTTTATTAATCATGAAGTATTGGAAATGTAGTAATCCGTCATAATCGCAAATATATGATTTCTTGTTTGAAAACTGTTTTGCTTAGCTTAAATTTAGTACAGGCTTTGGCCTAGTTGCCTGGTTTCAAATTCTAACTGCATGGTTTTTTTTTCCTTGAACTAATGAAACATATATTCTTGCTTGAAGTTGTATTTTTCCAGTAGAGCTGACTGGTACACTTATCTCCAAGGTTTCGTACTAGGCCGGTTTCATCCCCTTTGATACAAGGTCAGTCTCTGCAGGTGCGGACAATGAAGGTACAGATAGTAAAATAATTGGCAAACCATGTTACAATTTGTGTTCAAGGCTCCAAGGACAGTGTATGTATAAATGAGCGCTAGTAAAAGACAATTTTCATTGGACAATTTGAAGCCAACCTATGAACCCTCCAATGGAAGACCCTGCAGAATTTGGAATGTTTCTTACTTAAACCCACCGGACAAAGAGAAGTCAGCCATTTTTCCTCGATGCCAGTTTGAAGCCTGATGCCAGACTCCATTTTGGACGACACCCTGATGCCCTTTTCTCTATCCGAGAGAAAGAGACTTCAAGAATTCTCACCCTAGAGACTTTAACTTTGATTTGCCCCCGTCTTGCCCATGCAATAACTTTGCCCCATTCTCCTTGCCGCTGCAAGGAAGCTTGCCCTTAATTTTGCCCCTTTGAAATTTGCCCCATGCTGATCAACCGGTACCTGAAGGACGAAGACTTTTCTTGAATGCTGATTGTATTTGGTAAATATGAAAGGATAAATGTATTATGCATTGTGTTTTTCCTTTTAGGTACCAACTGCTAATTTTGATAGGGTCCTAGCTAGAAGTTTTCCAAATTTGTGTTGACTAAATTCATTTTGCATGAAGCCCCACATGCCGATGCTAATTAGAGGTTAGTCGAGGTATCCATTCAATGTACCATGCTAAATTGAAATCTTGTTATGCTGACCGAATGTATGCGATTAGTCAAATACAGTTAGTCATATTGGTGATTTGCATTGCGATAACAGAGTGTATCATTATTCAGATTTTACGTAGATTGCGTTTCTTCCGCTGTTATGGACAGCTAGTAATGTTCATATACATATATCAATTGGTTTTGAGACATATATATATTGTGCTAGCTTTGTTAATATAGGGAAATAAAATTCACTAACTTTTAATAAACTGGTGTGGTTATTCATGACTGAAAGGTCATGGTGCGCCGAAATACCAACTGTTATTGATTTCTGATGTGCTATATTGATCTATTAGAAGGGTATTGATTACCGATTACAATAGTTATTGAATATTGATCTGAGTGACTCGACTATTTAGGATGAGGAGATCCCGACTTGGTTAAAAGATTCACCGACCTCCAACGTGTCCAGGTACAGGCAATTTATAAGGGCTGGACGCGTTATCAGTAGATGGTAGCAGAGATTGATGGTTTAGCCCTTTGGGACCCCATCCGAACAATAGACAGAGTCAAGTTAGAATTTTCTTTGATAAAACAAGTTGGAGAGATGATGATGCCCTAAGTCCCCAATGACTTTCCCGGAATCTCAGAGCTTGCGAATGAGGAACATGGAGGTATGAAAATGGTCTCAGCGTTTCTAGTGACGGTATGAGTGAAGTTAGGGTTTTGCGCTTGCACAGCTTATCGCCGCAGATTAATTGAGAAGTTTGTGAGAATTTTCGGGGGGTTAAAAGATATTAGAGGAGTGTTACTCCAAAGGTGTGAGAGTAGGGAAGTCGTCGAACTTCATGTGTGTGTAGCGCTTTGAGCAGAAAAATTGTCCACGTGGTTGTTGATGTTGAGACGGGCCCTGCGAGGTCAAGAGACTCCGGAGTATGTTGAAAAGTGTATGTGACACTTGTTTGATGTTGTGATCTGGTCAGGTTTAATAGGTTGATCGGGCGTGGTCAACAAATCGGTATGAATGTTGCAGAGTGAAAGAAAACTTCGACTTTGAGATTTGACGAATTCTAAAGTGCACTAGAATAGTTCATTGATCAGTTGAGAGTAAAGTTTGCGGGTCAAATTTTGCTTGCGAAAGTGGGAAACCGAGAAAGATGGAATAACTGCTGAGGCTAGTGAAAAATCCCTAAGGTTTCTGAAGCGATTGTATTACCTTTCCTGTAGTAAACCGACAGATCTGTTTTATTCTTAAGGTTAAGTGCTCGCGTTGTATTGCAGAAATTAGTTTATGAGTGAAGCCGAATGAAAAGAGGACAAGCCGCGGGACTTTGTCAGCCGCAGTGTGTGAGTGTGACGTCACTGGGAGCCACGCTGGGATAGGTTGGTTGGTGAGAAGGGTCGCGCACGGATTGGACGCAGTCCGTGAAGCGCAATTGGAAGGGGAAAGGCAAGCGAAGAGTATTCCGGGAATTAAAGTCGCTTATTGGTTACATATTTTAGAAAAACAAAAGACGGAAAGATGAAATTTTTTAAAGCATTTAAGAGTGCCATGAGGGGAGATGTTTATATTAAAGCAAATGTAGGAGAAGAAACACCGCCTGAGGGTACACCAGCTTACATCGTCATTGAAGAAAAGGGTGTAGCGCCATGTCTTTGGTTAAAACAATGGTGCAAATTAACAGAGAAACATGGAAGTGTAGCGTTCCCTATCCACGGGTCATTTAAACTAAGAGTTTTAGAAAATCTGAGATTTGCGCTATACGACATGAAAGTACCTCCAAGACCAGCACAGTTTGAGGCATTAGCAATTTGGGAGCTAATAGCTAGAAACCAACAACAAAAGAAATTTGAGACGAGAATAAGGAAAGTAGAAAAGACACTAGCGGATGCTAGATGGGACAGCACACAAAAGGTTTGGAGACGTATTGCAGGGGATTAAATTGTTTCCAGCGATTACTGATGAAGCGGAGACGGAAGGAAGGAAAGCCACCTATAAGACAAACAGGAGTCAGTCCAGAGAGAGAGAGAGCAATAGAAACTCGAAAAGGGGAGACGAGTCAGATGATGAGGAGTTCATTAGACAATTGCTGAATGATCGCCCACCACCATATGTGGAAAGCGAAAAAGGCTCAAGCATTAGTACTGCCCCTCCAGAACCAATACAGGGTAATGTAACACCAAATTTGAGAATATCTCAGAGGCCGAGCAGCTCCGACATGCCTTTCTCACCACAAATACCACAGATTCAGAGAGTATACCCAGACGTGCCTACATTGAAACCTGCTGATAACTATCAGCCACAGGTTCAAAGGCACTGTTGCGATGAGCATAATATGGGAATGACTTCTGATTCAATGGCGCAGGGAGGACAAAACTATCAGAGACTGACATTGATTCAAGCTGAATCAACACAGTTCTCGATGCCCCAAAAGCAGACACAAGAAGTGCGAGTAATAGAAAGCCAGTTAGGTATGCCAGCAATGATGGACCACAATGTGGGGATTAACATGCCACAGAATTCGGGGAACAGACAGAATCCAGACGCAATATCTTTACCTATCACTGTAGGTCCACCAGTACCACTGTACATACAGGCAAATTCAAGCACAAGCAACCAAGGGTTAATGATACAGAATGGGACAGGGAGAAGATGTATAGAAACCACTCCAGAGACAACTCCGATAGCGACACTGCCAAATGGATCTGGGTCTTTGTCGGAATTTAGTCCAATTCCAATTTGTGCTCCGTCAACCGTGGTAAGGTCACTTCCACCACTATTAGTACCGTGAACCTCACAGACTGAAACATTACAGAAACTGTCAGTAACTGCTACACTGATGGGATTGAACGCGCAACAGTTAACACAATGGTTCAACAGCCTGAACTCCCCACAGAGTGCATCTAGCAGGAAGGGAGAAGAATACCTGAATAAAATAAGGTTGGGCATGGAGGCAGATGAACTGGTTGAGGGAACAATGGGTTTGAACAGATTAGAATCATACACAGAGGAAGAACTAAGATACATGTGCCCTAGGATTACAAGAGAAGTAAGCAGCATACATAAGAAGTTACAAGAAATTGCAGACAGAAACGAGATCGATATAGGTAAGACTAAACACCTGAGCAGAAGTTACTTTGAGACAAAAGATTTTGAACACATGAGATCCGCAGGGATGAAAACACACCTTAAGGAGATACTGCAGAGTGCACAGGTTTGGAGATGTTTAGACAAGTGGGAAAGTAGATGGGTTAAGAAAAAGGACAAAAAGAAAGAAAATACTCCAGAACGGAATGAGAAAAAACAACAGAATGACGATCTGATAACTATGCTACCAATGAGAGAGACAGCAGGGGGAAAACTTGTACATGTACCGTGGCACAGGTGCGATATTCAGTCCTTTACGGATGACTTTCCCAAATTGAGAGAGAAGCCGATTGAGTGGTATCAACAAACAGATAGATTTGTGAAACTCGCGAAGTGTCTCTGGGAAGGCTTGAATACTTTATTTGAAATTGTGGTTCCGGCAGATTTGTGGGAAGATTGTAAAAGGGCTGTAGGTTGGCCGACGAGTGAACCAGAGAGAGATAGGGACACAGGTGCGCCATCACCTACCGTAATGAGTTTGTACCACAAGGTGATCGAGCACTTGAAAACCAAGGTTGCGTCGAAAAATGTGGATTGGCAAAGGATTGACAGGACCGCCCAAGAGGTTAAAGAATCTATACACGCGTATTATGAGAGGTTGTTGAAAGCATTTAAAAATTACAGTGGCACGGAAACGATTGAGCCAAAGGACATGCTCCATTTTGTGTTCAGGTTTGTGGAAGGGCTGAGACCCGAAATTAGCCAGATGATTAAATCGCATTTGATTTGTTGGCAGTCGAAGTCGATCGATGAAGTGTTGAATTATGCGAAATACTGCAGTGATGAGATTGAGACCAAACAGAAAAGATTAAAAGAGAAGGTGATGGTGATGCAGCTCAGAGCAGCTCAGACAGGTTTACAAGGTTTACAAGGTTTTCAACAACAGATGCTGCAGCAGCAGCAGCAGGGAAATGCTATGTTTCAGCCGCAGATGAGAGGCAGAGGCCGAGGAGGTTTTGTGAATAATGGTCCTGATTTGAATACTGTTGTGATTCCAAATGGTATACAGGCAATGAAGAAGGTGATGCCATGTCACACGTGCGGAATCGTCGGGCATTGGAAACGGGAGTGCCCAATGATGGTGCAGGAAGGTGTAGGTCAGCAAAACAATGATGTCAATGCATTCCAGACTATGAGAGGACCGAAACTGAGAGGTCCAAACCCAAATTTCCAAAACAATATAAACCAGATGCAGGGTTTACAACCCATGCAACCGCAACAGGTGCAAATGCCCCGTGTGCAAATGACACAATTGCAGCCAATGCAACAGCAGTTCCCTATGGTACCTAATCAGCAAATGCAAATACCCTTAGCACCAATGAATCAGCAGCAAGCAATGCTTCCTCAACAGGTCACGGGTCAGGGAATGAGTCAAAATGACACAGTACACCAATTCCCACTACAAAGCGAGAATGGAATAAACGATGTATGGGAGAGTGGAAGTTCAGATGAGGAGGGAAATTGCGTGCTTGCAGCATCTTTGGAAGTTGATCAAAAGGGTCCGTATGTGGAGGGAAGAGTTATGGGTCATCGCGTTTCATTCTTGGTTGACACAGGAGCTACACGTTCCACTGTTAGGAGCATTGAAGTGCCAAATTTGCCACTTTCAGGGAGAACAGTTCAAGTAGTGGGAGTAGCAAACAGGTACCTGACGAACCCAATCACAGATCCAGTACAAGTCAGAATTGGTAACTATCAAGGGTCACATAATTTTGTGGTATGTGACTCCAGCCCGATATCACTGTTAGGGAGAGACCTATTGTGCAAATTGGGATGTTCGATTATGTGTTCGAACAATGGAATTAGAATTCAGACGAGCAGTGATGGGGAAGAAGAGGACAGTGTAGAAGGGGATGAGAGGGAGACTGACGATGAAGAGTATCCCCTGATTACCCTTTATCCGATGATCACTGAAGCAGACATTCCTGCTGAGTTACAGGAAACAGTTGGAAAAGAAGTGTGGGATATGACAGGAAAAGAGGTGGGATTGGTGAAAGGAGTGGAACCAGTGAAAGTGACTGTAAAACCCAATGTAACCTTTCCCCAGACCCTACAGTACCATATGGCACAAGACACCCTCATGAAAGTCGCCCAACTCATTGATGAGTTTGTAAAACAGGGAGTACTGAAAGAAGTGTTAAGCAGTCCATGTAATTCACCAATCATGGGACTAATAAAGCCAAGTGGAAAGGTCCGAATTGTGCAGGACTTGAGGAAAATAAATGACATAATAATAAAATGTTGCCCTGTAGTACCAAATCCAGCTGTGATAATGTTTCAAGTCCCTTGTGATACTGAGTGGTTCTCAGTCATCGACTTGTCACAAGCATTCTTTTCGGTGCCTCTTCATGAGGACAGCCAATTTCTCTTTTGTTTCAAATTCTTAGACAGAGTTTACAGTTGGTTTCGAATTCCTCAAGGGTTCTCAGAGTCACCGTCAATTTTCAATCAGATTCTAAAGAAAGATTTGGAAGCGTTGGAATTGCCATTCGAGTCAACCCTAGTACAGTACATTGACGACTTACTGATTGCATCCAAGACAGAAAGTGACTGCACAGCCGACACCATTGCCCTATTGAACCATTTGGGAAGGAATGGACACAAGGTGTCTCCTTCAAAATTACAGTTCTGTCAGAAGAAAGTGAAATATCTGGGTCACCAAATAGAGAAAGGGTCACGGAGAATAATGAAGGAAAGAATAACAAGTGTACTTCAAATGAGTCCCCCAAAGACGAGGAGGGAGGTGAGGAAGTTTTTGGGAATGGTGAGCTACTGTCGCCAATGGATTCCCAACTTCTCAACTCTAGCAAAACCTTTACTGAAACTGACCCAGAAGGATGCATTGGATGAAATTGAGCTGAAAGGAGATGAGATGGATGTTTTTATTGAATTGAAAGAATGCATGTGCAGGGCTCCAGCTTTAGGTATGCCTGATTACACAAAGCCTTTCACATTGTTTTGTCATGAACGTGATGCATGTTCCTTGTCTGTCTTGACCCAAGCCCATGGTGGCGTAAACAGACCAGTAGCATATTTTTCAGCTACTTTGGATCCGGTCGCAGCAGCACTGCCAGGGTGCTTGCGCGCCGTAGCCGCAGTTGGTATCAGCCTCACTCAGAGTGAAGGAATAGTGATGGGACACCCTTTAACAGTGATGGTCCCTCACTCAGTCGAGATACTTTTGACACGTTCCCGAACACAGCACATGACGGGTGCTAGACTCACAAGGTATGAAACAATAATTCTGGGATCACCTAATGTGCAGCTGAAAAGGTGCACTACGTTGAATCCAGCAACCTTGTTTCCCCGTGAAAATGCTGAGATTGAGAACGCTGAAGACATCGAGCATGACTGTCTTCAGGTGACTGAATTTTGTACCAAACCAAGACCTGATATCAAAGACACCCGATTGGAAGAAAATTATCAAATTATTTTTGTTGATGGTTCATGTTTAAGAGATGCACTGGGTGTATTGAAAGCAGGGTACTCTGTATGCACAGTAACAGGTGTTTTGGAAGCATCTTGGCTTCAAGGAGTTTACTCTGCACAGGTAGCAGAATTGGTAGCCCTTACTAGAGCTTGCCAACTGTCTGCATTGATGAAAGTTGCCATTTACACTGACAGCAGGTACGGGTTTGGAATAGTGCATGATTTCGGACAATTGTGGTCACAGAGAGGCTTCATGACCTCTTCAGGATCACCAGTGAAAAATGGTGAAAGAATAAAAGAATTGTTACATGCCATCCAACTACCAGGAGAAGTAGCAGTGGTAAAATGCAGTGCACACTCGAAGGGACAGGACTATGTTTCTCTGGGAAATGGATATGCGGATCAAGTCGCAAGGTTTTGTGCATTGAACTGTATATTGCTTAGGGATGAATGGAATTTGATAAGTGAACCAGAACTCGAACCAAGCGAAATATTTGCTCTAAAGGTTGTAGACACAATGGACGAATTGAAAACCTTACAGAATAATGTCAGTGAGGATGAGAAACTCTCATGGACCAAATCACAATGTGTAAAGAGGCTAGATGATTTATGGGTTTCAAGTGAAGGGAAATTTGTTCTTCCAAACAGTCTTTTGACGCAGATAGCTAGATTTTACCATGGACAAGCTCATCTTGGGAGGGATGCCATGATTAGATTGTTTAAAACTGATTGGTTTAACCCCAAATTCCATCAAGTTGCTGAAGCAGTTTGCCACCGTTGCGTCATTTGCCAACAGATGAACGCAGGGAAGGGAACCGTAGTAAATTTGAGCCACATTGGAAGAGCAGGGGGTCCGTTCAGCAGGATGCAAATGGACTTCATTGAGATGCCTGTGCATGGAGGCTTGAAGTATGTGTTGGTGGTTGTGTGCATTTTTAGTCACTGGATTGAAGCATACCCTACACGCAGAAATGACAGTCTCACAGTAGCAAAACTACTCTTGAGAGAGCTAATACCACGTTTCGGATTCCCGATCTCTTTAGAATCAGATAGGGGAAGTCACTTCAATAATGAAGTAATAAAATTGCTTTGTGCAGCACTGAACATTGAGCAAAAGCTGCATTGTAGCTACCGCCCTGAAGCATCAGGTCTGGTGGAGCAAATGAATGGCACATTGAAATCAAGAATGGCGAAAATATGCGCATCAACAAACTTGAAATGGCCTGACGCATTGCCTTTGGTACTAATGTCAATGAGAAACACTCCTGACAGAAAGACTGGACTGTCCCCACACGAGATTCTCATGGGCAGAGCTATGAGACTTCCAGCAGTTCCTGCAAATGCGCTTTTGAATATTACAGATGATATGGTGTTAGACTACTGCAAAGGTCTATCTGATGTGGTTCGCTCTTTTTCTCACCAGGTGGAGGCAACCACCTTGCCACCGATCCAAGGTCCAGGACACGACCTGAAAGCAGGTGACTGGGTCTTGATAAAGAAGCACGTGAGGAAGTCGTGTTTGGAACCCCGTTGGAAAGGACCTTTTCAAGTGATTTTGACGACTACCACCGCTGTGAAGTGTGCGGGAGTTCCCAACTGGATTCACGCCAGTCACACAAAGAGGGTATTGTGTCCCACAGACGAGGAAGTTGAAGCGCTGAAGTTGCCAGTATCTGATAACAAAGTACCAAGCGCTGAGACAGAGCGAAAAAGAACTAGAAGCGAACAGGCAGAAATAGAGAAGGGAGAAATATTCTCTGAGGACGAAGCAACTGATTCACTTGGGGAAGACCAAGGAGGAGCCTCAGAAAGCGACGAAGCGGCTGAAGGTAACAAAGAACCTGAAGCAGCTGAAAGTGACAAAGAGCCTGAAGAAAGTAACGGTGACAAAGGGCTTGAAACAGGTGAAGAAGCAGGAGAGCCTGATCAGAGGAGGGCTTTCCCAGAAGCAGACGATACAGGAAGGGAACAGGAAAACCTGATTGATTTCCCAGAGGGAGAAGACGAAACAAGACAGAGTGAAACTGTTCTAACTCCTTCGGAAGAGGTTGCGGGTCCGTCAAGTGGACCCAGAGCAAAACGTAGACAAAGCATATCGCCAGTAAAACTAAGAACTAGAGAAACGTTGAACGACAGTGAAGGGCCAAGAGTGAAAGAGAAAAGAAAGGAAGTGTCTGTCGTAGTACCAACACCAAGTGAAGAAAAGGACTTGGCCAAAGAGGAAAGTACCAGCGAGAAAGAATCAAAGAGAGATGCAAAATTGAAAAGAAAAAGGATACCGAGCAGGAGGTATTCCGGTCCGGAGTGGGCATACGTAGCCAATAAAGATTGGTCAGACGAATTCGTATCCCTCAGTCTTGAGAACGAAGAGGCAGAACTTCATTTTGGAAATAAAAACTTTATGCACTCTGTTGATTGAAATCATTGATCACCTGATTGACTTTTCAACCGGCTAAGACATTGCTAACTTGATTGACTTTGAAACCGATTTTGAGACAACGCTGCTAACCGAAAAGAGACTAAGCTGCTAAAGAAAATTGTGTGAACATTGAACTCGTTCAGCTTTGTAAATACCTGCAAACGCGCCTTGATAAAGTGTCTTCAACTTTCTGATTCTATACAGATCATGACTAGCTTCACTACACAGGGGCGTAAGATGAAGTGTTGTAAATACATGTGTATAGGCTTAATAACCGCATGCGTACTAATCATTGTAGCAATAGTTCTCGGAATGCATGGTAAAAATGAGAGTGAGACGAATGATGCTTCTACTTCTAAACCTATTATCGTTACTGAACTAACAGCTCTGAAGAGACTTGAGCAAGACGAGAGACACTTGCATGATAAGAAGGAACTTTCATCTAACGTTTCTATCGCTTACTGAGTGAGTATGTTGAGACCATGGATGCGAAAGATTGTTATGTGTGTACACAAATACCTACCTCAGTAGTGGAAGGGGTAACGTATCACAGCATGCCTCTTACGTATGGAATTACATGTAGTATAATAGCTTCCAGATTTTATGGTCAAAAGGACATTCATTATTTCTACACTAATTACGATGTTACTTTTGCATATGTCCCCATAATAGGGCACCTAAGTAAGATAGCTCGAGATTATTATGCCAAATTAATGAGGGAATTCTTCGAACCGATGTCACCTTTTCACACAGCTCACGCACATAGAGAGAACCTTACATGCTTGCTTTCACCAGTAGAAATAGAATTTTTAGACCGCACTGATGATAGGAAGAATGAAATGAAGGAGAAATTAGAGAGGGAATTACACGAAAGAACATCTGTAGATAATTATGCTTTTGCTGCAATAAAGACACAAAGGAAAATAGCTTTAGATACATTGCATGTGGGAAGATTTTGTATACATAGATTTCAATCATATTATGACACAGTTTTTGTGGGAACGAGTGAATGCAAACATACGTATGCATTTCAATCTAAGTGGACGTTCATGCTGAATGGACAAGACCCGGTTATTCCTGGAGTATATTATATTTGTGGACTCAACGCCTATTATTGTCTTCCTAAAGGATGGTATGGGAGGTGTTATTTGGGAATAGTGTTCCCAAAAGTTTACCAACTAGACGACTTAAAGAAATTTCCAAGGCTGTCTGAATCACATCGTGTTCAGAAAAGGGAGACCGCTTCTGGTATGGTAGGAGATATATTTGGAGCATTGATTCCTTCAGTAGGAGTCATATTGAATTCAATCAAAATACGAAAGTTGTCTACTATTGTGGATAACATGCTGACAAAGTTTTCAGGAGCTATAATCCTGATGGATGCTGAACTTGCTGCAGAAAGAGCTATGACTCTTCAAAATCGGCTTGCCTTAGACATTCTTTTAGCAAAGGATGGCGGCGTTTGCAAAATGCTTGGCACGCGTCACTGTTGCACATATATACCAGACAGCAGTGGAAAAATTAGAACAATGCTTACAAACTTAACTAAAGAAAGTGTAGATTTAAAGGAATTGAAAGAACCCGGAGTTTGGGAGAAGGTTGGAAAGGGATTTGCTTCTGTGGGAAATTGGCTCAGCAACGTTTGGAACGGATTGGTATTAAAAATAGTAAAGGGAATATTAATAATATTAATTTGTCTATTAGGTTCTTGGGGAACATGGAAAGCTTTCAAAATGTTAAAAGCAAGGAACAAAAGAAAAAGAGAAGAGAAAATAGAGAACAAAATGGTGGAAATATATCGAGAAAAGTCAAAAGGGACTAAAAGAAAAAGAGAATTGACTGAAGTGCCAAATTACTATACAGAATTTTAATGGAATAAAATTTGTGGGTAGATTTGATGTGATGACATAATTAGTCATCAGAGGAAGGATTGAGGACGCAGAAAAAGAAGGTCCGACATATATTCATACATATCGTATAATCAAAACATGTAATGTAGTGTGATTTTAGTAAAGAAAATAATGTACGAGGGAAATTGTGCCCTCGGGGTAGTTCGCCATCATTTGTAAACGAGCTTTATTAATCATGAAGTATTGGAAATGTAGTAATCCGTCATAATCGCAAATATATGATTTCTTGTTTGAAAACTGTTTTGCTTAGCTTAAATTTAGTACAGGCTTTGGCCTAGTTGCCTGGTTTCAAATTCTAACTGCGTGGGTTTTTTTTCCTTGAACTAATGAAACATATATTCTTGCTTGAAGTTGTATTTTTCCAGTAGAGCTGACTGGTACACTTATCTCCAAGGTTTCGTACTAGGCCGGTTTCATCCCCTTTGATACAAGGTCAGTCTCTGCAGGTGCGGACAATGAAGGTACAGATAGTAAAATAATTGGCAAACCATGTTACAATTTGTGTTCCAAGGCTCCAAGGACAGTGTATGCATAAATGAGCGCTAGTAAAAGACAATTTTCATTGGACAATTTGAAGCCAACCTATGAACCCTCCAATGGAAGACCCTGCAGAATTTGGAATGTTTCTTACTTAAACCCACCGGACAAAGAGAAGTCAGCCATTTTTCCTCGATGCCAGTTTGAAGCCTGATGCCAGACTCCATTTTGGACGACACCCTGATGCCCTTTTCTCTATCCGAGAGAAAGAGACTTCAAGAATTCTCACCCTAGAGACTTTAACTTTGATTTGCCCCCGTCTTGCCCATGCAATAACTTTGCCCCATTCTCCTTTCCGCTGCAAGGAAGCTTGCCCTTAATTTTGCCCCTTTGAAATTTGCCCCATGCTGATCAACCGGTACCTGAAGGACGAAGACTTTTCTTGAATGCTGATTGTATTTGGTAAATATGAAAGGATAAATGTATTATGCATTGTGTTTTTCCGTTTAGGTACCAACTGCTAATTTTGATAGGGTTCTAGCTAGAAGTTTTCCAAATTTGTGTTGACTAAATTCGTTTTGCATGAAGCCCCACATGCCGATGCTAATTAGAGGTTAGTCGATGTATCCATTCAATGTACCATGCTAAATTGAAATCTTGTTATGCTGACCGAATGTATGCAATTAGTCAAATACAGTTAGTCATATTGGTGATTTGCATTGCGATAACAGAGTGTATCATTATTCAGATTTTACGTAGATTGCGTTTCTTCCGCCGTTATGGACAGCTAGTAATGTTCATATACATATATCAATTGGTTTTGAGACATATATATATTGTGCTAGCTTTGTTAATATAGGGAAATAAAATTCACTAACTTTTAATAAACTGGTGTGGTTATTCATGACTGAAAGGTCATGGTGCGCCGAAATACCAACTGTTATTGATTTCTGATGTGATATATTGATCTATTAGAAGGGTATTGATTACCGATTACAATAGTTATTGATTATTGATCTGAGTGACTCGACTATTTAGGATGAGGAGATCCCGACTTGGTTAAAAGATTCACCGACCTCCAACGTGTCCAGGTACAGGTAATTTATAAGGGCTGGACGCGTTATCACTGGCTTAGTAATACGTATAGGTTCAAAAGCTGGAACCTGCAAGTTACATTGTGATTTCCTGTTAAGTATCATCCCTTTAAAGGTTATTAGCTAATGAAACGTCTAAGCCTGAAGAGGGATAGAGACATTGGCTCAATTGTGAACCACATCCCAACTGTTAAAAATTAAAAAGGGGTAACGCCCCAACATTGTGCAATCCCTAGTGTGCCTCAATTAAAGATGAATGACTTTTGAGAAATTGTTTTATCTTTGCTTGGTGCAACTTGTAGGGAATGGATCAATAATCAGATCATAGTACAAAACGATTCACAAACGATACATAAATTACTTTCCCTGTAAAGCACAAACAACTGAATACACCGATTAGTGTGAGCAAAAAGCAGAACAGTAGACAGAACAAAACCTAAAATCGTTATAAAAACAAATCGAAACAGATGTGCCCTTTATCCGCACCTAAATAAATTGCAGTAACTAGAAAAGCAATGGGTACCTACATTTTATCAGGAGCATGTCACACACACATTTACACTATGACAACTAAACCATTACAGTGCAAAGGTGGAAACACATTTGGAATGAATGAGCTGTTGAGTTCTAGTTGTTTGCAGTGTTGCAGACATGCATATCTGTTACGTATGGAGAATCCACTGAAAAAAATAAAATAAAAAGGGTGGGGGTTTTCAAATAAAAGCCCCCCGGGGGTGGGCTAGTGCCCAGGGGGTCGGCACAATGTTAATGTTATGGGGACAGGGGGATGTGGCCCCCTCCCCAAGCCATTTCAAGGTCTTGGCGGTCCTAAGCCCCATGACCGATACCATTTTAATTGGAAGGAGATCTTGTGCCCCCCCCTGCTGAGCCTTTTCAAGGCACCTGATGTCACCTTTAATGGGAAGGAGGACATACGGTGACCCTCCCTGAGCCTTTTGAAGTCCCTAGCAACCCCGTCTTCCACGGCTGATGAATTTTTTCTGGGAAGTGGGGCAGGCGGTAACCCTCCCCGACCCATTAGATGGTCCTAGGGACTCCATTCCTCAAGGCCTGAAGAGAGACAGTGCCTCATTGACCCCATTTTCCAGAACGCTGTCTTGTTCCCTGGCAGAGAGAGAAATCTAATTCCCTGCAACCACTCTCTGAGGCAGGGAACATAGCACAGCAGGAGCAGAAACAAAAGCAGCTCCCGCTGGAGGGAAGCAAAGCAATGCAGCCGAGTCCCACTCGCACCCAGGATGGGTACTGTAGGGGAGCCAGCGGAGCCACAGAGGCCATGGACCTTCTCCCATGGCTCTCAATGGTTGGCGGTGCTGTAAGTGCCCCAGGTTGGACCGGGGCACCCACAAAAAAATGATAATTGCTACTTGCCACTGCCACCCAGACTGGGTGCTGGCAGGGGGCTGGTGGGTCCAAGGAGTCTTCGGACCTCCTCCGCCCATCCATATATATTATACATATTAGGTGGTTGCGCCGGGTGGGACCAGGGCACTGACAAATTAACATTTCTTAAAAAAGAAAAAACAGTGAATTTGAAATGAGTGGAGTACCCGCTCATTTCAAGTTCACTGCTTCTGCTGGTGGAGAATGCCTTGCAAGGAGCTGTAAAAGATATTTTTGGTTCCTCGTTGTGCCCTTATAAGAGGCAGTGGCACCATCAACCATTTTTTAACGTTGTGGAGGACAGCAACAAGAACAGCAGCCCCCTACCAACATTAGAAAAACATTGTAAGCCTCCTGGATCATTCACTAAATAACCACAGGAGAGCTTATCTCATTTTTTTTAAATCACTCAGGACCCCTTGTGGTTGGTCCTATGGATACATTTTGTGGCACGAAGAGTGTGAAAAAAAGACTAAAGATATGTTTCTGGTTGCCTTTAATACAGTGCTTTATTTAGAATATTTTTATGAAAGTAAGTATTATTAACCTTAGCCATGTACATGGGAATACATTGGATTATAGTTAGTGGTAAAATATTGTCATGATTTATTGACAAAGCCAATAGGTCTACTTTAAATTTGTTGATGCACTGAACACCTGCTAAAGCCAAAAGGCATGCCTTTTATATTTTGGGACCCCTTGATGAAGCCCAGCCATTATATTACTACTTTATGTGTAAACAAACCTTATAAAGTCACCAAAAATAAACAGAAGACTAAAATGTTGTTATAGTGTGGTCTGGTGTATCTCATTTTTTTTTAAAATCATCAAAAACTTGCTGAAAAAAAACAAATGTTGAATTGGCGTTATAGTTAGGAGAACTGTAATGTTTTAAACTAAAAAAAACAGTGAAATTTACTAGTTATAGTTAACTGAAGTATCTATCAGTTATAGTTAACTGAAGTAACTATAACTTGCACCCTCCCCATGCACTGTTTATGACCTCCCAGATTACATCCCCTATGATATCTTTTGTCTATGACATCACTGATTACATTTGAAATTACATCATTAATTACATTGCTGTGCTTGGGGGGTGGGTGGTGAGAGTTATAGCTACTTCAGTAAACTATAACTAGTGAATTTTAGGTTTGTTTTTAGTTTAAAATGTTTTGTTACCCCTAACTAAAATGTCACTTTAACCTTTGGCTTTTTCAGTGAAAAAATATCTATCTGGGCCATGTAAACCGGGTTCAGCGTGTATGCTTTCCATATTGGGTGGAAATATAAAATTGTTTTTCCCCGCTCCACTGACCTCCTTCTACACAGATTCCCTCACTACCACTCTCTACCAATGTCCCACATCTCTCTATAGCCCCTCACTCACTTACATTTCATTTGTTTTTAATTGCTGGTTGGCACTGGCTTTACTAATAAGAATATACTTAAACTCAACAAAACCTTTTTCGCAGCATTAGGAATAGATAATGAAATACTGGGGTAAAATAAAACATCCTAACCCATACTTTGCAGTTTGCATGCAGCTCTTTGATGACAGTTCATAAGTCACTGTGCTATATTAGGATTGTAATGTATGACTACAAGTAACAAAAGGATCTCTGTGACAAAAGCAGTAACCTACTGAGCTATCCACATGAAATGCAGTTCTGTGATTTTCATAGTACACATTCTTTCTCACCCACCCTATGATGAGTCAAACTGCCACTAGACAAAACTCTATCTCTCTCCAGCAGGAACATTAATCACCCGAGTAATCTTAGCATATTTATTGCTCCCTGAAATCTGCTGTACACACATGAAACTCTGCACATGTGCTTTAAACCCAGAAGTTATTGCTAAACCCAGCACACCCCCAGGTCAGCGCTAGGTGTGGCTGCACTGGTCCCACCGCCCAAAAACCGGCACTAAATACATGAGACTATATTCCATGACATCAATGTGTACTTAAATTACTATATGAAATCAGTTAAACTGTAAAGCACCATCACCTAGCCACTAAAAATAGCTTATAAATTGGTGTGATTTTGTATTTTGCAAGAAGAGGTGTCAATTGTCCGGTAAACGCAAGGTTAAAACATAGAAACTGTGCCACTGTACTGTATTTATGGCCCACCATTACAGATAGAACGCTGTTCCCTGCCAACCATCCCTCCTCCCTGACCTTTCCTTTCTCCACTAATCCTCCAAATGACTTACCCGACTTACATTTTGGGCTCACGGGCCCTTAGCAGTAGGGGATGTCAGATTTATGAAGTGTGTGTTTGGAGTCATGTCTTAGAGGGTGGGCAGACGGGGAGCGGCTATCATTGGTGCAATAGGTGCTGTGACACGTGGGTCCAGTTTGTGAGTGGGGCATTCCAACCCAATTATGGTGATTTGTTTACTACCAAATGGAGAAAAGGGGCTATTTTTCTTTCTTGATTAGGGCACAAGGTACCCTTGTAACACTGCTGGGTAGAAAAATATGAGAATACAGCAGGTCCTAGCAGCTCACTCTGCTTTTTATGCAAGCATTAGCACCCAGTCTCTGTTTAAAACAAATCCAAATACTAAGCCCTGCCTATGTGAAAAACTGAGACTTCCATCTGCGACCCTCATTTTACATGCAGTGCATATACACATGCATACGTGTGCGCAAACATGCACACACATATTTACTTATTTGTAATATGGTGCTTAGTGTGACCAAGGAATCAGGCCAGTCCAGGTCCAGGCCAGGGAAAAGGCTATGGTACCTATAAATCCAGCAGTTGCGAGCAGCCTCGGATTGGCAAAACGGGCAATCGGGGATCGGCTGATGGGCCTGTGCCTGAGGCCAGTTAATGGGCCGGTTTTTCAGTCATCTCAGCATCCTGTGATCCTGGGCAAATCACATAATTCACCTGAGCCTCCAAAGAAATTAATCTGACCTTCTGTAATGTTATCTGGTGCTCTTGTAAAACTCTCCAACACTCCTTTGTCAAGTTTATGTTATATAAAACTGCATGTATGTGAGGAAAGTGACACTATGTATTTTTATTTTTGCATTTACACACTAGCATCATTCTATTTGTTGAAACTTACACATGATGCTACCTGCAAGTAAAACAAAAATAACGATGCGCCTTTCGCCAGTTTCTGAACACTTCAGGGGTTCTCTTAAGTAGTGTAAAAGTATTGTGTATATCTAAAAAGCCATGGGTGAATGTAAAAGGCCTATGGATAACGAGGGCTCTCAGTAGATCTTAAAGTGAGAAATATTCCAAGAGCACCCAAGAGAATAATGTGTAATAATGTTGTTTCCAGTCTTGACAAAAGTTGCTGACCCTTTAAGGGTTAAAATACTTTTAGCATTGCAAATGTTTACCAACATTAGGTCCATGCCCCTAACTAAACAGTGTTTTGGGATCTGTGAATGTGGGCCACTTTTCTTTGACTGTCTGGTCCTAATTGAGGCCCCAATCCAACCCTGGGTGCGAGGAAGTTCCTTTCCGCAAAGTCACAGGAGAGGTGTCAAAATGAAACTAAAATGTAAATCCAGAATAACAGCATGTCGATGTCAAGGCTTGGATTGGCAGGAGCCAGAAGTTTTTCTCCAAATAGAGATGTCAGCCACTAAGTGTTAGAAATGGTAAAATGTGCCATAATTGCTTATTTTCCAGCTTTCCTTCTTTCCCCTAAACCCTGGCCTCCACTCCACAATAAACCTGGGTATTATGCCCTGATGTATGAGGAAGGTGCCAATTTTGTGAGATAAAATTTGTGTAACAGCTGTTTTGTTATTGGACATTTCACCTTTCTCATAAATCACCCATTAGATTTGGGCAGCTACCTGCGTGGAGTTTTGGGAGATCTATAAAAAGGTGTAAAGATAAAAAATAGATTTAATGTAATTAGACTTTTGTGAGGGAGACTGAACGGGTTAGATTAAAGTGTGGGATAAGAAATTTAACTGTGAGTTAACCAATGCTAAATTACATACATTTAAATACATTAATAATAATTCAGGAGAAAGGGTAGATGCAGGATTAGAGCACAAATACATTGTTTAATTCAATTTATTTAAATTTAAACATATTTGAATTCATTCTTAAGCAATTATTTAGTTTTCATAAGGGATCGGGTTAGAATTAGGCATTGGTAATAAGATTTAGTTTACAAAACGGAAAATGTGTATAGGTAATGTGAAATATGTTAGAAAATAGGTTGTGGAGATAACGCTAGACAATGTAAAATTTGTGATGTAATGGTAGAAGAGGTGATGGCAGGATGGGTAGTGGTATGTATTTACAACCACGTCACCCATGAGAGCACCATTGAATGTGGTGTGCTCCAGGTACACATTTAAGAGCACCTCTCTTCAATGAGATATGTGCTTTAATCTGCACCCCACACCCCTTAAGTGCAAGATCTCCACTTGGCAAAGTGCTTGTGCACAAGATAATTTGCATACCTGCTTCTCATTTGCATATTCACAAATTCTCGCTCTGCAAATTTGCATAGCGCAGCTGGCAAAGAAGGCCTTGTGAATTTGTCCCATTGTCGTAATGTTTTGTATGGACACCTTTTTGCTTTTTAAGAGACTGTAAAAAGAATCACTTTTATTTCGCAGATTGACATGTTAGTCTCGTAGCCAACTCCAGATTGTTTCTTGGATCCGCCTGTTTCTCATCTCTGAGGCCTGAAAGGATGGTGTGTGCATTAGCTGACCTCTCACGATTGAATGACATTGCTGACTGCCTTTCTAATACAGCGATCAGAGGACCCGCTCCTGAAATTCTCCCTTTTGCTGTGTCACAGGTCAACTCTCTTCACCGTCTGCCATTCCATGGATGAAGTAAGAATTTAAAACCAGGCAGCAGACTTAGCCGAGTAAATCTTCTCACTCTTTTCGCGCAGTGCCTTCAACTGGTGGTCTATTTTCTATTACATCGATTTGATGAAGATGATCCTGTGACTGAATACGAGGCTCTTAAATGAGCCAACCTACAAAATACTTTGGTTGTCCAGTACTCTGGATAGCTTAAAACCAGATAAAATAACAATTTTATTTTGTTTTAGGAATAGCAAAACACCATACTTTATTAAATAACATACTTGTAGTCTATCGCTGTTAAATAGTCTTCAAATGCAGGAGTGGCTCGCTGGGCTTTGATGTGGGAGGCTCGTGGGTGGGGGTGTGGGGAAGGGGGATTCATTACAAAACCAAAAAATAAAAAAAACACTTGCCTGCATCTTCGCTGCCGCGCCGCTCCTCTGCTGCAGCTGCAGGTACAGGCTCCCAGCCTGCCCTGCAGCCAATCTGAATGCTGCTGTCGTGCTGCTGGCAACACGACAGCAGCCTTCGGATTCGCCTGAGCACCCAGCCAGGGTGTTCCCAGGCAGACTGGGAGCCAGTGCCTGCTGTCTCCAGCCCGGTAACAACAGTGCCAGGCTGGAGAGAGCCTACTGTGCATGTGTGTTTGGCTGGCCCGAGATGGCTGGCCAAACATACATGCGCACTGAGGGGGAGTGCTGAGTCCCAGTCATAGCCTATAGCCTCCCACCCCTATTACTATATACATAGTTTATTATTGTTTTGTAGTAAAAAGTTTGCAACTGCTGCTGCTGGTGGGGGGACAACGCTGCTCCGCCATAGTGGAGGAGCTGCGCCTGTTCAAATGTCACACATCCAAGCCGGCTGACAGAACTACTGCTTAGATTTACTAAGCCTTTGAGTAACCTTTGCATCGCGCATGGTGATGAGGGCAGTGCAAAGGCTTATTTGTTATTTACAAAGCCACACAAGGAATGATTTGCATGCCTTATGCGTCTTTGGAAAGAAATGCAACACAATGCAGCTGATTGTGCTGCGTCATATCATATTAAATTTCAACTTAGGAGGCATTCCATTGGTAGAGTGTGGGCGTTTCCCTCAATCCACCTATTGATTTTCGCACATTACCATATTTATTAAAACAAGTAGACCTGGGGATGCATCAAAATGCCACACCTTCCCCAGTGAGGCATAGCAAGGAGAAATATCTTTATTTCTCCTTGTTACCTCCTCTTTCCAAGTGTGCTGTACCAGCAGATATAGAAAGATGCAAATACCTCTAAGGATTCTTTTTGTGTAGGAAGGTGTGCCTTAATGCACAAAAAGAATGATGTCTCTAACAGAGGCACTCTTGCACTATGGTTCAAGGGTACCTGAGTAGGCGCTAGGCAGCACACAGTGTGCCAGCGCATGAAGAGAGCAGATATACCCTATATCTTTGTAAACATGGAGCATTTCAGCACTCTCCCTTTCATACAATGTGGCACAGCAACTTTACTTGCTGTCCTGTGTTGCGTGAAAGATTAGTACATTACATTTACCATTAGTAGTGTGTTTTTCTCAAATGTCCATACATAGGTAACACAGTATTTTCTATTCAGATAGCCATGGGAGCTATTATTGTTAGAACTGTGAGGAGTCATTTTGCAATTCATTTGTAAATTGTCAATAACATTGCAGGTCTGCTTCTAGACCCGAGATCATGGTCATCTTTAACCCCTTAGCTGCTGGGCCTTTTCCCCCCCAGTGCTGAGCCCTTTTTTGGCTATTTGGGGTAGTTCGCGCTTAGGGCTTCATAACTTTTTGTCCACATAAGCTAACCACGCCAAATTTGCGTCCTTTTTTTCCAACATCCTAGGGATTCTAATGGTACCCAGAGTTTGTGGTTTACCCTGGAGGAGACCAAGAAAATAGCCAAAATACAGTGAAAATTTAGTTTTTTCCAAAAAAATGGGAAAAAAGGGCCGCCGAAGAAGGCTTGTGGTTTTTTCCCTGAAAATGCCATCAACAAAAGGTTTCTGGTGCTGAAATCACTATCTCCCCACCTTTCAGGAACGGGCAGACTTGAATCAGAAAACCACATTTTCCAACACAAATTTGGCATTTTACTGGGACATACCCCATTTTTACTATTTTTGGTGCTTTCAACCTCCTTCCAGTTAGTGACAGGAATGGGTGTGAAACCAATGCTGGATCCCAGAAAGCTAAACATTTCTGAAAACTAGACAAAATTCTGAATTCAGCAAGGGGTCATTTGTGTAGATCCTACAAGGTTTTCCTACAGAAAATAACAGCTGAAATAAAAAAATATTGAAATTGAGCTGAAAACAACATCCATTTTTCTTTATGTTTTACTCTGTAACTTTTTCCTGCGATGTCAGATTTCTGAAAGCAATATACCGTTTTGTCTGCTGGACTCTTCTGGTTGCGGGGATATAAAGGGCTTATAGGTTCATCAAGAACCCTAGGTACCCAGAGCCAATAAATGAGGTGCACCCTGCAGTTGGTTTTCATTCTATACTGGGTATACAGCAATTCATTTGCTGAAATATGAGGAGTGAAAAAGAGGTATCAAGAAAACCTTTGCATTTCCAAAATGGGATCAAGATAAGGTTTTGAGGAGCAGTGGTTATTTGCACATCTTTGAATTCCGAGGTGCCCATACTAGCCTGTGAATTGCAGGGCATTTCTCAAATAGACGTCTTTTTTACACACTCTCTTATATTTGGAAGGAAAAAATGTAGAGAAAGATAAGGGGCAATAACACTTGTTTTGCTATTCTATGTTCCCCCAAGTCTCCCGAAAAAAATGATACCTCACTTGTGTGGGTAGGCCTAGCGCCCGCGACAGGAAATGCCCCAAAACACAACGTGGACACATCCCATTTTTTCACAAAATACAGAGCTGTTTTTTTGCAAAGTGCCTACCTGTGGATTATGGCCTCTAGCTCAGCCGGCACATAGGGAAACCTACCAAACCTGTACATTTTTGAAAACTAGAGACCTAGGGGAATCCAAGATGGGGTGACTCGCGGGGCTCTGACCAGGTTCTGTTACCCAGAATCCTTTGCAAACCTCAAAAAGTGGCTAAAAAAACAAGTTTTCCTCACATTTCGGTGACAGAAAGTTCTGGAATCTGAGAGGAGCCTCAAATTTCCTTCCACCCAGCGTCCCCCCAAGTCTCCCGATAAAAATGATACCTCACTTGTGTGGGTAGGCCTAGCGCCTTCGACAGGAAATGCCCCAAAACACAACGTGGACACATCACAGAAAACAGAGCTGTTTTTTGCAAAGTGCCTACCTGTAGATTTTGGCCTCTAGCTCAGCCGGCACCTAGGGAAACCTACCAAACCTGTACATTTTTGAAAACTAGAGACCTAGGGGAATCCAAGATGGGGTGACTCGCGGGGCTCTGACCAGGTTCTGTTACCCAGAATCCTTTGCAAACCTCAAAAAGTGGCTAAAAAAACAAGTTTTCCTCACATTTCGGTGACAGAAAGTTCTGGAATCGGAGAGGAGCCTCAAATTTCCTTCCACCCAGCGTCCCCCCAAGTCTCCCGATAAAAATGATACCTCACTTGTGTGGGTAGGCCTAGCGCCCGCAACAGGAAATGCCCCAAAACACAACGTGGACACATCACAGAAAACAGAGCTGTTTTTTGCAAAGTGCCTACCTGTAGATTTTGGCCTCTAGCTCAGCCGGCACCTAAGGAAACCTACCAAACCTGTACATTTTTGAAAACTAGAGACCTAGGGGAATCCAAGATGGGGTGACTCGCGGGGCTCTGACCAGGTTCTGTTACCCAGAATCCTTTGCAAACCTCAAAAAGTGGCTAAAAAAACAAGTTTTCCTCACATTTCGGTGACAGAAAGTTCTGGAATCGGAGAGGAGCCTCAAATTTCCTTCCACCCAGCGTCCCCCCAAGTCTCCCGATAAAAATGATACCTCACTTGTGTGGGTAGGCCTAGCGCCCGCAACAGGAAATGCCCCAAAACACAACGTGGACACATCACAGAAAACAGAGCTGTTTTTTGCAAAGTGCCTACCTGTAGATTTTGGCCTCTAGCTCAGCCGGCACCTAGGGAAACCTACCAAACCTGTACATTTTTGAAAACTAGAGACCTAGGGGAATCCAAGATGGGGTGACTCGCGGGGCTCTGACCAGGTTCTGTTACCCAGAATCCTTTGCAAACCTCAAAAAGTGGCTAAAAAAACAAGTTTTCCTCACATTTCGGTGACAGAAAGTTCTGGAATCGGAGAGGAGCCTCAAATTTCCTTCCACCCAGCGTCCCCCCAAGTCTCCCGATAAAAATGATACCTCACTTGTGTGGGTAGGCCTAGCGCCCGCGACAGGAAATGCCCCAAAACACAACGTGGACACATCACAGAAAACAGAGCTGTTTTTTGCAAAGTGCCTACCTGTAGATTTTGGCCTCTAGCTCAGCCGGCACCTAGGGAAACCTACCAAACCTGTACATTTTTGAAAACTAGAGACCTAGGGGAATCCAAGATGGGGTGACTCGCGGGGCTCTGACCAGGTTCTGTTACCCAGAATCCTTTGCAAACCTCAAAAAGTGGCTAAAAAAACAAGTTTTCCTCACATTTCGGTGACAGAAAGTTCTGGAATCGGAGAGGAGCCTCAAATTTCCTTCCACCCAGCGTCCCCCCAAGTCTCCCGATAAAAATGATACCTCACTTGTGTGGGTAGGCCTAGCGCCCGCAACAGGAAATGCCCCAAAACACAACGTGGACACATCACAGAAAACAGAGCTGTTTTTTGCAAAGTGCCTACCTGTAGATTTTGGCCTCTAGCTCAGCCGGCACCTAGGGAAACCTACCAAACCTGTACATTTTTGAAAACTAGAGACCTAGGGGAATCCAAGATGGGGTGACTCGCGGGGCTCTGACCAGGTTCTGTTACCCAGAATCCTTTGCAAACCTCAAAAAGTGGCTAAAAAAACAAGTTTTCCTCACATTTCGGTGACAGAAAGTTCTGGAATCGGAGAGGAGCCTCAAATTTCCTTCCACCCAGCGTCCCCCCAAGTCTCCCGATAAAAATGATACCTCACTTGTGTGGGTAGGCCTAGCGCCCGCGACAGGAAATGCCCCAAAACACAACGTGGACACATCACAGAAAACAGAGCTGTTTTTTGCAAAGTGCCTACCTGTAGATTTTGGCCTCTAGCTCAGCCGGCACCTAGGGAAACCTACCAAACCTGTACATTTTTGAAAACTAGAGACCTAGGGGAATCCAAGATGGGGTGACTCGCGGGGCTCTGACCAGGTTCTGTTACCCAGAATCCTTTGCAAACCTCAAAAAGTGGCTAAAAAAACAAGTTTTCCTCACATTTCGGTGACAGAAAGTTCTGGAATCGGAGAGGAGCCTCAAATTTCCTTCCACCCAGCGTCCCCCCAAGTCTCCCGATAAAAATGATACCTCACTTGTGTGGGTAGGCCTAGCGCCCGCAACAGGAAATGCCCCAAAACACAACGTGGACACATCACAGAAAACAGAGCTGTTTTTTGCAAAGTGCCTACCTGTAGATTTTGGCCTCTAGCTCAGCCGGCACCTAGGGAAACCTACCAAACCTGTACATTTTTGAAAACTAGAGACCTAGGGGAATCCAAGATGGGGTGACTCGCGGGGCTCTGATCAGGTTCTGTTACCCAGAATCCTTTGCAAACCTCAAAAAGTGGCTAAAAAAACAAGTTTTCCTCACATTTCGGTGACAGAAAGTTCTGGAATCGGAGAGGAGCCTCAAATTTCCTTCCACCCAGCGTCCCCCCAAGTCTCCCGATAAAAATGATACCTCACTTGTGTGGGTAGGCCTAGCGCCCGCGACAGGAAATGCCCCAAAACACAACGTGGACACATCACAGAAAACAGAGCTGTTTTTTGCAAAGTGCCTACCTGTAGATTTTGGCCTCTAGCTCAGCCGGCACCTAGGGAAACCTACCAAACCTGTACATTTTTGAAAACTAGAGACCTAGGGGAATCCAAGATGGGGTGACTCGCGGGGCTCTGACCAGGTTCTGTTACCCAGAATCCTTTGCAAACCTCAAAAAGTGGCTAAAAAAACAAGTTTTCCTCACATTTCGGTGACAGAAAGTTCTGGAATCTGAGAGGAGCCACAAATTTCCTTCCACCCAGCGTTCCCCCAAGCCTCCCGATAAAAATGATACCTCACTTGTGTGGTTAGGCCTGGTGCCTGCGACAGGAATAGATCACACAACGGTCAATGTTGGTCCTTACGTGAGGCAGCTGTTGACCCTGGGGTGATCCATTCCTGACACAGACACTAGGTGTAGGCACTCAAGTGGGGTAGTGTTTTTATCAGGACAGGTGAGGAGTCACTGGGTGGTAGGAATATTGGGGATCCCAGCATATTCCTGTAGTTTGTGTGACAGAAATGCGAGAAACATTTAGTTTTTTTTCAACATTTCAGCTTTGCAGGGTATTCTGGGTAAGAAAACTTTGGGGAAGCCACACAAGTCACACCTCTGTGGACTCCCCCGAATGTCTAGTTTCCAGAAATGTTTGGGTTTAGTGTGTTTCTCTATATGGCCGCCGAATCCAGGACCAAAAACACAGGTGCCTGCCTTACAAAACCAGTTTGTTTTGCCATGGATAATTTTGATGTCTCCACAATATGATTTGGGTGGTGGAATTTGGGGCTGAACTAAATTGGGGAGCTCCCAAGAGAGCACTCTCTCTCTGCTTGCCGCCACATTCACCTGCTCTCTGGGTTGACCTAACCCACTATTACCCAGTTGCACAAACAGCTTGCGAAGGGACAGCAGGACTGTCCTCATCACCTCCCTCATAATGTACTGGAAGAGGAGTTATCGAATGGGACTCCTCTGACTGAAAAATCACTCCCAGAGTCTGCGCCATTGTCCTATCCCTCAGATGCTGTCTCAGTATCTGATGTCTCAGTCTCTGATCCTATGTCAGAGCGGTCCTCTATAACCCGAGTGTAGGCAGCAGTCATCCATCAAGATGCCATCTCTGCTATTGGCTAAACTGTTGCTCTAAAACACTAGCCTACGTAGACAGTCACAAAATCGATGGTGTGTGAGATACGTGCAACAGTAGAGGCCACCTTACCTGCGCTTCTTCCCTCAATCAGCACGTACTTTCAAGACACTCAAAAAACACCTTGTCACATACCATTCGTCACAGTCTTTAGCACCTCCTGCGCCCAGTCCAACAATCATTATTGGTGCTCCCACTCCCTCCTCCTCGGATTCCCTCATTACCACCCAGCAAAAGTGCCCTTCATCTCTCCATAGACTTTGCTAATGTACTCAGCTATTTACATAAAATACAGATTTGCTCTTTGCAGTAGGCATATAAACCTTCTGCGCTTCTTTATGGCACTAAAACTGCCACTAGACAAGTCGGACCCTTTTCCCCCCAGGGAAACCACACACATATTGACAAAAGTGATATATATATGACAGCCAATCACCTGAAACTCAACTCAAGCAAAACCGAAATAATCCTCTTTGGCCCACACAAAAACACCTGGGACCCCTCATGGTGGCCCACCACGCTAGGCCCTGCACCCACCCCCGCCAACCACGCACGCAACCTCAGCATCATCCTAGACTCCTCCCTCTCGATGACCCAACAAATCAACGCTCTCACCTCCTCATGCTTCAACACACTCCGTATACTGAAAAACATTCAAATGGATCCCCACAGAGACCAGAAAAACTGTCACTCACGCACACAGCAGCAGGCTTGATTACGGAAACGCCCTCTACGCCGGCACCACTCTAAAACTCAAGCGCAAACTACACGCATCTAGAACTCAGCAGCACGACTCATCCTCGACCTCCGCCGACACGAACACATCTCTCCACACCTCAAATCCCTCCACTGGCTCCCCATTGACAAAAGGATCACCTTCAAGATCCTCATCCTCGCACACAAATCACTCCACAACACAGGCCCTGCCTACCTCAACGAGAGTCACCTTCCACACCCCCACACAAAACGTCCGCTCAGCTGACCTCTCTCTCGCCTCTGTCCCCCGCATCAAACACACCACCACCGGGGGCAGATCCTTCTCCTACCTTGCACCCAAAACCTGGAACGCCCTCACAACCCACCTTCGCAAGACCCAAAACCTACTTCTTTTCAGGAAGGGCCTCAAAACCTGGCTTTTCGAACAGTGAACCTCCCAGCCCCTTTCCCTCCCCCCGCCACCCCCAAGCGCCTTGAGACCCTCACAGGTGAGTAGCACACTTTATAAATCTCTTTGGTATATATAGATCTACCTCTATATATATATATATATCTATGTACATAGATATATCTATAGATATATCCATGTACATAGATATATCTATCTACATAGATATATAAATATAGATCTATATATAGATCTATTTTTTTTAGTTGTTGTATAGTTTCCTTGGGGGCCAAAATGGCCCCCAGGGAAACCCTACAACATCTAAAAAAAAAATTGCCCCCACAGGGGGTCACCCTGCCGACGGGCGACCCCCTGTCATTTTTTATTTTTTTTTCATTATTTTAAAAAAAAAAAAAAAACAATCCCCTGGGGGGAGGGGGGCGCGATCGCGCCCCCCCCCCAGGGGACACCTACCTTTTTTTATTTTTATTAATTATGCCCCCGGGGGGGGGGGCGGCCCGTTTTCCGAGGGGGCCGCCCCCCCAAAGTGAAATCCCTGGCGTCTAGTGGTGTTTCCTGGCCCCCGATCGCAGCTGTGCTGCGATCGGGGGCCAGGAAACACTTTCAGGAAGGCCTCGTAAGAAAGGGGAGACACTCCCCTTTCTTACGAGGCCTTCACGAACGTGAGAAAGGCCGTTTTCCCCATCAAAGCAGGAAGCGGCCGCAAGGCTGCTTCCTGCTTTGATGGGGAAAACACCTTTGCAACGTCAGCGCGCCGCGAGGCGCGCTGACGTCACAAAGGGGCGGGTGGGGGGGCGGGGGGAGACACGGAAGCTTCTGTGTCTCCCGGGGGGGGTTTAAAAAAAATAATAAATCCTCAGGTGCGACGCACCCGAGGATTTATTGATACCCTTCCTGGTGTCGGCCACTGGTCGTGACCCGCACCAGGGAGGGTGTGTGGGCGTCGGCCAGTGGCCGACGCCCGCACCTATCAGGTTAAGAGAGCAATCTACAACGCCTGCTGGGAAATGGGCATCACTCCAAAAGTCTTCGTAGATCTGAACTCATCTACCTCGTGGACTCCTGGGACAAATCCGACTCAGTGTCATCTCAAGGATTTTAGGGGCCAGCAGGCAACACATATGTCAGAATCCCCTTCAGAGGGCCACAGGATATGCAGGCATTATTGAACCTAACGGGGTGGGGGGAGAGGGTGATCGGGGGTGGAGGCCTTTTTCTCCAGATGTGTCAAGACCCGACCTACTATGGGTCCTGAAAAACTGGGCTTCTGCACTTGACTCTCAGTGATAGATGCAAATGTGCAGTCTAAGGTTCCCTCGAGGGGAAGGTGTGGATACACATTAGTTCACATGACTCATAAATTAAAGAGAGTGCAGCAGTAGCAATAAATTGATGTTCCAGTCAAATACCTACTTTTAATAGTAAAAAGAGAAAGTATTTCATTTCTAACTCTACTCATGCAAAAGAAGGTTACGGCATTTATAGACAATAACACATTCCCCCTCGAGGTCGGTGCACTAGAGTTTTAATGGCAAATCCCTATCCCACCCACTCCTTACAGTGTGATCGGGGATACTCCCCATTCACTGGTGGACACATCCAGGGAATGCTCACAGCCAGGCCTGACCTCAACAGTCCACTCTGACTCTTTACAAATAGTCAAAATTGTCTTGGCGCCACAGCACTCTTAGTAGCAAGTCTCCCAGGGCCCAGTAGTCCAATTCTCAGTCTTAACTGCTTTGGCAGAGAGGAACTTCTTGGAGGGTGCCCGTCCATAGGAACTGTCACTGCTCCGGTCCTGCTTGAGAAGTAGGCTGCACACAGGAGATGCAGCAGCACTTGAAGTGGCAGGCTATGTGGTCAGCTCTAGCAGTGATCAGAATTTATTTCTGCACTTCCTACAATATAAGTTTGTGTGTTTCCCAGAAGGGGTGGGGGTGATTACAGTGCTCCTTATCTTGATTCCAGTGATGAGGCGATGCATCCACGGCGTCCTCACTCTGTCCAGGGGGTTAGGTCAGTTGCAGTCCTTGCTGCTCCTCACGACCCATAGTCACCATGGTTCACAGTTCTCTGGCTCTAGCCCAGTCTGCAAGGCACAGTTGTTTCCAGCAGCCCTTCTTAGCATATGGGGTTGACACATTTTTGTTTTAAAACAGATTTTATTAAAAGGTATTCATTATCTTTTGTTTGCTTCAACAAATGAGGTTTCAATCATCACATCTTCATATATGAATAAACAAAAGTCCTGTTCAAAGGGGGCTTTAGTAAGGCAAAATCAGTCAGCGGTATAACTGACATTTACAACATCCCTCAACTCTCCATCAACCCCGAGTCGCATTCCCAGAATTTTGCCAATTATAGTTGATACCGGTTTCATATTCAATCCCCTCATTATATTGCTGCTGTTCACTGAGTATTGGGGTTAGTTAATAATGAGGAGCTCGAAATTGTGAGGTTACGGGTTTGCCACACTGCTGCCACCCAAGACACCTACCTCTACCACACAACAAGCAATCTTCCCCATGGCAGCCCGAGTGGTATATGCGGTCACTGCTACAGTCCTGCAGAGGCTTTGGCCTTTTCAACAGGAAGTATCTACTAGGGTGGCCCCCTCTTGGCATACAGAGACATCTCAATAGTGCCGCACGTGCGTCACCCTTACCGCAAGGCACTCATACCATGGTTATCTTCATGGCGGTCCTTTCCTGGCATAGAGGGATTGCTTCTCATTTGTACATTTACAATTTCTTGCTTCATAAATTTGCATGTGCTAGCCAGATGGCATGAAAGACCTTCTGAATCTGGCCCATTGTTTTAATGCTTTCTATTGACACCCTTTTGCCTTTTAAGTGTCTGTAAAAAGAATCACTTACTATTTCGCCCTTACTGCAAGACACTCGTACCTTTCTTATCTTCACGGCAGCCCTCTCCTGGCATTCAGGGGTTGCGTCTCATTTGCACATTTACAAAATCTTGCTTCGTAAATTTGCATGTGCTAGTGCATGCCTTGTGAATCTGGCCCATTGTCTTAATGCTTTCCATGGACACCCTTTTGCCTTTTAAGAGATGGTAAAAAGGATCACTTTTATTTCACAGATTGCCATGTTAGTCTCCTAGCCAACTCAAGGTTATTTCTTCTATCTGCTTGTTTCTCAGCTCTGCCCTGAGGCCTCGAAGGAAGGTTTGTGCATCAGCTGACCTCCTACGCATGAATGAAGTTGCTGATTGCCTTTCTAATACAGCGATCAGAGGACCTGCTCCTGACATTTTCCCTTTTGCTGTGTGACAGTTCATATCTCATCACCGCCTGCAATTCCATGGATGAAGTAAGAATTTAAAATCAGGCAGTAGGTTTAGCTGAGTAAATCTTCAATCTGCACATGGGGAATTGTCTGATTTGTACAGCAGCTGTCTCCTCACACCTCGCACCAGGAGACCATTCAACAGGACTCCGTCTTCACCTTGCTTCATCCAACACTCTCCTCTTCCTCGCAGGACACACAGGTCTTGGCAAGCAGACAGGACCTGGTGCTCCAGGCTCCAGGGCAGGTGTTCTTGGTTTCCCTGAGTGATATCCCCTCACCCAGTAGGGAGACTATCAGACTTAGGCACCCACATCTGGTCACAGCCAGAAGACTTGTAGAACTTCCCCTCCTCACACTGCCCGTTGGCTGCTTGGCAGATGACAAATATTTGGAGTCTCAATCTCCCACCTTATAATCCATTTTCAGACAGGATTTAGGGTCTGTGTCTTTGAAGTTTTATGACAGGATTTTACTTCTTTTGAAGTACAAAATTCTCCTCTCCCTCTTCCTCTTGAAAGTCCATCGGTCACAACACGAGAGACTCTGAAGCTGATAGTCCCACGACACAGGTCGTGGGAGTTACCAGAGTTCACACCTGGATGTAGGCACAGTGATATGTGCATCAAAAGGTTAATCATAGGCCCCCGGCCCTCCTCTTAATGATTCCCTTATCAGCCCCACCACCCCCCTGAGATGTGTCCAGGCCACTTTCTTGTGATCTTTCGCTGAATCAAAGAACACTTTTTGAAATATACAGGGGGAGTCTCACTCTCCCTCCTCCAGTTTGTTCCACCACATTCACAGGAATGCATCAATACACAAATCTGTGTGGATGTATTCCTCTATCTCCTCATGTCTTCACCAGGAATGCCTGGACTTCCCAAAATGGATCCCAAGGTCCTCCATGTACCATTAGAGGCACATTTGTACTCAGGTATTTACCTAGCATACACACTATCCAGACATGTTACTCCCATGTATTGTGCCATCACAGACACACATACATTCACGACACACATTCACTCTGTGTGCACTGCTCAGTACTGTAGCCTTTCTGTGTTGCCACATGCAAGCACACATGCAGTCAGCACACATTCCCCATGTGCGTGCTGCACAACACTATACCCTTTATGTGCTGTACTCCTCACAGGTACATATACCAAGTAGAAGCACTCTAATGTACTGAACTCCTTGCAAATACATATACATCCAGTACATGCACTCACCATGCACGCACTGCTCTAGCCCTATACTTTACCCTTCCCAGGCACAAAGAAGCAGTGTAAAGTCACCATGTCTGCAGTGCAAAGTCACCATGTCTGCACTGCACAGCACTTCACTTCTAGCCGATGTAGGCCAAGGGGTGAGTTAAGCACAGAGCAGCATAACGTTAAAAGGTGAGCGATTCTGAAGGTCTCACTCAGGTCACACAGGTTAAAAAGGACATATTCACTCCGATTGATTACTCCACGGTATGCTGCTACCACCGTGCTACTTAACTCCTGGTTAAGGCAGTATCCTTCCACCACTCTGAGGGTAGCTCTTTGGATGCCCCTCCCAGTCCAACAAGAACACAATCCATCAGACAGGTCTATGTCATGGTGCACACACATGATCCGTGTTTACCTATGACAGCAAAAATCAGCATTAGGATCTAGACAGCAGTGTAGTGGGACACTCGGGTCAGGGGTACACATCAATTAACATACTGAAGAGTTTTCATTCATCTCATCAGCATATTTTAAGGACCTTTGTTTGCACCACCTTCGTTGTTTTTAATCCATTTTCTGCTCAATCAAGTCTCAGGATGGCAACCAACATCAAATTATGTAGTAAAGGGTGAGACAAAGAAACAAACAGAAAGTTCACCACTTCACCCCTTGGAAGGTGGAGGCCCAGACAATCACCCACTTTGCTCATGTTTAAAATGCCTCTGCTCGTATTAATCCCAACTCCTGCCTGTCCACCATCTAGTCAGTATCAGGGACTGTATTTCGTTAGTGACACCTCAGGGGATCCGGAGAGCTCATCTGAAGTTCTTTCATCAGAGAGTTGGTCTCTGAACAAGACCTTTTGACTGAATTATTAGAATGTCTCAGTGAGGTAGGGCCATGAACATGGGAAGTTAGGCCCTCTCAGGAATTGTAGGAAGTGAGCCCCAGGTAGCGTTTCAAAAAGAGTCTGCTCAAACACTACTTATTTTGTTTTTTCTTATATCCTTTACGGTGCTTTTTTTATTCCCTCATGAACGTATAGTGTGCTTCCCTCCCTATTTCTTCCCTCAATGGACTGTGAAACATCCATTAAGTATTTGTTAGGGCACTAGCTAAACCAATGTGAGTTGCGTCAGATGCTGGTTTTCCTACTTCCTGTGGTATTATCTTTTCTCACTTATTCCGTGGTCCCTGTCAACTGCCTTACAGATTTTCCAGAAGGTTTAGTATCATTCTCTGGAAACCTTTCATGACACACCTATTTTCCCCCATCTATGTCGCAAGCCACTTTTGACCTGAGATTCTCATAGAAAGCATAATAGATGTCCCAAGCATTTCTTCTCAGACTGCAGACGTGATCAAACCAATCAGGGTAGGCCTTAGCGATGCTGGAGTTCGGTGCGACAATCTTTTTTTGGCACCCCCCGCTGACTTCCTTCTCTATGGATTCCCTCGCTACCGTTCTCCTTCAGCAGTGCCCGTCCTCTGTCCATAACCTCTCTCTCACATGCATTTCATTTGTTTTCTAGTGCTACTCATATTAGTGCAGGATGTCAGAACACTTTACATCACTCACACACTATACAGAGACAATCAGCTATACGTGTGCAAATCAGTCTATAGGAAATGTATGTTACTTAAGACAATGAGGATTAGAATCCGTAGGCCTTTTGTCATCTATACTGGTACACTGTATATTTTAAGAGTGCTGGTTTGCGGAAGCACAAACTCAGGATTTATAACATACCACAGTTGTTGGCGATGGCTTTACTAATAAGAGTGCATAAATGAAACACAACTTTCTAACCTATAAGGGATGCAAATCTTTGATGACAGTTCATAGGTCAATGTACTATATAGGATTATAACCTACTAACTACAAGTAGCAAAATAATCTTGTGACAACAGCAGTAACCCATTGAGCTATCGACATAAAATACAGTTCTCTGATCTGCATATTTTTTTTCATCAGGCATGTTAACCCTCTGCACTACTTTATAATGAGTCAAAAGGCAACCAGACAAAATTTAAATCTCTCCTCAGCAGGAACATTAATCACCAGAGTAATCTTGACATTTTTATTGTTGTCTAAAAATTGCTGGACATGGAAGGAACTCTGCAATGAACTCAGTTTAAAAACGTTACTTACTTTACTTCTAAACACCCCTGAGTTCAGCACCAGGTGTGGGAGCAAGCCCTGTAACCAATAATTTCATGTCACAGTCACATAGTTGCCTTAATGTTGATGACATTGTAGTCTAAAATTTCAGGTATCCACACGTGCTTGAGGAGCCAAATGAAACCATTCACCTTCAAACTGTGTAAAGTCAGTATATTGTGCTCTTCATATTACCTTTTATGTAGCCTGCAACATATTTATGAATAGTTGAGCTCTTTTTGTACGCAGCCATGAAAGCACCATATGGCATCTTTGTACATACAGGTCTGGCTCCATACGTTTTGATCTAGGTGGGCCGTGAGTAAGCAAGGCTGGGCCATGAAGATGAAAAAAATACAACAAAGCATTTTTGTGATCTGATATTTTATGTGCTGACATCTGTCTAATTTTGACATTTGTAACACAATACCCCCCCCCCCCCCACCGAATAAACTACATACTTCTCATCTTCCCTGTTGCAAGAGTTTCTGCACCACAGCTTCTGGCTTTGGTGAAGAGGAGAGGCACTGCTTGTCAGTACTTTCAGATGTAGAAGGCATGCATCAGTAGACATGTTCCTGCTGCCACACGGAGCTCCTGTGCTGCTTGTAACTTTTTTTTAAAACCTCAAGAGCGTAGGATTTTGCAAAGCACTTTTAAAACTGTGATGCATTAAGCCCTGTAACTATTTTGTATCTCTATCTAATACCATAACACACATTATTATAATTTATGTTTTTTTCTGTGTACATGTCCACTGATAAAATACTGTTAGGGTTCTGGCTCAAATGCAGAATACCACTGAAATTCACCAGCTGTGGTTAGCAGCCCACACGACACACACCATAACTCTCATTGCCCACCATGTACTCAAAACATCAGTTTGCCAACAGAACAAAAACGAAGAGAAGATCTATCAAAAGAACAACATGGTATGTGTGTTGTGTGCATTGTTAACCATAACTGGCGAATATTAGTCATTTTCCACGTTTCAGCCAGAACCATAGCTCAGTTTTTAACTTTCTTTTTCCGTGAATATAAGGGGAAATCAAACTACGTTTTTGGCTAACCTTTTGAAATACTGACTAATGCTTACGAAATTTAAGATAGTGTCTTGGGATTGTACTAGTGTTACACAAGGGAATTTAAGGAACCCTTGATTAAGGTCTTCATAGTTTATAGGATGAAGACAATTTTAAAAACATACATTTTTGTGATTTTTGTGATTCTTATGTTCATTTAAAAAGTTGGGAATTTCTTGTGACAATAAAAGGAAAATGTGGAGTTTTTGTGGGATGTACATATTAGAATTATAACCAAATACGGGACTGATATAGGCAGAATTGCATGAAAATCCACATGTACACTTATAAGCTGTTTCATATGCAGAATATTTGTTACGGCCTAGCTGTGGAGCTGTTGTAATAAATAATCATGTTGCCACCTGCTCTGTGGTACATTGCTCCTTGACTTGCTCTCTTCCCTTAACCAAGTCAATGTTGTCCCCCTCCCCCCAGATCCCCCACGTTTTTCAAAAATATCTTTGTCTAGCCCTTCCATTTACTTTCCACCTTCTCCGCTGCCATACACCAGTCCATATTTTGAATCCATTCCTCAGTGGCTGATGGTGATGGGCTGCCCCATCATAGGCTATTTCTCTCTTTGCTAGGAGAACCGCAGTTTCACCTCCAGTTTCCTACCAACTCACTCACAGTTTTTCTCTATAATTGAGCAACTTCACAATGTGTGGATAAATGCGTCCTCTTGGCCACATAGTAACAGGCACATTTTGGTATTAGTTCATCTACATCCCCACAGTTGAAACCTGTAGTACCACTTTTTTTTGTGTGGATCAATACGGTGGTAAATATCAGCTATATTGTTTTTTTGGCTATTGTAGCCTCTAGTAGCTTCACCTTTAGTGGTGACACTTCTAGCAGCATTCCCATCAAACCCTTAATGCCAGAAATAACAGTATGCTAGTATTTAGATGTCTGGGGGTTTTCTAACCTGTATTTGGTTTTCAATTGTGTAAATGGTACTTAGCACGTATAAACTGAACTGAGCATAAAAGAAGCTTTATTTATTCCATTAAAGGATATTGTGATGGCCTATACTAAACAAAGATCAAAGATGAAAACATAGATGCTCAGACTAGACAACACAAAAGAAACATATCTAATGTGTTTCTGCACTTTTTAAATTTTCTCCATATGTGTGTAGCCTTTGTTTTTTATCTTTGTATATAAACTTGCTTTTGTGTGGAACCTGCTATTGCATGATTTGCCATTTGGTTGTTGCATAAGCACATATTGTTCCTATTAGTATACCAAGTGATACCTATTTGATTAGCCTCAGAAGAATGAAATCAGGAGGTGACCTCTCTGGAATCAAAAAGGTGTCCTGCGGGTTACACATAGGTGCCTGCACAAGTAACCATCTGCATAAACATGTATGTTATGTGAGTTAATGAGAGAGTGTATAAAATGTTCTTTCTTTAATGGAATGAGAGGATGTAACATTTCTTTTATTTACTTTTTCATTATTTTATTTTTCATATAGTGCTGCAAGTTTCGAATGGTCCCAGAGCACGAAGAAAATAAACATTTCAATTTACATTTCTAGGAAAGGCAAAATCATTAGCAGAACATTCCTGTCATATTTTTCTTTTTTGGAGTACAAAGGACCTTGGAGTAGGGGCCTGCAGCTAGTTTTCTTACAGCAGAAGTGTACAGGATACCCATTTGTTGGACTTTGCCCTTTCTGCAGGGTCATCCCCACACTTTGTGCCTTTACCCTCCTGTTTTCTGAACCTGTTTTTGTGGGCTTTTAGGACTCTGTGCACTTTGCCACTTCCAATCAGTGCTAACATGCTTGTGCTCTCTCCATTAAACATGGTGAAACTGGCTTACACCCAATTGGCACATTTAATGACGTACTTGTAAGTCCCTAATAAAGTGGTACTTCCTGTACCCAGGGCCTGTACATTAAAAGCTACTAGTGGGCCTGCAGCATTGATTGGGCCACCCACATAGGTATGCCTTTTAAACATGTCTCAGGCCTGCCATTGCAGTTTGAGTGTGTAGTTTTAAAAGTACAATTTGTACCTGGGAGAACAGACCTTTTGCCAGGCCTACACCTTCCTTTTAATACATATAAGTCACCCTTAGGGTAGGCCCTAAACACTCCGTAGGGGAGCGTGCAGTGTATTTAAAAAGTTGGACATGTATTTTTAACTTTTACATTCTGTTGGGAAAAAGCTCTTAAATTATTTTTTCACTACTGCAATGCCTGTGGTTCCCTTAGGATGACATTAGATGACTGTATTACATTTGATAAGTGATAACTTTCAAATGGGAGCAAGAATGAATGTTGAGTTTGGTATCTAAAGAATTATAATAAAGTTGAATTTTAAATCACAATTCTGAAAACTCAACTTTTAGAAAGTTGGCATTTTCTTGTCTCAAACATATAGTGCCTGCAGCCTGCATCTAAGGTCATATGACTAGATGTAGCTGGCAGTTGTTCTTTGTGTATTGCTCCCAGACTGTGAGACAAAGGGGGGATCGGTGATGGCAGGATGGGCTATCTGTCACAGTCACCAGATCCTCGGAGTCTGTGCACGTTCCCAACACTTCCACCACAAGACAGCTCCAATACTCTGATTAGAACTGTCACAGAGTCTAAGAGAGTCCAAGTGGGGAAAAGGTGATTAGGAAGGGAACAGCTGGGAAGGAGGCCTGTAGGAAGCAAAAAGGTTAAAAAACACAATATCAAAATTATATCATATTAATCAGTACTAGGCTATGATTCTAAGGATTGTCATTCTGAAAACATGGACAACCTAAGCATAGACTTAAATAACTAGGCTTCAAAATGACTGCATACCTGTGAGGGAATCAAGAAAGGTTAAATGCAACTTTCAAATTCAAGTATTATCTTTTGCATGAGGAAATCAGGAATCAATCTGAATGATTTATAAACCATCATATGAATCGTGTTTGAGAAACTTATTATGTACATACAACTTTACATCTAGAACTCTAGCATTTTTTTGTTTTCACAAAATTGCCGGAACATGAATTGCGCACATTGCAGATGTTCACAAAGGTTGTAAATACCATGGAATGATTGTGCACCATGAACAACATAAATTAGACTCGAGAAATAAATCACGCGTCTTACCAACTCAAAAGCCACCAAGTAAATGCCATGAAGTGGTAGCGCATAATGAACACCGTGATTTTAAACACAAGAAATGAATCGCACGTTCTGCCGATTCGAATGTCAGCCAATAAATGTCATGAAATAGTAACACACAATAAATATCATGAATTAGACACAAGAAAAGGAATCGCGTGACTTGCCGATTCGAATGTCACCATATGAATGTCAGGAAATGGTAGCGTACAATGAATAACATGAATTACACACGAGAAATGAATCGCGCGTCTTGCCAATTCGAATGCCACCATTAACTGCCAAGAAATGGTAGTGTACAATGAATATCAAGGGTTAAAGTACGAGAAACAAATCGCGCGTCTTGCCGATCCGAATGCTACTATGTAACTGCTAAGAAATGATAGCGCACAATGAATATCAAGGGTTAAAGCACGAGAAACGAATTGCGCATCTTGCCGATTCGAATATTAATATGAAAATGCCAGAAAAACCCATAGCACATTCACACACACATGGTAAAATCTCTGAATTTGAAAATTAGGCCCAAGAACTCGGATGTCTTTGAAAACAGGTTCGGGGGCCCAGCCCAAACTCCGTCTTACCGCCCTGATCAAGGTTTACCAATGTAAATGAAGGGCAAAGGCCTGGAAGATCAAAGTAGGCCACCGGAACAGGAGCTCAGGAAGTTGCTGCTGCTCTGCACCGGGACCTCTGAATAGTGAGCACGTGGAGCTGGGCTGGCTCCCTTTTATAGAGTCTTAGCCCAGCCCACCAACTACACCCAGGCATGCTGCAGGGAAAGCTTCTAGAAGGCCCTGGAAGGGGACCGCACCCTGACACAGTCTGAAAGCCTGCAGCAGTACATTACATGTGAACAGTATTTATATGCATGCTGAACATAAGTCTTCAGGATTAAACTCTGCAACGCAAAAGGTTAAACAACATCATATCAGCACAATGCATAAATTATGTTAGCTTGAAATTGTTAGGTTTTTGCATTGTAGTCGCCCGTAGAGCGCGCACTGCCCTGATGTTGACACTATCTGGCTTGATAGGATAGCAAAACTGTTTCTTACTACACTTGCACATCACAAAGGCTCTGCCTCAGCACATTCACAAAGGGTTTGACACTAGTCTTTGGTACCCCAGAGAAGGTGGGGCCAGGGCAGGGAAGTTGTATATTCCAATCAGCTCTGGGGTTGGACATCTCCAGGACCCATCTCCCGCTTCAAAGCTTGCACTAGGTATAAATATTCGGTCCTCAGACCCAACTCGCCAGTACACCTCGGGACCTGTGGGTACTACAGAAGAAGGACTCCTGTGCTGCTCTGCTGCCAGAAGAGCTGCTACTCTGCTATCCTGCTTGCTGAGAGGGAAAATTGGACCTACACTCTTCATCCCAGGCGGGTGCGACTCCAGGGGTCAGCTGATTGAGCTCCTGTTCTGAGCTACAAGGACAAACCAAGCTCCAGAGGCTTCCCTGCATCTGCCTAGGTTACCTGCTTCCTGCTTCCTGGACCTGCAACTGAATATACCTAAGCCCTGGTGGCCTCTGATGGAGTGTGTACCTGACCCCAAAGATATGCCCCTCATTTCCTGAATGCTTGGTGTGGTATCAAATGATGTCCTCTTTCAAGAAAAGAAGAAATCCTGATTGTTAGAAATGGGGTCTCTAGTTGGCAGTCGGATTGCACCCTGTCCAAGTAGGGGCCCTCTCTCTAGTCAGGATAAGGGAGATACCCGCTCAGATAACCCCTGCTCACCCTCCTGGTAGCTTGGCACGAGCAGTCAGGCTTATCTCAGAAGCAATGTGTAAAGCATTTGCACATAACACACAGTAATAAGTGAAAACACTACAAAAGGACACCACACCAGTTTTAGAAAAATAGCCAGTATTTAGCTATATAAAACAAGACCAAATACGATAAAAAATCCAACATACAGTAATAAAAATATGAATGCTGGAAGATGTACTTAACAATACAGTTCCTCGAAATTGATAACTCCACCTGGGGCTATCACGGCGTCGTGAACAACAAAACCAAAAGTTCAGGCTGGCCTCAGCGTCGTGGGCCAACTGCGGTGTCGGGAAGACCCACAATCAGTACCTTGGATTCGCAGGGCGTCGTGAACCTCGCGGAGAGCGGCATCGCTGGCATCGGTTCCGGAGTCAGTGCAGGAGTCGTCGGGCCCTTGAAGTCACGCACCTCAGGGATCGAACTCCGGGCTGATGAAATCAGGTGCGCTGGCGGGGATGGCGTCGGGGCTGCGGTGTGAAGCGGGACGATGCGACGTGCAGTGCCCACAGGTTTCGGTGCAGGCAATGGCTCGGTGACGGCATCCAGCGGCGTCGGTGAGACCAGGGCTGCGGTGTGAAGTGGGGCGGTGCAATGTGCGGTGTCCACAGGTCACGGTGCAGGCAGCGGCGTCGTCATTGTGGAATCGCTGTCGTCTGTAGGCCCAAGCCAGCGGTGCGGGACGGGGCGGTGCTTCATGACTCTCACGAGCGGTGTCTACAGGCCACGGTGCAGGCAAGGATGCCTAGTAACGACATTGGATCCGATGGTGCTGGCGTCGGTGGACCGGGGCTGCGGTGTCAGACGGGACGGTGCTTCGTGCTCCTCACAAGCGGTGTCCACAGGCCACGTTGCAGGCAGCGGCGCCGGTGTCAGCAGGAGCGACGTCATCGGGGATGCCCAGGCTGCGGTGTGAGCAGGTGACGCCGGAGTGCGGGGCCCACATGTCGCGGTGTGAGCAATGGCTCAGTGAAGTCGTCCGATGACGGCGTCGGTAAGACCAGGGTTGCGGTGCGAAGAGGGGCAATGCGACTCTGTGCGGCGTCGGCAGGTCACGGTGCAGGCCAGCAGCGTCATTGGCGGCGTCACAGTGGTTTCTCTTCTTGAACAGCACAAAACACACAGTTCCCAGTGCTGCAGGTCGAGGAAACTGAAGTCTTTGGTGTCCCTGAGACTTCCAACAGGAGGCAAGCTCTATTCCAAGCCCTTGGAGAATTTTCTCAAGCAGGACACACAGCAAAGTTCACCCTTTGCACTCTTTTCCGGCAGAAGTAGCAACTGCAGGCAAGTCCAGCAAAGCAACACAGCAAAGGGACAGTACTCCTCCTTCAGCTCTTCAGCTCTTCTCCTGGGGAGAGGTTCCTCCTGATTCCTAAAAGATTAAAAAAATCTGGGGTTTTGGGTCTTCTTCTTATACCCAGTTCCGCCTTTGAAGTTGGCAAACTTCAAAGCAAAGTCTCAGGTGTTTGCAAGATCCTTCCTTGTCCAGGACAGGCCCCAGACAACCCCCAGGGGCTTCGAAACGGCATTGTGTGAGGGCAGGCA
Source organism: Pleurodeles waltl (assembly GCF_031143425.1). Taxonomy (NCBI): domain Eukaryota; kingdom Metazoa; phylum Chordata; class Amphibia; order Caudata; family Salamandridae; genus Pleurodeles; species Pleurodeles waltl. Next base: position 996,034,243 of record NC_090446.1, read on the forward strand.
CAGTCCTTTCAGGTGTGAGTGACCACTCCTCCGCTCCCCTCCAGCACAGATGGATAATCAAGATATGCAAGCTACACCCCAGCCCACTTTGTGTCACTGTCTAGAGGAGAGGTGTGAACAGCCCAACTGTCAAACTGACCCAGACAGGGAATCCACAAACAGGCAGAGTCACAGAATGGATTAAGCAAGAAAATGCCTACTTTCTAAAAGTGGCATTTTCAAACGCACAATCTTAAAATCAACTTTACTACAAGATGTATTTCTAAATTGTGAGCTCAGAGACCCCAAACTCCACATGTCCATCTGCTCCCAAAGGGAATCTACACTTTAATCAGATTTTAAGGTAGCCCCCATGTTAACCTATGAGAGGGACAGGCCTTGCAACAGTGAAAAACGAATTTAGCAATATTTCACTGTCAGGACATACAAAACACATTACTATGGTGGTCATTACAACCCTGGCGGACGGTGTTAAAGCGGCGGTAAGACCGCCAACAGGCCGGCGGTAAAAATTTTGGAATTACGACCGTGGCGGAAACCGCCAACAAATACAGCCACTTTAGCACTCCGACCGCCACGGCAGTACAAACAAACAGCGCAGCGGTCAACGCCAATAGAGAGGTGGAGGACAATGTACCGCCCACAGTATCACAACCTACCAATCCGCCACCTTTTCCGGGGCGGATTCACCGCAGATAAAAACACAGCGGAAACAGGATTTTCGAAGGGAAAACGCTCACCTCTACACACTCCACGAGGAAGGAGGACACCATGGACCCGGAACTCCAAATCCTACCTGCGATAGTCTTCATGCTCCTGTACCAGGAGCACCAACGCCGGCGGCGAAGACCACGGTGATTACTGCACCTACGACACAGGGGAGGCAAAAAACAGGGACACACACACGCAACGCCCCCACCCCCACACTCACCCACTACAACACACACACTAATACATATCTATACATTTTGGTTACACCCCACAACCCCCCCGGAAGAATGCAAAGACAAAAGGAAATGAGTGTAATCATTGTAATATATGAAAATGCAGTACGGAAAAATATACATATATACAACATTAACAAAATATACACCAAGAATAGTAGTCCAGGTATTGCACCATTCATAGCCTGTGGACCACTGGGCCCAAAATGCTTGGGCGAGGCCCACACTCAATATCAGATCAAAAAAGAGAGAACACTGCAGGGGCATCAGATAGAAATACAACAGGCACCTCAGGGTAAAGGGAAGGGGGGGCACCTCAGCCGGATGAGTGCACAACGCCAGATCCACGAGGGGGCTCCATGCCCACTGGGGAGTGCAAAGCCACAGTCTCTCAAGTCTCTACAGTGGGTGGTTTGCCCACTGCTGCATCCTGGGGAGTGCAAAGCCACAGTCTCTCAAGTCTCTACAGTGGGTGGTTTGCCCACTGCTGCATCCTGGGGAGTGCAAAGCCACAGTCTCTCAAGTCTCTACAGTGGGTGGGTTGCCCACTGTTCAATTCTGGGGAGTGCAAAGCCACAGTCTCTCAAGTGGATAACAGTCTCCACTGGTTCTGGAGGGGGACTGGTGCCCAGAGTGCTTTTTCCTGTTAAGGACAGAGGTAGTGGATGCATGTCTCCACTGGTTCTGGAGGGGGAATGGTGCCCAGAGTGCTTCATCCTGTTAAGGACAGAGGTAGTGGATGCATGTCTCCACTGGTTCTGGACGGGGAATGGTGCCCAGAGTGCATCACTCACCCCGTGACGGTCCCAGTTGCGTCAGTGCCCCAGCCGCTTATGGGCTAGCGGTGCTTGAGTTGGCGGTGCCCTGTCCAGCGGTGCGTGCCCTGTTCAGCGGTACTTGAGTTGGCGGTGCCCTGTTCAGCGGTGCTTGAGTTGGCGGTGCCCTGTTCAGCGGTGCTTGCCCTGTTCAGCGGTGCTTGAGTTGGCGGTGCCCTGTTCAGCAGTGCTTGAGTTGGCGGAGCCCTGTTCAGCGGTGCCTGCCCTGTTCAGCGGTGCTTGAGTTGGCGGTGCCCTGTTCAGCGGTGCTTGAGTTGGCGGTGCCCTGTTCAGTGGTGCTTGAGTTGGCGGTGCCCTGTTCAGCGGTGCTTGAGTTGGGGATGCCCTATTCAGCTGTGCTTGCCCTGTTCAGCGGTGCTTGAGTTGGCGGTGCCCTGTTCAGCGGTGCTTGAGTTGGCGGTGCCCTGTTCAGTGGTGCTTGAGTTGGCGGTGCCCTGTTCAGCGGTGCTTGAGTTGGTGGTGCCCTGTTCAGCGGTGCTTGCCCTGTTCCGGGGCTGCTTGAGTTGGCGGTGCCTCCTGGGCAGCTGGGCTGTGGCTGGCGGGGGACTCCTGGGCAGCTGGGCTGGGGCTGGCGGTGGCCTCCTGGGCAGCTGGGCTGGGGCTGGCGGTGGCCTCATGGGCAGCTGGGCTGTGGATGGCGGGTCCCTCCTGGGCAGCTGGCCTATGGCTGGCGGGGCCCTCCTGGGCAGCTGGGCTGTGGCTGGTGGTGGCCTCCTGGACAGCAGGGATGGGACTGGCGGGGCCCTCCTGGGCAGCGGGGATGATGGCGGTCTTCTCCGCCGTGCTGCCCTTCCCAGACTTGCTGGGTTTCTTATGGCCCTTCCCCACCTTGGGAGGTGTCACAGCTGAGTCCACACTCCCACCGGGACCCCTGGGAGCAGCTTGGGTGGCTGGAGTCTTCCTCCTCTGCCGGGCACTGGCCAACTTCTGGTGCTTCACAGGGGGGGACTGGCTGTGCTGTGGCTCCGTGACACACTGACTGTCCTGGTGGCCGGTGCACTCCACATACCTGTGACTACAGGCACCACTGGTCCCAGAGATGTTGTGACTGAGGTGCTAGTACGGGACCTATGAGATGGACGGGGTGGGGGAGGTGTGGGAAAAAGGTCAAGGCTGGACAGGAAAATTCTTTTGGACACACTGGGACGGGTAGCTGGAGGGGTTTTGGGAGTGGAGGAAGAGGTTGTGGTAGTAGGAGGTGTACGTTTGGTGACTTTGGGTGCAGGTGCATGCGCTGGAGGCTGTCGTGAGGTGGATGGCTGTTGGGTGGGTGTGTGCCTGCGTTTGTGTATCTTCAGAGGGGGCATCACAGACATACTGGGAGAGGACACAGGGGACGTGTGAATGGTAGTGGGGGTGGTGACTGCACGTGAGCGGGGTGTGCTGGTGGGTGTGCTGGTGAGGGACGTAGTGGCTGTAGAGGTAGTGCATGCAGGTGTGTGTGTAGACGAGAGTGGGAGGGAGGAGGGAGACGACGAGGAGGGGGACACAGTGGAGGCAGTGGATGTTGGTGTGTCTGTATGTGTGTAATGCTTGCGTGAGTGCCTGTGGGATGTGTGGTGCTTATGTTTGCCTGAGCTTCCCTTGTGTGGTGAGGTGTGTGCAGGCTGGTCTGATGGTGTGCTTGGGATAGGCAAAGGTACAGGGGATTGGGTCTGGGTGGAGGAAGTTGGAGGGGGGAGACTAGACACAGGGACAATGGCTGCCATCAGTGCTGAGGCCAGAGTTTGAAAGGCTCGGTGAAGGGCCGCCTGACCAGAATTAATGCCCTCAAGGAATGCATTGGTTTGTTGCAACTGCCTTTCTACACCCTGGATGGCATTCAAAATGGTAGACTGCCCAACAGTGAGGGACCTGAGGAGGTCAATGGCCTCCTCACTGAGGGCAGCAGGGGTGACTGGGGCAGGGCTTGAGGTGCCTGGGGCGAAGGTGATGCCCACCCTCCTGGGTGAGCGGGCACGGGGCGAAGGCTGAGGGTCTGCTGGGATAGTGGTGCTGGTAGGGGGCGTGGCGGCTGTACCTGTAGATGCAGGGGGCACAGATGTTGCCGCCACCACAAGGGAGCTCCCATCAGAGGACGAGTCCATGTCGCTGGTGTCAGCTCCTGTCCCCGTGTGGAGCTCTCCTCGCCCTCCGTCCCACTGGTGGATTCAGAGTCCGCAGTGTGGCCCTCCATGGCCATGTGGGATGCAGCTCCCTCGTGCTCCGGTGCCACTGCTCCTCCGCCTGATGATGCTAATGCACACAAGAACAGGGAGACCACAAAAAGGGTGGGGAAACAGAAGAAAGACATGTTGAGTGCATGGATTACCGCTACCGTTGGCAGACACGACAGACACAGAAGCCCCCTGCACTACGCCGCGCTCTAGGGCTCTACAGTGCAATTCCTGAATTCCTGGGAAATGGCCTACAAGGCTATGGATGACATCTGCACACATAGATGACACAGGGGCATGAATAGCTGTACTTGGCACTCTACAGAGGTGGGGTGGGGGGCCACAGGGCCATGCCTTACGGAGGGGCCTGGCCTACGGAACTCGCCCTGGCCTAGGGAAACCCACAGCCCTTCTCCCCCACCCAGACAACTCCACTGCACGCAAAGTCAGCAGAATGATAGTGTACTCACCCCCTTGTGTCTGCTGTGATGCCCTCAAGCGCCCATCCAACTCCGGGTAGGCCACCGCCAGGATCCTGAACATCAGGGGGGCCATGGTTCGACGGACACCCCTCCCACGTTGGGAGGCCATCCCCAGCTGAGCCTCCGCCGTCTTCTTGCTCCAGCAGCGAATGTCCTCCCATCTTTTCCGGCAGTGGGTGCTCCGTCTGTGGTAGACCCCCAGGGTCCGGACGTCCTTGGCGATGGCACGCCAAATATCTTTCTTCTGGTGGGCGCTGACCTACATGAAATGTACAGGGAAAGAAGAGAAGTCATTACCAACTGCACCGTCAAAGTGAGTGGCCCCCATCCCTACCCTTGCCATGTGGCACATGCACCCACGGTCTTCCATGCATGCAGAACTCTGCCCCCTTCCTTCTTACATCCTGCCCTCTCCACACAGGCATAGCCCATACAACATGCTCCCTGTGTACTTACCTGTTTGTCTGCAGGACCGTAGAGTAGCGTGTACTGGGGGAGCAACCCATCGACGAGCTTCTCCAACTCCTCCGATGTGAAGGCAGCGGCCCTTTCCCCAGATGCACGAGCCATTGTCTCTTCCAGACTGAGGTCACAGCAGCACTTGCAGTGTAGGTCCTCTCCTGTCGAAGATCAGGTATCGAGTGATTAAAGAGATAGAAAATGGCGGTCACGTCCGCAGCGGTCACGTCCGCGGCGGTGCGTACCATCACCACCGGCGTACATCATCATTGGCTCCTGGGACCCATAGGGTCCAATGTTAACCAATGCAGCATTGCGCCGCGGTCTCCGACCGCCTACCGCGACGGTGTACAACGCCAGCGCAGTTACCTCACATCCCATTGTCCCACTTTAGAGGTCAGGCAGCCGCCATTTCAGGGGCCCACATGGCCTAATTTCCAACTGTGTCACCCATACCTAGGCCTAGTTTCAACACACATAGAGGCCACATTTTGTGTAAGATTGGTGTTCTGTGTAAACTGTGGGTACGTACCTCTGAGTTGTTTGACTCTGTTGTCGCTTTTGTCCTTCATAGGCACCGTCCGATGGGACATGTGAGGAGATGGCGGAATCCTCCGGTGTACCGACCGCTGGTGGACCTGTCGACAATGGAGGAGCAACATTTGATCATCACCTACAGGTTTGACCGTGCCACAATCCAGGAACTGTGTACCCAGTTGGAGCCAGACCTGATGTCAGCAATCCGCCATCCCACAGGAATCCCCCCTCAAGTGCAGGTGCTATCAGTGCTCCATTTCCTTGCAAGTGGGTCTTTTCAAACAACTGTGGCCATGGCATCAGGGATGTCCCAGCCTATGCTTTCAAATGTATTATCCAGAGTGTTGTCTTCCCTGCTGAAACACATGCGGAGCTACATCGTTTTCCCTCAGGTGGAGGATTTGCCTACAGTGAAAGGTGACTTCTATGCCCTTGGACATATCCCCAACATCATAGGTGCCATTGATGGGACACATGTGGCTTTGGGTCCCCCCCACAGGAGTGAACAGGTGTACAGAAAGCGGAAGAGTTATCATTCCGTGAATGTACAGATGGTATGTTTGGCAGACCAGTACATCTCCCATGTGAATGCCATGTTCCCTGCCTCAGTGCATGATGCCTACATCCTGCGGAATAGCAGCATCCCTTATGTGATGGGTCAACTCCAGAGGCACCGTGTGTGGCTATTAGGTGAGCCCCTGGAAGCAAGACAGTGGGAATGGTTGTCTGGGGTTGTCCCTACAGGTTAGTGTGTGTCTAACAGTTGTCCCTCGCCATTTGCAGGTGACTCTGGGTACCCCAACCTGTCATGGCTACTGACCCCAGTGAGGAATCCCAGGACCAGGGCAGAGGAACGCTACAGTGAGGCCCATGGGTGAACTAGGAGGGTGATTGAGCGGACCTTCGGCCTCCTGAAGGCCAGGCTCAGGTGCCGGCATATGACAGGTGGATCCCTATTCTACTCACCAAAGAAGGTGTGCCAGAACATCGTGGCCTGCTGTATGCTTCACAACTTGGCTTTGCGACGACAGGTGCCTTTTCTGCAGGAGGATGGTCCAGATGGCAGTGTTGTGGCAGCTGTGGAGCCTGTGGACAGTGATGAGGATGAAGCAGAGGAAGAAGACATGCAGAACAGGGACTCAGTGATCCAGCAATATTTTCAGTGACACACAGGTGAGAATACATTCCTGCCTATTACATGTACTTTTACACTACTACCTCTCTCCTGTCTGTCGTTTTCACCCAGTGTATAGTCACTGAGTTGTCACTTTCCCTTACGGTTTCACAGATGTGGGTCCCAACGTGTGTCATCTGCTTAGATTCCTCATGGATTAGAGCTGTGTGACATAGGTATGTTGACATTACTATTTCAAGAACATTTTGTCACTGTAATTGCAAATACACTATTTCGAAATCACAGACAGACTCCAGATCTTTTTGTGCTTTAGGTGTGTTTATTTAAATGCAAAATATTGGAGGGGAAGTTAAATGGTCAGGCGTGATGGCGGAGGAGTGTCCATGGCAGAGTTCAGTCTATTAGTCTCACAGGTGCAATGCCCATATGGGCATAGGAAGTGGAGCTGGGACAGTTTAAATATGGACAGGGTGACAAAGTGATGACAATCCGGGTGGTCTCATTTCTTGGCGGGGGTCTTGGCATCGTGCTCTGTCTTGTTCCTGGATCTCAGGGACCGTTTACGGGGTGGTTCTCCGTCTGCAGGGGGTGGGGTGCTAGCGTGGTCCTGTGGCGGGGCGTCCTGTCCACTAGCGCCGGCGGAGGTGGTGGGGAGGTTATTGTCCATGCTAGTGTCAGGGGCCCCTTGTAGTGCCACAGTGTCCCTCTTGGTGTTGAGTACTTCCTTCAGCACCCCTACGATGGTGCCAACGGTGGAGCTGATGGTTCTGAGTTCCTCCCTGAAGCCCAAATACTGTTCCTCCTGCATGCGCTGGGTCTCCTGAAACTTGGCCAGGACCATTGCCATCGTCTCCTGGGAGTGGTGGTATGCTCCCATGATGGAGGAGAGGGCCTCGTGGAGAGTGGGTTCCCTTGGCCTGTCCGCCCCCTGTCGCACGGCAGCCCTCCCAGTTCCCCTGTGTTCCTGGGCCTCCGTCCCCTGGACCGTGTGCCCACTGCCACTGCCCCCAGGTCCCTGTTGTTGCTGGGGTGGTGGGTTATCCTGGGTTCCCTGTAGTGGTGGACACACAGCTGATTGGCGTGTCCTGGGGACGGAGGTATGGGCCCGCTGGGTGGGTGCTGTGCTGGTGTTTCCAGAGGGGGGAAGGTCTGTGGTGGCCTGTGCCTGTGTGAGGGGAATGACTGTCCCAAGGCCCACGATGGTCCGGGCTGGTCATCTAGATCCAGTTGGACAGAGGTGTTGTCATCACTGTGGGCCTCTTCTGTGGGTGGAGTGGACATGTCTGGACCCTCCTGTCTGGTGACGTTGGGTAGTGGTCCTGCAGGGGTGGAAAGGCATGATTATTGCATCTGTGTGTGGCATGGTGTGCAATGGGTGGGTGACCGTGTACCCCAGTGCTGGCATTCCTGTGTGGGAGCTTGTGTGATGATGGTTTAGGGGGGTGTATGGGTATGTGCAGTGGGCATGCTTTAGTGATGGGTGTCCATGCTTTGTTGTTGCATGCAGGGCTTGGTGTTGTGATGTGTGGTTTGTGATATTGGGACATTTGTGAGGAGTTGGAGTGATAGGGGTGAGGGCGAGGGTGGAGGTATGTGATAGCATGCAGGTAGGGTGGGGGATGTAATAGTTAAGATTTGACTTACCAGAGTCCTTTCCTCCACCAACTCCTGCGAGGCCCTCAGGATGCAGAATCGCCAATACTTGCTCCTCCCATGTTGTTAGTTGTGGGGGAGGAGGTGGGGGTCCGCCGCCAGTCCGCTGAACCCCCTGGTGGTGTCTTGAGACCACGGAACGCACCTTCCCCGTAGGTCGTTCCACCTTTTCCTGATGTCCTCCCGATTTCTTGGGTGTTGTCCCACTGCGTTGACCCTGTCGACTATTCTTCGTCATAGCTCCATCTTCCTTGCAATTGAGGTGTGCTGCACCTGGGATCCAAATAGCTGTGGCTCTACCCGGACGATTTCCTCCACCATGACCCTGAGCTCCTCCTCCGAGAACCTGAGCTGTCTTTGCCGTGCCATGGGGTGGTGTAGGTGATGTGTGGGGTGGGGTGTGTGGTGATAAGTGTGCTGATATGTAGTGGTGTGTTGTGTGAGGTGCATGGAAGTTGTGTGGGTGATGGTGTTGTGTACCTGTGGATGCTAGTTTGTTGATGGTGGTGTCTCTCTCTGGCCTTCGTTCGTGAATTTTGGTCGTAGGGGTTTGTGGGTGATGTGGGTGTGTGTTTTATATAGTAATGGGTGGGTGGGTGTGGTGTGTGTATGTGTATCAGGTGTGTGTATTTCGAATTGTCCAATGTGGCTGTGTTTTGTAAATGTGTGTGTTTTTGAGCGCGGCGGTGTGTACCGCCAATGGAATACCGCGGTTGAAAGACCGCTGCGTGGATTCGTGTGTCATGATAGTGTGGGCGTATTTCTGTTGGCGTGACGGTGGAGGTTTAGTTTTCACCAGTTTATCGCTGACCTTTGGTGTGGCGGACTTGTGTGGGTGTCTGAATTTTGGCGGATTCCGGGCAGTGGGTCATAATGACCGTGGCGGAATTCCGCGGCCGCAGCGGTGTGTTGGCGGTCTTCTGCACGGCGGTAAGCGCCTTTTACCGTCAATGTTGTAATGACTGCCTATATGTCCTACCTTAGCAATACACTGCACCCTGCTCTTGGGGCTACCCAGGGCCTACCTTAGGGGTGCCTTACATGTAAGAAAAGGGAAGGTTTAGGCCTGGCAAGTGGGTACACTTGCCAAGTCGAAGTTACAGTCAAAACTGCTCACAAAGACACTGCTGTGGCAGGTCTGAGACATGATTACAGAGCTACTTATGTGGGTGGTACAACCAGTGCTGCAGGCCCACTAGTAGCATTTGATTTACAGGCCCTGGGCACCTCTAGTGCACTTTACTAGGGACTTACCAGTAAATCAAATATGCCAATTATGGATAAACCAATCCACAGTACAATTTATATGGGGAGCACTTGCACTTTAGCACTGATTAGCAGTGGTAAAGTGCGCAGAGACAATAAACCAGAAAAAACAGAGTCCAAAACCAGGAGGTCAGAAGGCAAAAAGACAGGGGAGACACACCAAAAAGCTGCCAGGTCTAACACTGATGTTTTGGGATCTTTGCAACCACGACTGGGCCAGTTTGCGCCACAATCCTGCTGCCCACACCAACTGCTAATGAGAAGCTCCATTGAACCCGATTCTTTGTGCTACTGTGAACGCCAGTGACGACTGGCATAACAAAAGCTGCATTTCGCTCTACAGCATTGACAGCCTGGACTGCTAATGTGAATTTCCAGCAGTGACCATCCTTAACACCTGACAGGATCTTCATGCTACAGCAACGGCCATCCGTGATGCCCAGCCTGCTCTTCGCACTACAGCAACGACCACCCACAACTCTCTGCCTGCTCTTCCTTACACTGCGAACTGAACTCTTTGTGCTGAACATTGGAAGGTAACCCTTTCAGCAGGACTAACCTCGTTTTGTATCTTACCCATGCTCCATCATGGTCAGCCTGAACTTCACACAACCAGATAACCGTGAGGCGATTTGTACTTTTAGGCACAGTACTTACTTTAAATATTTGAAATTGCATATCTCCTGTTCTACTGATTGCATTTTCGTCATTTTGGTCTCAAATAATTTATTAAATCTTACTCTAGTTTTCTAAATTGGTGTGGGATCTCTCTTGTGCTGTGTTGTCAGTGTATTACTCTTTGAAGAGCTGCATAATTACTTAACACATTGCTTCTGTGTTAGGTCTGTCTGCTTTTGTGCCGAGCTACCAGAGGGTTAACCACAGGCTCATTTGTGGGTATTTGCTTGTGACTTCACCCTGACAAGAATTGTGGTTGCTGCTTGAGAAGGGTTCAACCCCCTCAAACAGTAACCTGATATCCTACACCATTCCTTTGTGCATGCTGCAGTTATCACCTCTGCTGACTTCAACCTTTACTTCAGACCTCTCACCAGGTCTGCAAGTAGCTCAAGGTCAATGGTGTTAGTCATTAAAATGAAATGATTTATCAGAGCCTGAGGAACTGTAGGCCCCTGTGAAACATTAGCAAAGAAAGTGCAAAAGATGTTCTTCCAGTTCTGAATGTCCTTCTGTGGAACAGGATTCTTACTTGGGTGAGCCTGGCCCACCTTCCAGAACCAGGACTGCAAACATAATATATAAACACAGAGTATCACTATAGTTCACCATCACAAAGGACTGCCCGAGCAATAAGTAATAGCATGGAAACACAATTGCTTTTCACTCAGCATCTATTTCATTCCCTTCTCCCTGCTACCAGAAGTCCCCCTCCCTAACACTTGCAGCAGCAGGGAATAGGATCTTCCATCTTCCAGCTTGTGGCTCTGCATGACAGTAAGAACATTGCCTCAGCTGTGTAGGGACCCTTCTGCTGTACAATAAAAAAGTGATGAAGCTTCAACTTTTAAAACTTCACACACTTTAAAAGTTTCAAGGCATCTCTGTTTTCTATCCTCCTCTGAACTTTAATCAAATAAGCCTAATTATGTTTCCCATTTCCCTTGCATGGGTCTTGTTGCATGTCAAGCAACCATCCGGCTGTGTGAGTCATGTTGCAGATCCTCTTCTGTGTGTTTGGACTCCCACCTAATCATGTCGCCATAACTTCTGGGATGGAGCAAGGTCAGTCACTCATCAGTAAACAGCATACATGTAATGAGGAAAATAAACTCAGGGACAGGGCCAGATTGCCTGCCATGTTGGCATTTCCGTGGGGGGGTGAAGGCTAAGGGTCTACTTTCATAACTTATATGGTGAAGTGACCCAACCATGAGAGCCCCCATGGCCCTATTATATCCAGAATATCCTGCAAATTGGGGCTGGTCTGAACAGGTTTCCCATGACTGATCTTTTCTTCCCACCAAGCCCTGTGCAGGGGTAATGAAATACTTTGAGCTTGGTGTATTATGAAAAGGACAAAGAGGACCTAAGCTAGAAACATGCCAGTTTTACAAGATGTTCGCAAAAAAATTTAAACTCATGTTTTATTCACCTGGATCCTTTTAAGAGCTTCTCTCCTGATTCCTTCGGTTCTCGAGTTGTTGACAATGCTGAAAAGGTGAAGCGCGGACATACTCAATTGTTACATAAAGGTCATACGCTCTGTTTAAAGGTCGAGTTTCTGGAGATAGTGTCCAGCTTCACCTTGAACTTTAAAAAGTGAGGACTGTGAAGTGTGAATGTACCTTGTTAGTTCTAAGTTGTCCTTCACTAAAAAAGGGCTTCAAAATAGATCCCGATATAAATGAAATGCACTATTGTCCTCTGAATCGATGTCCTGAATATGCAAATTATGTTACAGAAAAAGTGTTTGCGTTGAAGTTGTTCATGCGCGAATAATAGTTTTCACTTTATTTAAAAAAGAAGGCAATTATGAAACATTAGTTTCCTGTCCATCATTGGATTGTTCTTTTATTTATTAGTTTATTTTGTATGTAAGGCTGTTTACCAATAAGGAGTGTTGCTGAAATGTAACTCGTCAAAGGCCAGAACAAAACAAGTAATAGTACTTTTTAGGTCGAGCATAGCAGCGCACAGTCTTCTCGACATTTTGCAATTTATTCTGTGGGCTTTAACCACGCCCATCACTTTCATTAGTTCCTGGGCCTGCCTTTCAAAAATCCCTTGATGGCCTTGGTAAATGCTTCACGTTTGCCACCTCTTGAGGCGATTTTGTTACCACCTTGGAGACTTACCCTGTTAGATGGATTATTGCACAATCAGGAAGGTACCTTAGAGTTGGCACACTGTTTTTTCTTTTGCCTTGCTCATGGCGGTATGTTATTTCCGCATCTTCCTTGGTTTCAGGCATCTTGCTGTTTCTTTGTGAAGTCTGCAGGGGCTTTTTTTTGCAGTTTTATGCAGCGCAAACTCAACATGAAAGTATTGAAGTTCTTTATTTATTGTTTTATCTAGCGCAAACTCAATACAGAGGTACTACAGTGTTTTCCGTGAGTTTCGGTTATATTACGCAAGAACACATTAATTTGTGGTAGTAAGGGGAGATTAAGTGATGGGCCTAGAATCACAGGATGTTCAACCGGCGCCAAGACTTGAACTGTGTTCTCAAACTCCAAAGTCCGCAGCTCTGGCCCTTACGCCACATCCTCTCCCTTACAGTTCTGTGTCTGGTGCATGTTGGAGCAGTCTGGGAAAAAATATTTTTCTTTAATATAGCGCTTACAGGTCTCTGCCTTTTCATAGCGCTCCAAAGCAGAGGTGCCATACTAAACAAAATCGCTATAGTTCATTTGCATTGACCTTGAAGAGATGAAGAGGTGAAAAAGCTATGTCAGGATTGTAATCTGTGACATTATCGTTCTGTCAAGACTCTGAAGTGGGTGCATTACCCTACTGACTTGAGTAGAGCTTACCACTAGGCGGTAGCACGTGCTTTTTATAACCTCCGGATGGTCATCAACCAAGCATATGTGTTAGTTCTAGGCAAGAAGATGGCGAAAGGTGTTGTCTCCAAAATGGTAAAAAATTAGTTGTGACTCCAAACCCAAGCACTTCATAGCCTCAAGCTTGGTAGCAAAAAACATCTAGCCTTTGTTTGTAAATTGGACCTCTTCAAAAGAGGAGTTCAGTTTGCGCAAACTCAATACCCAGGTATTATAGCGCTTTACTTGATCACAGGCATGTTACACAAGAACACATTCTTTTTTTATAGCAAAGGGAGACGACATGATTTGCCCAAAATCACAAGATGTTGAGCTGGTGCCGAGACTCAAACCGTATTCCCCTGCTCCAAGGTCAGCAGCTCCGGCCCTTACACCACATCTTCTTCCCATAGGGTTCTTTGGCTGGTGCGTGCTGGAGCCGTATTTGAGTAACTCATTTTTTTAAATATAGCTCTTAGTAATACAGGTTCTGCCATTTCACAGCACTGCAAAGCAGGTGCCATTCTTAACCAAATTGCTATAATTAATTTGCATTGAAGCTGCATCTTCTGTTATTCTCTTTGTATACATTCAATGTTTTTAAAAGTTAGGCTGGTATTGCCAGTGTAGAGGAATAATTCCTTTAAAAGTTTTATACAGAGTAATATATGGCTGCCCCCTATCTTTGCTCCTAACTCTTTTGACCCCTTCATTCTCTGAGTTAAATTCCATGAAGGTGCCTCTTTGTGGCTTGTTTGGTGCTATAAAAGTTTAGGTAAACACACTATAAAGGGTTGCATCTCTAGGGTATCACAGCCAGTCCATAGGAATGAGGCAAAAACACTCCCAAGAACACTCTCTCCTGCACCAACCGGCCTGGGAGGATTGCTGTGGCACCTGGCATACATCCACTACATTCCAAACCAAAACACATGGATAAAAGATATAGGGGATCATTAGGAGTTTGGCAGATGGAAACATCCGTCTGCCAAACTCCCGATAAGGAGACCACCACGGTGCTGGCGATCTCCCTACCGCCCTCATTACAACTTTCCCACTGGGCTCACCGGCGGAACCCAAGGTTTCCATCGGTCAGCCCAGTGGGAAACATGAGGCAGCATTGTTCCCAGCTCAAAATTGAGGCAAAGGCAATGCTGCTGCACGCAGGTTGCACCAGCACCCTTGAAGTGCACACTGTCTGCACATCAAGGGTGCTGTTAAGGGAGACTCTTGCACTGCCCATGCCATGGGCATGGGGGGCCCCCATGGCTTGCACTTTTCATGGCAGACTTCAAAGCTGCTGTGGCTGATTACAACCATGACTGCCGTCATCCCGTTGGGATTACTGATCCTGGCAGAGACGGCCTTAATTTGAAGGTCGGACTGTCAAAAGCCACGGCGGTCTGGACTGCCACATCGAGTCTGGCAGCCTAGTGACCATCAGACTCGTAATGAGGCCAATTGTCATTTACAACGCCAATAGCTCTAACTCTCACAAATGCGAGACCTACTTAATTGCAAATGCTTGTTGTATTTATTATCCACTAAGCATTAAGCGTCTATGGGCATTAGAGCCCTCAGAGATGAGGGAGGATTAAGTGTACTACTGGTACATAATAATAACCAACTTTAGAGTAAAGTACTTTATTGTGGAGTGCAAATGTTTCTTAGTGCTGTGAAACAGGTATTGTAATTACCAAATTTATATTTGTCTCAGGATCGTGAAAGTCTGATCTGGTTTTGCTGGGAATCGACCTGTCACGACCTGTTAGGCATGCACAGATGTCAACAGAAAGCCCTTAATTCACTGAGTGAGGTTGCTTGCTAATGTTCTTCATGAAAGCAATGTCCTAGTATCTTAAGTTCTGAACTTTCTCTCCACATGCCCCTATGTTGTCATTTCTCACCATGTGCTCTGTGCCCGGAACATGAGAACGCAGAGAATAATAAATAATGGAAGCCACTCCTTAACATTGGATCCCATGTTGTATAGAATAGTTGTTCAAACTTTTTCTTAATGTGGACTCCATTTTCTTGCAATAAGCCAAGTTATTCCAAATTGTGACACCAATCCCCCAGTTCAACAAATGTAGGTTTTATATACTTTAAAATGTATTGATCTGTCCCTGCCTTGTTACCAAGTATCATACACCCCACCGGTCCAATATTCCCAAAGGGACTTGGGTATATCACAACCAACACAGAAATGCTCCCCAAGTAATCATTCATTCATATTATTCAAATGTAGGAAGGTATCTATGCAATCCAACCTCTTACAGATTGAAAATGTACAATAGCATACTTTTTTTTGCAATAGATATACATACATTCTTTAACTTATTAAGCAGGTCATTCCATAGTATATTAATGAATAGTTAATCAAACTTAATACATTTCCTTCTCCAACAATATAAGCATGGAAATCCCAGTTGCACAGAAACACATATATCTATTTAAAACAGGTTCACAGACTGAATTTCCTGAGATATGAGTTTGTCACACAGAAAGGTTATAGACTTATGTGAATTGAGCACTTTTAGGCCCTCATCATGACATTGGCGATAAGTCCCGCTTACAGCCATGCCGACCGTTGCCAACATACCGGTGCCACGGCGGATTACCGCTACCCATATTATGACACACACATACCAATCCGTCACTATACAGACACATACACAAGTCTGCCAGCCCAAAGGTTAGTGATAAATTGGCAGTACCAAAACCCACACCGTTACGCCAACAGAACTACGCCCACAGCATTATGACCCACGAATCACCGCAGCGAACATTCAACCGTGGTAAACCATTGGCGGTACATACCACAGCGCTCAAAATACACACAACCTAACAAAACAACACCACATTGGACAATTCAAACTACACACACCACACCCACACACCCACACCAATATAAAACACACACACACACACTACCCACAACCCCTTACGATGAAAAAGTATTACCAACTGAGAGAGACAGACCAACAGCACCCACAGAACCAGAGCCACAAAGCACCATCACCCATACACCATCCACGCACCTTATAGCACACACCCCAACATATCACCCCACACACCCTCACATTCACCACACACACTACACCCATGGCACCACAAAGACACCCCAGGTTCTCAGAGAAGGAGCTAAGGGTCATGGTGGAGGAAATCATCCGGGTAGAGCTACAGCTATTTGGATCACAGGTGCAACAGACATCCATTGCAAGGAAGATGGAGCTATGGTGGACAGGGTCAATGCTGTGGGACAGCACCAAAGAACAAGGGATGGCATCAGGAAGAGATAGAATGACATACGGGGAAGGTGCGTTCCGTTGCAGCAAGACACCAGATAGCAGTACAGAGGACTGGCGGTGGACCCCACCTCCTCCCCCACAACTAACAACATGAGAGGAGCAAGTCTTGGCAATCATGCATCTTGAGGGCCTGGCAGGAGTAGCCGGAGGACTGGACTCTGGTAAGTCAAATCTCTATTACTATCACCCCCCCCTACCTGCATGCCATCACATACCCCCATACCTGCCCTCAACCCCATCACCCCACCACCTCACATACACCCCACCATCACAACCCACTAGTCCCAATGCCAAGCCCTGCACGTAACACCAATGCACGGACCTCCATCACAGACCTGCATGGACACACATCACTAAAGCATGCACACTAGAGATAATCACCTAGCCCACCAAATCACTACTCACACAATGCTAAGCTGCCAGGGCAATAACAACCATGGAGGGCAACACACCCATGCACAAGATGTCTCACACAGAAACAATATCACTGCATTTACATCTCCACAGGTCCCCCATCCAACGTCACCGAAGAGGAGGTGTCAGCAACATCCAGCAGCCCCCAGAAGAGGCCCCCATTGATGACAGCAGCTCTGGACGCCTGGATCTGGATGATCAACCTGGCCCATCAGGGACCTCCAGACAGTCGGTAACCCAGGCACAGTCCCATAGCCCCACAGAGCCTCCCCCTCAGAAAACACCACCACAGCACCCACCCAGCAGGCCCATACCACTGTCCCCAGGACACATCAATCAGCAGTGTATCCACCACTAGAGGGACCCCAGGCCACCTCACAAAACACAGGATGATCAGGGACCTGGGGTCAGTGGCAGTGGGCACACGGTTCAGGGGACAGAGGCACAGCACAATAAGGAAGTTGGGAGGACTGCTGTGTGACAGGGCGAAGACAGGCCCAGGGAACGGACTCTCCAGGAGGCACTCACCAACATCCTGGGAGCATACCACCATTCCCAGGAGACGATGGGCCAGATACTGGACAAGTTGCAGGAGACCCAGTGGCTGCAGGAGGGACAATACCTGCGGATCAGGGAGGAGTTGAAGGACATCCACACCATCCTGATCACCATTGCAGAGGTGCTGGCAGACATGGTCAATACCATGAGGGAGGCAGTGGCACACCAAAGGGGCCCCTGACGCTAGCCAAAATGAAGAATAGCCTTTCACCTCCGCTGCCGCTAGTGGAAAGCAGGCCCAGCCACAGGAACAACAGGCCACCAGCAACCCTCCCCCTGCAGCAGGAGAACCACCCCGCAAACAGTCCCTGCGAACCAGGCAGAAGCCAGAGAACATTGCCAAGACCCTCACCAAGAAATAAGGCTCTCCTGAATGTTACCCTTGTGTCCCACTCAGTCACCCTGTCCACCTTGAACTTCCAATGCTCCACTTCCTATGCCCCCTTGGACAATGCACCTGTGATACCAATAGACTGGACTCTACCCTCATCTTTCCTCCATCAGCGACCCACCCCATTGCAATACCCCCTCCACTTATTAGCACCTAAATAAACACCCTTGGAATAAATACAAGTATGGAGTCTGTCAAATGATTGAAATATGTATTCGTTTATGAAACTGTAAACATTGCAAATCAACTGTACAGTAATGTATACATAGGTATGACCTGTAGTTGGCATCAGTCAACACACCAGGAGCCAGAGTGGGGCACCTATATCTGAAAACAGAGATGCCAAAGGGTACAGTAAGTGCCCATAGTAGTGGGAAAATCAACCTGCCATGTACAATGTCCAACACAAAAGTGTCAATAGAAAGTGAAGTTACAGTCTCTTACCTGGGGTCCCTGGAAGTACTGTCATATGATTGATGTTCTGTTGTCCTCATCCTCATCCTCCTCTTCGTCACTGTCCACAGGGTCCACTGCTTCCACAAGCCCATCTCCAGCCTCATCCTCCTGCAGAAAAGGCACCTGGCATCTAAAGGCAAGGTAATGCAACATACAGCATGCCACGATGATCTGGCACACCTTTTTGGGTGAGTTGCACAGGGAACCACCTTTTAGATGGAGGCAGCGAAACCTGGACTTCAGGAGGCAGAATGTCCTTTCAATTATTCTTCTTGTTCGCCCATGTGCCTCATTGTACCGTTCCTCTGCCCTTGTCCTGGGATTCCTCACTGGGGTCAGTAGCCATGAGAGGTTGGGGTAACCAGAGTAACCTGCAAATATCGATGGATACCTGTTAGCCAAACACTAACCCTTAGGGCCAACACCATACCCATACACCAACACATACTGGGTTGGAACCATGGGCTCACATATTAGTCACACCCGGTGCCTCTGGAGTTGAGCCATCACATATGGGATGCTGCTATTCCTCAGGATAAAGGCATCATGCACAGACCCAGGGTACTTAGCATTGACATGGGAGATGCATTGGTCCGCCAGGCACACTATCTGCATATTCATGAGTGAAAGCTCTTTCGATTTCTGAACACCTGTTCATTTCTCCGGTGGAGGGGGAGTGGCAACTGCGATGTGTGTACCATCAATAGCACCAATAATAATGGGGATATGTCCCATTGAATAGAAATCAGCTTTCATTGTGGCCATATCCTCCACCTGGGGGAAAACGATGTAGCTGCACATGTGTTTAATCAGGGTAGACAACACTGGTCAGCACTATTGAGAACATTGGCTGAGACATTCCTGCTGCCAAGCCCACTGTCACTTGGAAAGAACCAGTTGCCGCGAAATGGAGCACAGATAGGACTTGCACAAGAGGGGGGATCCCACTGGGGTGACGGATAGCAGATATCAGGTCTGGCTCCAATTGGGTACACAGCTTTGTGATTGTGGCCCTGTCCAGCCTATAGGTGAGGATAATGTGTTTTTGGATAGGCCCAAATGGTGCCTATGTGTACTGTGACGCAGTTATGTGCCATGGCCTGCTCCCCCCGAAATGGCGCCCGCCTGTCCTGTGTGGATGGACATGTGGAAATGAGGTAATGCCACTGACGTTGTGCACCGTTGCGGGAGGCGGTCGAGGACCGCCGTGCAACTCCTCATTGGTTGTCATTGGCCTTTGTAGTCCTGCCACCAAGAACTGTAGTGCGTCCTGGACCCTGCAAATCCTGTGGGTGTGACACCCAGGTGAGAGACTGTGACCTTGCACTCCCCAAGTGCTGCATCACAGGGCACCAGCCCCCCTCCAGAACCAGTGGAGAAGCCACCCACTTGAGAGACTGTGGCCTTGCACTCCCCAAGACCAAGCAGTGGGCAAACCACCCACTTGAGACAATGTGGCTTTGCACTGCCCAGGACCAAGCAGTGGGAAAACCACCCACTTGAGAGACTGTGGCCTTGCACTCCCCAGGACCAAGAAGTGGGCAAACCACCCACTTGAGAGACTGTGGCCTTGCAGTCCCCAGGACCAAGCAGTGGGCCAACCACCCACTTGATAGACTGTGGCTTTGCACTCCCCAGGACCAAGCAGTGGGCAAACCACCCACTTGAGAGACTGTGGCTTTGCACTCCCCAGGACCAAGCAGTGGGCAAACCACCCACTAGAGAGACTGTGGCCTTGTACTCCCCAGGACATCGCACAGGGCATGTAGCCCCCTCCAGGACCAGTAGTGTTGTACCATCTTCCGGCTGAGGTGCCCCTTGTTCCCCGTCCCCCTGAGGTGCCTGTGTATTTTCGACCTGATGCCCCTGCGGTGTTCTCTCCTTGTTGTTGCAGGTGTCAAGTGGGGCCTTGGCCTATGTGATATGGCCCTGTGGCCCACAGACATTGTGGACTGGGCAGTGTTCCTCCATTTGTATATAGGTATTTACTGTTTTGATTTTGAAGCGCGTATTTCTACTTATTTATCTTATTAGACTCACTTTAATCAATTCCTTTAGTCCTTGCATTATTCCTGATGGGTACGGGTGAATATGTAATGTTACTGCATCTGGTTATGTGTATGGTGTTGGGGGTGGGGGTGTGTCGTGTGTGTGTCACTCTCTTTTCCCCCCTGTGTGCTAAGCGGCAGTACTCACCATGGTCATCTTCGTCGGCGTTGGTGTTCATAGTGAAGAAGGAGATAAACGAGCATGGGGAACACCTACAACCCGGGCTCCATGGTGGCATGGTTCTTCCTTGTGTCTCCAGGGGTGAGTCCTTTGCCTTCTGTGTACTGTTTCTGCTGTGCTTTTGATGTCGGTACCGCCCCGGAAAAGGTGGCAGATAGGCCTGTTGTAATAGTGTGGGTGGTACACTGTCTTCCACCTGGCTGATGGCGGTTACCGCCGTGGTGTTTGTTGCTACTGCCATGGCGGTCGGTGTGTTAAAGTGGCTGTCTGAGCGGTTTCCGCCATGGTCATAATTCCATTTTTGTTACCGCCGGCCTGTTGGCGGTATTATTGCCGCTTTATCACCGACCACCAGGGTTGTAATGAGGGCCTTAATGTTTCCCAAGTGCAATGTGAAATAATTGTGGGCATTTTTTACTTCAGAGTATTAAGTACATGAAACCATAATCACAACAATGTGTCATGGGGTAAAAGGGCAAACTCAGATGTAAAAAAAAACATACATTAAAATAATAGCATGCCAGCATATTTATTTTAAGGCAACCATTTTTCATAATGCCAGAATAAGCCATGTGTGGGTGGTGACATGCTTAACTACAGATAATCTAGAAAAGTATGTAATCCCCAAAGGAAACGGTTTACAAGCCACCAGCCTAAAAAGTATTAATAAATGCATCAAAACCAAAAATGGCCGTGGAACTGATCTCCATAATGTCAGAAACCACCAAGTCGACAGGCCAAAATACTCTATCTATGTGGTGGTAACTCACATCAGACCCAGTCAATTTGAGTAAGAGCACCTACTGAGTTTTGGTTTTGGCTAACAAGCACTTTCGAATTCTTTGATGTACATTGATTTCTCTTTTGCTACCTCTGACTCTGAGTCAATGACAATGGTGATGGTTGTGGCTGCCTACATGTAAGCAGCTGTAGTGCATATCTAACAGAGCATTATATATGATGGAAACTGAAGAGAGGCTGATTTATTTTATGCAAAATAGTCAAGAGGCTTATGATGATATGTGCTTTATAGGGGGGTTGTAGTACTGTGATTACTGTGATGATGTAACATATTCTGGTGCTGGGCTGTGAGTAGGAACGTTCTTAGAATGTCGACGTTGGAAGTGTTGGACAGTTATTGTATGAACTGAGGATGCTGTGGATGTTCGCTGGCTGTGCTGCTTCACAACCGTGTGTGGAGACGATCGTAATCAAATTACTGTGCAGCGTATAGCTGAGACTGCAATAGTAATAATCGATTAATAGTGGATGCAGAGCAGTAAAGGAGGAACGTAGAGCGGGGAAGGATTTTGTATCTTACCATCATTTGGTTATTATTGGCAATATCACATTTTGTGAATAACCGATGAGGATTTGTGGTGAGGATTCCGCTACACCACGTCATCATGTTCGACGTCAGACGTATAGACATTTTACTGTTCTGCCTAATCCTGTCTGTTTGTGACGTTATCTTTGTACGTCACCTGAGGAGTGAGGCATTCCTGCTTCACAACACCATGCCATCGCGTTTTATGTGCAGGCATTTTTCTATTCTGCCTGACTCTGCCAGTTTGTTACACCTTTCTGTACGCCGTCTTGCAAGTGTGGCGTTCCTGTTTGAAGCACACCTTACTTTGCACACCATACTATATTTATTTATATACTGTTTTTTTCCATTCACAGCTCAGATCCTGGTGATTTACACACCTTACTATATTATCTATTAGAAAAAGGATGCAAATATCGGTCATATATTATTAATAGTTGTTTTAACATTAAGCATGTCTAATATTCAAGGGGTTTCACCAGCACCTGCATTTTTAGATACACCAGGTGAGTTAAGTGGGATGTATCGTGTGATGCATTTGAAATTGAGTTACGCATTATAGGAGCCGTACAATTTAGTGCAGAAAGCAAAACATGTATTCTTCTTCATTCTTTAGGGTTTGAAGGTGGATCTGTCTAGAAACACCTACCTGATGTACCTGTACAAGAGGTTGATAATGCCTTAGATGAATATGAAACAGTTGTTTTTAAATTGAAAAATATGTTTGACAAGCAACCCAGTCTTGTGTTCTTGAGAGATACATTTTTTATAAGAAAACAAAATGAAGGAGAGGATGTGGAGTCATACATTTCAGTACTACATAGACTTGCTTCCGTTTGTATATTTGAAAATTTCACGGACCAACTTATTAGAGATCAGTTTGTGTGGCAATGTAGAGACAAACAAATTAGGCAAAAATTATTAGCCATGAGTAATCCAACTCTTGAAGAGGCTATCAAGGTAGCAAACAGCATTGATATTTCGCAAGTCTCCTTAAAGGAGCTTGATGATAACCCAATTGAAATGCTGAAAGTAGCTTCAATCACCAAATCAATGCAGAAGGGAGCAAGACCAAACAAGAGCTTTAACTTGGGGTTCAACAAAACAAATTTGTGCTTTCGGGTGGCAATGCTCCACATGCAAAAGGGGGGAAGTGTCCAGTAATTAATGTTTCTTGTAACTATTGTAAAAAGATTGGGCATTTTGCTAAAGTGTGTTTAAAAAAAAGGGCACAAAAGAATGCAATAGTTTGTGTTGTGGAATCCGAGAATGAATCAGAGCCTCAAATTGTTTCTGCAGTTGTCTATGCTAAACTAGACAATTGTCATAAGGAATGTGTTGACCCTACTGTAGAAATAAAAGTAGGGAACAATGTTCTTAACTTACCAGTTGATTCTGGTTCTATAATCACCATGATCACACAAGCTTTATTCAATGAAACATGATTGTTCTTTCCTGTCTCATAAGAAGATCGTAGAATTGAACTTTTGGGTTACACTAGAATTTAAAGGTAGAAGGATCAGAGGCAAATATATGTTGCTGTCACAGGACTTAACATCCTGGGGTGGTTTCTCCAGGGTTTATTTGGCATGGTATAAAAACCTGGATCGAAAGAACAGGTTCGTGTAGTGAATTGTGAGGGGGAAAGTCAAAATGAAAGGTCAGGTTTCCTTCTGTGTTCACAAATCGTTTAGGTAAAATTCACGGGTTTAAACATAGCATTAAAATCAAAGAAGGGTCTGTTCCTACCAAACACAAATTCAGGAGTGTTCCTTTCAGTATTAGGGAAGACTTAGAAAAGGAACTTATTAAGTTGTGCGACAGTGGCATTATTGAGCCCATTGAGTCCTCATTATGGCTGTCATCTTTGGTTGTAGCTCGCAAAAGGGATGGACAATTAAGGGTATGTGTTGATCTTAGGTCCTTGAACAAGG
The DNA here is from genome assembly GCF_031143425.1 of Pleurodeles waltl. Lineage (NCBI taxonomy): Eukaryota > Metazoa > Chordata > Amphibia > Caudata > Salamandridae > Pleurodeles > Pleurodeles waltl. The sequence continues at coordinate 996,057,834 of NC_090446.1, forward strand.
ACATTTGGTAGACTCACACCCACCACCAAAGATCAGTCATCTTTTTGCATGTCTAAGGGGTGCCAGAATATTTTCTAAACTCGATCTGGCCAGTGCTTATCATCAGGTTGAACTTCATCCTAATTCACGTCATTTCACTGCATTCATTTCCCATATAGGAACTTTTCAATATCCACACATACCTTTCGGCTTGGCCTCCGTGGCTTCAGTCTTTCAAAAAGTTATGTACAATATGTCTAAAGAGGTTGAGGGTGTACTTGTGTTTCAGGATGATGTTCTGGTCTTTGCTGACAATGAAGAAGCTCATAAAGCAATTCTCTAAAAAAGTATTAAGTGTTTTTCAAAAGCAAGGCGTGGTTCTGAAGACAAAAAAGTGTAAGTTTGGATGCAATTAATCAATCAATCAGGAATTTGTAAAGCGCACTAGTCACCCGTGAGGGTCTCAAGGTGCTGAGGGGGGGAGAAACAAGGAGGGGAGGTGCTGCTACTGCTTGAACAGCCAGGTCTTGAGAAGTTTCCTGAAGGTAAGGAGGTCTTTGGTCTGGTGCAGGTGGGAGGGGAAAAGTGTTCCACATTTTGGCGGTGAGGTGCGAGGATGATCTACCTCTGGTTGTAGTTCTGCGGATGAGTGGGGCGGTTGCGAGGGTGAGGGTGGTGGAGCAGAGATGTCGGGTTGGGCTGTAGAAGGAGAGCCGTCTGTTGAGTTATTCTGGTCCGGTGTTGTGCAGTGCTTTGTGAGCTTGGGTAGGAGTTTGAATGAGATTCTCTTGTTTACTGGGAGCCAGTGTAGTTTTCTCAGGTGGTCTGTGATGTGGCAGTGGCGGCGGATGTCCAGGATGAGGCGGGCGGAGGCGTTCCGGATGCATTGCAACCTCTTCTGGAGTTTGGCCAGGGTTCCTGCGTAGAGGGCATTGCTGTAGTCCAGTTTGCTGCTTACGAGGACTCAGGTGACTGTTCTTCTGGTTTCGGTGGGTATCCATTTGTAGATCTTTTCGGAGCATGCAGAGGATGATGAAGCAGGAGGAGGAGATGACGTTGACTTGCTGGGTCATGGATAATGAGGAGTCCAAGGTGAATTCTAGGTTGCGTGCGTGGTTGGTGGGATTCAGATCGGCTCCGAGAGTGGCAGGCACAGAAATTGAGAACTTAGGACATGTGATTTAAGAAGGAATCAAACCGAGACCAGGTTTAGTTGATGCAATCGACATGGCTCCTCCTCCTGCAGACAAGACAGGGTTTAAATCTTTACCTGGTTTATGTGAGTTTTACTCCAGATACATTATGAGATGAGGACATGCACAGAGAATGAATGGATGCTTTCTATGACAGATGATGATATTTTGCAACAAGTTTGCAAAATGGTTAAAATGGGTGGTCCCGTGATAAAAATCTGTTGTTGCAACCTTACTGGAAAGTAAGTAGTGAGATTTATATTGAAGATGGAATGCTATGACGTACGGATAAGATTATTCAACCACATTCAGTCAGAGTGGATATTATCAAGAAGGCACATGATGGCCATTTGGGTATATCCTTACCAAACGTCGTATTTGTGAAACGTTTTGGTGGTCAAGAATAGATGTGGAGGTGAAGGAAGTAATTGGCAATTGCTGTGTTTGCAGATCCGCTGATAAAAGATTGAAAGTGATCACACCTCCTCTTATGCCCATCGAGTGTCCAGACAGGCCATGGGAAAAGGTAGGGTTTGGCGTTATGGGACCTTAAGATGCGAGATCTTGTGGTAATAAGTACATTTTGATGTTGTGAAGAGTAGTAGTTGATTTCCTTCAGGAAACATTTCTGAAAGAAGGTTTCCCAGTAACTCTAATTTCAGATAATGGTACTCAATTTGTAAGCCATGATTTTGAAAAGTGTCTGGAACCTTGTTGCATTAAACATGTGAAGAGTTTGCTTTATCATCCACAAATCAATGGTTTGGTGGAGAGGGTAAATCGGGATGTGTGTGAGTGTATTAAGTGGGCCAAAAATGGACACAGTGATATACAGAAGTCTTTAAATAGTATGATTTAGTTTCACAGAACTACTCCTCTCTCATCTACAAAAGTCTCTCCTTTTGAGGTATTAAGGGGAAGAATGGCAAACACAAGCTTCAGACCAGCGTGGATGGCAAAATGGTTTATAAAAATTCTGATGTGACTAGTTTGATGCAGGTGGTAAGAGAAAACATTAATCAAATTCAACAAAACAAAAGAAATGGTATGACACCAAAAAGAGTGTCAAATTAACACCTTGATAAGTTGGAAATATGGCTCGTATTAGGTCACAATACATATAAAAAAGGAGAAGAGCAAATTTGGGAGACCTGTTAGAGATTTGATGATTCTTGGCAATGCCATCCAAGTTGAAGGAGGTCATTGGCGGAACTTTACTAAAGTTGTAAAGGTAAAATGTTGCTGTCAAGCTGGTGATCCAGAAACTGAACAAGTTGGTGTGAAAAGACCCAATGAAGAACATTATGAGGGTGAGAGGAATAATAATAAGAAAAGGAGGCAGAGTTTAAGAAATATAGGCCCTCATTATAACTTTGGCGGTAACTGTTGCCTACCGCCACATCGACGGGCGCCAACATGCCGCCACCGTGGCTACCAGCCATCTACGTGTATTATGAACGCTGACGATATTCCGCCAGAATGCTGGCGGAATACCACCGACGGTCATGGTGGCGGACGGCAGTAAGGCGGCGCTGCTGATAGCAGCATCGCCATGCCAGCGAAACACCGCCGACCGTATCATGACCAATGATACGACCTGGTGGTGTTTCGCTGGCGGACGCTGCTGCTGACAGCAGCGCAGCGGACCGTCTCCAGCCAGAGGACCCCCTGCAAGCAGGTAAGTTGGGTTCTCCGACAGGAGAGCGGGTGGAGGGGTGTTGTGTGTATGTGGGGGGTGTTGTGTGTATGTGGGGGGTGCATGTTTTGGTATGCGTGCATGCGGGTGTGAGTCGCATTGAATGCATGCGTCAATGACTGAATGTGAGTGTATGTTGTGTGTTGTGAATGCATGTGTGCGACAAGGTATGTTGATGTGTGTTGCGGGGTGTGGGTATGTATGTGTGCATGCGTGGGTGGTGGTGGGTATGCATGTGTGTATACGGGTGTGCATGTGAGTGTGTACATGTGCGGGGGCATGAGAGGGAGGGGTAGGGTGGGGAAGGACTCTGGGGAGGGGTGAGGAGTGGGGGAGACCCCTATCAGTGCCAGGGAAGGGATTCTCTGGCACTGACAGTGCCTACTGCCATGGTTTTCCTGGCGATAAGATTGGCACAAAAACCATGGCGGTAGGCCGGTCGTAATCCTGAGGTTGGGATTGTGATGGTCACCAGGCTGCAGACCGAAGTCTCCAGCCCAGCGGCCGTTAACACCCTGGCGGTCTGTGTTGGCGGTTACCGCCAGGGTAAAAATCCATTTTTTTTTTACCGACGGCCTGTTGTCAGTATTAACGCCCCTTTAACACCGACCGCCAGGGTCGTAATAAGGGCCTTAGTCATTCCGAGGAGATATTATGAATAATTTTCACTAGTATATTTTACTACATATTTATATACATTTTTGTATTTATTTATTGCTATATTTTCCTCTGGTCTGTTGATGTTAAGTGAATTTTTATTTTGTTTTTTTTTTGTATGAAGAAGGGAAGATGTGTAGTATTGTGATTACTGTGATGATTACTGTGATGATGTAATACATTCTGGTGCCGGGCTGTGGGTAGGAACATTCTTAGAATGTTGATATTGGAAGTGTTGGACAGTTATTGCATGAACTGAAGATGCTCTGGATGTTCACTGGCTGTGCTGCTCCACAACTGTGTAGCCTCTGCTAATAAACCAGTACTTATCCTCATCCCACAGTTAGAGTACTTACTATAGGGGTCTACCCCAGGATCAGAGATGATCTCTAATTACAATCCAGTGAATGAAACATACAGCTCACTATGCAAATGGTCATATTTACAATGATGATCTCACTTTCTTGTTCAGGTTTAAAAGAACAGCCATGTTTTCATTGCTTTGCAAAAAGCTATGTGGGCATAAGGGTTTCTTATTTGAACAGAGAGCATGTTCCACATGTTTGCTGTCTAGAAAGAAAAAGTTCAGCTTCCAATTTGTGATTGATTGTGTGGTGGGATTTCAGTTCAAGGATGCATATTTGTATGAAAACTGTATCTGAAGCTAGATGTGTCTCCTGCAAGTAGGGTCTTAATGCATGAAGAGCAAAGTAGGAGATGCAGTGGATATTTACAAAGATGTTTTTCTTGCAGCTGGTATCCAATGTAGGATATATATTGCTTGACTGCCGCGGTCCTGCGGTTACAGAAGGAAGGGCCACCTTTTTATGTTGTATAAGTGGACTGAGCTATGTCCGGGCTGAGATCAGGCTCTCTAAAGCACTCCGATTAAACTTCTTTAATTTTAAATGCATATTGATGCAAGACATTTTGCAGATTGAGGAACATCAGTGATTAGTCCTGAACTATAATAAATCCTCTAGATTTCTCAATAATAATATACAAATGTGCTTCACATTTATATCAATTTTAATTCCTCACTAGAGGATCTTACTTTTTGTTCAAAGCTATTTTTTTACGTTGGTGAGTTAAACAGAATTCCTTAATATAGTCTTTACATGTAAAGTAGTGGATGCATTTGGGAGCTAAAGTCTTATTCGTCAGACAGCGTCATTATCTTCATGTAATTAAAATTAAGTATATATTCAAAATGTTGGTATGGTACCTATAGATTAAACACAATACTTACATAAGATAAATTACACCACAAATATCCCACAGCATTTAGATCACACTAGAATTTGTTCACAAATAATTGCCAAATATTGTAAAGAACACTCTGTTATATATGTGTGCCCTGCTTTTCAACAAGAGTTATAAGGAATCAATTGTTCTGTTTGGCACTACTTATCTATCGTCCTTAAATTTCGATGTATATATTAATTCCACATTGTTTAAGTTGTGTGGCTCCATGGTTGTTGCACATCATTATCAGTGCTACTATTTTGGCACGAGCTTAGAATGCCTGTTTAAATATGTTATCATATGTGTTAATTTACCTGTTGTCCATGATATGTTTCAGTCAATCATTGTTTAAGATTTAAATTTTAATTTATGAAGTTACCCAATGTGATCATTAACTTTTGACTTCTATTTGCCATTTATATTAAGGTGATGTTGCTTAGTCATGTAATCAAATTTGCTGATAAACTTACTATTGTATTAATTCTATGGTGCTTCTTGGTAATCATTTACACCTTATACTCATTTGTCAATAATCGGGTCCTTTTTGCTTCTCAGTGAGTGCATGTGAGCGTGCCCACGTAGAACAGTCCTTTAATCTGACACAACCTAGGCATTTGCCTGGAGAGGCAGGAGATGTGGTGCATAAAAACTCATTTATCCTATGAAACCCTTTTATTTTGCTAGATTGCTTGTTTCTGAAAGTACATGTGGAGGTGTCAAAAGGATTTGTTAGCATGGGTTTACGCTGGTATTGATACATATTTATGACCATGAACTGCTGCCATTGCTTACTCTCACCTTCATTTCATTTCCAACCTTGATTATACCTTTAGATGTGCAAGATATACATGCAATTTATAATAGGTCAAAATGACATCAACATGTTCACACACGTTTTTCATTTCTGTGATATAATATTCATTACACTTGTAGCTTTTTCATATCTCTCCAGCAGTTAAAGGGATACTTTAGGACACTAATAAAAATATAATGTGATTCTAAACATTATGGGGGTCATTACAACATTGGCGGTATAAGGTGCTTACCGCCGTGCACAAGACCGCCAATACACCGCCGCGGCCGCAGTAGACCGCCACAGCTATTATGACACACATCTCGGAATCCTCCGAAATGCAGACACCCACACAACACCACCACACCAAAGGTCAGCGATAAACATGCGGAAACAAATCCTCCACCTCCACTCCAACAGAAACACGTCCATGCTATTACGACCCACGAATCCACGCGGCGGTCTTTCAACCGCGGTATTCCATTGGCGGTACACACCGCCGCGCTCAACATACACACACAGCTCCAAAACACCGCCACATTGGACAATTCCAAATACACACACCTGAGACACATACACACACCACTCCCACACACCCAACACAATATAAAATACACACCCACATCACCCACAAACCCCTACAACCAAAAATTCTGAGAGAAGGCGAGAGATAGAGCACAGCTATTGACAACCCCATCACACCGAGGCACACAACACCATCACCCACACAAAATCCGCGCACAAAACGCCACATACCACTACACTCACCACACTCATCAACACATACACCACCCCACACATCACACACACCACCCATGTCACGCCAAAGACACCCACGCTTCTCCGAGGAGGAGCTCAGGGTCATGGTGGAGGAAATCCTATGGGTAGAGCCGCAGCTATTTGGCTCACAGGTACAGCACACATCAATAGCCAGGAAGATGGGGCTATGGCGAAGAATAGTGGACAGGATGAACGCCGTGGGACAGCACCCACAAAATAGGGAGGACATCAGGAAGAGGTGGAACGACCTACGGGGGAAGGTGCGTTCCACGGTCTCCAGGCACAATATCGCGCTGCAGCGGACTGGCGGCAGACCCCCACCTCCTCCCCCACAACTAACAACATGGGAGGAGCAAGTCTTGACCATCATGCATCCTGAGGGCCTCGGAGGAGTCAGTGGAGGATGGGACACTGGTAAGTCAAATCTTAACTATCACATCCCCCACCCTACCTGCATGTTATCACACACCCCCACCCTCACACCCTCCCCTATCACCCCAAATCCTCACTAATCTACCCATGACACCAACCACCCATCCCAACACCAAGCCCTGCATGACACAACTAAGCATGCTCACCCCTCACCAAAGCATGCTCACTGCACATACCCAGAACACCCCCCCAACCATCATCACACAAGCCCCCACACAGGAATGCCTGCACTGGGGCTCACGCACACCCACCCATTGCACACCATGAAACACACACATGCAATAATCATGTTCTTATACCCCTGCAGGAACCCAAAGGAACGTCACCACATCAGAGGGTCCAGACAACACCACTCCACCCACAGAAGAGGCCCACAGTGACGACAGCAGCTCTGCCCCACTGGATCTTGATGACCAGCCCGGACCATCGTGGGCCTCAGGACAGTCGGTTCCCCTTGCCCAGCCACAGCCCAACACCGAGCTTCCACCCTCTGGTAACACCAGCACAGCACCCACCCAGCGGGCCCAAACCTCCCTACCCAGGACAGGTCAATCAGCAGTGTGTCCACCACTACAGGGCACCCAGGGTAACCCACCACCTCAACAACAACAGGGACCTGGGGGCAGTGGTAGTGGGCACACGGTCCAGAGGACGGAGGCACAGGAACATAGGGGAACTGGGAGGTCTGCTGTGCAACAGAGGGAGGACAGGCCAAGGGAACCCACTCTCCACGAGGCCCTATCCTCCATCATGGGAGCATACCATCACTCCCAGGAGACGATGGCAACGGTCCTGGACAAGTTGCAGGAGACCCTGCGTCTGCAGGAGGAGCAGTATTTGGGGTTCCGGGAGGAGCTCAGGACCATCGGCTCCGCCCTGGGCACCATCGTAGGGGTGCTGACGGACATTCAAAAGACCTTGAGGGACACCGTGGCACTCCAAGGGGCCCCTGACACTAGCCACGACGATGAACTGCCCACCACCTCCGCCGGCGCTAGTGGACAGGACGCCCTGCCACAGGACCACCACACCAGCACCCCATCCCCTGCAGAGGACAACTACCACGCAAGCGGTCTCTGAGATCCAGGAACAGGACAGAGCAAGATGGTAAGACCCCCGCCAGGAAATGAGACCACCCTGATCATTTTTTGAGCACTTAAATAAACACCCTTGAAACACAAAAAAATCTGGAGTCAGTCTATGATTTGGAACTTTGTATTATCAATTACAGTGTCATAATGGGTTACCCATTGTAAGGCCAACATACCAACGTCACACATCACAAGCCCTTCAAGGATGCAAGCAGTTGACACGTAGGTTACCACACTTGTGAAACTGAAATGGAAGGGTACAACTCAATTAACAAATAGTGAGTGAAATGTAGGTACAGGATAGAGGTAGACGTGTGAAAGTTCATGTAATGTTAATCCAGAAAATGTTCTCACCTGTGTGTCACTGGAAATATTGCTGTATGACTAAATCCCTTTTGTCGTTTACTTCTTCCTCAGCTTCATCGTCATCACTGTCCACAGGCTCCACAGGCTCCACAGCTGCCACAACACCGTCATCTGGATCATCCTCCTGCAGAAAAGGCACCTGGCGTTGCAATGCCAAATTATGGAGCATAGAGCAGGCGACAATGATGTCGCACACCTTCTTCGGTGAGTAGAATAGGGATCCACCTGTCATATGGAGGCACCTGAACCTGGCCTTAAGAAGGCCGAAGGTGCGTTCGATTACCCTCCTAGTCCGCCCATGGGCCTCATTGTACCGTTCCTCTGCCCTGGTCCTGGGATTCCTCACTGGGGTCAATAGCCAGGAAAGGTTGGGGTAACCGGAGTCCCCCAATAGCCATACACAGTGCCTCTGGAGCTGACCCATCATATCAGGGATGCTGCTATTCCGCAGGATGTAGGCGTCATGCACAGAGCCAGGGAACATAGCATTTACCTGCGAGATGTACTGGTCTGCCAAACAGACCATCAGGACATTCATCGAATAATAACTCTTCCTGTTCCTGTACACCTGTTCACTCCTGTGGGGGGGGGACCAGAGCTACATGGGTCCCATCAATGGCACCTATGACGTTGGGGATATGTCCAAGGGCATAGAAGTCACCTTTCACTGTAGGCAAATCCTCCACCTGAGGGAATATGATGTATCTCCTTACGTGTTTCAGCAGGGCAGCCAACACTCTGGACAAGACGTTGGAAAACATAGGCTGGGACATCCCTGATGCCATGGCCACAGTTGTCTGAAAAGACCCACTTGCAAGGAAATGGAGCACTGACAACACCTGCACGTCAGGGGGGATTCCAGTCGGATGGCGGATTGGTGACATCAGGTCTGGCTCCAACTGGGTACATAGTTCCTGGATTGTGGCACGGTCAAACCTGTAGGTGACGATGAGATGTCTTTCTTCCATTGTCAACAGGTCCACCAGCGGTCGGTACACTGGAGGATTCCGCCATCTTCTCATATGTCCCAGCTGACGGTGCCTAAGAAGGACAAGAGCGAAGAACCAGTCACTATTCCTCCAGGTATGTACCCACAGTTACACACAAGACTACACCAGACAATAAACCCTTCCTGTATGTGTGTTGAGTATAGGCCTAGCTATGTGTGACGCAGTAGTAAATGAAGCCATGTGGGCCCCTGAAATGGCGGATGCCTGACCTCTAAACTGGGACAATGGGATTGTGGGGTAACTGCGCTGGCGTTGCACACCCTTGCGGTAGGCGGTCGTAGACCGCGGCGCACTGCTGCATTGGTTAACATTGGACCCTATGGGTCCCAGGAGCTAATGAACAGGTGCGCCGGCGTGATGATGCGCCCCGCCGCGGACGTCACCGCCATTTTCTATCTGTTCAATCACTAGATACCTGACCTTCGACAGGAGAGGACCTACACTGCTAGTGCTGCTGTGACCTCGGTCTGGAAGCGACGATGGCTGCTGCGTCTGGGGAAAGGGACCCTGCCTTCACTGCACAGGAGTTGGAGAAACTTGTGGATGGGGTCCTCCCCCAGTACATGCTACTCTACGGTCCTCCAGACCAACAGGTTAGTACAGAGGGAGCACGTTGTATGGGCTAGGCCTGGGTGGAGAGGGCTGGGTGGAAGAGGGAAGGGGCCAGAGTTCATAGTACATTAATGCATGGGAATGAATAGGCCACATGGTCAGAGTAGGGAGGGGGCCACTCACATTGACGGTGCAGTTGGTAATGACTGTTCCTCTTCCCTTGTGCATGTCATGTAGGTCAGCACCCACCAGAAGAGGGACATTTGGCGTGCCATCGCCAAGGAGGTCCGGACCCTGGGGGCCCACCAGAGACGGGGCACCCACTGCCGGAAGAGATGTGAGGACATTCGCTGCTGCAGCAAGAAGACGGCGGAGGCTCAGCTTGGGATGGCCTCCCAACGTGGAGGGGTGCCCGTCGCACCATGACCCCCCTGATGTTCCGGATCCTGGCGGTGGCCTACCCGGAGTTGGATGGGCATTTGAGGACATCACAGCAGACACAAGGGGGTGAGTACAACCTCATTCTGCGGACTTTGCGTGCAGTGGAGGGGTCTGGGTGGGGGTGGTGGGCTGTGGGTGTCCCTAGGCCAGGGCGAGTTAGGTAGGCAAGGCCCCTCCATTATGTAGGCCATGTGGCACTCAACCCCACCTCAGCAGAGTGCCAAGTTGAGGTATAGCTGCCCCTGTGGCATCAATGTGTGCAGATTTCCACCATTGCCATGTAGGCCATATCCCAGAAATTGCATGTGCAGAGGTCAGGAGCACGGCGTAATGCATGGGGCTGCTGCGTCTGTCTTGTCCGCCAACGATAGCGGTATGCCATGCACTAAAACCCTCTTTGTTCTGTCTCCCCCCCTTTTCCTGCTCTCCCTGTCCTTTTGTACATCAGTATCATCAGGCGGAGGTACAGTGGCACCGGAGTACGAGGGAGCTCATCCCACATGGCCATGGAGGGCCACACCACAGACTCTGAATGCACCAGTGGGACGGAGGGCGAGGGGAGCTTCACGTCGGCCACCGGATCACCAACCAGCGACACGGACTTGTCCGCCGTTGGGAGCTCCCCTGTGGTGGCGGCACCATCTGTGCGCCCCACTTCTACAGGTACAGCCGCCACCTCCCCTACCAGCACCGCCCTCCCAGCAGCCCCTCAGCATTCGCCCCGTGCCCGCTGACCCAGGAGGGTGGGCATCACCTTCGCACCCTGTCCCTGTCACCCCTGCTGCCCTCAGTGAGGAGGCATTCATTCTGGTCAGGCTGCCCTTCAGCGAACCTTGCAATCTCTGGCCTAAGCCCTGATGGCAGCCATTGTCCCTGTGTCCAGCCTCCCCCCTCCAACTTCCTCCACCCAGACCCAATCCCCTGTACCCAAGCCCATCCCAAGCACACCTACAGACCAGCATGCACACAAGTCAACACACACAAGTAGCTCAAGCAAACATAGGCACCACAGGCACTCAGGCAAGCCTCACCCACATGCAGACACAGCAACATCCACTGTCTCCACTGTGTCCCCCTCCTCCTCTTCTCCCTCCTCCCTCCCAGTCTTGTCTACATACACACCTGCATGCACCACATCTACAGGCACTAGGACTCGCACCAGGACACCCAGCACCACAAGCCGCTCACCTGCATTCACCACCTCCAGTGCCATTTACACGTCCCCTGTGTCCTCTCCCAGTGTGTCTGTGACGCCCCCTCCTACAGTACACAAATGCCGGCAATCACTCACCCAACATCCATCCACCTCTCGACAGCCTACAGTACCTGCACCTGCACCCAAAACACCTAAAGTGACACCTCCTACAACCACCTCCTCTTCCTCCACTCCCAGACCCCCTCCAGCTACCCATCCCAGTGTCCGTCAGAAACTGTCCCTATGTCAAATTGACCTTTTTGCCCCCACCCCTCCAATTCATCAGTCCCGTCGTAGCGCCTCAGCCAAAAAGCCTCCAGTACCAGTGGTTCGTGTTCCAGGTTTTTGGAGTGCACCGGCCACCAGGGCAGGCAGTAGGACCCGGAGCCAAGGCACTACCAGTCCACCCCCTGTAAAGGCTCTGAAATTGGAGAGTGGATGACGGGACCGTGTTAAGACTCCTGGTGGGACAACAAGTGACATGGGATTGAAGGCGATTGGTGAGTCAGCTGTAACTCCCAAAAATTTGGGGAAGGTCCAGAGGAAGTCTGCCCAGCCTGTTGTGAGTGTCACGGCGGAGAAATGCGCCATCATTTCCGGCAGTCCAGACACAACCGCCAGCACCGTCGTCACTGGTCCAGAGACCACCGCCAGAGTCACAGCCCAGGAGGGCCCAAGTATCGTCACTGGTCCAGAAACCACAGCCGGAGTCACAGCCCAGGAGGGCACAAGTATCGTCACTGGTCCAGAAACCACCGCCGGAGTCACAGCCCAGGAGGGCACAAATATCGTCACTGGTCCGGAGACCACCGCCGGAGTCACAGCCCAGGAGGGCCCAAGTATCGTCACTGGTCAGGAGACCACCGCCGGAGTCGCAGCCCAGGAGGGCACAAGTATCGTCACTGGTCCAGAAACCACCGCCGGAGTCACAGCCCAGGAGGGCACAAGTATCGTCACTGGTCAGGAGACCACTGCCGGAGTCACAGCCCAGGAGGGCACAAGTATCGTTACTGGGCCAGAAACCACCGGCGGAGTCACAGCCCAGGAGGGCCCAAGTATCGTCACTGGTCCAGAAACTACAGCCCGAGTCACAGCCCAGGAGTGCACAAGTATCGTCACTGGTCAGGAGACCACCGCTGGAGTCACAGCCCAGGAGGGCACAAGTATTGTTACTGGTCCAGAAACCACAGCCGGAGTCACAGCCCAGGAGGGCCCAAGTATCGTCACTGGTCCAGAAACCACCGCCGGAGTCACAGCCCAGGAGGGCACAAGTATCGTCACTGGTCCGGAAATCACCAGCGGAGTCATAGCCCAGGAGGGGCCAGGATGCCACAGCCCCGCTGGGCAATGATGGAACGTCATGCCACACACCAATGCCCATTGTAGGGATCGTCATGCCACACACCAATGCCCATTGTAGGGATCGTCATGCCACACACCAATGCCTATTGTAGGGATCGTCATGCCACACACCGATGCCCAGTGTAGAGATCATCATGCCACACACCAATGTCCAGTGTGGAGATCGTCATGCCACACACCAATGTCCAGTGTGGAGATCGTCATGCCACACACCAATGTCCGTATCAGAACCTCCATGGCAAAGCACCGCTGAACAGTCCAGACCCGCCATGGCAAAGCACCGCTGAACAGGGCAAAGACCGCCATGTCAAAGCACCGCTGAACATGGCAAAGACCACCATGTCAAAGCACCGCTGAACAGTCCAGACCCGCCATGGCAAAGCACCGCTGAACAGGGCAAAGACCGCCATGTCAAAGCACCGCTGAACAGTCCAGACCCGCCATGGCAAAGCACCGCTGAACAGGGCAAAGACCACCATGTCAAATCACCGCTGAACAGTCCAGACCCGCCATGGCAAAGCACCACTGAACAGGGCAAAGACCGCCATGTCAAAGCACCGCTGAACAGTCCAGACCCGCCATGGCAAAACACCGCTGAACAGGGCACAGACCGCCATGGCAAACCACTGCTGAACAGGGCAAAGACCGCCATGTCAAAGCACCGCTGAACTGTCCAGACCCGCCATGGCAAAGCACCGCTGAACAGGGCAAAGACCGCCATGTCAATGCACCGCTGAACAGGGCAAAGACCGCCATGTCAAAGCACCGCTGAACAGGGCAAAGACCGCCATGTCAAAGCACCGCTGAACAGGGCAAAGACCGTCATGTCAATGCACCGCTGAACAGGGCAAAGACCGCCATGTCAAACCACCGCTGAACAGTCCTGAACCGCCATGTCAAAGCACCGCTGAATAGGGCATGCACCGTGTAGGACTGAATGGACCGCCACATCAGGCATCCTTATCCCATGTGCAGCTGGGACAGTCACAGGACAGGAACTTTCACGGGGAGACTCATCCAGTCTGGGCACCAGTCCCCCTGCAGAACCAGTGGAGACCTGCATCTACTTGAGAGACTGTGGCTTTGCACTCCCCAGGATGGTACAGTGGGCAACCCACCCACTGTAGAGAATTGAGAGACTGTGGCTTTGCACTCCCCAGGATGGCACAGTGGGCAAACCACCCACTGTAGAGACTTGAGAGACTGTGGCTTTGCACTCCCCAGGATGGCACAGTGGGCAACCCACCCACTGTAGAGACTTGAGAGACTGTGGTTTTGCACTCCCCAGGATGGCACAGTGGGCAAACCACCCACTGTAGAGACTTGAGAGACTGTGGCTTTGCACTCCCCAGGATGGCACAGTGGGCAAGCCACCCACTGTAGAGACTTGAGAGACTGTGGCTTTGCACTCCCCAGGATACATCAATGGGCATGGAGCCCCGTCATGGATCTGGCTTTGCATTCATGTGGCTGAGGTGCCCCCCCTTCCCTTCCCCCTGAGGTGCCTGTAGTGTTTCCATCTGATGCCCCGGCAGTGTTCTCTCCAATTTTGGTCAGGTATCTATTGTGGGCCTCGCCCATGCATTTTTGGACTGTTGGTGCACGGACATTGTTGTGTACATATCTGCACTACTTCTCAGATTGTATGTGTAAATAAGAGTGATTTAGAGATATATATCTGTATATTTTTGTATGACATGTATATTGGCACATTACAATGTTTGCCCAAATTTCGCATTGTCTTTGCATTCTTCCGGGGGGATTGTGGGTTGTTAATGTGATTTTTGTGACTGCATTGGTGTGTATGTTGTATATTGCGAGGGTGGGGGTGTTTGGTGGGTGTCCCCCTGACATTTGCCTCTCCCCTCCCCCGTGTCGTAGATGCAGTACTCACCGGTATCTTCTGCGCCTACATAGCTGTTGGTCGTAAAGGAGCAGAAAGACAAGGGCAGGGAGTATTTGAAGTTCCGGCTCCATGGTGTCCTCGTTCCTCGTGGGATGTGTTCAGGTGAGTTTTTTCCCATTGCAGAAACTGTTTCTGCCGTGTTTTTATCCACGGTGAATCCACCCCGGAAAAGGTGGCGGATTGGCGGGTTGTAATAGTGTGGGCAGTACATTGGCTCCCGCCTGTCTGTTGGCAGTAACCGCTGCGCTGCTTGTCTGTACCGCTGTGGCGGGCGGTGTGTTAAAGTGGCTGTCTTTGTTGGCGGTTTCCGCCAGGGTCGTAATTCCATTTTTTTGTCCGTCGGCCTGTTTGTGGTATTACAGCACCTTTAACACCATCCGCCAGGGTTGTAATGACCCCCTATATACCACTCCGCAAATGTTTTAATGCATCCCTTTGGGCAACTCAGCAAATTTAAAATATAAATATTAACGAAAAAATAATAATTTCATTGCTCACTTTGTATTTAGTTATTGCACTGCATTGCTCATATTTTATGCTATGCAGCTAAGGGTCTAGAGGTGCACACAATATTCTTTACATCCATGCTTACTTTATTGTCTATAACATGACACAAAGAAGCAGGTACATTCACATTATTCATATACTTCATTGTCTTGTGCTTTGTTGCCTGGTTTGCTTTATGTAAATATATAAAGCCTATATGGAAATATAGTCATAAGTCCATACATCAGTACATACATTGTATACAAATTTACATGGACATATAAAATATTAATCAAAATATGAATGGTCGCTTTGATATTCTCCTGCTGTGATCCTCCACATTATCCCTTGAGCATAATGCATTTCAATATTTAGTAGGACCAGTATTCTAATATCTGGAGAGGGCAACTTCTAAAGGTTGAGAGTGGTGATATGGCTGTGGTTTGCTGGCTTGCTGAGTTGCCAGTGAGGTAGCTGACCTAAGTGCATGGAGATGTTCTCTTACAAATAACTATAAATCCTGCCAAGGCTGGCAAAGACTTCTCTCCACTAGGAGGCTGGGAAATTGAGTGCCATTAAATAGGCTGTAGTAACAGCTGTCA
Source organism: Pleurodeles waltl (assembly GCF_031143425.1). Lineage (NCBI taxonomy): Eukaryota > Metazoa > Chordata > Amphibia > Caudata > Salamandridae > Pleurodeles > Pleurodeles waltl. The sequence goes on from NC_090446.1 coordinate 996,073,620, forward strand.
TTTAGACCTTATAAAAGGGCAGACATGTAGGCCCTCATTTCGACCTTGGCGGTCTTTTTCAAAGCTTTACATTACTTAGTGCTGGGCGGGGGGATCCTTCCATGGGTGGGGCTTGGGTGTTTGCTGAAGACTGCCAGTGCAGGCGGTTTTCCGCACGGCGTATTATGACTGCTGGCAGCCCTCTGTCCTTTTTCGCACAAAAGAGCGGCCAGCAGCCATACTGGCGGTCGGCGGGGAAGTGGAGGCTGCTCCACCGCCCCGTCATCAGAACACCGGCCACCGAATCACGTTCGCGATTCGGTGTGGCGGTGTTCTGGTGATGGGGAGCTGGCGGCGGAGCAGCCCCCATGGATCCCGTCACCTCCCGGAGGATCAACAGACAAGGTAAGTTGATCGTCTGTTAGGAGAGGGGGTAGGGGTGTTGTGTGTTGTGTGCATGCATGGGGGTGTGAGTATGTAGAGGAGGTGTGTGAGTGTGTGTATGCATGCAGGGTTGTGTTGTGTGTATGGGAAATGTGTGCGGGTCGGTCTGTGTGCATGTCTGTTTGTATGTGTGGGGGTATGTGTTGTTGTAGTGTATGTGTGCGTGTAGGGGTGTGTGTCTGTGCATGTTGGGGGTAGGGGTGGGGAGGGGATGTTTGTCTGTGCATGTTGGGAGTACGGGTGGGGAGGGGGGGCCTGCCACCTTCGGGGGTGGTAGGGGGGTGTGGGGGAGGACTCGGGGGAGGGGGGTGGGGGAGACCCCTATCAGTGCCAGGGAAGGAATTCCCTTGCACTGATAGTGCCTACCGCCATGGATTTCGTGGCGGTTACAAACCACCCGAAATCCATGGCAGTATGCAGGGTCCTGATACCGCCGGCGGTCTGGTGACAGCCACTGGGCTGGAGACCGAAGTCTCCAGCCCAGCAGTCGTCACCGCCCTGGCGGTCGGAGTGGAGAAGTGGCGGATGACCATGGCGGTAACTGCCATGGTCATAATTCCATTTTTTTCCGCCGGCCTGTTGGCGGTTTTACCACCACTTCTCCCCCGTCCGCCAGGGTCATAATGAGGGCCATAGTTTGAAGAATTTGTTAAAAAACAAGTTAGCTAGTTATTTTATTTAGCAGCATTTTTCTGTGGCTAGTTGAAAATGGTGGCAGAGCGCTTAAAAAAAGTCCACGTTACCAGTTAAGGATTACAGAAAAAAGATAACAAATACTCCAAAATAAATTAAGCTAAATAGGAAGACTAAATTATGATCCATAAAAAATCACTTATGTAACATGTATTAAACTATGTATAGTATAGATACATAAATAGTGAAATAGAGGTCTTATACTATAAACCTTACATAAAATAGGTTAATGTGAGTGCATGCCGGTCTTGAATTACAGAATACAGACAGTCCACAATAAAAAGCACAGAATGAGACCAGTGCCTTTCGAGTTTCAGAGAACGTTACACATAAGTACAAAAAGTAAGGGGTACTATATCTATTGAGCTACCAGTGGTGTTAATTGGTATGGTTGGATAAGATACACAACTGTACATCAAAATCTAAATAGGAAATGGAAACACCTCCCAGTAGTTTCATGGCTATTATCCAGAAAGGAAGAGTTTTTTTGTGTACAGTTGAATTTTATTGTGGATTATGCATTTATTATTTACTACTACTATTAATACTATTATTATTCTTATCACTATTATTATTTAATACTAGAATCACTGATAAGTGAGATGTTGACATTTGTACAGTTGAAGTGGAACACCACGTTTCGTCCCATCAAAGGGCTTTTTCATGGCAGCAAAATTAACAGTTGGTAGTGCTAGCACGCCCGGTCCTTAGTAAGTAAACTTACAAGGGGACGCGTATAGGTCGATGAACCTTTTGAATCGCATTGGAGTATCCTAGTCATGCAGTGACCACTGAACCAGAAATCAACATCAATAAACAAGATAAACACTTGCTAATCAGAAATTACCACTACTCAGGAAAAGGGTTAACAAGTTTTTATTCCCTATTGCTTACAATTCTAAGTCATTTGTTAGTTCAAAGTTTATTCAAATCAACTCTTTATTAGTTCATCAGTTAAAAGACATTGGTGGTCATTACAACCCTGGCGGACAGTGTTAAAGCGGCGGTAAGACCGCCAACAGGCCGGCGGTAAAAAAAATGGGATCACGACCATGGCGGAAACCGTCAACACAGACAGCCACTTTAACACTCCGACCGCCACGGCGGTACAGACAAACAGCTTGGCAATCAGCGCCAACAGACAGGCGGAAGACAAAGTACCGCCCACAGTATCACAACCTACCAATCCGCCACCTTTTCCGGGGCAAATTCACCGCGGATAAAAACACGGCGGAAACCGGACTTCGAAGGGAAAACGCTCACCTCTACACACCCCACGAGGAATCCGGATGCCATGGAACCAGAGTTGCACATCCTGCCAGCCCTCATCTTCTTGCTCCTCTACAAGGAGCACGAACGCCGGCGGCGAAGACCACTGTGAGTACTGCACCTACAACACAGGGAAGGGGGAGGGAAAAAACAGGGACACACACATGCAACACCCCAACCCTCACCCTCACCCACTACAACACACACACTAATACATATTTATTCATTACAGTTACACCCCCAAGCCCCTGGAAGAATGCAAAGACAAAAGGAAATGAGTGTAACCATTGTAATATATTAAAATCAAGTACGCAAAAATATATATATATACACCATAAACAAAATATACACCAAGCTTAGTAGTCCAGGTAGTGCTCCAATGAAGTTCGTGGAACACTGGGCCCACACGGTATGGGCGAGGCCCACACAAGATCCCCGACCATGACGGAGATAACACTGCAGGGGCATCAGAGAGCAAGAAAACAGGCACCTCAGGGGGAGGGAAAGGGGGGGCATCTCAGCCGGTTGAGTGCACGACTCCAAATCCACGAGAGGGCCACATGCCAACTGTTCAATCCTGGGGAGTGCTAAGCCACAGTCTCTGAAGTCTCTACAGTGGGTGGGTTGCCCACTGCCATATCCTGGGGAGTGCAAAGCCACAGTCTCTCAAGTCTCTACAGTGGGTGGGTTGCCCACTGTTCAATCCTGGGGAGTGCAAAGCCACAGTCTCTCAAGTCTATACAGTGGGTGGGTTGCCCACTGTTCAATCCTGGGGAGTGCAAAGCCACAGTCTCACAAGTCTCTACTGTGGGTGGATTGCCCACTGTTCCATCCTGGGGAGTGCAAAGCCACAGTCTCTCAAGTCTCTACAGTGGGTGGGTTTCCCACTGTTCAATCCTGGGGAGTGCAAAGCTACAGTCTCTCAAGTCTCTACAGTGGGTGGGTTTCCCACTGTTCAATCCTGGGGAGTGCAAAGCTACAGTCTCTCAAGTCTCTACAGTGGGTGGGTTTCCCACTGTTCAATCCTGGGGAGTGCAAAGCCACAGTCTCACAAGTCTCTACAGTGGGTGGGTTTCCCACTGTTCAATCCTGGGGAGTGCAAAGCCACAGTCTCTCAAGTCTATACAGTGGGTGGGTTGCCCACTGTTCCATCCTGGGGAGTGCAAAGCCACAGTCTCACAAGTCTCTACAGTGGGTGGATTGCCCACTGTTCCATCCTGGGGAGTGCAAAGTTACAGTCTCTCAAGTCTCTACAGTGGGTGGGTTGCCCACTGTTCAATCCTGGGGAGTGCAAAGCCACAGTCTCACAAGTCTATACAGTGGGTGGATTGCCCACTGTTCCATCCTGGGGAGTGCAAAGCCACAGTCTCTCAAGTCTCTACAGTGGGTGGTTTGCCCACTGTTCCATCCTGGGGAGTGCAAAGCCACAGTCTCTCAAGTCTCTACAGTGGGTGGGTTGCCCACTGTTCAATCCTGGGGAGTGCAAAGCCACAGTCTCACAAGTCTCTACAGTGGGTGGATTGCCCACTGTTCCATCCTGGGGAGTGCAAAGCCACAGTCTCTCAAGTGGATGTATCTCTCCACTGGTTCTGGAGGGGGCCTTGTGCCCAGAGTGCTTCATCCTGCTAAGGACAGAGGTAGTGGATGCCTTTCTCCACTGGTTCTGGAGGGGGCATGGTGCCCAGAGTGCTTCATCCTGCTAAGGACAGAGGTAGTGGATGTATCTCTCCACTGGTTCTGGAGGGGGCCCTGTGCCCAGAGTGCTTCATCCTGCTAAGGACAGAGGTAGTGGATGCCTTTCTCCACTGGTTCTGGAGGGGGCATGGTGCCCAGAGTGCTTCATCCTGCTAAGGACAGAGGTAGTGGATGCCTTTCTCCACTGGTTCTGGAGGGGGCCTTGTGCCCAGAGTGCTTCATCCTGCTAAGGACAGAGGTAGTGGATGTATCTCTCCACTGGTTCTGGAGTGGGCCTTGTGCCCAGAGTGCTTCATCCTGCTAAGGACAGAGGCAGTGGATGCCTTTCTCCACTGGTTCTGGATGGGGCATGGTGCCCAGAGTGCTTCATCCTGCTAAGGACAGAGGTAGTGGATGTATCTCTCCACTGGTTCTGGAGGGGGCCTTGTGCCCAGAGTGCTTCATCCTGCTAAGGACAGGTAGTGGATGCCTTTCTCCACTGGTTCTAGAGGGAGCATGGTGCCCAGAGTGCTTCATCCTGCTAAGGACAGAGGTAGTGGATGTATCTCTCCACTGGTTTTGGAGGGGGCCTTGTGCCCAGAGTGCTTCATCCTGCTAAGGACAGAGGTAGTGGATGTATCTCTCCACTGGTTCTGGAGTGGGCCTTGTGCCCAGAGTGCTTCATCCTGCTAAGGACAGAGGAAGTGGATGCCTTTCTCCACTGGTTCTGGAGGGGGCATGGTGTTTTGAGTGCTTCATCCTGCTAAGGACAGAGGTAGTGGATGTATCTCTCCACCGGTTCGGGAGGGGGCTCTGTGCCCACAGTGCTTCATCCTGCTTGTGACGGACTCAGTAGCGTCAGTGCCCTTGGCGCTCATGGGCCAGTGGTGCTTGGAGCGGCGGTGCCCTGTTCAGCAGTGCTTGGAGCGGCAGTGCCCTGTTCAGCAGTGCTTGGAGCGGCGGTGCCGTGTTCAGCGGTGCTTGGAGCGGCGGTGCCCTGTTCAGCAGTGCTTGAGGTGGCGGGCTCCTTTTCAGTGACTCAGCTGCTGGCGGTCCTCTCTGTCCTAGCGGGGCTTGTGATGGCGGTCCTCTCTGTCCCAGCGAGGCTTGTGCTGGCGGTCCTCTCTGTCCCAGCGGGGCTTGTGCTTTTGGTCCTCTCTGTCCCAGCGGGGATGATGGCTGTGGCCTCCTGGTCAGCGGGGATGATGGCGGTGGCCTCCTGGCCAGCGGGGATGATGGCGGTGGCCTCCTGGGCAGCGGGGATGATATCTGTGGCCTCCTGGGAAGTGGGGATGATGGCGGTCTCCTCTGCCGTGTTGCTCTTCCCAGACTTTCCTGGTTTCTTGTGGCCCTTCCCCACCTTGGAAGGTGTCGCAGCTGACTCCACACTCCCACCGAGACCCCTGGGAGCGGCTTTGGTGGCTGGAGTCTTCCCCCTCTCCCGCCGGGCACTGGCCAACTTTTGATGCTTGACAGGTGGGGGACTGTCCGTGCTGTGGCTCCGTGCCACACTGGCTGCCCTGGTGGCTGGTGCACTCCAGATTCCGGTGACGACAGGCACCACTGGTCCCGGAGATGTTGTGGCTGAGGTGCTAGTTCGGGACCTAGGAGACGGATGGGTGATGGAGGTGTGGGAAAGAGGTCAAGGTTGGACAGGAAAAGTTTTTTGGAGACTCTGGGACGGGTAGCTGGAGGGGGTTTGGGAGTGGAGGAAGAGGTGGTGGTTGTAGGAGGCGTTCGTTTGGTGACTTCGGGTGAAGGTGCATGTGCTTGAGGCTGTCGTGAGGTGGATGGCTGTTGGGTGTGTGTGTGTCTGCGTTTGTGTATCTTGGGAGGTGGCATCACGGACACACTGGGAGACGACAAAGGGGACGTGTGAATGGTAGTGGGGTGGTGACTGCATGTGAGCGGGGTGTGGTGAGGGTGTGCTGGTGATGGCTGTAGTGGCTGTAGATGTAGTGCATGCAGGTGTGAGTGTAGACGAGACTGGGAGGGAGGAGGGAGACGAGGAGGAGGGGGACACAGTGGAGGCAGTGGATGTTGGTGTGTCTGCATGTGTGTGATGCTTGCAGGAGTGCCTGTGGGATGTGTGGTGCTTATGTTTGCCAGAGCTTCCCTTGTGTGTTGATGTGTGTGCATGCTGGTCTGAAGGTGTGCTTGGGATAGGCTGGGGTACAGGGGATTGGGTCTGGGTGGAGGAAGTTGGAGGGGGGAGGCTAGAGACAGGGACAATGGCTGCCATCAGTGCTGAGGCCAGAGTCTGAAAAGCACGCTGAAGGGCCGCCTGACCAGAATGAATGCCCTCCAGGAATGCATTTGTTTGTTGCAACTGCCTTTCTACACCCTGGATGGCATTCAAAATAGTAGACTGCCCAACAGTGAGGGACCTGAGGAGGTCAATGGCCTCCTCACTGAGGGCAGCAGGGGTGACTGGGGCAGGGGCTGAGGTGCCTGTGGGAAGGTGATGCCCACCCTCCCGGGTGAGCGGGCACGGGGCAAAGGCTGAGGGGCTGCTGGGAGGGTGGTGCTGATAGGAGGGTGGCGGCTGTACCTGTAGATGCGGGGGGCACAGATGTTGCCGCCACCACAAGGGAGCTCCCATCAGAGGACGAGTCCGTGTCGCTGGTGTCAGCTCCTGTCCCTGCCGTGGAGCTCCCCTCGCACTCCATCCCAATGTGGAACTCCGAGTCCGTACTGTCGCCCTCCATGGCCATGTGGGATGCAGCTCCCTCGTCCTCCGGTGCCACTGCTCCTCCGCCTGATGATGCTAATGCACACATGAACAGAAAGACCACAAAAAGGGGGGGACGACAGAAGAAAGACATGCTGAGTGCATGCATTTTCGCTACTGTTGGCAGACACGAAAGACACAGAAGCCCCCTGCACTACGCCGCACTCTTGGGCTCCACTGTTCAAACCCTGGGAAATGGCCTACTAGGCTATGCACGACATCTGCACACATGGATGACACAGGGGCATGACTAGGTGTACTTGGCACTCTACAGAGGTGGGGTGGGGTAACACATGGCCTGCCTTACGGAGGGACCTTGCCCACTAAACTCGCCCTGGCCTAGGGAAACCCACAGCCCACCTCCCCCACCCAGACCCCTCCACTGCGCGCAAAATCAGCAGGATGAGAGTGTACTCACCCCCTTGTGGCTGCTGTGATGCCCTCAAGTGCCCATCCAACCCCGGGTACACCACCACCAGGATCCTGAACATCTGGGGGGGTCATGATGCGACGGGCACCCCTCCCACGTTGGGAGGCCATCCCCAGCTGAGCCTCCGCCATCTTCTTGCTCCAGCAGCGAATGTCCTCCCATCTTTTCCGGCAGTGGGTGCTCCGTCTGTGGTAGACCCCCAGGGTCCGGACATCCTTGGCGATGGCACGCCAAATATCTTTTTTTCTGGTGGGCGCTGACCTACATGAATTGTACACAGGGAAGATAAACTTATTACCAACTGCACCGTCACAGTCATTGGCTCCCATCCCTACCCTTGCCATGTGGCAGATGCACTCACCGTCGTTTCATGCACGTCGCAATCTCCCCCCCTCTTACATCCACCCCACTCCACACAGGCATAGCCCATACAGCATGCTCCCAGTGTACTTACCTGTTTGTCTGGAGGACCGTAGAGTAGCGTATACTGGAGGCGGACCCCGTCCACGAGTTTCTCCAACTCCTCCAATGTGAAGGCAGGGGCCCTTTCCCCAGACACTCGAGCCATTGTCTCTTCCAGGCCGAGGTCACAGCAGCACTTGCAGTGTAGGTCCTCTCCTGTCGAAGATCAGGTATCGAGTGATTGAACAGATAGAAAATGGCGGTCACGTCCGCGGCGGTGCGTACCGTCACCACCGTCGTACATCGTCATTGGCTCATGGGACTCATATGGTCCAATGTTAACCAATGCAGCATTGTGCTACAGTCTTCGACCGCCTACCGCAAAGGTGTACAAAGCCAGCGCAGTTACCTCACATCCCATTGTCCCACGTTAGAGGTCAGGCAGCCTCAATTTCAGGGGCCCACATGGTTTCATTTTTAACTGCGTCACACATACCTAGGCCTAGACTCAACACACATACAGGCCACTTTTTGGATTATAATTCGTGTTCTGTGTAAGCTGTGGGTACCTCTGAGTTGGTTGACTCTGTGCTCGCTGTTGTCCTTCATAGGCACCGTCCGCTGGGACATGTGAGGAGATTGCGGCACCCTACGGTGTACAGACCGCTGGTGGACCTGTCAACAATGGAGGAAAGACATGTGATCATCACATACAGGCTTGACCGTGCCACAATCCAGGAACTGTGTACCCAGCTGGAGCCAGACCTGATGTCAGCTATCCGCCATCCCACAGGAATCCCCCCTCAAGTGCAGGTGCTGTCAGTGCTCCATTTCCTTGCAAGTGGGTCATTTCAAACAACACTGGCCATTGCATCAGGGATGTCCCAGCCTATGTTTTCCAACGTGTTGTCCAGAGTGTTGTCTGCCCTGCTGAAACACATGCGGAGCTACATCGTTTTCACTCAGGTTGAGGATTTGCCTACAGTGAAAGGTGATTTCTATGCCCTGGGACATATCCCCAACATCATAGGTGCCATTGATGGGACCCATGTGGCTTTGGTCCCCCCGCAGGAGTGAACAGGTGTACAGAAACCAGAAGAGTTATCATTCAATGAATGTACAGATGGTACGTTTGGCAGACCAGTACATCTCCCATGTTAATGTCAAGTTCCCTGGCTCAGTGCATGATGCCTACATCCTGCGGAATAGAAGCATCCCTTATGTGATAGGTCAACTCCAGAGGCACTGTGTGTGGCTATTAGGTGAGCACCTGGAAGCAAGACAGTGGGAATGGTTGTCTGGGGTTATCCCTACAGGTTAGTGTGTGTCTAACTGTTGTCCCTCGCCATTTGCAGGTGACTCTGGTTACCCCAACCTGTCATGGCTACTGACCCCAGTGAGGAATCCCAGGACAAGGGCAGAGGAATGCTACAATGAGGCCCATGGGCGAACACGGCGGATAATCGAGCGGACCTTCGGCCTCCTGAAGGCCAGGTTCAGGTGCCTCTATATGACAGGTGGATCCCTATTCTACTCACCAAAGAAGGTGTGCCAGATCATCGTAGCCTGCTGTATGCTTCACAACTTGGCTTTGCGACGACAGGTGCCTTTTCTGCAGTAGGATGGCCAGATGGCAGTGTTGTTGCAGCTGTGGAGCCTGTGGACAGTGAAGACGAGGAAGCAGAAGAAGAAGACATGGACAACAGGTACTCAGTGATCCTGCAATATTTCCAGTGAGACACAGGTAAGGATACAAACCTGCCTACTACATGTACTTTAACACTACTACCTCTCTACTGTCTGTCGTTTTCACCCAATTTATGGTCACTGAGTTGTCACTTTCCCTTACGATTTCACAGATGTGTGTCCCACAGTGTGACATCTGTTTTGATTCCTCATTGACTAGAGCTGTGTGATATAGGTATGTTGACATTACAATTGAAAGAGCTTTTTGCCACAGTATTTGCTAATACACTATTCCGAAATCACAGAGTGATTCCAGATTGTTTTGTGCTTCAAGGGTGTTTATTTAAGTGCTCAATATTGGAGGGGGTTGCAAAATGGTGAGGGGTGATGGTGGAGGAATGTCCATGGCAGAGTCCAGTCTATTAGTCTCACAGGAGCATTGCACAAATGGGCATAAGAAGTGGAGCTGGGACAGTTTAAGGATGGACAGGGTGACAAAGTGGGACAGAAGGATGACATTCAGGTTGGTCTCATTTCTTGGCGGGGGTCTTGGCATCGTTCTCTGTCTTTGTCCTGGATCTCAGGGACCGTTTGCGGGGTGGTTCTCCCTCTGCAGGGGGTGGGGTGCTAGTGTGGTGGTCCTTTGGCAGTGCCTCCTGTCCACTAGCGCCGGCGGAGGTGGTGGGCAGTTCATCATCCAGGCTAGTGTCAGGGGCCCCTTGTTGTGCCACAGTGTCCCTCCTGGTGTTGAGTACTTCCTTCAGCACCCCTACGATAGTGCCCAGGGTGGAATTGATGGCTCTGAGTTCCTCTCTGAAGCCCAAATACTGTTCTTCCTGCAGGCGCTCGGTCTCCTGAAACTTGGCCAGTACCGTTGCCATCGTCTCCTGGGAGTGGTGGTGGGCTCCCATGATGTTTGAGAGGGCCCCGTGGAGAGTGCGTTCGCTTGGCCTGTCCTCCCCCTGTTGCACAGCAGCCCTCCCAGTTCCCCTGTGTTCCTGGGCCTCCGTCCACTGGACCGTGTGCCCACTGCCCCCAAGTCCCTGCTGTTGTTGGGGTGGTGGGTTAGCCTGGGTTCCCTGTAGTGGTGGATACAATGCTGATTGACGTGTCCTGGGGACAGAGGTTTGAGCCCGCTGGGTGGGTGATGTGCTGGTGTTTCCAGAGGGGGGAAGCTCTGTAGTCGCCTGTGACTGTGTGATGGGAACCGACTGTCCCGAGGTCCCCGATGGGCCGGGCTGGTCATCTAGATCCAGTTGGACAGAGCTGCTGTCATCACTCTGGGCCTCTTTTGTTGGTGGTGTGGACAAGTGTGGACCCTCCTGTCCGGTGACGTTGGGTAGGGGTCCTGCAGGGGTATAAAAGGATGTTTATTACATCTGTGTGTGCCATGGTGTGCAATGGGTGGATGACCGTGTACCCCAGTGCTTGCATTCCTGTGTGGGACCTTGTTTGATGATGGTTTAGGGGGGTGTATGGGTTTGTGCAGTGGGCATGCTTTGGTGATGGGTGTCCATGTTTTGGTGTTGCATGCAGGGCTTGGTGTTGGGATGTGTGGTTTGTGATGTTGGGACATTTGTGAGGAGTTGGAGTGATGGGGTGAGGGTGCGGGTATGTGATGGCATGCAGGTAGGGTGGGGGATGTAATAGTTAAGATTTGACTCACCAGAGTTAATTCCTCCATCTAGTCCTGTGAGGCCCTCAGGATGCAGAATCGCCAAGACCTGCTCCTCCCATGTTGTTAGTTGTGGGGGAGGAGGTGGGGGTCCTCCGCCAGTCTGCTGAACCGCAAGGTGGTGTCTTGAGACCACGGAACGCACCTTCCCGCATAGGTCGTTCCATCTCTTCCTGATGTCATCCCGATTTCTTGGGTGCTGTCCCACTGCGTTGACCCTGTCCACCATTCTTCGCCATACCTCCATCTTCCTTGCAATGGAGGTCTGCTGCACCTGTGATCCGAATAGCTGTGGCTCTACCCGGACGATTTCCTCCACCATGACCCTGAGCTCATCCTCCGAGAACCTGGGGTGTCTTTGCCGTGCCATGGGGTGGTGTGGGTGATGTGTGGGGTGGTGTGTGTGGTGATAAGTGGGGTGATATGTAGTGAGGTGTTGTGTGAGGTGCGTGGAAGTTATGTGGGTGATGGTGTTGTGTACCTGTGGATGCTAGTATTGTTGATGGTGGTGTCTCTCTCTGTGCTTCTTTCTCAATTGTGGTCGTAGGGGTTTGTGGGTGATGGGGGCGTGTTTTTTATATTGTATTGGGTGTGGGGAGTGGTGTGTGTATGTGTATCAGGTGTGTGTATTTTGAATTGTCCAATGTGGCTGTGTTTTGTATGTGTGTGTGTATTTTGAGCGCTGCGGTGTGTACCGCCAATGGAATACCGCGGTTGAAAGACCGCTGCGTGGATTCGTGTGTCGTGATAGTGTGGGCGTATTTCTGTTGGCATGATGGTGGAGGTTTTGTTTTTGCCAGTTTATCACTGACCTTTGGTGTGGCGGACTTGTGTGGGTGTCTGAATTTTGGCAGATTCCATGCTGTGGGTCATAATGGCTGTGGCGGATTTCTGCTGGCGCGGCGGTGTGTTGGCGGTCTTCTGCACGGCGGTAAGCGGCTTTTACCGCCAATGTTGTAATGAGGGCCATTATCTCTTGAAGAAAACAGATGCGACAAAGCAACACCATAAGCTATGAATATCAGCATTAATAATGTAATTCAGCAATTAAGTTCATCAGTCATGGTCACTGTCAACGTCACCCCTAACAGCCTACCTAACCCAAATTAGCATTAGTATGGGGGTCTTCATGCGAAAACAATTTAGGTAAAACATTAATTTGGAAAAATCTACCTAAGAGTGAATCTCTGTAAAACAGCGCAGTCGGTACTTAGAAAAAAAGGCACAAAATCATCAGTCTCATTTCATAGCTACCTATCCAGGATGGATCAGCAACATGTCAGTCTTCATCTTCAGGTCATCAATAGTCAGCTACAGATCTGGCTCACAGGATATAAGCCCAATATCAGCACCTCGAACAGCGTCTCCTGACGTCATCAACTTTCTCCTCGCAGTTCTGATTCCTCACCCCTTGTCATGACTTTTTATTAGGGTCTCCCAGTCCATCCCACTAATTGGTAATTGGTCAGTCTATCAGAAGTTATGACTCTAACCTATAGTTTTCGTCTACCAAATCTTTGAGTTTGCATATGTCTTGTGTCCCATAAAACTGATTGGTTCTTCTTGCGATGAGAACATAATCCGGCTCTTCAGGTAACAAAATTGTTGCACACGAGTCTTCAGTCAGTGCCTCTATTGTTCAAGTCCTGGGAAAGTACATTTAGCCTACACTACACATAATTGTATCAAATTGTCTTCATCATCTCCTGTCCGTTGGTACATTTGCAGAATGTTCTAGCTGAGCGGCCTGAAATCTGAGCGGTTCAAGGTTGTAATACTTGGTTACCAGTCCTTTGCAAGGCGTTCGAATTCTCCATGTTCAGAGCAAGTGAGGCCCAGTGAAACCAGGCCCTTAGGCGGGCTAATTTAATAATATGAATTATTATAAAGCATAGGTTATACATTTCATTATGACATATTAGTACATTTTTCTTATACGTTTTTCATTATTTTGCATCTTTTAGTCCTTTTGGTACACATGGTGATCACTCCCCGAGGGCACATTTTCAGCGCGCACATTATTTTTCTACAATTAATTTCTCTATGCGATTTTCTCATTAGTAAGCATAAACATAAATCATTAGAAATTTCTTAATTAACAAATCTGCTCCATCAGTCCCTCCTCCTCTGATGACTAAATGTGTCATCACACCTTTCTTGTCAACACTTTACAAATTTGTCTCAGATGTATTTTGCCTTCTTCTTGAGTTTTCTCTATAAATTTGGCTCCTGGTGGTAATTGCCTCCTCTGATCATTTTTAGATTTCCTTAATTTTATCTTTTGCCATAACTTGCATGTACCCCATAATCCTAATATGGAAACAATCACAATTAATATTCCCCAGACGATTTTCCATAATACCCCATTCCAAATTTGACTAAACCAATTTCCCACAGAGGCAAATCCATTTCTATCTTCTCTCAAACCGCTGGTTCCTTCAAATCCTTCAAATCTTTGCTTGAATTAGTTAAGTTAGTAAGTAAGTCTCTTATCTCCTTATCATTCTCTGGAATGTAGGAGCAACAGTGCCTGGCATTAATCATTTTACAGACTCCGCCCTCTTTTGCTAAAATTATGTCTAAAGGAAGCCTATTTTGAAGTGTCATAGCTCTATCCGCAGCCAATTCAGTACTTAACAGGAGTATTGCCCCTGTAAAGTTTGTTAGCATGTTATCCACAATAGTAGACAACTTTCGTATTTTAATTGCATTTAAAATAACCCCTACAGAAGGAATTATTGCACCAAAAATATCTCTCACAATTGCAGAAGAGGTTTCCCTCCTCTGTCGCCCATGATGTAATTCAGTCACTTTCGGAATTTTCTTCAAATCATCTATCTGATAAATCTTATGGAAAACTATCCCTAAATAGCATGTCCCATACCATCCTCTAGGAAGACGGTAATAAGCATGAAGTCCACAAATATAGTAGATCACAGGAATCACAGGGTCCTGACCATTCAGCATAAAAGTCCATTTACTCTGAAACAAAAACATCTACATTCACTCGTTCCCACAAATAAAGTGTCAGTGCGTGATTTTGGCCTATATATACAAAGTTTCCCTACATGTAATGCATCAAAGGCTAGTTTTCCTTGTGTTTTAAAAGCAGTGTAAGCATAATCATTCTTATAAGTCTTTTCTCCAGTCCTTTCTCTAACTTATATTTCAATGCCTTCCTTCTGTCATCAGTATGCCCTATAAAGCTTGTTTCTAATGGGGTTAATAAACAGGTTAGGTTGTTACGGTGTGCATAAGCAGTTCCAAATGTTAATGTTGGTTCAAAGAATCCCCTAACTAATATTATATCATGTTCTTTAGCTTCTTTACTCAAATATCTAGTAATGGGTACAAAAGAAAACACTAAATCATGGTTAGAATAGAAATACTGAATATACTCTTGATTATAAAATCTGGTTAGTAGCAAACTACAAGTTATGCCATACATTAGGGGTAAGCTGTAGTACGTAACCCCTTCTTCCACAGAGGAAGGAATTTGCGTACACACAAGAGAATTCCTTGCATCCATTACCTCCACACACTCACTCAATAACCAATAGAACACGTTAGAAGAAAGCTCTCCTTGAGCATTAGTGTAATCATGCAAATATATTTCATCTAGCTTGAACCTCTCTAAAGCTGTTAGTGTAGTAGTCTCAACAACAGGAGTAATAGCAGTTTCTTTCATCTCATGAATAGACATTCCCACAATCATTATTATAAACATTATTCCACACATAATTGCCAATACAACACTCAAATATCTGCAATATCTAATATTTTTAACTCAATTATTTAATTCAGCCATGATCTGTTAAGAATCAGAAAGTAGAAATAGCTCTTAGTTAGGTGCAACAAGAAAAATCTAAATTAAAAAAATCTAAAATGCTTCTTTTTTCACAGTTCAAATTCACACACAGGAACCCTTTTCTCCCTTGTCAAAAATCAGTTAGCAGTTGTCACATCCAGGTTTTCAAGTATCATATCAGGTTATCAATGTCTTTTCTAGTTTTATTTCAACACTCTCTCTTTAGATTTTTCTTCAGATTAGCTCAACAACTATTGATTCCTTTCAGGTTGCATCAAATTACTGACTCTGAACTTCTCTGTCAAAGCAAAAGGACATGAACTTGTTTTGCCATTCACTTGTTGCTGAATATGCCCCCTCTGGACCTGCATATCTTCGACTTGCTACTCTCTTTCTTTTCAACCTTCGTTTTCCACCTGATTCTCCTTCACTTAGCTCATCTTTTCTTGTAGCATCTACTTCTTCCTCTATTGGCTCATTTATGACCAATTCTTTCTTCTTTTCAATTTGCGATTCAGGCCAATTGTCTCCTTTCCTTGATCCCTCTGTCAGTATTCTCTTCAAGATTGGACTCTTCTCTTTTACTCTCTCTATGGTGTTTTCTCTTGATGGACCTGCAACAGGTTCAGGAGGAGTCGGACCACCTTGACTTTGATCCGTCTCAACTCTTTCCCCCACTGGATCTGGCACTTGCTCTGCTTGTGCTTCAGCACCGTCTGCTTCTGGGAGAATTCTTCCTGTGCTCAGTTCTCCTGCTGTATCTGTTGAGTTAGACTCTCGCTCACCACTCCCAATTTCAGGTTCAATCTGCTCTTGTTCCGATTCAGGTACAGCCACTTGTTTCGCTGCTGTTGGTGCCCTCAACAACACTTCTTCATGCTCTTGCGGACTCACCACTCTCTTTGTGTGGCTTGCGTCTATCCAATTCAGCAGTCCTGCACACTTCACAGCTGTTGTAATTGTCAGCACCACCTGGTATGGACCTTTCCAACGCGGCTCTAAGCAAGTCTTTCAAATGTGCTTTTTGATGACGACCCCATCTCCAGCTCTCAAATTGTGACCTGGGTCATGGATGGGTGGCAGGTTAACAGCCTGCACCTGCTGAGAGAAAGATCGAACCATATCAGCCAGATCTTTGCAGTAGTCCAACACCATATCATCTGTAATATTGACAAGAGCATTTGCTGGAATTGCTGGTAACCTCATTGCTCTGCCCATGAGAATCTCATGGGGTGACAGTCCTGTCTTTCTGTCAGGTATATTTTGCATTGACATCAACACCAAAGGTAATGCATCTGTCCATTTCAGATTTGTTGCGGCCCACATTTTGGCAATTCTTGATTTCAGTGTACCATTCATTTGCTCTACAAGTCCTGAAGCTTTTGGGCGGTAACTGTAATGCAACTTCTGCTCAATGTTTAATGCTGCACATAAGAGTTTGATCACTTCGTTATTGAAGTGTGTTCCCCTATCTGATTCTAAAGAGATCGGAAATCCGAACCGTGGTATTAACTCTCCGAGCAACAGCTTTGCAACCGTGAGACAATCATTCCTACGTGTGGGGTATGCTTCAATCCAATGACTAAACACACATACAATCACCAGCACGTACTTCAATCCACCACATGCGGGCATTTCAATGAAATCTAACTGCATTCTGCTGATTAGTCCTCCTGCTCTACAAATGTGGCTCAAATTTACCACTGTCCCTTTCCCCACATTTAGTTGCTGACGGATTACACATCGATTACAAATTGCCTCTGATGCTTGTCTGAACTTTGGATTAAACCAATCAACCTTGAACAATCTGACCATGGCATCTCTTCCAACATGTGCTTGGCCGTGATAATACCTAGCCATCTGAGTCAACAAACTGGCAGCATCATATGACCCTCCTCAGAAACCGAAATCTCATCTGGTCTTTGAACGCATTTAAACTTCACCCAAAGCTTTTTTTCTTCCTTGTCGGCATTTTCCTGCAACGTTTTCAATTCCTCTAGTGTGTCAATTATTTTCAAAGCAAAACTTGCACAGTTATTTTCTTCTTCAGGCATCAGTTCCCACTTGTCTTTAAACAATACACAGTTCAATGTGCAAAACCTTGCGACTTGATCCGCATATCCATTTCCCAATTAAATGTAATCCTGTGTCTTTTGGTGTGCACTACATTTCACCACAGCAATTTTCTTCAGGTTACTGAATTGCGTACAACAACTATTTTATTCGTCGCCATTTCTTACTAGCGTTCCAGTAGAGGTCATAAAACCTTTTTGAAACCACAACTGGCCAAAATCATGAACAATTCCAAATCCATATTGACTGGCAGTCTAAATTGTGACTAAATTGCAGAAAAATAGCATGCCCTAGTAAGAGCTACTAATTCTGCTACTTGTGCAGAATATACACCTGGAAGCCTTGAAGCTTCTAATGTGCCTGTAATTGTGCACACAGCATATCCTGCTCTCAGTGTACCTGCTCCATCTCTGAGACACGAACCATCAACAAAGACAATTTGGTCATTTTCTTCTAAACGTGTGTCTCTAATATCAGGCCTCGGTTTTGTACACTGCTCAGTCACCTCAAGACAATCATGCTCAATATCTTCCTCCTTTTCACTTTCAGTTGTGTCACTTGGAAGTAAAGTCGCTGGATTCAACACTGTACATCTTTTCAATGTTACATTTGGAGCACCCAGTATGCTTTTCTCATACCTTGTCAGTCTTGCACCAGTCAAATATTGAGTTTTCATCCTTGTCAGTAAAATCTCAACAGAGTGTGGTACCATTACCGTCAAAGGGTATCCCATGACTACCCCCTCACATTTGGAAAGACTTTGACCAACTGCGGCTACTGCGCGCAAACAACCTGGTAAAGCTGCTGCAACCGGGTCCAAGGTAGCTGAAAAATAGGCTACTGAGCGATAAGCACCTCCATGGACCTGTGTCAAAACAGACAAAGAACAAGCATCACGTTCATGACAAAACAATATGAAAGGCTTTGTGTAATCAGGCATTCCCAACGCTGGAGCTCTGCACAAACTCTCAATTCAGTGCATGCTCTCATCTGGTTCTCATCTAGGGTAATGGGATCTGTAACTTCCTTATGTGTCAATTGCTGCAAGGCTTTGGCAATTTTAGCAAAATTTGGAATCCACTGTCTACAGTACCCCACCATTCCCAGAAACATTCTGACATCTCTCTGTGAATTCGGGGGACTTCTCTGAAGAATCATGGTAATTCTTTCTCTAGAGATTCTCCTCAATCCCTTTTCAATCTGATGTCCCAAATATTTCACTGACTTTTGGCAATACTGCAATTTCACAGACGAGACCTTATGTCCAAATTCTCCCAAATGATTCAACAAGGCAATCGAGTCATGTTTACATTCGTCCCTCATTCTGGATGTGATTAGCAAATCATCAGTGTATTGCACAAGAGTCGCTTGGCATGGCAATTCCAACGACTCCAGGTTCTTTTTCAAGATCTGATTAAACAATGATGGTGACTTTGTATACCCTTGTGGAAGCCTGCACCAGCTGTAGACTCTTTCTAGGAATTTGAAACTAAAAAAGAATCTGACTATCCTCATGAGGCACAGAAAAGAAAGCTTGTGACAGATCTACTACTGTGAACCACTTTTTATCGCAAGGAATCTGAAACAGTATCACTGCTGGATTGGACACTACCGGACAACATTTAACCATCATATCATTCACTTTTTGTAAGTCTTGTACAACACATACTTTCCCAGATGGCTTTTTCAAACCCATTATCGGTGAATTACATGGGCTGCTCAGCACTTCTTTCAACACTCCTTGTTTTAGAAAGTCTCCAATTATTTGTGCCACTTTCATTAAAACATCTTGTGCCATGTTATATTGTGGAAGCTGCAGGAACACTGCATTTGGCTTCAAAGTGATTTTAATCGCCTCCACTCCCTTAATCAGGCCTACTTCCTTTCCTGTCAAATCCCAGACCTCTTCCTTCACTGTCCCCTGCAAGTCTGCATGCAATTCTTTCACAGTAAACATTGGGAAAAATTCAATCAATGGGTATTCTCCATAGGCCAGTGTCCCATGTTTCCACACAAATGACATGGCAACATCTTTTTCATTCCCTGCATGTCATTCTGAACAACCACAGTCCCTAAATCCGGACCATGCATCATGTCAATTCCACATCCTCTACCTCTCATTTGAGGCTGAAACATAACAGCTCTCTGCTGCGGCGGCATAGGTGGTACTATAGCTCCTTGCACTCCTATCTGGGCTGCTTTTATTTGCATCACCATTGCTTTTTCCTTCAACTTTTTCTGCTTCAATTCAATCTCATCGCTACAGTATTTTGCATACTGCAACACCTCATCAATTGGTTTCGCCTGCCAGCAAATCAAATGATTCTTAATCATCTGCCCTACTTCTGGCCTCAAACCTTTGACGAATCTGAACACACAATGCAACATGTCTTTCAGCTCAATTGCTTCCTTACCACTGTACTCCTTAAATGCTTTCAACAATCTTTCATAGTAGGTATGTATTGACTCTTTAGACTCTTGGACCGTTCTATCAATCCGCTGCCAATCAATGTTTATAGGGGAAATCCTTGTCTTTAGAAACTCAAACACATTGTAATAATTTTTCAATACCTCAGGTGATGGTGCACCTGTTATCTTATCCCTTTCCGGTTCACTTGTCGGCCAGTCTACTGCTCTCTTACACTCAACCCACAAGTCAGCTGGCACTTCTAACTCCAACAGCGTGTTCAGGTCCTCTCACAAACATTTGGAAAGCTTTACAAATGTCTCTGTCTGTTGATACCACTCAACCAGCTTCTCTCTTAAGTTTTGATAATCATTTGTAAATGATGCCATGTGCCATGGAACATGAACAAACTGCCCTCCTGGAATTTCTCTCATCGGAAGCATCTTAACTCATTCTCCCTTGTCGACACCTTCAGCCCCTTCTTGCGAGTCCAGTTTTCATTGGTCTTTTTTCTTTGTCCATCTACCTTCCCATTTCTCTAATGCGCCCCAAATCTGTGCAGTCTGCAGCAATTCTCTCAAGTGTGCCTTCATTACAGCTGATCTCATGTGTTCGAAATCCTTCGCCTCGAAATCTAATCTATAGCTGCATTTCAAATGCTTTGTTTTCTCAATGTCATGTTTTTCTGCTAGCTCTGCCAATTTCTTATGTATTTTACTCACTTCTCTCGTTGAGCATAAGTACCTGAGCTCTTCTTCTGTGTAGGATTCTAATCTGTTCACGCCCATTGTTCCCTCGACTAATTCGGTTGCTTCTATATTCAACCTTACACGATTTATCTGATCTTCCCCCTTGGATGCATTTTGAAGTGTGTTTAGACTATCTAACCACTCACTCAATTACTGAGCTGACAGTCCCTGTGGCAGAGCGTAGCTTATATAATCTATATTAACATGAAATGTTTATGAACTAATGTGTAATAATGCCGCATAGAAAATGTACTAATGCATTTTGCCATAACATGCTTTGAAATGTGCCCACGGGGTGGCCATCAATGTATACGGGGACTAATGAAACTGACTAATAATGTTGAAATATTATGATAAAATATAAGTTTGCACTAATATTAAAAGGATATGTATTAGACTTTTGCTAATAAATCATTAGGCTTTAGTTAGCATGAGTTGAGGCCTAGCTGGCTGACTCTCATATTAAATGTATTTTTCTATCGTGCAGTGTGCTGACTTGCTAAAGGACATGAACTCTTGTTTTTTTCCAAAAGCTAGAAGCTGAATGTAACTGTAGTAGATCCGTTCTCATGAAATTCGGCTTGCTTATAGAAACATTTTCAACTAAACCGGTACAAACAATGGAGCCACTGACCGAAGATGTGCAAAGGACAACAAGACTATGAAATCTTACCGGACATTTCACCCGCTAAAAACGACAATCATAAGGACCAATAAAATACGTGAGAACTGTTATGGGGTGACAAATTCAATGAGCTAATTTGATGTTAATTGGTTAAAGATAGTGGGGTGCAACCCCTTGTCCAACCAGATTTTAGGGGAATGTACAACGAAAAAGGGATAAAAACCTATGACACAGGGAGTTACTTAGATTGGTTAGGGAAATGCTATTGATATGATCCAGAAACTCTGTCACTTTGTTTGGTGACTTGCTGATTTTACTTACAACCATCCTTGTCCTTATATTGCCCATTTACACTTTACCTCCTTATGAGGGAAGTGCACCTTTTACCCTTCCTGCCTGAGCTGAGTCCCTATTGATGGCGAATCAACTGATGTCCTGAGGACGAAGACAGAACCTGAGTGCTGACCAAATTTGGAGGGTAACTATATGACAATGAAATTGTGATTGTCTGTTTGCTTTTCCTTTCTAGGTACCAACTGCTTCTCTTTTGACAGAGACCGTAGTTAGATGTTTTCCAAATTGGTGTTACTAAATTGTTTTGCATGAAGCCCAACATGCCAATGCTAATTCAAGGTTAGGTGAGGGGTTCACTGAACTGACGCAACTAGACAAATGACTGAATCCATGCTTTGTTGAATAATGCGCTAATGTTACTCTGCTGGGGATAACCTATGTTTACGCCGTTTTATGTTCTGATATTCATGATTCTTGCTTTGATGAAATCTTATCAGAGTTGCCATATTGTGACTATGCTAATAAGCTTTTTGGTTTTGAGATTAATAAACTTGATAGTAGAATTGTAATCAATAGGGAATAAATATCACTAAATTCATACTAACCTGGTGTGGTTATTCATGACTGCAAGGACATGGTGGTTTCCGGGTTTTATTAATGTCTTTGACCAAATTGAATTGTATTATTCTGGTGAATATTGATGACGTTATTGACATATTGTTTGACATGTTGATTAGCTATCTCATCCTAAGGTGCCTTCAATCAGGGTAAAAAGATTCATTGGCCTAAAACGAGTCCCAAAGTGAGTAAATTAATCATAAAGGGACGCGTTAGCACCTGTAATGAAATGTTGCTCGCATTTGGCACCGGTAGCTATTGCACCACTGCACCTGAAGCTTGTGGGGTCAAAAGTTTCAAACTCTGGCTCACATTTGGGCCATTCACTGCATCTGGAAGCGCTACAAGTAGACTAAGATCCATTAAAGGTCTAGATCAATTGGAAGTTTGTCCTGCAGACGACATCATCTGCACAGGATCACTCACTCCCCTCCTCACGAGACTCTGTGACAGTTCATTCTGTTCTCCTGCATCTGATTTCTTCTTTGCAAATAAGGGTCCCGCTGGACCAACAGTAATTGGTAGCGATATTGCATCTGGAGCTGCCCTAACACTTGCACCTTGTGGGAATGTTACCCCCAT
This sequence comes from Pleurodeles waltl, assembly GCF_031143425.1. NCBI lineage: Eukaryota > Metazoa > Chordata > Amphibia > Caudata > Salamandridae > Pleurodeles > Pleurodeles waltl. The sequence continues at coordinate 996,095,759 of NC_090446.1, forward strand.
TGCCTGATTCATGACTGGTGTAATATCTGATTGTGTTCCTGTCAGTGGTGTTCACTTCAGCAAACCCTGTGCTTGCACCAAAGGCAATAACATTGGTGTTGGTCTGTCTGAACCAGCATTGGCTTTGGAAGCACTTGCTCCCTTGGCACCATTATGCTCGAAACTGTCTCAAGAACTGGCACATCTGGATAAATTCTCTGCACTGAAGGTGGATGTATCTGCACTTGAACTACAGTAGTAGTTCCTGCATTAGGTGTACTCTGTACTACCCCTGGTATCTGTCCGCCTTCTGCCTGTACAGCTCCCTCGGCTCCCTGGGCTTGTGCCGGAGCAGCTGTAGTGGCAGCAGCAGCAGCACTAGTGCCTGGACCCCCCGAATAGGTCATTAAAGGCGGAGGTCCATCTCTTAACAGCTGCGTAATGAGATCCTCAACATCAGAATCGTCATCGTCCACATAAGACTTTCTCTTTTTCTTCCTTCCTCCATTCTCCTCCTCTTTACCACTATCTTCCTTCTCTGTCTCGTCTCCCTCTGTAATTACAGGAAACAATTTGACATCCTGTAATATCACTGCTCTCCATCTCTTTTGTTCCAAATCCCATCTAGCTTCAGCTAATGATTTTTCTACTCGCTTTATCCTCCTTTTAAACTTCATCTCTTGTTGCTGTCTGGCCACTAGCTCCCAAACCGCTAAAGCTTCAAACTGTGCTGGTCTCCATAATAGCTTCATGCCGTTCACTGACATTCACAATTGATCCAAAATTCACAAATGAAATGTTCCATGCTACGGAAACGCTAAAGACCCTTGGTTTTTAGTTAACTTACACCATTGCTTCAACCACAAACATAGTGCTACGCCTCGCTCCTCCATCACAATGTAAGCCGTGGTATTTTCCGGTGGGGGGTCGGCTCCCCCACTGATGCCTTAATGTAAGTATCACCCTTCATCGCACTCTTAAATGCCTTGAAAAACGTAATTTTGCCTGCTTTGTTTACTTCTGATTCAATAATGAAATTACTTTTACTCCCAAGATTCCCTTCACCCGCTTACTCAACCAATTGCCTCTTACGGACGGCTGGCAATCCGCTCGCGGCTCTTCTTACTAACCGACCTATCCCAGCGTGGCACACTCTGACGTCACACTCACACACAGCAGCTGACAAAGTCTTGTGGCGCGTCCTCCTCAACTCGATTCACACAACTTGTGCAAATTATTGCGAGCACTTACCAAAAACCAATAACTAGAACAAACCTGCTGGTTTACTACAGAAAGGGACACAATCGCTTCAGAGACCTTACGGATTTTCACTAATGGCTCTCTTGGCTCATATTGCTATTCCTCTTTCTCAGCCTCCCACATTCGCAAGCAAAATTCGACCCACAAATTTTTACTCTCAACTGTTCAAAGGGTCCATCCTGGTGCACATAGAACTCGCCAAATCTCAGTCGAATTTTTCTTTTACTCAATTCTTACACATACCGATTTGTTGACCACGCCCGATCAACCTACAAAACCAGACAGATTACAACATATAACCAAGTGTCTCCTACACTTGTCAATTTACTCCCGAGTCCTAGACCACTCAGGGTCCGTACATTACCAACAACCACGTGGATAATGTTTTGAGCACCAAGCGCCAAACACATATGAAGTTCAACGACTTCCCTACTCTCATACAATGTAGTACGCACACCCCTACTAACCTCAACTGGAGCACGCAGACTCCCTACTTTACCTCACATACCTCATAATTCACCTACAATTTGCTTAAGCCTGTGCAAGCGCAACCTACCACTTTCACACTATCTCAAAATGCTGAAAACATACCCAACTTTACTAGCGGGATCCAGGATCAGGGAAAGTCATTTCTGGGCTTAAGGGGACATCATCCTTGCTAAAATTGCCATTTCAGAAAAACAAAATTCAAATCTCATAAAAATACAAACATCTAACCCTAACTTAGACTAGTATCACAACCAGTAATCACCACATAACTAGTTCTCCAAGGAAACTAACCATCAAGCTGCTACCAAAAACTGCTAGCGCGCCTGGTCCTTAGTAAGTAAACTTACAAGGGGACTCGTATAGGTCGATGAACCTTTTGAATCGCATGGAATATCCTAGTCATGTAGTGACTACTGAACCAGAAATCAACATCAATAAACAAGGTAAACACTTATGAAACCATAATATAAACCATGCTAATCAGAAATAACCACTACTAAAAGGGTTAACAAGTTTTTATTCCCTATTGCTTACAGTTCTAAGTCATCTTTTATTTCAAAGTTTATTCAGATCAACTCTTTATTAATTCATCAGTTAAAAGACATTGGCCATCATTACAACCCTGGCGGTCGGTGTTAAAAAAAATGGGATCACGACCATGGCGGAAACCGTCAACACAGACAGCCACTTTAACACTCCGACCACCAGGGCGGTAGCAACAAACACCGCAGTGGTAACCGCCAACAGACAGGCGGAAGACAATGTACCGCCCACACTATTACAAGGCACCAATTAGCCAGATTTTCCGGGGCGTACCAACGCCATCAAAAGCACGGCGGAAACAGTACACAGAAGGGAAACCACTCACCTCTCGACACCCAAGGAAGAACTAGGACGCCATGGAGCCTGAAATGCAGATCCTACCCATGTTGCTGTATCTCTTAATACACCACGAAGTGGAAAGAAGGCGGTGGCGGCGACTATGACGGTGAGTACTGCACCTAGCACACAGGGGAGGGGAGGAGGAAAAAGAGAGTGACACACACACGCAACACCCCCAACCCCCACCCACAACAACATACACACACACACATACCCAATAACATCACAGATACACCCGTCACCCCCTGGAAGAACGTAAGGACCAAACAAAATGAGTTTAACTAGTGTAATATTCGAACAATCAGATAGATCAAGAGAACAGCAAATAATCAGTATACACAAATATTTACAGCAAGCACACAAGTCCATACACTGCCCCATGAAATGTCCGTGGACCAGTGGTCCCAAAAAGCATGGGCGAAGCCCACACATGACACCTGCCTCAAAACGGAGAGAACGCTGCAGGGGCATCAGGTCAAAAAATAAAAACAGGCACCTCAGAGGGAAGGGGAGGGGGGGCACCTCAGCCAGATGATGGTACGACGCCACTACCTGGTCCTAGGGAGTGCAAAGCCACAGTCTCTCAAGTCTCTTAAGTGGGTGCACTGCCCACTGCTTGGTCCTGGGGAGTGCAAAGCTGCAGTCTCTCAAGTCTCTTAAGTGGGTGGTTTGCCCACTGCTTGGTCCTGGGGAGTGCAAAGCCACAGTCTCTCAAGTCTCTCAAGTGGGTGGTTTGCCCACATTTGCTCCTGGGAAGTGCAAAGCCACAGTCTCTCAAGTGGGTGATTTGCCCACTGCTTGGTCCTGGGAAGTCTCCCAAATGGATGCCTTTCTCCACTGTTTCTGGAGGGGGCTTTGTGCCCAGAATGCTTCATCCTGCCAAGGACTCGGTGAGTGGATGTACCTCTCCACTGGTTCTGGAGGGGGCTTCGTGACCAGATCTCTCCACTGGTTCTGGAGGGGGTTTTGTGCCCAGAGTGCTTCATCCTTCCAAGGACTGGGTGGATGGATGTATCTCTCCACTGGTTCTGGAGGGGACTTTGTGCCCAGAGTGCTTCATCCTGCCAAGGACTGGGTGAGTGGATGTATCTCTCCACTGGTTCTGGAGGGGGCTTTGTGCCCAGAGTGCTTCATCCTGCCAAGGACTGGGTGAGTGGATGTATCTCTCCACTGGTTTTGAAGAGGGTTTGTGCCCAGTGATGCTGCACATGGGGTGTGGCAGATGACTTTGTCTCACCTGGGTGTCTCAGCCATGCGATGTACCTGGAACAGGTAGCATGATACTCCATGGAGGCAGAGCCACATGCCATCCTGCGGCGACTTAGGCTGACAATTGCTGGTTCATGTCAGTGCCTGAGGTGGTGTCTCAAGTGGCGTGTCCAGGGTCCAGGACGTCACCTGCAGACTCTGACGGCTGCACACTGGGGATGGGGCTGACGTCCGACAGAGTGATATCAGCTGTGGACGTGGCGGTGCTGATGGTGGTGCCAGTGCAGGCCGTGGTGCAAGTGACTGTTGTGGTGGATGGAGACACCATACCGTCTCCGGCAGCCTCGGATGGCTGATCCTTGGGGAGGATGCTGCAGACTGACGTTGTTGCAGCGGCGGTGCAGGTGGCGGGGCAGGTGGCGGGGCAGGTAGCAGTCGGAGCGGCGGTGATGACTGTGGTGCATGTGGCTGCCATCCCTGATGATATGGTGGTCACCAGCCCCTCACCAGAAGACATCGTGCCCAGAGGTGATGGGCCCTTTGGCTTGTGGCCCTTCCCTATCTTGACAGTCGCTGCAGGGACCTTGGCACTGTCCACTCAGAGTTTGGGCGAGGCCTTGCTGGGTGGGTGGTGTGACTGTCCCCTGCTGGAAGCCGGACCCTTTTTTACCTTTGCAGGTGGTGGAATAGGGTAGTCCTTCTTTTCTGTCGGTGGCACACTGGCAGCCCTGACGGGTGCCCCCTTAGACCGTACTGGAGTAGCAGGGACCACAGCGGATGCAGATTTGGTGGCTGAGGTGCTGGGCTGGGATCTAGACATCCTGGCCCTAGGGGAAGGATGGGGGGGAGGTGTAGGGAAGAGGTCAAAGTTATCTAGGAAAAGTTTTTTAGGCACACTGGTAAAGGGAAAATGGAGGGTGTGTGGGAGTAGAGGAAGAGGTAGTGGTTGTAGGAGATGTACGTCTGCTGAGTTTGGGTGAAGGTGCATGGGTTGGAGGCTGTTCTGAGGTGGATGGCTGTTGAGTGGGTGTGTGCCTGCGTTTGTGTACTTTGGGAGGAAGGCTTACAGACACACTGGGAGAGGACACAGGGGACGTGTGAATGGTAGTGGGGGTGGTGATTGCACGTGAGCGGTGTATAGTGATGGGCGTGCTGGTGATGAGGGCAGTGGCTGATGATGTAGTGCATGCAGGTGTGAGTGGAGACGAGACTGGGAGGGAGGTGGAGGATGTGGAGGATTTACTCACATTACTACAAACACACTTGTGCAACTTATGTTGTACATGACCCTCTGCTCGCCATTCTCCTCCATAGGGCACATCCACTGGGGCAGATGATGAGATGGCGTCATCCTCCGGTGTACAGACCCCTGGTGGACCTGTCGACAATGGAAAACAGACACATCATTATCACCTACAGACTTGATCGTGCCACAATCCAAAACCTGTGTGCCCAATTGCAGCCAGACCTGATGTCAGCTATCTGCCATCCCATAGGAATACCCCCTCTAGTGCAGGTCCTCCATTTCCTGGCAAGTGACTCCTTTCAAACTACAGTGGCCATGGCATCTGGGATCTCTCAGCCAATGTTTTCTAACATGTTGACCAGAGTGTTGTCTGCCCTGCTGAAACACATGCGAATCTACATCGTGTTTCCACAGGTGGAGGATTTGCCCACAGTGAAAGCTGACTTTTATGCCCTGGGACATATCCCCAACATCATTAGTGCCATTTATGGTACACATGTGGCATTTTTCCCCCCACCGCAGAAATGAACACGTGTACAGAAATCGAAAAAGCTACCATTCGATGAATGTGCAGATGGTGTGTTTGTCGGACCAGTACATCTCTCATGTGAATGCCAAGTATCCTGGCTCTGTGCATGATGCCTACATTTTGAGGAATAGCAGTATCCCTTATGTGATGAGCCAACTCCAGAGGCACCTGGTGTGGCTAATAGGTGAGCCCAGGGTCCCCACACAGTATGAGTAGGTGTCTGGGTATGGGGTAGTCCCTAAGGGTTAGTGTGTGTCTAACAGTTGTCCCTCAATATTTGCAGGTGACTCTGGTTACCCCAACCTCTAATGGCTACTGACCCCAGTGAGGAATGCCAGGATAAGGGCAGAGGACCGCTACAATGAGGCACATGGGCGAACTAGGCGTATTATTGAGAGGACGTTCGGCCTCCTGAAGGCCAGATTCCGGTGCCTCCATCCAACAGGTGGCTCCCTATACTACTCACCAAAGAAGGTGTGCCAGATAATTGTGGCATGCTGCATGTTGTACAACCTGCCATTGCGACGCCAGGTGCCTTTTCTCCAGGAGGATGGGCCTGATGATGGTTTTGTGGCAGCGGTGGAGCCTGTGGACAATGAGGAAGAGGAGGCAGAGGAAGAAGATTTTGACAACCGAACGAACATCATCATGCAGTACTTCCAGTGACACACAGGGAAGAGACTGTCACTGCTCCTCACATTTCTGAATATTGTAGGACATTGTATAAGTCAGCCTCTTCCCCTCTGTCTATGGGCACTGACAGTTCACTTTGGCTTTCCATTTTCCAGATCTGGGTACCTCATTCTGCCTTCTGCTATATGTACTGCTGCCCAACAACTGTCATACATTGGTATGAGCAAGTTAACATTTACATTGATGTGTGGTGGTGATGTTGTAATAATACATTTGTGTAAGAACAGACTGACTCCAGATTGATTTGTGATTCAAGGGTGTTTATTTAGGGGCTAATGTGTATAAGGGTACGTACAAGGGGCTGGGTTGATGGTGGAGGAAGGTCCATAGTAGAGTCCGGTCTCTTTTTATCCCAGGTGCTTTGTCCAATGGGGCATAGGAAGGGGAGTAATGGCAGTTCAAGGTGGACAGGGTGACATAGTGGGACAGAAGGGAGACAATCAGGAGGGTCCTATTTCCTGGCGGGGGTCTCGGCAATGTTCTTTGTCTTCTGCCTGGATCGCAGGGACCGTTTGCGGGATGGTTCTCCTTCTGCAGGGGGTGGGGTGCCGGTGGGCTGTTGTTCCTGTGGCAGGGCCTCCTGTCCACTAGCGCCGGCGGAGGTGGAGGGCTGTTCCTCAATTTCGCTAGTGTCAGGGGCCCTTTGTTGTGCCACTGCCTCCCTCATGGTCTTGCCTATGTCAGCCAGCACCCCAGAAATTGTGACCAGGATGGTGTAGATGTTGGTGAGGTCCTCCCTGATCCCCATGTATTGTCCCTCCTGCAGCCGTTGGGTCTCCTGAAACTTGGCCAGTACCGTGCCCATGGTCTCCTGGGAATGGTTGTATGCTCCCATGATGTTTGATAGTGCCTCGTGGAGGGTCGGTTCCCTGGGCCTGTCCTCCCCCTGTCGCACAGCAGTCCTCCCAGTTTCCCTGTTGTCCTGTGCCTCGGTCCCCCGAACCGTGTGCCCACTGACCCCAGGTCCCTGATCGTCCTGGGTTTGTGGGTTGCCTGGGGTCCCTGTAGTGGTGGACACACTGCTGATTGACGTGTCCTGGGGACAGTGGCATGGGCCCGCTGGGTGGGTGCTATTTCCTGAGGGGGGAGGTATGTGGTGGCTTGGGACTGTGGCAGGGGAACCGACTGTCCAGAGGTCCCTGATGGGCCAGGCTGGTCATCTTGATCCAGGCGTGCAGAGATGCTGTCGTCACTGTGGGCCTCTTCTGTCGTGGGACAGGATATGGCTGGCACCTCCTGTCCGGTGACGTCGGGTAGGGGGTCCTGTTGGGGTGTAAATGCATTGTTATTTTATCTGTGTGTGCCATCTTGTGCAATGAGTGTGTTTCCCTCTATTACTGTGCTTACACTATCGCCTTGGCCCTTGTGTGAGTGGCGATTGTGTGCCCTGGGTGAGTCTCTCTATTGGACATGCTTTGGTGATGGTTGTCCATGCATGTCTGTGATGGGTGTCCATGCACTGTTGTCGCATGCAGGGCTTGGTTGTGGGAGTGGTGGGGCGTGATGGTGGGGTGTGTGGGAGATAGTGGAGTCATGGGAGTGAGGGTGAGGGTGGGAGAATGTGATGGCATGCAGGTAGGGTGGGGGATATAATAGTAAAGATTTGACTTACCAGAGTCCAGTCCCCCCACTACTCCTGCGAGGCCCTCGGGATGCATTATCGCGAAGACTTGCTCCTTCCATGTTGTTAGTTGTGGGGGAGGAGGTGGGGGTCCTCCGCCAGTCCTCTGTACGGCTACCCGGTGTCTTGATGCCACAGAACGCACCTTCCCCGTAGGTCGTTCCACCTCATCCTGATGTCATCACTTATTCTTGGATGCTGTCCCACTGTGTTGACCTTGTCCACAATTCTCCGCCATAACTCCATCTTCCTTGCAATGGAGGTCTGCTGCACCTGTGATCTGAATAGCTATGGCTCTACCCGGATGATTTCCTCCACCATGACCCTGAGCTCCTCCTCAGAAAACCTGGGGTGTCTTTGAGGTGCCATGGTGTGGTGTGAGTGATGTGTGAGGTGATGGTTGATATGATGTTTGGGGTGATGTGTTGGGGTGTGTGGTGATGGTGTTGTGTGCCTCTGGATGCTGGTGTGGTCTTTGCTTTTCTCTCTCTCTCTGCTTCTTTAAATTTTTTCTGTGTAAGGGGTTGTGGGTAATGTGGGCGTGTGTTTTATAGTGGTGTGGATGTGTGGGTGTGGTGTGTGGATGTGTGGCAGGTGTGTGTAGTTTGAATTGTCCAAAGTGGTGTAGTTTTGTTAGTGTGTGTGTATTTTGAGCGCGGCGATGTGAACCGCCAATGGTTTTGCGCGGGGGCAGAAAGCCCACCAGAAACCAGGGAAGATTTTTTTTTCAAAATAAAAGGGTGGGGATATGGCCATACCCCCACCACAAACAAACGGGGCCAAAGTTGTTCTGCCCCCCATTGGGCAGATGGAGCAATTACCTGTGATCCACACCCCGGGGGGCAGTAAGTCTACTAAATGCCAGAAAAAATAATGTGGTGGTGGCTACCAACCAGTATGGGCATGGTTATGCCCCCACCCCAGCTGAAGGGGGTAACAGTGTTTTACCTCTCCCCCCGCACACTAAAACATCTTATCCCACGGCAAGGAAGAGGACATTTGATTATTTTGGTTTTACATTTTGGCCATGAGAGCTTGGCTAACTCTCAAAATCGCCCCACTTGGAATGGTGAGGGCTGCACTTATTGGTCTTTGGGACGCTGCCATGTAGAAAAATCCACAAGACTTAGACACATCTGAAAACTAAACACCTTGGTGCGTAGAGGGTGGTGTGCTTCACATGCACCCTGCTCCATTTTCTTACCCACAATGCCCTGCAAACCTCCCACTTTGCTGGAAATCACACATTTTTTCCCCATTTTTGTGATGGAGCCTTCCGGAATCTGCAGAAATCCACAAAATTCCTCCCACCCATCATTGTCTCATCCATACCGATAAAAATTCTGCCCCACTTGTCAGCCTAAAAATTTTTTTTTTCAAACTGCCCTTTTAAACCCGCTTTGGTTCTCCCTCAATTTCAACATGTTTTTGGCTCTTCCCTGTCACAGGCACTTGGCCCACCTACACAAGTGAGGTATCATTTTTACCGGGAGACTAAAGGGAAAGTTGGGTGGTAGGAAATTTGGCCCGGTGTGGTGATCCCACACAGAAATGTGGGAATAATGTGATTTTTTTAGATAAATTTGAGGTTTGCTGATGATTCTGGGTAAGAAAACACTGGGGGATCCACGCAAGTCACACCTCCCTGGACTTCCTTGGGTGTCTAGTTTTCAGAAATATCTGGGTTTCGTAGGTTTCCCTGTATGGCCGCTGAGCCCAGGACCAAAACCGCAGGTGCCCCCTGCAAAAACAAGTCATTTTGTATTTGATCATTTTGATGTGTCCAGATAGTGTTTTGGGGCATTTCCTTTGGCAGGCACTAGGCCTATCCACAAAAGTGAGGTACCATTTTTATCTGGAGACTTGGGAGAGTGCTGGGTGGAAGGAAATTTGTGGCTCCTCTCAGATTCCAGAACTGCCTGTCACCGCACCAAATTTTGTGGTTTGCAAAGAATTCTGGGTAACAGAACCTGGTGAGAGCCCCACAAGTCATCCCATCTTGGATTCCCCTAGGTGTCTAGTTTTAAAAAATGCACATGTTTGGTAGGTTTCCTTAGGTGCCGGCTGAGCTAGAGGCCAAAATCCACAGCTAGGCACTTTCCGAAAAACAGCTCTGTTTTCTTTGGGAAAATGTGATGTGTCCACATTGTGTTTTGGGTCATTTCCTGTTGCGGGCGATAGGCCTACCCACACAAGTGAGGTACCATTTTTATTGGTAGACTTGGGGGAATGCTGGGTGGAAGGAAATGTGTGGCTCCTCTCAGATTCCAGAACTTTCTGTCACCAAAATATGAGGAAAAGGTGTTTTTTTTGGCCAAATTTTGAGGTTTGCAAAGGATTCTGGGTATCAGAAGCTGGTGAGAGCCCCACAAGTCACCTCATCTTGTATTCCCCTTGGTGTCTAGTTTTCCAAAAAAGGACGTTTGGTAGGTTTCCTTAGGTGCCAGTTGAGCTAGAGGCCAAAATCCACAGCTAGGTATTTTGAAAAAAACAGCTCTGTTTTCTTTGGGAAAATGTGATGTGTTCATGTTGTGTTTTGGGGCATTTCCTGCCGCAGGCGCTAGGCCTACCTACACAAGTGAGGTACCATTTTTTTCAGGAGACTTGGAGAAACACAGAATAGCAAAACAAGTGTTATTGCCCCTTGTCTTTCTCTACATTTTTTCCTTCCAAATGTAAGACAGTGTGTAAAAAAGACATCTATTTGACAAATGCCCTGAAATTCACATGTTAGTATGGGCACCACGGAATTCAGAGATGTGCAAATAACCACTACTTCTCAACACCTTATCTTGTGCCCATTTTGGAAATACAAAGGTTTTCTTGATACCTATTTTTCACTCTTTATTTTTCAGCAAATGAATTGCTGTATACCCGGTATAGAATGAAAACCCATTGCAAGGTGCAGCTTATTTATTGGCTCTGGGTACCTAGGGTTCTTAATGAGCCTACAATCCCCACATATCCCCGGAACCAGAAGAGTCCAGCAGGCATAACGTTATAGTGCTTTAAAAAATCTGACATCGCAGGAAAAAGTTACAGAGTAAATCGTGTAGAAAAAATTGCTGTTTTTTTCACCTCAATTTCAATATTTTTTTTATTTCAGCTGTTATTTTCTGTAGAAAAACCTTGTGGGATCTACAAAAATTACACCTTGATGAATTTAGAATGTTGTCTACTTTTCAGAAATGTTTAGTTTTCTGGGAGCCAGCATTGGTTTCATACCCATTTCTGTACCTAACTGGAAAGCAGCTGAAAGCACAAAAAATAGTAAAAATGGGGTATGTCCAAGTAAAATGCCAAAATTGTGTTGAAAAATTGGGTTTTCTGATTTAAGTCTGCCTGTTATGGAAAGCTGGGAAGATGGTGCTTTAGCACTGCAAACCCTTTGTTGGTGCCATTTTCAGGGGGAAAAACACAAGCCTTCTTCTGCAGCCCTTTTTTCTAATTTGTTTGAAAAAAACAAATTGTTTGTTGTATTTTGGCTAATTTCTTAGTCTCCTTCAGGGGAACCCACAAAGTCTGGATACCTCTAGAATCCCTAGGATGTTGGAAAAAAGGACGCAAATTTACCCTGGGTAGCTTATGTGGACAAAAAGTTATGAGGGCCTAAGCGCGAACTGCCCCAAATAGCCAAAATGGCTTGCCACCTGAGGGAGAAAAGGCCTGGCAGCAAAGGGGTTAAAACCACTCATGGGCAGGACACATGTATGGCGAACATTCTTCCCTGTGTCACTCCACTCTGGTTGTGGAGTGGCCCTATACATTTGATCACCTAGCTCTAACTGCATTTCTCACTGGTTTGGATGATGCAGTCTAACAGACTTAGGGCAAAGCTATACAGTGCACTAACCGTGCAGGTTTTTTCGAACTGTAAAAAAATGGCCACCCCAATGCCATGGTGCTTATGAGCGCATGCATGGTGATGCATGTGTATGTGTATGTGGTCACACTGGATATTATCTTTTCCGATTCTGTTCAGCATTGGCATCATACATTTTTTCATTTTTACTGATGCTGTTCAGCCTCAGCAACAAGCACTGGCAAAGCCAAAAGGTCAGCCATCCTGTTTCAAGCATGAGACTTTAAGGCTTTGGTAAAGCTTGTTTAATTTGTTTACTGTTTTTTTCTTAGACCACTGCTGCAGGGAGTTTATTCCATGCATTCTCTACCCTGGTGCTTCTGCTGCTTAATCAGACGACCTGCTCTGACAGCAGTGCTTAATTTGTGCTGGCTGTTTCCGGTGCTGAGCACCGGCACATTTTTGAGGGCCGGGGCTTATTCTTCTGCCTCAAGCATTTGCTTCGAGCAAAAGACATATATGGGACAGACGGGAAAAACGAAAAAGCGTCACAAAGGGAGAAAGTAGAAAGCTGCTAGAGTGAGCTGAAGGGGCAGGGAGTGGCTTTATATGGATTGAAGAGGCCCTAGATGGCTTTAAGATTACGCTGCCTCGGTATTCCGTGTTCACACATTTAATTGCAGCAGGAGCTTGTTTAAGAAGATGGCTTTGGGCACGGCACCTTTATGTTTACAAATTAAGCACTGTCTGACAGAGAATCATTTCTCAGCGGGGGGTTCGTTACACTGGCGCTAAACCTTAATATTGCTTTACAGTGAAGTCAATATTTGCTTTCGTGATTTTTCCTATTTATTTACGTCCTTGCGCCTGGCTCATGCACGACGCAGAGAATGACTTGACGCACCAAAAGAGAGTGAGCTTATGTCATACTTTAAACTTCGGAAAGGAAATTGCATCTGTGTTTTACGTTAATATTGGGTGCCCTCGAGTGTTTTTTGTACTTGTCAATAAACAACATATCTTCCACTGTTCAATTGCATAGGATGCAGGTTTGTGGCAACGGTGTGTCTTTTTGTTAGTCACAGAGACGGTCAGTGTTTACAAATTCCCACCACTGTCGTCATTGGTTAGTCTTTTTTGATGTGCTCGCCTATTATCTACACCTCTATCAAGCTGGAAAAATGGGGCAGAAAGCACTTTATTAAATACATTATTTGTTTTATGCTTTGCGTAGGCTCGACTGGCCTATTTGTTTGTGGTCTGCGCTGGCTGAGCTTTAAATAGAGCACGGCCGTGGTGAAAGCTCAATAGAAAGTAGTTTCTGAAACGTAAACAAATGGCAATTTCTTCACATGAATGCGTGAACGTTCTAGAACATGCTCATGAAACCCATTAACATCTATACTAACTGCTTGCCCGCCCTCTCTAAAGTTCTGCTTTAAGCGCACATTTAAGTACTACTGCTGTGCAAGAACGTACAATGCACAGCTTTTATTTGACCAGATGTGCAAAGTTTGGAATATGAACAAGAAAACAAAAGCAAAGAAGACAACCATTGGCAAAGCCAATAGGTCTGGCATTGACTGACAAATTTTTAGCTTTGTCGATGCTTGTTTTGTCATTTAAAAAAAAAAATCATATTTAAGAGGAGATGCCAGGCTCTTGCCAATACCATGCAATGGCTAAAAGCAAAATGTTTTTTGTTCTCAGAAACCACACATTTCTATGGTACAGTATGGCAAGGAACAGAACTCCTATTTGCTCCCTGCAAAAGAGCAGAAGGTCATCGCTCACAGAGAAGTTATCCAGTGGCTGAAGTGGGCCTACTAGTTGCCCCATGCAGTATGCTGTAATAGGAGGAAAAAAATACAAATAATGCAATAGACCAATGGATAAAGAGGGGTTACTGAAAGCCCCCATAAATAAGTATAATGTATCTGCAACCTTAGTAAAATCAAAAGGTCTTGGCTAACTCAATACCTAAAAACGCACTCATGAGCAAATATATGCTCTAAATTGCACCAGGGTAGATGGAGTGAGAATAGCTTTATGAAACTACACCCCCCATGACATTTTGTTGACTGTGGCATCGCTAAGATGGCCAACAAGCTTACTGTGGAGCAGTGGCGGCCGGCAGCTTTAGGAGGGAGGTTGGTGGGTGGGATACACACACACACACACTGATTTTTCACATACACAGACACGCACATCCATTAACAACACTAATACCATTCAAACATGCACGCACGCACCAAACATTCATTCTAAAAGATCGCACACGCTCATTCTTTCACACACAAACACACGCACATCCATTAACACTCATAACACTCAAACATGCACGCGCACACCAAACATTCAATTTAAAACATCACACACACACACACAGACACACACTTACCTTTAGCCTCCAGGTCCCAGGAGGGTTGGGGCTGCTGCCTTCCCTCATTGGCTGGCCTTAGGTCAGCCAATGAGGGAAGGCAGCAGTCCCAGCCTCGTCACAGAGTGTGATGGGGTCAGTGAGACTGCTGACCCCACCCCACTCTGTGACGAAGTGTCACTGATTGACACTCGCCCTGGGCACTTCAGGGCTTAAACCTGAAGCGCCCAGAGAGAGTGTCAATTGGTGATGCTTTCCTTGTCACCCAGGGGAGGGCCTCGAGAAACCTTTGCTGAGCCGAGGAGGTCACGCCCATAGGAGCTGTGACCTCCTCAGCCCACAAAGTTCAGCTCAGGCAGCCAGGAGTGTGCATAAATCGCCCATGTCTGCTCCTGGCTCCCTGAGCTGAACATGGAGAGTGTCTGTCAGGCTGACTTTTGTTCAGCCTGACAGACACTGTTCATGAGGGGCAAAAGGTGGGGGGGGGGGGCGTGGCTCCTCCGCCCTAAAGGACGGGCCGCCACTGCTGTGGAGTTCTCATTGCCAATGCACTATCTAAAGATCCAGTGATCCAGAATGTGCTTCACAGGAGCCATTTGGGGGTGGGCAGGGTTATTCCTCATACCTCATAGAGATTTTGATTCATCTGCGCTGAAGCTCAATTGCTATGCATGTAAACCAAAGTACTCAATTCTGAGCCATTTAAAATAACCCCACCCTTGATGAAGTCTTTTAAGAATATATCAGGCATTCCTACAGTTCCACGTGTGCAAATTATTTCCAGGGTTTCCATAGATCAGTGGATACATGTGTAATTTAAATAATTGAATAATTGGACAATTTGTCAGTCTGATGGCCTCCAGACATAGAATTCCCACCTTTTTAGAGGTGTGGTACGGAAGAAGAAAGCAGATATGACCGAAGGCTTTCCCTTCAATTTAGCGAAATAATTCTTTCTAAAGCCCTTTGGAATGGCATTTACTGACAAACTGACTTTGTCACAGTTTGCTGAGCACTATTCGAGAGTGCTCTGAAATTGGACACGGTTAAGCTGGTAAGAGTGACAGGCTTTCATTGGGCAGTTGTGTGGTATTGAAGGAGATTGCAAATAAGGATCACATTTTCGAGCTTTGTGCTGGATGACAAGAAATGTATTGCTGTCAGCTCCGGAGATCTAATCTCGAATAATGTTATCTTGTTGTATTTTTATGTTAGAACAGGCGGGAAAGAATCCCGATTTCTTACCATGATCTTTGTTACACTGACTACTTCTCTTGTTCTTCTTGAGCCATTCGCAGACCTTAGTAGGGTGATCTTACAGTTCAAGGCATGCACTTCATTCCGTTATAAGTAGCCACGTCATTTCTCCTCCTCTTGTGAATTCAGTCAAGCAGTGCAGCATCAGTCATAGCATCTCAGGAAATACAGGATTGGTGGTGGGGTGGTAACAGGCCCATGACTAGGAAACAGGGCTCAATGTAATAACGAGAACCTGTACAGTGGCACCTCAATTCTTATACTGTGACATGATGATGATATGAGATTTAGGGGCATATTTATACTCCGTTTGCGCCGAATTTGCGTCGTTTTTTTCGACGCAAATTCGACGCAAAACTAACTCCATATTTATACTTTGGCGTTAGACGCGTCTAGCGCCAAAGTTCATGGAGTTAGCGTCATTTTTTTGCGTGAACACCTTCCTTGCGTTAATGATATGCAAGGTAGGCGTTCCCGTCTTAAAAAATGACTCTGATGCTATTGCGTCGGATTTATACTCCCGGGCAAAAATGTCACCCGGGAGTGGGCGGGACTAAAAAACCCGCATTTGCGCCGGATCAGGGCAGGCGTTAAGGGACCTGTGGGCTCAGAATGAGCCCAGAGGTGCCCTCCCAAGCCCCCAGGGACACCCCCTGCCACCCTTGCCCACCCCAGGAGGACACCCAAGGATGGAGGGACCCATCCCAGGGAAGAAAAGGTAAGTTGTGGTAAGTATTTTTTTTAATTTTGTTTTTGGCATAGGGGGGCCTGATTTGTGCCCCCCTACATGCCACTGTGCCCAATGACCATGCCCAGGGGACATAAGTCCCCTGGGCATGGCCATTGGGCAAGGGGGCATGACTCCTGTCTTTGCTAAGACAGGAGTCATGTTAATGGCGTCTGGGCGCCCAAAAAAAATGGCGCAAATCGGGTTAAGACGATTTTTTTGCCTCAGTCTGACTTGCCCCATTTTTGGACGCCCAAACGCCATTTTTCCCTACGCCGGCGCTGCCTGGTGTACGTGGTTTTTTTTCACGCACACCAGGCAGCGCTGGTCGGCTAACGCCGGCTAATGCCATTCAATAAATACGGCGCCCGCATGGCGCTTCAGAATGGCGTTAGCCGGCGCTAATTTTTTTGGCGCAAAACTGCGTTAGCGCAGTTTTGCGTCAAAAAGTATAAATATGGCCCTTATAGAGCACATGCATATTCCAAAGAGTGCCCCGGCGCTACTACAGATAATGCAGAGAAATACTCATTTTTATCAAAGTACAATCAATTGCAAAAAATATTGCAAAAATGATGTTTACTGAAGTAACTGGGCAAGCAGTTATAGATTAAAGCTTCACTCACCTGTGTGTACATTGGCTTGTGACTCCCTGCTCTTTCCGCAGCACCCCAGTGCCTGCATGCCATGGGCCTCGCTGTCCCTCATTTTCCTTTATCCATCACACTCCTGTGTCTGCGTGCTGCTGGCCTGCTCGTTCTCCTCATTCTCCTGAGGATGACTTCTTCAGGACCGTTCATGCTATCAGCTAGCCATAGGGATTATGGAATATGTAGCATTTCCTCTGTTTCCTTTCCTCCAGTCACAGAACAACCATCTCCTTTCCTCATCTCAGCACATTTGTTGGGCACACTTCATTGGAGGTGATCGGCTGCTTTGGGAAGCGGGATGTTCTTGGTGATGCAAAAGGTGGTCTTAACTAGTGAAGGAGGTCTTCAATCAGCAGAGATTGCAGTGCTACTTGGACTCATTTTATCCTATTTTTTGTTCTTTGCAGCAGCTCGGTCCACTCCAGTACTGCTATTTCATAATCCGTAGATTACTCTCTCGATCTGTTATTTATTCAATGCTCTTATGAGACCCTAAGTTAAGGGTCACTTTTGTGGGTTCCTTTTTGTGATCCACTGGATGATACAGTAGGGTTTGACAAGTTTTGTCCCTAGTACAATGTCAATATTGATATGCCACCAGTCTCCTGAGGCTGACACACTAGTCATACGTGTCAGCCACACTTCAAGGAATAGGTGTGTTGGCAGAATGCATATGACTTCTGACAAGCATGGCCTGGGCAAAACAGATCCACATCAGTTTGGCTATGAAAAAGTAAGGTTTCTGCAAAATCTCAAGGAACAGCCAAGCAAATTTCATGGCGAGAGCAGCCCCCCTCCCATTTGCAACCTAATATTCTGCAACACTGCTAGCGGACGTCTCCTGAATGAGCAATGTGGGGAATTCCCTCTGAGGGAACAAGCAGGAAACGGATGATCCACGTGCTCAGGTTGGATTTAGATGTTGCTAACGCTGTGTATTCTGAATATTGACTCCAGAATATCGTCTGAACCTAACATTAAGGTCAAAATATCATTAGGACAAAAATGGCGAGGAAGGAAAGATTGAGGTTAATTTTATAAATTTTACAATAACATTAAAGTAAAAAAAAATAGCTCACTATATCACAATAGTACTATTAAGAATTATTTTTAGTTTTGGTTTATGTTGTTTTCTATATATTTTCTTTATTAAGTTTGTAAACTATACATTATTGATTAATGTGGTCCTTTTCTTTCTTTTCTTATATATTTTTTTCTGGGTTGTGGATTTTATTGATGAAATGGGATGGAAATTGTTTTTAAAGAAAATCGTTTAATTTTTAGGCATATTTGAAAAATAGTAAACTATTTGATTTCAATTTTTTGATGTTATAATTACACACTTCTAGAATTTCAGCATAGCTTATCACTATATTTAAAAAATAAATGAATAGGAACATGTTATAACGTTAATATTAGTATAATAATTTTAAATTGAACATCAAAACTGATTTTAGTTCTTTAATACGTTAACGAAAATGTGTTTAACAACAATAATATTTTAATTTTATCATATTTAATTTTACTAGTGCCTGTCAGCAGTTTGTAAAAAAAAAACACAGCTGCAAAAGGTGATAAACGTTACAATTTAGATTGATTTTACATGAGTGAGCTACAGTCTTCAACGGTGTGTATCATCTATCATCCCTGACCCTCAGTTGCGCGCAGATCAATAGGGGACCGTGCGTCTTCGCATAGCAATGAGAAAGTACTTAATCTTGAGGCACCCCCGTGCTCTGTAGTTGGATAGAAAGCGAAGTTCATAAACCACATTCCGCACTTATCAGGAATGCCAGTATTTCCTCACCGCCCTTGGCTTAAAGTTGAGACATTGTCGTCCGTCTGGGTGTTAACAAGGGAGGGGAGCAATCCATTATGATGTGACGTGAGTTTACATTACTATGGTAGAACTTGCACATTCTGCTATTTCTTTTCAGACCAGATGCGGCGCCGCCAGTCTCCAAAACCATCAGAATACGCAGCTGGAAGTGTCACATCATTTCCCTAAATCTGGCTTCATGTGTCAGGCCAAACGTTAAATGGGAATGCATGCTGTTAGTGCAGCGCTTTACAGAGCTGTATCTGCATACATTGAATAGTTGCTAAGGCCTGTTCTAAGTTCTACCTTAAATTGTGCCCTTATTAATATATTTGCAGAATGTCTCCTTAAGACCCACCGTTTCCAGAATATAATAACGATCTTGAACTGTTTGTTTTAAATTCTTTACAGACCACTGATTTAAGTTGCTCAGCCCTGATAAAAGACGCCAGAGAACAAGAGGCTGCATATGATATGAGAAACTAACAGTTGAGTTATCCAGACGGTGTGCGGCTTCAGCCGGATCTGAGAGAAAGCTCCCATTTTATGACTTCGAGGGTAAATTAGTTCCGTAGGACTAGGACTTTCCTCCAGAACGGGCCTCCAATTTCATCCAGATCAAAATTACAGCCTTGGAATCATATTTCGGTGCTGTATGTCAGGGTCACTACTGCCTTCACCAAAAATGTCTTCCTATGTGCTAAACTGCAGGATCCCTCAGGGGCCTGATTAAATATGCCTATATTTAAAGCCAGGATGTTATCAGATCTCCTTTTGTTCAGCGACCACTGTGATTCAGTTTAGTTCAATATCAACTATCAGTCCCAGATCATTTGTTAGGGCTCTATTTAACCATGGCCACCCTAATAATCTTGACAAGCCACCTGTGGGCATTGGGAACACCAACGTTTTTCACCCCATAGCTTTATCGTAACAGAACGTCCAGAGGTTACTGTATCAGAGATTGTGTTAATCCTCAATTTCACGAGAAACTGTGCCCCTGAGGTAAAACAGCCGTCCAACATATTGAAGATACAATTAATTAGGTTAGGGAAGACTCATTATTTGAGTTGTTGATTAGTGAAATAACTTTAAAAGTTTCATTATAAAATATTAAAAAAATGTGATATGGAGTCACCATAACGTCATTGCCAAGAACGTCATCGTCAATGGAAATAAACAAACATGACCATATGCTGCAGAAATAACGAACCGTGAAATGTATGCTCAGAGACCAGGCACACATTGGGGCCTAGTTAAAATGAGTCAGGGAAAACAACACTTCTACAAGTCTTAGGACATTTGTTTTAAAAACAATAGCACAATATCAGTGTCTACATGTATAAATGAGAGTAAAACACCATTCTGCATGTTGTTGATTGTGCACAAAAATATAAAGGCACAACAATCCTTAACACATCCAAACCTCACTTTTCTATGCACTCACCTAAAGCCTTGGCTGAAACGAAAAGCAGAGGGTAGCAACTATTTCTGTGGGGTGATTAGAAAATCTGTCCTTTGACATACGGGAAACTGGTCTCTTTTTATCGTGGGATGCCTCCATCCTTGCAGTGTCATCATGCTCTTTCCCGGCTCCTGGATCGGCCCACCTACCTGCCTAGATCACTTACGTATCTATTTAAAAGGACTGAGGCAAGCACACATCCCTGTCTCACGTCAGTACATCAATTTATCTACTAAATGTTTTTGTAAAAAACTTTTGCAATAAATTATTTTTAAAAATAAAAAATAAATTATTAACAACGTTATAATTTTAAGTGTCATTTTCACGTACAGTATAAAAAATAGTTTAATATAAATCATATCAAAATCTATACTTCAAAAATATATAGTTTTTAGAATTATTTAGAATAGTATAAAATAATATAAGAATAATATATATATATATTTTTTTTAGTGCAGGAATTATGGGTAATGAGATACCCAAAATAAAATATATTTTAGTAATTTTGTAGAGTAACATTAGTAAATAGATCCCCCTCCCCAAATACATGCATTTTCAACAATGTTTTTCGAATTTGAGTTAGAGTATTAAATATGTTCAGTGAAATTACATGCACTTTCTCTAATGTTGGTGGGACTGGAGTTAGCATAGTAAGTCTGACCCTCCCAAATATATGCACGTTCCCGAGTGTGATTGCCACTTGGTTCAGACTAGTCTGTTATTTTAAATGTTATTTTAAATTTTAAATGTAGTTTTAATATTGTTTGTATGTTTTAACATAAATAACACGCAATTGTGAAAGTTTTGTCAGTTAAGAACAATAACACATTTTTTATAAAAATAAATATTAATTGTAGTATTTACATATTCATAGATTTATTTAATGAAATTAATATGTGAGTCAAAATCAGGTATTGGCAAATAAGTAGTTTTGTGAATACATTCATATTTTGTAAGTAAAGAAGAAAGTCAAAAAGAAATGTTAAATTTTCATTATAATAATTTGCTAAAATGTTTGTCTTGTTACACATAAATGCTACTATTTAAATTTATAATCATTTGGTAACGCTTTTGGGACTGCAGAGAGAGAAGCTGGTCTGGAGGAAGGGGCTCAGTGTCCCAGCAGCCTTTGCCACCTGGAAGGAAGGGCTGCCCCGTCTTCTCCACACAACGTGGTATTTAGTGCTTGTCCAGCTCCCGTGGTGTGGGGTGCTATTGGGACTGCGGAGAGAGAAGCTGGTCTGGAGGAAGGGACTCTGTGGCCCAGCAGCCATTGCCACCTGGAAGGAGAGGCTACCCCCCATCTTCCCCATGCTATTTAGTGCTCGTCCAGCTCCTGCGGCGTGGGACACTTTTTGGGATTCCGGAGAGAGAAGCTGGTCTGGAGGAAGGAACTCAGTGTGCCGGTAGCCTTTGCCTCCTGGAAGGAGGGGATGTCCCCGTCTTCCCCGCACCATGCACTATTTAGCGATTGTCCAGCTCAGGTGGCGTGGGACACTTTTGGGATTGCAGAGAGAGAAGCTGGTCTGGAGGAAGGAACTCATTGTCCCAGCAGACCTTGCCACCTGGAAGGAGGGGCTTCCCCTGTCTTCCCTGCGCTATTGAGTGCTTGTCCAGCTCCCGCGGCATCGGATACTTTTGGGACTGTGGAGAGAGAAGCTGATCTGGAGGAAGGGACTCAGGGCCATATTTATACTTTTTGACGCAAAACTCCGCTAACGCAGTTTTGCGTCAAAAAAATTAGCGCCGGCTAACGCCATTTCGAAGCGCCGTGTGGGCGTCAAATTTATACTTTGACGCATGGCGGAGCAACCAACAGATGGGAGTCATTATTTTGTGACGCACACAGCGGCGTCACGTCGTAAAGGAAACCAACGTTAACGCAACGCAAATCACTGTGGGTCGATTTACGACAGCGCAACCCGGAAAGCGTTGTTTTTTTTTACGCTATTGTGTCAAATTTACCCGCGAAAACTGCCCTTTCAGCAGAGGAGAGCCAAAATGGATCCCAGATGCCACTACAGACCCCAGGAGGATGACAGCAGACCAGGAACCAGCCAGGAGGATCCATACCGGAACCAGGACATTTTCAGAAAAAAAAGAAAGTGTCGCTTCAGTGCAGAGGAGCAGGAAATCCTGGTGAAAGAGGTGACGGAACACCAGCACCAATTGTTCATCACCTCTAAATTGCCTATCAGTAGGAGAGAGGCCATATGGAAACAAATTGTGGACAAGATCAACAGTGTGGCTGAAGAACGCCGGACAGTCACCGAGTGTAAGAAACGCTGGCATGACTGCAAACGTAGGACAAAAGAAAAAATGGCCAGGAACAGGAAGGCAGCAATGCAGACTGGAGGGGGGAGTCCAGCACACCAGGAGGCCCTGGACCACATGGAGGAGATGGTCGCAGCCGTCATCCCTGAGGAGATCGTCACAGGGATTCAAGGACAGGACAGCGCAGACCACCACGAGACAACGCACATGCAGGGTAAGTCGCATGGGGAATAAAAATGCAATAATGGGGACTGTAAGCAGGGGGGGGGATACCTACTACACAATGCATGTAAGTCAGCACATATATGAAGTGGCATGGGTAAAGGGGCACGGCAGGGGGGCATGCCCAGCACAGACTGAATCTGGGGCACGACAAAATACAGCACCAACAACAGTCCCATGGGGCCATCCTGTAAGTACAACAATAGAGCCAAGGGAAAGCAGCGACAGGTGTGAAGGCCACTACGTCAAACTCACATCCAGGCACTTGTCTTGCAAAATCTATCCTACATCAACTAGGTCCCTATCAGTAATGCAGTAGCCAAAACAACAACTGCAATGTAACTGCGACAACAGTTGACAATAACACCTCTCACCTCTGTGCAGCTATAGTACCAAATGGCAGTAACCTCCCCATGGAACATACATACCTAAAGTAGGGGGTGAGGATGACATCTGCAACTATTCATAGAAATAAGACAAAGGCACCAGTACACTCAAATGCCGAATGTCCATAATTGACACATACATAAGCCAAAGTAAACAGCAATAGGAGCCACACAGCACTAAGGACACACACATGCTGCATACGTCAGGGTCTCTCACGTGCCTGGCTAACAAGGCAACATCACTAATGTCATACTGCTCAGACAACAACATTGAGGAGGGGACACAGGCAACTGGTCACTGAAACACACCTGCACAGTCTGACAACCAAATAGAACCTTCATACGAGAAACAGGCCAATCCAATTAAACACACATGACCCAACATCATCTTCAAACATCAACAATGTTTACATCCATACCACATCCTAACATTGACATGCATAGGATATGCCACGTCACATGTACATTTCGGGCAATGTGAATAAAAAGTGTTTGGGGCAGGTCCTGAGAGGCAAGTGTGCTGCCAGGGCATTCACAACACCCACAGTCAGTCAAAGTGTAGTGTTGTAAGTGTAACGTATACTTTGCGCATTAGCTTCAGGCTTTAGGCCTTTGTGCACCTTGCCCTGAATATACTTTAACGCATTTGCTCACATCTAAGAGCCTCAGAGCACTTTGCACTAACTGCTTTTTATTAGCCTTCCTATCAGTTAATTTAGCAAATAGCCAGTCCTACGGTGTTGTGTATTAGTCAAATCACACTGTTTTGCCTACTTCAGCACTGGAGTTTGCCAGAACATATTCACTCTGTGCCCCAGTCAAGGATACAGTCTGGTACATTGCCGATAGACGTGGTAGGGGTTAAGATCTGGCATTCCTGCGTAGGGACACTTTGTCATCACAATGACATGTTACTTATGAAATCACTTCCTTGTCCCAAGACACGCAAGAGGGAGTTTCCAAACAGAGAACCACAACTAGACGCTGCCTGCCTTGCTGCAGATGCAGAACCAGATCACAGGCCATTGCTCTGATATGAGGGATGATGTCTCCCCAGTGATTCAGACAGGCAAGCTCGAAGCTTAACATGCTGTGCTATAAATAGAACAAGCAGAGGGATAGTAGAAACAGTTAGGCACCATGATAGCTTTGTACTAATGTTTTACTCTCCTGCTGACTATTTCAATTCTAACAGTTTGTATTGTTTGGGTTATTGTGGCTCACACCTAAATATCTACAAGTCAGTTGTACAATGAAATCATCATATTAAACAAATACTGTCTTTGTCATTTGTGTATGAGAACATACTGGAAAAGAGAGAATTGTGTAGGATCTGAGTGACCACGACTTCCCTGAGAAGTTCCAAAGATGTCATGCGCTCAGATGTCTAATCATTCCTTTGCTGTGGGAGACCAGAGGCACTGCTAGTTAGCCAGAGCATAAAGAAAGAATCAGGGTGACAGAGTTAATTACAAGTGTGTCAGACTTAGTCCCCCACACCATTAGCTATCCTGCTGCCTAGAAAGCTAGTAATCTCATGTAGGATAATGAGAGCCCACCCAACAAAATGTCCCTCCATAAGAATAGTTAAACACGAGGGAGGAGTAGGACAAAAACATGCCTATTCCTAAATTTTTACAAAGCAACACCTAGAGGCGATTAGGCAGACAAGTCTGATAGCTCTATATCATACATGTGACACACAGGTGGGCCATAGGCCTACAACAATGCCCATATGAAGGACAGCAGATACCAAGACAAAAACAGAGCACAAAGGTAAGGCATCCAAAGGCTTGTATCTTAGTGCAAAATTGTCACAACACAGACACACTAATTGTACCCTGTTTCATTGCAGAGGCACATGGATCTCCTGCCGATATGCCTGTCCCTGATTTCCCTGATGACATGGATGACGAGCCCATAAACATTCCACAGGAGACCATCCAAATGGTCTTTGAAAGCCTCCAAACCCCACCTTCAGTCACAAGGAGGAGCACAGAAGAAGCAGCCACCACAGTAGAACCACCCGCCACCCCAATTGTAAGACCTGCCAGCTCCAACACAGCTGAGGACTCTGACGACACTGGCACCAGCTTCGAAAGAACCGTCGTTGGGGTACAGCGGGAGCTGGCCAAGGAGGTGCGGGTGGGGATGCAAACTATGGCAGCCAGCCTTGAGGGGGTGCATTCGTGCATGATGTCTTCTGCTGATCAGGCAGCTACTATGCAAGCCCGAACATCTCTCTTGCAGGAACTTGCCAAAACACAGAAGGAAATCAGCACAGCTGTCATCCAGTTGACACAACACCTACAACTGCAATCCAGTCAACATGTGCACGAATGCAACATAGAACCCCTCAGGGCCGACCTGGCTGCCTACCATCGTGATGTGGCTGCCATTCTCAAAAACCAGCAGGCCCTCCTTGCTGCAGTACTGCCCTTCATAACTCCACAGGGAGCAGCCCCCGGGATGTCTGCCTCCATGTCTTCTAACACTGAGGTGTGTGTTGCCCCTTCACAACCAACAACAACAAGGACAAACCAGGCAACACACACATCAGAAGAAGAAGACATGGAACAGATAACATTCTCACAGAAGAGTACCCGGAAGCACTAGTCCCTGCACCATGGCCTACTTTGACCAAGGTCCTACGTTTTGTCAAATGCCAGTCTCACTACAACTACACTCAATGACTGTTCTGCAATCCACTGTATGACTTGTCCCCATTGCCAGTGAATGTCTCTCTCCTACTATTTGCCAATTCCTGTCCCTCTGCACTGTCTGTGACATCACCCCAGCATGTCAGGAGCATCATCCACACCCCTTCTGTAGGATCACCATGTAAGAATGCACCAGAACGGACCCAGCAAACATGGTGAATGGACATTTTGCACTACAGCACCTATAAATAAATAGCACTTGCACACCTATTATGTCTCTGTGTTATTTCACACTTCAACTGTGCAGTACCTAACTCCAAAGTGCCTGTGTGGCAACCATGTAGATTGTCAATACTACTGTCCTGATATCATGTATTCTGAAACATCTGTGCAGTGGCCAGGATTGCATCATAGCCTTTCCATACTGAGGAAAATAACTGATGAAGGGACTAAGCACACACAATCATGCTGTGTTGGACAGAATGATGCACCATCTATAGCTATTCTAGACAACTAATGGTGGCTGAGAAATGTAGGCATCATGCAATACTAAAATAAGAAATTATGCCGCAAAATGTAAGGAAACATTAACAAATTACACTGCATCAATCACCCTTTCGGAGTATACTTCCATGAAGGAAAGTCATGCAGAATTAGTACACACATGATGTAGGTCAGCAATGAAAGCAACAAGACAAGAGTGTGAACAACTCCTCATCTACAAAGATCTCCCTGAACTTCACACTGCAGTCCGACCTATCAATTTACCCACAATAACAAGTCTGGAAGCACTCTTTGTGAAGTAGGATACATACCAACACAAAACCTTGGTGATCAATGCAAACTACCAATGGTGGTTCTCCCAAATGGTGGATACTTACCAAGTTAGCACACGGGTAGCTGGCATGTTAAACCTCAATTTCCTGGGGATGGCGAGCATAGGACACAAATGTCATACTAAAACATTCAGCTACACTGATGTCAAGGCCATGATAAAGTAGCACCTAACGCATCATGTAAAGGGTTAACTATATATTTATTTCTATTGAGTAACACAAGAGGCAACTAAGGGAAAGGTAAACCTACACTAATCTAACCTGACTACTACTAACCCACAACTGTCCCTAACTAACCTAAGCTAAACTTACTCTACACATGTAACGAAACGATCTAAACATCAACCCCCCACCCACCATTATGAGACAGGACACATGCAGGACAACACTTACTAACCTACACACATACTATACTATCCTAAACAAACATATATTTTTTTGTAATTTTTTGTATATTTTTTATATATATATATATATATTTTTTTTTAAACAGGAATCCCAACATTGCCCCCCACCCACCCACCCACACAAAAAATAAAGATAGGAAGAATAAGGACCCCCCACCCTCTTCCATAACACTAACTAAGCTAATTACCTATACTTACCCAATACTAATCCCCAAATCCCAACTATCAGTAGAAAATAGGAAAGAGGAGAGAGGGGAGGGGTAAAAGTTCAACAGGGCAAAAGTCCTACAGGTTCGCCCTCCGTAGGGTCCGCCTGATGGAGCTGACCCTTTTTTAAATATAGGCCACATCCTGGCTCAGTTTGTCCACCTTATTGACAAGCTTGTCCAATTTTCTACTTAATGCCAGGAAGGCTGCTGGGTCCACAGGAGGGGCTGATGTTGTTTGTGTGCCGGCCGAGGTTGAGGTTGTGCCAGGAGTTGGTTGCCCACTGGACTGTCCTGGTATTACAACACGGCTGGGTCCAGGTCTGGACGTTGCTGGGGCCACTTGGTGAGACCTGGTGGATGTGGTGTTGGTGGCTGTTGTTGGCAATGTAGGCGGAGCCTGTGGTGTGGCCCACCATGCCCCGGAGGCCCGATCCGAATGATATTTGCGGGCCATCCTCCGGTACCCACACTGCACCTGCAGGATGTGCCTGTATCTCATGGCACGCCTCTCAAAATGGTGTCGATCTGCGGCACTCATGTTTGCAGCTGTGAAGAGAAAAGGCAAATATTTACCTTTGGAATTGCATTGGGTGGAATAGCACAATGGGTTATTTGTACATTACTAGAAATGTATTGGTTGCAGCGTTTGTCACAACATAGTTCACTGAAAGGCTCAGAGGAAGTACATGTGAAGCCTGCATACATAAGGGCATATCACACCTAGCATATCCATGTCTCTACATGATGGATGACATCACCCTAAACTACTTATCCAAATTATACCTAAGGCATCTGACATTATGGCTGCACCTCTTCCGCATACTGACTTCACTACATATGTCACTCTATGTGATAACTATCACAATCCTCACTCAATGCCATTTGTAATTTGTTGTGTGCTAATATTGAACCCATGGGCCATAACCGAATGTGTACACTAGGGGCCAGATGTAGGAAGATGGAAAATTGGGACTTGCAATTTGCTATGCAGAACGGTGTCTCCGACACCGTCTGCGAGTCGCTATGGGGTCGCTAAGACCCACCTCATTAACATCAATGAGGTGGGTCCCAAGTTGTGCCCCCTTAGCGACTATGGGCACTCACGGGGATGGAGGCCTGCTGGGAACAGCAGACCTCCATGGCCGTGACTGCTTTTAAATAAAGCTGGTTATTTTTTCCCAAGTGTAGGCCGTTTACCTGAGAGGAAAACGAGCTGCACTTAGAAAAAAAAACAAAATCTTCAATCTTGGATTATTTCAGGGCCACTGGCTGTTTTGTAAAAAATTTTTAGGTCCACTCACAAAGGGGAAGGGTTCCTATGGGGACCCCTTCCAGTTAGCAAGTGGGTTACCATCCACTTCAAGTGGATGGTAACTGCAACTCCCTTTGCGACCACGTACTCGGTTGCAAATGGAATTGCATACCACTGCGAGTCGCAAATAGGACGGGAAAACCCCTTCCTATTTGCGAGTTGGAAATGCATTTTGCAAGTATGTTCAGAATCACAAAATACATTTCTGCATAGCAAACAGACGTTTGCAACTCACAAAGAGCAATTTATGCCATTTGCAACTTGTAAACAGTTTGCTACATCTGGCCCTAGGTTCTAAATCAAGTCGCAAAAGGTCACAAGTACGTGTAACATACTGGTTGCTACAGTCCTAGGTACCCTGTTTCACATTAACATGGCTGTCTTTGAGGGTGGTGTGGGAAGAACAACCAACAATCCCATGTTCAATGCACACCCAGGAGTGTATAGAAAGTTCAACAAGTATGTGCCTTCACACAGAATACCTATGAAGGGCTAGCAACACGTTGGAGTCAGCCAAACATTGTCACATCCAAGGTCCACACATGTCAAAATGCTATGACTTAGGCCAACATCACATACTATCAGTGAGGCATGTTTTACAACACACACAGAGGAGCAAGAACACCCATTATCATGAGTCGACAGAACACCTAGGCCATTGCACTCAAGTCACACACACTTCTAGTTCACCTTGTGGAAGTACATGCCCCAGGAAGATCCAACCTACAGTGTACACAGTCCATCCTCAACTAGGAAGATGCACATTTCATCAAAGCCATTTGCCAAAGCTATATGGGAGAATGTCAGTCTGATATGCAGACTCAGTTCATGCCAAGTCCCCGAGCAAGTCTTACATTAACCAGTGTATTCCAAATGACTCATCCCATTCCCCATTGCGGCCCAACTGGAATGACCTACAGCCCCTAAATCTGAGAGATGGCTAAGTATTGGTTTACAGAAACAGAAGTGCTATTTGATATCCCACTAAAGCAACAATGCCAATGAACGGCCAGCGCATCAAATCATGAATTCTGTTGAACACACAGTAGTCCATCATGCATCACTAGCAAGCAATTAAAATAGCACTCAGGCCACACTCACTGTAGGTATCGGGGACCTCAAAATGTGCCACCTCTCCCACGGTGTACGGTGCTGGTCCACCTGTAAAGCATGAAAGGAAGAATATACTCAGACTCGGTGCACTGACAAATAATTGCAGTTACTATGACACTGTGTGAATATGACATGGTAATGATACACTTTCCCACATGCTCATACTGCATGGATGAATTTTTATCCAACATTAACATTGGATGAGTCTCCTGCTACAGTTACACACCCTACTACACACATGCAGTGGCCAGGACAGTCAGGTGTTGTCAAAGATACCCCTCCATTAGTATGCCCAAACAATAATGTCTTCCATACATCTCAGCATGTGCATCCCAGAGAGACATCCAAAAGCTGGTTACTTGAGGACTGCATGACCCCTCACAATCAAACAGGCTAGGTGGACATGTTCAACACACAGCAACCAGACACACATGTGACATATGTGTGGACAATATATCTAACTTCATGTGACGTGAAGGCAACACACATTTATAGCATCATCATGGGTTTAAAATTTTCTGTCTAGCTATGGCGTCAACATATGTAGGTATGTTGTTTCTACATGACTTACTCACTGGCCAATATGACCTGTAGAGTTCAAATAGAGGCATTAACGTGTCGCTTGTCTGACACAAATGCAACACTACATTACATACAGCTACAGGCATCTGGTATGTGTTGAAAACATGAGCCATCTGACTGCTAGCATTGGTCTTCCTACACATTGTGCAACAAATACAAATTAGGGCACATATTTATACTTTTGTAGCACCGCATTTGCATAATTTTTTGACGCAGAGACGGCGCAAACTAGCAAAATACAATTCTATTTCGTAAGTTGGCGCCGTTTTTGCGTGAAAATGTGGCGCAAAATCGGGGATAGAAATGTATAAATATGGGCCTAGGTTTCACTAGCATTACACACAGTCAGCTACTTATCTAGCAGATTGGGTAACAATCATCACCTGTCCCCACACAGATTTCTATTATTCACATGTAATTGATTTGTACTCACCAACATGGCCACCAATCCTGATTCCCAGGTGGTCCAGCAGGTCCTGTTCCCTGGATATCAGATCTGCCCAGCGGTGCTTTAATTGATGGTCATTCCGCATGCTCCCATACACCCGGACCACGTGATGGCGCACCTTCCCCCACCGGACTTTCCGTGCCTCCGTGTGATACTCCTGTATCACACGGCCCCCAGCCTCCAGCATGAGTGGGAGGAAATGGCAAACTAGCCAAATGAATCCCCCCAATTCATCCTCACCCATCCTGGAAAGGCGAGGCCTACCTGACATATTAATAGAATAAAATGAGCAAAATTAAATAAACAAGTAAAAGTGGGAAATGGGGAAAGGTAGAGTAGTGAAGGAAAAAGAAAAATAAGAAAAATAGCCCAACTAACCCCAAAGTTATACTACCCAGAACAGACTCCCACAGACAATACAAACAAAAACAGGATTGGACAAAACTAGACTAAACAGACTGAGACAATATTAGGCAACAAGACTAGGATCACAAAAAGACAAAATACAAGGTACACAGGACACAAAAGCAGTTAAACACAGGACAACACCTTTCACACAACCACACAGTCTAGATAAATCTGAGACTGCAAAGTGAAAGTGAAAGTTAACTCCCAGTACAGATTTAGTAAACAGGATATCCTATTACATCACTTCCTGCATAAAATGGCCGCCGTTTTTATGTTCCCGTTATGCGTCATATTTTCACGCATACACAATATGCGTAATTTTTTTTTTACGCATAACATTGCACATAATGCAGAGTCAAAAATTTTGATTTGAATATTAATAAATTAATAAGGTACATGACATGTCCAACATATTGTCCATGTTGCGTCAAATTTACCACGCATACAGCATGGGTGTCATATTTTTTCCACTTACAGGAGTGCACATAATGCAGAGTCAAAAAATATGATATGAAAATTAATAAATTAATAAGGTACATGACATGTCCAACATATTGTCCATGTTGCGTCAAATTTACCACGCATACAGCATGGGCGTCATATTTTTTCCACGTACAGGAGTGCACAGAATGCAGAGTCAAAAAATATGATATGAAAATTAATAAATTAATAAGGTACATGACATGTCCAACATATTGTCCATGTTGCGTCAAATTTACCTCGCATACAGCATGGGCGTCATATTTTTTCCACGTACAGGAGTGCACAGAATGCAGAGTCAAAAAATATTATATGAAAATTAATAAATTAATAAGGTACATGACATGTCCAACATATTGTCAATGTTGCGTCAAATTTACCACGCATACAGCATGGGCGTCATATTTTTTCCACGTACAGGAGTGCACAGAATGCAGAGTCAAAAAATATGATATGAAAATTAATAAATTAATAAGGTACATGACATGTCCAACATATTGTCCATGTTGCGTCAAATTTACCATGCATACAGCATGGGCGTCATATTTTTTCCACGTACAGGAGTGCACAGAATGCAGTCAAAAAATATGATATGAAAATTAATAAATTAATAAGGTACATGACATGTCCAACATATTGTCCATGTTGCGTCAAATTTACCACGCATACAGCATGGGCGTCATATTTTTTCCACGTACAGGAGTGCACAGAATGCAGAGTCAAAAAATGTGAAATGAAAATTATAATTTCATGGCTAAATATGAGAAACATTTATGAAAATGTATATTTGACTCTGCATTCTGTGCACTCCTGTACGTGAAAAAATTATGACGCCCATGCTGTATGCGTGGAAATTTGAGCAATTTTTAAATTATGTCTTCATTTTTTAAACTTGGGGAAGGAGATTTTTCATGGCCAAACGGTGCTATGTGATACACATTTGTGGTTAGCTATGACACATGTCCGTTATTGTATGTATAGAAGGCATTCACACTGTAATAGTTATGATACGTTAAATAATGTATTAACCATATTTGTACACATATTTTGGGTAATTGCTGATGGCTATTTTGAAATGATGGATGGGATACCATGATGTATTCCTTCTCCAAAATGTGTCCACAATTATGATGGTGATGCTTTTATCTATAGTCCGAACAGGGAGTGCAATAGTCACTTACAGTTTTTATGGGGCTAACCATGTCCTATTATGAATTTGTGTTTCTGATTTTTGTTTTACTTTTGACATGTAGCCCACACATGTGCCTTATGCATGTGTTTAGTTCACAAGTACATGATTCTTGTATATTTGGGGGGCGGTAGAGGTGGACTTAGGCCCCCAGCACCCTAGGGTTTGCCCATCCAGATTAGCTAATGTATCCATGGCTTTTATTTATTCTGTTATGCAAAACCTGCAGCAGCAGGCTAATGTAAGGCCATATGGTATGAATCACTGTTAACCATTCATTCATCTCATTAGCCCATTTGACGTTTGCACTATTGATGATTTGGAGCAATCTGGCATACCATTTTCCAATGACTATGTTTGCAAAATCTCAGCGTTCCTCATGTGCTGATGACAAATATTTTGTTGATGTCTGTGGCCCTTTCTGCATTACCTGGTTTAGTGGCATGTTACATTCTTCCTGCTAGGTTCAAACTGGGACACTACTGTGATGGGCTGCTTTCAAATATTTGGTTGATTGGATGACATATGTGTATATGTGTGTGGGAATGTGGATCCACTATCACCTGTCTGGGTGTATGTTGTCACTGTAACTTCAAGGTCTGCTCATGAGTTAGTGGCAGCTAATGTTGTTCCAATTGGGTATTGCTCATATCAAACACTTGAGAGAAGCCATTGAGGACATGGTCACGTACACATGGATGGTCCCACCCTGTCTCTGAACACGTGTGATGAGACTTTCAAATGATCTACATTTTTGGGCTGGGTGAGAGACTGTCTCAGGTGTCTGGATCAGGCATGTGTCATTGCCACATTTGTACTCCTGTTGGCCTCTGTGGATGGTAATGTATCATGTAACATCCTACCCTCTGTGCATACATTTGTGATGTTTTTTTTTGGTGTGATGATTGTTATAGCATTCTTGCTCAATGAGACGACATTCTTCTTCAGCAATTTCAAACTAAAGGTGGTCAGAAATGCATAGGCCAAAGCATGATGTGGTGTTTGTTATCTGTGTTTATTTACAATTGTGCAATAAGTGTTGTTATAAGAAATTATGAAAAAAAATGATTGACAAGCTGTTGGCGCCTACGCACTCCTGCTGCCGTGTTAGGTTGTTCCCCCTCCTGTTGCAGGCCAGCATCCTCCTCTTCGTCATCCTCAGGCATGTCTGGGTCCGGTTCAAGGAGGGGAATGTTCCTTTTTACACAAATATTGTGCAATATGGCACAAGTGAGTATGATCTTACAGACCATCTCTGGGGAATAGAGTAGGCTACCGCCAGTTATGTCAAGGCAGCGGAACCTTGACTTTAGGATCCCAAAGGTCCGCTCAACAATGCTGCGTGTCCTCTTGTGGGCGTCATTGTATGCCCGCTCTGCAGCAGTATTTGGGTTCCCAAATGGTGTCACTATCCAAGGCTGGATGCCATACCCCTGATCAGCTGAAAGAAAAACACAGAATGGGATCAATTAGATGTAGGAGGCACTGTTGTACAGATCTTTGATGGCAGTAGTTGTCTTGTGTTGTCTGTGACTCTTTTGTGTACTAATGTGACAACCTATAGTTGTTGGTGAAAACTTTTGCATGGAGTTTTTTTCCTTGGCTGAGCAAGTGTTTGTTGGCTAACCGTTTGTCAGCAGTATGTATTTGTTTTTTCTGTACAGTGTGCCCTCCCTAGCATTGTGACTTGTCATACAGGTGTCCGTGTGTCTTCACTGGGGGTGAGATGATAGTTCCATGCAGAGTTGAAACATGAAAGTGTAGTTAACACGTTCATGTGAAAGTACCCAGGACATCCCATACCTTAAAACTTATGCAATGTATTAGTGTACAGGTTATTGTGAGACTTACAATTTGCAAGGTGACATTTAGGCAACCACACTCATTAAGGTCTTCACATTAAGCTGTAGAGTGAATTCCAATGTGTGACAGGTTCAATGGTGACTTCAGAAACATGGCTAGTGATGTGAGTACCTCAGTGTGTTCCTGGCTAGGTGTTGCTATTGTGGTGTATGTGTTGTTTGTCCTAGAGGGTTGCTGTGCAGTGTGTATATGAGTAGGATTTTTGTACTTACCAACAAGTAGTCCATTGCCATACCGTCCATCCTGGAAGTGTTGGTTGATGGTGCTGTGACGGAAGATGAATGCGTCATGTACACTCCCAGGATATTTAGCCACAATGTTGCTGATCAATCCTTGGTGATCGACTATGGCCTGCACGTTGATTGAATGTGTGTGCTTCCTGTTGCGGTAGAGGTGTTCACTCGCAGCAGGTGGCACAAGGCGTACGTGTGTGCAGTCGATTGCACCAAGGATGTGCGGGAAGCCACTGATGGCGTAGAACCCCTGTTTTGTTTCCTGCTGCTTCTGCAGTGTGTTAGGGAAGCAGATGTGGAGGGGTGTCAGGCGAATGATGGCATCCAGTACTTTTGGCAGGAATGCAGAGAATGATGGTTGGGATATTCCACCAACCAGGGCACCAGTTGTCTGAAACGAGCCACTTGCCAGCAGGTGAAGTACGGCAAGCAGCTTTGTTTCTGTTGGGATAGTGCGGGGTGTCACTAAAGTGGGGGCCAACTGCTGTTCAATATTTCTCAGCAGCTGCTGAATGGCCTGCCAGTTCAACCGGTACCTCTGGATGATGTCCCGTTCCCTGAGGCCATGCAGGGTTGTTCTGGGGCGGAATATCATCTCCTGCCTTCTGCGCTGCCTTTGGGGTCCCTGCTGTTGTTGTTGTAGCTGCTGTTGCTGCTGCAGGGCTCTGCGTCTACGTGCACGCTGAATGAAAATCACCTCCATGTCTCTCTGTTGCTGCTCTGCTGCTCTGCTGCTCTGTTGTTTGTTCTGTGTGTTCTGATTAAATACAGGTGTGTTTGCCCCATTTTAACGCCTGCCCTGACCCAGGCGTTAAATTTTGACGCTATTCGTGCTTTGCGTCATTTTTTTGCTCCGCCTCCCGGCCGGGAGTCGTTTTTGCCCGGAAGCATAAATACGACGCACGGCTGTGTGCGTTGTTTTTTGGACGGGAACGCCTACCCTGCATGTCATTAACGCAGGGCGGGTTGCCGCATCCAGAAACTGACGCACATAGCGGAATTTTCCCTTGCGCCGGCTCGGGCGTCAGTGTTTAAATCTGGGGCAACGTTTGCGCTGCTGGTGCGTCAACATTTTTGACACACATTCGGCGCAAACAGAGTATAAATATGCCCCTCAGTGTGCCAGAAACCCTTTCCAACTCGAAGGAGGGGTTGACCCCATCTTCCCGCTCCACACGCTATTTAGCACTTGTCTAGCTCCTGTGGCGTGGGCCCAGGGCAGGCCCATCTGCGCCCGTCAGGGACTGGAGGAGACCAGGCTGGGCCCACCCTCTTGTTTTTTTTTTCTGGATTGGAGGCTGGCCTGCAGAAGTGACCCTCAAATGCCCTCAGTCTTTTTTATTGTTTGGACCCCTAGCGAACCGATTCTATCACCACTAGGGGGCCCGGGTGGCTATAACCTAGTTCACTTTTCCTTGGAACTACCCTGTCTTTGCACTGTTTTATTTCACGTTGGATGCAGGGTGTTTGGTGGGACCCTGCTGAGGACACGGAGGACGGCAGGTCCGTCAAGGGGAATGTAATTCTGATACCCCAAGTTGCAAAGGAGGTGGGGGTTTAATGATACTCCTGTATTCTTCTGGATTTTTGCTCTTTATTAGCACTTTGACTGGGTGCGGGGTGTCTGGCGGATTTAGCTGAGATCTAACTGCACTTTGACTGCTCCTGTGGTACTGGCATCCTGCACTTTTAAGAGGTGGGACAGGGTCACCACTCCTAGATGATCATTATGAACATGGCGTTAAACACCGCACTGCCGTCGGTGGCGGTAACTACCGCCTGGAGGTCCAGACAGCCAAATAATGAAGCACATGAGAAACAGGAGGCGGGCCATCTACCCACCACCATTTTGGTAGTCCTGCCGATGACGGGGGAGGCCACCCTCAGCTGGGCGGAACAGCCCTACCCGCCGACCAAATAATGAAACACCACACCACCATCAGTTCTGGGCGGGAACCACCGCCACACAAAGCTTGGCGGAAACAACCCATATAAATGGAAACACTCACCGGAGGCACACAGAACATTCTGACGCAGACATGGAATGAGAGTTGGAAATAAATCCAGTGCTTGTTCTTGCCATATTTCTCCAGGACCATGACCGACTACGAAGACGACGACGGTAAGTACAGCAGCCTAGTACACATGGGAGGAAAGGGCACAGTTACACAACCACCGACACCGCAACACACTCCAAACCCCTCCCCCCATCCCAAGCCTACATACCATAACAAAATGTACTTACCAGACACAAGCCAACAAATACCTGGTGAGTCAAGTTTTGAAGGGAGTGTCTTGGGCTTAGGTTTAGGTGGTGGAGAGGGTTTGGGCTTGCCCTTGGAAGGAGGGGGAGTGGGCCTGGACGGGGGTGGCAGAGGGACCTGAGGCAACACAGGGCTTCTTCCTCCCTGGGGAAGGGGCACAGGAATTGGAATGATGGACTGTTGAGGACTTTGAAGAGGAAGGAGTGGACTAGGCTAGGGCATGAGAACGTTTAGGGACAAGACAGGGTGGGCCAGTGGGTTCAAACAGGTCAACATGGGAGAGGAAAACCTTCTTAGGTGCATTTGGAGGGGTTTTGGAGCCTTGTCTGGGATTGGAGGTTGAGGGAGTGGTGGTACGAGGTGTAGGTGTACTGGACGTGGATGCAAGTGCCTGTTTAGCCTGCTTATGTATGGTGGATGTGTGTGGTGTGGATGAGTGTGAGAGTTTGAGTGTTTTGGGAGGGGGAGTGGACACAGTGGGAGAAGACATCCTGCCAGTGTATATGGATGTTGTGTGTGTGTCTGCAGGTCTGGTGAGTGTGCTGCAAGTGTCTGTGAATGTGGTCGTGGTGAGTACAGGTGTGGTGTCTGGGGTGCATGACTGGATGTTAGCTGTTGTGGTAACTGGGGAGGTTGAGACGGTGGGGGAGGTGGATGTTGTTGTGTGTGCTTTGATGTGTTGGGTGTGTGCCTGCCTGTGGTGGGAAATGTGGTGCTTGTGTTTCTCTGTGTGCTTCTTGTGTGTTGATCTGTGTGCTTGGCTGTCTGTATGCATGCTTGGGATGGGTGAAGGGAGTGGGGTGCTGGTAGGGGTAGAGGTGGTGGGAGGGGGACGGAAAGGCCAGGGACACTGGCTGCCGTCAAAGAGGAGGCCAGAGCCTGAAAAGATCTCTGTAGGCCAGACACGGCACCGTTAATACCTCCCAGGTATGTATTGCATTGCTGCACCTGGGATGCTAGCCCCTGGATAGCATTCACAATGGTAGTCTGCCCCACAGAGGTGGTTCTCAGGAGGACAATAGCCTCCTCCGTGAGGGCAGCTGGGCTGATTAGGGCAGAGGATGAGGTGCCTGGGCAGAGGAGACGCCCACTCTCCTGGGTGAGCGGGCATGGGCAGCTCGTTGGGGAGCTACTGGGAGGGCGGTGATGGTATGGGGGTGGCAGAAGATAGCAAAGAATGGGTGGGCCCAGTAGGGTCTGCCACCACCAGGGAGCTACCATCAGAGGAGGTATCGGAGTCACTACCTCCAGTGGTAGTTGCCTCTCCTGTGGTACACCCCTCACCCTTCCACCCACTGGTCCCCTTGGCATTGGTGGACTCTGCCACATGGGTCCCATGGGCTGCAGCATCCCCACTTGCCGGTGCCTCAGCTCCCACACCAGATGATGCCAATGTACACATGGACACAAGAGCACGGGGGCAAAACAAGAAAGAAGTATGTCAATTCCAGGAAATATGTACAAGTTGGGACACATACACTCCCACCCAGCTCAGGCACTAACACTCAACAGACACAACATATGTTATGAATGTGCCCCTTACTCGTAGGCATGACCCCACAGTACACAACATTCCCATCCTGCACCACTACTCTGATACATTTTGTAAAGTGAACCAATGAGAGATGATGCGAAGCCAACACATCTGAAAGTCCATGAGGCTACATTGAATACAATGGCCCACACAGGGGATCCCCCACAGGCCTACAGACCTACCCACAACTACCTAGGACACTATCCCACGGACGTGGAGGGGGGCAGGACTGCAGGGACACACCTGTCTATGTGCCTGGCACTACTATGCATGCACCCCTTAGCACCTAACTACACTCATAATAGTGGCATCACAACAGTGTTGGTACTCACCCCCTTGTGGCTGCTGTGCTGCCTTCAAGCGCCCATCCAAATCCGAATAGGCTACCACCAGAATGCAGGCCATTCGGGGGGTCAAGGTCTGCTGGGCCAACTGGGCTTCTCTGGTCTTCCTGGCCCAGCGCCTCAGGTCCTCCCACTGCTTCCTGCAGTGGGTGCTCTTCCGGTTGTAGACCTCCAGGGTCTGCACTTCCTTGGTGATGGCTTACCACAGTCCCCTCTTCTGATGGGCTCTGACCTGCATAGGACACACAGAGTAAAGAAACAGACATCAGTGTGGGTGTCCCACACACAAATGCCATGCCTGTTCAACCTGACATGGCCCATGGAGACATCCATATGGACATTTTTCAAAGCAAAATCTGCCAGACACACTTCGGGTGAGCAATCACACAGCGAACAAAAACGCATACAGGCATCCACCACATTCACACACATCTAAGGAGGACAAATAGCAACTTACCTGCTCCTCTGGTCGCCCATACAGCTTGACATACAGGGGTGGGACCTCGCCACCAGCTTCTCCAGCTCCTCCACTGTGAAGGCCGGGGCCCGTTCCCCTGTAACACATGCCATCTCAGGGACCAGAGTCAGACACAGCAGCACACGCATTGGAGTTCTTCCCTTCTCGTATTGCAGGAGTCAGGTTTCAAGGGCCTGCCAAAATGGCAGTAGATACCGTGGCGGTGTGCACCGTCACCACCGGCAGGGATTATGATTGGCCCAGCTTTCCCTTTGACAACCATGTTATCCAATGATCAGGCGCACAGTGGTAAACACCGCCTACGGCCATGACGAGTTATACCAGCGGAATGAAGTCACTTCCACACTACACTACCTGTATCGCAGGAGGCTGATATTTTGCATCCACCACGCTTCCATACCATGGCCGGGGGCCTCATCCATGGCTCCATTCCCTCGCCCCTTCATCGAGTACTGACATGAGTACTGGTCCTCCACATATAATCATGGTGGGAAGTGTGTCTACACTGATGCCATTATGACTGAGACACCCCACCACACATTAGCCAGACAGGATTACCTCCTTCTTTGTGTCTGTGTGCGCTACATTTGTGTAGCATGTAAAACATGAATTCTTTCACCATGTGATGCAAGTGTTTGTCCCAACTCAATGTGTCTACATTCTTCCCCCATAGGTACAGACCCATGTGGCCAGAGAGAGCCCCATCTGTTTACAGACCCCTGGTAGATCTGGCCACCATGGAGGAATGTCACATCATCATAATTTACCACCTGAATCGAGCTACAATCCTTGAACACTGTGCAGAAATGGAGCCTGTTTTGAAGCCAGCTAATAAGAATCACCATGCCATACCTACAACCGTGCAGGTACTATCTGTGCTCCATTTCTTGGCCACAGGTTCATTCCAAGTGACAGTGGGCATGGCTGCAGGGGTATCTCAGCCAATGTTCAGCCACATCCTGTCAAATTTCCTGAATGCATTCGTTCAACACCTACAAAGTTATGTCAAGTTTCTGCAAAGGGCTGATCTCACCGCCATCAAATATGGATTCTATGCCTTTGCAAATATCCCCCATGTGATAGGTGCCATTGATGGCACCCACATAGCCCTCATACCCCCAAGAGTAAATGAGCAGGTGTTTTGTAATCACTCCATGAATGTCCAATTGGTGTGTACTGCTGATCCGTACATTTCACATGTCAATGCAAGGTTCCCAGGATCAGTCCATGATTCATTTGTCCTGAGAAACAGCAGTGTGCCACACATGATGGGACGACTACAGGGGGACAGAGTTTGGCTCATAGGTGAGTGTGTATGACAACATATCAATTACATAGCTGACAGGCAACCCACTTTTGCAGGGGATTCTGGCTACCCCAACATGCAATGGCTCCCGACACCTGTGAGGAATCCCAGGACAGATGCAGAAAGGCATTATAATGAGGCACATGGTCGAACTAAGGGGGTGATTGGGTGGACCATAGAACTGGACTCCTGAAGGCAAGATTTTGTTGCCTGAATCTCTCTGGAGGATCGCTGTGCTATGTCCCTCACAAGGTGTGTAAGATAGTGCTGGCCTGCTGCATGCTGCACAACTTGGCTGTGAGGAAAGCTATCTCACTTCTGGAAGAGGAGATTGCTATCCAACCAGCCCTGCCACCTCAGAGGAGGGATGAGAGTGATGGTGAAGAAGAGGGGGGAAGACATCAACTCCAGGACCCAGCTAATCCCACTATACTTCCAGTGACTCTATGGTACATTTCCTATGATGCTGATGGCTTCACTGCATTGTTTCAGGGTGACTTATGTTGTAAGTGCTGTGGTGTCCCTTACCAGTGATATAGCAAAAACATGACTGAAGTGGCAGATGTGAGTTAACACTATGGAATGTACAGTGTGACATACTTCAGACAATAAAGTCTGTTAGAGACCCTCCTGCAATAAAAGCGACATTATGATTGTAATTGGTTAATGCATTCACATTCACAATTGATTGCTCATATTGATTAAGAACAGATATTTTGAGTGCACAAGTGTATTTATTCAAAGTCAAAACATCCATGAGTGATGGGACAGTGGAAGGGAGTGGGCACATGGTGAACAACTTACTCTGGTACATTTGCTCAGCTGTTGGTGGCACATGGGTGTAGTCCATGAGGCCATTGGAAGATGGTGAGATGGCCACCACCACCAGTCTTCTGTACAGCGACGTTGTGCCTGGATGCCATGGAATGCACCTTCCCCCGCAGGTCGTTCCATCTCTTCCTCATGTCATTCCTTCTGCATGGACGGGTTCTCACGGCGTTGACTTTGTTGTCTATCCTCTGGCATAGCTCCATCTTCCTAGCCAAGGGTGTCTGCTGCACCTGTGTAACGAATAGGTGTGGCTTGACTCTGACTATTTCGTCCACCATGGTCCTTAACTCCCTGTCTGTGAAGCGTGGGTGCTTAGGGGGTGCCATGGTGTGTGTTGTGGGTGGTGTGTTGTAGGTGCGTTGGTTAGGGTGATGTTGTGTGGTTGGGTTGGTGGCTTGTGTTGGTGGGTGTGCAATGTCTGATTTTTGGTGGTGTTTTTGTGTGTGTGACTTGTGTGATAACTAGTTCACTGTATGCGTGTTGTGGTGTCAATATCTGTCGTGCTATTGGCATTGCAAAGGATTGTGGGGTGTGGATGTGTGTCAGGTGTGTGCTTTTCGAACTTGCCAATGTGCACATTTGTTGTTGGCGGGTCCCATTGTTGGCCGTGGCATCCGTACTGCCAATGGTCGATCGACATTCACTTTCCGCGGAGCTGATGTGTGCATCATTGTTTGGTGGGTGGCGGATTTGTCTGCATGGTGGTGGCGGGGTGAGTTGTTCTGCCTCTCTGCCGTTATTGGCCCTGGTGGTGGGTGGAGGTTGCAGGAGTTTTGGAGGTTTGTCTTTTTGGCATCATTATACGGCAGTATGCAGTTCACCGTCACTGGCGGTCTTTTGTTCACCATCAGCACGGCGGTCGGCGGTGATTGCCGCCAAGTTCCTAATGAGGGCTCTAGTTTTTATCAATTGACTTTTGATTTTGAGGGTCTGTGGTAGTGTGCTGAACAATGGGGAAGCGTAAAATATATACATCGAAGCCCTCAATTGAACCTACAGCTTCTTGAGTTTCTACCATTGAGGACTTCCTGAACTGGGAAGTAGGGGTGGTTTCCAAAGAGACTGAATTGGCAGAAAGATGGCTTTCTCTATCTATGGAAGGCCTCCCCTTGAAACACACCTCCTCCCTTGGCCCAGGGCCTGATATCTTGCCTGTTCATGAGACTGGGATATCTGGAGAGATTGTGGGTGAGGAGGCAGGTGTTAGGGGCTTTGTTTCTTCTGAGCGGGCAGGGAGGGGATTTAATACTCATCTGGGGTGTGGGAGGAGGTATGGAGGGGCATGGTTCTTGCCCTGCTTCCTCTACAGCATCCACAAGTCCTGGGTGCAAATGGAGGAGGCGGTTGCATCTCCTCCCAGAGTGCGCCTTCTGTTAGCAAGGCAGTTCAGTCGTAGTGGCATAGCCTCTGTACCCAGGTTGCAGACCACTTTAGTGAGTGTTCATTGCTGGAGCTTTGCAAAATGATTAGCAATAAATTAGATACTCTTATGGCAAGGCTCTCTTCCATTCAACGGCAAGCGACCCTACTGTGTGATCAAGTTACTGAAGGGGGAGCCCCTGGGTGGATTGGGAAACACCATTAGTTCCTGTACTCAATGCTGCTTGTTTAGCAGTTCAATCTGATGGTCCTAGTTTTCTACCTAAGCTTGGATCCCTCAAAGCGTATTCAGCAATGTTTGGAGCACCCGGGTTTAGTCCCCTTGGTCCAAGTGGCCCACGGAGACAGGGTTAGATCTCAGGTAGCGCCTTCATCACCTTCTCCAAATAATGGATGGTTCTTAATTTGCCACTGGCAACCACTCCATTTGTGGTAGTTTGGGGGAATGCCCCCCCTCGGGTTAATTCTATACCTGAGTCCTATGAAGAGTTGAAAAATAAGGTTGAGCATTGGCTGATGTGGTGAACTTTAATCGACCGTCCTTACGTGCGTGCATTTAGGCATCAGTGAGCCCTTCTGGGATCTTTAACACCACTGGTATTTTAGCCCATTAGGTTATTTCTATAAGCCGTAGATAGTGTGCTGTCCAGCTTTGACAATGGTCCAAAATAGGAGGATTTCTTGAGGTAGCCCTCGTACTGATACCCCGGGGCCCGTGGTTCCACTCTGTTCAAACAGATTTGCCCCTCTAGGTGACTTAGAGTTGAGTGAGTGACTGAGTACTCCTGGTTTTGCATCAGGCCCACATTTGTCCATTCCCTCCCCCCACTGCCCCTTTGTTAGCTAGTAATCTGGAGGTTCCATTAATGGGTATGAAGTTTTTGTCTTGGAACATTGCTGTGATATCTGCTAAATGGAAAGGTCAAGCGTGGCTAGAGTTTGTGAGAGATTATCAGACTGTTTGTCTCCAAACCTTTTTTTTATCCAGCCACGCCTTCTAGGGCAGGGAGGGTGAACTGGGTTTAATTATTTTTGTTGCTTTAGAATTGTGCAGATACGTAAGGGTTTTTAATTGGGACTAAAATGTAGTACACAAGCTGAGGTTGGTGGTCCCTCGCGCTCCTCCCCTAGTAATGATACATTTTTATAATACTCAAAGTGGTGAACTTGGGACCCGTAATTCTCTTGTGTTGCATTCCACTCTGGGGTCTGTGTTCAAGCAGGGCGCCAAGAGGGAGTTGATTGTACTTTTAGGAGATTTTAATTGCCATTTGTGTAATTGTATTTTAGATGCAGGGTTGAGGGCTTATAGTTGTACATTAAAGGAGTGGCTTCATCTTGTTCACAATAGGGAGGGAATAGAGTTTACATCTATTTTGGCTTCTTATAATCTGTTTTTTGCATTAGAGGAGTTGGCAAGTCCATTGAATCAAGTTTTTGAGCCAACTTTTAAAGGTAGGGGAGTAGAACCATAATAGATTATATTTCTGTTTCCACCTCTCTGTTTGGGTACATTTTCAATCATCAGGTTACCCATCTCCACTTCAGTGATCTCAATCCCTTGTTTACTGAATTTGTGGGTGTCAAAAAGGTTACATTGAGTAGGAACGTGACAAGGGGGCTTAGTATTAGTGATCAAATGTGTAGGCTTAAATGGGCTCTGGTGGATCCTGTGCTTTTGAAAGTGACACTTTTTTGACCTGTCATCAGGAGATGTCCATTTGCTTGGATCCAGGTGCTGTGGAGAGTGATATTTTGTCAGTTTTTGCCAATCTGGCTCATAGTGAGCTTGAATTATTGCAGGCACCAGAGACAAGGCAGTTCTCGCAGGATCCAAAATTGTTTCACAGAAGCTGCCCAAGTTGTCTGCGGCACCTAAAGGTGGCCCTGAAACAGGTTCCAAGAGATGGGTATTGGGTGGTATAGGGTATTAGGGCGTATAAAAAGGCCTTTGCCTCCTGTAAATCTGCATTGAGAGCTGCAGCATGGAAGGAGTTGAATCGGGCCTGTGACCTACTGGAAGGAGGTCATTAGTACTTGTTTTATGGATGGCGCGGGTCCAGCTTTATGTCACCATATCTCTGAGCAGCAGTAGATTGACCACTTTGAAGGGTTGTATAAGTCTGGGGCAACTGATG
This sequence comes from Pleurodeles waltl, assembly GCF_031143425.1. Classification (NCBI taxonomy): domain Eukaryota; kingdom Metazoa; phylum Chordata; class Amphibia; order Caudata; family Salamandridae; genus Pleurodeles; species Pleurodeles waltl. Next base: position 996,140,664 of record NC_090446.1, read on the forward strand.
ATGTTGTAGGTAGGATGGAAGGGGTGACTAGGCAGGGCAGTGTGTTTTTTTCCCTTGAAGCTTCTCAGGTTATTTTGGCACTGTCGAGAAATAAGGTTCCAGGATTTGATGGAATCTCTCCGGATTTACTGTTGAATGAGGTTAAGATCTGTGCTCTAATTTGACTCTGGTTCTGGATGCGGCGGCACACGATGGGATGATGTCTTCTTGGTCTTCCTCAGTGACAGTACTTGTATTTAAAAAGGGGGATTAAGATAACTCCCCGTGCTTTCGGACAATTTCACTAATTGCTGCAGTTGCTAAGGTTTTGGGAAGAGTAAACCTAAATAGGTTGATATATTAGGATGATGATAATAATATTCTTACTGAGGTATAATATGGCTTTAGACAAGGAAGGTTGACTGTGGATCACTGTCTAAATCTGCATTTGATAGTGAATAAATATACAGTTGCTCGGAAGGAGTCGTTACACTAAGGGGGTCATTCTGACCCCAGCGGTCATGGACCGCCGGGGCCAGGGTTGGCGGGAGCACCGCCAACAAGCTGGCGGTGCCCCGCAGGGCATTCTGACCGCGGCGGTTCAGCCGCGGTCAGAAAGGGAAAACCGGCGGTCTCCCGCCGGTTTTCCGCTGCCCTGTAGAATCCTCCATGGCGGCGCAGCTCGCTGCGCCGCCATGGGGATTCTGACACCCCATACCGCCATCCTGTTCCTGGCGGCTCTGCCGCCAGGAACAGGATGGCGGTATGGGGTGTCGTGGGGCCCCTGGGGGCCCCTGCAGTGCCCATGCCAATGGCATGGGCACTGCAGGGGCCCCTGTAAGAGGGCCCCACTTTGTATTTCAGTGTCTGCTTTGCAGACACTGAAATACGCGACGGGTGCCACTGCACCCGTCGCACCTTCCCACTCCGCCGGCTCAATTCTGAGCCGGCGTCCTAGTGGGAAGGCTGTTTTGCACTGGGCTGGCGGGCGGCCTTTTGGCGTTCGCCCGCCAGCCCAGTGCAAAACCCAAAATACCCTCAGCGGTCTTGCGACCGCGGAGCGGTATTTTGGAGGGGGGAACTCTGGCGGGCGGCCTCCGCCGCCCGCCAGGGTGAGAATCACCCCCTAAGTCTTTATGGACCTTATGTCCACTTTTGACAGGGTAAACTGGGCAAAATTATGGGAATTGTTAGTTGAGTTAGGCATTGATCCAAAATTCGTGGCCCTCCTGGCTGACCTGCACGCGGGCACCACAGCGTTGGTGTGGTTCTCCTCGGGAGGTGGTTTCTCGACCTTTCTCGACACGCAGGGGTATCTGAAAAGGGTGTATTCTTGCTCCCTTTCTTTTCACCCTTCACATAAACATCCTGGAGAAAGCTCTTCTCTCTGCTCAGGCATACTGCCCAAGAGTGGGTGTTAGGTCCCTTCTGGTTCTGCTCTATGCAGATAATGCTGTCCTTATGGTGCATACGGCATTAGGCCTGCAAATTATTTTGGAAAAATGTGTACAGTTAATTGGGTCCCTGGACTTGGCTGATAATTTTACCAAGTCCTTTGTAATTCTCTCGCCCTGCGTACTACTTGGTCTACGACATTTAAGGTTGGTAAACATACTCTCTAAAGTATCAGCTTTTTCATATTTGGGGGTGCTATTTGATGTCTCCAATAATTGGAAATCACTGCTTGATGGCAGACGGTCTGACCTAGTAAGGTCCACAGGGGCAGTAATTAATTTTGCACAGAGGTTGGGCTCCTGGTCACCACACAACCTTCTTAAAATTTACCAGACTCAATGTGTGTCTCAGGCGCTCTATGGCTATGAGGTTTGGGGCTATGTGAGGATTGACATTCTTCAGATGGTTGAAAATAATTTTTTAGAAGCTTAGCACAGGTGCCACAAAGTATTCCTGCCCTCATTGTGCATAAGGAATTGGGGACCTCTGGCCTTGTGGAAACGGTGACTCTCAGCCCTCTCCTCTGTTGGATTAAGAGCTGGGCGAGGGAAGGCCTAACTCTCAGCAGAGCGATTTTAGGGTGAGCTGATGTGTTCTCTGATCCTCACTCACTGTCTCTTTTAGACCTAAAAAGGGTGAAATCACTATTTCTGGAGCATGTTAGGCTTGCTAGGGAACAGGCTGAGTTGGCTAAGCCCTCACTTAGGAATTATATTTCACTGAAATCTGTGGATGGGATGGAACCGTATTTAATAATGGTCCCTAATAGGAAGGATAGGTTTGTTTTGACAAGGTGTAGATTTAACTTGTTGCACCATTTACTGGCCTCACCCAAAGGGTGGGTGAGCTGTAGATGTTTGCTGCCCTGCAGCTGTGACAATAGGTCTCTGCAGGACACAATGCACTTTGTCATGTTCTGCCATTATTTGAGTCTTCCTAGGAAATTCTTCCTAGTTCTGATATTCAAGAGGTTGAACTTTTCACTGGTACGGCCTGCACTCATTTACCTTCAGATGCTTCCAAATGAATACATACTACGTGTTGTTTTACTTTTTCTTAGAGTTGTTTTATGCTTCAGCAAGACTAGGCCCGATTGAGATGGATAGACTTACTGTCATTCCCTTTCTTTTTAAATGGCTTTTATGAATGTTCTGTTCTAAGCTCATTTTATTGTATATCATGTACTTGTTTTTATGCTCTTTTATGGTTATTGTATTCTGTATAACTGAATAAAGAAAGAATAAATGGAAGTAATAATTTGGAGCAGGTAGTCTTTTTTAAAAGTAATAATGATAACAAATAGATATTTTTAACATGTAATCTTATTATTTCTACATTTTTATATTGTTAAAAAGTTAATAACACATTTCTAAGCTTCTTCAAATCAGAAAAATATGAAACATTTTTATATTTTAAATTTTGTGACATTTTTTAAAAACAGAAAACATTTTTGTTTAAACAAAAATATGTATTTAAAGTACTTTTTATTCTAACTATACATCTGTTTTGTTCACCTTCCTTATTATAGGGCAGTCTCTTTTCAATTTCTTCATTCAGTGATGACTGGCAAGGCAAACAGCCACAGGATTCCAGCTCTCTGGAAAATGTAAGTCTATTTTGAACTTACACTTTTACATCATTTAAAGGTTTGGGGGAGTTGTATTCTAAGTAGAGGTTTTTAGGGGCATGTGTGTGTGTTGGTGTGTGGTGTGCGCAAAGTGGGAGGTAATGTTAGAGTATTTACTGAATTGCATGTGTGATTTGTATCAGGAGTGTGTGCAAATGAGTTTTAAACTATATTTAAGTACTGTACTATTTATTTTATATAGATTTTTAGTATGTACACTTTGTATAGGTAACTTTAGAAATGTTTTTGGATGGCATGAGATTTATTTTATATTTTTCTTTATTGGAGTGAAGACGACTACAATCAAGTTTTTTTATATCATGCATTCCATTTTGTTTTGGGAATTTTTAAAAGGAATTGTATTGAATAGATCTATACATGTAACTCTTCTAAACAATTCTGTTGATTTGGTTCGCATTTTTTTAAATATCTTTCAGATTTTGAAAGAATGTTTGGACACATCTATAGAATCTTTTTCTGTGGAATTGTATGTATTTTTAGGAACATTTCTGATGTTCACATTGTTTTGGGCATTATTTTTTGTGGAGTTTTGAAAACAGTGTACTGCAACAACATTCTGAATGCATTTTCTTTTTAATAATGTTTTAAGATTATGTTATGGGTTTGTTTAAAATGTTTAGTATTGTCTTTAATATTTAGTTATAATATACTGTAGTTTGTAGGATTTTCTGTTGTTGTTAAAAATGCATTTTGTACTTTGTAGCTATTTGTACGTGCTATTAAGTTGTACATATTTGTTTTCTATTTTTTTATCAATATTAGAGAACAATTTGACTTTCAATATTTTAGCTAGTTTGCATTGTGTGGCTTAAAAGGTGATATATCCATATTTTTCCACTCAATATTGAATTATTTTTTATATTTTATTCACTGTACTTTTGTTATAGGCATTTCTGTATTTTACATATACATAATTAAAAGTAACTATTGGGTTACCCAATATGCTTTACACAATATTTGTATATGACAATGTTTTTTGTGGTTGATATCCCATAGTACAACAGTCTGTACCCTTTTTCAGACTCTCCCAAAAATGGCAAAAAAGCATATCAAAGAATTTCATTTGAGTCATCCAAAAAACCATGAGTGCTCTACAGACAACAAGTAGAAGAAAACACAGATGGCTCAGGGAAAAGCAAAAGTGCTCTGCGTGGTCAAAACTATGTAAGCATCATAGTCCTTAGTTGGCGGCAGATCAACGAATGAGGTTCTAACCACTGTAATGGTAGACATCTCGGATGTGAAAAGATATGAAACTTCCCAGAGAGAAAGCCATTATTCAAGAAGTTAAGAACATTCATATGATCACAAGGGAGAGGAGCAATTCCTTTCCTGGAGCACCAAGAGCAGAATTAATCCAAGTGCCCCGGCTTCGAGTCTAAGGGTAAATGGTCACCATACTGTTCTGAAGAGACCCCACTACCTCTGAGATACCTCTAAGTTACATTCTAACCTTCTGAAATGCCAGGCCATTGGTCTCAACCAAAGATGGGATGTGTGACCTCAGTGGGGTAGGAGAAACACTGAAAAATAACATTCCAGTGAAAAAGTAATTTTGCTACACCTTCACTGCTTTTACACTTTCTTATGGCACCCAGTAAAAATGCAATCTCCGTCATTCCATCTTCCTACATTAAGAGCAGAACAGAGATTTGCTGTTTGATATTTCAGGTATCAGAATTGTGGCACCCAAGATCACGGTGCATACGAATGCCTCCAATGTTCTCCCACAAAACACTACACCCAACATTTCTCTTCTTAGGTTTACATTGTGATAGTCTGTTAAGCATGCCTATAGGAGCTGCATCCTTTCATGCAAAAGGATCAGGGGCCTTATCATCAACATGGACAGTACCTATACTCCATGCAAAAAGGCCCATCAGCTGGTTAAAGTGAGACTATTCGGTTTTTAGTGGATACATTACCTATTGAATTACCCTTTTTCAGTTATAATGCGTATAGCTATCACATGGTGCTGTTTCAGCAATAACCTGTGAACGGATCTCTTCTGAGTTTGCACACTAACATAGATACAACCTTATGATCACAAATTCAACTTCCATTTCTACTTCTTCATTGTCAAAAAAGGTTAGAACTTATAGTGACAAACAAGGCTTGACACTGAAACCACTTTTAATAAACAGTATTGAGCTGCGCTCATTCTTCCCCCATGATGGCAAATGTACTATAATACTACTAAAGTAGTGCTCACTGTAAAGAATACAAAGGTAAAGTGCCTTGTGCAACTGTCACAAACGCCCAATAGAAACACAGTCCCCAGACTGCTTTGAAAATAACAAAGACCTGTACCCGGCATGCTTGGTAAAAGCAGTCATTTGAGGTGTTCAAATACACAAAATCCTACAGACACAGGTCAACAATTTGAAATAATAAACTTAGGGCCATATGTATGAAAACATGAGCTTGCGAATCGCAAATAGCGATTATTAAGAAATCGCTATTTCCGAGTCGCAATTGGCCATGTAACAAAATTGCGATTCGGAATTAGCGATTTCTTATAAATCGCTATTTGTGGTTTGCAAGGCCCATTTACCGAATCGCAATTTGCATTCTCGCAAATTGCAATTTTTTTGCGATTCAGTAAAAAATCGCAAAATGTGAGAAAGTTCGAGAATGCACACCTGGAGGATCCTGATGACATCACCAGCAGGAAATGAGTCATCCCAGGCAGTTTCAGGTGCCACACCCAAACCAGCATCCTGAGAGAGAGCAGCCCAGCCACACAGAGCAGCACTCAGCAGGAGCAGAAACACCTGAGCCAGGATGGAGACCCCAGGCCCAGCACAGGAGAAGTCTGAAAGGAAGTGCAAGCTTAAATTCAGTGAACAGGAGCTTGAGGTCCTGACTGAGAAGGTGGTGAGGAGCCATGACCGCCTGTTCGGAAAAAGCTCACTCCAGATTCCTGAGAGTGAAAAGAGAAGATTATGGCTGGACATCCAATCCAAAATCTGCGCCATTGGAGTGGCAGAGCGCTCCATTGAGGAAATAAAAAAAAATTGGTACGACATGCGCTCCCGTGCAAAGGAGAGGGTGGCAAGGAGACTTGCGGAGCCCAGGGGTACAGGTGGCGGACCACCAACAGAAGCACCATCCACACCATTGGAGGACCTGGTGGAATCCACACTCCTCCCTGAAGCTGTGACTGGGGTCACAGACATCAACACCTCCGGCCCACCGAGTACCAGCCAAGGTAAGTGCAATGATGTTTAGGAACCCTATATGTGTATGCACAAAAGCCCCTTAGGAATTAGCATGTAATGTGAAGCAGTGTGTGAAGTAGCCCAGTCCACATCTTAGAAGCAGCACAACAATGCATTATGGGAGTGGCAGTCCACAAACTAGTACAGACAGTAGCACAATAATGTAATGAAGTATAGTGACACCCAAGGTAACACAACACACACAACACCGTGTAGAGCAGTACCTCTACCTTTATTGCCATTTTTTGACAGATAATGTAACATACAGAACTGACATGCTGCATATTGTTGGTGCAGATGGGCCAGGCCCAGCAGCCACACCATCTCCATGTGTAAGGGAGACGGACACCCATCAGCCCTCGGACACTAACACCAGTGGGTCCCCCCACATGTCCACTGTCCGTCACAGGCCCAGGGCACTGCCACTGCCAGAGTTCAGCGGCGACTCTGATGAGCACTTTGAAGGGCCAAGCACACCGTCAGCACCAGACAGGCGCAGCCAGATTCTGGAGGGCAGGGGTCATCCAACACCAGCACCACGCAGGATTGCGACAGAGTCCCAGTAAACAACATCATGAGGCAGGTGAGGGTCCGTCCTTATTCGGGGGCCTTGAGGCTGCTATGTTGCAGCAGCAGCATCTGCAAAATAAGCGGATCCTCAGTTTAGACCGAAACCTGGGAGTACACAACCGCAACACGATGGGCCTGCATCGCCAACTGGACGCACTAAATGGCAATATTTTACAGCTGTGTGAAGGACAGATGCAGGCTTCAGAGGACACCAGGGACCTAACAAGTGCTGTCCGTGACATCTGCCAGGAGCTGCGCCATGAGAGGGTTAGCCGGCGCAGACAGGAGCATAGATTCAGCACAATGTTTGGCAGCTACTGCAGGTCCTCCAACAGGATGGCTAATTCCACTGCATTAATCGCCGTTCGCGCAGTGGCGGCACAAGTGGAGGCTGCACATAGCAGCACGGATGTTGTCCAGGGACTAGTTCAAATCACAAATGTGATTGAACACATAATGGGACAAAGATCTGCCACTCCCAGTGAGTTAGCCTTGGGGGACACTGAGGACAGTTCAAGCCTCAGTAATGTTGCCGTACCAGCAGCAGACACCAGATGGCGCAGTGCCAGGCACAGCACTGCCACTGAAGGTGACAATCGAGGTGCCAGTGACTTAACTGGGCACCCGAGTGGTGTGCATGGGAGAAAAAAGTGACTCTTGCCACCATTACACTGCTGTTGCCACTATGAGGGAATAGTGCGTGACTTCATTAGTTTATTTGCGTTTGTGACATCACCTGTTTCATGTATTTCTCAATCATACATTACCTGACGTAAGGTAATAAATTTATATCACTACAGGTACAGTTGTCAGTGGATTTGTGTCATTCATACTCACGTCTGAAATGGTTGTGTGTGATGTCCGCACGCCGTTGCCTTCCCTCTGCTGCACTTGTCCTGTCTGCTGGCTGTAGAGGTGGTATGGGATCGTCATCCTCATCTGATTCAGTGTCACTGATTTCTATAGGTATGCCCCTGGTTGTAGCTATATTGCGCAAGATTGCAGAGGTAGCCACTATTTTACATGTGGTCTCTGGACTGTACTGTAGTGCCCCTCCACTTTTGTGGAGGCAACGGAAGCGAATCTTCAGCAGTCCAAATGTGCGCTCCACCACGTTGCGAGTTGCCCTGTGTGCTGCATTGTATTTCCGTTCTGCTGGTGTTGTGGGATTGAGGTAGGGCGTCATCATGTAGGTGCGCACTGCGTAGGCACTGTCTCCTGGAAGGGACAGAGGGTGTGATGAGTAGCTGAGCCATCTGACATGGGTTCGCCATCTATGCACCAGTGTACAGAGTGGCATTACCTAGTAGATATCCTTCACCAAACTCCCCAGCTAGCAGTCTTGTGTGAATCCCGCTGTGGCGAAAGATGTACGAATCATGTGTGCTCCCTGGGTACCTGGCCACGAGATCAGTTATGATATAGGAGGCATTGCATATCACCTGAATATTCATGGAATGTTGGTATTTACGGTTTTGGTACACATACTCTATGGCTGATGGTGGACAGATTGCCACATGTGTGCCATCTATGGCACCTAGGACGTGGGGGAACTGTGCTATCTGGTCAAATTTTATTTTTGTCTGCTGTATTTCCTGTGGGGTGTGGGGGAATATGATGTACTGTTGGAGTTTGCTTAGCATGGCATTGATAAATGCATTGAAAAATCTGGAGAGGGTACTCTGTGAAACCCATCCAGCTGCTGCTATGACCCCTTGATAGCTCCCTGAGGCAAGTAGGTGGAGGGAGCATAATACCTGCACATGGGTGGGTATGCTGTGAGTCCTTAGTGTTCTGCGCTGCAGTATGGGTTGTAGCTCAGCTATCAGATCAAGTATCATGGCTGAGTTCAACCTATACCTCTCATATACTTCCTCCTCTGTCAGGTCAAAAAGTGTAATGCGCACTCTGAAAATGCGCTCCTGTCTCCTCCTCCCTCTCCTCAAACCTGCCAAGATCCTCATCCTCCTCGCCATGACGTAGAGTGCAGCCATTGTGGAAAAGAGTCTGAGGCATTCTGGGCCTCTTTATATAGGTTGCACCTGGTTACCATCTGGTTTCACTTAGTGGTATTTTGCATGTGCAAAATGCCATTCTGCGAAAAATCGCAATTTGCGATTTTTTGATGCATCTATTTGCGACTTAGATTTTGCGAATCGCATTTTGCACCTCGCAATTTCCTACTGGAAATACCAAATCGCAAAATGCGACTCGCAAAACCAGGTCGCAACGCAAAAAATCGCAAATTTTGCGATTTCTTATTTTTGGTCTGCGAATGCCTTTCATGCATCGCAGATCACGTTTTTGCACTCGCAAACGGACGATTTTGCCGATTCGCACTGTTTGCGAATGCAAAAACGTTTGATACATCTGGCCCTTAATTCCGGTTGTGAACTGTGTAGATATACATATATTTTCAAACCTTAATTTCTCAAAAACTACTGAACAGAATCCAGAACGCAAAAGACATCTGCAGACCAAGATCTATCTTCCTGCCAAATTTGATGCAACTCCGTTCAGCAGTTTTTGCGGTAGTGCTTCTTAAAGAAGTATATAGAAGATGCATGGTGATTTTGCATTTTTGCAACTGCCCCTTTTATTCGGACCCAGCTTGACACAAAAAAGAACACTATTTTGAAAGCTTTGTGGAGATCTGTCAAATAGTGCCAAAGTTATTAGCAACACTGGGTGTAACATATATATCACGTATAGCAATTAAAATTACTATGCATTAAAAAAAGTAGAAATTCACTGAAAAAAACAAAGGTTACAGGGGCGTTATAGTTAGGTTCTGAATTTACTTCTACAAAACCATAGAAATTCATCAGTTATAGTTAGAGATCTTTCAAGTAACTAAAACTCGTGCCCTAAGGTAACTATAGCTCGTGCCACGCCATGCACAGCTAATTACTCCACATATTATATCATTGATGACATATTCTATGCCATTTTTCATACTCTCACTGCAACATTTGCAACAAATGTATTGATGAGACAACTCATGGTGTAGGTGCAAGTTATAGTTACCTTAGGGCATGCGTTTTAGTTACTTGAAAGAACTATGACTATAACTGCTGAATTTCTATGGTTTTGTGCGAGTAAATTCCGAACCTAACTATAACTAACCTGTAACTTTAGATTTTTCTATTGAATATATATCTATATCTATATCTATATATATATTTATATATATATTTATTTATTTATTTATTTATGGATCACCTCGCTCCGAAAGGAGTCAGATTCCCACACGAGCAACTGCTCTGATTAGAGGATACTGAGAGCCCATCCCTCAGGGTGACATTCATCATTAAGAGGAGGGGAGTGTGCAGCATTTTTCCCTGAGGAATTTTATGTCCCAAGGAAGCCACATTCATCATTAAGGGGAGGGGACATTCAACCCTCCTCCCTAGCCATTATGGGCCTGGGGAAACCATCACTCAGGGCCAAAATGTGCAATAAAGGGGAGGTAGGCCACCAAGATTTAAAAAAGCCTGGAGGATCCCATCCCGAAGGGCCAATATTTTAAACAAAAGGGAAGGGGGCCATGCAGCCAGCCTCCCTGAGACTTCAATGTTCCCAGGGACCCCATCACCTGTGGCAGGCTCACTTACTTTATCCCAGGAAGCCGACCCCTAGAACACAGTAGTTTCCCTGTCCACACTACCACAAGGACGGAAACATGTTTTCTCCTGTCTTAAAATCTGTCAAACAGTAGCAAACATTAAGGCGGTCATTCTGACCGCGGCGGGTGGCGGTAGCCTCCCGCCATGCGGTTACCGCCATTTGGTAAAAAAGACCGCCGCGGCCATTCTGGCTTTCCCGCTGGGCCGGCGGGCGCCCGCCAAAGGAGCGCCCGCCGGCCCAGCGGGAAAGGCCCTGCAACACAGAGGCCGGCTCCGAATGGAGCTGGCGGTGTTGCAGGGGTGCGACAGGTGCAGTTGCTATGCAGACAGTGAAAATCATGCTGGGGCCCTGTTAGGGGGCCCCCCCAGGGGCCCCACGACACCTGTTCCCGCCATCCTGTTCCTGGCGGTAAAAACCGCCAGAAACAGGATAGCGGAAAGGGGGTCGGAATCCCCATGGCGGCGCTGCTTGCAGCACCGCCATGGAGGTTCAGCCCTGCCAGGGGTATTCCGGCGGGAAACTGCCGGATCCCCTTTTCTGCCGCGGCTTTACCGCCGTGGTCAGAATGGGCACTGAAGCACCGCCAGCCTGTTGGCAGTGCTTCCGTTGCCCGCGGCCCTGGCGGTTTAGGACCGCCAGGGTCAGAATGAGGCCCTAAATCTGTTCCCTGCCGGCAGGAGATTTAAAAATGCTCCTACCAGCTGGGAGCAGACTTGTGTTTTTTATTTCCCTGCCCACAGTTATGTGAGCAGGGAAACAGAACAACATATTGCTCATGTCTTGAGTGAGCAGCATAAATAGCTGCTCCCTCCGAGCGGGACTAATGCCGGCTACCACACTATGCTAGGCTGGGGCCTTATGGGCCCTGGAGCACCCCCCACTGCCACCAACATGTGCTTGATGGGTGCTCCAGATGCACACTGGGGGACCTACCTATTTAAAATGTAGTTCCCGTGGGATGGGTCCTTGGGGCCAAAATAGGCTGGGGGAGGGGGACCGTGCAGCCTTCTTGCACATTTTACTTACATTAATTTAGCCGTGCGGATGGGATCCTTGGGCTACGTGCCCCCTCACTTTATTAATTACTCAGTCCTGGGGGATGCTGTCCCTCGGGCCCAAAAAGGCTTGGTGAGGAGGGTGCACGCCCCCTCCTCTTTTTCATTGGCTTTGGCCCTGGGGGATGCAGTCCCCAGTGCCTGATAAGGCTTAACGATGAGACTGGGCAGATCTTTCCCCTTTTTAAAAAAAATGACCTGGGGCATGAAGGCTAGGGGTGGGAGGCCACACGGCCCCCTCCCCCGTTTTAGGTGTTGGGATCCCTGGGGCCTAACAAGGTTTGAGAAAAGGGTTATGCAACCCCCTACACTTTTATATTATATTTGGCCCTGAGGAAGGGGACCCTGGAGCCCAAGAAAGCTTGGGGAGTGGGGCCATGCAGCTGCTTCTCTTTTTTCTTGTGTTTGACTCAGGGGATGTAGTCCCTGGTGCTTACAAAGGCTTAGGGAGGAGGGCTGCATACCCTCCTCCTCTGTATATTTGATTTGTCCCGACGGAATAGGGTCCCTGGGGCCTTTTAAGGGGTGGAGGTCACATGGTTACCTTCCCTTTTTATTGGAGCTGGCCCTGAAGGATGGGTTGTAGGGTGTCATTAAGGGTTGGGGAGACAGCTGCATGCTCCCTCCCCTTATTATGTATGTTTTGGCCCTAGGGGATGGGTGCCAAGGGCCGGAAGGCCAACCCTATGCTAAAAGCATTGTATGGTGTCACAGGGACTGTTGACAGGCCCAGCCCTGTGGCCAGCCCCCTCACTGCACACAGCCAAAGGCTGCGCACAGCATGGAGTTGGCTGCCTGTGTGGAGTTGGAAGCAGGGCCTGCCAGCAAAACAGGGCCTGCATTTAACCACACGCCATGAATGACCAAAGCCAGTGTGCGGTATTGGGTTGGCTGCCTCTGGTGGCTGTCTGCGAGGAGTTGGACACAGGGCCTGGCTGCGGCCAATCCCACACTGTGCACACCAAAATGCCTGTTATCAATTATGTTCTTTGAGATGTCATCAGTGATGTCATAAATGATCCCATTGAACATATCATGAGTGATGTAATGTATGAGGTCATAAGCAGTGTGTGGCAGGGGCATGAATTATAGTTAGCTCTGTTAACTATAACTGGTGAATTTCTGTAGTTTTTTTCGTTCAAAAAGTAAATGTTGTCACTGACATATTAGCTTGACAATAAAGTTTCTTTGTCCTTTGATTTTTTAGTGACTTTTTTTTTAAACAAAATCAGATCTTCTTAATACACCTAAATAAAATGTTACTTTAACCTTCGTTTTTTATTGAATGTATATAACAAATTAGTGTTTCTGGACAGGTGATTTAACATTGCCAAGTGCATATACACTGGGTCGCAGATTTGCGGAATTAAAGATGGTCAAGGAGAGCATATGGGCCATTTCCAGCATTCAGCACATGGTGAAGCTTTACCAAGCCTAATCCTAATAAACAATGTGCTCTTTACATTGGAGTTAAGTAGTGATTGTCGTGAACGAACCGACTTTTGTCTGGAGAGGGAGAGGTAGCATTATTGACCACATTCTTTTGTCCGATGACTTGGCACCTTTATTGAAAAAATATGTACTCCTCATCATTCAGTGATCATCATCCCATAATTATTGGCCTTTCTCTCCCGTTGTTAGTTTCCCAACTGTTGAAGATTAACCCTTCTTTAATATCAGCGCCTAACAGGGGATGCGAAGGAAATGGAAACATGCTGACCCGAGCAGAGTGTTTATAGATCTCAATACTAATAAACAGGTAGAGATTGTAATTTCGGAAGGGCCGCAGCGCGCTCTGCAAATAATTACACGTGCAAGGTAGTTGGTGTCTCAAGTGGGAACTGCGTCAGCGCAGCCCTGTCTTTATTATATAGGCTCTGTTCCGCGCTCCGCCCGGACGCGCGGAACAGGATACAAAGTAGGGGAGTGTCCGGATGGCTCTCTACATCCCTCCCATGTTTTACTTCACACAGAAAAGGAAGTGAATGCACACATGGAATATAACCAACTAAAAGAAAGATCCTATACCGGAGTGACTGAGACTTAGACAAATAAATAAAAGAGAAATAGAAACGCAGCGATGAGAAAGAAACAATTTGAGAACAGAACAGAAATTTGTCACTGAATACAAAGGCCCGGGTGTCACACCCCTGGCCAGCTCACAATGGTCAACTGGTCACCCTGGACCCTAAAGTAATTCTTCAGCCTCTAACGTGGGCTCCTCTGCGTTCTGGCGGACAGGCAGCGACGCCAGGACATTATTCTCTAACAGCCCAGGGTACAGACAAAATCTTTGAGCTGACTGTTCGGCAAGGGGTTGGGGCGCAGATGATACCGTCCACCTCTGGCGAGTGATTCCTCCTGGCCAGCGTTTTCACCCAGCGGGTGACGTGCACTGGGCACCGCTACCTGAGTATCCTCTGTCCCTCCTTCCTCACCCGGAGATGCAGCCATCGATTCATCGACCTCTCCTTCCTCTCCAGATGGGATCGAAATCCCTGCTCTCCTGAAGTGTGATACGTTCCTGGTAACCCTCTGTCGCGCCGCGCGGTGCGGCGCGAGCCGAGAGCTCGACTTCGACCGGGCGTTCGGCTCGGGCCGCGCACCGCGTTATTAAGACGCGGCGCGCCCCCAGCCTCTCCTGCGCGTTTCGAGGCCCCAGATTTGCTTGGGGCCTCGTTCTTCCTTCTGCCTTTCACTGTCCCAGGGGTCTCTGAACCCTCTTACCTGTTTTTCTTCGTTTCTTTGTCCTTTCTTCTGTTTGCAGTCTGTTGTGTGCCTTTCTTTATGTCTTTTCCTCCTTCCCAGATTCCTGTGCTTTCCCAGCATTCCTTGTTCCCTATTCTCTATGGTTCCTCTACTATTCTGTTCTATATATTGTTTCCCTATCTAAGATGGTGTCCTTTTACTTCCTGTGGGTCACTTCCTGTTTGTTGGTATATAAGGGCTGTGTTTTTCCTCTTTCCTTGCGCTGCAACACTTTCTGCTCAGTTGGTGTCTTCGCTCCTGATTTCCTTGCCTTTTGGTTTTGGACTCAGCATTCTGTATTTTCTGATTTTTGCTCCTTTTGGATTCCTGTTTGTTGTTCTTGTTTTTCTCCAGGACTTTTCCTGTTTGGAGGTTTTTCCCCTTGGAAGGGGTTTTTCCCTCTGGCGCTACTTTCTGAAGGGCACGGTCTGTTCTTGGTGTCTCCATTGCCTACAGCACCGTGGCTACCAGAAAGAGTCGCCCCTTTTTGGGCCAAAGCCGAACATTGAAGATTCACGCCACCAGATCTGCAAATTCCAGGCGCAAGCAGCACGTGAGTCGTGACAGATTGCAGCGCCTAACCATTCCGACGTCCTCAAACACCATGGATAATACAGTGGCGGCTGCTGCAGATCCGGAGCAATCTCTGTTAACCACGATTCAGCAACAAGCCCAGGAGTTGCAACAACTACGTAATGAAAATGCTGCGTTACGACAGGCTTTGGCCCTCCGCACCAGTGATGTTCCGACAATCTCCGCTTCTACCCCTTGTTTCTCTGGTGAACCAACCAAGCTTCGCGAGTTCTTGGATGCTTTAACGGTGTATTTCGCCTTCCGACCTACGCAATTCTCCCACGACAGGACCAAGGTGGGTTATCTTATCAGTGCCTTATCCGGCCCAGCCTTGGCCTGGGCAACCCCGATGGTGTCCTCCGACGACCCTGTATTGTCAGACTATTCCGCCTTTGTGAGTCGCTTCAAACAAATGTTTAGCCGTCCTGGATTGGAAGCCTCCGCTGAAGAAGCCTTGTGCGACATCCAACAAGGCTCCCAAGACGTCCTGCAATATATAACCCGTTTTCGTCAGCTGGCGGCAGAGACCACTTGGGTGGAACGTACTCTGGTAACATTATTTCGTAGAGGACTCAAAGAAGAAATAAAGGATGAACTAGTGCATTCTACCAGAGCGGAAGATCTTCGTGGCCTGATGGATCAAGCACTGTCCATCGAATATCGTCTTCGGGAACGGAGATCGGAAAAGAAAAGGAGTAGAGGGTTTACCCAACCAAGTAGCTCCCGTGCATACCTGCAGCGTTCCGAGGAACCTCGCACTCCTGCTAGAGACATCGAAGGGGAACCCATGCAGGTGGATACTACCCGAGGTCCGCTCTCTGCTAGTGAACGAGAAGACAGACGCAAGAGAGGGTTGTGCCTGTATTGTGGTTCTGCTGGTCACATACTCCGTACCTGTCCAGTACGTCCGTCCAGACCTTCGGGAAACGCCACCTCCCGTCCTCTGTAAGAAGGGAGAGGACGGGATCTACAGCTATACCTTCCATTAGCTCCTTTAATGACAATACAACTGCCTTGTTCATCTTTCCTGTCCTGTTACAACTTCCTGACGGTCGTCAAGAAAAGACTATGGCATTACTAGACTGTGGTGCTAGTGGTATATACATGGACAAGACATGGGCTGCTGCTAACCTAGTTCCTACTCAAGCAAAAGAAGTACCCGAACAGGTACACACTGTGGATGGATCTTTGATATCCTCTGGTCCTGTAGACACCACTACCCTGATGTTAAGTCTACAGGTGGGAAACCATCAAGAACACATCTCCTTCGATCTTATTACGTCCCCTAACCATACCATCATTCTTGGAATTCCGTGGCTCATTAGACATAACCCATATATAAATTGGGTTACCCGGACAGTCTCTTTGTCTTCGCAATTTTGTCACGAGAACTGTTTTACTTCCGACAAGTATTGGTCTCCGAAAAGATCCTTAGCTACTGAAGGTGCCACTGGTATGTCCATTAATACGGTCCAAGGGGTCCCAGACCACTATTTGGAGTTTCAGGATATTTTCCAAAAACCGTCAAAACCTGTGCTACCTCCACATCGAGAATATGATTGTGCAATTCCATTAGAACCCGGCACAATTGTTCCTTTTGGGAGGATGTACTCCCTCACGGAACCCGAAAGGGAAGTTCTAAAGGAGTATCTGGACGAAAATATACAGAGTGGTCTTATTGTTCCATCGTCGTCTCCGGCTGGGGCCCCTCTCTTTTTTGTGCCCAAGAAGACTAAGGATCTTCGTCCGTGCCTGGATTTTCGAGGTCTGAATAAAATCACCATTAAAGATCGTTATCCTTTGCCTCTCATCAGGGACATACTGGAAGCAATCAGAGGGGCCCAACGTTTTACTAAATTGGATTTACGAGGAGCCTACCACCTTTTACGCATAAGAGAAGGCGACGAATGGAAGACAGCATTCAGGACCCCATTTGGCCATTTTGAATATAGGGTTATGCCGTTTGGTCTTACTAACGCCCCGGCAATCTTCCAGAGATTTATGGACTCAGTGTTTTCAGACCTACTTAATCAGACAGTCGTGATCTACCTAGATGACATTCTTATTTATTCTAGAAATCCTGAACTCCATACTTCCCATGTGAAACAAGTTCTTCAAAGACTTCGTGATCATCAACTATTTTGCAAACCAGAGAAATGTGAGTTCGACATAACGGAAGTCAAATATCTGGGCTATCATTTAAGTCCCACCGGCATAGCTATGGACCAAGAAAAGGTACAAGCTATCCTAGAGTGGCCTTCTCCTTCTACCATAAAAGAAACACAATGTTTCCTAGGTTTAGCAAACTTCTATCGACAATTCATTCTAGACTTTGCCAGTCAGACTAGCCACATAACTCACACCTTAAAGAAGGACAATTTAAAGAAGGGATTTGTCTGGACTGAGGCTGCTGAAGCAGCCTTTCAAAGCTTAAAGAGAGCCTTCACCCAAGCCCCCATCTTAAGACATCCAGATACCACCAAGCAATTTATAGTAGTAACTGATGCTTCTGAGAGAGCCATCGGAGCCGTCTTACTCCAACGACAAGAGGATGATGGCCTTGAACATCCTGTTTTCTATTTGTCTCATATCCTTTCCACAGCTGAACAACATTATTCCGTACTTGAAAGGGAATTATTGGCTCTGAAAACAGCCTGCCTTGAGTGGAGGCAGTTTCTGATGGGTTCCAAGGAACCATTTGAGGTGAGGACAGACCACCGTAATTTACAATGTTTAAGAAATTTTGTATGCCAGAATAGTCGTCAGGCCCGCTGGGCCTTTTTCTTCAGTCAGTACGATTTTTATATTACATATATTCCAGGATCCCAAAACATTCTGGCTGATGCTCTGTCTCGCCGATATCCAGAGTGTTCTCCTTCCTCATCCCAGTATCTTCTAGAACCCAGTAAGATCATTGGAGTGGCTCAGTCTTTCCTGGAAGAAGTACAACAAGAATACGCCAACCAATCGGACCATGACATGGAAGAACTAAGACCATTATTGTACAAGAAACAAGGATATTTTTATTACCAAGACCTGATATTCCTCCCTACAAACAAGGTGCAAAAGAAAGCATTACAAATGTGCCATGATTCCCCTGTAGCTGGTCACAGAGGCATCAAAGCCACACAAGAATTACTTTCACGATTTTTTTGGTGGCCTACCTGGAAACTGGATGTGGAAAGATACGTTCAGGCCTGTCCCATATGTGCCCAAGTCAAAATACCTCACACCAGACCGGCAGGATTACTACAACCTTTGCCTGTTCCATCGGCCCCATGGCATACTATCTCTACTGATTTTATGTGTTCGCTCCCACCATCAGCAGGAAACCGGGTTATCATGGTCACAGTGGATTCTTTCACAAAGATGGCTCATTTCACTGGCCTAAAAAAGCTGCCTACTTCCCAAGAACTAGGTCAAATATTCATAGATCATGTCTTCCGTCTCCATGGACTTCCACATACCATAATCTCTGATAGAGGACCTCAGTACATCTCCCGATTTTGGAAGCATTTTTGTAAAATACTGAATATGAATAGAGCCCTGTCTTCAGGGTTCCATCCTCAGACCAACGGACAGACTGAGCGTCTGAACCAAGGACTAGAGCAATATCTTCGATGCTTTTGCAATTCTACCCAAAGTAACTGGAGCACTTACCTCTCTTTAGCTGAATTTTCCTACAATAACTCAGTCCATAGTGCCTCCAAGGTCACTCCCTTTTTCTGTTCCTATGGTTTTCATCCTACCTCTTTCCCTACTTCTCCACAATCCAACTCTCCTCTACCTGCTATTAACTATTTCTCCAAACGCCTTCTCCAACTCCATAAACTAATTCGATCTAATTTGTTACATACCAAGAGGTATATGAAGAAGGCTGCAGACAAGAGACGTACAACCAATCCAAATTATCATCTGCAAGATAAAGTCTGGCTCTCCTCCAAATTCTTGCCCTCACGTCTCTCTCAAAACAAGTTCACACCTCGTTACTATGGGCCTTTCCGTATTCTCCAGTTGGTCAATCCTGTCACTGTCCGTCTTCACTTACCCCATACATGGAAGATCCATCCGGTTTTTCATGTTTCTCAGCTTAAACCTTATGTGCCTGATCCTTACTCACGTCAGTTTCCTTGTCCACCTCCTGTCCTTGTGAATGATGCTCCTGAATATGAAGTGCAGGAAATCTGTGACTCTCGTCTTTTTCATAAACGACTTCAGTATCTGATTCATTGGAAGGGTTATCCTCTCAGTGAATGTTCATGGGAAGATGCCTCTTCCGTTCACGCTCCTCTCCTGACTCAACGCTTTCACTGTTTATTCCCTCTTAAACCTGGGCCTTCGGGAGGGGGACCTACTGTCGCGCCGCGCGGTGCGGCGCGAGCCGAGAGCTCGACTTCGACCGGGCGTTCGGCTCGGGCCGCGCACCGCGTTATTAAGACGCGGCGCGCCCCCAGCCTCTCCTGCGCGTTTCGAGGCCCCAGATTTGCTTGGGGCCTCGTTCTTCCTTCTGCCTTTCACTGTCCCAGGGGTCTCTGAACCCTCTTACCTGTTTTTCTTCGTTTCTTTGTCCTTTCTTCTGTTTGCAGTCTGTTGTGTGCCTTTCTTTATGTCTTTTCCTCCTTCCCAGATTCCTGTGCTTTCCCAGCATTCCTTGTTCCCTATTCTCTATGGTTCCTCTACTATTCTGTTCTATATATTGTTTCCCTATCTAAGATGGTGTCCTTTTACTTCCTGTGGGTCACTTCCTGTTTGTTGGTATATAAGGGCTGTGTTTTTCCTCTTTCCTTGCGCTGCAACACTTTCTGCTCAGTTGGTGTCTTCGCTCCTGATTTCCTTGCCTTTTGGTTTTGGACTCAGCATTCTGTATTTTCTGATTTTTGCTCCTTTTGGATTCCTGTTTGTTGTTCTTGTTTTTCTCCAGGACTTTTCCTGTTTGGAGGTTTTTCCCCTTGGAAGGGGTTTTTCCCTCTGGCGCTACTTTCTGAAGGGCACGGTCTGTTCTTGGTGTCTCCATTGCCTACAGCACCGTGGCTACCAGAAAGAGTCGCCCCTTTTTGGGCCAAAGCCGAACATTGAAGATTCACGCCACCAGATCTGCAAATTCCAGGCGCAAGCAGCACGTGAGTCGTGACACCCTCTGCATGCCTCAGGCTGCTGTTCTCATGGCGCCTCTAACACTGATGGTCTGCCAGGGTTCAGGCTCAAAAGGTGTTTGGAATTTCCCTCCTGGCCGGCGACTCTTCACTACCACCATATCTCCATCCTGAAAGTATCTAAATCGACTTCGCCGTTTTTCAGTGGCTTTTCAGTTTGTGAGCTCTCGGCGACGCTAGGTGGCTTCAACATCTAGCTCTGGTGATACCCAATGAGGACCAGACGGGATACAGTCCCGAGGCGGGACTTTGAACATCAGCGCGGCAGGTGCACACCCTGTAGTACTGTGAGGTGTCTGGCGATAAGCACTCAGAAATTGCTGCAGACATTGTTCACTGTCTTCTCTTTGTTCGACACCTATTCTGAGGGCTCGGTTTAGAGGTCGCATAAATCTCTCAACGTCCCCATTAGCCTGAGGCCAGTAGGGCATGACCTTGCGATGATGTATGGCTAGCCCATCCAAGTAAGACCAAATTTCTTGTCCATGAAATGGGGGCCCATTGTCTGTCCTGACCTCATCAGGGAGCCCAAACATGGCAAATTCCTTTTGAAGCCCTGGCTGCACATTCTCAAATGCTGTGGATGACACGACGTCAACAACAGGAAATTCTGTGCATGAGTCGATAAGGACGACTGTCAGCCGCCCATCCAGGAAACTCCCAAAATCCATGCTCACTTTTGCCCATGGCTTCTGACTAGCCGGTTTAGTGATGACTGGGCAGCTGGGTGGTTCCCCTGATGTGATGATGCATGAATGACATTTCCCCACCAATTCGTCCACCTGACTGTCCATGCCAGGGAACCACGTAGAATTTTGCCTGTGTCGATACATGCCCACTGGATCTCGCCACTTCCACCGTAACCTTTAGAGGAAGCGGCTCTCGCCCCCCGTAGTTATATATCTTGGTGGTGGTTGGGGCAAGCGAGGGTGTAGGGGTCAGCTGTCTGAACAGGGTGTCATCCATTACATTTACGGACGCTCCCGTATCTATGAGCACTGTCGCCGATGTGCCGTTGATTTGAATGTTGCTCATGGGTGGTGGTTGCTTCTTCTGTTGTCTCCCACCAGTGAATGAGATCACAAAGATATCTTCGTCCTCGTCTTTTTCAAAGACTGGAGTTCTTTAAACTGTGGTTTCTCTGGATTCGTCAGTTTCTTTTGTTACACTTCTAACCTTAGCGTCCTTTCCTTTCTGGTCTCCTTGCCTGCCTCTCCCTGATCTGCACACTTTCGCAAAGTGGTTGTCTTTGCCACACCTATTGCATGTTTTACCTTTCGCCGGGCACCCCATTGTTGTTTTGTGTCCGTACCCACAGCTTCCGCAGGTGCGTGCACCCTGTCTAACAAAGTTTGGTCTGCATCCTGGCGATTGACGAGTTTGGATGGCGTCTATCTGTTCTTCTTTCCCCTGGACTGGACGTTGGGTTGAAGCAGCTGCCAACGATTGCGATGGCATCCGCCCGGACTGCTGATAGTTCGTGTGAACGTGCCAGAACCAGGATGTCATCAAGGGAGATGCCTGGCTGGCGTAGGATGAGCTTCCTCAGTGCATTTGACCGGCATCCCTGAATAATCTGTGCCCTAATCTCCTCTTGTTGATTGAGGCCTACCCACGAGCTTGCTAACTTCCTTAGTCGTGCATAAAACATGTCCATTGACTCAACATCCATTTGTTGAGCCTGTCGGAGTTTAAAACGTTCAAAATCTGAGTTCAGCTGTGGGTCAAAATGTTTATTTAGGGCTTCCACTGCCGCGTTAAAGTCCGACTTATCACCTGTGTCTGGGAATGAATCAAATCATTCTTGCAGCTCGTCTCCTCCCATCAGCAGCATGAGGGATCTGCGCATTGCCCCATCCGTTTCTCTTGTGGTGCAGAAATAGTTTCCTAATCGATTTAACCAGAGGCGCCATCTTGGCGCTGCTGTGATCGGATCAATCAGTTGGCTGAATGGGGGCAGCGCAGTGATTGAGGAGTGAGCACTGGCGCCCACTTGCACATGCAGCTGGGGGTTTTCCTGTGGTGGCACGCTCATTGTGTCTCTAGTTGTGTAGGCACTTTGCTGCTATACTGCAGGTTTCTTTCTTGCTGTCCATTTTTAATAAAAATGATTTTTTTTTTCAAATGTTATTTTCTCTTTGGTGTGCTATGTAATGCTGATCATTAGCTGCTTGTGTGTCTGTGTCCCAAATGTTGTATAATATCTATTTTTATTTCACTCTCTGGAGCTCAATTTAGATTCTATTAGCCCTTTATATGTCTCTTTTTTTTTTTCTCTTTTGGGGCTCCACCCCCTTGTCTTTGTCTCTTACTTGTACGGGGCTCCTGCCCCTCTGGCTCTGTGTGCCGCGTTCCCCTCCCCAAGGAGCACAGCCTGACCTCCCCGTCGTCGTCGCCACGCGTGTGTTTTCAATCGAACACCTACCCCACGTTGTGTTGCAGGGCCTCCAAGGCGAGCACTGTGCTGGATCCAGCGCCGGAGGTAGGACCGCATTTATTCTCCTTCCCGGCGAGGACCCACGATGCACCGGACACTCGCCTGCTCGATCAGGACATCGACGACAGTTACCGGGTAGCTCGCACCGAAAAGGAGGCGGGGCTCACCTCACGAGGTAAGACGCACATCGCGCTTCCTCTTCAGACCGTCGTGTTTCAGCCAGGTCGTTTTTTTTTCCTTTCGGTGGTCCCCTCAGCACGAGCGTTGTGCCGTTCGCGTTTCTTCTGCTCTGCACCACCTGTCTGCTTCTATACGCTTTCCGCGACGTGGGAGTTCTGAGACCCGCTCGTCGCCAATGTAATGTTGGAAGGGCCGCAGCACGCTCTGCAAATAATTGCACGTGCAAGGTAGTTGGTGTCTCAAGTGGGAACTGCGTCAGCGCAGCCCCATCTTTATTATATAGGCTCTGTTCCACGCTCCGCCCGGACGTGCAGAACAGGATACAAAGTAGTGGAGAGTCCGGATGGCTCTCTACTGAGATCTCACACTGCCTTTTGGATACAGTTGATCCAACTTGTATCCGAAAAAGCTTTAGCAAGATATGTAAATCGTATCTGACATACTATCCCTAGACAAGCTTAGAAAGAATCCCCCTGTACAATCCTGGTTCACCCCAAATGCACCTGGTTCAACCCCAAAAGCGCCAAGGCATAAAAAACATTAAAAAGAATTACTAACGTAATACCACATGACCAGGGAGCAATCAGAATAGCAAGAAGGGTTGTATAAACAATCTATTGAGAACAGAAAGACAGAGATTAGAACGGCGCGCTTAAAATATGACAGGGCGTTTTGGGAGATCATGAATCAACATTTCCCTGAAAAAAACCTCATCAGGTATAGAATGCTATATATTGGAACAAGAATGGTTCGAGCATTTTACAAAAATCTTCAACCCATTTAGTGCCGATAGTAAGTGCCTGGTGTTACCAGTTCCTCATGTCTCGCCCCTAGATCTTCTAGAACTCAATAAAACCATCATGGTAGGTGATGTACATAAAGCTGTCTTGAGTTCCACAATTGGAAAAGAACCACGTTCAGATGGGGTCCCATCCAAACTTTTCAGACACAACCTTGATTTTCGGGCTCCTCTGATTACAAATGTTTTTAGAGCCGTAGCCCTCAAAAGGCCTATAGAGTTGTGGATGAAATCCATAACAGTTCTTATTTTTTAAAAAAAGCAGATAGAAACTCCCCCACAAATTACCAGCCTATTTTGTTACTTGATGCTTCAATCAAAATATTCAGTAGGATAATTTTGGGAAAATTGGAAAACTGGGCGGAACAAAAATCATTCTTCTCTGAAGTCCAATACAGGTTCTATCCGGGAGTGGGCACTACTGAGCAAGCATTAAACTTAGCTTTGATCCTAGCTAAATATCTCAAGGCCTGGAGAGGGGCCATACATATGGCTTTCATGGATCTCCCCTATGCCTTTAGCTTAGTGGATAGACACATACTATGGGACATCATGGGGCAGGCAGGGATTGACCCCGTCCACATTGCATCTTTTAAAAAGTCTTCACAGACATACCTACATGAGGGTACATTTTACCCAGAGTGGAGCCTAGACGCCCCCTATCCAAGAGTATTTGAAGCGTCAGACAAGGCTCTATATTGGCCCCTTTTTTATTCTTAGCCTACATTAATGCCGTGGGCACTTTATAAATTTCTTGTAGATCCAATGTCCCTAAAATTGGTTCCCACCCAATTCCTGTACTTTCGTACGCAGACGATGCAGTCTTCATCACACATACAGTAAATGGGTTACAATTACTCCTAAATGGTTTTAATGATTTTATGAAGGAGCTAAAGCTTAAGGTGAACCCCGCTATGGGCCTCAATCCAACTTTGGCAGTCTGTGGACTGCCCGGGTGGTAGTGGTGGTCCGACCGCCATGTCTCTGGCAGTCAGACCACCATATTACGAGTTTGGCGGCCGTACCAACAAAAGCTCACCAGCGGTCTGCCGGAACCTCCAGGCAGTACAGACCGCCACAGTCACGAGGAAGCACAAACAGGCCGGCAGAGTCTGCGTTGCCGCCGGACCCATTATGAGGTGCACACCGCCAATGTGACCATGGTACTCCAACTACAATGTATAAGCTGGCAGAAACGGACAGTATAAAGGGAAACACTCACCTGCAGGAAGCTTCACACGTCTGATGCCGCCATGTAGCCATTCACAAACGCAATGCTGCTGCTGATGCTAATCGAAAGGCAATTAAATCAATGCCAACGTGGACGCCAACAACGATAAGTACACACACATATCTGTATCACTAACCTTAAAAACTGCCTGTAACGCCAGGTTACACATCATAGGGGGGGCACACCACAGGCAGCAGGTATGTGTCTCAACCTACTCACACTCACAAACATACATGAACAGAGACATGCACGCAGTCACAATACGCCCCCTTTGGGCAGCACACTTTCGCTGCACTGCAACACTGCATAAATACACATGGCCACACAGTTCAGGCACAGGGAGAGTGAAGGTTACACAACATTGTCATACACACCAACAACACACCAACAGCACATATACAAATACAACTCAAACACTCACATTCACCACTGGCCAGGGACTGTTCTTACATACAACACACATATGTGTGGATGTGGCATGCAACACAAACACCACCACCATTAAACAACCCAGCAATGCACACACACATCACACACACACAACACACAATGGAAGCACAATGACATGCACAAAATACAGAGAGACAAAAAGACATGAACAACATGCCAACTATACCTGCACAATTGGGATGGGGCCTTTGGGACACCAGGGAAGGAAACTGCACTGGGACATGTATCACTTTCAACAGGCCCCTCAAACAACATGTGCTCAGGGAATTGCCCTACATAGGTCTCAGGGACAAACAATACCAGACCCAAATGTCATGCACATCTGCAAAATGGGGAAGGGCAAATCAACAGAGCACATACATGCATGGGACATACCTCTATAGGAACTAGAAGCAAGGGACACACACCTAAATGGACACATGCACAGGCAAATGCAATCCAGCTAGCACAATTTAACACACTCCATGTCTGCACAAACAAAACTCAAGCTGGCACACATCACATGAATACATAAGCCAGGGGGACAAGTCTAACACCAAACATTCCCACATTGGACAACACAAAAAGAAATACTTAGCATACCAAACAGTACACAATGCCATTACACCACCATTGCATTTACACACATATACCCATACACACAACATATACCCTTCTCTTGGGGGATACCAGCAGTGCCCACAAACTCACATACTGCAACCAAGAGCACATGGAGTAGTAAGCAGACTCAAGCACACACAACTGGAGGCACACAACCAAAGTCACTCAAGAACAACATGAAGCTAGAAAAGGACCTGCAGAACAAAGGTGTATGCAATAAATCAACAAGTATTTGGGTTTTATTATGAAAAAAGGTGCTGAATGAAGTCCATTGGCGAGTCCATACAATGCTGCAATCATAGCACAGTATTGTGCCAAAACATGACTCCTAACTGCTAGGGAACCTCCACAGGAAGGGGCATCAAGGGTTCAGGCAGACACCTCAGGGATTATCCAGAGGTGGAGGGGGCGGGATCGGATTTGGGAGGGTGGGGTTGGGCTTGAGAAGTGTGGTCATTTTCTTGGGAAGGTGGGCTTCTTCAGGGGTAGAGGTATGGTTACTCGCAGAGGAGCAAGGGAGGCAGTGGAGGTGAAAAGGAGGCCTGGAAGCTGGACGGGGTCCTTCTGAGTCTGGGATAGGTGGGGGTAACAGGACAAAGGTCAAAGTTATACAAAACACTTTTTTGGGCACACGGGGACAGTCATCAGAAGGGGGTCAGGATTTGGAGGTTGAGGGAGTGGTTGTAGGCTGTGTAGGTGTGGATGTTGTGGGTGGGTGCTTACGGGAGGTATGCTAGTGTGTGGTGGCTGTCTGTTAGGTGGGCATTTGCGTGTCTTGGAAGGATGGGAGGTGAAGTTGCTGGGGATGTGGATGGGGTGGCTGTATGTGTGTCTGTATTTGTGGTGTCTGCAGGTGTGGTGCTTGTGGTGGAAGTCTGCAGGTCTGCTGAGGTGATATCTGTGGGTGTGATGGGTGTACTGGGTATGCCTGTGACTGTCGGTGTTGTGCCTGTTAGTATGCTTCATATATATTGTCTGTGATGCTGCGGGTGGTGGGAGTGTCCATGGAAATAGTGAGTGTTGATGTGCCTGTAGGTGGCTGTTGTTTGTGTGTGTGTCGATGTGTTTAGTGGTGCTTGTGCTTGTAGTTGTGGGAGCTACCGCTGGGTGTTGAGGTGGATGTCTGCAGACCTGTCTGTGTGCCTTGGGTAGGTAAGGGGAAGGGAAATTTAGATTGGGAAGAGGGAGTGAGGACGGAAGGTGGGGCGTGACTGGATGCCATCAGTGAGGAGGCCAGAGCGTAAAAAAATCTCTGTAGGCCAGCCATTGCACCATGAATGCCTTCCAGTAATGCATTAGCCTGTTGGAGCTGAGTTGCCAATCCCTGCATGGCATTCACAATGGCTGACTGACCCACAGAGATACTTCTTAGGAGGTCAATAGCTTCCTCACTGAGATCAGCAGGGGGAACAGGGGCTGGGGCAGAGGTGCCTGGGATGAAGAAAACCCCCCAACCTCATAGGTGAGCGGGTATGGTCACCTGGGGGGGGGGGGGAGCAACAGGGAGGGCAGTGATAGAATAGGGATTTGTGGACAAAGATTGTACGAGAGGATGCCCCAGTGGGTCCCCCGAAAGCAGGCAGTGGCCACTAGAGGAGGAATCCGATGATGATGAGGATGTGGATCTGGTCTCCCCCGTGGCGAGATGTTTCCCCACTTGGCTCAGCCCCGTCTCTTCACTTGCTGGTGCTCATGCTGTGAGGACATCACATGTCCATGATAACACTTGAACCACAACTCTGACAAACAATACCATTATGTCAGGTAGGCCCCAGCAAAAACATGCACCTAAGTGGCATGTACATGTGAGATAACATATGCCTGCCATGTGGATTTCCTAAAGTTGCCCACAGGAAAATCAGGACATCCGACAACTGCAATTGCATGGCTGAATTCTAGGAACCACAATAACCATACAACAACTAGGAGACCTCCTCCCACATGCAGCAGACCTCGGTTAACCAATGGAAAGCAATAGTATCCAATTGTAAAGTGCATTCCCACATATCCCACACTAGGTCATGCACACATCTCTCTGGCGCATATGTAATGAACCAACAATGAGAAATTATGCCCTGAAATCCTGCAATGTTGCTTACAAAACTACAATATCATGGAGTAGGTGAAATGGAAATACCTATGTCACAATGGACACATATCAACAATGTACACTTCACCAAGTCACATCTGTCCCAACAGAGTCAAGGAGGTAATATCAATGTCACTCAGAGAATCCACACATTAAGTATTGAAAGGAACACTGTTGAGGTCAGGTTCAAAATGTCACGGAGAGATGTCTCCAGAATACACAAAACAATGAATTGGCAAGCCCTAGAATAGTTAGCACTAATGTCTGACACTCATTACAATGATATCCACTGAGTGTTTCTGTAGAAGGCATTTGTCCTTTGCATGTTGGAGGAACACAGAACTTGCAAGGACTAATAGAAGGACCTCAACTTGATAACCAATGAGAAGCAACATCACTATCCACATCCATCTTAGACAAGGCAACCCTGGTGTCTGTCTGTGGATGAATGACTTTACCCAAACACGTTATGTCAGCATCACTGCAAGTCACTCCATGATGCATGCCAACAGTCAGGGCACAATCCTTAAGCATTACACATGTGCAAAACACTTTTCCACATCAAGGTCATTGATATACACAAAGTGGTTACACACTCCAGGCCTAATTGTCATGTCCCTCATTGCTACAGCAATGAAGTCATCTGTCAGACAAGAAACAATGGTGACACACTCCTGTCTGTGGAACAAGATGAAATATAACACCATTGTAAATATGCAATTCTACAAACAGGTTGCCATGCACATATTTGTGAGGGACTACAGAATCACCCCATCAACATTGGTAGAACATGCATGAATCTGCAGCTTACAAATGTTTCCTAAAGAGAAAGGGACACATACTAACATATAGGCACATGGAATGCTGGCAACAGTGATGACATATCATTCATGTCAATAGACATTCCACACTTTTTAATGGAAAGTAGTTTGCTACATCTGCAAACAATTAGCCATGTAAGCCATGTCACATGTCTGATGGACACCTACACATCACTGATTCCAGTGGGGCACCATCACCCATCACACACTGAAGTTAGCTAGCTTCTGGGTGGCAGATGTCTACATACACAAGTACACAGACACTTGGCAGAGTACAGTGATCCATAACCTATTTACCTTTGGCCTGTAGCATGTAGGAGTAGTGATAATTTGGAAACAAATTACACCCAATACAACAACAAACAATACATGAATGATCATTGTACAGAGCTCTTTGTGCTCCCTGCAGAGCAAGTGGTTTGTGGTTTCCCCCCAGTTTTGTCCTAGGTCCCAGGCCCTAAAGGAAAGGCACACCAGTTTGATACACTTGACATGTCAACACAAACAATCTCCCATCCACAGTGTGACAGGTGACTCATCACACATTGTCAGGGGGAGCAGTCAGCACCTCACTCAATCATCTGGCAATGGGACAGGCAAGGATTTGCTGTCTACTCACACCCTTGTGGCTGCCCCTTGTGGCTGCTGGGCTGCCCTCAAACATCCATCAAGTTCTGGGTACATCACTGCCAAAATGAGGACCATTATGGCGGTCTTTGTCTGACAGACAACCCACATTGGGAGGGCAGGCGCAGCTGGGCCTCCACAATCTTTTGTGCCCAGCTTCTCAGGTCCTCCTACCTCTTGCAACAGTGGGCACTCCGCCGGTGGTGGACCCGTAGGGTCCGCACCTTCTTGGAGATGGCTCTCCATATCCCTTTCTTCTGAGCAGCGTTTACCTGCAAGGATGCAATAGACAGACAAGAAATTATGTTCACAAGTCTCATCCAAATTGAGTGAGTCATATACGTGTTAGTACACCTAGCTGAGAACATTCTGTTTTGCCCATACTGCCAAGTGTGGCACATACTAGCCATTGAGTACAAGGACATGACTACAAACACTTCCCATTCTGCAGACCAATCTACCACCCTGTTCAGGCCCTGCTCTGACTATATAGGTCAACTGACATCCTGTGGGACATGATCTATCAATCTGACTGCAATCTGAGAAACAAAGTGATACATCACACCTTTGTGACTTCTGAAATGGAGACTATTTAGGCATGAATGCATCAAAACACTCACAATCTGTTTGAATAGTCCTCTGCATACAGTCCCTACAGGCTACGTCTTGTTTTTTTTTCACACAGGTCGAACTGTCTTTCCTGTCCACAACATTTTCATCTTGGATAAGCTGCTCAGGGTGTATCCGGGTGGTTAGCCATATCACAGAGTGTACCATTATCTGTATCTTGCTCCCTTCCAGGTGAGTAAACTTCATTTGTGAGTTCAGAGATAGATGCATGATGGAATATGGGCTCTGGCCTGCTGATTGGATATACAGGGACTGGCACTCCTGGGATTTACAGCCCTGTTCTCCATGTACTACACACAGTATACATAAACGATCCTCCCAGGTGAGTATAACGAACAAGGATATTTGAACAGATGCACACTGAGCTTGTGTTTGTAGTTGAGGAGACAGAGCCACCTAGCCTTAGCAGTCATGTCACTCCCTGTACTTCATGCACTTGTTATATGTCATCCCCCCACTATTTCTGCAGGTGTACACCGGACTGGTGGTTGGAGTCACAGTAAAGAAGCCTCCTGTGAGTTGCAGCCACGTTACACCCTGTATTACACAGTCTATACTTATGGATTCCTCCCAGGTGAGTACACTTCATTGATGATTTAGTACACCGGGGTATTATGGGTGAGAACATTGTTTTGATGTTTGGAGTTGGGGGAATAGTATCTGCTGTGAGTTGCAGTCCTGTCACTCTCACTGCTCTCCAATACCTGACAGATGCCTACTCCCCTAGTGAGTACATATCATATGAGATTTAAAAGTTCTGTGGCCTTCGGAGAAGAGGTTACTGTTCTTGTGTTTGTAGTGACAGTACCAGTGTCTCTTGGCCTTAGCAGTCCTGTCAGTGCCTTACTACACACTATATACAAATGTCTTGCTTCTAGGTGGGTACACTTCAATGGTGAGTTCAGGGACAAGGCTCTTTTGTGCAGAGAACACTGTGGTGGCTGGGAGAAGTGACAGTACGAGTTCCACCTGGCCTTAGCAGTCCTGTCAGTGCCTGTACTGCACATACTATACAAATGTCATCCTCCCATGTGAGTACACTTCAATGTGGAGTTGACAAACAAGTTAGTTTTTAGTAGAATACACTGTTCTGGTGTTTGGAGTTACAGTAACAGTGCCTGCTGGGAGTTGTAGTCATGTCAGTCCCTGTACTACACAGACTATACAAATGTTATCCTCCCAAGTAAGTCCACTTCTGTTGGGAGTTGACAAACAAGGGTCTTTGGAGCAGAGGACACTGGGCTGGCTGAGTGGAGTAACAGTAACAGATCCTCCTGGCCTTAGCAGTCATGTCAGTCCCTGTACTACACACAGTGTACAAATGTTATCCTCCCAGGTAATTCCGGTCTTCTGGCAACCGCCCTTAAGGCGGTTCCAGTGGTCTGACCGCCAGACTCGTAATGAGGCCCTAAATCTTGATCTGTGGCCCAAAAAATGCCATGTTGAAAACATTTTTCATTGGGGAGACTCCAATTTTAAAGGTAAAAGATTTTAGTTATCTAGGCATTCTTAATGAGAAAATGTGCTGGGATAGGCTTATAACCCAGAGGTCCCAGACAACGGAGGCCTCATGTGAATCAATGTTTAGGTTCGCTAAGAAATTAGGATACAAGCCTCCAACAAAAATTATTGTGCTTTATAAAAGCAAAAGTCTCACTGCAGACTCATATGGGATGTTGTTTCGCGGCATATGACAGTTAAGGCCCTACAGGTGGCAGAGAACAAATTCCTAAATTGGCTGTTAGGAACCACTAAATGCACCCCATGTTTTATAACTCATAATGAACTGGGCTAGGCTACTTGAAAGATATGACAGGTCTGGCCCCCATTCTGTTGTGGATCAAAATTTGGTCCACTCCAGAATTGGGTTTTACACATAAAGTAGTGGAGGATTGCCTTGTACATGATAATATGATAGCCATCCCATGGCTTAAATATATTAAAACCCAGTTCCAAGATTTGGGATTGAGTAATCTCTTTCATGATACGGGCAAGAGAAACTCACTCTCTAAGAGCCAGACCAAGAAAATGTGTTTTGCACATAAAGAGGAAGAAAGGATTACGAAAGCACTTGACTTAGTGAAGGTTCAATGATACATGCCCCTCTTAACAACTCAAGGCACAGAGCTGGGTTTAACTTGGATGAAGGCTTGGGAGTTTAGATTTTATCTTACATCATTAAGAAGGAACACAATACACTTCTTAGTGGCCTTCCCTGTTACCGGCACCTGGTTTCTTTCATCACCATGTTACCCATGCAATAGGAGGTCACACCAGTCAACTAAGCACTTTATGCTCTTTTGCATTTTGTATACCTCTTTTAGATTATGGTTCCTCCATTCTATTCTCAGTGGAAGATCTTTTAACAATCATCAGAGGGCCTACTTTTCATGCCTTGAAGTAGAAAATCTTCATACGGCAAATCTTAGTTATTTGCCTGAAGAACAGAGCAGCAAGAAGGTGTATTAAGTGTCTACAAATAGTCTTTTATCTGCTACAATCAAATCTTAATGGGATGAAACCTATCTCCATCCACGCACATCCTTGGAATAGTGTGAGACTGGATTGCTGGGAAGAGGAGTTTTAGTACTAGGGAATTAGACAGAGAGGGAAGTGAGAGAAATAATGAAAAGTTACTTTAAAGAGCAAACTCAATGAAAGTGAACAAAGAGGGTAGTAAGGAGCATGAAAGAATGCATGAATAACTAACTATAAGAATGAATGAGGGAAGGAAGGAAATGAAAGCAGAATTCTTTATAAGCGCTTTAAAACACCATCTCTGCAATTATTTACAGAGCAAGAACAGTGGAAAATACTGAAAAAGCACCAAAATTTACAATAGAAACTGAAATCAGGAAAGCCTAAGTATAATTTTGCGGTGTGAGTCCAAGCCACAATGGCAGCATAAACGTGGCACCTCACCCGCTTGTGTTGGTTTGCATACCACATTTTATGATAAGCAGGCAACAGATATGTTTTTCCCATCAGTGTTGCATGTGAGCTAGCCTTTGAAGTTGTTTCTGCCCCCATGTGTTGGATGGAAAGAAGTGAAGGCCAGAGTTGGATCACCTGCCCATTGGAAGCTATGGTTGCTCAATGGTTAGAGGTGTCTTAGGTCACTGTTCTTATTGTTCCTCGAGTGGCTGTCCAAGAGGCCCAAGGAATGCATCTAAATAAGGTGTTTCTGGCCTATTCTCCATTCCCATCTCCATGATACACCTGTTGTCAGCTTTACTTTGGAGGGGCAAGGAAGTGAACCTTTTAGTACAATCGCCAGAGTCTGGGCTCTCAATTTTGCCTTTCTGTATGGGCCCTTTGCCAGTGCAGAGTCTTACTGGTAAACTTAGGTTTCACTGATTTGCAATCCACATGTATTCGGCCACTCTGCCTCGAGCCCACTCAGTTGCCAGGTACAGTTGTTTTCAACTCCTCTCTCTTCACAAGTCTTTGCCCTTCCTGGCAGCTCTGCTGAGGTTGATTTAAGCCCTGATTGAAAAGGGTGAGCCCCCAGTATTTCTGTCACAGGCCTCACCTTTGGTACAGGCCCAGTCTCCACCTCCAGTGCCGAACTATGGGGCTTCCAGAGGTCCCAGGCTTGCTTGTATCAGGCTATCTGCAGGCAGTGTGTCCACTCTCTGTCATGCCTTAGGATGATATTAACTGTTTTTGTTGGTATTCAATGATGTTTGCCTGTTGCAGGGGATCGCCATCACTCTCCAATGCCTCCTTGCCTTGTGCAAGGTAACGGCCAGATAGTACAATGTTTATCTAGTCCAATGCCCCACAGGTCAAGTTTCCCAATGTCTCTTGAAGGTGGGCAACCATGTCCTCTGCAAACTTTTCCCTGATAAATTTCCCTCTGGGCTCCAAACCCCATGAAGACCCACATTAGACACATTTGTGCTACCAGGTTACTTATCTTAAACTTCATTATACACTTCTGGCCAAATTCAATCATATGTCAATGGAGAAAGTTTCAAGACTTAACCCTTCTAGGTGCCCATGCCTCTTCTATCACTTCTGACCACCTTTCACTATGTCACTTTCATCAACAATGACCAAAGAATCTTGATCTAGGGGAGTTGAAATCCAGAGTCTCAGGAAAACCCTTTCCTTGATGGCATGCACCAGGCATGGGGAGTACCATAACACTAGCAGGCACTACCATGATGGAATATACGGTGTTTCATGTGCAGAGAAGACCACATAAAGTTGGGAAACATACTCAGGATTCATTTCTATAGAATGAAGCATCCGCTGGAGAGGAGAAGGTGATAGCTTGAAATGCTCTTCTGTTGTTTATGCTGCCATCTTTTTTGTAAGAATGATCTGATTTGTCTATCCCAGGTGCAACTGGAGATGCGACCCAGCTCTACCAGTCATTCAGAGGCACCAAATCTGCTGCAAATTACGCCTAATATGCAGTGCTTTAAATGAGCAGGCATTCTTATTAATGTGCTACTTTAATTTGGAAGTGAGAGTACACTTTTCAAGCAGTGGTTGGAGAGTACTGGCATTTCTCATTAGTCAACAGGCACTCTGTATTAGCAAGTGGATTTTTAGTAAGGTTCCAGATTTTCAGTGTTTACTGATTTTTACAGATAAATACAGGCAGAGAACAACACATTTACCTATCTGCATTTATTTTTAAATATGGAAAAAAACAGAAAATAGGTTTTCTTCTGATCATTCTCATGAATGTCAAGCATGTGTGCTAGATCAACAGCTGTACAGACTGACAGGTCGGAAGTTAAGAAAAAGATTTCCAAATGAAGTTTAAATAACACAGCAGTTACCTTTGAGGTCTTTTACTAGTATGTGGCGACCTGCATTGACAACTGATCTATGTCCCAGTTGTAATTGTACTTCGGAAACTCTGGTACATTTCATGTTTATTTGTCCTGCTTATGGGATAGCTCAGCGGAAGTGGATCCGCCCAGCCTGTAGGAACATGGGTATGAGACATTGTAAAGATGCATTGAGACTGATGATGAGAGATAACCCCATTTTTTTAATCTGTGCGGTCAGCAAGTTCCTTGCGGCCGCATGGCACATACATATACGCCTCTTAAAAAGCCAAAATGATCTGTCTTCAAGCAATTATAGTTCTTAAATTTATTTATATGCTGATTTTATATAATAATTTTATGATTATCGTGATCCAGAGTTTGATGCATATCGGATGACAATGAGAGATAGTTTCTTATCATTATATAGTCCATTAGATAACTTATTGGGGAAGTACGCTAAGGATTTTTAGCATACATGTTTTCTTTTTCTTTTTTATGACTAATTGATTGTTTAATCTTACCATAATCTTGTATTTATTATGCATTTATTGTTATTTTAGCTGTGATTGTAGTGCTTTGATGGTTAAATTTGACCGAATAAAGCTTATGTGTGATGATGAACCCAGCAGTTCAACTGTTTAAGCTGGTATACAACGCAAATGATTTCAGATGAGTGTATTGTACTGTAAATGGCCAAAACTTATTTGACATTCAAACATGAGTAAACATTTGTCGATTCAGTAATTGTGAAAGTATACCCATTGCAGCTTCATTTTTTATACTAAACACAAAATAATTATGGGTAAATACAGATAAATTATCAAAATTAACAATGGATTAATGCAGACGGACATGTCAAAAAATAAATACCTCACAACTGGGAGCCCTAATTATTAGTAGGGGTGATTGTGAGACCTCACCAAGTAATAATATCATTATTCTATATCAGGTCTACTTAGGTTTTTTAAATCAAACACCTCAAGTCCTGGGTAGCTGTAGCACAGAGCAGTCATGCTTAACTCAAAGGAAAAGTGTAAAGCATTTATCAGTACCAAAAAAGTAAGAACCACAACACAATAAAAATACTACCTAATTTATAAAAATAGTATATTTTTTTTATCTTCAACTGGACATCAAAAAGACAAAAATCTGATGAAGTAAACCAGAGTTATTATATTTCGAAGGTTTTCATAAAACACTGCAATTCATTCCAGAACATTTGGTAAATTCATCCTTCTCACTCTTACCATTGGCCAATGAGTCTCTAATGCAGAGGTCTTCAATCTGGGGGTCGGGACCCCAGGGGGGCCGTGGAGACCTGGAAAGGGGGTCGCACATTCCCCCAGCTGATCCTTAAAATGCCTCAGCTGAACTTTAATTTGAGTCTCCTGTGCTGCGAAAGCCTCACAGACAGCTAAGGAGACTTTCAGCCCAGGGCTTCTGCTTGCTGAATGAAAAGCAAATGTGCTCTACTAGCTGATCTGCAAATGTAAAGGGTGCTTGGGAGCAGCTTTAAATGATCAAAAAAGCTTTGTGAGGACAAACCTTTTTTTTTTTTTGAGGGGTAGTGCATAGAGTTAACAACTGAGCTGTGTTACACAGCGCTTACTTCACCTGGAGGTGTTGAAGGGACAGCTATTAAAAAAAAAGGTATTGCGTATGCTCTGATATTACTTGAATACACATTTTGGAAGCACTGTTTTATAATAAACCTTTTTGTAGTTGCCTATCTAATACTGTGTGCAATGCGAGTATAAAATAATGCCTTTTTATATATTCACAGTGCTTTCTGTCACAGGCTGTGACATCATGGCACTAAAAATACACAAGTCACTATTCTCAACTGTACTAACAAAGATTTAGTTCTGTTGCTCTCCGGTAAAACACAGACCTCTGCAGTGCATTAACTAATAGAGGTTTCATAATGCACTACAGTGCATTTCCCAATGAGTAACAACTTTATTTTATTTATTTTTCATTTCAGCTGGCTATTATTTTATATGTAGCTACCTGGCGGTGAAAGACGTAAACAAATTTAGAGAATGTTTTGGGTTTATTTATGAGAGGCTTGCGCTGCTGGAGCATCACTTTTTTTTTGATGCTCCAGCATCACAAGCCTCTCAATCGTACCTATGAGCTGACTCAAACCACCCTGAGTGGATTGAATGGCCTTGTAGATATGGAGTAAGGCAAGGCAGTGCAAGTCGCTGCATTGCCTTACTTTGCATCAAGGAGGCATTCCATGGGCGTTGTGGTGGGTGTTCCTGTGCAACACAGATGGATTTTGACGCTGCCCGAGATTTACAAAATCACGTAAACTGGAGCAGTACCAAAACCTTACGCAGGCAGAATGAGGAGAAATGTTTTAATTTCTCCTTGTTTTTTTCTCTTTCCATGTGTGCTGCTATCTGCCACACATGTAGAAAGAGGTACAATGCCTTTCTGGATTGTTTTTGTGCAGGAAGGTGCCCATTCCTGCACAAATACAATCCTGCCTATGTTGGCACTAGGCAGCAATTGTGCGCCAGCGCAGGGGGATAGGACAGAAATGTACTGTATTTCATAAATACGGTCCATTCCTGCACTTTTGTATTGAAGTGTGGCAGTGTAGCAAGAAGACTTGCAGCTCTGCCCCATGTCAATTCCTAATAAATGAGGACCTTTGTTTTTAGCCACACCCTTGACCACGCCCCCACACTCACTGATCTTTGATTTGCGAAACACTGTTTAATATTATTTCCTCACAGTAAAAATGATTTGCTGTGTGAAATGGGGATGTTTATTATTGTTGATGATGAGGAGTACCAGGTTCTAGAAATTTTTATCAGGAGGGGGTCCCTACACCTAAAATGTTTTAAGAGGGGGTCCCGGCATCAAAAAGTTTGAAGACCTCTGCTCTAATGCAAGGTACTGTTGAAAAACATCATGAAAAACGCTCAGGTTGACCAAAAAGCAGCAAAGGTCAGATTCAGGGGGAGCTTTGGTCCCGGTCAAGGTTTTACCTTCACACATAGAAATGTTTCTGGTCTTTTTCTGGAAGACTTACCCTGGATATACTTTGTACATATACAGTGGACTCATAGGTAAGTTAAATGTGAAAATCAGGTATTAGCCAATTGCACATACATATTGAGGGGTCAGAGCAAATGTGCTGGGGCCCGGTCAGCAGCGCCCAGTGCACTTCAGAGTGAAAAAAACAACAGTATCAGTCCAAAGATTCAGGGGGAGGGGGGGTTGATCATACAAAAAGAGTCCTTTTATCACACCCTAGGATAAGGAGTCCCAGAACTTCTATATTTACATTTTAAGTATTACAAAAATGCAGGGCATCAAATAATAGTGGCTTGCATCAGCAAATCAGATAACTTCTACACACACTCTGTATATGTGTTTGCAGGGTATAGGAGACTGCATGCATTTGTGCTTGCTGCAGCCCGTGTTTGTTCTAATATCCTGGAAATGTACAATAAAAG
Organism: Pleurodeles waltl; assembly: GCF_031143425.1. NCBI lineage: Eukaryota > Metazoa > Chordata > Amphibia > Caudata > Salamandridae > Pleurodeles > Pleurodeles waltl. Next base: position 996,178,820 of record NC_090446.1, read on the forward strand.
CCACCAGACCATAATACAGGCTGAGGAACTGCCCGAAAAGCAACCTACACACTGACCTGTCAGCAGTACTTAATTTGTGCTTGTTGTTTCCGGTGCTGAGCACCGGCACTTATTTTTGAGGGTCGGCACTTATTTTTCTGCCTCAAGCATTTACTGCGAGCAAAAGACACATATGGGAAAGAGGGAGGAGGAGAAAAACGAAAAACATCACAAAGGAAGAAAGGAAGAAAGCAGAACACTGCAAGAGTGAGCTGAAGGGGCAGGGAGTGGCTTTAAATGGTTTGAAGAGACCCCAGATGGCTCTAGGATTACGCTGCCTCAGTATTCCGTGCTCACACATTTAATTGCGGTAGCCGCGTATTTAAGAGGAGGGCTTTGGGCACCGGCACGTTTCTATTTACAAGTTAAGCACTGCCTGTCAGCCTTTCTGGCACTGCCAGATTGCCTATAGACCCTGCTGATATGTGACCGTGTCTAACCAGGCACTACTTGCCTTTTACTAACACTGGTCTGCAGCAGTGTCCCCACAGGTACGGATAAAGAAAGGCCTTGTCGTCCACGTCAGCTCGGCCTTTCTTGGGGCCTCTCAGCTCCCTTTCATTAGGCAGCGACGTGCTAACCTAAACACAGATTAATGGCCTTTCGATAACCGCAGACCCTTCACCGCACTGAACCCTGGCGGCTAAATGCTAACTACATCGGCAAAGAGCAGCATTTATTCCCCCGAGATGTGTGGCTGGCCTTTCCATTTATTTTGTATCTGTAACCCGCGGCTCACTAAATTGAGCCTGCTGCAGACAGATAATGTGGTATGGTGGCTCATGGAGGGCTGGAAGCAGAACACAGATTCGATCCACTGTGGCCGGGTCGTTCTTTCTTCCTCAAATTGTCGATAAACTTGAGGTCCATTGAGTTGAGCAATAATACGGCCATCTAATTAAGCCCATGCTTTAAATCATACTACACATTGCATATTTTTATCAATCATGTATTGACTCTCTACTAAAGAGTAAATGTCTCCAAAGTACATATAAAAATGTAGAACACTCAAGAAAGTGATACAGATGCTGGTGGAGCTTCGCTGGAAGTCCTATCCAAAACCCACTTTTCTCTTCTCTTCAAAATAGAGCTGAAGATTTACTTCTAGCTGAGGCTATGGCTGCTCTTGGGAGCACATTACAAAAGCTATGGATTTAAAAGAAATGTGACCTTTCCTTCTGTTTACGGGTTTCTTTATTGTTCTTATTCATGAAGAGCAGCCTCCTTCACCTGGGATGAAGGGCCGTGACATTTTCTGAAGCAAACAATAGCCTAGTGTGAGCCCAGCAAGTGCAATGCAACCTGCGGGACTTCTGCTAAGTGGGGTGCAGGGTTTCAAGGGGAAGGGTATCTAGATAACCACTGTTCGAGAGCCATTTTATGACATGGCCGAAGTGGGCAATTGGCGAGGACTCCACCCACAGTCGTCATTTAGGGGTTTCAGGGGCCGCAGCTGCGACCCCTGGCTCGCCCCTTGAGACCCCCCTGGCCTTCGTGAGACTTTGCCTTTTGTGAAGCGTTTTTCCTCTCCACACTCAAAAATGGTAATATAAAACGTATGAAACTGTTCAACTGCATGTAAAGCTTGGTTTAGAGCGGGGCGGATGAAATACTCCATCACAAACGTGATGTAATACTCCATCCCATAGGATGTAATGGGATCATGATACGGCGGACAGGGTATCCATCACATTTGTGACAGAGTATTCCCCTCGGCCAAGATATAAATCAGGCCCATAGTCATAAATTCTATATATATATATGTACATATTTTTTTTTTCCTAACTATAATGTACTTGTAACCTTTGATTTTTTCAGTGAATAAGTGAAAAAAAAAAAAATATATATATATATATACATATATATATATATATATATATATATCAAACCAAGGCGCTTTCAGGGATAGAGTGACGCATAAATTATGCAAAACACAAAGGAGAACTCTGGGAAGTTCCCAATTTTAGGTGGAGAGCTGCTCTAGTAAGGAGCACCCTGCAACACCAGCGACACTCTAGATTTGCTCACCTCAAATGTCTGCTTATCTAGCAAAGTCTTTAAGCATAGGATTAGCACAGTGCTATCCTCGCCGAGCTAGATAGTGACAAAGTCTTTTGCCATTTGTACAGCAAAATCTTTAAGCATAGGATTGACATAGTGTCATCCTTGCCGAGCTGTAAAATGACAAAAGCCTTACTAGAGCAGCTCTCCACCTAAAATTGGGAACTTCCCAGAGTTCTCCTTTGTGTTTTGCATATATATATATATATATATATATATATATATATATATATACACACACACACATATACAGATATATATATATACATAAATCCCTCCTCAACGGTCAGTTGAATTACAGCTCGCTTTTCACAAGTGCTGACTTCCATGGGCTCAACCATGCTTTGTGTTAAATCGCAGTAACCACAAATGAAGAAGCCGCACTCCAGGAATCAGTTCATCTCCAATTTCTTTATTCACCACACAAGATGTTTCCACGCCAAAGCATTTCGACTCAAGGAGTCTTGATCACGTGAGGGACCCCCCCCAACAGCTAAAAAGCATTTTAAAACTTTTTCGCCACAATCTGCTGCGGGTCTGCGGATCCAGTGAAAATTCTTTATTCTGAAGCCCTCGCGTGGGCCAAGTCCTGGGGACATTGCCAATTCAATGTGGGGGGGGGGGCTGCCCGCCACCCCGCAGCCCCAGAGTTTATAATATTGAGTGGGTGGGGCGCGCGGCCCCCGCAGCTCAGGGACCTCCACCTCCTCAGGGCTTTGCAGAAATAGGATGAGGGTGCCCGGGCGACCCACTGCAGCCCTTAAGAAGTAGGTGTTTGCATCCTTGCTCTTTTGAGCGCAATATCTTATGTAGTGATACTACAAACATGTAAAATGCCCTAGAAGCTTTGCTTGCTTGGCCCTGACCCATATACATTAGTGGAATGCAACATCTTCCTTCTGTTTTCCCAGTGTGATGGACAGTGTACTAAAAGGCCTCCCAAGAGCGTTTTCTGACGATTTTGGTGATGCTTTCTTGAAATACAGAAATATGTTCAAATCTCCACCAAACAATGAAGCACTTACTTCTGTAAAGTACAAATCATCTTGCGCATGGCCAAGGCAAAGCAAGTGTGTTTTCTCTGCAGTTCCACCTTGAAAAATTATCTGTAAATCCTCAGTGGAGGTGTTGTCATCCTTGCTCTTATCTGAAGTCCTTGATGGAGGTGTTTGTGTGCTTAATTGGGTTTTGTCATGAATATAAATAAAGATGAAGTTTGTGTGTGGCATGGGGTTGGGTGGTAATAGGGCATAGACCACAGGGTTTTAGGGGGCAAACCGCAGGGCCTGGCCAGAGACCACCAACCTCTCTGTGCATGGCTTAAGGCTGTGTGTGGCACGAGGTTGGGTGCTTATAGGGAGTTAGCTATAATTGGCTCCCTTGCATGCACTGCTAATTACCCCATATATTACATCAGTCATGACATCTTCTGTGGCATCATTGAAATTAGCACTACATTCTTTGCAATGAAAATTTTTTATGAGGAAACTGTGCATGGCTGTGGCATGAGTTATAGTTATTTCAGGGCACGAGTTATAGTTACTTGAAATAACTCTAACTATACCTGCTGAATTTCTATGGTTTTGTACATTTGAAATGGGAGCCTAACTTGTAACGTCCCTGTAACCTTTGTTTTTTTAAGTGAATTCCTATGTTTTGTTTACTTTTATTTCAAAGAGCAGCACACGCCCTCAAGAGGAAGAAATGTGTTGTTTAATTCACTAAAAACAACAGCCCCTGCAAAGCGTTTTGGCCACAAGAACTTGATCACACGTGAGGAGAAAGTGATACTACTCAACCATATATCGTCAACCCAACGTGGTTACAACAATCAACATAGAAAAGGGGCTGCCAAAGGGTATGAGTTACTCAGTCCATGTGTCGTCCATCTTGTAGTGGCTTTAACTTAAATATCATCATATGCACAATGATAAATGCCCGAACAGTGCAGTTGCACACAAAGTGCTGAATTTGTCACCAAATAATAATAAATGAATGAATAAATACAGTAAAAAGGAAACCATGTACTAGAACAGCATGCTAAGATGTAATGCATTGATGGCAGAACACATGATAGAGCGAAATAATGGAAAACGAGGATCAAGATACAGAAGAGGGCATAAACAAAGCACTGCATTGTTCAAACATTTATCATTGTGCATAGGACGATATATATCACTGGCAAGTATTGATAAATAGATCTCAATAGGATTGTGTTGCTATAGTTTTAGGCCCAGATTTACAAGTGGCCTGTGCTGCCAATGCATAATTTTTATTGACACATTGTCGGCGCAGGCTGCTGACCCATATCTACAAGGCCACGAAAAGCCACTTCGTGTGGCTTTACATGGCCTTGTAGATATGGAGTAAGGCAATGCAGGGCAAGTACTTGCTTTGCCTTACTTTAAATCGGGGGCGTTTCCAGAGGTGTTCCATGGTCGTTCCAACGCAACACCCATGGATTTTTTACGCATTCCCAGATTTACAAGGTTTTGTAAACCTGGGAATGCCTCAAAACCCTACGAGATGTAGAACTGACGCAACTGGGAGAAATATCTTTATTTCTCCACATTTTTCCTTTTTCCAGCACACATGGAAAGAGGAAAACTTCTCTTGGGATTGTTTTTGTGCAGGGTCTCCTTCCTGCAAAATAACAATCATTCCCACAACGCAGGCACCCTTGCACCATGGTGCAAGGGTGCCTGTGCTCCAGTGCAGGGTAAAAAACAGGAATGCGCAGCCTTGCAGTGCTGCCCTGTACCAAAACATTGTAAATCTCGACCTTAGTTTCTGGATGTTCGGAAAGGCATGCATTTTTTTCACACCTGCCAGGAATCCACAAATGGATTCCAAGTGGGTACGAAAGTATTTACTTTTGCAGAATCACAAGTTAAGCTTTTTTAAACTGTTTGTCTAAATCTGGGTTTTGTTGGCCTGTTATTGATGCCTGAAGCTCACTCTTGTGAAAAAATTCACTTAGGTAAACAAAGAAACATTTCTTGCAGTAGTTTTGTTCGCGGTTGTATTTGTCAAGGGTTGTTTTTTCCAACAGTGATGTAGTAGATATTTTATATCATAGATAGGCAAATCACTTTGTTCCTTAGTATGCCAGATTAATTATGCTCTACTTCTGCAACTCAGTTAATAGCACCTGCATTCTGCAAATGATCTATCCTCAGTGTTATAAATTGTTTGAGATGGGCCTTGACACTACATACAATAACAATCATGTTCTTAGTAGCCTACTCATTCTCCTCAATTTTGCATAGTTTCTCGTTGCAGTCTTTGCCTCTAAATGAGTACATTATATTCACTAAAATGTGTTTTGGTAGTAATTGCTGAATTCTGTTTTTTGGTTGGTTAGAACTATCATTTGTTTCTCATAGTGGGTTTACAGCCCAAAGAAAGCCATGTTCTGTATTGTTCATGGCTGTTTTGTGATTTTTGTATTGATTTGATTGTTGTTTCATTTGGATACCAGACATTCTTTTGCTGTGTTGGTGCAAAATACATTAAGGTCTCTTGTTAGTAGATTTTCATCTTTCAAGGTATAGCTGTCTGTAATGTGTGCTCAGGTGGTGATTGCTAGATTTGCACTCTAATGCTGGTGTTTTTAGTATGTGTTCATACTTATCTTTACCTTTCGTATTTCATATGTGTTCATATGGTACTTTATGGATTTTTGCAGATAAGACATATGACATTAGGTACTGCTGGGATTAGTTAATATATGAAACATTTCCAAAGTGCTCTAATAGGTATAACTCAATTCACACAACAAAAGCATTTATGGTTTTATGGTCCATGTGAGTAGTTGTGCAGTGAAGTCAACTGCCCTCCTCGCCCAGGTGAATGGACATCTTTCTTCAAAGCAAGCCCTCTTTATTATGCATTTTTAAAAGACAAAAACGTTTACAAACCTTAACATTTTTTTGTGATTACTGTTAATTTCACGGTTATCCCAGTACCTTTTTGTAAATATGTTGTTAAGCATTTCACCGCACTCACTTTACACACCCCTCCTTCAAATCCCACATTGTGTTTCTGCACTCTACCACACTCTACTTTAGAGACTCATAGTAAACCTCAATCTTGTTTGTTGCTTTATTGCTAGGTTTGTGCTATTGAAAACACATAAATGTATGTATTTATTACTGTGTCTAGTAATTAGTATATCTTCTTTTCTACGGAAGCATTCTTGTCATTGTAGTGGATCCTGTATCCTGGGAGCAGAAAGGTATTCTCTGTGATGGTGTTCATAGACTTCTCTTGTGCTTTTGACAATGTAAGTCACCCTAGCCTGTGTGGTATGCAGGAGGACATGGGAGTGGATGAGGTATTAGTTACTTTATTGCGTTGATTACAAACAGACTATTCTTATGATTACGCTACTGTCCAATTGCGAGTGCACAGCATCAGTATAGTATGGCAGGGGTTCATTCTAGGGCCCATTGTCTTTCTATTATACATAAATGAACTTGAGAGCCACTTAGTCCAATTAGGGGCCGGTGTACGTCAAGTGGGGGAGCGCCAATGCCCACTACGCTCTGTGCTGACAATGCAGTTCTCCTTGCAGAACTATCAACGGCCTTCGGCTACTGCTCGACACATTCGCCGATTTTATGAGTATATTGCACTTAAAGGTGAACTTTGCTAAATGTTTTCTTACGATGAGCGGTCCTAAAAATACAAAATCTTTCGGTATCACTACTGATCTTTCCATACACTGGGGCCTTCTCCTAAACATTAGATCGCAATGTTAAGCCAGGAGATCAAGGCAGTCTTGTTTTGCAACAAGGCTGGGCCACAGACCAGTAAAGGGGCTTCTACAACTATATATGAGAAAATGTATTCCAGCAGGTCTCTATGGATCTTGCTTTTCGGGACACACAAAAATAGAGGACCCCCAAAAAATACAGAACAACCTTCTAGGTAGACTTCTTTCTGTTTCATATAATGTCCGCACTCACATTTGGCACACTGAATTGGGGACTCAGAATAACGTAAGCACGCTGCACGTTTTACCAGCTTTTCCTGCGCAGGATGGATGATTCACGAACCAGCCAAAATGTCCTTGCGGAAATGTCTCCCCACGGAGCTATCTGCACTTTGCATTACTTTGCACTTTCTATAGATCAAAACACACGTGCCTCTGCCATTTGAAATTATAAACAAGGGCTATCAAACCTATGGCGCCTCGAGTCGAGGAACATTTGTTTTGCTGTGATCAGTTTTATTTGTGAGGTCCTAGCAGTCAGAAAAACATATGGACGTTTCCTGTGCAGACTGTTTTTATTGTATTACTCATAAGTATCATGTGTATTTAATGCACTAACGATGTACAATGCAAATTTAAGGTTACGACTCTATGCGACTTGACTAGATGTTATGACATTTAAACCTTCTAATGAAATCATTTGAAAGCATATTTTGTCGATTTTATAAAATGTGTACCTGAATTGTTTTGTATGGCTTTATTGCGAATAAAATTTATGATGATTATATTCTCTGTCATAGTAATGGATATTTAGACGTATTCTTTCATGGGCCCGGTCAAAGTTTTTAAATACAATTGTAACATTGTGTAATTCCAAATATGAGAGTCATTTACTTCGGATATTTTTTGTTTTTCGTCCACTCCATGCAGTAGGTGTAATTTTTGTTTGTGGAAGAATGGGTTGCAAAGGAAATGTCTAACACGCAAATAGGAAACTGGGTGTATACCACAGCTGCATATTCTGCACTAGTACCGTTGCTCGCTTTAATTTAGAAATGGTATTGAAAATACATTGCTGCATCGTATGGCTTTTGTAGACGAGAACATACCTCGCATACAATTTTCATGCAGACGACTGTCAACATAATTTTCGGTAATATGTGTAATTTCCCCCCAAATTATACATATTATGAAAGTAAAAAATTAAGAAATTCATCCACTTCTATGATTCTGTATAATTGTAATTGTATTTATATAGCGCTTTCTACCGCTGATGAGGCGTCAAAGCACTTTTCGGCAAGTAGCACGCTACTCCGGAACCCAAAAGGATTAGTGGTGGATTAGTATAGGGAAATATAAGTACAGTATTAGTATTAGTATGAGTTGATTTGAGCAGTGGATATGTGAGTTTGTTAGTAGGTTTGAAGAGAAAAATAGAGGGATAGAAGAGGGAAGAATCCAGGAGTGTTAATTGGGAGTTTATAGTTTTAGGATGAGGTTGGTTTGGGATGAGCAAAGGGGAGATGGATAAGGGAAGAGTCTGTAGAAAGGGTTTAGGGAGATCATAGTAGGTGAGATAAGTGAGGGAGAGTAGTAGGGTTGTTTGGGAGATCATAGTAGTAAACTGAGGTTTGGGGTGAGCCAGAAGCGGGAGAGGAGTGAAGAGCTTAGGTAGGGTTATTTTCAGTACTTAATTTGTAAATAAGAAGGTGCCGGTGCTCACAGTTCTCTTAAACACTCGGCTGCTGTATTTAAATATGCGATCACGGAATACTGAGGCGGCGTAATCCTGAAGCCACCTCGGGCCTCTTCAATCCATATAAAGCCACTCCCCGCCCCTTCAGCTCACTCTGGCAGCTTTCTACTTTCTCCCTTTGTGATGCTTTTTCGTTTTCCCTTCCTCCGTCTTTCCCATATGTGTCTTTTGCTCGCAGCGAATGCTTAAGGCAGAAGAATGAGCCCCGGCCCTCAAAAATAAGTGCCGGTGCTCAGCACCGGAAACAACAAGCACAAATTAAGCACTGGTTATTTTGGAGATCATAGTAGTAGAATGGGTTTGGGATGAGTCAGAGAGTGGGGATGGACAATAGATTGATAGAGGTACTGTATAGAGTGATGGGGAGACAGAGTAAAGCTTACCAGAGAGATTTAAAAAAAATATATGTTTTTTTCCCTCTTGTACAGTAGTACTAAAGCAATAAATATATAGATACGTAAATACATAGTAATGGAATATATGTGTAAGAAAATACTAATAGATATAATATTTTGAGATTTAAAGTTGTGTTGTATAAACACAGACTTTCACGATTGGCAATATTTGAGGTTAATTTATTTGTGTACTTTGTTATCATTATTTTATCTTTCCTCAATTTTCAATAGCGAAATGCTTGCTGATAAAATAGTTAAGATAAAATTTGCTCATTGTGATGGCTGAAATGAAAGCAGGGATTCATAAGTATCTAATCTAACAGTGTACCTAGGAACTATGCAATGACCAATGAACATGTTAAGCATAGAATAGTATACACAAATATATGTATATATACACATACATTGAATACATACTTGTATACACATATATGCACACACACACATAAATATATATATATATATATATATATATGTATATATATATATATATATATATATATGAGAAAGTTGTCCTGAACAAAAGAGTGCTCACAACTGGTCATTATGGAATGTAGCAAAGTTAGCAATTTACAGAGAATTCTTTGGCATTTTCATTATTTCAGGCCTTGTATTTTCAAACATCTCTGGACACATGTTTCTAGGTTAATCCCTTCATCAGCAGAGAGCAAACATTTCCTTCCTTTTTCAAAGGCCAACTGCCTGGCTGCTCAGCAGATTTAATTGCAGGCACCTGATAGTTGAATACCAGTTTTGTCCCAGTGGACCTCAAGTGAGCTACAAAGTGCATCCTGGTAAAGGTAGTCCTGCACATTTTAAAATTATATCCCAAGTGGGTTGCTGAAGCCAAACAAAATAATAAAACACAGTTATTTACCCCAGTGGGCAAATTTAAAGTAAGAAAATCGTTTTTGCTGCAATGTTCCAACCTGCTGCTCTGAAAGTGACCATCCATACAGTCACACATAGAACTGCTCCTTTGTGCAGTGGTGCTGCCTTCACGGCTGGACAGGTCGTTACATTTATGCAAGAGAAAGTTGTCCTGAACAAAAGCGCACTCACAACTTGTCATTATGGAATGTAGCAAAGTCAGTAATTTACAGAGAAATATATATAATTATATATATATATATATATATATATATATATATATATATATATATATATATATATATATACACATACATATATACATTTAACTGTGAGGAAGTATTCATGTGTTAAACAGGCTTAAAGAGTATGTACATATTTTATTATTATGAAATAGTAATTATGCATATTTCATGAAGAAATACACAGATATATATATATATATACATAATCAGATTATACATGTTTACCAACACAGGCATATGCAGTCCATTACTGTCTGGATATGGTGGTTATTATGGAAAAAGCCAAATCTTGAGTAGTCTTCTGAAGACAAGATAGTTATCCGTGGATCTTATATTTGCGAGTAATGAATTGCATAGTTTAGCCACTTGAACAGAGAAGGATGTACAACCTATAGGCCCTCATTATGAGTCTGGCAGTCGGACTTCCTCTGTCGTGGTGGTCCAACCGCCACAATACGACCGTGGCGGAGCCGCCACGGTCCGACAGCCGATACCGCCAGGTTGCCGCCAGTCAACAGCCCGTCGGTCTCACCAGTTGTAATCCGCCAGGGTGGCACTGCATGCAGCACCACCGTGGGGATTACGACTCCCCAATCTGCCAGCCTTTTCATGTCGGTTGGACCGCCATGCAAAGGCTGGCGGAATGGGGGCGTTGGTGGTCCCCTGGGGGCCTCTGCACTGCCCATGCACTTGTCATGGGCAGTGCAGGGGGCACCATGAACAGCCGAGTCACGCTTTCCACTGCCTGAATTACGGGCAGTGGAAAGTGCGGCAGGTGCTGCTGCACCCACCCAGCTTGATTACAAGCCGGCATCAATGTTTCCACCTGCCGTCCCAGTGGGAAACTTGTAATAGGGCCAGTGGTGTTCTGGCCGCTTTGGCGGTCAGATGGCAGTACGAGTTTGCCCGGCGGCCTCTGCTGCCTGTCAAACTCGTAATGAGGGCCATAGTCTTTTTCATGTATGGTGGTGTTTTAAGGTGGGGTGCTAATCTTGAGTGGAGGTTTCTTTGTTGAATGTATTTGGTGATTTTATTCCTGATGAAAAGCTGTCCTGTTGCATGTATTGCCTTATGGGTGACACAAATCAACTTAAAGGGGAATCTTCTGGCAGCTGGTAACCAATGTAGTGCCTTCAAGGTAGGGGAGATGAGGGCTTGTGGCTTTACGTGTAGTAATATTTTGGCAGCCGAGTTCTGAATGTGTTGTAGTATTTTCCTAGTAGATAGCGATGATCCATGGTAGGTGTCATTAGCGTAATCTAGTTTAGATATTACAAGAGAGATAGTAGCCTGGACCTTGTGTAGAAATTCGAGGTGGGGGAAAATGTGTTGCAGAGTTTTCAAAGTGAATAAACTTGATCGTAATAATTTGCCCACTTTGGCATTAATTGTTAACTTGGAGTCCATGGCAATTCCAAGGTTTTTAACTTCCTTATATACTTGAGGAGGTGGTCCCAGATCGTCAGGACAGGCGCACAGTGGATCATAATTTTTCCAGTCATCTTAGTGAGTATTTCCGTTTTGGAAGCATTTAGGCCCTGATTTATACTTTGCTGATGCAAAACTGCACTAATGCAGTTTTTCACCAAAAAGTTTAGCACCGGCTTGCACCATTTCTGTGCACCAGCCGGGCACCATAATTATGGAATGGTGCAAGGCGGTGCAAAGGGTAGGCTATTGTAAAACAAAGGATGCTAGTCGGGTGGGGCTGGCAGTATGGAAGAAGTAGGTTTTGCACCAAAAATGGCGTTAGGCAGGTAAGAGTAAAAAAAAATGACTCTAACCTGCCTAGAGTCATTTTCTAATGCAAAACCATCCATACCACATGACGTCTGTCTTAGAAAATACAGGAGTCATGCCCACCAGCTCAATGGCCAGCACAGGGAACCAGGGTCCCTGGGCATAGCCATTGCACCCAGTGCTATGTAGGAGGCCCATTTCAGGGCCCCCAATGGCACTTAAAAAAATAATACTTACCTATACTTACCTGGGATGGGGTCCCCCATCCTCCGCTGTCCCTCTGCTGTGGGTGGGGGTGTCCCTGGGGCCTGGGGAGGGCACCTGTGGGCTTATTACATGGTGTTCCACCATGGAAATAGGCCCACAGGTCCCCTAACACCTTCCCTGACCTAGGCATTCATTTTTTGACCCCTCCTCCCCCATGCATGATTTTTACACAGGAGGATAAATAAGGCGCTAGGGCCTTAGAGTTAATTTTTGCCAGGGAACGCCTACCTTGCATCTCATTGATGCAAGGTAGTTTTCCGCAGGCCGAAAAATGACTTTAACTCCAATATTTTGGTGCTAGACATGTCTAACGCCAAAATCTAAATGTGAAGTCAAGCTTGTGAAGGATTTGCGTAAAAAAATTTACGCAAGTCCGGCACAAACAGAGTATCAATATGCCCCTCAGTTTGAGATGGCTCCAAGTCATCCACTGATCAATGACTCTAAGGCAACTGAAGATTTGTGAGTTTTCAATGTCTTTGGGGCATCCCAATTTAACTAGTACATCCGTGTCATCTGCATAGCTGTTGCATGTGAGTTGAAATTCATTCCTCAAAATGACATAATGTAGATGTTGAAAACTTAGGTGAGATGATTGATCCTCGAGGGACCCCTGCTTTTGTGAAGTAGGGTTTGGACAAGAAAGGGGGACAATAGATGACATTTGTTCTGTTTTGAAGGAAGCATGTGATCCAGTCGAGAAAAGTTCCTTCTATGCCGGCTTTGTGGAGTCTTTGAATTAGGTTGTCATGGTCTACAGTGTCAAAGGCAGCTGAGAGGTCCAAGAGAAGTAGTACAGCAACTTCATTGCCATCGACTGTGTTTCTAATAAGATCATCCCAGATTTCGATGAATGCAGATTCAGTGCCTCTTCCTGGGTGGAATCCAGTTTGGTAATCTGAAAATATCGAGTTACCTTCATTGAATTGTGAAATCTGGGTGAATGCTGCTCTTTCTATCAGTTTGCCCAGGAAAGGTCCATTTGTAATCGGTCTGTAGTTGTTGGGGTCCTGGTCCAGGTTTGTTTTCTTTAACAACGGGCATATGTATGCCTTTTTAAGGTCTTCAGGAAAGGTTCCCGGAGTTAAACATTTATTGATGAGTCTTCTTACAGGTGTGGCAGCAAAAGTAGATAAACGAATGTTCTTGAAGATGTAGGCTGGTCAAGGGTTGGAAGGGCAGCTGGAAGGCCTGCTTGCTTTGACCAGATCCATAAATTCACTCTGTGATATTTGTTTGAAGGAGTGCAGATGTTGGGTTGGCTTACTCTTGGAGGGTATTTTAGGATACAGGTTGGTACTGGTGATTTTCCTTTGTTTTAAATAGGAGTCCAATGCGTCTGCCTTAGTTGTGTAACGATTTGCCAGTTTGTCTGTGATTTCTTGAGTAATGGGATGAGTTCCTTCCATGCATTTAAGTTTTCAAAATTTGTTGAGTATTTTATAAAATTCTTTATAAGCAGATTTAGCATTTTGAATTCTGTCTTTTTTAGTTTTTTTTCATTTGTATATTCTGTTAAGTTTGTGTAGGTAAAGTTTGTCTTGAATGTTGTTTGTTTTAAGCCAGGTTTGTTTCAGCCTTCTGATTTGTTGTTTTATCTTTGATAATTCTGTATTTCTCTAAGGTGTTGGTTTTCTTTTGTCCCGTTTAGTTTTTTTGAATGGTATTAGGATATCAAAAGCTTCCTGTAGCCACTCATAAAGTTTTGGAACAGAATTAATTGCATCTAGATCTCTATTGGTTGTTAGTTGTGTTTCTAAATCTTCAAAATTGAGTTTGCTCCATGGTCAATAGGTGGATGTATGTAAGGTGGTCTTGGGTGTGTTGGTTTGTGGTGTTTTATGTTGGAAAGTTACCAAATGGTGGTCTGTCCATGTGGCTGGCGCGATGCTTTGAATGTTAAGTAGTTCTGGGTTTGCAATAATGACATCTAGGATGTGTCCAGCGATGTGTTTTGGATTGTGTACAATGTGATGTAGGTTCAATGTGACTAGGCCAGTGGTGATAGTTTTTGGATGTGGCATATTGGGTTTGTCAAACCAAATGTTTAGGTCCCCAAGAACGCAGAGGTTGGAGTATAACATTATAAGGTCTAAAATTGTGTCTAGAAATGTGTCTGGGAATGTTGAATTGTTAGGTGGAGGTCTGTAAAGGAGGAGAAGGTTACAGGAGGACGTTGATATTGGGTTGCATTTGGTGCTGAGGTTCTCACAATCTTGTATGGAAATGTTCTCTGTTTTGCTGAGATTTATTGCTTGTTTAAATACAATAGCTAGTCCACCTTCTTTCTTGCCTATGTGGTTTTGTGTGATGGTTTGATAGCATGGAGGAATGGCTTCATATAACATTGGGGCCAGGTCATCCCCGAGCCATGATTCTGTTATGAATAGAAAGTGAGATTGGTCGGTGAGAAGGTCATAGATATAGCGCTTGTTTTCCGAGAGTGATCGAGCACTTATGAGCAGGCAGCAGGTGTGTTATTAGTTGTGATACCTGTATGAGGATCACAATAGTATTGTTTTTCTATATTGTGTTCCTCATCCAGCAGGCTTAGGAGGAATTTTGTTGGGTCTGTGTGTGTTGATTGTGGGCTTGGTGGCTGAGAGTGACATGATGAGTTTAGTTCTTTTTGCAGAGGGGGATGCAAAGTTGTTAAGAGTGACACATTTATTTTGTTTGCGTCTGTTTCGGGTGGAAGGAGTATGGGTTGGGGTGGTGGAAGAGCATGGGAATCATAATCTGAGGCTCCAGATTGTGCAATGGATGAGAGGCGAGTGAATTAATGTTCCTGTGTTGGGGTGTAAGTGGTAGATGTTTGTGAAGATGAGAATTATGGAGTAAAGATTGGTCAGGATTTGTATTATTTGTGTAGTCATGAGGGTGGGAGTGGGTGTGACGGAAAGTAAGAATGTTTGTGTTATTTTGATGTGCTGATGTGTGTGGTTTGTTTACTTTTTCTGGAGTAGTGAGAGGAGATATTGATGTGGTGGTTTACTGTAAAGGATTTGCATGTGAGTTACTGCTGGTTAGTGGTGTTTGAATAGTACAGGGGGTGGTGGTGTGTTTTTGAGAAGAGTGTATGAGGTGTGTAGGAGGGTATGGCCAAGAGTTAAGAGTGTTTGTGTTAGATTTGATTGCTGGAAGAGCTAATATGTGTGGTGGAGTGGAGTGTAAGGATAGTATGGTTGTGTGTATTTGTTAAAAAGATGAGGAGGGTGTTGGTGGATGTTGTGATGGAAGGCTGCGTATAGGTGTTGTCATGATAAAAAGGGGTCTGGTTGGAGCAAATAGAGGATAGTGCTGTGTTTTGTATGAACAGAGTGTTTATGTCTGGGTGGATGAAAGTTATGTAGAATGTGGCTTTGTGTTGTGTGGGCGATATGTGGATGTGTTAGTGGTAATGGACAGAGTTGTGTTTGGTGTGAAAATGAAGGTGTGA
Source organism: Pleurodeles waltl (assembly GCF_031143425.1). Taxonomy (NCBI): domain Eukaryota; kingdom Metazoa; phylum Chordata; class Amphibia; order Caudata; family Salamandridae; genus Pleurodeles; species Pleurodeles waltl. The sequence continues at coordinate 996,194,349 of NC_090446.1, forward strand.
ATGTAGTTGTGGTGGATATGTGCATAGGTGTGGTATGTGGGGGGGTTGTGATTGTTATTGAAACATTGAAATCTTTGAGAGGTTTGTTTGTGATGCATGAGTTGGATGTCTTTGCTGAAATTGTGTTTGGATTTTGGCAGATGTGTAGGGATTAAGTAGTTTCTGAAAAAAGGGAAACTGGAAACATCTCTGGCCCTAGGCCCAACCCGGCCCAAACAGCCCCCAACAGGCAACTGCCCTTGTCCTCCCCACCCTTAGCCTCGACGTCTGGTCGAAAATGCCCTGAGCACTAAGCTTCAATAGCCCTGTTGGCCAATGGAGCCCTAACCAATCAGACTTCTAATCCTAAACCCTAAAGCCAATGGGAGACCTAGCACTAAAACCCAATGTGCAGAGGCTAAGCCTCAGAATGCTTCACCAGCAAATCTTTTGATACATAATCACCCATGGTTGGAGACTTTTGTTACAGAAGTGAAGTATCCAGCAGGAGCCTCTCCGTACCACTTTAAGATCCCGTTTGAATTTCTGTATTCTTTTTTATTCTTTAATATATAACCACTGTTTGACGGTATCCACCCCAAGGACTTTTTTATCTGAACAGGCACCAGCTGAATAGAAGGAGCCTTTTATTGAGAAGTTATTTTGCGTTAGATGCTAGCCTTCTCTTAAGCAGGTAGGTACTAGAAAAAAGAAAAGTGTCTATTACAAATTCAAACACACTGTGGTATTGGTGACGTTCATTGTTGAATCTCCACCTAGCTGATTTTTCTAGGGCCTGATTTAGATTTCGGCAGATGGGTTACTCCATAAGAACGGTGACGGACATCCTGTCTGGGTGGAATATAAATCCCATTATTTCCTATAGGATTTATATTTTGGCAGACAGGATTTCCATCACCATTGTGACGAAGCAACCAATCCACCGAAATCTAAATCAGGCCCCTAGTTTTGTCATAGTGATGATGGTCATAACAACAATTGCATAGATAATAGATCTGGCTGGGACAGAAAACAAAAAAAAATGGCCTCTTTGGTGATCCAGACAGCTGAAAAAGTGGCCAGCATTTGCAAAGCGGACAGTTTTGAACTTGTAAAGACATGCTGTATTGGTGCTTTGCAGGTACGGGAGACTGCATGCCTTTGTGCTTCCTGCAGGCAATATTTGTGGTAATATCAGAAAACTCAACAATAGAATGATCTCACAAGACTACAAAACAAGTCCACAAAGACAGCTTCTACATTGACCTGTCAGTTTAGCCTTTGGATCTTGAATAAGTATCACACAATTGTCAGGCAGGGTGGGACAAACTGCTTCACATTTTCTCCTTAAGCTAAAACAGTACATCATGCTACAGTTCAAATTGGTCGAGCATGGTCTGTTGATTCTGTTTTAACTTTACTCACAATTTCCTTCTATGATCTAAAATACAGGAAAGTATTATAGGTAGTGATGATAATCATTTTTTATTATCTGTTGTGGAGTAGTCTAAGACTTATGTTCTGTAATTTAATGAAAGTAAAAAACAATATATGTAATTTAGAAAGGGGCAAACAAAGTATAGTAATATATTCCTGTAATGAAATGCAGGATAGTGTAATGCACATGATATAACTTAATGATGAAATGCAGAGTTGAGGTAATGAGAGATATTTTAGATCTAATTGTAGTGTATTCTAATCAGGATACATGTGTGGACTGTCCTGGGCCAGGACTATGTAGGAACACTTTGGCAGTTCCTTTTCTTGCTGTGTATGCCTCGGCTACCTGTCTAGTGGTTTCAGGAGTGTAGGGTTACTATAGCCTTCTTAGTGAGGGGAGCACTGAGCACTTTTCAGTGTCTCTTTACACCAGTTTTTGTGGCAGTGATAGGCATTGAAAAACGGCTATTTGTCCATCAGTGCTTAATTTGTGCTTGTTGTTTCCGGTGCTGAGCACCAGCACGTATTTTTGAGGGCCGTGGCTTATTCTTCTGCCTCAAGCATTTGCTGTGAGCAAAAGACACATATGGGAAAGACGGAGGAAGGAAAAAATGAAAAAGCGTCACAAAGGTAGAAAGCAGACAGCTGCAAGAGTGAGCTGACGGTTCAGGGAGTGGCTTTATATGGAATAAAAAGGCCCGAGATGGCTTTAGGGTTACACCGCCTCAGTATTCCGTGTTCACACATTTAATTGCAGCAGTCGCTTGTTTTAGAGGAGGGCTTTGGGCCTGGTTCCTTTTTATTTCAAAATTAAGCACTGTTGTCCATGCATCTGAATTATGAGTGTGGCTATATAGCCAAACCTCCTAGAGCCCTTACCCTGTCAGAGTAGTATGACCACGGCGGAGATGGAGTAGTCTCTGCCGTCATCAAACTATTGTCTAGCCTCAGCTGGAGAAGCCATGACTTCCAATACTTTTGGGCCAGGTGTAGGGTTAGGGGATGTCAGTAGAGCAACAGATTGGTACAACACCTAAACCATTTCACATGTCTCATAGAATACTGTGGAAAGGCATTACATCTGCATATGTAGCAGCCACCTCTATGGCTTCCATTAAAAGTGGGATTTAATGACATAAAGGCAAGTACTGAAAACTCAACTGTGAGGGTTAAGTACTGCTGTTACAGTTATATAAAGTGAGCTATATAATTTGCCATCTTTCTTGGAAATACAAGCATGTTTTTTTAAAGGATTCTGGTTTCATTGTTGCAATCTTTGAGCATGGTTGAGGCAGTTTTGGAATACGTAGTCCATTTCCTGCTTGCAGCCTTGTGGCATGACTCTTTCTTTCTGTGTTGTGTCTTTTCTATTATTGGAAATTATAGGCTTTAGGACTCTGGACACTTTACCACTGCTAAACGGTAGTAAAGTGCATGTGCTCTCTGCTTAAAATATTTTAACATTGGCTTCTCCACAATTGGCATATTTAAATCACTTTGTAAGTCCCTAGTAAAGTGCACTATTTGTTCCCAGGGCCTGTAAATTAAACGCTACTAGTGGGCCTGCAGCACTGATTGTTCCACCCACTACAGTAGCTCTTCAAACATGTCTCAGGCCTGCCACTGCAGAGCCTGTGTGTATAGTTCTAAAAAGTAATTTTGACCTGGTAAGTGCACCCCTTGCAAGGCCCAAGCCTTCCTTTTTATTACATATAATTTACAACCTAAGGTACGCTCTACTTAGTTCCAAGGGCAGGGTGCAGTATATTTAAAAAGTTGGACATGCACTTTTAAGCTTAACATGTCCCGGCAGTGAAAAACTGTTAAGTTGTTTTTTCACAACTACAAGGGCTATCTTTCCCATGGGTTAACATTGGGGTTACCTTGAAGCATCCTTGAAGTGTAACTTTCAATTGAGAAAATATAGAAATATGGAGTCTAGTGTGTCTGGACTCACAATGTAAAATCACAACCTATGGTGAAGTCAGGAGTCTGTAAATGCTAGTCTTTGAAAGCTGGCATTTTCTTACTTTAATTATTCTGTTCCTCTGCCTGTCTATAACTACACGACTGGGGTAGATGACAGCTGGACTTTGTGCATTCTCTCTAAACAGTCATCCACAAAGTGAGCTGGGGTGTGATGTTTGCATCCTGATGTCCCATCTGATGAGCCTTTATCTGGCTTGAAGGGGGGGGGGGGGGGCTTAGCACTGATTCACTTACACCTAAATAGGGCTGTGCCTTTCCCCATACAAAGGGCTGCATAATCCCCGGTAGAGTGGCTGGAGTCAGGGAAGGAAGGGCAGGGATCTCTTGGTCTTCAAAGGTTTCTTTGAAGTCTCCCCGCTTCAAAGGCATATTTGGGTATAAGTACTGGATCCCAAACCCCTGTATTCTGTGAGTCTGCCCTGCTAAGTGAAACCATCCCAGTTCTGGACCCTTAGAAGTGGGCCTAAGGTGCTCTGCCCTCCTCATCGCAACCACCGCAAAGCCTCTCAAAACATTGCCGCGCAGACTGCGCTTGAGGATTTAAGGTACTGTGTTCAGCAGGCCTAAACAGGTTCCTGTATCTGGCCCACAGTCTATCGTGGTTGGCCTGAACACTTGACTTTGTCCCTTGCCAGCACGACCTGATAACCACAGCTGATGCTTTACATTTTTATGCACTATTTTCACCAAAATCTTTAAAATTCAATATCTTAGAATCTACTTATTGGATTTTTGTGGTTTTGGTCTTGTTTTACAAAGATAAATATTATCTATTTTTCTTAACTGATGTGGAATCTTTTTTGGTGTCTTTCACTGTTGGGGGCAGATTGACCTTTTTTTGGAAGGCCCATCTGCCCCCAAGGGGGGGCAGAAAGCCCACCAGAGACCAGGGAAGATTTTATTTTCCAAAATAAGACGGTGGGGTATGGCCATACCCCCACCCCAAATAAATGGGGCCAAAGTTGTTCTGCCCACCAGTGGGCAGATGGGGCAATTACCCCTGGTCCACACCCTGGGTGGCAGAAAGTCTAATAGATGCCAGGGAATAAAAATAAATAAATAGCGGGGTGGTGGCTACCAACCGGTATGGGCCTGGTTATGACCCCACCCCAACTGAAGGGGGTAACAGTCTTTCAGCTCTCTCCCGCACACTAAAAAATCTTATCTCACAGCAAGCAAGAGGACATTGGATTATTTTGGGTTTTGGTTTTACATTTGGGCCTTGAGAGCTTGGCTCACTCTGAAAATTGCCCCACTTGGAATGGTGAGGGCTGCCCTTTATAGACTTTGGGACGCTGCCATGTAGAAAGATCCACAAGACCTATACACATCTAAAAACTAAACATCCGGGTGATTCCAGGGTGATGTGTTTCACATGCACCGCACCATTTTCTTACCCACAATGCGCTGCAAACCTCTAACTTTGCTGGAAATCACACATTTTTCCCACATTTTTGTGATGGAACCTTCCGGAATCTGCAAGAATCCACAAAATTCCTACCACCCAGCATTGTCTCATCTATACCGATAAAAATTCTGCTGCACTTGTCACCGTAAAAATGTTTTTTTTCAAACTGACTTTTGGGCCCGCTTTAGTTCCCCCTCAATTTTGAAATGTTTTTGTCTCTTCCCTGTCACAAGCACTTGGCCCACATACACAAGTGAGGTATCATTTTTACCGGGAGGCTAAGGGGAACGTTGGGTGTTATGAAATGTGTCCCGGTGCGGTGATCCCACACAGAAATGTGGGAAAAATGTGATTTTTCAGCTACATTTGGGGTTTGCTGAGGATTCTGGGTAAGAAAACATTGGGGGATCCACACAAGTCACACCTCCCTGGACTCCCTCGGGTGCATAGTTTTCAGAAATGTCTGGGTTTGGTAGGTTTCCCTAGATGGCTGCTGAGCCCAGGACCAAGAACGCAGGTGCCCCCCGCAAAAACAAGTAGTTTTGTATTTGATAATTTTGATGTGTCCAGATAGTGTTTTGGGGCATTTCCTTTCGCGGGCAGTAGGCTTACCCACAAAAGTGAGGTACCATTTCTATCGGGAGACTTGGGGGAACGCTGGGTGGAAGGAAATTTGTGGCTCCTCTCAGATTCCAGAACTTTCTGTCACCGAAATGAGAGGAAAAAGTGTTTTTTGACCAAATTTTGAGATTTGCAAAGGATTCTGAGTAATAGAACCTGGTCAGAGCCCCAGAAGTCACCCCATCTTGGATTCCCATAGGTGCCTAGTTTTAAAAAATGTGAAGGTTTGCTAGGTTTCCCTAGGTCCCCGCTGAGCTAGAGGCCAAAATCTACAGCTAGGCACTTTGCAAAAAACAGCTCTGTTTTCTTTGGGAAAATGTGATGTGTCCACGTTGTGTTTTGGGGCACTTCCTGTCGCAAGCGCTAGGCCTACCCACACAAGTGAGGTACCATTTTTATCAGGAGACTTGGGGGAACGCTGGGTGGAAGGAAATTTGTGGCTCCTCTCAGATTCCAGAACTTTCTGTCACCGAAATGAGGGGAAAAAAGTGTTTTTTTTGGCCAAATTTTGAGGTTTGCAAAGGATTCTACGTAACAGAACCTGGTCAGAGCCCCACAAGTCACCCCATCTTGGATTCGATTCCCGTAGGTGTCTTGTTTTCACAAATGTGCAGGTTTGGTAGGCTTCCTTAGGTGCCAGCTGAGCTAGAAGCCAAAATCTACAGTTAGGCACTTTGCAAAAAACATGTTAGATTTCAATGTAAAAATGTGATGTGTCAATGTGGTTTTTCCTGTCGCGAGCATTAGACTTGCCCACGCAAGTGAGGTACCATTCTTATCAGGAGACTTAGGGAAACACAGAATAGCAAAACAAGTGATATTGCCCCTTGTCTTTCTCTACATTTTTTCCTTCCAATTGTAAGACAGTGTGTAAAAAAGACTTCTATTTGAGAAATGCCCTGTAATTCACATGCTAGTATGGGCACCCCGGAATTCAGAGATGTGCAAGTAACCACTGCTTCTCAACACCTTATCTTGTTCTCATTTTGGAAATACAAAGGTTTTGTTGATACCTATTTCTCACCTTTTATATTTCATCAAATTAATTGCTGTATGCCCAGTATACAATGAAAACCAACTGCAAGGTGCATCTCCTTTATTGGTTCTGGGTACCTAGAGTTTTTGATGAACCTACAAGCCCTATATATCCCCGCAACCAGAAGAGTCTAGCAGACGTAACAGTATATTGCTTTTGAAAATATAACACTGCAGGAAAAAGTTACAGAGTAAAAACGTGGAGAAAAATGGCTGTTTGTTTCACCTCGATTCCAATATTTTTGCATTTCAGCTGTTATTTTCTGTAGAAAACACTTGTAGGATCTACACAAATTACCCCTTGCTGAATTTTGTCTACTTTTCAGAAATGTTTCTGAGATCCAGCATTGGTTTCACACCCATTTCTGTCACTAACTGGAAGGAGGCTGAAAGCACAAAAAATAGTAAAAATGGGGTATGCTCCAGTAAAATTCCAAAATTGTTTTGAAAAATGTGGTTTTCTGATTCAAGTCTGGCTGTTCCTGAAAGCTGGGAAGATGGTGATTTTAGCACCGCAAACCCTTTGTTGATGCAACTTTAACAAGCCTTCTTCTGTAGCCCTTTTTCCCAATTTGTTTAAATAAACACATTTTTGGCTGTATTTTGTCTAATTTCTTGGTCTTCTCCAGGGGAACCCACAAAGTCTAGGTACCTCTAGAATCCCTAGGATGTTGAAAATAAAGACACAAATTTGGAGTGGATCGCTTATGTGGACAAAAAGTTATGTTGGCCTAAGCGTGAACTGCTCCAAATAGCCAAAAAATGGCTCGGCACAGGAGGGGAAAAGGCCTGGCAGCGTAGGGGTTAACCACTGAGAATTGTAGTTGAAAATAATCACAACACTTTTATATCAAATGACTTCCAGTATTTCACTCAAAGTGAAGATATTTGATTCATTAATACTGTTGGAAAGTGATTTGACTGTGAAAAAAATAACACCCTTGATCTAAAGTTCAACATTTGATTAAACTTTGAGTGCACTTCTACTATACCACATTTATTTTTGTGCTTATTTGAAGTTGACCCTCCTCTGTGGGTTCCACCTTTGGAAAGACTGTAAATAGCAAGGTATCTCACAGTGCATCTGCACACTGCTCATTTCGTTAGCTGGTTGCTCTGTTATCCACATTGTGTCCTATAAAAACAGTTTTTGGCTGGATGGTGTGCAAGCCACCAGAGGCAATTATGTGTTATTGATAACTGCAGTATTTCAGTTCAAATAACAACCTACTCATATAGGCTCATATTAGAAACTCAAAAGGCCTCCTCCCACTTGCATTGTTCAAAACTCGTTATACTAACTGTTGCCTCATCTGTAGGGAAAAACAATAACAGTCTCCCAAAAATTGTTCCTTCACAACACAAATCAGAAGTGGTTAATCTGCAAGGCTGCCTTTAAGGTGGTGTGACTGGTGTAGCCGCACCTGGCGTGACCTTGGGTGGTGCTGTGTCTAGAAATAACATGGGTTTAAAAGCACCTGCTGAAATGTTCCTTGTGTGACCAGCAGTTTTCAGGCAACAATACAAATGACAAGACAACACTGGTGATGAACATTGCTGCTGGAGAGAAATGAGAGTTTTGTCTAGTTGGAGTTTTGACACATCACAAAGTAGTGCAGAGGGTTAATATGCCTGATGCAAAGAACGTGTAACATGCAGATCACAGAGCTGTATTTTATGTGGATAGCTGAGTGAGCTACTGCTTTTGACACAAACATACTTTTGTTACTTGCAGTTCATAAGTTACAATCCTAATATAACACAGTGAGCTATAAACGACCATCAAGGAGCTGCATGCAAACTGCATGGTATAACGTGCAACGTTATGTTTTGCATTATCCTAATATTGCTCAAAAAGGGTTTGTTTAGGTAGAAATGCATTCTTATTAGTAAAGCCAACCCCAACAAATAAGGTATTTTTTAGATCCTGTGTTTGTGCTTCTCCAGACTACAAATTCTTAAAATATACTGACTATTGGATGACATGTAGCTCCTGTGCATCGTAATCCTCATTGTCTTATGTAACGTCCTACAGACTGATTTATACACATATGAATCATTGTCTCCGTATAATGTGTGTGTGTGGAGCAAAGTGCTCTGACACCCTACACTGGTGTGACTACCGCTGTAAAACAAATAAAATATATATTAGAAAAGGGCTATGGTGAGATGATGGGCACTATTGGAGGGTATTAGCGAGACATCAGTGGAGAATATGATAATTTAGGGGAGGGGGTATGCCAAAAAGCTTGTTGCACAGGGCACCACCAGTGCTTAAGTGGGCCCTGCTAACCTGTGCTGACAAACCTCTAAGAGATTCTGGGAATTACAGTCTTGTCTTCATCCCACCTACCCCTTTCTTGAGTTGCATGAGTTGCTAGAAAAGGAAATGAATAGTGAACAGCAACAATTTACAAATCATAACTCCCAGGATCCCATTTGTTCTAGCTTTCACTAAATAAAAGGAGCTGAGTGATGATGTTCACAGATAAGTGAATAACCCTGGTGCTCTTTCTTTTGGGGCAGATTGCATGTTGTGTTATCAACCCACATCAGTAATGAAACATTTCGAAGTTTAAATTAGTTAAGTTTCTATGAATAACCTAGGCCAGGATTGTGGTTTATAACTCTTGTTACTGTTGGAGTGTGACTTTTAAAATTAATATTAACATGAAAAGCCTGCAATATAATGTGTAATGAAACTGCATAGATATGTGTTAATGTAGAAATAATGTACGTGTTTGAAATGTGCCCACGGGGAGTGGCCACCAATATATAAGATGATTAATAAAACTGGCTAATAATGAATTGACAATGTACTAATGTATGACTTTGTATTAGCCTTAAGGATTGTGTATTAGAGTTTTGCTAAGTTAATCACTAGGCCCTAGTTAGCAAGGGTCTGGGCCTAGCTGTCTGGTCTCATAATAACTAACTGTGTTTTCTAACGTGCAATGTGCTGCTTTCCTGAAGGACACAAAGCTGTACTTTTCCAGAAGGTAGAGGTATGTGTGTAGCTGTAGTAAATTCTTTCTCATGGGACCCGACTTGCTCAAGGAGACATTCTTGCCGAATGCAACAGTGTAATTCGCAACAGGTACAAGGTCGCATGGACCAAGAGAAGACAATGGAACTACTGACTGGAGCCACAAGTGTAACTTTTCTTACCTGACATTCCACCCGTCAATCACAGGAGCCAATCAACTACATGAGAACTGTGTTAGGTTAATTTTCTAGTAAGGTGTGTGGAGAATTATTGGACAGAGATAACGATGCACCAAATATTGCCCAATGGGAAATTAGAGACTTGTTCGACAGTTTTGATATAACAGCGTGATCCGAGGAGAAATCAGCCATTATTGAGCTATTACTCTGCCATTCCTTGCCATTCTTCATTATCCCTTGCCATTCTGAGAGACTTTGTCTTTGTCAGTCTTATACCTTAAACCATCCTCACCTTATTCCTTGTCTGATATGCACTTCTCCTCCTTATAAGGGAAGAGCCTTTTCTTTCTATGCCCTACTGAGTCTTACCTGTTTTATCCTGGCTGATGGCGATCGACTGATGTCCTGAGGACGAAGACTGACGCTGTTTGCTGACTCATTCGGATGGGTAACTATCTGATGAAATTGTAATTGTCTGTTTGCCTTTTCTTTCTAGGTACCAACTGCTCTTTTGATAGAGACCATAGTTAGATGTTTTCCAAATTCATGTTACCAAATTGTTTTGCATGAAGCCCAACATGCTGATGCCAATTCGAGGTTAGTTAAGGAGTTCACTAATACCGAATGCAAATGGACAAAGTACTGAATTCTTGCTTTGTTGAATAATGTACTATTGATACTCTGCTAAAGTTGGTTCATGTTAATGTCGTGCTTTGTTCTAATGCTCATGATCTTTGCTTTGATAAAGTTTTGCTCGAGTTGCCAAATTATAGTGGTTTTGATGTGCTTGTTATTGCTGAAACTAATAAAGATGATATTAGATTGTAACTAATAGGGAATAAATATCCTAACTCTTACAAGATATGGTGTGGTTATTCATGGCTGAATGGTCATGGTGCGTTCGCGGTATTGATCTATATTAAATGTTATTGATTAACTGGATTGACAAGTTATTGTGAATATTGATGAGGGTATTGATCTATTGATTGCAATGCTAAACAGATACCTCGTTCTGCGAAGTCCCCAAACGTGGTCAAAAGGTTCATTGGCCTAGACATGTCTCCTTGTAAGTTTACTTATCAAGGTTATGACGCGTTATCAGTTCTGTCAACAGCAACCAAGCATCAAGACCACTACATATCTGAACATACTCCTTCCAACATACATCAGCTGGAGATCAGATTGGGAGGTGAAGGTAGAGAATACTTTCCTACAGGAGTAGAACAGCAGGATCCAAAACGCATTCCCCCTTTCCTAATGACCCAGAGAGTGCCAGCATAGGCTGGGTGAGAGAGGCACATCTGGTCCTTTAATGCTGATTTGTAAAATACCGGTTTAGGGAATTTTTTTAATACTTCTCTTCACTTTTAGATGCATTTTTGTAATCCAACAGGGGAGATTCAACCTCTCGTCTGAGTGGTAGATTTCCGTCTCATGTTGTAAAGGATTTCAGAGGACACTGGAAGGACGCATGACTATCATAAGTCTATTTCTTTCTTGATAGGGCTTGGGCAGTGGAAGCAGTAAGTAGTAATGATCTGCTTGGTGACACGAGTATCATTGGTCAAGAGGAATTTAAGTGCTGTGGGGTACACTATTATCCCACTCCTGAATTTCTTCTCAGAATTGCACATCAATGGTCTAGCTTGCAGGGCAATAAACTCTTTCAAATCACCTATTTTGACTAGCCATGACTTCTTCGGTGGTGCTTCAGTGGGGAAACACCTGTTGGTGTGTAGACTTCTCAAAGGTATTGGTTTGTTTAGATCCCCTGTGAGCAGATATTTGCATCATTAAGTTCTAAACAAAGACCTCTGAAACACTGTTTTTGTCATGGCTGCATAAAGATGCTCTCTCTAGGAAATAGCTGTCGACTATAATTGTAATATTTGTACCTGAGCTCATGTAGCAGGCTTTCTGAAGATCTAGATGGTATGATGTTTGCACTTGATGGAGTAATATTTGTGGTCATTAGGCACACTAGATACAGTATAAGATCTGCATTATTCCTGGTTTTTCCCGCACTACTCAAACTATGGGGGTCATTATGACCCTAGCTGAGCAGTTGGTGCAAATGTAGTGGTAGGACTGCCGACAGGCTGGCGGTAAATACCACTACATTATGACATTGGCAGGTTGGCTGGTGCCAACCTGCCAATATACCACACCGACTGCCATGGCGGTAGCAGCCGCTGGACCGGAGATAACAATCTCCAACCCAGCGGCCGCTACTGTACCGCCGGCAGCATTATCACCCTCCCTACTGCCATGGTTTTTGTGTCGTTCGTAACACCACGAAAACATGTCGGTAGGGCCTACCAGTGACAGGGAATTCCTTCCCTGTTACTGGTAGGAGGCCCGCCCACCCCCCCAATACTCCCAATACAGCTCCCACCCCCCGTCCATCCACGCTCCCCCTCTTCCAATCCTTCCCCCCATACATTCACACTCGCAGGCACACACCACGCATTCACACATTCCCTCACACAGGCAAACACGCATGCATCCATTCATTCATGCACACATTCAAACTGACATGCAGACACCGCTTTCACATTTCTATTCATACACGCATTCTCACACATGCACACATACACACAAACAACACTACACACTCATTCGCATTCACGCACACACTCACACATTCATGCACACACCCCCACACACACACACACAACACCCCCCAACACTCCTGCCCCCTGTCGGAAGCCCGACTTACCTGCATCCAGGGGCTCTCCGGCAGGGGACGGGACGGGGCGCTGCTACTCCCAGCAGCGCCCATCAGCCGAACACCGGCAGGCTGTATTATTTGACATAATACGGCTGGCGGCCGTCTACTGGGGTGGCGCTGCTGGTGGTAGCAGCGCCACCTTAACACTGTCTGCCAGCATGGCCACAGCTGGGTTTCCATCCTTCTTGTGGCGGAAATCCGGCTGTGGTCATATTATGGCGGACGAATGTTAGCCGCAGCGACAGTTTTTCGGCAGCTGTAGGCGCCATTTACCGCCAATGCCAAAATGAGGGCCTATGTGTGGTGTCCTGTAAGAGAGTGTTATGAGGTGACTATAAAGTGTCAACTCAGGAGGATAATTTTGTTGTTGGTCAGCTGCTCTTGACAGTGAAACAGAGTTTTAAAGCAGAATCCTTGCCTCCGGTCCTGACATAGAATCCTGCACCTGAAAGTACAGACATCACAGATCAGTATTTCTGAGATGCAGGCTTACCGAACCACTATGAGTTTTGAACTTGGAAATGGGGAATGACTTAAGACTAGTTTCCACATATATTTCCTGTAGGACTTTCCACATTATTAGGTTGTTTTCTTCTCACTGATTTTATCAGGTTTTTTCTTGTTACTTGTGAGTGGGAAAATGAAAGGAATACCGATTCATTTGTAAACACGTTTAAGGCCTGATCATGACTATGGTGAAAGATGTAGTAAGGGCCTTTGTATTTTTGGACCTCCATTTATAGTCAGCTGTTTTAACACTGCTAGTCTGACAGTATCGAACTCCAGACTCGAGAAGATATGCTTCCCAAAAATGCCGATAGACAGGAATAATTCATGTGTTTCTAGTATGTCTCAATTCCTGGCCATTCCACATTTTACATGAATTCCAATCGATAACAAGGATGGGAGCTCGATGGATCTTTCCAGCCCTCTTATTCATTGACTTCACATTTATCAAGCTGCTATGTGTGTGGGAATTAAATGTTGCACTCTCAGCCCATTAAAAAAGATTCCACTTTTTCACTTGCCTTCTGGGGGCAGAGAGTTGCAAGATTAACAAGGATCTTATTTGACCAGCAAGCTTTCACTTCGCCCCTCCAAATTGTTAAAAAAAAGTAAAACCTGTCTTTTTTGTTCAGTTAACCTTCAATTAACATTTATAGGTAAATTTAATTTTTGCTTAACTACCCCAACTCTATCAAATTCGAGGCATGCCTCACTGAATAGCAGGTCGTATTTTACTTGCCCAGATTTGCATATAGACTAGAATAGGATAGATTATAATAGAATAGAAAATAATAGAATAGAATATTTAACACTATCAGTTAATTGAATCTTTTATACAAACCATGCAAGAAAAAACAAATCTATTAAAAATCTACAAAGTACAAAACAGCTACATACCTAGAAACGACCAGGTTAATTAAAAAAAGTAAGACTAGTTTCAAGAGATTTTCCACTTCGAGAGGTCTGACATCAGAGTAACAGCAGTATGCGAAGTAATCACTTGAACCTACCATGTTGTTCACTTTGAAATGCTATTATTACTTTGAGAAATTACAGCTGTTTTGGCCAATTTGTTGATTGGCCCACTTAGGCTTGTTGCGTGTCACTGTTCAAGCTTCTCTTAAAAGGTGTGATGTTTCAAAGTTTGCTGAGCGAAAATGGATATTGATTCATGTAGGCGTCCAACCCTTTCCCCCAAAGCATAAAGAGAGTCTTCACTGTTCTCCATGCAAGTTTCTTAAAGTGGCCAGAGCACAGAGTGGAACATTAGTACATCTGCCAACCTCGAAGAGCTGCGTGTGTCATTTCTTGAATGCATTAATTTGTCGCTACTGGAATTGTTTCTTCTTTATAAATACCAGTAGCAGCAGGCTGTGTTAGTTCTTGTGTGTTAGATGTTTGCATTGTGCGCAAGGCCTTTTCTAACTGTACTTTCAAGTAGAGAGTTTGCTGTTCCATCCTTTCCTGTTCTCTCCGTGCCCTGTCAAAGACTTCAAGTCAAGTGGCACATTGCATAATTGAGAAGTTTGCAGGAACATTTCGGACTCGCTCTACAACTAGATTGCAAGCCACGGCTATTTCTAAGCCATCAGTGAAAAATACAGCTCAGCAAGTACAGTGATTTGTTTACCAGAACCTTCTTTCGCGCAGATCCACACATTTTCGGCCTTTACTTAGGCCCAAGATCTGCTTGGAGACACTTTACTTTCTCTGGCCAGCAATTATGGATGTAGGGCATTTAATGTTCGAACTATTAAGATGGACTCTTCCACGTACAGGGCCGATCTGGGAACCCAAAGCAGCCCTGGCAAATTGTGTCAAACCAGCCCTACAGGATGTATAGAGAGTATGCCTGACCACTACCATGGGGCTTGGGACTTCCCCTCCACCTAGAAAACTTGGAAAAAATGGCAGAAACGATGCTTTCTATGATTGTATTAGTTTGTAAAGCTTAGTAATCTATGACCTTTCAGTGCACAAGGATAAGGTAATCTTTAATGGGACTCTATAATGGTTCCTTCAACTATCACCCTCTAATTGTGCCTCTCGCCTGTCCTTAGCCACTCTCTCATACATATTTCACTTGTTTTATCCCACCTCGCTTACCAGCTTTGGGTGTTGGGTGTTGGAGCACTCAGTGTATAGAAAATATTATCTAAGACAAAGGAGACCACAGGGTGTAAAAGTCACATGTCATCCAAACTAGTAGACATTTTTCACATGCGCTTGGTCTGAAAAAGCATAAATGTAGGATTCAGAACGTAACACTGTGGTTAGGGTTGAATTTGCTAATAACAATTTATTTCTACCCAAACCTTTTTAACAAAATTAGGATAATCAATGACTGGGATAAAAACAAAACTTTGTAACCTGTACCATGCTGTCTGTATGCAGCTCTTTGATGGCAGTTCATAGCTCACTGTGCTAGATTATGATTGTAACTTATGAACTGCACAGTTACAAATTATCTCTGTTATTCAGCAGAATCCCACTGAGTGTTGCACATAAAATACTGTGCTGTGATCTGCATAGTACACATCCTATGCAACAGGCATAGCAACCCTTTGTGACACTTTAGATGAGTCAAAACTGCCACTAGCCAAAACTCCATCTCTGTCCGAAGGTATATTAATCACTAGTATTATCTTGGCACTTTTATTGTTGCCTAATGTTAGACCTGACAGCCTTAGGGTGGTCACCCCTAGCTTTTTGCCTGCCTCCCTCCACTTTTTAGATACTGTTTTTGCTGGTTTTTAGACTCTGCGCACTTTACCACTGCTAACCAGTGCTAAAGTGCATATGCTCTCTCCCTTTAAACATGGTAACATTGGATCATACCCAATTGGACTATTTAATTTACTTATAAGTCCCTAGTAGAGTGCACTATGTGTGCCCAGGGCCTGTAGGATAAATGCTACTAGTGGGCCTGCAGCACTGATTGTGCCACCCACGTAAGTAGCCCCTTAACCTTGTCTAGAGCCTGCCATTGCACGGCCTGTGTGTGCAGTTTTACTGCCAATTCTACTTGGCATTTAAAAGTACTTGCCAAGCCTAAAACTCCCCTTTTCTACATATAAGAAACCCCTAAGGTATGCCCTAGGTAACCCATGGGGCAGGGTGCTATGTAGACAAAAGGCAGGACATGTACCTGGGTAGTTTACATGTCCTGGTAGTGTAAAACTCCTAAATTCGTTTCTACACTGCTGTGAGGCCTGCTCCCTTCCTAGGCTAACATTGGGGCTGCCCTCATACATTGTTTGAGTAGTAGCTGCTGATCTGAAAGGAGTAGGAAGATCATATTTAGTATGGCCAAAATGGTGACATAAAAATCCTGCTGACTGGTGAAGTTGGATTTAATATTAATATTTTAAAAATGCCACTTTTAGAAAGTGAGTATTTCTCTGCACTTAAATCTTTCTGTGCCTTACAATCCACACCTGTCTTGGTTTAGTTGACAGCTCTTTGTGCATTCACTCAGACACACCCCAAACACAGGATACTCAGCCTCACTTGCATACATCTGCATTTTGAATGGGTCTTCCTGGGCTGGGAGGCTGGAGGGCCTGGTCTCACACAAAGGACTGCCACACCCCCTACTGGGACCCTGGCAGACAGGATTGAACTAAAAGGGGACATGGTGCACTTCTAAGCCACTCTTTGAAGTTTCCCCCACTTCAAAGGCACATTTGGGTATATCAACAGGGCCTCTGCTTCTACCAACTCAGACACGTCCTGGAGAAAAAACCTGTAACCAGAACCTGCATCCTGCCAAGAAGAACTGCCTGGTTGCCCAAAGGTCTCACCTGTCTGCTTTTTGTGAAGGACTGCTGCCTTGCTGTTGCCCTGCTGCCTTGCTGCTCTCTGGCTGAGGTGAAAAAGTGCTCTCCAAGGACTTGGATAGAGCTTGGCTCCTGTTCCCTGAAGTCTCAGGACCAAAAAGAATTAATCTCTTCAAGAAGGACTCCTTGTGCGGTGAAATCCGACGCACAGCCTGCCAGAAACGATGCACAGCCTGCCCTGCGGTGAAAATTTCACCGCACGCCGAACCAGAACGACGCAGTCCTACTTCGTGATGAGAAAATCGACACAGCGCCTGTGTAGCGACCGCAAATTTGACACACGGCCCAC
Organism: Pleurodeles waltl; assembly: GCF_031143425.1. Taxonomy (NCBI): domain Eukaryota; kingdom Metazoa; phylum Chordata; class Amphibia; order Caudata; family Salamandridae; genus Pleurodeles; species Pleurodeles waltl. Next base: position 996,211,352 of record NC_090446.1, read on the forward strand.
TGGATCGATGCACAGCCAACCCGGAACGACGCAGCCCAACTTCCAGAGAGGAATCGACGCAGCGCCTGCTGTGCGGGAGAAAATTCGACGCAGCTCCCACCGGATCGACGCAGCTCTTGTGACTTCGTCCTGCCAGCGCAGAAAATCCATGCATCATCCCCGGGGTGTCTGAAAACCCCGCAACCCGAAGAGGATCCACGACTGAGCGCCGGAAATCGACGCACAGCCATCCCTGAGTGAAACTAAATGACGCATCTCAGCATGCGACCCGAGAAATCTATGCTCACCCCTTTGTTTCCACGTATCTCGTTCTCTGCGGTTCTTTGCAGAGATTTTTCACGCAAACCAGGTACTTCGTGCTTCAAAGAGACTTTGTTTGCTTTAAAAAGACTTAAGACACTTTATATCACTTTTCAGTGATATCTCTACATTTACTTATTGCATCTTTAATCGTTTTGACCTGCATTTATCCAGATAAATATTATATATTTTTCTAAACACTGTGTGGTGTATTTTTGTGGTGCAATATGGTGTTATTGTATAATTTATTGCACAAATACTTTACACATTGCCTTCTAAGTTAAGACTGACTGCTCAGTGCCAAGTTACCAGAGGGTGGGCACAGGATAATTTGGATTGTGTGTGACTTACCCTGGCTAGAGTGTCGGTCCTTGCTTGGACAGGGGGTAACCTGACTGCCAACCAAAGACCCCATGTCTAACACCTAAAAACTGTTGGAGATACAAAGAACTCTGCAGGGCTCTAAAAACTGCTGCACTGATACAAAACCAGCCAACCAGTAACAAAAGCACCCCCCTTACAGCCTTCAGAGGAAACTCCCTATGCCCAGTAGGGCCAGTCCTGCCTTGTCTGTGTACAGCAATACCAAGGCCTTGGGACAACCAAGAACGCTTCCATCATCTATGAAAAGAGCTGGTGTACCTACGGTATGTAAGTGGCAGAGCCAGCAGACACACGTTTCATACCTTATGAGGACCTTGATTTTTCAGTTTCTGTGAGATGGTCTCGTTGTACAACAACCTTATGACAATCCTGCAAACCATATAGGACAGTTATTTCTACAAGTTTATTTTTCTACCAGGTCAATCACTAATCAAACGTCTAAATAATTGGTACATGCAGGATTATTCGTATGATCGGACTTTACCGATGAACAATGTGGATGAAAGTGAATACCTACTCTGTGGTTAATCTCAATAATAGTTTTGCAATATGTGATACTTTTGCAACCAGAACTGAGTAAGTTGTGCTTACGTAGGTCTTTTGCACCCTAAGATCTGAGTTATCAGTGTGCCTAGGGAATGTCTCCTGAGTGATTGATGACACTATCTGTTCTCTTCACACCAAGAACTGTCTTTCCAGAATTCAGCCCCCTATCTTTGCCCTGTGCACTTGAGAATTATATCATTAATGTTTAGTGAGCCTATGGGCCTTCTGCACACTAAGAGTTTAGTTTTAAGTTTTCATTGCTCCTTAACACCCCGAAAAAGGGGTCGTGGGCGATTTGTGCCCTGTGCAAAAATGGAACACTGAGAACTGTGTTGTGATTGACTGGCACACCTATGCAGCCTCTCCATCCCTAACCCTGTATCCATTGTGATTTTACCCTGGGGCATCATCGGCACCCTGGAAATTGTGTCCCTGTAGATCCGCTCCTATGCACCTACGTACACTTTGTGCCTTATTAAACCCTATCAGTGACAGCCCGCTATTCCCTTGCAACTGTGCCCTGATTCATCACTACTCCTGTGGTTCATCGGGTTACTTTGGGATTCAGGCATACAAAGAATTCATAATAACAAAATGCCTTTACAAATAATCCATAATCATGAATACACCTGTATGATTGCATATTATTACTTTGGTAATGGATCCCTTAGAACTAATATCTCTACAACAAACATAGGGGGTCATTTCAACCCTGGCGGTACAGGACTGCCAGGGCTGAAATGAAGGAAGCACCGCCAACAGGCTGGCGGTGCTCCCCTGGTCATTGCGACCGCTAGCAGCGCTGCCCAGGGGATTACGAGTCCCCCTACCGCCAGCCTTTTCCTGGCGGTTTGAACCGCCAGGAAAAGGCTGGCGGTACGGGGAGTCGCGGGCCCCCTGACAGGGCCCCATGTGGCTTTGTGAAAAGCGCGACGGGAGCAACTGCACCGGTCGCACGGCCGCAACACCGCCGGCTACATTTGGAGCCGGCTCCCATGTTGCGGCCCAGCGGGGATGTCATAATGGGCACCGCGGGAGTGCGGCCGCATTGGCGGCCGAACTGAGGTTACCCGCCGCCCGCCAATGTTGTAATGAGGGCCATTGTGTGTTCCGTGTGTTTCTACCCATACCCGAACCCCATCATCTTCCCAGGCCCCAACCCTAGCCTTAAGATAAACCATAAACCTACCCACTACCTTAGCCCTTGCCTATGTCTTTCACTAGCACTCGTCTATATTGTTAATCTTTGACTAGATTTTAACCTTAACTCTAACCCTTGGGGTAAACCTAACCCTTGCCCAGATCTAACCTACCCTTAGTCTAACTCTCACAGTAATCTCTGCCTTAAACCTAATCCAAACAAGAGGGGGGCGTGGCCGGCGACCAATGTAGCCTTAAATCACCCACATAAACAGAGTTCCGATAATCGGAACATCCAGAGCACATACAAGGAGAATGGCACTCCCAAATAAGCACTGAAAAACTGGGAAAATCAGAAAAGAAAATCCCGATCAGCGAATCCAAGATGGCGGCCGCAAGTCCACATTGAAAAAAGAAAAGTTCCCACCACGATCAGAGCGGTGCTGGACATCCCCCGGAGCCCTCGGTAAGTGCAAACCCCAATATACCCCCTCCTCCAACCCTTAAGAGGAGAAGGGGCAAAATTCAAAATTGGCAAAAGACTCCACCGAGGGCTCGAGGAAGAAGCGAAGTGCAAGCAGGGAGCGAAGAGAGCGACTGGGTCTGAAAGGGTCAGGAAGGGAGTGGTGAAGCTGAAACACAACGGCCCCCATTGATTCTGGCGATACGAGGGGAGCTGGAGCACTGAAGACCCTGCCCCAGAGGGAGAAGCAGGAATACCTTACAGCAACTTAACACCCAACACCCAGAGAAGTAGTATACAACTGAATAAAAGTAGTGAACCGCTCCAACACTAACAATGAGTACTCCCTGAGCTAAAATTAACAAAATGATCCTGCCGAGGGATCGAGTTGGAGGCGAAGAGCAAATAGGGAGCGAAGAGAGAAGCTGGATCTGAGAGAGTAAAAGGAGGAACGGAGAGACCGAAACACAACGGCCCTCCTTGATTCTAGCGATACGAGAGACGGAGGAGCACTGTAGACCCTACCCCAGAGGGAGAAGCAGGAATACCTTACAGCAGCCTAAGACCCAGCACCTAGGGAAATAAGGTACAAAGGGAAGAAAAAAAAAATAGCGAACCGCTCCAACACTAACTATGAGTACTTCCTGGGCTGAAAGTAACAAAATGTTCCTACCGAGGTCTCAAGGAGGAAGAGAGATGCAAATAGGGTGCGAAGAGAGCAGCTGGGTCTGAGAGAGTCAAAAGAGGAACGGAGAGACTGAAACACAACGGCCCTCCTTGACTCTGGTGCTACTAGGGGTAATGGAACACTGAAGACCCTGCCTCAGTGGGAGAAGCAGGAATCCCTTACAGCAGCTTAATACCCAGCATCCAGGGAAATAGGATACAACTGAATAAAAGTTGCGAACTGCTCCAACACTAACGGAGAGAGCTCCCTAGGCCGAAACACAGAACGCCCACTGACTATCTCCGACCTACAGCCCTCACAATAACAAACTATAGCAGCACCAAGGGTGAACCCAATACTCAGATACACAGACACCCTAATCAAAACAATTGGGCTCTCAGAACACTACAAAATGGGTAAACCCAAGAAAAGAGAAGGACCTGAACGAGAGGAAACTGCGTTGGTATAACCCTCATCTCAACCACAAGCGGGAACAGCAAACACTGACTCTCCTTCCACAGGAGCCACGCTGGACACGATATTAACAGCGATAAATGCTAGAGAAGCACTAGAACAAAAAATAGACTCCCGGACATCGGGCCTCTCACTCTTAAGAGATGACCATAGAAAATTGTCAGGGTAAGTGCAAATGAGAGAGTACTGGAACAAATGATTCTGGATCAAAAATCCTACACCATCGACCTGAACAAACTAACGGCTAGAGTGAGGCAGCTTGAAAATAGAGCTGAGGACGCCGAAAACCGCTCCCAAGGGAGTAACATTCGCATAGTGGGTCTCCCTGAAAATCAGAACTTGGAATACAGTGCATGGAAGCGTTCCTTGAAGACTGGATAAAACAAATAATCCCACCAGAGGGGTTGTCCCCATTTTTCGCAATCGAAAGAGCGCATAGAGTGCCAACCAGACTCCCCCCTCCAGGAGCAGGTCCAAGACCAGTAGTTGCCAGACTACTGCACTTTAAAGATAGAGACTACATCCTCTCACAGGCAAGACTCAAAGGGGAAATCATGCTTGATAATCAACGAATAATGCTGTTTCCAGACTTCACCAAGGAAACTCAGAAGCAAAGAGCATCCTTCAGAGACACCAAGAAACGACTCTGAAACATGGGAATCCAATATGCCATGCTCTTCCCAGCTAAATTAAGAGTGGCACACGGAGATAGAACTCACTTCTTCACATCACCCCAACTGGTATGGGACTGGCTGGAAAAGATGGAGCAGCCCACACCCACTCCACAAAAAAAGAGACAGACGACGGCCAAAAAACAACGGGATGGTGCAAACATCCGCAACCCAAGAAGAACACCAATGGACCAGCTACCATCTAAAGAAAGACTAGAAGCGGTATCTAACGTAGCTATAATAAGTGGAGGAGACCTGACCATCACAAGATCACTGGAATCACTATCTGACCACGACTCTAACTCGGGCCACACATCCATTTCCTCCCAAGGCCTTCAGTTAGCATGCCAAAAGTAACACCAAATTCCTCAGAAGAACTTTTTTGATCTCTTAACCTCGAAATATCAAGAACACAGGGGAAAACACAGAAATAGAGGTCACCCAGATACCTCCAACGGAATGGACAAACTACAGGAACCGCAAGGAACAGATGAGAACTCCAATTTAAATAGTAACATCACCTAATGACTCCTAGCTTCAACGGACTGAAACATTCTCAGCGAGGAAACTGAATACTAAGAGTCATTATCCTAAATGTGACTAGAACTATGCTTGAAATGTTTGAGCTATAATAGAATGTACATGGCCCGGAGGTCCAACCTAGAGACAGGTTTTGAGTCCCTGGTACACTGCCTTACCCAATAGTTACCAATCTTAGATCCAAAAGTTTGGACGGGGATAGTTCTAAATACCGGTCCTGGGGTAGGGAGGGGGGATTTGGGGAAATACACATTTGAACAATAGGGGAACTACATCCAGCACCAATACGCTAATCACTCTGTACTGTATAGAAACAAGAAGAAAGAGGATCCTGGGAGAAGATGAGAAGGGAGGTCAAAACGTGCATCACTTTGACCGTTTAGTATGGATTCCCTCCTGAAATAAAAAATTCTTACTTGGAATGTTAGAGGCCTGAACAATATGAACAAAAGATATAAAATGTATAAACAACTTAAAAGGAGAGGCGCCCACATAGCAATATTACAGGAAACCCACTTACTGGAACAAGAGATCAACGCCCTGGCGAAACGATGGCGAGGCCAGGTATTCACGACATCCTACTCAGCCTTTGCCAGGGGAGTACTGATTTGGATACGCCCAGGGGTCCCCTTCCAAAAAACCCAAGAGATACTAGATAACGAGGGCCGTTATGTCCTGATCACTGGGAGACTAGCGGGGAGAGATATTACAATAGGAGGAGTGTATGCCCCAAACCAGGAACAGGGTTCCTTCCTAGCTAGGCTCTCAAGGGAACTAGGCTCTAACTTTACCCAAGCCACCCTCATAGGAGGGGACTTTAATTGCATTGCGAACCCTATGCTTGATATATCACCCCTCCCCCCCTCCTACAGGGTATCACCAACCATTAAGACAGCTAAACAATTTTCGGAGTGGCAACACCAATGGGGATTTAGCGACTGCTGGAGGCATGTCCACTCCATCACCAGAGATTACTCATTCCATTCTACAATTCATGACCTACATGTCAGACTAGACACAATCCTAGCATCCCCCGAGTTACAAAGCGGAGTATGCTCAGCAGAATATCTATGTCTTACCCTCTCAGATCATAACCCATTCATGATTTCACTGTCCTGGGGGAGGGAGAGAACCTGCATTCCGACTTGGAGACTAAGGGCGGAAATGCTGGAAGATGTAGCATTCAAATGCTCCATATCAGAATCCATCAAAGATTTTTTCAATATCAATACGGGAACAGCATCTAGCAGGGTGATAGAATGGGAGACTTTTAAGATCGTAATCCGAGGGAAATGTATAGCAGACAATGTTGAAGTGAGGAGATCACTGGAACAAGATATCCAAAAATTGGAGGGAACCTTTAGAGAATTAGAGCGCCAGAGACCCGAACACCCAGAAATTGCCTCTGACATCACATCTACAAAGGGGAAAGTAGCGGAAGCCACAGAAATACTATGTAAATTTGACTATAAGAAATATCTAGATAGACAACACACAGAGGGGGATAAAGCGAGCTCGCTCCTGGCTTGGATGGCGGCACCCCCGAGACAGCAATCAATGATAATGGAAATAGAAGACATAGATGGGAGTCATTTATTTGAACAAAAAGCAATTAATCAAAGATTTGCAAACTATTACGCACAACTATACCCCCCTCTCCCGGAGCTACTAACCCCCTCTCAAGTGAAATCTCTAGAAGATCTTGACCTCCCACAACTAGAGGAGGGAGAGACACTAGCCCTAGCTGAAACTATTTCGATACCCGAGATTAGAACTGCAATACAAAACATGGCCAGAGGGAAAGTACCTGGGGCAGATGGTCTCCCAGTAGAGTTCTATAGTGTATTCCTTGAACAACTTGCCCCACAATTATGTAACCTATACATAGAAGCCAAAGAAAAGAAAGCCCTCCCTCTAACCACCAATGAGGCGATTATGATCCCTCTACTAAAACCCAATAAACCAATGAGGGACGTACGTTCATACCGCCCTCTCTCCATGTTAAACCTAGACTACAAAATACTTAGTAAAATATTAGCTTCCCGATTGCTGCCCCTTATGTCATAACTAGTCCATAAAGATCAAGCTGTATTTATACCACAGCGCAGCACCGCGCAGGATATACGGAGACTAGTATCAATTATCCAATTGAGATCACCATCCCTACCACGGGCCGCAATAATTTCAGTAGACATAGAGAAGGCATTTGATAGTCTACGATGGGACGATCTGGAAAAAGAAATGCTGAAGCTGGGCCTCGGACCTGAGTTTGTGAAATGGACGCAACTGCTTTACACGAAACCTACAGCACGGGTACGTACGGGCAAAATAATCTCAGACTCCTATATAATTGGTAGAGGCACCAGACAAGGCTGCCCACTGTCCCCATTACTCTTCGCCTTAGCAGTGGAACCACTGGCCAGAATGGCCAGATCAGGGTCACACTTTGGGGGACTTCTAGTGGGAGCACAGAAACACCATATTGCATTATATGCAGACGATATGCTAATTTTCCTTGGAGACAAAGACGAAGAACTCCCTGGGCGATGGCCATGTTAGAGAGCTTCGGCGAGGCTTCAGGTCTTAAGATAAACTGGAAGAAATCTTCAATCTTCCCGTTAGTGGAGGGAGTCCAAACGATGACCGATACCAGGGGCCTCCCCTGGACTCCCACAACATTCCGATATCTTGGCGTCAATATATATCACAAACCCTCAGACCTATTAGCCGGAAACATATAGACGGCAATCAGGAAACTTAAAACTGATATACAGTTCTGGAAGACACTACCTCTGGCAGTTACGGGAAGAGTAGCAATATTAAAAATGATAGTACTTCCAAGATTTCTATATTTCTTCTCCACCATTCCCCTAATCGTACCCAAAACAGTATTTAATGACTTAAACTCTATCATGTCTAACTTTATATGGGGACCGGGCAGACATAGGCTAGCTCTGAGTACGCTCAAGAGACCTATCTTAGAGGGAGGACTTTCAGCCCCTGATATGAAACCTACTACTGGGCAGGCCAACTTCAATGGCTGGCAAGATTCCTAAACGAGGATGCATCAATTTTGGAGTCATAGAATAATACTAGATCTTTATCCCATACACTGTTGGAAGTGCTAATATCCCCAGGAGGGGAAAAAAATATATCACTGTCCCCAGATTGGCAAGCAGTTAAATTCTCCTGGAAAAGTGCAGTCAGACGCTCACACTTACACTCTCCATATGCACCTGACATTCCAATAACGAGCCTAGTAAGCCTGATAGGAAACCAAGCTTTAATCGGTTTAAATAAACTAATCAGACACAATATCACAACACTGGGAGACTTATATCATAATGGGCAACTCAGGACCTTCGCCGAATTACGCGCGCAGTTCGATATTCCACCAGGAACATTCATAATATATTCTGCAATAACTAGAACCATCCAAAGAACCTGGAAACTGGGAACACAAGAACCACCCATACATGAGGGCTGCAGAGTTATATTTACCCGAGGAGGAGACAGAGGCTTGGTATCCATACTATACAAAACACTACAAAAAGACACTCTTACCCAACTAGATAGCCTTACACTAAAATGGCAAACTGAACTAGAGACCACGATAGAACCACAACAATGGGATAGAATTACCGCACATATATACCCAGTATCAAGAAATGCTCGATTTAAACTAATAAATATGTACATTTATCACAGAGCCTATCTCACCCCCGTAGACTTGCAAAAATGTTCACCTCCAGCGGAAATGACTGCCCCAGATGCAAGGAACCAGAAGCAGGCCTGGAGCACATGCTTTGGAAATGCCAGCAGGTAGTCCCATACTGGATAGAAGTATTTAAAACCTTGGAAACGATAACGGAACGCAGACTGCGACCTTCCCCGATGTCAGCACTGTTGGGGGACTTTCCCTGTCCAGCTAACAAAAAAACTACTAATAAATTTATCGATTTAGCATTACTGCTAGCTAAAAGAGAAATAACGAGTCACTCGAAAGCATCGACTGGCCCTCAAATACAAGGATGGTTAAGTGCAGTGTTAAAGTGGGCGGAAACAGAAGGACGTATATTACATAGAGAGGCAGCCCAAGTAAGTAGATCCAGAGATACTGCAAGCCAATGGGACACAATAATAGATGAACTTAAATACCCCGAAGAACCAGAATCAGAACACTCACAAAACGTATCTAATCTAAGCTCTGATGAAGCCTCTTAAAATACATAACAAGAAGTTAATGACCCGAAGAGACACTGACTCACTATATAGTACTCAATTATGTATCAGGAACTAAATAAAAAATGTAACGGTTGCTGGATGTAAGGAGGGAGGGAGGGGGCAGTTGGGGAGCATTTAATATTGTGCAAATGGTAATGTTAACTCATGTTTGGAAAATTAATAAAAGATATTGAAAAAAAACAAAAAACTAATCCAAACAAAAGACCTATTTCTAACGCTAAGTGCAATCCTTACCCTATTACCTACTCTTATCTCAAGCCACACCTTACTATTTTTTAAACATATTTTTCCTTTCGCTTTTACAATAATTACAGCATTTGTTTCACTGACATTATTCATTCTATCTATTCATTTTGGAGGAACATTTTTTTTTAGATATTGGAGTTATTGCATTCTTTGAACACCTACATTTGTGTCTTGAATGATTAGTGATATTGGATGCCCTTTCCACCATATAATCTGTGTTCTGAGATTCATGAGATGTGCATGTCTTGATCAATACATGGCCCTTTGCGCCCTTTTGTTTCTGTGCCTGAGTCATGAGTATCCCTAGTTCCCTTCTGCACTCCAGGAACTGTTTCTTGAGTGATCAGTACTGATCAGTACTGATTGCAATTGTGAGGACGGTGCCTTGAGTGATCAATGCTCATGAGTGCCCTCACCATCCCAAGAACTGAGTCTTGAATGATTGGTGCCTTCAGAACCATTTCTAAACATGGCTAAACAGGCAGTCACCTAGGGCATTTCATGATGGGGGCTATACAAACCCTGCCAGCATTTAGCTACACAGTGTTTTTCAGCAGGTCTGAGGTGGCTTCTATCAAACAGAGGCATTGGCTGCAAAAACTGTAGCCTACCAATGATAGGCATGTTAGCAGATTTTGTGTGGCACAGGAACATTTCAGGGGAGGCTTCAATAGGACAAGTATCTGTTTCTAAGATTAAGGGCCTGATTTAGAGTTTGGTGAAGGGGTTACTCTGTCACAAACATGACGGATATCCCGTCCGCCATGTTACAAGTTCCATAGGTTATAATGGAATTGTAATACAGCAGACAGGTTATCCTTCACGTTTGTGATGGAGTAACCCCCTCTGCCAAACTCTCAATCAGGCCTTCAGTGATGAATGGACAGAGAAGACATACAGGGTCTGGCACCATCAAATGGCAATAGATGCCCCGTCATTATTAAATGGGACATGTTTAATTTAAAACTGTAAATGAAGATTGCAGCATGAGCAGGCAGCCATGAAGAAGTGTGAGGTCTGATAACCAATGTCCTCTTTGCCCCAATAGTCTGACAGTACCGCCCTATGGAGCCAAAATACCTTGTAATGACCCTAACTGACCCCACTGAGAAGTGGGTCAAAGGTGAATGCTGTGCTTCTGCATCCTTTACATGTTGTGAGCTGTTTCCTGACTGTTGAGGTCCATATACAAACCTGCTCCCTGCTATTTATGAACATTAGTGTTGAATGCGCACATTTCCATGTCATTGTGTTTCTGATTAAAAGATGAGTGGTGACAGAAAAGTTTCCAATTCGAAAACAATGTGTTAAACCCTTTATTGGAGGTCCCATGGAAAAGATCATTTCAAAGGGGGATTTTTCGCTAGTGGAGAAAAACCCAATGGTACTGTAACCGGGTGGTTTCCTCCCCGGCTACGCCGCAACGGGAGAACCTGAAGGAGAGGTGCTCTGGGGGAACCGCACCCACCACCCCGGAAGAGGAAGTCCCGGGAGACCCGGAAGTTCAGGTTTCCCTCAAGACAAAGGAGGGACTAACGACGCGCACCGCGTCGAGCAAAGAAGAAGAGGACCCGCCAGAGAACAGGGAGAGAGAAGACGCCGGACTTCAGGAGCGTGAGCCAGGAGGATACCACGACGTGGGCAACCGAAGCCCAGGGAGGCACACAGACCGCCACGTCCCTGGAGGGGCGTGGCTAAGGCAGGTACGTTTGTGCCTGCAGACTGGGTATCGGGCACTTTTGAGAAGGGAGAAGGGAGGAGGGAGTGGGAGGAGGAAAGGGCTAAACAGGGGGACGACCCCACGAGGAGTGGAGCCATATTATTGAACAGCTCACATCGAGTTGCAAGAGCGTTCATTTAAATATTTTCTATTTTTTTTCTCTAATTCCTACCTTGTTTCTTCGCCCTGATTTAAAGGGAAAACGATACAAAAGAAAACAAAACTTGTAGCACCACCCCGTTAACCCACCGCACACCACGCAATAAGGGGAGGAAGGGGACTGTGAAAACAACAGACCCTTTTGACAATTGATTAAATGTCTTTATTTATACAGTTCTTTTTTTAATTTCTTTTCTGGCTTGTTGGTTCTGGGGCCAAACTAGAGTAAATTAGGAATATCCACTACACAAGGGGGAGCACCACCTTAGCAAATAGATCACACATAGGGCAGGTGTAACCCCAAGAACCCCTACCACCTCACCACATCCTTCCCTTACTAACCGCCCCCCAAGCTCCATAATCCCAAGACTTACCTTTCCCTTTCTTTTCCCCGTTTTGCTTTGCCTGCTGTCCACATCACCAACCTTGCACCCGAGCCGGGACGCCAGAGGCTTACATCCGGAGGGACACCTGAGAAGAGAAACAGAGAGGAGCTTAAAATAAGAACTGTTGGGACCTGGACATACTGAACTGTATCACCAAGGAGAGTCTTTCGGAAATTATAAAATAAAGTCACCTTAAAGCACTAATTCCCTGACCTAGTTCTATTCTATCTGTGCCGCTACACCCACACTCCCACAGTGGTGTCAGAAGTGGGATATAGTAGCGGCAAACAGATAACCCAAACCCGCAACCATGGAGGTAAAACCAACAATCGAAGACCTGATCCAGCAGTTAGCAGAGTGACAACGCCATCTGCAAGTAATTTGGGAGGAACATCAAAGGGAAGCTAAAGCCGATAGAGAAACACTCCAAAGTGCCCTTAAGAGCCAAGCCATGATAATGGCAAACAACCAGCCGGTACATGAGACAGCGCTACAAAAACTTACCGACACAATAGTCGCCAGCAAAGTCCACCCCAACGTCCCCAGCTCATTTCTTCAAAAATATCAGGAAGGAGAGGACCCCAACGCGTTTTTCATGAACTGTGAGCAGGTAGCTTCCTCCACTGCTTGGCCGGAGGAATGGTGGGGACAGTATGTAGCACCGTTGCTGACCGGCAATCTTCAGGCCGCCTACCAAGCGATTAATCCAGCTGGGACTACCCCATACAAAGAAATAAAAAGAAGCATATTGAAGCGTGTTGGGCATGATAGTGAACATTACAGGCTTCGGTTCAGAAAGGTTAAGTGGTCTCCTACAGAGGACCCCAGGACTTTGTATTACTGGGTGAAAGATTTAGGACTAAAGTGGTTAGGCCCTATTGGGACTGAGAGGGAGGATATCATTAGGACTATCCTACTAGAACAATATCTAGAAGCCCTACCCACTGTTACCCGCAACTGGATCAGGCAACATCCCAATGTGGATATAACCCTGGCTATCGATCTGGTTTGCGCTTATCACAGGTCGGCCGATTTCAAACCGGGTACCTCAAAATCAGTTACCCGGCCAACCGGTACCCTATCGGCAAACTCCTCGAAGAAACCCGGAAGAAACTCCTATTCCTCGGTCTAGTGAAAGACTCCCGATGCAACAGCCCCAATCTTATTGCTGTGGAGAGTGGGGACATATCGCCCGACCATGCCACCACAAAGAGGACAAAGTCGAACCCATAGAGATTGTGATTACCCAGGGTAGGGTCTTGTATACAGGGAAGGAGAGCTCTAAATATGTCCTAGGGGTAATGGTCAATGGTCGCAAGATCACTGCCTTAGTGGACTCAGTTACAGTCAATCCGTTATTAGGGCCGACCTGTTATCCCCAAACCTCCAAGGGTCTTGGAAGGTTGTTTCCATCTGCTGCATACATGGAGAGCTAAGAGACTATCCACTCGTTCCTGTTATCCTCGAATGGGAGGGTAGAAGAGACACAGTGAACATGGGCATAATAGAACATCTAGTAGAAGATTGTATTGTGGGTACAGACTATATACATTTCCCGACCTGTTGCAGAGTGAACAAGGGAAAAGCCAACTGGAATTATGGTGGGAAGAAGCCCCTTTTTCAGAGATCCCTATAAAAGGAGGAATAGAGAGACACAAACCTAGCAGGAGAGAAAAGAGGGAGAGTAAGAAACTGTACCGATTAAGAGAGAGAGGAGAGGAGCCATGAAGGTAACAGTCCCCTCCCTACCCCCTTTCCGAAGTAGCCAACGGGAGGACCCCACCCTCCAGAATGCCTGGAACACAGCGAAATCTGAGATTACAGGTGAAGTGGGTCCTTATTTTGTAATACAAAAAGGTCTCCTCTATAGGATCACAAATCATAACAACCATGAAAAGAAACAGTTAGTTATTCCTGAACTTTACCGTATTCAAGCCCTCCACTTAACCCATAGCCAAATGGGAGGGGGTCACTTCGGTAGAGAAAAAAAACAAAGAATATCTGCTACGCCGGTTTTACTGGCCAGAGGTATATGCACATATACGACGCTTCTTTATACAATGCCGCAAGTGTCAGATGATAGACCCAGGACCCCAAAAGAAAGGTCCTCTACAGCCATTGCCGATTATTGATGTACTCTTCTCGAAGGTGGGGATGGATTTAGTAGGGCCCCTCCTTCCGTCGACAAAGGGATATACCTATATCCTAGTCTTGATAGAATACGCGACCAGATACCCAGAAGCCATCCCCCTCTCCAGCACGACTACTAAAAACGTAGCTCAGGCTATGGTCGGCTTCTTTTCAAGAGTAGGATTCCCAAAAGAGATTTTGACTGACCAAGGAACTCCGTTCATGTCCAATTTAATGGCACAGATCTGTCAGATCCTCTGTGTCAAACAAATAAAAACCTCTGTATACCATCCACAAACAGATGGTCTTGTAGAGAGGTACAACCGTATCCTTAAGTCCTTATTGAAAAAAAACATTTCTGAGTCCGGGAGGGATTGGGACAAGAAGCTACCCCTCATCCTCTACACTGTAAGAACACATGTTCAGGCGTCTACCGGTCACAGCCCTTTTGAGTTGGTTTTTGGACGCCAGCCAAGGACCCTTCTGGATATGGCTGCCGAACTATGGGAAGAAGAAGAGGGAGGCGAAAGACAGCTATTAGAGTATACCCAGCAACTAAAATCCTAACTACAGACGGTCTGGGTAGATGTCCGCACACATATGGAGAAGGCCCAAGCAAAACAGAAACACTATTATGATCGAGGTACAAAGTTAAGGCAGCTACAACTAGGTGACCATGTCTTCATCCTGATTCCTAGTACAGACAATAAACTGCTTGCTAAATGGCAGGGTCCACATAGGGTAGTGAAGGCAGTCACCCCTGTTACTTATCTGGTTGAGCTGTCGCCAGATTCTCGAAAGACACAAATTTATCATATCAATCTGTTAAAAAAATGGGAAGACCCCGAAACAACACAGCCAACAGTATCCACGGGGTTCCTGGTGACCCCAACCAAAACCTTAGAAATAGAACTGTGCCCTACTATGCAAAGTCTGGAGCCTGACACACCCAAAGTCAGTTCTTCTTTGTGGCCCCACCAGCGAATGCAACTCAACACCCTACTCCAACAACACGAAAGGTTCTTCTCCTCCAAACCCGGAAGAACTGGTCTAACACAACACCATATTAGAACACCAACTGGAAAGGTAGTGCGTCTTCGACCATACCGTATCCCAGAAGCTCGGAAACACCTAGTAGAGCAAGAAGTCGAGAAAATGTTACAGATAGTTTTACACTTCCTCCTCAAACCTGAGGATTTTCTGTCACCTGGTGCTAAGACATTATTTCTACTTGACGCTACATAACCTCCACAACTACTTTCCCTCCCCTTCCTTTATATCTCCATCCTTAGGATCTTTGTCATTCTTGACCAGTCTAGGTCCATACATAACATCTGACTTCCCAACACCTCCACATAGACATTTGCACTCCTCCTTAACATTCTACAAACCACTTTTCTTCCAACAATTTCATTACACCTCTGTTCCTAAATGTTCTGCAGATGCTGGTGACAGCAAACAATACCTACATAGTTTCCTGTTGTAGTGTTAATGGAAGGCATGATACATTTAACAAACCCACCATTTAATTGTGGCACACTTTAAACCCCCCCCATCCACTTAATTGCAATCACAAAAAACATACATCACTTAGAAAGACGCTGCCCCAATCTCAAACCATGTCAACTTCATTTATATTTACTCACCAAGAACAGCACGCAGTGTGGCTAGTATTGGAATCCACTCTAAGAAATCTCTTACCCACTTGGCCTACCTGCACTCTGACTTATGCCCGCCATTTCTTGAGCTCATTGCCGTAAAAGTAGTCACCCTGATAAAACTTATATTGTCACTCTCTATCACTATCCTGCTGCTACAAATATACTTTATGAAAACCCTAAATCAATTTTCCACTCAGTACTAATCTAGACCAACCGATCATTCTTGGTGATCACATCAGTGGCATGAAAAACACCTACAGGCCACGCTGCTTAGTCAGCTTCTATTTTGCCATTTTATTTACCCTACACACTAACCACTCCCACAACAAAACACATGCCCTAACCTACTTTCCTCTTCACTGACCCTTTTATCCAAATAATCGATCCTTACTTCTCGGACCCCTTCCTAATCCACATGTGTGCTAACATCCCAAATTGTCTAATATCAAGACTCCCACTCCATATGGAAAATATCTAGCTTTTTATTAAACGCTTTAAATATGGATTATAAAAAAAGATCAGCTGGAAGATTGCTTCTTTTCTAAAATCCTTGAATAGGTGACTTTGCCCAGCTGACCATTACTTATCCTGCTGCAACCTTCTTAATTCACTGGTATGTGACTAGACAGCCTCAAACCATGGAAATTACCCTCAATCCTGTACTCCACTCTCTCACCTCTGCGCACCACAACCTTTCCTCCAATTACTTCCTCCATGGTGCATCTGTATGTAACCCAACCCCATTTCTGACTCTTGGTGGCTTATGTATTGAAATGGTTCACTGTTTATCATTACAGTCACCCATTCTTGGTCTCTACTTATTCTTCACAGTCAATTCTGATCCCTCTCCCACCAGTCAGCGTGTCCCAAGGCTCAACAATGGGACCTCTTGTTTTTTCTCTCTACATGTGATATGTGCTCCTTTCGGTTTCATACAACTGATAACTTGCTGATGCTTCTCCGTTACCAGTTTTACACATCTCCTTCAAATGAAAATCTCATATTATCTCACAGCAACTAAACAATGTCTCACCACTTACGTGTGACTCCTTTAAGACAGGAACAATGTTTTCCCACCCTTGGGATCATCTCCTTTCCCATCATAACTGCCCTGATGAATATTGTGAAAAACTCATCTTTTGCTAGGATCAAAGGAGTGTAATTCAACTGCAGCAGGTGCCTGCAGTAGAGATGGTTTGTGCAACAGGTTGCTTATTGATTGTGCACAGTAACTTAAGGTGTTGGTTTTGGACTCTCAGTACAAATTTAGTCAGGAAGGTAATAAAACAAATGATATGATTTAGAATTATTATTGTCAAAAACTGATGGTAAGTATCCAAGTGTGAGCCGAGTGTTTGTATCATATACAACACTCACAGGTGATATGGAATCAGTCAGAGACTAGACATCCTGACCTTATCTCAAATGGGTAACATTGTTTACAACAATGCATTTACTATGAAATGCATTTACAATTATGCCATTACCACAAATATGCCTTTACCAAGCATGCCTTTTGCAAAGGCATGAATAGTAAAGTTATATGCGTGGTAAAGGTTTTAAAGGTAAGTGTTATTTTTTTATTTTATAATGGCATGAATGGTAAAGATGTATGCGTGGTAAAGGTTTTGCAGGTAAGTATTAAGTGGTTTAAGTATATATATATATATATATATATATATATATATATATATATATATATAATATATGTATAGATATATACATATCAATCTCATCAATAATTTTATTGCACATGTTGCAGTGAGAATTCAAAAGATTGCAAAGAATATGTCATCAATGATATAATATGTGGAGTAATTAGATGTGCCTGACACAGGCGTGAGTTATAGTTAGTTACCTTAGGGTGTGAGTTTTAATTACTTGAAAGAACTCTAAGAACTCTAAGTATAACTGCTGAATTTCTATGTTTTTGTATGAGTAAATTCAGAACTGAACTATAATGTCCCTGTAACCTTTGTTTTTTTCAGTGAATTTCTATGGTTTTCATGCGCAACGGCAGTTGGACACAGGGCCTGGCCACACACCCTATAAGCGTCCAACCTTGCACCATGCACTGCCTTCTTCCATGTGCTGTAGGGCATGCCCGCAAGGGCTGGCCTGCAGCCAGTCCCTGCGGCCAACCCCCTAACCACCCAACCTGATGATGGGTGTGTCTGTGAGTGGGTGCAGGAGTGTCTGAGTGAGTCTGTGACTGGGTGCATGAGTGCCTGAGTGGGTCTGTGAGTGGGTGAATAAGTGTCTGAGTGGGTGTGTGAGTGGGAGACTTGATTGAAAGAGAGACAGAGAGAGACAGAGATAGTGTTTTTTAGCCTTTGCTGTCTGATTTACTTAGAATTACTTATTTTGCTCCAACTTAAAATAAAAAAGTATTTTTTTTAAATATAATATTTGGGTTTTATTTTTTTTTAAAAAGAAGAAATTGGTCCATCTGGATTCAAACCCCCAAAGTTCAGTGGGAAGGTCACAGACCTTCCTCACTGAGCTATGTTTTTTGTTTTACTTTTTATTCATTTTTTTAGCCATTTATGGGACTTCTGGGACCGTGAGGGAGCCCTACACATATATATGTGTGTGTGTATATATATATATATATATATATATATATATATATACATATATATATATATATATATATACGTAGGGGTTATACGTATTGTTTTCTTGTCTACCACGCATATGTCTTTACCAACCATGCCTTTACGACAACAACTTCGTGGTAAAGGCATTTTCGTGTTAAAAAACTTTTGCTGTAAGTGCAATCGTTGTAATGACGGATGTGTTGTAATTGCCACGTTGTAAAGGCATTTGTGGTAATTGCATTCATGGTTCTATCATACAACCTTTAAAATGAGTCTTTGGACCAATGTGTTGTAAAAGTCTTTGAATTTGGTTGAGTTTTAAATAAAGTCATAATGTCTTGCTTCTTGGATGCCATTTTTGATTACACCAGAGTTCCATAGTCAGATAGCTGTCTTGTTTGTTTTGTTCCGAGGAAGACCCATATAAATTAGTCAGAAAGGTTGAAACGTGGACTTATTGGTCCTAACCATTCATTCATTGTTTGACCTAATGCAGTCTTGCACCTTTATTTTGTCTGGATTTCAGAGAAAGCATGCACTAATGGTTCGGACACTTGTACATAGTTTCTGTACACTGTGTCGGTAATTTACTGGTTAACTACTTTTTCACTTGCACTGTGCTGTCAGCAGGAGCTCCTCCTTTATGTCTGAACTGTCTTATGTCCTTAATTTATGATATGTTAACAATGTATATCACACAGTTAGGTTCTTTGACTATATTGCATTTATTGTTAGCTGATAAGAATGACATACTTTGTACCTCCTTGGTGAAAGTTAAAATGATTCTCAAATTATTCCTAGTGGGACACTATATTTTCATACACATGCATTACCCATGTTCCTCTGAATACAGGGTCACCCCTTGAATTGCTAAGTGCTAGAGGTGGAGACTGGGGGTTGAAAGCATGCTCCTGTAAATTACACATAAAAGGCCCTGTATTTATTTATCGCAGCCACCACTGGTGCGTTGTTTTTCATGATTAATCTACTGCAGGACATGCAGCATTTCCAAGAACTTATCATTTATTTCTTGATCAAGGGACTGCAATGGCCCGAAATGCATTGGGGGTTTCTCAGAAATAAAGTAAACAATAGAATATTGCATGGAATAAATACAGTTTTTAGAAATTCAAAAATAATATACACAAATCACTTTAGACAAAGAAAAGTCAATAAAATGAACATAATTTTACAATTGAATGCTTGAGTTTTGAATATCAATAATCAGAGGAGCAACAACAGGATGATGCATCGGATCAAAAGCATTGCTGAGTAGGACCACCGCTTGGAGTTAAGTGGATAGTAGTGTGGGTGTGGGGAACCCTGAAAATTGTACACTCCAATACTTTACCTCAACAGAACTCCCACAGGTTGATGAATCAAAAACAGTGTTAAACCTCAGTTTAGACAATGTGTCATCTGAGGTGAGGCATCTTTCAACACATCAAAAATAAAGTTGAAAAAACGTAAAAGATGTATTACAAATTCTAAAGGATTATGATGCATACTCATTATAAAGCCTTTACCTTTAAGTCTTTCCACAAAATGTACACTTCTCAGTAGTACAAAATAAAAAATATTTAGTCTCACATGCGCTGCAATAAAGAAATGGACTGCATCCTAGTAGAATCAGAAAGTCTTCCAGTTCACCCCCAACATCAAGGATTTATATAGGAAATCTCACAAAACACAATAGAACATGTAGATTCATCCTGATGTTACAAATGTATCATCTTATTAACAAATCAGAGCACTGTTTTATTAAATGTCATATTTCCTTACCACCCAAGCACTATCCCACTAAATAAAATTGATTCTGCCCACTCTATGCTAATATCATCAGGAGATGGTGGGAACAACTAGATCCATGAACAACAGCAAACTATTATAAATGAATAGGGCACAGTGAGCTGGCAGACAATCTCTGGAAAAAGACACAGTATTATGGTCCTGCTAGAAAGACTTAATCTAGAATAGAAAGAACAACGGTAATGGAAATAAATAAACATCACTCTGCATGACTGTGCGATGAAGAAACAACTAACGCTGAAATGTGCAGTGGAAGACATCCATTTTGAGCAAGTTGGCGGCTGGGTCTGAATTGAGGCCTAGTTAGCATGAGTCAAGAAAACACACTTTGATTTGTCATAGGAAAATTGTTTCAAAGGCAATAGCATTATATCATTGTCTACATGTGTGATTGAGAGTAAGATTACATTCTGAGCATTGTTAAAGATGCACATGAATGTAAATACAAATTAATCTTTTACAGTAATTTCTACTGTTACAGAGATATCAAAGCCACCAATGCATGCTAAACGATAAATAAACTTTGAATAACTGGACACAAATAGGAGTGCACAAAGGTGCCGGATTCACTTTCTGCATTTAAAGGAGTCGTTCAGTGTAGATAAAAAACAGTGTTTCTATTTAATCAGTCCTGCATCTCTAACAATCACCTGCAATTGGCATTCTGATACATATTTCCAAAATGTCTATGTTGAAATCAAGTGTCAAGGTCCATCCTTGCTTCAACTTGTTATGTCTATTTGTTTACCCATATATTCAAACTCTCCTGCACTCTTCAGAAATGCAGGCCCCTCAGTCTCTGCCATGTTTGTGTCTGTAGCATCAACCATAGTCTACCAAAGGTGCCAAGGTAAAGCTCTGTCTACATTTCCATGATCAAAACTGCATTTCCATCTCTCACAGAATGGATTCTGTACATACCCTGCTCTGGGTCATAAATTAAGAGTACGTGGTCACCCTGTACATCAGGCAGTGCCACACACACCGACTGGGTGCTAGAAGTCGCATCATCCATGGCCTCTCTTCCTTCTTGACATTATAGGTGAAGTTTGTTCAACCCTCATTTGCCCTAGAAGTACTAGAGGTTGTAGGTTTAGGGCAGATAATGGCAATGGATACCTCAACAACTGGGCCTCAGAGGGACCTCCAACCACTGCTTGCCCAATTGTAGGTTTTATTTTGAGGACAGGTTTTGAGGGAAATCCGATTCCAAGGACTATAATCCAAAATCTATGCAAACTAACTTTGACACAGGCAGTAATTGTTATACTGAACCAATTCTACAAAAGTTTAATAACACTCATTGCAGCGGTACGCACAAACATAAGCAACATAAGTGCAGACAGACACACACACAGGATATTTGCAGCATGTGGAGCATTGCACACCTCCTCTCACACGTTTGACAGGTACAGCATGTGCAAATGAACACAAATGATGGCCGGACATTCACCCCCAGTCACAGATCTGGGTTTAATCCATCAATACTTTTGCTCACCATGCCACCCCAGTTTGGACCCAGTCATATGCAAATCAGTCTTAATCCTGTTCCCCATGGGAACAGTCCAGCCCGAACTGCCAGCCCAGGTCCTTCCTGGACCGGAAACAAGCATCCTAGGACCGGTTTCAGGCTATCACCCTTCATCAGCCAGGCTAGCTTGAATCCAATGGAATAGTGAGCCTGGGACCCCTATCTGGGCATACCCAGCGCCTTTAGGGCAACAAAAGCAAACAAACACAAATGATGGTACAGCATGTGCAGCATCAGTGCAAGCTAAAGCATGCACGCAAACACACAAACAAATCTGTCCCAGCTCCCCCTGTTGCAGCAAACACAGCTCAGGGTGAGCTTAACTGGTTTTGAGCATATTTCAGTTCTCACACTGGGGGTTGACAGTATCGAAAGGTCCTGAGAGCTCAAGGTTAGTGCTGTGTCTCAGGGAGAGAAATAATGCCCTTCATGGGCAACCACCGGCTCAAATAAGGCACTGTGGTGAGGTACATTTTTAGTTGAGATTTAATTTAGTGACGGTGAGATTAGATTTGAGGATAGGTATTGAGCTGAGTTTGAAGTTAGTAGTTGTTTAGGTGCTGTGATGTAGAGGGAACATATAAGAGCCCTTAAGAAATATTTGAATTTTACTCACATATCACACTGGAGGAGCATAGTATGTGAGATGAAGCCTCTTTAAGAGTTTGCAGGGCAAGTTCTCCCTACTGCCTCAATCAAAAATTCCTTGGGGGAGAATATTTAAGAGTGTTAGAGTGGTAGATAAATCCAGCCCGTTTTTAACTGTTATTAGTACAGTGCGTTTTGAAATGTAGTCTTTACTGCAACCTTTAGACCTGGCAAACTCTGCATATTTTCCCATCAATAAAGTATGACGCAATATTGGCTGATGCTGCTAATCAATGTGCATGTGCACCGTTTGACATTTAGGGGCAAATTTATGAAAAGTCGTGCTGCCCTTTAGTGCCCCCTAACGCCACCATGTGTGCACCGTATTTAAAATACGCGCACCATGGCGGTAGTCAGGGGGACTAGCGTCATAATATTTTATGCTAGTCCAGCGCTTTGCAGGATCAGCGTAAAAAATGATGACGCCAATCTTGCAACGCACCCAGAAGTCCATTGAACCCAAATGAAGTTAATGTGGCGCTGCAGTGGTGCTAGGCCCACATAAATCTGGGCCTTAATTTCCCAAGAGAACCCTGCCGCACACCTTCATATCCTCCCCAGCATTGCTTAAAATTATATTAATTTTTGAACAGTGTTACTGCTCCAGTAGCTTTAAAAGTCAGGATTGTTCATGCGTCTTGCTAGACCTGTTCAGGAGAAGACAAACAAAACTCTGTAATTGGTGAAGCGGAAAAGATCTATGGGTGACTTTAAATAAAACTATATTGCATCTGCCACTTGTTGTCCAGATGTAAATCCCTTCCACCCTCAATATGTTGTTGTCAATAATGGGTTCACCCCACCACCCCCCGCCCCCCAAAACATATCCATATACTTCTGGGTACAACCCTGTTCTTGACTGTGTATTGGCATCACCTTCCACAGCCTTAATGTGCTTCTTTCTTAGTTACGGCAAACCAACAAGTGTGTGGATTTGCCAGAGGATAGGCAAAGCTTCTAGTGATCTATACAAAGTAATATATTGTAGACATTGCATGTACCTGAGAGGAGAGGTTATGTCGCGATTCGACATCAAAACAGAAAGAAGCCCCTCTCTCGCGTTGGGCAGTAAAAGAGTGTCCGGTGCCTTGTATTTCTTTCCCTGTTTGGATTATGAAACCACTTTAGTAATTGCTGGTTTACTATACATTACCTAAAAATCTATACAACTTTTAAAAAGACCCATTCCAATCCTCAATACACAGTTATTTGGCTTGTGCGCTCCTTTTCAGGACAACTAAATACTGTCAATTGAATCTTGGTGTGAAGTTTATCTTAGTTAACCCAGTTTCAGTGTTATGTTCTTCTAATGTATCCATTTAGGCTTCGTAAAATGTTTTCATAATATTGACATCTATCTATGGGCATTGTTTTAGCTGTGAAGCAAATTTAGAAGTTAACCTTTCATTTTAATTTGATTCACACTTTCTAAAGTGACTGGGGATGGACAAGACCATTTGCATTTAAATTAGAAATGTTAGAGGCAGCTTTGTGTCTTTTATTCATAGATAGAAAACACTTTTCAGTAAAACGATTTTGTGTGGTCGATACAAGAAACCAATCTTAAATATAGCTCCGCAGGTTTGAGTGCCTGCTTCAGATACACACACTACGAATGGGCTAATTGCAGTGTGCGCGGTGCCGCCTTTTGCTTCACGTACCGAAATTCTAAGTTTTGTAATACATATAAGCAGCTCAAATTTCCTATTTTTATTGGGGCGGGGTAATGTCCGACATTTACCGTAATATGCAGGTTTGATGCAGCAGTAATGATTAAAACCCTAATGTTATTTCTCAAATACCTGCGATAGGCAATAACTAATGTACTCGATAAACCTCAAACACCTTGGTGTCATTTTTTATCTGATGCAATACTTATTACATCTGATGGCCGGCAATTCTTAACGAGGGCCTAATTGAGTTGTACATATAACATGGTTATCTCTAACCCTCATCAGTGCCTTCTGTACATGTTGTAGCTGTTTATCTGTTGTGTTCAGCTTTTCATTCTGTTTCTTTATACCAGTTACTACTCATAATTCTGATCTATTTGACTTCTTACACATGCATTCCTATCTTTACATGCCGCAATCCGATATTTATGGCATTAGTGGTTGTAGTATGGTCGGCCGCCTTTGCATGTGTAGTAAGTATCCTGTCACCTTCAGCTCTGTTGTGGGCTCTGCACAAGATTCATGACCTGTTATCTAAGCTGGGGTATGCAAAATAAGTTATCTCTACTTGGCTGGTGATATTTTGTGGTGAGACTCAGAGCTGCAACACCCACACTTGCCCATTGGTCGTACCTGCCCCGAGAAAGAAGCCTTAATTCTGTCATTTTAGCCTAATCGTGATTTCCAAGCTGATGTACCTTTTAAGACAGATATGTTTACTGTTTGAAAACTTGGGGTTGCAGGCGGGACTCTTCCCTCGTAGGGAGGATGGCTGTAGCCGGTGCTCGGAGCCCTGGCCAGGGGGCTGAGCCCGGGCATCCATGCAGGCTTTACCCACCTCTGATGAGGGCTTCTAAGAGTTGTTCAGCCTGGAGGAGCACAAAACGTCTCAGAGAAAGTAAAATTATATATTTTGTGCTTTTACACCAGTGCTTTATTATGGTACACACCACCGCACATTTGCGCCTTTATATGCACTATGTTTATGACCTGATTTCAGTGTTGTTTTATATCAGTCTGAAGTGCATAGTAACTTTAGCATGGCTGCAAAGTCTCATGTATTTCTGTAACCTAGAAGTCATTTTAACTAATGAAGTACAACTGCACATTTTCCTCACTGTGAGGTAAGCGTAGCCTCGTTACGAAGATTGCCAATGAGAAAAGTGAAATTTATAGAGTATTGAACTCAGCTTTTACTTATGTAGCTATATCTCTTCTCCAGAGCTTCTTGCATTTTTTCTCATGAGAAGATGCTGCTTCTTGATCATTAGTTAGGGCCTCAATACGAGTCTGGCGGTCTGTGGACCGCCAGACTGGCAGTGACGGTCAGACCACCTCACTCCAGGAGGTCTGACTGGCACATTACGATCCAGGCGGGTGGGCCCACCGTCACCCCCAGGAGCGTGGATCCCGATGGGTAGACGGCAGTCTGAGTGGTGCTCAGCCACAGCAGCGCCGCCATGCTGATTATAACTCAGCTTTCTGCCAGCCTTTCCATGGGGGTCACGCCGCCATGGAAAGGCTGGTGGAAAGCCAGTGCCAGGGTTCCAGGGAGGTCCCTGCAATGCCCATGCCCAGGGCATGGGCAGTGCAAGCCCCCCCCAGCTCAGCACCATCGGGATGCGCACTGTTTGCTTTGTAGACAAACCACGTTGACCAAGAGTGAACTAATGTGTGGGATATGGTCACTTACAGCTCATAGGGAAAAGTACTGTTACATACATATGCACCTGTTTTTATGTACCATTATGTTTAATTTCCTCTTAATCACATTTCCCAGCATGCACATGAGGTACAAACACATGTTGGGCGGCCATGTGCCCTACTGCCGAGGGCTTAAATAGCAATGCACCCCAGACTGCATCTGCTCTGCAATCGTATCCTGGAAGGAAACAGTCACCTATGAGTGCAGCTCCAGACAAAAAAAACACTGATGATCTACTCAGCAAGAGTCTCCTACTGTCAGTGACGCCTCTTCATGCTCCCTAGCTGGGGCCCACATCAATTGACAGCTAAGTGAACTAGACTTACTGCATGCTTGTGCATATGTAATAAGATGTTTTGTTCACTTGTTGGGCTCTCTGCCTGTCTCAATCCTGTGCAAGAAGCATTGTGAAGAGAAAACAAAGACTTGGACCAAGGCCTTAAAGGGCATAACTTATTTTGGAATTTCGGTATATTCCATTAGACTTTAGGCCAAGGATTTCAAAACCATTACCAGGCACAGTGCATGGCTAAAATGCATGCATGCTGTATAGAGAGGATGTCTTAGGGTGTTGTACGTGATTGATGAATGCATGCAAAGCAGAACTGACTGAAAGTCTTGGGAGGTCACATGCATACATGCTGAACAGTGCGCATGGCAGCCTAGAAGCCATGGCATTGAAGTGATGCAAACCTCCAGTGGGATGCATCCATATAATCTGAGCATCCAGGTTACATTCCTTAAGAGGCTGTCGATTTCCTTGCATCTGCAAATCAGCTATACATCCACCAACAACAGTGAGTGCACCACGTCACATGAGTGAGTGGAGTGAATGAGGTATGCAGGAGAAAGTGAATGTTTACTTGTACCTTATACTGTATTCTCTTCCATTCAGATACCATAACATAGAGGCTCCACCTGAATACACGTATCCCCTGAGCCACTCCAGGCGACACACAGTGAGTTGTGAATTGTGAGTGAAGCCACTGTATATAGCAAGTGGGCTCTAGAATTAGTGTGGAAACAGCGACGTTTGCCAGGAGTGTCAAGACCTGAAGTACATACCCTTACAGGATGAAGGTGTGTGAGAGAGAGGCCTTCTGATCGAGCTATCTTGTCACCTTCACAAGCCCCTTTTGGTCTGTGACCGAAGACAAAGCCAAACACAAGTGAACCTTTGGGTGTAAATCAAAGGCATCTTCTGTTCCCTTTTCTTCAAGAGATCCATTAAAAAAACAACGTAGGGTGCCCCTGCTTCTCTTTCTTCCCTTTCCCCACCACCAGGATGAGCTGCAGACACAGGGCCAGCAGACCATTTCCTTGCTGCCTGTGTACCCCATGGCTATGGGAGAGGTTTGTGGTACACATTACCTGGACCGGCTGACCTAATGAGTATGAAGAAGCAGTTTTCCAACATTAGAGAAAACCGTACCCAGTTCCAAGCGAGTTGAAGAGTGTGTTTGAAGTATACAGACCGAACTAGGTGGATGTGAATCAGCTATTGTCATTAGTGGTGCCAAATGAAGTGAGAAATCGATTGGTGGAAAAGTTGGCATACACAATGGTTTATCCTGGCAATGATGAAGCCTTGAACACTACAAAGGATGTGTTGCTGAATGCAATTGCAAATGTGCATCCAGGGAAAACTAATTGGACTAAGATCGCCAACTAGAAGAAGAATAAGCGTGAAGAACTCACAGATTACTTAGATAGACTTAAAGATGGAGAGGCTTTCAAAGGGAGGAACAGAGAGGAGAGGGAAAGGAGGATAGGATGGAGGGAGAGGAGGATGAGGGAATGGAAGGGGTTGGGGGAGGCTCCGAGTGAGGGAGGTTCTTGCTTTGTTCAGGGTCAGGTGGGGCATTGGAAATGTGATTGCCCTAATGCTGTGTATCATGCACAAGGTTTCCCCATTCAGAATGAGTTTCCCCAAATCACCCAGAATTTTAGGACAGCCCAAAAGGTATGATGTTTCATGAATACCCTAATTCCCAGCTTGCCTTATTAATGATAAAGATACCTTTTACCCTATAGATACTGGCGCTAGTTATTCTGCATACACTTTTATCCAGTTACACCCTTTTGCACTTCCCCCCTTTAGTACGTCACTGTCACTTTTGTATTTTTTTTTCAAAATCCACTATGTCACATTCTAAATATCAACATTTTTCTGAGGATGAGTTGAAAGTCATGCTGAATTAAATCATAGGAGTGGAGCCAGAATTGTTTGGAGCCCAACTCTAGCAAAATACTGTCAGTAAGAAAATGGTAATGTGGGACAGGATAGACAGAGTGATTGCTGTAGGCACCACCCTGCGCACAAAGGAGGACATCGGGAAGAGGTGCACAACCTCAGGGGCAAGGTCCGTTCCCTGGTCTCCAGGCACCAGTTTACTCACCTGGGAGGATAACATTTGTCAAGTATTGGGGAGTAGTGAGAGTGACCTGACTGCAACTCCCAGGAGACACTGTTTATCTAACTCCAAACACCAGACCAGTGTCCACTTGTCCAAATACTCTTGTCTGGTAACTCTCAATTGAAGTGTACTCATCTGGGAGGATACCATTTGTATAGTGAGTGTAATAGAGGGAGTGATCTGACTGCAAATCCCAGGAGGCACCATTTCACTAACTCAAAACAACACCAGTCCAGTGTTAATTTCTCCAAAGACCCTTTTTCTTTAACTTGCAAATGAAGGTACTCACCTGTGGGGATGACAGTTATCAAATGCATGAAGGTGAGGAGTGACATGGCTGCTAAGGCCAGGAAGCTCTGTCTCTCCTGCTCCAAACACAAGCACAACATTCGCATGCCCAAATGTCCCTGTGCCTTATCTCCCAAATTATGTTTACTCATTTGGGAGCATAACATATGTATTGAGGAGGGGAGTAGAAGGAGTGACTGGAATGCCAAACCCAATAGGCCCTATTTCCCTAACTGCAAACACAAAAACACTGTTCACTTGCCTCAATTCACTCACCTGGAAGGATACCATCTGACAAGTGTGTGTAGTGTGGTGAGTGACATGACTGCAACTCCCAGGAGGCTCTGTTTCAGTGACTCCAAACATCAGAACAGTGGTCGCTTGTCCAAAACCCCTTGTCTGCTAACTCTCAATTGAAGTTTACTCACCCAGGAGGGACAATGATACAGATCATGCTCCGCTCAGAGATGTGTCTTGCTACCTAGCTCCATCTTGACCTCCTGACCCAAGATTAAACTATTGAGGACAGGAAGGAAAGTGGGCAAAACAATGATCCCAAAGGCCACAAGAATCATGACCAGAATGGTATTGACAGTAGACACATTCCCAAAGCACTGACCAGATGATGACTTCAATCACATATACAACAAAGTCCTTGGTCTGCCGGTATACCAATCAACTAGGTCTCAAAATGGTCAAAGTCATATCTTGCTTAGCCACAGTTCTGCATTGGTCTCAAGATGTAATTCTCAGCCTATCCTCCCAAGTGCTAATCACCTGTACATTTCAGCAGATGCTTGACTTAAATGGAATTGGCATGCTTCACAAATGTCAGGTCAATACAACCAATAGCATGGGTGCCTGTCACAATAGGATGACCTGCACAAAAACTATGAACAAGGGCTTTGCAAAATGGAACTGAAAACTTCTGGAGGTAGATGTCACAATACAACCAGTAACATTGTGCATTTCACACCAACAGGTCGAGCTGCCACTGGCCCTGAGATCCCATGGAGAAGACTGCTACTCCCCCATTGTTTGAAGCCCTCAGTGAAGAAGACAGTCCTGGACATCTGAACGTGGAGGACGTTCTGGCCAATCTGAACAACCTGGCCAGACCCCAACAGTGAGTCTCACTGTGGCCACTACATCGCGTCCCAGCCCAGTTGCCTCGACATCACAGACAGCAATTCGCCCCCCAACCTGTGTCCCTAGGGCAGTGTCTACCACCATGTGCCCCCCCAGTCCAGGATCCTGAATTACAGCACAATACCTCTGACAATATTGGTCCTGGAACCAGTGGGAGAGGGCACCTTGTGGCAAGGACACAGGGCCGTGGGGTTAGGGTGCGAGGGAGGGATGCTGTGGCCCAAAGGGGTGAGACCACTGGGGATGCTCCTAGCTATGACACCACAAGCCACATCTTGGGGGTCTATCAGGAATCCCAATGTGTGATGGGCAGGTACTTGAAGAACTCCGGGAGACCAACATGGCCTCCCTAACAGAGGTGGTGAGGGACATTAACACTACCCTGATCAGGGATCATTAACAAAAGTCTACCCCTTCCTTTGGCACATCTACTCCAGGTCCTTCATCTGTGCCAGCACTGGAAGGTAGGCACTGACAGGGGAAGAACCCGTCCCACACACCACTGCTTCAGTAGCAACAGATCCACCCCCCCCATCACACAAGCGAGGATGTCCAACAAAGACTCCAGAAGGTGCGGATGGCAAGACACCCACCACTTCTAGCAAGTGACCTCTTCCTAAAGAACCTCCTTTGTGTGTCACATATTCACTCTGTTGACTGTTCTTCAACTACATTCCATTTTCTATGGAAGGAGTGCACTAGACTTTGGACTTACAATTGTGTAGCATCTACTCCAGTGATTTCATCCACCATGACTGAACACTTCATTGTTTTTTTCAAGCATGCCATTCAATTTTAAAGCACAACTTTTCAATAAATCCAGCTATCACAAAGTCATTGTCTGCTTGCTTCTGTTCCAGATTTTGCTATGTAGAGATGTAAAACCGTGTGAACGAAATGAGGGAGACACAAGATACTATTGCAAGGAGGGATATGTTACAGGTACAGTGTCCTGCTAAGGGTTACCAACAACACGCACAAACACATTGCTACAAGTGTCTGGTCAAACCAAACATTTTATTTCACTGCACAGCACATAGGCTGTCCATATGTCTGGACTGTTAGAGACAAGAATGTGTGACGCATGTGTGTCAAGGAACATGTACCAAGGTACAGCCCCCCAGACCACACAAGGAAGGGCCTTGCCAGATATTGTCCTGTATAATAGGCTAACAGAAAAGTGAATGGTGTCACCAGCTTGAGCTTTATGACATACCAAACCAAAGTAATCTAACATCACATAAACCAAAGTACAGACAGAGGGCAGTACTACAGTCCCTGATCACAGGTCAGTCATGATCTAATGACCTTGCATCTGCTAGTATGACACAACCATATGTCTGTGTTGTGGCACAGGCACTGTTGCCTGCAATGATCAAACACATCTACAGTTAAATACAGGTCTTATAAGGATAGTGTTCAGCCTATGTGAAGGGTGAATGCCACACTTGAACTTGATGACAACATATTTCATGGCCACATGCACAATCAACAAGTACAATGTGCACTTCTGACGTTCCACCCAAACTCTCTTCAAGCTGCCTTGGCACAGATCTCATACACCCCAAATCTGTGACCTACATTACCTGGAACAATCCATGTCCACTTACTATGTCAGAACAGGATCAGATATCTGCCAATTTCACAACTCTGAAATGTCCGCCTGAGGATGTCATGATGAAGGTACCTGTACAAAGACAAAACAAGAGGTATAGTCTTTAAAACATACCTTTTACACAGATCATATAGCAAGCATCCATGAAAGGAAATTACATTGCAATAAGACTGACACAAACAAAGTAGCTACATCACGTTGGGGATATGTCAAAGGCTACCTCTTCATGCACCCTTTGGCTGTATATTGCAGAGTATCAGCTCCCTAGTTGATGCCAAAACACTCTACTCCACACATTCTAACATCTAAAGTTCTTCGTACAGTCACAATCATTACATCAGATGACATACTTACACTCATGAAAAGTAGCTCTTGATGAGATCTTCCCACAAGTCAACTCCTTCATGTTCACCACTGTCATCCTCACTTGGCGTTTCATGAGTCTCGCTCTGTGGCACTGCTGGCACCCCCTCCTCTGAGATATGCAAGATATTCCTCCACAGGGCAATGTTTTGGAGCATGCAGCATGGCACAGTGATACGGCACACTTTCCTGGGTGAGTGGAAGAGGGCTCCACCTGTCCAGTCTAGACACCTAAATCTGGCCCTCAGGTGCTCAAAAGCCTGCTCCACTACCTGCAGTGTTCTCCCATGGGCCTCATTGAAGCGGACTTCCCCTGGCATAGTTGGATTCCTTATTGGCACCAACAACCAATGACAGTTTGGATATGCAGAGGCTCCTGTTAAGGGATGGGACATATATACAACAATTAGTTCCTCTTTTCAGGATTGCAGCACCTGAAATTGCACGCACACGCAAACAGGACAGATGTGACTTACCAACCAGCCAGGGCCACTCTGAGTGCAGTTGTGAGATCAGCTAAGGCATGGGGCTGTTCCACATTATGAAGGAATCCTGGGCTGAACCTGGAAAATGGGCACAGACTTGTGAAATCCACCAGACAATTTGCACATTGATGGAATGGAAGTTCTTTCTGTTGCGGTATCCTTGTTCATTGGCATGCGGTGGGACCAAGCCAACATGTAAGCCATCAACGTCCCCCACCACATGTCGGAGGCATGCAAAACCGTAAAAGTCAGCCTTAACATGGGCTAAATCATGATGTTGGGGAAACTGGAGGTAGCTATCCAGGTGTTTCAACATTGCTGAAAGGACATCCTTCAATACCAGACTGAGCATAGGTTGGGACATTCAAACCAAAAGGGAAAGTAGTGGAATATGCCTTAGACCTCCATGTGCAAGAGTACTTTTAGTGGGTAATGTCAAAGAAGCAGTATGTAGTCAATATAGTGCTGGTCAGAATACGAGCCATACTATTCAGCAGTGGCGGACGGTAATTTTAGGAGGGAGGGGGCAGGCGGGAAGCACTCTCACACGCATTCATTCACATATGCACGCACGCAGATCCATTTACAACACTCATCAACATTCAAACATACGCGCATGCACGCACCAAACATTAATTTAAAAACACACACACACACTTACCTTCTGCTCGGAGGTCCCAGAAGGGTTAGGACTGTTACCTTCCCTCTCTGGCTGATCTTAGCTCAGCCAATGAGGGAACACAGCAGTCCCAACTTCATCACAGAGTGGGATCGGGTCAGTGAGACTTCTGACCCCTCCCCACTCTGTGACGCTTCCCCTCGTCACCAAGGGGGAAGGCATTGAGGCACCTTTGCTGAGCCGAGGAGGTCACGCCCATAGGTGCTGTGACCTCTTCAGCCCAGCAAAGTTCAGCTCAGGCAGCCAGGAGTCTGAGCAAATCACGCATGTCTTGCTCCTGGCTGCCTGAGCTGAACATGAAGAGTGTTTGTCAGGCTGACTTTTGCTCAGCCTGACAGGCACTCTTCATGAGGGACAAAAGGTGGGGGGGTGCCCTAAAGGACGGGCTGCGGCTGCTATCCAGAGATACTGATTTCTTGGTTGCAAGAGGAACCAAAAACAAATTGTTTAACCAAGAATAACCTCTGCACAAATAAAGTCAAGGTTTTCAACTTATTCAGAACAAAATCCTTATGCAGTGAGGATGCATAAACAAGCAGATAGAGCTGAAGTTCTTTATTGACATATTGTCTTAATCATCAACAGCTGACACATGTTTCGCCAACCATGTGACTTTATCAAGTTAGCACGTCCAGGTAAGTAGTCCCAGGCCCTGCAAAAACAATGCTGTTCAATGGCTCGTCAATAAGTCCAGTTTCATATATATCAATATTTTCTTGACAAATTCCAGAGTATCATGGAAAATTGGAACTGTTAGAATGGAGCCGTGTAACCCCTAAAATCAGTCTTGGAGATGGAAGGTCTCAAAAGAAATCACCATTTCGAGCGTGAACTGTGATAAGGCCACAATCAGTGATCCCTGGAGTAGTAGAGGGGTATGACAATATAACGCAGACCATGGTCCCCCTATCACGCTTGTAATTGACTTTCCGCTCCTCTACTAGGCTAGAGCATAGCTACTAAGCTTGCTTAGAAACTGTAAGGCCTGAGCAGGGTAGTGGGTTAGTCTGCAGGTGGAAAAATGTATGTCTGTAGTCATGTCTCTGTATGTATTGGCTTGTATGTGTCACACTTGGGGAGTATTGACAAACAGGAAAGTTTTAGCTTGAAGTTACTGACATGTATGTGACTCAA
Source organism: Pleurodeles waltl (assembly GCF_031143425.1). Taxonomy (NCBI): domain Eukaryota; kingdom Metazoa; phylum Chordata; class Amphibia; order Caudata; family Salamandridae; genus Pleurodeles; species Pleurodeles waltl. The sequence goes on from NC_090446.1 coordinate 996,245,180, forward strand.
CCATTCGTGATGAGACTTGTGATCATGATCTCTTGATTTGTCTTTTGCATCCATGCAGGTCAATGTCCATCAGTAGAAGTTATTATGGAGAGCCATCACAAAGAAGGTGCAGACCCTGGGGGTCCACAGCGAAACGCCCACTGCAGAAAAAGTTGGGAGGAACGGAGAAGCTGTGCAAACCAGGTTTCTCACTGGTAATGGGTCAGACCTTAGTAGTGATTACCCTGGGGCTAGCTGATTTATTATGTTGTGTATTTTGGGGACATCTCTCCCTGAAATATTGCACATGATATCTACAGTGTCCATTTCCATGCCACATGTGTGGCCTATCTGAGCAACATTAATACTAGCTTCATGACTCTATTGGGAAAAATGTCACTTGGTGAAGTGTGCAATGTTGAAATGTTTCCAGTTTGACATGGGTCTTTCCACTTCACCTTCTCGAGGATGTTCTACCTTTGTCATCAACATGGCATGATTTTGTAGTATCATTTCTTATTGTTGGATCATCATGTATGTGACAAATAGATGTCTGCATGACCTTGTGTGGGAGTTGTGGAAATGCATTTGGCATTGGCCTACTATTGTATGCCAATAGGTGACTTAGGTCTGCTCCATGGGGCAAAAGTTAGGATTCCAGTGAGGGCACCATGAGGTGCTTGTGCATCACACTATGGACTGGCCAGTGACCTTAAACTTTGAAAATGTAAGGTTAATAAACTCAAACAGTTGGTATTTTGGGTACACATTTGTCCTGCAATTCCTTCACTGCCATACTGTTGTTCCTGAGTGGCTTGTGTTGTCTGCCTACAGTTGTGTGTTTCAGCCTGCTTGCGGATCCATTTGCTGTTGCTTGCAGTATCTGACTTTGTGGGCAGTACTGGTGTCCCCCAAGACAAGGGTATATGCTGAGTGCATGGATGTGTGGATGTAAATGCAATGGTGGTGTCATTGTGTACTGTTTGGTATGGTAAGTATTTCATCTTGTGTTGTCCAATGTGAGCATGATGGTGTTAGACTCGCCCCCCTAATATGGATTATGTATTCATCTGATGTGTGTCAGCTTGAGTTTTATTTGTGTAGACATGGAGTGTGCTCAGTTGTGCTACCCCTATTTGCAATTGACTGTGCATGTGTCCATTTAGCTGCTTGTACCTTGCAGCTAGTTCATGAGGAGGTGTGTCCCATGCAGTTGGAGTTGTATGTGATTTGTTGACTTGCACTTCCACATTGTGCAGATAGGCATATCATTTTGGTCTAGTATTGTTTGTCCCTTAGACTCATGTAGGGCCACTTCCTGTGCAAATGTTGTTTAAGGGCCATGTGCAAAGTGATATGTGTCCCAGTGCAGCCTCCTTCCCTGAGTGCCTCTGATGCCCCCATCCCTATTGTGCAGGTATTGTTAGCATAGTGAGTTTGGGATATTTGCCTCTCTGTCTATTGTGCATGCCATTGTCCTGCCATTGTGCTGTAATGTGGGTGGTGTGTGTGTCCATTGCAGAGCTATTTCATGGGAGTGGTGTTTGTGTTCTATGACACATCAATACATATGTTTGTTGTATGTGATGACAGTCCATGGCCTGTGAAGAATGTGAGTATGTGAGTTGTATTTGTCTATGTGACGTTGGTGTGTTGTTGGTGTTGTGTGATACAATGTTGTGTAGCCTTCACTATCGCTTTGCCTGAGATGAGTAGATGTGTGTTTTTGTGTAGTGTTGTTGTGCAGTGTGAGTGACCTGCCCAAAGAGGGCATATTGTGACTGTTAATGTGTCCATCTTTATGCATCATTACGACTGTGTACACAATGACACGTGTACTTGGTGCCCGTAGTGGGACCCCCCATGTGATGTGGACGACGGTGCAACGATCTGTTGTTGAGCATAATGATACAGGGAGGTGTGTGTACTTATGGTCGGTTGCATTAACGGCAGCGTTGATTTTGTGCTCCATCGATGATGAACAACAGAGGCAGGACGTTTGTGATGGGCTCCATGGCGGCACCGGACTTGTGAGTGTCTCCCTTTTTCTTAGAGACCGAAACAACATAAACTATTCCAGCTCGCATCCCCCAACAGTCTTCACCATTGAGGAGGACATAGCTGCCGTTTGAAAGCACCTGGAACGTAGGTCTAATCAAGGGGACTGGAACGCCCTTCAGACAACAAGCCAAATTTACTGCAGACGCGTTACACGCCCCATGCAAGGACAGCTGTTTACAAACCATTGAATGGTTGTTTCTCCCTGTTGAGACATGGTGGCTGGGCCGCCAAGGTCACATTGGTGGTGTGAAACCTCATAATGTGTCTGGCAGAAACACAGGCCCGGCCGATTAGTTTGTGCAGCCTTGTGACAGTAGCAGTCTGTGCTGCCTGGCAGTGCCGGCGGGACAGCAGTGGTCTGGCGACCCGACTGCCAAACTGATGACGGTCGGACCGCCGCCACTGCAATGCTGGTTGACGGACTGCAAAACTCGCAATGAGGGTCTTAATCTTCTGTCATACTGCTCTCCCTCAGCTGCTCTTCTTGGTTGCCCTAGGGTTATATATATACAGATGAATCGAGGATGTACAAAGTGTTAGGATTTAGGAGGTTGATACGGTTTATACTGGTGTAGTTATAAAGGGTTTAAGAGGCAAGGCCACTCTCCTGCTTCTTTTGGGCAGCCCGTGACCTCTTTCATTCCTTCTCTTCCACTTTTCAACTCTTTCTTTGTGTTCTGTGCCTCTCCCTACTACTTAATCCCATTCCGTTTCCTCTCCCTGTACCACTTTCCCCCTTTCCTCTATTTCGGCCCATACGTTTTCTTGTCCAGTTTGCTCTCCCCCATCTAGGCTCTCACATTTCCATTTCGTGGTCCTTCCTCCTTGTTCCAGAATAGTTTCAAAACTAGCAGCTTTGATATTATATTGCTCTACAAATGTACTCTACAGAGAACACTTGTATAATATAAAAAGAAAGTAGAAAATTACATTAGCGGCATTGAGTGGGTTGTCTGGATGACCTCCAGCTCATGTGCAAATTACACAATTTCTTTCTTACTTTTCACAATTTACTTCAAGCAACCCTCTGTACCAAGCCATCTGCTCAGCATCCAAAACCGCATAGAACAGAAATGATAATATACAATTTCTCAAATTTACAACTAAGGATTAGATTGTAAAAGGTAAATTTGAAGACGATTCTACCGCAGCAAGGTTAGTGCAGGGTAACTGGTTTTAGAAACGATTTATCATTGAAAATGAATATGTTGGAGCACAATCTCAAAGGCAGTAAACTCTCCTGGCCAGAAAAGAACTTAAGAACTTGGCCTTCGCTTTATACTGCTCAGTGGCTCAAGGGAAAGCACTTACTTCTGATATGTGGTGATCTATACAGGTCTTGAGCTTGCAATCTGCCAAGGCCAACTTTGGCTTCCCTTCTTCAAAAGTAATAACATTCTAACACTGCTTATTGAAAGCGCTTGGAAAACGGCAGAAGTGAAATCTGAAACTCTCTATATAAAAGTGATTCTCATTAATCATTTGATTCCACAGATTGAAACACTTGCTGTCTACTAACGCACTCGATATCCCAGACTTTGAGGAAGAGTATGAGCACAGCTGAGTATGCAGTATTTGTACAAGACTACACAGCAGCAGTGGCAGGCTCATTATTTCGTTAATATTCAGCATCAATGAATGAATACTACTCGGTTGCAGACAACTGATATTATCAGCTCCTCTTGTGACAAGCCAGCAGCTGACAGAACAAATACTATACTAATACTGTGGCTGACATTGACAATGAGGCCTCCTTCGGCACCAGCCAACGCCCCGGATCCTCGTTGGGAACCCCAGCCTGCTCCAGACATTTAGAATGCAAGGGGCAAAGTCATCAAGACATTTTTAACGTTGATAGCCCCATGCATGGCCAACAGAAATTAGAAGCCCTGCCGAAAACGACAAATATTATGAGTACATGACTCATCCAAGGAAAAACTGGCACTTGAAAATCTGCTTAGGGTAGTCCAGCTCACTTAATATCATATGACAGAACATGATCAGTTACACTGCGCAAATTTCAAGAACGCACATTCAGAAATTTAATTTCAAGAACGCGCATTCAGCCTGTTTACAAGCATGTCATTTGAGGTCACTATTGATTCCTGGCATGCATAGTGGTCCATCCTCCTGCCTCCTATCCACTCATCTCCTTCCCCAACTTATCACAGGTTAAGATGGAGTCAGGGGAGCTGATCCCACCCATTCAGTGATGAGTCAGCAAAAGTCCTTCATTGGTGATTGACATGCATACTAGGGCAAAACCAGGATAAAGAGCCAGGTCTGCATTCAGTCATCGAGGTTTGAGCACTTTACGTAAGAGGGCAGCCTAACATCCTGTCAGGCTACAGCCAGGACAAGAAGCAAGCAAGCCCAAGCAAAATCTGTAACTAGGTACATGTGCTCTAGTGCATATGCTTGTCAGACAGTGCCCTACCTCTGTCTGTCTGAGCGCGGGTCAGAGTGACCATGCTACAGCAGCATAGTAGAATTAACTCTACGTATTTGATTTTAACGGGGCCCTGACCCCCCATAAAGGGTATGCCTCTGTTTTGTGCTCAGACCAAACTTTCCTGCAAATCTGTTAGGTAGAGACACTTTGCGAAAGCTCAGGTGCACCATGTTTTGTACCCCAGTCGGTGTATACATAAACATACCCCCAACAATGTGAGAGAGAAGTTCTTTCTCTCCTATGTGAAAATACAAATTGTCAGCCCAGACAGAATACAACTGTCGTATCCAGATTTAACAGCATTGCTTTCCCATGTAGATCCGATACTATGGGTACACAGCCAGCAGCGGCTGCTCTTAGAGGGTGCCAGGGTGTCGATCTATTGCTAACTCTGCCACTATTTGCTTGGCAGGTTACAGCTTTTACATTAAAACAAACTATTTCACGCATCGGTTGCATGTAAAAGCTGTAATGTTGCCTTGTCAGCAGGAGGGGGCTCCACTTGATGCATTGCGCATGTGTCAGGCAGAGGCTGTTACAGCCAGGCCTGACACAGAAACAATGCATATCTAACATGCTGCACTAACATTAGGCAGTGCCATTTAATGGAGAACTAGGGTTTGTCAATCGCGCTCCCTTTTGCCCTATCAGAAATTGGAATACAGATTAATGGTCTACCTCGTCTCTTCCATTTTATTCCAGTTTCTGATTCCGTGAGAGCTTGTTGATGTGGCTCTGGTGTTCTATTTGGTGAAGTTAGCAGGCAGATGGTGGAGTCCATATCAAAGTCTACCTCAAGTAAGTTGTTTTGTTTACCAGCCTGAGTGTGCGCCCTGTTCTGGGGAGTTTATGTGTAGGTCTGCCACAGTTACTGAATGTCTTTGTGTGTATGTGCGCACACGTATCTTTTTACGCTTGACTGCCTTTTATAGTGTACATGTGTACATGTAATTAGAAAGGTTCTCCGTGAGCTATTCTCCAGGGGGTTGGCACGGCAAAGGGTCGGCTGCTGGAGTGGCCTACTTTGTAGTGTCAGATGACTGGCTCTGCCTCTGCTATGGTCCTCTCGGACCCTTAAGCCAAAAATGAGGTGAGCTTTCCAGTGGCAGCACACAAGGATACCAGGGCATTAGCCAGCTGCCTCGCTGTCTGCTTGGCATGCTACTGTTGTAATGTGCTTGGCAGCTTTGGGGAGCAAATCAGATGCCACTGCATTTAGGTGATGCTGCTCAGTGCTGTATTTCAATTTGTGCTTATTTTTTTATTGTAAGCACAACCCTGCCCCATTTAAGCACTGATATTTGTTTGTTTCATTATTTCAACTTAAACGTGGCTATCATTGACTCGCAATACAAAATAAGCACAACATGAAATACAGCACTGAATAGCATTGGCATGAGGCAATAACATCTGATTTGTTCCCCATAGTTGATGACACTGTAAATAAACAGTGCTTTTGGACTTCGAGGCATTTTCCAGCTGTATGCCCCACCACTTCTAAAGTCCACCAGCCACCACTGACACAGGGGTCATTGATGCGGACTTCATATCATCAATAGAACCAGTGGCAATTAAGTTCAATCCTCAGCAAAAGTTACCCTAGATACGTAAGGAGCAATTGAAAAATGGAACCTGAGACAGAAGAATGGATCGAACTAATAATGGCAGATTTGATTAACCAAATGCTCATTGTTAGCTGGTGTAATACGCTGATTTTGCCAATACACAAAGTCGGAAAAGCCAACATGTACAGATTCATACTCGGCATAATGCAATTAAACATGTGGTTGTCTAAAGAATCCCTGTCCCCAACCTTGCCACTATCTTTCCTGCATCCCTGCAAATGCCCATTCGTTAACTGTGTTTGGTAAAAGTATATCTAAGCACCAGAACTGACTTTAAAGAGTTATATTTTTGTGTGTATCATTAACATTTATCGTTTACAATATGTAGGATATATTTCGTTCTCAAACATACACGCATTCACTGATAGGGTACTTTTTTTAAATGAGGTCTCTATGAAATGTAGAATTATGTTTTTTCTGACTTGTTAAGTAGGACTCAATTTGGGCCTATTCACCATCTTGTTTAAAATGGATTTCACCGTTGTTCTCCCTCTGCACATCTCACTGCCTGTCATTTCTGCAGTAGTAGCCAAGCAGATAATTATTTGTTTATTTCCACTGTAATATTTCATGCTGTTTTTGATTAACTTTCCCTGGCTCTCTCACAAAACTGTAACTATTTCATCAAGGTCTTTTTGCAAGAGCACTGTGCCAAACTCATTCATATAACACGCTGTTGGTTGTGTATCAAGTGTGTTCTAGCATCTCTGGACGACATTAGCAAAGAGGGGGCAGAATAATTAGTCAGGTAGTGGAATAGTGCTCAGGTGTTAAGGCAAAATGACACGATGATTCTGCAGTTCTGTTAATTTTATATGCAGAAATAATGTATAAATCCCCTTGAATTTGGGAGTGAGCCAGAGACTTTCATGTTCTACTATGAATGCTGGTTGTCTCTTCCCACTTTTGCTCTCCACTTGGGACTTAGACTAAGGGCCTGATTATGTCTTTAGCTGTCCATAGGCTGCCACGGAGGTGGCGGTGCGACCACCATCGGCTTGGCGGTCGGACCACCATATTACGATGTATGCGGTTCCATAGAGTAAAGCCCACCGCAGTCCTGCCATCACCGCCAGACAGCATTGATCACTAGAGTGGCGAGACAGGCCTAGGAGGATGTCGGAGCCAGTGTTTCCACTGGACTCATTATGATGTTGCCTTTTGCTGACGTGACAGAGGCGGTCCAACCACCATGTTCCAGGAGGCAGAAACTGAGAGTATAAAGGGAGGAAGTCACCCGCAGGCCATGGATCCAATCACACACATCCTGCTGCTGCTCATGGATGGAGCACAAATTCCATGCCGCCATGGATGCAATCCATGGTAAGAACACACCTACCTGTGTCATGAAGCTCAACAACAGATCGTCGCGCAGTCATCCACATGATATGGAGGTCATGCTACGTGGGCCTAGTACACTTGTCATTGTGTGCCACGTTGGAGTCATTCACAACGACTGACACATCCACAGCCATAAAACGCCCCCTTTGGGCAGGTCACTGACACTGCATCACCACACTCCACAGTAACACATGTCTGCTCATCTTAGTCACAGGGACAGTGAAGTGTACAGAACATTGTGTCACACAACAGCCACAGCACATCAACATCACACATTATTCAACTGACACCCTTACATTGATCACATGCTATGGACTGCTGTCAGATTTAATGCACATATGTACGGGTGTTTCATTTAACACAAACACCTCACCCATTAAACATCCCTGTAATTGACCCACTAATGCCACCCTCAATACAACACAATCGAAGGTCAATGGGATACATAATATCTTGTGAGACAATTATCCAAAGATCACAATGCAAACAATACTTGTAGAGTAGGGATGAAGGCATCAGGAGCATTCCTAAAATGATGCTGCCCTGGGACACATTTCACTTTGCACATGCCCCAAAACACCATTTGCACAGGAACTGGCCCTACATGTATCTCAGGGATAAACATAGTATAGCCAAGTGACATGTCACTCTGCCAATTGTTTAATTACAAGTCAAGGAAGCAAGTACACCAGCAATAGCATGGGCCATACATGTAGATAAAGTAGCTGCAAGGCACACACATAAAAATGGACACATGGTCAGTCAAATGTACAGGAAGGTAGCACAATTGAACACCCTTCATGTGTGGACAAACAAAACTCTAGCTTCTACAAATGAGACAAATGTACAGTCCATATCAGAGGGCAATTCTAACACCATGCATGCTGACATTGGCCAACCCAAGATGAAATACGTACTGTATCAAACATAACACAATGGAATGACACCCCATTTGGATTAGCAAACGCTTATCCATACAGTGAACACCTATCCTTCTACTGGGTGACACCAGCACTGCTCCCAACGTCAGAGTTTGTCAACAACAGCAAATAGATCAGCAATCAGGGTGAAATACACACAACTATAGGCATAAAACCCAAATTACTAAGGAACAACAAATAGGTAAAAAATTAACGGCAGGACAAATCTGTACCCAACAAAACAACAACTTGGGTTTATTTACAGCAAATGTGGGCATGTGGCTTTCATGTAATAGTAGGCTGGCAGCTGAGTTCTTAATACGTTGTAGTTTTTTCATAACAGATAGAGATGATCCATGGTAGAAGCCATTGGCATAATCCAGTTTGGATAGTACAAGAGAGATAGCAGCCTGTACCTTGTGTGGAAATCCGAGGTGGGGGAAGATGCGTTGCAGAGTCTTCAAGGTGATGAAGCTTGATCGTGCTAATTTGTCCATTTGGGCATTCATTGGTAACTTGTAGTCCACGGTAATTCCAAGGTTTCTAACTTCCTTGGATAGTTGAGGAGGTGGTCTGAGATCTTCAGGCCAGGCACACAGTGGGTCATAATTTTTCCATTCACCACATGTGAGTATTTCCGTTTTGGAAGCATTTAGTTTGAGATGGCTCCAAGTCATCCACTGATCAATGGCTCTGATGCAACTGAATATTTGTGAGTTTTCAATGTCTTTGGGGCATTCCAAATTTAAGTAGTATTTGTGTGTCATCTGCATAGCTGTAGCATGTGAGTTGAATATCATTGACCAATAATGACATCATGTAGATGTTGAAAAGCATAGGTGATGTGATTGATCCTTGGGAGACCCCTGTTTTTGGAGGTAATGTTTGGACAAGAAGGAGGAGAAAAGATAATATTAGTTCAGTTTTGAAGGTAGGATGCAATCCAGTAGAGAGCAGTCCCTTCTATGCCGGCTTCGTGGAATCTTTGAATTAGGGTGTCATGGTCAACAGTATCAAAGGCAGCCTAGAGATCCAAGAGAAGTAGTGAAGCAATTCCATTGCGGTTAACTATGTTTTAAAAATCATTCCAGATTGCTGTGCGTGCCGATTCAGTGCCTCTTCCTAGGCGGAATCCAGTTTGGTGGTCTGAAAGTATGGAGTTGTCTTCAATAAATTGTGACATCTGGGTGAATGCTGCTCTTTTTATCAGTTTGCCCAGAAAAGGCCCATTTGTGATTGGTCTGTAGTTGTTGGGGTCCTGCGGGTCTAGGTTTGTTTTCTTTAATAACGGACATGTGTATGCCTTTTTCAGGTCGTCAGGAAAAGTTCCTGTAATTAAAGAATTATTGATGATGATTCTTGTTACAGGTGTGGCAGCAGAAGTATGATGTGTTTTGGAGAAGAGTGTATGAGGTGTGTAGAAAGAGATGGATGTGAGTCAGGGGTGTTTGTGTTAATTCTGATGACTGGTTAGAAAAGCCTGAACTAGTTATCGTTCATAGCATCATGCCAATCACTTGGTCAGACCATCATTTGTTAACTTTCCGACATAAAAAAACACAAATGAACACACCCCATAGGTGATGGTTCTCCAAATCCCCTTCTTCTGATGGGTGTTGACCTGTATGGATGCAAGAGACTAATCAAAAGATTACAAACACAAGTTTTGGCACAAATGGTTGTATCACACACATGTCAGAAACATCAAGCACAAAATGTGCAACTTGTCAACACACCACAACTGTAAAGCACACATGCTGATAAGTAGAGGGACATAATTTCACAATTTTGGAGTCATCTGCAGACTAATCCACTACCCTGCTAATGGCCTACAATGACTAAGCAAGCCTGACATTAGTTAGCCCAGGCTCATGCAACATATACTGTGATGCGAGCCACAATGAAACACTACGCACCATTGTGGCTTCTGAAATGTAAACTCCTTGGGCCTGACTGGACCAACACATTTACTCTCTGCAACATTGAGTCAATGCATACACTCCCTACAGGCAACTACCATAGTACAGATTTCACCCTAAAACTCGAGTGACAAAAAAAGGGGCGGCATGTTGGGCATATAAAGTCTCTACTCTGTGCATGTGGGCATGTGGCCTCCCACCTCTTCTGACAGTGGGCGCTCCGCCTGCTATGGACCCCCAGGGTCCACACCTTCTGAGTGATGGCTGTCCAAATCCCACTTCAACATTGGTTTCTATGTTATTTTCTTGTACCACAGAACACACATTTGAACATATTTGGTAAACCACAGAGATGGCATCCAACATACAAAGGTATGTTTGGTTCAATATCTGCTATGTAACCAAGCTACTGAGTCACATAGCATGACCTCCCTGCAATCTCCACACTATCTGCACTATGAGTATGTCAGTTATGCAGTATGCCTGTACTGGGCAAATATGACTTATGTGAAGGCGACAACAGAACTGTGGGAGGAAGGGGCCTGTCATGAGTCATAGGCACACACTGACAATGATGCAAAATGCACATATGGACTGGTTCAGGGATTTACCTCAGTACCCATTCCTAATCTAGTCAATGGACTGAGCCACTCAGGGCAAGCTTTGCTACTAAAGCTTCATGTTGGCCACATGACAGGATCTGCAGGTCTACAGGGAATGGGTACATTGCCACAGTTGCATAGCTACAGTGACTCTCCTACAATCTGGGTATGTCCCATATTGCAAGATACATTTGGCAGGCCCTGGTCTCTACAGGCTGAGCATACGGAACCTACATGACACTCACATTTCCATCACTTCCATGCATGACAGCACATCATGTGGCCATCATCAGTGTGGTGTGTGGCTTGTGTGGCAACTTGAAGGACACAGTGAGTCATCATATGCCTCCCAAGAACGTTTGGCAAGGTCAGATGTGGGGTGAAAGATCTGTGGCACAATACATATTGCTTACAAGATCCTCAAATGACTCAAACTAGATGCATACACAGCTCCTGCTGTCATGCACATCCATGTTGTCTGGCATTTCCAACAATCATATCCAAAGAAATTTCATTGTATGGCAGTAAAGTCTAATTGCCTAGATATATGCATCCAACACAAGGAGGATCTAGGCCTCAAAACACAACACACAACACAATGTGAATGTACAAACTTTTAGTACCTTTCTCCAATACCTGCATCATGTACATCTCATTGATGTCACACAAGCTGTGACAACAGGCACACAAGAAGACTAACACGGGGGCACATTTTAGCCTGTGAGGAGGAAAAGGATGGTGTATAACAGTGTCAATTGTGCCTATGAGACTTACCTGCTCCTCTAGTGAGCCATACAGCTGACCATACACGGGAAGGGCCTCGTCCACAAGCATCTCCAGCTCATCTGAAGAGGAGGCAGGGGTCTTTTCACCTGATGACCATGACATGATTGCTCCCTGAGGCGGCACACAGAAGCTGACGTGGTAGAGTGTCAGGAGTCAAATAACTGATTTTGCAAAATGCATCATACACATACCTACGCAGTCATCACCGCAGCTGATGGAAAGACCAATTGGCCCGTGACCGCCACAGGCAACGATGTTCGCCTATGGATATGCCCACCGTGGTTGCTACCGCTCACTGCGTGGACAACTTGCACCAGCAGCTGCAGGAAGTTCCTAATTTTTAGTGCAGTAGGTCAGGCCTTAGTTACCCTCGGGCGCAAGTTATAGTTACTTGAGTTCACAATAATATAACTGCTGAATTTCTATGGTTTTGTGTGAGGAAGTTGAGAACCTAACTATAAAGACCCTGTAACCTAATTTTTTTCCAGTAAATATATATATATAAATAAATATGTATATATTCCCTCATGGTGGCATTGCTTCAGAAAGCATGGAGCAACAGCTCCGTGCTTGCTGAAGCATTTCATCTTTGTCCCCTGCACACACGTAGGGCACAGAGAAGTAACAGAGATGAAAGCTTCGGATTTTGACAGCAGTACCTGCTTTACAGGTCCCGCTGTCAAAACCTGAAGTGTTTGCTGTGGCTTGGCTGCAGGGCTGCAGGGGGTGGCAGTCTCCAGGACCATCAATTGCACCACGGGGGGCGTGCCCCATCTAAAGTATACATAGCCCAAGGGAGGTGGTGGTCCCCAGGGCAGCAGGGGGCCACGGTCCTCTCCCGCAAATCAATTACATTTCAGCTAGGGGAGGTGGTGGTCCCTGGGGCAGCAGGAGGAGGCTTGCAGCCCGCCTGGATATTTAATGAAAGCCCTGGGGAGGTGGTAGTCCCCAGGGCAGCAGGGGGCATGCATATTATCACAGTAATGCCCCTGGGAGGTGGTAGTCCCTGGGGCAGCATAGGGGGGCACGCCGCCCTTCCCACATTTTTAATCAATGCCCTGGGGAGTTGGTTGTCCCCATGGCAGTGGGGGGCACCCACTCTCCCTGATAATTATTACAATAATGCCCCGGGGAGGTGGTGGTCCCAGCCCTCCCCCCCACCCAAGTGGTGGTTCCAGGTGCATCCCCCCAGGCATATCCTAACACAGACCTAGGGAGGTGGTAGTCCCTAGGGCAGGGGGGAGGCATTCGGCCCCCCACATATAAATTATAAGCTACTGGAAGGTGGTGGTCTACGAAACAGTGGGAGGGCCCCCCCCACACATTTGTAAATACATGCCCACAGGACTTGGCCCACCCAGGGGCTTAGTTAAAAAATAAGCGCAGGAGCCCAAGCTTGTTTTTTTTAAATGTTTACAGTGGATTCACGACCCTGTCGCAAATTTACGGTAAAACATTTTTTAAGAATGCCTTTTAGCCCGGGGTGGGGGTCCCTTTGGTCATGGTGTTCGTACCCTGGCCCATTTTTATTTTTGACTTTACTTCTGTTGTTGAAGTATTATCAGCTAATCAGATCTCTGCACAAGATCAGGAGAGGTCTTGAATCCTTTGCATCCCTAAACATACCCCTAAAAGAACTGGGTGCTACCACCTCCCCAGTACTACATTTGAAAAATTTGTGAAGGGGCCGCATGGACCTACTGAGCACCCAAGGACCACCCTCTTGCCAGGGCTACATAATAAAAATGAATATGGGAGGCCATACAGAAATCCCGGCCCGGGGACCACCACCTTCCCAGGGCCAATTGCTTATTTTAAATGAAGGAGGCAGGGCACGCTGCACCTCTCCAGGGCCATATACGGCCTCGGGGACCACCACCTCCGCAGGGCAACCCGTGCTAAACAAAGGGGAGGCATTTTTGTCCCTGGGACCACCACACCCCAGGGTGGGCTTCTACTATCTCCCGAGGTGTCCACCCATTGGTGATAGCAGTTTGCTTTTGCTAGGTGGGAGCTGTGACAGCTCTTGCCAAGCAAAGCAAACACTCCGCTTCCAGCAAGCAGGAGCTGTGAGAATGCTCCGGCTTGCTGGAAGCAGAGTTTTCATCTCTTTCCCTGCCCACAGACATGCAGGTAGGGAAATAGATAAAAGTATTGCTTCCACACGCAGGGAGTTGCATTTTCAGCAGCTCCCTGCGTGCAGGAGCAATACCACTCCTGCAGGAGGCAGGGAGCCAACTGGGACCACAGGAGCCTCGGAAAGATATCTGATAAAAACACTCAAGGAACAATTACATTGGCAAAGTTAAACAAATACCAGGTACTGGATACATCGGCATCCTTTAGCAACTGTAGTGTAGGAGATGCACTATACATTTTCCAAACAAGGTAGCACTTACTAATTAGCCAGTAAAAAGTACTCCAGTTGAGTAGATATTCTGCAGAAAACAGTGGCCTCTTCTTGGATAAATACAAGGGCAGGATTCATTCTGGCATGATGCTCATTTAAAAGAAATCAAACTGCAACAGGAAACACTTACAGATATAGACAAAGTGCAAGCTCAGGTTCATGCTCCACTTCTGTAACATACTAATCATCCTAATTTCTTGCGCATGGTCAAGACAAAATAAGTGTTCCTTTCTCTGCATTTCCATCTTGAAAGTTATTTGTAAACCTTAAAGAAGGTGTTTGCATCCTTGCTTTTTTAGAGCTCAATAGCCCATGTAATGACTGTGATCAATGGATTATTTTTTGTCATCTGCTGCTGAGACCAGAGATCGTGTTCTCCTTTAAAAAAACTAAAATTATGAAAAATGGCATAGAAGCCCAACCTTTTTGGCCCAATCCATTATTACTGGTATGCAACATCTTCCCTCCATTTTTCCAGGATGATGGAGCGCTTACTAAAAGCACCCCCAAAGCACATTTCCTACCGATTTTTAAGACAGTTCTTAATGTATTGAATTTGATCACATCGCCACCAAACAAAGAAGCAGTTCATGAGTGGCGTGGGTTTGAATGGGTCTATGGGGAAGGCTGCAGGGCCTGGCCGCAGGCATGCGTGGTGGTGGTGGTATTAACGAAAAGTATTTTAAATTACTTGACATTAAAAAAAACATAGAAATTCACTAAGAAAAAAAGGTTACAGGGATGTTATAGTTAGGATATAGAACTAAAAAAATAGAAATTCACCCCCCCAAAAAAAGTTACATGTACTTTATAGTAAGTTTCTGAATTAACTTGCACAAAACCATCAAAATTCAGCAGTTATAGTTAACACACCCACTCACAGACCTACTGAAACTCTTCCGCACCCAATCACAGACCCACATGGACACTGACACAACCACTAAGACACTGATGCAACCACTGTTATACTCAGACACCCTCACAATCACTCACCACCAGATGCACCCTCTCACTCCTATTCTCACATCCAGAGAGAAAGGCTGCAACCAACTCCCGCCACACAGGGCCAGAGGGCTGTGCCCAGCTTGGGAGGTTACAAGAGTTGGCTGCAGTGTCTGGCTGCAAGATTACAGGGATGTTATAGGCCCTCATTTCATCCTTGGCGGGCGGCAACCGCCATCCGCCAAGTTGAAACCGCCGGACAGCCGCCAATGCGGCTGCACTCCTGTGGTGCCTATTTGGAGATCCCCGCCAGCCCAGTGGGGATCTCGGCTGCAACACAGGAGCCGGCTCCAAATGGAGCCGGCGGTGTTGTGGCTGTGCGACGGGTGCAGTTGCACCCGTCGCGCTTTTCACTGTCTGCTAAACAGACAGTGAAAAGCTGCATGGGGCCGTGGCCAGTGGCATGGGCAGTGCAGGGGCCCCCAGGGGCCCCGCGACTCCCCTTTCCGCCAGCCTTTTCATGGTGGTTCAAACCGCTATGAAAAGGCTGGCGGGAGGGGGACTCGTAATCCCCTGGGCAGGGCTGCCCTGGGGGCTTTAAACCGCCGGGACTAAAGTTGCGGGAAACCACCGGCCCCGGCGGTGCGCTGCGCTCGTAATTCCCCAGGAAGCACCACCAGCCTGTTGGCGGTGCTTCCGTCAAAACAGCCCTGGTGGTCAAAGACCGCCAGGGTTGTAATGACCCCCTCAGTTAGGTTCTGAATTTACTTGCAAAAAACCATAGAAATTCAGCAGTTATAGTTGTGGTAAACTCAGGCAACTATAGCTCGCACCCTAAGGTAGATATAACTCGTATCCTCACCATGCACTGTTAATTACCCCACATGTTACCGGAGTCATTACATTTTTTATGAGATCATTGATAATATCACTGCAACAATTGCAAAAAAAAAATATTTTGAGAATGCTATGCATACCGAGTGCTGCATCCTAAAATCTTGAAAAATGCTTATTTATTTAACAACTATACAGGTGCTACACCAGTATCTTAATTCCTTTTTACATGCCTTTTCAATTCTTTGGGTAGTCCTGCCTAATGACTGGAGACTTGCCCTGGGTGACAGGGAACTTATGCGTTCAGATATGCATCATCCACCTCATACCTGGGCTCCATGGAGCTGGTCAGTCTCTCTCAGGCGCCATCCTGCCTTGGGTAGAAAATGTAGCTCTGGTCAGTTCTTGGAGCCCCGGTGCAGAAGAACTGGGCCCCAGGCATCTGTGCTGGTTTCACCTGCCTCTAGCTGGGGCAGTAAAGAGCCTAGGGTTCTGGATGGACAAAATTCTATTGTTAGCGCATCTGGCCATAATAACTAAACTTACAAGGGGATGTGAATAGGTCGATTAACCTTTTGACTCGCATTTAAGAAATTCCCACCATATATCCCATACATTCAGATCAATAATCAATAACCAATAATTAACATCAATAATCATTGATAATCAATAGCATTAGTAATCAATTGAAGTAGGTAATTATCACACACCATGACCTTTCAGTCATGAATAACTACTCCTTTCAGTAAAAGTTAAATTTTTTATGTCCCTATATTAACAATGCTAATGTCACATAAGATAATCTCAATATCAAATGATAGACATACAGAAGCATCAATGGTTGTCTAAAGCGGTGAAAGAAATTCAAGCTAATCAAAGCTTGAGCCACTACACATTCCAAAGTTACAGTGCAAATTAATAACAAGAACAATTGTGCAAACAATATCACATACATTTATTAAGCAAAGGAAAGACATCAAAAGTTACTCCATATAGCGAACTTTCATTAATGACGATCCTTATCTAACTCCACATTAGCATTAGCATGTTGGGCTTCATGCAAAACAATGTAGTCAACACAAATTAAAAAAACATCTAACTATAGCTCTATCAAAATAGTATGGTTGGTACCTAGAAAGAAAAAAACAAATAGGCATAGCAAAACACATGCATAAACAGTAAATCTCTACTCAAGTGGACCAGCAAGCTAGGTAGTCTTCGTCATCAGGACATCAGTTCGGTCAGCAAGGCATCAGGATTCAGCATCAAAGTTCAGGAAACACTAAGGCCCTCATTACAACCCTGGCGGTCGGTGTTAAAGCGGCGGTAATACCGCCAACAGGCCGGCGGAAAAAAATGGGATTACGACTGTGGCAGAAACTGCCAACATAGACAGCCACTTTAACACTCCGACCACCACGGCGGTACAAACAAACAGCATGGCGGACACCGCAAACAGACAGGCGGGAGACAGTGTACCGCCCACCCTATCACAACACGGCTATCCGCCACCTTTTCCGGGGCGGAATCAACGCGAATAAAAACACGGCGGAAACAGTACACAGAAGGGAAAACACTCACCTCTCCACACCCCACGAGGAACCAGGACGCCATGGAGCCCGAACTGCAGATTCTGCCGGCGATGGTCTTCCTGCTCCTCTATCAGGAGCTCCAACGACGGCGGCGACGACCACGGTGAGCACTGCACCTACAACACAGGGGAGGGGGGAGGGAAAAGAGAGTGACACACACTCAACCATGCAACACCCCCACCAACAACACCATATACACAAACACATGCTGCAACATTACACATACACCCACCCACCCCCACCCCCTCGAATAACGCAAGGACAAAAGGAAATGATTGTAACAATTGTAATAAAAAAAATCCATCAGTCAAAACTCAAAATCCAGTATATACAATTATGTACACCAACTTCACAAGTCCGGATAGTGCACCAATCATTGTCTGTGGACCACTGGGCCCAAAATGCATGGGCGAGGACCACACTAGATACCTGACTGGAAACGGAGAGAACACTGCTGGGGCATCAGATCAAAAATAAACAGCCACCTCAGGGGGGGGCACCTTAGCCAGATGAACGCACAACGCCACTGCTCTACGAGGGGGCTCCATGCCCATTGATGTATCCTGGGGAGTGCAAAGCCACAATCTCTCAAGTCTCTCCAGTGGGTGGTTTGCCCATTGCTTTATCCTGGGGAGTGCAAAGCCACAGTCTCTGAAGTCTCTCCAGTGGGTGGTTTGCCCACTGCATTATCCTGGGGAGTGCAAAGTCACAGTCTCTCAAGTGTGTCAAGTAGGTTGTTTGCCCACTGATACATCCTGGGGAGTGCAAAGCCACAGTCTCTCAAGTGGATAACATTCTCCACTGGTTTCTGAAGGGGTCTTTGTGCCCAGAGTGCTTCGTCCTGCCCAGGACAGAGGTAGTGGATGCCTTTCTCCACTGGTTCTGGAGGGGGCTTTGTGCCCAGAGTGCTTCATCCTGCCAAGGACAGAGTTAGTGGATGCCTTTCTCCACAGGAAGAGGTAGTGGTTGTAGGAGGTGTACGTTTGGTGACTTTGGGTGAAGGTGCATGGGCTGGAGGCAGTTGTGAGGTGGATAGCTGTTGGGTGGGTGTGTGGCTGCGTTTTTGTACCTTGGGAGGCGGCCTCACAGACACACTGAGAGAGTACACAGGGGACGTGTGAATGGTGGTGGGGGTGGTGACTGCACGTGAGCGTGGTGGTGGGTGTGCTGGTGATGGACGTAGAGGCTGAGGATGTAGTGCATGCAGGTGTGAGTGGAGACGAGACAGGGAGGGAGGAGGGAGACGAGGAGGGGGACACAGTGGAGGCAGTGGATGTTGGTCTGTCTGCATGTGTGTGATGCTTGTTTGAGTGCCTGTGGGATGTGTGGTGCTTATGTTTGCCAGAGCTTCCCTTGTGTGTTGAGGTGTGTGCATGCTGGTCTGATGGAGTGCTTGGGATAGGCTGATGTACAGGGGTGTGGGTCTGGGTGGAGGAAGTTGGAGGGGGGAGGCTAGAGACAGGGACAATGGCTGCCATCAGTGCTGAGGCCAGAGTCTGAAAACCTTGCTGATGGGATGCCTGACCAGAATGAATGCCCTCCAGGTATGCATTGGTTTGTTGCAACTGCCTCTCTACACTCTGGATGGCATTCAAAATGGTAGACTGCCCAACAGTGAGGGACCTGAGGAGGTCAATGGCCTCCTCACTGAGGGCAGCAGGGCTGACAGGGGCAGGGGCTGAGGTGCCTGGGGCGAAGGAGATGCCCACCCTCCTGGATGAGCGGGCACAGGCCAAACGCTGAGGGGCTGCTGGGAGGACGGTGCTGGTAGGGGGGGTGGCGGCTGTACCTGTAGATGCAGGGGCACAGATGGGCCCGCCACCGCAAGGGAGCTCCCATCAGAGGAGGAGTCCGTATCGCTGGTGTCAGCTCCTGTCGCCGCCGTGGAGCTCCCCTCGCCCTCCGTCCCACTGGTAAATTCAGACTCCGTAGTGTCGCCCTCCAGGGCCATGTGGGATGCAGCTCCCTCCTGCTCCGGTGCCACTGCTCCTCTGCCTGATGATGCTAATGCACACAAGAACAGGGAGACCACAAAAAGTGGGGGGAAGACAGAGGAAAGACATGTTGAGTGCATGCAATACCGCTACCGTTGGCGGACAATACAGACACAGAAGCCCCCTGCACTACGCCGCGCACTTGGAATTCCCTATTCAATCCCAGGGACATGGGTGACAAGGCTATGCCAGATTGCTGCACACATGGATGTCACGGGAGCCTGACTAGGTGTAGTTGGCACTGTACACAGGTTGGGTGTGGTGCCACAGGGCCTGCCTTAAGAAGGGTCCTTGCCTACTAAACTAGCCCAGATCTAGGGGAACCCACAGCCCACCTTCCCCACCCAGACACCTACAATGCGCACTGAATCAGCAGAATGAGAGTGTACTTACCCCCTTGTGGCTGCTGTGATTCCCTCAAGCGCCCATCCAAATCCGGATACGCCACCGCCAGGATCCTGAACATCAGGGGGGTCATGGTGCGATGGGCACCCCTCCCACGTTCGGAGGCCATCCCCAGCTGGGCCTCCGCTGTCTTCTTGCTCCAGCAGCGAATGTCCTCCCATCTTTTCCGGCGGTGGGTGCTCCGTCTGTGGTAGACCCCCAGGGTCCGGACTTCCTTGGCAATGGCACGCCAAATGTCCTTCTTCTGGTGGGCATTGACCTACAGGAATAGTACAGGGGAAAAAGATAAGTTATTACCGTCCGCACCGTCACAGTAATTGGCCCGCATCCCTACCCATGGCATGACGCACATGCACTCACCGTCGTTTCATGCACTCCTCATTCTCCCCCCCTATCTTTCATCCACACCACTCCACACAGGCATTGCCCATACAGCATGCTCACAGTGTACTTAGCTGTTTGTCTGCAGGACCGTAGAGTAGCGTGTACTGGGGGAGGACCCCATCCACGAGTTTCTCCAACTCCTCCGTGCTGAAGGCAGGGGCCCTTTCCCCAGACACACGAGCCATTGTGTCTCTCAGACTGAGGTCACAGCAGCACTTGCAGTGTAGGTCCTCTCCTGTCGAAGATCAGGTATCAAGTGATTGAACAGAGAGAAAATGGCGGTCACGTCCGTGGCCGTGCGTACCGTCACCGCCGGCGTACATCGTCATTGGCTCCTGGGACCCATAGGGTCCAATGTTAACCAATGCAGGATTGTGCCGCGGTCTTTGACCGCCTACCGCAACTGTGTACAACGCCAGCACAGTTACCTCATATCCCATTGTCCCACTTTACAGGTCAGGCAGCCGCCATTTCATGGGCCCACATGCCATTATTTTGGACTGCATCACACATATCTAGGCCTTGCCTAAGCACTCATACAGGCATATGTCGATTTGCTAATATTTCTGAGTATGCTGTGTTTATGTACCTCAGAGTTGGTTGACTCTCTGCTCGCTGTTCTCTTCCGTAGGGTACGTCCGCTGGGGCATGTGAGGAGATGGCGGCATTCTCCGGTGTACAGACCGCTGGTGGACCTGTCGACAATGGAGGAGCGACATGTGATCATCACCTACAGACTTGATCGTGCCACAATCCAGGAACTGTGGGCCCAGTTGGAGCCAGACCTGATGTCAGCTATCCGCCATCCCACAGGAATCCCCCCTCAAGTGCAGGTGCTGTCAGAACTCCATTTCCTAGCAAGTGGGTCATTTCAAACAACAGGCCATAGCATCAGGGATGTCCCAGCCTATGTTTTCCAACATGTTGTCCAGAGTGTTGTCTGCCCTGCTGAAACACATGCAGAGCTACATCATTTTCCCTCAGGTGGAGGATTTGCCTACAGTGAAAGGTGATTTCTATGCCCTGAGACATATCCCCAACATCATAGGTGCCATTGATGGGACACATGTGGCCTTGGTCCCCCCCCTGCAGGAGTGAACAGGTTTACAGAAAGCGGAAGAGTTACCATTCAATGAATGTGCAGATGGTGTGTCTGGCCGACCAGTACATCTCCCATGTGAATGCCAAGTTTCCTGGCTCAGTGCATGACGCTTACATTCTGTGGAATAGCAGCATCCCTTATGTGATGGGGCAACTCCAGAGGCACCATGTGTGGCTATTAAGTGAGGACATAGACCCTATACAGTGTGGATAGTTGTCTGGGTCTGGGGTTGTCCCTAAGGGTTAGTGTGTGTCTAACAGTTGTCCCTCGACATTTGCAGGTGACTCTGGCTACCCCAACCTGTCATGGCTACTGACCCCTGTGAGGAATCCCAGGACAAGGGCAGAGGAACGCTACAATGAGGCCCATGGGCGAACTAGGAGGGTTATAGAAAGGACCTTCGGCCTCCTGAAGGCCAGGTTCCGGTGCCTCCATATGACAGGTGGTTCCCTATTCTACTCACCAAAGAAGGTATGCCAGATCATCGTGGCCTGCTGTATGCTTCACAACTTGGCTTTGCGACGACAGGTGCCTTTTCTGCAGGAGGATGGTCCAGATGGAGGTGTTGTGGCAGCTGTGGAGCCTGTGGACAGTGAAGAAGAGGAAGCTGAAGAAGAGGACATAGACAACAGGAATGCGGTGATCCTGCAATACTTCCAGTGAGACACAGGTAAGAAGACAACACAGCCTGCTACATTTGATTTTATTCTACTACCTCTCATCTGTCTGTCATTTTCACCCAGTGTATGGTCACTGAGTTGTCACTTTCCCTTACGATTTCACCGATGTGGGTCCCACTGTGTGACATCTGCTTTGTTTACTAATGGACTAGTGCTGTGTGACATATGTATGTTTACATTACATTTGATATAGCATTTTGCCACTGTAATTGCAAATACACATTTTCGAAAGCACAGACTGACTCCAGATTGTTTTTTGATTAAAGGGTGTTTATTTAAGTGCTCAATAGTGGAGGGGGTTGTAAAATGGTCAGGGCTGATGGTAGAGGATTGTCCATGGCAGAGTCCAGTTTATTAGTCTCACGGGTGCATTGTCCAAAGGGGCATAGGAAGTGGAGCTGGGGCAGTTTAAGTATGGATAGGGTGACAAAGTGGGACAGAAGGATAACAATCAGTGTTGTCTCATTTCTTGGCGGGCGTCTTGTCATTGTTCTCTGTCTTTGTCCTGGATCTCAGGGACCGTTTGCGGGATGGTTCTCCATCTGCAGGGGGTGGGGTGCTGGTGTGGTGACCCTGTGGTGGTGCCTCCTGTTCACTGGTGCCGACGGAGGTGGTGGGCAGTTCATCGTCCAGGCTAGTGTCAGGGGCCCCTTGTTGTGCCACAGTGTCCCTGGGAACGGTGGTAGGCTCCCATGATGTTGGAGAGGGCCTCGTGGAGTGTGGGTTCCCTGGGCCTGTCCTCCCCCTGTCGCACAGCAGCCCTCCCAGTTCCCCTGTGTTCCTGGGCCTCTGTCCCCTGAACCGTGTGGCCACTGCCACTGCCCCCAAGTCCCTGGTGTTGTTGGGGTGGTGGGTTAGCCTGGGATCCCTGTAGTGGTGGACACACTGCTGATTGACGTGTCCTGGGGACAGAGGTATGGGCCCGCTGGGTGGGTGCTGCGCTGGTGTTTCCAGAGGGGGAAAGTTCTGTAGTGGCCTGTGCCAATGTGAGGGGAACCAACTGTCCCGAGGTCCCAGATGGGCCGGTCATCTTGATGCAGATGGACAGAGCTGCTGTCATCACTGTGGGCCTCTTCTGTGGGGGGAGTGGACATGTCTGGACCCTCCTGTCCGGTGACGTTGGGTAGAGGTCCAGCAGGGGTGTAAAGGCATGCTTATTGCATCTGTGTGTGCCATGGTGTGCAATGGGTGGGTGACCGTGTACCCACCTGCTTGCATTCCTTTGTAGGACCTTGTGTGATAATGGTTTAGGGGGTGTATGGGTATGTGTAGTGGCCATGCATTGGTGATGGGTGTCCATGCTTTGGTGTTACATGCAGGGCTTGGGTTTGGGATGTGTGGTTTGTGATATTGGGACATCTGTGAGGAGTTGGAGTGATGGGGGTGAGGGTGAGGGTAGGGGTATGTGATGGCATGCAGGTAGGGGGGTGAAAGTAGTGAAGAGTGACTTACCAGAGTCCATTCCTCCAGCTACTCCTGCAAGGCCCTCAGTATGCAGTATAGCCAAGACCTGCTCCTCCCATGTTGTTAGTTGTGGGGGAGGAGGTGGGGGTCCGCCGCCAGTCCGCTGAACCGCGATGTGGTGTCTTGAGACCACAGAACGCACCTTCCCCCGTAGGTCGTTCCACTTCTTCTTGATGTCATCCCTAGTTCTTGGGTGCTGTCCCACTGCGTTGACCCTGTCCACAATTCTTCACCATAGCTCCATCTTACTAGCTATGGTGGTGTGCTGCACCTGTGATCCGAATAGCTGTGGCTCTACCCGGATGATTTCCTCCACCATGACCCTGAGCTCCTCCTCAGAGAACCTGAGGTGTCTTTGCGGTGTCATGGGGTGGTGTGGGTGATGTGTGGGGTGGTGTGTGTTGTGATGTGTTGGGTGATATTTAGAGGTGTGTTGTGTGAGGTGCGTGGATGTTGTGTGAGTGATGGTGTTGAGTGCCTGTGGATGCTAGCTTGTAGATGGTGATGTCTCTCTCTGGCCCTCAGTCGCAATTGTGGTCGTAAGGGTTTGTGGGTGATGTGGGTGTGTGTTTTATATTGTATTGGATGTGTGGGAGTGGTGTGTGTATGTGTATCAGGTGTGTGTATTTTAAATTGTCCAATGTGGTTGTGTTTTGTAAATGTGTGTGTATATTGAGCGCGGCGGTGTGTACCACCAATGGAATACCGTGGTTGAAAGACTGCTGTGTGGATTCGTGGGTCGTGATAGTGTGGGTGTATTCCTGTTGGCTTGACGGCGGAGGTTTTGTTATCGCCAGTTTATCACTGACCTTTGCTGTGGCAGACTTGTGTGGGTGTCTGGATTTTGGCGGATTCTGAGCTGTGGGTCATAATGACCGTGGCGGAATTCCGCTGGCACGGCGGTGTGTTGGCGATCTTCTGCACGGCGGTAAGCTGCTTTTACATCCAATGTTGTAATGACCCCCTTTGTCTCTAAAGTCAAGAAAGCAAGAGGTGGGGAAAGTTCCTTCTCATTTCTAGCATCCAAACTATGGAGCACACTTCCTGTCCACATCAGGCTAGAAAGCTCCAAACTTAGCTTCCAGAAGCAACTCAAAACCTATCTGTTCTAGCATTCACAAGGCATCTAACACCAAGATCTAAGGTTTACCAAAGCTGGGTGGCCCTTTGGGTACCCTTTCGCTATATAAATCTAAAGTATATAATAGAATAATAGGGGCATGTGGGGGTTCACACCTGAAAGTAAGGAATAAAACATTTAAAAATGTAGCAAAGTATTTAATTATTTTTGTAAAAATCGGGGTATGTAGAGGTAAACAATAGCTAAAGTAGTTATAGTTATTTTTTGTATGTGGGCTGGGAGATTACACCCACTCCGAAAAGAAAGGAGTGGAAGATTTCCAAATTTTAAAGATTGTTTAATTATTATTGCAAAATTGGTAGGTTGGGGTGGTTACCCCCCACCCCAAGAGTAAGGAGTAAACGATTTAACAATTTGTAAAAATAAAGTATGGGGTACAGAAAGTATAATTATTGTTTTTTATGGTAATATTTTATAATTAGTTTTTAACATTTTTTTTTTTTCTTTATAATTTTTATTTTTTTATGTAGTTAAAATATTTATTTTAGCAGTTCAATACTGGTGTATTTTTAAGCAATTATATTATTAAAAGTACTCATTTTTGTGCAAAAATATAAATAGAAGTGGGACTTTAGAGTAGTAGGGGGTATCTTTGGGGAGTCAACTAAATTTTGAATTATTTATTAAGAAAATTGATTGTACCATTTAATACTTAAGTATTAATTTATAACTATTAATTTGTTATTTGTGAATTATTTCCTTTGAAAATGTATAACATTTTTTGTGAGAGGGATGTAAGACTCATAAGGGAAAAAGGTGAGGAAGATATTATTTTTGAGGGTTTTTCTCGTATTTTCATAAAGTAGTTAGATAATTCGATATGCAGTCATTTACTTGATGTAACAATGTGTTTTGAAATAAATTTACTAAAAAACACATTGTTGAAAATAAAATTTAAAAAAGAGAGGATATTTGGGTGATAGGGGGTAAGAGTGGGGACTGTATTATTTTTAGAGGAGCATTTTAAAATTATTAATTACTTTAATATGAAAATATTCATTTTAATTATTAATAATCTCATTTTTAGTAAAAAAAAAATCAATAAAATCTTTAAAAGTGGGATATAAGTGTTAATAGGAGCTAAGGGTGGGCAACATATTATTTTTCACCATTAAAAACAAATTGGCCAGTTTAATACTCCAGTATTATATTTTTATGAAAATATTATGTTTTTTAAAAAAAAGAAGCAAATCTAATAAATACAAACTTAGGGCCTGATTACAAGTTTGGGGGTCTGTGGACCACCATTGTGGCATTGGCGGTCTGACCACTGTTGGGTTGGCAGTCAGACCGCCGTATTACAAGTCATGCGGGCCTATGGAGCAAAGACCGCCGCGGGTACCCCAGCACCACCAGACATCACAGACTCCAGCAGTCACGAGACAGCATAAACAGGCCGGTGGAGACTGTGTTTCTGCCAGACACATTGTGAGATTGTACACTGTCAATATGACCATGGCGGTCTAACCACCAGGTCTCAGCAGGCGGAAACGGGGAGTACACAGGAAGACACTCACCTGCAGGCAGCCGTACATGTCCATTTCTGTGCCACCATGGAGACCATCATACATGTCCTGCCGCTGCTGCTGATCAACGAAGGTGCACAAAATCCATGCATAGTGGGCGCAGCTGACCATAAGTACACACACCCACCTGTGTCATTAACTGTAACACCAGCTCATAGAGCCGTCGTTCACATCATATGGGGGTCACGGTAGGGAAACCAAGTACACATCTCATTGTGTGCACAGCCGAAATCATGCATAAAGATGCACACATTCACAGCCACAATACTCCCCCTTTGGGCAGGTCACTGACACTGCACTGCAACACTACACAAAAACACACAGCCACACATATCAGGCACAGGGATAATGAAGGCAACACAACATTGTCTCACACATCACCAACAACACACCAACATCACATATACAAATTTAACTCACATACTTATGTTCCTCACAGGTTATAGACTGTCATCACATACAACACACATATGTATGGATTTGGCATAGGGGCGTGGCCAGGGTCCGGAACATGGCGGACGCCTGATTTCCTAGCTCCGGAGAGGCCTACCGGAATAATCCTTTTCAACGCGCTGGTCCGGGCCGCCTGCTCACAGAGTGTGGGCACCTTGCGGCGGATCACCGGGAGGCGCGATTGAGCCCCCAACGCAGTCCTGGGGCGAGCAGCAGGCTGTGCTATTTGCCCCGTAGCGAGGAGAGGTGTGCGTCCCCTCCCCTCGCTGGAAGCCGCGGCCTGACGTGGCGCAGCCAACCGCGGCGAGAACGAGGCAGGTGACCCGGGTTTGCGGGCGCTCGCATCGGAGGCCGACTTGACATAGCGGGGGGAGGCTAGCGGCCCCTCCCCTCGCTGGAAGCCGCGGCCTGGTGGAGAACAGCCGACGGCAGCAGAAACAAAGCGGGCGGTCCAAGTGCGGCGGCGCTCGCACTAGCGGTGCGAGACCGGATTGCGGATCCTGGGGCCCGATGCGATTGGAGGGAATTGGGGGCCCGGGAGGGACCCCTCCCCGGTGTGCGCCCTCCCTGGAACCGGCGGAGCGGGCGTAGGGACCCCCGTTTTTACCAGACCCGACCTGAGGGCATTGTGCTGGGCCCAGCTGGAGCACCTGGGCATGGAAATGGCGACATGGTGAGCGGACTGACGGAATGTATCGCCTGTGGGGGTCCCGTGGTGGAACGCGGGGCCCCATGTGTCGCGCTCTGGGGGAGGTGCGCATGACGGACGGCTCTTGACCAACCGCCCGACGCAGGGGGATCACAGAGCCCCCGAACATCTTGGGGCACAACCGACCCCTGAGAGAAGATATCGAACACGAACAGGAGGACACCCACGAGCACGGAAGAAGGACTGGAAAGTGGGTGAGTGCCCCATTGGATGGATGACTGGGCCGTGGCTGTGGCGGGCGCCTGGAGCCGGCTGGCGGGAAGGGGCCTGACGGGAAGGCCGAACAAAGGAACCGGGACTGAAATAGGTGGTCATTGGCCGCGATCACCTGCATGAGTGCCCCCATCCCGGTAACCATACGTTGGGCACGACCAGCGGAGCGCTTGGAGATCGGCCAAAAAGGTCAGAGAGTAGAAGTTAGAGCTCCCAAGTCCGAAAAGAAGGGACAAACCCAATTGTGGTTCGCACAAACGCACACGGACCGTCCGCCGGGGCCTCCGAGGTGCGCCTGCTTACCGGACCGATGCCCCCCAAGAGCCGACACAAGAATAGAGCCATGGACCCCGAGTTGCCGCCTGGGGTGAGCGAAGCGGACTCTCTAAACCAATCACAAATTAAAGTTCAGGACACCCTAGACAAGATACTGGGGGCCATAGAGGATACAAAATCAACATTGCAACGTGACATCAACCAAGTTGCGATTGAGGTGGGGCTACTGAGGGCTGATCATCATAAGTTGGTTGAAAGGGTCAAAGAAGCGGAAACCACATTAGCGGACATCGCACCAAGGCAGAAAGACATAGCAGCGGAGGTAACCTCACTGACCGACAGAGTGGCAAGACTCGAACAACGTGCCGAAGACGTGGAGGGAAGAAACAGGAGGAACAATGTGCGCATGGTAGGCCTCCCCGAAGGAACCGAAGGGTCAAACATGGTGGACTTTCTGGAGAAATGGTTGAGCGAGGTGGTTGCGCCGGGGTGCCTGACCCCCTTCTACACCCTGGAACGGGCCCATCGCATACCATTGAGACCTCTAGCCCCTGGCAGACCCCGTGCTGTAATCGCTAAACTTCTGCACTACAGAGACAGGGACATCCTCCTTCAGAAAGCCAGAGAGACGGGCCTGTTCAAAGTAGGGAACGGGGAAATTACACTGTTCCCGGACTTCACGCTGGAGGTCCAGAACAGGCGAGCCTCATTCCTAGTGGTCAAAAGAGCCCTGCGAGACGAAGGGATCCAGTACTCGCTATTATACCCGGCCAGGCTAAGAGTGATGGTGGAGGGAAAGACCACATTTTTCCAATCACCGGAGGAGGCATGGGAATGGCTCGAGAGACATGGATCCCAAACTGTGCGACCTGCAAGCGAGAACCCTGGAGCGAGAAGAGCCCGCCGAGCCCCGAGAGGGAAGAGGTCCAGTGACCGCCCACGGTTGGCACCAACGCAAACGCTGAGAGAAACGGACAGGAGGGCGGCCCTGGAGGCGGCGGCCCGGGTAGGTGGTGAGGTGCCCCCCCCCCGAGGAGGGTCCAAAGAAGAGTCCGACGATACAATGGTGTCCTCTATCGAAGACTCGGAGGGCTTGTCACGAGCGCCGAGTGTGACCCCACAGACAGCCGACGAGCTCGTATAGCCCAGACGTGTAGCGGCGACCAGAGACATGGCACACTGTTTGAGGGAGTGGCCCCTCCGGACCTGGCTCCCGCCCTGACTCGACTCTTGCCTGTCCGACTTGGCTGGCGAGTACTGCAGTTATGTGTTTGAAAAAGTTGCGCTATAGCACAGTTTATTAGGCAACCTACAGTTCCGGAGGCGCCCTGGGGTTGGGGAGTTGGGGTTTACAGTTGCGAGTTAAATCGGCTAAATGGGTGGAGAAATCTGACTACAGTAGAGGAGTGGGCATGCGGGGGGCAATTAAAATCACGGGCGCACCAGACCTGCCATGAGCAGGTTCCAAGCACTGGATGGCAGACTACAATCTTATAACCTGAAATGTCTGGGGGATGGGCACTCCGGCCAAAAGACAAAGAATTTTATCATTCCTAAAGAGAAGGGGGGTGCAGATAGCAATGTTGCAGGAGACCCACTTGGCACTGGGCGAGGGAGAGAAACTAAGACGGAGGTGGAGGGGGCAGGTGTTTGCCACGGAATATTCAGCCTATGCGAGAGGCGCACTGATTTGGATTAGAGCGGGGGTCCCACTGACAGTTGAGTCTTCTAGCATTGACAAAGAGGGAAGGTTTGTGATACTGGAGGGGAAACTACATGGGACTCCGATAATCCTGAGTTGCATTTATGCCCCTAACCAAGATCAGATCTCATTCATGACGGGCTTATCGAGACACCTCACCCGCCAGAGCACAGGGGAAGTACTAATAGGAGGGGACTTCAACGCAGTACTAGATGTAAACATGGACAGGTCTACCCCGCCGCTCCAAGGGGCAACATCAGTTAAAATAGCACAAAAACTAACCGAGTGGTTGAGTACTTGGGGGTTAGTTGACATCTGGCGGGTGCAGCACCCGACCGCCAGGGACTATTCATTTTACTCGGGCCTCCACCGGGTACACACCAGAATTGATAGGGTGGTCTGCACTCCAGGGCTGGCTCGCGGTATGACCCAGTCTGAATACCTTGCTCGCACAATATCGGATCATAATCCTCTACTACTAACGATGAGGGTGTCACGGGACAGACCACCCATCCCGTCATGGAGACTGGCCCCCGGTACACTTGAGGATCAGGCATATGGAGAGGCACTGCGCAACCACCTAACAGAACACATTGAAACTAACAAGGGTTCCACCCCCTCCAGGGCCGTGGAATGGGAGACGCTCAAGGTGGTGACGAGGGGTTTCTGTCTTGGGCAGTCGGCGGGAGTGAGGCGCACACTAGAGAGGGAGCTAACTGCCCTGGAGGAGGTCATACACGAGGGGGAACTAAGACAGGGCCCTGCAGCGCAAGGAGATGAAGTATATAATCAAGCATGCAGAGAACACTCACAGGTTGAAGAAAGGCTAAGATGCCATAACATGCAAAAATATCTAGCATCCCAACAATCAGAGGAGGGGAGGTCGGGTAAGCTGTTGGCATGGCTGGTGCGCCCGAACGGAGATAGTGAACCCATCACAAGTGTGCTGGAGAGAGGGGGAAACCGTAGGCTATGCCCAGGCCCCATCAATGACGCATTCAGGGATTACTACGCACACCTGTATAGAAGACCTAACTACCTGGAGGCGGCGACATTTGACAACTACTTATTGCAGATCCCCCTACCGGTGCTGGATCTCAAGGACGGGGACAAGCTAGGAGGGCCAGTGACCATGGAAGAGATAAATGATGCCATAACGCAGCTGGCCCCAGGGAAGACCCCTGGTACAGATGGCCTTCCTATGGATTTTTACAAAAAATATAAATCCTTACTGACTCCCTGCTTGGTGGAAATGTATGCGGAGGCAATACAAAAGGGGGAGCTACCATGCACAATGCGTGAGGCGCTGGTAGTCCCACTCTAAAAGACAACCAACAGGGAGGCTTCCGTGTCTGATTTCCGCCCGCTATCCATGCTAAATAGTGACTTCAAGATCCTCAGCAGGATCTTAGCCGGCCGACTGCTTCCCCACATGTCCACACTGATACATGCTGACCAAAATGGCTTTATCCCCGGTCACAGCACCTCACTAAACCTTAGGCGATTCTTCTCTATCTTACACATGCCTGAAGAACTGAAGCCGCTGGAGGGGATCCTGTTGGCGGTGGATTTTGAGAAGGCGTTTGACTCGATTCGGTGGGACTACCTGAGGTCGGTGATGTTAAAAATGGGTCTGGGAGAGAACTGGGTTAGATGGGTGGACCTGTTGTACTCGTCCCCACTGGCAAGAGTGAGGACGGGTAGAACAATCTCCAGAGCGTATCCGGTGTTCCGTGGCACTAGACAGGGGTGCCCCCTTTCCCCACTACTGTTTGCCCTGGCAATTGAACCCCTGGCGACTCGGTTGCGGGAGGGGGGTGTGGGCAGGGGCATCGAATGGGGGCCAACTGAGCACATCGTCTCCCTTTACGCTGACGATATACTAATTTATCTTAGGGACGGTCCCAGTGGTATCCCCTGGGCCCTTGAGGCATTAGAGGACTTCGGGGAGGTTTCAGGACTGCGCCTTAACCGTGGCAAAACGTACGTGTTCCCCTTAACTTCAGGTTGCAAGCGCCCATCAACATGCCTGACAGACGTGAACTGGGCCCCACGGTCCTTCAGGTACCTGGGTATTCAAATATTCCACGAGTTGGGAGATCTCAGAGAGGGTAACCTTGGCAAAGCGATTCGATCCTTGAGGTCCTCGGTTGAGTTCTGGCACGCCCTGAAATTATCAATAATGGCCAGAGTGGCACTATCTAAAATGATCATGCTTCCCAGACTCCTCTACTACTTTGTCAATTTACCATTGTTGATCCCCCTGGCATGGTTCCGTGACCTGAATGTGTTGCTCAGAGAGCTAATTTGGGACGAAGGACGCAGACGCACTGCACTCACGACCACTTGTTGGCCGACTCATATGGGAGGACTGGGTGCCCCCGACTTTGAGGCTTATTACTTGGCATCCCAACTACAGTGGGTGTCCGGCTGGCTGGCGGGCAAAGGACACCTGGATCTATGGACTTCCCAAGGGGTAATAGATACGTCATGGATTGCGACACACATGACAGGCAGGAAAATAGTCCTACCTGGAAACAACATAATGTTAAGTGTCGCATTGGTGTGTTGGAAGAGGTGCGCGAAGAGGGTAGGAGTGGGCCCGCCATACTCTCCGGCCTTACCGCTCTCGGCGCTGGTTATGGAGTCTGGGGGGAAAGGACCGAGAGGCCTGGGACTTGGTCCCTGGACGGGTGCTGGGATTGAGACAGTGGGTGAACTATTTGAGGGGGGGTACTGAGGGGCTTTGCTGACCTGGCGGGTGTGGGTGTTCCCTGGGGTCAGTTCCTGCTTTTCAGGAAGTTAGTGCACACACTGAAGGACCACTGGTGCACGATAAACGCTGAGCCCACTCTCCACGGAGTGTTGCACCTCCTACTAACATCGGGGGAGGAGCCCCACTTGATAACTAAAATATACCAAGCCCAGTTACAATCCATATTAGATCCCTTGCAATCATTGAGGGAGCGATGGGGAGGCACGATTGGGCGGGACTTGACTGACTCAGAGTGGAACAAAACGCTGGCCTACCCCCGGACGAGCACACGGAATACGCGGTTAAAATACATTCAATATAATTACCTGCACAGAACGTACCTAACACCGCACCGACTATTCCGTATATACGGGGGGCCCCACAGGGTGTGCCCGAGATGTTGGGGGGGTGAGGCAGACTTTGACCACATGGTGTGGGAGTGCCCAATACTTCAGGTTGGTTGTAAGGAGATAATGTCTATTCTGTCCTAGTTATTCGGTACGGAGTTACTCCCTACTCCTGAACTGTTCTTACTGGGTCTCAGACCGGCAGCACTAAACGGGAAAGTAAGAGGGCGTTTCCTGGACCTAACCCTGGCCCTCTACAAAAGACTGATCTCAAAGGGCTGGAAATCCTCAGACCATCCCTCACTGGCTGATTGGAAAAGGGATGTTACGAAATGGTCTAGGGCTGAACTACAGGTCCTGAAGGCTGAGGAGGCCAGGGGCATCTGACAGGTTCCTATTGCCCCGGCCTGGGAAGACTTAGTGGCGAACTGGGATGGACTACTCAAGAGAGCAGCAGCCCCAAAAGGAGTAGTAGAAGATGCTTAGCACATCTTATGGAATTGACCTGAGGGGTGGGACCCCCAAGGAATCCCCTGGGGTAACTGAACACTAGTAGAGCCCATACTGAGGAACGCGAAACAGAAACCAACGAGCCACTAAATGCTATAGCACCATTAGATACGGGGATGAAGCAAACGGCCTATTGTCCTCCTCGTAAACTGGTGCGCCTGGCCTCCCCCTACATGCTAGCATGCTTTAATTCCTCAAACATTATTAGCTACAAATCCCACCCACATAATGCCGTAAAGTTGTTCTCCTATTTTGCTCACATTTCTTCTCCACTCCCCCTTTTTTTCCTTCTCTTCCTTTCTTTTTCTTTTTCCTATTTTGCTTCCCTCCCATTCTCCCATTCAAAGTACAGCGTAGAACGGGTTTAAGTTGATTGATCACATACGTGAATTAAGTCGATAGTATAGAATGGCGAAGTGCATAACACGGCTTGTCAAAGGGATATGTATATTAACACCAAGTACTAACGAATGCATAGAAAATGTTAACAATACCAAAGTAATATGCAACAAAACATGTATAATGTGTGCCACAAATGTAGAATACTTAATGTTCACATACAACGAATGCAAGTTGTTAACTCGAGCAAACATGTAAATGTAAAGAAACAAAAGATTAATAAAATATGTTTAAAAAAATAAAATAATGTATGGATGTAGCATAGAACACAAACACCACTACCCTTCAACAGCCCTGCAATGCACACACACATCACCCACACGACAGCACAATGGAAGGACAATGACATGCAAAATAGACAGAGAAAAAATAGACAAGGAGCACTATGCTAGCATTACCTGCACAATAGGGATGGGGGTATCAGGAGCACTCAGGGAAGGAGGCTGCACTGGGACACATATCACTTTTCACACGCCTCTTAAATAACATCTGCACAGGAAATGGCCCTACATGTGTCACAGGGACAAACAGTACTAGACCTAAATAACATGCTCATCTGCACAATGTGGAAGTACAAGTCAACGAAGCACATACAACTCCAACTGCATGGGACATACATCTATACGAACCAGCAGCAAGGTACACCCAGCTAAATGGACACATGCACAGGCACATACAAACAAAGCTAGCACAACTGACCACACTCCATGTCTGCACAAACAAAACTCAAGCTGCTACACATTAGATGAATCTGTAATCCATATCAAGAGGGCAGGTGTAACACCATACATGCTTACATTGGACAACACAAGGTGAAATACTTACCATACCAAACAATACACAATGCTCTGACACCACAAATGCATTAACACCCACATAGCCATACAGTCAACATCTACCTGGGTCTTGGGTGGCACCAGTACTGTCCACAAAGTCAGATACTACAAACAACAGCAAATGGATCAGCAAGCAGGCCGAAACACACACAACTGTAGGCAGACAACACAAGTTACTCAGGAGCAACATAAAGGTAGAAAAGGAATTGCAGGACAAATGTGTACCCAACAAACAAGAACATGGGTTTATTAACTCCTTTACTGCCAGGGAACCTCCACAGGAAGGGTCATCAAGTAGGCAGGCAGGCACCTCAGGGATTATCCTTGGAAGGAGGTTGGATTTGAGATGGGTGAGTTTGGGAATTGTGTACTGCTACTTAGGATGGGTGGGCTTCTTCTTGGGGATAGGGGTATGGGTGCTTTCAGGGGGGAGAGGTGTGACAGGGGAGGACTTGGAGGTGGAAGGGATGGGTCATTGACTTTTGTGGTTGTGCCTCTGGGTATCCTGGATGTGGTGTGTGGTATGATGGGGTGCTTGGAGAAGTATTGGCTGATGTGTGTGTGGGTGTCTGTTTAGTGCTTGTGTGCCATTATGTTTTGTGATTTTTGTATATATGTGTGCTGCTCTTGTGTGTTGAGGTGGGTGCATGCGGATCAGTCTGTGTGATAGGTGGGGGAATGGGCGATTTGGATTGGGAAGAGGGAGGGGGGACGGAAGGTGGGGGGTGACTGGCTGCCATCAGTGAGCAGGCTAGGGCTTGAAAATAACTCTGTAGGTTAGACATTACACTATAAATGCCTTCCAGGAATGCATTTGTCTGCTGCAGTTGGATGAACAATCCCTGGATGGAATTCACAGTGGTTCTCCGACCCAGAGCGAAGCTCCTCATGAAGTCACTAGACTCCTTACTGAGGGCAGCCGGGGTAATGGGGCTAGGCCGGAGGTGCCTGCAGCAAAGGAGACACCCACCCTCTTGGGTGAGCAGGCAGGGGCAACTGGGAGGGGGGACAACAGGGAGGGTGGTGATAGAGCTCAGGGTGGTGGACAAAGATGGTATGGGGGATGTCCGAATGGGACTGCAACCACTTGAGAGTGCCCACTGGAGGAAGAATCTAAAGATGACAAGGAGGTAGATACGGTTTCCCCCGGGGCACTCCCCTCACCCTCCGAGCCACTAGTCACCCTGTGTCGGTGGTTTCTTGACCCGAGGTCCAGAGGTTCCATGGCAGATGCTTCCCCACTCGGCTGTGCCCTGTCTACTTCTCTTCCCTGGGCTGATGGTGCGAATACAAAGTGAAATAGGGTCATCACATGTCCATCATCATACTTGAATAACAGTTGTGATTAGCAAACATTACCATGATGTCAAGTATGCCCCACCAACAAACTCCACCTAAGTGGCCCATACTTGAGCCATTCCATATGCATGCATGTCATCTGAACTATCAACAGTTGCCCACGGGAAAATCAGAATCTCAGACAACTACAATTGCATGGCTTAAGTTGTGCAATCACAGTTTCCACTGAAAAATTAGGAGACCTCATCATCTTCAATGCTTTGCCTCATGGAGACTACGTCACTTACCTGTTGTCATACAATAATAGGCCAATGCCAACTCCATTCCCACAGATACCACACAAGGGGGGTCATTCTAAGTCTGGCGGGCGGCGGAGGCCGCCCGCCAGACTTCCCCCCTCCAAAATACCGCTCCGCGGTCGCAAGACCGCTGAGGGTATTTTGGCTTTTGCACTGGGCTGGCGGGCGACCGCCAAAAGGCCGCCCGCCAGCCCAGTGCAAAAACACTTCCCACGAGGACGCCGGCTCAGAATTGAGCCGGCGGAGTGGGAAGGTGCGACGGGTGCAGTTACACCCGTCGCGAATTTCACTGTCTGCAATGCAGACAGTGAAATTCAAAGTGGGGCCCGCTTACGGGGGCCCCTGCAGTGCCCATGCCATTGGCATGGGCACTGCAGGGGCCCCCAGGGGCCCCACGACACCCCATACCGCCATCCTGTTCCTGGCGGGCGAACCGCCAGGAACAGGATGCGGTATGGGGTGTCTGAATCCCCATGGCGGTGCAGCGAGCTGCGCCGCCATGGAGGATTCAGAAGGGCAGCGGAAAACCGGCGGGAGACCGCCGGTTTTCCTCTTCTGACCGCGGCTGAACCGCCGCGGTCAGAATGCCCTGCGGGGCACCGCCAGCCTGTTGGCGGTGCTCCCGCCGACCCTGGCCCCGGCGGTCTAGTACCGCCGGGGTCAGAATCACCCCCAAGGTCATCTATCTGTCACATACACAATGACACAACAATTATAAATGATGCTCCAAGAACATGCCATGTGGCTAACAAAGGTACAATAGCCTGGAGAAGGTGACATGGAAATAATCATGTCACACCGGAAACAAATCACACTGCACACTTCACCAAGTGATATTTGTCCCAATGGAGTCATGGAGGTAGTACTAATGTTGCTCAGATATGCCACGCATTTGGCATGGAAATGTACACTGTAGACAAAATGTACACATTGTCAGGGAGATATGTCCACAACATAATGACTCAGGAGGTCCCAGGGAATTCCACTAATATCTGGCACCCCTTTCAATGACATACTCTGAGTGCATCAAAAGACATCATTAGTCCTTTGGATGTTGGAGAGGTCCAGATATTTGCAAGTACTTGTAGAAGGCCCTCAACATGTTGCCCAAGTGGAAGCTACATCATTGTTTCCATTTTGCTCATGCAAACCCAGATGTCTGTGGATGAATGCTTTTACCCAAACACGTGTTTCCAATATAACTGCAAGTCATTCCATGATGCATGCCAACAGTCAGGTTACAAACCTTCCCCATTTCACTTGTGCAAAGCAGTTTACTTCATGATTCTACATCAATGGTAAGGAAAAGCACATTTTGGGCAAAACCCTAGGACTACCCATCATGCCCCTCATTGCTACTGCAGTTGTGCATGCCAAATGACTTGCTATGATGGATGAGGATATGTGTCATCCAAAAATAAGTGGTGACACACTGCTGTCTGTGGCACAACATGAAATATACCCCCATTGTAAATGTCCTATTCCACATACAGGCTGGCATGCACATATATGTGAGGGAATACAGAAATTATCCCCTCAATACAGGTAGACCATGCATGAAACAGCAGCTTACAAATATTTTCCGAAAGAGCAAGGGACACATGTTGACATGTAGGCACAAGAAATGTTGGCAACAGGGATGTTACATAAATCATGTCAATGGACACCTACCAAGGGAAAGTATTGATCTATAGCTGCACCCCCAAAAAATGTATGCACTGTCACATGTATGATGGCCATCTTCACATTACAGACAGTAGTGAAGACAAGTAGCCTCTGGGTAGCAGAGGCCAATATACTCCTTTCACCAGACACATGGTTGAGGACAGTGATCCATCACTACCTTTCTTTTGGCCTGTAACCCTGAGGAGTAGTGGTCTGTTGCATAAAAAGTATACCCACTACAACAACAAACAATACTTGATTGATCACTATACCCAGTCATATGTTGTCCCCGGAGAGCACATTGTCTGTGAATTGTACACAGTTATTTTTCTATGTCCCTGGGCCAATAGGCACGGCACATCAGTATGCAACACATGACACCAATAATCACTCATCTACTGTGTTACAGATGGCTCATCCCTAATCATCAGGGAGAGCTGTCAGAACCTAAAATAATCACTTGACAATGTGACAGGCAGGAATATGCCCTGTACTCACCCGCTTGCGGCTGCTGTGCTGTCCTCAAATGCCCATGAAGGTCTGGGTAGGCCACCACCAGAATGTGAGCCATTAGGAGGGTCATGGTGCAATAGGCACCCCGCCCACATTGAGAGGACATCCCCAGCTGGACCACAGCGATCTTCCGGGCCCAGCATCTCAGGTCCTCCCACCTCTTTTGACAGTGGGCCTTCTACTTGCTGTGGACCCCTAGGGTCTGCATGTTCTTGGTGATGTCTCTCCATAGCTCCTTCTTATGATTGACGTTGACCTGCATGGATGCAAAAGGCAAATCATGAGATTATAATCAAAAGTTTTGTCACAAATGGTTAAGTCACATACATGTCGGTGCAGAGTCAAGATGGTGGCCGCTGCGGACACTTGAATCGGAGCTCCGCAGAGGCCCTGGGGATTGTATCCTGCCGTAACACTGGACGCTGACCAAAACACGCTGTGCTTCGAGCACAGCCCCAGGAAAGACACTGGGACCTCGGACACCGACGGCCGCGCCCGGTGCGGCGGAGACAAAACGGACGCTGCGGCCTAAGAGGACTCGAAGGCTGGGCCTGCCTTGAGGTGCTCCGGGTCAGCGAGGGGAACAGCCACATGTGGGTGACCACATTGGGCAGCGATTGCCAGATTGCTGCCAGACTTGCAGTAGAGACTCGGTGGGCACTCTCCTCAGGGGCTTGGTGACGCCGGCGGTGCTGGCGGGGCCAGTGCAGAACCAGGCAGCCACGAGCTGGAATCAGCGGCTTTCTCCCGTAGTTGCGGGTCTGCGAGTGGGTGGGTGCCGCCTGCCAGCTTGCATGTGTGACTGCTGCGGAAGCGGAAGTAGAGAACTTTGAAACACCTCATGCTGGTAGTCTGGGGGCCTCGCAATAACACCAGGTGAGCTGAATTGGAGGGTCTCCCCGTGGCACTTAATATCAGAGGAAACTTTACCGACCACCAACGGGGACCCTCCGGTCAGTAACGAGGCAGAGGGATCCTCTAGCTGGTCCCCTGCTTGCCTAGAAACTCGAGTTGCGCCTTCATATGCATGGCCTCTAACACAAGGGGGACTCTGCACAGTAAGCTTCAACCTACAGAGGGGACAGCGAATTGAGGCCTAGGCAAGCAGTGATATTCCCTTTTCACGGCCTTCTACAGCCTTGCCGGTGCTCTTGACCATCCCCTGGAGCAACTACATATGACTATCATGGTGGTGTATTGATCTCCGTGGCGCTGAAATGATGGGTAAGGTTAAAGGCTCCAAAACCACTGGGCACGACCCAGATCAACCCCTGAGAGATGGAGATGCACTGGCGACCCTTGCTCAATTAGACCCAACGCTTAGATCACACTCAGCTCAGTTTGATAGAGTATGGCAAGCCATTATAGACACAAAAACGTCGCTGGAAGCTAGGATCGACGCAATAGCCATAGAGGTTAATTTATTCA
Source organism: Pleurodeles waltl (assembly GCF_031143425.1). NCBI lineage: Eukaryota > Metazoa > Chordata > Amphibia > Caudata > Salamandridae > Pleurodeles > Pleurodeles waltl. Next base: position 996,284,743 of record NC_090446.1, read on the forward strand.
GGGTGGATCATCGTAACTTGGCGGAACGAGTGGAAGGAGAGGAATCCTCGCTTGCTACCCTTCATCTTATGGTACAGGAATTACAGGCCCAGATGATACAGGTGAGGCTGGAGATGACTGCTCTGCACAAGCGGGCGGAAGATGCATAGGGGAGATCTCGCCGCAACAACATTAGACTGGTAGGATTTCCTGAACGAGTGGAGGATCCTAATGTGGAACTCTTTGTGTAACGATGGCTGATTGATACTGTTTTGGGTGGCAACCCCTCAAAGTTCTTCTCAGTTGAAAGTGCCCGCAGAGTGCCCGGCAGGCCCCCACACCCGAGTGCACCTCCACGACATATAGTAGCCCGTCTCCTTAATTTTAGAGACTGAGATTTAATTCTACAACTGTCCCGCTCTAATGGTCCATGGCGTCATGATAATGCAGAGATTTCAGCTTACCCGGACTTCACCTCTGAGGTGCAGAAACAGAGTAATTCTTTTGTTAAAGTGAAACAACGCTTAAGAGAACTGAATTACAAATACGCATTGTTATTCCCTGCAAAACTTCGGGTGGTCGATGGTGAGGCGACATGAGTGTTCAATTCCCCAGAAGACGTTTGGACCTGGTTACACACCAAAGGACTGATGCACCCCTCTCAGGAGTCCAGAGAAGAGGCCACCTGGCTGACTCCCCGAGATAAAGGGTTGCAAAAGAAAATCCAGCAGAACAAGGCCGTCTCGGGCCCAGGCGGCCAGGGAGCGAGAGGGGGCAATAAAAGCAGCACCACACCTTTCTAGTAACCCCTTTTTTTGCTCTGGCAGACAATCCTCCAGTTCCTTCTGATACGGACACAGGAACCCCATTGCCCGCCCAGAATTCGCTTGAAGAAGAAGGCCTGACATTAACTCTACGCATGGCAGATGACCTTTGATAGAACTGACATTGTGTTATGTTCCTAATGAAACTGATGCAGGTTGGATGTTCCCGCAGAGCTAGGTCTTGTATCACTTAGGTTTACTGCTTCACCGGGTCCTGGGCTTGCCCATGTTTTATCCCCCCGGGGCCTACAACGCAGACATGCGCTTGCTTCAATCATAGCTTCTGTCGCCCCACCCCCCCCCCGAAGAACGGGAGTGGAAGGCCCAGTGCCTTGACCAAAGGGATGCATGTATGTTGCAGTTTTTATGGAACTGTTTGAATGTTTTGGGAATTTTGGAATGAATCTTGTTGTGGATCAGGCCCGGGCTTGGGGATTAGTTTTTCTTGTTCTTACTGTTTTTAAGTGCTTGGTGGCCAGGAAGGAAGCAGATTGGAGGAGGGGTTCGGGGGTTTGGAGTGGGGAGGCGGAGGTGAAATGGAACATTATCTGTTGACTTAATGGCTGTAGAATATGCTATGTTAACCTGGAACATCCGGGGTATGGGTAATCCCATTAAACAATTCCTACCTTCGGCGGGGACGGACACATTTTGCCTGTCTATAAGAGACACACTTGACGCAAGGGGAATTACTTAAGCTTAGCCGTCGCTGGAGAGGCCAAATTTATGGTACGGGATATTCAGCATATGCCAGAGGTATGTTAATTTGGATAGCACCGGAAGTTCCCTTTGTTAAAGGCAGGGTGCACATAGATCGAGAAGGGAGGTACGTTCTGTTGGAGGGTCAATTAAACGGCCGTCCCATTATGCTGGCATCGATATATGGTCCCTACACCGCACACAGGACTTTTCTAAACGAACCCGTAACACATCATGGACTACATTATATATTAACATGAGGACTGGAGAGGAAGGCAGTCTCTGATTTATACATACTATTGAGGGTGCACGTAGCAAGGCTTGGTGGGATGATTGTTTGGGAGTTGACTTAACCGAACAGCAATGGAGAATGACGCTAGAGTGTGTGAGGTATGTTTCACGTAATGGCAGACTGAAATATACTCACTTCAATTATGTTCATCAAACTTACCTGATGCCACATCGCCTCCATAGTATATTTCCAGAAGCCTCTCCATTCTGTCCGAGGTCACTTTCTTACATATGGCATGGGAATGCCTGGAAATACGTAGCATATGGACCCACAACATACAACAAGTATCAAATATAATAGATGTGCGCCTACCAGTGGACCCACTCCTTTGTCTACTGGGTATAACTAAAAAGGGGCAAACAGACTAAATATTATCTAAAATGTGTAGATCTTGCTTTTGTGCTGTTCAGACGGCTTTTCGCTGTGTTGTGGAATGCACCCTGACCTCCTGATGTAAAAGACTGGCCACGGGCGGTATCCCGCTGGGCCTCAGCGGAAGCTAGCGCATTGGAACAGGACAGACGTGCCCGAGGTGGGGGTGGGGGTGCAACACTATGGGGCACCTCTCTGATGAAACTGGAGGACAAACTGACCCCACAGGGAAATGACAACACCAGCCCATCCGGAACACCCCAACCAACAACGAGCACTCCCAATACACAAACCGCCATTATACAATAGATTAATAAAATTCTGATGTTCTCTTTATTTCTGCTATCCCCCGCTTGGGTATCATATACTTCCCTGGTTGTCTCCTTATCTGCCCTTTGGGGTCATTGAGGGATTGGATTAGCCAGTCACCCTGTAGACACACTGTAGACACACTCTGATCATTGTATAAAAGGTGCTGATCCCGAACTGCCCACTCCTCCCCCTCAAGAATCTGCTGACTACCCTCAGGGATCAGAGTCGCGTATGAGGGAGTTGCCAGGGATGCTCTCTACCCTGTACCGTACACACCAGGCACGTTTGATCATTTTTTGTTTTTTTTTGCCCAGTTGGGTCTCTTTTACCCCACATTCCCCTCACAAGGGCCTTATAGTAAGAGGCGCTGTCTGATTACATTGTGAATTGTGGTTGATGACTTGGGATAATGATATATAACAGAGCCAACTTAGCAAAAGGGTCATTATACTTCTGTTATAGCACTGTTATGTCACCCTCCCAAGTATACATGAGACAGCGATATTACGATGCCAATAACCATTAGATATACGATGTTACTTCTCCTACTACAGCTAAGAAACTGTATTTTTTATTCTATGTGACTGGCGTAATTGTTATCAGCTTATGACATTGTGCTGTTGGAAAACAATGAAAAAATATTTTTTTTTAAAGTCACATATATGTCAGAAACACCAGGTTAAAACTATTCAATTTGTTAACACTGCACAAATGTGAAACACACAAGCCAATAAGTACCGGGACATTACTGCAGACATGTATTTGAATCTCCCGACTAACCCACTACCCTGCTCATGGCCTACAATGACTAAGCAAGCTTACTGAAATCAGATAACCCCTGATCCAGCAACCAGTACTGTGATGTGAGCCACAATGAGACACTACACACCTATGTGGCTTCTGAAGGGTAAAATCCCTAGGCCTGAATGGACCAACACATTCACACTCTGTGAGAATGACTCAATGCATATAGTCCCTACAGGCAACTGCCATATTACAAACTTCACTATTACACTTGAGTAACAATCAATGGTCTGCCCTGGTGGGGACAGAAACTGTCTTCCTTATCCATGTGTGGGCATGTGGAATAACAAATGCAGACTCATGCCACTTCAGGGGGTGGGTTCTGTGGTATTTACCTGTACCACGTAACAGTCCTTTGGACATATTTGTCTATCCTACAGAGATGGCATCCAATATACATAGGCATGCATTGTACAGTTTCTGCTATGTGACTTAGGGCCATATGTACGAACACTTTGTCCCATAGACACAGAATGGGTAAAAACCTTTGCTACATCTGGCCCTAAGCTACTGAGTCATATATCATGGCCTCACGGGAATCAACACACCCTCTGTACTGTGGGACTGCTATTAATGCAATAATCATGTACAGGACAAATATGAACTCTTTGAAGGTGACAAAACAGATGTGGGAGTAAGAGACCTATCATGAATCACAGACACACACTGACAGTGATGCTAAATGCACATATGGGCTAGGTTAATGATTTACCTCTCTACTGATTCCTAATCTAGTAAAAGAAATGCGGCATTCAGGTCAGGTTTTGTCACTAGAGCATCAAATTGGCCACATGCCAGGATCTGCAAGTGAACAGAGACTCTCCCATATCCTGGACTATGTCCCATACTGGGAGATACATTTGACAGGCCCTGGTGTGTGCAGACTGAGCAGACAGAACCTACATGACCCTCCTTTCCCATCACTTCCTTGCATGACAGTACATCACGTGGCCATCAGCAATTTGGCATGTGGTCTGTGTGGCAACCTGAAAGGCACAGTAAGTCATGATATACCTTCCACACAACAGTTTAGCAAGGTCAGATGTGATTTGAAATATCTGTGGCGCTATACACATTAATCACATGATTCTCAAATGACCCATGTCACGCACATACATGTTGTCCAACATTTACAACAATCATGAGGAAAGAGATGCCATTGGAAGGCAGTAATGTCTCCTTAACTACCTTTTGTGCATCCAACACAAGGATGATTTAGGACCCCAAAAATCTCACAAACCACAATGTGACTGAACTTAATATATGATACTGGCCGCCACATGTGCACATGAGGTACTTAACTGCTCCTCTGGTGAGCAATAGAGCTGTTTATATAGGGGTAGGACATCAGTAACAAGCCTCTCCAGCTCTTCTGGAGAGAAGGCAGGGGCCCTACCACCTGTTGTACGTGACGTGATTGATTCCAGAGTGGCACACAGCAGCTCAGGTCATGGAGGTGTTGCTGGCAGCAGTGTCAGGAGTCAAGTGAGTGAATCTGCAGAACATGGCGGTCACGTCTGCCAAGTACGCGGTCATCACCGCCAATGGGGTGCGACTGCCACTATCGACAACATTAGCCTATGGCTGTTTGCATCGTGGTTGCAACTTCTTACAACCATGATGACTTCTGCCGGCGGTTACGAATGGTTCATAATGTCCAGTGGAGTAAGTCCGGCATCTGCCATTTTGGGGGCCTGAAATGCTGTATTTGGCTTTATAAACTGTGTCACACCTACAAAACATGTTTTTTTTTAAATCTCACAAACATCCTTATTCTGTCTTGTCATGTAGGTCCTTCGACTCAACCACCATTGTAACATGTTGCAGGGCACACGTGGCATTTAACAGTGGAGCACAGTCCACCACTGCCAATGGTAATTTTAGAGATCAGTATATACAGTCACATTTAGAGGGGCATTTGTGTTGCACATCTTTGAGTTTCGTCCAAATCCATGTTGTAGACACAAGTGTTGAAACCCATCGGGGTCACATGCAACTCTTGTGTAGTGGCCAGCTGTGATGTGTATTGGGTGCCATGTCTATACAGTCAGAAATGTTTTGTCACACAATATTATTTGCAGGCATCATGTATGTTACTGTGGACACACTGACTAAAGTTAAACATCATCTCTTGTCATACATAGGTACCCTGGGAAAGGGAAGATGCAACAACCTCCTGTCTACCAGCCACTGCCTGATCTTCAGACCATGGTGCAAAGCCACATTATCCTGTACTACCTCCTGTATAGGCAAAAAACTAGTGTACTTATGTCTTCCGTTGAAGCCAGATCTGATGCCAGCTATTAGTTATTCAACAAGCATACCACCCATTGTTCAAGTCATGTCAGTATTCCACTTCCTAGCCACAGGGTCCTTCCAACATACTGTGGCCCTATCTGCTGGCACGTCTCAACCTTTGTTCAGTCTGGTGCTAAAGGATGTCCTCTCAGCAATGTCGAAACACCTTGTCAGCTATATCCGGTTTCCCCAACGTGAGTATTTGGCCCATGTGCAGGCTGACTTTTATGGTTTTGCACGCCTTCTACATGTGGTGGGGCCATTGATGGCACACATATTTGCTTGGTGCCACCGCAGGCCAATGAACAGGTTTATGGTAACAAAAAGAACTTCCATTACATCAACGTGCAAGTTGTCTGTTTGGGAGATCTTTACATTTCACAGGTCAGTGGCCATTATCTAGGTTCACCCCATGATTCCTTATTAATGCAGAACAGCACCATACCCCAGCTGATGTCACAACTGTACCCAGAGAGGGCCTGCTTGGTTGGTAAGTCACATCTGTCCTGATTGTGTGTGTGGAATGTCAGGTGCTACAATCATGAACTGAGCGAGTCACTGTTGCACATATGTCCCTTTCCTTAACAGGAAACTCCACATATCCAAACCATCCTTGGTTGTTGATGCCACTCAGGAATCCAACTATGCCAGGGGATGTCCACTTCAATGTGACCTATGGAAGGACACAGTGGGTAGTGGAGTGGACTTTTGGGCTCCTTAAGGGCAGATTTGAGTGTCTGGACAAGACTGGTGGAGTCCTCCTCTAATCACCCGGAAAAGTGTGTCAGATCACTGTGGCATGCTGCATGCTCCACAGCATCGCCCTGCAGAGGAATATCCTATACATTCCAGAGAAGGGGGAGCCTGCAGTGCCACTTGGTGAGACTCCTGAAATGACAAGTGAGGATGACAGTGGTGAAGAGGAAGGAGCTGGCTTGCAGGAGGATCTCACCAACATCTACTTTTCATGAGTGTAAGTATGTCATGTGATATAATGATTGTGACTTTACAATGAACTTGAGTCGTGAGAATGTGTGAAGTAGAGTGTTATAGAAACAACTAGGGAGTTGCTACTCTGCAATATTCAGCCAAAGGCTGCTTGATGAGTTAGCTTTTGACATATCCCCACCTTGATGATGTTGCTTTGTTTGTGTCAGTTTCCTTGCAATGTAATTTCATTTCCAGATGCTTGCTATGTGATTTGTGTAATAGTTATGTTTTCAAGCCTATACTTTTTGTTTTGTCTTTGTACAGGTATCTTCACAAAGACATCCTCATGTGGGCATTTCCGAGTTGTGACACTGGCATGTATCTGATGCTTTTCTGACATAAAAAGTGGGTATGGATTGTTCCAGGTAATGTAGGTCACAGATTTAGGGTGTATGAGGCCTGTGCCAAGACAGCTTGCACAGTGCTTGGTTGGAAGGTTAGAAGTACACACTTGTTTTAAGTGCTGTGGTGGGCTGTTTGCATCATGTGTGTCATCATGTGGGCATGAAATATGAAGTCACAGATTGCGACCAAGTCATTTTCCCTTCACATTGACTAAACCCTGTTCTTGTGTGACATGTATGTAGCTGCAGATGTGTTTCATCATTGCAGACCACTGTGCATATGCCACAACACTGACATATGTTTGTGTCATACCACCATATTCATGGGAAATTGGATTATGATGACTGTGTGATCAGGGACTGTTGTATTGCCTTGTGTCTGTATCTTGGATTATGTGATGTTAGATTACTTTGGTGTGGTATGTGATAAGGCTCAAGGCAGTGACATCATCGACCTTAATGTTTGCTTTTCCAGAGGACAATGTCTGACAAATCTCTTCCTGCCTTGGTGTGGAGGGCTGTACCTTGGAATATGTACTTCGACTCTGCATGAGTCACACATTCTTTTTCAAAAAGTCCAAACAGCGAGACAGCCAGACAGCCTATGTGCTGTACACTGCAAAAAAAGTTTGGTGTGACCAGACACTTTTTCTAATGTGTTTGTGTGTAATAGTTGTACTCCTGAGCAGGGTACTTTGTACTTATAACATATCCCTCCTTGCACAGGTAGCTTGTGTCTTCATCATATGGTTCACCAGGTCTTACATCTCTACACAACAAAATGTGGAAATTATGCAAGCAGACAATGAGTGGTGAATTTATTACAAGGCTGATGCAGAAAGTAACATTTGGACAGAAAGGAACAAAAAAGTAAAATAAAGGTGTCAGTCATGGTGAATGAAATCATTGGAGTAGATGCCACACCATTGGGACTCCAAAGTCCAGAGTACTCCTCCCATTGGAACTGGTAAGCAGTTGAGGATCATTCAACAGAGTGAATATGTAGCACACAAAGGAGGTCCTTTAGGAAGAGGACCCTTGCTAGCAGTGGTGGGTGTCTTGCTCACTGACCATCCTGGATTCTTTGTTGGACATCCACGCTTTAATGGGGAGGGGGGCATCTGCTGCTACAGAGGCAGAGGTGTCTGGGGCGGGTTCTTCCTCTGGCAGGGCCTCCCTTCCAGTGGCTGGCATCAATGTTGATATGCCTGGTGTTGATGAGCCAAAGGAAGCAGAGGATTGGTTTTGAAAAGCCCTGCTCAGGTCTGTGTGTATGTACCTCATCACCCATGATAGGGAGGCCATGTTGGTATTGTGGGCCTCCATCTGTTCTCGCATGTCCCTATACATGTCCCTCTGTAGCTTCTTGATTTCTTGGAGTTCAGTAAAGACCTGGCCCATCACGCCTTGAGACTCCTGATAGATCCCCAATCAATGGCTGATGGTGTCCTGCCAAAGAGCAGCCCCAGTGGCTCACCCCGCTGGCCCACAGCATCCCTCCCATGCACCCAAGCCCCACGGGCCACTGTGTCCTGGAACCTCATTGTCCGAAGTGTTGCGCTGCAACTCAGGATTGGATCCAGGACTGGAGGGCACAAGATGGTAGACACTGTGCTTGGTACACAGGTTAGCAGGGCCAATGGTTGCTGTGATGTTCAGGCAACCAGGCTGGGAGGTGTTGATGTGGCCACTGTGAGACTCACTGTTGGTGTCTGACCAGGTTGCCCAGATCGTCCAGAACCGTCCTCCATGTTCAAACGTCCAGGAGTGTCTTCTTCACAGAGGGCTTCATCCAGGGGGGTAGTAGAAGTCTCTTCTGTGGCCTCTGTGTGCCCAGTGGGAGCTCGACCTGTTGATATGAAAGATATTATTTTACTGGTTGTATTGTTACATTTATCTCCCACAGTTTACTGTTACATTAAGCAGAGACCTTGTACAAACTTAAGTTGCAGTTAATCCTATTGTGGCGAGTACCCATGGTATTGGTTGACATTTGTGGAGCATGCCACATCATTCCAGATCTTTTTGACTGAAGCACCTTCTGAAATGTGCAGATCATTAGCCCTTGGGAAGATGGCCTGAGATTGCCATATTGCCACCAGTGCAGGCAAAACAGTGGAAAGGCAAGATATGTCTTTAGATATTTTGAGGCCTAGTTGATTGTGATGCAGGCAGACCCAGGAGTTTGTTGTATAAGTGACTGGAGTCATGTTGTCAATGCAGTGTCAATGTGTCTGCTACCAATACCATTCTGGTTATGCATCTTGCGGCCTTTGGGATCATTGTTTTGGGTAAGCAAGCTGTCCTTCCTGTCCATTAGCTTCATCTTCGGTTAGCAGGTCAAGAAGGACCTAGGTAGCCAAACACATCTCAGAGTTGAGCATGATCTGTATCTTGGTCGCTCCCAGGTGAGTAAACTTCAATTGAGAATTAGCAAGCAAGAGTATTTGGACATGTGACCACAGCTCTGGTATTTGGAGTTAGAGAAACAGTGTGTCTTGGGAGTTGCAGTCATGTCCCTCTCTATACTACCCACACTTGACAAATGTTATCCTCCCAGGTAAGTAAACTTTATTTGAGAGTTCACTGATAGATGGATATGGGCAAGTGAACACTGAGTTTGTAGTTGGAGTTATAGGAAAATGGCCTATTGGGCTTTGCATTCTGGTCACTCTCTCTACTTCCAACCACTATACAAATGGTATCCAGCCAGGTGAGTAAACTTCAATTGAGAGTTAACAAACATGAGTATTTGGGTATGTGAACACTGGGCTTGTGGTTGGAGAAATAGAGCCTTCTGGCCTTAGTACTCATGTAACTCCCTCTACTTCATACACTTGATAAATGTCATCCCCCCAGGTGAGTACACTTTATTTGTGAGATACCAAACAAGGGAATTTGGTGAACGGAACACTGGACTGGTGGTGTGATGGTAACAGAGCCTCCTGGGAGTTGCAATCATGTCACTCCCTGTACGACACACACTACACAAATACTATCCCCGCAGGTGAGTACACTTCATATGTGAGTTACTAAACAGGAGTCTTTAGAGAAGAGGACACCAGTCTGGTGAGTGGAGAAACAGCGACAAAGCCTTCTTGCCTTAGCAGTCATATCACTCCCTCTACTACCCACACCATACAAATGTTATACTCCCAGCTGAGTAAACTTACATTTTGAGTTTGGCAAGCAGAAAGCCCGTCCGCCAAACTCCTGTGAGTTGCATTCGGGTCATTCTATCTGCTTCACACACTTGACCAATGTTATCCCCCAGGTAAGTAAACTTCATTTGAGAGTGGACAAACAGGGTTCTTTGGACAAAGGAGCACTGGGCTTGTGCCTCATGGGAGTTGTAGTCATATCACTCTCTCTACTATTCACACTATACACATATTTACCCCCAGGTGAGTACACTGCAATTGATAACTGTGAAACAGATGCATTGGGGCATGTGACCACTGCGCCAGTGGTTGGAGTTTGAGAAACAGTGACTTCTGTGAGTTGCAGTCACGTCACTCTCTCTACTACACACACTTGACCAATGTTCTCCCTCCAGGTGAGCAAATTGCAATTGAGAGTTCACTAACATATGTATTGTAGCAGTGTTTGTGGTTACAGGAATAGTGCCTGCTGGGAGTTGTAGTCATGTCAGTGCCTTTACTACACACACTTGACAAATGTTATCTCCCAAGGTGTGTACCCTGAAACTGATAGATAGTGAACAGGGTTCTTTGGACAAGTGAACACTGGTCTGGTGTTTGGAGTTATAGGAAAAGTGCCTGATGGGAGCTGGAGTCATGTCAGTCCCTGTACTATACACACTTGACAAATGGTATCTCCCTAGGTGTTTTACCTTAAATTGATAGATAACAAACAGGGGTATTTGGACAAGTGACCACTGCTCTGGTGTTTGGAATTATAGGAACAGTGCCTGCTTGGAGTTGGAGTCATGTCAGTCCCTGTACTACACACTCTATACAAATGTAATCTCCCCAGGTGAGTACAGTTCAATTGTGAGTTGCCCAATAGAGGTCTTTGGACAGGTGAACACTGGGCTGGTGAGTGGAGTAACAGTAAATGAAGCAAAAGGTGAGCTACGAACATGCATGACTTTGCATTTTTGCGACATTTTTAGTGTTGTAACTTACCAGACTCCACTCCCCCAGGTATTCCTGTCAAGCCCTCAGGATGCAGGGGGACCAGGACCTTCACCTCCCAGGGAAAGAGATGTAATGGGGGCGGTGGCAGTGCCACCACCAGTCTTCTTGGCTTGCAGCTTGTGCCTGGAGAACAGAGAACGGCCTTCCCCCTGAGGTTGTTCCACCTCTTCCTGATGTTCTCCCTTGTGTGCAGGGTGGTGCCTACAGCATTGACTCTGTCAACGATCCTGTCCACATTTCCATTTTCCTAATGAGAGGAGCATGCTGGACCTGAATGAATAAATGAGGGTACTGTCACTCCCAGAGAATCATCCTAGCTCTAAATGGAACAAACATACGGCTACAAGATTGCATGGAGTTGGGCTGACTGGAGCAAAGAGCATCTGAAATTCAGAAAATCCAGGTTTTCAATTGTCTTCTGAAGTTTTCTTCTGAAGTTAAGGATCGCAGATCAATGGGGGAGTTATTCCACACCTTTGCACCAAGGACTGTGAAAGGCTTTCCTCTTTCTTATTTAAGTCTAAAAGCGGGAATCTTAATATGATTCGCAGATGAAGCCCTCAGAAGGTACTCCAAACAATTGTGGGTCTACTGTTATAACTTTGTCCAACATGATTCGTAAGTCATCTTCAGAAAAATGGGGATTTTTGGAACGTGACATGGTGGATAATAGAAAGGATATTGATTTAATGTGTTATTTTAATTAATAGAAAATGTTTATACAATCTTTAACCATGAAAAATGTTTTAAAGACTATTCTCAAGGAAGTAGAGTAAAAAAGAATGTACTGTTATCATTATTATTCAGGTTAGTAATGTACAATGTGTACAGTGTTTTCCAAACAGTCTATTCCCCAAAATATACCAAACTGTTGCATTTTAAAATTGTTCATTCACTACTTTTTTTGCTCAGTCTCAGCTGTAAACGTTTTGAAAGATATTCGGTTTGTCTCATTTCCTGAAAACTTTTATCTTTTTCAAAATTTTCAGGAAATTATAGCATATGGGAACATACTGGAGAAAGGGTTGTGCTATTCCTTTAATGGAAAAACATTGTAAAGACTGTTGTCAAGGCTGCAGACTGAAAAAGAACATACTCTTAATTAAATGGGTTACATGGTTAGAAGTGTAAAATGTATACAATGTTTTCCAAATAGTATATTTTCCAAAACAAACTAAATTCTTCCATTTTGAAAACGAGTTATTTATTCATTACTTGTTTTAGCCACTATGAGCTGTAGATTATTTGAAAGAGATTGGGCTTGTTTTATTTCTTAGAAACGTTGCTCTTTTTTTTAATTGTCCAAGAAATTATAGAATGTAGTATGCAGTTGTCCAACAAAACTGGAGAAAACGTTGTGCCATTCCTTTAAGACATTGTTCGACTTTTCAGCCCCTTCTAAACAGTCTGCACTGCAGTTTCACCATTCAATTCTGTAACATGATATTCATCTGTGACATGACCTGTTTAACTGGCCAGTTAAATATGTTTAAAATAATTTAGTAAGGGTACCAATTTCTCTTCATTTTGACAATAATTTAGTGATTGTTTAATTGCTATGTAGAACTTGTCTACATGTTTAAGCCTTCCAAATGTTAATGTTGTTGACGTTTTAAGCTCTAATTGAAGTTTACTGTCTTCAGCTGTCTCTAAGAATTATTTTTTGTATTTTATGTCACATGGCCGGTGAAAAATGAAAAAGACATCCTTTAATTTGAATGTCAGGATATTGTTTTTTTGATAAAGATTTTTTTATTGATTTTGCAGGAGAAAAAGGGTTAACGAAACATACACTTATTAACAAGGTGCCAACATGGCGCCTAACAGTAGTCGGTCTCAAGTCCCGGTTCCCAGGCACCGCAATGCAAATAAGAGTCACACATCACCTAAGTGGTTGCTGCGGCCTCCCACTTCCCCCATACCCTATCATATTTATTTGGACATCCTCTAGCCTTGTATAAGTTTTTCCCGGTGTGCACACCAATCCAACCCCGTCTCCATTTAGTAAGTGCTGGGGCGCGTCTGGCTTTCCAGTCCGCCATTATGTCCCTCTTAGCTACCAGGCATGCCATCCCAAGGAATGCTCGATCTGATCTTCTCAGCCCAGTGTCTCCCATGATCCCCAATAAGAGGGGTAGTGGTTCCATTTCTATGTTTTCCTGTAGGACTCCTGAGATCTCTTGTACGATTGCTCCCCAGTAGGCCGTTATAGTTGGACATGTCCATACCATGTGAAAAAAATCGGCTGCGGGGTTCATGCATCGCGGGCACTCCGCTGAGGATTTGAGGCCTGCCCGGTGTAGTTTGGTTGGTGTGAGGTAGGCTGTGTGGAGGTAAAAGGTCTGTATTAACCGGAAGCGGGTGGCCATTGTCAGGGTACGGGGGGCCATTAGTGCTTCACTCCAGTCCATCTCATCCATGGGCCCCACCCATCCCTCCCATTTCTGGCGGGGCCCCTCTAGGGGGCAGGTAGTATTGGCGATCAAAGCACGGTATATCTGGGAAACACCTCCCCTACCCAGGTTCCCCATCAGTACCTTCGCCTCCATGGGGCTATGTTCGGGTATGTTGTCCCCAGCCTGTACGTGTACTAGTAGGGCGTGGCGAAGCTGGAGATATTTATGAAATTGTGTCTTGTTTAAGGAGAAGAGTTTTTGGAGGTCTTCGAATGATCGCATATGTGACCCCTCCCATACTTCACCCAGGGTAGAGATGCCTATATTATCCCACTTCTGAAAGCCCTTCAGGCTCGCCACCTCCCTTAGGTGTCTCCCATGCCACAACGGGGTCTGCTGGGTAAGGTGTCCCCACCACCCCGACAGTCTCTGGGCCGCTCGCCAACCCAGTAAAGTCACTTTGGTCACGTCTGGGATGTCCCGCGAGATTGGGCCTCCGTACAGGATATCGAAGATCCGCGGGTAGCCCAGCGGCCGGAGTTCCAGCTGATACGCCGGGTCTGACCACCCACCCCCCACCCAATCATTGATCACAAGCAAGTGCATTGCGTGGAGATAATAATTGGTGTTGGACATGCCCAGTCCCCCGTCGTAAATGTCTCGTTGACAGGTTTTAAGCGCGAGCCGCGGACGGGTGTCGTTCCACATAAATTGACGCGCCAGTGAATCCATCTCACCAAACCATTTCTTGGGGATGGGGTGTGGGAAGTTTTGCAATAAATATAGGAGTCTGGGGAGGATCATCATTTTGTAGAGAGCTATTCTGCCAAGCATGTTTAAGGGGAGAGCCCTCCAGCGCTGTAGGTCAGTTTTAATTCTCCTAGTTAGTGGTGTGATGTTGAGCTCCCATGTCAGCTCGGGTAGTAGTGAGATGTATATTCCCAGATATTTAAAGCTGTTCCTTCGCACTGGGATGGTTTGCTGCCAGTCTATACAGTCCCGGGAGCGGTGTAAAGGGACCAGTAAGGATTTATTAGGATTTAGGATCAGTCCTGAGGCTTCCGCGAAGAGGCTCAGAATTTGTAGGATACGGGGGCCGCTTCTGGCCGGTTTGGAAACGTACAGTAGAACATTGTCCGCGTATATCGCTACTCGGTCCTCTGGGCAGTTGGGCCAGGGCCAACCCTCGATCAGGGGGTCATTTCGCAGCAATATCGCCAAGGGCTCTATTATTAGTGCAAAGAGCAGCGGGGATAGTGGGCATCCCTGTCGGGTGGCCGCGGCCAATGGGGAACGGGTCGGAGACCACTCCGTTCACTTGTACCCGGGCCGTCGGGTTAGAATAGAGGAGCTTCACCAGTCTTCGGAATTTAGGCCCGAGTCCATTTCTTAGTAACACATGGTCCAGAAAGGACCAATCCACCGTGTCGAATGCTTTTTCAAAGTCAAGTAGGAGTAGGGCAAGGGGGGGTGTGATAAGGTCGTGTGATGTGCCAAAGCTAAGTGCAATCGCCTGATGCAGTGTCGGGTACTGCGGGTAGGCATAAAGCCGCACTGGTCGGGGTGCACCAGGGTGGGTATCCACTCCCTTAGACTAGAAGCAAGGATCGAAGACAGCACTTTGATCTCTGTGTTTAGAAGTGAGATGGGCCGGTATGCCGAACAGTGTCGTGATGGGGGTTGGGTCTTAGGGATCACCACAATTGTGGCTTGGTCAATCTCAGTGGGGAAGCGGCCCTGTTTTTCGGCTTCTTCGTACATGCTGAGCAGGTGGGGGCCCAGAGTGTCGCTGCACCTTTTATACAGCTCCGCAGGGAATCCGTCTGGCCCGGGGGTCTTGCCCGGCGCCAAGCTGGTGATCGCGCTTATGACCTCCGCAAGGTCAATAGGTTCATCTAGTCTATTCCTTATCGCCAGGGGAACACTGGGAAGAGTGATGTCGTTTAAAAGGGGGGACTCTTTCTCAGCAGTGGGTCGGGAGCGTTCTGCGTATAAGCGTGTGTAGTAGGAAGCGAACCTTTGCGCAATTTCTATAGGAGTTTTGGAAAGGGAGCCCGAATCCTCCATGATTTCAGGTATGACCCTGTTGGCTAGAGGGCGAGTGGTCAGCCAGTGCAGGAGTTTCCCGTTTTTGTCCCCCCAGCCATATATTCGCGCTGCTGAGTCCCTCCAAATGTGCTTTGCTGACTCCAGTGCTATGTGCTTAATTTCTTCTCTAACCCTAGTAAGCTGTCTCAGAACAGAGGCCGACGCTGAGGTCATTTGCTGGCGCTCTAGGACTAGTGCCTTGGTCTCCAACTTGGACAGTTGTGAGTCTCTGGCACGCTCGCGTGAGCGGAGGAGATATTTGGCTTGTCCTCTAAGAGTGGCCTTGCAGGCGGCCCATAGGGTGCCCGGAGATTGGACCGATCCCAGATTCAGTTCGAAATATTGGGTAAGGTGGTTCTTAATTTCTTGGGTATAGTCGTTGTCCTGTAGGTACCATGCGTTTAGGCGCCATATCGGGCGTCTGGTGGGGTCCGTGCCGCCCAACCGGACGCGCACTGGCGCATGGTCTGAGACCCCGCGGGGCAGCAGCTCCGCACCCGTGATGCTATTAATATCAAGAGCAGGCATGAATATGAGGTCAATTATGGACTGTGTCGAGTGGGCAGCTGAGGTGTGCATGTACCGGCGCTCCCCTGGATGCCAGGTTCTCCATACCTCGCACATGCCAAGGCTCTCTGCCCAGCTGCTAAGACTCGAAGCCCGGGCGGATCTATTGGTAGAGATTTCACCGGATACGTCCAAACTGGGGTTGAGGACGGCGTTGAAGTCCCCCCCCAGCAGAGTGGTGCCCTGGGGGAGACCCGCTGCCACACGGCGAAGCGAGAGTAAGAATGCGTCTAGTCACGCCGGAGGTCCGTACACACACACAAGGTTTATCGGTGCCCCATGGAGGGTTCCCATAACTACTACGAATCTGCCCTGGGGGTCGGATTGTGTGTCTGTAACCACCATAGGTAGTGAGGGATGGAGCAGAATGGCCACCCCCCTGGATCCTCTGGAGAAGCCCGCATGGTAAACCCTGTCATATCCTCCTCGTGCGAGCATGGGGCATTTAGTCCCAAGGAGATGGGTTTCTTGTAATAGGACCACTGAGGGGGAGTATCTGCGGAGGGTATTGAATACTGCGGATCTCTTGATCTTATCAAGTAGGCCATTTATGTTCCATGAAATAATGTGGGTCAGTGGAGGCCGGGCGTGGGCTGTGTGGATGTTATGTAGTTTTGATTGCCTGTTTGTGGACCCCGGGACGACCGTCTCAAACGTAACATTGAAGTATTAAAATAGTAAAGAAAACAAGAAAAACAAATAAACGTTCTACTATCTAAACCCGTTTTAAACTCTTTGCCCCCCAACCACCCCCCTCCCCATACTCCCTCCCTGGAAGCATCTGTCGCCCAACTTCTCAACCAAAACTTAACAGCCAGAAGGACTGTCGTTGGGGTGGAGTGATGGACCCCTCCATTTAGTAGGATCAATTGCAATTCAGCAGGTCTGGTTCAAGCTTTGCGCGGTGTGCGCTGAGGAGTAATAACGCCTCCTGCGGTATCTCCTCCGGAGTCTGCGGGTGTGTACCCGGGTCCCAATTCCTTCGAGTGTGACTCAGTGGGAGCCCACCGGTTCAAGCTACCCAAGCACCGGGGACTGGCTCAAGCGGTTGTAGTCCGCGGCTTGCGTTGTGTCCCGGGGCATCGGGGGCCCGACGGGGACTCCCTCAGTCTGTGTATCGGGGTCACGAGCCGCCTCATCGTTGGGGGGATGCCTGAGTCCCTCTGCCTTCCTCTACGGGATCTGGTGCGCCTCCGGCTCATCCGGGGTCCCTCCACGGGGGGGCCCTCGCGAGGGGTCCCCCCAGTCGGTTTCATGGGTCCCCTCCGGGCTCCGACGCCCTCCTCTGTTAGCCAATCCCACGCATTCTCAGGAGACTCGAAGAAGTACGCTTTCCCAGCCATGAGTACTTTAAGTCTTGCGGGGAAGAGGAGCATATATGAGAGCTGCATTGCTCTGAGCTTTTGCTTTACGTGCTCATATGATCGGCGGCGGGTCTGGACTTCACGGGTGTAGTCTGGGAAGATTAAGATCTTGTGGTTCTCCCATTGGAGGTCCTCGGTACGCCTGGCTTCTTTAAGGATATTGTCTCAGTCTTTGAAGTTAAAGAAGCGTGCAATCATCTGGGGTTTAGGGCCACCCGGAGGGGGGCGTGGGGCGAGGGCCCTGTGGGCACGCTCGACTGCGAACCAGGCCGAGAGGGTTTGATCTGGCATCCAGGTCTTGATCCACTGCTCCAGAAATTCGGAGGCCTTATCTTCTTCCACGCCCTCAGGGAATCCGATAAAGCGCAGGTTGTTACGCCTTGATCGGTTTTCGGCATCTTCTGCACGGCGGTGCAACTCGCTGGTTCGGGTTTGTAGCTGGGCCCCCTTAGTTTTAAGATCGGATAGCTCATCTTCAGTCTGGGAGACGCGGGCTTCCACATCTGTGATACGACTCACCGCATTTCTGAGATCTTGTCGAATAAGACCCATGTCCTCTCGCACTTCCCCGATTTTGGTCTCTACGGCTGCTTGCGATGATTGGATTGCCTGGAGGATGGCATTCACTCCGTCCATAGCGGGGCCTCCACCGGCCGCGTCTCCTCCCCCCCGGGGACCCGCCGGTGTCGTGAACTGGTCGATCTTTTGCAGGGAGGCCGGGGGTTGTTTGTTTGTTTTGTCTTTCCCCATCTTGATGCGGGGGACGGAGGTCAGATGTATGGTTCCTTAGGGTGTTCCAGCACGTGCGTCAGGGCGGTTAGCCGTCAGCGAGGTTTTTATCGTGATGGGTAAGTTTATGCAGTCACTGTCCTTTGTTTGAAGTACGCTGGCCGCCGGTCCATTCCTCCCTGGAGGGGACCGGGCCCTCAGCTTGGTGGGGATAACCCCGGGGGCCACCTCAGTGCGCCCGGGATTTCGTTGGATAGCCACCCGCTCAGGGTCGCCGGGGTCGTGGATTCGGGGGCACGGTATCCCGGTGGTGGGTCCGCCGCCGCTCCGGCTCGGGCACCTGGTCTACGGTTAGTGATGGTGGGTATACATTGATCGAGTTGCAACTGCGTGGACCAACGGAGGGTTCAAAGGATTTTGCTATTGCCTGCTCGGCTCGTTCCCACCTCAGAGGATTTTGCAGCAGGCCCCACTTATTCTGGGCCCCAGAAGGCGGACCAGGATTCCAGGTTCCTCTTACTTTGGAGCCTTTTCGTTTGTCCTCAATTAGGGTTGTTTTACTTCCAGCGCTCGGGCCCCTGCGCAGCTGTCTCCCATCTAGCTCATCGTGTTTCACGGCACATTGCTCTCCTCACTCGGGGGGGCCAGGGGGTTCTCGCTGCAGGGGACACTCTTTTTGCACCTCTCTCACCGCCTGGCGAATTCCAGGGGTTGCCTCCCTGTTCCTTGAGGCGTTTCGGGCACTGTGGCGTCTCAGTAGCTGGGCCCTGGCGCATCCATCGCCCTCTCAGTTCGCCGCGGGCTCCCGGCACGTCGCCCACTCCACCCGGGAGTCCGGGGGGGGCTGCGCCGCGGGGGATGCCCCTATTTGGGCTCCCTGGCCGCTGGGTGGGCCCCAGGGGACCCCCCCGAGGCGGCCCGGACCAGGGCACCGGGCGCCCACTCGCGGGCTGGCGTTCTTCCCGCGTCTCTCTTTCCCGTCCGGGTGGATTCCTGGGGGAACCCCCCTCAAGGCGCTGCGAGCACCGCGCCATCCCAGCGCACGGGCCCTGGCACAGCCAACGCCCCTTCAGCCAGCCGCAGGCGCCCCGCACGCCGCTCACCCTTCCCGGGGATCCGGAGGGGCCCCTCCGCAGGGGGATACCCTTTAGCGGCTTCTTCGCCGCTCGGGCGGGTCTCGGAGGATCCCCTCTTCTAGGTGGCTCGGACGCCGCGGCTCCGGGTCGGCGCCACTGGGTATGCGCGCGACGCAGCCCGGGGCATCAGGAGCCTCGCTTGTGGGTCAGGGTAGCGCCGCCTCACCAGTTCGTGGGGGCCCACGCCCCGAGGTCCAGCGCCGGCTCTTCTTCGTTCCCTATGGCGCCCAGGGCCCAAGGCATCCACGCCAGGGGTCAGATTGTTCAGCATCGGCCTCCTCGAGGCGGTCCAGTTCCGATGGCCATTTTGGCATTCGGGCCGCGGCTCACAACGGGGTCTGATCTCACCACCGCTCACCTCAACGGGACCCCAGTGGGATGGGGAGACCGCGGGGACAGCTGGCGCGGTACCTCCAAATCGCCAAATCGTGGTAATTTCGGGCAGATGACGGAGGGGTCCAGAGCACTCTCAGAGTGCGACCGCCATCTTGACGCCCGAAGCCACGCCCCAGGATATTGTTTTTATATATTTAAAATTATTTCAATTTCAAAGTCATTATTTCCACAGTACTTTTGCTCATTATTTTATTTCTTTTATTATTGTTAAATAAATCCATAGATTCTTTGCCTAGCAGTAACGTGTTTACAGGAGGCATGGCATTGTGTATTTTAAAAACGTTCTTTTATTGATTTTCACGTAAGAAACAACAAAACAGACAGTGCTAAAGTTCCAAGTATAAATTAGGAGAGCCCCCACTTCAACATTCCATGATGTCTCAATAATGAATAGTCCTGTGTATGGCAAAATGGGTACCAGAAGAATACGTCATTGGGATTAGCATTTTACATGATCCAAGTCATGAAGCTAGGGTCATAACAGGAAAGCCATCCATAACACACTTGGCTGCCACATCAGTTGTACAATATCACACACATTATGCAGAAGTCACACCCCACCACCTGAGCTATCGTCCAAGCTGGAATCCAGGCATGCATTGTTAATTTTGAAATGTAGTGTGCATTTGTATGAAGGGATGGGGTACTTTTTTAAACATTTCCAGCCATCATCCGAATTTCACTATTTTCGTGAATATAGTGTTACCAGGTTATGGAGAATGGCAAATATAAGCATTTTCTTTTAGGGCTCTGGTTGTTGTATAATAGGGGTGGTTCATGGTTAGATGTTTCTATTAAAATAGGAGGTATTAGAATGTTGCTAAATGTTTACTCACCTGTCTTATTCTATTTTTTAATGGTTTGGGATGGTAGGTAGGTCTCTGCCTTTATACATAGGGATGTTACTAGCCGAGTTTGGCACCATGGTGCTGATCACGACTTTCATTTCTGCCAGCCTTTTCATGGCGGGATGGCAGAGTTGGGGCCACAGGGGTCCCCTGTAATGCCTACCACCATGTCATGGGCAGTGCAGGGCCCCCCGTCACCACCCTCAGAATGAACATTGTCTGCTAAGGCAGATAGTGTGCATTCCGAGGGTGCTGTGTGCAACAGTATTGGCCTCGGCTCCCTAAGGGAGCCGAGGCCAATACTGCTGCCCTGTTTCCACCGGTCAGCCAGGCGGAAACATCGTAATATGACAGTGGTGAGGCCGCCAGCTTGACGGCTGCCTGCCCACCACCGTATTTGAGTTTGGGCGGTTCAATCACCTAACTCATAATCAGCCCCTAAGTATGTATTCTTTTTGGTGTATGAATTTTATTAGTATGTTTGACCTTCATTTGTTTTACATTCAGATGCCATCTTGAGGAGACAATTTTTTTAATATGATTTTAACTTCAGAGTTATTATTTTGTAAAACATTTTATAAATGTTTTTTAAAAGTAATAATAACGTGTTTTGCTGCAAAAATGTTTAAAAATAAAAATCAGATAAAAAAATAATTGCGGTGTGAAAACCTGTGTGGTAGATTTCAATTGCATAGGAATAAATATATTTGCACAGTAAAGGCATGCGTGGTAAAAATTACTTTGTGAAAACATGGAGAATAGACATGCAGAACCTAAGAGTAGCAGCTAGGTGGAGTTAGCTGTGCTGGCCGGTCCTCCGGCCATCTGGCCCAAAACATGCTAACCAGAAGGTATTGTCAGCTGCCCACAAGATAGCCCAGGCCTATTGGAGCTGCTGACCAGAATGCCCAAGGCCAAATGCACGAGAGCCAAGTGTCCACTTGTATCATCTGGTGATGATGCTGATCCGCACAAAGTGGTGATGATGCCGATCTTCAGAAAGTGTGTGATTCTCACCCAGCACCAGGCACAAAGTGAAGTTTAAATATGGGCTATGTTGAAATGCCATCCTCTGTCCAGCACCTTGTTCCTTCCGCCGGCAAAGGAATGCTAGCACAGGCATCCACTGAAACAGAAGCTTGATTCAGAGGATAACTTTCAGTAGATCACAGTGATGTGGCTAAACCGGATTCAGGCACTCTCCTGCATCAGGCCCCTTGAGTGCCGAGGCCCAGCAGCTGAGGTGCCCATCACATGCCTCTGCCTGCAGGCCAGTCTGCTAAGCTCATCCCTGCTGCACCTGGAGGAGAGACCCAGGCCATACATACCTTGCCTAAGGTGTTAATTAGGTCATTCGGGAGAGAAGCCAGCCCCAATTCCTCTCCCCACCCAGGAGCAGTGCAGCCATGGCCCTGTGATAATGCTATGACTCAGAGGCAGTTATGGCCATATTGCACATTTGCTCCATTGCTCTGCCCTTAATGATCCTCTAGATCAGTGGTTCTTAAACTGTGATCTGGGGGCATCTGGGGGTCCACGAAGCCTACTCAGGAGGTCTGCCGCTGCTTAGACAATTAAATAATATTAGCAAATGTATTGTGTATATTATTAAAGATGAAAAATTGAAAATTGAAAATGTTAAAACTTTCTGTAGATATGAAGGAATTTGAAATTGGGGGCTAAAATTAAGATAGTATCCTCAGATTGACTCATGGGTCCAGTGTAAATATATCAAACAGAATATATTGCTAAAGACGTAGGGCCTGATTTCGAGTTTGACAGTCTTGGTACCGCCGCAGTGTTGCCGGTCCAACCTCCATATTACGATGCATGTGGTTACATGGACAAAAGATTGCTGCCGTCCTGTCAACATTGCTAGATTTATTACACATTAGTCCTGCCGTTACTTTTCTACCATTTTGATGTTCATGGATACTTTATGATGTAAGACTACAGTTGTGTTTGTTTCACACTGATTGATGGTCTATTTGATGTGGTTGGTATGATCTGAACTTAGAACCAGTACTGGAGTCACCCAGGACAAGGGGAAACGTTCAATGGATGGATATGTGGGATGTAATCCATTTGGAGCTGACATTACATTGGGTGATATGTCATATGGCAAGTATTTCATCTTGGCTTGGCCAATGTCAACATCATTTGGGTTCCAGACCCCATAAAAGTGGTTGGATCATGTTGGTATTTTATGTTCTGGGCCTGTTGGTTGCTCACAAGCATCCGTTCAGCTCCTGCGGTCTGTTATATGAGGAGGATATACGATCTTATGAGCAAAACTTGATATCGATATGCTGCATTTTGTTGTACTTTTATTGGTACCCGCATAGCTAATTCCTTGTATAAAGTTATGTGTTGACACACAATTTCTACACTGTCCTGATGATCATCATGACATTTTATGCGGATTGAATCATTGACTAATGCACACTGACCTCCTTTTTGAATATATGTAATTGATAATAGATGCAGTAGTGCTATGTTGTATAAGGGAATTGTGATCATATTGTTTATGATTCATCACCTCTTGTTTACCTGCATATGCTTTGTACCTGTACAAAAATGCCAGGCAAGGGAATTACTCTTAGTTTTAATATTGAATTTTTGTGTAAATAAATTGATGATTATGTATAGATTTGATTGAATGATTCCTGGGCTAAATTGTTTCCCCAGTGTATTGGTTGTTACTTACTTTCATCTTAGGGACCTTTGCTCCTTATAGCACATTATCAAATAGTATGACAATAACGAATCCATTCCTATAAATTCCACGCAAGGCCCTGCAATCAGAAAATATTCATATACCTAATACCACATCATGATGAAATGATGGACAACTAATACAGCTATGTTGTAGCAATATGTACAGTAGCAGGAATAAGATGAAATGGAATAACTCATTTCACACTGTTGAAACTTTTCAATGGTAACTTCCTAATATGT
The DNA here is from genome assembly GCF_031143425.1 of Pleurodeles waltl. NCBI lineage: Eukaryota > Metazoa > Chordata > Amphibia > Caudata > Salamandridae > Pleurodeles > Pleurodeles waltl. Next base: position 996,308,299 of record NC_090446.1, read on the forward strand.
CCATTGTCAGAATAGTCTCATGAAACAGTAGTATAAATGATACTACAAAGTGAAAGGTACACATGCCAGCATGTAGGCACTAGTACTGATGGCACCAGTGATGTTTGCTATCTTATGTAGCTGTACATTTCCCACTTACCAAGGGGAATTATTGCTCAGTGGCTGCACCAGAGGTGCACTGTATGCTATGTCACATATAAGAGAGTCACCATCACATGAGACACAGTAGTGAAGTATCATCACTCTTGACACATTGAGGACAAGTGGCCGGCTTTTTACAAATGTCAACCACAACAACAAGCAACATGGGCTGGTTAATCACTTTACTCAGCCATGCATCTGCTGAAGTCAGTAAATTGGTAGTGGACTAGACTTTGCCGTGTTCCTGGTCATAAGGTCAATAGGAAAGCACATCAGCATGCACCTACTACCAGACCTTCACAGACTATAACTCTTCTTGTACGTTGCACATGGGCCAGCCTCAATATTGATGGGGAGATGCCTGCCTGTAACTCACAAAGTTGGCAATGTAATATGTATGACTCTGGCCAGGACTCATCCCCTTGTAGCTACTGTGAGTCCCTCAACCGCCCATCAAGCTCCAGGTAGACCACCACGAGTATGCAGCCATTAGGGGGTCAGGGACCTGCGTGTGCCTTGTCCACATTGGGAGCACAGCCCCAGCTGGCCCTTCGTGATCTTCCGGGACCAGCGTCTCAGGTCCTCCCACCTTTTTTCGGCAAAGGACACTGTGCTGGCAATAGACCCCCAGGGTCCGCACCTTCCAGGCAATGGCTCTCCGAATGGCTTGCTTCTGATGGGCATTGACCTGTATGGGTGCAGAATAAACAGATCACAATTGCAAATTTTAGGATATCTGTTTGGTTAACACACATTTTGTATACACCTAGCACAAGCATTATTAAATTTCTAACGCACTACATGTGTAATTCTCACGTGCTAAAAAGTACAGGAACACAAATACACACTTTTGTAGTCATCTGCTGGCTATCCTCAACCCTGGTCATGGCCTACACTGACTAAGCCAACCCACTAACATCATGTAGCCCAGGGCTAACCGACATGTACTGTGATGTGAGCTACTATGAAACACAACACACTATTGTGACCTTCTGAAGGGAACACTGCTTGTGCATGACTGTACAAACAGCTTTACAGCCAGGCTCATTGACTTGTTCCATACGGTCCATACAGGCTAGTACCGTAGTATAGACTACATCTTAAGACTTAGGTCACAATGAAAGGGCTGGCATGTGTGTCACTGAGAGCTTCCTCTCTGAGGGTGCGTGGACATGTGGACTACTTAATGGAATATCATACTATGGCCCTCATTGTGACATTGGCGGTAAGTGCCGCTTACCGCCATGCTGACTGCCGCCAACATTCCGCGAGTGCGGCGGTATACCGCTACAGGTATTAATACCCACACATAGAAATCTGCCACTATACAGACACACACATAAGTCCGCCAGCCCAAAGGTCAGTGATAAACTGGCGGTACCAAAACCCACACCGTTACGCCAACAGAAATACGCCCACAGCATCATGACCCACGAATCACCATGGCGCTCATTCAACCACAGTAAACCATTGGCGGTACAGAGCGCCGCGCTCAATATACACACACACTAACAAAACAACACCACATTTGACAATTCAAACTACACACACCTGACACACATATACACACCACACCCACACACCCACAACACTATAAAACACACACCCACACTACCCACAACCCTTTACGACCCAAAGAATTTGACAACTGAGAGAGAGTCAAGCCAGGAACACCCACTGAATCTGAGCCACAAAACACCATCACTCATACACCATTTATGCACCTCACAGCACACGCCCCAATACATCACCCCACACACCCACACACACACACCACTCACACTACACCCATGGCATCACAACGACACCCCAGATTCTCTGAGGAGGAGCTAAGGGTCATGGTGGAGGAAATAATCCAGGTAGAGCCACAGCTATTTGGATCACAGGTGCAGCAGACGTCCATTGCTAGGAAGATGGAACTATGGTGGAGAGTCAACGCCATGGGACAACACCCCAAAACAAGTGATGACATCAGGAAGAGGTGGAACCACCTACGGGGGAAGGTGCAATCCGAGGTAGCAACACACCAGATAGCTGTACAGAGGACTGGCGGCGGATCCCCTCCTCCTCCCCCACAACTAACAACATGGGAGGAGCAAGTCTTGGGGGGTGATTCTGACCTTGGCGGTCTTTTCGCAAGACCGCCGAGTTACCGCCGCGGTAAAGACCGCCGACCGCGGCGGTATGCCGCGGCGCGTATTCCGACCGCTGGGAGCGTTCCGCCGGAAAACCGCCAGCAGCCACACTGGCGGTCGGCGGGAAAGTGGAGACTGGTCAACCTCCACCGCCACGCCAGCAGAACACCGCCCACAGAATTACGACCCACATTTCTGTGTGGCGGTCTTCTGTTGGCCGTCTTCTGTTGGCGGTCACGTCCCTATGGCTCCCGTCGCCTCCCGGAGGACCAACGCAAGGTAAGTTGATCGTCCGTGAGGGGAGGGGGTGGGGGGGGGTGTTGTGTGATGTGTGCGTGCATGGGGGTGTGTAGAGGGGGGGTGTGAGTGCGTGCATGCGGGCGGGGGGTGCTGCTGTGCCTATGGGCAATGTGTGTAGTTCGGCGGGTGCGCATGTTGGCATGTATGTGTGCGGGTATGTGCCCCCGTTGTGTATGTGTGTGTGTAGGGGGTGTGCATATGTGCATGTTGGGGGTGCGTGCATGTCGGGGTGCGTGTATGTGCATGTCGGGGTGGGGGGGGCAGGGGGTTTGTAACATCTCTGGGGGGTGGCAGGGGGTGGAGGGTGTGGGGGGGGACTCGTGGGGGGTAGTGGGGGGTGGGGGAGACCCCTATCAGTGCCAGGGATGGAATTCCCTGGCCCCGATAGTGCCTACCGCCATGGTTCGCATGGCGGTTCCCGACCGCCAAAAACCGCGGCGGTAAGCAGGGTCATGATGCGGTTGGCGGTCTTGGGTCGACCGCCGGGCCGGAGTGCGCAAACTCCAGCCCGTCGGTCATGACCGCGTGGCGGTCGGAGTGGGAAAGTGGCGGTCGATCGCGGCGGTGACCGCCGCGGTCAGAATGCCATTTTTTGGACCGCCGGTCTGTTCGCGGTCCGACCGCCGCCTCTCCGCCGACCGCCGGGGTTAGAATCACCCCCTTGGTGATCATGCATCCTGAGGGCCTGGCAGGAGTAGCAGGAGGACTGGACTCTGGTAAGTCAAATCTTTACTACTTTATCCCCCCCTACCTGCATGCCATCACAAATTCCTACCCTTACCCTCACCCCCATCACTCCACCACCTCACATATACCCCACCATCACAACCCACCCATCCCAATACCAAGCCCTGCATGCAACACCAATGCATGGACCCCCATCACAGACCTGCATGGACACCCATCAACACAGCATGAACACTAGTGACAATCACTTAGCCAACCAAATCACAACTCACACAAGCCAAAGCTGCCTTGGTAATAACAACCACAGAGGGAAACATACCTATGCACAAGATGTCACATGCAGAAACAATAACACTGCATTTACATCCCCACAGGACCCCCACACAACGTCACCGGAGAGGCGGTGCCAGCAACATCCAGTCCCCCCCAGAAGAGGGCCCACAGTGATGACAGCAGCTCTGCATGCCTGGATCAGGATGACTACCTGGCCCATCAGGGACCTCTGGACAGTCGGTGACCCAGCCACAGTCAAAACCACCACAGAGCCTCCCCCCTCAAGAATCACCAGCACAGCACCCATCCAGCGGGCCCATTCCTCTGTCCCCAGGACATGTCAATCAGCAGTGTGTCCACCACTACAGGGACCCCAGGCAACCCCACAAACCCAGGACGATCAGGGACCTGGGGTCAGTAGCAGTGGGCACACGGTTCAGGGGACAGAGGCACAGGACAACAGGGAAGCTGGCAGGACTGCTGTGCGACGGGGAGGACAGGCCCAGGGAACCGACTCTCCACGAGGCACTCACCATCATCCTGGGAGCATACCACCATTCCCAGGAGACCATGGGCCAGATACTGGACAAGTTGCAGGACCCAGCGGCTGCAGGAGGGACAATACCTGGGGATCAGAGAGGACCTGAGAGACATCAACACCACCCTGGTCACCATTGCAGGGGTGCTGGCAGACATGGCCAACACCATGAGGGAGGCAGTGGCACACCACCGGGCCCCTGACACTAGCCACACCGAAGAACAGCCCTCCGCCTCTGCCGACGCCCCGCCACTGGAACAACAGGCCACCAGCACCCCACCCCCTGCAGAAGGAAAACCACCACACAAAAGGTCCCTACGATCCAGGCAGAAGTCAGCAAACATTGCCAAGACCCTCACCAGGAAATATGACTCACCTGATTGTCACCCTTGTGTCCCACTTTGCCACCCTGTCCACCTTGAACGGACATTGCTCCACTTCCTATGCCCCCCTGGACAATGCACCTGTGATACCAATAGACTGGACTCTATCCTGGACATTTCTCCACCATCAACCCAGCCCATTGCAATATCCCCTACACACATTCTCACAGAAATAAACCAATACGAGTATGGAGTCTGTCAATTGATTGAAATATGTATTACTTAAACAAGATGTAAACATTGCAATTCAAATGTACAGTTATAGTTACATAGGTATGAACTGTAGTGGGCAGCAGTAAACACACCAGGAGCCTGAGTGGGGCCCAGATATCTGAAAATAGAGATGCCAAAGGGTACAGTAAGTGGCCATAGAAATAGGGAAATCAGGCTGCCATGTACAATGTCCAACACAAAACTTCAATGGTAGGTGAAGTTACAGTGTCTTACCTGTGTGTCACTGGAAGAACTGTTGGATTATTGTAGTTCTGTTGTCCACATCCTCTTCCTCTGCCTCCTCTTCGTCACTGTCCTCAGGCTCCACCGCTGCCACACGACCATCCCCAGGCTCATCCTCCTGCAGAAAAGGCACCTGGCATCTCAAGCCCAGGTTGTGCAACATACAACATGCAACGATGATCTGACACACCTTCTTGGGTGAGTAGTACAGAGATCCACCTGTCAGATGGAGGCACCTGAATCTGGCCTTCAGGAGGCCAAAGGTGCGCTCAATGATCCTCCTTGTTCGCCTATGTGCCTCATTGTAACGTTCCTCTGCCCTTGTACTGGCATTCCTCACTGGGGTCAGTAGCCATGAGAGGTTGGGGAAACCAGAGTCACCTGTAATTATTTATCAAGGATACCTGTTAGCCACACACTCACCCTTAGGGACAACCCCACACCCATATACCTACATCAACTGGGTGGGGACCATGGGCTCACCTATTAGCCACACCTGGTGCCTCTGGAGTTCAGCCATCACATATGGGATGCTGCTATTCCTCAAGATAAATGCATCATGCACAGAGCCAGGATACTTTGCATTGACATGGGACATGTACTGGTCCGCCAAACCCACCATCTGCACATTCAGAGAGTGAAAGCTCTTTCGATTTCTGAACACCTGTTCATTTCTCCGGGGGGGGGGACAAAGGCAATATGTGTACCATCAATAGCACCAATGATTTTGGGGATATGTCCCAGTGCATAGAAGTCAGCCTTCACTGTGGCCAAATCCTCCACCTGGGGGAATACGATGTAGCTGCGCATATGTTTCAGCAGGGCAGACAACACTTTGGTCAGCACGTTTGAGAACATAGACTGTGACATCCCTGATGCCATGGCCACAGTCACTTGGAAGGAACCACTTGCCAAGAAATGGAGCACTGACAGGACCTGCACTAGAGTGGGGATACCTGTCGGGTGGCGGATAGCTGAAATCAGGGCTGGCTCCAATTGGGCACACAGCTCTTGGATTGTGGCCCTATCAAGTCTGTAGGTTAGGATAATGGGCCTGTCCTCCATTGTCGCCAGGTCCACCAGGGGTCTGTACACGGGGGATGTATCCATCTCCTATTCATCCTCAGTGGTTGAACTCTAGAGTGAAAAACGGTGAGCAGAATGTCATATTCAAACATGTACTTAGATTAATATGCAATTTTTGTTTTACAGAAACAGTATGTGAACTTATAAGTCATTTGTGTGCTTATGTTTGCTTTGACGTAGTTAGTTGCCATGGCCTGTGCCCCTCTGAAATGGCGGCTGCCTGACCTGTGAGGTGGAAGAAGTGGAAATTAGGTAATTCCACTGGTGTTGTGCGCCGTTGCGGTTGGCGGTTGATGACCGCAGTGCAACACTGCATTGGTTATTATTGGGGCCTACGGGTTCTAGGAGCCAATGACGATGTACGCCAGCGGTGACGGTACGCACAGCCAGGGATGTGACTGCCATTTTCTATCTGTTCAATCACTTGCTACCTGACCTTCAACAGAAGAGGACCTACACTGCAAGTGCTGCTGTGACCTGTGTCTGGAAGCGACCATGGCTCGAGTGACTGGGGAAAGGGCCCCTGCCGTCACTTCGGAGGAGTTGGAGATACTGGTGGATGGAGTCCTACCCCAGTACCCTTTACTTTATGGTCCTCCAGACCAACAGGTGAGTACACTGTGAGCATGATGCGTGGGGCATGAATGTATGGAGTGCTGTGTGTGTAAGCCTCATGTAGGGGGGGCTGAGGGGTCCTGGGCAGAGTGCTGCATGTCTGGTGGTCAATGTCTGTGCGTAAGGGGATGGGAGGGATATGGGGGGCAATGAGTATGACACTCCGGACAGTCTGACTAATACCTTTTCTGCTTATTTTCCCTGTAGGTCAGCGCCCATCAGAAAAAGGGTATTTGGCGTGCCATCGCCAAGGAAGTGTGGACCCTGGGGGTCTTTGACAGACAGAGCACCCACTGCTGCAAACGGTGGGAGGACCTGCACCGCTGGGCAAGGAAGACGGCGGAGGCCCAGCTGGGCTGGCCTCCCAATGAGGAAGGGGTGTCCGTAGTATCCTGACCCCCCCTGATGCTCAGCATCCTGGCGGTGGCCTATCCGGAGTTGGATGGGTGCTTGAAGGCATCACAGCAGCCACAATGGGGTGAGTACAGATTCAGATTCAGATTCTTGACTTGGCACACGTTAAAGTGTTACCTGGTTGGGGGATGTGGGCTGTGGGTGCCCCTAGGCCAGGGCGAACATGGCAGGGTAGGTTCCATGATGGGCAAGCTCAGATGCACTCCAACCACAATAATGTTGGTGGGAATCTACTACTGGGCAGGGTCCTGTGGGTTTTAGGTGTGCAGCTAACGGCGTTAGGCATTGTGCCCCATGGGCTCGTGTCTAGCATTGTAACTGGTAGTGCATGACCTAGTGCATAGGGCTGTTCCCTGTGAGTTGTGTACGCCAACTGTAGTGTTGTTTCTGGCATTGACCAAGTGTATCCTCTGTCTCACCTCCCCCTTTTAGTTTTGTTACCCTGTTCTTGTGTGCATTAGCATCATCTGGCGTAGGGGCAGAGGTGCTGGCGACAGAGGGAGCTGCATCCCACATGGGCCTGGAGGCCGAATCCACCAACGGTGAGGGCACCAGTGGGACGGAGGGCGAGGGGAGCACCATGACGGAGACAGGAGGGGACAGTACCGAAAGCGACTCCTCCTCCGATGGAAGCTCCCTGGCGGTGGTGGACACCTCTGTGCCCACCCCAACTACAGTTACATCCGCCACCCCCGAACCAGCACCACCCTCCCAGCAGCCCCTCAGTGTGTTTCCCCCTGCCCGCTCACCCAGGAAGGTGGGCTTCTCCTTCGCCCCAGGCCCTGCCCCAGGAAGCCCTGCTGCCCTCAGTGAGGAGGCTATTGACCTCCTGAGATCCCTCTCTGTTGGGTAGGCAACCATACTGAATGCCATCCAGGGTCTAGCAGGGCATTTGCAACAAACAAATGCATACCTGGAGGGCATTCACTCTGGCGTGGCGGCCCAACAGAGAGCATTCCAGGCTCTGGCCAACTCACTGATGGCAGCCATTGTCCCTGTCTCCAGCCTCCCCCCTCCAACTTCCTCTACCCAGTCCCAACTCCCTCAACCCCAGCCTATCCCAAGCACACCTTCAGACCAGAAATCACCCAAATCAACACACAGAAGTGGCCCAGGCAAACACAAGCACCACACTTCATCTCACAGGCACTCACACAAGCACCATCCACATGCAGACACACAAACATCCACTGCCTCAACTGTGTCCCCCTCCTCCTCTTCATCCACCTCCCTCCCAGTAGCGTCTCCACTCACACCTGCATATACTACATCCGCATCCACTACCTCCATCACCAGCATGCCTATCACTACACGCCCCTCACTGGCAGTCACCACCCCCACATCCATGCACACGTCCCCTGTGTCCTCTCCCACTGTGTCTGTGACCCCCTCCTCCCAAAGTACACAAACACAAGCACACAGACACTCAACAGCCGTCCACCTCAAAAAGCATCCAGCCCATGCTCCTGCACCCAAACACAGCAGACTGACACCTCCTACAACCACTCCCTCCTCCTCCACTCCCAAACCTTCACCCTCATCCTGCCCCAGTGTCCCTGAGAAGCTTTTCCTCGCCACCATTGACCTATTCCCTCCCCCTCCCCCTTTTCCTTCACTTCCGGCCAGAGTGGCCAGAACCCAGCCCAGCACCTCAGCCACCCAGTCCACTGCCACTTTGGTTTCTGCAGCTACTGCAGGTGTGAGAGGCTCCAAGGAGGCACCCGTCAGAACTGCCAGTGTGCCAGCACTACCTGCCAAGGCCAAGAAGGGTCCGCCACCTAGCAAGGGCAAGAAGGGGACACCAGCCAGCAAGGGCAAGGAGGCACCACCAGCCAGCAAGGGGAAGGAGGCACCACCAGCCAACAAGGACAAGAAATAAACACCAGCTCGCAGAAGCAAGGAGGCGCCACCATCTGCCAGGGGCAGGAAGGGGCACACAACACCTGCCATGGCACTTCAGCAGTCCGAGGCTGCAGGTGAAGGCCTGGAGCCTACCACTACCGCGGCCAGCACCACCACCTGCCCCGCCGCCAGTAGCACCACTGCAAGCAGCAGTAGCCCCAGTGGGCAGCCGTCCGAGGCTGCAGGTGAAGAGCTGGAGCCTACCACCATCACTGACAGCACCGCCCCCTGCACTGCAGCCAGCACCGCTATCTGCACTGCGGCCAGCACTGCCACCTGCCCCACCGCCAGCAGCAGCCCCAGTGGGCAGCCGTCCGAAGCTGCAGGTGAAGGGCTGGAGCCTACCACCACTGTGGCCAGCACCGCTACCTGCACCATGGCCTGCACCGCCATCTGCCCCACTGCCAGCAGCAACACTGCCAGCAGCAGCAGCCCCAGTGGGCAGCCGTCCGGGGCTGCAGGTGAAGGGCTGGAGACTACCACCACCACTGACAGCACCACCACCTGCAGCGCAACTGCCATCCACTGAGCAGCCGTCACCGCCGGCGGGCAGTGTGTAGTAGTGACTACATGGGCTGCAGTGTGTCATGGCCCCTGCAACACCTGTCGGTGTGATACCCAAGTGAGAGACTGTGACCTTGCCCCGTCCAGGATGAAGCACACTGGGCACAAAGCCCCCTCCAGAACCAGTGGAAGAAGGCATCCACTCACCCCCTCCTTAGCAGGATGAAGCACACTGGGCACAAAGCCCCCTCCAGAACCAGTGGAAGAAGGCATCCACTCACCCCCTCCATGGCAGGATGAAGCACACTGGGCACAAGGCCCCCTCCAGAACCAGTGGGCAAACCACCCACTTGAGAGACTGTGGCTTTGCACTCCCCAGGAGCAAGCAGTGGGCAACCCACCCACTTGAGAGACCGTGGCTTTGTACTTCCCTGGAGCAAGCAGTGGGCAAACCACCCACTTGAGAGACTGTGGCTTTGCACTCCCTAGGACCAAGCAGTGGGAAAACGACACACTTGAGAGACTGTGGCTTTGCACTCCCCAGGACCAACCAGTGGGCAAACCACCCACTTGAGAGACTGTGGCTTTGCACTCCCCAGGAGCAAGCAGTGGGCATTGAGCCCACTCCAGGCCAGTGACGTTGTACCATCTTCTGGCTGAGGTGCCCCCCTATTCCCCGTCCCCCTGAGTTGCCTGTGTTTTTTCGACCTGATGCCCCTGCAATGTTCTCTCCGTATTGAGGTAGGAGTCAAGTGTGGCCTTGGCCTATGTGTTATGACCCCATTCCTTTTGTCCTTGCGTTATTCCTGAGGGTTACGGGGTGTATATGTAATGTTGTTGCATCTGTTTGTGTGTATGGTATTGGGGGTGGAGGTGGGGGTGTTGCGTGTGTGTGTGTCACTCTCTTTTTCGTCCCCCCCCTCCCTTGTGTGCTAGATGCAGTGCTCACCGTGGTTGTCTTCGCCGGCGTTCATGTTCCTGGTTTATGAGAAGGTACACCATCATTGGAAAAAAGTCCAGCTCGGGCTCCATGGCGTTGTGGTTCTTCCTTGAGTGTGGAGAGGTGAGTAGTTTCCCTTCGGTGTACTGTTTCAGCCGTGCTTTTGATGGCGTTGGTACCGCCCCAGAAAAGGTGGCAGATAGGCCTGTTGTAATGCTGTCGGCGGTACATTGTCTTCCGCCTGGCTGTTGGCAGTTTCTGCCGTGGTGTTTGTTGCTACTGCCGTTGCAGTCGGTGTGTTAAAGTGGCTGTATGTGTTGGCAGTTTCCGCCGTGGTTATGATTCCATTTTTTTTACCGCCGGCCTGTTGGCGGTGTTACCGCTGCTTTATCACCGACCGCCAGGGTTGTAATGATGGCCTATGTCTGATTGACTTTTTGTGGTATGTACTGACATCACAAGGCACACCTTTTGCCATATGTGGCACTGTTACAGAGATGTCATTCAACATACCATTGTATGTTTTGTTTGATTGGTTGAATGTAACAAAGCTAGTGATTCACGTATAATGATCTCTTCAGAATTAACCAATTATCTGCACTGTAAGTTCGCCACTTGCCTTGTAGTGCAAACATGACTTATCGAAAAGTGACAAGAAACCTGTGGGAGCAAGGGGCCTGTCATTAGTAAATGTCACACATTGACAATGTGGGTCAGTGGAAAGATGCATCAGGTCAGGGGGTTACCTCAGTCACCATTTCAAATCAAAACTCATTCTGGGAACATCCAAGGTCCTGCATGTCTACAGGGAGATTGCCGTGTGCATCAGTTGTATTATCACAGTAACTCTGCCCAAGCCTGCTGTCTGCAGGCTGAGCATACTGAACCCACTTGAACATCGCATTTCCATCACTTCAATACATACAAGTACACCTTGTGGCCATCCAATATGTGAGTTCTAAGTTGTGTGGCACTCTGAAGGTGTCAGTGAGGTGTAGCTAGCTCTCAGACAACAGTTTGGCCAGATGGTGTCTTGCTTTAAATTATGTAGGATTCCTTTTGTGAGGTAGCCACATAGCTCAATTGGTTTTGGACCAAATTTCTTTTTGCATATTCTACAGGACAATGTCGGATATATACACCCTTCTTCTGTGTTCTTGGGGTGTGTACGTCTAAATGTGATCACTTACACAGCATAATTGAGTTATGTATGATTTGCTATGTTTCTGATATCTTGCCAGCCTATGTTTGGGACAATGTAATAACAATGTTATAAGACAAGACGCTTGTATGTATGTATTGGTGTGAAATGGTTGTGATCCTGAGCTAAACATTGTGTACATGCAATATATCCATGCTTAGTATCTTGTCTTGCCATTGTATAGTCACATGGTATTACATGTCTACATTGCTAAATGTGAAATCTGCTACAACAGACAATGAGTTTGTGACTTGTAAATTTATTAAAGTGATAAAGGTGAAGACATACTTAGTGCAAAACAAATGTAAAAGAAAAGTGAAGTAGTCAGTCATGGTATATGAAACCATAGATGTAGATGCCAAATTATTTAAAATCCAAAGTCCAGATTACTTCTCCCATCACAAATGGAAATGTGTCCAGAATTAGTCCACACAGTGCACAATGGAGGAAATTAAGATTGCATTTTCTTTCTAGCAGTGGTGAGTGTCTTGCTATCTGCAGCTCCTGGATTTTTACATGGACGTACCCGCTTACACGTGCGCGGGGTTCCACTGCTGCAGAGGCAGGGGTGTCTGAAAGTGTTTTTTTCTCTGGCAGGGCCTCCCTTCCTATGGCTGCCTCAGATGTTGATGGGCTTGATGTAATTGCATTACAGGAAGAGGTAGATGATAGTGGAAAAGCCCTGCTCAGGACAGTGTGGATTTCCATCAGCTCCCCTGTAAGGGAGCCCATGTTCGAGTTATGGGCCTCCAACTGTTGGTACATGTCCTTTTGCAGCTGCGTAATTTCCTGAAGTTCGGTAAGTACCTGGCCCATTACACCTCAGGACTCCTGAAAGACACCCAAGATTTGGCTGATGATATCCTGGGTGTGAGTTGCCCCAGTGACCTCACTCTGCTGGCCCCCAGTTTCCCTCCCACCCACAAGCCTGTGCCGTTGGCCCAGGGTGCCCTCTCCAACTGGGTCCTGGTCCCTCTGTGTCAGGGCTGCTGATTTGCACTTCAGAATCCAGGACTGGGGGGCACAGGTTTGGATTAACTGTGCTAGGTACACAGGTTGGAGGGACTGGTGTTGGGTGAGATGTTGTTGCAGCTGGGGTGGGAGGTGTTGGCGTGGGCACAGTTAGACTCACTGTTGCCGTCTGCCCAGGCTGACCAGATGTGCCAGGTCCAGTCCGTCCCACTTCCACATGTCCAGAAGTGTTGTCATCACTGAGGGCTTTATTCAGGGGTGGAGTAGGAGTCTGTTTGGTGGACAATCCTTGCCCAGGTGCTGGGCCACATCGACCTGTTGTGAAATGGAGAACATTGTTATTGGTGGAAGCATGGAATTTACATCTAAATGTTTTGTGTCACAGTAAATAGAGACCAAGGAAAATCTTAATAGGTAGCATTTCCCAATGAGATATATTTCCATGGTATTGAACTTGTTAACAAGAAATGTATAGAACTTGAAAATATGTATTAGAACTGAGCAGCTCATTAGATGTGCTGATAAGTTGCATTTTAGATTAAGGAATGAACATGACATTTAACAAACATTTAAGCCAGCGCAGTAGAAAAGTACCATGTGTATTTGACCATTCCAAGGCCTAGTTGTGTACGATACAGGTGCACACACAACTTGGTTGCATATGTAGCATTAGTCATCCTGTGAGCAGTGCAGAATCTATAGGTTACCTGCCACTTCCAATCAGCTGCACCAGCTTAATGCCTTACAACTAATTGATGTACACTCTTAGTATGTGTCACTAATGTCATTCAAGTCATCAATAGATTCAGTTCAGGAGACCAGGACAACATCAAGCTACAAGGCAGACATGTCTCTGAGGAGAGCATTATACATAGATCACTCAGAGCATGAGAAGTAAACATCAGTTGTGACATGGCAAACAAGTGAAAATGGGCAAGAGCAATATAGCCTCTTGTTTTGAGTTACAGAGACAGACCTTCATGGTACTTGTAGTCATGTCACTTTCTAACCCCAACACTAGACAACTGGTAATCTCCATAATGAGTAAACATCAGTTGTGACATGGCTGGCAAGTGAAAATGGGCAAGACACTTGACAAATGGTTAGTCTTACATACCTGTTGCCAAACTGCAGTTAGGCTGGACCATACATTTACATATTGACACTTACCATAGGTCCTGGAAAGATATTTTACTAGTATCAGACTTACAGACCCTATTCCAACATATTGCATACAATGGAGAATGAGGCATGTGTTATTATATACAACAGTACACATTAACAATCAAACTTCTCTGGTGCATTAGGTATTGCATGTTAGGAATGCAGATAGACAACAAAATGGCAAAGCATACATTGTAATACAGCAAACAGTAGACTACCTGATCAGAGGCTTCTTGGGACCCCCACTGCGGAGGTACTTTGGTGCGACCACCAAACTTGTAATCAGGCCCTTGATCAATGCAAGCTTATAAACTGGGTTTACTGGGAATTCCTTCTTCATCAGAAATAGTTGCTTTCCCCAATCCCTATTACAAACATGGTTCAGAGAATTACCTGCATCTGTCTGTTAATGGTATACACGTGCTGGTCTGTCCAGAGTAGCGCGCATGCAACACTGGGCTTCTAAGTGTATCACAGATCTTCTATTACTTGCGGCTCCCACTTGTCCTATAAGAAGTTGAACACTGACCACTGCAGGCCACTTAACTACTTAGCATTGAGAAAACTATTAAATTATTGGAGTTAACCAGACAAATCACTTCACCAATTCAGAACAGCCATGCACCACTACCCACAGTATTGAGAACGAACTATCAATCTGTCAATTCTTCCCTTGTTTGGGCTGAGGGAGGTTTCTCATGTGGAGTCAAATTAAGCCACAGTCTTCATTCCTAGTGGTGCCCCTATGCCAATTTCTTTGTGGTTCAGTTTAGCAACCATCCCACCTCAGAAACTACTCAGTAGATCATGGGAACAACATCACTGGATCTCTAGTCAGCACAGTTTATGAATGTAACTCTGATGGTATCTGCTTGGATTCGAGCCTCCGACTTTCTTTCATGGGTAATAAAAAGATACTTGCAAATGCTTTTGTTTTGTTTAATTTTTCACCAGACCAAGCCACAATATGATTACTCCATCTGTCCCACATTATCATCGCCCCAGTTCCAAAATCACCAAAATAGAATTCTAGTAGTACCCCTCAGGTAGGACTCAATGGGTAGCCCATAATCTACATGACAAACAATCCTGAGCTGAAGCCAGGCCAATGGAAAACATGGGTGCAAGTATAAAGAAGATAATCCATTGGATTCATTTCAATCATGACTGTTATTCATTAATTCACAGTGACATAATTCATGCACCATGTCTATTGCTATGGCAAGACACCCACAACACTATTAAATTGGTATTGCATGGCCTTCACCTAGTGGATGATTTATTCGCCTTGGATGCCAGGACCATACCACCTACAAGCTCAAATATTCAATTCAAATGAAGTCTAAGATCTAGGGTTGTTAATGCACCAATGCCAAAGAACACATGTCAATCTAGCTGTATCAAGGTGGAAGCTTCAATAATAACCCTCATAAGATCCAACCCAATTTGGTAATCAGAGTCACAAAGGTCATCCCACATCATAAGCCCCTATGCCCATGGACTATCAGAGGTTGACTGACTACACAATGCACGTTCACTTAAGTCCTCAACTCTGATTCCATTGACTAACCAATATATAGACAAAGCTGATAGATAGAACTGATGCTGTGAATTTGGCAACCAGCTACTGATCATGCATCACCTAACTACAGGGTTGCTCCTCTAAATTCAACAATGAGGCAGAATCAGAGTCCCCCTTCCCTGCAGTTGTTGTCCTGGAACACAGCAGGCTTACACCATTCCAGAATGGGTTAACTTAAGTAATTAATATGATTTTATATTGTTACAAAAGACTTGGTCGACAGAGCATTTATTTTTCACTGGGTACATACATTATAGTATTACTGTTATCCTCTCTAGAGCAGGGTGTTCATCAGCTGGCATCCTGAGTTGAGTCAGGATCTCACTCATTCTGGCAATTAAAAAATTGGTGATCGATATTTCCGATGGTATCGGACTGACTATCAGAGGGAATAATAGCTGTGAATTTATATAACATCTACAATTGCTCAGTGCAAAAAACAGAGCCCCCAATGCTTACAATCTTTGACCACCATTTATAGAGTAGATTAGACAACTGCCTTTTATTTAACAGTGGAGACTTTAATGTAACATTCAAACCTATAACTTTTATCAAGTCGACTATGGACCCAGAGGACAAGGCAAGAGGTATACAAAGGCTGGTAGCAAACCCACTTAAAACTTGTCCATTTTAGGTCCGTAATCCTTACATATGCTTTGTGTGCTTGTGATGGTAGATCCAATTTAGATATAACTATGAACACTCCTTTCTAGGGGATGTGCAGATGTATAAAAGACTACGGGCCAGATGTAGCAAACAATTGCGACTCGCAAACGGGCCGAATCGCAATTTGCGACAGTGCAAAATCGGAAATGGGATGCAAAAAGCCCATTTCCGACTCGCAAAAAGCATTGGGACCCGTTTGCGAGTCGCATCCGGTGCGACCCCATTTTGCGACCCGCAAATTGCAAGTCGCAATTTGCGAGTCGCAACCCATATGCAATTGCAACAAGCAAATTGCGACTAGTCGCAAAAAGCCCAGTTTGCATGTCCCATTTACCACTAACTCAGAGCAGGTGGTAACCATTACCAAAGTATAAAAGGGGACCCAGAAGGCATCTGGCTTACTCAAGATGGCGGAGATATACCTGATAGCAGTGAGGAGGAGAGTCTACGCAGCCCAGCAGAGGAGGAGGAGGGGCCACAGACAGGAGAAGATATATAGGGCCAGATGTAGCAAAATGCAAAATTGCGACTTGCAATTTGCGAGTCCTTCCGACTCGCAAATTGCAAGTCGCAATTTGCTATGCAGTACGGTGTCTCAGACACCGACTGCGACTCGAATGGGGTCGCAATGACCCACCTCATCAATATTCATGAGGTGGGTCGCAAATTGCGGCCCCATTGCGAGTATAGGCACTCGCAAACATGGAGGCCTGCTGTAGTCAGCAGACCTCCGTGTTCGTGACTGCTTTAAATAAAGCAGTTTTTTTTTTTTAAGTGTAAGGAAAACGAGCTGCACTTAAAAAAAAAAACGAAACCTTTAGTTTCGGTATTTTTTCAGGGCAGGGAGTGGTCCCTTGGACCACTCCCTGCCCTGAAAAAATATTTTTGGGTCCATTCACAAAGTGGAAGGGGTCCCATGGGGACCCCTTCCAATTTGCGAGTGGGTTACCATCCACTTGAAGTGGATGGTAACTGCGAGTCCATTTGCGACCGCGTACGCGGTCGCAAATGGAATTGCATCCCACTGCGAGTCGCAAATAGGAAGGGAACACCCCTTCCTATTTGCGAGTCGGAAATGCATTTTGCGAGTCGGTTCCGACTCGCAAAATGCATTTCTGCATAGCAAAGAGGCATTTGCGCCTCGCAAACGGCGATTTTCGCCGTTTGCGAGGCGCAAATCCTTTGCTACATCTGGCCCATAGAACCAGGCAGACTCTTTTTCAGCAAACTGAAGAGGAGATCTATGACAAATACCGCCTTAGCAGCGCAGCCATTCTAGAATTAATAGATTTACTGAAACCACAGCTAGAACACAAGACTCTGCGTGGCTGCGCCATCCCTACGCATGTGCAAGTACTATGCGCACTGCACCTCTTGGCCTCAGGGAGCTATCAGGGGGTCATTGCCGTGGCAGGTGGGGTATCCCAAAGTGCAGTGTCAAGGTTCCTCAGGGCATTCCTAGATGCCTTAGTCACGCACATGTCTCACTTCATATACTTACCAAGGAATGAGGCAGAAATTAACAGCACCAAGCTGGACTTTTACCGCATTGCCCACTTTCCTCATGTCATAGGGTGTGTAGATGGGACACACATTCAAATATGCCCCCCTGCTAATCTGGAACACATTTTCCGCAACAGGAAGTGTACCCACTCACTCAACATACAGGTTGTTTGTGATGCCCATTATGTCATCACGGACATCGTAGCTAAGTTTCCTGGCAGTACCCATGACTCATACATTTTTAGGCATAGTGGGATACATCAACGCCTGGAACGTGGGGAATTTGGAGACGGTTACCTCCTAGGTAGAGCCACAGACACTTGCAGACATACACACAGGTCACTGTGCACGACTATCTGGACTTCCTAACAGTGTACTTTGGTGCCCAACAGGTGACAGTGCATATGCTCTCAGGCCTTGGATCATGACTCCGTTTTTAACACCCAGAACTGAATCAGAGAGGCAATACAACAGTGCGCATAAGAGGACCAGGAACCTGATCGAGCGCACCTTCGGACTGCTGAAGGCAAGATTCAGATGCCTCCGCCGCAGTGGAGGCGCCCTCCAATACACCCCCATTACCGCTTTCAAAATTGTGGTCGCATGCGCCATCCTCCACAACATAGCCACCCGAGTGAGGGTGTGGTCCTGCCTCCTCCCAGGTGTATTTGTTGACTTCCTGGCTGTAATGTCATCATCATGTGCCAGGAAGTGTTTCCAGAGTGTTCTGGTATGCTTTCTGGAGTGTTCTGCTGCACCTGCAAGCAATTTTGAAGGTAATCGCAATTTGCGACACCCACTCGCTAATTGCAAGTTCGTTTTTTGCACACTCGCAAACAGCCCCTGCAAACTGTGGACTCGCACACAGCGTTGCTAGTCCGGCTGCGAGTCGCAAAATCGGATCGCTTTTTTTTCTGCGAGTCGCATCAACTCGCAAAATGCGAGTCGCAATTTTTATTTTTGCTACATCTGGCCCTACATTATTTTGGATTCAGAATTATGATATGCAATGATATCCTTTGGTGTACTCCCAAGGCCGATAGCAATCACAATCCAATAAATGTATCACTACAGCTATAATGGGCCTGGGACTCTTTTGTCCCTTGGAAGTAATAGATCTGTCAAATGGACTGAGCTAATATCCAAATAAAGATAAATTATTTCAAATTTATGACACATTTAATTCTATCAAGGATCGCTTAGCTGATTGTACCACCAGCAAGACCTCTTAATAGAACTACAGAATAATACTCATAGGACATGGAATCCACTATGCACTACATAAATCCATCTTTAGATCCTTAGATCACCCCATGGTTCTGTCTTGATTGCCGAAAGGCAAAATTATAGTTATTTAGGGTTGAACAACAAGAGATCAGAGACACTAGAGTCAAGAATAAAAAATAATGTTTCCCTTACTAGACTAGACAGAACTGGATAGAAGCACACTTGCTTGAATATTTTTAAGCCTCTAAAAACAGAGATACCGCAGCCTTTTTGCTCATAGTTACCCATTGTAGTTAATTGAATTCCAGTTCCAGGAGTACTTTATCCAACCTTACTCTTGGAAAAAACACTTTGCAGGTCTATACACAGCATTCAGTATGGGTGTGGAAGGTGTGCATTAAGAGAGGACACCATGAATTTGGCAGGCATCCCTGTGACCAGTGATAGTTGGCCAGCTTGTTCTGTTGCTATCTTCTGTTCTCCAGAAGATATGCTTACAGGCAATTAACATCAGCAACCTGAGAAAGGACCACGACCTGATAAGATACCAGGGGACCTATACTGCTCTGAGCTGGCAGTATGGGCCCCATACATTAATAGATTGTCAAATAGAATTATGGCAGGGGATAGTGTTCCCAACTCCTGGCTTGGAGCCAAATAATATCTATTTATAAAAAAAGGATGATTGGGCCACAGAGGGAATCACCGCCCTATAAGTCTAACTCACAATTTACAGAAGGTGGTCTAGAGAAACTGCAGGACTGGGTGAGTGGCACTATTGTCACAATTACAGGCTGGCATTTGAATTAGGATCATCATGAAAGATATTCCATTTTACAGAAATCATATGGAAATTTCTATGGCTGACCAAGGACCATTTGTACGTGGCATTTGTTGATCTGAGTACAGCCTTGGATCTCGACCCCAGACAATGTTTGTGGTCTACACTGAGGATCATGTGTGTAAATCCATATTTGCTACAAACTATTTATAGGTTTAATGAGGACAATTATGCTCAAGTAAAGTGGGAATCTTTGGAAGAGTTAACCAATCATAAGTTATATTAATGACTGCACCCATGAAATTCGATGACATCTCTATAGTGGCCCACCTGTTTGCAGATGACACTCTTTTAATCTCTCAAATCCCAATGGGGCTGCAAAACAAACTGAACAAAATGTTGGATTTCTGTGACATGCGGGGATTAGAGGTGGATATCTCCAAAGCCAAATATACGAATTTTAATCCCCACAACTCTTTTACAGACAACTTCAAGATGAACAGCTCATTGCTGCAGAGAATCGAAAATCTGACTACCTTGGTTTAAGGTTGGACAATTCAAGGTCCTGGAAATCACATACACACAAAAGCAGTATAACATTGTTGCATAGAGCTTTCGCAGTCACAAAAAGATACAAAAACAAAACACTTAGATCCACCTCACCAGCTATTAAGGTTTATTGTACCAAAACCCAGAGTGTTGAAACCACGGAATACGAAAGAGCTAAAGAATGCTTTCTTAAGGTCTTAATTTAGCTTACCCCAAAGCCCTCTAGTTGTTCTATTATTTTCTGATATATGACTTTAGTGAGTAGATGATATAGCTGCCCTAAAACCCTTCCTTGTCTAGATCAGGTTGTGGTCAGTCTCTGAGCTAGTACTACGCAGGAAAGTGATAATCAAGATTAAGGGAATAGATAAGTCACATTCTATACCATGAATATGCCATATAAAATCCTATTTTCAGACCTAGGAATGGAATACTCTAGAGCGATCCATTATACATAAAGGCTGGAATCAGGGATATTGTAAAATTGACTTTTTAAACTGTGTGATTGAGTAATGCCATAAAAATATAAAACCTAATAGTCTGTTAGATAGTTCTTCATCCCACAAATTTACACCAGTATTAGAACCCTCTGTGGACGCTATTACACTGTAGCAAGCCAGAACCTTGTATTTTAAATTTAGGCTGAGCTTTCTACTGGTAGGCCGGGGTATTAGTGAATGTTAGCAAAACTCAGACGCCGAAGCCCTCTGTTCATTCTTTACAGACAGAATTGAAGACATAGATCACTTACTGTTTTTTGCCCACTTCATAAAAGGGACAGAGGGATTTGGATTAGACTACTTTTTACACAACAGGGAGTTAGACAGTATTCAACCTGGAATATTCCAGGCAGACACCAATCCTTTTATTGTTTTTACTTTAAGCAGAAATCTCTATGCGATCTGGCTTCAAAGAAAGCGACTGGGTATTGTTGGTCTTTTTTGCTTATGCAGGGTCATCCCCAATCTTTTTGCCTCCTGCCTCCTATCTTTTCTGACCTGTTGCTGTTGGCTTTTGAACTCTGAGCACTTTACCACTGCTAACCAGTGCTAAAGGGCATATGCTCTCTGTGTAAAATTGTATGTGATTGGTTTATCCATGATTGGCATATTTGATTTACTAGTAAGTCCCTAGTAAAGTGCACTAGAGGTGCCAGGGCCTGTAAATCAAATGCTACTAGTGGGCCTGCAGCACTGGTTGTGCCACCCACATAAGTAGCTCTGTAATCATGTCTCATACCTGCCACTGCAGTGTCTGTGGGTGCAGTTTTAACTGTAAATTCGACTTGGCAAGTGAACCCACTTGCCAGGCCTAAACCTTCCCTTTTCTTACATGTCAGACACCCCTAAGGTAGGCCCTAGGTAGTCCGAAGGGCAGGGTGCAGTGTATGGTTAAGGTAGGACATATAATAATGTGTTTTATATGTCCTGACAGTGAAATATTGCTAAATTCGATTTTCACTGTTGCAAGGCCTGTCCCTCTCATAGGTTAACATGGGGGACACCTTTAAATCTGATTAAAGTGTAGGTTCCCTTTGGGAGCGGATGGACATGTGGAGTTTGGGGTTTCTGATCTCACAATTTAAAAATACATCTTTTAGTAAAGTTGATTTTAAGATTGTGTGTTTGAAAATGCCACTTTTAGAAAGTGAGCATTTTCTTGCTTACACCATTTCCGTGACTCTGCCTGTTTGTGGTTTCCCTGGCTGGGTCAGTTTGACAGTTGGGCTGGTTGCACCTCACACTAGACAGTGACACAAAGGGAGCTGGGGTGTAGCCTGCATATCCTGATGAGCCATCTGTGCTAGGAGGGAGGGGAAGAGTGGTCACTCACATCTGAAAGGGCTGTGCCTGCCCTCACACAATGCAGTCTCCAACCCCCTGGTGAGTGTCAGGGGCCTGGCCTCGGCAAGGCGGCAAGGTAGGATTTCACATTCCAAAGAGACTTTACTTTGAAGTAGGCCTACTTCAAAGGAGAAATTGGGTATAAAAAGGGCACCCAAAACCACAGACTTTAGAAACACTTCTGGAACCAAGAGGAACCTCTGCCTAGAGAAGAGCTGAATAGCTTTGGAAGAAGAGCTGCCCTGCCTGTGACTGTGCTTTGTGGAGCTATCCTGAAGTTGCTGCTTCTGCCAGAGTAAGAGGGCAAAGACTGGACTTTGTGTGCCTTCCATCTTGAGAAGAAATCTCCAAGGGCTTGATCTAGAGCTTGCCTCTTGTTGTTTGATGTCTCAGGGACAGCAAAGACTTCTCTTTGCCAGCACCTGGAGTCTCTGGAGAGACTCCTACTCTGCCCTGTGGTACCCATCCAGTTCCTGGGACCCTGAAAGGAGAAGCTGGCAGCCTAAAGACAAGAAAATCCACGCAGAGAGTGCCGTGCAGGGAAAAGATTGATGCGAATCTGATCTGCGGCGGAAAAAACGACACGCCGCCGGCTCTGCAGCTGAGAAACGACGCTTGCAGGAAACGCGACCGAAGAATCGACGCACGGAGCAGGAGAAACGACGCGCAGCATCGCTGACGGAGGCTGGGAGATCACAACCTGCGCTGCGGAATTTTCGACTCACGTACCACCGTGCAGAGTTATGTTTGATGCACACCCGCCCGTGCTGGGTTATTTTTGACGCGCACCAGGTACATTTTCACTCTAGCAGCGCTAGTGTGTGTTTAAAACTACTTAAAGCCTCTTTTTGCATTTTTATTGATAACTTGATTTGTGTATGGTGGATTTTTGTCGTTTTGGTCTAGTTGTGTTTAGATAAATATTTCCTATTTTTCTAAACGGGTGTTGTGTCATTTTGTAGTGTTTTCATTAAGTTACTGTGTGTGTTGGTACAAATACTTTACACCTAGCACTCTGAAGTTAAGCCTACTGCTCTGCCAAGCTACCAAGGGGTAAGCAGGGGTTAGCTGAGGGTGATCTCTTTTACCCTGACTAGAGTGAGGGTCCTTGCTTGAACAGGGGGTAACCTGACTGTCAACCAAAGACCCTATTTCTAACAGATATTCATTCTGTTTTATGGCTATTTGCTTTTATTGTATATAGCATTATAATGATCTATGTGTAGTGGCTTCAGTGTTTTATAACGGAACCCTTTTGGCTCCGAAAGTACTTTGTAGCAGTGTGACGTAATCTCTAGAATAGAATGTAATGAAAGCTTGTTTTAGAATGCGGGAGTTCACCAGTACACACAGAGGAATAGAAATGTGTGATTTACAGCTCCGCATGTGGCGTAGTCATTGTTGGGCACCCAAGCTGGGGAGGACGCTTCAACTGGTGACAAGAAAAGGGATAATAATCTAAAAAAAGACAGAGCTCTCCCAGAGAGTTTGTAATGGTCCAAGCAAACTGCTTGTGCATGCCATGTGTGCCTTTGTCAAAGTGCTGAGTTGATGGGTGGCGTGTGTGGAGTCAAAGCGCAACTCCAGCTGGTGCGAAGCATTTGATAGTAAAGAAAGCTGCACTGAGAAGTCTATTCATTGTTGGTCAAGAAATTACGACCAAGAACATACTAAAAGGTACAGCGCTGCCATGCAAAGTAAAGCTAAACAATGTTTGGAGTGTTGACGCTGAAGGCAGATACAACTAGGTTTATGAAGCGCAGTCAAAGACAATAATAATTTACCACATAAGTTCACGAACAGAACCACTGCAAGGCAGAGATCAACCAGGTGACAGAAAATGCAAACAGAAGTGTAAAAAAGGATTAAATAAGTGACATACATAGCCAGCTAAAGAGAGTCATCGTGCCACAGCAGTCAACAAAGTGGCTCAAGTAGAAGTGTGCGGGGTTGTGCTTACAGAGCTGTCTCAACATCAGTGAGATCCACACTGGTTTATAATGCTGCTGCCATCATGAAACCTCCACCACCTTTCGATACTGCCAAAAAGCCAAATATTGGCTTGGATAGAGACATTTGACGATTTCATTGACGGACTCGAGGAGACTGATAACAGAAAGATTATCGAGTATCTCAAAACTAATGTTGGTGATGGTGTGAGAGAAGTCATAAAGGAAGTGTCAAGAACTGACAAAGAAGTCACATACAGACAGATTAAAAATGCTTTGAATTTCAAGTTCAATCCAGGACCAGCCGTTGATTACGAATAATACATTTTCAGTCAAGAACGTCAAGGAGTTGGTGAAACTATCAATGAATTTGTGGAAAGACTCAATGAATTCATCAAACACTGTAAGTTCATGAATTTAATGATGAAGAAGCTATGCGTCTTAGAGTTATTGATAGTTATTGATATATGATTGTCGTATTCATTCAGACAACAAATGCTGAGAGAAACTCTTAGCCTAAAGGGAGTGTTGATGGTTGCCAGGGCTGAGGAATCTGCTGAGAAACAAGCTGCTGACATTGAGGTCGGAGGTGCCAAGAGCAAGTCAGTCATGAGAGTGAACATTAATCTGAAGCAAAAGACTGAAGGATATAAAGTGATGTCTACGTGTAAAAATAAGTTGTGTTCAGATGTGGATTGGTGTTTCCACATGAAGGGAAAGTGTCCTGCCATTGGACAGATATTTAAAGGCTGTGGGAAAGAGAACCATTTTGTGATGGTGTGCAAAGAGAAGGAAAAAGTAAGTGTGTCACAGCACAAAGGCAAAATGGGCACTAGAACATTCCAGAAGCAACTTTGACATACGCCCACAAGGCCAATCAGCAACATCAGTTGAAGCAAATTGATAACAAAGGAAGTTAATCTGCATCTACATCATCATCAAACATTTCAGGACTCAATAACAAGTGAAAATGTAAAAAGTGATTGTTCCATGTCGATGTTCACCACAGACAAACGTGCACATGTTGGACTGGTCGCATGTGAAGAAAAATGTCAGTCAAAGAAAAGTTGACAAGTCAAGGTAGCAAAATCATACAAATACTGACCAAAGATTACATTGAAAATAAATGGTTGTTTGATTCATTTCATTATCGCCAGTGGTGCATCAATAAACATAATGCTTGTAAAGAAATATAATGAGCTATCTCCATTTCCACGGCTTATGCCATCGAAGACCAAAGTGTTCTTCACTCTATTGTGCTGCCTATAAAGAGTGAAGCTTCATAAGAAAACAAAGGCATAAGCACCGATCCACAAGCTTCCAGGTACAGTCTCAAGTGCCTGTTTACTCATTTTCAACATGGCTTCTGATATGGAACTGATTTCTATGAATTACAACATGAATGTTTATCACAAAATAGTAAGTCAATTCCCTTCGTTGTTTCATGGTTTAGGAAAGCTTAAGACTATAAAAGTAAAACTGCATATTAATGAGGATGTCCGTCCTGTTGCTCAGAGACATAGACAAATTGCTTTTTATTTACAAGAAGCTGTTGGAAAACAACTTGAATCGTCACTCAAGCGTTATATTACTGAGTGTTCCACTTGTCCAACACCATGGGTTTCTCCCATAATAGCAGCGCAGCGCCTAAAAAAGGTCAGTGAAGGAGCTGTATGCATCTGCATGGACATGTGTCAAGAGAACAAGGCAACTGAACAAGAACGACATCCAGGTCCACACTTTGCTGACATGATAACACAACTGAATGGTGCAAAGGTCTTTTCTCACCTTGATTTAAACAAAGGTTACCATCAGTTGGAATTTGAAGAAAGTTTCAGGCACTTTACAACCTTTTCTGCACATGCTAGTTTGTTCAGATATTTAGATTTAGTTTCAGTGTGTCATCGGCTGCAGATGTTTTTCAAGACATAATTCGAATGATCTCACAGCCTGTTGTGAATGCATTCATTTATAGCAATGACATTTGTTTTCGGAGCTACACAGAAGGAGCACGATAGAGCTTTCACACAAGTATGTCTTTTACTCAGTGATGCAGGATTAAGTTTGAATGCAGACAAGTGTGAGTCCAACAAGACAAACTAACATTCTTTGGCCCTTTCTTTTCTGACGGGGATATGACCCTTGATTCTGCAAAAGTACAAGCTCTGTCAAATGCTGATCCCCCACAAGATGTTTCAATAGTATGTTCCTTTCTTGACATGGCCACCTACTGTTCAAGGTACATACAAGACTTTGCCACTGATAGTACTCCATTATGAGAGTTGACAAAGAAAAAGATTTAATTTCAATGGTCACAAGAATGTGAGAGAAGCTTAAAGAGAATCAAACACGCCATCGGACATGCTACTGAAATGGCACACTTCATTCCAGAGCTTCAGACAGTGGTAGTAGTTGATGCTAGCCGAGTCGAGTTAGTCACTGTCTTTGCACACTGTAGTAGACGCCCAAATGCTCGACTGCATATTGTGGCCTATGCCAGTAAAAGTTTGTCCCAAACAGTACTTGCCTACTCACAACCTGAGAAAGAATGTTTGGCTGTGATATGGCCTTTCCTGTACAGAAATCCTTTTATGCTGGTAACTGCTCATCAGGCTCTGCTGACCATCTTTGGCAATTTAAAAGCCAAATTGCCTCTTCACAGTGAACAATGGGGGCTCCGATGGCAAGAATATGATTTTACAATTGTGCGTCATCCAGGAAAGGATCAGAATCCTGCTGACTACTTTTTGAGAGTGCCTATACAAGGTCATGGTACTCCATCTAAGATGGCTGAAGCCTACATTAATTTAATTGTCAAGTCAAGTACACCAGCTGCTATCTCATTAGCCCAGATTATAACTGCCACGAGTCAGGATAGTGACTTGCTGAAGTTAAAAGACATAATTACACATCAGTCAAGCAACCGACACAATCAACCTCTCATCAATGATGGTTAATATCAAAAATACAAACATGCCAAGGGTGAGTTCTCCATAACCCAGGAAGGAGATATATTGCAAGGGTCAACAATCCTGATTCCTGGAGAATCTGCGACAGAAAGTAATTGAAGAAGCTCACGAAGGACATTGTGGTATTATCACCACAAAGGGGGCTCTCTGAGACTGAGTTTGATTTACATACTTAGAAGAAAAAAGTCGAAAAGGAAGTTAAGGCCTGTCATACATGCAACTGCCTTTCTACCAATGTTACTGAACATACTCTGAACATGTTAGAACTCCATAAACATGCACGGGAGAGAATAGCCATTGACTTCTTTGGTCCACTGGATTAGGGACATCATCTAATGGTGATTGTAGGTGAATACTCAAGTTTCCAGTTGGTTGAAGATCGCTCACATACGACTCACAAACAAGTTATTGAAAAGCTTGATGGCATCTTCGTGACATGAGGCATTCCAGTCATTGTGAAGTCTGACAATGGCCTACCCTTTAACAGTAAATCATTCAAAGAATTCCTTGAGCATCTGAACATAAAGCATCAAAAGAGTATGCCCTTGTGGAAGCAGGCCAATGGACTTGTTGAGCGTTTTAGGAGTATGTTAAAGAAAGCAGTGCTGTGTGCAACTCTTGAGAAGCTCAATTTGAAAATAATACTAAATTCTACTCCCCGAGCTTATCGTTCAACACCCTACTCAACCACAGGTGAAAGTCTTGTGACTTTGATGTTCGGGAGAGCAATGACACCCAAGTTACCTGATTCGTACAAGGGACATAGTTAACAAGCAGAAAATGAAAACATATGCAGACCAGAGGCTACATGCAAAGAACATCTCATTAAGAAAAGGAGATTTAGTGATCGCTTGGCAGATGCACAAAATAAATCAGATGCTCCCTATGATGCTGAACTTTACCAGGTGGTGTCTAACAAGTGACACAAGGTGACTGCCCAGCGCCATGGGAAGTCTAGTACCAGAGACTCTACTCACTTTAGGCCTGTGATTCATTGGTCTTCAACTTGAAATGCTGAAGGAAAGGCTGACCCTGAAAATTCAATGACTGCTGCTTCCTCTTTACAATCTTTAGCAATTTCTTACACTGAAGATGACAGCTTACAGTAACCAGATCGGGTCGAATGATTAAAGTTCCAAGAAGATTGATTGAAGAGATAAAATTCTACATGTTTTGTATATATACATATGTGTGTATTCTGATTTTGCAAAATCAAAATACTTTTTTTCAGTTAACAGATTAGGAGATGTAGTGTCTTGCATGTTTAATAACAGAACCCTTTTCTCTGAACAGACTCCATAGCATTGTAACGTAATTGCTAGAATGGAATGGAATAAAAACTTGGTTTATATTGTCGGTGTACACCGGTACATGAAGTGGAATAAAGATGTTTGATTTACAGCCCTGTGTGTGGCGTAGTCATTGGCAGATTCTCATGCTGAGGAAAACGCTTCACAATGGTGTGCATATTTGTATTTATATAACTATTTTAACTTCATTGAAATGTTTTGGTGATAGTTGTTGGTTGCAGTTGATCTTGGAATAAATTTAAATTTTAATTTGGAAATATAGGATTTAACAAAAACATGTTTTTATGTGTGCTTTATGGGGTATTTGACCTCAAAATAAACTGAAACAAAGAGTCCTAGTCACTTATTCTTAGCTGAACATAGTCTCCCTGCTCCGAACCCTCTAATATTTTTTCAAAGTAAATGCTTCAAACCCGTCAAGGGCATCAAGGAGAGGCAGGGACAGTGACAGGGCTAGCTCCCCTCGCAGCATACCGCCAACTCAATCAGGAGATTTAGCTAGGAGCCTTTTGACTACAGTAACTTTAATATGCATTGTTAGAGCCGGAACTAATATGGCTGCTGGCACTAGACTGGCCTTCCAATTGATCTTTATCAAAATATTTGAAGTGTACTCATTCCAATTACAGGGCCTTGAAAGTGGATAAGTTAAGCGCATGCTATCTTCCTTGGATGTGTTAGCTGCTTCTCAAGCTCCCTCTCAGGAATCAAACTCTGATTCTCTGTAATCCATGTCACCACTGCAAGCAAAGACAGTACCATTGCATGTTAATAAGGCAGACATCAGAATGTACAAACACAGGGATCTATGATTGGCCTGAGTTATGCAGAGTCACCGAAGAAGCGAGGTGAGTCCAGATTGGTCTTGTTCTGTTAAATGCACACATCCCACAAGAGTGTTCATTGTTATGTATTAGCTTTATACTCACCAGTTATTCAAGTAACAGATGTAGTGATCCATAAGGAACCATAACTGAGGTAATGAGCCATTTGCAGTCTCACTGTACAAACCTTGCATACTTACCCAAGGTGGCTTAATCTTTGAGACAAGCTACTGCTACTGCCATGATCAACCAGATAGTCACACTTACAGGAAGAAGAAGCAACACACCTGCTCTGGACTGACCTTCATATCCCCACTCAGCCTGAGAGCCTCTGCGGCTTACAGGGCCTACTTGGACAGAATGTTCAGAAGGGCGACTCTGCCTGCTCTGCAAAAACAGAAGGGAGCAACTGGCTGAGGGGGAGTTTGAGGAAGAAATAGGATTTCTCTCTTCACCACCAAGAAGAGTCATTCTGAGCTGCTGCAGGAAAACAATGGATGAAGGAGAACAATGGTGTGGTATACAGAGACTAGACCATCAAATAACCTTCAGCGCTGGCACCACCCAACCTCATCGATTTTGGACAGAGCATGAGAGTGCAAGCTCCCAGGCTGGTTAGCTTTTGCTCTGCTGAGTAGGGAGGCCCTCTGGGACAGCCTCTCTGACAGGCACACACTTGGGTTAAACGGTCCTGGGCAGAGCGGAAACTCCTTGCTTGAAACAACAGCCAAGCCTGGCCAAGACATCCATCACTAAATGCACCCAGTATACCAAATCAATCAGAGTTCAACTAGACCATCCCTAGCAGGCTCTTTTGCCTGGAATATATGCCTTCCAACCAGCCTGCTCTCTGGGAAGGCAAGTTCACTGAAGTGCCCTCACTGAAGACGCAGGCCCCTGGGGGCCCATATGGGGTTACTCTGGCCCTTGAACCGTCCAGGGAGAACAACAGAATTAAAAGCAGATTGGGTGTACCTTCAACCACTAGCCTTTTTTGTACATATGTATATATGCTAATGGTACTTCTGTAGAGCGGACTTAGCCAAAAGGCAGCGAAAGCCTGTACATACTCAAAGACAAGCATAAAGTCAGCAAGTAAGAGGAGATGAATTTGGGTTGAGGATTGTTTAAACATTGTGATGTAGCGTTGTTTAAAGAGGTGAGTATTCAACTCTTTCCTAAAGTAGAGCAGTGTTGAAGCGGTCTTGATGTATGTAGAGTTGTTTCAAATCATGTGTGCATAGATGAGAAACACCTGCTATCTTGTTTTTTTTACTTTATTTACACTTCTTAGTCTGCAGCCTGATGGTATCCTGCCTATGGGTGTGTCGCGATCCACCAGAGATGGTGCTTGTCTACAAGGTGAGCTGGGGTGCTGATAGTGATATCTGTGAAAATGATGCAGCTGGTTGTGAAGATGGTGCAGGCCGAGTTGGGGAGACAATGGAGTTCCATCGGGATAGGAGTGATGTTAGCATATTTCTTCAGGGCCTAAGAGGAGGCATGTTTCAGCGTATTGGATGCCTCTAAGGGGTGCAATTGTGGCTTCTAGGGGGCCTTGGAGTGCTTTGGCAGCAGTTCAGAGGTAGCTTTCTAGGATAAATACAAACATACACTTCTTTCATGAGATTAAGATTTATCTTCAGATAAATATTTATCTACAGACTCATGAAGCTCATATTTGTATGTTCCAGTTGTCAATGGAACGTGTTGCACAATGGGTTAGCACTAATTCAGTTTACTCAACAAATATATGCCTTTGTGGTTGTGGATGTCCCTTTCAGTATGGCCAAAAGTCAGACTAAAATACACTATGCAGGCAGACTGGTAAATTTGATGGAGAGATATAGTGGGTATCATAGAAAGGAATCTAAATATTAAAGCAGCAAATCCCTAGGTCCAGTATTCCTGTTTTTTTCCAAATGTATTTATCAAAAGACATAAAAATAGGCAATAGTACAGACTGTTTACTGTCTGGGTAGAAACTGACAGTCGCCTTATTCTACAATGCCTTGACACTAAAAATATATATCCCACCCTCTTCCAAATATCATGAGTCTTACATTTTTAACATTTTCCTGCATAAAGGATAAGATGAAGCAACAGGGGAGTAAATAAGATGCACAAGACCTTGGGCATCTGAAAGGACTGAGTTTCACAGCATTATGGTCGCATTGCAAGTATGCGGAAACAGAGAAAAAAATGAGCACAGGGCCACTGAATGAATGGAAGTGTACAACACTAGAGGCTAGATGTACAATGCATTTTTGTTGTTGCAAAAGGCCCTGTTTGCAGAATAGAATCAAACCGTTTGCTGTAGCAAAAATGCCTTTTCGCATGAACAAACCTAAAATTGTGATTCCGTAACAAATTACCCAATCAAAATTTGGGTTTGAGACCCAGTGCCGATTCAGTATTTGGAAGGGGCATGGCTAGAGCGCCCGTTACAAATACCGTACTGTAGTGGTATTTATTTCTATTTTGAGACTAAATTCTAGTTGCAAAACATTAATCTTTTACCACCTCCTCAAAGGAGGTAGTAAGCCATTCGCAAACTGGAAGGGTTACCCAAAGGACACCATCCTCTTGTGAGTGTTGATCAAAGCATTTTTCAATAGTAGCAGTGGTCCCTTGAACCATTGCTTACTCTTAAATAATGAAACTTACACTTTTCATTTTTTTTAAACACATCCCATTTTCCTTTAAAGAAAATGGGATGCATTTAAAAAAAACGCTGTATATAAATCATAGACGTGTAATGGCCACCATCCCCGTGATGGCTTTGATTCATGTTAAATACGACGCCCTTTCCATTTCATGCAGCAAGGTAGATTGCTGCGCTGCACTATGTGAAATAATGATCAATCTTCCCCCAAGTATTGTGGCTTTCTTTGTCACAGCACATCTCTTCAGCATCCAAACGAGCAAAACCTGATATGTCCATGTATTGTCTTTATACTGTGAAATGCACAGAGCGGCTGTCAAAGTGTTTAGCTGTGCAAGACGCAACACAAACAACATATGCAACAAGCATTTACAATGCAACGGGTCTCGCGTTTGCTCATGTTAGAGCTGATCGCGTTGTAAACTCTTAACCCGACTTTTCACCTATCGGGCAAAAGTGCATTTATGTACATAACCCGAAAAAGTGAAATCAAGTATGTAAAGCTCTCGACTTCTGCCAAGCGAGATCGCGCTCGTAAATTAGAGAAAAAAAAGTCCACGAGCCCGATGTAAAACAGCGAGCCTCGCATGTTTTCTTTACTTGGTCGCTGCGCTCGAGGAGGGCTAGCCACCGGAAAAGGCATGACATATGCGTGCCTTCGACTAATGAAAGCAAGCAGATTTTCTTAGGGAAGCCCACGAACCAATAAAAAACACTGACGTGAAGTTGACAGGGCTCCGAGCCCTTTTCTAAATACAAAAGAGTCTCGCTGCGATACGCATGCGCGAGCGCATGCAACGCAGGCTCGACCCTAAAAATGAACACAAAAGAAACACACATGAATAAATAAAAACTTGAATAAATACACGCAAGGCTTTCTGCCGTGTGTTTGGTTACCCTGTGGCAGGGTTGACCTGGGCGCTGCAGTAATATTTCAGTATTCCACAAGTACACTGGTGCTTGCACGCCTCATACTGCCACCCAAATCCTAGCAGACTTATATATGAAAGACTAGTGGCTGTGTTTGTGTGAAAAACCAGTAGCCAGATGTGAGTGTGAATGTACAAGCGTTTGTAAGTGTGAGCGAGTATATCGATCAATCAGGTATTTATAAAGTGCGGCTTATCACCCGGAGAGTTTCAGGGCTCTGGGGGGAAAGATGTGGATCAGTGGAAGAGCCAGGTGTTAAGGGCCTTTCTCCACTTGATCAGCATGGGGGATTGTCAGAGGTGGGGAGGCAGCGTTTTCCGTGTCTGCGCAGGGGTAGGAGAAGGATTTTCCTCCAGCCCAGTTCTTACGGATTCTTGGGGTGGAGGTGAGGGTCAGCTGTTGGGTGGGATTCTTTAAACTGTAAATGTTTGAAATAGAACTGGGGCTATGAGCAGAAAAACGAATATTTCAATGTCTTGAACTGATGTAAGTGACAGATGCCTATATTTTACCTATGAAAAGCACAGAGAGCTGTTTTCTTGTTGAAAACAACTGCTGACTGAAAAAAATATTGCATGCTTTATTTTACCAATAAATCAGAAGATTAGTTGTGAAAACGTTATTAGGTCAAGTATCTTTTGTTGCTTGGTCACTTGCTTTCTTTTAAAACATTAAGGGGGTCATTTTGACCTCGCCGTCTTTTTTGAAGACCGCCGAGGGACCGCCATGCAGAAGACCGCCATTGGTGGCGGTTTGCCGCTCGGCATATTATGACCTTTGGCAGCGCTCCGTCCTTTTACGGACGGAGAGCAGCCAACAGCCTTACTGGCGGGAGGCGGGGAAGTGGAGGTTGCTCCACCTCCACTGCCACGCCAATAGAACACCGCCCAGCGAATCACATCCTGTGATTCGCCGTGGCGGTGTTCTGTTGGCGGTGTGGTGTCGGCGGAGCTGCCCCCATGGCTCCCGTCCCCTCCCAGAGGATTGTCGGACCAGGTAAGTCGATCGTCCGTGAGGGGGGTGGGGGATGTTGTGTGTTGTGTGCGTGCATGGGGGTGTGTGTGTGTGTATGTAGAGGGGGTGTGTGAGTGCGTGTATGCCTGCGGGGGTGTTGGGGTGGTGGAGGGGTAGGGGAGGGAGTCGGGGTGGAGATGGGGGGTGGGGGAGACCCCTATCAGTGCCAGGGAAGGAATTCCCTGGCACTGATAGTGCTTACTGCCATGGATTTCATGGCGGTTCAAACCGCTGGAAATCCACGGCGGTAAGCCGGGTCCAAATACCGCCAGCGGTATAGTGGCGCCCGCCGGGCTGGAGACCCAGCTCTCCAGCCCGGCGGTCGTCTCCGCGGGCAGAACGGAGAACCGGCGGATGACCATGGCGGTAACCGCCATGGTCATAATTCCACAGAGTAAGACCGCCAGCCTGTTGGCAGTCTTACCGCCGGTTCTCTGCCTTCCGCCAGGGTTGTAATGACCCCCTATGTTGTTGTGAACAGAGCAAATGTATCTAGCCCCTTAACTACTGGGCCTTTTGCCCCCAGTGCTGAGGCCTTTTTTGGGCTATTTGGGGTCATTTGCGTTTAGGGCTCTATAACATTTTTTCTGCATAAGGTATACACACCAAATATGCGTCCTTTTTTTCCCAACATCCTGGGGATTCTAGAGGTACCCACAGTTTGTGGACTCCCGTTGAGGGCAGCAAGAAAATAGAGGCAAAATATAGTTAAATGTTTAGTTTTTTTAGGAAAAAGAGGAATAAAGTGACCTAGATAAGTGTCTGCTTTTTTTCCCCCTAAAAATGGCATCAACAAACAGTTTGCTGTTCTAAAGTCACGATCTTCCCAGTTTTCAGGAACATGCTGAGCCGGTTAAAAGTAACCTAATTTTTCACCACAGTTTTGGCATTTTTCAAAGAGATAGCCCATTTTCCTATTTTTGTGTGCTATCAACTTACTTCCAGTTTTTGGAGGATCATATTGTGAAACCCATGGGTGATCAAGGAAAGTGATAGACTTCTGAAAGATATACAGAATTCTAAATTCAGCAAGGGTTTATATATGTGGATCCCTCAAGGTTTTCCCAAAGAAACTAACTGTTGAAATAAAAAATATTGAAAATGAGTAGGAAAAAACTGCCATTTGTGGCAATCTTTTCATCTGTAACCTTTCATCACAATGGCTGATTTACAAAACCAATATATGAATAGGTCTGCTAAACACGTCTGTTTGCCCGTCGATATATAGGGTTTGGAGGTTCTCCAAGAATCCAGGGTACCTAGAGACGCTTGAGGTACCTATAGAACAGAGCAGCATCGTACAGTGGTTTTTCATTATGTACAGACCAATTCATATGGTGAAATATCTAGAGTGAAAGATTGGCATCAAGAAAACCTATGTATTTCTGAAATGCAGTTTAGAAGAAGTGTTTATTTGTGCATCTCTGAGTTTGTGGATACCCATACTAGTATATGATTTAGAGGCTTGCATTTGACATGCACAATTGCAGCAATATTCAGCGGGTAAAAACAAATATTCTACTATTCATTGCTCCCACATGTTTGCCAATAAAAATAGTACCTCACTTGTGTGGGTACGCCAAGTGCCCCGACAGGAAACAGACCAATACACACATGGATGCATCACATTTTTTCACTGAAAAACAACCCTTTTTTGCAAAGTGAGTAATTGTGGATTTTAGGCCCTAGTTCAGTCAGCACCTAAGGAAACCAAGCAAACTTGTAAATATTTTAAAACTAGACACCTATGAGAATTCAGGGTGGTATGACATGCATGGCTCCCACCAGGTTTTTCTTACCCGGAATCCCTTGCAAACCTCAAACATTACCTGAAAACACATTTTCCTCACATTTCTGTGATGGAAAGTTCTGGAATCCGCAGGGAACCACAAACGTCCCTCCACCCAGCATTCTCGCAAGTCTCCCAATAAAAATGGTACCACACTTGTTGTGGGTAGGTGTTGTTTCCATGACACAAAACTGTCCAAAACTCTACAGAGATTCATCACACTTTTCCACTCAAAACTGACCCTTTTTTGCAAAATGGGCAGCTGGGGATTTTAGGCCCTCATTCAGAATGCGCCTAGGGGAGCATATCAAACATGCGCATTTTTTTAAAATAGGCACCAGAGAGAATCCAGGGTGGAATGACCTGCATTGCTATCACCAAGTTTTTGTTAATCAGAATACCTTGCAAATCTCAAACATTGACTGAAAAGACACATTTCCCCATAATTCTGTGATGTGAAGCTCTTGAATCTGTGGGAAACCTAGCAGACTTGCTTTGAAAACTAGACAATTCGGGGAATCCAGGGTGGTGACTTGCATGGCTCTCACAAGGTTTTTTACCCAGAATCCCTTCCAAACCTCAACCATTGAAAAAAAAACACATTTGTCTCACATTTCTTTGATGGAAAGTTCTGGAATCTTTGGGGAACAACAAACGTCCCTCCTCCTAGCATTCCCCAAGAATCCTGTAAAAATTGGACATCACTTGTGCCAGTAGGCTTAGTGCCCTCTTCAGGAAACAGTCCAAAATAAGTAGCTGTGGATTTTGGGTTCCAGCATATCCGGCACCTAGGAAAACCTAGCAAACCTGCAAATTTTTTAAAACTAGACACCAGGAAGAAACCAGAGTAGGGTGACTTGCGTGGCTCCCGCCATGCTTTTTTTACCCAGAA
Source organism: Pleurodeles waltl (assembly GCF_031143425.1). Classification (NCBI taxonomy): domain Eukaryota; kingdom Metazoa; phylum Chordata; class Amphibia; order Caudata; family Salamandridae; genus Pleurodeles; species Pleurodeles waltl. The sequence goes on from NC_090446.1 coordinate 996,344,504, forward strand.
TCCCTTGCAAATCCTTAAACTTTGATTAAAAGAATACATTTTCCTCACATTTCTGTGATGGAACATTCTGGAATCTGAAGGAAGCCACAAACTTCTTTTCATTTAGCATTTCCCAAAGTCGCCTGATAAAAATGGTACCTCATTTTGGTGGGTAGGCCTAGTACCTGCAACAGGATACGACACAAAATACAACATCGATACATCACATTTTTCCACTCAAAACTGACCCTTTGTTAAAGCAGGTAGCTTTGGACTTTGGACCCTAGTCTAACCGCCACCCAAGGAAACCTAGCAAACCTGCACATTTTTTAAAACTAGACAGCTGAAGCAAACCAGAGCATGGTGACTTGCATGGCTCTTTTATCATGAATCCCTTGCAAACCTAAACTTTTACTAAACAAACACATTTCCTCGAATTGTTTTGATGGAAAGTTCTATAATCTGTGGGGAACCATAAACTTCCTTCCATCCATCATAACTCCAAGTATTCCGATAAAAAATGGTATGTCACCAGTGTGGGTAGACCTAGTGCCCATGACACGAAATGGCCAAAAACACAACACTGATATACATCTCATTTTTCCACTCAATATTGACCCTGTTTTTGCAAAGCAGGTAGCTGTGGATTTTAGTCCCTAGCGCAGGTGGCACCTAGGGAATCCTACCAAACGTGTACATTTTTTAAAACTAGACTCCTGGCGGAATCCAGGGTGGGGTGGCTTGCATGGCTCCCATCAGGTTTTTAACCAGAATCACTTTTGAATCGCAACCTGTGACTAAAAAACACAAATTTCTGTGATGAAAAGTTCTAGAACCTGGGGAGAGCCACAAACTTCCTTCCGCTCAGCATTTCTCCACATCTCCAAACAAAAATAGCAGCTCACTTGTTTGAGTAGGCCTTCTGCCTGTGACAGTAAGGGGCATATTTATACACCGTCTGCGCCGAATGTGTGTTAAAAATTTAGACGCACATTCGGTGCAAACCTTGCCCCATATTTAAACTTTGATGCCCGAGCCCTCGGACGTCAAAATCTCGCTGTGTGCGTCATTTTCTGGATGCGGGAAACCGCCTTGCGTTCATGATGTGCAAGGCAGGCGTTCCCATCCAAAAAATGACACAAACACCCGTGCGCCGTATTTATGCTACCGCGCAAAAATCCCGCACGGCCGGGAGGCAGAGTCGGAAAATGACGTACAGGCCGATTTGCGTCAAAAATTAACGCCTGGGTCAGGGCAGGTGTTAAAATGGGGCAAACACACCTGTATTTAATGAAACCACACAGAAGCAATAGCAGAGCAGGAAAAGGAAGACATGGAGGTGCTTCTCATCCAGCTTGCACGCAGACGCAGAGCACACGAACAACAACAGCAGCTACCACAACACCAGCAGAGACCCCAAAGGCAATGCAGAAGGCAGGAGAGGATATTCCGCACCAGGACAACCCTTCATGGCCTCAGGGAACATGACATAATCCAGAGGTACAGGTTGACCTGGCAAGCCATTCAGCAGATGCTGTGCAACATTGAGCCACAGTTGGCACCCAGCTTGCAGACACCACACACAATCCCACCAGAAACCAAGCTGCTAGCTGTACTACACATGTTGGCAAGTGGCTCCTTTCAAACCACTGGCGCCCTGGTTGCTGGGATCTCACAGCCATCATTCTCCGCCTTCCTGCCCAAGGTACTGGATGCCATCATCAGACTCACACCCCGCCACATCTGCTTCCCAAACACACAGCAGAAGCAGCAGGAGACCAAACAGGGGTTTTACCTCATTAATGGATTTCCACACATCCTTGGTGCCATAGACTGCACACATGTACGCCTTGTACCACCTGCTGCAACTGAACATCTATACCGCAACAGGAAGCACACACACTCTATCAATGTGCAGGCCATTGTGGATCACCAGGGATTGATCACCAACATCGTGGCAAAGTATCCTGGGAGTGTACATGATTCATTCATCTTCCGTCACTGTACCATAAATCATCACTTCCAAGATGGACGATATGGCAATGAACTACTTGTTGGTAAGTACAGAAACCTACTTATATACACACTGCACAGCAACCCTCTAGGACAAACAACACATACACCATGACAGCGACATGTGAACAGGAACACACTGAGGTTGTGACACCGCTAGGCATGTTTAATATCCTCACCCAATGGGAGACACACCTAGGGACAAAGTACCGTTCCAAATAAAAACTGATGCCACTCCACAGACACAAGGGGAAAATGTAAGGCAACCCAATGACAAACACATGGTGCTAACTGGCATGACATCTGTGAAGATAAAACTCCAATAACACATCAATAACACCCAAACAAACACCCTTCCAGCCAATACGTACTGTGTAAGGGGTGTGGAATGTAATTTGCTGCAGGTCAAACACCGTGACTCACATAGCATTATGATGACTACAATAAAGGTCACATGCAATCATTGAGGTCATTCCAATATCTCACATCACTCCTGCTCTCAGATTGCCCACTACCAAGAGGCAAGTGGACTGTGCTAAGAACACATCTTGATGCTACTATATGGAAGTTGCACATTCCCACACATATGCATTGTGACAAATTAACACACACACACAACAACCCAAGCACTGCTGCAGAGCGTGCCTACAATGAGGCACATGGGAGGACACGCACCATAGTCGAGAGGACCTTTGGCATCCTGAAGTTGAGATTCAGGTGCCTCGACATCACTGGTGGCAGCCTCCTATACTCACCAGAAATGGTCTGCAAGATCATTTTAACATGTGCCATCCTGCACAACATTTGTGTACGAAGGAACCTTCCCCTATTAGAACCAGAGCCACAAATGCCTGAAGAGGAGGAAGAGGAGGATGCTGGCCATCAGCATGAGGGGGAAATACCAAACACAGCTGCAGGATTGCGTAGGCGCCAACATATTGTCAACAATTTCTTTTGAATCAACTCACCATCACCACTGTATCAACATATGTAAATTAACACCTATAATAATCACCATATCATGGTCTGGGTAATCATTTTTGCTCACCCTTATCTCTAACTATCAGAATAAGAGTGTAGCCTCATGGAGCATTGCTGATATACCGATTAGGACACAGAAATTTCCCAAGCAATTGTGATGCGTATTATTCAACAGTCACATTCATACACACTGTAAGTGACATATATCCTGTACATTTCACCTTTGAAGGGCAATAGCAGAGGACCACACCTATTTCACACATACATTTTGGCAACATGATTAATTGCAGCATACGGCACACAACTAAGACACCATCAGTCAATGATGGAACAAAATACATCATACACGAGGCAGGGGATGTGCAATTGCAACAGTAACATTAATGTATGGCCACACCCTTGACAGCAGTAACTGTTACATCACCTATCTTTGCAAGGACCATGTGTGACTAGAATTCTATATAAGCAGAACATAGAGAGCACAAGTGCCACACCTATGACAAGCATTGCGCACATGACATTCCATGTACATGTCAGCCATTGTCCTAAGTCCTGACACACGGTCTCACCCCGGTCTCACCCCACCCGTCTTAAGAGGTCCCTGGAATGTTAATATGTGTACCCAGATATTTCCTCCTCTACACACACACAGACTAACAGTATTAATCCAGTGTGCTTCACCCTTTAGTATGGTATGTCATAGTCATTGTACATCTTTCTGCATGGACGTCAAGTTAAATTATGCACTGGCTTGTAGTCTCTGAGCCCTGTTCTCACCTGTAGTTTGCTTCCCATGTGAAAGGTACTGTTGGCCATTGATCTCAAATCTCACCTACAGGACTTGTGAGAAACTGATGCAGCACACACCTGTGAACACCTCCATGCAGACCAGCCATTTGAACATGCACTGCCCTTGCAGATGCTTGGAACAGCATAGAAGCTGCCATTTTATCGATTACACTGTTATGCATTGCTGGAAAAATAAGCTGTGTAACACAGCCCTTGGGTTTATGTGTCACCTTCCAAAACACAGGACAAACACAGTTTTCTATGTCAACTGTCTTGTTCTTCCTCCAACCAGTTTTAGTCAGACCACTGAGTATGTACCTTGTGAAATTACTGGATCCTGATTGACCCTGCATCCTGTCAGCCTGACTGGCACGTGTCTGTGCGTTACCCTAAAGGTTCCTTGTGGCTACATATGTATCATATGTATCATACTTGCTTTCCCAACCCTCACATTCCTCCGGGGGTATTTTGTCAGGTGGTTCTTCAATGCATACTCAAATAAGTTATTTAGCATAATCTGCTTATTTATCGTACCATAATTGGGAACTTGTCTCCAAATACCCAAATCATGGCCTATCCCTTGTCTGGGTCTCATGTATGCATGAGCAAGAAAGTGTGACAGTGTACCATGGCCCTATGCAGGGTTGGGTATGGTGCTTCCAGCAGAACCTGCAACGTCAGATAATGTGCATGAAAAGTTCACACATGTTAGGACCCTGACAGTTCACATGCTGATTCACATTGCTCACAACATATTGATGGGCCGTGCATGGTGAATAGCTGCAAGATTAATCAACACAGAGGCTATGATGTTCCCAGATGCAGTGGGAACTTTACATGCCAACCTGTGTACAGATGTTGTAATGACACCTGCTGGTACAAGACTCCTGAGATATGATCTCACTCAGCACACCAAGGTCGCCCTGTTGACAGTCTCATAACACGTCTGCAGTGACAGGGTGGGACCATCCCCATGTGGGTTCTCAAATCCTCATTGGCTTTACTTCCATTGACCTCAGAAGGATACTCAGTAGATACAGGAATAGCCGCCAGTGACTCATGACTAGACCTGGACGTAACTGTGACAACATAGACCCCTAAAAATATACAGGATTAACATTGGCCCACACACATGAACCAGACACCTCTGTGCAATTGATCATTGGAAATATGTGGCCATGTGCTGCTTGGTCTTCTGGTCCGCCACTGCCACAGGAGAGTTGTGGCTCTGTCATATGACCACAACTGTGGCCTGATATTACAAATGTGGTTCACCTTTGGCTCACCGTGTCAATAACATGGTACCCACCGAGTCTGTACATGTGTCTGACTCATGGTGGGTTCACCAACAAGTGCCTAGGAAGCAGTTTCCAAAATTCCAGGACATGTGATGGCCAAGTTTTGGACCATTGACATGAACAAGCATCTGCTATCTATCCAGTGCATGCTTTGTCATTTGTGGTGTTTACGTTACCCAAAAACTAGAAAGTGCGCACAGCAGATGTTGCTACATGTATGACTAACACATGTCCTCTCTCATTTCCACACGACTTGCATCTGAGGGTTGGACACATTGACTCCACATTCATACAAGCATATTTGCAATAATGCATCTTGTGATGCTCACACAGTGGGTCAACAACAATATTAGTAGCCAATGCACACATATTGAGCATAGGCATGGAGGTATTGTACTTATGTGCGTCACCTTGCTATCCTCTCCTGACGCCAAACATGCCCAATTTGTGCAATACATATATGTAGGCCACACGTTTGGCCAGCTATTGCGTCAGTTAAGAGTGAAAATCCAGTACATGAAGTAGCGGATCATGGTCCGCAGTAGTATGATGTGTCACATGTGCCCATACACCGTCATGACCAAAGTGGGTGAAATCAGCCTATCTCAGTATTGTCACAACTGTAATATTACATTAGAATGGTAAAATGACCCAAACCTAGTTAATGCCTGAAATTGTGCCGCATACTTGTAAAAAAATGACGCTTATGGCCAAAAAACGACGCATAATGCCCTGAAATAACCATTGCCCCTGAGCTGTATCTTCCAAACTGTACCTCAAAAAATTGGTTAAGTGTAAAACTATTTCCAAACATATGGATGTGGGCTTAAATCTACTCCTGTGCGTCAAACAAAATGATGCGCAGACTGTATGCGTCAAAATATTTTGACGCATGATGATAAAAACGCCCGCCATTTTAGGCAAGAAGTGATGTAATAGGATATCCTGTTTACAGAATATGTACAGTGGGTGTACTTTCACTTTCACTTTGCAGTCTGTGATATTTCCTGACTGTGTGGCTGTGTCTTAATTTGTCTCGGTATATTTAGTGAATTTGTCTCCTGTGTGGTCTTTTTATTGTCTTTTTGTGATTAAAAACCTGTTGTAGTATCCTGTCTGAGTGTTTTTTGTGCTCATTTTTGTTGTAAAGTATTGTTTTTGTTTTGTTGGGAGTCTGTTGTGGGTAGTGTAAGTTTGGGTATAGTTGAGCTGTGTTAGTTGTTTATTTGAATTTTTCCTATTCTACTTTCCCCCTATTCTCCTTTGTTCCCCTTTATCCCCTATTTCTCTTTTGCTACAAATATGTTGGGTAGGCCTCGTATTGGCAGGATGGGAGAGGAGGAGCTGGGTGGATTCATATGGCTGGTGTGCCATTTCTTACCCCTAATGATTGAGGCAGGTGGGCGTGTGATACAGGGATATCACACTGAGGCACGGAGGCTCCGGTGGGCAAAGGTGTTGCATCATCTGCAACGGATTTATAAGACACCCAGAAACGAGCACCAGCTGAAGCACCGCTGGCTGACCTTGTCTCCAGGGAGCAAGATCTGCTGGATCACCTGGGGATTGTGATTGGTGGCCCTGTTGGTGAGTACAAATCCTGTTAATGTGCACATTTAAATGCTCTGTAGTGACATCAGCTGATTTTTACAATATCTGCCGGCAATGTTGTTGAGTGTGTGGAATGCTACTGAAACATACAAGATCATATGTCTACTTTGTTAAGGACCACAATTGCTAGCTGTTAGGAACCAAGAACTCCGCAAACTTACTGAATACATTTGCATTATGTAAGTTAGTGCTGCCTTTGTGTCAAACAGCAACACAAATCAGGAGCCAATTATGTATAGATGTAGGCCACAGTTGCCTGTGAGGTATAGAAATTTCCAAATCATTACCATCATTTGTTGACGCAACAGCTAGACTGATTTTCTAAACACAACATGAGGCTGAAAATGAGTGCAGGCTTCACGTCAATTGATGATAGCAATGTGGACCGAACATATGTCTCATGTGTGTCTGGTGAGTGTGTAAGGAAACCGATCATGGAAATTCAAAAAATCTTCGGGATTATTGTGCCCCTCCTTCATTTCGGATACATGCCTGATCTGGATTTGGACACATAGGGAACAAGTTCTAGCTGCACTCAGCTAACATCTTAGACTGGTATTTGGAGTTTGTAGTGCCACATTTCGATTAGGGATGGCTGGCCAAAGGTATGCACATGGGTTCATATCTCTATGGTTGGTGCAACTCATCCTAGCTGGCCCACATCAAATGAAGAAACTGTAACAATATGAGGGCTAACAACTGTCCCTGCCCCTCTGTACGTTGTACCTGTGTGTCATAAATTTGTCATGGGCACAATGGCTGGTTGACTGGTAATGCAGTCCTCACGGAAAGTGGCTTTGGATGTCTCTCATGGATACACATGATGAGACGAATACACTCCATGATTATGGTGATCATTACAACATTGGTGGTAAAAGCTGCTTACCGCCGTGCAGAAGACCGCCAACACACCGCCGCGGCCGTGGATTTCCGCCACAGCTATTATGACCCACATTTTGGAATCCCCCAAAATTCAGACCACACCAAAGGTCAGTGATAAACTGGCGGAAACAAAACCTCCACCGTCACGCCAACAGGATACGCCAACACTATCACGACACACAAATCCATGCGGCGGTCTTTCAACCGTGGTATTCCATTGGCGGTACACACTGCCGCGCTCAAAACACTACCACATTGGCAATTCGAAATACACACACCTGATACACATATACACACCACTCCCACACACACATTACAATATAAAACACACACCCACATCACCCACAAACCCCCACGACCAAAAATACCGAAAGAAGGCCAGAGAGAGACAGCACCAGCAAGAACAACAGCATCCACAGGCACACAACACCATCACCCACAGAACTTCCACGCACCTCACACAACACACCACTACATATCAGCACACTTATCACCACACACTCCCCCCAACACATCACCTACACCACCCCATGGCACGGCAAAGACATCCCAGGTTCTCGGAGGAGGAGCTCAGGCTCATGGTGGAGGAAATCGTCCGGGTAGAGCCACAGCTATTCGGAGCACAGGTGCAGCACACCTCAATTGCAAGGAAGATGGAGCTATGGTGAAGAATAGTGGACAGGGTCAACGCAGTGGGACAGCACCCAAGAAATCTGGATGACATCAGGAAGAGGTGGAACGACCTACGGAGAAAGGTGCGTTCCGTGGTCTCAAGACACCACCAGGTGGTTCAGCGGACTGGCGGCGGACCCCCACCTCCTCCCCCACAACTAACAACATGGGAGGAGCAGGTCTTGGCGATTCTGCATCCTGAGGGCCTCGCAGGAGTAGGTGGAGGAATGGACTCTGGTAAGACAAATCTTAATTATTACATCCGCCACCCTACCTGCATGTTATCACATACCCCCACCCTCATCCCAGCACCCCAACTCTTCACATATGTCCCAACATCACAAACCACCCATCCCAACACCAAGCCCTGCATGCAACAACAAAGCATGGACATCCATCACTAAAGCATGGCCACTGCACATACCCTTTACAACCCCCTAAACCATCATCACACAAGGTCCCACACAGGAATGCAAGCACTGGGGTACACGGTCACCCACCCATTGCACACTATGACACACACAGATGTAATAACCATCCTTTTATACCCCTGCAGGACCCCTACCCAACGTCACCAGACAGGAGGGTCCACACATGTCCACACCACCAACAGAGGAGGCCCACAGTGATGACAGCAGCTCTGTCCAACTGGATCTAGATGACCAGCCCGGCCCATCGGGGACCTCGGGACAGTCGGTTCCCCTCACCCAGTCACAGGCCACCACAGACCTTCCCCCCTCTGGGGTACAGCACCCACCCAGCAGGCCCATACCTCCGTCCCCAGGACATGTCAATCAGCAGTGTGTCCACCACTACAGGGAACCCAGGATAACCCACCACCCCCACAACAACAGGGCCCTGGGGACAGTGGTGGTGGTAGTGGGCAAACGGTCCAGGGGACGGAGGCCCAGGAACACAGGGGAACTGGGAGGGCTACTGTGCGACAGGGGGCAGACAGGCCAAGGGAACCCACTCTCCACGAGGCCCTCTCCTCCATCATGGGAGCCTACCACCACTCCCAGGAGACGATGGCAACAGTACTGGCCAAGTTTCAGGAGACCCAGCGCCTGCAGGAGGAACAGTATTTGGGTTTCAGGGAGGAACTCAGAACCATCAGCTCCACCCTGGGCACCATCGTAGGGGTGCTGAAGGAACTACTCAACACCAGGAGGGACACTGTGGCACTACAAGGGGCCCCTGACACTAGCATGTACGATGAACTGCCCACCACCTCCGCCGGCGCTAGTGGACAGGACGCCCCGCCACAGGACCACCACACCAGCACCCCACCCCCTGCAGAGGGAGAACCACCCCGCAAACAGTCCCTGAGATCCAGGACAAAGACAGAGCACGATGCCAAGACCCCTGCCAAGAAATGAGACCACCCTGATTGTCATCCTACTGTCCCACTTTGTCACCCTGTCCATCCTTAAACTGCCCCATCTCCACTTCCTATGCCCATTTGGGCAATGCACCTGTGAGACTAATCTAATAGACTGGACTCTGCCATGGACATTCCTCCGCCATCACCCCTCACCATTTCACTACCCCCTCCAATATTGAGCACTTAAATAAACACACTTAAAGCACAAAACAATCTGGAGTCTGTCTGTGATTTTGAAATAGTGTATGAGCAATTACAGTGACAAAATGCTCTTTCAATTGTAATGTCAACATACCTATGTCACACAGCACTAGTCCATGAGGAATCTAAGCAGATGTCACACAGTGGGACCCACTGCTGTGAAATCGTAAGGGAAAGTGACAACTCAGTGACCATACACTGGGTGAAAACGACAGACAGTAGAGAGGTAGTAGTGTTAAAGTACATGTAGTAGGCAGGTGTGTACTCTTACCTGTGTCTCACTGGAAATATTGCTGGATCACTGAGTCCCTGCCGTTCATGACTTCTTCCTCTGCTTCCTCGTCTTCACTGTCCACAGGCTCCACAGCTGCAACAATACCGTCATCTGGACCATCCTCCTGCAGAAACGGCACCTGTCGTCGCAATGCCAAGTTATGAAGCATACAGCAGGCCACGATGATCTGGCACACCTTCTTTGGTGAGTAGAATAGGGATCCACCTGTCATATGGAGGCACCTAAACCTGGCCTTTAGGAGGCCGAAGGTCCGCTCGATCACCCTCCTAGTTCGCCCATGGACCTCATTGTAGCATTCCTCTGCCCTTGTCCTGGGATTCCTCACTGGGGTCAGTAGCCATGACAGGTTGGGGTAACCAGAGTCACCTGCAAATGGTGAGGGACAACTGTTAGACACGCACTAACCTGGAGGGATATCCCCAGACCCAGACAACCATTCCCACTGACTTGCCTCCATGTCCTCACCTAATAGCCACACACGGTGCCTCTGGAGTTGACCCATCACATAAGGGATGCTGCTATTCTGCAGGATGTAGGCGTTATGCACTGAGCCAGGGAACTTGGCATTCACATGAGAGATGTACTGGTCTGCCAAACATACCATCTGTACTTTCATAGAATGATAACTCTTCCGGTTTCTCTACACCTGTACACTCCAGTGGGGGGGGACCAAAGCCACATGGGTCCCATCAATGGCACCTATGATGTTGGGGATATGTCCCAGGGCATAGAAATCCCCTTTTACTGTAGGCAAATCCTCCACCTGAGGGAAAACGATGTAGCTCTGCATGTGTTTCAGAAGGGCAGACAACACTCTGGACAATAGTTGGAAAACATAGGCTGGGACATCCCTGATGCTATATCCACTGTTGTTTGAAAAGACCCACTTGCAAGGAAATGGAGCACTGATAGCACCTGCCTTTGAGGGGGGATTCCTGTGGGATGGCGGATTGCTGACATCAGGTCTGGCTCCAACTGGGTACACAGTTCCTGGATTGTGTCACGGTCAAGCCTGTATGTGATAATCACATGTCGCTCCTCCATTGTCGACAGGTCCACCAACCGTTGGTACACCGGAGGATGCCGCCATCACCTCACATGTCCCAGCGGACGGTGCCTATGAAGGTGTGAGGTGGGCTCAGTGGTACAGAGGACTCGGACTCGATTTTTAGGGCCCTATAAGGGCGTAGGCACCATTTATTTATTATATTAAGCGGATTGTATTAATAATGACTGTACTTCTTCCCAATTTCTCTTTGGAGATTTTCTGGTGAAAGTTTGGGTGATTTTTATGAGTCCTTAATGTTCTTTCTTTTTCCTTTTAGGTGGCGTTCTCCAGACAGCTTCTTCTTGGTTCCCGTGGGCTCTCGGAAAAACAAGAGGGTATGTACAGGTAAGTAGGACGGTAATTTGCTATCTCTATGATCTGTTAGTAAAAGGGGGGGTGTGAGGGAAGGAGCTACAGGAGGTAGTGTGTTAATTGAGGTTATGTAACAAAAGGGGGGGGAACGGGCTATTAAAGTGGCTATTTTAGGCTGGTAATAGGGTGGGAAGGTGATCCGTGGTTCCCCGGTCCCCGGCACCCAAACAACCTGCCCTGTTCCCTTTATGCCCTCCCCAGTCTTCTTTCTTCCTTCCACCGCCCCCTTATCCCTCTACTGTCGGTGCCCCTTGAATATGGCCCGTACCTTGTTCAGCCACGACCCTCCTGGGTCGTGGCAGGGCTTCTCTCCTCCTCGCGGGTTTTCCTCTGCTCCACCGCTTGGGCTGGGCTTCCGCTCCACGTCACTCGTTTTGGTCGTCTTCTCTCCCTGTTCTGTTGGTTCCTCCATGTCTTCCTCTTCACCGGCGTTTTTTCCACCGTGTTCGGCGTCTCCCTTTATTTTGGCGTCCTCGCGTCCCTCAGGTGCGGCAACCCGGAAGTCCGGTGCCGATAGGGTGCTCCGCCCCCACGCGTCTCCTTGGCGACGCTGGACGGGGACGGAGGAGGTGCGCGGTCGGCGCCATGTCCGAGCGTCGGTAGGCGAGGTGGACGACACCCACCTACACACCCCATCCCATGAACGGGACTGGTATAGGACCGTCGAATCCGGGCAGCGGGAGAGAAAGTCAGCGTGGCACTGGCTGGACCCAGGGATGTGACGGACCTGAAAGGTAAAGGGCTGGAGTTCAAGGAACCAGCGCAACACCCGGGAATTAGTATCCTTATGGGAGGCTAACCAAGTCAATGGGGCATGATCGGTATAGAGGACGAAAGGCCGACCCAAGAGATAATACTGTAGACACTCAATCGCCCATTTTATGGCAAGGCATTCCTTCTCAATAGTGGGGTAGTGAGTTTCCCTAGATAACAACTTACGACTAATATAGACGATGGGATGGTCATGCCCCTGATCGTCGGGTTGTGCTAGGTCTGCTCCTAGGCCGACGTTGGAAGCGTCGGTAAAAAGGTGGAAAGGCCTAGAAAAATCAGGACATCTCAGTACTGGTTTGGTTGAGAGGGCCTCCTTAAGTAATTGAAAGCCTTGAAGTTGAGAAGGAGAAAAAGAAGGAAGGGTGGCAGGGTATTGCTTCTTTAGCAAGTCTGTGAGGGGGGCAGTAATGGCAGAATATTGCGGAATGAATCTACGATAGTACCCCACCAACCCCAGGAAAGAACGAAGTTCCTTTTTGGTTCTGGGGAGGGGTATCTGTCTAATGGCATCTACTTTATCTTTCTGAGGACGCAAAACTCCCATACCAATGACATACCCGAGATATGCTATTTGGGTTTGCCCTAGGACACACTTTGTAGGATTGGCGGTAAGGCCTGCTCTTGCTAGGGTGGAGAACACTTTTTCTAGGTGTTGGAGATGTTCTGTCCAGGTTGTACTAAAAATGACAATATCATCAAGATAGGCTGCAGTGAACTCTTGGAAGGGCCGTAGGAGTCGGTCCATCAAGCGTTGGAATGTAGCAGGTGCACCGTGAAGTCCAAAGGAAAGGACAGTGAAATGATATAAACCAGAAGGGGTTGCGAACGCTGTCTTTTCTTTGTCTTGTGGGGCTAAGGGAATCTGCCAATATCCTTTCGTTAGATCAATAGTGGACATAAAACGTGCATGTCCTATCTTTTCTAGGACCTCGTCTACCCGGGGAATAGGATATGTATCGAAGAGCGATATCTCATTGAGCTTTCTGAAGTCGATACAAAACCGGACAGAGCCATCCGGTTTCGGAACCAAGACGACAGGGGAACACCACGGGCTTGTGGAAGGTTCAATGACGTTTAAAGATAACATCTTTGTTATCTCTCCCTCTATAAGAATCTTTCTCGCTTCGGGAATTCGGTAGGGCCGTAGGCGTACGGTTTGGCCCTCGGGTGTCTGAATATGATGTTGGACTAGAGACGTTCGCCCGGGGAGTTCGGAAAAGAATTCGGAATGGTTTTGTATTAACTCGAGTAATTGACGTTTCTCAGTGTCAGGTAAGGAATCATTGACACAAGGGTTTCTTTGTTTTTCTGGTTGGAGGGTGGGACATAGGTCTAGCCCTAATGAGTTGGTCGGTGTTACTAGGTATCCCTTAGCAGGAAGATCACTATTGTTCCCAGGATTCTCCCATTTCTTTAATAGATTAATGTGATAGATTTGAGTCCGTTTAGGGTGATCGTTTAGTTCAATCAAGTAAGTAACAGGGGTGACTGCTTTTATTACTCAATAGGGCCCCTGCCATTTTGCCAGTAACTTATGTTCAGAGGTAGGTCGCATGATTAATACCTGATCGTTGGGTTGAAGAACCCGCAGTTTGGTGCCCTGATCATAATAGTTTTTTTGAGTTTCTTGGGCTTTTTCCAAATGGTGTCGTACATCCTCCCAGACCGTCTGGAGGTGTATCTTTAAATTGTGGATATAATCTAGGAGGGGTCTCTCTTCATTGTTCTCTTCCTCCCACAACTCTGCCGCCATGTCTAGTAAATTGCGGGGCTGTCTCCCGGATACTAGTTCAAACGGACTATGCCCAGTAGAGGACTGCTCATGTGTCATTATTGCATAAAGCACTAGGGGTAGTTTCTGATCCCAGTCTTTTCCCGAATCGCTTACTATCTTCCGCAAGAGAGTTTTAATGGTGCGGTTATACCGCTCCACTAAACCATCTGTTTGCGGATGATATACCGCTGTCTTTATTTGGGTAATTCCTAGGGTTTTACATATCTGTTTCATGAGCCCAGATATGAATGGTGTCCCTTGATTTGTAAGAATTTCTTCTGGGAAACCAACCCGTGAAAAAATGTTATCATGGCTTGTGCAACGGCTTTGGTAGTGGTACTAGTGAGAGGGATCGCCTCAGGATATCTGCTGGCATAATCAACCAGAACGAGGATATGGGTGTGGCCCTTAGTAGATGATAAGAGAGGTCTGACCAAGTCCATGCCTACTCTTTTGAAGGGAGTATCGATAATTGGTAGGGGATGTAACGGGGCTCTCCTAGTGGCTCCTGGTTCCACTAGTTGGCATTTTGGGCATTGGGTACAGTACCTTCGGATATGGGCATAGACTCCCGGCCAGTAAAAACATCTCAATAAGTATTCCTCTGTTTTCTCTCGGCCACAATGACCTCCTCCTGGCTGGTTATGAGCTAGGAACAATACCTGAGTCCGGTAAGGCTCAGGGACTACTAGTTGTCTCTTCTCGCCATTTACCGTCGTGGAAACTCTATATAGTAGGTCCTTATGTACTATAAAGTGTGCACCTACCTCTCCGGTAGAGTCATTTTTGGCACTTCTCCAGGCGTGCTCGAGGGTGGGATCCTCGCGTTGGCTTACTCTAAACGACACTGGGGCGCTGGTTATGTTGGCCACTGTTTTTTCTGGTTTCTCTCGTCTTTGATTAACAGCATATTTTCGTTTTTCTGCCCTTTTCTCTTTTCGGGTTAGTTTTTTCCTTTCGGGGGGGCCATAAATGGGAGTATTCCTAAATGGAGAGTCTACCCACCAACCATCGATAGGGTTGGATTTCCGTGTTTGGTCTAAGATGTCATGAAATCGCGGATAATCAGTCCCAATGACGCAGTCTTCTATTAATTTATCCATGAGTCCCATGGGGAGGAAGTCATGATAGGTGTCCCACTCCACTTCTACCAACTCAAGGGGATACTGAGCCCGGTCCCCATGGATACAACATATCGTCACCCACTGATCTGCAGTGGAACTTACAGACTTGACTACATCTCGACGTATCACTGATTGACTACACCCGGAGTCAATCAAGGCTGTGATCAATTGTCCATTTATTTGCAGGGGGTGTTTAAATGACTTATCTCCTTTCCCTATGCATAGTACTCTCCCTCGAGTAACCCCTATCTCCATTGGTTCCACTCCCTCATGTTTCTTTGGACACCCTTGGGCTATGTGGCCCCACTCCCCACAACTGAAACACTGGGGTTGTTGCATGGGGTTTCGATCTGTACTCCGGGAGGATCCTGGCTCTTCAAGGGTTCGTCTGGTTGTATATTGAGGAGGAGTTATGGGCATTTTGCTCAGGGGTCTGGAAGTTTGGCTTTTAACGTCCACTGACCGGTGATAGGCACAAGCCAAGTCGACGGCTAGTTCGGTGTCGATTTTAGGGTGCTGTCTTATCCAATTCCGGGTGCTCCCAGGAAGGGAATCCAGATATTGCTCTAAAATGATGGCCTTAATGACGTCTTCGCGGTTAGTCCCTAAGGGCCCCAACCACTTCAGTCCTAGGTCCTTCACCCGGTAGTAAAATGTACGTGGATCTTCATTCTGACCCCATTTAACTTTGCGGAACTTCATCCTATAATATTCAGTATCATGCCCCACTCTCTCAAGAATACTCTTCTTAATATCAGAATATGGGGTGGTGCCACCGGGATTTGCAGCCTGATAGGCGGATTGGAGGGTGCCTGTTAAGAGGGGAGCGATGTATTGGCCTCATCGGTTTTCAGGCCATTGAGCTGATGAGGCTACTCTTTCAAAGTTCGTAAAAAAGGAGTCGGGATCCTCGCCCTCTTGATATTTTTGTAGTACCGAGCTAGGCACATTCGGGTGTACTTTGCTGGCAGCAATTGTATCGGTCAATTTTTGAAGGGCGGTTTCATGAACTAGTTGATTATTGGGCATTATTGTGGCCTGACTTTTCAAGGCGGCTTGGAGGGCCTCTCTGTCTTCTCTGGCCTCCCTTTGTTGCGCCTCCCACACTAATTGGAGGTGGCGTTGACCCTCCACCAATTGTTTTATCATGTCCTCGAGTGTAGGCTTCTCCTCCATGCTTACAACACCTCTGTACGGCCCAGGAGAGGGGGGGGGAAACTAATATCCCACTTCTGACACCACTGTGAGGCGGGCTCAGTGGTACAGAGGACTCGGACTCGATTTTTAGGGCCCTATAAGGGCGTAGGCACCATTTATTTATTATATTAAGCGGATTGTATTAATAATGACTGTACTTCTTCCCAATTTCTCTTTGGAGATTTTCTGGTGAAAGTTCGGGTGATTTTTATGAGTCTTTAATGTTCTTTCTTTTTCCTTTTAGGTGGCGTTCTCCAGACAGCTTCTTCTTGGTTCCCGTGGGCTCTCGGAAAAACAAGAGGGTATGTCCAGGTAAGTAGGACGGTAATTTGCTATCTCTATGATCTGTTAGTAAAAGGGGGGGGTGTGAGGGAAGGAGCTACAGGAGGTAGTGTGTTAACTGAGGTTATGTAACAAAAGGGAGGGAACGGGCTATTAAAGTGGCTATTTTAGGCTGGTAATAGGGTGGGAAGGTGATCCGTGGTTCCCCGGTCCCCGGCACCCAAACAACCTGCCCTGTTCCCTTTATGCCCTCCCCGGTCTTCTTTCTTCCTTCCACCGCCCCCTTATCCCTCTACTGTCGGTGCCCCTTGAATATGGCCCGTACCTTGTTCAGCCACGACCCTCCTGGGTCGTGGCAGGACTTCTCTCCTCCTCGCGGGTTTTCCTCTGCTCCATCGCTTGGGCTGGGCTTCCGCTCCTCGTCACTCGTTTCGGTCGTCTTCTCTCCTTGTTCTGCTGGTTCCTCCGTGTCTTCCTCTTCACCGGCGTTTTTTCCACCGCGTTCGTCATCTCCCTTTATTTTGGCGTCCTCGTGTCCCTCAGGTGCGGCAACCCGGAAGTCCGGTGCCGATAGGGTGCTCCGCCCCACGCGTCTCCTTGGCGACGCTGGACGGGGACGGAGGAGGTGCGCGGTCGGCGCCATGTCCGAGCGTCGGTAGGCGAGGTGGACGACACCCGCCTGCAGAAGGACAACAGCGAGCACAGAGTCAAACAACTCAGAGGTACGTACCCACAGTTTACCCAGAACACAAATCATACACAAAAGGTGGCCTGTATGTGTGTTGAGTCTAGGCCTAGGTATGTGTGACACAGTTGGAAATGAAGCCATGTGGGCCCCTGAAATGGCGGCTGCCTGACCTCTAAAGTGGGACAATGGGATGTGAGGTAACTGCGCTGGCTTTGTACACCGTCGCGGTAGGCGGTCGAGGACCGCGGCGCAATGCTGCATTGGTTAACATTGGACCCTATGGGTCCCAGGAGCCAATGACGATGTATGCCGGCGGTGACGGTACGCACCGCTGCGGATGTGACTGCCATTTTCTATCTGTTCAATCACTCGATACCTGATCTTCGACAGGAGAGGACCTACACTGCAAGTGCTGCTGTGACCTCGGTCTGGAAGAGACAATGGCTCGAGTGTCTGGGGAAAGGGCCCCTGCCTTCACATCGGAGGAGTCGGAGAAGCTTGTGGATGGGGTCCTCCCCCAGTACACGCTACTCTACGGTCCTCCAGACAAACAGGTAAGTACACAGGGAGCATGTTGTATGGGCTATGCCTGTGTGGAGAGGGCTGGATGTAAGAAGGAAGGGGGGAGAGTGCTGCATGCATGAAAAACAGTGAATGCATGTGCCACAAGGCAAGGGTAGGGATGGGGGCCAATCACTTTGACGGTGCAGTTGGTAATAACTTCTCTTTTTCCCCTGTACATTTCATGTAGGTCAGCGCCCACCAGAAAAAAAACATTTGGTTTGCTATTGCCAAGGACGTCCGGACCCTGGGGGTCTACCACAGACGGAGCACCCACTGCCAGAAAAGATGGGAGGACATTCGCCGCAGGAGCAAGAAGACGGCGGAGGCTCAGCTGGGGATGGCCTCCCAACGTGGGAGGGGTGCCCGTCGCACCATGACCCCCCTGATGTTCAGGATCCTGGCGGTGGCCTACCCGGAGTTGGATGGGTTCTTGAGGGCATCACCGCAGCCACAAGGGGGTGAGTACACTCTCATTCTGCTGACTTTGCGCGCAGTGGAGGGGTCTGGGTGGGGGGAGGTGGTCTGCGGGTTTCCCTAGGCCAGGGCGAGTTCCGTAGGCAAGGCCCCTCCGTAAGGCAGGCCATGTGGCACCCCACCCCACCTCTGTAGAGTTCCAAGTACACATAGTCATGCCCCTGTGTCAACTATGTGTGCAGATGTCGTCCATAGCCTTGTAGGCCATTTCCCAGGAATTGAACAGTGGAGCCCAAGAGCACGGCGTAGTGCAGGGGGCTTCTGTGTTTTTCGTGTCCGCCAACGGTATCGGTAATGCATGCACTCAACGTGTCTTTCTTCTGTCTTCCCCCCCCTTTTTGTGGTCTCCCTGTTCTTGTGTGCATTAGCATCATCAGGCGGAGGAGCAGTGGCATCGGAGCAAGAGGGAGCTGCATCCCACATGGGCCTGGAGGGCGACACTACGGAGTCTGAATTCACCATTGGGACAGAGTGCGAGGGGAGCTCCATGGCGGGGACGGGAGCTGACACCAGCGACACGGACCTGTCCTCTGATGGGAGCTCCCTTGTGGTGGCAGCAACATCTGTGCCCCCCGCATCTACAGGTATAGCTGCCACCCCTCTACCAGCACCGCCCACCCAGCAGCCCCTCAGCCTTCGCCCCGTGCCCGCTCACCCAGGAGGGTGGGCATCACCTTCGCCCCAGTCACCCCTGCTGCCCTCAGTGAGAATGCCATTGACCTCCTCAGGTCCCTCGCTGTTGGGCAGTCTACCATTTTGAATGCTATCCAGGGTGTAGAGAGGCAGTTGCAACAAACCAATGCATTCCTGGAGGGCATTCATTCTGGTCAGACGGCCCTTCAGCGAGCTTTTCAGACTCTGGCCTCAGCACTGATGGCAGCCATTGTCCCTGTGTCTAGCCTCCCCCCTACAACTTCCTCCACCCAGACCCAATCCCCTGTACCTCAGCCTATCCCAAGCACACCTACAGACCAACATGCACACACGTCAACACCCAAGGGAAGCTCAGGCAAACATAAGCACCACACATCCCACAGGCATTCACACAAGCATCACACACATGCAGACACACCAACATCCACTGCCTCCACTGTATCCCCCTCCTCCTCGTCTCCCCCCTCCCTCCCAGTCTCGTCTACACTCACACCTGCAAGCACTACCTCTACCGCCACTACGTCCCTCTCCAGCACACCCACCACCACACCCCACTCATGTGCAGTCACCACCCCCACTACCATTCACACGTCCCCTGTGTCCTCTCCTAGTGTGTCTGTGACACCCCCTCCCAAGATACACAAACGCAGGCACACACCCACCCAACAGCAATCCACCTCATGACAGCCTCCAGGGCATGCACCTTCACCCAAAGTCACCAAACGTACACCTCCTACAACCACCACCTCTTCCTCCACTCCCAAACCCCCTCCAGCTACCCGTCCCAGTGTGTCCAAAAAACTTTTCCTGTCCAACCTTGACCTCTTTCCCACACCTCCCTCACCCCATCCATCTCATAGGTCCCGAACTAGCACCTCAGCCACAACATCTCCTGGACCAGTGGTGCCTGTAGTCACTGGAATCTGGAGTGCACCGGCCACCAGGGCAGCCAATGTGGCACGGAGCCACAGCACAGATAGTCCCCCACCTGTGAAGCATCAGAAGTTGGCCAGTGCCCGGCGGGAGAAGGGGAAGACTCCAGCCACCAAAGCCGCTCCCAGGGGTCCCAGTGGGAGTGTGGAGTCAGCTGTGACACCTTCTAAGGTGGGGAAGGGCCACAAGAAACCCGGCAAGTCTGGGAAGAGCAGCACGGCAGAGAAGACCGCCATCATCCCTGATGCCCAGGAGGCCACCGCCAGCACTAGCCCAGCTGCCCAGGAGACCACCGCCACCACCAGCCCAGCTGCCCAGGAGGCCACCGCCAGCACCATCCCAGCTGCCCAGGAGGTCACCGCCAGCACCAGCCCACCTGGCCAGGAGGCCACCGCCAGCACCAGCCCACCTGGCCAGGAGGCCACCGATAGCACCAGCCCCGCTGGGCCATGAAGGACCAAAGCCCCGCTGGGGAATGAAGGACCGCCAGCAAAAGCCCCGCTGGGCCATGAAGGACCGCCAGCAGCTGAGACCCTGCAATGGAGAGCGCCATCTCAGGCTCCGCTGAACAGGGCACCGCCATCTCAAGCACCGCTGCACAGGGCACCGCCATCTCAAGCACTGCTGCACAGGGCACCGCCATCTCAAGCACCGCTGAACAGGGCACCGCCATCTCAAGCACCGCTGAACAGGGCACCGCCATCTCAAGCACCGCTGGCCCATGAGCAGCAAGGACACTGGCACAACTGAGTCCATCACGGGATGCACTCTGGGCACCATGCCCCCTCCAGAACCAGTGTAGAAATGCATCCACTACCTCTGTCCTTGGCAGGATGAAGCACTCTGGGCACAAAGCACCCTCCAGAACCAGTGGAGAGATACATCCACTACCTCAGTCCTTGGCAGGATGAAGCACTGTGGGCACAAAGCCCCCTCCAGAACCAGTGGAGAAAGGCATCCACTCCCTCTGTCCTTAGCAGGATGAAGCACTCTGGGCACAATGTCCCCTCCAGAACCAGTGGAGAAAGGCATCCACTCCATCTGTCCTTAGCAGGATGAAGCACTCTGGGCACAAAGCCCCCTCCAGAACCAGTGGAGACTGTTATCCACTTGAGAGACTGTGGCTTTGCACTCCCCAGGATTGAACAGTGGGTAGACCACCCACTGTAGAGACTTGAGAGACTGGGGCTTTGCACTCCCCAGGATTGAACAGTGGGCAAACCACCCACTGTAGAGACTTGAGAGACTGTGGCTTTGCACTCCTCAGGATTGAACAGTGGGCAAACCACGCACTGTAGAGACTTGAGAGACTGTGGCTTTGCACTCCCCAGGATTGAACAGTGGGCAACCCACCCACTGTAGAGACTGGAGAGACTGTGGCTTTGCACTCCCCAGGATTGAACAGTGGGTGCCCCTGCAGTGTTCTCTCCATCATGGTCGGGGATCTTGTGTGGGCCTTGCCCATACCATGTGGTCCCAGTGTTCCACGGACTTTCTTAGAGCACTACCTGGACTACTATGCTTGGTATATATTATGTACATGATGTATATATATATATATATATATTTCTGCCTACTTGCTTTTAATATATTACAATGGTTACACTCATTTTCTATTGTCTTTGCATTCTTCTGGGGGGATAGGGGGTGTAACTTTGATGTATTGATATGCATTAGTGTGTGTGTTGTAGTGGGTGGGGGTGTTGCGTGTGTGTGTCCCTGTTTTTTCCCTCCTCCCTCCCCTGTGTCGTAGGTGCAGTACTCACCGTGGTCTTCGCCGCCGGCGTTTGTGCTCCTGGTAGAGGAGCAGGAAGACTATTGCAGGGAGAATTTGGAGTTCCGGGTCCATGGCGTCCTCGTTCCTCATGGAGTGTGTAGAGGTGAGCGTTTGTCCTTCGGGATGCCTGTTTCCGACGTGTTTTTACCCAATGTGAATCCGTCCCGAAAAGGTGGCGGATTGGCCTGTCATAATAGTGTGGGCGGTACACTGTCTCCCGCCTTTCTGTTGGCGGTGACGGCCAAGCTGTTTGTTTGTACCGCCGTGGCGGTCGGAGTGTTAAAGTGACTGTCTTTGTTGGCGGTTTCCGCCACGGTCATAATTGCAAATGTTTTACCGCCGGCCTGTTGGCGGTCTTACCGCCACTTTAACACTGACCGCCAGGGTTGTAATGACCACCTATGTCTGCTCACTAATGAAGGAGCATGTTTGCCAACACATGATAGTTAGGAACACTGCATGTGTGCAGATATGTGTGTATCACTCTGGAGACCCATGGTATTTACATGTTAGCCGTGCTATGTAGGATGCAGTATCATCATGCCTGAGAGGCTTTACTTTCTGATGTAATCTTACACACAGTATTTGTCTTTGGAATTGTTGTACAGTGCACAGACATTGAGCACATTTCTCCCTTCCATGCCTTACAGGTGGACCGGCACCCTACACTGTTGGCGAGGTGGCTCGATTTGAGGACCCAGACAACTCCAGTAAGTGTTGATGTGTCTGTTATGTGTTGTGTTTGCGGTGATGTGTGATGGACTCCTGTATGTTGGACACATAGCAAGGTGTGATGCCCTGTCCAATCATTTGTTTTGTTCCATGAGTGGAATATCATTTTATCACCATCTTTGAGTTGGCCAATCCTTATCCTATTGTCTTATTTAGGTATTGTAGGTCAGTCCTGTAGGCACGGCAATGTGAATAGGGATGAGTCATGTGGATAAAACTTGAATCAGAAAGAGTCGCACTGGACCAAATTAGTGAATTAGTCAGGCAGTCAGACCCAAATTCTCCCAGAATGGGGCTGCCAAATGCTTACCCAAAGAATTCTGCTTCCCTATTCACTAATGTACTTATTAAACTGTAGGTTAAACTTCCTAGCAGCATGTAGCTCCACATGTAGTGCTACGAGTATGAAGCACTTGAGTGCAATGGCCTAGGTGTGCATGCAACTCATGGCCTGGGGTGTTCTTGCATTTCTGTGTTTGTTGTAAGTCGTGGCTTACGGGTAGTAAATTATGTGGACAAAGGTCTGCATTTCCAAACATGAGTGGCGATGGGATTGGTCAAGGGTTAGCTGTCTCCTATTTGGAGATCCTCCTTACCTGTGGTGTGTGTGCTGAGCCAAACACATGTCCAGCTTTCCTAAGCTTCCTGGGTGTCCTTGTTGTTAGAAATTATTAGTTGTTACCCAACCCCCTCAGACACAGGCCTAGGTTTGTGAATAATGTACCTAGGACTGATGATACAAGTTTAGTACACAGACATGTAAATCAGTGAACCACTTGTCTGAACCTAGTATACACACTCATGTTTAGCACATGCTTACTAAACTGGCAAGTCCATTTACAACTCGCAGATCATGTGGCCCTAGATTTCCATCCCGTACAATGACATGTACACAACCAGCAGCTGGGACTATTGCAGGACCATCCACAGCAATTGCTCCTGGCCCAAGCACAGCACCACTTGCAGGGCAGCCCACAGCCATGGACACAACACAGGCCCATACTTCCTCGGCTGGCACCCAGACCACCCCCGCTGCAGCCATTACCCTGCTGCTTTTGGACAAATGGAACGGAAATTGGACCGTGTTCTTAGGAAAAATGAGCAGACTGCGGCAGGAGGTGCGACAGGTCAACTGGCGGGTGCGTTCCATCAAGAGGACCCTCCAGAGGGCCAACCTGTAGACTATAAGACGGACATGATTCCCTCCCCTCCCTCATCTTTCCTGGTTCTTATACTTTGTGGGTTTAGGGGGCTTAGTGTTAGGTTAGTAAAGGCTGTTAGTTTAGTTAGTGTTAGTGGGTGGGGGTGGGGGATACTGAATATTTCTATTGTTTATTTTTAAGTGTGTGGGTGGGTGGGTGGGGGGCAATGTTGGGGTTCTTGTGTTTTTACAATAAAAATAAATATACATATATAAAAATAAAAATAAAAAAACAAAAATATATATATTTGTTTAGTATAGGATAGTATGGGGGTCATTCTGACCCTGGCGGCCGGTGACCGCCAGGGTCACCGACCACGGGAGCACCGCCAACAGGCTGGCGGTGCTCCCTCGAGCGTTCTGACCGCGGCGGTTCAGCCGCGGTCAGAAACGGAAAGTCGGCGGTCTCCCGCCGACTTTCCGCTGCTCGGGTGAATCCTCCATGGCTGCGGAGCGCGCTCCGCAGCCATGGGGATTCTGACACCCCCTACCGCCATCCTGTTCCTGGCGGGTCTCCCGCCAGGAACAGGATGGCGGTAGGGGGTGCCGCGGGGCCCCTGGGGGCCCCTGCAGTGCCCATGCCCATGGCATGGGCACTGCAGGGGCCCCCGTAAGAGGGCCCCACTGTGTATTTCAGTGTCTGCAAAGCAGACACTGAAATAAGCGACGGGTGCAACTGCACCCGTCGCACCTTCCCACTACGCCGGCTCCATTCGGAGCCGGCGTCCTCGTGGGAAGGTCGATTTGCCCTGGGCTGGCGGGCGGCCTTTTAACGGCCGCCCGCCAGCCCAGGGCAAATCTCAAAATACCCTCAGCGGTCTTGTGACCGTGGAGCGGTATTTTGACGGGGGAACATTGGCGGGCGGCCTCCTCCGCCCGCCAATGTTAGAATGACCCCCTATGTGTTTAGGTTAGTATCTGTCGTCCTCCACGTGTCCCTTCTCATAAGGAGGGTGGGGGGTTGATGTTTAGAACGTTTCGTTAAATGTGATAAGTAAGTTTAGCTTAGGTTAGTTAGGGACAATTGTGGGTAATGAGTAGTTAGAGTAGATTAGGGTAGGTAAGACTTCTCCCTGAGTTTTCACTTCTGTTTTTACTGTTTAATAAATATGTAGGTAACCCTTTACAGTATGTGCCACATGCTTGTAGATCAGGGCCTTGGCATGATTGTACAGTGTTTCTTTTGTATTACATTTTGGGGGTAATTCTAACTTTGGAGGAGTGTTAATCCGTCCCAAAAGTGACGGTAAAGTGACGGATATACCACCAGCCGTATTACGAGTTCCATAGGATATAATGGACTCGTAATACGGCTGGTGGTAAATCCGTCACTTTTCCGTCACTTTTGGGACGGATTAACACCTCCTCCAAAGTTAGAATAACCCCCTTTGTGTCCTATGCTGCAAACAAATTACAACTGAGCTGTAACATTGGCAGCTACCCCAAAGCTACTTATCTAAGATCCGGCCCCTCATTGCAACCACCAATCACAGTTATTATGGATCCCAAAGTGTTTTTTTTTCATAATGTATGTTTTCAATGTCATATACTGTGCTTCCAGATTTAGGATTGGGGACGCTGTGTTATGTCTGAAAGCAGTCTCATGTCCAAGGAAACCCTTATAACGTGAGTGGTAGTAAGCTCTCTTGTACTGTAGTATAGTGTACATAACTCACATTAGATCATTTGTTACACTGTTCAGCATGATTACTTATTTGGATATAAACTCATACACCTCCATTCATGCAGTGTGATGAGTGTTCACTTTTATTTGTGGGCAATGTTACATATGTTAGTTTTGCATTGAAGCAACATTTTGAAGGCACTATTTTCTGGTTTTGACATCCCTTGAGGAAGCATTAATCTGTCCAACACAGCATTATGGTGTATAGTTTCTCTTTTCCTCAGAAATTACCCTCAGGAAGGGCAGAGTATGGTAGAATCCAGGCCACTGTGCATAGTTATCAGCCCACATTATTTCAGGACAATTGTTTTGACAATCTATGATATTTGACAGGAGGCACAATTCAGTGATCTACTACACAGTTGATGTGTCACATTACATGGAGCAAAGTGGTTGTGTAAGTGCTATTTATTGAAAAGTACTATAGTGCTATATTTACATTGTCCATGATTGTGAGTCCATTATAGTGACATCTTCCATTGTGATCCTACACAAGTTCAAAAAGACATGTCATTGGACATGCTGGGCTGAAGTGTCAGACAGTGCAGAGGGACAGGACTTGCCAATGAGTTAGTGAGAGACAATCACTGGGCAGGCTGACAAGATAGACAGTGGTTTGCAGAACAGTGCTTGAGTACAGTTGTTGCAAGACTGGCATGTTACAAAGCACAGGAACTTGGTAATAGGTGGCCATGTGGCAGGGACTAGTGCTTCTGGGTACTTTTACGTGTGAAGGTGATCTGTTCATGGTCTTCATCTTCTGATGTGTGTGTTGCCTCCTCTGCCCTTGGTGGTGGTGGTTGTGAAGGGGCTACACACACCTCAGTGTGTTTAGACGTGGAGTCAGACATCCCGGTAGCTGCTACTTGTAGGGTTCTTAAGGGCAGTACTGCTGCAAGCAGGATCTCCTGGTTCTTAAGAATAGCAGCCACATGACAATGGTAGGCAGCCAGGTCAGCCCTGAGGGGTTCAATGTTGCATTCGTGCACGCGTTGACAGGATTGCTGTTGTAGGTGTTGGGTCAACTGTATTACAGCTGTGCGGATTTCCTTCAGCCTTTTTTGTACTTCCTGCATGATAGTTGTTTGCCCTTGCATAGCTGCTGCCTGTTCTTCAGTTGACATCATGCATGAACGCACCCCCTCTAGGCTGGCTGCCATAGTTTGCATCCCCACACGTACCACCTTGGCCAGCTCCCGCTGTGCTCCGACTACAGTTCTCTCAAAGTTGGTGCCAGTGTCGTCAGAGTCCTCAGCTATGTTGGAGCTGGCAGGTCATATTATTGGGGTGATGGGTGGATCCTCTGCGATGGCTGCTGCATCTGTGCTCCTCCTTGTGTGTGAAGGTGGGATCTGGAGGCTTCCAAGGACCTCTTGGAGGGTCTGGTGGCTGATGTTTGTCAGCTCATCATCCATGTCATCAGGGTAGTCCTGGACAGGCATATCCGCAGGAGATCCATCGTCCTCTGCAATGAAATACGGTACAATTAGTGTGTCTGTGTTGTGGAATTTGTGATATGACATGCCTGCCTTGTGATGCTTTTCACATTGTGATCTTGGTTCCTGTTCATTGCTCCAGTCTTTCAGATGGGCATCCTCCCAGGCCTATGCCCCACCTGCATGTCACATGTATTGTGGTCAGTTTGTGGACTTGTCAGCATCATCTTCTCTAGGTGTTGGTTCTGGACAAATAGTGAATTGCTACCTTCTTGTCCTACTCAACCCTCCCCCTACTTCCATTCTCATGGTGACGCCTTTCACTGGCTGTGGGTGCTCTGATGGCACTAGCAGCACACTTAACAATCTGGACCTGCCTCAGTCTCTGATCTTTCACATCCACCTATATGTAGTTGAAATGTAGCGTATACTATGTATAGCATTGTTATGGCACAATATGGATGTCAGCATTGGTAATGTGTACTGCTGATGTTGGGGAATGTGTGGTACATTGGATTGCCCTGATAGTCGTAGCAGTGCCCTATTTCCTCCTCTGACTACGCAGGTGTATTTCAGTGACCAGTTACACGTGTCCTTCCCCTCAATGCTGTTGTCTAAGCAGTATGCCATTTGGCATGTTGCATTGTGACCCAGGCACAGGATGGACCCTGACATATGCAGCATGGTTGTGACATTAGTGCTGTGTACCTCCTAATGTTGATGACATTGGCTGATGTTTGCAGCAACTATGGGCATTCACATTTGACAGGACTGGAACATTTGTCTTGTTTCAGGGCATTGTTAACGTTATCATCCTAAACCCTCTAATTTGGGTGTGTATGATCCATGGGGACGTTACTGCCATTGGCTACTTGACCAGCACACACAGCAGAGGTGGTTGTGGCAACTGTTGTCAATGTTACATTCCAGTTGTCGGTATGGCTAGGGGTTGTTACTTGGGCCCTAGTTAATGTAGGGAGTATAGTGGCTGACGTGTGACGGGATGTCAGTTTGACGTTGTGCCCTTCCCTCCTGGCGTGGCTTTACCTTTGCAACATCGTTGGCATGGCAGCATACCCCCATGGAAAGGTTGTTGATGTTGTGTAATGGTGTGCTCCAGGTTTTCTCAGAATGGGTCATGCCCCTGTGCCGTGCCCCTTTACCCATGCCACTCCATGTATATGATGACTTACATGCATTGTGTAGTAGGTGTTCCCCCCCGGTTGCAGTTAGCATTAGTGCATTTTAATTCCTCTTGCGACTTACCCTGCATGTGCGTTGTCTTCTGGTAGTCTGCGCTGTCCTGTCCTTGAATTCCCTGTGACGATCTCCTCAGGGATGACGGCTGCCACCATCTCCTCCATGTGGTGCTGGACTCCCACCTCCAGTCTGCAGTGCTGCCTTCTTGTTCTTGGCCAACTTTTCCTTGGTCCTGCGCTTGCAGTCATACCAGCGTTTCTTGCACTCGATGACTGTTCTGCGTACTTCTGCCACACTGTTGATCTTGTCAACAATTTGTGACCATATTTCCTCTCTCCTACTGATTGGCAAATTTGAGGTGACAAACAGTTGGTGCTGGTGTTCTGTCACCTCTTTCACCAGAATTTCCTGCTCCTCTGCACTGAAGCAACACTTTATTTTCTTCTTCTCCCTGTCCTGGGTCTTGTGTGGGTCCTCCTGGCTGGTTCCTGGTCTGTTGTCATCTTCCTGGGGTTTGTACAGGCATCTGGGAGCCATTTTGGCTCTCCTCTGCACAAATGGCTGTGTTTGTGGTGTGTTTTGACGCTATTGCGTCAAAAAACGCTGCATATCCAGTTTGCGGTGTCGTAAATCGGCTCACAGACATTTCTGCCACGTTAACGTCGTTTTCCTTTATGATGTGACACTGTGGTGTACGTCAAAGAAAATGACTCACACCTGTGGTTTGCGCCGCCGTGCGTCAAATTATAAATTTGACGCCTGCACGGCACACAGAAATGGCGTTAGCCTGCGGTAATATTTTTTACGCAAAACTTCGTTGGCGTAGTTTTGCGTCAAAAAGAATAAATATTGGCCGAAATGTCCCAAAACACAACATGGATAGATCACATTTTCAACTCAAAACTAACCATTTTTTTGCAAAGCAGGTAGCTGTAGATTTTGCGCCCTAGCTGAGGCGGCACCTAGGGAAACCTAGCAGACTGGCACATTTTTTAAAACTAGACAACTGGGGTAATGCAGGGTGGGGTGGCTTGCATGGCTCTCACTAGTTAATTTTACCCAGAAGCCCTTGAAAACGTCAAACTTTGCTAAAACCACACATTTGTTTCTGTGAAAGAAAGTTTTAGAATCTTCATGGAGTCACACATATCCTATCATGCGAGTTTCCATTTCTACCCCGATAAGAACGGTACCCCACTTGTGTTGGTGGGCCTCAAGTCCTCCACAAAACAGGGCCTTACAGTGCCACCTTGAGAGATAAGCAAAATGGGTAGCTGCGGAAATTGGGGCTGTGCCATTGTGCCACCCATGCAAACCTACGAACCACAGACTATTTTGAAAAGCTAGATAAGCAGGGAATTCCAGGGTGATATGCCTTGACTGAATCCCATTCGATTTTCTTACCCACAATGGCCGGCAAAGTTCAAACTGTGCCTGAAATCACATATTTTCATTACATTTCCATGATTAAAACTTCCAGAATCTGCAGGAATCCACAAAAATTGTATCGCCCAGCATTCACCCACTTGTGCCGATATAAACGCTGCTCCACTTGTTTTGCTGGGACCAGGGCCCATGACAGCAATGAATCAAACCAAGCTTAATGGGAGCAGAGGAGTCTGTGGCTCATTCGTTGACACTCCCTGGCCCCATAAGTAAAAGCAACATCCAAAGGAATCAAATGTCTTCCCGTTTGCCATTAGGATGAGATGTTTTAGTCCACAGAGGACCAGCAATACTTTTTAAACTTCAAGGGTGAGGGTGGGTCGAATGTTAGGATGGGCTAGACCTATCCCATTATTTTATTTTAAAAATAGCTCATCCTATACAGTGGGCTTTCTTCCCGCAGGGGCAAACTCGGTCAAACCTCCTGTCTGCCTGCGGAGTGAGCAAAAAGACTGGTTTGTTCCTTTATTGGGGTTGGGATGTGGCCAATTCCAGAGTGAAAAAGGTGCACCACTTTATTTTGCCTGCCAGGTGTCAGGTGGACTTTCTCCCAAGGGGGACATATTTGGAGCAATCTCCTCAATCGGGACAAACCTCCTACCTGCCCCAAAACAAACAAAAGGAGGGTGTGGCCTACCCTGGCATCGAGCCATACCCCCTCTGCCTGCCCCAGGTAGAGGGGGTATGGCTCGATGCCAGGGTAGGTCTCACCCTCCTTTTGTTTGATTTGGCTCTGTTTCAAAATGCCTGGTGTTTAGCGGGCTTTCTGCCTCCTTTAGGGGAAGATTAGGGGGTGAATACCCCTATCTTCCCTCCATGACGGAAGACATTTTATTGGGCTTTGGCGTGGGGGACAGCATGGGCTCGTGCCTAACGGGGCTCCCCCAAACAAAATGCTGCATAAATGTAATTTGCCCCCAAGTGGGGCAAAAAAAAGATTGTCTGGCTACTTTTTGGGTGGAAGCATGGCCATCCCATGGTGGGTAGTCCCCACCCCATACTTTTTTTTTTTATCCTGGTTGTCTAGGGGTTCTTTCTCCCCCATCCCCTGGAGAAGATTGGGGTTAGTCACGCCATCATCCCTCTGGGGCAGCAGAAAAACCATCACCAAATGTTTTGTGGGGTAGAGGCATGGCCATATCCACAGTGGGAAGCTCCCACCCCATATTCATTTTTATATTAGACTCTGGTGTCTAGTGGACTTTCTGCCCCCTGGTAGGGCAGATCATGGGTAATTACCCCATCCCCACCAGAGGGGAAAGAATGACTGTCTGGCTTCTTGTTGGGAAGGGGGCATGCCCATGGTGGGCAGTCCCCCCCCTATATTGGTTTAAGAAACAAATACTTCCTGGTGTCTAGTGGGCTTTCTGCCCCCTCATTTCCCCCCCCCCCACCATGGAGGGGTTGGGGATAATCACCCCCTCTGCATTCCAGGAAATGCAGAGAGCAGAGAGACTCTCATCATAGTTTTAAGGGGGATGTGGGCATGGCCATTCCCATTGTGGGCAGCCGCCCACCCTTATAGTTATTTTAAAAATGCACTCTGGTATCTAGTGGTCTTTCTGCACCCCTCCCCCCTGGGAGAGCAGATGAGGGTTAATTACCCCCATCAGCCCCCTGGGAGGGTAGAAATACTGTCTGTTTTCTTGTTGGGGTAGAGGAAGCCTCCACCTCTATATTTTTTTCGAAAAGCATTCCCTGGTGTCTAGTAGGCTTTCTGCCCCAATCCCCAAAGGGGCAGATTGGGGATAATCACCCCCATTTGTTTTGCACTCTGGTGGGGTCAGAAAGACTTGTACCATAGATTTGTTGTGGGAGGGTTAGGGGCATGGCTGTGGGCAGCCTCCACCCCTATATTTCTTTTGAAACCAGACCCTGGTGTAGTGGACTTTCTGCTCCCTGGGGAAGGATAGGGGCTAACTACCCTCATATGCCCCCAGGTGGAGCAGAAAGAATGTCCGTCTTCTTGCTGGGGTGGGGCATGGCCATGTCCATAGTGGGCAGCCCCCACCCTATATTTGTTTTTTAATTCCCTGTTAACTAGTGGGCTCCCTGCGCCACCCTGCCCCCGGGTCACCATAGTTCTGGGGGGTATGGCATTTCCCATAGTGGGCAGCTACACCCCTATTTATATTTTGAAAATAGACCATAGTGTCTAGTGGTCTTTCTGTCCCTCCCCAGGGAAGGTAGATCAGGGGTAACTAGCCTATCCGCCACCCCATGAGGGTGCAGAGAGACTGAAATTTCTAGGGGGAGGATGGAGGAGCCGAAGCCCTAGACCAAGGAGCCGCTCCCCCTATCCCTGGTGCCTAGTGGGTGGATCCCTACTTGGGGATCGCTCTACTGTGGAAATTCCCAGGCAGGGATCCACTGGGCAGAGGTACCATTTGAAAGGAGGGATGCTGTTCCCTCCAACAGTATCTCTCTCAAAAGAATCAGTGCTCGTGGGTTGAAATATGCCCCGAGCACTGATTCACTGAAAGTTAAATGAGCCAATTGGTTTGTTTTACTTCACTGCAAAGACTTCAGAGAGCCCAGCATTCAGATGATCCTCACAATAAATGAAAAAAAAGACTCATGGTGCCCAAGAAGCTCTTTCTGAAGAGCCCTAGTTAAAA
Source organism: Pleurodeles waltl (assembly GCF_031143425.1). Taxonomy (NCBI): domain Eukaryota; kingdom Metazoa; phylum Chordata; class Amphibia; order Caudata; family Salamandridae; genus Pleurodeles; species Pleurodeles waltl. The sequence continues at coordinate 996,376,587 of NC_090446.1, forward strand.
ATAAAATGAAGGAGTCACTTTGGTGCAGACCAACATAGGTGATTTATGTACGTCCCCAGTGTTGGCCAATTGCTGACACACGCTATGGGGAGGTAAGAGGTTAAGTAAAGACTAAGGGGTTCATTAGGAGTTTGACAGACAGAAAAGGCCATCCATCAAACTCCCACAGTCATGTTGTCGCCAGTGCGGCCGCCTTCCCGTGGGACCCATTAGGAGTTTGCCGCTGGGTCAGTGGGAAACAGCCTACAACATTGACGCTGGCTCATAATTGAGCAGACAGCAATGATGCAGAGCGCAGGGTGCACCAGCACCCGTTGCGCTCTTCACTGTCTGCAAAGGCCATGGGGGCCCCTGCAGTACCCAAGGAGAGGGGCGTCGTAATCCACAGGGCGATGCTGCTGGCAGCGCTACCCTGGAGGACGAGGACTGCCAGCACCACCAGTCCCTCCTGTGGAGGAAAACTGGCGGTAGTGGTGATCCGACAGTGGCGCAACCGATGCGGTTGTAATGTGGTGGTCAGACCGCACATTGAAGACCACCGGGGTCATAATGATCCCCTAAGTCTTTTGGTAAAAGCAAGTCACATAAATGAAAAAAAAGACTCATGGTGCTCAAGACTCTCTTTCCAAAGAGCCCGAGTAAAAAATAAAATGAAGGAATCACCTTGGTGCAGACCAACATAGGAGCTTTATATACCTCCCCAGTGTTGGGCAATTCCTGACAGCTATGGGGAGGTAAGAGGTTAAGTAAAGACTAAGGGGTTCAGTAGGAATTTGGCCGACAGAAAAGGCCGTCCATCAAACTCCCATGGTCATGTTGTCACCAATGCGGCCGCCTTCCCATGGGACACATTAGGAGTTTCCCGCTGGGTCAGCAGGAAACAGCCTACAACATTGACGCTGGCTCATAATTGAGCCGGCAGCAATGTTGCAGAACGTAGGGTGCAGCAGCACCCGTCACGCTCTTCACTGTCTACAATGGCCATGGGGGCCCCTGCACTGCCCAAGGAGGGGGGGGTCGTAATCCCCAGGGCAACGCTGCTTGCAGCGCTGCCCTGGAGGACGAGGACTGCCAGCACCACCAGTCCATTCTGTGGAGGAAAACTGGCAGTAGTGGTGGTCCGACCGTGGCGCAACCGCTGCGGTTGTAATGTGGCGGTCAAACACCAGCCAAAGTGGTCTGACCATCGCTTTGACGACGGTCAGATTCCCACCGCGGCCCTGGAATCTGAAAACCATCAGGGTCATACTGACCCCCTAAGTCTTTTGGTAAAAGAAAGTCACAATTGGATTGGGAATCTGCAAAGATCTAAAAGGTAGATAACACACTCTAGACAATTAATCAGTACTTCTATAGCGCAGCTTATCACCCGTGGGATCTCAAGGCATTACCTAAAAGTGGGTGGCCCCAGAAAAATAAATATGTGGCCTCACTTCCAAAGGAATCACTCAAATGAGAAGGAAGGGCAACATGTTTGGAAGAACAGTGCTAGGGAAGAACACTGCTAGGGCATGAGTTACAGTTTGTCAGAAGGGTTAATCTGTCAGAAATGTACCAAATGTCCGATCCACCTTGTTACAAATACATTATGGGGGTCATTCCGACCCCGGCGGGCAGCGGAAGCCGCCCGCCTGGCGGGAACCGCCAGAAGACCGTACCGCAGTCAATTGACCGCGGCGGTCATTCTGACTTTCCCGCTGGGCCGGCGGGCGACCGCCAGAAGGCCTCCCGACGGCCCAGCGGGAAAGCCCCTTCAACAATGAAGCCGGCTCCGAATGGAGCCGGCGGAGTTGAAGGGGTGCGACGGGTGCAGTGGCAGACACTTTGCAGACACTGAAAATCTTTATGGGGCCCTGTTAGGGGGCCCCTGCACTGCCCATGCCAGTGGCATGGGCAGTGCAGGGACCCCCAGGGGCCCCACGACGCCCGTTCCTGCCATCCTGTTCCTGGCGGTAAGAACCGCCAGGACCAGGATGGCGGGAAGGGGGTCGGAATCCCAGCGCCGCCATGGAGGATTCCTTTGGCCAGGGGAAAACCGTCGGGAAACCGCTGGTTTCCCTTTTCTGACCGCGGCTTTACCGCCGCGGTCAGAATTGGCCAGGAAGCACCGCCAGCCTGTTGGCGGTGCTTCCGCGGTCGTTGGCCCTGGCGGTCGATGACCACCAGGGTCAGAATGACCCCCTATATCCTGTAGTACTTGTAAAAAAGTGGATTGGATATTCTCCACATTTGTGAAGGAGTAACTCTTTCACCCAATTATAAATCAGGCCCTAAGGTGGCAAAAGACTACTTATAGCAGAAGCACCTTCCTCTTATTTTATATTGCAGGACCAGGACAAGGAAAGTGCACTTTTCCTTGCAAGGGTTAAAATGTAGTAGTTGTGAAGGAGAACCCTCCCTGAGTTGTAACACTTGATCAACATGATTCAGTTGAGTTGACTGAATAGAAGATGGCCGCAAGGATGCAAGTCCCTTTGGAGATGAGGCTGTGAAAGGAGTAGGTATGCAGTGAATTGGGTAGTGGTGACCCAGTTCTCCAAGAGAGGGGAGGATAATGAGCAGATGGGTGTATCAGGAGAAGCTGATCAGCAGTGTGGAAGTGACTACTGGAAAATGTCTGGGAAAGGCTGAAGAGATATCTGAGCTCCCAAGCAGGTGATAGCCACTCTTGGTTAATGGACATGAATACTGAGGAGCATGAATGGAACTACAATCATAGGTTGCAATTGCTCTGAAGTATGAACCAGAGCACTTCCTAGCTGGCCATGAAATTATCTGTAACACCCGTAAGAGGGAAAAGTGCACAGGGATAGTGGGGAAAAGAGGTTTCCTTGCTGGGCAACAGTGACACGAGGGACAAGGCAAGGGGATAGAGCGGCTCACTGCTTTACCCTGTTGCATGGATATGGAAAACCGTGCCTAATCAAGGCAGTGAAGCTAAGTGACAGAAGGAGAATAGTGCTGTTCAGAAGAGCAGCTCACATTGGATTGTATGTACAGGAAGATGGAAAGTGTAAAGTTCAATATATATCTGTCCAGCTGTGTCCCATTTATGCTTATAGCTTGGTTAAATTGTGATTTCAAAATTTTCACCAGAATATTCACAAACCGAATTCAGGATATTTGGCTACTTATACTATTGCACTATACTATCAGCCAGCCTTTATACAAGATAGGCAGACTGGAGACAACATACTATTATCTCTTTGATTATTAAAGCTTTTCGAGTCAATCTGCAATTAGTTCTTCTCTTTCTGCATGTGGAGAAGGTTTTTGACAGAATGGACTGGGCTTTTGTTTGCTTGTGTTGAAACACAAAGCCTCAACATTGATATTATCAAACTTTCAAGCACCTTCAACTCACAGTTAAGTGTAATATGGGCTCCCGGACCCCATTCTTTTGACAAGAGGTATCACACAAGGCTGCCCATTTTCTACATCCATTTTTACACTAACTATGAAGTTTATGATTTAAAAAGTGAGCTCTAATCCTGACATTATTGCTATATACGTAGCGGGAATCAGATTATGGCAGCATTGTTTACAGACAATGGCCCTCGTTATGACATTGGCGGTAAATCCCACTTACGCCACGCTGATGGCTGCCAACTTACCACTGCCGCGGCGGATATCCGTTCACCATATAATGACAAACACACATCAATCAGTCAGTATACAGTCACATACACAAATCCGCCAGCACCAAGGTCAGTGGTAAACTGACGGTATCAAAACCCACATCGTTACGCCAACAGAACTATGCCCATCAAATTATGACCCACGAATCACCACGGCGGACATTCAATGGTGGTAAACCATTGGCAATACATACCGTCGCGCTCAAAATGGACACACACAAACAAAACACCACCACATTGGCAATTCAAACAACACATACATGACACCCATACACACACCACACCCACACACCCGTACCACTATAAAACACACACCCTCATTACCCACAACCCTTTTGACTACAAAGCATTGACACCAGAGAGACACCAAGACCACTGGCACAACTAGAGCCACACACTATTCACACATATACACCACTCACGCACCCGATATCACACACCCCAACACATTACCCAACACACCCTCACCAACACCCCACACACAACACCCATGGCACCACAAAGACACCCCCGTTTCACAGATGAGGAGCTAAGGGTAATGGTGGAGGAAATTATCAGGGTAGAGCCACAGTTATTTGGAGCACAGGTGCAGCAGATATCTATAGCTAGGAAGATGGAGCTATGGCGGAGAATCATGGGCATGGTCAATGCCGTGGGACAGCACCCAAGAACTAGGGATGACATCAGGAAGAGATGGAATGACCTACGGGGAAGGTACGTTCCATAGCAGCAAGGCACCAGCTCTCCATACAGAGGACTGGCAGTGGACCCCCACCTCCTCCCTCACAACTAACAGCATGGGAGGAGCAAGTCTTGGTAATCCTGACGGCCTGGCTGGAGTAGGAGGCGGACTAGACTCTAGTAAGTCAACGCTCTACTACTACTACCCCCTACCTGCATGCCATCACATACCTCCACCCTCACTCCCATCACTCCACCACTTCCCACACAACCCACCATCACATCTTACTCATCCCAATGCCAAGCCCTGCATGCTGTACCAATGCATGGACACCACTCACAGCCCTGCATGGACACTCATCACTAAAGCATGCACACTATGGAGAACTAACTATCCCACCATAGACCAACGTATACAAGTGAAAGCTGCCAGCGAAAATCCAACCAAATAGGGCAAGCCACGGATGCACAATATGTCAGGCACAGAAACCATAACACATCATTTACATCCCCACAGGTACCTTAGATGATGGGGTATGATGACCAAAGAGCCAGTGAACTCACCTTCCTTGATGTCAAGAAGGACCCGTAGTACCAAAGATGTCTGGGGTGTCAGAGGGTTTCCGCTGCTTCTTCTGCTGGGCCTGCCTTCTTTCCTCTCTATATTGGAGGGTGTTCTTTGAGTGGAAGGAGATGCAGGCCTGGTACGTGCTGTTGTCTTAGCCGAGGGAGAGGGCGTGGTTGCAAGCTTCATGGAGATCGGACCATTGATATTTGATGTGCAACAGACAATAGTATTGAAATGGAGTCCGCTCCATCGATGCGAGTGCATGTTCTGTGAGAAAACTTTTGAAGACTAAAGGTCTGCAGCACTGAGGAGGACATGAGGCTCTAATAGTTGAAAGTCAAGGCTAAGTTGATCTATAGAGATTAACAAGAAGAACATGGACAAAGGCTTTTCTTCAAGGATCAAAAGTGAATTACACCAACTGGGACTACACATCAGCATGGAAAAAAAGTTGAAACTCAGAGCCCGGGTAGAACAATTCCAAACCCAATGTGTGAAAAAAAGCCATCCATCAAACTCCCACGCTCATGTTGTCACCAGTGCGGTCACCTTCTCATGAGACCCATTAGGAGTTTCCCGCTGGGTCAGCAGGAAACAGCCTACAACATTGACGCTGGCTCATAATTGAGCCGGCAGCAATGCTGCAGAGCGTAGGGTGCACCAGCACCCGTCGCGCTCTTCACTGTCTGCAAGGGCCATGGGGGACCCTGCACTGCCCAAGGGGTGAGGGGGTCGTAATTCCCAGGACGACGCTGCTTGCAGCCCTGCCCTGGAGGACGAGGACTGTCAGATTTCCTCATGTGGAAGAAAACTGGCAGTAAAGGAGGTCCGACCGTGGCGCAACCGCTGCGGTTGTAATGTGGCGGTCAGACCGCCGCCAAAGTGGTCTGACCATCGCTTTGGCGACGGTCAGATTGCCACTGCGACCCTGGCAATCTGAAGACCACTAGGGTCATAATGACCCCCTAAGTCTTTTGGTAAAAGCAAGTCACAATTGGATTGGAAATCTTCAAAGATTTAAATGGTAGATAACACACTCTAGACAATCAATCAGTACTTCTATAGTGCAGCTTGTCACCTGTGGGATCTCAAGGCGCTACCTAAAAGTGGGTGGCCCCAGAAAAATAAATATTTGGCTTCACTTTCAAAGGAATCACTCAAATGAGAGGGAAGGAAAACATGTTTGGAAGAGCATTGCTAGGGAAGAACCCTGCTAAGGCATGAGTTACAGTTTGTCAGATGGGTTAATCTATCAGAAATGTAACAAATGTCCGATCCACCTTGTTACAAATACATGATATCATGTAGTACTTGTAAAAAAGTGTATTGGATATTCTCCACATTTGTGAAGGAGTAACTCTTTCACCCAATTATAAATCAGGCCCTAAGATGGCAAAAGACTACTTATAGCAGAAGCACCTTCCTCTTATTTTATATTGCAGGACCAGGACAAGGTAAGTACACTGGAATAAATAAACCTCTGCGGTCGCAGGAGAATACATTTTCCTTGCAAGGGTTTAAAATGTAGTAGTGGTGAAGGAGAAACCTCCCTGAGTTGTAACACATGATCAACATGATTGTGTTGAGTGGACTGAATAGAAGATGGCTGCAAGGATGCAAGTCCTTTTGCAGATGAGGCTGTGAAAGGAGTAGGTATGAAGTGAATTGGATAGTGGTGACCCGGCTCTCCAAGAGAGGGGAGGATAGTGAGCAGATGGGTGTATCAGGAGAAGCTGACATTGTTAACATCAGCAGAGTGGAAGTGCCTCCTGGAAAATGTCTGGTAAAGGCTGAAGAGGTATCTGAGCTCCCAAGCAGGTGATAGCCACTCTTGGTTAATGGACATGAATACTGAGGAGCATGAATGGATCTACAATCATAGGTTGCAATTGCTCTGAAGTATGAACCGGAGCACTTCTTAGCTGGCCATGAAATTATCTGTAACATCCGCAAGAGGGAAAAGTGCACAGGGATAGTGGGGAAAAGAGATTTCCTTGCTGGGCAACAGTGACACAAGTGACAAGGCAAGAGGAAAGAGCGGCTCACTGCTTTACCCTGTTGCATGGATATGGAAAACCATGCCTAATCAAGGCAGTGAAGCTAAGTGACAGAAGGAGAATAGTGCTGTTCAGAAGAGCAGCTCACAGTGGATTGTATGTACAGGAAGATGGAAAGTGTAATGTTCAATATATATCTGTCCAGATGTGTCCCATATATGCATATAGCTTGGTTAAATTGTGATTTCAAAATTTTCACCAGAATATTCACAAACCGAATTCATTATATTTGGCTACTTATAGTATTGCACTATACTATCAGCCAGCCTTCATACAAGATAGGTAGACTGGAGACAACACACTATTATATCTTTGATTATTAAAGCTTTTCGACTCAATCTGCAATTAGTTCTTCTCTTCCTGCATTTGGAGAAGGCTTTTGACAGAATGCACTGGGCTTTTGTTTGCTTGTGTTGGAACACAAAGCCTCAACATTGATATTATCAAACTTTCAAGCACCTTCAACTCGCAGTTAAGTGTAATATAGGCTCCCGGACCCCATTCTTTTGACAAGAGGTATCACACAGGGCTGCCCATTTCCACATCCATTTTACACTAACTATGAAGCTTATGATTCAAAAAGTGAGCTCTAATCCTGACATTATTGCTATATACGTAGCGGGAATCAGATTATGGCAGCCTTGTTTACAGACAATGGCCCTCATTATTGTATTGTATCGTATTCGTATTTATATAGCGCTTACTACCCCTGATGAGGCGTTGAAGCGCTTTTCGGTGAGTAGCACGCTACTCTGGAACCCAACAAGAATTAGTGATGGATTAGTATCGGGAAATAATGAGTACAGTTTTCGTATTATTATGAGTTAATTTGAGCCGCGGATATGAGAGTTTGTTAGTTAGATTGACTGGAGTAATGGAGGGGTGGAGGAGGAAAGAAATCCAGAAGTGTTAATTGGGAATATATCCTTAATTTACTCAACCCAAAGGCTTGGGATGAGTAAAGGGAGGTGGAGGAGGGAAAAGTATGTGGAAGGGTGAGGGAGAGCATAGCAGGAGGGTGAGATAAATGTGGGAGAATTTAGTACGGTTGTGTGGGAGGTCACGGTAGTAGAGTGAGGTTTGGTGAGTTAAATGTGGAAGCGGAGGGAAGAGCTTAGGCAGAGTTATTTAGGAGATGAAAGTAGTAGAAAGGATTTGGGATGAGTCAGAGTGAGAATGGAGGATAGTTTGATAGAGACATGACATATGATGATGGGTAGATAAGTGTGATAAGATGAGAGCAGGAATTCATAGATATCTAGTATAACAACCCACCCAGGAGCCATGCAATGACCCACGAACATGCCAAGCACAGAAACAACATATACACATACATACATATGTATATATATATATATATATATACATACACACACACATAAATACACACACATATGCACATACAATACTTAATTAGAACCATGGGTAAAATATACTTAGTCAAACAGGTTTAAAGAGTGTGTGTGTATTTTATTGTTACAACATAGTAGCGATACATATTTTCTAAAGAAACTATACATAAATAGAAATATACACATAATCTGAAAAAAATATTTATCAACATAGGCATCTGCAGTTCATAGTTGTTTGAATATGGTGGTTATGAAGGAAAGAGCCAACACTTGAGTAGTTTTCTGAAGACAAGAAAGTTATCTGTGGCTCTTATAGTTGGGGGTAATTAATTCCATAGTTTGGCTGCTTGAACGGAGAAGGATGTACCACCTATAGCCTTTTTCTTGTATGGTGGTGTTCTAAGGCGGGGTGCCAATCTTGAGCGGAGGTTTCTTTGTTGGATGTATTTGGTAATTTTGTTTCTGATAAAAAGCGGTCCTGTTCCATGTATAGCTTTGTGGGTGATACAAAGCAGCTTGAAAGTGCATCTTCTGGCAACGGGTAACCAGTGTAGTGCTCTCAAGGCAGGGGAGATGTGGGCTTGCGGCTTTACATGTAATAGTAGCCTGGCTGCGGAATTCTGGATACGTTGTAGTTTTTTCATAACAGATAGAGATGATCCATGGTAGAGGCCATTGGCATAATCCAGTTTGGATAGTACAAGCGAGATAGTAGCTTGCACCTTGTGTGGAAATCCATGGTGGGGGAAGATGCGTCGTAAAGTCTTCAAGGTGATGAAGCTTGTTTGTGCTAATTTGTCCACTTGGGCATTCATAGTTAACTTGGAATCCATGGTGATTCCTAGGTTTTTAACTTCCTTGGATAATTGAGGAGGTGGTCCGAGATCGTCAGGCCAGACGCACAGAGGGTCATAATTTTTCCAGTCACCACATATGAGTACCCATATTTTCCGGCGTATAAGACGACTGGGCGTATAAGATGACCCCCTACTTTTCCTGTTAAAATATAGGGTTTGGGCTATACTCGCTGTATAAGACTACCCCTCTTCCAACGCACACCAAATAAAAATTTTAAAACCTCAGATTTGATTTTAACATGGTAATTTTAATTCAAATGCTTATGACATGCAGGTACTTAGTAGGAAAACTGTCACTTATAAACAGAAGGCTGTTTGTCATCAAACATGTAAACATAAAACAGTGCAAGTGGAATAGCCTGGAGCACATGCAGAAATACGTGCCTGTCCAGACAACTGCCAGCGAGGATTGCGGCACACGGTAAGGACAGCTCAACTCACGGTTGACCAATCAGCTCTGTGTCCACAAGTAGCTGAATCTTGCGGGATGCGGAACCCATCATACGCTTGGAATCGATTTCCAAATGCAACGCACGGTGGCTCAGCTACAGGGCGCCTGTCCCTGAAGTTTCAGCACACCGTATACCGGCGTATAAGACGACCCCCGACTTTTGAGGAGATTTTCAGGGGTTAAAAAGTCGTCTTATACGCCGGAAAATACGGTATTTCTGTTTTGGAGGTATTTAGTTTGAGATGGCTCCAGGTCATCCACTGATCAATGGCTCTGAGGCAATTGAAGATTTGTGAGTTTTCAATGTTTTTGGGGCATTCTAATTTAAGTAGTATTTGTGTGTCATCTGCACAGTTGTAGCATGTGAGATGGAAATCATTGATCAGTTCTGGTAACGATATCATGTAGATGTTGAAAAGCAAAGGTGAGATGATTGCCCTTGGGGGACCCCTGCTTTTGTGAGATAGGGTTCGGACGAGAAGGGGGATGAGTGGATGATATTAGATCTTTTTTTAAGATAGGAAGTAATCCAGTCGAGAGTAATCCCTTTTATGCCGGCTTTGTGGAGTTTTGAGTTAGGGTGTCATGGTCAACCGTATCAAAGGCAGCTGAGAGGTACAAGAGAAGTAGTGCAGCAACTCCATTTTGGTTGACTGTGTTTTAAGATCATCCCAGATTGCTATGAGTGCCGATTCAGTGCTTCTTCCTGGGCGGAATCCAGTTTGGAAGTCTGAAAGTATAAAATTGTCTTCAATGAATTGTGACATCTGGGCGAATGCTGCTCTTTCTATCAATTTGCCCAGGAAAGGTCAATTTGTGATTGGTCTGTAGTTGTTGGGGTCTTGTGGGTCTAGGTTTGTTTTCTTTAATAAAGGTCGTATGTATGCCTTTTTCAGGTCTACAGGAAAAGTTCCTGAAGTTAAAGAGTTGTTGATGATTCTTCTTACAGGTGTGGCAGCAGAAGTAGATAGAAGAATGTTCTTGAAGATTTGTGGTGGACAAGGGTCAGAAGGGCAACCAGAAGGTCTGCTTGCTTTGACCAAATCCATAAATTAAACCTGGGATATTTGTTTGAAGGACTGTAGAGGTTGGGTTGGTTTATTCTTAGAGGGTATTTTAGGAAAGGGGTTGGTGCTGATGTTTTTCTTCTGTTTTAAATAGGAGTCCAATGTGTCTGCCTTGGTTGTGTAGTGAGTTGCCAATTTGTTTGTGAACTCTTGAGTAGTGGGATGACTTCCTTCCATGCATGTAGGTTTTCAAAATTCATTGAGAATTTTATAAAATTCCTTGGTTGTAGATTGAGCATTTTGAATTCTGTCTGAGTAGCACCCTTTTTTAGCTTTTTTGATTGATGATTTGTATATCCTGTTAAGTTTGTGTAGCTGCAGTTTGTCTTGACTGTTGTTTGTTTTGAGCCAGGTCCGCTGCAACTTTCTGATTTGTTGCTTTATCTTTTTAAGTTCTGTGTTTCTCCAAGTTGTTGGTTTTCTTTTGTTGTGTTTAGTTTTTCTGAGTGGTATCAGGATATCAAAAGCTTCCTGTAGCCACTCATAAAGTTTTGGCACAGAATTAATTGTATCTAGATCTGTGTTTGCTGTTGGTTGTGTTTCTAAGTGATCCAAATTGAGTTTGCTCCATGGTCGATAGGTGTATGTATGTAAGTAGTTGTGGGGTGTGTTGATTTGTGGAGTTGTATGTTGGAAAGTTATCATATGGTGGTCTGACCAAGTGATTGGCGTGATGCTATGAATAGTAACTAGTTCAGGCTTAGCAAAAATGACATCTAGGATGTGACCAGCGATGTGTGTGGGATTGTGTACAATCTGATGTAGGTTCAATGCGACTAGGCCAGTGGTGATAGCTTTTGGATGGGGCATATTGGGTTTCTCAAACCAAATGTTTAGATCCCCAAGAATGCATAGGTTGGAGTATAGTGTAATAAGGTTTGAGACTGTGTCTAGAAAAGCAACTGGGAATCTGGAGTTGTTAGGTGGAGGTCTGTAAAGGAGGAGAAAGTTACAGGAGGAAGTTGGAGTAGGGTGGCATCTGGTAAGGAGGGCTTCACAACCTTGTATGGAGATGTTGTCTCTTTTACTGAGGTTCAATGCCTGTTTGAATATAATAGCTAGTCCACCTCCTCTCTTGCATATACGGTTTTGAGTGGTGGTTTGATAGCCTGGAGGAACGTCTTCGTGCAACACTGGTGCCATGTCATCTCCCAACCAGGATTCAGTTATGAATAGTAAGTCAGGTTGTGTGTCTGTGAGCAGGTCGTAGATGTGGTGTTTGTTTTTTGAGAGTGATCGAACAGTTATGAGCTGGCAGTTTAGAAAAGGTGTGTTAGTGGTAGTGTTGTTTTGTTTAGGAGAAGGGTAAGTAGTGTAATGTGAGCTTGAAGCAGGAGTGTTGCTAGTTGTGATAACTGTTTGAGGCTCACAATAGTCTTGCTTTTCAATATAGTGTTCCTCTTCCGGCAGGTTAAGGAGGCATTTCGTTGGGTCTGTGTGTGTGGGTGGTGGACTTGGTGGCTGAGAGAGGCATGAGGAGTGTACTGTTTTCTGTAGGGTAGTTTTATTATGTAATAGACAAGGGGATGTGAGGTTGCGATGAGTGAATGTTTTTTATTTTGTTTGCGTTTGTTTAGTGTGGATGGAGTATGGGTTAGGGGTGGTGGAGGAGCATGTGGATCATGATGTAAGGCTCTAAATTGTGCAATGGAGGAGAGGCGAGTGAATGAAAGTTGCTGGGTCGGGGTGCTTGTGGTAGGTGTTTGTGAAGAGTGAGAAAGTAGGGTGGAGATAGGATGGAATTTGTATTGACATTGGTGGTAAATCCCACTTACCGCCATGCTGACGGCTGCCAACTTACCACCGGCGCGGCGGATATCCATTCACCATATTATGACACACACACCAATCCGTCAGTATACAGCCACATACAAAAATCTGCCAGCCCAAAGGTCAGTGGTAAACTGGCGGTATCAAAACCCACTCTGTTACGCCAACAGAACTATGCCCATCACATTATGACCCACGAATCAACACAGCGGACATTCAAGGGCGGTAAACCATTGGTGATACATACACTTATGCTCAAAATGGACACACACAAACAAAACACCACCACACAGGCAATTCAAACAGCACATACCTGACACCCATACACACACCACACACACACCCATACCACTATAAAACGCACACCCACATTACCCACAACCCTTACGACTACAAATCATTGACACCAGAGAGACACCAAGACCACTGAAACAACTAGAGCCACACACTATTCACACGTATACACCACTCACGCACCCCACATCACACACCCCAACACATTACCCAACACACCCTCACCAACACCCCTCACACAACACCCATGGCACCACAAAGACACCCCCGTTTCACAGAGGAGGAGCTAAGGGTCATGGTGGAGGAAATTATCAGGGTAGAGCCACAGTTATTTGGAGCACAGGTACAGCAGATATCTATAGCTAGGAAGATGGAGCTATGGTGGAGAATCATGGGCAGGGTCAACGCCGTGGGTCAGCACCAAAGAACTAGGGATGACATCAGGAAAAGATGGAACGACTTACGGGGGAAGGTACGTTCCAGAGCAGCAAGGCACCAGCTCTCCATGCAGAGGACTGGCGGTGAAGCCCCACCTCCTCCTTCACAAATAACAGCATGGGAGGAGCAAGTCTTGGTAATCCTGAGGGCCTGGCCGGAGTAGAAGGCAGCCTAGACTCATAATTCAACGCTCTACTAATACTAACCCCCTACCTGCATGCCATCACATACCCCCACCCTCACTCCCATCACTCCACCACTTCCCACACACCCCAACATCACATCTTACTCATCCCAATGCCAAGCCCTGCATGCTCTACCAATGCATGGACACCACTCACAGCCCTGCAGGGACACTCATCACTAAAGCATGCACACTATGGAGAACTAACTATCCCACCATACACCAACGTATACAATTGAACGCTGCCAGTGCAAATCCAACCAAATAGGGCAAGGAACGGATGCGCAATATGTCAGACACAGAAACCATAACACATCATTTACATCCCCTCAGGTACCTTAGATGATGGGGTATGATGACCAAAGAGCCAGTGAACTCACCTTCCTTGATGTCAAGTAGGACCCCTTGTACCAAAGACGTCTGGGGTGTCAGAGGCTTACTGCTGCATCTTCTGCTGGGCCCGCCTTCTTTCCTCTCTATATTGGAGGGTGTTCTTTGAGTGGAAGGAGATGCAGGCCTGGAACGTGCTGTCGTCGTAGCCGAGGGAGAGGGTGTGGTTGCAAACCTCCTGGAGATCGGACCATTGATATTTGATGTGCAACAGACAACAGTATTGAAATGGAGTCCGCTCCATCGATGTAAGTGCATGTTCTGTGAGAAAACGTTTGAAGACTAAAGGTCTACAGCACTGAGGAGGGCATGAGGCTCTAATAGTTGAAAGTCAATTCTAAGTTGATCTCTAGAGATTAACAAGAGGAACATGGACAAAGGCTTTTCTTCAAGGATCAAAAGTGAATTGCACCAACTGGGACTACACAGCAGCATGGAAAAAAGGTTGAAACTCAGATCCCGGGTAGCACAATTCCAAACCCAATGTGTGAAAAAAAGCAGTCCATCAAACTCCCACGGTCATGTTGTCGCCAGTGCCTCCGCCTTCCCATGGGACCCATTAGGAGTTTCCCGCTGGGTCAGCAGGAAACAGCCCACAACATTGATGCTGGCTCATAATTGAGCCGACAGCAATGCTGCAGAGCGTAGGGTGCACCAGCACCCGTCGCGCTCTTCACTGTCTGCAAAGGCCATGGGGGCCCCTGCCTGCCCAATGGGAGGAGGAGTCGTAATCCCCAGGGCGATGCTGCTTTCAGCGCTGCCCTGGAGGACGAGGACTGCCAGCACCACCAGTCCCTCCTGAGGAGGAAAACTGCCAGTAGTGGTGGTCCGACCGTGGCGCAACAGCTGCGGTTGTAATGTGGCGGTCAGACCACCGCCAAAGTGGTCTGACCATCACTTTTGGTGACGGTCAGATTGCCACCGCGACCCTGGCAATCTGAAGACCATCAGGGTCATAATAACCCCCTAAGTCTTTTGGTAAAAGCAATTCACAGTTGGATTGGGAATCTGCAAAAATTTAAAGGGTAGATAACACACTCTAGACAATCAATCAGTACTTCTATAGCGCAGCTTATCACCTGTGGGATCTCAAGGCGCTACCTAAAAGTGGGTGGCCCCAGAAAAATAAATATGTGGCCTCACTTCCAAAGGAATCACTCAAATGAGAAGGAAGGGAAGCATATTTGGAAGAACAGTGCTAGGGAAGAACACTGCTAGGGCATGAGATACAGTTTGTCAGATGGGTTAATCTGTCAGAAATGTAACAAATGTCCGATCCACCTTGTTACAAATACATTATATCCTGTAGTACTTGTAAAAAAGTGGATTGGATATTCTCCACATTTGTGAAGGAGTAACTCTTTCACCCAATTATAAATCAGGCCCTAAGATGGCAAAAGACTACTTATAGCAGAAGCACCTTCCTCTTATTTTATATTGCAGGACCAGGACAAGGTAAGTGCACTGGAATAAATAAACCTCTGCGGCCGCAGAAGAAGACACATTTTCCTTGCAAGGGTTTAAAATGTAGTAGTTGTGAAGGAGAACCCCCCCTGAGTTGTAACACATGATCAACATGATTCTGTTGAGTTGACTGAATAGAAGATGGCCGCAAGGATGCAAGTCCCTTTGGAGATGAGGCTGTGAAAGGAGTAGGTATGCAGTGATTTGGATAGTGGTGACCCATTTCTCCAAGAGAGGGGAGGATAGTGAGCAGATGGGTGTATCAGGAGAAGCTGACCTTGTTAACATCAGCAGTGTGGAAGTGAATACTGGAAAATGTCTGGGAAAGGCTGAAGAGATATCTGAGCTCCCAAGCAGGTGATAGCCACTCTTGGTTAATGGATATAAATACTGAGGAGCATGAGTGGATCTACAATCATAGGTTGCAATTGCTCTGAAGTATGAACCGGAGCACTTCCTAGCTGGCCATGAAATTATCTGTAACACCCGCAAGAGGGAAAAGTGCACAGGGATAGTGGGGAAAAGAAGTTTCCTTGCTGGGCAACAGTGACACGAGGGATAAGGCAAGGGGAAACAGCGGCTCACTGCTTTACCCTGTTGCATGGATATGGAAAACCATGCCTAATCAAGGCAGTGAAGCTAAGTTACAGAAGGAGAATAGTGCTGTTCAGAAGAGCAGCTCACAGTGGATTGTATGTACAGGAAGATGGAAAGAGTAAAGTTCAATATATATCTGTCCAGCTGTGTCCCATTTATGCTTATAGCTTGGTTAAATTGTGATTTCAAAATTTTCACCAGAATATTCACAAACCGAATTCAGGATATTTGGCTACTTATACTATTGCACTATACTATCAGCCAGCCTTTATACAAGATAGGCAGACTGGAGACAACATACTATTATCTCTCTGATTATTAAAGCTTTTCGAGTCAATCTGCAATTAGTTCTTCTCTTTCTGCATGTGGAGAAGGCTTTTGACAGAATGGACTGGGCTTTTGTTTGCTTGTGTTGAAACACAAAGCCTCAACATTGATATTATCAAACTTTCAAGCACCTTCAACTCACAGTTAAGTTTAATATAGGCTCCCGGACCCCATTCTTTTGACAAGAGGTATCACACAGGGCTGCCCATTGTCTATATCCATCTTTACACTAACTATGAAGCTTATGATTTAAAAAGTGAGCTCTAATCCTGACATTATTGCTATATATGTGGCGGGAATCAGATTATGGCAGCCTTGTTTACAGACAATGGCCCTCATTATGACATTGGCGGTAAATCCCACTTACCGCCACGCTGATGGCCGCCAACTTACCACCGCCGCGGCGGATATCCGTTCACCATATTATGACAAACACACACCAATCAGTCAGTATACAGTCACATACACAAATCCGCCAGCCCAAAGGTCAGTATTAAACTGGCGGTATCAAAACCCACACCGTTACGCCAACAGAACTACGCCCATCACATTATGACCCACGAATCACCACGGCGGACATTCAATGGCGGTAAACCATTGGCGATACATACCGTTGCGCTCAAAATGGACACACACAAAAAAAACACCACCACATTGGCAATTCAAACAACACATACATGACACCCATACACACACCACACCCACACACCCATACCACTATAAAACACACACCCACATTACCCACAACCCTTACGACTACAAAGCAGTGACACCAGAGAGACACCAAGACCACTGGCACAACTAGAGCCACACACTATTCACACATATACACCACTCACGCACCCCACATCACACACCCCAACACATTACCCAACACACCCTCACCAACACCCCACACACAACACCCATGGCACCACAAAGACACCCCCGTTTCACAGAGGAGGAGCTAAGGGTCATGGTGGAGGAAATTATGAGGGTAGAGCCACAGTTATTTGGAGCACAGGTGCAGCAGATATCTATAGCTAGGAAGATGGAGCTTTGGCGGAGAATCATGGGCAGGGTCAATGCCGTGGGACAGCACCCAAGAACTAGCGATGACATCAGGAAGAGATGGAATGACCTACGGGGGAAGGTATGTTCCATAGCAGCAAGGCACCAGCTCTACACACAGAGGACTGGCAGTGGACCCCCACCTCCTCCCTCACAACTAACAGCATGGGAGGAGCAAGTCTTAGTAATCCTGACCGCCTGGCTGCAGTAGGAGGGGGACTAGACTCTAGTAAGTCAACGCTCTACTACTAGTACCCACCTACCTGCATGCCATCACATACCTCCACCCTCACCCTCACTGCCATCACTCCACCACTTCCCACACACCCCACCATCACATCTTACTCATCCCAATGCCAAGCCCTGCATGCTCTACCAATGCATGGACACCACTCACAG
Source organism: Pleurodeles waltl (assembly GCF_031143425.1). NCBI lineage: Eukaryota > Metazoa > Chordata > Amphibia > Caudata > Salamandridae > Pleurodeles > Pleurodeles waltl. The sequence continues at coordinate 996,394,171 of NC_090446.1, forward strand.
CCCTGCATGGACACTCATAACTAAAGCATGCACACTATGGAGAACTAACTATCCCACCATACACCAACGTATACAAGTGAACGCTGCCAGTGCAAATCCAACCAAATAGGGCAAACCACGGATGCGCAATATGTCAGACACAGAAACCATAACACATCATTTACATCCCCACAGGTACCTTAGATGATGGGGTATGATGACCAAAGAGCCAGTGAACTCACCTTTCTTGATGTCAAGTAGGACCCCTTGTACCAAAGATGTCTGGGGTGTCAGAGGCTTACCGCTGCATCTTCTGCTGGGACCGCCTTCTTTCCTCTCTATATTGGAGGGTGTTCTTTGAGTGGAAGGAGATGCAGGCCTCGTACGTGCTGTCGTCGTAGCCGAGGGAGAGGGTGTGGTTGCAAACCTCATGGAGATCGGGCCATTGATATTTGATGTGCAACAGACAACAGTATTGAAATGGAGTCCGCTCCATCGATGTGAGTGCATGTTCTGTGAGAAAACGTTTGAAGACTAAAGGTCTACAGCACTGAGGAGGGCATGAGGCTCTAATAGTTAAAAGTCAATTCTAAGTTGATCTCTAGAGATTAACAAGAGGAACATGGACAAAGGCTTTTCTTCAAGGATCAAAAGTGAATTGCACCAACTGGGACTACACAGCAGCATGGAAAAAAGGTTGAAACTCAGATCCCGGGTAGCACAATTCCAAACCCAATGTGTGAAAAAAAGCAGTCCATCAAAATCCCACGGTCATGTTGTCGCCAGTGCTGCCGCCTTCCCATGGGACCCATTAGGAGTTTCCCGCTGGGTCAGCAGGAAACAGCCTACAACATTGATGCTGGCTCATAATTGAGACGACAGCAATGCTGCAGAGTGTAGGGTGCACCAGCACCCGTCGCGCTCTTCACTGTCTGCAAAGGCCATGGGGGCCCCTGCCTGCCCAAGGGGAGGAGGGGTCGTAATCCTCAGGGCGATGCTGCTTTCAGCGTTGCCCTGGAGGACGAGGACTGCCAGCACCACCAGTCCCTCCTGAGGAGGAAAACTGCCAGTAGTGGTGGTCCGACCGTGGCGCAACAGCTGCGGTTGTAATGTGGCGGTCAGACCGCCGCCAAAGTGGTCTGACCATCACTTTTGGTGACGGTCAGATTGCCACCGCGACCCTGGCAATCAGAAGACCACCAGGGTCATAATGACCCCCTAAGTCTATTGGTAAAAGCAAGTCACAGTTGGATTGGGAATCAGCAAAAATTTAAAGGGTAGATAACAGACTCTAGACAATCAATCAGTACTTCTATAGCACAGCTTATCACCTGTGGGATCTCAAGGTGCTACCTAAAAGTGGGTGGCCCCAGAAAAATAAATATGTGGCCTCATTTCCAAAGGAATCACTCAAATGGGAAGGAAGGGAAACATGTTTGGAAGAACAGTGCTAGGGAAGAACACTGCTAGGGCATGAGATACAGTTTGTCAGATGGTTTAATCTGTCAGAAATTTAACAAATGTCCGATCCACCTTGTTACAAATACATTATATCCTGTAGTACTTGTAAAAAAGTGGATTGGATATTCTCCACATTTGTGAAGGGGTAACTCTTTCACCCAATTATAAATCAGGCCCTAAGATGGCAAAAGACTACTTATAGCAGAAGCACCTTCCTCTTATTTTATATTGCAGGACCAGGACTAGGTAAGTGCACTGGAATAAATAAACCTCTGCGGCCGCAGAAGAATACATTTTCCTTGCAAGGGTTTAAAATGTAGTAGTTGTGAAGGAGAACCCTCCCTGAGTTGTAACACATGATCAACATGATTCAGTTGAGTTGACTGAATAGAAGATGGCCGCAAGGATGCAAGTCCCTTTGGAGATGAGGCTGTGAAAGGAGCAGGTATGCAGTGAATTGGATAGTGGTGACCCAGTTCTCCAAGAGAGGGGAGGATAGTGAGCAGATTGGTGTATCAGGAGAAGCTGACCTTGTTAACATCAGCAGTGTGGAAGTGACTACTGGAAAATGTCTGGGAAATGCTGAAGAGATATCTGAGCTCCCAAGCAGGTGATAGCCACTCTTGGTTAATGGACATAAATACTGAGGAGTATGAGTGGATCTACAATCATAGGTTGCAATTGCTCTGAAGTATGAACCGGAGCACTTCCTAGCTGGCCATGAAATTATCTGTAACACCCGCAAGAGGGAAAAGTGCACAGGGATAGTGGGGAAAAGAGGTTTCCTTGCTGGGCAACAGTGACACGAGGGACAAGGCAAGGGGAAACAGCGGCTCACTGCTTTACCCTTTTGCATGGATATGGAAAACCATGACTAATCAAGGCAGTGAAGCTAAGTGACAGAAGGAGAATAGTGCTGTTCAGAAGAGCAGCTCACAGTGGATTGTATGTACAGGAAGATGAAAAGTGTAAAGTTCAATATATATCTGTCCAGCTGTGTCCCATTTATGCTTGTAGCTTGGTTAAATTGTGATTTCAAAATTTTCACCAGAATATTCACAAACCGAATTCAGGATATTTGGCTACTTATACTATTGCACTATACTATCAGCCAGCCTTTATACAAGATAGGCAGACTGGAGACAACATACTATTATCTCTTTGATTATTAAAGCTTTTCGAGCCAATCTGCAATTAGTTCTTCTCTTTATGCATGTGGAGAAGGCTTTTGACAGAATGGACTGGGCTTTTGTTTGCTTGTGTTGAAACACAAAGTCTCAACATTGATATTATCAAACTTTCAAGCACCTTCAACTCATAGTTAAGTGTAATATAGGCTCCTGGACCCCATTCTTTTGACAAGAGGTATCACACAGGGCTGCCCATTGTCTACATCCATTTTTACACTAACTATGAAGCTTATGATTTAAAAAGTGAGCTCTAATCCTGACATTATTGCTATATAGGTAGCGGGAATCTGATTATGGCAACCTTGTTTACAGACAATGGCCCTCATTATGACATTGGCGGTAAATCCCACTTACCGCCACACTAATGGCTGCCAATTTACCACTGCCGCGGCGGATATCCGTTCACCATATTATGACAAACACACACCAATCAGTCAGTATACAGTCACATACACAAATCCGCCAGCCCAAAGGTCAGTGGTAAACTGGCGGTATCAAAACCCACACTGTTACGCCAACAGAACTATGCCCATCACATTATGACCCACGAATCACCACGGCGGACATTCAATGGCGGTAAACCATTGGCGATACATACCGTCGTGCTCAAAATGGACACACACAAACAAAACACCACCACATTGGCAATTCAAACAACACATACATGACACCCATACACACACCACACCCACACACCCATACCACTATAAAACACCCACCCACATTACCCACAACCCTTACGACTACAAAGCATTGACAGCAGAGAGACACCAAGACCACTGACACAACTAGAGCCACACACTATTCACACGTATACACCACTCACGCACCCATCACACACCCCAACACATTACCCAACACACCCTCAACAACACCCCTAACACAACACCTATTGGCACCACAAAGACACCCTCGTTTCACAGAGGAGGAGCCAAGGGTCATGGTGGAAGAAATTATCAGGGTAGAGCCACAGTTATTTGGAGCACAGGTGCAGCAGATATCTATAGCTAGGAAGATGGAGCTTTGGCGGAGAATCATGGGCAGGGTCAATGCCGTGGGACAGCACCCAAGAACTAGGGATGACATCAGGAAGAGATGGAACGACCTACGGGGGAAGGTACGTTCCATAGCAGCAAGGCACCAGCTCTCCATACAGAGGACTGGCGGTGGACCCCCACCTCCTCCCTCACAACTAACAGCATGGGAGGAGCAAGTCTTGGTAATCCTGAGGGCCTGGCCGGAGTAGGAGGCAGACTGGACTCTAGTAAGTCAACGCTCTTCTACTACTACCCCCTACCTGCATGCCATCACATACCCCCACCCTCACCCTCACTCCCATCACTCCACCACGTCCCACACACCCCACCATCACATCTTACTCATCCCATTGCCAAGCCCTGCATTCTGTACCAATGCATGCACACCACTCACAGCCCTGCATGGACACTCATCACTAAAGCATGCACACTATGGAGAACTAACTATCCCACCACACACCAACGTACACAAGTGAAAGCTGCCAGCGCAAATCCAACCAAATAGGGCAAGTCACGGATGCACAATATGTCATACACAGAAACCATAATACATCCTTTACATCTTAACAGGTACCCCAGCCAATGTCAGCGGAGAGGAGGTGCCAACACTATCCAGTTCCCCGACTGAAGAGGCACACGTTGATGACAGAATCTCTAGACTTCAGGATATGGATGACCTACCTGCCCCATCAGGGACCACTGGACAGCCGGTTACACAGGTCCAGTCACACACCACCACAGAGCCTCCCCCATGAGGAAACACCACCACAGCACCCACCCAGCGTACCCACATCTCTGTCCCCAGGACACGTCAATCAGCAATGTGTCCACCACTACAGTGATCCCAGGCCACACCTCATACCCAAGACAATCAGTGACCTGTGGTCAGTGGCAGTGGGCACAGGGTTCAGGGGACAGAGTCACAGGCCAACAGGTAAACTGGGAGGACTGCTGTGTGCCAGGGGGAGGACAGGCCCAGGGAACCAACTCTCTCGGAGGCACTTGTAGAGAACCTGGGAGCTTAACAACATTCCCAGGACACGATGGGCGAGATTCTGGACAATGTGAAGGAGAACAGGCAGCTGCAGGAGGGACAGTACCAGGGGATCAGGGAGGACTTGCAGGCCATCAACAACACCCTGATCGCCATAGCAGGGGTGCTGGCAGACATGCCCAATATTATGAGGGAGGCAGTTTTACACCAGCGGGCCCCTGCCACTAGCCAGACATCTGAACAGCCTTCAAACTTCCGCTGGCGCTATTGGCCAGGAGTCCCTGCCACAGGACTCACAGGCCACCAGCACCCCACCCCCTGCAGAAGGTGAACCACCCCGCAAACGTTCCCTGCGATCCAGACAGAAGCCAGAGAAACTTGCCAAGACTACCGCCAGGAAATGAAACTCTCCTGATTGTCACCCTTGTGTGTCACCCTGCCCACCTTGAACTGCCATTGCTCCCCCTTCCTATGTCCCCTTGGACAATGCACCTTTGCTACAAACAGACGGGAATAATACCCTGGACTTTCCTCCATCATCACTACTTCCCATTGCACTTGCCCCTCCATATTTTAGCACTTCAATAAAAACCCTTTGGAAAAAAAGAATTTTGGAGGATGTCATGTATATCAAATATGTATTCATTGAAACAGGTACAAACATTGCAAATCAACTGTACAGAAAATGAGCATAGATTAATGACCTGTAGCCGGCTACAGTGATCACACCAGGGGTATATGTCAGGTCACCAACATCTGCAAACTGAATTGCCAGAGGGAACAGTAAGTAGGCGTAGAAGTGGGAAATATAAGCATGCCATTGACACACAAATACAAACAAATGTCATTGAAATGTGAAGTAACACTGTCCTACCTGTGTGTCATTGGAAGTATTGTCGAATCACAGAGGTTCTGTTGTCCTCATCCTCAGCCTCCTCATCCTCACTGTCCACAGGGTCCACTGCTGGCACACGGGCATCTCCAGTCTCCTCCTTCTGCAGAAATGGGACATGGCATCTGAGGGCCAGGTTATGCAACATACAGCATGTCACCACTATCTGGCAGCCCTTCTTTGGTGAGTAGCACAGGGAGCCACCTGTTAGATGGATGCACCAGAACCTGGCCTTCAGGAGGCCAAAGGTCCTTTCAATTATCCTTCTGGTTCGCCCATGGGCCTCATTATAATATTCTTCTGCCCTTGTCCTGGCATTCCTCACAGGGGTCAGCAGCCATGATAGGTTGGGGTAACCAGAGTCACCTGAAATATTGACAGACAACATTTAGCCACACACTATCCCATTTGGCCCACACCATACCTATACATCAACATATACTGGGTGGGAACCAGGGCTCACCTATTAGCCATACCCTGTGCCTCTGTAGTTGGGCCATCACATTTGGGATGCTGCTATTCCTCAGGACAAAGGCATCATGCACCGACCCAGGATACTTAGCATTCATGAACACCTGTTCATTCTGGCGGGGGGAGGACAAATGCAATAAGTGTTCCATCAATCGCCCCAATTATGTTGGGGATATGTCCCGTTGCATAGAACTCGGTCTTCACTGTGGCCAAATCCTCAACCTGGGGGAAAACAATGTAGCTGCACATGTGTTCTATCAGGGCAACAAACACTCTTGTCAGCACTATTGAGAACTTTGTGTGTGACATTCCTGCTGCCAAGCCCACTGTCACTTGGAAAGAACCAGTTACCAGGAAATGGAGTACAGATAGCACTTGCACAAGAGGGGGATCCCAATTGGGTGACGGATAGCAGATATCAGGTCAGGCTCCAATTGGGCACACAGCTCTGTGATTGTGGCCCTGTCCAGTCTATAGGTGAGGATAATGTGCCTGTCCTTCAGTGTTGCCAAGTCCATCAGGGGTCTGTACAAAGGGGTATGTCTCCATCTCCTATTCATCCACAGCAGTAGGAATCTAAGGGACACAAGACTGAGGATGCGGTCACAAACTGAACAATGGAGCTGCAACAGTAGTTTGCATCCTGTAAACATGTAATGGGTCATTGTGATTTGTCCAGTATGTCCTAATATATCATGTAACGCAGCATTATTCCAGGGCCTGCCCCCGTCCCCCTGAAATGGCATCCGCCTGTCCTGTGTGGAGGGACAGGTGGAAGTGAGGTAATTCCCCTGACGTTGTGCGGCGTTGTGGGAAGTGGTCAGGAACTGCCATGCAACTTCTCATTGGTTAACATTGTGCCCTATGGGGTACAGTGGCCAATGGTGATCTACGCCGACGGTGACGGTATGCACCGTCGCGAACGTGACCGCCATTTTCTATCATATTCCTCACTTGCTACCTGACCTTCCATAGGAGAGGGCCTACACTGCATGTGCTGTTGTGACTTGTGTCTGGAACCTACCATGGCCCATGTGACCGGGGAAAGGGCCCCAGCCTTCACTTCGAGGAGTTGGAGAGACTGGTGGATGGGGGTCCTACCCCTGTACAGACTGCTGTATGGGCCTCCAGACCAACAGCTGAGTACACTGTGAGCACAATGCATGTGGCATGAATGCATGGAGTTGTGTGTGTGAAGGCCTCGTGTACGGGGTGGGTGAATGTCCTCTGGGCGGCGTACAGGTTGTGTGATGGGCCATGTGTGTGTAAATGCTGATGGAAACGGTATGGTGGGCCACATGTGTAACAGGCAGGACTGTTTGTCTAAATCTATTTTACCTGTGTGTATTGCCTCTGCAGGTCAGCGCCCATCAAAAGAAAGGTGGCATGCCATCACCAAGGACGTGCGGACCCTGCGGGTCAATGGCAGGCGGAGCACCCACTGTTGGAAACGGTAGGAAGACCTGAGATGCTGGGCACAGAAGACAGCAGAGGCCCAGCTGGGGATGAACTCCCAATGAGGAACGGGTGCCCGTTGAACCTTGACCCCCCTGATGGCCAGCATCCTGGCAGTGACCTATCCTGACCTGGATGGGTGCTTGAGGGCATCACAGCAGCCACAAGGGGGTGAGTACAGTGCCAATCATTACAAGTTATGGATGGTAGGGTGGGGGATGTGTGTCAGTGGGTGCCCCTAGGCCCGGCCTGACATTGCAGCGTAGGTCCCAACTGGCCAAGGCTGGGTGGGTTCCAGGTGTGCTGCATTTGGCAGTGTGTGCCCCTCCCCATGCCTTGGCCACTAACTATTTCTCTGGTAGCACAATGCATATTCCGTAGGGCTGTCCCCTGTGTGTGACGGTGCTGTGTACGCCAACGGTGGTGTTGGTGCAGCCATTGACCAAGTGTATCCTTTGTCTCTTTCCCCCCTGTTTTTGTTTTGTCATCCTGTCCTTATGTGCATTAGCATCATCTGGCGGAGGAGCAGAGGCACCGGCGATGGAGGGACCTGCATTCCACAGAACCCAGGAGGCAGAGTCCACTGACGGTGAGGGCACCAGTGGGACGGAGGGCGAGGGGAGCGCCATGGCGGAGACTGGAGGGCACAGTTCTGACACAGATACCTCCTCCCACAGAAGCTCCCTGGTGGTGGCGAACACTTCTGTGACCACCCCAGCTACAGGTACAGCCGCCACCCCCGTACCAGCACCGCCCTCACAGCAGCCCCTCATCGAGTTTCCCATGCCCACTCACTAGGAGGGTGGGCATCTCCTTCACCCCAGGCAGCTCAGGCCCTGCCCCAGTGAGCCCTGCTGCCCTGAGTGAGGAGGCTATTGACCTCCTGTGATCCGTCTCTGTAGGGCAATCAACCATTGTGAATGCCAACCAGGGGCTGGCAGCCCAGATGCAACCATCTAATTCATTCCTGGAGGGGATTCACACTGGATTGGCAGCCCAACAGAGATCAATTCAGGCTCTGGCCTCCTCTCTGATGGCAGCCATTGGCGCTGTTCCTAGCGTCCCCCCTCCAACTTCCACTGCCCAGTCCCATTCCCCTCCACCCCAGCCTATCCCAAGCACACATACAGATGAACATGCACACAAGACAACACCTAAGAGTGTCACAGGCAAACACAAGCACCACACTTCATCCCACAGGCACTCACAAAAACACCATCCAGTTGCCGACACAACATCCACTATTTCCACTGTGTCCCCCTCCTCCTCCACCTTCCACCCAGTTACGTCCACACTCACACCTGCATGCACTACATCATCATCCACTATCAGCATCACCACACCAAGCAGAACACACACCTCATTGGCAGAAACCTCCACAATAGCCATGCACACCTCCCCTGTGTCCTCTCCCACTGTGTCTGTCCACCCCCTCCTAAAATACACAAACGCAAGCACTCAGACACCCAACAGCCATCCACCTCACAACAGCATACAGCCCATGCACCTGCACCCAAAAGCAGCAGACAGACACCTCCAACAACCACTCCCTCATCCTACCAATAGCACCACCACTGTGCAGCCGTTTGAGGATGCAGTGGATGGACAGGAGCCTCCCCCCACCAACAGCACCACCACTGTGCACTCATCCGAGGTTGCAGGGGATGGGCAGTAGCCTCCTCCCACCAACAGCACCACCACTGTGCAGCCGTCACCGCCGGCGGACGGTATGTAATCCTGCCTCCATGGGCTGCTGTGTGCCTGCCCCCTCCAAAACCAGTGGGCAAGCCACCCACCTGAGAGACAGTGGCCTTGCACTCCCCAGGATCAAGCAGAGGGCATGTTGCCCCCTCCAAAACCAGTGGGTATGACATCCACCTGAGAGACTGTGGCCCATCACTCCACAGTATCAACCACAGGGCATGTTGCCCCCTCCAGAACCAGTGGGTATGACACCCACATGTGAGACTGTGGGCCATCACTCCCCAGCATCAAGCACAGGGCATGTTGCCCCCTCCAGAACCAGTGGGTATGACACCCACCTGGGAGACTGGGGCCCATCACTCCCCAGGATCAAGCATAGGGCAGGTTGCCCCCTCCAGAACCAGTGGGTATGACATCCAGCTGAGAGACTGGGGCCCATCACTTCCCAGGATCAAGCACAAGGCAGGTTGCCTCCTCCAGAACCAGTGGGTATGACAACCACATGTGAAACTGTGACCTTGCACTCACTAGGACCAAGCACAGGGCATGTTGCCCCTCCAGAACCAGTGGTCTTGTTACATCTCCCGGCTGAGGTGCCTCCCGTCCCACATCCCCCCTCCCTCTGAGGTGCCTGCCTATTTACCAACTGATGCCCCTGCAGTGTTCTCTCTGTGTTGAAGCAGGTGACATGTGTGGCCTTGGACTTTGGCCTGTGGCCATTTGGCCTATGCAAATTGTAGACTGGGCTGTGTCCCTTTTTCTATACATATGTATAAATCTATTATCTTGCCTAACTTACTTTTCATACTGTGCTTATCTCATTACATTCACTTTTTCAAAATTGTTTTGTCCTTGCATTATTCAGCCGAGTTAAGGGATAACATTTTTTTTGTAATGCATCTGGTTGTTTGTATGGTGTGTGTGTATGGGGTGTGTGTTGTCCGTGTGTGTGTGTCACTCTCGTTTTCCTCCCCCCCCTCCCTTGTGTGCTAGGTGGCTGTACTCAACATCATCGTCTTCGCCGTTGTTGGTGTTCGTGGTGTAGCAAAACGCAGAATATCATCAGGAAGACATGCAGTTCAGGTTCCATGGCAGTGTGGTTCTTCCCTGTGTCTCCAATTGTGTCTCTAATAGTGAGTCCTTTCCCTTCTGAGCTCAGTTTCCGCCAGGCTTTTGATGTCGTTGGTACCACCTCGGAAAAGGTGACGGTTTGCAGTGTCTTAATATGGTGGGCGGATCACTGACTTCCGCCTGGCTGCAGGCGGCTACTGCCGTGCTGGCTGTTGTTTCCGCCCTGGCAGTCCGTGTGGTACATTGGCTGTCTATCAGAGATCTTACCGCCATGGTCATAATTTGGCGGTAGTTACCGCTGGCCTGTTAGCGGTATAACCGCCACTTTACCACCAACCACCAGGGTCGTAATGAAGGCCAATGAGTTGGGTTTTTTGACAAGCCCCCCCCCCATCTCGATCTCTAAACTATTAGAAGACCTGAAGATGTTTCAAGAGGTTAAAGGTTTTCAAGCCAATTGTTATAAATCTGTGGCCATGGATGTGGGACAACACAAGGAGAGATGCAAGTATTCCTCTAAACAACATGGTTATAGAAGGCCATCATCTTGGGTGGACTACTTGGGTGTAGTCCTGCCATCACACATCTGTCAAAAATATATGGTTAATGTCGGCCCTTTTTTCAGACACCCTTTTTAAGGATTTGTGCAGCTGGATCTCATGACTGGCCCAGAATAATAATGTTAAGATTACCTTCCTATTTCTGTATGTTAAAAGAACGCTGTCCTTGATTTATCCTCCTAAGGTACTTTGGAACATACAGAAAAAGATATGGTCTTTCTTTTGATCATCTTGTGTAGGCAGGTTCCTATTGTAAAGACCTCAGTGGGAGGGAATGGATGGAACTCCATACATTTATAGATATATAGTAACAGCGTACCTAGCTTCGGCCTTGACAATGGCAGCTAGTAAACGTAGGAGGGAGGGGGGCGGGACATACATGCACACTCACACTCATTCATTCATTCACACACACACACAGGCGCACGCGCACACACACATCCATTCACAGCACTCATTTATCAAATATTGCAAACATACACGCACGCACCAAACATTAATTTTAAAAAACACACACACTTACCTTCAGCTCTGCCTCAGAGGTCCCAGGAAAGTTGGGACTGCCGCCTTCCCTCATTGGCTGACCTTAGTTCAAGCCAATGAGGGAAGGCAGCAGTCCCAAAGTCGTCACAGAGTGGGATGGGGTCAGTGAGATTTATGACTCCACCCTCACTCTGTGACAAGGTGTCACTAATTGACACTAATCCTGGGAGCTTCAGGGCTAAATCCTGAAGCGTCAAGGTCGGAGTCAAAGGGTGACGCTTCCCATTGTCACCTGGGGGAGGGCCTCGAGGTACCTTTGCTGAGCTGAGGAGGTCAGGCCCATAGGTCAGGAGCCTGCGCAAATCTGAAAATGAAGACCTTTGCGGAGCCTGACAGACACTCTTCTTGAAGGGCAAAAGGTGGGGAGGCATGGCCCCTCAGCCCCAATGGATGGGCTGCGGCTGGGCCTTGACCTGTTCTTCTCAATTTAAAAGAAATCTTGGTGTTGTGTGGCAGAGAGTCCTGTGGAGCCACCTATCTAATCTGCCCCTGTTGACATCATATACACACAAACCTCAGGGTCCATAACTAACTTCCACTTAGATTACACTAAATTATTGGCAAAAAGTAGTGCAGTTACATCATGTAAGAACATACCCATCCCCCCTCACTCCTATTGTTGTGAATCCGGACTTTCCACCAAGGATTGCTCAACCAGGTCTGTGGGTCACGGGGTGGTCCTAGGCCGGCAGTATGAGAGAGAAACACCTAAGACTGAAGATCAGTATCCCAACAGCTTCTCTTGAGACCACAGGATTTGTACAGAGTAACCCGACTGTTGCACTGTGCACGGGATCCTGCATTGGGAGTAGGTGGAAGCAGAGAATTGACTTAAATGTAAGGTATGTTCCAAGAGGGAGAGACAGCTCTTCACATAACGTGGGCCTAGGAACGAACCCAATTTCTGCAAATGCTGTTGTATGTCCAAAAGTGGGATGCATCCATGGACTTGGAAATTTCAGAGGGTTTTTTGATTGACATTCAATTTCAGAGTTTTTTTTTATTCACATTTGGAGAAGGGTGACTAATTCTTCAATCTGTATAAAAAGAAAAAACTTAGGAAAATATGCATAGGTGGTAGTTATCACTGGTGTGCCCAAAGGTGATGTTTGGAAGGAAGGTTCCAGTGGTTGCTAGAGTGAATGTGATGATGAAAATTGGCGCTTATATTCTTATCTAGATTGGATGTGAGAACATTGACAAGGTATCTATGAATGAGTTGTCCAGAAAAATTTAAGATGTCTCTAGAATTAGTCGGCCCCTAGACCCTTTAACAATTTTGCTTAGGGAGGTAGACGAAAAGAGGTTGCTTCCGTTGTTGACCCTTACAGGTAAATTGATAGCACTGTTGTTGGTAGCGTGATTAACAGTTGCTCATAAGTGAAGGGCTCCTGATCCCCCCATATTGGATTTATAGTGGTGTAAAGCATGGAATCTTTGTGATGTGGAAAAGTTGACAGCAATTTTGCAGGATATGGTGGCTGTTCAGGTTCACACCAGCAGTTGTTGTCTGCAGTAGGTGAGGAGATGGTTCCACTAACCTAATTTGCACCGACGGGGATGGAGGGGACACATGTCTGGTGACTAAGAAGATTGTACAAATGACTCTCAATGAGTGTACCGTTGATTTGTTTTCTAAGTAACTTATTGACTAGAGTGGTATTGTTAGGTGATGATATTTTGTAAATGTGTATCCTTTTGCCAACTTGTAACTAGTAACACGTTACTGTTGACCTCAACGGGTTTCATTTCAAAACATTTAAATGAAGTGTGTAAAAAAGATGGAAAGAGTGCAGCTAGATTAACTGGATGAAGAATGGTGGCAGTGGTACAGCCGCTCTTGCAGAACACAAAAGAAGTCCCACCGTGCACAACTGACATTGGAATACCTGCACAGCCAATGTGGGTTTGCACTGGAGCTAACCTTTGAGAGCTAATGAATGACTATTGAATGTTGTGGGGAGTGGAGTGTGAAAGATTCATCCCTCAGAGACTGAACCTACCTTTATTGGTTTGTTTTGATTTTTAAACTTTAAATGTTTTTAATGTGGCTAGTGGGTTTTGGGTGGTTTGTGATAACTTAGTTGTGTGGCCCAAGAGTTGAGCTACAAGTACTTGTAATAGTCCCATGCTGCCGACCGTGACCTACAGTAAATCTACATTTTATTACCCCATCCCTGTTTAAAGGGAGGACCTTCAGCTGCCTTTCTCTTTCTTTTATCATGTCCACTCTCTTAAGTTACTTCCTACCCTCCTCTGGCCTTCATTGCTTTCTAGCTATCTTTTTAAAGTCCCCTTAGTAATCTAGGTCCCCAATGGGTCCTAGCAGGGCATATACCTATGGTTTCTGCTTTGAAAAGGGTTGGTGCCTGTTTGCCTTTAGCCTCTCTAAAACATTGGAATCATTTTGAAATGGGGTTGCTCCAGTGGAACAAGAATTGTAAAAAGAGGCATGCTATTTGTCCATAGAGGAACATTTGTTAAGAAATAAAGGGTTGTGTTTTTCTTTTCTTAGAGTTGTTAATCGTATTGTTGCTGACACTGCATGTTGGTGGGTAGATTATTGTCAGTGTCTATGGTGCCACAGTACTGTTAGCAGCGAGTTCACCTCGGGCCCAAATGACCCAGTTCACATGAGAGGGGAAACTATGAAGCAATTAGAAAAGCAAGAAGCACGAAGACCAGAAAGGTATGCTGACTGGTTATCAAGAAGGTCATGAGATGTTAGTGCTAAAGCCTATTTCTCCCAGGGCTTTGGAGGACAAGTGGTGTTGCCCAAACAAGGTAGTTCAGAAAGTGTCTGACGTAAACTACGTGCTAGACACAGGTGCCACAAGGGAACCAAAGAGATGATTCCATGTGAACAAGCTGAAGCCTTACCTTCAGAGAGACTACACAGTGAATGTCATGGACATGGCAGTGGAAGTTGAGGTAGACAGTAAGCCTCTTCCTTACTTACTGCATGGTTATATGAAGGATGGCACTGTGGAAGGGGGTTAGTTAGCCCCTGAGTTAATGCCTGAGTAACAGGGAGAATGTAGAGAGGTGTTGGGATAGAGGATGGGTGACTGGGTTCAGGGTTGCAGTAATGCAGAAGTTGCCAAAATGTTTGACCTATGAATCATTGAGAGATTTCATGGTCCTTGGTCTAGTCCTGAGGTTCTGGTAGCAAAACAAGAGTCTCCTGAATTGCGGTTCTACGTGGACTCCCAAGCCCTCAATGAGGTAACTAAAACCAATTCCCATCCGATTCCCAGAGCAGATCAGCTCTTGGATCGGTTAGGTGCTACAAATGATTTGAACACCCTGTATCTGACCCGTGGTTATTGGCAGATCACTTTGGCACTGAATACTAAGGCAAATACTGCATTCTCTATGCAAGAGAGCCTGTATCAGCTGAAGGTGAAGCCCTTTGAGTTGAAGAATGCTCCCACCACTTTTCAACACTAAATAAACCACAAGATTGGAGGTGTTCTATGTGGCCTACTTGGATGACATTGCTGTATTCTGCATTTCATGAGAGGACCACCTGAGGCAGAGTAGGCAGGTACTGGCGAGGATACAAGAGGCCAAATTGTCCACCAACGCAACTAAGTGTCAAGTGGGGCAGTCCTCCATAGTCTACTTTGGGCATAAGGTGGAGAACGGTACGATTTGCCCGTTGGATGCCAAGATTCAGTCTGTGATAGAGTGGGAGGTACCTACTACCCAGATTGAATGGACAGCCTTTTTAGGACTAACTGGGTATTACCAAAACTTTGTGGCCAACTATGGAAGTATAGTTGTCCATTTTACTGCTTTGGCCTCTAGGAAGCAGCCCAGGAGGGTAATGTGGACAGCAGAGTGTAAAAAGGCATTTGAGGAACTGAAGACACTATGCACTACACCAGCACTAAAGGCACCTGACTAAAGTCAGCCTTTCATTGTACAGACAGATGCCTCTGACAAAGGAGGTGGAGCACTGTTAACTCATCTGGATGACACAGGGAGAGAGTGTCTTTATTAGTAATAGATTACTACACAGAGAGCAGAACTGGATGTCTATTGAGAAGGAGTGTTTTTCCATAGTTTGGGCCTTATGCAAGTTCTACCCATATTTGCTTGACACTAAATTTGTGATGCAAACTGATCATAAGTCACTGAAATGGTTGATAACTATGAAGGGAGAGAATCCCAAGATGTTGACATGGTCTAATTCTTTGCAAAGGATTGAGCCACAGAAATGCGGACAGACTTTCCCACGGGTTTTAGCAATCTGAAAACCCAGACTTTCTAGGTTAGGAGTTGTACGGGGTACTCTGATCTGGGAGGGGCTTTTGTGGGGATAGAAAAGTCCTCTGCATGGTAAGAGACATGTACCTCTAATCAGAGTGTCCAGCTGTACTATTGTCTGGATCCCTATTACTGATTTCTTGTCATCGATGGACATGGATCAAGTGTGTGTGTGCGATGAAGCAGGCCTCCCTCAAGGATTGCGGTCTTGTTGGACCGGGAGGGGAGCCCAGAGTGCTACCCTCATTGTGGTGGGAGGCTACAGCCTTCACCAGGAGTTAATTAGAACACGCGTGGTGGTGGCAGCATACTGTGCAGTGATCAGTAGTAGTGAACAGGAACTTTCTACCCTCTGTCACCCAAGTGAAGCCTACAGGCTCACTCATCTTCTTAAAGGTTCGCTGCTGTGTGCCTGCCTCACCCTTGGCCTACATTAGGTAAGCTGTGGAGTGTTGCATAGCACAGGATTAGTGACTGCATTAGTTGTATGTGTGCCTGCGAATGGTACAGTTCAAGGATGGAGCAGCACTGTGCAGTGCATGTGTGGTTACTACATGTACTGAGTGTATGTATGCCGAGAGGAATACATTATATGAGAGATGTAAAGCTGTGCAATGCATATATGGATAAAGCCTTGCTGAGTGTATGTGTGCTTGTGTTGATTACAGTATGAAGGGTGAAGTGTTGTGTAGTGTGCACATATTGTGCTTGTGCTGGCAGTGTGCGTGTTTAGATAGAGCACACCCTGGTTGAATATAGAAAAACCTTCAGTGCTGAATAGTGCACGTTGACTGAGTTTATGTGATGAATGCATGCGTACATATGGGGGTACAATACATAGAGTTTTTATTGCTAACCTGAAAGAATGCTATGAATGTATGTTGAGTGAGTGTGATTGCAACAGTACATCATATGGAGGACCCTGACATTTTGGGAAGCCCAGGCCTGCCTGTTGAAGGCATAAGGATAAGAGGAATCCCTGTGGACAGATTTGCTCATTGCTGCATTCCTGTGAGCTGGGTAGGGACACACTAAAGAGAAAAGGGAGAGACTCCTGTTACAGTTCAAAAGACAGCTCTTTGATTAATTGACATGTCACAAGGAAGGGGCTGGACACATCTGAGGAAGGGAGATGGGGCTGATACAAGAATTAAAATGTTTAGGGCTGGGGGTCTGGGATTATACTTTTGATGCACATATCACTGTTGTTAACATCGAGATGTGAACTCTGGTCACTCCCATGAATTGCATTGTGAACAATCAGTTTTGGGGACGTACCTGCTGTGGTAGACATCTTTCATGGAGGAAAATTAAAAGAAGTGCCCACAGCAGAAGAAGCAGAACCCTAGCATAAACCTTTAAAGATCCAGACCCTAAATCACATTTGGTGTGTGGAAAAGGACCATAAGGGGAGGTTGAGTCCCCAAAGGTTTCTCATCTGCCAAGCTGCAAGACACTGTGTGAGCAGAGGAACCTCTGCAAGACTTCTGCCTTTGACCAGGACTCAGGGCCAAGGCCTGCGAGTCTCCCTGCTGGTGAGGGATTATACCCCAGGGAAACCAAGACCACCTACCCTGAAGCCTGGAACACTAGTGCCTGCCTCCTTGCTAAGACCAATGTGCCCTGGAAGGAAGAGGAGAGCTTTGGAGGTAGCAACGTTCAGTGGGGAGCCCTACCATGAGGACTCAACTGAGCAGCGATCGGGCCGGCACCCATGTGCAACATTGTTTTCGGCGAACCCCCGAGTACCAGGATGGGGTGATTGTAGACTGAGCATTGTATTGAGCACCTTGGTGGTCTTGCTGCACCCATAACCCAACGCTGCAGTGACACCGTATGCCAGAGGGGGGCACCAGGAAAATTACTGTTTCAAGGAGGGCCAAGACTTGTGACTGTATGATCCAGGTTACCTATGCTGAGAGAACCTGCACCCAGATAAACACATACCGCGACTACCCCCATATGCCAGCAGGAGCTGCCAGCACCAACGTTGCCAAAGGTTTTGGGCTGTCACTCAAAGGAGAGACTGAGGCTACACTCAGCAGGTTGGAGCTGCAGTGCAGGGGAACTGCTCTCCCGACTCACCACAGAGGACCGCTAGAGATGCTGTGGATGACCCTGCACTCCAGTTGGGATCTAAAGAAAGGATTTCTTCATCCATAATGCAAAATCAACTTATTACGTCTTTGTAAATAGGGAGCTGCACCAACATCTGGGAGACCTCTGGCAGTGCCGCTCAGGAGAGAGAGCCTGAACCCCCCGGGTGTTGCCACATGGGCCAGGAGCAGCCCGACCTCTCCGAACTGAGCAGGCCTCACAGGTGCGGGTTTGCAGGTTCCAGCTGCATTGATGAACTCTTCTGTGCTGCGAGAGCAGATAAGACATGCTCTGGGCCAGTTGGCTCCAGGGGAACTCGCTGCTAATGGTGCTGCTGCACTACAGTCACTTTTGACTGAGTTCCTAAAGGGTCAAAAGGGAGAACTCTTGAGTACAGCTTAATGGTCTACATTACTTGATGCTATCACCAGTGAATGTGGAATAACCCTAAACACGTTACATGAAGGAGGATGGGACAGGATTGGCCTAACAACTACTAGAGCCCCAACCTCAAGGGCGATTTTGTTGTTCCACTTGAATGTTACACTTCTTTGACTGTGAAATACAATACTTTTCCTTATAAAAGCAAGTATTTGGCTGGACACTGATGTATTGTTCATATTGTCTGTACTTTGAGTTATGAGTCATGTTCACCGACCTGTATATACAGTCCTTGACTGCTTGACCACAGCTACCAATGAGAGTCAAGCGCAGAAGGGGTGCTTGGCCCAGTTGAGCAGGATTCATATTCGGTTGGGTCCCGGGACATTAGGAGTATAAGGCCTCAGCCACCAAGATTGGGCCCAGTAGCCCAGGAGAGCCACGCAGCCTCAGAAAGGGTTTCTGACAATTGTCCAAGTGGGAGAGGATGTGGCATAGCAGCCACAGCTGCCGACTTTGGAGCGGCCATTTGAAAAGATTCCTAACAATTGTCTAATTGGGAGAGATTGTGGTGTAACAGCTAGAGCTGCCAACTTAGGAGCTGAGAAACTGGGTTAGAGCCTCAGCGTCGGTTCAACGTCCTATGAGTCAGAGAAAATCACTTAATCTTCCTGTGCCTACAAAAAAAATTGTGTGTCCCTGTGTAATGTAACTGATGGTCATGTAACACGCTCCTATACCTTCGGGTTGTGATCACGCTATAACTCAACATTACAATTAAATGATGGATTGGTAGTGACAGCTGCACCAGGATAGAGTGCTTTGCAGATGCACATAGCATAACGGTGACAGACCCATATCCAGTGTTTAAAGTCAAAGAAACCGTTATACTGTTATTCTGAAACTATATAAACATATGTATATATATTTTTTTAATCTGCTTTCTTTGGTTTGACAATGTGGTACGAGGAAGGGAGCACCACCTTTAAACTGTCCAAATTATATGACATGTGCAGCTTCATTTTAGATTGACACCACACCATAGCCTACTAGTAACATGCAGCTCTGTTTTTATTACATATGCACACTATGATATCAATGCTAGGAAAAGCAAAAAGTGTGACGCAGCCAAATCGAACGTACGCTGCCTGTCACATTAGAAAGAAACGCCAAAGCCTATATGTCTCGCTGTTAAAAGGAAGATGCTAAAATAGTGGCCCTGCGAATGTTTGTTTGCACGCGTGCTTCCGCACATTGTAGCTTATATTTTTACTTTACCGTTCTAAAATATCTACCTGCCATGTTGGAACGGGAAAGCATGAAAGCTAAAGTAGCTGCTGGTGCATTGGGACATACGCACACACGTGCCGACCATCAATTTGATTTTAAGAAAAAACATCCTAAGCTATCCACTGTGTACGTGCAAGACACATGATCCATACGTCACAGGCGTTGTGACACACCAGAGGTTTTGGCTTTTATACTTTACTATTCCAATCTTGCCAACGGCCCCGACAGAATGGTTAAATAGAAATAAAACATTAGGTATGCAGAAGCGTAAAAGAGAAGTGGGCTGATAGCACTATGAGGCTGATATTAAGGGCCAGATGTAGAAAATTTGGAAATTGCGACTTGCAATTTGCGAGTCGGAGCGACTCGCAAATTGCAACTCGCAATTTCCAATGCAGAACGGTGTCTCAGACACTGTCTGCGACTCGCTATGGGGTCGCAATGACCCACCTCATTAATATTAATGAGGTGGGTCGCAAATTGCGGCCCCAGAGCGAGTCTAGGCACTCACAAACATGGAGGCCTGCTGTCGTCAGCAGACCTCCATGTTGGTGACTGCTTTATCAATAAAGCAGTTTTTTTTTTTTAAGTGTAGCCCGTTTTCCTTAAAGGAAAACGAGCTGCACTTAAAAAAAAACACGAAACCTTTAGTTTCGGTATTTTTTCAGGGCAGGTAGTGGTCCCTTGGACCACTACCTGCCCTGAAAAAATAATTTTGGGTCCATTCACAAAGTGGAAGGGGTCCCATGGGACCCCTTCCAATTTGCGAGTGGGTTACCATCCACTTGAAGTGGATGGTAACTGCGATACCCTTTGCGACCGCATATGCGGTCGCAAATGGTATTGCATTCCACTCCGAATCGCAAATAGAAAGGGAACACCCCTTCCTATTTGTGATTCTGAAATGCATATTGCGAGTCGGTCCCGACTCGCAATATGCATTTCTGCATAGGGAAATGCATTTAGCGAGTCGCAAACGGCAATTTTTGCCGTTTGCGACTCGCTAAACGTTTCCTGCATCTGGCCCTTAGTGCTGAAAAAAAATGAAAAAAACTCCAATCAGTTGTGGAAGAATACAACTGATTCAATTAGAAGCAAAGTACAGTAGCAATACTCCAGGGGTGAGATGTCCTCTACAGAGAAGAAAGCCATTGTATTAGGAACAAACAATTTAGAAAGATAAGAAAACCATTCAATCATGATCAAGGTGCTGGCCCAAAGCCCACTCTAGGTATTGTATTGCAATATAGGTCTTCAACAATAGACAGCTGAAGTTGTCTGAAGGCGAAACATACAGTATTTTGCATAAAAAGTTCTGATGGTGATGGCAACAATTACATGCATGGCAGTAACTCCACACCACTGCTACAGCTACCGCTGATATAACAGTCGCTCATGTGTTAGTGCAAACAATTCCATATTCATGTCTGCAGTCACGTGCCCAGCTGCTTTTTCAGACCATCTGCTCAGCCCACACAGGACACCACCTTTACATAATATTGGCCAACAGGAAGCACTCACTGTGTTTTTCCAGGCTGTATTTCTGCCACCAGTCTACGAAGGTGTGCAGCAAACAACTGTATCTCTATACTGGCATATTCAGGCGTATCAACATAGTCACCCTATCATTGTTCATCGCCATAATCGTTCCACTATCTAGGCAGTGTTAATATCTGTCCCATCATGAAAAAAATATTCATATGAATTTATTCCAGAATGTATTTGATTCCCATATATGTAAAACAGGGGCGTAACAAACTGGTTGGGGCCCCGTGCAAAGAAAACGGAGGGGCCTCCCCTCGCACCGCGGGGACCTTTGTTAAGCCACTATGTGTAAACTGACTAACAAATAGGTCTTCATAACTAGAGGCGTGGTTAATTGCGATATGTGCAGTAACCCCTGTCACCACAAATATCACAATCAAGAGTTTGGCGGCTAAAAGCGCTCCCCTGAAGTTTTCTCCCTTTAACTTCTGCCATGGTAAACCTGCCGAAATTTATCACGGAAAAAAGCTCGATGATTACTGGAACGTGGAGAGCTTGGTACATTAAAAACCCAAATCTGAATGTTAGTCCCTTTAAGGAGGACAGGTTCCTAAATGGGAGGTATTTATTGGACGCGATACATTTCAACCATTTGGAGACTCTTTTTATCAGGCCTGATAAATATGGCCCTAAACACTGGGAAGGCTGTAATGAGGGTCTATTGTGTGCAGAACTCTCGTGATGCATTCGGGGGCTTGAGAGACAGTGTGCTGAATAAATAAAACATTTCTGTCATTCGCAGTTTATCCTGCTTTCGACACCCCTGGAGCTAAAGAAATAACTCTTGAAGGACTCAGTGATTGAAAAGAGCTACTGATCGCCTCCTGGTGTTATGGGTGTTCTTGCCACCCTCTGCTTTACCCAGTAAATCCCCCAGCTTGGAAATGCGAGCTGTTGTTACTAGGGAACGCCATGCATAATTGAGAATGCCATTTGCAGTTTCCATAGCTAATGACATTACTTGTTTTGAAAGCAGATACATCCATACTATGAACTTTTCTCCCTGTGAACGCTCGCTTAGCTGCATAGATTAGGATCTTCTGGTCCATAAATAAAGATGGATCATGAACGGTGGGGCTTTCTCTAGACTCACATGAGCTTGAGATTGTCCTGTCTTTTACTGCTACAAGAGAGGAGGGGAGCACCCTCAAACCGCAGAGAGGCACTTGTTTCCTATGTTTCTCCAATTGTAAAATGATAAGCTGATGATACCCAGCTGTCCAGAGCTCATCACTATACGTTTAGTGTCCAGCATTATTCCACATTTGCTTGAGTCATGCTAGATTTCCCAGATGTCTACATGAACATACATTTAAAGACAATTAATGTATATTCGAGTCATTACTAAGGGCCTGATTACGGTGACGGACCGACCGCCACTTCCTTGGCAGCCCGACCGTCCGATTATGAAGCTGGCGGATGGACTGCCACAAGACTGCCGCAGCGGCCAGGATCACTGGATCGCTGTGGTGGCAGCGGTGCAGAAAGCTGTGGTCAATCACGGCAGTGCCAATGTCAGCCCGCCATGCTGATCATGACTTGCCTTTCTGCTCAACTTTCCATGGCGGGGACACCACCAGGAAAAGGTCGGGGGAAAGGTAGAGAAGGTGCCACAGGGGACCCCTGCACTGCCCATGCTTATGTCGTGGGCAGTTTAGTGGTCTCCTGTTAACACAGTCAGAATGTGCATTGTCTGCAATGTCAACAGTGTGCATTCCACTGTGCTGGCGGCACAGACATTGCAGCAGCATTGCCCTCGGCTCTCCCTTAGAGCTGAAGCCAATGCTACCGCACAGTCTGCACCGTCCAGCCCTGCGGGAACATGATAATACGGCAGTCAGGAGGCCACTGGATTGACGGCTTCCTCCGGCCCGCAGTATTGGCGTTCCAACGGTCAGACAGCCAAACTCGTAATTGGGGCCTTAGTCAGTGGGTTCCCTGAAAATTTGACATGACTCAGAGCCCTCTAGGCAAATTTTAAACACTTAAACCTGATGGTTGTCATGATTGTTTTCAGCTCTAAGTTGAAGAATTTTTTTACCATGAAAAGCGTCAAAATCTACTAGAGCCTGACAAACCTTTCCAAAGACTTGCTACTCTGACAGTGCTCCTTTCCATAATGGTAAGAAGCACCATTCAAACACATAGGGATGGAATCTCAATTATCACACTCAAAAAGCATTCCTGAAAATCTCAAGACGTATCTTTCATCTCGGGATCATCTGGAAAATTGTATTTTTCCTAACCATGGGCAATAGCTTAGCGGTAGGCATGTCGGTAAACATCTGGCTTCTGCTGATTACTGGACTTCGTATTCTGCCCACTTCTTTTCAGTCATACTGTGTACCACAAAGAACACAAAACTCTCACCAGGCACCAAATCTACAACTGCATGTTTAATAGTCTTCTAGGTGCCCTCATCCAAGCACGCTTTCACTTCAGAGCTCTTTCCATTACACAATATGGTCAAGTCAGTAATTCCCAGCCTACCTCAAAGAAATAGTTACGTACTGCACACTCACCTTTGTGTTCTGCTCCTCCCCCCTTGCCGGCATGAAAGAATGGCACTTGTTTTCCAAAAGATGATGAATGTTTTGTTGCTGGCCGCCTTACAAATGCAAATGAGCAAAATCACAGAGTTTGCAACCATAATGTGGAGGCTAGTGAAATGGATTTTTGTGGCCCAAATTGAAACATAATTTGGAAGGTGTGTGAAAGGTGCATTCCTTCCAAATTTCAAATTTGTGCTACGTGCCAACGCTTTGTCCGGTTGTAAACCACTGACCAGTTACTGACTCCTCAAAGAAGGTTGTAACTGAGTTGCAGGGTAAAAGGAATTTTAATGTGGGAATCATGTTGAATGACAGCCTCAATGGGAGTAAACAGTGGTCCAGTTGTGAGCACTGTCTGCTCTCTCTGATGTTTTCCCAAATGGGAAAGATACAGGGGCATATTTAAGAACCCCTAGCGCCACCTCAGCGCCGCCATAGCCTAATGTTTTTGAGGGTAAGGTGGCACTAAAGTGGCTTTTTCCACGCGCCATATTTACAAAGTGGCACAATGCATGCATTGTGCCACTTTGTAACCCCTTGCGTCACATTATGCTGCGCCAGCCATAATGTATGCAAGGGCGTGTTCCGACGCTAGGAGGCCTACAAAAATGGTGCAGTGAAATTTAACAGATTTCATTGCGCCATTTTTGGCATCATTTTTAATGCCTGCTCAGAGCAGGTTTTAAAATGATGTTCCCATAGTAACCTATGGGCCTTCTTGCACTTTGCTACACTAGAGTAAAACGTTTTGACACCAGTGATGTTGATGCTATTGTGCTAATGACCGCCATCGTGCGCCGTATCATAAATACAATGCAACTATGGTGTTGTTTGGTGCCAGTAGGAGGGGCGCGTTAAAAGTGGTCCATTAACTCTGATGCACCACCTTTTCTTAAATATGGGCCATATTGTTTTAAGCAGCAATGGTTCTTTGAAGGAACTTGGGTGCTTTGGAATGCACACACAGGGATGGTACTCTGCTGTGCCTTGCAGGCCATCATCACTGTGTTTGTAGCCAATCACAGGAGGTCACACATTGCGACATGCGTAATTAATATTCATTGGTCAGGTCTATCTGCGACGCACTCTCCTGAAAGCATCCACACTCTAATTGAATAACCACATCAGGGTCCCCTCTTGACCCATACCCCCCACGCATCTTTTCATTAGCCCCAGGTGGGCAGGATATATATCCTGCTCTTATGGCTCTTTGAACATTTTGCTTTGATCAGCTGCTTTTGACTTCTTAAAGAAACAAGTCCTGGTCAAATCTTTGCTCAAAAAACTTTCCGCTGATTCCTGATGACCTGAACAAGTTTCATCCCATCACTAAATTACCACTTCCTGTAAAAATTATTGAGAAACATACACATACCCAAATATCCAATTGTTTGGAGTCGCATTCCCTCTTCGACACTATCCAGTAAAGTTTCAGACAGTTTCACTGCATAGGAATGTTTTTGCTTGACAGCCTTAGAATTACCCTTGATAAAGGCAGTTTTGCAGCCCCAATTTTGTTGGACCTTTTGGCTGCTTTCCACACATTCTCACATTCTACACATACCCCCTTGCTCTTGAACTTTGGGATCAGTAGGAAGCCCGTAAGTGGCCATGCTCTTTCCTCTCAGACGGACTCAAACAGTTTTCATGCCTCCATTTCAGTACTGGGAACACCTGCAGAGTTCCTCAGGGCTCATCGTTAATTCAGCTGCTTTAGTCCATTCACATGCCTTTGAAATCACATCCTATGTGGATGATGCACAGATTATAGGCTTCACAGCAGAAAATCTGTCTATTACGCAGTAGGCTTTTCAGACATGTACATCCTCAACTGCAACCTGGATGATGGAAAGTTACCGCAAAATAAACTGGGATAAAACAGAAGTGACTTCAGAGCTGAGCACTTCCCCTGTCCCAGTAGCCTCAGCTGGGAGCCTGGGCTTTATAACTGACCCAAACATCACATTTTCAAAGCTAGTTCACCACGTTGCTATTAGCTTCTCCCTGTTGAAAATGCTAAAGAAAATCAGTTTTCCTGTTAGATGCTCTTAAAACCGCCATCCATGCGCTGATTACCTCCAGTGTTGATTGGAGTAGTTCTCTGTATTTGACAATGCCTTCCTATACTGCCCACCGCTTTAAGACAATTCTTAATTCAGCAGCTTATCTCATCTTCAGTTTACCTTCCTATAGATCTGCTTCATCTCATTTAAAAGATTTGGATTGGTTTCCTATCAAAACTATGATACTTTTCAAATCATTTGGCCTACTTCACAGAACACTTAGCAGTATAAGATCCAGATAGCTCAGCAGCAAATGTCCCTTCTATCAACATTCTCGCCGAGTTTCAAGTGTCAGCATACTGGAGGTCGCTCGTTTTCATATCTTCTAGTTTACATATTCTAGAAGCAATTTGCAGATTTAAGCTTTACAAACCTCCTACCAGAAACACTACAGAAAATTGTTCTATTACAATTGAATGCCACAGCTCAAAGACCTTAACTATAATAGGTATTCAGGCAACTGTTTCCAGTTCCATGTGTATCCATTGGAGATTATCTGTGAATCACACTCACAACCTATAGAAAATCAGCTGTCAATCATACTTTCTTTGCAAGGGAGCATCACAATCTCAATGGCATCTCAGATGGTTGACTATGGGAGCTTAAATGTACTGGCCCGCTCAGATGATAACTGTTATTATCTGTATCCATGAAAGCTCAGTTGCCAAGTATACTGGTTTGTCAGCGCCTGAGTTGTCAACCACACATTAAACTACTGGAGGTCATCTGCCTGTTATAGTTGCCATAGAAAAGCCATAGCCCAAAAGCAGCTAGTGTTGATACTACTTTGGAATGATGAGGAATCTGTCAATTATAGAATGCTTACAGAGAGTGTTGGGAGCTAAAAGCTCCATTTAAATGTCCTTTTTAAAAGCAGCCATTTAATTGTCTTATTTTAACCTCTACATTACACCTAGCAAGTGAAGCTTGTGATATAGACTCTCTTTTAGCGGGGCTTTGCAAAGAGAGTGTTTCCCTAAAGATCATTTTTTATTGGGCTAAACAACTTTTCATAGATTAGGTATCCGTCTTACTCTTCACCCATGGTTATTGAACTTCCATTCATACTTTCCATTTATTGGAAAGGGGAGCATAGCTGTCAATTATACTGTTTATATTTTACCTGAGTTTACCAATCATGATGTGCTTTTATGGGGGCTGATCAATCAGTTATATCAATTCCATATGAATTAACCTGCGTCAATGAACGCTTTAAATCGTTTTAAAGTGAAATAGGAATTGTTGCTACCAAATTTAATAAAACACAATTTCACACGTAAAAATATGCAATGTGAAGATGGCATAATAAATAAAAGAGCTTAAAATACGCAAGCGGTTTATACCTAGAGCTGCTTTATTGGCCTATTAGTTTACGCAAAACCTGTAAATTGTACTTCATTTCTGCATTATTCAGAAAGAAATGCATAAAAGTCCAATGCACAAACCAAGAGGAAATATAGAAATAATTTTCTATTTATGGCATGAAGGAATACACAAGCAAAGATTTGGTAGCCATTCCTCAGATTGTAGTGTAGCCCTTTTATAGACTTTAACATATGTCCCAGATGTCCTTGCCACCTCCCTGTGTTATATGTACCAATTTCTAAGTCATTGTGATTAGTTAATTTTGACACCTCTTGCTACCTTCCTTATTGTGCACGCAGCTTTGTAATTCACTGTTTGGCAGTCTCAAGTTATTGGCTTATTTGGAGCAGTGAATGATTCTCTTTGTACATCTGGCATAAAGTCCCATGTGAACTTGACAAATTATCCTGCATACAGGGTATGATCGAATTTCACAGAAAGTGCATTTCAATCCACCAGTAACCTAAAACAAAACAAAGAACGACACTGTTGTCATAATTCTCATTTTAAAAAATGGCTTTAGATTTTTCCTAATTCGAATCCTTTTTTTAGAGTCTAAGGGGCCTACCCACTAAGGTAAATCTACACACGCAGATTTACTACTAGTAAATTACCACTTTGGGCTATTCCCATAATCTGAGTAAAAGTTGCGCAAAAGTCAAAACTTGCATGTCTCCATCCCTTGAAACAACAGGGAGTGGAGCCATACTTATGAGTGTAAAATTACTACTGCCAAAAAGGAGCACTAGTAAGCCAGCACCACACATGGCAACCACTGATACTGTACCATTTTCCCATAGAAAACAATTCAGGGACGTGAACTGAATCCCACATAATTTTATAATTATTCATGTTGGAAAAGGTAAATACAATTAAAACAAATATTTTATTATCACATATTGTAACATCCCTTTTTAAAATTAAAATAAATGCAGCTTTCATTTGTAAATATAAATAAATGCATTACTTTAAATTAATTTTACACATTTTGCCATTTTTAATACATAACAAATAAATATAACCATTTTACTCTAGGTGTTTTCTGTTAATAAATTTGTGAAAAAATGTGACAGAGAGCTCCTTATGAAAAAGTATAGAGGAAAGTGAAATAGTTTATTAAACTTGGAAAGCAATACTAGAAATATTTTATAATAATAATCATTGTAAATTCATTTGATATAATTATTTTAAATGTTGAAGAAAATAAAAAAGTATCGACATGGAAAACGTAGCCCTTTAAGTGCAGGGGTCAGCCAACGACCAGCAGCCAATGGCCGATGCCCTCCGTTCCTCCCCAGTGCATCTGACGGCCATTGGCCATCGCTGGGGATGCTTTAAAAGGTACCCCATGATGCTTGCACAAGAGGGATTTCCTTTTTGTATTTTCTTCCTGGGTTGCTAGGGAAGAGCTAACCCAGCAACCAAAGCTGTTTTTTTTTTTTTCTCTCTGTAATTATGAATGGCGACATGGCATGGACCCATGGTCCACCGCCCCACCCCATAGTCGCTTAGATTTTATGCCCCTGTGGGGAGTGATAGGGGTATTTACTCCCAATCTGTCCCTGGGTGGTGAATGCCCACTAGGATTTCGAAATGGTACAAAAACAAACAAAATGATGGGATGGCCTGCCCTAGCTTTGGGCCATACCCTACCCAAGAAAGGTCAACAATGTCTTTTTGCCCCCCTGGGGGACACAGATAGGAGGCTTGTCCTAATTGGGGAGGTCCCCCACATCTGCACCCCTCGGGTGTAAAAAGCCCACTAGTCAAGGGCCTTTGCATATGAGTCAAAGGAAAGGGGTGCAGTCTTCACACACTGATGTCAGACCATACTCCCACTACCATTGCATGGATCCCATGAGGTTTTCTTATCCACACTGCACTGCACGCCTCAAACACTGTCTACAATCAGACATTTTACACAGGGATCTACAAATTTCCTACTGCCCAGCATTTCCCCACATGTTACGATAAAAACACTACCCTTCTTGTATAGGTGGGCCTAGCATTCATAACAGAAAATTCCCCAAAATGTAATGTGGAAACATCAATATTTCCTGTAAAAAAAATAACCTGATTTGGCAATGGTTGTAGCTGCATTAATTGGTCCCAGGCTCTCCAGCCACCTAGGGACACCTAGCAACCCCTCACTTTTCTGAAACATAGACCCACAATGGTACTGCCATTGACTTTGTTTTGATCTGTTCCTGTCACCGGCATTATGTTCAGGCACACAAGTGAGTCAGCATATTTATTGGGAAAAGTGGAGGAATGTTGGCTGGTAGGAATTTTTTTGGGAGTTCTCTGTGATTCTGGAGGTTCCCATTACAGAAATATAAGAAAATGTGTGATTTATGCAGACAGTTGAAGTTTGCAGGGCATTGTGGGAGAGAAAGCCTTGTGGGGTTCATGCAAGGCACACTACCATGAAATCTCCTAGGTGTCTAATTCCCATAAATGTCTATGATTGGTAGCTCTCCATGAGTGACCGCACAGCACGGCTCCAAAAACCGCAGCTACCCCTATTGTTGATTTCTCCATGTAGTGCCTTAGGGCTTTTTGTGTGGCAGCCTCTTCACCGACCCACACAAGTTAGGTACCATTGTCATTGCAAGAAATGCGGGTATGTATGTTATGAAATTTGTGGATCCCCACAGATTCCAGAACTTTCCTGCACAGATATGTAAGTAGAATGTGTATTTTGAGCCAAAGTTTGAGGTTTACAAGGGGTTCTGGGTAAGAAAACCTGGTGAGAGCACGCAAGCCAACCCACACAAGTGAGGTACTGTTTTTATCAGGAGACTTGAGGGAATGCTCGGTTATAGCAGCTTTGTGGCTTCCCACATATTCCAGAAGTTTTCCTGACAGAAATGTGAGGAAAATGTGTGTTTTTACTCAATGCTTGAGGATTGCAAAGGTTTCTGGGTAAGAAAACTTGGTGATACCCACATAAGTCACCCCACCCTTGCTTTCCCTAAGAGTCTAGTTTTCAAAATGTACAGGTTTGCTAGGTTTACCCAGCTGCCTGCTGTTAGGGCCCAAAATCCACCATCTCCCATTGCAAAAAGGGTCAGTTATCAGTGGAAAAATGTGAGGTTCCTATGTTACGTTTTGGCCATATTCTGTCTTAGACACTAGGCTTACCCTCACGTGAGTAACATTTTTATTTGCGAGACTTGGTAAAATGCTGGGTGGTGGGAAATGTATTGCTCCCCTAGGATTACAGACATTTTCTTCTCAGGAACATTTGAGTTTTGCAAATGCATCTGAGTAAGAAAACCTGGTAGGAGCCATGGAACTCATCCCACCCTGGGTTCCCTCATGTTTCTAGTTTTTAAAGACGTACCAGTTTGACTGTTTTACCAAGGTGCCACCTGAGCTAGGACTCAAAATCCACAGCTACACATACAGCAAACAAAAGGGCAGTTTTCAGTGAAAAAATGTCATGTGTCTCTGTTGCGTTTTGGGCCCTTTCCTGTCCCAGGCACTAGGCCCACCCACACAAATGAGGTGCCATTTGTATTGGGAGACGTGGGAACAAAGAATATCAGAACATTTGTTATAACCAGTTGGATTTCTCTGCATTTCCACCTTTCAATTGTAAGCCAATGTATAAGAAAGAAGGCATTTTGAAAAATGCCCTCTGAACCTAGTGCTGGCATTGGTACCCACAAATTCAGAAATGTACAAATAACCACTGCTGCTAAACACGGTATCTGGTGTCCATTTCCAAAATACATAGGGCCTCATTACGAGTTTGGTGGTCTGAGGGTAAGACTGCTGCGGTGGCGGATGCAAAAAGACCGCCATGTTGGTGGTAACCCGACGGCCGTATTAAGAGTTACACTGAGAAGTCTGCCAAAAGAACAGCCACATTTCTGAAACTGCCAGGACACTGGAGGATGGAAAAGAGACGGTCCCACCGCCAGCCGAACAGAAATCCACCCATCAGATTACAATCCACAAATTACGACAGTGGTTCTTGCATGGCGTAAAACCATTGGTGGTCACAACTCACAGCACAATGAACACAGCACCACATTGGATAGTTTGAATACCCTGACAAACATTGACACACCAAACACATGACACACTGCACTATATAACACACCGTACACAGCCCACAATTCAGCACAGGTCCAGCAAACATCAATTGACAGGAAAATGGGGTTGGGGCAAAGAATAGTCGACAGGGTCAATTCTGTAGGCAGATATCCACGCACAAGGGAGGACATCAGGAAGAGGTGGAACGACCTCAGGGGAAGGTGCATTCCATGGAATCCAGGTACCAGCTGGCGGTACTCAAGACTGGCGGTTGGGCCCCCTCCTCCTCCCCCTACTTTCACATCTTGGGAGGAGAAGGTCTTAGACATACTGCATCCTGAGGGCCTGACAGGAATACCTGGGGGAGTGGAGTCTGATAAGTCCCCACAAAATCCATGTCACCCAATTGTCATGTCCTGTATGCTCCCTCACCACCTTAACCCACACCAATTCACATACCACCCACTACACCATTGTCCCAAAGTGACAATACCCTCTCTGTCATGCTACATGCCACCAAACTCATCTGGAGCCACAGCCCTTTGAAATGGCATGTTAACTACTGGCAACTCATAGCTCTACAATACCCAGAATACAATATCCCACCATTGTGAAAATCAGAACTGTGCACAAAATGCGAGATGTTGCGTTTGTGAAACTACCAATATAAGCCAACTTGATTATGCAAGTGTGAAACAGTGAACGGGAATGACAGCAACGCAATGGCCCACTCCCACTATCATCACAAGCAAACCACAGCTATAGCTGAGTGCCCAATCACAATGAACCTAGAATAAAGATTCCTAAGATTGAAAAATAACCACCTGGGGTGAAAATCAGATGCTAAAGTGGATGCACATGTAGTACATCCAGTTACAGGTCAATGGGCCAGATGTATCAATTGTTTTTGCATTCGCAAATGGTGCGAATCGCAAAATTTGGCCGTTTGCGAATGCAAAAACGTGGTCTGCGATGCATGAGAGGCATTTGCAGGCCAAAAATAAGAAATCGCAAAAATTGCGATTTTTTCCATTGCGACTTGGCTTGCGAGTCATTGCGACATGAAATACAAAATCACAATTAGCGATTCGGTATTCCAAGTAGGAAATTGCGAGGCGCAAAATGCGACTCACAAAACCAAGTCGCAATTCGATGCACCAAAAAATAGCAAATTGAGATATTTGCAGAATGCATTTTGCACATGCAAAATACCACTAAGTGAAAGCTAGTGGTAACCAGGTGCAACCTATATAAAGAGGCCCGGAATGCCTCAGACGCTTTTCCACAATGGCTGCACTCTACGTCATGGCGAGGAGAATGAGGATCTTGGCAGGTTTAAGGAGAGGGAGGAGGAGACAGGAGCGCATTTTCAGAGTGCGCATCACACTTTTTGACCAGACAGAGGAGGAAATATTTGAGAGGTACAGGTTGAGCTCTGCCATGATACTCGACCTGATAGCTGAGCTACAACCCATACTGCAGCGCACAACACATAGGACTCATAGCATCAACAGCAGGTATTATGCTCCCTCCACCTACTCGCCTCAGGGAGCTATCAAGTGGTCATAGCAGCAGCTGGAGGGGTCTCACGGAGTACCCTCTCTAGATTTTTCAATGCATTTATCAACGACATGCTGAGCAGACTACACCAGTACATCAGATTCCCCCACACCCCACAGGAAATACAGCAGAGAAAAATAGATTTCTACCAGATAGCACAGTTTCCCCACATCCTAGGTGGCATAGATGGGACATATGTAGCAATCTGTCCACCATCACCCACAGAATATGTGTACCGCAACCGTAAATACCAACATTCCATGAATATTCAGGTGATATTCAATGCCTCCTATATCATAACTGATCTCGTGGCCAGGTACCCAGGGAGCACACATGATTTATACATCTTTTGCCACACCGGCATTCACACAAGACTGCTAGCTGGGGAGTTTGGTGACGGATATCTACTAGGTATTGTCCCTCTGTACACTGGTGCATTGATGGCAGTGTGACGTCAGATGGCTCACTTACTCATTATACCCTCTGTTCATTCCAGGAGACAGTGCCTACGCAGTGCGCATCTACATGATGACGCCCTACCTCAATCCTACAACACCTGCTGAATGGAGGTACAATGCAGCACACAGGGCAACCCGCAACGTGGTGGAGCGCACCTTTGGGCTGCTAAAGAGTTGCTTCTGGTGCCTCCACAAAAGTACAGTCCAGAGACAACATGTAGAATAGTGGCTACTTGTGCAATCTTGCACAATATAGCTCGCACCAGGGGCATACCTGTGGAAATATCTGATTCAGACTCTGATGAGGATGATGATCCCATACCACCCCTACAGCCAGCAGACCGGACCAGTGCAGCAGAGGGCAGGCAAAGGCGTGCTGACATCACACACAACAATTTCAGATGTAAGTATGAACAATACAAATCCACTGACAAATGTACTTGTAGTAAGTAAATGTATTACCTTAATGTCAGGTAATATCAGTTCCACTAGTACCAACAAAAGTAATTGTGACAATAAACAAAAGCAGTCAACAGAAAATCACTATTCCTTCATAGTTTCCTTATGCCAGAAACATTTACAGTCCCTTGTGGCCAATACACTCACTTCCTCCGGCCACGCAAGCCACTCAAGTGCGCAGTTGCCTCACTGGCACCTCGATATTCTGCCTCTGTGACAGTGCTGTGCCTGGCACTGCAACGTCTGGCATCCGTTGTGGGCACAGCTAAGCTTCTGAGGCTCGATGTGTCCTCCTTGTCTCCCAGTCCCAGTTCACATGGTGTGGCTGACCGGTTACCCATAATATTTTCTATCACATTCGTGATCTGGACCAGTCCTTGGGCCACATCCCTGCTGCTGTGCGCTGCCTCTACCTGTGCGGCCACAGCACCACGCGATATTAGGGCTGTAGAATTTGCCAGCCTCGTGACAGAGCGACAGAAACCGCCAAACATACCCATGAAGCGTCTCTCCTGCCTGCAGTGGCTTACCCTGCTTTGGCGTAGCTCCTGACACAGTTCCCTCACAGCACTAGTCAGCTCCCTCGTATCCTGCGATGCTTGGATCGGTCCCTCATGCAGCTGTTTGATGTTGGCATTGAGACACTCCAGCTGGCGATGCAGCCCTCCCACGTTTGTATTATGTGCCTGCATCTGCCTTTGTAACACAGAGATTGTTTTGTTTTGCAGGCGCTGCTGCTTTAACATAGCCGATTCCAGGCCACCAAACAGTGATGGACCCTCACCTGCCTCAAAAGCCTGCGCGCCTGCATATGTAGGCATCCTGCGAGGTATTGTGCTCTGCTGTGGACGGGGCTCCTGCATCCGAGAGCATCTGCCACTTGGGGAAGGTGTGTGTGAGTCATCCTGCTACTCATCAGAGTCCTGGCTCAGTTCTGGTAGTGGCAGTGCCCTAGGCCTGCGTCGGATGGGCGCTATGTTGTGTGACTCGCTGGTATTAGAGTTCGAGGCATTGTTGTGCTGCTTCTAAGATGTGGAATGGACTACTTCTCACAATGCTTTAAACTACTTGCTAATTCCTAAGGGGGTTTTGTGCATACACCTATGGGGTTACATTGCAATATTGCACTTACCTTTACTTGTACTTGGTGTGCCGGATGTGTCTATGTCAGTGACCCCACTGACTGCTTCTGGAAGGAGTGTGGACTCCACTAGGTCTTCCATCGGGTGGAGGGTGTCTCTATGGGTGGTCCGCCTCCTGAGCTCCTGGCCTCCTGCAGTCGTCTTGGCACGGGACCGCTGGTCGTACCACCTCTTCTTTATTTCCTCAACAGAGCGCTGCGCTACTCCAACAGCACAGATTTTGGTCTGGATATCTGCCCAGAGTCTGCGCTTTTCACTCTCAGGCACCTGAAGTAAGCTTTTGCCGAACAAACGGTCATGGCTCCTGATCACCTCCTCTGTGAGCACCTCCAGCTCTTGCTCACTAAACTTCAGTTTGCGCTTCCTTTCTCCCTTCTCCTTTCCCTGGGTAGAGGTGTCCATGTTGGTTCTACTGTGCTGCCTTCTTCAGAGACTTTCTCAGTGTGGCTGGGCTGACTCTCTCTGATTGCTAGTTTGGGTGTGGCACCTGCAAACTGCCTGGGATCACTCACTTCCTGCTTGTGATGTCATCAGACTCCTCCAGGTGTGCGTTCTCGCAATTTGCGATTTTCAATTACCGAATCGCAAATTGCAATTCGGTATTTGGGCCTCACAAACCACAAATAGCGAATTTTAAGAAATCGCTAATTCCGATTCGCAATAGTGATACATGGCCTATTGCGACTCAGAAATAGCGATTTCTTAAAAATCGCTATTTGGGGTTCGCAAGGTCATTTCATGATACATCTGGCCCAATGTCTATTACCTACTCCAATACTGTGTCACTACTCTGACACTATTGTACATTGTACACCTCTTTTTTGTGCCATGTATCATGTCAGACACTTCAGTAGGCAACAAAGATGAATACCCAGGTCAATAATCAGACACCATAAGATCGTATGAGCAGTCCAATCACTACCAACATTGTTTAACAGCTAGAAGCATGGTGTATGGTACTGAAATGACAGTGTCTCAAGTTGTACAAAGCAAGATTGTGCATCAGCTGTCATTGTCATTTCTGGTGATCATGTTAAGACACTGTCTGCATCTCACACAACATCAATAATTCCCAAAATGTAACAGCAACTCTATTTTCCACTTCTCCCAGGGGTAACCTTGCCAATGTCACCATGGACAGGATACCAGAAACTGCTACAACCCGTCTGTAAGATGGCCCCACTGGGGACAACACCCCTGGATGTGTGGACACTGAAGAGGAAGCTGGCCCATCAGGGACGCCAGGTAAGTCAACAACAGTCAGCCTCACCCTGCCCACATCAACTCCTCTCAACCCTGTTGCATCTACATCACAGGGAACCACTCGCCCCCAAACCTGTGTCCTAAGGACTCTATTGTCTATTGTGTGTCCCACAGTACAGGTACCTGAGTCTCCTCTTGTCACCCCTGACAATGATGGACCTGCCACCACTGGGAGTGGGCACACTGTGCCAGGGACAGGGGCATAAGGAGGTAGGTTGCATGGGAGGGATGCTGTGGATGGGGGTTCCAAGGGACAATACTGACCAGGAAAACAACTCTCAAGTCTTGGGAGCATACCAACATTCCCAAGGCATGATGGGCCAGGTAATAACCATGATGGGGGAAATTCAACAGCTTCAGAGGGACCACCACCAGGACGTCATGCAACAGTGGTAGGCACAAAATGCCTACCTTGTTTCCATTGCTGGGGTGCAGAGGGACATCAACACCACTCTTATGAGGACTGCATCACAACATCAGGCCTTGTCCACTGGCAATGTGTCTTCAGGTCCTTCAACATCTGCAGCGGCTAGTGGAATTGAGGCCCTGCTAGGGGAAGTACATGCCTCAGACACACCAACCTGTGGAAACCCCCCGCCCCTCCGCAAATGTGGACGTCCACCCAGACATCCAAGAGGAGCAGATGTCAAGACCAAACCCACTGCCAGGAAGTGAGCCTCTCCTCACTTGTTCCCCTTGTGTGCCACAGATACACCTTGTTGACTGTTCTTAAAGCAAACTCCATTTTTCCATGGTACAAGGACACTGGACTTGTGTATCCTAATGGTGTAGCAGCTACCCTCATGATTCCAGGCACCAGGGCTGAACCCTTCACTGTTCACTTTGTGTTTTTTATAAGTTACTAGTAACACATTGGGGGTCATTCTGACCCTGGCGGCCGGTGACCGCCAGGGTCACCGACCACGGGAGCACCGCCAACAGGCTGGCGGTGCTCCCGAGGGCATTCTGACCGCGGCGGTTCAGCCGCGGTCAGAAATGGTAAACCGGCGGTCTCCCGCCGGTTTACCACTGCCCTACTGAATCCTCCATGGCGGCGGAGCGCGCTCCGCCGCCATGGGGATTCAGACACCCCCTACCGCCATCCTGTTCATGGCGGGAATCCCGCCATGAACAGGATGGCGGTAGGGGGTGCCGCGGGGCCCCTGGGGGCCCCTACAGTGCCCATGCCAATGGCATGGGCACTGCAGGGGCCCCCGTAAGAGGGCCCCGCAAAGTATTTCAGTGTCTGCTTTGCAGACACTGAAATACGCGACGGGTGCGCCTGCACCCGTCGCACCTTCCCACTCGGCCGGCTCCATTCCGAGCCAGCATCCTAGTGGGAAGGTTGATTTGCCCTGGGCTGGCGGGCGGCCTTTTGGCGGCCGCCCGCCAGCCCAGGGCAAATCTCAGAATCACCGCAGCGGTCTTTCGACCGCGGTGCGGTGTTCTGACGGGGTTACTTTGGCAGGCGGCCTCCGCCGCCCACCAAAGTAAGAATCACCCCCATACTGTTTTAATGTTCACAATAAATCACACTTTAACACAGGTCCTGTGTATGTGTCATTTATCAACCTTGTACAACTGTGATGCATGGCAACTTTGCTATCAATATGTCCCTCTGTACTGTACAACCTATGTTATGGACATCACACATGGACTCTATCAGCTGAAGACTCATTATTTTAGGATTCAAACATGGACAGATTAAAAAAACATTGTATGCTACATCTACACACATTTATTGATAGACATGCAAACAGCACTTAGAGTATAACCGATAGTGACATCAGGATGTTTGCTAAGGTGCCAGAAACTACTAATCCACAGGATACAGACGTTAGGGACATATCAGTCTTCCTACAAGCCAGAAGGCATACAGATTGGTCCTTTGTAACACCTGGTAAAGTCTTATCACATACCCATGCCTTAGCTTCCTAATATACATACACCATGGTACTGACACATATCAGTACTGATGTCCCCAGTCCAGAGGGTTTCGCTTACATTGGTCACATACCTGTAGTCTTGCCACTCACCTATGTCAGTCCACAGAGACATGCACTTTGGTCTACGAAGCAGGAACACACTGACAGCTAGGTCAGGGTAGGTTACATACAACAAAACCCATTGTGATGCCAGAGGCTATGGTTCTAAATTTTTACATGTGCCAGACATATATGGACACATCAATTGCACCATTTGGCCACCTCCAGTATCCTACAGGTTTTCTTGATGGGTAAAGACAATTCCTCCCTGGTGTCCTGACAGTCTGACCATGTTACTTACACTCCACATACTCATTGCAATCATTACCTGGTTTCAGCCATGTCCACTTCTAACGTGTGCCTGCAATTCCCATCTGCTTTTGACACAGTCTGTGACTTGCCAATGATGGTGAGCCAAACTGGAACTTGCCTAATCTGTTATTGACATGGATAAGAGAAAGGACATAGCAGAAAACATTCCTCAATTCAGAGAAGTCATGTTCGCAAGAGTGACTTTGCATGTGCATTAACAGTACATGACACTGTAGACCACTCTGTTCTGTCCAATACCAAATTACTGTCTACATGCACAACTCATTCATAGGCATTTCAGCCACCTAATACCTCGTAGCTGATGGTAAACCCTAGTTTACTAATTTAACTCACTGCATCAGGAATATATCACATACCTTGAGTCAGTTGAAGTACTGTTTAATGAGATCTGCTCTGGAGTCCCCTGCTTCATCCTTACCTGGCTCATCACCTGGAAAATCTTCATTTCCACCCATAGGTTCTGCTGGGTCCCCCTCATCTGGTAGGAATGGTATCTGACGTCGCAGGGCAAGATTGTGAAGCATTTGACATACCTTGTTGGGGGAGTAGAGGAGGACTCCTCCTGATCTGTCCTCCTGATCTGTCCAGGCAGCAAAATATTGCCTCCAGGAGCCCAAATGTATGCTCCACGGCACAGCTGGTCCTTTCGTGGGCCTCAGTGTGGCGGACTTCCAATGGCGTGGTTTGGTACCTCACTGGTCTCAAGACCAAGGACGGTTAGGATAGCCAGAGTGGCCTGTAAACAAATAGGTAGAAATACACAAACATATATCGAGGACGTGCACAGTTGTGATAGCAGGAGATAAACTTTGAAAACACACATGTCAAATCTGACTTAGCAACCAGCCAGGCCCTTTCTGTGTTGATCTGTGTCATCAGCAATGGGATATTGCTGTTCCTCATGAACATCATGGACTGCTCCTGGAAACTTTGCACTGACTTGTGAAATGTAATGGTCTGCCAAATACACAACTTGAACATTGATGGAGTGATAGTTTTTTCTGTTCCTATATACCTGTTCATTGGCACTGGGTGGAACCAAGGCTACATGGGTGTCATCTATGGCTCCAACCACATGTGCAATGTGTCCCACTGCATAAAACTCTGCCTTCACATAGGCCAAATCCGCAAGTTGGGAAACCTGATGTAGCTGTCCAGGTGTTTCAACAATGCTGACAGTACATCCTTCAAACCCAGACTAAACATGGGCTGAGACATCCCTGCAGTGAGGGCCACTGTATTCTGAAAAGACCCAGTGGCTAGGAAGTGTAACACTGACAAACACTTGAACGATGGGAGGTATGCTATAGGGATTGCGAATGGCAGACATCAGATCAGGTTCCACCTGATCACAAAGTTCCATGATTGTATGCCTATTCAGCATGTATGGATAGTATGTCTCTCTTTCATGGTCTGCCGGTCTACCAGTGGGTGTTACACGGGAGGTTGCCTTCCTTTCCTGCTGCCAGGGTAACTATGTGGAAACATATGAAATATGTATGTAACATGAACAATGCACATATAATGAACATGTAAATATACAACTCATGCATATCTGAAATCGATGTTTGTTTTAACATCTGGCATCTACAGGACCTCAAATTGCAATGCATCCTATGACACCCGACTTGGTGCACATTCTCGCAATTATCTAATGTAATATACATGCATATTAATCTGTGACTGTCAGTGTTTGTTAGTCCAACCGACTTTACATGAGAAACACATTTTTAGCACATTATCTACATTACCAGTGCATATAGTATGTTGAGGATAGGTGTACATTTATATCAGCATATAGTCCTCTGTTACACTGATTTAACTACTCACATGCACAAATAATGTAATAAACCTGAAGGTAGTACTTACTAATAATTAGCACAATATAGGGATTTGTCAATGACGCAGATTCAAAACCTTTCCATAAATG
Source organism: Pleurodeles waltl (assembly GCF_031143425.1). NCBI lineage: Eukaryota > Metazoa > Chordata > Amphibia > Caudata > Salamandridae > Pleurodeles > Pleurodeles waltl. Next base: position 996,434,267 of record NC_090446.1, read on the forward strand.
AAATGTGCTCAAAATCGCAGTCACCTGACCTACTGTACTGGACATGTGGAAGTGGCCTAACTCCGCATGCGGATGTCGTCATGGCAGTAGGTGGTCACAACTGTTGTGTAAATTGCCATTGGAACACATTGTTTCCTGTGGCAGATGTGGGCCAGTGACGATGTCTGCCGGCGGTGACGGTCCTGTACGTGGCGTGACTGCCATCTTCTGCAGTATTGCTCACATGACACTACTGCTAGCAAGACCTCCACTACCTGAGCTCCTGTGTACTGCCTCTAAGAGCTTTCATTCCACGTCCTGCAGGTGATACGACCCCAGCCTTCACCCCTGAAGAGCTGGACCACCTTGTGGACTAGGTCCTACCCCTGTATGAACAGCTATGTGGAGCACCAGAGGAGCAGGTGAGTCCAATGGCATAATACTGTATGTGTGTAAGTTGGGGTGTATGATGGTGTACCTGAAATGTGAAGTTGTGAAGTTGTGTAGGTGTTGATGCATGCAGATGATCAACTGTGCAGGAGTGTGAACTGAGAGGATGGTAATGTTTGCCTACTTGCTGTCACCGAAGTGCTCTGTCCACTTGTGTTGGTATGGTGCATGTGGACCTGACTTTTTGCTTTTGTCTGTGTCATTCATGCAGATCAACGCCTATCAAAAAAAGTTAATCTGGCATAACATCGCCAAGCAAGTGCGGATCCTTGGGGTCCACAGCCGGCGGAGCACCCACTGTTGGAAGCGGTGGTAGGACCTAAGACGCTGGGCCCAAAAGACCACAGAGGCCCAGGTAGAGATGTCCTCCCAACGAGGGAGTGGTGCCCGTTAGGTCCTGACCCCCTAATGGCCAGCATGTGGTGGCCTACCCTGAGGTGGATGGGCGTTTGAGAACAGCACAGCAGCCACAAGGGGGTAAGTACTGACTTGACACAGGTATATGCCTTTGCCAGTTAGGTGTATGATGCCTGAGTATCTCAGCTGTGACAATGTGGTAAGTTGCCAACTTTGATACACAGATGTGGACATAGTATTGTGTATAGGGAAATGTTTTTCACCAATGTCAATCACAGATGTATGACAGCATGTGGTGATGCACATGTAACAGTGTCATATGTGTATCTCTACACTGCTATACATATGTGTAACCTGCAGCGTCATCCTTCCCACCTACTGTTCCACAGTCCACGTACCCATTTGATAAGTTGTCCAGCTCTTTGGTCTCTGACCAGTCTTATTCCACTGGATCTAGCTCTATATGCAACATAGGGTCTGATAGATGAGTAACAGGACCAAGTTATCATGTGTCCTGATATAATTGGGAACTTCATGTGAAGCTGTCATCCCAAACAGGATTGTGACATGGCATACTTACTACACTTCTCTGAGGCGTAAGGAGGTGTCCCCATTGTAATGTCTGAACTATACATTGGCAATTGTGATGTTTGATCAGGGTGGACATGCTACATCGTGAAAAGCATGGTGGTAATATAGCATTAACACTATTAGGCATGTCATTGACGTGTTTACAAACAATTTGTACTATATATATGGTGTTGAGAAGGTAAGTGGGTAGCCTGCTGATCCCTTAGATCATGTATTTCGTGCATGCTACACAGAGGTGTACCATACCCATATGGGTGCCACATACACTGTTTGTGCCTTCATCATGTGCCAATTGTTACTTTGTGCCTATTGTTATGTTGAGACCTCTACTTTGCCTGACCGACCTTTGCTAATCTGAGGCATTTGTAATTGAGCAGCTCATTTCTGCCTCACTTAATAGTGTAGCTGAGGTTCCATTTGACAAACATATGTTGGATGCAATGTAATATGTTGTTAGTTCATTTTCTGCACTCTAGGTGTATGTGCCAATCATGGTTACATTAGTAGTGGATTATGTCAGTGTTACTTCAGTCTTGAGGTGTTAGGTTACACATTTATAGACATTTGTTAGTGATGTAGGTATTTTGATGTATTCATATTGAAGTAAACATGAATAGTGGAATAGTATGTGGCTTTTATGCATGTGATTAGTGTTGATTGTATTGAAGGTGTTGGTATGCTCCCTATAGTTAATTGTGGGTGTATCATGTGTGCTAAGTAGGCCCCTATTGCCGGACATCTTGTTTTTGTCTATGTGTCAATGGGTAAGATTAGTGTGTTGCCAAACATTTTATAACCAATTTTAAGATACTTTTGATAGATGTTTGTTTGAGATGCTATGTTATATTATTAGGCTCAGAATTTGGGTATGTCACATGTAGTGATTTAATCTGAGGTATTTGGCATTGTGAATGTTATGCACAGTGCCGCATGTAAGGTGTGTGATTGCAAAGCTATATGTTGCGTAGTATTAGAAGTGAGATGAGTTTACTTTCAAGTAACATGACTACTGGTGATGGACTGGGCAAGTGTGGATTACAGTAAGACATGATATTGTGTTGTCACTTAACAGCATTTTCGAAAGGTGATTTGTTGATACACAGTGATGACCTGTAGAGGGAGAGACTTTTGATGTAGTCAATTCATATTGTGCATGAATATTTTGTGTTACAGCTGATTTGATAGGATAGTGATGTAGTGTTCAGATGGTTGCCTTATGATGTGGTGATAGTGTTGTCATAGTGGATTGTTGGAAGTATGTAGTTGGGACATGATGTAGGCTCTAAATGGTTCCTAACTGGGGCTTTTTAAGACATAGATGTGTTGTTAATGTTGTGGATTATGTAAAGTGTGTGCACGCTAAGAATGTGATGCCCCTGTCTCTCTCTTTGTTTGGCTGCATCAGCATTGGGAGACGGCGCACAGCCGAGTGGGGAAGATGCTTGGCCAAGGGATCCGGAGTGCTGATACCACCGACACCCTAAGGCACCCAGTGGCCCGGAGGGCGAGAGGAGTGCCAGGGGGGAGACAGGATTGGTGTCTTCATCTTCGGGATCCTCCTCCAATGGACAATCCCTGGCAGTGGCAGACCCATCTAGGACCACCCCAGCACCATCTCTGTCCACCACCCCTCATTACCACCACCCTCCCTGTAGCCCCCACCCTGTAGGCCGTGCCCGCTCACCCAAGAGGGTGGTCATCTCCTTTGCCTCAGGCACCTCTGCCACTATCCGTGTTAGCCCTGTTGCCCTCAGTAAGGAGGCTATTGACCTTCTGAGGTCCGTCTCTGTGGGTCCGTCAGCCACAGTGAATGCCATCCAGGGACTGGCAACTCATATCTAACAGAATAATGCATTCCTGAAGGGCATTCACGGTGTAATGGCTGGCCGACAGAGATTCGTTCAGGCCCTGGCCTCCACACTGATGGCAGCCAGTCACCCTTTCACTACCATCCCCCCACCATCCTCTTCCCAATCCCAAACCCCTCTTCCCAGACCCAGCCAAAGCACAAAGCCAGACAAGCATGCATCCACCTCAACATCCAAGTGTAGCTCTGACAAAGACAAGCACCACAAGACACCCCACCCCACTGGCATGCACACAAGTAACAAACACCTGCACACACAGCAACAGTCACACCCTGCCCTGACACCCCCACCACCTCAGCATCACAGACAGCACACCTGACACACCTGCACACTCCACACCAACATTCACAGATCCAGCCACTAAACCTCTCCTACCCATGGACAGCACCACAGCAGTTCCTCAGACATCTACCCCAGTCACCACAACCACATACATGCCAACATGCACCACGTCCACCATACCTGCAGTCACCACCCCAGCAGACACTCACCCTTCTACCATGGCATCCTCAGCACCTCCATCCACCCTCCTCCAAGACACAGAAACGCTGTCACTCACCCACTCAACACACACCCACCATCCACAAGCATACCAGGCACGTTCCTACACCCAAGACATCCACACCGGCAATTCTCACAACCACTCCTTCTCCCTCCACACCCCAACCCTTTTCCTATGACTGTCCCCGTGTCTAAGAAAGCTTTCCTTTCAGTGTTTGCCCTTTTTCCTACTACTCTCCCACCCCATGATACCCCTAAACATGCTGTGTCCCTGCCCAAGTCCGGCCCTTCCACGCCCAAGTCCTCCCCTGCCCCCAGTGCAGGTTCCCATGCCCCTCCCCCTGCCAAGAAGTTTACCCTCCCCTAAACCTAAGTACAAGCTCAAACCTCCCTCCCAAGGCAAATCCCAAAGGCCCCCCCTCCAAGACCTAAACCCAAACCACCTCCTCCATGCCTCAACTAGATAACCCCTGCGGTGCCTGCCTGCCCCAGAGATGCCCCAACTGGTGGATGTTACATGGCAGTTAGGAGTCAAGTTCGCGGCCCACATCTGTGCACAGTGTGCATACAGGCTGTCTGAATTAAGGACTGGCCTATGTCCTTTGTTTTTTTAAATATTTTGTCTTTATAATAAATACTTGTACCAACTGGTTGTTGGTTTCCTGGTTACATCTTTGTCATGTATTTCTTTTCCTAGTATGGAGTTGTTCCTGGCTGACATTAGTTGTGTGTATTTATGTGTGTGTGTTCTGCTAGAGCTACGTGTGTTGTTTAGGCAGTATGTGAGGTTGTGTGCAGTGCTTTTTGTATTAGAGTGATATGGTATCTGTTGTGTGATGGACATTTGTGTGTCCTAGAGTTTTCGTTGTGTTGGTATTGCGTGTTGTTAGTGTTGAGATGTGTTTGTTAGTGTGCTGAGTGGCTTTGTGTGCTTTGACTGTGTGTGTGTTATGTGCTTGAAATGTAGATACAGTGTTCTTGGTGAGTCGTGTGATTGTGTATTTGTATGTAAATTTTTGCCTATTGGCGTTATGTTGTGATGTATGTGTGATGTGTGCCCGGATAGTGTCCCCTGTGGGATCCTGCCAAGCGATTGGAGATGGTACTGTTTTGTTGTGTTTGTGACTTGTTGTGTTGATGTGAGGTACTGTGTGAATGTGGGCCTGTGCAGTGTTTCTGTGCGTACCCTGGGTGTGTTAGTGACGTGTGTATATGTTTCTTGTGTATGTGTCTGGTGTGTGGGTGACTGTATGTGAGTGTCTGTGTAAGTGTGCAGTTACATGTGTGTCACCCTATCACTGCTTTCCCGAATGTCTGTTGTGTGAGTGTATAAAATTTGCCACTCTACAACAGTACCAGGTAAGAGTAAGTACTTACGGTTGCTGTTGTCGTCGCAGATTCCAGGAGTCTATGTGCGAGCAGGAGCAGCTGGAAGACGTGTAGTTCTGGTTCCATGGCGACTCCGGACAAGTATGGCTTCCTGAAGGTGAGTGTCTCCTTTTATGCAGTTGGTTTCCACCTTGGTTTCCGTGGTGGTGCGACCGCAGCAGAAACCTTGGCGGTGTGCAACCTCCTAATCTGTTCAGCGGAAACATGGTCTCCGCCGGCCTGCAGGTGGCAACCCTCGCCCGTGGAAGCCAGACCGCAATGGTGGTGCTATGTCTGTATTCTGTCATGAATACCGCCATGGCCATAATTTGGGGGTCTTCTCTGCCAGCCTGTTGATAGTATGACCACCACCGCCAACATGGCAGTCCTGAGACCGCCAAACTGGTAATGAGGTTCATGTTCACGTTGTGTTAACCCAAGTAAGGAATGGAATCCATTATTATATGCTAACCCTGCCAGCCAGAGAGACTCCACCCAATTTTCACCTTCAGAGGCCATTTGACAGCGCAAATACTGTTCCATATCCTAGTATATTTTCTCTCTCTGGATATCCGTTTGAGGATGGTAAATAGATAATAATCACATTTCAATATCCAAGAGATTAGACTGAGGTCCTCATTTTGAGTATGGAGGTCGGACCGCCAGACCGCCATGTTGGCGGTTCTGAAAAGACCACCATGTGGGCAGTCTTAACAGACCCCCATATTATGAGTTACACAGGCAGGACCACCAACCAAAAATGCCGGAGCAGCACGTGTGCAGTGGCACGGAAATAGGCGATCTGAACTCCAGCCCTGACAGCACAGCGACCAAGCGCAGCTCGTATTACATGACAAAATCGCAGTAGTGGGCACCCATGGCGGTCAGTGTGGGTGACTGTATGTGAGTGTCTGTGTAAGTGTGCAGTTACATGTGTGTCACCCTATCACTGCTTTCCCGAATGTCTGTTGTGTGAGTGTATAAAATTTGCCACTCTACAACAGTACCAGGTAAGAGTAAGTACTTACGGTTGCTGTTGTCGTCGCAGATTCCAGGAGTCTATGTGCGAGCAGGAGCAGCTGGAAGACGTGTAGTTCTGGTTCCATGGCGACTCCGGACAAGTATGGCTTCCTGAAGGTGAGTGTCTCCTTTTATGCAGTTGGTTTCCACCTTGGTTTCCGTGGTGGTGCGACCGCAGCAGAAACCTTGGCGGTGTGCAACCTCCTAATCTGTTCAGCGGAAACATGGTCTCCGCCGGCCTGCAGGTGGCAACCCTCGCCCGTGGAAGCCAGACCGCAATGGTGGTGCTATGTCTGTATTCTGTCATGAATACCGCCATGGCCATAATTTGGCGGTCTTCTCTGCCAGCCTGTTGATAGTATGACCACCACCGCCAACATGGCAGTCCTGAGACCGCCAAACTGGTAATGAGGTTCATAGTTTTCCTTGATATCCATTTTTCACTCTGTACATCTTACCAAATGAAATGCTCCGTACTTAGTATACAATGAAAAACCATTGTAAGGTGCAGCTCAGTTGTTGACACTGAGTACCTGGGGTTCTTGGACAGCCCCAAACCCTATATATCCAAGCAAACAGAAGGGTCTATCGGGCATAGTGGTATATTGCTTTTGTATATCGCCATTGTGACACGAACCACAGTTTTTTTGTACTCTTTTTCAATATTTTGTTTAACAGCCAGTTTCTTTAGGAAAACCTTGAGAAATCTACAAAAATTACACTGTTTATTTCAGAATTTTGTCTACTTTTCAGAAATGTATAGCTTTCCAGATCACCCATGGGTTTCCCACTGGTTTCCACCATAAACTGAAGTAGGCTGAAAGCATAAAAATTATGAAAAATTGGCTATCTCTTTGAAAAATGTCAAAACTTTGGTAAAAAAATAAGTTTCTTTGATTCAGCTCTGCATGTTTCTTAAAAGTTGAGACGATGGCGACTTTAGCACATTACATTTTTAGGAGTAAAAAAACACACACTGTTTGTGCAGCACATTTTTCCTATTTTTCCCCCAAAACGAAAACATTTGCTATATTTTTGGCTATTTTTTCTGTCCCCTCAGGGGAATCCAGAAACCATGGGTACCTATAAAATCCTCATGGTGTTGGAAAAAAAAGGAAGCAAATTTGGTGTGGATACTTTATGTGGACAAAACGTTATGGAGGCCTGCAATCAAACTATCCCAAATAGCCAAGAAGGGGCTTAGCACTGGGATGAGAAAGCTTCAGCAACCATGAGGTTAATTTAAATATAAAATATAATTATTTAAAATATATATTAGAGAAAATTTATAATATGTTTCTGAAGTTTAAATAAAAAAATCCCACCTAAAGTAAAGAACAACTTTTTAATTATGTATTAAAAATTATTAAAAGTGATATGCAGAAAAATTAAATCTAATTTTAGTGTAATTATATTTCAACAAAAATATGATTATATTCATTTTTAACTGAAAAAATTGTTATAAAAATATTTAAAAATTAAATAATAAATATGTTTTATTTTAGTTTCTTTACTTTTGTAGCATTGAATTAAAGTTATATGTTAATTTCCTGGGTGGAAGATCAAGTTTCACTCCTACAGGAATTATAATCTTATTCATTAAATGTGATCCCATGAATCATGGTAGGAACTTGTTACTGCGTTTTAGCTATATGTTCCTGAAAGATAACCAAACTTGGTCTACCACCTGGTAATCAGGATCATCCATTTTGGACTTATTTGCTTATTTGTTATGCTGTCGTTTTTGCACTTTCTATATTTTGCTGTGCCATTTTTGTGTATATGTTTACGGTTAGCTGCAATCTGTTGAACAATCTCACCAACCATCAATATTGCAGGGGTGAAAACCATAAGATAAAAAACGTTGTGTTAACCCAAGTAAGGAATGGAATCCATTATTATATGCTAACCCTGCCAGCCAGAGAGACTCCACCCAATTTTCACCTTCAGAGGCCATTTGACAGCGCAAATACTGTTCCATATCCTAGTATATTTTCTCTCTCTGGATATCCGTTTGAGGATGGTAAATAGATAATAATCACATTTCAATATCCAAGAGATTAGACTGAGGTCCTCATTTTGAGTATGGAGGTCGGACCGCCAGACCGCCATGTTGGCGGTTCTGAAAAGACCACCATGTGGGCAGTCTTAACAGACCCCCATATTATGAGTTACACAGGCAGGACCACCAACCAAAAATGCCGGAGCAGCACGTGTGCAGTGGCACGGAAATAGGCGATCTGAACTCCAGCCCTGACAGCACAGCGACCAAGCGCAGCTCGTATTACATGACAAAATCGCAGTAGTGGGCACCCATGGCGGTCAGTTAATGGTGGCCAGAACCACAGTGATTCGCGATCACTAAAGTAATACACAACTGGACTTTGGATGAATTTGAAAACAACACAGCTGACACACATTGCCACTCTGAACACACCTACAAAGGACACTATAAAGCACACCCCTTTGCACAACACAATCCTTTGCATTTACACTGCAAGACCCAGCAAAACAGAGCAACTCTTTTCCCACAATGCACAGACACTAAGCACAATTTGTTTTCACCCTCCCATGCAAAACACCCCACACACACTTTTGTCCAGTCATACCCTTTTGCATTACCTTCCTTTAGTAAGTCACTGCCACTTTTCTGAATTTTAATTTTGCTCTCTTTTCCCACTATGTCACATTTGAATAATCCTCGTACCATAGATGAAAAGTTAAGAGTCATGGTGTGTGAAATTATAAGAGTAGAGCTAAAGTCCAACACACTCCTCTCAGTAGAAAAACTGAAATGTGGGACAGGATAGTTGACAGAGTGAATGCTGTAGGCATCACCCTGCAAACAAAGGAGGACATTAGGAAGAGGTGGAACAACATCACGGGCAAGGTCAGTTCCTCCAGGCACGAGCTGCAGGACAAGCAGACTGGCGGTGGCCCTCTCAGTGCCGCATTATAACTCTATCCCTGGGAGAAGAAGGTCTTGCACCTGAAAGCTTGACAGAAATACCAGGGGGAGTGGAGTCTGGGAAGTCACAAATCTAAAAATGTCACCAAAATGCTATGTCATACATGCTCAGTGCTCACCTTTTGTCCCTTTCACTCTCACTCCACTCACCAGCCCAGTTCCTACCTGTCTAAAGATCCCTGTCTGGCATCTCACAATTGAATTGTATTCACATGGGAGGATAACATCTGTGTATAGTGTGTGTATTACTTGGAGTTACATGACTATAACTCCCAGCAGGAACTGTTCTACAACTCCAAACACTGGCCATGTGTCCTCTTCGCCACATACCCTTGTTTGTTAATTCCCAGTTGTGGTGTACCCACCTGGGAGGATAACATTTGTCAGGTTTATGTAGTACAGGGACTGACATGACTGCCAAGGCCAGGAGGCACTGTTACTGTTACTACACTCCGCCAGCCATGTGTCCTCTTCAACAAATACCCTTGTTTGTTAACTCCCAATTGTAGTGTACCCACCTGGGAGGATAACATTTGTCAAGTGTGTGTGGTACAGGGACTGACATGACTGCCAAGCCCAGGAAGTACTGTTACTGTTACTCCACTCAGCTAGCCCTATGTCCTCTTCACCAAATACCCTTGTTTGTAAACTCCCACTGTAGTGTACTCACCTTGGAGGATAACATGTGTATAGTGTGTTTAGTACAGGGAGTGAAATGACTGCAACTCCAATCACCAGCCCAGTGTGCACTTGCCCCATTGCATCTGTTAGTGAACTCTCAAATTAAGATTACTCACCTGGGAGGTTACCAATTGTCAAATGTTGGGAAGTTGAGGGACTGACATGACTGCAAAGCCCAATGGGCCCTGACTCACTAACTACAATCACCAGCCCAGTGTCCACTTGTCACAATGCATCTGTCAGTGAACTCTCAAATGAAATTTAGGAACTTTGGGAGGTTACCAATTGTCAAACGTTGGTAAGTAGAGGGAGTGACATGACTGCAACATCCAGGAGACACTGCTCAAGTGACTCCAAACAGCAGAACAGTGGTCACTTGTCAAAAAACCCTTTGCTGCTAACTCAATTGAAGTTTACTCACTTGAGAGTGACCAAGATACAGATCATGCCAGTTGGGGCTAACTGTGTGTTAAAGGGGCAGGATGATGTGTGGGTGGGAGAATAAAAACATTAAATTCAACAATGAAATAGAAAAATAAAAATGTACCTGAGTGCCACGCTCGCCACTTCTCCATCCCCTCAGCAGGCACAGGCTCCCAGCCTGCCCTACGGCCAATCCTGACACAGCTAAGAGCAGTGTTAGGATTGGCTGGAGTGCCCAGCCCGGGTGCTCCAAGGCAGACTGGGAGCCTGTGCCTACTCTCTCCAGCCCGACAAGACAGTGCCGGGCTGGAGACAGCACAGTGCCCATGTGTGATGGCTGGCTCGAGATGGCCGGCAAAACACACATGCGCACTGAGGGGATTGCACAGTCCCCTCATCCCCGCCATCCCCATTGGCCCCGCCCCTTTAACAACAAAAGGATAATAAACACAGTTTACCTGCAGAACACCAAGAGATGAAGCAGCTGCAGAGGGACATCCATAGAGATGTTCGTGAACAGTGGGAGGCCCACAATATCAACATGGCCTTCATAACAGGGGTGTTGAGGGACATTAACACTACCCTAATCAGGGATCATCAACAATCATCTACCCCTACCTTTGGTGCAGCAACACCAGGTCTTTCATCGGTGCCAGCCACTGGAAGGGAGCCCTTGTCAGGGGAAGAACCCGCGCCAGACACCCCTGACTCTGTAGCAGCAGATCCCCCCACCACCAAACAATCGGGGATATCCAGCAAAAACATTAGGAGGTGCAGATGGCAAGACAACTACCACTGCCAGCAAGTGACCTCTTCCTAAAGAACCTCCTTTGTGTGCCACATATTCACTCTGTTGACTGTTCTTCAATCACCTTCCATTCCCTATGGGAGGAGTGCACTGGACTTTGGACTTACAATAGCGTGGCATCTACTCCAATGTTTTCATCCACCATGACTGAACCCTTCACTGTTCTTTTCAACCATGCCCCATTTCAATTTTAAAGCACCACTTTTCAATAAATCCACCTATCACAAAGTCATTGTCTGCTTGCTTCTGTGCCACATTTCACTAATGCAAGGAAGGATGTGTTACAGGTACAGTGTCCTGCTAAGGGTTACCAACAACACACACAAACATATTTCTACAAGTGTCTGGTCAACCCAAACATTTTATTGCACTGTACAGCACATAGGCTGTCCATATGCCTGGACTGTCGGAGCCAAGAATGGTGGCTGACTCATATTGTGTCAAGGAACATATACCAAGGAACAACCTCCCCCCCGCAGACCACAGAAGGTAGAGCCTTGTCAGACATTGTCCTGCAGAATATGCTGAATGAAAAGTGAATTGTGTAACCAGCTTGAGCCTTATCACATACCAAACCTAAGTAATCCAACACACATAAATCAAGGTACAGACCTAGGGCAGTACAACAGTCCCTGATCACAGGTCCATCATAATCCAATGACCTTTCATCTGGTGATATGACACAAACATATGTCTGTGTTGTGACACAGGCACAGTGGCCTGCAATGATGAAACACATCTACAGCTCTATGCAGCTATACAGGTCATATAAGGATAGTGGTTAGCCTATGTGAAGGGTGAATGCCATCCTTGCACTTGATGACAACATATTTAATGCCCACATGATCATACACATGATGCAATCAGCCCAAGACAGCACAACAAAGTACAATGTGCACTACTGACCTCCCCCCTCAAATACTATTCAAGCCTCCTTGGCACAGGTCTCACACACCCCAAATCTGTGACCTACAGTACGTGGAAAAATCCATGTCAACTTCCTATGTCGGAACAGCATCAGATACCTGCTTATTGTCACAACTCTGAAAAACCCACATGAGGATGTCATGGTGAAGGTACCTGTACAGAGACAAAACAAGAAGTATAGGCTTGAAAACATTCCTACTAGACATTTCATATGCCAAGCATTGAGACCGACACAAACAATGTAGCTACATTAAGGTGGAGATATGTCAAAGGCTAACCCTTCAAGCGCCCTTTAGCTGAATATTGCAGAGTATTTTCTCCCCAGTTTTTTCCAAAACACTCAACTCTACACATTCAAACAACTACATTTCTTCATATAGTCATTACATCACATGACATGCTTACACTCAAGAAAAGTAGCTATTGATGAGATCTTCCCGCAAGTCAGCTCCTTCCTCTTCACCACTATCATCCTCACTTGGCATTTCAGGAGTCTCCCTCGGTGGCACTGCAGGCTCCCCCTTCTTTGGGTTGTAGGGGATATTCCTCCACAGGACAATGTTGTGGAGCATGCAGTGAGACCAAGTCAACATGTGTGCCATCAATAGCCCCCACCATGTGTGGGATGCATGCAAACCCACCATAAAAGTCAGCCTTCTCATGGGCTAAATCATCACGTAGGGAAAAATGGATGTAGCTGTCCAGGTGTTTCAACATTGCTGAGAGGACATCCTTCAAAACCAGACTGAACATAGGTGGGACATACCAGCTGACATGGCCACTGTATGTTGGAAGGATCCTGTGGCTAGGAAGTGCAATACTGACATGACTTATACAATAGGTGCTATGCTGGTTGGATAACTAATAGCTGGCATTAGATCTGGCTCCAACTGATGACATAAGTCCACTACTGTTTGCCGAGTCAAATGATATAGAAGTATGATGTGTCATTCTTCCATGGTTTGAAGGTCTGGCAGTGGACAGTAGGAAGGTGGTTGACGCATCCTCCCTCTCCCTGGGTACCTATTTATGGCAAGAAATGAGTTCTAACATTAGTCATTGGGTCCCCAGCTCACTACATGATGCATGTAAATGATAACATGTGACAAGTCAGTTTAGAAAGGATAGACATGGCAACAAGCACACATCACAAGTGTTAATAATGCTAGGGTCACATGTGACACCCATGGTTTGCCTCACATGTGTCCAAAATGTGTTTCTGGACCAAACTCAAATATGTGCATCACAAATGCCCCTTGAAATGTGACTGGCTATCACGACCACAGAAATGACCTTTGACGGGAGTGGACTGCACCTCACTGTAAAATGCCATCTGTGCTCTGCAACGTACTACAATGTTGTTTGAGTAGAAAGACCTACATGACAAGAATGAACAAGCAGTTTTGTGAGTTAAAACAACATATTCGGAGGTGTGATGCAGTAAGTGAAGCCCAATACTGCATTTCAGGCCTCTAAAATAGTGGATGTCTGACCTACTCCAGTGGACCGCCTGCGACCGCCGGAAGAAGTAGTCATGGCGGTAGGTGGTCACAACCGCAACAGACACAATCACAGGCTAACGTTGTTGTCAGTGGCAGTTGCAGGCCAATGGCTGTGTCCGCCGGAGGGGACAACCACGTATGTGGTGAACTGGACCGCCATGTTCGGCAGAATCACTCAATTGGCTCCTGACACTCCTGCCAGCAAGACCTCCACTACCAAGCTGCTGTTTACCTCCTCTGGGAGCAATCATGCCTCATCCTGCAGGTGATAGGGCCCCTGCCTTCTCTCCAAAGGAGCTGGAGAGGCTAGTGGATGATGTCCAGCGCCTGTACAGACAGCTCTATGAAGCCCCAGAGGGGAAGGTAAGTACCGCATGTGCACTGTTTTCTCTGTACTTCACCATCCTTTCCCTCCTCACAGGCTAGATTGTGGCCGTGTGTGCCAGTTTGACGACTCATGTGCCTATAGGTACAGTCTGTGTGGCATCAATGGGAGGGTCAATGTGCATATGTTGAGTTCATTCACATTGTGTTGTGTGGGTTTTCTGAGTTCCTATATCCTCCTTCTACATCCTCCTTGTGTTGGGTGTACATAACTAGGTAATCAGACATTATTCCCATCCACTTACATCTTTTCCTCACGATTGTTGTATGTGACACTTGTATGTGCATGTCAGCAAGAGATGAGTATGCATGTTGTACGAGTCAGTTGAGAGTAATGTGAGCAATGTGTATGGTGCCACAGAGATTCCTTGACACATCTGCCCTTGCTCAACTGTTGTTTTAAAGGCATGTCATGACTTCAGGTTGCCACACACAACACATGTCAATTTGCTGTCTGCTTCATGATGTACTGTTATGCATGGAAGTGATGGGAATGTAGTATCATGTAGGTTCTGTCTGCTCAGCCTGCAGAGACCAGAGCCGGTCACATGTATCTCCCTGTATGGGTCCTAGTCTAGGCGGTGGTGGAGTCACTGTGGCTATACAAATGTGACACTGTGGCCACTCCCTGTACCCAAACAGATCCTTTCATGTGGGCAATATGTGGATCTGGTGTAATATCCTGCCCAGAATGCATCATTCCTTTGATTATATTTGGAATATGTAGAGAGGTAAGTTACTGATCTAGTCCACATGTGCACCTAGCGTCATTTTCAATGTGTGTCTTTGACTCATGACAGGTCCCTTACTCCCACAGTCCTGTTGTCACCTTCACACGGGTTATATTTGTCCTGTGCAGGCTTATTGCATAAATGTCATTCCCACAGTGTAGACAGTGTGTTGATTCCTGGGAGGCCATGATATGTGACTCAGTAGCTTGGTCACATTGCCGAAACTGGACAATGCATGCCTTTGTTTGTTGGATGCCATCTCTGTAGGATGGACACATGTGTCCAAAAGCATGTTCTGTGCTACAGATAAATAACACAGAACCCTACCCCCTGAAGTGGAATGAGTCTGCATTTGTTCGGCCACATGTCCACACATTGACAGGGTAGACACTTTCTGTACCCACCATGGCAGTCCATTCATTGTTACCCATGTGTGATGTTTGAGTTTGTACTCTGGCAGTAGCCTGTAGGGACTGTATGTAGAGAGTCATTCTCACATAGTGTGAATGTCTCGGTCCATTCATGCCTAAGGAGTTTACCCTTCAGAAGCCACATAGGTGTGATGTGTCTCATAGTGGCTCACATCTCAGTCAACTTGCTAGAGCATGGCCCACATGATGTCAGTATGCTTGCTTAGTCATTGTAGGGCCTGAGCAGGCTGGTGAGTTGGTCAGCAGATTGAGAAATGTATGTCTGTAGTCATGGCCCTGTACTTATTGACTTGTATGTGTCACACTTGGGGATTATTGACAAATAGGAAAATGCTTCCTAGTTACTGACATGTATGTGACTCAACCATTTGTGATGAGACTTGTGAATATGATCTCTTGATTTGTCTTTTGCATCCATGCAGGTCAACGCCCATAAAAAGAAGGGAATATGGAGAGCCATCGCAAAGAGGGTGCGGGCCCTGGGGGTCTACCGCCAGCAGAGCGCCCACTGCAAAAAAAGGTGGGAGACGCTGGGCCCAGAAGATCACAGAGGCTGAGCTGGGATGGTCCTCCTAATATGGTCAGGCTACCCGTTGGACCATGACCCCCTTAATGGCCCGCATTCTGGCGGTAGCCTATCCGGAGCTTGATGGGCTTTTTAGCGCAGCACAGCAGCCACAAGGGGGGCCGCTTGTCCCATTGCCAAGTTATTGAGTCATGTTCTGACAGCTCCCCCTGACAATTAGGGATGATTCATGTGTCACACAGTAGATGAGTGATTGTTTGTGTAGACATGTCATGTGTTTCATACAGATGTGCCTTGTCTATTGTCCCTGGGACCAAGGACACAATGGGTGGAATCCACAAACCACTTGCTCTGCAGGGACGACATAGGGCTGTATACGTTGATGAATCAAGTACTGTTTTTTGTTGTAGTGGGTGTAATTTCTATGCAACAGACCACTACTCCTAAATGTTCCAGACCAAACATAAGTAGGTAATTGATCACTGTCCTCTGCCGTGTGTGTGGGTAAATGTGTATGTAGGCATCTTCCACCTTAGAGGTTAGATGTCTTCAGCGTATCATGGGTGCTGGTGCATCACTGCAGTCTGTAATGTGAAAATGTCCAACATACATGTGACAGGGCTTACATTGTTCTTTGGATGCAGCTATAGATCGCTATTTTCCCTTGGTAAGTGGGGAATGTCCATTGACATGATTTATGTGCCAGCACTGTTGCCAACATTCCTAATGTCTAAATGTCAGCATGTATCCCTTTCTCGGTATTAAACATTGGTGAGCTGCAGTTTCATGCATGATCTACCGATGTTGATGGGATGATGTCTGTATTCCCTCACATGTGCGCATGGCACACTGTGGAATAGGACATTTACAATGGGGCTACATTTCATGTTGTGACACAGACAGCAGTGTGTCACCTTTTTTTTTTGGCTGACACATACTCTCACCCATCATGGCATGTCATTTGGCATGTACAACTGCAGTACCAATGAGGAACATGACAGGTAGGCCTAGCATTTAGAGCCACAATATGTATATCTAAGCCCTTGATGTGGCATCAGGTGGAAAGATGCACTGTACCTGTGTAATGGGTAAGGTTACTGTTGACATGCATCATGGAGTGACTTGAAGGTATGTGGATATCACATGTTTTTGAATACAGGCATCCATCCACCATCAGACATCTGAGTTTGCATGAACAAACTGTGGAGAGTAACGTAGCTTCCAATTGGGCAACATTTTGAGGGACTTCCATAAGCAAATCTCAGGGCCTCTCTAACATTCAAGGGACTAATGGCTTCTGCTGATGCACTCAGAGTATGTCATAGTAAGGGGGTGCCAGACATAAGTGGTGATTACCCTGAGGCTCGCTGATTAATTGTGTTGTGAATTTTGGGGACATCTCTTGCTAACATATTGCACATGAGGTCTACAGTGTCCATTTCCATGCCACATGTGTGGCCTATCTGAGCAACATTAATACAACCGCATGACTCTATTGGGGCAAGTGTCACTTGGTGAAGTGTATGTCGTTAATATGTTTCTATTGTGACATGGGTATTTCCATGTCCCCTTCTCCAGGATATTGTACTATCGTCATCAACATGGCATGATTTTGTATCATAAGTTCTCGTTGTTGGGTCTTTATGTATGTGTCAAATAGATGTGTGTATGGCCTTGTGTGGGATCTGTGGAAAGACATTTTGCATTGGCAGACTATTGCATGCCAACAGGAGAATGTGGTGTGTTCCATGGGGCAAAGGTGATAATGTCTCCTAATGGTTGTATGGCCATTTTGATTGCACAACTTCTGTCATGCAATTGTAGTTGTTTGTGTCCCTGTTTTTCCTGTGGGCAACGTTTGACAGGTCAGATGGCATGCTTGCATATGGTATGGCACATGTATAGGCCACTAAGGTGGAGTTTGTTGCTGGGGTCTACTTGACATCATGGTAGTGTATGCTAATCAGAACTGTGGTTCAAGTGTGATCATGGACATGTGATGACCTTATTTCTCTTTGCATTCGCAGCACCAGCAAGCAAAGGAGATGGGGCCCAGTCGAATGGGGAAGCACCTGGCCACAGGACCTCAGGTCATGACACCACCAACACAGAGGGACCCAGGGGCTTGGAGGGCGTGGGGAGTACCTTGGGGGAGTCTGCAACATCAACATCATCATGTGATTCTTCCTCCAGTGGACACTCCTTAGTGGTGGCGGACCCACTGGGGCATCCCACTGTACCATTCTTCTCTGCCACTCCCATTCTATCACCGCCCTCCCTGTTGATCCCCATCAAGTTGGCCATGCTTGCTCACCCAAGAGGGTGGGTGTCTCCTTTGCTGCAGGCACCTCTGCCCACACCCTTGTTACCTCTGCTGCCCTCAGTGAGGAGGCTATTGACCTCCTGAGAAGTATCTCTGTTGGTCAGACAACCGTGGTGAATGCCATCCAAGGACTGGCAAGACAGCTACAAGAGACCAATGCATTCCTGGAAGGCATTCATGGTGCAAGGTCTGACCTACAGAGATATTTTCAGGCTCTGGCCTCCACACTGACTGCAGTCAGTCATCCCCCAACTTCTGTCTCCCCTCTACCTCCCTCTTCCCATTCCAAATCCCCTTCCCCTACCTAGCCAAAGCACACAGACAGATCTGCATGCATCCACATCAACACACAAGAGGAGCACAAACAAACACAAGCACCACAAGCCACACTGGCATGCATGCAAATAGCAGCCACCCATGGACATAACAACAGTCACAAGTTCCCTAGATACCCCAACACCCAAGCATCACACACACAACATCCAGCATACCCACAGGCACCACACCAACAGTTAGTGACACATCCACCCCACCCATCATACCCACATACCACCCCAGCAGACCCCCGGACATCCAGCAGCAGACACCACAACTACAGACACACAGACATCCACCATATCCAGCATACCCACAGGCACCACCCCAACAGACACACACACATCCACCACTCCATCCGCCAGCACCCCCACCTCCTAGACCCCCAAGACACACAAACACACTCACTCACCCACCCAACTGACACCCACCAAACACAAGCATACCTCCTAGAAGCACGCACCCACAACATCCACACCAACACAGCAGACAACCACTCCCTCGACCTTTAAATCCTGACACCCTTCTGATGACCGTCCTCATATCCCTAAGAATTTTTTATGTTTGACCTTGACATTTCTCCTATTCCTTCCACCCTGTCCCAAACACAAGAGGCCCCCAACCACCTTCCAGACCCTGCCTTCCACCTCCAAGGCCTCCCTTGCCCTCCCTGCAAGCACCCATACCTCTCCCCCAGAAGAAGCCTAACCCTCCCAAAAAGAATACCACCCCTCCAAAGCCCAAGTCCAAACCTCCCTCCCAAGTCTGACACCCCTAAGATGATCCCTGAGGTGCCTTCCCACCTCCTTGATACCCCTTCCTTTGGAGGTTCCCTGGCAGTTAGGAGTCAAGTGTGGCACAACACTTTGCTATTGTGGACCACAAAATGGACTGGCCAATGGCCCTTATTCTAGTTCGTTTGGTTATAATAAACCCAAACAGTTATTGATTTATTGGGTACACCTTTGTCCTGTAATCTCTTTTCTACCGTTATGTTGTTCCGGAGTGACTTGTGTTGTGTGCCTACTGTTGTGTGTATTTCAGCCTGCTTGCTGTTCCTTTTGCTGTTGTTTGCAGTATGTGACTTTGTGGGCAGTGCTGTTGTCCCTAAGACAAGGGTGTATGTTGAGTGTATGGATGTATGGGTGTTCATGCAATGGTGGTGTCATGGCATTGTGTACTGTTTGTTGTGATATTTCATCTTGTATTGTCCAATGTGAGCATGTATGGGGTTAGACGTGTCCCCCTGATGAGGCTTATGTGTTCATCTGATGTGTGTCAGCTTGAGATTTGTTTGTGCCGACTTGGAGTGTGTTCAGTTGTGCTAGCATCGTTTGCATTTGCCTGTGCATATGTCCAGTTAGCTGTGTGTACCTTGCAGTTAGTTCCTGTAGATGTATGCCCCATACAGTTGTAGTTTTATGTTGTGCTTTGTTGACTTGCACATTCACATTGTGCAGATAGGCATGTCATTTGGGTCTAGCACAGTTTGTTCCTGTGACACATGTAGGGCCACTTCCTGTGCAGATATTGTTTAAGGAGCATGTGCAAAGTGGCATGTGTTCCAGTGAAGCCTCCTTACTTGAGTGCTCCTGATGCCCCCATCCCGATTGTGCAGATAGTGTTAACATATTCTCTTTCGCTATTTGTTTCTCTGTCTATTGTGCACACCATTGTCCTTCCATTGTGCTGTGGTGTGGATGACGCCTGTGTCCCTAGCAGGGCTGTTTAATGGTAGTGGTATTTATGTTCCATGCTACATCCACATATATGTGTGTTGTATGAGATGACAGTCCATGGCCTGTGAGGCATGTGAGTATGTGAGTTTTATTTGTATAGGTGATGTTTGTGTGTTGTTGGTGATGTGTGAGACAACGTGTGTAGCCTTCACTATGCCTGTGCCAGAGATGTGTGCCTAAGTTTTTTTGTGTAGTGTGGCAGTGCAGTGTCAGAGACCTGCCCAAAGGGGGCGCATTGTGGCTGTGAATGTGTCCATCTTTATGTATGAGTCTGAACTAGAACGCAATGTTACTTGTACTTGGTGCCCATTGTGTGACCTCCATTTGATGTGAATGATGGCGCAACGAGCTGGTGTTATAGTTATTGACACAGGTAGGTGTGTGTACCGACGGTCAGCTGCGGCCACACTGGCATGGATTTTGTGCTCCACTGATGATCAACAACAGCGGCAGGACGTGCATGGTGGGTTCCACGGCGGCAGCGGACATGTAAGGATGTCTGCAGGTGAGTGTCTCCCTGTATAGTCCCTGTTTCTGCCTTCTGAGACCTGGTGGTTGGATCGCCATGGTCACATTGGCAGTGTGCAACGTCCTAATGTGTCTGGCAGCAACATAGGCTCTGCCGGCCTGTTTGTGCAGCCTCATGACCGTGGCAGTCTGTGCTGCCTTGCAGTGCCGGCAGGACCATGGTGTCTTTGCTCCATAGGCATGCATGACTTGAAATACGCCGGTTGGACTACCATTGCCGCCATGGCAGTTGACGGACCACCAAACTCGTAATGCGGCCTGAAGTTTTCCAAAAATGGGAAACACACTGTGAACCTCTATCCAAGATTACAATTGATGGAAGACCATGTAATCTACGCCTAGTCTGCAAAAATTGTTAAGCCAACTCTTGGGCTGTGGGAAATAGTAGCATTTTGTAGATTTACTTAGATATTAATGTCAATGAGTAATTTTTTTTAATTCTAATATTACTTAATGCTCTGTAGTTACTGCAAGCTCTAAACTCCCTAATTTTCACAACAAACTAAAGAGGAGAAGAAGATGGACACTTAGAATGACGTATAAAGCTGACTACCAATTTTTCATCCAGGTACTGCCAGAGATATTCTGTTTCCTTTTCCTTAAGAGCATATATGCGACTGCATCAAATCATAGACCCTGGTAGTAAGTCAAGTCTGACAAACATATTCTCTAAGTGGAGGAAGAACTATAACTTCGCCATAATCACAACACCTCTGAACTCACCAAAACATTGAAGCAAGTAATTCTCCTTCTTAGTTTCGAGAGGCAAAATATCTTTTTGAGGAAGTGCTTTTTTCAATATGAAAAGAATTTACTCTACAAAAGTCAGAATAAAAATTAATCAACTGATTTCACCAATCAATATTTGGAATATGGCTTGACAAAAGAGAAAACCCTAAATAACCAGAAATCAGATTAAAACAAATTCACTCCATTTGCCATGTCTTAAAAGTCCTCACTACTTCAGTTATCTTGTTTATAATAGGCCCTAGAGTCAATTCTAAACAATCAACTATTCTGTCGAGTTCTGGTTTTTTTTTAGTCACAGTTGGCATCTGAATTGAATGTGAGATCTATAAAGTTACCAGTGGCTCCGAAATCTAGCATGGCATTAAACTTTTGCTTCTCCTGTTTCTCTGATGCTGTTAAAGAGAGAGATGCCAGAAAATGCATCCAAGAATTACACACTACATTCAATAAATCATGGGAGGCCTGAAACAAAATTACCCTTAGAAGTCTGACATCACTAACAATCAAGTGTTTTCTCTTTACTGCCCTTCCTAATTTTATCCCTTGAAAATATTCTTTAGTTTAATAGTATAATCTCTAAGAAAATTACCAGATTTTTCACAGTAAAAATACATATTCTGTTCTCTTCTATACGCTTGTTCCTTTTTTTTTACAATTAGCCCAAATTCCTTCTATCTGCATAGGTTCACTTTCATCACTCTTGGAAACTGGGTAAATGTTCTTATGTCTAACTACAATTAAATAAGGCTTTCATTTTTTCTTTTCATGTCAACATTCTGTTAATCGATGTGCAAACATAACCACTAAATCAGTGAAATTGGAACAATTTTGAGTCAACTCAACTAGCTGTGATTATAGATCTTTTAAATCATCTCATAATCTTCTATAAAAGCTCTCTCAATTTCTGGCCAACCTCACTAAGCAACCAACCTATTGAGCACTATGAGGTAAGTAATTAAAACATTAGCACCGTGTTTTATATTCAAAAGCTCAGTGTCTGCCGATTGAACAAATGTATGTTTTGACAAAAGCTTTTTTAAATTCTTCCTTAAAAGAATTGTAATTATTATTGTAATTATTCAGTACAGGATTAGCTCTTTCAATCAGTAGAATTGCCCATGAAGATGCAGTCTCTACCAAATAAGAAAGCACAAAACTGCAGTTGATTGTTCATTGGGAAAATTAGTTGGACGGCAACCAAAATGCAACTGCTGGAACATTGTTCTTCTTCTTCCTCTTATTATTATTATTATCATTAATATTATTATTATTATTATTATATACTCTTACAAAGCGCTCAGATACTCAAATAGGGATTCCTGGCACTGAGCAAGAGGAAGCAGAGGAGATTATCAATCTAAAACAACCGGGTCTTCAAGCTTTTACAGAATGCAAGTAGGGAAGTGCATTTTCTCAGGGCGACTTGGGGGAATTTCATAGTTTTGGACCCAAGATAGAGCAGGATCATCCCCCCATACATGCCAAGAAAAACCTGGGCACAGTGCACAGAGCCAGGTTCTGTGATCTCAGCATACAAATAATAATTACTAACTTACTAATATATCTACTGAAATGCCTAAAACTTCCAAGAGAAGCTGTCAGGTTTTATGAGTGGTATCCCCTTGAACCACAGCAAACTCCCTCATAAGCCAATTAAGTATGCTCTGGAGGAGTCGATGCCACTCCTCCTTTATTTTATTAAATTCAACTGTAGCTGGTCTCATAGTCAGATGAGTGCAAGGCTCAACGGGCAAAATCAAGAACCAGGATGCAGTGGATTCCTGTAAGTTGTATAGATGCTGTGCTAGTATTTGCATGGTAGATAACGATTCCCTCAACTCATGTTGAAGAGTATGATTTTCCTCTTACAACTACAACATTGTTAGTGTTATGTAACAAAGGGCCAGATGTAGGTAGGAAAAAATTTGCGAGTCGGAAATTGCGATTCAATGCGAATTGCAATTTCCGACTCGCAAAATGGGATCCAAGAAAAAAAAGCGACACTAATCTGCGACTCGCAAATTATGTCACACCGCAGTTTGCGAGTTCGCTTTTAGCGAGGTCATTTTTTGCGACCTCGCTAAAAGCGAACTCGCAATTTGCGAGTCGGGTGTCGCAAATTGCGACTGGCCCGCAAATTGCATGCAGGTGCAGCATAACAGTTGGAAAAACACTTCCTGGCTCTTGCTGATGACATCAGAACCAGGAAGTCATCAAATACACCTGGGAGGAGGGAGGACCACACCCTTTTCAAACTGCTGTGCAACAACCAGGAGAGAGGAGCTGCTGCTAGCATGGAGGACATAGGCAGTGCAGGGAGGAAAAGAAAACTCAAGTTTTCTGAGAAAGAACTTGAGGTGCTAACTGAAGAATGCTGCCAGCACCATGACCAACTTTTTGGCGAGGCAGCCCTGAGTGTCCCAGACACTGAGAAGAAGAAGATCTGGCTGCAAATTCAGGACCGGATCAATGCCATTGGGGTGAGCCACCGAACCCTGGATGAAATTAAAAAAAGGTGGTACGACCTGCGCTCCAGAACAAAGGAGAGGGTGGCAGAGCGGCTCAGGGAAATGAGGGGCACAGGAGGAGGCCCATCCACCATCCCACCACCCACAGCCATGGAAGAATTTGTGGAGCAGACCCTGGAGCCTGAGGCTGTGTCAGGAATTGGAGCATTGCACACTTCTGCGCAAGGGACACCCAAAAGTGAGTAAAATGAAATATGCATTCACACCTACAAATGCAGTATCCACACTATCCAGTACACAGCAGCAGGCACAACCAGACTAGCTCCATTACAGACTAGCATCCACTAGAATGGTGCATTATGGGCAATGTAGTACAGTAGTCAGCATATAGGCAAATGTTTATTATGAGGCATACAACAGATGTGAGAGACTGACAGTGTAATCACTATGTCCCACAGGTCTCCCACACGACACCCCCAGCAGCCATACCATCCATGGAGGAGACAACAGGCCACAGGCAGTGCAGGAGGCTGCATCAGATATTCCAGGGCCCAGCACAACACCACCACAGTCCCCTCCAGAACAAGTGCAGGACATGGAGGAAGAACACACGACCCCTGGCCCCAGCCCCACAGTAAGACGTCCAGAGCCAGCAGCACAACCACGTCGTAGACGCAGATGCCAAGTTCAGGCAGTGCCCCAGGAGGAGTTAGGGGAGGCAGCAATGTCTGTAGTCGAGGCATCCCTCATTACCGGTCAGCGCCTGCAAACAAGACAATCGCGGTTGATGTCAGGTTCTTTGCACAGACTTGAAAATAACATGACCCATGGCCTGGCTGATGTGAACTCGCAGTTCACAAGACTCAATGACAATGTGAGCGAACTCACCCAGTCCAACCGCCAACTAGTGACAGAACTGGTGGCTGATAGACGCAGCGCAAGGCGCAGGGAGCGCCACCTAGTCACACCCTTTGACCACGTGGCAGCGTCCATTGGGCGTCTTGCTACGAACACTACTGGCCTGTCAAGACGGACCGTGAGTCTGCAGGTCGAACTTGGCCACTTTGCTGGGGATGTGGCACAGGGACTAGGCCGCATCAGCCACGCAGTGGACATGTTGGAAGCCAGGCAGGTGGCAAGGGACACAGGTGAGACCCCTCAGGACAGTGCCGAGGGGTCCACTATCAGCAGTGTGTCTGCAAGTGACTCCTGTGTGCTGTGGAGTGGAAGTGCACGGCAGGGGTCAGCAGACCCACCTGGGATGAGCCATGCTGGGCGAACAAGGAGGAGGGTGCAGGCCATAAGACAGCATGACTCATGAGGCACATGAAGTCAATGTGTCCTCATAAAAATTGGACATGTGAAGCCCCTTACGGACAGAATTTTTCTTTCAACATTTGGTTCACAAATAAAAAGCTTTTGTTTGTTCCACCACACAACTGGGCTCTGTTTGTGTGACATCAGTGTGGTGTGGTGACAGTTGCCACGTACCTGCCAATGTATTGGGTTGCAATGTGGTCCCGTCTCTGTCTGCCTTGATTTGCAATGCTTCTATCCCCAGGCTGGCGATGTGGTAGCTCTTGCTCCTCATCCTCCGAATCTGTGTCTTCAGGGGTGAGATGTAGCCCACGTCTGGTGGCAATGTTGTGTAGGATTGCGCATGGGCCAACGATCTTGAATGCTGATACTGGGGCATACTGGAGCGCACCTCCACTTCTGTGGAGGCATCAAAATCTTGCCTTTAACAGTCCAAAGGTCCTCTCAATGACAGTTCTGGTCCACCGATGTGCACTGTTATATCGCCTCTCATTCTCATTGCCAGGTGTTAGCTACGGGGTAAGTATCCATGGTCTTAGCGCATATGCACTGTCACCTGTTTGGCAAAAATAAGCAATGTTAGCAGGGCATGGATGGTTTCTACAGTGACCTGTGTGTATGGCTTCAGGGTGTAGTCAGCAATACCTAATAGATATCCGTCTCCAAACTCCCCACGTTCTAGGCGTTGGGGTATCCCACTGTGCCTGAAAATGTATGAGTCATGTGTACTCCCTGAAAATTTGGCTACAATGTCAGTGATGACATTATGGGCGTCGCATACCACCTGGATGTTCAGTGAGTGGGTACATTTCCTATTGCGGAACACATATTCCAGATTTGCAGGAGGGCAGATTTGTATATATGTCCCGCCCACACACCCTATTACATGAGGGAAGTTGGCAATTCTGTAGAATTCCAACTTGGTGCTGTTAATTTCTGCCTCAGTCCTGGGTAGGTATATGTATCTGGACATGTGTGTGTGAGTATGGCGTCTAGGAAACATCTGAGGAATCGTGAGAGTGCACTTTGGGATACCCCACCTGCCACTGCAATCACCCCCAGATAGCTACCCGAGGCCAAGAGGTGCAGTGAGCATAGCACTTGCACATGTGTGGGGATGGTGCTGCAGCGCATAGTCTGGCGTTGAAGCTGTGGATTGAGTAGTTCAATTAATTCTAATATTGCTGCATTGCTGAGTCTGTATTTGTCATAAATCTCCTCCTCAGTTTGTTGGAAAAGTGTCTGCCTGGTTCTGTATATCCTCTCCTGTCTCTGGCTCCTCCTCCTCCTCTGCTGGGCGGCGTGAACTCTCCTCCTCCTTGCTATCACATATAGTTCAGCCATTTTGAGTAACCCAGATGCCTTCTGGGTCTCCTTTTATACTTTGGTTCTGGTTACCACCTGCTCTGACTTAGTGGTAATTTGGGTGTGCAAAATGGTTTTTTTGCGACTGGTCGTAATTTGCGAGTGGCTTTTTCACATGGTTTGCGACTCGCAAATTGCGACTTCCTATTTGCGGGTCTCAAAATCAGGTCGCTATTTTTGCGAGTCAGTAATGGCTCGCATCGCAATTTGCACTTCGGAAATGGGATTTTTGCATCCCATTTCCGATTTTGCGGTTTCGCAAATTGCGAATCGGACCATTTGCAACTCGCAAAACTTTGCTACATCTGGCCCCTAGTGTGATTGCCTTGGGACCCATATTATTTGGGTAGCATACAATTGCGGGCTCATTGTGCTGTCAGATATACCTTAAGAGTATCCTAGGGGGCAATATGGATGGAAATGCAGAGGTTGGCCATCTTGCTCCCATTGTCTGATCACGTTTCCCCTTCATATTTTACAGATAAGAATGACCTACTGAATGGGCAACAGGGGAACCAGTGGCTTACTTCTTAACTTGGCACAGATTCAGTGTCTGTCTTCTCAGAATGGCTAAACTCTAGGATCTAGATACAAAAAGAATGTATGACACCTTTCTATCTTGAGATTGTGGTCTTTCAATGGGTTAAACCTTTTACATATACCTGCCTTACCTGGATTTAACAAGTCATTGCATTTTTAACAAAGTTATAAGTATTTTAATAAGGTAATCTATCAAGAAGAAGGAAAAGACATAAAATAATGATGCTGCTGCTTTCTCGGTTAAGCTGGTAAAATTGAGATAAAGTGCCTTTGAAGGATTGGGGACAGTGTTTTCCTCAAGACTAGATGAGAAAACATGCCCCTAAAGATAAGATTCAAAACAACATTTCAAATAGCACTCAGTTAAATAAGGCTTGAGTCTCAAGAAAGTTTGAGATCAGTAAGTTAGAAAACATGAAGGTTTATTAAAATTTTGAAATTCAAAGTGCAACAAAGAAGGCAAAATGATATGATTAATCTCAAAATCAATCAAACTGCAAAAAAATCAATTATAGGGCATTAGCACAAGGCTCAGTCACATGCTTGCATAAAGGCTAGCAGTGTTTAATGAAATGGATGCAGCATAAGCAAAATCTACAAAACAGTCTATGTTCAAAGTCTACAGCAAATCAATATACTTACAAAATCAGGCCACATTCCTGGAAGCGTGAGGCAAAAAGTAAGAATCATGGCTTTTTCTAATGAAACTCACAATGGAAATTGTACAGTCAGCATAACATGAACAAATCTAGTTACACAAAAAAAATATTGATATTGACTAATATTTAAAAGTCCAGGCCTAATTGAGGCCTAGTCCAGACTATACTAAGAGCACCTAGGGCCTGATTTCAAAGACCATCGGCCTCACAGTGGCAGTTAGGACTGCCGCTGTTGTGGTGGTCCGACCTACTCATTAAGACCCTTGCGGTCAGACCACCAGGATTCTACCAGCACCACCAGGATCCATGATCCCAGCGGCCTGGCAGTGGCAGAGATCGTAATCCGCCAGGGCAGCGCTGCCCTGCGGATTACAACCTCTTTCTCCACTAGCTTTTTCATGGCAGTAACACTGCCATGAAAAGGCTGGTGGAGAACAGGTGCAGGGAATTGCAGGGGTACACTTGCACTGCCCATGCACTTGGCATGGGCAGTGCAGCACCACTCCCCGCATAGCAGCCTCGCAATGTTCACTGTCTGCTGGTGCACCCTGCGGGCTACAGCATTGCCGCTGGCTCAATTACAAGCTGGAGACAATGCTGTATCCTGTTTCCCGCTAGGCCACCGGGCGGAAACCGGGGTTCAAACCCTTGTTCAAGCACTTGTCCTCTTACATCAGGATTACAGTAACACTCTGCTCCATAGCATGCCAGCTTCCAGGCACTCCTTAAGGGCATCCTGCTTGCTGCAGTACATCTCGTCCAGGGCCTGAAGAAATATGATTACTTCCCCCCATCCTGATGGAACTCCATTGGCTCCAATTGCTGGCACAGACTGTCTTTAGAACCAGCTGCATCATTTACAAAGTCACAATGACCAGCACCCCACTTGTCTTGCTGACAAGTTCGCTATCTGTGGTGGCTGTTGGTACAGATGCAGCAAGGGCATAATCAAACTGGGAACTAAGAAGTGTAAAAAAAGAAGACACGGAGGGGCATATTTATACTTTTTTGTGCAAAACTGCACTATCGCAGTTTTGCGTTAAAATGTTTTGCACCGGCTTGCACCATTCTTGAGCACCAGCTGGGCACCATATTTATGGAATGGTGCAAGCCGGCGCAAAAGGTAGACTAGCATAAAAAAAAATTACGTTAGCCAGGAGGGGGTGGTGGTATGGGAGAAGGGGGTTATGCACCAAAAAATGGCATTAGGCAGGTTAGAGTAAAACAAAAATTACTAAATCACTCTAACCAGCCTAGCATCATTTTCTGATGCAAAACCATCCATGCCACATGACTCCTGTGTTAGAAAAGACATGAGTCAAACCCACCACCTAAATGGCCAGCACAGGGGACCAGGTTCCCCTGGGCATGGCCACTGCACCCAGTGCCATGTAGGGGGGCCATTTCCGGGGCCCCAATGGCACTTTAAAAAAAATACTTACCTGTACTTACCTCTACTTACCTTGGATGGGGTCACCATCCTCCGCTGTCCCTCTGGTGTGGATGTCCCTGGTGCCTGGGCAAGGCACCTGTGGGCTAATTTCATGGTGTTCCACCATGGAAATAGGCCCACGGGTCCCCTAACGCCTGCCCTGACGCAGGCGTTAGATAATGGTGCAAAGCAAGCTTTGCACCATTATTTGACCCCTCCTCCCCTGTGCATGATTTTAGCACGGGGGATAAATATGGTGCTAAGGCCATAGAGTCATTTTTTGCACGGGAACGCCTACCTTGCTTCTCATTGACGCAAGGTAGGTTTCCACGTCCAAAATATGACTTTAACTCCATAACTTTGGCGCTAGACGGGTCTAGCACCAAGTATAAATCTGGAGTTAGTTCTGCACCGAATTTGCGTCAAAAAAATAACCCAAATTTGTCGCTAAACAAGTATAAATATACCCCCAAGACTGCATACTTTGTTCTGTCTATTCACCCTCAATTTGGCACAACATTCCTGCATCTTTAAGGATCACCCAAACAATGCTCCAAATTAGGAAACAATTGAACATATACCTTTATAAATACCACTACATCACAATGCAGTAGCAAACCATCCCTAGATAACTCTCCTATAACTCACTCACTGTATCCTTGCTTTTGACTTTGTGCAGCGTTCTGCTGCCTATTTTGGCTAAGTTTGTACTATAGAAATACTTTATAAATTCATGCATACAATTCTCACTGGTAACTGTGAGCAACACTAGTTCTTAGAATATTCCTATATTTGTTACCTGACAGAATATTGTGAACAATAATATGGACTGATGAATATGATATCAAAAACATATTTTACCAAAATATTGTGTTTCTATCCTTGGATCGTAAATAACAAAAATATTGTGTCAAAAATATTGTTGAAAATAATATCACCAAAAAATGCAAAATGTAATTTAATTAGCAAATTAAAATGTAACTTAAAATACTTTCTTTAAAAGTATGTAATATATTACATAAATCAACAAACGTATAATATGTATATATATATATGTATATATATATATATATATATATATATATATATATATACTGTATATGTATATATATATATATATTCATGTATTTATTTATTTATTACCTACTTGCTGTCACCAGAAGGTATCCATACTTAAAATCAAATTTCCATAGGAAAAGTGTTTTTTGTTTTGCTAATAACTTTGGTGTCGTTTGAAGATTATTCCCAAAATTTTCAAAACCAGTGTGCTGGTCAATTCAGCTACTGTCTGGAAAGTTTGGGGGTGATTTGTCAAGCGGGCACCGAGATAAAAGGGGGGGGGTCCCAAAATGCGTTTTCCCCATGAAATTTCGCGTAGGGACATTAAATACGACCACAGCCCAAACCGTTGAATGGAATTACACCAAATTTGGCAGAAACCTAGATCTTGGTCCAGAAGGATCTCTTTTTGTAATTTGGTGTAAATCTGTTCAGTACTTTTTTAAAAATGTATGTTTATCTAGAGACGATAAGGGTCTGCGGATTCAACAAATCTCATACTGAGATCTGATTGTCTGCCATCACTTCAACCAGGAAGTTGTGGCGACCATCTTGGGACCCAGGACTCAGCCTGAGTCCCAAGAAAAATATTTTTTTTAAAACACAAGAGGGCAGGGTAAGAATACCCTGATCCCTAGGCCTGTGAGTAGAGTCCCACAGGGACTCTGCCAGGGGCCCAAAACATTTTCTTTTAAATTTTGCCACAAATTCGCAGAAGATCCATGGCAAAATCCCCCCCCCCCCCAAAAAACAATCTCAGTCTCCGTGCCATTTTTTTCCTATGCCCCCATGTGGTCCAGGACCCGGGGGGGACTCTTTATATATATATATATATATATATATATATATATATATATATATATATATATATATATATATATATACTGTATATGTATGTATATATATATATGTATGTGTGTGTGTGTGTGTGTGTGTACATATATATATACATATTTGGGGGAGGGGCACGTGTGGCAATCCTTCCCAGGCTTATTTCAGCCCTAGGGACCCATCACATGGGGCCCGGCCAATTATGAGTATTGGGAGAGTGGCTGGGAGACCCTCCAAACCTGGGCCAAATTCAGCCCCAGAGACCCTATCCCCTGAAGCCCGGCCTTTCACATAAACTGAGAGGAGGCACATGGCCCCCTCCCGAACCGACTTAGGCACTGTGGACCCCAGGTCCACTGTGGTTGAAAAAGGGGAGGGGAAGGGGAGGGGGATGCAGCCCTCATTCCTTTGCCAATTTCGACCCCAGGGCCCCCATACCCCAGGGCCCCCATAACCCAGGGCCCAGTCCTAATTAGAAAAGGGAGAGGGCCATGGTGCCCTCCTCCCAGAGCCATCCCCCGGGCTGGATCCTGCTATGTCCTGGGAGAGGCAACCCCCCCCGAATAAAGCGGTTTCCTTGTCCGCACTGGTGTGGACAGGTACACCTGTATTTGCTCTCGCTTGGCAGAAGCAATTTCAAAGCTCCCGCCAAGCGAGGGCTAACACGAGGTCCGCAGCCAGTTGGTGGGAGCTTTAAAAATGCTCCTGCCAGCTCAGTGCGGACTTCAGAACAGTTTCCCTGCCCGCAGTGATGGCAGTGAAACAGATCTCAATATTGCATTTTAGCTGCTCCCTGTGGGCTGGAGCAATGTCCGCTGAATGCACCCATCCTTTTTGGGCCAGGCCCTGGGGGATGGGGTCCCTGGACTGAAAACAGCCCAGGGAGGGGGCTGCATGCCCTCCTCCCCCTTTAGAATGGGGCCGGTCCAGGAGGAAGGGGGTTCCTAGGGGAACATTGGCCCCTGGAGGAGGGCTGGGTCCTCCCTCCATAATTATAGTAGTGGGCCAAGGGAAATGGGGTTTCCGGGGCAAAAAACATCCCAGGGAGAGGGGCCACATTCCCTGTGTAAAGAAATGTAGAAGTCTCAGGGAGAAGGTGTCCCCAGGGCCCAATTTGGCCCAGGGAGGAAGACACGTGTACCCCCCACACACACAAAATGTGCCGAGCCCTGTCCCTGGGGCCAAAAGCGGCCCAGGGAGGGGGGTCCACGGGTTGGCTGTTTTCCACTGTTATCACTACTTCTACTGTTAGAACTAGTCTGTGTGCTACTAGTATTGATCCAATTACTAGTAATTGTGCTACTGCTACCACTACTACCATACCGCTTTTATACTTATGATACTATCATTACTAGTACTACTTATAATGTTCCCAATACTTGAAGCTCATCAAGTATTGTCCTTAATTTTTCAGAAATGCTAACACATGTCCAAACGTATGTTACATGGACATTTCTTGCAGACAGGATCAAATTCATAGACAAGAAAACTGGTGTATCTCATTAGTAAATGTTATTTCTTTTTACTTGACTAGTGGTATTAATAGAGCCATAGTCTACTTGAACATTACGTTGTATTTAAAGATTTGTATTACTTTAAAAAGTCATAAACCAGTTTCAGTAAAGAATGGTTAAGCTTATTCAAATGTTTATATTAATGTAACATTTTGCAACAAAAAACTAAAATGACCCAAAATGAAGTAGCAAAAGTTACAAGAGGAAATCCCACTGCTCTTCTCTGTTTTTTTAACCTACAAGCACGTGTGTGTGTGTTGCGCAATATATGACATTCTTAAATTATAAAATGCACTCAGTAAATTTCCAGCCATTGGTACACAGCTATGCCTTTGTTCTCTGTGACACAATGTAAATGTAGCAGAAATTTTCGCAGGACCCACTTATCCATCTGTTCAAACTCCTATGTGTTAAAGAAGACACAGAGAAGGCGTTTACCTCTTGTGACAAAGTAGATCTGATACTAGGGGTGGATTTTCTCTTCTATCTGTACAGTCTAGTGAGGAGTTGAGTGTTTTTACGGTAAAGGAGTTGGTGGTTGGAAGTTAGGGGTTAGTTTTAGATTAGAGAATAGAGGTGTTCTTTTTGGGATAGGATTTAGGGGTAGGGCTTAGAGTTTGGGTAGCAGGTTGCAGCTTGGGATTATGTGCTTTAGTTAGTGTTAGGGTTTGCCTGTTCAGGAGTCAAAAGTTCAACTATGCTCCTCTGTGTTCTGTTTCATGATGAAACTGGTTACCATAGAACACACTGAAATGAGAATGTAAAAGCATTGACATGGTGTTGTTGATATTGTGATGGTAAAATACATGTAAAGTATGGGGTTGCTGATTATGGTTTTGTGATTCGTAGGTGGTAATGTAATTGTTGACGATGTCAAGTTTGTAATGTAGTGACATATATACATCTCACTGTAGATACTGTGATGAAGGGAAGGAGTTAGTTCCCGGTTCTTCCATAGTACGATTTGAATATTGTATCATAGTTTCTTCGTTTCTTTCATGCCCTGCTTGCTTCCGTTATCAAACTTTTCTTTCCCTCCATCAACTGGCTTCATCCCCAATGCCTGGTCTATTCTCTTCTCCCTTCACCTGCTTTACGGCGCTTCCCCAATCACACACACAACACCCACTACCCACAATGTACTATCACTCAATCCAATGAGTTTTGGGGGAGACGTGTCTACCCCAAACTAATTTCTTGTTCCATTAATCATGTTTTCTTCTTCAATCTCTCCTTGCCCCTCCTAACCATCTCTCCTGTATCCCCTTTAGCACTTTGAGGAAATCCTACGGCAGCACACTTCGTTTAATAAACATCCTACAATCGACAGAGCAATTTTTACAAAAGTACTTTAAAAATGCAATAAAATAAACAAATTCATGTTTTGTTATAGCAATTTGCGTTTTGCAGTGTCACGTGTGGCACTGTTTCAGGAGGCTAGGCAGATCAATCTGGAATAAAGAAAGAGTAGAAGCCTGGGCCCAGTTAACAAAGTAAAATGCCACAGTACGTTACAATAGTCTAACTATATGTACACAGGATATGTCACTTGAAAATATTTGTTATTCCCACAACTTAAGTAACCTATTTGCATTAGTAGTCATCCTTCTGCTAATGTACGTTTCCACCATACCCGCTCAATATTATGCAGGCTAAAATGTGCTAAACAGATTTAAATATGGATGTTTACATGGGAAATAGGCCCAAAAATGTGGAACATCTTCTAAAAAATTGGTGGTGCAAGTGCAAAATTGTGGGCATGGCATTCTGAGGGTAATGAACATCCACTGTCATACCTTTAAAACTGTGAGAGAGGCTGCAATAAGAAATTCACAAAAGGAAACACGCAGAATTATTGAAGTAGTACTGCAAACCCTTGAAACTTCAACGGAATCACCAGAAGTTAGTAGATTGAGGGAACCACAGTGCCAGCATAAATGGTTATAAAAAGATGGAAAAACAAAAGGAAAGCCAAGAAATAGTTACTACACATCCAGTATAAAATAGATCATTAAATCGCATCGCACAAAGGCTCCACAAAGCAAGGAAGGGCCTATGAAAGATTGTTCACTAAGACCAAGAATATGTGTCACATAACATTTAACTATCAGCGACAACAAAAGACTAGTCCGTGCCTTTGTAGAAACTTAAAAACGTCTATCCACGCACACGCAAACACAGCATAGTGCATAGTAATATTGCACATTACTTTCCATAATACACAGACACCAATATATGGAAGCACCTAATGCAAAATCCAGCAAGAGCCTAAGAGCTCAGGGAGAGCACCCAGGCCACACCCCACCTTAGCTGCAATTAATCAACGGTGTGATTAATTATGAATAGGTCAGTATCACAAGGAAGCCAGCCCCAGGCATAAAATGTTTCCCACAATAATGTTATTTTTGTAGAACTATCCTAAACCATAGCAGAGAAACAGTTATACAATGAAGCAAAATAAGCTGTGCAGAGAAAGGATCCTATATCTGGTAAACTTGAGCAAGAGGTTCTCGGGAAATACCGCTTTACTGCATGAGTGATCATGAACCTGTTTGTGGAGCTACCTTGATCCACATCCCACTCCAATATCATTCCTGCCCACGTCAAGCTACTGGCTTCACTGTCACTGGATCATTCTAGGGGAACTGTCAGCACCATGACTGGCATCTCACAGCCAAGCCACTGCATCAACAGCTGTCACTGGGTCATTCTAGAGGAACTATCAGCACCATGACTGGCATCTCACAGCCAAGCCAATGCATCATCAGCGTATCACCATGCTGCAGTCACATTAGGGAGGCAATGGGTGGCATGATCCTTCTCTACCTTAGCTCATTTCCCCGTGTACTTTTAGTCATTAGCCACACACGTGTAACTTCAGCCACCCTCCTTTTAAATCTGCTTATCGCATTTTGTATTTTAAGTAAGCATACCACCTCAGTATCAAAAGAAGTGTGCAGTTTGTTATTTCACGCTACGGTTTTGCTGGACAGAGCCACGTACTTCAGAGCATAAGTATGGTCATTGTAGTTATCCTCATAACCATGTCATCCTTTCCTGTCTTTCAGTTCCCAGTGGGTTGGTACGTGGGTCATCACAGATGTTGATTTTCTATAGAAATATTCTTAACCAATAACCAGTAAGCAAATTCTGGTCTCTTCCTACTGTAATTGTTGTTCATCTCGTCCGTTCTCTATTATGCCCCCACCCAGGGTTATGCCTTCCTTTGATTCACATATTGCCGTCATATGCTTCCCCATCGTGGATCCACCTACTGGATAATTGTATCAGTGCTTCATTCAAGGTGCTCAAAAGTGGTCAACAATTTCTCCCAAATTCATGCTTTTGCATATTTCCTGATGCCCTTGCACTCCCCGTTCTCAATGCTATTCTCCTGCATTTAGTATATTTGAATACATGTATTCTGCAATGCTGGCACCTCTCCCACCTTCCAATGCACAGTGATAAAATTGGCCTTTCCTGAGCCATTCAGCCAATACAGAGGCCATCCGACTCCATCCTCCTGCTAATTAATAATATCTGTCCCAGATAATGCCTGAGAACTGAGAGCGTCCACCAACTTCACTCAAGAAGAAGTGGAGCTCATGGGATGGGGTTGCCTTCAAAAATGTCTTCAGCTGTACATGGGTCCAAGGTGAAACCGAGGCTGAATGTATGTCTGGTGATATGGAAGACATTCGCACGAAGTGCAATAGGGGAAGGGTCGAGCCAGGAAGTGCAGAAAAAGTGATAGGAGTTCCAGTGCTGGTCCTGTCTCAAGGCAATAGACATCCTTAGAAGGTCCTCTTACCTGTGGAGAAATAATTTTAGCAGCCACAATCAGAAGCACCCAAAATCTATGTGTGAAAAACCAAAACATATAATTTCGATGGTCCGCATAAGAGTCAGGGGCATAGCTTCAAGTGGGTGTTTGGGTTGTTACCCCCCTTAATAAATGTATTTTCTGAAGAATAGTTGGGTACAGTTGCCTACAGCTGGTTATGGGGAGCAGTCTGTCAGATTTCACCTGGCATGTTTGCACAGACACACACTGACAAAAACACACACACACACTCTCATCACTGTTTTGAAAGCCCTAAAAATTTTAATTATTTTACAAAATATCGTGTTTCTCTCAGTGCTCACCAGTTCTCAGACCTTTCACTTTCCAACGCCTCTTAAGCTCCTCGCATGTCCCCTGCTTGTCATATAATGTATTTTAACATTATATGCCAACGTGATTGCTGGGAAATATGAAGATCCCCCCGACCCCAATCTTACTGATCAAGCTAGGCACCTGATAAGAGTTTATGGGCCATTCATAATGAAGGCCTCAGTGTTGAAGTAGTGTCACTTAGAATTTCGACACACGTTATTTAGCATCTTTGTCACAAAGGGCCTCATTTCAACTTTGGCGGTCTCAGGACTGCCATGTTGGTGGTTATAACGACAACAGGCTGGCGGAGAAGACCACCAAATTATGACGTTGGTGGTATTCCCAACAGAATACAGCCAAAGCACCGCCACTGTGGTCAGACCGCAACGGACAATAGAAGGCATCTACAGGATGGCACATACCCTGTTACTGCTGGACAGATTACGAGGCAGCACACTGCCAAGGTTTCCGTCGCGGTTGCACCACCATGGAAACCCAGGCAGAAACGAACTGCATAAAAGTAGACACTCACCTTCAGGAAGCCATACTCGTCCGGAGCCACCATGGAACCAGAACTAGACGTCATCCCGCTGCTCCTGTTTGCACAAAGACTACAGACTCTTCGCTACCAACAGCAACCATAAGTACACACACTTACCTGTTACTGTTGTAGATTGTCAATGTATGTACACTCATACAATATAACATCGGGAAGGGAGTGCGAGGGCATCAACCACACACTGACATGCACATTCACATACAGCCACACACACATCTGCACATACACAGTACACACACTACGGCAGAACTCTACATCTAGGTGTCCCTAGAAGACATTTTACCTTTTGCACTTACCATATTATCACAGCTCAGAGTCTTTCACATCATACACTGACCTTGCAGAACAATGTAAATGAGTGTAGTCAATACTCACCCTCTTGTGACTGCTGTGCTGCCCTCAAATGGTCATAGAAATCAGGGTAGGCCACAGCCAATATGTGGGCCATTTGGAGAGGTCAACTTCCGAAGGGCACCCCTTCATCCTTGAGAGGACATCCCCAGCTGGGCCTCACAGGCCCAGCGTCTCAGATCCTTCCACCGCTTTCTACAGTGGGTGCTCTGCTGGCTGTGGACCCCCAGGGTTCACACTTTCTTGGTGATGTCACCAAGATCCCTTTTTCTGATGGGCATTGACCTGCATGGATGACACAGTCGAGGAGAAAGTCATGTACACATGGTCCATCCCAAAACAAGAATTGTGAACAATCAAGGTAGTGCAAGTAGCTAAACACACCCTTCCTCACAATTCAAACTCTTTTGCAAGTCACTCTCTGCAGTCGGGCCATGTGTGAAGTGGAGCCTGGCACACAACATGCATACCCAGTACCAGGTTTTGAGTAGAAACATACAACCAAACCACAAGTATGTCCCTAAAATGGTACATCTCTACAACTATTTGTCACAACAACATTGATGTAAATGTTGTAATGTACATACGTGGATCAGGGTACATACATCATACATTACCAACAACGTATTGGGGTAACAGTCTTTCTATGCACATGTGCACATAACCATCTACCCACACATTATTGCTCAATCCTTCATTCCTGCACATTTCATCTACATCATCAAACACTCTACCTCTCACCCATCGGTATTGCATTGGTCTCACTTGCTCCTCTAGTGCACCATATAGATGTTCACACAGGGGTAGGAACTCCTCCACAAGCTTGTCCAGCTCTTCAGGAGAGAAGGCAGGGGCCCTATCACCTGCAGGACGTACCATGATTGCTTCTAGAGGCAGTACACAGCATCTCAGGTTGTGGACGTCTTGCTGGCAGCACTGTCAGATGTCAAGTGAGGGATTGTGCAGAAGATCACGGTCATGCCCACCATGCACAGGACAGTTACCGCTGGCAGACATCGCCATTGGCCCAAGTCCGCAAAAGGCAGCAATGTGTTCCAGTGGCAATGCCCATCGCAGTTGTAACCACCTACCGCCATTACGCATCTGCCGTCGGTGTCAGGTCACTTCTTGATGTCCAGTACAATAGGTCAGGTAGCTGCCATTTAAGGGATCAAATATGTATGATGAAGTTATAAAAGTTGCATCATTTCCGGAAAACTCATATCTATGACAATGTGTAAAGTGCAGGCTTACTATTTACAACTATCAATGTGCATGTCATTAGTAGAGGAAGTGAACTGAGGTATATTGGTTTATGTATATGAAACAGTGTTGTCACCATACAAATGCCAATCTGAAGATGGTATTGGTGCAACAAATATGTGTTACATGTCAACAGGGTTGATGTAATGTTCACTGTCAGTGACAATCAATCTATCAATCAATCATTGGATTTATGAAGCGCACTACGTACCTGTGAGGGTTTCAAGGCGCTGGGGGGGGGGTTAGCTGGTGTTACTTGTCGAAGGTCTTGAGGAGTCTTCTGAAGGTGAGTAGGTTTTGAGTCTGTCGCAGGTTGGTGGGGAGGGTGTTCCAGGTTTTGGCGGCGAGGTATGAGAAGGATCTGCCGCCGGAGGTCTTTCTTCGGAAGCGGGGGACGATGGCGAGGGCGAGGTTAGAGGAGCGGAGCTGACGGGTGGGGGTGTAGAAGCTGAGTCTGTTGTTTTGGTAGGCTGGTCCGGTGTCATGGAGGGCTTTGTGAGCGTGGGTAAGAAGCTTGAAAGTGATCCTTTTGTCCACGGGGAGCCAATGAAGGTTTCTCAGGTGGTGGGAGATGTGGCTGTGGTGGGGTACGTTGAGGATCAGTCAGGCGGAGGCATTTTGGATGCATTGGAGGCGTAGTAGGTCTTTTGCTGGGATGCCTGTGTAGAGTCCGTTGCCATAGTCCAGTCTGCTGCTGACGAGGGCCTGTGTCACTGTTCTTCTCGTTTCTGTCGGGATCCACTCGTAGATTCTGCAGAGCATGCGGAGTGTGTATCTCTATATAGAGTACATGCGAGGGTTTAAAGGATATGAATCCTGTACACCTTCATATTTTGCCGCTATGTGCTGAATACCACATATTCACTGTTTTATGTGACATGATTTGGATATATGTGTGACGTTTTTATGATCATACTTATGATCTACTGATTGAGTCATTCACATACATTCTGATGCTGTCCCACATAGTTACCGTGGTCTGAGGAGGGCAAGACAACCTCCAGTGCACCATCCACTACCAGACCTGTAGACCATGGAGGTGCGACATGTAATCCAAATACATCACCTGGATAGGCATATAATTATGAATCTATGTCATCAGTTAGAGCCAGATCTGATGCATGCCATTTGCAATCCCAATAGCATACCTCCTATCGTTCATCATGTCAGTGCTGCACTTCCTGGCCACCCAGTCCTTTCAGAATACAGTGGCCTTAACTGCAGGGATGTCTCAGCCCATGTTTAGTCTGGTTTTGAAGGCTGTACTGTTTGCATTGTTAAAACACCTGGACATCTACTTTAGATTTCCCCAACAAGAGGATTTGGCACATGTGAAGGCAGATTTCTATGCTTTGGGACACATTCCACATGTGGTTGAAGCCATACATGGCACCTAGGTAGCCTTGATTCCCCCAAGTGCAAATGATCAGGTATATAGGAACTGGAAAAGCTTTCACTCCATAAACGTCTAAGTGGTCTGTTTGGCTGACCTCTACATTTCACAAGTTTGTGCAAGGTATCCAGGATCAGTCCATGATTCCTTCATCATGCAGAACAGCAATATTCCACTGCTGATGACCCAACTATACACAGAGAGGACCTTGCTGGTTGGTAAGTCATATATGTCATGTGTTTCTATACCTTTTTTCCTGCTACAATATATGTGGATGTCCAAGATTAAAGTTTGAATTGGTTACACTATATCTTACAGGGCACTCTGGCTCCTCAAACTGTCCATGGTTATTGACACCGGTGAGGTACCCAACCACTCCAGAGGAAGTCCCCTTCAATGAGGCCCACGGAAGGACAAAGCGTGTCATGGAGTGGACTTTTGGGCTCCTGAAGGCAAGCTTTCACAGCATAGACAAATCTGGAGAAGCCCTCCTCTACTCACCCCACAATGTATGTCAAATAATTGTTTCCTGCTGCATGCTCCGCAACGTTGCCCTGGGACGTCAGTTACCATTCATACCAGATGGGGGGGAGCCAGCGTATCCATGGGGGGAGATGCAGATTTGCCAAATAAGGATGAGCATGATGAGGATGAAGCTGGAGACATCAGGCCAGATGTCATCAATCAGTACTTCAACTGAAACAAGGTATGTTATGTGATATTACAATAGAGATTCATGGTGAATTGTTGAGGTTATGCAGGTGATGTAATGTTCTTTTTACCAACATCAGTGTGGTATTAAGTGGCTTCAAAGCCCATGACTCAGATATGCATGCTGAATGTTAATTGGAGTTGTGTACAGAACAGTTATGTACATAGTCCCATAGTTATGAGAAAATGACGGAGCCCAACACTGCACCAAAATTGGCAGCACCACACTCCGTCATTTTCTCAATCCAGGGATGCGCTGTATTTAATTGAATATGGGGCACCCCTGTGCTGTCCCTTGCGCTGGCCTAAATTTAGCTGCCAGTGCCAATGCAGGCATCCTTGCACCATTGTGCAAGGATGTCTGCGTTGAGGGGTATGATTGTTTATGTGCGGGAAGGTGACGTTGTGTGCGGGTGTGTGACGTTGTTATGATCATACTTATGATGTATAGATTGAGTCATTCACATACATTCTGATGTTGTCCCACATAGTTACCCTGGCCTGAGGGAAGCAAGACAACCACCAGTGCACCGTCCACTAGCAGACCTGCAGACCATGGAGGCACAACATGTAATCCAAATATATCACCTGGATAGGCATTCCTGCACATAAACAATCAATAATGTTGATTTGCAGCACACACAGAAGTGCCAAAGCGTTGTTTTTAAATGATTGTTTATGTGCAGGAAGGACTACCTTCCTGCACATAAACAATCATGTCTTGCATTTTGCTCTTTCTATGCGTGCTGCAGAATGCAGCACATATAGAAAAAGCAAAAAACGAGGAGGAATAAAAGTATTCTTCCTTGTTGCGCCTTGCTAACACCACCCCTGAGGTGGCGTTAGATTTTGGCGCTGCCTCA
Source organism: Pleurodeles waltl (assembly GCF_031143425.1). NCBI lineage: Eukaryota > Metazoa > Chordata > Amphibia > Caudata > Salamandridae > Pleurodeles > Pleurodeles waltl. The sequence continues at coordinate 996,475,918 of NC_090446.1, forward strand.
GGTTTATGAAAACTCGTTAATCTGAGGCAGCCTCAAAATGCAATGGGTGTTGCTGTGGCATGCCCACAGCAACACCGATTGCACGCCCCTTCCACGCAAAGGGCTGTGTGTGTGAAGGGGTCGTATTTACAAGGTGGCGTTCAGCCACAAAATTAGCTTAATGCCACTTTGTAAATACGGCACAGGTCATAGCGCCACTGTAGCGTCACAAAAAGTGATGCTCCCGTGGCACTAGGGACTCATATATATGCCCCATATTCTATTGTTTAGAAAAACAACACTCAAAGTCACATTTGTAGTTATGAATAGACAATGTGATGTTTGTGTTCCACTCTCGCCTATACCTTATCTTTGTCAATCACAGATTTGCAGATTGGCTGTTTGGCTCATCCTCATTTGGCATTTTCAGACAGTGTCACAGGCAGATGAGATTTGCGTACTGACATGAGAAGTGGGCATGGATTAAACCAGGTACTGTTTAGCATGAGATTTGTGGTGTGTGAGTTCTATTCCCAGACTGTCAGGACAGTGGTTTTGGAAGTGTCCTTTTCCACACAGAAGACCTGTTTGGTATTGGAGGTGGCTCAAATGGTACCATGTGTGTGTCCACTTGTGTCTAACACATGGCATAATGTGGTATCCAGACACTCTACCATCATTATGGTTTGTGTTGTATGTGACCTAACTTGTGCATAGCTGTCAGTGTGTTTCCTCATTGCAGACCAATGCTCATGTGTCTGAAGACTGATATAGGTTAGTGGCAAGCCTACAGATACCTGACCATGGTAAGTGGAAGGTTCCATTACTGGGAAGATTGGTACTGACCTCTGTCTGTTTCATGGGGTATGGTAATTTTGGAGGATAAGGTATGGGTATGTGATAAGGCTTTCGCTGATGATACATTGAACCAATCTGTCTGCCTCCTGGGATGGTTATAGACTGACATGTCCCTAACTTCTGTATCATGTGGATCGGTAGTGAATGACACCTAAGCTGAAACACTGAAGTCCACAGCATGACTTCACAATGTGCTGATTGCCATTTTCCAAATAAATATGTGGAGATGTGCAATACAATTGACTTGTGTCATGTCGATGTTACAATCCCAATGCAATATGTATCCTGGTTGTCCAGTACATGTGTGATGACCATAAAAAAGGTATAACATTGGAGAGGAACATTTTGGTACAATAGTTGTCATACATGGCAGTTAGATCTGTGGTAAAGTGGTATTTATTGGGGAGTGCACACAAAATGAGTGAATTGAAACAGAAATGAAATAAAGTTAACAGTGAAGGGTTCAGTCATGGTGGATGAAATCATCAGGGTAGCTGGAAACACAAGTCCAGTGTCCTTGCACCGTAGGAAAATGGAGTTAGCTATCAGAACAGTCAACAGGGCATATCAGTGACACACAAGGGAACCAATCACGAAAGGTTCACTTCCTGCCAGTGGGTTTAGTCTTGGCATGTGCTCCTCCTGCATGTCTGGGTTGACATCCAAGTTTGTGGGGGGTTCTTCTGCTACAGAGGATGGGATGTCTGATGCATTCCTTCCCCTGGCAGGGCCTCAATTCCACTAACAGTCACAGATGTCGAGGGGCCTGATGTCTCATGGCTAGTGGAAGAGGCCTGGTCTTGGGTGCCAAACCTACTCACGGTAGTGTTCATGTCCTTCAGCACTCCAGCAGTGGAAGCCAGGATGGCATTTTGGGCCTGCCACTGCTGCATGGCTTCCTGGTGGTTGTCCCTCTGCAGCTGTCTGATCTCCCCAATCATGGTCAGTACCTGGCCCATCGTGCACTGGGGATTTTTGTAGGCTCTCAAGACTTAGGAGATGGTCTCCTGGTCAGTTGTGTCACTTGGAGTCCCCATCCTCTGGCCCACACCATCCCTCCTACGCACCTACCCCTACATACCAGTGCCCCTGGAACAGTGTGCCCACTCCCACTGGTGGCAGGACCATCGTTGTCATGGGTGACATTAGGAGACTCGGGTAACTGAACTGGGGGGCACACAATTGAAAAGACTGCCTTTTGGACACAGGTTTTGGGCCAATGGTTGCCTGTGATGTAGTTGCATCAGGGCTGGGAGGAGTCGTTGTAGGCAGGGTAAGGCTGACAGTTGTTGACTTATCAGGTGTCCCTGATGGGCCAGGTTCATCCTCAGTGTCCAGACATCTGGGCTGTTTTCCTCACTGGGACCTTCATCCAGAGGGGTAGTGTCAGTCTCTGGTGTCCTCTCCATGTTGGAGATGGCAAAGTTACCTGTAGGAGAAGTGGAACACACATTTGGTTTAAGTGATGCAACAAGTGATGTATAAATTAGACAATTAAACATGGTATGTGAGATGCATACACCGTCTTTACCTGATCCCCTGACATGGCAATGACAGCTGCTACCTAATCTGGGTTAGTGCAATGTGGGACACAGAGATCTGCAATTGCAGACGACACGCTCCATGTTCTTGGAGTATGTTGGTGTTTAAATGGTTGCAAATATCCTCATATCTCATCTGAGTGAAGACATGACAATGTGCATTTATCTCCTAGTAAGGTGTACGGCATCATTGAGCCAACTAGAAGCTGGACAATGCACAATGATGTCAAAGCTGGCACACAAAATAGGTGTTACAATTTGACCTGGGCCTCTGACTGGATGTACTGCAAGTGCATCCAATTTACCATTTAGGTGTCCCTCCAGGTGAGTATGTGACATTATTAGGGATGTTTTCTCTGAGTCCAGTTTGGCATGGGACACAGCTGTAGCTCTGATTTGCTTGTTATCGTACTGGTAGTGGGCCATTGCATAGCTGTCATTGCCATGTGTTAAAAGGTGAACCATTCCGGATGGATTACTTTGATTGTTAGTTTCACATGCAAAACATTTCAAATTTAGTGTATGGTTCTGGTTTTGTTAATGCTGGAACAGTGCCTTCTGGGAGTTGTAGTGCTGTCAGTTCTCAGGACTTCACATGCCTTTCCCAAACACTGTGGCCCAAGGTGAATTTACTTGACATGTGGCATGGCAGTGAGGGATTATTTGGAGATTTGGACAGGAAGAGGTGGGTGGTTTGGTCACTGGGGTGGGGAAAGGTGATGAGTGAGCATGCAAGACAAAATTGTTTGGTGACATGAATGTTGCTCTTACTTACTCAACTCCACTCCCCCAGGTATTCCTGTCAGGCCTTCAGGATGCAAGATGTCTAAGATCTTCTCCTCCCATGATGTGAACTGTGGGGGAGGAGGTGGGAGTCCACCACCATTCTTGAGAACCTCCAGCTGGTGCCTGGATGCAGTGGAAAGGATCTTCTTCCTGAGGTCGTTCCACCTCTTCCTGATGTCCTCCTTTGTGCCTGAGTAACTGCCTACTGCATTCACCCTGTTGACTATCCTTTGTCACAACTCCGTTTTCCTTGCTATTGATGTTTGCTGGACCTGTACTCTGAATAGATATGGCTCTACCCTGACAATTGTGTCCCCCATGACCCTCAACTCATCATCAGTGAAAAGTGGATGTTTTTGTGAGGACATGGTAGTGGTGGTAAGGACGATGAGGTAGTGAAAACAGGATGAAAACTGTTTGTGATGAGATGTGGGTGCTTCGATGTGAGTGGGTGATGGTTGTTGTGTATTGTGTGGTTTTGTAAATTGTGTGTTGTGTATGTTGTGCAAGTGTGGGATGTGTGCTGATTGTAATGTGTAGTGGTGCCTACTGTTTAATTAGCTAGTTATAATTTCTTTGTTAGTGTCTGGTTGTGAGTGGTGTTCTGGTTGCAAAGGATTGTGGGTTGTGTAGGGGTGTGGATTCTAGTTCAGTATGTAGGTGTGTTTGGTGTGTGAATGTGTGTCAGTTGTGGGACATTCGACTATCCAATGTGGTGTAATGTTCTGACTGATGTGAGTTTAGACCGCTGCAGTTCGCACTGCCAATAGTTTTCCGCCATGGAAGAACCGTTCTCGTGATCTGAATCGTAATTAGATCGGTTGATTTTTATGGGGCTGGCAGTGCAGGTGATCTAACTACCTTTTTCAGTGCGCCTGTGTCCTGGCGGTTTCGGGAAATTGGCTGTTTTCTGGCGGCCTGAGCTTTGTATCTCTAAATACAGTTGTTGGATGACTGCCAACATGGCGGTCTTTTGGTGACCGCCACCACAGCAGTCTTACCGTCAGACTGCCAAAGTCGCAATGAGGCCCAAAAAATTTTCAGTGCATCCTCCACACACCACATGACTCTTGCACCACTATGTAATAGTTGGAAAAAATAGTCATTGTTTTTGGCAAAATATATAAACCCTTTCACACACGTGCCTGTTTTTGATTAATCCATAACATTGTGGATGTGGTTAGACTGCATGATATAAATCTCACTACCTCCTGTTGCCAGAGGGAAAAAATCAATAATACAGTGAGGCACTATGGGAAGAAGGCAGGTTTTTGGGAGTTGATCCTACGTATATGTTTATTATTTGAGGCAGCGTATTTATCCACTGTGCATTATGCAGAGGATAGTCAAATGCAAAGTCATGCAATGTCAGAACTTTCAGTTTGTAAATTGAGATGTAAGCCAATTAAGCTTTTTTTGCATAAGCAAGTAGGAGCAAATTGGGATGAAATATTACAAACGTATTTTGTGAATGATCCAATTCATCGTTTTTTAAATGCCTGTGGGCGTTTCTTTACACATATTGCACCAGGGAACCCTCGTTGTGATTTGAATTGGTAAGAGAAGAAGCATCTATTAGAACAGCCAATGCAATGTTACACAGCAGTTATGTGTGCAGAGCTGGCTCCAGTGTAGGCTTGCAAGCTTGCATGCCTTGCGTCGGTGCAGCAATATTACATGGAATGTATCCTCACTTTTAGAGCATTTGAATTAACCACTGGTGAAACAACGCTCTTGCAAAGCCCATATGTTTTTTGTTAACTCCAAACTAATGTACTTTACAATGCTTTTCGCCACTGGCATGACACTGGTGTGGCAGAAAATTCTATCCCGCCCCAAAAAAATGTGGACCCCCTAGGAAAAAAGATGAACATCCCAACAATGTCCCTTACATAGTTCTCCGACAGATTGAATTGCGCTCCAAGACACCCTCTTAAACATCAATGTAGCAGAGTAAACCAGATCAAATGAATAATGGGGCCCACTCAATAATGTGTTCTAAATCAATAAAGTTAAAAGGGTGTTCGTACAAATTAAAACAAAAAATAAGCAGGAAAGAGTCAATGCCATGAAGGCTCTCCAATGCAATATTATAAAGAGGATGTAGAAAAAGAGAAATTATTCAAAGCCCCATTGGGGCAGCAAAATTAAAAGGATGTATCCCTAGTAGCATCCTAGTAAAAGGACAGCATCCCTAGTAGCATACGAAAGTCTTCTCAAAATCTGTCTGTCCCACAAAATCAAGGGGTTCTTATAGACAATTCTCATCTAGAAATTTAGAAAACTGCAAAATCATCATGATGTAGGGAAAAGTATTATTCCTTAGCAAATCATAACACTCGAACTATGCACATCATTAACACATAAGCACCATTCCATTTCTGAAAAACGTATTCAACACCCTCTATGCCAATGTCATCCGGAGATGTTCTAACTAATATGAAACATTTAAACAATGGAAATTTCAGCTAATGCATAGACTAGTGATCACAGCGGAAGATAGCGGAAGAAATCTTCACAACATTAGAAGTCATAGAAAACAAGAAAAAGTTCTTTGAAAGTATTGTAATCATCACAGAAGAAATAAACTACTACACATCAACCTGACTGTGCTCCGTGGAGCCTTTGGAGAGAAGATGTGCATAGGGGGACAGGAGTGAGTGACAGTAATGGCATCCATTTTGTCTAAAATAGCCTTTTAAATGAAATGCAGCATCAATAAAGCATATTAATAAACGCATTGTAACACATCATAAGAAATCAAGTACAGTTATATCAATTCAGCCTGTATTTGTATTGACATACAAAAGAAAATATCAATCACCATTATTAGTACACAACATAGAAATCCCGAAAAACAATCTAACACTGACTTGCAAACCCCTGCATCAACACTCATACGCATCCATGCCACCACTGATGTAATAGGTTTTCTATTAAAGGAAACTCCTTCCAAGATTGTCATTGACGCGCACACATGTCGTGGCACAGATGTGTGCATTTTGTGTGTACAACCATGTGTTATAACACATGCGTGGGCATGCATAATTACACATGGTGGCCATTTTTAAATTACTATTCGAACATGATGGACAGTCATTGTAGAACAGTAAATTAAAATGTGAGTACTTGGCAGGTCTTTACCAGGCTCATAAAATATATATATGTATATATATATATATATATGTATATATATATATATATATATTGTATTGTAATAGTATTTATATAGCGCTTACTACCCCTGACAAGGCGTCGAAGCACTTTTCGGCGAGCAGCAGGGTACTCCGGAGCCCAAAAGGAATTAGTGGTGGATTAGTATAGGGAAATATGAGTACAGTTTTAGTATTATGAGTTCATTTGAGCCGCGGATATGTGAGTTTGTTAGATGGATTGACTGGAGTAATGGAGGGGTGGAGGAGGGAAGAATCCAGAAGTGTTAAATGGGAGTTTATGGTGATAGGATTTAGGCTTGGGATGAGTAAAGGGGGGGATGGAGGAGGGAAGAGTCTGTAGAAAGGGTTAGGGAGATCATAGTAGCAGGTTGAGATAAATGAAGGAGAATTTAGTAAGGTTGTTTGGGAGATCATGGTAGTAAAGTGAGGTTTAGTAAAGTGAGGTTTGGGTGAGTTATGTATATATATATGGAGGAGCCGGACAGGGATCATAGGGGAATAGAGGAGATGGGAATGAGAGGGTGCAGGCAGGTGAAGAGGCGATAATGAGGAAAAAGGGGGTGACAGCAAGGAAACTCGCATGGCGTGCTAAATACCAAAGAATAAGAGTTACCTTAAAGATGCAGTGGAAGGATGCAACTCGTCCACTTAAAATACGGAGAGGACAAAATGCTTCTGGCCAGGACAAACACAAGCAAAGGGAGGAAAGAAATAGACAAAAAAGTCATTCAGTCCTGAGCAAGAGGCTGACCCGAAATTCATTATAAGTATAGGTTATGTATTGGAATCAATATGTCGACCGACACACCTTAACAGAGGGGCAATGAATTATTTTCCTGGCTTGCTAGTGTTCCAAATAAATGGTCGACTTTACCACGAGGCTTTGATTGCAAGAGATTCCACATTTAAACGGCCTTTGTTGCACATGGAACCACTGCAGGTTGTACATGCTTTCCAGTATTCAATCTGACTTTGTTCCAGTTGCTAGATTGTGAAGTGGTTACAGCTGTTGCAATGTTTACCTGGCAAAGACCAAATGTTGTACAATATTCTTTCCTTGACAATACTAGAGGTAAATGAGGGCACACCGGCCAAACAATTTTAGAAATTGTTTGATAGGTACAACTGACCATTTGCTTTGTTAGTGCATTAATCTAGTTTAAAGAGATAGTCTAGAGACAGAGTATAATCATGTTATAACCCCGTCTGCTCAGGTACCCCGTCTTGCCAGCTGCCATCGTGTTACGAAATGCATTTTTTCAGTTCTGAAATGTTAGCCTTAGCCATTTTCCGTGCTTTTTTTCTCTGTCTCCTTATTTGAAATTTATTGTTACTCCTCAAGGACATTTGTCTTCTCTTCCTTTTATTCTTCACCTAAGAACTTCGGGCCACATGTAGAAAGCTTTTGACATTCTTTGAGCCGGTGCAAAATCAATTAAGAATTCAAAACTGAAATCGTAACTAGCAATGTGCACCCTTATATTCTGATTCGCAATTTGCAAATCTACGCAGAAAGACCGTGACATAGTACCAAAATTACGATTTTCGAAGACATGTTAGTAAATAATTGCAAAAGTATGCATTATAAAATTTCTTGTAAAATAAAATCTGGCCTATCCGAACATTAGTCTGCTCTAAAAGTTTAGAAATTCTTAATGTAGTAAATTTCTTCTGAAAAGAAATTCTGTTACTAATAAAAGTATAAAATCGGTTCTGGAGCCTGTAATTATACTGTTAGATTTGTGCTGTTATCGGTCTTTCCCATGTACATCCCAGATGTGTAAATTCATCATAGTGGCACATGCTTGGAAACTACAGAGTTTTGGCGGAGGCAATTGTGGAATATTGTATTGTGTCAAGGGTGCTGGAACAATTTTCAGAATGGGGATTCTGTTGTTAAAATTACATAACTGAACTCATAGGGATTGTGAAAAAATACAAGAGTTACACAAAGAACAAGTTTAGAAAATGAATTACGCCCTTTCATAGTAAGGATGTAGTACATAGCTGGTGGTGCATTTTATAGCACACTGTCGGAAAATATTACTAAAGCATGGTGTGGTAGCTCACTGTCATTTACAGACAGTGCATTCTCATTGAAATGGCCATTACATTTGCACAGACATACCGTTTTATTTAGCACACAAATAATAATATGTGGAAATCAGGTTTCAGTGAATATTTGTCATTTGCAACTCACCAAGTAAAGTGTATTGATTTCTTTTGACCTTATTAAAATCGTTGTTTTCATCACGTCAGATGTTTTTTAAAAAGTGCTTCATTTGTCCTTTTTTAGCTACTGATATAGTTGGAATAGACATACAATTAATTTTTAGATATTTAAATGTTTTTGTGTGTTGTAAAAAAATGGCATTCTAAACCCGTTCCTTTTTCACCAACAAGATTTTCACATAGTTCATTTTACAAAAACCTCTTACTTTGCAGTCAGAGAGAGAAAAGTAAACACCAACTTCCATGCTGAAAGACAAAGCAGCAATTTGACAGTAAACCACAGTATGACATTTGACCTCTGTCTTTGAATGCACAAATGTGACATGAAAAAAACTAAACTTAACATCATCTTTATTTCTCATTAATCTTCGAAACTTTTGAGGATACTGCACCCTCTCCCGCACCCTTACTTCTAGTGCCTATGTTGTAGTGTAATTGAATGTATGTACTTAATACTAATCCTGATGAGGAGCTGAAGAGTTTACAGTGAATAAGACTACTCTGGAACCCATTGCTAGTGGTTAGTCCATGTGGGAGCTGCCATCATGAGCTGCTGCAAGAAAATAGTTGTGACTCCTCCCCCTGACTAGCAAGGAGCTTGAGAGGCCCTAGAGGAATGGATGCTGGCCCCAAAGCCTATGGGGGCCAATGGGAGTTTCCCTGTGGGGGGCCATCACAAACGTTGGATCGCATCACCCTTGGTCCCTGAAAGTGGTTCAAACAGGGACCGCTTGATCCTGGGTGGCCCTCCTAAAGGCTGAGGCTGCCTGAACAGGGAAGAGGTAGGGGGAGCCACGATGTGCTGATGGGACCAACAGGAGTAGACCTTGTGATGTGCTCTCCCCTATGCAATAACAGGCCTCCTACACCCAGATGAGTGCAGTAGTCCTGATGGATCGAAAAGGGAATTAACTACCCTGAGAACTACTGGAAGTGCCTGTAGAATGTTGTCCAGTACCCAGTGACACAAGATGGGGGCCTACAATTATATAATCACATTAGCTCCCCCCAGGTGGGCCAAGGCACTGATTTTCTCACCCCCGGGGCCTGGATGGCAGTTGACTTTGCGTGAAAATGGGGGCCAGCTTGCAGACTCATCACATCTGTGAGGCCCCTAGCAGGAGTTGAAGACCACAAAACTATCCATACAGACTACACCCAACAGTGGATGATTGCCTCACACTGCTGAGCAACTGGTTTATAGGGCACCCTGTGGCTCGCCATGGTCAAGCCTAAGGCCGGCAAGATGGGGGATGGAGTTACACTGGCCCTGAGACTACCAGCAGATAAAGATAGCAGGGCGTTAATCGACAACTGTGAAGCAGCTAATTCAAGACCATTCAGAGATGTTCACAGAACTTCTTGCCTCTGTGAGTAACTTTAAAGCTTCCTTAGAACCCAAACTGGATACACTGATAATGGGATAATGGGAAGAAAGAGAGGGTGAGCAATACAAAATCGACGTTGGCATCTCTATGGCTATCGGTGGTGGCAACTCAGGCACAGCTTGAGGAGCTCCAAAAAGAGGTTGCTGTATAGCACTCCAGGGTGGATGATGCAGAGGCCTGCTGCAGGTGAAACAGCATTAGTGTAGTGGGACTATCAGAGAGGGTAGAGGGCCTGAGCATGGGCCTATATCTAGAGACCTGGTTGACTGAGCAGGTATTGGGGTGAGAGACCTCAGCTTTCTTTTTGATGGACCGGGACAACAGGGTACCTGGCAGGCTGTCCTTGCTGCACCCCTATGACCAGTAGTGGCACTGTTTTTCAATTTTAGGGACAGAGACAACAGGCGACAGAGATGGCACCCTCCATTCACACAGATGCTGGAGAGGGATGGAAAACCTTTAAAACCAGATGTTACTCCAATGGAAAAATCCTAAGCAAACCTACGAAAGAGGAGACCACCTTTGGAAGAGCCAAAGTATTGGCTGAGATCGAAAAGACTGGATCATCAGAGACTGACACCAGAGACTCTGATTTGGATACAGTGGTACTGCATGATCCAACTGCCATGAAAGAGATCCCGAAGGAGCTGAGTGCTGGGCCACACATCAGCCCAATGACGGCAGACTTACTGATGTGCTCATAACATATGATGCATCCTTACTGTCCTGGTTCATTATTGGTAATGTGTAAAAGGACTGCGACAAAGTGGGCACCGACACCTTGTTAGTTTGGAAGGGGAAGGAGTTTAAGTTGTGATGACAGTGGGTGGTTCAACTAATGTATGTGTTTCATGGACTGTTTGGAGCATCTCAACTTTCAGAATGATTATCAATTGATTGCCAGAACATTGTGGGCATTAGTTGGCTGTGATGGACTGATGATATGGTCTTGGGAGTGGAATTATTTGGGATTGTTCAAAACATTTATGCTCTCTGTATTAAATAGTTGCAGTTACCCTCTCAGCTGCGGAGACCACACTACCACACCCACCACACATATGATAATGCCTACAATAGTGACATGGTGACACATGAATATCAAATTTTTACATGGAATGTGAGGGGCATGGGCACCTATATAAAAGGATACAAGAACCAAGCTTACATGAATTGCTTATATACACTTTGAATGCCTCTAAGAGACACATTTAACAGTGAGAAAACTGACCAAGATACACAAGATGTGGCAGGGAATGGTATAAGGCACCACTTACTCTGGATACGCTAGGGTAGTCCTGATATGGGTGGCCCCAGGAGTTCCATTTACAGTGGAACATTCCTAGATAAACTCAGAGGGCCGGTAAGTCAATCCAGAAGGTATACTCAATGGGGATGCTTTAAAGCTGGTGGCAATATATACGCAGAATGTGGGGCAACCTCTATCGTTCTCACCTCACTAATGTCTGCATTTCTGCACTCTGCACTGCCTCCAGCAGTATGGTGCGGGGACTTTAATTGTGTTCTGGATGTAGAATGGGCTAGTTCGATCCCACCTGTCCCAGGGGCCCAGTATCACACTAACACTAAATATTTACAGCAATTGGCGCATAACTTACAGGTGGTGGACATCTTACGAGCCCAGTACCCAAATGAACTAGAGTACTCCCACTACTCTGGGTTACTTGCACTCCACACAATATCTTATATGCTATATTTCAGCACAGCTATGGTGCATAAATGGATATATACTGAATACTTAAGCCGAACACTGTCAGGCCATAACCCTTTGCTGGTTTCCTTTTTCTGGAGGGCAGTAGTGCCTTTAAATTCCTACGTGGCAACTGCAACCCGTGGCACTGAATGATAGCCCCTTCAGTACATATAAAGGAGAAACCATTGATTGATGCTTCGCTGATAATGAAGAGTCTGCCACCAATGAAGTAGTGCAATGGGATGCATTTAAAGTGGTGCTTAGAGGGATGTGCATGAAAAGGCAATATGGCATGAAAAAGGTCCCAAAGGAGGAGTTGTTGGAACTGGAGGACTAGATAAAGACAGCTGAGAGAGCCTGAGTGACAAACCAAGATCCACATGGCTGATTACATGGCCTTAAGACAGAATATAGGCAGGCACTTCACTGATTATCTAAAAAGAGTATAAGGAATACATTAAACATCAACATGACCAGGGAGATAAGGCAAGCAGCTTGCTAGCATGGTAGCTGAAAGCGGAGAACCCTCACCTCCATACGTACCAGTAATGGTTTAGCAGGGGAATGGAACCGGCAACAGCCTCAGACCAACTGGGACCTATCGAGGTCCCTACTTATAATCTGCTGATGGCACACAAATTGGGCATCCCTCTATCTCTAGAGGAAATTAAATTAGCTATAAAACAGATTGCAAGAGACATGACTCTGGGTGCAGAGGTATAAATATATCACACTGAGCAAAATCTCATTGCTGGTAATTTAGGGAGGGTACTGACCTTGATCAGAATGTCCATGACTTTTTAGCAAATTAAAAATATGCATAGTACACTGTTCCATAAATGAAAAGAAATACAAATATGCACAGGGCTAATGATAGTCAGTGGCTAAGGAGAGCCCTCACACACCCAATAGGATGTCAAGCTTCATCACTGGGCAATCTCCTCGTCAGACCAGCGCTGCAATGTCTGACGGGCCACACCTATTAAGGTGGTGGTACTTAACCGGAGATCATCCACCAGAATTGGTTAGACCTAGGATGAATACTGGCTATCGGTATATGTAGGAGATAGGAAAAAATGAAAGTTTAAAATTGGCTCAGAACCAATTTTCATTTTTTCCTCTCTCCTGGACGGCTGCGGCAATCGAGGTCTGAGGGGACCTGGTAGAGGACAATAAATTGTGCTCTTTTGAGGACCTGATGGCCACATATGACCTCGGACCAGGGTAATTTGTCTTATCCTCTGCCCTACGCGGATCATGGGTATGATATGGGGGCTCAGAACAAGATTTACCTAACATTGCAAGACAACTAGGAATGGTTTTTGATCGGGACGAACAAAACAAGTAATTATGGGTCCTACTGCAGGGGGCCGTAAGGGGATCAGAGGTTCTCAACGACTGATAGGAAGACAAGCTGGTGACCAAAATAACTGATGACTTCCTGTGTTCGCTGCATGGGATCGATTAAGACTGTTTCTATGAATGCTAGGTGCGGCTTCGCCCAGTTTACCTAAATACATCATGCTTATCTCACCTCGGACTGAATAGGGAAAACTTGTACTATCGCTCAGTTCTCTTGTCCTTGATGTCACACAGAGGAGGCAGACTTTGTGCACATGGTATGGGTCTTCCAAGTAACAACTACATTCTGGAGGGAGGTAACACACTACATTTCAGAGGAGATCCTTCTATTGTGCGCAGGATTCACTCAGATGCTGGCTAGACGTGCACACAGTTGCTATACAAATGAAGCAGCTTTTCTACTTCCAGAGTCTGACTCTGGTGCTAGCAAAGCGTTGTATAGCTACGGCTTGGAAATCTAGCACAGCTCCAGCACTGAAGCGATGGCAGAAGTATGTGGTGAGATGGGCGGCAGCGGAGTTAGCATTGCGCACGGAAACAAGAGCTAGGGATGGAAGATGTCACTATATGGACCAATGTGAAGTTTGTCTTGAGAAAATGGAACAGATATCGGAAACACAACCACAGTGAATTGAGGGCCCGTGAGGAATGATGAAGCCCAGGTCCCGTGTGGTCAGGGAGTCAGATTGGGGTTATACCTGAGAAGTGGGAAGCTGACGGAAAGCGGGGGGTTTGGAATTAGCCACGTGCTCTGTCAAATCGATATGTCCTCTAGTACACTTGTGGGAGCATGAGGGAGATGGAGAGAGTAATGCAGTTATATGGATTAGAAGTGCAATTGGGAGAGAGTGTGGCATGCGTTAACATTGTTTTTATGGTTCATTACATATCCTACAAATTCACTGAGTTATAGTAAAATAATAGCCTCATAACCACAGGGCCATGTGTGTAATACGAATGGGACATCGATATACTGCCTCTCTATACTATCTATAGGAAATGTACCCATTCGTATACTGACATGTATGCACGGTACACTGTGTTGAAACAATAAAGATACTCAAACAAGAGTATTTGTTGTAGATTACCATGTGATGCTCCTGAGCCAAAATATATCTGTTTACAAAGATGGAATGTACTATATTTGTGTATTTTTCAGACATACGCTATCAGAATAAATTTATGAAATATTCATTTGGAAAAACATGAAGAAAGGTAAAGGGCAATTTAAGGTTACAGGTACAAAGGAGTAGCCAAACACAACAAATTAGGTGCGTAGGGATGCTCAAGATAAATCTAGATCCAGATCCTAGCTTTCAACATATTTACAAGTTATGCTTGGATAATACATAGTTTTAGCTTATTTTTTTACATGAAAAGTGGTTTCCCTTACGCGAAGTTTTTTTCCTGGCTCTGTCTGCTGCATTGACAACACGGGAGTAAATATCTTCCATTTATATAAAAACGGTTTTTTATTCATTCTGGTAGTTGCACGTTATCTTTTGGTGGAGACCGTACTGCTGTGTCATTTGCTTGAAACTCTGTCTGAACTCTTTTGCTGGCTGCAAGGAAGGTCAGACTTTTCTTCAGGTATTTGTAAAAGGCATTCCGATCGAGAAGACCGACAAAGTATGTGAATTATCTGAACTCTTGGAGGAGGAGAGCTATAAGAATTAAAATCTTGCCATACATTTGTTTTTGTAACAAATCTGGTAGACGTTGTTTCGAGTCAAGTGGGAACGACCGTACACGAATAAGGCCTTGATAGACGCCGGGCTTTCATTCTTTATGATTTAAAGAATGAGTTCATTGATTTGAGAAGCCTTAGTCGAACTTTTAGAGTGGACCACTCCGGTATGGACGATTGATAGAAGCCAGGACAGGTGGACAAGGAATGTGTCCGCTGGTTTAAGAAGTTTTAGTCGAACTTCTAGAGTGTGCCAACCTGGTATGGGTGATTGATAGAAGCCACGACAGGTGGACAAGAATTGGGCAAATCGAATTATATTACATTGCCCTGAAGAAGGTGAGGTGAATCGTCGCTAATACCACCGAAACGCTGCATCAACAGTATTTTCATTGCTTATAATTGCAATTCTGTATGTATAGAAGAGTTGATAATAAGGTGTCCATTGGTCTAAAAATATGTACTGAAAGGAAAAAGTGGTATGTTTTTTAATGTTTTAAATATGTATGTTGTGTATTTGAAGTGGCGGATATGGGATGTAGATTACACAATCAATACAGATACATTTTTATACATAACGATAATACATTTTGATGTTTCTTTAGATATATATTATTTTGTTTTGGATATATATGGCTCTTTTGTGTACATATTATTGCCTTAGTGTATGTTCATGTGTTATCAGCAAGTAGACTCAACCCCAATATAAACTGGTGCTCGCAAGGGAACTTTTCTTTGTTCTGATTGGCGAAAGGCATCAACTAACGTAAAATCCACGCAATTTGCTATTATCTATTCCCAATTTTTACACTGTAGATCTTTGTGTTTCAGTACACGTTTAGCATTTGTTTTTGTGTATGTCACTTTTCGATTCACTCTTGTAATTTCACAAGCATTTGCATATTTAGCAGTGCAGATGTTCTTCTTTGTACAACTGATCCTCCATCTTTTTAGTGGATGGCCTCCATCTCTAACTGACTTCGATTCCTCAGGGCCTGGACGTCAGGCAGCTAACTTCATTTTACCTTTAATGCAACTATGATTTTTATGGTAATCTTTTCTCGCTCCAACTGTTGCTCCTCCCTCCTTGTCTATCGCCCCACCCCTTCCATTCTCCTCTATATTAAATTTCTAATTAGACTTCTTTTTCACTTTCCTTTTTACTGCCACTATCTCTCTTCCCATTGTTCATTCCATTGACTTAAAGAACACTTTTGCATTTTTTTTTATTTCTCTGCATCATCTTCAATTGTATTCCTGGTCTTGTCTGTCCATATCTATCATCACTTCCTACTCTGTACTTTTTCATATCTAACCTTCACACGGCCTCCTGATTTCTGTGTGTATATCCTCCTCTTCGCAGTGTTAAGTCTCATTTCCATTAGGTGGCCACATGTTCTGTCGGTGGTAGATAACTAGCTAGCAACAATACAGGGACGTCTTTAAGACAGTGATGGATGACTGTGGCAGGATGCTGTACTGCACTCACATGCCAAGTACACCTTTTCCACACTTTTTTTGTAACATCTGGGTTTTCTCAACAGTACAATAACTGGGAGAGGGGGCAGGGGGGATGATAGAGAATGCGTAGAACATTATACATTCAGATGGCATGAAGTCCAAGTTGTGATACACCTTAAAGTCAAATCAAATACAGATAACTTCGGAGATAATGGGCAGAGGAGCTTCATGATACGACCTATAGTGCTTTGTCCAGATATCATGAGGGAGGCAAAATTAGGATATAATCCAGGTGAGAATGGGGGAGTAGAACTGGACCCTTCTGTGAGGCTTAGCAAGGGTTATGTGGTGATGCTGCAAGTATGGTAGAGCCCAAACGAGGGACTTCAAGGAGGTAGGGATTTTTTAGAGGCCGCAGGCTTCCTTACTACAGAGAGCATCCTCTTCTGCTGCACTCCATTTACATAGAGCACCATACCTAGCCTCTGCTGGTGGTGGTTTTGGGGAGTGCCAGTATATGGTGAGGGTGGACTTGGCAAGGAGGAGGACCAATGTTGCAAAGCAGGTGCGCACTTTATGTTGTTTCCTGTGTCTAAATATGCCAAGGGTACACGATTTCCATGTTTGCAGGTCTGTAAGCTTCGTGACCTCATGCAGCATGGGCACACAGTTCCCACTTTCGCAGGTCTGTAAACTACGTGATCTCGTGCAGCATGGCATGAATGGAGTGCCAATATCCCTGTAATCCCTGACTTGTTTAAAGTCTGCGTATAGGGTGGGACAGCGCGAATAGGAGATGCATGCGCCAGGGTAATTTCAATTTAGTCAAGCGGGGCAAGATACACCCTATGCAGGACATTACATTGAATGTTGTTGAAACGTGAGTTCTATTAAACATGTTGTGGGTGTAAGAGTGCCTGCTTGCATTCCTTGTGGTGTATGGCCCTCCCAAATCCTCTTTCCACTTGTGTCCTAGCGCAGTAAGAGGGGCATTTAAGATGGTTTGGATGGCTTTATAGAGCCAAGTAACCAAATGGCGGCCTGCGCCCATTGTCAGTACAGCCTGTAAGACTGGATGGACAGGGGGTTCTGGATCTAGTGGACCACAAAAGGTGCTGCAGGTATTGCGGAGTTGCCACTATGTTAGGAACTGACCAGTGGGAAGGTTGTAGTCTGTAGTTAGCTGATCGAAGGAAATTAACTGACCATCCCAGTACAGGTCGCCTGCCATGAATATGGAGTGGGATGTCCAAGTTGCCATGTCGCTGGAGGAGTAAAAGTTTGGAAAGTATGGGAGGCCTAATAGTGGGAAGTTAGGCACATATGTCGGTTTGTCGCGTGAATGACAATGAATTTTCTGCATGTAGGTACGTGCTACTGTAACCTGGAGAGGCCAGGGAGAGGAGGGCAGCACTCCAGGGAGGAGAAGGTTACCTGCGGTCACAGTTGGGCGGTCACAGTTGGGAGGACACCTGGAGTACCACAAGTTTCTCCCATTTAACTCCCTGCTGTCCAGTGTGAGAGCCACTGTAGCTGTGCAGCTAGGAAGTATGCTTCATAAGAAGCTGCGCCCAGTCTGCCTTGACCTACCAGGAGCTGTAACTTCCGTAGGGCCATTCAGTGTCGGTTAGGGTCCCATATGAGTGTGAATACTAAGGAATTAAGCTCCGCGAGAAAGGATCACGGGGACACCACAGGAAGGTTGGCAATGTAATAGAGTAATCTGGGTAGAACAATCATCTTGGCTAATGCTATCTTGCCAATTGGATCAAGTGGAAGAGATTGCCTAAATGTAATTTGTGAGCGAATGCCAGCAAAGGCTCAAAGCAGGTTCCCCTCGTAGAGGTCTGTAGGTGAATGATACAGTCAAATCCCCATACAGCATACTGCCTCTGAGCAACAAGTGAGTCGTGTTGTACACAGAAAGACGGTCTGCACTGCTCGGTTAGGCCTAAGTGGGTAGATAGCAGACTTGGACCGGTTCACTCGCAAACCAGAGGTGGTTGCGAAGCTGGTCAAAGTATCATAAATGCGTGTAAGGGTCACCTCTATGTCCTGGGGGTAAAGGAGCAGGTCATTTGAGAACATGGAAACAGCATGTGTGCAGTCCTCCACTGGAATACCCCATGTCTGTCCCTCCCTTCAAAGTCTTTTAGCCAGTGTCTCCATCGCTATGGCAAATAGTAAGGCAGAGAGTGGGCAGCCCTGTCAGGTACCCGACACACCGCAAAGGAGTGCAAGACAAGGGGGCCAAGGTGGACACAGGCGGATGGGCTCTGGTAGAGTAACCAAGTCTAGACAAGTAGGCATCTTCCAAGTCCCATAAATTCGAGCTCCAGGAAGAGATAGTCCCATGAGAGCGTATCAAACGCCTTTTCCAAATCCAACACAAGACAGGCGGCTTTTGGGAATAGATGCACAGCCCTATCCTGGACGGGAAAAAGGCGCTGGATAGTTTGCGGTGTACTGCACCCTGGGATGAAGCTGTTTTGATCTATATGTATGTGAATACCTGCTTGCCAGAATTTTCCCCAGTGTTTTATAATCAGCGCCTAAGATGGCAATAGGGTGGTAAGATTCTAGCTGTGTGGGGACTCTCTCTGATCTGGTTTAGGAATTGAATCAACAAGGATTATCTCAGGGAGCTGGGCAGTTCACTACTTGACAGGGCAGCCTCATACGTTTCTGCAAGCCTGGGTGCCAATACTGTGGAAAATGTAGAGTAATATTATAAGGGGAGACCATCAAGGCCTGGGGCCTTATTGTGGCCTAAGTCTTTGTTGGTCTGTGCTACTTCTTGTGCTGTGATTGGGGTATCTGGGGCCACCTTGGTTGGTGGGGGTGTGTCTCTTAAGAAGTCCAACAAGGCAGCCAGAGTGAATCCTGGGATGATTGGTAAATTGCAGAATAATAAGAGTAGAATTCCTGGAGGTTCTCTCTTTGGGTACGTATAAGAACTTCTGACCGAGAACAAATCTCTGTAATGGGAGCAGTAACTGTGCCTTGTTTTACTAGCCAGGCAAGCAAATGTCCAGCTCTGTCACCCTCTCTGTGGACCCTGGTTGCATGAGCTGTAAAATGAAAGTGTCGGAGGTGCTCGAGTAGGGCGGTGTAGTTGGTTTTTACCGCTGCATAGATGGGAACTACCATGGCATATCTATCTGCCCTTTTCCCCAGGCCTGTAAATTGGTCCTCGACGAGTGTTAACTCTTTTTCCAGGGTGAGGCACACCGTAACAATTTCTTGCGTACAGGCACCCCCAATGACAAGCTAGTGGAAGCTGCATTGTTGTTCTCAGTGAAACATTGTCGTATATGTGTCACCTGGGACACATAAACGGCTGGATTCTCTAGGGGGTCTGAGGGAGCTGTCACAACTGTATAAAGGAACGCAGAGACACCACTGCAGATCCATACAATGGGCATTATGATCTGAAATTAGGCGGTCTAAATAGTCAGAGTGTCACACCAGTGAAATGACAGAGTGAGAGCAAATAAAATGGTTGAGGCGGACATGAAGATTGTGTGGAGTGTAATGGAATGAATAAAGTCTAGTATGTGGGTGTAGTATTTTCCAGCATATGCTAAGGACCAGTAGTGGGCCCATGCAAGGAGTTTAGTTGCTTGCATGACTGGAGCAGGAACACAGCAATGGAGGATGGGATCGGTCCAAGACGGCGTCCAATACACAATTGTAATCTCCACCAAGGACCCATGAGGCGTGCGTGGCGGAGGCCAGCTTTGTGGAAAGTGCCTTCCAGAATTACCCATGCTCCACATTGGGTGCATATATGCTACCTGTAAGTATGGGGTGAACATCGAGCAGACACTCAAAGTAGGACGTATCAACCCTCTTTGTCAATGGTAATTGCAAGCTCTTGGAAGGGGACCCTAGGTCTAACACATATCTGTGTGCCACATGTGTAGGCAAAGTATGTAGTGGCATGTCCATTCCCTCACCAACGCTTGTGCAATCTGCTAAGTTCCTCCGCTGTGGTATGGGATTCTTGAAGGAGAACCACTGCTGGAGTTTTGCATATGCATAAACAGCATAGCGCTTCCTGGACAAATGCATCCCATGGATGCTCAAGGTGAAAAATCTAAAATCGGTGGCTGGCATTTTGAAGGTAAATGTGGTGTCAAGTCAGGAGTAGGAGGGGCAGGAAGGGGAGTAAATGTTATTGTCCCTGAGGTGTAATCATATTGTGCTATGTAGATGTCATGTCCACTGTTTTCAAATTGAGAACAGATAATTGGAGAGGAAATAGAACATGTAACAGGAGGATGAACAAAAGGTGAACAAGTGACAGAGCATACCACGTTCTGCATTGATAACTAAGGGTGGCTCGGTGTGTATCTGAAGTACTCATTTAGTATGCCCTTAATGGCAAGAAGTGTAAGAGTTCCAGGCCCGGGGGACCGTGGGTGACATTCATCTAGTGAGAATAAGCTGTGCATAAGTCTAGTTGGTGTGTCTGTTGTTTCAATGCAATGCAGATTGTCATCGATTTACTTATCTCAGGTCTGAGTAACGAAAGATGGGAGACATAATCATGCTGTGACAGGCAATAGACACATACATTAAAGTACTGCAGTGTAAAACCATAGTGCCTATACAATCAGACCAAATTAGCAGCTGTCTGCGGAGTCACTGTCGGAGGCTGCTGCAAGTTCCGTTGAGTATCATCCGAGGCTAGGGAGCTATCCTTAGACATGAAAACATGGAACCCTGAGTAGCGATTGGAGGATGCCCCCACTGAGCCTAGATTGACCACTGTCTGCAGGGCTTTCTTCCAGTCAGCAATGATCTGTTCCAGATCTGGTGAGGCAGATGCTATGGAGCGGTAGGAGTAGGATCCCAGGGTGCCGCCATGCCTTTTCCATTGAGGACTCTGTGGCCAGGGGGCCTGTCCAAATGCTGGAAGACACTGCTGCCAAGGTGCTGGTCCATCCAGTCCCATGCGTCTGTGGGATCCGTGAAGAAAGCAGTGGTGTTATTGGACAGGATCTTCAGTCACGCTGAAAATAACATTGAGTATTGAATTCTCTATTGGCGAAGTCGGCGTTTGACCTCTAAAAAAGAGGTGTACTGTTGCTGTACTGTGCAGGTATAATCAGGAATAGCAGTTTTGTCCTCAATATGTAGCAGGCCTGCCTATCTGGCCACTCGGAGGATGGAGTACGATCCCAGTAGCGCAACAATTTGGCTAACATAGAACATGGCAGTGCAACCAGTGGAGGCTGATGAGCTGGAACCCTGCGTGCTCTCTCCAGGGAGTATAAAGAGGTGAGATCTGCTGTTGCAGTAAAGAACTTTAACCAGTCTTCCAGCTACTTGTCTGGGTCCTGGCCCTCAACTCCCTCTGGTAGGCCCAGGATCTGAATATTGCTTATTCAGGAGTGTCCTCCACCAGGCTCTCTTGTTGTTTTACTCTGGCTTGCAGATCTCGGATCGTTGTATGATCAGTAAGTTGGGGTTGCATAGTGGAAAGTCTTTTTGCTCTCCAAGACCCAGTTCACTAGTTTGTGGTGCTCATCGCGTAGGAAACTCAGTTCACTTGTTCTTGTTAGTGTCCTGAATCTGGCCTTCATGATTACTCTAGAGTATTCAATGACCTCTAGGACTTGATCCAATTTGTCGGACATGGCGGGGTCTTGGTTGCCCCTGGCATCAGTGTTCAGGCACTGTGGAAAGGGAAGGCTAGTTGCCAAAGAGGACGCTGGGTCAGGGATGCGCAGACAGCCCATGGCTGTTAACCAGCTAGGTCCCAGTAGTGGCAAGTGGTGGGTGAGGTGTGTGTCCCAAAGATGCAGCTCCAGTGGCGGATGGGTGAGGGGGGCAGTAAGTGTAATAGAGAGCAATTGGCATCTCCAAGGGTCCAGCTGATGGTGGGGTACCCGCCCTCAGGGGGCACCACATGAACTGATCATCAGGCAACAGTTCTACAACACTGAGGCAAAGATAAGGCTGCCAAGGAAAGGATCCCCCGTAGAGCACAGCTCACTCCACAGTTAAAGTCTGTTGCCCTTGCAAAGGCGAGTGGGCCATCTGTTCAAAAGGTCCTATGAAAGGGATCTCAAGGCCCCAGGCAACTGCAGACATCACAGTGCCATCAGGGCCCCCCTACAGGAGACTAGATGGCCTCACTATGGGGTGGGAAAGCTTAGACCAGGTGGACCCCAAGGCTAAAGAGATGCAGCGCATGGAACACAGTAAGGGTCCCCATGTCCAGGGAGACAGACTCACGAATTGGCGTTGCCGCTTTTCTCTCAATGTCCCAGGGCACTAGAATCTGCTGTTTCCTGTCTGATTCATGGTCTTGAGGGCCTCTCATTTAATCTGAGGACTCTGCTGGCAGATCAAGTGGGGAGGGGGCTCCTGGGCAGGGGAGCGCCAAAGGCACTGCTCAACAAATTGTCCCAGTGGGGGCCCGAGCTAAGCCTCTAACTCATGTGTGTGCTCCGAGGCTCTGCAGGCTTTCCCCAGCACTCTGACTGCCTACAGTGTGAAATCATCTCAGGTGATGCTGGCATTCAGAGCGGGTCATTCTCAGGTTTTTTTGTGTTTGTGAGACATTTAATGCCTCAGGATGTACGTGGCTGTGAGGCCAGCTGCAGGGCATTCCCTGGTGCACACCCCAGGTGCAGCCCAGACCACGAAAGGTGCAGTCGCTCCCGCGTGCGGGTGCCTCCACATCACTGGAAAAGCGTCTGGTGCTTCTCGTTCATGGCTCAGTCAGAGGGCTTTCAAATGCCCTCCATTCAGTCTCTATGGATGCCGCAGCCACCACGGTGGAGGCTTTCACGGTCTGCCAGGCCATCAGCATTGATGCCAATCAATTTTATGAGCAAAAGGATGTCGCACAATCAGAAAGTGCCTGCTATGTAGGCTGCCTTGCTACGCCCCTCCCCCATCTTTTCCTCACTTTACTCTCTGGGTAGCAAGGGCAAGAATTCAAAGGTTTCTCAGAATGTTAGTGTGGCTGGACAAATACCCAGAACTCAACAGTCTACCAACAGACACCATATTTAATTGCCCAGCATATTTCTCTTAATTAATGGAAAGTACTTTAATGTCAGAGTGAAGTCATACACTACATATAAATAGGGTTCGGTAATCCCGACTACAGGCTCTTGCTATGCATCTCACCATGGTTAGGGCTCCCTTTCCCAGTCCTTAGGGATTCCCTAGGTCTGGAATATATATTACAGGCAGAGCAGAGGCTCAACTAGTTGGTCAGTTCTTGGGATCCTAAGCGAAAATAGTTCACAATCCTATACCTATTACACAGGTGGATTTTTATAGTTCAAGACACAGTCTCAGTCTTTTCTTTCAGCCCACTGTTACTTGTTTGCCAGGGACACAGCTGCATCAGGGACAGGATTGTTTGTTTCATACCAGCGGCATCCGCAAACGACGAGCAGGACTGTGAACTGCAGCTTCACTCTTCACTGGTGTCACTTAGGTGAAAATGGCAGTTGGCCTAGTTGTCAGTTGAGGTCCCCAGGCTGAGGGGTGGAGTGCACCCTACAGCGATTACAGCTATCATTTTTGGCACATGTAACCATGAGCAGCAAAGCACCTGTCCTGCTGAACAGTACACAGTGATCTTGAATTGCAAGTTTCATGACAGGATTTGCCACAGGAAAAATGTAGGGAGATCCACTGACCTCTCTCATCTTGGTTGCCTCTGGTTCTGCTCCTAATTGTGTTCAACCTCTTCTTGGTGTTCCACATGCCAGTACTATTGATGGGTTTCTTTCCCCAGTCAGTCTCTCCTCCTGCAGGGTCAGGCATGGTCTTTCTGTCTCTGAGCACTTTAAAGTGCTAGGCAGATGCTCAACGTCTCGAGCAAGTTGCACAGATTTCAGGTGATGTCTACTCATTTGTGGGAGACCGACTGCCTTGGTCTGGAAGTAGCACTTTTAGTACTCCATAGAGCACTCCTTTCTTCTCATTTTCCCGACAATGGCTTTTGATCAGATGTTTAAGGTTCTTTGACCGGTTTGATATTTTTCCCTTTCAAATTCCATTTCCTGGCTGGAGTGCAGACACAGCCTTTGTGCAAGGTAGTGGCTCTCACAGCACATAGAGATGATGCTGGCTCAGAGCAGCAGTATCCGGAACATGGGAACAATGAAATGTGAAAGTGTTGTAAGCCTTCCTGATGTAGCAACCAGGGAAAAACAAAAGAGCAGGTCCTAACTAGAAACTTGCTCACCTTTAGCAACAGAATCTGCAAACTCACCAATCCCCCTCCCTACAGTGCCTGGAATATCTATTCAGCAATCCTTTGTTGTAAAGCTCTCACAGAATTTCTAATGGTAGCCGTTTTGTCATTCTACCTCAATTCTGTGTCGGGGTGTCTACCCTTGAGCTATAGGAATGCAGTCAATACATTTCCTCTCTCTGGAAAAACAGTATTCATCATCCATACTGTGTCATGCTAAAAAAGGGTGCCATCCAAATAGGGCTCCACTGGTCCCAAAAAGTGAAGTTGAACTTTTACATGAGTGTGACCATTAGTTTTTGTTCTCCCTCTTAAAATAGCCATAAAGATCTGCTTGGCACTATTAATGTGTGTGCAACAATGTGAAGCAGCCATCATATTGCCCCAGTTCACCAAAGGTCTCCAAATCCCCCCCTACCTAGCAGAAGCCTTCAAATCATCAAAACCTTACTGCAGTCAATCAGAAGCCTCCAAACATTTACTCATAAACACCATACTCCGCCCTAACAGGACCCCAAGTTCATACTGAATGTTGATGCTAGTAGGAGAGGAAGCCAAGGGGATTCTTTTTTGTCTGGTTTCGGGGCCTGAAAAGAACCAGGAATAGAAAATTTGCACCCTGGAAACCTTCATCAACAATCACCATCTTACACCTATCCACCTCACCCAGTACTATGTCCACCATCATAGCCATTCCCAAACACTCCACCTGCGTGCTTCTAACCACAGCAACCTCATAGACACACCCCTTAACATCACTTAGAAGAAACACACTATGTGCATCATTACCCACTCTGCTGTACAATACATAGCTGACTATGTAGACAATAGTCCTGTGCAAAGACTGGATGTACAATTGATCAAGAAAACCTGGCTCTCTGACACATCTACATACATCTTTGATGTCCTGATAACTACAGGACAAATCACCAAATGACCAACCAAGCAACACTGTAGGTGAAGATGTAGTCATTATAAATCCACAGACCTATGCTCACTTCTCTAAATGTCTTCAAATAAACCATTTAATCTCCACCTGTCCTTCTACATCTCACTGTTTGCATCCCAGCTATTCATTGTACATCTCATTTACACACCCTCAAAAGATCAGCTCAACCTCTACCATTTAAATCTATGACCTCATCACCACAGGCTCAGTCAACTGTGTTTAAAACTTCCTGTAAGACTTCAGTCTTTGCAGAAATACAATCACCTAGACCATGAAACATTCTGAACAAACAGACATCAAACAACATTTATCTCTCCCAGTCCACTCCACAAGTAATGCCCTTGAAAGAGTTTCCTTGTCCATATCAACCCTTGCATATCACTTTTCAATGCTTCTGAATTCACTGACTGTGTTGCTATCCCCATCAATCTCTTCAACTCCAGATTGTTGTCGTGATGA
Source organism: Pleurodeles waltl (assembly GCF_031143425.1). Lineage (NCBI taxonomy): Eukaryota > Metazoa > Chordata > Amphibia > Caudata > Salamandridae > Pleurodeles > Pleurodeles waltl. The sequence continues at coordinate 996,501,737 of NC_090446.1, forward strand.
CCTCTAGGACCCGGGATGGTCTCCCCTGTGTTACCTTAGTTAATGTTTTATTCACATTTTTATTCATTTTGGTAAGGCTGTTTTTTAGAGATGGCTTTTACACATTTTATCAGTTTGCTTTTATTCTAGGAAAGCGAGGAACATGCAGCTCGTTTAGTTAGATTTTTCACAACATATAATCAGTACTTTTTGTCCAAGGCTATCAAACACAGTACATAATAAGCTAGCTTGTGCTGCCCATTCGGTAGATAGCGTCTATCACCTAGACAAAGCATTGTATGAGAATTGTACTTTTGTAGTGGTATTGTTTATTATATCAACAGTGAACTCATCCAGGGAGGGCAGAGGGCATTCTGGCCACAACTATCCTGGGATGCATGCTGTGTGACAGGCAGCTCGGCTGGCACGGAATGGCCAGCTTCCTGAGATGATTGCCATCTACACCACAGGCTAATTCCTGACACAATTACTAGGTATTGGGCCAGAGCTAATTCCATAGGTCAGGCCAGGCAGATGGTTACAACCAGAATGCTCTAAGAGTAGACATAGGGTTAGGTAGGAGCCTCTAATACTTCTAGAACCACATACCTCATGGCTGGATTGTTCATATTCTTTACCATGTTCGTAATGCTTGCTTTATTTCATCTGCCTAATTATCAGAGCTCAGTCTTAATATGCTAGATTGTGATTGTTTTCATAAATGTATTGAAAATGTATCTCACATCTCTTTGTCTTGCCTTGGCATGCATGAGTATCAGTACAAAAGGGTACGATCTGTTTCCATGACTTCCCTGGTGAGTCGTAGTGTTGTGTTCAAGTTGCCATAATCACTTTTTACCCCGTGGGTTTGGAGGTTTGGGTGAGGCACTGTGAGCTAGTCAGGAGCTACGTCTGCAGTTACTAATTGCATGGATAGACTCAGTCTCCCACAATTAGCCATTCTGCCATCCTAAACACGCAGTCCTATTAACAAAGAAGGAACCACATAACACGTCACAACCAAAGCATCAAGGTACTTATTTAACAGATCTCCTAAGTAGTTTTCTCCTGTATGCCTAAGGTGCCCTATTCACCTTTATACAGAGACATCTGTGATGGTAGGGAAATATCCACCTAAGCTGTATAGGTAGTACCTATATTTGTCTATAGGTTGTTCAAGCTTGAACATTTAACAGGATACCCCATTTACTGTTTCCATCTCTGAATTCTGTTTTGTAAAAATGGTGAATCCAGAGGTTATTCCAGTAATTGTAGAAACACAACATTTACTTTTAATTGGGCTACCTAATAGGGGTAGAGATGTTATGTTTGTGGTTGAGGCACACAATGCGTTCAATACTGAATAATTTTATTCATGGTCAAATTTTTCTGCAGTTGATGCCAACTCAAATACATTTCACACATATACAGTGGCTAATCCGCCAGCACAATATATAGCACATAACTATTTAGAAATATCTCTAACATATCAGGAACATCAAAATTGGTTTCAATGTGCCCTTCCACACGGTGCACATGTTGGATGGGGTCCCTTCAGCAATTATGGGGCCTCATGGTCAGGTTTAGCTGCCTGCACCCCATATCCAAATACACAAAATAAACAGGCAGCAGATCTGCGCCCATTGTATGATAATGTTACAAGCTAGATAGATGCTTAACACAATTCGTAATGCAAACATTAAGGGGCATATTTATACTCTGTTTGCGCCGGAATTGCGTCGGTTTTTTTTACGCAATTCCGACGCAAAACTAACTCCATATTTATACTTTGGCGTTAGACGCGTCTAGCGCCAAAGTCCATGGAGTTTGCGTCATTTTTTAGCGTGGACACCTACGTTGCGTTAATGATATGCAAGGTAGGCGTTCCCGTCTAAAAAATTGACTCCGAGGCATGTGCGCCGTATTTACACTCCCGGGCAAAATTCACGCCCGGGAGTGGGCGGGTCAAAAAAAATGACGTACGGCTGCTTTTGCGCCATTTTTTAGCGCCTGGAAAAGGCAGGCGTTAAGGGACCTGTGGGCTCGGAAGGAGCCCAGAGGTGCCCTCCCATGCCCCCAGGGACACCCCCTGTCACCCTTGCCCACCCCAGGAGGACACCCAAGGCTGGAGGGACCCATCCCAGGGACATTAAGGTAAGTTCTGGTAAGTATTTATTATTTATTTTTTTGTGGCATAGGGGGGCCTGATTTGTGCCCCCCTACATGCCACTATGCCCAATGACCATGCTGTCCCTGGGCATGGCCATTGGGCAAGGGGGCATGACTCCTGTCTTTGCTAAGACAGGAGTCATTTCTATGGGGTTTGGGAGTCGAAAAAAATGGCGCAAATCGGGTTGAGGCGAAAAATTTGCCTCAGCCTGACTTGCCCCATTTTTTGGCGCCCAAGCTCCATATCCCCCTACGCCGGCGCTGCCTGGTGTACGTCGTTTTTTTCCACGCACACCAGGCAGCGCCGGCGGCTAACGCCGGCTAACGTCATTGATTAAATACGGCGCCCGCATGGCGCTTCAGAATGGCGTTAGCCGGCGCTAATTTTTTTGATGCAAGACTGCAGCAAATTAAAAGTTCCACCAAGAATTGCCCACCGCAGACACCCCTCTTGGGCCTGAATTAGATGTTGGCAGTAACAGTCCTGCCATTGTTTTTTTGACTGAAAACCCATCTACCGCCAGTAGTATTTAGATGTTGGCAGTCCCATAGGCGAGCACCCAAAATCGTCCTATCATCTCTGCCAGAAAACACCACCTGCATCTATGACACCATGAGGAAAAGTGGCTGATGGTGGGACTCCAGCCACCTTTCCTTCTGGGCAGATTTGGATGTGCCTTACTGCCAAGCAAAAAGTGGTGGTTCGACCTCCATACTTGAGTTGGTGGAATGGAGGTACAAACTTACCTTTTTACCCCAATTTCATTTCCGACTGCACGAGGCCTGCTGTCGCTGCTCTCACTGACCCATGGAGAAAGCACAACCCTTCCCCCCCTCCGGACTCAAAGGTAGGGATGCCGCATTGCCAGGGTACATTGGGTGGGCACTGCACCTGAGGTCAGGACGACACAGGCATATACATGTCACAGTCATTTTTTTTAAAATGACTGTGACATGTATATGTCTGGAACACGATTGGGTCAGACATGGATGGGGACACACTGTGACAACACGCTTAGCCCAAACATACACACATGTCATTGTGGTGTCAGTAGTCATTGCCAAATGATTGGTGGCACCACAATGATGGTACAGTCACATTTGTCAATGGTGTCCTTGTGTGAGCATTGCAAGGGGACCTGTATTAGTAAGGTTGTGCTTCCAGTTGTGTATGTGAGTCAGTACATGTATGTATGTGTGAGATCGGATTGGATGTTTGAGGTGGAGGGAGCTGGAGTGGGTGATGTGGTTATGTCTGTATATGTGTCACTTGCATGTGGGATCTATGTTCTTATGTATGTTGTGTTGCTGTGTGCAACATTCAGGTGAGTGTTGAGTGGTGGACGTCATGACGTGTGTGTTGTTGTGCCTCGTGTGAGTGTGTTTGTGTAGCTGAGTGTGCAGGTATGTTGGTTGCTGTGTTTGTATTGTGTGTGGATGAAGTGTCAATAGTGTGTGTATCTTGTGTCATGGATGTATGGCAATGGGTGAATTCAGTATGTATGGGTTCTGTGGTGTTGGAATGGCAATGGATAACGGTGTGTACATAGTGTGTTGTGTCATGTGTTGTGGAGTGGGACACATATGGCTAAGGTAGAGTGTTTGTGTAACTCACCTGCATTCAATAGTCCCTGCCGTTCTCTGTTGTCCATTGGGTCCAGCAAGGGTCTCCTTATGTCAGCAATCCACAGGTATGACACCGCCTGCACAGCTGAAACATCTAAATACGGTCAGTGGGAACCCATCTGCCTGATGGCTAGGAACAGCGCTCTGTCATGGTGATCTTCGGCTTAACTGCAATGCATCTAAATACGGCGGGAAGAGCACCATTGACTTGGTGGTGTTTTTGGGTCCACTGCTGAAGCGGCTCGTGGTAACACTGTCAAGATTTAATCAGGTCCTTAGTCACAAACAAGACTATTCACTGTGTGTACCTGGACCATTGTGATCCTTAAAATTCAGATGGTACATACAAATATATTCTACTTGCTGTAAATTCTTGCGCCAGATTCGTGTGAGTGTGGCCACAGCGATCAGCTGACGCTCACACTGTTATTAAAGATTTGCAAGTCTTCACCGGGACATATGCAGTTGCTGCATTCCACTCAGTCGAGGACCCTACTTTTGCCTCCAAAAAAAGAAGAGATATACCATGGGAACTCTGGGTGTAGCAGTGCATTATTATTCTCCCTATCATCCAGAGGGAAATTCGATAGCGGAAAGAAAAAAATGCTATTTAAAACAACCTTTAACAGATAGCTTTCTAGGTTCAGGCCATAGTTGCATTCCTCACCTATATGGGGTCCAGAGAGGCATGAATAATCTGCCTAGAAGATCTCTGGATGGCCGTACCCCCTATGAGGACTGTTTGGCATTCCAATGTTTGTCCCAGATTTTGTTGGTCCTAGCGCAGTGACGACAGAAACACCTTTTGATACAAATCAATGTCTCACTGTCCTGCAGGAACCACAACACTTCCAAGATGAACGTTTTACTATGCATACCTCCACTTTGAGAATGATGATTCACCAGCATGTACAGGGTGGATTCCTAAACCTGGGAATCTATTTTGAGAAAAGATTGTGGTGAAAAAGGAATTCGGCCCATCATACTGTGTACCGGAGCCAGTTCTGAAAATCCAAAGTACCAGAGCTGTGCTACTACCACCACTTGCTGGTTGTAAAGACAAATGCTTTGTGTATATTGATCAAGTCAAATTGCATCATGTGGCTGATCCTACACAGTACACCTAGAGGATTCCTGGGCAGTTCCGTATCCCCTCTCACTGCCATACAGGAAATACCTCTTCAAGCTTTAAACAATTCTGGAATTGTTTCCCAGAGGCTGGAACTGTTGATTCCAATTACCACTACAAGTACGAGACATGTACCAGACGTAAGTCTACAGTCTTCTACTATTTCTAAAAGTAACAGAGCTGTTTATGATGAACCACCCTTAGAGGCATCTGCCAGTTCTCTTTCACCTGCAGCAGATCCTGTCTTCACACAGACTGCTTCTGGATACTTTGTCGACATTGGCAACTTCTCTACAAACTCAACAACATCGCTCCATGGTATACGTAAGCTTCTTCACTGGCTTAAAAGTACTTATCTAATCTGACCATGGTCCTACTTGTGTAATATAGTCACCTTGCTTGCTATATTCTTGTCAATTGGATTTTTAATTGTCTTCTTGTTGCTTATAAATGGGCATTATCTTCCTGAATGCTCTGCTGTTTAACTGGTAGATGAGGTATTGCAGTCTCCCTTGTCTTCCCACAAAGTGTGAAGAGACTTGCCCCTAGTGAACATTTCTGTTGTTCCAGTTCCTGATGGGATTGTTTGGGTTATGGTTCATATGATATATTTGGCCTCAGAGAGACTATTCAAATTTCTTACATTTTTAAAATGTATATGATCAATATAATTACACCTGTTGTCTCCGATGACTGGGATGTGAGAACAGTTGATTCATTGCTGTCCGAGCTTTTGTTATTATGGACACCATAACCTACAGAGAGCTAGTACCACATGTACAATTTTAAACTACACAAAATGAGAACTGTGTCCAACTCCACCAGTACAGAGCTCCAAAACATAGTTAGACAAATTCACATACTTCTCTTGGCACAATTCTATTAATCTTGTACCATATTATTTCAAATTACCAGCAACAAAGTCAAGAAAAAAATATGTTGACTGCTACTAAAGTAATTTATTCAAGTTTATTAGTTTCCCAACTTACAAATAAGGGCTATGATTATTGGAAAGAAATCATTAATTTAAAATTAGTTTGGGGAACAAAAGATTGGCAAGTACAGGGCATAGGGTCTTATTCAAAGCGTGTCTGATTCCATTACAGATGATTTTTCTCAATGACACTGTTCTACAGACAACTTGTCTCAGTCTAGCAAAAGTTAAAGAAATGAATGTGTCCAGTATTCCTTCAATTAAAATATCTGACAATTGGCAAAGTTTAGTAAATTACACAGAAGATTAGCTCAATGGTATTGTTAGAAATAGTTCCTTTAATGCCACACTTTCAGGTCCCAACAGGTGGTTATTGTGGCCAGTGGACGCAAATGGCTGTCAAACACATTTTATGAATTCCACACAGGGTTTTAAAGCAAGCAGACCGGACCCTTGTTACATCAAGGCACATGCAGGGATTGTCATGACATACAGCGTGGACAAGTTATGCCTGGAATGGTTGCAACATTCCACATTGACAAAAGAAAAAGAACACCTCTCTCTCCTCTCTGAGGATATGGACTGGCAAGAGTTCTTGTTAAGTCTTACCTAAGGCAACACCCTCTAAAAGATGTTTGTATGTAATATACAGTGAAATATGGAAGCTTCCTCAAATGGAAGCTGCTGCTTGTTTATGGCAAATAGATCAGGCAAATTTAGAGAAAGCATTAGCTGTTGTCAATAATGGTATGAATATGTTGCCCACTTACATCTACACACTGAACAACATTGTGTCATCCGCAATAGATATTATACAAAATGACATGTCATTTTTACAACATGGACAATGCCGACACCCACACTACCTCCCTGGTGCGAGTCACTACCAGTGGCTGATACCAAGGAGGGGGTTAAAGAATCCTCGGGTGCGTATTCACCACCAGTTGTCTTGCAGTTGCAGCTTGCGTCTTCGAAGCAATGCACATACTTCAAGTGATGCTTTTCAACTGTAGCTTTTAGGCAGCAATAAAAAAGTCGAGTAAGTCTTGTGATTATGTTTCTGCTACAAAAGGATCAGACTTTTGTCTAGTGGCAGTTTTGATGCCATAAAGTAGCGCAGAAGGTTTCTATGCCTACTGCAAAGATCAATTCTGTAGTCTATGTAAATAGCTGAGTACATTAGTAAAGTTAGCCATTACCTGCGCTATCATACAAGTGAAATGTATGTGCGGGAGGGGCTATGGAGGGATGAAGGGCACTTTTGCTGGGTGGTAGTGAGGGAATCTGAGGAGGAGGGCATGGGAGTGGGAGCACCAATAATGATTGTTGGACTGGCCGCTAGAGGTGCTAAAGACTGTGACGATTTGTATGTGGCAAGGTGAAGTGATAGTGCGTCTTTTTTTTTAGTGTCTTGAAAGAACGTGCTGATTGAGGGAAGAAGCGAAGGTAAGGTGACCTCCACTGTTGCAAGTATCACACACACACCCACCAGCAATTTTGTGACTGTCTACATAGGCTAGTGTTTTATAGCAACAGTTTAGCCAGTAGCAGAAATGGCATCTCATTGGATGACTGCTGCTCAAGCCCTCACTCAGGTTATAGAGGACAGCTCTGTCATAGGGTCAGAGACTGAGACAGCAGATACTGAGACAGCATCTGAGGGAAAGGACAATGGTGCATGCTCTGGGAGTTATTTTTCAGTCGGAGGAGTCCCATTCAATAACTCCTCTTCCAGTGATTATGAGGGAGATGATGAGGACAGTCCTGCTGTCCCTTCGCAAGCATAGTCTGTGCAACGGGACAATAGCAGGTTAGCCCAAAGCAGAGAGCAGGTGCATGCGGTGGCAAGCACAGACAGAGTGCTCTCTTGGGAACTCCCCAATTTACTTCAGCCCCAAATTCCGCCACTCAAATCGTATTGTGGAGACATCAAAATTATCTATCACAGAACAAACTGATTTTGTAAGGCAGGAACCTGTGTTTTTGGTCCTGGGCTCGGAGGCCATAGAGGGAAACATACCAAACCCAGACATTTCTGGAAACTAGACATCTGGGGGAGTCCACAAAGGTGTGACTTGTGTGGATTCCCCAAAGTGTCCTTACCCAGAATACCCTGCAAAGCTGAAATGTTGAATAAAAACTCTATTTTTTTCTTGCATTTCTGTCACACAAACTACAGGAATATGCTGGGATCCACAAAATTCCTACCACCCAGTGTTTCCCCACCTGTCCTGATAAAAACACTACCCCACTTGAGTGCCTGTACGTAGTGCCTACGTCAGGAATGTTTAGTTAGCTTTCGCATTTAATATAATCAGTACTTTCCAAGGCTATGGAACGCGGTACACAATATGCTAGCTTGTTTTGCCTGTTCAGGAAACAGCTTGTATCACCTAGACACTGCATTGCATTCAAACTGTACTTCCAATATGATATGGTTTACTATATAAACAGTGCACTGACCCATAGAGGGCAGAGTGCATTCCAACCACAGCTATCCTAGGATGCACCCAGTGTGACATGCAGTTGGCTGGTGCAGAGCTGGCAGCTTCTTGAGAAGACTGCCATCTACACCACAGGCTAATTACTAGCGCTATTTCCAAGTATGAGGCCTGGGCTAATCCCTTAGATAGGGCCAGGCAGAGGGTTAAAACCACTATGCTCTCAGAGTAGACATGGGGTTAGGTAGGAACCTCTAACACATCCAGAAGTACATACATCATGGTTGGATTGTTCATATTCTATACCATTTTTGTAATGCTGATTGCCTTGCTTTGTTTCATCTGCCTAATTATCACAGTTGAATCTTTATATGCTAGATTTTGATTGTTTCAATAAATGTATTGAAAGCTTACCTTGCATCTTTTTGTCTCACCTTGGCATGCATGAGTAACAGTACAAAGGGTACAATCTGTTTCCACAGCTTCCCTGGGAACGTGGAGTGTCATGTTCAGGTTGCCATAATCACCTTTTACCCTGTTGAGTTTGAAGGTTTGGGTGAGGCACTGTGAGCTAGTCAGGCGTTAGGTTGGGAGTTACTAACTGTGTGGATAGACTCAGTCTCCCATGTTTTGCCGTCCTAAATACACAGTCCTATTACCAAAGTAGGAACCACATAACATTGTTGCATCATGGCCTAAATAATGCAAACAGAAATTCAGCTTCTTTTAAGATTATCTCATAAATGCCCTATAGAGAGAGTTCTGACTATTCCAGCCACAAAAAAGACCACTTAATCAATGTTAATACCCACCTAGGCATCCTTAGTCAGATGGTCCAAGCCAACATGGTCACTCAAATTCCCATGAACACCTACTTTTCATACCCCAAGCATTCAGTCCCCTGTAGTCCCTAAACCTCGCGGACAGCAAGCATCCAATCTGAAGGCCTCGAAGGAGTGGCAAACAGTAGCAAACATCACAGTTCTAAGAGGACCTTAGGCTGTTACCAACACTCACCACTACCCTTAAAAGACTCATCTTCATACATAAATGTATTACATCAACATTATAAGCACAGCAATAAACAAAAAACGATCTTTCTTCAAAATATTTCAAGTCTGTGTGAACACAGATCAAATCCACCAAAAACAATTCCACCAGCAAGTACATTAAAGTCAATAATCTATTGAAATAGAAAATTGACAAGAAAAGGAAATATATAGATAACTCATCTTTACCACCTTACAACATACCCATGGACCCACTTCACGGCATTCACCATCAAAGACTGCTAAATCCTCCTAGACTAACTCAAAGTCACAATGAAATATCATTCTATCATCAAAAGATAAGGTAATCAGCGGTGTCCCTGAAAGAAGACTGTTCCTTCCTTTGTTGTCAAGAACCAACCCAAACAGTGACTGTTCAACGAGAATGTGACCTTCCATTTCCCATTCCTGGGCATTGGGAGATTATCACAGGAAAGAATCTAAATGAACTGTCTAATAAAGAGCAATTAGCCAAGAATCAGGCACATTGTTAGCCAATATTCAGGCCACAGTGCAGCACAGACAAGGCAACCATCAACTTTGGTAATAATTCTTTTCATATTATTGATAATTGTGAGTTTGCCTCCTCGTCTTCATTGACTTCTAAGCAGGGTTCAAGAAGGTCAACCATCTAGGGCCCTTCAGCACCCTGCCTTCACAAATGGCCCTACCTCATCCTGCAATGACATACCCTTACCTGACCAACTGCCCAACTGCAATGACATCCCAAACCTACAACTCAACATTATGAAATACAGCTGTGACCACTGGCATGCATTAATGTCTCATCAATATTCACCTAACAAAAACCTCTTGGTGTTCTCATGTCTAAATCATTCAGTAAGCAAATGCCACACAGTGTAATATATATATATATAGGTCTCATCTGATAGAAATAGTGATCATCTTAAGAATAGTCTTTCCACTAGATGTTGAAAGTCTACTTGAAATTGACCCCTTCCAAAATGAACTTTGTCCTATTACCAACGATCATACATAAGGTCAAGTAAAAGAATGGCTAACCTCAATCTATTCACCCCTCAACTCTCAGACAACCTTAGTGTTGCCTCTTTATGACATTGGCAGTAAATACCGCTTACCGCCACGCTGACGGCTGCCAACATACCGCCACAGTGGCGAATATCCGTTCGCCATGTTATGACACTCACATACCAATCCGACAGAATAGAGCCACATACACAAATCCGCCAGCCCAAAGGTCAATGCAAAAGTGGCGGTCCCAACACCCATACAGTTACGCCAACAGAACAATGCCCACCACATTATGACCCATGAATCACCACAGCGGACATTCAACGGCAGTAAACCATTGGCGGTACATACCGCTGCACTCAGAATGGACACCCACATACAAAAAAACACCACATTGACCAATACTAAGAACACACACCTGACACTCATACACACCCACACACCCACAGTACTATAAAACACCCACCCACATTATCCACAACCCTTTACGAATACAAATTATTGCCACCATACTGACACCAAGACCACTGCGACAACTAGATACATACACCACATACACCCATACATCCCTCATGCACCCCACTTCACACACCCCATCACATTACTCAACACACTCACACCACACACACCACACAACACCCATGTCCCCACAAAGGCACCCCCGTTTCACTGATGAGGAGTTAAGGGTCATAATGGAGGAAATAGTCAGGGTAGAGCCACAGCTGTTTGGAGCACAGGTATAGCAAATATCCATTGCCAGGAAGCTGTGGTGGAGAATCATGGACAGGGTGAACGCCGTGGGACAGCACTCAAGAACAAGGGACGACATCAAGAAGAGGTAGAACGACCCATAGGGATGGTACGTTCCATGGCGGCAAGGCACCAGCTCGCCATACAGAGGACTGGCGGTGGACCCCCAGCTCCTCCCCCACAGCTCACAGCATGGGAGGAGCAAGTCTTGGCACTACTGCATCCTGAGGGACTCGCTGGAGTAGCCGTAGGACTGGACATTGGTAAGTCAACATTTAACACTTATCACCCCCCCATACCTGCATGCCATCACATCCCCTCACCTTCACTCCCATCACTCCACTCCATCCCACATACCGCACCTACACATATGACTAACCACAATGCCAAGCCCTGCATACTATACCAATGAATGGACAGCCCTCCCAGCCCTGCATGGACATCCATCACCAAAGCATGCACAGCATAGGGAAACTAATAATCACCCAAAACATCACCATACACAATCAAAGGTAGCAGGGCAACACTGATGATAGAGGGGAAGGCAGGGATTTACAATATGTCATACACATGAAGCATAGTACGTCACGAACATTCCCACAGGTACCCCAGCGAATGTCAGTGGAGAGGAGGTGCCACGACTATCCAGTCCCCCAACAGAAGATGCCCCCAGTGATGACACTAACTCTGGACTTCAGGATCTGGATGACCTACCTGGCCCATCAGGGACCACTGGACAGCTGGTCACACAAACCCACTCACAGACCACCACAGAGCCTCCCCCTTCAGTATCCAACACCACAGCACCCACCCAGTGTACCCACACCTCTGTCCCCAGGAGACATCAATCAGCAGTGTGCCCACCTGTACAGGGACCCCAGGCCACTCCCCACCCACAAGACAATCAGGGACCGGAGGTCAGAGGCACAGGCCAATAGGGACACTTGGAGTACTGCTGTGCGCCGGGGGAGGACAGGACCAGGGAAACGACTCTCCAGGAGGCACTCGCTGAGATCCTGGGAGCCTACCAACATTCCCAGGACACGATGGGCCAGATCCTTGACAACGTGCAGGAGAACAAGCGGCTGCAGGATGGACAGTATCAGGGGATCAGGGAGGACTGGCAGGCCATTAACACCACCCTGATCTCCATAGCATGGGTGCTGGCAGACATGGCCAACATCATGAGGGAGGCAACAGCACACCAACGGGCCCCTACCTCTAGCCCATCCATTGACCAGCCCTCCACCTCCGCTGCTGCTAGTGGGCAGGAGGCCCCGTCACAGGACCCACAGGCCACAGGCCACCAGCATCCCTCCCCCAGAAGCCAAAGACACTTGCCAAGACCCCCACCAGGAAATTAGACTCTTCTGATTGTCCCCTTTGTGTCCCACTCAGTCACCTTGTCCACTTTGAACTGCCGTTGCTACCCTTCTAATGGCCCGATGGACACTGCACCTGTGCTACCAACAGACTGGAACAATACCCTGGACTTTCATCCATCATCACCCCATTCCATTGCACTTTACTCTCAATTTATTAGCACCACAATAAACACCCTTGAACACAACTCGACTACTAGTATTTTATGTTAAATGTGTGTATTTATGGAAACAGTCACATCCATTGCAAATGGACTGTACACTGTGAGAGCATAGAAATAATGACATGTAGCTGGCTGTAGTCAGCACATCAGTACACAGTTGTTATATCACCAACATCTGTAATATGACAAACCATAGATGAACGTAAGTTGAGATGCAAAGGAAGTTAATGCCATCTTGCTACAACCACACAGAATACACAAATAGTCATAGAAATGTGAAGTTGCACTGTCTCACCTGTGTGTCATTGGAAGTACTGATGGATAACTGATGTTCTGTTGTCCTCATCCTCATCCTCTTCACCCTCACTGTCATCAGGGTCTACTGCTGCCACAGGGGCATCGCCTGTCTCCTCCTCCTGCAGAAAGGGTACATGGCGTCAGAGGGCCAGGTTGTGCAACATGCCACTACTATCTGGCAGACCTTTTCAGGTGAGTAGCAGAGGGATCCACCTGTCAGATGCAGGCACCTGATCCTGGCCTTCAGGAGGCCCAAGGTCCTCTTGATGATCCGTCTGGTTCATCCATGTGCTTCATTATAACGTTCCTCTGCCCCTGTCCTGGTATTCCTCATAGGGGTCAGCAGCCATGGTAGGTTTGGGTAGCCAGAGTCACCTGCAAGTATTGAGGGACAACATTTAGCCACACACAATCCTATGAGGTTAACACCAGAGGCATACACTAACATACAGTGGGTGGGAACCAAGGCTCACCTATTAGCCACACCCTGTGACTGCCATTTTCTATCTGATTCCTCACTTGTTTCCTGACCTTCAACAGGAGTACACCTACTGTGCTGCAGTGACCTGTGTCTGGAACCTACCATGGTCCGTATGACTGGGAAATGGGCCCCAGCCTTCACTTTGGAGGAGTTGGAGTGACTGGTGGATGGGGTCCTACCCCAGTACGGACAGCTGTATGGGCCTCCAGACTTACAGGTGAGTACACTTTGGGCACTATGCATGTGGGAAGGATGCCTGGAGATGTGTGTGGAAGCATCGTGTAAGGGCGTGGGGGTGGGGGGAATGTCTTGTGTACATGGTGTGCACTGGTCTCTATGTGTGCCAATGGTGATGGAAACGGGTATGATGGGTGGTTTGTGTGACAGGCTGGACTGTTTGTTTAATGGTGTTCTCCTGTCTGTATTGCCTCTGCAGGTCAGCGCCTATCAAAAGAAGGGAATATGGCGTGCCATCGCCAAGGACGTGCGTACCCTGGGGGTCCATGTAAGGTGGAGCACCCACTGTCGGAAATGGTGGGAGGACCTGAGATGCTGGGCATGGAAGACCGCGGAGGCCCAGCTGGGGATGGCCTTCCAATGAGGAAGGGGTGTCCGTCGGACCCTGACCCCCCTGATGGCCCGCATACTGGCAGTGGCCTACACTGAGCTGGATGGACACTTGAGGGAATCACAGCAGCCACAAGGGGGTGAGTACAGTGGGCATCCTTACATATTTTAGCTGGTGGGGTGGTATCCGGGTGGTGGATGTGTGTTAGTAGGTGCCCCTAAGGCCAGGCCAGACATTGCAGCATGGGTCATCTCAAGGCTGATGGGTGTATGGCAAATACAGGTAACCTTGCTTGTTAGCAGTCCATTTCAGGCAGGGCATTGTGGGTCCCAGGAGTGCTACAGTTGGCGGTGTGTGCACCTCATCTTGCCTTAGTGACTAGCCATATCACTGGTAGTGCAATGTGTAGTGCTTAAGCCTGTTCCCTGTGTGTGATGGTGGTGTTGGTGCAGTCAGTGACCCAGTGCATCCTTTGTCTCTCCCCCCCCTTTCTTGTTTTGTCATCCTGTCTTTGTATGCATTAGCATCATTTGGCCGAGGAGCAGGGGCACCAGCAACAGAGGGAGCTGAATCCCACAGGGCCCAGGAGGCAGAGTCCACTGACGCCGAGGGAACCAGTGGGATGGAGGGTGAGGGGAGCACCATGGCAGAGACTGGAGGAGACAACACAGACTCAGATACCTCCTCCGATGGAATCTCCCTGGTGGTGACCACCCTCCCACGAGCCCCTCAGCGAGTTGCCCGTGCCCGCTCACCCAGGAGGATGGGCATCTCCTTCGCCCCAGGCACCGCTGCCCCTGCCCCAATGAGCCCTGCTGCCCTGAGTGAGGAGGCTATTGACCTCCTGAGATCCATCTCTGTAGGGCAGTCAACCATTGTGAATGCCATCCAGGAGCTGGCATTCCAGATGCAGCAATGCAATGCATTCCTGGAGGGCATTCACAGTGGATTGGCAGCCCAACAGAGATCGATTCAGGCTCTGGCCTCCTCTCTGATGACAGCCATTGTCCCTGTGTCTACTGTCCCCCCTCCAACTACCACTTCCCAGTTCCATTCTCCTCAACCCCAACCCATCCGAGGCACACATATAGACAGGCATGCACACAAGACAGCACACAAGAGTGGCACAGGGAAACACAAGCACCACACTTCATCACACAAGCATTCACGCAAACACCATACAGTTGCAGACACAACATCCACTGCCTCCCCCTCCACCCCCTCCTCCCTTCCAGTCACATCCACACTCACACCTGCATGCACTACATCAACATCTACCACCAGCATCACCACACCAGGCAGCACACACACCTCACTAGCAGACACCTCCACAACAGCAATGCACGCATCCCCTTTGTCCTCTCCCACCCTGTTGGTTCCCCCCTAAAGGACATGAACGCAAGCACTCACACACCCAACAGACATCCACCTCACATCAGCATACAGCCCATGCACCTGCACCCAAATCCAGCAGACACACACCTCCTACAACCACTCCCTCTACCTGCCCTCCTATCACTCCTCCCACTTCCCGCCCCACCGTCCCTAAACAGCTTTTCCTTACCCAACTTGACTTCTTCCCTCCCCGCACCCACCGTCCTTCCCGTCAGAGCAGGGTACCAAAGACCCAGCCCAGCACCTCAGCCAAACAGTCCACAGGGACAGTGGTGGCACCACCTACTGGTGGCGGTAAGGACACCACACCTCCATCCAAAAAGGGGAAGAAGCCAGGAAGGATAAGGAATTCACGCCCCACGTGATGGATGAGCTGAAGCCCTCTACTCCAGCAGACTCTGTCAGGGTGACACCTCCACCACCACCAGCTGACACGGGGCCCCCACCACCAGCTGCTGAAGTGCAGCCATCAGCAACTGCAGAGGCTGCAGAGGAGGCACCTCCATCCACCACCACACTGCAGCCATCAGCAACTGCAGAGACAGCCCAGGAGGCACCTCTATCCACAACCACACTGCAGCCATTAGCAACTGCAGAGGCTGCCCAGGAGGCACCTCCATCTGCCAACACACTGCAGCCGTCACCACCAGCGGACGCCATGTAAGCCACCCTCCATGGACTGCAATACGAGGGGCCCCCTTCAGATCCAATGGGGAAGTCACCCACCTGAGAGACTGTGGCCTTGCACTCCCCAGGACAGAGCAATGGGCATGTTGCCCCCTCCAGAACTAGTGGGGAAGTCACCCACCTGAGAGACTGTGGCCTTGCACTCCCCAGGACAGAGCAATGGGCATGTTGCCCCCTCCAGAACCAGTGGGAAAGTCACCCCCTCCAGAGACTGTGGCCTTGCACTCCCCAGGACAGAGTAATGGGCATGGAGCCCCCTCCAGAACCAGTGGGGAAGCTACCCACTCCAGAGACTGTGGCCTTGCACTCCCCGGGACAGAGTAATGGGCATGTTGCCCCCTCCAGAACTAGTGGGGAAGTCACCCACTCCAGAGACTGTGGCCTTGCACTCCCGAGGACAGAGTAATGGGCATGAAGCCCCCTCCAGAACCAGTGGGCTTGTTCCCACATCTGGCTGAGGTCCCCCTCCTTCCCCTGAGGCGCCTGCCCATTTGCAAATTGATGCCCCTGCAGTGTACTATCCGGATGAAGTCAGGATTCGAGTTAGGCCTTACACTGTGCCCTATGGCCATGTGGGCCCTTTGAACATTGGACTGGGCAGTGTCCGTTTATGTACATGTGTACATATCTGTTTCATTGACAAACCAATTAAGTTTTTTAGATCACTTTCGTCCATTCCTGTTGTCCTTGCATTATTCTGGCGTGAATCAGGTGCAAATTGTTTTTCGTGTGCAGCTGGTTGTGTGCATGGTGTGTGTGTCGGGTATGTGTCATACGTGTGTGTGTCACTCTCATTTTCCTCCCTCCCTCCCTTGTGCACTAGGTGGCTGTACTCAGGGTCGTCGTCTTAGTCAGCGTTGGTGTTCCAGCTTGAGCATACGGTAGAAGATCATCAGGAGGAGTTGCAGTTCGGGTTCCATGGCAGTATTATTCTTCCCTGTGTTTCCGATGGTGAGCCCTTTCTCTTCTGTGATGTATTTCCACCAGGCTTTTGATGGCATTGGTCCCGCCCCGGAAAAGGTGGCCCTGTGCTGTGTCATAATATGGAGGGCGGTACTTTGTCTTCTGCCTGGCTGTTGATGGCTACCGCCGTGGTGAGTGTTGTTTCTGCTCTGGCAGTTTGTGTGGTACATTGGCTGTCTATGGGAGTTCTCACCTCATGGTCATAATTTGGCGGTAGTTACCGCAAGCCTGTTTGCGGTATTATTGCCACTTTATCACTCACCGCCAGGGTTATAATGAGGGCCTAAGTCTCCTCAATTCCATACCAATAATGGACAAAACTTCAGAAGCTACACCCCACAGATGGGTTGACACAGGGGCATCAATTCTCAATTCAATCTCCCAGTGCCAGACTTCAGAACACTGCAAACCAGCATCCCACATATCCACCTACTTAGCCAAAAGACTAAGACAAACAGAGAGACACAGAGAGTGCTAGTGGAACACATCCATTCAGCAGGAATTCTACTGGCTTCTCCATCACAAGTGTAGTACCGTCATTATTTGCTCTAGCATTTTCAGGGCAATTGCCTGTAATTTTTCACCATACCTGGCACACAAATTCAAAATCCCCAGTGGTAAACGCAACAAGCACAACTTTGACATTGCAAAGCATAAAATCAAACAAGTACAAATTAAACAAAACAGAACATAGGCCTTCCCTTGCCAGGTATCTGGAACGTATTCTTGAACCAGGATCAGACTGGCTTATAAGGCAATCAATCAAGCAGTGCCCGATGGGCTTGTCTGATAGGCCAGTGTGCAAGCCTGTGTTTTAGTCTGCTTGTGGGCCTGTCTTATGGTCTGCTGGGCTGGTTTTTAGGGTTGAGACTGAGAGTTCATGCACTAGCGCATTCGTCTCACTTGCTAGTATAGTAAAGAGCTTGGATCCTGTCTGTCGCTCACCATTTGTTTGGTCTGCCTGGCGCTGTTCTTTACAGCCTCGTAATTCATCACTGCAGGGCTGGTATCACCTCTGCTCCTCTCTGTGGCGCAGGGAGCAATCACGGACTGATTTATCTCAATCAGTGCCCGTCTGCGCTCCCGACGTGATTGAGGTACTATTTTGTTCTTTTTAACTTCTAATGCCCTGCAAACAGAAGGCTTGTGAATGGCAAAAATGAGCACAGCAGGACAAACAAAATTGCAAAGTTTTCCTTTTTTATATCTAACTTTCTTTTATTTTGTCTAGTTGTCTTTTCTCACTTTTCACTAATTTTTTTTTTTTGCTCGTGGTCTCTGTTCTCAAAAGATTATTTTGCTCGAAATAATGCAATGCAACATTGTTTCTTTATTTTGTGTAATTTAAGAAATTATGCTTTAACAAATAATCCAGCAGTGTACCTCAATCCACCTACTCCAATCCATCCCACGACTATACACCTCAATCCACTCCACTTAACCCCACACCAATCCACTTCACTCCAATCCAAACTACTCACCCCAATCCAGTCCAGTCCACCCCACTCCAATCCTCCAAACCCACTCCAATCTAATGTGCCCCACTCTAATTCACCCCATTGTAATCCAAAATAATCTGCAGCGGTCCAAAACAACCTGCCCCAGTCCAATTCAAAACAATCTGCCCCACTCAAATCCAAATCAATATGCCCCACTCCAATCCAAAACAATATCCCCCGCTCTCATCTACCCCACTCCAATCTGCCCACTACATTACAAAATAATCTGCCCAACTCCAATTTTAAACAGTCTGCCCACTCCAATCTAAAACAATCCAAAACAATCTGCCCCACTGCAATCTGCTGCATTCAATCCAGAACAATGTGCCCCACTCCAAGCTGCCCACTGCAATCCAAAACAATCTGCCCCACTTCAGACCACTTCACTCCCATCTGCACCACTTTAATCCAAAACAATCTACCCCACTCCAATCTGTCACACTCCCATCTGCCCCATTCAATCCAAAATGATCTGTCCCACCAGAATCCACCCCACTCTAATCTGCCCCACTCCAATCCAAAACAATACGTCCCACGCCAATCTGCCCCAATCCAAAACAGTCTGCCCCCACTGTAATATGCTCTACTGCAATTCAGAACAATATGTCCCTCTCCAATCCAATACAATCTGCCTCACTTCAGTCCACAACACTCCAGTCTGCTCCACTTTAATCCAAAACAATCTGCCCCACTACAATGTGCCCCGCTCCCATGTGCCCTGTTCCAATCCAAAACAATCTGTCCCACCCCAATCCACCCCACTCCAGTCTGCCCCAATCCACTCCAAAACAATCTGTCCTACTCCAATCCACCCCACTCCAATCCAAAGCAATATATCCCACTCCAGTCCTCCCCACTCCAATCTGCCCTAGTCCAATCCAAAACAATTTGCCCCACTCCAATTCAAAACAATCTGCTCCATTCCAATCCAAAACAATCTGCCCCACTCCAATCTGCCCACTCCAGTCCAAAACAATCAGCCCCACTGAAATCCAAAACAAATTGCCCCACTCCAATCGATTTCAATCTGCCCCACTCTAAATTGCCCCACTTTAATTCAAAATAACCTGCACCACTCCACCATGCCGAACTCTAATCCCAAACATCCCACTACATTCCAAAACAATCTGCTCCAATATAATCCTACTCCGATCCAATCCACCCCACTCCAAACCCCTTAATCTACCCCACTTCAATCCAGTCCACCCCCTCCAATCAATCCACCCTGCACCAATGCAATCCAATTGACATCACACCAGTCCAATCCAATACACTCCACCCTATTCCAATCCAATCCAACACACACACACCAATCCAGTCTTCCCCACTCCAGTCCTATCTATAGCAATCTACTCCATTCCACCCTAATCCACTCACTCTAATTCACACCAATCCATCCCATGCAATCCAATCCTCCCCACACCAATTCAATCCACCCTACCCTATCCATTTCACCCAATCCAATTGTCAGAGTCACCAGATCCTCGGGGTCTGTGCACGTTCCCAACACGTCCACCACTGAACAGCTCCAAGACTCTGATAGATAAATCACAGAAACTGAGAGAGTTCAAGAGGGGAAGAGGGGATTAGGAAGGGAACAGCTGGGAAGGAGACCTGTAGTAAGAAAAAGGTTAGAACACACAATATGAAAATTATATCTCCTGAAATCAATGCTAGTCTATGATTCTAAGCCTAGTCACTCTGAAAACATGAACAATCTAAAAGTTAAGTTTAAAATGACTAAGTTTCAAGATGGCCGGATACCTGTAGGGGAATCAAGATGAATTAAATGAAAACTTTCTTATTCAAGTACTTTCCTTTACATGAGGATCAGAAAAAACATTCTGACTAAATTTTAAACCAGTCATATAAATCCTGTTTTGAGAATGTATACTAGGACCATACAATATTATATCTAGAAACTCTGGCCTTCTGTGTACTCTTAAAATGTTTCTACACAAATTACGCATATTGCAGATATATATATATATATATATATATATATATATATAGTAAACACCATAAAAGGATTGTGCACCATGAATAACACAATATGGATTCAGGAAACAAATCATATAACTTGTCAACTCGAATATTACATAATAAATATCTTAGAATAGTAGCATACAATAAACAACATGAATTAAACTCGAGGAGAGAATCGTGCGTCTTGCCAATTCGAGTGTTACCATGTAAAATAACAAGAAATGGTAGCACGCAATGAATATCAAAGTCAAATCATCATTAATCGAATCGCGTGTCTTGCCGATTCGTAAAACACAATGTAAATGTCAAGGAATAACAGCTCACAATAAATAACAAGATCAAAGTACAATGAAACGAATCGCGCTTCTTTTGCCGATTCTTAAGCCACCATGTAAAATGTCAAGAAATGGTAGCGCGCAATGAACAACAAAGTTAAATGCTCATGAAACGGGTTGTGCGTCTTGCCAATTCGTAAAACATCATGGAAATGTCAAGAAATAGTAGCGCGCAATGGACAACAATGTTTAAACACCATAAAACAAATTGCACGTCTTGCCGATTCTTAAGCCACCATGTAAATGTCAAGAAATGGTAGCGCGCAATGAATAACAAAGTCAAACCTTTATGAAATAAATCGCGCGTCTTGCCTATTTGTAAACTACCATATAAATGTCAAGAAATGGTAGCGCGCAAGTAATCTGTTACTCATTTAAGAATTTGAACCAAGAATATGAAACTTCTAAATAACGGTGTCGGGACAGTCCAACCACTGTCTTACCGCCTGGAACAATGATCACCAATGAAGGATTAGGGCAGATGACTGGAAGATACAAATAGGCCGCCGGGACAGGAGCTCAGGAAGAAGCTGCTGCTCTGCACCGGGACCTCTGAATAGTGAGCACTGGGAGTTGGGCTGGCTCTCTTTTATAGAGTCTTGGCCCAGCCCAGAACCACGCCCAGGCATGTTGCAGGGAAAGTCTCTGGAAGGCCCTGGAAAGGGGCCACACCCTAACACACTCTGAAAACCTGCAGCAATACATTGCTAAGAAACAGTATTTGTAAGCATATTAAAAATATGTTTTCAGGATTGAACTCTGCAATGCAAAATGTTAAACCACAACATATCAGCACAATGCATAAATTACTTTGTTTTGAGAGTGCTGGGTTTTTGCATTTTTGTCGCCAATAGAGCGCGTACTGCTCTGGTGTTGACACCAATCCACCCCACTCAATCCAATCCTCCCAATGCTATCCAATCCAACCCGCCCCAATCCACTCCCCTCCGAACCACCTGAATCAGATACACCCCAATCCAGTCCACCCCACTCCAGTCCAGCCACCCCACTCCAATCCAATCCATGCCAATCCAATCCACCTCACCTCAATACAATCCACCCCAGTCCAGTCACCCCACCCCACCCTACACAATCCAACACACCCCATTCCAGCTCACCCCACCCCAATCCAGTCCACCCCTCCAGTCCATCCCACCCCATTTCAGTTCAATCCACCCCACTCCTATCCAGCCCACTCCACTCCATTCCGACCCACTCTACCCTAATCTAGCCCACCCCATCCCAGTTCATTCCACTGCACTCAATCCAATCCAGCCAGCCTACCCCACTCCAATCCAACCCATTCCAATCCAATCTACTCCAATTCGATCCACCCCATTCCAATCCACCCCACCCCAAACCAACCCAACCCACCCCACCCCATCCCAGTTCATTCTATCCCACTCCAATGCAATCCATCCACCCGTCATGCTTCAATTCACCCCACCTTAATGCAATCCACCCCACTCCAATCCACCCCAATCAATCCAACACACCCCACCCCATTTCAATCCACCCCATTCCATTCCACCCCACTCCAATCAGCCCCACCCCATTCCAGTCTAACCCACTCTACTCCAAACCATTCACTCTATCCCAAGCCAATCCACCCCACTGTAACCCATCTATCCCACCCCACTCCAATCCATCCAGCCCACCCACTCCAATCCACCCCACTCCAATGCAATCCACCCTACTCCAATCCAATCCTCCCCAATCCTATCTGCCCCACTCCAATCCTTTCCACCCCAACCCAGCCCAGTTCAATCTACCCTACTCCAATCCAGTACATCTCACCCCAATACAATCCACTCCACTACAATACAATCCACCCCAATCCACTGCAGTCCAATACACCCCACTCCAATCCAATACACCCCACTCCAATCTAGTGTATCCAGTCCACCCTACTCAGGGCACAAGTCCTAAAACAGAAGTGGGGAGACTAACCAAGTTAGACAGTAAACAAGTGACAGCATGGTACATGATATCACAGCATGTGACTTCATCGCACATGACATTGCAAGTTGCATCACAGGACGTGACATCACAGGAGGTGGCATTACAACGCATAACCTCACAAGAAGTGACCTCACAAGAAGTGACATCTGATCTTAAGACCTCACACATGTGTTTAGCAGGTCTTTAAGGAGTACATTTGAGCAAATTACCAGATTCAACAAATTAGATTTTGCATTGTGGTTTGTGCCAAAAAAGTGACACAACCCCTGCGCATAATCTGGGCCTTGATTTCAACATTTATCTCTGCCACAAATAAATTGACACAAGGAGAAACTTGGCAATAAATCTGTTCTGCATTTTTAAAACTCTTACAGGGTTAAGGCACCTGCTGCAGAGAGCTTAGTATGCGCGGTAAATCTCAGGTAATAATAATGAAGGTAAAATAACTCTGGTGTGTAACATATTTGCTGCAGAGATGTGTGTTGTGTCTAGTCCTAGTTTTGAATCAAAGTAGCATAGAGGGTTAACGTGTTTCCTGCAAAGCACATCATGACAGATTTTTATTTTATGTAGATAGGTAAGTGGGCTGCTGCTTTTAACACAGAGTTGCTTTTGTTACTTGTAGTTCATAAACTGTAATCCTTCTAATATAGCACAGTGAGCTATGCAGAACACGTGACTCCTACACTTTGTAACCCTCACTGTTTTATGTAACACATCCTGAACATAAACTTACACTTATCTGATTTATTGTCAATATATTATGTGTACCTGTGATGTAGAGCACTCTGACACCCTGCATTGGGATACATAGTGCTATCAAAGAAATAAAAGAAAATAGTGATGTTTAGATTGCTAATTGTGTAAATACAGGAACAGACCAGCATATCTGACATTCTTACTGTGCATGCATGTCTCTTATATCCACGGACTGAACAAAGTCAAAATCATCTCTCTCTTAAGTACCTGTGCAGTGACAACAAGTTGTGTGCCTTTGTCTCCCCTCCATTCTGTTTGTAGGTAGGTGTGAGGCTCCAGGTAGCTCCAGCGAGAACAAAGTGGCCTGATGGCCAATTAACATTAACCTTTGTTTTACCCCAGCTCAAATTTAAAATAAAAAGCCCCCTCTCTGCTGCCTGCACGTTGCTGCTCAGAAGGAAAGCAGACAATGTGCAGGGGCTGCTGAATGTGTTGCAATATTTAAACATTACACTGAGACGAGTTCCGCATAATACAGTGCGGCACAACTACTTGGCATGGTGGACGGCGTACACCTTGTGAAAAAAGTGAGTAGACGCTGTGTACCCGTGTGAATCCCCGACTTCTGCTCTGACCCCACTCCAATCCAATTCACCCTGCTCTAGTCCAATTCTATCCACTCTACCCCAATCCAATCTCCTCCAGCCATATCACTGCAATCAAAACAATCCACCCCACTCAAATCAACCCCAATCCCATCCACCTCATTCCATTTCAATCCACCCCACTCCAACCAAATCCATATCACATCAATCCACCCCTCTCCACTCAATCCATCCCACTCTACACAATCCAATCCACCCCACTACCTCAGTCCAATCCACCCTATTCCACCCTGCTCAAATCCACTCTATAACACTCTCTGCCACTGAATCCTACTCCCCTCTACTCTACAACACTCTACTCCTCCTACTCCACTTTACAAAATTCCAACAAATCCACTCTACAACACTCTACTCCCCCACTCCACTCTGACATTCCACACCACTAACTTTTAGTCATGCTGAACCGCAGCTACACTGTTGTACAATATTAGCAAAACACATTGCCAAAGCCAATAGCCCTTGTATAGGTGAGACCTATTGGCTTTGCCAATGCTTTTTACTGTTGATTTCCCTGATATTGACACAAACAGTGCCTGCAGCAAGCACAATTGCATGCAGCCTTACCTTGCAAAACACTTGTCTTTCCAAGTTCTAACCTGCCCAATTTGCAAACACAGCCCACTTTTTTAGCATTCTAATTCACTAATAGGGGCCACTTTTGTTTTGGTGATTGGGCCTATTTTCTGTCCCAGCCCTGTTCGGAAATGTGAGAGGATCTGCTGAGGACTGGTGGGAGAGTTTATTATGGCGAATGTAGGGATCTATTGGAACCTATGTGTGTCCTATGTGAGTTTCTGCTGCATTGTGTTACGTAGTGATTTGCATAGCTTTTCATTCGACGTTTTCTAAAAGCACCGAGAGATGGAGAAGAGAGACCATGGGAGAGGGAGGTAGGAGATAAAATGGACGGCATGAGGAGGAAGGCTTGTGAATGAAGTGCTCTTGAGCTAAACACCACTAACTGGACAAAACAATAGCACTTTGACTAGCCAGTGTTAGGAGTCTGGCAGGATGTAAAGAAAGAGGTAATGTAATAGTTCTGTTAGGTGCTGTTTGATGGACAACAGGCTCTTTCATTACTGACAGGCGTCAGAGACGTGTGGTAGGGTGACCAGGCGTCCCGGATTTGCCAGGACAGTTACGGTTTTTCACCAGCTGTCCCCACAGATTTCGGGAAATTTAGGTCATGTCCTGGATTTTAGAGAGGGTCACCCGAAAACTGTGGGAAGTGATTGTTTGTTTTTGTTTTCCAAAGATGAGATAGCATGTGTTATCAGAAAGCAATTTAATTATCTGCCATTATACTGGCTTTAAAAATTTTATTTTATGTATGTTCTTAGTGTTTCTTCTGTAATTCTACCCTGATGATCGCTGTCATTCTGTGCATTCCGTTGAAGTAACATTGTAGCCCTCCTTCTGTTTTTTGTGAAATGTCCCGGTTTTTGGCCTTAAAATTCTGGTCACTCTTAGGGTGACCACCTGGCATTTAGGCAAATTCTGGACAGGACTGTAAAAAAATCAGGACAAAGGGTCAAAATCCAGGACAAAAATTCAGGACGAAGGGTCAAAATTCAGGACAAAAATTCAAGAACAAACGTCAGTTTTACAGACACACCCAAGAAAGGCCATACCCCATTATGTTATCAGTGCATTTAATTACTCTTTTTTTTAAAATACCACTATTTATTCACTGTGGTCTTTTTGTGATTGACTCCTGATATACTACATTCAGGTGTCACATTACGTCCTTGTTCAGTAGTAAATTAATGCCCTTCAACACTGCGTCAAGGTCATCATCCGTACCTAAATCTACCCAATCTTTCTTAAAGAGTAAGTAACAACAACATTTTGATTATGTTTCTGAACATTTTAAAACCCCTGGAAAACATTAAGGTAATTAACCTTATGCTAGTTTAAACAAATTGAACAAAAACATCTGGCTCACCCCAGCTGCCCATGGACTTTCAACCTAAAAACATTTTAATGAGGCAGGGCAGATAGTGTGGGCGACAGTCTCACACCTAATGTCAGGATATGAGGTACCCACAACTTGTCTGTAGTCTCACAGCACTAGAGAGTATGTCTGGGACTCTATAGTTATCTCAGACCTGGGAGCCCGGACTACCAATCAAAGATAATGAAAGAGGAGGATGAAATTGAGATCAAATGGGAGGTTGTTGCTGAGAACTGATTAAATAAGGAAGAGAGGAACAAGGTGGAACAATTCCTACAATCAGACAAGATGGGACCACCAAGACTATCGGAAGGTATTAGGTACCTGTGGAGTTGTCTCTGCAGACAGGAGAGAAATAGAGGAGGCACTGTCAAGTGGTTGAACAAGCAGCTCCCACCCACCTTGGCAAACTCTTCTGTTGCAATGGTCCGCTGTTCATGCTTGTGAAGGGTGAGCAGGGGCCAGACCCCTTGCAAGGTTGTGCAAGGCAATTGGCCACTTTGTGCATGTCTTAAAATGGTTTTGAAATTGACCAAAAGCCAAACTAGTGATCTGGGTTATCCTAAGTGTTAAGTACACATAGAAACAAAATGTAATTTTTTTTTAATGCAATTAGTGTTTCTTTAACACATGGCACTGTTTCCCCCTTTAAATACAAAAAGACCTAAGACTGAACTGTGAACCAGTTACCTTTCGATACCTAATGATTAATATCTACCATTCTCCCACTGATTTGCAGGATGGAAATCTCGGCAGAGCGTCACAGTTCCTCCAGGCCCAGTTTGCTTCTTGGTCTTCTCTTCTGCTTTCTTCAGTGAGCCACGTGGCACTAGTGAAAATGGTGTGCTACCCCGATGATAGTATTATTTTGCAAACCTTCCACTGCTTGTCCTTCTTTCCTTCTTCAGACATGCCACACATCTGATTTGGTCGCTGGGGCACCGTCTGGTAGCTCTTTCCACTCTAAAGCTACCATGACTGAGGGTGGATTAGGGCTCCTGGACTTACAACGCTATTATTCAGCTGCACAGTTCCAATGGGTGGCTCGCTGGCTTTATGCCTGCCCCCCTACTTGAGATGGGATTTTTCTATAAAGACTTTTAAGGAGGGTTTACTACACTGCTGATTGTTTTCTACTGACCATTCTACAGCTCACCAACCAGGGTTATCATGCACAGCTTTCTCTTGCATTCTAGAACCTGTAAACTCACTGACATGAAGAAACCCTTTGCTCCTGCAGTACTTTTGCTAAGCCTTGCCACTCGCACAGGACGGCTGTGTTCAGAGCAACTTCATCAGTGGCATGCTGCAGGTGTCTTAAAATTGGGGGATTTGTTTCTGGATGGCAAGCTACAAACTTTCCAAACCCTTGTGGCAGATATCTTCACCCTGGTCAACTCCTTGCTTACAACCACCTTAAATAATTATTAAATGCCCTATTTCATGTCTGCCACCTAGCACTAACCCTCCATGAGGTGTACCAGAAGCTCTACACCATAGGGAATGCTGGCAAACTGATGGAATGGGTGTACAGACCTTTCCTGTAACATCTCGTCATAATACCTGGGTGATTGATGTGGCCAAACCTCTGTAAGATACAGACTGGACTAAAACACTGGACTTTCCCCACAAAGTATCCCACAGCTGTCCCTTTAAGTACATTCATAGAGCATCCTTGGGAATGCATTCTGCCCGTTGCTTGCCATTGGCTTTGGAGTTTGTAACTCACATTTCATTACTTTCAATTTGCTGGCTTTATTTGTTTTAGGCTATGAAGCTTGAGTCCATCCCCTCCCTTGCTCAAGCCTTATTTACAGTATCCTTCTGAGTCACCCCCTTCTGTAAACAGGCCTGTAAATCTTGTTCTTATCTCATCACATTTGCTGTGCATTCAAAGAACAAGGTCAAATGTCAGGCTCTGTCTTCCGTGAGAACTTAGGTCCTCATTATGACCCTGGTGGTGGGTGTTAAAGTGGCAGTAATACCGCCATCAAGCTGGTGGTAATCACTGCCAAATTATGACCATGGCGGTGATACCCGCAATAGACAGCCAAGGTACCACACCAACCGCCAGGGTGGAAACAACAGCCACCACCGCTGTAGCCGCCAACAGTCAGGCAGAAGACAAAGTACTGCCCACCATATTAAAACACAGGAAACCGCCACCTTTTCCGGGGCGGTACCAATGCCAACAAAAGCCTGGCGGAAACAGAGCTCAAAAGTGAAAGGACTCACTATTGGAGACACAGGGAAGAACCACGCCACCATGGAACCCAAACTGCAAGTCTTCCTGATGATCTTCTGCGTTATGCTCCACCTGGAAGCTGGGGATGGGAAGAGGTCAAGTTGGGCAAGGAAAAGCCTTTTAGGGATGTTGGGGCTGGAGGAGTAATGCGAGTTGAGGATGAGGGAGTGGTTGTCAGAGGTGTATGTCTGCTAGATTTGGGTGCAGGTGCATGGGCTGTGTGCTGATGTGAGGTGGATGGCTGTTGGGTGTCTGAGTGCTTGTGTTTGTGTACTTTAGGAAGGGGGGGACAGACACAGTGGGAGAGGACACAGGAGACGTGTGCATGAATGTTGTGGAGGTTTCTGCCAGTGAGGTGTGTGTTCTGCTTGGTGTGGTGATGCTGGTAGTGGATGTTTATGTAGTGCATGCAGGTGTGAGTGTGGACGTAACTAGGACGGGGTGGAGGAGGAGGGGGAGACAGTTGAGTCTGTGGATGTTGCCGAATCTGCAATGGTATGTTGTTTGTGTGAGTGCCTGTGTGATGAAGTGTGGTGCTTGTGTTTGCCTGTGCAACTCTTGGGTGTTGCCTTTTGTGCATGCATGTCTCTTTGTGTGCTTTGGATCGGTTGGGGTTGAAGGGAATGAGACTGGGAAGTGGGAGTTGGAGGGGGGACGGTTGAAACAGGGACAATGGCTGTCACCAGAGAGGAGGCCAGAGCCTGAATCGATCTCTGTTGGGCCGCCAAAACACCATGATTGCCCTCCAGGAATGCATTGCATTGCTGCATCTTGGATGCCAACCCCTGGATGGCATTCACAATGGTTGACTGCCCTACAGAGATGGATCTCAGGAGGTCAATAGCCTCCTCAATCAGGGCAGCAGAGCTCACTGGGGCAGGGCCTGAGGTGCCCGGGGTGAAGGTGAGGCCCACCCTCCTGGGAGAGCAGGCATGGGCAACTCGCTGAGGGGCTACTGGGAGGGTGGTGCTGGTACGGGGGTGGCAGCTGTACCTGCAGCTGGGGTGGTCACAGAGGTGTCGGCCACCACCAAGGAGCTCTCATTGGAGGAGGACTCTGCCTCCAGGGTCCTGTGGGATGCAGCTCCCTCTGTCGCCGGTACCTCTGCTCCTCCGCCAGATTATGCTAATGCACACAAGGACAGGATGACAAAACAAGAAAGGGGAGAGAGAGAAAGGATACACTGGGTTAATGACTGCACCAACACCACCGTTAGCGTACACAGCACCCTCACACAAAGGGAACAGACCTACGCACTATGCATTGCACTACCAGTGATATGGCTAGCCACCAAGGCATGAGGAGGAGCACACATTGCCAACTGCAGCACACTTGGGACACACGCAGCCCTGTCTAGAAGTGAATACTAACAAGCTAGTTACCTTTATTTACCATGCAACCGTTACCCTTCACAGGACATACGCTTCTATGTCTGGCCTGGCCTTAGGGTAGCCATAAGTTGTAATGATACCCACTGTACTCACCCCCATGTAGCTGATGTGATGCCCTCAAGCACCCATCCAGCTCTGGGTAGGCCACCGCCAGTATGCAGGCCATCAGGGGGGTCAGGGTCCAATGGGCACCCTTTCCTCGTTGGCAGGCCATCCCCAGCTGGGCCTCTGCGGTCTTCTGTGCCCAGAGTCTCAGGTCCTCCCACCATTTCCGACAGTGGGCGCTCCGCCTGCCATAGACCCCCAGGGTCCGCATGTCCTTGGCGATGGCACACCATAATCCCTTCTTTTGATGGGTGCTGACCTGCAGAGGTACTACATACAGGTGAACTCCATTAAACAAACAGTCCAGCCTGTCACACACATGGCCCACCATACCCTGTCCCATCAATATTGCGAAACACGTAGGGCAGCTCACAACATGTGCACCACCAAGAGAAATACACCCACCCACCCTTACATGATGCATTCACACACATTTCCATGCATTCATGCCACATACATCGTTCCCACAGTGTACTCACCTGTTCGTCGGGAGGTCCATACAGCAGTCCGTACTGGGGTAGGACCCCTTCTACCATTCACAACTCCTCAGAAGTGAAGGCAGGGGCCCTTTCCCCGGTCCCACGGGCCATGGTAGGTTCCAGACACAGGTCACAGCAGCACATGCAGTGTAGTCTTCTCCTGTGGAAGGTCAGGAAACAAGTGAGGAATGAGATATAAAACGGCAGTCATGTCCACAGTGGTCTATACCGTCACCGCCGGCGTACATCTCCATTGGCCACTGTTCCCCATAGGGCCCAATAATGTCCAATGAAGAATTGCATGGCAGTTAGCGACCACCTAACGCCACGGCACACAACCTCGGCAGATTTACCTCACTTCCACCTGTGCCTCCACACAGGACAGGCGGTCGCTATTTCATGGGGGAACAGGCCTATCGATACTTGCTGCGTCACAGGATAAAAAGCACATACTTTTCAATTCCACTGTCCCAAAACATGCTTTCACGATGTGGACTGCTGTTGTGGTATAGTTGTTCCAATTGTGACAGCCTACTCATTCTTGTGTCCCTTAGATACCTACCGCTGCGGATGGATAGGAGATGGAGACATACCCCAGTGTATAGACCCCTGGAGGACTTAGCTACACTGGAGGACAGGCACATCATACTCACCTATAGACTGGACAGTGTCACAATCACAGAGCTGTGTGCCCAGTTGGAGCTAAACCTGATCAGCTATCCGTCATCCCACTGGGATCCCCCCTCTTGTGCAAGTTCTATCAGTGCTCCATTTACTGGCAGCCTGTTCCTTCCAAGTGACAGTGGGCTTGGCAGCAGGAATGCCACAGCCAATGTTGTCAATAGTGCTGGCAAGAGTCTTGTCCGCCCTGATAAAACACATGTGCAACTACATAGCTTTCCCCCAGGCTGAAGATTTGGCCACTGTGAAGGCTGGGTTTTATGCAATGGGACATATCCCCAATATAATTGGGGCGATTGACGGTACATATATTGCGTTTGTCCCCCCCGCCAGAATGAATAGGTGTTCAGGAATCGTAAGAGTTTCCACTCCATGAATGTGCAGATGGTGTGCCTGGCGGACCAGTACATCTCCCACGTCAATGCTAAGTATCCTGGGTCAGTGCATGATGTCTTTGTCCTCAGGAATAGCAGCATCCCAAATGTGATGTCCCAACTACAGAGGCACAGGGTGTGGCTAATAGGTGAGCCTCGTTTCCCCCCAGTGTATGGTGGTGTGTGCCTATGTTGTTGGCTAAATAATATAGGGGGTCATTCCGACCCCGGCGGGCGGCGGGCGGAAACCGCCCAAACACCGCCCCGCGGTCAGATGACCGCGGGGGGCATTCCGACTTTCCCGCTGGGCCGGCGGGCGATCTGCAAAAGATCGCCCGCCGGCCCAGCGGGAAAGCCCCAGCAAAGATGAAGCCGGCTCCGAATGGAGCCGGCGGATTTGCTGAGGTGCGAGGGGTGCAGTGGCACCCGTCGCGATTT
Source organism: Pleurodeles waltl (assembly GCF_031143425.1). Lineage (NCBI taxonomy): Eukaryota > Metazoa > Chordata > Amphibia > Caudata > Salamandridae > Pleurodeles > Pleurodeles waltl. The sequence goes on from NC_090446.1 coordinate 996,533,557, forward strand.
TCAGTGTCTGCCAAGCAGACACTGAAAATCTTGCTGGGGCCCTGTTAGGGGGCCCCTGCACTGCCCATGCCAGTGGCCTGGGCAGTGCAGGGGCCCCCAAGCTGCTGCTTGCAGCGCCGCCATGGAGGATTCCTTTGGCCAGGGGAAAACCGGCAGGAAACCACTGGTTTCACTTTTCTGACCGCGGCTTTACCGCCGCGGTCAGAATTGGCCAGGAAGCACCGCCAGCCTGTTGGCGGTGCTTCCGTGGTCGTTGGCCCTGGCGGTCAATGACCGCCAGGGTCAGAATGACCCCCATAGTGTGTGGCTAAATGTTGCCCCTCAATATTTGCAAGTGACTCTGGTTACCCAAACCTATCGTGGCTGCTGACCCCTGTGAGGAATGCCAGGACAAGGGCTGAAGAATGTTATAATGAGGCACATGGGCGAACCAGAAGGATTATTGAGAGAACCTGAAGGCCAGGTTCAGGTGCCTTAATCTGACAGGTGGATCCCTGTGCTACTCACCCATGAAGGTCTTCCAGGAAGTAGTGGCATGCTGCATGTTGCACAACCTGGCCCTCAGACGCCATGTACATTTCTGCAAGAGGAGGAGACTGGATTTGCCCCTATAGCAACAGTGGACGCTGAGGACAGTGAGGATGGGGAGGCAGAGGATGAGGATGTGGACAACAGAGCATTAGTGATCCATCAGTACTTCCAATGACACACGGTTGAGACAGTGAAACTTCACAATTCCATGACTATTGTTGTATTCTGTGTGGCAATGGCATGCTGACATTACCACTTGTTTCCTCTACTTACTGTTACCTATGGATTGTCATTTTACAGATTTTGGTGATATGACAACAATGTCCTGATGTGATCACAACAGCCAAAAGCAGGTCATTCATTCTATGCTCTCACTATGTACAGGTCATTTGCAATGGATGTAGCTGTTTCAATCAATACATGTTTTCAAAACATGAAATACTAGTAGTCAAAGTTTGTCCAAGGGTGTTTATTGTAGTGCTAATGATTTGATGGTAAAGTGCAATGGAATAGGGTATTGTTCCAGTCTGTTTGTAGCACAGGTGCAGTGTCCAATTGGGACATAGGAAGGGGAGCTATAGCAGTTCAAAGTGGACAAGATGACAGTGTGGGACACAAGGGAGACAATCAGGAGGGTCTCATTTCCTGGCGGTGGTCTTGGCAAGTGTCTCTGGCTTTTGTCTGGTTCGCAGGGAACGTTTGCGGGGTGGTTCATCTTCTGCAGCGGGAGGGGTGCTGCTGGCCTCTGGGTCCTGTGGCGGGCCTCCTGCCCACTTGCGCCAGCGGAAGTGGAGGGCTGGTCAATGGACTGGCTAGTGGTAGGGGCCCGCTGGTGTGCTGTTGCCTCCCTCGTGATGTTGGCCATGTCTGCCAGCACCCCTGCTATGGAGATCAGGGTGGTGTTAATGGCCTGCAAGTCCTCCCTGATCCCCTGATGATGTTCCTCCTGCAGCCGCCTGTTCTCCTGCACGTTGTCAAGGATCTGGCCCATCATGTCCTGGGAATGTTGGTAGGCTCCCAGGATCTTGGAGAGTGCCTCCTAGAGAGTCAGTTCCCTGTTTCTGTCCTCCCCCTAGCACACAGCAGTCCTCCCAATGTCCCTGTTGGCCTGTGCCCCTGTCCCCTGAACGGTGTGCCCACTGCCACTGACCCCAGGTCCCTGATTGTCCTCGGTGTGAGGTATGGCCTGGGATCGCTGTACAGGTGGACACACTGCTGATTGATGTGTCCTGGGGACAGAGGTGTGGGTACGGTGGGTGCTGTGGTGTTGGATCCTGATGGGGGAGGCTCTGTGGTGGTCTGTGAGTGGGCTTGGGTGACTGACTGTCCAGTGGTCCCAGATGGGTCAGGTAGGTCCTCCAGATCCTGAAGTCCAGAGTTACTGTCATCACTGGGGGCATCTTCTGTTGGGGGGCTGGATAGTCGTGGCACCGCCACTCCACTGACATTGGCTGGGGTACCTGTGGGGATGTAAATGATGTAATATGCTTCATGCGTCTGACATTTGTACTTCCCTAGCTTCCCCTTTATGGTTGGTGTTACCCTGCCAGCTTTTGCTTGTGTGTGGTGATGTATTGTGGGTGTGTTAGTTTCCCTATGCTGTGCATGCTTTAGTGATGGGTGTCTATGCAGGGCTGGGAGGGGTGTCCATGCATTGGCATGGATGCAGGACTTGGCATTGGGGTTAGTCAGAAGTGTGGGTGCAGTATGTGGGATGGAGTGGAGTGATGGGGGTGTGGGGGTGAGATGGCATACAGGTATTGGGGGACGATAGGTAGTAAATATTGACTCACCAGTGTCCAGCCCTCCGGCAACTCCAGCGAGTCCCTCAGGATGCAGTATTGCCAGTACCTGCTTCTCCCATGCTGTGAGCTGTCGGGGGGAGGTAGGGGTCCACCGCCAGTCCTCTGTATGATGAGCTGGTGTCTTGCTGCAATGGAACATACCTTCCCCGTAGGTCAATCCACCTCCTCCTGATGTCGTCCTTTGTTCTTGGGTGCTGTCCCAGGACGTTGACCCTCTTCACGATTCTCCGCCATAGCGCCATCTTCCTTGCAATGGATATCTGCTGTACCTGTGCTCCAAAGAGCTGTGGCTCTACCCTGACAATTTCCTCCACAATGACCCTTAACTTCTCCTCAGTAAAACGGGGGTGCCTTTGTGGTGCCATGGGTGTTGTGTGATGTGTGTTGGTGAGGGTGTGTTGGGTAATGTGGTGGGGTGTGTGATGTGGGTGTCTGAGTGTAAGTGGTGTATGTGTGTAGTTGTCTCTGTGCTCTTCTTCTCAATCTCCTGGTTACAATTGTTGTTTCTAAAGGGTTGTGTTTGTAATGTGGGTGTGTGTTTTATAGTGGTGTGGGTGTGTGGGTGTGGTGTGCGTATGGGTGTCAGGTGTGTGTTTTTGGTATTGGCCAATGTAGTGTTGTTTTGCATGTGGGTGTCCATTCTGAGTGCAGCAGTATGTACCGCCAATAGTTTACCGCCGTTGAATGTCTGCCGTGGTGATTCGTGGGTCATAATGTGGTGGGCGTTGTTTTGTTGGCGTAACTGTATGGGTTTTGGCACCACCGCTTTATCACTGATCTTTGGTTTGGTGGATTTGTGTATGTGGCTGTATTCGGTCGGATTGGTGTGTGTGTGTCATAATATGGTGAACGGATATCTGCCACCACAGTGGTAAGTAGGCGGCCGCCGGCATGATGGTAAACGGGATTTACTGTGTCATAATGAGGACCTTAGTGTTTACTTTTCTTTTTCTGATTTTAAAGTGAGAGGATTTATGCAACAATCTTACTGGATATTGGGGTTAGGAAAGAGTTTTTCTATCACATGACAACATTTAAATAAACTTCAGAATATATCAGAATTAGGAGTGCAAATAAAGCCCATTTTTGTTAATTCTGAACTGTACTGGAAACAAATGCCTTTATGTGATTAAAACAAATCATTGCATTAGGTGATGCAATTTCCATACATCAGCGTCTGTGTACTGTATAGTTTTATTTGAAAAACTGTATGTCTGTGCAATGTAATGGTCATTTCAATCAAAAATGTGTTGCCTGTAATGGCAGTGTGTTACCACACCATGCATACTCCACTCTGATCTGTACCACTCCACACCACTGCACCCTACTCTGCATCACTCCACCTTACCCCACTCCATGCCACTGCACTGTGGGACACTGCACTCTTCTCCACTCTGACCCATTCCACTCTATGCCACTGCACTCCATGCTACTTCACACTACGCCTCTCTACTCTACTCTGTACCACTCTACTCTTTGCCAACGCACTTTACACCTCTTTACACCACTGCGCTTTGTGCCTCTGCATGCTATACCACTATAGTCTAGGGCAACACCAATCTAGTCCACACAACTCCACTCTATGCCACTCTGCAACACTGCACTCTATGCCATCACACTCTATGCTAGTGCACATTACTATGTAACACTCAACTCTATACCCCTGCACTCTACATCAATACAATATATGTCACTCTTATCTACTTTATGCCACAACACTCTACACCACTTTACTTTATTCCATCACACTCTATGCCACTCTATGCAACTCCACCCTACCCTGCACCTCTCCACTCTACGCCATTTCACTCTACTGTGAAACAATCTACTTTACGCCACTGCACTCTGTGCACCTGCATTCTATGCCACTGCACTCTACCCTACACCTCTCCACTCTATGCCACTGCACTCTACTCTGAAACAATCTATTCTACACCACTGCACTCTATGCCACTCTGCCCCACTGCACCCTAAACCACTGCACTCTACTTCAATGCACTCTATGCCAATGCACTCTAAACTGCACTATACCCCACTGCACTCTGACACTTTACTCTGCAACATGGCACTTGCCGCCACTATACTCTACACCACTCTACTCTGTATTACTGCATTCTGCACCAATACAATCTATTTCACTGCACTCTTTAGACCCTCTACTCTGCATAACTCCACTCTACGTCACTGTACTTTACAACACTAAACTCTGCTATGCACTGCACCACACTACACTACTCCACTCTGCACCACTCTACGCCACTGCACTCTATGCCACTTGAGTCTACTCTGCACTCTGCCACTGCACCACTCTACACTACTGCACTCTCTGCCACTCTATTGTATGCTACTCTACTCCACTGCACTCTAAGCCACTCTACGCCAATGCACTCTAAATGACTGCACTGTACGCCACTGCCCCTTGCTCTGCTTCATTGTACTCTACGCCACTGCTCTCTGTACCACTCTACACCACTACACTGACACTCTACTCTGCAACATTGCACTCTCCGCCACTGTACTCTACACCACTCCACTCTACACCACTCTACTCTGTTTCTACTGCATTCTACCCCACTGCACTCTATGCCACTGCACTCTATGCCACTGCACTCTATGCCACTCTACTCTGCATCACTCCACTTTATGCCACTGAACTTTACAGCACAGTACTCTACTCTGCACTACACCACTCTACATTACTCCATCTATGCCACTGCACTCTATGCCATGTAAGTCTGCTTTGCACTCTGTGCCACTGTACTACTCTACACTACTGCACTCTCTGCCACTCTAGTGTATGCCACTCTACTCCACTGCACTTTTAGCCCCTCTACTCTGCATAACTCCACTCTACGTCACTGTACTTTACAACACTATACTCTGTTCTGCACTGCACCACACTACTCCACTCTTCACCACTCTATGCCACTGCACTCTATGCCACTCAAGTCTACTCTGCACTCTATGCCACTGCACCACTCTACACTACTGCGCTCTCTGCCACTCTACTGTATGCCTCTCTACTCCAATGCACTCTATGCCACCCTACTCTGCTCCATGCCACTGTATGCCAGTGCACTCTAAACAACTGCACTGTACGCCACTGCCCTTTACTTAGCACCACTGTACTCTACTCCACTGCTCTCTGTACCACTCTATGCCACTGCACTGACACTCTACTCTGCAACATTGTACTCTCCACCACTGTACTCTGCACCACTCTACTCTATTTCTACTGCATTCTAAGCCACTGCACTCTACTCTGCATCACTCCACTTTATTCACCTGCACTCTACAGCACTATACTCTACTCTGCACTGCACCACTCTACACCACTCCACTCTGCACCACTCTACGCCACTGCACTCTATGCCACGCAAGTCTGCTTTGCGCTCTATGCCACTGCACCACTCTACACTAATGCACTCACTGCTACTGTAGTGTATGCCACTCTACTCCACTACACTCTATGCCACTCTACTCTTCCCCACGCCACTCCACTCTAAACCACTGCACTCTACGTCAATGCATTCTAAACAACTGCACTGTATCCCATTGCACTCTACTTTGCACCACTGTGCTCTACGCCACTGCTCCTTTGACACTCTACTCCTCTCTACACCACTATGCCACTACCTTTTAGAAAAAAAGTGACGGAGCTTGAACTACGGATGATTTATTGACAAGTAAGAACCACAGGCTGTTTTTTTTTATTCCGGAACCTCTCGGATGCATCTGAAGCTGTATGATTTTATCATTTGATTTTTCAGATACGTCTTGAGGATGTTGCAGCAATTTTGAATGTTTAAAATACTTTCTAATTTTGTTTTATACCATTCACGCTAGTAAGAACGAAGGATTTATCTGCATTGTGCACCTTATCGCTTTGATTCTCTGCACGCTGCTGTTTATATTTCATTACCTTTTAAAAGCTTTGCTTGCGCTTGGAGCACGAGGGCACCACGTCTGGCTGTGTGAGCTCGAGGACCTTTATTCGCTCTCTCAGTCTTGTTCCAGTTTTGGGTGCTAACTGATTCAGAATCTATTTATATTTTGCGTTTCCACCTTCAGGATAAAGGAAACGTTAGTCCACTTACCTGAATTTTCCTCAAGTTTGCTTCCTGCATTCTGTCTTCCGTTCACTCTTCGTTTTATGCTGAGCAGTATGGGAACTTGTGCAATGACTTCATAACTTTGGCAGCCATTTTGGATTGGTTTCATTTCTTCAAACAAATTTGTGCAATGGCTTCAGAACTTTGGCAGCCATTTTTAATTGGTTTTGATTCAACAAAATGTGTATGCGTTTAGTCTAATTTCACTGCCAGTTGGTTACATAGGTTTACCATGGCTGCTTCTCAGAATGCTTTAAGTCCACCACAATTTTTTTCAAAACCCAGCAAACCAGAAATAAAATAGAAACAGTGGCTGCGCATTTTTGAAATCTTTTTAGCAACCATAGATGGTCTTTCTTATGACCTTCCAAGGAAATTTGCTTTGCTATTTAATCTCCTAGGAGTGGCCAGTCAAAATATTTTTGACAATCTTCCTCAAATTCCTACTCCCAATGGTGATAGCATCCTGAATGTCTATGTTGAAGGCATAGAAAGACTTAAAAAACAATTTGCTAATGTTCTTTTAGAAAGGCACAGTTTCTTTAAGCGCAAACAAAGTAGTGATGAATCTGTGGAAGAATTTGTTGCTGCGTTACGACTTTTAGCTGCACCATGTGAGTTTGGAAATTTCGTAGACACCTACATCAGAGACCAATTTGTTTTCAACTGTTTTTCAAAGAAAATGCAGGAAAGACTATTTACCTTCAGGAAGTAATCTCTTTCTGAGGTTTTAGACATTGCTAAAAGCATAGAAAGATCTATTATTTCCACACAAGTTCTGACCAGTCATGAAGGATACTCACCTGTATCTTACATTTCAGATGACAATACCATTGCAGCAATTAGGAATTCGAAAAGTATAAAAAAACAAACCTTCTGCTAACGTTGTGGTTCTAAGAATCACATTGGCAATTCCCTCATGTCCTGCTATTCGGAAAAGGTGTATGAAGTGCAAGAAAACTGGTAATTTCCTAGCTGTTTGCAGGTCGTTGTCTTCAGGTTCAAATATTAGAATTCACAATGTTGATGTTCTAGAATCTCCTGGCAAACCTTATGCGTGTAATACTCAAATTCAAGATTGTGCAAATAGTTTTATAAATGTGGTACTTACAATCAACAGTGATCAAACAAGTATCAGTATTAAAGGCCCTACTTGTCAAGCTTTGATAGATGGTAAATCTCTCAAAGTCATGGCGGTTTCAGGCGCACCCATTACTATATTAACTGATAGAATCTTTTATTCTCTATGGCCCACCAATTTCAAACTTGAAAACCCTGACATCTGTCCCAAGGCCTTTGGAGACAAGGAAATTGAATTACTTGGCTATTTTCATTTACTATTACAGATTCTTGGTAGAAGCATCTGGACCAAACTTTATGTTGCTGTTAAAGGTAGAAATCTTGTGGGATGAATGGACTTAGCTAAGTTAGGCGTTCTTTTCAAACCGTGACATGACAAACCAATTGCACTTGGAGAGATACCAGTACTTTCGGTTGAACTTAATTCTGATGTGTTATCTTTCATGATGTCAACATTTTCAAATGTTTTTAAATCAGATGTTGGTAGTGTATTAGAATTTGAACATGAAATTAGATTGAAACCAAAGGCTACACGTATTGTCCACAAGGTAAGAACAGCACCAATTAGTGTCCGTAAAGATTTAAAAATATTATTAGAGAAACTAGAAGAAGATAAAATTATCACTCCCACTGAATCTTCAGAATGGGTTTCTCCCATTGTGCTTGCTAAGAAGAAACCAGGAGACCTTCGCCTTTGTGTGGACCACATGTCTCTTAATAATAACATCCTAGTTGATTGTCATCCATTAACTCACATACAAGAAATGCTAGCAAACATAGGAGACGCCAAATATTTCTCTGTAATTGATTTAAAATCTGCATACCATCAGATAACCTTGAACACTGAGGCCCACATTATGACATTGGCGGTAAATCCCACTTACTGCTATGCCGACTGCCGCTAACATAACACCGCCACGGCAGATAACCGCCAAGCATATTATGACACACACATACCAATCCGTCACTATACAGCCACACACACAAGTCCGCCAGCCCAAAGGTCAATGATAAACTGCCGGTAGCAAAACCCACACCGTTATGCCAACAGAACTACGCCCACAGCATTATGACCCACAAATCACCGCGGCGGACATTCAATGGCGGTAAACCATTGGCAGTACATACCGGTAGGCTCAAAATACACACACTCAAACAAAACTACGCCACATTGGACAATTCAAACTACACACACCTGTCACACATACACACACCACACCACTATAAAACACACACCCACATTACCCACAACCCTTTATGAAGACAAACCATTGCCAACAGAGAGCAAGAGCACCCATACAACCAGAGCCACATAACATCACCTATACACCATCCATGCACCTTACATCACACACCCCAACACATCACCCCACACACACCCTCACCCACACCACTCGCACTACACCAATGGCACCACAATGACACCCCAGATTCTCTGAGGAGGAGCTAAGGGTCATGGTGGAGAAAATCATCCGGGTAAAGCCACTGCTATTTGGATCACAGGTGCAGCAGACATCCATTGCTAGGAGGATGGAGCTATGGCGGAGAATCGTGGACAGGGTCAACGCCGTGGGACAGCAACCCAGAACAAGGGACGACATCAGGAAGAGGTGGAATGGCCTACGGGGAAAGGTGCATTCCACAGCAGCAAGACACCAACTTGCTGTACAGAGGACTGGTGGTGGACCCCCACCTCCTCCCCTGGTGGTGGACCCCCACCTCCTCCCCCACAAGTAACAACATGGGAGGAGCAAGTCTTGGCAATCATCTATCCTGAGGGCCTGGCAGAGGTGGGAGGAGGACTGCACTCTGGTAAGTCAAATCTCTATTACTATCGCCCCCCCCCCCTACCAGCATGGCATCACAAACTCCCACACTTACCCTCACTCCCATCAATTCACCACCTCCCACATACCTCACCATCACAACCCACTCATCCCAATACCAAGCCCTGGATGTAACACCAATGACTGGACATCTCTCACAGACCCTCATGGACACTTATCACCACTGCATGCACACTGGAGAGAATCACGTAGCCCACCAAATAGCAACTCACACAAAGGCAAATTTGCCAGGGCAATAACAACCATAGAGGGCAACCCACCCATGCACATGATGTCATACGCAGAAACAATAACACTGCATTTACATCCCCACAGGTCCCCCAGCCAATGTCACCAGGGAAGAGGTGCCAGCAGCATCCAGTCCCCCCCAGAAGAGGCCCACAGTGATGACAGCAGCTCTGCTCACCTGGATCTGGATGACCAACCTGGCCCATCAGGGATCTCTGGACAGTCGGTTACCCAGGAACACTCTCACACCACCACAGAGCCTCCCCCCTCAGGAAACACCACCACAGCACCCACCCAGCGGGCCCATACCTTTGTCCCCAGGGCACGCCAATCAGCAGTGCGTCCACCACTACAGGGACCCCAGGCCACCCCACAAAAACAGGACGATCAGGGACCTGGGGTCAGTGGCAGTGAGCAAACGGTTCAGGGGACAGAGGCACAGGACAACAGGGAAGCTGGGAGGAGTGCTGTGCGACAGGGGGAGGTCAGGCCCAGGGAACCAACTCTCCGGGAGGCACTCGCCGCGATCCTCCAGAACGAGTGGGCAAATCAGCCACTTTAGAAACTGTGGCCTTGCACTCCCCAGGACCAAGCACAGTGCATGTTGCCCCCTCCAGATCATGTGGGCAAATCATCCACTTGAGAGACTGTGGCCTTGCCCTCCCCCGGACCAAGAAGTAGGCAAAATACCCACTTGAGAGACTGTGGCCTTGCACTCCTCAGGACCAAGCACAGGGCATGTTGCCCCCTCCAGACCATGGGGGCAAATCACCCACTTGAGAGACTGTAGCCTTGCACTCCCCAGGACCAAGCAGTGGGCAAATCACCTACTTGAGAGACTGTGGCCTTGCATTCCCCAGGACCAAGCACAGGGCATGTTGTCCCCTCCAGGACCAGTGGCGTTGTACCATCTTCCGGCTGAGGTGCCCCCCATTCACCCTCCCCCTGAGGTACCTGTCTATTTTCGATCTGATGCCCCTGCAGTGTTCTCTCAGTGTTGTTGCAGGAGTTTGGTTGGGCCTTGGACTTTGTGATGTGGCCCTGTGGCCCACCGACATTGAGGACTGGGCAGTGTCCATTGCATTGGAAATATGTATATACTTTTTTATTTGGATGCATGTATTTCACCTATATTTATCTTATTACAGCCCTTTTACACTATAATAGTTGTCCTTGCATTATTCCTGAGGGGTACGGGGTGTATATGTTATGTTACTGCATCTGGTTGTGTGTGTGGTGTTGGGGGTGGGGGTGTTGTGTGTTGTGTGTGTGTGTCACTCTCTTTTTCCTCCCCCTCTCCCCCGTGTGCTAGGCGGCAGTGCTTACCGTGGTCATCTTCGCCAGCGTTGGTATTCGTAATGGAGCAGAAGGTAGGAGAGCATGGGGAAGACATGCAGCTTGGGCTTCATGGCGGCATGGTTCTTCCCTGAGTCTCCAGAGGTGAGTCATTTCCCTTCTGTGCAGTGTTTCCGCCAGGCTTTTGATGTAATTTGGAACCACCCCGGAAAAGGTGTCGGATAGGTGTGTCATATTACTGTGGACGGTACATTGACTTCCACCTGGCTTTTGGCGGTTACTGCCGTGGTGCCCGTTGGTTTCACCCTGGCGGCGGTGTGTTAAAGTGGCTGTCTGTCTGAGTGGTTTCCGCCATCGTCATAATTTCATATTTATTACCACTGGCCTGTTGGCGGTATTTCTGCCGCTTTATCACCGACCTCCAGGGTTGTAATGAGGGCCTATGTTTCCACTGTTCAACCATTGAGAAATTTACTTTAAAAAGGCACCAAATTCACATGGTCTGGGGATTTTCATTTAGCTTTTACCACCATAAAGAATTTAGTAATGGAAGCCCCTTCATTAAGCCTATATATACATGGCCAGAAATGTTTCATGAATGTAGATGCTAGCATGAAAGGCATAGGCGTTGTTTTTGGCCAATATGTTAATGGCAAACAATTCACTGTAGCTTTTGCATCAAAAAGTCTCAATGACACTGAAAAGAATTATGGTACAATCGAAAGGGAAGCATTGGCCTGTGTCTTGGCTGTCCAAAAATTCAAAACATATCTATGGGGCACCTCATTTGAGCTTTTCACAGATCACAAACCACTAGTATATTTGCTTCGGGTGATGGTCTAGGTAAGGCCTCTGCACGTCTGGTCCGTCCACTATCTAAGCTATAAGACTATGATTTCACCATTCACTATATTCAAGATGGAAAAAACTTTAGTGCGGATTTTCTGTCTCGCTTGCACTTACTGTCAAACCATGACATTAATTAAGATTACGAATGTGTTGTGGCCACCATTGATGCTGTTTCAGAGCTGAAAGGAACTGTCTCTGAAAAAGAATGGTTGAAAGCCATGTCTCAGTAAGAAATACTTTTGAAAGTTATTGACTTTATTCATAGAGGTTGGCCTCCCATTTGTAATTTAGATAATTCTCTTAAACCTTATGCTCAAATTTCAGCAGAACTTTCATGGGAGAATAACTTTGTATTAGAGATGATTGTTTTATTCCTCCCTATGCTTTGAGAGGTAAATTAATTGCTTTAGCGAATGAGGGGCACTTGGGCATTACCGCCACCTGTAAGAAAATTAGAGAAAATTATTGGTGGCCAGCCATCAATAGTCAAGTCACTTCATTCATTAATTTGTGTCCTCAAGGCATAGTTTCAGACAAACATTGGAAAACAGTTGAAAAACCACTTTGTTCTGTTCCAATGCCCAGTTATCCTTGTCATAAAATTGCTTTGTTCCTGATTCTGTAATATCTACTTGTTGTCCTACCATGTCTGCTGCATTAGATTTAGACTCAAATCAATCAAAAATAGACAATGCTACTGCTATAAATGTGAACTCTCCAAGTTCTACTTTGTCTGTGCAAAAAACCAATATGAGTAAGAGAGTTTCTAAATTACCAGTTAGACTTTTGGACTATAGTCTCAATTAATTTTGTTAAGAAAAGGAGGTGATGTTGTGTTGTTTATTGTAAGTTTTAGTAATTTCTTGATAACATGGTTTGCATTGTGATGATTTGGAATGTCATGATGCAAACCAGTTTGAATGTATGTTTTAGAATTGTGCCTTGGGTTGTGTGGTGAACTGTTTTGTCAGGAGATCGGAGATGCTGTGGTTCTTTTAATGGGTATTTCTCAAATAGAAATAAATCATCACCGTTTACTGAAACCTTTGTGATGTGTCACAACTTTTATCTTCGTTAACCCACACCACACAAAGCCAATAAATCTTGCGTAGATGAGACCAATTGGCTTTGCCAATGTTTGTTAGTACTATGAGGTTCCGAGGTCCCTGAAAGAACTGTGAATGTGTAAGTCTTTATTTTAAACATGCATTACACACATTATAATAAAGGCTGCTACAAAATATGCAAATACATTTCGGTTAAATTAAATAAAGTCCTTCTAAAATACAGATTTGAATAATATACAGTTTATAACTAGTACTAACATATATATTTTTTTATAACAGTCCAATAAAACCACACACTCCACAGCTCACCTTGGAACACCCATACAGTACCTCTCTAAAAGAAAATATCTTCCTTACCAGAAAGCTTCAACTGACTCCTTTGATTAAAGTCAATGCAGGCTTCCAAGCCTTTAAATTTGCAGATTTACCAGTTGCGCACATTTGCATTTCTTTAGGAAAGGAGACACCCTGGCAAGAAGACCTTTTCTTAGCTATCTGCCCCTCCCTCCCTCAGAGCACATGAGATTCCCTGCCGTTCATTCCAGATGGGGAAGTTTCCTGTCCTAATTACATTTTGGCCCTGATTATGACATTGGCGGTAAATCCCACTTACTGCCATGCTGACTGCCGCCAACATACCGCCGCCGCAGCGGATATCCGTTCACCATATTATGACACACACACACCAATCCATCACTATTCAGCCACAGACACAATTCCGCCACACCAAAGGTCAGTGATGAACTGGTGGTAGCCAAACCCACACTGTTACATCAACAGAATAACGCCCATCACATTATGACCCACGAATCACCATGGCAGACATTCAACCGCAGTAAACCATTAGAGGTACATACCGCCGGGCTTAAAATACACACAAAGAAACAAAACAACACCACATTCGACAATTCAAACAACGCACACCTTACACCCATACACACACCACACACACACACCCACACCACTATAAAACACACACACACTTTACCCACAACCCTTTACCATCACAAATAATTGCCACCAGAGTGAGACAGCAAGACCACTGACACAACCAGAGCCACATACCACTCACACCTATACACCACTCACGCACCCCACATCACACACCCCAACACATTACCCTACACACCCTCGCCTAAACACCTCACACAACACCCATGGCACCACAAAGACACCCCGATCCTCAGAGGGAGAGCTAAGGGTCATGGTGGAGGAAATCATAATGGTAGAGCCTCAGCTATTTGGAGCACAGGTGCAGCAGACATCGATAGCTAGGAAGATGGAGCTGTGGCGGAGAATTGTGGACAGGGTCAACGCCGTGGGACAGCACCCAAGAACTAGGGATGACATCAGGAAGAGGTGGAACGACCATCGGGGGAAGGTACGTTCCATTGCAACAAGACACCAACTCGCAGTACAGAGGACTGGCAGTGGACCCCCCTTCTCTCCCCAAGCCCTGCATGCACTACCAATGCATGGACATCACTCACAGCCCCTGCATGGACACCTGTCACCAAAGCATGCACACTAGAGAGCATCAGCTAGCCCACCACACACCAACTTACACAAGTGAAAGCTGCCAGGGCAAATACAACCAACTAGGGCAACCCACTGATGCACAATATGTCACACACAGAAACACCAACACATCATTTACATACCCACAGATATCCCAGCCAGTGTCACGGGAGAAGAGGTGCCAGCACTATCCAGTACCCCAACTGAAGAGGCCCACAGTGATGACAGCAACTCTGGTCACCTGGATCTGGATGACCAACCTGGCCCATCAGGGACCTCTGGGCAGTTGGTTTCCCAGGCCCAGTCACACACCACCACAGAGCCTCCCCCATCTGGAAACACCACCATAGCACCCACCCAGCGTACCTATACCTCTGTCCCCAGGACACGTCAATCAGCAGTGTCTCCACCTCTACAGGGACCCCAGGGCACATTTCATACCCAAGACAATCAGGGACCTGGGGTCAGTGGCAGTAAGCACACTGTTCAGGGGACAGAGGCACAGGACAACAGGGAAACTGGGAGGACTGCTGTGCGACAGGGAAAGGACAGGCCCAGATAACTGACCCTCCAGGAGGCACTCACCGAGATCCTGGGAGCCTACCAACATTCCCAGGACACGATGGGCCAAATCCTGGACAATGTGTAGGAGGGACAGTACCAGGGGATCAGGGAGGACTTGCAGGCCATCAACACCACCCTGGTCTCCATTGCAGGGGTGCTGGCAGACATGGCCAACATTATGAGGGAGGAAGTCTCACACCAGCGGGCCCCTGCCACTAGCCAGACATCTGAACTGCCTTCCTCCTCCGCTGCCGCTAGTGGACAGGAGGCCCCACGACTGGACTCACAGGCCACCAGCACCCCTCCCCCTACAGAAGGAGAACCACCCCACAAACCTTACCCGCGATCCAGGCAGAAGACAGAGACTACTGCCAAGATCCCAGCCAGGAAATGAGACTCTCCTGATTGTCACCCTTGTGTCCCACCCTGTCGCCCGGTCCACCTTGAACCGCCATTGCTCCCCTTCCTATGTCCCCTTGGACAATGCACCTGTGCTACAAAAAGACCGGAACAATTCCGTGGACTTTCCTCCATCATCACCCCATCCCAATGCACTTGCCCCTCTTCTTCTTAGCACTTCAATAAACACCCTTGGAAAACATATGAGCATATAAATTTTTTTAAGTATGTATTCATTTAACCAGGTTCAAACATTGCAATTCAACAGTACAACAGTACAGTAAATGTGCACATAGGAAAGACCTGTAGTTGGCTGCAGTGATCACACCAGGAGCTATAGTGGGGCACCAACATCTGTAAAATGAATTGCCAAAAGGTACAGTAAGTGGGCATAGAAGTGGGAAATAATAGCATGCCAGTGCCAAAGAATTTTAAATTCATGACAATGAAATGTGAAGTAACACTGTCTTACCTGTGTGTCATTGGAAGTATTGTCGTATCACTGCTGTTCTGTTGTCCTCCTCCTCATCCTCTGCCTCCTCATCCTCACTGTCCACAGGGTCCACTGCTGCCACACGGGCATCTCCAGTCTCCTCCTGCAGAAAAGGCACATGGCGTCTCAGGGCAAGGTTGTGCAACATGCAGTATGCCACTATTATCTGGCAGACCTTCTTGGGTGAGTAGCAAAGGGATCCCCCTTTAGGCGGCCAAATGTTCTTTCGATTATACTTGTTGTTCGCCCATGTGCCTCATTGTAACGTTCTTCTGCCTTTGTCCTGGCAATCCTCACAGGGGTCAGTAGCCATGATAGGTTGGTCACCTATCATGATAGGTTGCCAGAGTCACCTGCAAATATCGAGGGAGGACATTTAGCCACACACTATCCCATATGGCCCACACCATACCCATACACCAACATATACTAGGGCCCGTATTTATACTCCGTTTGCGCCGAATTTGCGTTGTTTTTTTCGACGCAAATTCGACGCAAAACCAACGCCAACTAACGCCATATTTATACTATGGCGTTAGACGCTTCGGGCGCCAAAGTGCCCGGAGTGTGCGTCATTTTTTAGCGTGAACCCCTTCCTTGCGTTAATGAGATGCAAGGGAGGCGTTCCCGTCTTAAAAAATGACTCCCAGGCCTTTACGTGGTATTTATACTCCCGGGCAAAAATGACGCCCGGGAGTGGGCGTGGCCAAAAACGGCGCATTTGCGCCGCTTTTTAACGCCTGGGTCAGGTATGGCGTTAAGGGACAAGTGGGCTCAAAATGAGCCCACAGTGCCCTCCCCTGCCCCCAGGGACCCCCCCTGCCACCCCTGCCCACCCCAGGAGGACACCCAAGGATGGAGGGACCCACCCCAGGGACATTCCGGTAAGTTCAGGTAAGTATTATTTTTTATATTTTTGTTTTATTTTTTGGGTGGCATAGGGGGGCCTGATTTGTGCCCCCCTACATGCCACTATGCCCAATGACCATGCCCAGGGGACATAAGTCCCCTGGGCATGGCCATTGGGCAAGGGGGCATGACTCCTATCTTTACAATGATAGGAGTCATGTTGATGGGGGATGGGCGTCGAAAAAAAATGGCGCAAGTCGGGTTACGACGATTTTTTCGACGTAACCTGACTTGCCCCATTTTAAGACGCCCATACGCCATTTTCCCCCTACGCCGGCGCTGTCTGGTGTACGTGGTTTTTTTCCACGCACACCAGGCAGCGCCGGTCCGCTTGCGCCGGCTAACGCCATTCCATAAATACGGCGCCCGCATGGCGCTTCAGAATGGCGTTAGACGGCGCAAAATTTTTTGACGCTAAACTGCGTTAGCGCAGTTTAGCGTCAAAAAGTATAAATATGGGCCTAGGTGTGAACCAGGGCTCACTTATTAGCCACACCCTGTGCCTCTGTAGTTGGACCATCACATTTGGGATGCTGCTATTCCTCAGGATAAAGGCATCATGTACCGACCCAGGATACTTAACATTGACATGGGAGATGTACTGGTCCGCCAAGCACACCATCTGTACATTCATTGAGTGGAAACTCTTACGATTTCTGAACACCTGTTCATTTTGACGGGGGGACAAATGCAATATGAGTTCCATCAATCGCCCCAATTATGTTGGGGATATGTCCCATTGCATAGAAGTCAGGCTTCACTGTGGCAAAATCCTCCACCTGGGGGAATACAATGTAGCTGCACATGTGTTTAATCAGGACAGACAACACTCTTGTCAGCACTATGGAGAACATTGGCTGTGACATTCCTGCTGCCAAGCCCACTGTCACTTGGAAAGAACCAGTTTCCAGGAAATGGATCACTGATAGAACTTGCACAAGAGGGGGGATCCCAGTTGGGTGACGGATAGCAGATATCAGGTCAAGCTCCAATTGTGCACCCAGCTCTGTGATTGTGGCCCTGTCAAGTCTATAGGTGAGGATGATGTGCCTGCCCTCCATTGTTGCTAAGTCCACCAGGGGTCTGTACACAGGGGTATGTCTCCATCTCCTATTCATCCGCAGCAGTAGCAATCTAAGGGACAAAAGAGTGAGGAGCAGGTCACAAACTGAACAATGGGCCTACAACAGTACAATGCATGATGTAAATGTGCAATGGGTCAGTGAGATTTGTCCTGTGTGTCCAAATTTTAACTGTGACGCAGTTACTATCCCAGGCCTGCCCCCCCCCCGAAATGGTATCTGCCTGTCCTGTGTGGAGGGACAGGTGGAAGTAAGGTAATTCTGCTGACGTTGGGTGCTGTTACGGGAGGCGGTCGGGAACCGCGGTGCAACTCCTCATTGGTTAACAATGGTGGCCAATGGTGATGTACGCCGGTGGTGATGGTATGCACTGCCTCAGACGTAACTGCCATTTTCTGTCTGATCGCTCACTTGCTACCTGACCTTCAACAGGAGAGGACTTGTGTAGGGGGGTTGGTGAATGTCCTCTGGGTGGCGTATTGGTTGTGTGCAGGGCCATGTGTGTGTGTAAATGGTGATGTGAAGGGGTATGGTGGGCCATAAGTGTAACAGACAGGATTGTCTGACTGATACTATTTTCCTGTGTGTATTTCCTCTGCATGTCAGCGCCCATCAAGGACATGCGGACCCTGGGGTCCACGGCAGGCGGAGCACCCACTGTCGGAAACGGTGGGAGGACCTGAGACGCTGGGCACGGAAGACGGCAGAGGCCCAGCTGGGGATGTCCTACCAACAAGGAAGGGGTGCCTGTTGAACCCTGACCCCCCTGATGGCCTGCATACTGGCGGTGGCTTACCCTAAGCTGGGTGGGCGCATGAGGGCATCACAGCAGCCACAAGGGGGTGAGGACAGTGCCCATCATTACAATTTACACATGGTAGGGTGGTATCTGGGTGGGGGATGTGGGTCAGTGGGTGCCCCTAGCCCAGGCCTGACAATGCAGAGTAGGTCCCCTGGTGGCAAGGGTCCTGAAGGGATAATCCTTCTACCTAGCTCGTAAGCATCCACAACTAGTCAGGGCTGCGTGGGTCCCAAGTGTGCTGCATTTGGTGGTGTGTGCCACTCCCCATGCCTTGGTGGCTAGCAATATATAACTGGTAGTGCTATGCATAGTGCGTAGGACTATTCCCTGTGTTTGAGAGTCGTGTGCACGCCAACGGTGGTATTGTTGCAGCCACTGACCAAGTGTGTCCTTTGTCACTTCTCCCCCCTCTTTGTTTTATCATCCTGTCCTTATGTGCATTCGCATTATCTGGCAGAGAAGCAGAGGCACCGGCAACGGAGGGAGCTGCATCCTACAGGACCCATGAGGCAGAGTACACCGGCTGTAAGGGCACCAGAGGGACGGAGGGGGATAGGGGCACCACGGTGGAGACTGGAGGGGACAATGCCAACACAGATACCTCCTCCGATGGTGGTGGCAGACACCTCTGTGACCACCCCAGCTAAAGGTACAGCCGCCACCCCCTGTAACAGCACCGCCCTCCCAGAAGCCCCTCAGCGAGTTGCCCGTGCCTGCTTATCCAGGAGGTTGGGCATCTCCTTCGCCCCAGGCACCTCAGGCCCTGCCCCAGTAAGCTCTGCTGCCCTGAGTGAGGAGGCTATTGACCTCCTGAGATCCATCTCTGTAGGACAGTCAACCATTGTGAATGCCATCCAGGGGCTGGCTGCCCAGATGCTACAGACTAATGCGTTTCTGGAGAGTATTCACACTGGCTTGGTGGCCCAACAGAGATCGATCCAGGCTCTGGCCTCCTCTCTGTTGGCAGCCATTGTCCCTGTTTCTACCATCCCCCTTCCAACTTCCTCTTCCCAGTCCCATTCTCCTCTACCCCAACCCATCCTAAGCACACAGCCAGACAAGCATGCACACAAGACAACACACAAAAGTGGCACAGGCAAAAACAAGCACCACACTTCATCCCACAAGCACTCACACAAACAACATACTATTTCAGACACTACAACATCCACTGCCTCCACTGTCTCCCCTTCCTCCCCCTCCACCACCTGCCTCCAAGTCACGTCCACACTCACACCTGCATTCACTGCATCCTCATCCACTTCCAGCATCACCACCACACCTAGCACAACACACCTCACTTGCAGACACCTCTACAACATCCGTGCACATGTCCCCTGTGTTCTCTCCCGCTGTGTCTGTCCCCCCCCTAAAGTACACATACGCAAGCACTCAGACACCCAACAGCCATCCACCTCACAACAGCATCCAGCCCATGCACCTGCACCCAAACTCATCAGACACCTTCTACAACCACTCCCTCTTCCTCCACTCCCAAACCTGCTCCCTCTTCCCGCCCCCAATGTCCCTAAGAAGCTTTTCCTATCCACCATTGCCCTCTTCCCTACCACCCTTACCCCTCATCCTTCATGTCTGGCCAGGGTGACAAAAACCCAAGCAAGCACCTCAGCCAACCAGTCCATGGGCCCAGTAGTCTACACACCCACTCGTGGTGGGAAAGGATCCAGGGCACATGTCCAGAGGGTGAAGGAGCCTGCACCAGGCAGTCTCAAGGAAAGGGTGCCTGCCCCAGCTGCTGCCCGGAAGAGCAAGGAGCCAGCCCCAGCTGCTGCCAGGAAGGGAAGGGGCCATCCCCAGCTGCTGCCAGGAAGGGCAAGGAGTCTGCCCCAGCTGCTGGCAGGAAGAGCAAGGAGCGAGCACCAGCAGGGAGGAAGAACAAGGGGCCTGAGGCAGGGACTCTGACGGAGCCCCCACCACCAACCATGGTTGTGAGCCGTCCGAGGCTGCAGGGGATGGGCTGGAGCCTTCCCCCACCAACAGCAGCTGCAGCACCACCACCACCAGTGGACAGCCATCCAAGGCTGCAGGGGATGGGCTGGAGCCTCCCCCCACCAGCAGCTGCACCACCACCACCATTAAGCAGCGGTCACCGCCGGCGGATGGTATGTAATCCTGCCTCCATAGGCTGCTGTGCGCCCTGCAAATCCAGTGGGTATGACACCCACCTGAGAGACTGTGACCTTGCACTTCCCAGGATCAAAAGCACAGGGCACGATTCCCCCTCCAGAACCAGTGGGCAGGACACCCACCTACCCCAGCCTCCCGAGGATCAACCGCACAGGGCAGAATGCCCCCTCCAGAACCAGTGGGCAAGACACCCACCTACCCCAGCCTCCCCAGGATCAAGAGCACAGGGCACGATGACACCTCCAGAACCAGTGGGTAAGACACCCACCTACCCCAGCCTCCCCAGGATCAAGAGCACAGGGCACGATGCCCCCTCCAGTACCAGTGGGTAAGACAACCACTCGAGAGACCGTGGCCTATCACGCCCCAGGACCAAGCACAGGGCACGATGCCCCCTCCAGTACCAGTGGGCAAGTCACCCACTCGAGAGACTGTGGCCTTGCACTCCCCAGGACCAAGCACAGGGCATGTTGACCCTCCAGAGCATGTGGGCAAGTCACCCACTCAAGAGACTGTGGCCTTGCACTCCCCAGGACTAAGCACAGGGCATGTTGTCCACTTCAGAACGAGTGGTCTTGTTCCATCTGCCGGCTGAGGTGCCCCCCGTCCCTCGTCTCCCTGAGGTGCCTGCCTATTTTCCAACTGATGCCCCTGCAGTGTTCTCTCCGTGTTGATGCAGGTGACAAGTGGGGCCTTGGACTTTAGCCTGTGGCCCTGTGGCCCAGGCACACTGAGGACTGGGCAGTGTCCCTTGAACTGTACAATTGTATATACCAGTTACATTGCATATTTCTCATTTATACTGTGTTGATCTTATTATACTCACTTTAGTAAATTCCTGTTGTCTACATTATTCAACCGAGGTATGGGGTAATTATGTTTTATTACTGCAGCTGTTTCTGTGTATGGTGTTGGGGGTGTGGGGCATGTTGTGCTTGTGTGTGTCACTCTCTTTTTCCTCCCCCCCCCTGTGTGCTAGGCGGCTGTATTCACCGTCGTAGCCTTTGCCGTCATTGGTGTTCGTGGTGGAGCAGCACGTAGAAAATCATGGGGAAGACATGCAGCTCGGGGTCCATGGTGGCGTGGTTGTTCCCTGTGTTTCCAATGGTGAGTCCCTTCAATTCTGTGCAGTGTTTCCAGCAGGCTTTTGATGTTGTCGGTACTGCCACGGAAAAGGTGGCGGTTTCCTGTGTCTTAATACGGTGGGCGGTACTTTGTCTTCTGTCTGGCTGTAGGCAGCTACCGCCATGGTGGCTGTTGTTTCCGCCCTGGTGGTCGGTGTGGTAAAGTGGCTGTTTGAGTTCTCACCGCCATGGTCATAATTTGGCGGTAATTACCACCAGCCTGTTTGTGGTATTACCGCCACTTTTACACTGACTGCCAGCTTTGTAATGAGGGCCTTTGTGCTTTAGGTGAAAGGCAAAAATAATGGACAAATGCTGTCCCTTAAACCTTTCATCACGGATGACGGACGGCAGGGCGAAATTACGGGCAGTCTGTGAAAATTACGGACACCCTAGTCACCCTACGTGTGTGGCAATCCATAGGTGCGGCTGACATGCACCAGTAACATTGCAACACTGAGCCTTCACTGCCAGCATTTTCTCTTTCCAGGTTCTTCTTCCAATGGGAGCTTGGGAGTGGGCAGAGTTAAGGGGGGTGCTGACTGGCAGGAAGGCACCTTTGACGCGCGTGGTCCCTGCAGCCACCCCCTGCTTCTCACCAGTAGCTCTCATAATTAAAGATCTGAGAGATGCGGCCTGCCCATTAACTGCCACGTGCAGCTCGTGAGTCAGAGACGCGCCACTGCCAAGATCAAGCGGGCACATCTCCATCTGCTTATGAACAAGATTCGGCGGATAACGAGGCATCGAGGAAGACAGCAGGATATAATAAACGCTGGCAGCCGCCGGAGCGAATCCTTGGCAGGTGGGCAACAGCTATTTACTCCTGGTTCTGTTGGGAGCAATCCCTTTCTGATTGTCGTGTATCGTCGATACAGTATTCACCGTTATTATAATGCACGCCACAAATTGATTCCTTGAGCTTAAACAATAGCGTTTCAAATACTGCACTCAATAGTTCTCGTTTAAGTGACTTGCAAATAACGAAAGGCTGAGGCTCTCTTGTTAGGATTTATTTCATCGATAACGACAAAGAACATTCGTTAGCCGGTAGCTGGTAATGACACATTGGCAACACCAAATCCCGCGATGACATTCCATGCTACTGGCACTCACATGACGCTAACTAGTGTGCATGTAAGCGACAGGTTGACTTGCACATGTGCAAACTATATTGTACTGAAATTGGCCCAACGCAGTGTCAAAATGGCTTTGCGCCAGGAGCCATCTAGTTTATGCAAAGGGGTGTGAATCATAGGTTTTGGCACAAAACCACGTCTTCTAAATAGCTTTGAATTCTGACACCAAGACCCAGATTTAAGAGGGCCTAGCGCCTCCATGCGCTACATTAGCTTAATTTTTTATGATGCTAAATTTGCTACGCTGTATTTTAAAAAGTGGTGCAATGCATGCATTGCGACACTTTGTAACTGCTTGTGCCACAATATGCCTGCCCGGGGCATAATGTATGCAAGGGGGCGTTCCCCCATTAGGGCGACCGCAAAAATGGCGCAGTGGAATCTAACATATTCCACTGCGCCATTTTTAGCGGCTAATTTTACCGTCTGCACAGGGCAGGTATTTAAAGGGGGCATACCATTGTTTTCAGTGGGCCCTTATGTATTCTGCAGGATTAGCGCCGACATTTTGACGCTAATCCTGCACAGTACATCAATTGCGTCAAAAATATTGACGCTATTGCCCCTAACCTGTCCCATGGTGCGCCGTATATTAAATATGGCGCACACATTGTGGAGGTAGGGGGCGTGAAGGGGCGCAAGAAAAGTGGCGCTGCATTGGATGCAGCGCCACTTTTCTTAAATCAGGGCCCAAGTGTCACCAGAAGCGAGAAAACACCCTTTGCAGGCTTTAAATCCACCCCATAGGCATGCTAGGGGCCTTCATTGGGGTGGTTTATGTTCTAACTCAGCCCACCTTGTCCGAGGTCAGGGGTGGTATATGTTATTGTCATTCACCCCACCTTGCCCAAGTTGCGGTGAATATTTTTGGGTGAGGCAGTTGTATAGCACCTTCACCCCCTGCACCCATCTCAATAACAAGGGCAGCAGGTATTTTAATACGTGCAGGGAAGCTGTGATCTTCCCCTGCCCTCCACAGTCTGCACAATTCTAAGTGCCACAGAGATCCGTAGAAGATGCAGCTGTCCTGGCTCCCTGTCTGAAGGTGCATAAAAACCACAAAACAGCTGACAATGCCCTGGTCCTCCATAGCCTGCTGCATTTTGTGACAAGCCCCAGAGGATTGGGAGAGTGGCCTAACGCTGTGATGCTGCAGTGGACAGCGACCGAGCAGCCGCAATCTTTTGTTTTGTAAATCACGCTTGAAAGAGGGGGAAGAGTGTAGAAGTGAAGAAAATGCTCCCTTCCCTTTGCAAAGGCAGAGCAAAACCAAACACCTCTGCTCACGTGACCCTACTTGAGATTATAGGAGGCTAAAAAGCACCCCTGCCTTAAAGCAAGCCGAGGGTGTAAACAATGACAACCAGCTTTTGGGATATGTCAAGGGAGGGTGTAAGTGTGCAAGGCACCCTTCGCCCTTGGGCGTGGAAGGGAGGATATCCAAATTCACTTCCCCACACTTGGCCAATGGAGCTGTCCAATCTCTGTTGTTAAATCAGGCAGTATAAGGTTATAGCAATAGCTGTTCAGCTGTGCAGCGTTCGTTCACTTTGCTTTAAATGTTAGAAAGTTCCCTACATTGTTTATTCTTCAAGAGCTGGTGAGCCCAGGTTCTTAAAGTTTTCATTGAGCAGGTAAGCAACATTACAGAGATTCATAGCAAATCAGACATTAGAAAACGGTTGATGAGACTTAACGTCAAAATGTTATCTACTAAACCCTATCTCACCAACTGAGTTCATCCAGGGTGTCTAATGATGCCTCAGACCTGCAAAAGGGTATTGTACAGCGTTTTCTAATCTATCCTCTTATCTCGGCCAATGTGCCAGTTTTTGGATACATCAGACTCTCGGTCTCCGGGTACGGGAGGTGTGAGCACCTGAGGAAAATGAACATTCATAGCAGCCAATACATTCTATACATTTTATTTTTCCGCTGTTGAAAAACATGAAACATGGATGCTCTGTGGCCATTAAACAGACCAGAAGGTATGCAGGGCCCAAAAACGATATAAAGTCTATGACTTATTTGGCAAGGGATGTTGGTCAGTTCTCTCAAGCAGAATGAGTGATAAATAATTTGGGACCTTTCACGACTTTCCAGTTATCTTAATTGTTTGCAAGTCAGTGGCGGCTTGTAAATATCAAAAGTGGTGGGGCACAAACTTGGAAACAGAGTATAATGCACAAACGTAGCGAGCGAGTCTGAACTGTCCGCTTCCTTCCCCTTCTTCTTATACCCAAATGCTGACAACACCACCACCCATATATAATGCATACAAGAGACAATGACAAGCTTTTCCATACCATACCAGATCAGGCTATTCAACCGTAGGCCACACCATACCATAATATACAACAGGCTACGCCAGTGGTTACCAAGCTTTTGACTCCTGAGGACTCCCACTGAATCATTACTGGAAGCCAGGGACCCCCAAGCAATTTGCACAATTTAAATTTCGAACATGAAAACTGTGATTCACAATAAACAGTACACACCCAAAAAATACTAACAGTACTAAAGATATAGGGGGTCATTATGACCCCTGCAGTAGGTGATAATGTGGCGGTAGTGCCGCCAACACACTGGCTTTACATACCGCCACATTATGACATTGGTGGGTTGGCTGAAGCCAACCTGCCAATGTACCACACCGACAGCCATGGCGGTAGCAGTAGCCAGGCTGGAGAAAACAATCTCCAGCCCGGCGGCTGCTACAGTACGGGTGGCGGCATTTTGATCCCGCCTACCGCAATGGTTTTTGTGGCGTTCGTAACGCCACAAAAACCATGGCGGTAGGCCCTATCAGTGACAGGGAATTCCTACACTCCCAAGAAGCCCCACTCTGCCCCTCTCCATCCACGCTCCCCCCCTTCCAATCCATGCCCCCATACATGCACACTCGGAGGCACACACCATGCATTCACACACTCATTCACAAAGGCATACATGCATTCATGCATGCACGCATCCGTGCACACATCCAAACTTACACGCAGACACGCATTCACATTTCCACTCATTCATGCATTCTCCCACATGCACACACGCAAGCAACACTACACACTCATTCGCATGCACACACACACTCACACATTCATGCACACATCCACAAAAACACACACAACATCCCCACCCCCCTCTCCTGTAGGAAACCTGACTTACCTGATTCCAGGGGGTCTTCCGGCAGGGGACGGGATGGGGCACTGCTACCACCAGCAGCGCCCGCCAGCAGAACACCCCAGGCCGTATTATTTTTCATAATACAGCTGGCAGCGGCCTACTGCTGTGGCACTGCTGGTGGTAGCAGCACCACCTTAACACCGTCCGCCAGCATGGCCACAGGCGGATTTCCACCCTTTCTATGGCGGAAATCCGGCTGTGGTCATAACATGGCGGACTGATGTTAGCTGCAGCAACGGTCTTTTGGCGGCCGTCGCCACGGCGGTAGGCAGTACTTACTGCCAAAGTTGTAATGGGGACCATAATTCTTATATATTGAAGAAATATGCAAAAATCAAAACATTTTATTGGGAAGGTTGGTGTTGCATCTCAGCGACTAACTTTTCAATGTTTAGTTTTATTTAGGAAAGGTGAATCTTCTGGGGAGATTTTTGTAATTATTTCCAGGGCGATTTCTGTTTTTATTTTTTAGGTATGTAAAAAGTAAGACAGCTTTTTCACATAAATAAGTGGTGGGGAAAGGAAGTAAACCGTAAAGGCCTCTCATCTCTCCCCATACTCTCTATCACATGTAATTCATTTGTTTAATAGTACCTCTCATACCAGTGTAGGATGTCGGAGCACTTTACAGGGGACTACAAGGTGTGGGTTTCACATGTCATCCACACTGGTAGGCATTTTCTAAGAGTGCTTGGTCTGGAGAAGCACAAATTCAGGATTCAGAAAACACCACAATGGTGAGTGTTGTCTTTAATAATAAAAATGTATTTCTACACAAGCAAACCTTTTTTAGCAGCATAAGGAAAATGAAAGACTGGGAAAAAACAACTTTCTAATTTGTGCCATGCAGTTGGCATGCAGCTCCTTAATGGCAGTTCATAGCTCACTGTGCTAGATTATGATTATGAACTGCACAGTAACAAAAGAATCTCTGTGACAAAAGCAGTAACCCTCTGTGCCATCCATATAAAATACTGTTCTTTGCATGATGCACGTCCTTTGCAGCAGGCATATTAACCATCTGCACTACCTTTGAGTCAAAACTGCCACTGTCCAAAACTCTCATTCCTCTCCAGCAGGTACATTAATCACTAGAGTTATCTTGACGCTTTTATTTTCACTGTACAATGATATTCGCAGTGCTTTTAAACCTGCTGAAGAAAGGAAGTAATAAATATAAAAACACGAATGCACATGCTTTTCAGAGACACTAGCTGGAGAAGTGCCTTTCTGCCAGCCAAAGCCTGCGGACCCCCTGGGAATGTGTCACGGACCCCTAGGGGTCCGCGGACCACAGGTTGGGAAGCACTGGGCTATGCCATACCATACCATACTATACGGCAGGCCACACCATATCATACCATTCCATACAATACTGTGACAGGCCACACCATATCATGCAACAGAACTAAAAAAAAGCATTGCTAATACCAATAGATCTTGCAGACAGTGAAATAAAGTATTGTCAATGCCTATCACACAATATGGTCTAGCAGGGAAGCCAGGATTGAGCCTCGATTTTCCAGTTTCACATTTCACATTTCAGTCGCTATATGCCTATCTCTTTCTGACATCAAAGATAATGCTTTTTCTTAACTACTGATGAAGCAGAAAATGAAGGTTTTCATTTATTAGCGCTTAAACGTAGTGTGAAATAATCATGTGTGACTTTAACCGAACTAATAAAGATTGTACGGGGACAAAATGTGCCCTCAGAGTAGTTTGCCAACATTTATAAGCGTGCTTTATATAACGTGATGTATTAGAATTGCACTAATCCGACATAATCATAAACGTGTGCTACGATTTGCTTGTTTGAAATGTTTTAGCTTAGCATTACTTAGTGCAGGCTTCGGCCTAGTTGCCCGGTCTCACGGTTTAGATGCTCGTATTTTTCCAATGTGCTAATAAACGTGTATTTTTGCTTGAAGCTGTACTTTTCCACTGAGATCGTTCACATGCTTATCTTAAGGTTTCGTGCCAGCCTGGCATATTTCTCTCCTTACTCCAAGGTCAATCTGCAGGTGCGGACAATGGAAGCTCTGAAAGTGAGTTAATTGGTATAAAATGTTGCAAGTTGCGTACTCGTCTCCAAGGATAATGTATGCTTAAGTAAAAGCTTGAGAACTGTTGTTTTTGATTGGACAATTTGAAGTCAACCTATGAACCCTCCAATGGAAGACCCTACTGGATTTGAACTGTTGTCTATTTAAACCAGGTACACGAGAGGAAAGTAGCCATTACTAGCCCGATACCCGCCATTTTGTGGACTTTGCAGCTATTATGGCCCACTTTGCTGCGACGCCATTTTGAAAGAGACTTTGATGCTTTCTCTAATCGAGAGGAAGAGACTTTAAATGATTCTTGCCCTAGAGACTTTAACTTTGATTTAATCCCTTGCATGAAGTAGTAGTTTTACCTTGCCGCCGTGAGGCAATTGCCCCGTCCACTTTGCCCCTTTGCCCCGTCCCATGCTGATCGAAACGGTACCCATGCTGATCGAGAAACGGTACCTGTGAGACGAAGACTTCCTTGTATGCTGATCGTAATTGGTAAATATGAAAGGAAATTGTACAATTGCATTGTGTTTCTTTTAGGTAACCAACTGCTGATTTTGATAAGATCCCTAGTTAGGAGTTTTCCAAATTTATGTTGCTAAATTGTTTTCGCATGAAGCCCCACATGCCGATGTTAATTTGAGGTTAGGTGAGGATTCCTTTTGTTGCACGATGCAATTTGAGACCTTGTTATGCTGACTAAATGTATGCAATTAGTTCATTACAGATTATCGTATTAGTGATTTTCATTGCTATTATCGAATGCCTTGTTATTCAAATGCTACATAGATTGCACCTGTTTCGCCGTTATGGACAGCTATTAATGTTCATTTATGTTTATCATTTGGTGTTGAGACACATCTATATCGTGCTAGCTTTGTTAATATAGGGAAATAAATTCACTAACTTTGAATAAACTGGTGTGGATATTCCTGACTGAAAGGTCAGGGTTCGCCGAAATGTATTCTGGATTAATTGTTAAGTGTTATGTTGATCAAGGTATTGCTTATGTTCGTTATTGATTATTGATTTGATTAAATTGACCGATATAGAGTACGGAGAGTCCCACTTAGCCAAAAGATTCATCGGCCTAAAGAGCATCCGAATACAGGTAAATTATTAGTACGGAACGCTCTATCAGTAGATGGTAGCAGAGGACGGTTTCGTCTTTTGGGACCCTGTACTCTTAAAGTACATGGTGTTGAATTAACGGTTACGCCCTTTGAGACCCCATTCGAGAAGTTGAATTAGATTTTTCTTGGGTAAAATAGATTGACAGAATGATGATGGGCTAAGTCCACCGCGACTTTCCCGGGATCTCGGAGCTTGCGAATGGAGAGAACGGAGGTGTGAGATCAGCGTTGGCGGTACTAGTGATAGTATGAGTGAAGTTAGGATTTTGCGCTTGCACAGCTTATTGCCGCAGATTGTGTGAAAAGGTTGCGAGGATTTTAAAAAATAGCGGAGGTGCGACTCCGAGTGTAGAAGTAGAGAAGTCGTCGAACTTCATAGAAAATAGCGGAGGTGCGACTCCGAGTGTGAGAGTAGGGAAGTCGTCGAACTTCATGTGCGTGTGGCGCTTTGTGCATAAACAGGTCCACGTGGTTGTTGTTGTTGAGACGGGCCCTGCGAGGTCAAGAGACTCCGGAGTATGTTGTTTTATGTTGTGGTCTGGGCGGTTTAGTAGGTTGATCGGGCGTGGTCAACGAGTCGGTACGTGTGTTAAGGGAGTGAAAGAAAACTTCGACTTCGGGCTTTGACAAAATTCTAAGTGCACTAGAATAGATCATTGACAAGTTGAGAGTAGGTCTGCGGGTCAGATTTGCTTGCGAAAGTGGGGA
This sequence comes from Pleurodeles waltl, assembly GCF_031143425.1. Classification (NCBI taxonomy): domain Eukaryota; kingdom Metazoa; phylum Chordata; class Amphibia; order Caudata; family Salamandridae; genus Pleurodeles; species Pleurodeles waltl. Next base: position 996,563,631 of record NC_090446.1, read on the forward strand.
CCGAGAAAGATGGAATAACTGCCGAGGCTAGTGAAAAGTCCCTAAGGTCCTGAAGCGACTGTGTTACCCTTCCTGTAGTAAACCGACAGATCTGTTTTATATTTTTGGTAGCTCGCGATACATGCAAGAAGTTGTTACGAAAAGAGCTGAGTGAAGGAGGACTAGCCGCGAGGCTTTGTCAGCCGCAGTGTGTGTGAGTGTGACGTCACTAGGAGCCGCGCTGGTATAGGTTGGTTGCAGAGAAGGCTCGCGCACGGATTGGACGCAGTCCGTGGGGCTCGATTGGAAGGGGAAAGGCAGGCGAAGAGTATTCCTGGAATTAAAGTCACCTATTGATTACAAACTTTGTGAAATAAAAGACGAGAAAATGAAATTTTTTAAAGCATTCAGGAGTGCGATGAAGGGGGAGTCTTACATTAAAGCGAGCGTAGGAGAGGAGACGCCGCCCGAAGGCACACCAGCTTACATTGTAATGGAGGAAAAGGGGGTAGCTCCGTGCCTTTGGCTAAAGCAATGGCACAAACTGACAGAGAAACATGGGAGCGTAGCATTCCCGATCCATGGGACGTTCAATATAAGGATTCTAGAGAATTTGAGATTCACGATGTACGACATGAAGGTGCCTCCAAGGCCAGCCCAGTTTGAGGCTCTAGCAATTTGGGAACTAATGGCTAGACAGCAGCAGCAAAATAAGTTCGAGACCAGGATAAGGAAGGTAGAAAAAACACTAGCGGACGCTAGGTGGGATAATGCACAGAAGGTGTGGAGGTCAGATGTATTGCAGGGGATAAAATTGTTTCCCGCAATTACTAAGGAAGAAGAGGAGACAGGTAAGAAAGCTACCTGTAAAACAAACAGGAGGTGTTCCAAGGATAGAGAGGACGAGGAAAAGTTGAGAAGAGAAGAGGAGTTAGAGGATGAGGAGTTAATAATGCAATTGCTGAACGACCGTCCACCACCTTATGCGGAGAGTGGACAAGGTCCAAGTACCAGTTCTGCCCCTCCGGCACCGGTACAGAACAGTGAAACTCAGAGTTCAGGAGCATCATCGGGATCCAAGGACCCGAGTTTACTGTTCACCCCGCAGATACCGCAGGTTAGGAGAATATATCCAGATGTGCCCATGTTGAAACCAGCAGAAAATTATCAGCCGCAGATCCCAGGGTACTACAGCAGTGACAACAGTGCAGGAATGATTCTAGATCCAACCGTAAGGGGAGTACAGAATGGTCACAACCCGACATTGGCACAAGCCGAATCAACACAGTTTTTGATGCCTCAAAAGCAGATGCAGGGGGGGACAGCACATGCTCAGATGACGGGGAGTCAGATGGGCATGCCGGCAATGATGACCCATGGTGTGGGAATGAACATGCCTCAGAACATGGGAAATGGACAAAACCCAGATGCGATATCGCTACCCATTACTGTAGGTCCACCGGTACCTTTGTACAGTCAGCCTAACTTAGGTATGAGCGGTCAGGGATCAATGCTGCAGAATGGGACAGAAAGGAGGTGCATAGAAAACACTCCAGGGATAACTCCGATAGCGGCTCAGCCAAATGGACCCGGATCCTTGATGGAGTTTAGTCCCATATGTGCTCAGTCAACACTGGTGAGGTCGAGTCCCCCACTGGTGATACCGCTGTCATCGAATACTGAAAAGTTGCCGCAACCATCAATGGCAGTCGATGTAAATGCTACACTTATGGGGTTGAATGCGCAACAGCTGACACAGTGGTTCAACAGTCTGAATTCCACGCAAAGCTCAGACAGTGGGAAGGGAGAAGACTATCTGAATAGGGTTAGGTTGAGCATGGAAGCACAAGAATTGGTGGAAGGGACTATGGGTGTGAATAGGTTAGAATCCTATTCGGAAGAAGAGCTGAGGTATCTATGTCCCAGGATTACGAGAGAAGTGGACAAGGTACATAGAAGGTTGCAAGAAATAGCAGACAAAAACGGGGTGGAGATAGACAAAATGAAACACTTGAGCAGGAGCTACAGGTTGGATTTTGGGACCACAGATTTTGAACACATGAGGTCAGCAGGCATGAAGGCGCACCTTAGAGAATTGTTACAGAGTGCACAAGTGTGGAGGTGCTTAGACAAATGGGAAAGCAGATGGGTAAAGAGAAAGGAAAAGAGGAAAGACAGTGTCCCAGAGATCAACGAGAAAAGACCGCAGAGTAGTGATGCAGTAACCATGTTACCAATGAGGGAGACAGCAGGGGGAAAATTAGTACATGTACCATGGCACAGAAGCGACATTCAGTCTTTTACGGATGATTTTCCCAAACTGAGAGAGAAACCGATTGAATGGTATCAGCAGACTGACAGGTTTGTGAAGCTTGCAAAATGTCTCTGGGAAGACCTAAATACCCTCTTTGAGATTGTGGTTCCGGCAGATTTGTGGGAGGATTGCAAAAGAGCTGTAGGTTGGCCGACAAGTGAACCAGAAAGGGACAGGGAGACGGGTGCACCATCACCTATGGTGATGAGCTTGTACTATAAAGTGATTGAGCATTTGAAGACGAAGGTTGCCGCGAAAAATGTGGATTGGCAGAAGATCGATCGAACTGCCCAAGAGGCTAAAGAGTCGATTCATAGTTACTATGAGAGGTTGTTGAAGGCGTTTAAGAACTACAGCGGCACGGAAACAATAGAGGCGAAGGACATGCTTCATTTTGTGTTTAGATTTGTGGAAGGGCTGAGACCAGAGATAAGTCAGATGATAAAGTCGCATTTGATTTGTTGGCAGTCGAAACCTATTGATGAAGTATTGAATTATGCGAAATACTGTAGCGACGAAATTGAAGTGAAGCAGAAAAGGTTGAAAGAGAAAGTGATGATGATGCAGCTTAAGGCAGCTCAGACAGGTCTGCAAGGTTTGCAAGGGTTGCAAGGATTCCAACAGCAGGTACCGCAACCGCAGCCGCAGTTGCAGGGAAACATGGCGTTTCAGCCACAGGCCAGAGGCAGAGGCAGAGGAGGTTTTGTGAATAATGGTCCGGATTTGAACACTGTTGTGAATGGTGTGCAGGCAATGAAGAAGGTGATGCTGTGTCACGTGTGCGGAATTGTCGGTCATTGGAAACGCGAGTGCCCGATGGTGGTGCAGGAAGGTGCAGGTGTTGGTCAGCAAAACAATGATGTCAATGCATTTCAGACAATGAGGGGACCGAAAATGAGAGGTCCAAACCCAAATTTTCAGACCGTAAATCAGTTGCAGGGATTACAACCTATGCAGCCGCAGCAGATGCAGATGCCTCGTATGCAGGTGACGCAAATGCAGCCAATGCAACAGCAGTTTCCCATGGTACCTAATCAGCAAATGCAAATACCTTTGGCACCAATGAGTCAGCAGCAAGTGATGGTTCCTCCACAGGTCTTGGGTCAGGTAATGAGTACAAATGGCACCGTACAACAGTTCCCATTACACAGTGAGAGTGGAATAAACAATGTGTGGGAGAGTGAAAGTTCAGGAGAAGAAGGAGATTGTGTGCTTGCAGCATCCTTGGAAGTTGATCAAAAGGGTCCGTACGTGGAGGGAAGAGTAATGGGTCATCGTGTCTCATTCCTGGTTGACACAGGAGCAACACGTTCAACTGTTAAGAGCATTGAAGTACCAAATTTGCCACTCTCAGGGAGGACAGTTCAAGAGGTGGGAGTAGCAAACAGGCACCTGACGAACCCAATAACAGATCTGGTACCAGTCAGCATCGGTAACTATCAAGGGGTACATCAGTTTGTGGTATGTGACTCAAGCCCGATAGCACTGTTAGGGAGAGACTTGTTGTGCAAATTGGGTTGTTCGATTATGTGTTCGAACGAGGGAATAAAAATACAGACGAGCAGTGATGGGGAAGAAGAGGACAGTGTAGAGGGGGATGAGATGGAAACTGTCGATGAAGAGTATCCTCTGATTTGCCTTTTTCCGATGATAACTGAAGAAGATATTCCAGCTGAATTACGGGAAACAGTCGGAAAGGAAGTGTGGGATATGACAGGGAAAGAGGTGGGATTGATGAAAGGAGTGGAACCAGTGAAAGTGACTGTAAAGCCCAATGCAACTTTTCCCCAGACCCCACAATACCACATGGCACAAGACACCCTCATGAAAGTTGCCCAACTTATTGACGAATTTGTAAAGCAGGGAGTACTGAAAGAAGTGTTGAGCAGTCCATGTAATTCACCAATCATGGGACTAATAAAGCCGAGTGGAAAGGTCCGAATTGTGCAGGACTTGAGGAAAATAAATGACATCATAGTCAAGTGTTGCCCTGTCGTACCAAATCCAGCTGTGATAATGTTTCAAGTCCCTTGCGATGCCGAGTGGTTCTCAGTCATCGACTTGTCACAAGCATTCTTTTCGGTGCCTCTTCATGAGGACAGCCAATTCCTCTTTTGTTTCAAATTCTTAGACAGAGTGTACAGTTGGTGTCGAATTCCTCAAGGGTTTTCTGAGTCACCGTCAATCTTCAATCAGATTCTAAAGAAAGATTTGGAAGCATTAGAATTGCCATTCGAGTCAACCCTAGTACAGTACATTGATGACTTACTGATTGCATCAAAGACAGAAAGTGGCTGCACAGCCGATACCATTGCTCTGTTGAACCATTTGGGAAGGAATGGACATAAGGTGTCTCCTTCCAAATTGCAGTTCTGTCAGAAGAAAGTGAAATACTTGGGTCACCAGATAGAGAAAGGGTCACGGAGAATAATGAAGGAAAGAATAACAAGTGTACTTCAAATGAGTCCACCAAAGACAAGGAGGGAGGTGAGGAAGTTTTTGGGAATGGTGGGCTACTGTCGCCAGTGGATTCCCAACTTCTCGACTCTAGCAAAGCCTTTACTGAAGCTGACCCAGAAGGATGCCTTGGATCAAATTGAGTTGAAAGGAGATGAGATGGATGCTTTCATTGAGTTGAAAGAATGCATGTGCAGGGCTCCAGCTTTAGGTATGCCTGATTACACAAAGCCTTTCACATTGTTTTGTCATGAACGTGATGCATGTTCTTTGTCTGTCTTAACTCAAGCCCATGGTGGCATAAATAGACCAGTAGCGTATTTTTCAGCTACTTTGGATCCGGTCGCAGCAGCACTTCCAGGGTGTTTGCGCGCCGTAGCAGCAGTTGGTATCAGCCTCACTCAGAGTGAAGGAATAGTGATGGGACACCCAGTAACAGTCATGGTCCCTCACTCAGTTGAGATACTTTTGACCCGCTCCCGAACGCAACACATGACTGGGGCAAGACTCACAAGGTATGAAACGATAATTCTGGGCTCACCGAATGTGCAGCTGAAAAGGTGCACTACGTTGAATCCAGCAACCTTGCTCCCTGGAGAAAATGCTGAAATTGAGAACGCTGAAGACGTCGAGCATGACTGCCTTCAGGTGACTGAATTTTGCGCAAAACCTCGACCTGACATTAAGGATACTAAGCTTGATGAAAATGACCAAATTGTTTTCGTTGATGGTTCATGTCTAAGAGATGGGATGGGAATTTTGAAAGCAGGATATGCTGTATGTACTGTAACAGGTGTCTTGGAAGCGGCCTGGCTTCAAGGAGTCTATTCTGCACAAGTAGCAGAACTTGTAGCCCTTACAAGAGCATGTCAACTGTCTGCATTGATGAAAGTCACCATTTACACTGATAGTCAGTACGGGTTTGGGATTGTGCATGACTTTGGACAACTATGGTCACAGAGAGGTTTCCTGACTTCTTCAGGATCCCCAGTGAAAAATGGGGAAAGGATAAGGGAATTGTTACACGCCATTCAAATGCCAGCCGAAGTTGCAGTGGTAAAGTGTAGTGCTCATACAAAAGGACAGGACTATGGCCCTCATTCTGACCTTGGCGGGCGGCGGAGGCCGCCCGCCAAAGTCCCGCCGTCAGGTTACCGTTCCGCGGTCGAAAGACCGCGGCGGTAATTCTGACTTTCCCGCTGGGCTGGCGGGCGGTCGCCTTCAGACCGCCAGCCAGCCCAGCGGGAAAGAGGCTTCCACGATGAAGCCGGCTCGGAATCGAGCCGGCGGAGTGGAAGCTGTGCGACGGGTGCAGTTGCACCCGTCGCGTATTTCACTGTCTGCGCAGCAGACAGTGAAATACATGTAGGGGCCCTCTTACGGGGGCCCCTGCAATGCCCATGCCAGTGGCATGGGCACTGCAGGGGCCCCCAGGGGCCCCGCGACCCCCCCTACCGCCATCCGGATCTCGGCGGTCCGACCGCCGGGATCTGGATGGCGGTAGGGGGGGTCGGAATCCCCGCGGCGGTGCAGCAAGCTGCGCCGCCGCGGAGGATTCAATGGGGCCGCGGTACACTGGCGGGACTCCGCCAGTGGTGCCGGTCCGACCGCGGCTTTACCGCCGCGGTCGGAATCCCCATTGGAGCACCGCCGGCCTGTCGGCGGTGCTCCCGCGGTCCTCCGCCCTGGCGGTCAAAGACCGCCAGGGTCAGAATGACCACCTATGTTTCTCTGGGAAATGCATATGCGGATCAAGTTGCAAGATTTTGTGCCTTGAACTGTATATTACTCAGAGATGAATGGAATTCGATGAGTGAACCAGAACTCGAACCAGCTGAAGCATTTGCCTTGAAAGTTGTAGATACAATAGATGAATTAAAAGCCTTACAGAATAACGTCAGGGAGGATGAAAGAGATTCTTGGATTAAATCACAATGTATAAAGAGACCAGATGAGTTATGGGTTTCAAATGAAGGAAAATTCGTTTTGCCAAACAGTCTCTTATCACAGCTTGCGCGGTTCTATCATGGGCAAGCTCACCTAGGGAGAGATGCTATGATAAGATTGTTCAAAACTGATTGGTTTAACCCCAGATTTCGTCAAGCTGCAGAAGCAGTTTGCCATCGATGTGTCACTTGCCAGCAGATGAACCCAGGAAAAGGAACAGTTGTGAACGCGAGCCACATTGGCAGGGCCAGCGGCCCGTTTAGTCGAATGCAGATGGACTTCATTGAGATGCCTGTGCATGGAGGTCTGAAGTATGTGTTGGTGATTGTGTGCATTTTTAGTCACTGGATTGAGGCATACCCCACACGTAGAAATGACAGCCTTACAGTTGCAAAGCTATTGTTGAGGGAGTTAATACCACGTTTCGGATTCCCGATCTCTTTAGAATCAGATAGGGGAAGTCACTTCAATAACGAGGTGATAAAGTTACTTTGCGAAGCGCTGAACATTGAGCAAAAACTGCATTGTAGCTATCGCCCTGAAGCCTCAGGACTGGTGGAGCAGATGAATGGTACACTGAAATCAAGAATGGCGAAAATATGTGCATCGACAAATTTGAAATGGCCTGACGCATTGCCCTTAGTGCTAATGTCAATGAGAAACACCCCTGATAGAAAGACTGGATTGTCTCCGCACGAAATTCTCATGGGCAGGGCTATGAGACTTCCTGCAGTTCCCGCAAACGCGCTTTTGAATATTACAGATGATATGGTGTTAGACTACTGCAAGGGTCTGGCTGACGTGGTTCGCTCTTTCTCTCACCAGGTGGAAGCAACCACCTTGCCACCGATCCAAGGTCCAGGACACGCACTGAAAGCAGGTGACTGGGTCGTGGTAAAGAAGCACGTGAGGAAGTCGTGTCTGGAACCCCGTTGGAAAGGCCCTTTCCAAGTGATCCTGACGACAACTACCGCTGTGAAGTGTGCGGGGGGTCCCAACTGGATTCACGCCAGTCACACAAAGAAAGTGTTGTGTCCCACAGATGAGGAAGTTGAAGCGCTAAAACTGCCAGTGCCTGATAAAACAGTGCTGAGTGCTGAGACAGAGCAAAACCGAACTGAAAGCGAACAGGCAGGAACGGGAGAGAGAGATATTCTCTGAAGACGAAGAGACCAACTCACTTGGGGAAGACCAAGGAGAAAGTTCAGACAGCGACGAAGCAGCTGAATGGGACAAAGCACCTGAAGCAGCTGAGGGTAGCAAAGAGCCTGAAGCAGCAGAAGGTGACAAGGAACCTGAAGCAGCTGAAAGTGATAAAGAGCCTGAAGAAAGTAACGGTGACAAAGGGCTCGAAAAAGGTGAAAAAGCAGGAGAGCCTGATCAGAGGAGGGCTTTCCCAGAAGCAGACGATACAGAAAAAGAAAAAGAGAACGTGACTGATTCCCCAGAAGGAGGGAACAAGGCAGAACAGAACGAAAAGGTTCAAGCTTCCTCAGAAAAGATCGCAGGTCCATCAAATGGACATGGTGCAAAGAGGAGACTAAGTATATCACCAATAAAACAAAGGACTGAAGAAAGTTTGAACGACGGAGAAAGGCCAAAAGTGAAAGAGAAAAGAAAAGAAGTACCTGTCGTGGTACCATCCCCGAGTGAAGAAAAAGACTTGACAAAAGTGGAAAGTACCAGCGAAGCAGAATCGAAAAGAGAAGCAAAATTGAAAAGGAAAAGGATACCGAACAGAAGATATTCCGGTCCTGAATGGGCATATGTAGTTCATGACGATTGGACTGACGAGTTTGTATCTCTTAGCCTCGAGAACGAAGAAGAAGAGATACCAATAGAAAAGAAAAGTTTTATGGACTCTGTAGATTGAAAGGGGTAATAAATGATATTGCTTGCTACAATCCAACGTGATACAAACAACCAGCTGAGACATTGCTAAACCGGATGAGACTTTTGCTGAACTGATAAAAGACTGAGTTATTGCCGAATTGAGACAAATGCTGCTAACCGATAAGTGCCTGGCCTCTTGAAGAAAACTGTGTGAACATTGCGCTCGTTCAGCTTTGTAACTGAATTACTAAATAGTTTTCTTTATAGGTGCTTCTAGCTCTCTGATTCTATACAGATCATGACGCAAAACAGTAGAAAGAAATATTGTAAATATGCGTTTATAGGCTTGATAATTGCATGTGTACTAATAATAATGGCAATAGTGCTTACAATGCATGGAAAGGGTGAGAATGAGAGAATTGATGCTTCTACTTTTGCTCCTGTTACTGTCACTGAACTAACTGCACTGAAAAGACTAGAATTAGATGAGAGACACTTGCATGATAAGAAAGAGCTTTCGTATAACGTTTTCTATCGCTTATTAACAGAATATGTTGAGACTATGGATGCGAAAGATTGTTATGTGTGTACACAGATACCGACATCAGTAAAGGAAGGGGTGACTTATCACCACATGCCTCTTACATACGGGATTACATGTAGTATAGTAATGTCTAGATTTTATGGTCAAACTAACATACAGTATTTTTCCTCAAATTATGATGTTACCTTTGCATATGTTCCTATAATAGCGCAGCTAAGCCAGATTGCTAAAGATTGGGATGCTAAAATAATGAGGGAATTTTTCGAGCCAATGCAACCTTTTGAAACGGCTCACGCTCATAGGGAAAACCTTACCTGCTCGCTCTCTGCAGTAGAAATAAGCTTTTTAGATCGCACAGATGATAGAAGGGCACAAATGAATGCGAAATTAGAAAAAGAGCTACATAAGAGGACTTCAGTAGATAATTATGATTTTGCTGCAATAAAAACACAAGGGAGAATAGCTTTAGATGCTTGGCATGTAGGGAAATTTTGTATATATCGAGGTGAATCTTATTATGACAACATTTTTGTAGGAGCGAGTGAGTGTAAACATACGTTTATCTTTAAGGCCAAATGGACATTCATGATGAACGGACTTGACCCTGTCATACCAGGTGTATATTACATTTGTGGGTATAATGCCTATTATCGTCTTCCAAAGGGATGGTGGGGGAGATGTTATTTGGGTATAGTGTTCCCAAAAGTTTATCAACTGGATGACCTATCGATGATTCAAAAGACATCTGGATCCCATCGTATCCAGAAAAGAGAGACCGCAGCTGCTGTGGTAGGAGATATATTTGGAGCCATGATTCCTTCATTAGGAGTTGTGTTGAACTCCATCAAAATAAGAAAGTTGTCTACTATAGTGGATAACATGTTGACAAAGTTTTCAGGTGCTATAATCCTGATAGATGCTGAACTTGCAGCGGAAAGAGCTATGACTCTTCAAAACAGGCTTGCTTTAGACATTCTTTTAGCAAAGGATGGCGGCGTTTGCAAAATGCTTGGTGCACGACACTGTTGCACGTATATTCCAGATAACAGTGTGAAGATTAAAACTATGCTTGCTAATCTAACAAAAGAGAGTGCAGATTTGAAGGAACTGAAAGAACCAGGAGTGTGGGAGAAGGTTGGAAAAGGACTTGCTTCAGTGGGAAGTTGGCTTGGGGGAATTTGGAATGGGATATTGCTAAAGATAATACAGGGAATTCTAATAGTTCTAATTTGCATTTTTGGAATTTGGGGAATAAAAAGGGGAATAATAATGATAATGGAAAGAATTAAAAGACGGAAGGAAGAGAAAATAATGAAAAGAATGGCAGAAGAATACAAAGCGAAAACTAGGGGAATCAAAAGGAAAAGAGAACTGACAGAATTTTAATGGAATACAATTTGTGGACATGGTTTGGTGTGATGACAAGTAGTCATCAGAGGAGGGATTGATGAAGCAGAAAATGAAGGTTTTCATTTATTAGCGCTTAAACGTAGTGTGAAATAATCATGTGTGACTTTAACCGAACTAATAAAGATTGTACGGGGACAAAATGTGCCCTCAGAGTAGTTTGCCAACATTTAGAAGCGTGCTTTATATAACGTGATGTATTAGAATTGCACTAATCCGACATAATCATAAACATGTGCTACGATTTGCTTGTTTGAAATGTTTTAGCTTAGCATTACTTAGTGCAGGCTTCGGCCTAGTTGCCCGGTCTCACGGTTTAGATGCTCGTATTTTTCCAATGTGCTAATAAACATGTATTTTTGCTTGAAGCTGTACTTTTCCACTGAGATCGTTCACATGCTTATCTTAAGGTTTCGTGCCAGTCTGGCATATTTCTCTCCTTACTCCAAGGTCAATCTGCAGGTGCGGACAATGGAAGCTCTGAAAGTGAGTTAATTGGTATAAAATGTTGCAAGTTGCGTACTCGTCTCCAAGGATAATGTATGCTTAAGTAAAAGCTTGAGAACTGTTGTTTTTGATTGGACAATTTGAAGTCAACCTATGAACCCTCCAATGGAAGACCCTACTGGATTTGAACTGTTGTCTATTTAAACCAGGTACACGAGAGGAAAGTAGCCATTACTAGCCCGATACCCGCCATTTTGTGGACTTTGCAGCTATTATGGCCCACTTTGCTGCGACGCCATTTTGAAAGAGACTTTGATGCTTTCTCTAATCGAGAGGAAGAGACTTTAAATGATTCTTGCCCTAGAGACTTTAACTTTGATTTAATCCCTTGCATGAAGTAGTAGTTTTACCTTGCCGCCGTGAGGCAATTGCCCCGTCCACTTTGCCCCTTTGCCCCGTCCCATGCTGATCGAAACGGTACCCATGCTGATCGAGAAACGGTACCTGTGAGACGAAGACTTCCTTGTATGCTGATCGTAATTGGTAAATATGAAAGGAAATTGTACAATTGCATTGTGTTTCTTTTAGGTAACCAACTGCTGATTTTGATAAGATCCCTAGTTAGGAGTTTTCCAAATTTATGTTGCTAAATTGTTTTCGCATGAAGCCCCACATGCCGATGTTAATTTGAGGTTAGGTGAGGATTCCTTTTGTTGCACGATGCAATTTGAGACCTTGTTATGCTGACTAAATGTATGCAATTAGTTCATTACAGATTATCGTATTAGTGATTTGCATTGCTATTATCGAATGCCTTGTTATTCAAATGCTACATAGATTGCACCTGTTTCGCCGTTATGGACAGCTATTAATGTTCATTTATGTTTATCATTTGGTGTTGAGACACATCTATATCGTACTAGCTTTGTTAATATAGGGAAATAAATTCACTAACTTTGAATAAACTGGTGTGGTTATTCCTGACTGAAAGGTCAGGGTTCGCCGAAATGTATTCTGGATTAATTGTTAAGTGTTTTGTTGATCAAGGTATTGCTTATGTTCGTTATTGATTATTGATTTGATTAAATTGACCGATATAGAGTACTGAGAGTCCCACTTAGCCAAAAGATTCATCGGCCTAAAGAGCGTCCGAATACAGGTAAATTATTAGTACGGAACGCTCTATCACTACTCAAGGACGAGTTTACAGCAGAGGCGACAGAAACCTTGTTTTGTTTTTAGGCAATTTAAATTGTGCAAATCTTGCAGAAGGACACAAGAATACTTCACAGTAGGCAGCAGGGGGTGGAAACTTTAGAAATACACATCATACAGCGATTGGCAGTGCTTACCTAAGGTGAACGTCGAGTAAAAAGGCTAAACCTAGGTTACATCCCATGAAACTGAGGCGTTGTGTCCTCCATGGATACAGTGCTGGCTCAGACGGGTAAAATACAGGCCTGCCCTGAAAGAAAGCAGCAGGGTCAGCCTAGGCAGCAGTCATGTCTACAGTAAAGTTACAAATGAAAGTTGTAGAAAGGGAAGAAGACTTGCTTGCTGATCTGGACTGCTGGTTTCCCCACATGCCCTCAGGCTCCATCCTTTAACCGGTTTGGCGCCATGGACGTAATGGTTACGTCCATGGCTGCACCCATGTGGCGCCATGGACGTAACAATTACGTCCATAGGCGTAATGGTTGCGTCCATGGCTGCGCCCGTGTGGTGCCATGGACATAACCATTACATCCATACACTGGCCCTCGGGCCGCCCCTCCAGGTCAGGCCTCGAAGGGGAAACGCTTCCCCTTCCACCCGAACCCCCCCCCAGTGACGGCTGATGACGTTAGCACCAGGGAATTTTTTTTTTACAAGGGAAATAAGGGGAGCAAATCATTTTCAGGCCATTTCTGCCTCCCCGGGGGACAGATCGGCCAAACTCCCTAGAAACCAGGGATTTTTTATTTATTTTCTTTCTTTTATGTTTAGGGAGCGACCCCTTCAGCAAGGGTCGCTCCCTGGGGGGGGCAAATTGTTTCTAGGCCATTTCTGCCCCACCTGGGGGCCGATTGGCCTAATATAATTAGGCCGATCTGCCCTCGGGGGGGCAGAAACCATTAGACACCAGGGATTTGTTTTTGGAAATGAACATAAGGGGAGCGGCCCCTTGGGCAAGGGCCACTCCCCGGGGGGGGGGCAAATAATTTTTAGGCCATTTCGCCCCAACAGGGGCAGATTGGCCTAATATAATTAGGCCGATCTGCCCCCGGGGGGGCAGAAACCCCTAGACACCAGGGATATTTTTCTTTTATGCGTAGGGAGCGACCCCTTCAGCAAGGGTCGCTCCCTGGGGGCCAAATAGTTTTTAGGCCATTTCTACCCCCCCTGGGGGCAGATCAGCCTAATATGATTAGGCTGATCTGCCCCGGGGGGCAGAAACCACTAGACACCAGGGATTGGTGTGTGTGTTTTGTTTGGGGGGGGCTGCCCCTTGGGCAAGGGTCGCTCCCCATGGGGGCACTGCCCCTTGGGCAAGGGTTGCTCCCCAGGGGGGCACATTACTGTTGGCCATATCTGCCCACCTGGGGGACAGATTGGCCTATTTTTGGAAGGCCCATCTGCCCCCAAGGGGGGCGGAAAGCCCACCAGAGACCAGGGAAGGTTTTTTTTTCAAAAGAAGATGGTGGGGGTATGGCCATACCCCTACCCCAAATAAATGAGGCCAAAGTTGTTCTGCCCACCAGTGGGCAGATGGGGCAATTACCCCCGATCCACACCCTAGGGGGGCAGAAAGTCTACTAGATGGCATGGAATAAAAAAAAAAAATAGTGGGGTGGTGGCTACCAACCAGTATGGGCCTGGTTATGCCCCCACCCCAGCTGAAGGGAGTAACAGTCTTTCAGCTCTCCCCCGCACAATAATACATTTGATCCCACGGCAAGCAAGAAGACATTTGATTATTTTGGGTTTTGGTTTTACATTTGGGCCATGAGAGCTTGGTAACTCTCAAAATCGTCCAACTTGGAATAGTGAGGGCTGCGCTTTTTTTTAAACTTTGGGGCACTGCCATGTAGAAAAATCCACAAGACCCAGACACATCTGAAAACAAAACATCTGGTTGATCCCAGAGTGATGTGCTTCACATGCACCCCGCACCATTTTCTTACCCACAATGCCCTGCAAACCTCCAACTTTGCTGAAAATCACAAATTTTTACACATTTTTGTGATGGAACCTTCCGGAATCTGCAGGAATCCACAAAATTCCTAACACCCAACATTGTCCCATCTATACCAATAAACATTCTGCTGCACTTGTCAGGCTAAAAATGTTTTTTTTTTCAAACTGCCCTTTTGGACCCGCTTTAATTCCCCCTCAATTTCAAAATGCTTTTGGCTCTTCCCTGTCACAGGCACTTGGCCCACCTACACAAGTGAGGTATCATTTTTACTGGGAGACTGAGGGTCACTATTGGTGGTAGGAAATTTGTCCTGGTGCAGTGATCCCACTCAGAAATGTGGGAAAAACGTGATTTTTTAGCTAAATTTGAAGATTGCTGAGGATTCTGGATAAGAAATCATAGGGGGATCCACACAAGTAACAGCTCCCTGGACTCCCTTGGGTGTCTAGTTTTCAGAAATATCTGGGTTTGGTAGGTTTCCCTAGATTGCTGCTGAGCCCAGGACCAAAAACGCAGGTTACCCACCCCCAAAAAACAGGTAGTTTTGTATTTGATTATTTTGATGTGTCCAGATAGTATTTTGGGGCATTTCCTGTTGTGGGCACTAGGCCTACCCACACAAGTGAGGTATCATTTTTATCGGGAGACTTGAAGAAACGCTGGGTGGAAGGACATTTGTGGCTCCTCTCAGATTCCAGAACTTCCGGTCACCGAAATGAGAGGAAAAAGTGGGTTTTTTTGGCCAAATTCTGAGGTTTGCAAAGGATTCTGGGTAACAGAACCTGGCCAGAGCCCCACAAGTCACCCCATCTTTGATTCCTCTAGGTGTCTAATTTTCAAACATGCACAGGTTTGGTAGGTTTCCCTAGGTGCCGGCTGAGCTAGAGGCCAAAATCCACAGGTAAGCACTTTGCAAAAAACACCTCTGTTTTCTTTGGGAAATGTGATATGTCCACGTTGTGTTTTGGGGCATTTCCTGTTGCAGGCGCTAGGCCTACCCACACAAGTGAGGTATCATTTTTATCAGGAGACGTGGGGGAACACGGGGTGGAAGGACATTTGTGGCTCCTCTCAGATTCCAGAACTTTCTGTCACCGAAATGTGAGGAGAAAGTGTTTTTTTAGCCACATTTTGAGGTTTGCAAAGGATTCTGGGTAACAAAACCTGGTGAGAGCCCCACAAGTCACCCCATCTTGCATTCCCCTAGGTGTCTAGTTTTAAAAAATGCACAGGTTTGCTAGGTTTCCCTAGGTGCCGGCTGAGCTAGAGGCCAAAATCTACATCTAGGTACTTTGCAAAAAACACATCAGATTTCAATGTAAAAATGTGATGTGCTCATGTTGCGTTTCCTTTCGCGAGCATCAGGCCTACCCGCACAAGTGAGGTACTATTTTTATTGGGAGACTTGGGGGAATAGCAAAACAAGTGTTATTGCCCCTTGTCTTTCTCTTCATTTTGTCCTTCGAAATGTAAGACAGTGTGTAAAAAAGACGTGTAATTGAGAAATGCCCTGTAATTCACATGCTAGTATGTGCACCCCGGAATTCAGAGATGTGCAAATAACCACTGCTTTTCAACACCTTATATTTTGCCCATTTTGGAAATACAAAGGTTTTCTTGATACCTATTTTTCACTCTTCATATTTCAGCAAATGAATTGCTGTATATCCGGTATAGAATGAAAACCCATTGCAAGGTGCATCTCATTTATTGGCTCGGGGTAGTTCGGGTTTTTGATGAACCTACAAGCCCTATATATCCCTGCAACCAGAAGAGACGTGCAGACGTAACGGTATATTGTTTTAAAAAATCTGACATTGCAGGAAAAAGTTACAGAGTAAAACGTAGAGAAAATTTGCTGTTTTTTTCACCTCAATTTCCTTTTTTTTTAATCTCAGTTGTTATTTTCTGTAGGAAACCCTTGTAGGATCTACACAAATTACCCATTGCTGAATTCTGAATTTTGTCTACTTTTCAGAAATGTTTAGATTTCTGGGATCCAGCATTGGTTTCACACCCATTTCTGTCAGTGACTGGAAGGAGGCTGAAAACACAAACAATCCTAAAAATGGGGTATGTCCCAGTAAAATACCAAAATTGTGTTGAAAAATTGTGTTTTCTGATTCAAGTCTGCCTGTTCCTGACAGCTGGGAAGCTGGTGATTTTAGCACCACAAATCCCTTGTTGATGCAATTTTCAGGGAAAAAACCACAAGCCTTCTTCTGCAGCCCTTTTTTCCCATTTTTTGAGACAAACACAATTTTCACTGTATTTTGGCAAATTTCACAAAGTCTGGGTACTTGTAGGATGTTGGAAAAAAAAGGCGCAAATTTGGTGTGGGTAGCTTATGTGGACAAAAAGTTATGAGAGCCTAAGCGTGAACTGCCCTAAATAGCCAAAAAAAGGCCTGGCACAGGAGGGGGAAGGCCTGGCAGCGAAGGGGTTAAACTCCTTGCAGAAACCAGCATGGAGGGGGCCGGGAAAGAGGGAAATAGTGGACTACACTCTCAACGACCGGACGCCCTATGCATAAGGGTGGGAGAATGAGGCTTCTAAAGTAAGAGGTGAAGCTGCTCCCGGCTGAACTTCAATTTGGAAAGAAGTAAAACCCATTCTGTTCTAACCCAGAGCCTCGATGTAAGCTACAATGGACTCCTCCACCCACCTCAGCCCACCTATCGCAATCTAAGGTGGGAAGGAACACTAGCAGTTGCTGGGTGGCAATGAAGGAGACAGAGGTCTCACAATAATGCCTGTATTTCTGACTGCATTGGAAGTAATGGAGTCTAGTTCGCTTGGACACTATTCAGTAGACCGTATGGTGTTGTCCTTGCCAAATAGGATGACCTCAGTCTTATTCCCATTTAGCTTTGGGCAGTTGTTTTTCAACCACTTGGTGATAGTTCTCACACAGTCCAAGATTTTTATTCTGGTCTCTTCATCATTCTCTACAACGGAGATTATTAGCTGCATATCATCAGGATATGATTAAAAATCAAAACCACGTTTTAACAAGAGCATCCAAAGGAGCCTTGTAAATGATGACAAGAGTCTAACTAAGGAAGGACCCTCGAGGGATTCAGTAGTTGATGGAGCCCAGACCCAACTTGGAGGGAGGGAGAAGGATAAAGTGAGTCCTGCCAGAAGGGAAGGCCTGAATTCCACGAAAGGGCTTTGGGGTGCGTTCGCTTCTCATGGAGACGTCTGATTAGCGAACTATGCAATACCCTGTTGAATGTAGAAGAGGGTCAAGCAGGATGTGGGCCGCAGCTCTGCACTCATCGGCATTGTGTCAGATGTAGTCGATGGCTGCCAGCAGGGCGTCGCTGTGCTGTGGTCTGCCCTGAAAGCAGACTGAGAAGAATCTAAAACATGTTTTGTTCCAGATAGGGTATTAATTGGGAGCTAATACGCTTTTCTAGAATTTTGACAGGAAAGGGAAGGAGTGAAATGGATCGGTAGTTAGATGAGATAGAAGGGTCTGGGGAGGAGGTTTGCAAAAGACGAAGCACATTGCTATGCTTTCAAGCAGGCGGAATGTCCGCAGTGACTAGGGACACGTTCTACAAATCAGCCACAGGGGCAGAGAATAGGGTGGCATTGGAGGGGATGATATAAGGAGCAGGGATCTTTGGAAGATCTGGATTTTATGGACTGAATGGCTGTGTCAACCGCTGTAGTAGTTATATTTTCAAAATTAACCAAAGTACTGTTCTTATTACAATTGGGCGTCTCCTGTATTAGTGTAAGGAAGGGTGGGAGGACAATTAGCATGCATATTGTTAATATTATCTTGAAAAAAAGAATAGAGCGACATATAGAGAAGACGATGCTGGGATGAGTTTGGAGCACACAGTGGAACGGGAGTTTGAACATTTTGCCAGCCAGTCAACTGTGATTTAGCAATTCTCTCTACAGACAAAGAGGACCTGTTTGGAACTGTGAAAAAAATCTGTCTTGCCTAGAAATCACCAGTCATACAAACCAAATTCAAATACAAACTTTCTATCCGAAATGTTAAAGCAAGAACCTGTCAAGTACAGATCTCGATCTTCTCTGTTCCTTCACAATCTCTGTTCACCTATGTTCAATATAGTATCTCTCCCAGAGCATCTTACTTCCATCATCTTTCAGAGATGCTTCAAGGCATGAACAAAGTGGGCTTTGGCCCAGTGCCCCCTTATTAAGCTTTCAGAACAGTCACAGACTGTCTATAGTTTTATAATAACCAGTTTATTTACTTAAATTCTTTTTGCAAACCAGCCCAGGCTACCCAGCCAGCCCAGCCCCTACTAGAGAGATAGTAATGGATACAAAAATACCTATTAGTTCAGGTTAGATTCAGCAATCGTTTTAAACTTTTAAAGTTCACAGGCCCAGCCCAACTGCTGATGCCTTTGCCTTAATGCAGTATGTGCCACTTACTGTGTAGTAAAGATTGCAATTGTGAGGTCCCTCTGTGACCGCATCACCCTTTTGTAGCTGCTCACTGACCAGTGCGATGGCAGTCTGCAGCCTCCTAACTCTGAATACCAGTCCAACGCAGTACAGGTAGTGCAGTAAACAAGGGCGCCCAACAGCACTGTATGCCTGAATGGTGCTGACAGGCTAGCCACACCGCACATTGTGGCTAGAAGGCTTGGTAGGATCAACACTCTTTCTGCTTTTCTGTCCGGTTCAGCTGGAGTCTGATTGTGCCAAGGTAAGGCCTGAGTGTCACTGTGCAGAGCAGCATTACATGTTGTCTCCATGACTCAGCTGTCCATCTGGAGCTGCTGCTAGAACCTAGAACCTGACTCAAAGTCCCTCTTCCTCACAGGGCAGAGGCTGGGGTGCAGTAAATAAATTAAAAAAAACACTCTCCATTAGCACAGCCCAAACAGTGGGGCACCAATCTACTGTATCACATGGGACATGGGACAGGCTAATTCAGACTGCTTGTCTTTCTGCTTCTTGGTGCCTGCCAGTCACAGCCTACATCAATGAACACTGTCAGTTGGTGGATTGGAAGTTAAATTAGGGTTTTGAGTGCAGAATCGGAAATTTAAAAAAAATCCTAAATAGTATTCATCATACCCAGGGCTAGGGCAACTCAAAACTACTGGCCTTACTTAACCTTTCAGTTGCTATATATGCTTTCAATTATCAAACTTTGAAGGACAGGCTAGCACACAGAATAGGCTTTAGAAACCAAGGGCCAGATGTAAGTAGATTCTGAATTGCAACCCGCAAATTGCGAATCCGAGCGACTCGCAATTTGCGAGTCGCAATTCAGAATGTAGGATGGTGTCCCTGACACCATCTGCGACTCGCAAGGGGGTTGCAAAGGCCCACCTCATTAATATTAATGAGGTTGGTCGCAATTTGCGACCCC
Organism: Pleurodeles waltl; assembly: GCF_031143425.1. Taxonomy (NCBI): domain Eukaryota; kingdom Metazoa; phylum Chordata; class Amphibia; order Caudata; family Salamandridae; genus Pleurodeles; species Pleurodeles waltl. The sequence goes on from NC_090446.1 coordinate 996,583,111, forward strand.
CTTGAGACTCGCGGCACTCACAGGGATGGTGGCCTGCTGGAGACAGCAGACCACCATGTCTGTGACTGCTTTTAAATAAAGCACATTTTTATTTTTTTGTAATGCAGCCATTTTCCTTAAAGGAAAACGAGATGCATTACAAAACTAAAAAATGAAACGTTTTCGTTTCATTTTTTCAGAGCAGGCAGTGGTCCATAGGACTGCTTTTCCATTTGGACGTGATGTCTTTCTGCACAGGACTCCTGGAAGTTAGTTATGAGTTACTCCAAGTGTGACTTGTTGGATGAACTTTGCAAGACGAGTGGGGTTTTGCATGTCTATGTGCCCGATTTGACAGTTTACAATTAATCATCATACAATCAAATTAATGTATACAGGGTTTCGGTACTAGGATATGGAGGAATATCTTCTTAAGAGCCTTGATAAAGTCCGTAATAGAACGAAACACGTGTCGGCTGAAGTTTCTGGCTGCATTTTCAAACCAGAGTGAACTTTGTAATTACAAGCAGAACTATTCCTGACTGAATCCTATGATTGGACTGAACTCTTTTATCACAAGCAGGACCATTTCTGGATGGATTTATTATGGATATTATTGTAGTGGTTGTTTTTGAATTATGTGTATTTATTGTGCATTGTGAGGGTTATATTTCAAATGTTGTCTAGGTTGTTGTAATGATTTGTTTTCTGCATTGAAACTAGAATTTGGTTTCAATGGTTTGCATCTTTTAATGTGTATGTATATATCTATTAAAAGATTGTATACATTTGTTTTGCTACACACACGTAGTTGTATTAGTTCTTTTTTCAAGATTGCCTCGATATGACTATATAAAGTATACATTATGGTGATTTCAGTAGATGTAAGAATTAATTACATATAGCTTTTGAGTGCTCCACATGTTTTTCTATGTATAAGTCCATAGGACCACTGCCTGCTCTGGAAAAATGTTTTTAATGCCATTCACAAAGGGGAAGGGGTCCTATGGGGACCCCTTCCCTTTTGCGAATGGGTTAGCACCCATTTGAAATGGGTGCTAACTGCGATTGGTTTGCGACCGCGTTCGCGGTCACAAAGCAATCTGGCATTGCACTGCGACTCGCAAATAGGAAGGGGACTCCCCTTCCTAATTGCGGCTCGCAAACCCGTTTTGCAATTCGGTAACCAGGTTACCGAATCGCAAAAGGGGTTTTGTGCAGTGCCAAGTGCAGTTTGCACATCGCAAACAGCGAAATTCGCTGTTTGCGACGTGCAAACTGTGTGCTACATCTGGCCCTAAGTCCTGAAATGATTCCTATTGATCTTCCCTCAAAGGGAACAATTAGTGAAGATGAAAATGTACACCTTAAGAATCTCACTATATTATGCAGATGCCTTCATGGAACAATACTTTCTTCAGCCTTCTTCAGCCTTTAACTAGAACTACTCCACTTACCTCTGGCAGAATCCAAGTCACTTTCCACCAGTAAATAGACAACACACAACTACACCCGAAGACCTCATCAGTAGAAAACATCCTCACATTATACCACTGCCTCTATAGTATTCCCCGAAATTATTGGTATCACACCCAGTAGATTTCTTAAATCCAAAAAGGAAATTGTGATCTATTTGGAGAAAATAAAAACTGGCATAAATCTCTCATTCCTCCGATAGAGAGATGCTTGAGTAGGTAAGGATGTCATTCAAACCTGTCAGAATCTCTTATCTGCAGGTGATATTTCAGAGCCCCGGCCTATACCCCAAAATCAGTACAAAATCAGTACTCATAACCAACTCACCTGGACTGACCACTCCATCATCCACTATAACACAACCAGCTCACAGACCTCCGCCTCCTGTCCTCCCAATGTCCCCTACAGCAGCTAGAGCAAAGTCTTAAAGGACACATGGGTCAACACTCTCAACAACACCCAGCCCATCTCCTCCAGCAACCTAGACCAGAACATCAGAAATGTCAACAATTGGATCAGCAACTGTGCAAACAGCATAGTTCCTATTGGCAACAACACCTTAAGAAGGTCCATCAAGCAGACAAAATAGTACACTGAAGACATTAGAACCACTAAACGACACTGCAAACAACTGGGAAGGCGATGGCACACCAGCGAGGACATGACAGACAAGACCGCCTTCAAGACAGCCCTCAACCTCTACCACAGACAATTGAAGGAATCGAAGAAAAAGCCTTTAGCCTCAAGCCCCGGTAACAGCAAAGGACTCGTCATCATTGTCAAAGAATTATCCAACCCCTAAGCTGCAACAAACAACATTACCGCCTCACAGGAACTTTGCAAACCTCTTACAGAGCATGATCACCAACATCCACAGAATCTTGAAGCCCCAGACCCAGGCCACCAGTTTCTTTAAGCAACACAATGAACCCGCTACCACCACAGACATCTGACTAACTGAATGGAGTCAGCTCGCCCCACAGTACACCTCCTCCATCATGAGCTCAGTCCACTCAGTAGCCCCATCCGACCCATGGCCTTTCCACATCTTCAACCTAGATGAAGCCAGAAATATACACATCTTCACCACTTTGCTCAACACTTCAGTTGCCACAGCCACTTTCCCGAGGACTATAAACACACTGAAGTCAATGCTCTACTAAATAAGCCATAAGCAGACCCCAGTGAAGTCAACAACTACATCGATCTCCGTGCTCTCATTCCTGGGCAAAGTATTAAAAAAAGCCATCAACCAACAACTCTCTTCATATCTGGAACAGAACGTCAAACTCAAGTCCTGCCAATTCAGATTCCGCAGCAACCACAGCAGCAAGACAGCCCTCATCGCAGCTATCAATGACATCTGAGCCCTACTCGACTGAGGAGAGACTGCAGCTCTGATCCTCCAGACCTCTTGGCAGCCTTCTATATGGTCTCCCATCTCACACTTATCACAAGACTGCACAACATAGGCACCCAAGGAGCCGCCCTCAGATGAATCACCTCTATCCTGACTGAAAGAATGCAAGAAGCCCGCCTTCCCACCTTCACCTCCGAATCCAAGAAAATCATCTGTAGAGTACCGCAAGAATCCTTGCTCACTTTCATCAACACTTATATGACACCTCTGGCCAGCATTGCCAAAACCCATGGACTCAACATCATATCCTATTCCATCGACACACAACTCATCCACTCCCCCTCCATAGATACCATCAACACCATGACCTCTGCATGACAGATGTCACCAACTGGATGAAGGACAACTGCCTGAAGCTCAACCCGGACAAGTCAGACAGAGGTACTGATTTTTGGAAACAAACGCTCCCCATGGTACGCATCATGGTGGCCCTCAGAACTTGGACCTACTCCAACACCTGCTAACCATGTTAGGAAGATAGGCATCATTCTCTAACAGCTAACAATGACAACTCAGGTCAGCTCCGTCTCCTCTTCCTGCTTCCTCATCCTCCACATGCGTCATAAGATATTCAAATGACCAACTCAAAGCTCTAGATGCGCCATCACCCAGGCCCTCGTCTCCTGTAGACCAGACTATGGCAACACTCTCTATGTAGGGATCACAGTTCATCTCCTCCAATGACTACAGACCACACAGAACACTGCAGCCAGATTTGTCATGGATCTCCCTAGATGAACCCACATCACCCTTTACCTCAGGGAACTCCACTGGCTCTCTGTATAGAAAAGAGGCTAGTTCAAGCCTCCAGACCCATTCATACAAGACCCTACACCACTGTGGACTTGTCTACTTGAACCACTGCCTAAACTTCCATCTGCCCACCTGACACCTCTGCCCCACATCCCTTCGTCTAACCCTTTCCCCCGTATCTGAAGTAGCAAATGCACAGGTCACTCCTTCTCCTACTTAGCAGCGAAGACATGGAACAAGCTACCCTTTCTTCTCCAGACCTCCCCATTTCTTCTAGAGTTCGAAATTTCCTAAAGAACTGGCTAGTTAGTGAATCAATAGGACCCTGTTGACACCTGGATACCCTCAACGGTGACAAGTAGTGCTCTACAAATTGACTGATTGATTGATTGGTATTTTGCAACAAACTCATTTTTATTATGTGCTATTCTCCTACAAATAATATGAGAAGGAATTATCACCATAATTATTAATAACTCAGTTAAAAGAAGTGGATACAAGTGAGGTGATTTATTGGGCATCCCTAACAAATTAGTCTAAACTCAACCTTTGTTATTATGAACTGATTTGCAGCTTACTTATTTTAGAATATTTCATGCTGGGTCAGATAAAGCCAACGCATACCATTGTGTCTTGAAGTTTGAAGTGAGAGAGCCTTTATTCAGCATCCCTTCAGCAACTTGTCCACAGACCTTGTCCCACTGCAACTACTTGTAGTTTTTATGCCTTTTTTAGGTTTGGTCAGGAAAGAGTTTTAACTGTTGTGCAAGGCTCATGGTTTCCAAAAAACATGATAAAAACACACACATTTTATACATGTATACACATGTATGTATATTTTTTTCACTGAATAAATGAAAAAATAAACGTTAAAATTGTGCGATATTTATGTGAAAATGTCAGTTTATTCATAACATTTAAAAATGTAAAAACACAGAAATTCACCAGTTGTAGTTAATTGAAGTGACTATAATTTGCACCATGGCTTTGAGTGTGTGCGGTTGGCCGCGGGGCCTAGACTGTCACCAGGCTCTGTACCCAACAACTTGCGGACAGCCAACCCTCACTGCTAATGGCCTTTGGCCATGTGTGCTGTGGTGTTGGCCAAAGGGGTTGGCAAGCCCCAAGGGACCCGCACCCCACTTATCTTTATTTTAAATTGTTTATTGATCACATTGGGCTCTTAAGAGAGTAAGGGGGTTGCACTGGCTCCTGCAAGAGTCCAGAGGAATTGCAACAACCGAAAAAAATATTTTTCAAATTTGCCTCCTGATGGGGAGGGGGTGTTACTCTGGAACACCACAACAAGGTCCAGTGTGTGAGTGTACCCCTACCCTATCCCAAATATCTTATTTTTCAGCACGTCCTATAATGGTGGCAGCAACGTTTCTCTCCATGTTGCAAGCCGTCAATAAGAGCACACACTCTCACGGGACTCACTTTTTGTCTGTAGAGAAGTTAAAAGATCCCTATGTAAATTGCATAGGAAAGTTGCATTTGGGATCCGCTCTTTTTCTTGGCCCCCTCTTGATAGATCACTCCAAAAATTTCCAAGAAGGAGCTGAGGTGGATGAACTTTTATTTGAAAAGTTTTGTGAAGATTTGTCAAATTGTGCCATATTTATAAGCAATTATATTATATATGCAAATACATTTATATATGTGTGTGTCTGTGTGTGTGTGTGTGTATATATATATATATATATATATATATATATATATATATATATATATACATAGATAGATATGTATTTACATATATATATATATATATATATAAACATTCACTGAAAAAACACAAAGGTTACAGAGACATTATAGTTAGGTTCGGAATATACTTGCACAAAACCATAGAAATTTTGCAGTTATAGTTATGGTTAACTCAAGTAATTGTAACTTGCGCCCTAAGGTAACTATAACTTGTGGACCTGTCATGCACAGTTTTCTCATCAATAATTTTTATTATAAATATTGCAGTGATAATATCAATAATGCCATAGAATATGTCATTAATGATGAAATATGTGGAGTAATTAGCTGTGCATGGTGAGGGCGAGAGTTATAGTTACCTTAGGGCGCGATTTATAGTTACTTGAGTTAACCATAACTATAACTGCTGAATTTCAGTTGCCCTGGGTTCACTAAGGAGCTCAAGTTACTACAAAAAAAATATTGACAACAAGAACAGTGATGGAATTTAGATACCAAAGTGGTTGAGAAAGAGAAATTAAGAGCTGTCCTTTAAGCTTACAAAGAGGCGAGTACTAAAGCTAAATCTGAGTATTTCACCCAAAAGATTAAGGAGGCATCAAATGCCCCCAGAGAACTTTTTTAAGTTGTACGCGCCTTGACAGTTCCTACTCACCCCCCCCCCGCCCCCCGCAGAGTTGGAAAACTCACAAGAATTCTGTAATAAGGTGGCAACTTTCTTTGAAAACAAAGGCCCATATTTATACTTTTTTAGCGCCGCATTTGCATCATTTTTTGACGCAAAAGATGTGCAAACTTGCAAAATACAATTGTGTTTTGAAAGTTTGAGCCATTTTTGCGTCAAAAAGCGTCGCAAATGCGGTGCTAAAAAAGTATAAATATGGGCCAAAGTTCTACAAATACACTCGAGCTTTAGCCATTCTGAAGGGCTAGATCACTCACTCCATACTGCTAATAGCAATTTAGATATAGATCGTCCTTTGTTAACCGATTTTCAGTTACTACCTCCAGACGGAATTAAAGAGTTCATGTTAGGAATTAAGTCAGGTTCTCCTAGTGATACGTGTCCTCCACATATTTTACAGCAGGTCCCTGATCTTGTTTCGACAGCCCTTGCCCCGTTTTTGTTTTTAAGTCTTACCACAGGAGTTTTTCCTCCTTCTTTCAGGGAAGCGATGGTGGTTCCCCTGAAAAAGAAACCTGATGGAGCAGGACACGATTTGAGCACTTTACAGCCTATTTCTCTACTTCCCTTTCAGGCCAGGGTCTTTGAGAAACACATCAATAATGAATTAGCCAATTTTCTTCATACTTCAGGAGTAGTAGATTCCTCCCAACATGGCTTTAGGAAGGCACATAGTACTGAATCAGCACTTATCATCACCTCTGACACGATTCATAAATTGGTGGGTGAGGGGCAAGGAACCATTTTAGTACTATTAGACTTATCTGCTGCGTTTGAAACTATCTCGCCTCAGATCATGATATCTCGTCCCCATCAAGCAGGGATTAGAGATGCTGCATTGAAGATTTTGGAATCTTTTTTGAGAGACAGACCTATCACTGTGAGTTGCAGAGACTTTAGGGCACCAGCATATTATTTGCCATGCGGTGTCCCACAGGGCTCCTCACTTAGCCCCACATTATTCAATCTGTCAGTCGCTCCTTTAGCCAGACTAATTCGTTTGTTTGGTTTTATGCCCATCTCCTATGCTGATGACACTCAATTGATCATTCCAGTCTCTAAAAATTGGGAGGAAGTGGCAGACTGTTTCAATAGCTGTATGCAAGAAGTCAATAGGTGGATGGGCCTTAATTGGCTAAAGTTGAATGATGACAAAACCGTCATTTTGTGTTTCGGCTCCGGCAAGGAGTTGTGGAACTCACGCTGGTGGCCTTTAGAGTGTGGCGAGTCTCCTGCCCCTATTGCGCCCACTAGAAACTTGGGCGTCATCTTTGACAGTTGTCTTTCTTTTAAGTCTCATGTAAACTCCATCACTAAATTCCAGTTTTTGGACTTTGAAAATGCTGAAAAAGATTTGTACTTATTTACAGAGGGAGTGGAGAGTCCTAGTCATCTTAGCATTGGTAATATCTAAATTGGATTACTATAATGCCTTGCTGCTCAATCTGGATAATGCTTCACTTAAGAAGCTTCAATTGATCCAAAACACTGCTGCTCATTTCATATTGAATCACCCTTGCTCGGCTTCCGCCAGTAGTAGCCTGAAACAATTGCATTGGCTACCGGTTGCAAAGCGCATTAGGTTTAAAACTCTATGTTTGACCTATAAGTCTGTGCATGGAGGTGGATCTGAATATCTATCCTCGAGGTTAAATTGGTATAGATCTAGTCGGCAACTCAGACCTACAGGAGCTTTCATGATTTAGGTCCCACATACTCATAGGGCTAGATGGGGTGACAAGGCCTTTACGGTAGTTGCTGCCAAATGCTGGAACTCACTCCCTTTGTCCATAAGGAAGGAACAACATTTTTTGGCCTTCAGGAGGTTAGTTAAAACTTGGCTCTTCCCTCGCTAAGCTTCGTTTTCTTGAGTTTCTTCTAGCCCTCAGTCACTTACTCTTTTCGTACTTAGCGATTCGATGCCACGGCCGGAATGCGCTTTATAAATACCAAATACAAATACAAATACACATTTTGGTGGATTTGTGCAAGTAAATTCAGTACCTAGCTATAGTGTCCCTGTAACCTTTGTTTTTTTCAGTGAATTTCTATGTTTTTTTAGCATGTACGTACAGCCAGGCCCTTAAGCCAACCCTGCCACATGCACCCAAACCCTAGCTGCGCAGCATGGGAAAGGATGCAGTGGGTGTTTTTTTTCAATTTTCTCTAGATCCGTGGATCCTCTTCAAATTTACACAGGGGGGGGTGCGCTGAGACCTGTGGTAGATCCGCTGATCAGATGAAAATAAATTGGGCAATTTTTTGCCCTGGTGGGGACCCCTCTACGTGTCCTATGGGGTCAGGACACCTGTATCCTGAACCTTTATATATTTTTGCACTCTTCTTCCCCCCCCCCCAGCCAATGTGACAAACAAAATGGCAGCCACAACTTTTCTATCAGGTTGCGGACAGCCAGTCAGAGCCTTGCCCGGATCCGCCAAAGGATCTGCATCCAGATATATATATATATATATATATATATATATATATATATATATACATATATATATATATACGCATATATATATATGATCCATCAAACGGTCCACATTGTGGCGTGCAAATTCACGGGTGCACACGTGAGGAAAGGACCATTCCTCTACAATCTCCAAAAACAAACAATTGCAAAGCAATTGACTCGTTGCACTCCAGGAGAGTTTATTACTTTATCCAAATGTGTACTTCAAACGACACCACCTACGCGTTTCGACCTCCCGCTCTTGCTCACTGTGAGTACCACATTAGTTAAACATCTTTTTTTCCAGTAGATCTCTAGGGGCTTTTGATTATATTCAGTCAATTTCTCAGTGTGGTCAGCCAACCACCGCCTGCACACCATCACAGTGTGTAGTTATACTTAGGTCAGAGTTTCCATAGGAAGAGTGTTTTTTGTTTCTCTGTCAAATTTGGTGCCGTTTGACAAATCTGCATGAAACGTTAAAAAAAATAGTTCTTCTTCCTCTGCTTTTTCATAGTAAATATTGCACTGTTCAGTCAAGAAGGGGCCAAGGAAAGTATTTGTGTGTGTTGGGGGAGGGGGATAGGGGCCCCAAAACTTTGAATTTCCATAGGAAACTTTACTACCCAATACAGAAAGAGGCTAAAAGGAATGACACCAAATTTGAAGAAAACTTAGAACTTTACTCAGAAAGTGTGCTTTTTATGATTCAGTGTAATCGGTTCAGCCGTTTTTGAGAAATTACACACTGTGCACGATTACTGACATTATAGTTGGGTATGGTTTTAAGATTTGAGCTTTTGTTAAAAAAAACTGAAAATCACTGAAATAAAACAAAAGGTAAAGTGATGTTCTATTAAGAAAACTAAACAGTTAAAAACTAATGGTTAGAAACCAAGCTAACACTGAAATTAACTGGTTATATTTTACTGAGCAAACTATAACATGCAACCCTGATACGCACTACTTACATCACTCATGTCCTGTTAAATGACATTATCGATGACATCACTGGTAACATCCTCCAGTCATAGTGAGAGTGTCCCAAGTGGACCTGAAGTATTTCAACATGCTCCCTCTGTTGCTAATGTTCTATCACCAGTCCTGTGATAATGGACATAACCTTTGCCCTCAGCCCACATGCTTAGCACATAGTAACATTTGTCAAGTCACACATATTTGGTGCCTTAAAGGGGTTAAAAACTTTATGGTTTGTCAAGCAGGAGTACCATGGTAGCAACAATTAAAAAAAAAAAATTTTCAGATTGACCAGGAGATCTTTTTCTCCCATCAGTCATTTCTGTACCATGGGATCAAGCACTCTGGTTGGCTGGCTGCAACTCTAAAGAAAATGTTGCACCCACCACTAAAGGACTCAGAGACTCGGTCCCGAGTCCTGAAACAGTTTTCTAAAAAGGGCACAAGGGGGCAAGGTAGGGACACCCTGGCCTACAGGCACTTGTGGGGGACCCAAAGGGACCCCCTATCCAGGGGATATAATGAAAAAAACATTTGAATGAAGGTACCACACTACTCCTGCAGGGCCCATTGTGGCCCTCCCATGAGCCATGGGTGCTCCTACGGGAGCCACGGTACAACCATCCACCCCATTATACCACCTCACCGTGCAAGCTTCCTTGGAGAATCTTGCACTTTACTGTGGCACCATAAGCTGTAAGCTTATGTGGTGTGTACCACAGGAGTATAAAGTACCCGAAAATATGTTAAAAAAAAGAAAGAAAATCTGGGCTGGGTGCCCATGGGGGGGTTAGACAGCAATAACCGTGAATGGTCACTGACTTCACTGAACAATAAAAGATTAAAGTGGAATTGTAATTGGGTTTGGTAATAAGATTGTAGCTTATATAAAAACAGAAGATATTCATTGAAAAAACAAAGGTTAAAGCACTGGTATAGTTAGGTGTTGAAATTAGATAAAAACTAATGTTTAGAAACTGAACAACCACAGAAATTCACTGTTTGTATTTTAATGAGTGAACTATAACATGTACCCCGCCATGCACTGCTTAAAGGCTCATATATTACTTTATTCATGATATGGACATGAAGTAGTTCAAAACACTACACTTGTGGCAACATTTCTAACACCATTCACATGATAATGACAAAACTTTTGCCCATATGCTGAACACATAATAATATTTGTTAAGTCACACACATTTGGTGGATGTTACCCTCTTTTTACTCATATTCCCCCACCTAACAAACAAAATACCTCCTTATGTTTTAATGGGGTGACTCCCTTTTAAAACCATGAAAACCCTCAGAAAAAGTTCATACTTTTTTTACCTTGATGGGATTACCCTCTTAAAGAAATTTAATTGTAATTGTAAGTCAAGAGGTTGGCAGGTAAGCATTTACCACTGAAAGGACACCTTCTTCTGTGCCCTATGGAAAACCCTCCGTAGTTTGGTAAAATACACTACACGTATTCATGAGATGGTCAGAATGGTATGCAAATTTAGAGCCATGCTTACAACACCATAGTGAGATAAGCCCCCTTTAATTGGGACACTCTAACATTCTACATTATTCAACAGTGTGCCTTCTTCAAAATTATCAAGGAAGTTCTGGAAATAAACATCCACACCTTATGAACGCCCTTGATACATAGAATTTGTTTATAGCTCTATATTACAACTTTTGCATCCACACATGTCACGATATCCACTGGCAGATAATCTCTTGTCAACAGATGCTTTGGCCTTTGTCACAGATTTTTTTCCAACAGGCTTTGGCATTAAACCTCAACCTACTTTGAAACATACCTCTTCAATCCACATCAGGTGTGCTCAGCTGTTACTTTGTTTTACATGGAGTACTACTTTTACCCCAAACTTTAGTGATTTGTAAAAGGTGCACCATATAAATTTCAATATGCATAATCACACTCTTATTTCATGATTTTAACTCTTACCAGTGGCTTATTTTTACCTCCTTTTGTGCAAACATACACTCCACCTTTAATCCATGATTTTTTTTACTTTTTGTTACTTTTACACTTTAAATCTATAGCATGTCTTTATAAAATAAAATAAAACTGATACCTTACCATGGCCCACCTAATGGCTTTGTCAGCAGTCTTATATGGTGTTATATGGCATAAGAAGGGGTATTTTTTAATTGTTGGATATTTCTTACACAGGACAATAAACTATGCTTCCCTTCAGATATTAGGAAGCACAAAGAATTTGGTGAGTTGTAATTTCATATTCCCTCATGTAAGGCTATCAACACTTGTAAATATAAAATACTGCAGAGTGCAAAAATACCTTCTATGGCTTGTTAATGTGTTTAAAGATATCTCCCCTTTATAAATTTGCTTGGTTTCATCCTGGGTTTTACATCACTCATTGTCTTTGCGTATACATAAATTAAGTAAGCAAATTAGTTCTGTAAAATTTTGCAAATGAGTTATCTTCCAGTGAAGAGGAACCGACAACTGAGGGCAGTGTTAGTGTGAAACTGACATCAGCGTCCCTGCCATGGGTTGAAACTTTGCACCTTCAGCAGTTTTCATTTGTGGGACTTTCAAACAACTCACCATTTCTTCAATGAGACCTCCTGGATCCTGCATGATAATCCTGAGGATCCTGTGTGACATCAACGGTAACAAATAACACAGCAGATCTGACTCACAGTGTGCATCACTGTTGATGTGAAAGCACGCTGACATTATTAGGTGTTTATGTCATTCTGTACATTGATGTTATTAAGTGTTTCTGTCATTCCACATACGAAGACGTGCTGCCATCTTGAATTGGAACCAGTTGGTTCGAAGCCTTAGAGTAGTATTAGGACTTTACTTTTAAAAAGCAAGTTTTCCACAAACTGAGCTTTACCCAAACTAAATGATCAACAGTCACCTCCGGCAAAACCTGGTGGTTGAAATTATTGGTGATGTTCCCCTGAACATTGTTGAACATATATTTCACTTATTTGAAACACTGAGATTGGGTTAGTATTTTATGCAGTTAGCTATACATATTGCTTCAACATAAAAACAGCCTAGATTTGCATTGTTTACCCAAAGTGATTGCAGTATTGCAATGGTACTTTTTGGCAAACACTTGCAGAGAGTTCAGAAAACGCTCAAAGAATATATAGCAGACTTGGGAAAACATGTTCTACATATAAATCTGGTACAAGCAGTGAGGAATGTTTAAGAGATCAATTTATTTTAGGATGTAGTATAGAGAAAGCCAAAGAATGTCTGTAGCAAAAGGACAATCCTTCATTGAAAGAGATTGTAACTATTGCCAAGACATGTGAATACAGCTCAGCCTGTGTGGGAGAAATAAGGAAAACAATAATCATAAAACCAAAGGATGTAATGACATGGTACATATAGTGGGACGAAGAGGTTGGAAAAAGAATATATGAAGAACACTAAAAACTTTCAAGGAAGTTATCAGTGTGGAACAGACAGGCAAAAGGCAAATAGGGCAGACTAGGGGAGAAAGCAATTTGTAAGAGATGTGGTAAGATGTTGTAGGTCTTTATAGTCAGAGAAGGAAGGTGTAAGGTTTTGGTATTGTAAACTATTGGTAATAATATGAATGGTCCAACTGGTGAGGTACTAATTGAAAATGTCCCCATACAAATGGTGTTTTATTCAGGAGCCAAGATTACTTTAACCCCTTAACTGCTGAGGCTTTCCCGCCTCCAATGTTGAGCCCTTACTGGGTATTTGGGGTATTTCACTATTACGCCTTCATAGATTCCTGTCTAAATAAGGAATGCAAGCCGGATTTGCATTTTTTTTAAACATCATGGGGAATCTAAAGTTACCAAGAGTTTGTAGAATACCCCAGAAAAAAACTAAGAAAATAGTCCAAAAAAAAAAAAATATATATATATATATATATATTTTTTTTTTTTTGGGGGGGGGTATTTGAGCATTGTACAAGAAAGCTTATGGTCCCAGCTTTTTTATACATTTATACAGTTGTATAAAAGCATTTTTACCACAGCAGTATTCAAGTCTATTTTTACTATTTTTTGCGATTTCAAGTTACTTGCAGTGTGTGGTGAAAACAGATGTGAATCCCATGTATGATCCTGGAAAGCTGTACACTTCTAAAAAGTAGATACATTTCTGAATTCAACATGGGGCCATTTCTGTAGGTCTCCCAAGGTTTTCCCAAATAAAGTAATGAAAAAATAAGAGAGCAATGAAAATGAGTAGGAAACAACAGCCATTGGTGACAAGGTTTTTAACTGCAATTTTTTGTCTCAATGGCTGATTTACAAGAACAGTATCTTGTTACGTCAGATAGAACCTTCTAGTCATGTGGGTATATTGGATTTGTAGGTTCTCCAACAATACACAATACCCAGAGACACCAACTGAGCTACAGCTTATCATTGGTATGAAGAACCCCTGTGTATTTCTGAAGTGTACTCAAGATATGGAGGGGCAGATTTACTAATCTTTCACGCAACATAACGCAGCAAGGCAATTTGTTGCACTGTGTTGCGTGAAAGAGAGAGATCAGAAATGTGCCTTATCTACTAAGACAATGGCGCACTTCTACTCTCTCATAGCACAGGCATATTTCAGCCAGCCTAGCGCCAACACAGGCACTCTAGCACCATGGTGCAAGAGTACTTGTGTTACAGGCAGGATTGTGTTTGTGAAGGAAGAGGTAGTGTCATGCTCAAAAACAATCCTTAGAGACATAGGGGGTCATTCTGACTCCCGCCGGCGGCGGTAACCGCACGCCCGGCGGGAGCCGCCGAATGACCGCACCGCGGTCAAATGACCGCGGCGGCCATTCTGGCTTTCCCGCTGGGCTGGCGGGCGACCGCCAGAAGGCCGCCCGCCAGCCCAGCGGGAAAGCGCCTTCAACGAGGAAGCCGGCTCCGAATGGAGCCGGCGGAGTTGAAGGCGTGCGACGGGTGCAGTGGCACCCGTCGCGATTTTCAGTGTCTGCTATGCAGACACTGAAAATCAATGTGGGGCCCTGTTAGGGGGCCCCTGCAGTGCCCATGCCATTGGCATGGGCACTGCAGGGGCCCCCAGGGGCCCCACGACACCCGTTACCGCCATCCTGTTCCCGGCGGTGAAAAACGCCAGGAACAGGATGGCGGTAAGGGGGTCGGAATCCCCATGGGGGCGCTGCAAGCAGCGCCGCCGTGGAGGATTCCCTGGGGCAGCGGGAAACCGGCGGGACACCGTCGGTTTCCCGTTTCTGACCGCCGCTGTACCGCCGCGGTCAGAATGCCCATGGAAGCACCGCCAGCCTGTTGGCGGTGCTTCCGCGGTCGTTGGCCCTGGCGGTCGGTGACCGCCAGGGTCAGAATGACCCCCATATTCCTCTTTGAATTTGTGTTGCAGAATGAGGGGCGTAGTTTCAGGGGGCATATTTGGGGTGTTACACCCACCTAATAAATATATTTTGTGATGAATAGTTGGGTGTAGGTTCTTTCAGTCAAGAATAATGAGGTGTTTATAGGATTTCGGCAGGAATTTATACACACACAAACAAACAAAACACACTCTCGTCCTCTCTCTGTTTGGAAAGACTTAAAAAAAATTGGTTATTTCCCAAAATAATGTGCTTTCTTTCACTTAGTACCCCTACAACTATGCATTCCGCACCCTTTCCACTGCCTCTTAAGCCCCTCTTGTGTGCGCTGCTTGTCGTATAATGTATTTTAACATTATGTGCCAGCCTGATTGTTAGGAAATCTGAAGCTTTCACCCCCTAACCCAATCTTACTGACCAAACTACGCCCCTGTGCAGAATGCAGTACACATAGAAAGGGGAAGTAATATATATTTCTCCATGTTCCCCCGGCCTTGGGTAGGGGCACCATTCTGCCCCAAACCCAGGCTTACTGCCTTAGGTAGATATGGGTTTGTGTCAAAATCCACAGATGAATGCATAGGAATGCCAACCTTGAAATGCCTCCCTGATGCAAAGTAACGCAAGGCAGTGCTATGCTCTGCTTTACTTTACTTTTTCTTTTACTAACCTACTCAAAGCCACACAAATTAGGGTTTGCCTGACTTAGTAATTCCAGAAATACATTTTGCATTGGGGCTGTGTTAAAAAAGTGATGCAACCCTAATGCAAAATGTTAATAAATCTGGGCCTGAGTTTAGAAAGAGTGGTTATTTGTGTTACCCAAAACTGTCATGAGATTCAGAAAGCATTTTGTAAAAAGTCTTCTTTCTTGCACACTGGCTTACATTTGTAAACCAAACAAGCAGAGAGATTCAATTGGCAATAACAAATGTTCTACTGTTCTGTATTCTCACAGGTCTCCTGATAAAAAATGTTACTCCACTTATGAGGCTGGGCCTAGTGCTTGCAACATAAAACTCCCCAAAACAAGACCTGGAGGCATCAGAAACCCTTGCAAACTTCAAGTTTTGGCTAGAATCACACGCCTTCCTCAGATTTCTGTGAGGAAAAATTCCAGAATCTGTGGGGATCCACAACTTTCCAACTACCCAGTGTAACTACATTTCTCAGATTAAAATGAAAATCCACTTGTGTGATTGGGCCTAGTGCCTGCAACATGAACAGATCAAATCTTTCCACTCAAAAACAACTATTTGTTTGAAATGGGGGTAGCTGTGTATTTGGGGTCTGGGCTCGGTTGCCATAGAGGAAAACCTACCAAACCCAGACATTTCTAAAAAAACTAGATACCTGTGGGAATCCAAGATGGTCTGACTCATGTGGGACTCTGAATCTTTAAGCCTTTGCAAATCTCATCTCAAAGATTAGCTAAAAACATACAATTTCCTCACATTCCTGTGATAGAAAGTTCCTGAATCTGCAGAGATCCACAAAATTCCTATCACCCAGCGTTCTCACATGTCTCCCGATAAAACTATATCAACTTGTATGGCTGGTCTTAGCGTTCTCAACACAAACGGAACACACCAGGGACCATGTGAAGACAATATGGATTCAGTTCAAACTGAGAGTTGATGTGGAATGGGTGCACAGCCAGAGATTGCACTGAACCTGAATAAATCTCCTGGAACAACTATTACATTTGTACATTTTGTTATACTCATCTTTCTCTCTTTACCTTATGTCTCATCCTATTCACATATCTTTCAACCTCATTGCTAGTTTTAGCTTCTTTCTGTCTCTGTACTCCGCCACCTTCTCTAAACTGTTCTCTATACTCTTCTCGCCATCTCATATCTCCTTTCCCTTATATTTCTCTTACTCAGTAGAATTGGAGGTAGATGTCTAGAAATGGAATGCACACAAAGAAAAGAACAACAGAGAGACAAGAGAGGGGAAGAAAAATAAGGAGAAAATTATCTGAATTCTCTTGCGGGAATGGTGAAAATCCTCAATGCAGTGCTTTGTTGTATTAAGATCGACATCAGTAAAGTTGGATTTATTTGTGATTATGAATATACCGCAACTAAAGGTAACGTTTCAAGCTTGATGTGCATATACCGTATTTTAATATTGTGCACTAGTCTATTAATCATCCACCAAGTTACCCTTCTGTATCTTTTCTACAATGGGAGGAACAGGCAATATAGACACTGAATTCTATACAGCTTCAGGTATCTAATGTTCTTGTGTTTTGCTGTTTCTGAAACTGCAAGGTATAATTCATTAAGAAGAACATTGAAATATATTATTTGGCAACATGAGGGCTTGAAGTTTCTGAAAGCGTGTAATAAATTCAAATATAGTCCGAACAGGGTAAGTAAGACAGTAAGTTCAGCAACAGCGAGGTAGATTTCGGAAAGCAGAGCATACCAAGCATACACTCAGGACAGTAGGAAGGTATGAGTGGCATAGGAAGAGCTAAAAAAAACAGACAGTCATCCGAGGCGGACTCCGGTAGCGGACATCTCAAGAGACACAGAGATTGCCCTGCAGTTCCGTTCCTATGAAGTGATAGGAAGGTATGGGTGGGAAGAGATGCTTGCCTATCAGACAGACGCCTCTTAAATAAGATTACCCGATGAATCCATTACCTGGGCTTTCATTACACAGCAAAATGCTTTCTGGGGCTTGTAGTGCTGTTTTGCCTCACATGGATTACATTTCCGTATTATATTAGCTAGAACAGTGCGTCCCAAAGACATTGAGCTGTGGTAATCCAGTTCTAAAAGTCCTGAAAGACTAGTGAAGTCAGTCATACACATATCAGGCTCAGAAGAACATAACAAATAAGGTAAAATACTAACCACTGATAGAAAAATAATATTTCCATTCTCTGTGTTGTACACTTGGAAAGTTCCTACGATTTCCGCCGGTAATCAGTCTGACTGCAGACAGCAGGACTGTCCTTTCTGTGAGCGGCAGCGCGGCAGGCAGCCTAGGCAAGAAATGGCTGATCACAGTGAACAGATGTGCGATAAACTGCAGGCAGGCTACAAAACATCCGATTGCGTCTTCCACACAGACAGAAGAGACGTTCTCTCATCAGGCTGTAGCCTCTCCCCTGAGGGTGATATAGAGGCTGTGCGTAGATATACGACCTGCAGGATTGATGCTAAGATGGTGTCTTCTCTCTCGAAATGAAACATTTACGCCTTCTCTTTTCAGGCAACGACCCACTCGTGCAGCTTTAAGGAGCAAAGTGATGCAACTCTCCCTCTGGATGGTGGCATATTAGGATTGCCACATCAATCCATGTCAGCAGGAGGAAAGGCACAGAGGCCTAAAGTCTCACTCACCACATTTGGATGGTGAAGTGATCTCTTGATCAATCCAGTCTCAATATTACAGCTGGTGATCTCGTCTGTCAAAAAAACAGCTCCTGACAATATCTCGAGGCTTCAACCTTTCAAGCTGAGAGCCCACCAGAGGCCCCTTCAGCTGACGGAATGAATGTTGTGTAACATAGCTGTTAACTAGCCCCATGTCATGTGTGACACCTTCAGACAGCCTGACTTTTCAACCAATGGAACGTTGCCTTCTCAAATTTATAGTTTCCTGTTTCCACCTATAGGTTAAACATCTCAACATGCTATCTTCTGTTGGCTAAAATACCAAGGGCCAGTTGTATCAAAGACACGTTTTGCATTTCTTAAATTGCGAATTTTAAGAAATCGCAATTTGTGAAATGCAAAATGGGATGTAAGAAAATAGCGAATCCCTAATAGCGATTTCTTAAAATTCACCATTAGGGAATGGGACTCCATTCATCCCTGTGGGCCTGATGGCCCATAGGTGCAAATGGTTTTGCATTTCCTAATTTGCAAATTCTTGTTAGGAATTTGCAACTTAGATAATGCAAATCCAAGGGTGGTGGGGGCCTAAGGCCCCCTTTGAAGCACCCCCCTATTTGCGATTCCCTATTTAGGGAATCCTTGTTTTAGCCATTCCTTAAATTGCAATGCGAATGCCTTTCATAAATCCTGAAAGGCTATTTTGCATTCGCAAATGATAGAATTTTACAAAACGCACCGTTTGCAAATGCAAAATTGTTTGATACATCTGGCCCCATGAATAACCGAAGAGGTCATTCGCAGCAAAGGATGATATACTAGGATGATATATTTTAGGTACATGTCCTAGATTAAGTTTACCAGATGTATCATGTCACTGATGACATAATGTTGCATCTCTGGGCTTTTCATTGCAACATATTGTTTTCAGAGTGTTAGTTCAATTGTAGCAAGCACACAGAACCAGTAATGCAAATTCCAGAATGCATAAGTGTCGTTGTTGAAAACCTAGAACTTCAGGACACATTGCTGAGAAAGGTGCACTAGAGGGAATGTTATAGCGGGAGGGGACTTCAACCTAGTTGCGACGCTGAATTAGACAGGAACACGTCTCATTTCCAGGGCATGGGAGTCATGTCTGGGCAGCTCCAAAGGGAGCTTGTAGAAGCAGGCTTGGTTAGCACATGGCTCTACTTGCTTCGAGATGTGAGGACTCTTTTACACACATGTACACTTGTCCTACTCCAACATCGACTACATATTTCTCATGCACTCCCTTCTGAGTGGTCTACAGATGGCCCAGCTATCGGACATCTCCATCTCAGACCATGCCCAAGTTGAGTTACCTTCATGAGTTGTACCCTGGAAAAAAAACAGATCTCTAATTTTCCCAGTTCTTGTGCATGAATATCTTATTCAGTTCACAATTTTTTATATGCATGCAGAGATTTTCAGTCCTGTTTTACCCACTACAAAGCCATGACTGCAAGTTCCAGGATTAAAAGAATATTCATGAAGTAGATGAGCTACTCATGCATGGCACTATGCACCTGAGAACTCTGAAAGGCAGTCCAGCTGGAGAAGAGATAAGATGGAGTAAGGAAAACCTGCATAGTATGAGGGAGAGGACTCTAGGCAAAGGAGTAGCTAGAACACCCCAACCCATGCACTGTGATCCATACCCCATCTGGTGTTGATAGAGCAAGTGAGGCCAGCGTGGCTGGCTAAAACCGCTACAGGTAGGACTATAAATTGCTGACTCCCATGCGACTTCCTATTTATAGGTGAAGAGGTTTTGATTTTCATTGAGCTTTACGTCAGCCTTCCTCTTCCAGAGATTCCAGCCAGCCCTCATGTGGAAGGTGATGTGGCCATGGTAGTCCCCTTGCTGACTGGGCAGCAGCTATCCATTCCACCATCCCCTCCACACCCACCAGCTTCCAAGTACTGACTATTCGGATGCAATGATGCTGGCAATCCGATGTCTCTGACTTGTAAAGGAAGACTGCTTAATAGATTCTTCGACAATTTCCAAGGATATTTCCATTCCACTCCAACCCCTCACAATCCAGCCAATCATCAAAGGTTAATCAAAGGAGATGAACACCTTCCCAGGAAGGGTGGGGTCATTCTGGTACCTAAATAGAAAAAGAGAAATGGCTGCTGTTCCCTAATCTTTGTACTTCAAAATGCTCAGAGGAGTTTCGAACTCTCCTGGATTTTACGATTGTAAATTCCTTTATTACATATCACTGGTCAGAATAATGAGCCTTCAGAATATCATTCTGCTGGTCCATCCTGACGTTTTCTTCACTTTAATTGACTGGTTAGTTGCTTATTTCCATGTTCCTATAAAAGCAGAATCACAAAGATTCCTGAGACTCTATGTTTTGGAACAGCATCTTCAATTTTATGTTCTTCTCTGTAGGTTATTCTCTGCTCTAAGAGTTTGTACCAATACATTAGTTCCATTGGTGAGTAACTTTCAGTTTTAAGGATTGTTTTCCCTCATATGGATGTTTTTCTAAGGATCTGGAAGCCAGCAACCTGGTGTGCTCCTGCCTCTCTCAGCTTGGCTCTCTTCAGAACTCCAACAAATCACACCTCATGCCAGCCTAAGAGTTGTAATTCATAGTGGCTTTGCTCAGTCCTCATGTAAGAAGTGTCTTTATCACCTATGACAGCCGAAGTTGATGACACATCTTAAGGATATTCTAGATTGTCAGGAATCTACAGCAAGACAGTGGGTAGGAGTTGAAGGGGCTCACATTGGCCTCCCTACACCTTTATCATTTGGTTTACCACCCTTTCATTTTGGAAGCCAAGATTCACGAATTATGAGAACTTGATCCCTAATTCTTCTCAAGTAACTCAGAAATTACAGTTCCCAAATATCTCAGCAAGGGAGTGTCCTTAGGCCTTGCTCCCAAATACAATAACTACAGACTAAAGCCATATGAGCTGGAGTGTGATGATGGGCCAGCACTCTGATAATCGACTTTAATCAGAAGGGGAGTGTCTCTCTACATCCACCTGGAAGGAGCTGACAGCAGATCTCAAAGCTATACTGGCTATTTCGCCATTTCTCAGAGACCAAGCAGTTCACATCCTGATGGACAGTCAAGTTTTGAGGGCATACATAAATCACTTGGGGAGCACCAGAGCTCCTTCTCTATCCTGCCTGGTGAAACAGATTAGCACCTGGGCAAAAGGGAATCTCTTTTAATTAACAGCAATCTATCTTCTGGGGAGGGAGAATGGGCTTGCAGTCCTCCTGAGCCAAACATTAATCTCCTTGATATCCATGACTCTGTCCCCTTGCATGTTTCAGGAGAATATGAGGAGGTTCAAGGTTCCTTGGTAGACTTATTTCCAGTCCCTAAGAATGCGCTCCTCCCAAGGTTCTGCTCCCTTCCATGCCAGGTGGCATAAAAGGTGAATACTATGAGGCTATAGTGGTCCAAAAATCTTATTTTCACTTTTTTTTCCCCTTTCCATTGATCAGTAGAGTATTGCACAAAATCGAGGAGAAAAAGCTGGAGGAACTATTGGTGGTTCCGTTTTGTAACTGGCTTCCCCTATTCCTCTGCAACTATCAGTCCAGCCTTCTTGGGTCTTCCCAGTGATTTGCTCACCTATGAGGTTTGCTTTGTTGCTATAGAAGACTCTACAATGCCTGTCACCAGCGGTCTGGAAATTGAGAGACAAAGACTAGTGGAATTTGAATATTCCCCTGAGGTAGCTATCTCCATCTATAATTCTAGCAAATAAAGTACATTACAGATTTATGAGAGGCATTGGAAATACTTCTCCAAATGTAATTTGAAAGCTTTGCCACCTTCATTCTGTGAGGGGGAAGAGTAATAAATTATTAAGTAATGGCTGCCTGTTAGGCTTCTTCGTGTCTACTCCTTGCAGTCAACTGGCATACAGCAAGACCATCCGGCCTTTTGCAATTCTTCATTTTGATTATTTAGCCTCTCGCCTTCTTAGACGTTTCCAACTAAAATGGCCTGTCATGCACTCTCCGGTCTCTTCTATGGATCTGCCTCTCATTCTAGAGCTTCAAGAGTCTCCCTTTGAAACGTTCCCTTTATTCAATTGACATTTTTGAAACTTAAAGCCTTTTTCCTGGTAGTAATAATGTCAGGTTAAAGGTTAGAGAGTTAACTTCCAGAGTTCAGGGCCCTCCACCAGAGCAATGTCTTTCTCTGAAATGGAACTTAAAGGAGCCTCCCTAAAAGACATTTCTGCGGCAACTACCTGGTCATTCCCGTACACACCTCAAATCACACAATAGGTTAAGGATGGGCGATGTGTTTTCTTATTCGTTTGGATCTGCAGTTCTTTTAGAGGTCAAAGAATGGGTTATGGGTTTTGATCTCACTATCTGAAAATAAACCCACAGTGATATTGCATTTTTTTAAGGTTCTCTTGTGATGTGTGAAAACCATTGTTTTTGTTTAATGGATTGGTTTAAGCTCATTCTGTAAGGACTGATTAGGAAAACGGATGAGGAAGGTAATGCATTGATTACTTACTGGCAATCTGCAGTATTCCAAGCCATAGTCTTTCTCGTCACAATCCTCAGCTTCCTCCCTCCATAACTTTTTTGGAGAATGGTGGGGGGGAAATTGTTATTGTTTAAAGGCCTTGGTAGTCTCAGGATGTGTACCTGGGTTAGCTCTCCCTGTATGTTTTACACAGTATCAACTTCCCATATGTAGTTCTTTCCTATATTGAGTAAAGTCTCTGTCCGGGAGACAAAAGGCTCATTCTATTAGGTCTGGGACGAGAGAGACTATGACTCGGAGTGGTGAGGTTAGCTGGTAAGTAATTTAGGGAACTGAGGGCCATATTTACAAGAAAGTTGTGATCAGCTTTGATGCGCCACTTTTCTTGTGCCTCCCACGGCCCCTAACAACAGCATGTGTGCGCCATATTCGCAATATGGCTCACCATGGCGCACATTGGGACAATAGTGTCAAAGATTTTTGACATTATTGTGGTACTTTGCAGGATTAGCTCCACAAATTGTGGTGCTAATCCTGCAAAGTAAAGGGAGGCCCATTGAAAGCAATGGGTGCGTCATCTTAAAGTCTGCTTTAGGCAAGCTTTAAAAATTATGCTAAAAATGGCACAGTGAAATGTTGTAAATTTCACTACTCCAGTTTTACGGGTTTCCCTGCATGGGAACTCCCCCCCTTGCATATATTATGCCTAACACAGGCATAATGTAGCACAAGGAGTTACAAAGTAGCGCAAATCATGCGTTGCACCACTTTATAAATATGGCAAAGGAGAATGGTTGCCTTAACGTTATATTAGTGTAAACAAATGGCGCTAATATAGTGCTAAGAGGCGCTAGGGCCTTGTCAATCTGGCCCACAGTGCATAAGAATAAAATTCACGTTTAGAGCTCAAAAAATGCCATACGAAAATTAGACACAAATACTAGAAAGGCACAAAACTCGCACAAGACATTGCATCTAGAACTGAGCGTGGTAGATTGAGTTGTAAATGGGTAGAGCTCTTACTGATCTAAGTTCTTAAACAAAATATGACATATAAATACAACGACACAAGCAAAAAACAACCATAAACAACTACATAGGCAAGAACGAAGTATCACTAATAAAAAGATTATTACTAAAATGTTAAAAGCTAACAGGAAGTGTGCATAGAACTAACAAGAAACACAAGGTCACATCCAACATTAAGCCTAACTATAACCTGGAATGTGTAGAAAAACAGCAACACGCTGTGGCAAACATAAGACTATCAGATGATTCTATGCCCCCAAAGGTGAAAAGATCAAGTCATGAACTTTTCTTTTACAAATCAGTGTTATCCGCTGTTCAGTTGGAGTACCTGAAGTGAAAAAGAACCACAGCTCTAAGAATGTCCATGCTTAGTAAATGAAAGTGCAGGACTGGAGCACTGTGTCCTTGGTGACATTGATTTCTCTGATAAACTCACAAAGACCTGCAAGTGTATCCCATGTCTATGTGTGACTATCTTCTCCAGTCCAGATCATGGATTTGCATTTTAGGGCTTGTTGTCTTGTTTATCCCACTCTAAAACCACAACAACAAGTCCCAAAATGCAAAGACAAAACCTGTCCTTATCATGTTTGGACATGGGAAACCTGGCAGCTGTAACCTATAGCTATGTTTTTGGCTATGTTTATGTAATACAGGTTTATTTAATTTACAGGTATGTCGTACCGCACCTTTGCCCGCACATCTTGGTATCATTCCAGTGACATTTTTTATGTGCATTGGGTTACTTCAGAACTGACTGTCTTCCATTTTGTGATTTTCATACCTTTATGGTGTGTATTACTCTGAACTTAAAGGTAAATATGATTTGAGACCCTAGGAGTTTCCTTGTCATGTTCCACTAGATTAATTTTTTACACTCATATATCTATTGAAAATGTCAATAAAATAGTGGAATTAAAAACTAGCAGATGCTTTCAGGAAGCAATAAAGGGTTACTCCACAAAACCTAGGGTAACCTCTCAAATGCTTAGTTCCAAGAACAAAAATTCTGCTTCCAGTTTTGGAGCTGGACCAACGCAAAACCAAAGGAAACGTCTATGTGAGGGAAGCAGAGCTGCCATGTTTCCCGGGTCTATCCAGTCCAGATTTATTTTGTGTTCGGAGTCATGTAGCTCTACTTATCCCTTTAAAGTAAATTCACAGGCAAACTATTAACAATGCTTTTCGTTCAAGGGTGCCCATTTGTCGGATCCCTGTGAGATTTTGCTGGGACTCCTGTTATGATCCCTCTAGAGTCATACAGCCTTATAGGGCCTATTGAGACCGCCTATGTTTCTATCTTCGATACAAGTGCTTCTTCCTCCAGGCCCAGGTCTGATTGTTTGCTGTCTCTGCCTGGAAGTTGTTCAACGTGCAGATACCTCAATACAATGCATCTTGAAGTCTGTTTTTTCTGGATTCATCATTACATCATGGGCAAAGTTAAGAAGTACAAGTCCCAGAGGTGCAGTTACTAACAGTTCCATTCATTGCATCGTGGCCGCTATAGTGTCTGACTGCAGGGTTACTTTGCTGGGAAGGTTGAGAAGAGCAGATTACAGGTCAAGGTCTTCTGATAGACCAGATGAGTTTGTTTTGCAAGATGTACTTTCACAGCATACGGTAAACATCATGTGGCCAGCTTTTCCTGTAGAATAGAAAAGTGCCCTATAAGAGTTCCAGTGAATGTGGAATAAAATGAATAACTCACTGGGGTCTCAGAGAAGCACTTTCCTTGATTCTGCATGTGAAATAGCAAATGCCAGAGCTCTCAAGTTTCCCAAATCCACGCGTGAGTAGCTCATCCAGTCCAGGTTTTAGCTTTGATTTCTTCGACTGATTCAAGGTAACTGGACTACAAGTCCCAGAATGGATAGGCTACTTAAGCAAGGGACTGTGATGTTTGCGAAGTCTGCAAATCTTGTAAGCTTCCTGTTTGCCACTACCTCCTTGTCCCCCCACTTGAATTAAATACGAAGCACCATCAAGCAGCAGAAACCTTTCCCCAATAAAATATCCCTGCCCCTCCTACCACATCTTATATGTACCAAGCCACAGACCCAATCAGTTGGCCTGGACATAACAAGTGGTAGGGAAGGAAGTAATTAAATGAAGCAAGGGAAGGACTAAAAATAACGCAATTGCAGGCAAGTAATTAAAGCGTTACCTCCCCATCCCTCTAGCTTGAATTCATTTCAACATGAGCAATACACAAGCAAAAACCAGGACAGCTGTAAATGAAAGCTCAGAGTTTTTAATTAATGTAAAGCGCTCCTCATATTCATTTCATAGAGGAGAGAATCTTGGGACTGAAAAATTTATTTTAAATCCACTTCTTGCATTATATTAAAATGCTTTGCAAAAGTAGAGAGGGGAGCCCAGATCACTGCCATACATATTAATGCCAGGAAGCTCCTGAATGTCTTCTAACGGGGTCGTCATCGGATTTGCCCTAAACTCATAGGGGTGTAGGAAATCCTGTTTCTTTGTACGATAAAGTAACCAAGGATCTAGCCTACCTTCTAAGGCTTTGTACTGAAGGTTTGGCTCTCCTATTAAAGGAACTAAAAATGTTAAAAAAAAATAAAACAGGAAATCCTGAAATCTGAACACTGTCTAGATAAATGGGAACTGCCCTTTTCACATCCAGGGTGCATAGTACCTCATCTCTTCTGAATCACAAAAAAGGGAAACGCTGGGAGAACTATCTCCTGCTCCTTATAAAAATCAGAATGTATTTAGGGAACAAACAAGGAACCTGGTACAGGATGATCCTGTCATCAAATACTGTAAATACGGATGCCTTCACGACAAAAAGCTCAGAAGTTATGTTAGGCAGAAGTTAGGTAGAAGTTATGACTACCAGAAAGAAAGTCAACATCCTAAAATCAACCAGTTGTAAAGGCTCAAAATGATGATTCCTAAGAGCCTTTAGGACAATCAGGAAGGGAGTGAAGGTTCTACAGGAGTTTTAATGCTATTAATTCCTCCGAACAATCTCTTGACTAAACACTGCTTGTCAGAAAGACTATCCCAGGACTCCTGAATATTCTTATGGCTGACCACTGGATCTTTAATGTGGTAACTCTTAGTCCCAACATAACCCATCCCGAAAAAAAAGAAAAGGACTTTAACCAAAACCACCTCTTATGGGTTCAAATCCCCTGACGTACGCTGCTCGCTGAAAGAACTACAAAGCTTGTCATATGATTTCAGTGTAGAATCCCTCCTCGAAGACTGAATAGTCAAAGTTAGATCAGAAGGACTCTTTTCCTTCAATCCTGCAATTCCAACCTCCAAATCATCAGTCTGAGCCTCACTAGGGTGTTGAGATGGAGAGGAGGGAAGGCAAGTAGAGAGAAGGAAATTGGAAGAACTATCTCCTTACAGGTTTCCATTGAGATCAGGAGATGATACTAGCAAGGTCCAAGTCGGTACAAGCAGAATCACCAAAGCCCTCTTCTCCCTCACTCTGATCAAGATCTTGAGTATCAGGGAAAAGGCAGGTAAAGCATAAAGAAGACCCCTGGGCCTGGGTCAAGAGAGCATCCACTCCCCAACCCACTTTTATTTCTCCTTTGCACAATCAAGTCTCAGAAGAGACTTGTAAGTGGAAGCAAAGAAATGTCTCATATTGTAATGGATTAAAGCGGGAGAAGGACTCAGAATAATGCAATTACCAGTAAGTAATAGAATCATAACTGTGGTGCCTAACACAGATCAAGTTGTCTCTCTCTCTTTCTAGAAACATCTTCCATGATAGATACTTGCATAAAAGACACTATGGGGGTCATTACAACCCTGGTGGTCTTTGACCGCCCGGGCTGTTTTGTCGGAAGCACCGCCAACAGGCTGGCGGTGCTTCACTGGGAATTACGACTGCGGCGAAAGCGCCACGGTCGCACCGCCGGGACCGGCGCTTTCCTGCCACTTTTGTCCCGGCGGTTTAAATCCCCTATGCAGACAGTGAAAACCGCGACGGGTGCAACTGCACCCGTCGCACAGCCGCAACACCGCCGGCTCCATTTGGAGCCGGCTCCTGTGTTGCGGCCGAGATCCCCGCTGGGCCGGCGGGCGGAAACCAGGTTTCCGCCCGCCCGCCCAGCGGGGATCTCAAAATAGACCCCACAGGAGTGCAGCCGCATTGGTGGCCGCCCGGCGGTTCAACCTTGGTGGGCGGTCTCTGCCGCCCGCCAAGGTTGTAATGAGGGCCTATGTAACTCTGTGTTCTTACCTCTGAGTCCCCTTTTATTACTAACTCTATTCGCTGCTAGTTAGCAGTCCTTAGGAAAGTGGAAACGTTTTTCTTTCATCTTTCCCATTTCATACATTTGGGCCTTGGGGAAATCTTGGCTTAAGAAGTTGCTTGAAGGTGGCTCATCAACTGTTATTAACTGTGATTGGAGCACCAGATGGAGAAGTCAGTAATTTCCATAATATACAAATATCATTCCATGAAGTCCTTCACTCTACATCAGGGCTTTATGGCTCATTGGCAGGCGTTTGTCTGATTTTAACCCATCAAATTACATTTCTATTTTAAATAAGGTAAACTCAGGTTTCCTTTCAAAACTCTGTATTTACAGGCAGATTTAAGTTTAAAAAATCTATTTTAATGAGACAATAACACAGCATTTTATAATAATTTGTCTTGTCACATAATTCATTTCAGATTCTCAAAATTCCGATTATTTCTGTGATTTTTAATAGTAACGTTCAGCATTTACCGAGGTACTGTATAATCTTTGTAGATTTTTTTTCAGGAAGATGTCATGTTAGTAAGTCGTTTTCAGGCTGTTGCAGCCACATTCAGCTCAGGAATACTAGTAAGCGACGATTGGTGTATGTGACAGTACATGGAAGGAAATCATCACACAAGTGCTTATTATGAAAGATAGAATTACATGCACATCAAGCAAATTCACGATTTCCTTCGATTTCAGTCTGTACCTTTCACCTAAGCCCAAAAACCCTGCCTACAAACGTTCATACTTCCTGTGTCAACATTGGGTAATGTTACTTGACGACTCCATGTCATCAGGGACACCTTGTCCAGTTCAGTCTTTCCTTAAACTACCCATTGTCATTTGGAAATGTAGTTAACATAGGTAAATTAGACTATTCCTAGAATACAGTGGGCTGTTAAATGAAGGTCCTTGTCGTGAAGCATTGTCACTGACAACCAGGAGCCTTTGTAACCTTAACATTGTGGGAGGAAGCCAAAGTAATTATACACTCCCAAGTCACTCGACTTATGTTTTACTGAGTTATGTTTTCATTAAACTTCAGGAGTAACATCCGGCAATACCTTTATAGGGGGTGTTACACTTGCCATTGTTCTTTCCAGTGGACCTCATCAAAAGATCCGATGGTGAATAATTGTGGATCGCCACCTTTGATTTTTGAGACTGACATTTTAAATTAGTTATTTTATGAGATTCTTTCATCCTTCTTCCAACGTTTCAGGGCTAATAGTCCCCCAAAACATAGTGAGCATATCTTTATTTGTTTATTTCACGTTTTTTTTTTAGCACAGACGGCATTCGACAAAATCAGAGTGCTTTGAATTCAGGATGAGTTTATGAAGAAAAGGCAAGGTTAGAATATGAAAACATTAAAGCAGAGGGAAATAGTAAAGTTGATTTTGAATCTTATCTCACATCTACTACTCTGTTACCGGAATTTATGACCAGGCATTCATTTCGTGGTACAGAAATTGATGGCGATGCCGCTAGGGGTCATCTGGAGAAACAGAGAGGAACCTTAAGCTTCACTCTGAGAACCCCCAACCTGGTCTCTGTGACACTGACTATTCAGTTACTGTGATTTCAAGTCTCCTGTGATGTCCCTTTCTGTGGTTTCATTAGAAAGTCGAAGAGTACGAAATCCTATTCTGCTATCCCTGAGATTTTGTTAAACCTGTGCCAGCAGTACATGATTTTGGACCCCATAGCATTGCGTTTATTATCCATTTACTTGATCCATCGTATATTTTGCTAAATTAGACATGGGAGCAAGACCAAAACTAGTTTGAGTACTTTTCTTCCCATTAGGAGTGCTCCTACCCAGCTATATGAACGTTTGGCACGGATATTCTTTCTATCTGTCAAAACCTGATTTGAAGCATACTTTCGTCTGGGATTCTCAAATATATTTACAATTATTTTCCTAATAGCGGGGCGCTGACCTATCACCCTGATGCCGAATTACTTTTGAGGGAGAAAGGTCCCAGCTTGCACGGGTGCACACTTTCATTGGGTGATCACACAGAAACTGTGCACTTGATTGCAAAAAAAAATAGCGAGAAATACACTATCTCTACTACAGAAGTGACCATAAGGTTCTCAAAATGCCACTCCATATTTCACTGCAGCTGGACTCGCCTCTCTCTGGAAGGGGGTTGGAGTCAGAGAAAACTGGAGAATAAATAGTTTACTCTATGGTGACCGACCACCTTACATTACTAATCAGGGACGCAGCTTCAAGTCCTCAACTTTTCACCTATACATCATTGTTGTGAGATGTGTCTGTGTAATTTTTTTGATGGAAGCAAACTAAAACTACAATATCCATAATGCTACAGGCTGGCACACAAATGCCCAGAGCTGGAAACTGTGGCGGTCATTCTGACCCTGGCGGTCAAAGACCGCCAGGGCGGAGGACCGCGGGAGCACCGCCGACAGGCCGGCGGTGCTCCAATGGGGATTCCGACCGCGGCGGTAAAGCCGCGGTCGGACCGGCAACACTGGCGGTCTCCCGCCAGTGTCCCGCCGCCCCATTGAATCCTCCAAGGCGGCGCAGCTTGCTGCGCCGCCGAGGGGATTCCGACCCCCCCTACCGCCATCCAGATCCCGGCGGTCCGACCGCCGGGAACCGGATGGCGGTAGGGGGGGTCGCGGGGCCCCCGTAAGAGGGCCCCTACAAGTATTTCACTGTCTGCTGCGCAGACAGTGAAATACGCGACGGGTGCAACTGCACCCGTCGCACAGCTTTCACTCCGCCGGCTCGATTCCGAGCCGGCTTCATCGTGGAAGCCTCTTTCCCGCTGGGCTGGCGGGCGGCCTGAAGGCGGCCGCCCGCCAGCCCAGCGGGAATGTCAGAATTACCGCCGCGGTCTTTCGACCGCGGAACGGTAACCTGACGGCGGGACTTTGGCGGGCGGCCTCCGCCGCCCGCCAAGGTCAGAATGAGGGCCTGTGTCTGCAATCACATGGAGTGAAGTGGTCACCCTACTTTGCTCATAAACACTAAAGCAGGACGGCTGCGAGGGCTGGATGGTAGTAAAACTCAAGTCTTTTGAATCAATAATCGACAACATAGGCGCTGGAAGTAGGGGTGAATAATATTGTTTTTTTCTATATACATGAGTTTTGCTTCAAAGACAGAAGTCAAATGTCAGGCAATAACGTCTGGCAAATGGCTGTTTATTCTTTTAATGTTGAGAAAACTAATTGTAAATGAACTGTACAAATGTTCCCGACTATATCATCAGTTCGGAAGCACAAATGAAGCACAATTTCTTTTTGTAATTCTTCAGTGTAATGGCAACAACCATTTAAGTAGGATCAAATTTATTTGCTGAAATTTAATTTCCACACATTATCGTGTGTGTGCTTTTTATTAGTGAACAACTGTAAATATGATAAACTTTGTCGGATATTTCAATGGAAATGTGTTGCCTGTTGTGAGAAAGTAGCCTCTTTCTAGCATGGTTACCGCCATTTTTGGCCCCGTTTATGAGTTTGTGTCAGTGTGTTTTTACTGTGTCACTGGGATCCTGATAGCCAGGACCCCAGTGCTCATAGATAAAAACTTATATGTCAGTGGGTTTTGCCTTTCTCACTGGGCTCCTGCTAGCCAGGACCCCAGTGCTCATAGTTTGTGGCCTAATGTGTGTGTTGTCAGTAGTGCTTGACTGTGTTATTGAGGCTCTGCTAACCAGAACCTCAGTGCTTATGCACTCTCTGCTTTTAAATTTGTCACTCTAGGCTAGTGACTTAATTTACCAATTTCAATTGGCACATTGGTCCCCCCTTATAAGTCCCTAGTATATGGTACCTAGGTACCCAGGGCATTGGGGTTCCAGGAGATCCATATAGGCTGCCGCATTTCTTTTGCCACCCATAGGAAGCTCAGACAAACCCTCACACAGGCCTGCCATAGCAGCCTGCGTGAAATAATGCACATGTTATTTCACAGCCATTTTCACTGCACTTAAGTAACTTATAAGTCACCTATATGTCTAACCTTCACTTGCTGAAGGTTAGGTGCAAAGTCACTAAGTCTGAGGCACCCTTCCACTAGCAAAGGTGCCCCCACATAGTTCAGGGCCATCTCCCGGGATTTTGTGAGGGCAGGGACGCCATTACACGAGTGCAATACATATAGGTCAACACCTATATGTAGCTTCACAATGGTAACTCCGAATATGGCTATGTAACATGTTTAAAATCATGGAATTGTCCCCCATTCCAAATCTGTTATTGGGGAACCAATTCCATGTATCCTGGGGGCTCCACCATGGACCCCCAGTACTGCCAAACCAGCTCTCAGGCTTGCACTGCAGCTACAGCTGCTGCCACCTCACAGACCGGGTTCTGCCCTCCTGGGGTCAAGGCAGCTGAGTCCCAGGAAGGCAGAACAAAGCATTTCCTCTGAGAGCAGGGTGTTACACTCTCTCACTTTGGAAATAGGTGTTACAGGCTGGGGAGGGGGTAGCCACCCCCAGCCTCTGGAAATGCTTTGAAGGGCACAGATGGTGCCCTTCTTGCATAAGCCAGTCTACACCGGTTCAGAGACCCCTTGTCCCCTGCTCTGGCGTGAAACTGGACAAAGGAAAGGGGACTGTCCATCACCACCCTAGGGTGATGGAAGTCTGGGACACACCCTCCAGTGTGTCCAAGACTTCAGCCATCTTGCTTTGCAAGGTATGGGGGCACTCTGGAGGGCTCTGAGTGGCCAGTGCCAGCAGGTGACATCAGAGACCCTCCTGATAGGTCCGAACCCGATAAGGTAGCCAATCCCCCTCTCTGGGCTATTTAGGGTCTCTCCTGTGGGTTCTCTTCAGATTCTGCTTGCAAGTTTCCTTCATGAATCCTCTGCAACTTCTTCATCATCCTCTGACCTCGGATCAACCGCAGTCTGCTCCAGGAACCACTGTAACAGCAACAAAGTATCCACAAGGGATACTTTTCCTCTGCAACTTTAGCTCCAGCCAGCAACTACAACAGTTTCCATGGTGTGCACACTCTGGGGACTTCCTGTCTTCACCCTGCACCAGAAGGACTGAGGAAATCTCCTGTGGGATGACGGAGTCACTCCCCTGCTCAAGAAGGCACCTTCCAAGATGACGACCGGTACATTTGAACTCCTCTCACAGCGACAAGCGTGCTCCTAAGGCCACAGAAGTTGGACACCATCGACATAGACTTTCCTGAGGTCCTGCTGACGCAGTTTGGAGTAGGTAAGACCTTGCCTTCCCTGAGAGCAACAGTACCCCTTTGTACTGCGTCTTCTTCACCTCCTAAGGCCTCTGTGCACTATTTCAAACTTCCTTCATGCACAGCCTGGCCCAGGTCCCCAGCGCTCCATCCTGCGATGCTCAACTCGCTGAGTTGTTCTCCGGCGGCGTGAGACCTTCCTTGGTTGTGCTGCACCAACCACGTTTTGTACCTCGTTTGTCCCCATGTCCTGGGACTCCCGTGGGTGCTGTCTGGCATCCTGAGGGCTCTCTAAAGTGCTGAGGACCCCTCTTGCTCCTCACACAGAGTTGAGGCCCCCAGGCCCCTCATGGGTCCAGCCAGCGCCATTTGATGCAAAACGCACTTTTGTGGTAACCAAGGCTTGTTGGCAACTTCCAACACGAAATCACATCTGCATCCATCTTCATGTCGTGGGACATCCTTTGCATCATGCAGGAACCCGCTGGCATCTTCCAAGGTTGCATTCCTGCAGTCTTTGACTAACGGGGACTCTTCTTTTGCACCCTCTTCTGGGTTGGCATGGGCTCCTGTCCTTCCTGGAACTTCTTTCGACTTCTGGACTTGGTCCCCTTCTTTTGCAGGTTTTCAGGTCCAGGAATCCAGCAGTCATAGTTTGCAGACTTGGTTGGTTACTGCAATATCCCAATCACGAGGTGTAGTATGTCCTAAGGAAACTTGCAGTACTTTACTCCTGCTTTTCTGGGCTCTGGGGTAGGGTACTTTACTTACCTTTACTGTATTCTTACTCTCCCAGCGATTCTGCACACATTACACTTGTCTAGGGGGGAATTTGTGATTCGTATTCCACTTTCTTAGTATATGGTTTGTGTTGATCCTAGACCTATTTTCTCCCATTACATTCTATAGTATTTCCTATTGTTTGCACTGTTCTATGACTAATTACTTGTCTAATTTTGGTGTCCAGTGTATATCTTGTGTATAATACTTACCTCCAGAAGGAGTATTGTCTCTAAGATATTTTTGGTACTGTGTCAGCCAAATAAATACCTTTATTTTTGGTAACACTGAGTATTGTCTTTACTTGTGTATAAGTACTGTGTAACTATAAGTGGTATTGCATGAGCTTTGCATGTCTCCTAGTTCAGCCTAACCTGCTCTGCTATAGCTACCTCTATCAGCCTAAGTTGCTAGAACACTACTACATTTCTCTAATAAGGAATAACTGGACCTGGTATAAGGTGTAAGTATTCAAGGTACCCACTACAAACCAGGCCAGCCTCCTACACCTGTTAATAATACAGAGCTACCACGCTTTAGTAATGTTTGGGACACTGTTCTCCAAAAAGCATCACAAGCCACGTATTACCAGCTCCCCCTTACTAATATGCTCTCGAATACATTTTTTACAATTGAGGCTTGGAATTTCCGCAATCCCCACGACTTTGGTGATGTAACATTGATAGCAGCACCACCACTCTGAAAATTGTTCCTGCACCACTGATTGACAACTTGACCATTAGACTACAGACTACTTTTCTCCTCTGCTGCAGATGGCAGATTTCCAGTGAACCTACGACCGGTCAAGGGGCCCTGCCTGTTCCCTAGGGCAGGAAAAGCTCTCGAGCTTCTCAGAAACCATGTCATACTTCTCAGCTTTCTTTACATTTCCTGCCTTCTGAAGCAAATCCTGGGGGTGCACCAGGCAGATTTAATGATGTGCAATGCTGCTAATGACAGAAAATTAAATGAAGGAAGAAACCCGACCTTCTTGCACATGGCTAATTTCATTCATGTCTGATGCGTCTTGAAAGCCTGTGTCAGATCCCAGACAGAGCACGTTTGAAATACATTGACATGGAGGCAGACATCATATGGCCGCGGTGAAAAGTGACAACAGGAAATCAAAAAGTGTCAATTAGCGGCACGTCCATGCACCTACATACTTCTATCGCTGTGGAATTCATTGTGTTTGGGGTAATGAGTACAGGATGCAGTGTGGCAAACAGCTTCTGTGTAAATCCACATTAGGCCAATATTCACTTACTGATGTGACAAATGACTTGAGTGTGGAAACGACCTGTCCCCTTTCGGGCAACATCAGAGTACATTGACATATTGTAAATCAGAAACATGCAGGCGGCTAGAGCTAATACAGCGAACATCATGCATCATAGCATATAAGCTGACTAGTAAACTTAGGGCGTGCAGAAAGAGAGATACTCACTTCTGAGTGCGACCTGGGAAGTCCCCATTGAAGGAGGAAAGGATGGTCTTTGAAGAAATGTGTCTGAGGCTGTTTTCTGAACTGTAGGCTTGAAGATGAAACAATGAGGTACTAAGGATTGTTTTTCCATATCATAGGTGCTTAGCTGAAGGTCTGGAATTCTTCAGTCCTAGTCTGACTATGTCCTTGGTATGTGTGTTGTGTTAGGCCCCGTAGGTATGTGCACTGCTCATTTCTGTTTCACATTTGTCTTCATCATATTTTGAGGGCTTGTGATGGCAACCAATGTAGATCTACGAAGGTGGGGGAGATATGGGTGGATTACTTCAATTCTTTAATAAGATGTTCAGCAGCATGAAGTGCGCTCTTCAGTGGAGATATCATAAAATCGGAAAGTGTGGAATGTTGAGAAAATCCATTACTGGTGTCAATATATCAATGTAGTTATATGCATCAGATAAAACATGTAAACATGTATTGAAGGAGAAGGGGTGCTACTTAATGAGAAGGTCAAGAGATGGGCGTCTAAGAGTCTAAACAAGAGAGAAGTCTTGACCATGTCACATAGTATCAAGTAATAGGTTGCTATGGTAAGGTCATGATTCCCAAAACAGTAGATGAAGGCTAGGTTGGTAAGATCAACAAGACATGAAGGGTAATGCAAGGGCAATAGGTTATATGAAGTGGAATGCAGCCGATGAGTGGTTGGATTTATTTTAACATCCAAGCTCGGATGGTGGTGATGCACTGTTTGAGATGATCAATATCATTGGCTGTAGTGGCTTCTACAGTTGAATGTTGTCAGCATTTTAGTGATTTTTTTTTAAATATCTCATTATTGGTTTTATCAAGAGGTACAAACATCATTAACTTCCCCCCGAACCTCCAGAGAATGCACAGATATGCATTATTAGTGTTGTAGGTTTCATCAGTTGGGTCCTGTATACACCGGACTTCAATGATGTAGATGTTAGCCGTGGACCTACTGTAGTTTGTGCCTAACCTCACCGATAGCCATCAAGGCAGCGTCCATTCCATCCTACACCAAATTGGGTCCCAGCTTTGCTTCTCTAGTCCCCCTCCTCCCTCATCGGTCTCCATGAAGCCCATATTTTGTCCCATTTACGTGGGCATCTTCTCGCCTGGTAGACAATTGTGTCTGCTGCCATGTGTCAGTCCAGGCCCTCCTCCCATTCCCTTATTGTAGACATGTGGGGCACCCCTTTGCCCTCCCCCCCCCAAGTGTTTCAATTTATCCCTCCAGGCAACCATCAGTACCAGGTTACTGAATATCGTTGCATAGCGGTCTAGGGTTTGTTCACCCCAGATTCCCAGATTGACCAGATGTGGTGTCGGGCATTCCCAAAGTGTGTGGATTAAGGTTCCTCACCCTGCGTAAACATTTATCTGGGACCAGGTATGGGGTATTCTGCAGAGCATATAGGAACTTGGAGAGGTAGATCATTTTATATAGGGCTGTACAGCCGAGGAGGGAAAGTGGCAACTTCCTCCACCTCAGCGTTATATGCTGTTAGAATCTTCTTCAGGTTTTCCTGCAGAAATAAGTCATGGTCGGGTGTCACGAAAATTCGTAGATATCAGTCACCCTGGTCACCCGCCACAAGGGGTTACCTCCCTCTATGGGAGGAGTAGCCGTCCCTGTGGGAAATGCTACCGATTTGATCCAATTAACACAAAACCCTGTATAGGTGCCGAAAACCTCCAGTACCTCTGAGACTCTTTGTATCGAGCATGGAGGATCCGCGAGGTAGAAGAGGATATTGTCAGCGTGTAGTGAAATCCCATCCTTCCAGTTCAGGTCCTATGTACTGCCCCTAATCTGTGCGTCCACTCTTATCCAGGATATCAGGGGTTCAAGGACAATGGCAAAGAGCAATGGCAAGAGCGGACACCTCTGCCTAGTGCCTCGGGATAGGCCAAACTGGGCCGATAGAGCCCTGTTGACTCAGACACTTGTCGCTGGTTGCGTATATAACAGACTGATACAGGATAAAAAGTGTGGGGTCAAAGCCCATCTTGCAAAGGACTACTATCATATATGGCCACTCTAGGGAGTCGAAGGTCTTTTTGGCATCCAAGGCCAGCAGTACAGCTGGCTCTCGCAGTCACCTTCCACATGCCAGGCTGCCCATCATTCTTCTCAAATTGTGCTTTGTGGCTCAATATGAAATGAAGCCAGGCTCATCCAGGTTAATTAGAGAGTCGAGCATCTGGGTAAGGCAGTTCACCAGGATCTTGGCTAGGACCTTTGTTTCAGTATTAATAAGGAAAATTAGTCTGTAGGAGACACAATATTCAGCTGCCTTCCCCTCTGTGGATCAGGATGATCGCAGCTTCCTACAGAGCTTGGGGCAGTATACCTATATCTCTGGCCGAATTAAGCATGGCAAGGATAGGCCGCACAACTTTTGAGGTTACAGCTTTATAAAACTCTGCCAGGAAGCTTTTTGGGCCTGAAGTCTTCCCATTATTCAATTGAGAGATGGCCATGGTCACTTCGCTTTCTGTGATCTTTGCCCCTCTTCCTTCCTGGTCAGCCACGACGGGAACTTGCCCACCTTATTGCCCGCTTCATATTGTCATCTTTGAGTTGCGTGAAAGCAGGCTGTCACCTCCTGCCGTGCCAGGGTGATGTATTCTCTCCTGGTCTCCTCCAGCCTGTGGGTGCCTTCTTTTGTGGGGGTAGCCATGTAGTCTGCCTCAAGTTCTGTGAGTTTCTCTTCGAGTGCTCTTTATTCTTGTTCCCGCTCCCACCTCAGGCCTACTCTTCTTGCTATTATTTGCCCCCTGAAATACTGCTTTGTACGCTTCCCACATGTCACTCTGTGACTGGACTGCATTTTCAGTTAAATAGTTGGTTGGGGGGGGTGCATCATACCTTTCGTGTTCCTATTCTGTAGCTTCCAGGCATCTTGTCTCCATGGGACTTTCTGGCCCGGGACACCCATTTGGACTACTGCAAGCATGGGTGAATGGTCCGAGATTCCTTGATGAAAGAACGTGTTATCGGAGTATCTACCCAGCTGGTGCTGGGGAACCAAGAGATAGTCTAAACACGACATTGCCCCCTGTGTCATGGCAGCATATGAATATTGTCTCAGGTCGTGGTTTCAGCTAGACCCATGGCTTCTGTAAAGGTGGGCAATCCGCTATTGGGCCCTATTCGAACCCCCAATTTCATCAGTCTATCCATGTCTTCGTGTTGTGTCAGGTTGATGCCTCCCCCAATAATCGCCAGTGTGCCTTGGGATTGTGTCAACCAGGCCCCCATTTGTTCCAACTCTTTGGACTGCAACCCTTAGGGAAAATATCAGGAGCCCAGAACAACATCCTCCCCTTAGCATGACCTTGAATTGCTGCCTTGCAACCATCATTATTCACCCATGTGCGAGGGACCTCAAATGGTAAAGTGGTAATGTGCAGTGAGCCAGGAGTCCCACCCCTCTGGAGCCCCTCATAAAACCTGCCTGTGCCAACAGTTTATACCTGCCGTTCCCTAGAAACACACAACTGTTGCCCAATAGGTGGGTTTCCTGAAGCAGGATAATGTCTGGATCTTGTCTAAGTAGGTATTTCCTCACTTTTCCTCTGCTTTAGCTTGCCCCCCAGACCACTGACATTCCATGATAGAATTTTCAGGGCTAGGTTTCGGCCTATATCTTGTTCTATTTCGTCTTCCATTGGATGTTGAGCTTCTCACTATGGGGGTCATTCTGACCCTGGCGGTCAGTGATAAAGCGGCGGCCAACCCGCAAACAGTCCGGCGGTCAAAAAAATGGAATTCTAACCCTGGCGGGAACCGCCAACACAGGCCGCCACTTTAACACTCCGACCGCCACGGCGGGACCGACAAACAGCGCGGCGGTCACCGCCAACAGGCAGGCGGCAGACAATGTACCGCCCACCTATCACAACTCACCAATCCGCCACCTTTTCCGGGGCGGGAGCCCCGCCAATAAAAACACGGCAGAAACAGACTACGAACGGGAAAACGCTCACCTATACACACTCCACGAGGAAGGAGGACAGCATGGAGCCCGAATTACACATCCTACCAGCTATTGTCTACCTGCTCATCTACCAGGAGTA
The DNA here is from genome assembly GCF_031143425.1 of Pleurodeles waltl. Lineage (NCBI taxonomy): Eukaryota > Metazoa > Chordata > Amphibia > Caudata > Salamandridae > Pleurodeles > Pleurodeles waltl. The sequence continues at coordinate 996,622,600 of NC_090446.1, forward strand.
CGAACGCCGGCGCAGGCGACAACGGTGAGTACTGCACCTACGACACAGGCGAGGGGGGAGGAGGAAAGCTTACGGGCACACACATGCGCCATACACCCACCCCCCCACCACAAATACCTACACCCCAATGCCGAGCAACAAGTCAGAGTGACACCACACAAACCCCCCGGAATAATGCAAAGACACAATTTAAATGATCTATAAAATATATGTATAAATAGCTCCATTGAAGGAATGGCAAATATGCCATATAAAAGATAAAAAAATAAGGAATGAACATAGTCAACAATATATCCATAGGCAAAAAGTCCTGCACATTCCGTCAAAGTTCCATAGTCCGTGGGCCAATGTGCACAAACACATGGGCAAAGCCCACACAGGAGACCAGATACCATCTGCAGGGGCATCAGATGATAAAACTACAGGCACCTCAGGGGGAAGGGAAGTGGGGGCACCTCAGCCACATGAGTCCACGACGCCAGATCCACGAGGGGCCTCCATGCCCACTGTCCCATCCTGGGGAGTGCAAAGCCACAGTCTCACAAGTCCCTACAGTGGGAGGCTTGCCCACTGTACCATCCTGGGGAGTGCAAAGCCACAGTCTCTCAAGTGTCTACAGTTGGAGACTTGCCCACTGGACCATCCTGGGGAGTGCAAAGCCACAGTCCATCAGATGGATTACCGACTCCACTGTTATTGGAGGAGGCATGGTGCCCAGAGTGCTTCCTGAAGCCCTGCTCGACACAGAACCGGCACTGTCAATGGGCCAGCGGTGCTTGAGATGAAGGGCCCAGCGGAGCGGTGCTTGAGATGAAGGGCCCAGCGGAGCGGTGCTTGAGATGAAGGGCCCAGCGGAGCGGTGCTTGAGACGGCGGGGCCCAGCGGAGCGGTGCTTGACAGGAAGGGCCCAGCGGAGCGGTGCTTGAGATGAAGGGCCCAGCAACCATCATTATTCACCCATGTGCGAGGGACCTCAAATGGTAAAGTGGTAATGTGCAGTGAGCCAGGAGTCCCACCCCTCTGGAGCCCCTCATAAAACCTGCCTGTGCCAACAGTTTATACCTGCCGTTCCCTAGAAACACACAACTGTTGCCCAATAGGTGGGTTTCCTGAAGCAGGATAATGTCTGGATCTTGTCTAAGTAGGTATTTCCTCACTTTTCCTCTGCTTTAGCTTGCCCCCCAGACCACTGACATTCCATGATAGAATTTTCAGGGCTAGGTTTCGGCCTATATCTTGTTCTATTTCGTCTTCCATTGGATGTTGAGCTTCTCACTATGGGGGTCATTCTGACCCTGGCGGTCGGTGATAAAGCGGCGGCCAACCCGCAAACAGTCCGGCGGTCCAAAAAATGGAATTCTAACCCTGGCGGGAACCGCCAACACAGGCCGCCACTTTAACACTCCGACCGCCACGGCGGGACCGACAAACAGCGCGGCGGTCACCGCCAACAGGCAGGCGGCAGACAATGTACCGCCCACCCTATCACAACTCACCAATCCGCCACCTTTTCCGGGGCGGGAGCCCCGCCAATAAAAACACGGCAGAAACAGACTACGAACGGGAAAACGCTCACCTATACACACTCCATGAGGAAGGAGGACAGCATGGAGCCCGAATTACACATCCTACCAGCTATTGTCTACCTGCTCATCTACCAGGAGTACGAACGCCGGCGCAGGCGACAACGGTGAGTACTGCACCTACGACACAGGCGAGGGGGGAGGAGGAAAGCTTACGGGCACACACATGCGCCATACACCCACCCCCCCACCACAAATACCTACACCCCAATGCCGAGCAACAAGTCAGAGTGACACCACACAAACCCCCCGGAATAATGCAAAGACACAATTTAAATGATCTATAAAATATATGTATAAATAGCTCCATTGAAGGAATGGCAAATATGCCATATAAAAGATAAAAAAATAAGGAATGAACATAGTCAACAATATATCCATAGGCAAAAAGTCCTGCACATTCCGTCAAAGTTCCATAGTCCGTGGGCCAATGTGCACAAACACATGGGCAAAGCCCACACAGGAGACCAGATACCATCTGCAGGGGCATCAGATGATAAAACTACAGGCACCTCAGGGGGAAGGGAAGTGGGGGCACCTCAGCCACATGAGTCCACGACGCCAGATCCACGAGGGGCCTCCATGCCCACTGTCCCATCCTGGGGAGTGCAAAGCCACAGTCTCACAAGTCCCTACAGTGGGAGGCTTGCCCACTGTACCATCCTGGGGAGTGCAAAGCCACAGTCTCTCAAGTGTCTACAGTTGGAGGCTTGCCCACTGGACCATCCTGGGGAGTGCAAAGCCACAGTCCATCAGATGGATTACCGACTCCACTGTTATTGGAGGAGGCATGGTGCCCAGAGTGCTTCCTGAAGCCCTGCTCGACACAGAACCGGCACTGTCAATGGGCCAGCGGTGCTTGAGATGAAGGGCCCAGCGGAGCGGTGCTTGAGATGAAGGGCCCAGCGGAGCGGTGCTTGAGATGAAGGGCCCAGCGGAGCGGTGCTTGAGACGGCGGGGCCCAGCGGAGCGGTGCTTGACAGGAAGGGCCCAGCGGAGCGGTGCTTGAGATGAAGGGCCCAGCGGAGCGGTGCTTGAGATGAAGGGCCCAGCGGAGCGGTGCTTGACAGGAAGGGCCCAGCGGTGCGGTGCTTGAGATGAAGGGCCCAGCGGAGCGGTGCTTGAGACGGCGGGGCCCAGCGGAGCGGTGCTTGAGACGGCGGGGCCCAGCAGAGCGGTGCTTGAGACGGCGGGGCCCAGCGGAGCGGTGCTTGACAGGAAGGGCCCAGCGGAGCGGTGCTTGAGACGGCGGGGCCCAGCGGAGCGGTGCTTGACAGGAAGGGCCCAGCGGTGCGGTGCTTGACAGGAAGGGCCCAGCGGAGCGGTGCTTGAGACGGCGGGGCCCAGCGGAGCGGTGCTTGAGACGGCGTTGCCCAGCGGAGCGGTGCTTGAGATGAAGGGCCCAGCTGAGCGGTGCTTGACAGGAAGGGCCCAGGGGAGCGGTGCTTGAGATGAAGGGCCCAGCGGAGCGGTGCTTGAGACGGCGGGGCCCAGCGGTCCGGTGCTTGAGATGAAGGGCCCAGCGGAGCGGTGCTTGAGATGAAGGGCCCAGCGGTGCGGTGCTTGAGATGAAGGGCCCAGCGGAGCGGTGCTTGACAGGAAGGGCCCAGCGGTGCGGTGCTTGACAGGAAGGGCCCAGCGGAGCGGTGCTTGAGACGGCGGGGCCCAGCGGAGCGGTGCTTGAGACGGCGGGGTCCAGCGGAGCGGTGCTTGAGATGAAGGGCCAGCGGAGCGGTGCTTGACAGGAAGGGCCCAGCGGTGCGGTGCTTGACAGGAAGGGCCCAGCGGAGCGGTGCTTGAGACGGCGGGGCCCAGCGGAGCGGTGCTTGAGACGGCGGGCCCAGCGGAGCGGTGCTTGAGATGAAGGGCCCAGCGGTGCGGTGCTTGACAGGAAGGGCCCAGCGGAGCGGTGCTTGAGATGAAGGGCCCCGCGGAGCGGTGCTTGAGATGAAGGGCCAGCAGAGCGGTGCCTGAGATGAAGGGCCCAGCGGTGCGGTGCTTGAGATGAAGGGCCCAGCGGAGCGGTGCTTGACAGGAAGAGCCCAGCGGTGCGGTGCTTGACAGGAAGGGCCCAGCGGAGCGGTGCTTGAGACGGCGGGGCCCAGCGGAGCAGTGCTTGAGACGGCGGGGCCCAGCGGAGCGGTGCTTGAGAAGAAGGGCCCAGCGGTGCGGTGCTTGACAGGAAGGGCCCAGCGGAGCGGTGCTTGAAATGAAGGGCCCAGCGGAGCGGTGCTTGAGACGGCGGGGCCCAGCGGTGCGGTGCTTGAGATGAAGGGCCCAGCGGTGCGGTTCTTTTCCCGCCGGGGCACTGTTCAGCGGTTCTTGTCCCGGCGGGGCCCTGTTCAGCGGTGCTCCTCCCGGCGGGGCCCTGTTCAGCGGTTCTTGTCCCGGCGGGGCCCTGTTCAGCGGTTCTTGTCCCGGCGGGGCCCTGTTCAGCGGTTCTTGTCCCGGCGGGGCCCTGTTCAGCGGTTCTTGTCCCGGTGGGGCCCTGTTCAGCGGTGCTCCTCCCGGCGGGGCCCGTTCAGCGGTTCTTGTCCCGGCGGGGCCCTGTTCAGCGGTGCTCCTCCCGGCGGGGCCCTGTTCAGCGGTGCTCCTCCCGGCGGGGCCCTGTTCAGCGGTGCTTGTCCTGTGTGTCTAGGGAGCCAGACCTGAGCAAGACTTCCCGCTCATTCACCATCCGAACTTGCGGTCGCGGCGCCCTCCTGTGATGGAGTCCTGGGCCCGTGGGTGTCGTCCGTCACACCCGGAATGGGGCTGGTGGGGCCCTCCTGGGCAGCTCGCCTGCTGCCTGACTTCTCCGCCCTGCTGCCCTTGCCCTCCTTCGCTGGAGCTCTGTGGCCCTTGCCTCCCTTGGATGATGTGGCAGGTGACGGGGCAAGGCTACTGTCCTTGGTGGCAGCCGTCTCAGGCTTGTCGCGCCGGGCCTTTTTCTTTTTTGTCCTCTTCCCGGGGGGGGGGGCTGGCTGTCCCCTTGCTGCTGGCCGATGTTCCTGCCCTAGGATCTGGTGGACTCCAATAGCCCTGCACTATGGTCACAGTAGATGCAGGGCTGGTGGTGGCTGAGGTGCTTTTTTTACTCTTACCAGATGGAGGGGGTGGGTCAGTGATTGGAACGAGCTCAAGGATCGAAAGGAAAAGGACTTTGGAAGGACAGGGACGGGTAGGTGTAGTGGGTTTGGGAGTGGAGGAAGAGGATGTGGTTGTAGGAGAGTCAAGTGTGCTGTCTTTGGGTGCAGGTGCTTGTGACGGAGGCTGTCGTGAGGTGGATGGCTGTTGGGTGGGTGGCTGCCTGCGTTTGTGTGCTTTGGAAGAGGGGGTGACAGACACACTGGGAGAGGACACAGGGGACGTGTAAATGGCAGTGGGGGTGGTGACTGCACGTGTGCGGACTGTAATGGAGGGTGTGCTGGTGATGGAAGTACTGGCTGATGGTGGTGTGCATGCAGGTCTGAGTGGAGACGTCACAGGGAGGGAGGAGGGAGATGAGGAGGTGGGGGACACAGAGGTGGTAGTGACTGTTGGCATGTCTGCATCTGGATGTTGCTTGGGTGAATGCTTGTGGGATCTGTGGTGCTTATGTCTGGATGAGCTGCCCTTGGGTGTAGAGGTGTGTGCATGCTGGTCTGATGGTGTGGATGGGATAGGCAGAGGAACAGGAGACTGGGACTGGGTGGAGGGAGTCAGAAGAGGGAGGCTGGAGACAGGGACAATGGCTGCCGTCAGTGCTGAGGCCAGAGCGTTGAACGATCGCTGATGGGCAGCCTGACCTGAATGAATGCCCTCCAGGTATGCATTGCTCCGATGCACCTCCTTTTCTACACCCTGGATGGCATTCAAAAGGGTAGACTGCCCAACAATGAGTGTCCTGAGGAGGTCAATGACCTCCTCACTGAGGGCAGCAGGGGTAACTGGGGCAGGGCCTGAGGTGCCTGGGGCGAAGGAGATGCCCGCCTTCCTGGGTGAGCGGGTACAGAGCGAAGGCTGAGGGGCTGCTGGGAGGGCGGGGCAGGTGCGCTGGGTGGCGGCTGTACCTGTTGTGGCGGTGGGCACGGATGTTGCTGCCACCGCTAGGGAGCTCCCTTCCGAGGACGTGTCGGTGTCGCTGACGTCTCCACGGGTCCCCGTTGTGGAGCTCCACTCGCCCTCCGTCTAACTGGTGTACTCGGAGTCTGTTGTATGGCCCTCCGGGGCCATGTGAGATGCAGCTCCCTCGTGCGCCGATGCCACTTCTCCTCCGCCTTATGATGCTAATGCACACATGAACAGGAAGACAAAGAAAGTGGGGGGGGGAGAAATGAAGACAGGTTGAGTGCATGCATTGGCAACACCGTTGTCGGAGAGGACAGACACAGAAGCCCCCTGAACTAGGCCGCGCAATGGGGGTACACTACTCAGTTATTGTGACTAGGCCTACGGGTCTATGGACAACAAATGCACACATGGGTGAGGCCGGACCATGGATAGCTGTACTTGGCACCCTACAGAGGTGGGGGGTGGGGGCACAGGGCCGTGTCTAACGGAGGGGCCTAGCCTACAGAATGCGCCCTGGCCTGGAGATAGCCACAGCCCTCCTCCCCCACCCAGACACCTTCACTGCACGCAAAGATAGCAGAATGTGCTGATACTCAACCCCTTGTGTCTGCTGTGATGTCCTCACGCGCCCATCCAAATCGGGGTAGGCCACCGCCAGGATCCGGGACATCAGGGGGGTCAATTGGCGGCTGGCACCCCTCCTACGTTGGGAGGCCATCCCCAGCAGAGACTCGGCGGTCTTTCTGGTCCCGCGGCGGATGTCCTCCCACCTCTTTCGGCAGTGGGTGCCCCGTCTGTTGTGGACCCCCAGGGCCCGGACGTCCTTGGCGATGGCACGCCAAATGTCGAGCTTCTGATGGGCGCTGACCTATGTGACATGTACAGGGTGGTAAAGGAAATCGCATCAGTTTTCTGCCTGGTCAATGTGAGTGCCCCCCCCCTCCCCAACCTTGCCATGTGGCACATGCTCTCATCTTTCGTGCGTTGCACTCCTCATTCGCTCCCCTCCCCACCATCTTACATACACCCCACTCAACACAGGCATAGCCCATTCAACGTGCACCCTGTGTACTAACCTGTTGGTCTGGAGGACCGTAGAGTAGCGCATACTGGGGGAGGACCCCATCAACAAGTTTCTCCAATTCTTCGGCAGTGAAGGCAGGGGCCCTTTCCCCAGTCGCAGCAGCCATTGTATCGCCCAGACCGAGGTCACAGCAGCACTTGCAGTATAGGTCCTCTCCTGTGGATGATCAGGTCTCGAGTGAATAATCAGATAAAAAATGGCGGCCACGCCCGCGGCGGTGCGTCCCGCGGCGGTGGGTACCGCGACCGCCGGCGCACATCGTCATTGGCTCCTGAGACCCATAGGGTTCAATGTTAACCAATGCTGCTTTGCGCCGCTGTCTTCGACCGCCTACCGCCACGGTGTGCCACGCCAGCGCAGTGACCTCACATCCCACTGTCACACTTCACAGGTCAGGCAGCCGCCATTTCAAGGGCCCACATGGCATGATTTCTACTGCGTCACACAGGCCTAGGCCTTGCATTGCCACTCATACAAGCCGTTCCATGCATAGCGATTCGTGTACTGTGCAAGCTGTGTGAACTAACCTGTGGGTTGCTTGACTCTGTGCTCCATGTTGTCCTTCCTAGGCACAGTCCGCTGGGACTTGCGAGGAGAAGGATGAATCCTCCCACGTACCGACCGCTGGTGGACCTGTCGACAATGGAAGAACGACATATCATACTTACATACCGGCTTGACAGAGCAACTATAAATGAACTATGTGCCCAGCTGGAGCCAGACCTGATGTCCCCCATCCGCCAACCCACAGGGATTCCCCCTCTGGTGCAGGTTCTGTCAGTACTCCATTTTTTGGCAAGTGGGTCTTTTCAGACAACAGTGGCCATATCATCTGGGATGTCTCAGCCTATGTTTTCTAAGGTTTTGTCCAGAGTGTTGTCTGCCCTGATGAAATACATGCGGAGCTACATTATTTTCCCTGAAGTGGGTGAATTGGCTACAGTGAAGGGTGATTTCTATGCCCTTGGACATATCCCCAACATCATTGGTGCCATTGATGGGACCCATGTGGCTTTGGTTCCCCCCAAAGAAAGTGAGCAGGTGTACCGAAACAGAAAAAGTTATCATTCGATGAATGTCCAGGTGGTCTGTTTGGCTGACCAGTACATCTCCCATGTAAATGCCAAGTTCCCTGGGTCAGTGCATGACGCGTATGTCATGTGAAATAGCAGCATCCCTTATGTGATGGAACAGCTACAGAGACACCGTGTGTGGCTAATTGGTGACTCTGGTTACCCCAACCTGTCGTGGCTACTGACCCCAGTGAGGAATCCCCGGACCAGGGCAGAGGAACGGTACAATGAGGCCCATGGGCGATCTAGGAGGATCATAGAAAGGACCTTCGGGGTCCTGAAGGCCAGGTTTAGGTGCCTGCATATGACAGGGGGATCCCTCATGTACTCACCAAAGAAGGTGTGCCAGATCATCGTGGCCTGCTGTATGCTTCACAATCTTGCATTGCAACGCCAGGTGCCTTTTCTGCAGGAGGATGGTCCAGATGGTGGTGTTGTTGCAGCTGTGGAGCCTGGGGAGAGTGAAGAGGAGGAAGACGACAGGGACGACACGGACAACAGGGATACAGTCATACAACAATACTTTCAGTAGCACACAGGTATGAAACAGCCACCCCAATTTACATTTACTTGAGGCCTCATGCGTATCCACTGTCTGTGTTTCCCCCCAGTTCCTGTTAACTGATTTGTGACTTTCCCTTCCCTTTTCAGAGCTGTATGACCCACTGCCTGACTTCAGCTTTGTTTGCCCATGGACTAAAGCTTATTGAAATTGGTATGTTGTCATCACAAAGTAACTGGACATTATTGAACCGTTATGTGTAATACATTTGTTAAGAATACAAGCAGACTCCTGTTTATTTAAGTGGAATAAGTGATTTATTTTAAGTGCTACATATAGGTAAATGATTGGGAAGCGGGGATGGGTGGGGGTGGAGTAATGTCCATGGCAGAGTCCAGTCGCACAGGTGCATTGTCCATATGCCTGTGGAAGGATGGAGCAGGGCAGTTCAAGGTTGGACAGGGTGACAATGTGGGACAGTGGGATGACATCAGGGGGTATCTTAGGCTGGCGGGGGTCTTGCAATCCTACTCTGTCTTCTTGTGAGATCTCAAGTTCCGCTTGCGGGGTGGTTCTTCTTCTGCAGGAGGTGGGGTTCTGGTGGCCTGTCGTTGTGTGGGGGCCTCCTGTCCACTAGCGCCGGCGGAGGTGGTAGGCTGTTCCTGGCCTGGGCTAGTGACAGGGGCCCTTTGGGGTGCCACATGGTCCCGCAATGTGGTGACGATCTGGGTAAGGGCCAGGACGATGGTCCCCATTGCGGAACCGATGTTCCTCAGTTCCTCCCTGAACCCCATGTACCGTTCCTCCTGCAGTTCCTGGATCTCCTGGAACCGGGCCAGTACCGTCGCCATCGTCTCCTGGGAGCGGTGGTATGCTCCCATGATGGAGGAGAGGGCCTCTTGGAGTGCCGGTTCCCCGGGCCTGTCCCCCCCCTGTCGTACAGAAGCCTTCCCAGTTCCCCTGTGTTCCTGGGCCTCTGTCCCCTGGACGGTGTGCCCACTACCACTGCCCCCAGGTCCCTGTTGTTGTTGGGGTGGTGGGTCAACCTGGGTGCCCTGTAGTGGTGGACACACCGCTGATTTACGTGCCCTGGAGACAGAGGCATGTGTTGCGGTTCTCAACGGTCTTACCCTCGCAGCGGAGAGGCGTAGGGGAACGGTCCTTGTTCCGACGGGTTCTGCTCTGGCCGAGGTAGGGGCGACCCCTTCCGGTAGCCACGGTGCTGTTTGGTATGAGCGAACCACTACAGTCCGTGCCCTCCAGAAGGAGTCCCAGAGGAAAAACCCCAGTAGGGTAAAAAACCTCCACAGGAACTCCCTGAAACGAAAAGGAGGACACCAGGGTATTAGGACCGCAGTTCAGGAAGGCAGGAAAACAAAGCAATCAGGAACAGACAGGATTCGCAGAAGGATATCAAATAGGAGCGTGACTATCACCAAGGAGTGTTGCAACGCAATGAACAGGCAGTTGGAATCCCCTTAAATACCCCTGGACAGGAAACAGGAAACAGGAAGTAGAACACCGCCATCTTGGATTGGGGAAAAGAAAACAGTAATGAATTAGGTATGTGTGTTAAACAATGCATGCTGGGTAGAGAGGAAGTGGTAAGCATGCTGGGAAGAGAAAAAAGGCAAGTATAAAGAACCCCCAGTGTAAGGGTTCGGTTTGTCCTAGGAACATCGGTAAGTGGTGGTGGGCAGGTGAATACATGCAAGAAAAATAAATGTTAAGCGCATAATGCGCTGTGTGCGGCCATGCCTGAAACCCCCTCGGGGTTTCAGGCTCTGCCGCGTCTGCCTTTAAGGCAGAACTTGAAAAAGGGGGAGCGGCGAGCGCCGTGACCCCCAGACCGGCTCCCTGGAGCCTTCATGGCCCTCGCCGGAGCCGCGGCGACCCCCGCGACCTGGGTGTCTGCCTCGGCGTCTACCGCGGCCCGGGCGTCGGCCGCGGCAAAATTAACGTGCCGCGCCGCGGCAACCTGAGCCCGCGGCCGCGGCGAGCGCCGCGGTGTAACAGTATGCCCCCTCCCCGAGGCCCCGGGTTTGTGAGGGAAGAGCCGAAAAAAGCGGTGGATTAAAAGAGGAGCATGGACTGAAGAGGCATCCTCCCAGGAACACTCACTCAAAGGGTATCCCTTCCAATGAATAAGGTATTGGAGGCGCCCATGGAAAAATCGAGAGTCACAGACCTCCTGCACTTCGTATTCAGGCACATTGTCAACCAACAAAGGAGGGGGACAGGGCAACTGCCTATAAAAGAGATCAGGACGGTAAGGTTTCAGTTGCGAGACATGGAATACTGGGTGGATCTTCCATGTCCGAGGTAGGCGAAGACGCATGGACACTGGGTTGATCTTCTTGAGAATGAGAAAGGGACCATAAAAGCGGGGCTTGAATTTGTTTTGGGTGAGTCGGAGAGGTAGGAATCTAGAGGAGAGCCAGACCTTATCATGGACTTGATATAGAGGAGCCGCACAGCGTCTCCTATCTGCTATTGTCTTCATGCGGGACTTGGCGGACACAAGGTTAGAATGGATAATTCGCTGTATACCCCGTAGCTGTCGAACGAAAGAGGAGATGGCGGGAAGGTTGGAGTTGTCTCTCAGGGGAGTTGGGAAGGCCCTGGGATGGAAACCATAGGAGCCATAGAAAGGAGAGACTTTAGAGGCACTGTGTAGAGAGTTATTATAGGAGAATTCGGCAAGCGGTAAGTAGGGAGCCCAATTACTTTGTGTAGCGTTACAGAAGCTACGTAAGTACTGCTCGAGACCCTGATTGAGTCGTTCTGTTTGTCCATTGGTTTGAGGGTGGAACCCGGATGACAAGGCCACCTGGATCCCCAAGATCTTGCAGAATTGGTTCCAGAAACGGGAGATATATTGGGGACCTCTGTCTGATATAATAACTTGGGGTAGCCCATGTAGCCTGAAAATTTCTTGAGTAAAGACCTGACTTAACTCCTTTGCCGTGGGTAACTTTCTCAAGGCCGTGAAGTGGGTCATCTTGGTGAAGGAGTCCACAGTTACCATTATGACGTGGTTTCCCATTGAGGAAGGTAAGGCGCACATAAAATCGGTGGATATGGTAAGCCATGGGCCTGGGGGAACAGGTAATGGGCGGAGTAAGCCCACAGGTCTGGTTCGGGGTGTCTTGGCTTGAGCACATGTAGGACAGGATAACACATATGCCTCAGTGTCAGCCTTGAGAGTTGGCCACCAGAAAGAGCGAAGCAAAAGATCTTGAGTCGCTTTCACTCCTCGATGACCCGCAATAGGAGAATCATGGCACATGTGTAAGGCTTCGATTTGCACTGTTTTAGTGGGTAAAAACAGGGCCTTATCATGATAATAGTAGTCATGATCTATGTGCAGCTGTGGACGTAACCTCTTTAGTTCTGTTTCGTGTAGACGGGCATATTCAGACTTAACTTAATCTAAAAAGGTCTGTGCTACCCCTATGATTTTATTGTTGTCGAATAAGTTTTGAACCGCGGAATCACCGCACCCAGGATAACATCGGGACAGGGCATCCGCCAGGATGTTCTGAGAACCAGGGATGTAGGTGATATAGAAATCATACTGGCTGAAGAAGAAGGCCCATCGAGCTTGCCGGCTATTTTGGCACTGGAAATTTCTTAAACACTGTAGATTTCTATGATCGGTCCGGGCTTCGAAGGGCTCCTTTGATCCCATCAAAAAGTGTCTCCATTCAGTGCACGCGACCTTTAAGGCGAGTAATTCGCGTTCTAGCACGGAATAGTTTCGCTCAGAATCAGATAGAATGTGGGATAGATAGAATACAGGGTGTTCTAGGTCATCATCGTCTTGTCTTTGTAACAAGGCAGCCCCAATGGCTCTTTCTGAGGCGTCTGTGACAACAATGAATTGTTTGCTAGTGTCTGGGTGTCGAAGAATAGGGGCTTGACTAAAGGCTTTCTTTAAGTCCTGAAAAGCTGACTCAGCGCCTGGTGTCCAACAAAAACCTTTCTTTAGGTGTTCCTTTTTGAGGGTTTGAGTAATGAAGCTGGTTCTCTGGGCAAAGTCTGCTATGAACTGCCGGTAGAAGTTGGCTAGTCCCAGAAAACATTGAGTCTCCTTGATGGAAGAAGGAGATGGCCAGTTCAATATAGCCTGTACTTTGTCTGAGTCCATGGCAATTCCGGTTTGGTCTATACAGTATCCCAAATATTTCACTTCTATCTGATCAAATTCGCATTTTTCAGGCTTACAGAACAAATGATGTTGTCGGAGTCTTTCTAAGACTTGGCGGACGTGTTTGGAATGTTCCTCTGGATGAACCGAATAAATTAGGATATCGTCAAGATACACTACCACTGTTTGTTGCAAAAGATCAGAAAAGATAGAATCCATGAATCTTTGAAAGATGGACGGGGCATTAGTGAGTCCGAAGGGCATTACTCTATATTCGTAGTGACCAAAAGGTGTTCTAAAGGCGGTCTTCCACTCATCACCTTCTCTGACTCTTAGCAGATGATAGGCTCCTCGGAGATCCAGCTTAGTGAACCTCTTGGCTCCTCTGACTGCTTCTAAGATGTCTTTGATGAGGGGTAGCGGAAACCGGTCTTTGATAGTGATCCTGTTTAACCCTCTGAAGTCGATACAGGGACGCAGGTCTTTGGTTTTCTTTGGTACAAAGAAAAGAGGAGCCCCGGCGGGTGAAGAGGAGGGAGTTATTAACCCACTTTGTAGATTCTCATCTAAGTACTCCTTCAGAATTTGTTTCTCTGGTTCGGTGAGGGAGTACATCCGCCCAAAAGGAACTACAGTGTCTGGCTCTAAAGAAATGGCACAGTCGTATTCTCTGTGGGGTGGCAATTCAGGTCTTTCTGGCTTCTGGAATACATCGATATAGTCCTGATACTGTCTGGGAACTCCCTGTAGAACATTAATGGATCCTCCCACCTGGGCAGGTGCTGTTGAGAGACTTTTTGGGGACCAATAATCCCCGGCCGGATAGCAATGGTGTTGACAAAAATGGGAGGATAACGAAATGGTTTTTGTTTCCCAGTTGATGTAAGGATTGTGCCGTGTAAGCCATGGAATTCCCAGGATCATGACATGGTGTGGTGATGAGATTAAGTCAAACGAGAGAATTTCCTGATGTTTACCGAACTGTAAACAGAAAGTAGGGGTGGTGTATTGTACCGGTCCAGAGGCCAAGAGTGACCCATCAACAGTATGTACCTGTTCTGGTATTTCTTTGGGTATTTGTGTTATTTGTTGTTCTTTGGCCCAGGTTTCATCTAAATATAGGCCACTGGCTCCGCAATCCAATAAAGCCAAAGTTCTTGCTTCACGGCCATCAGTTAAATGGAGGGTAACTGGTAAGAGAAAAAGAGCAGTTCCTTCCTCCCTGGAAGAGCAAATAGAAGGTATATCACGATATCCCGTCCTCACCCTTCTTACTGGGGACGGGAGTTGGCGTTTCCCAAGGGCTTGGTTGGACGAATGGGGCAGGCGCGAATTAGGTGACCAGCTGCACCACAATATAGGCAAAGCCCCTTCCTTCGTCTATGTTCCCTTTCGCTGGCGGATAGAGGTCCGCGAGCTGTGTCAATCTGCATGGGCTCTTCCTCGGTATTCCCTTTGGATTCAGGGCGGGCTTCCTCGGAACGATGGGCGAAGGGACGAGATGGTACTGAGTGAAAAGGCAAACGACTCTTCTTTTTCTCCATTCGTCGTTCATTTAACCGATACTCTATAGTTAGTGCTTGGTCCATCAACCCTTTGAGGTTTTCTATCCTGGCAGAATGTACTAGTTCATCTTTGATGTCCTCTCTTAGACCTCTACGGAAGAGTGTCATCAAGGTACGTTCCACCCAGGTTGTTTCTGCAGCTAATTGTCTGAAACGGGTGATGTATTGTAATACATCCTGACTCCCTTGTTGGACTTCGCAAAGAGCCTCTTCTGCTGACGCCTCGAGTCCAGGGCGTTCAAACATCTGTTTAAAAGTAGTGATAAAGGTGGAATAATTAGATAGACAGGGATCGTTTCTGGTTACTAGAGGTGTGGCCCAGGCCAAGGCTGGTCCTGATAAGGCACTAATCAAATACCCCACCTTGGTCTTATCTTGTACAAATTGCGAGGGGCGAAAGGCAAAGTACACCGTTAAGGCATCCAGGAATTCTTTTAATGTGGTGGGATCCCCGGAAAATCGAGGTGTAGAGGCGGCTACTGCAGGGACATCTGTGGTCCTGGAGGCAAAGGCTTGTCGATAAACAGTATTCTCAGTACGTAATTGCTGGAGTTCTTCAGCCTGTTGTTGTATCGTCGCCAGTAGGTCCTGGTTAGTAGGTTCCGTGTTTACCACTGGGTTATCCATAGTTCCGGACTGCAACAGGAATTGTGGGCGTTGCAATCTGTCGCGGTTCTCAACGGTCTTACCCTCGCAGCGGAGAGGCGTAGGGGAACGGTTCTTGTTCCGACGGGTTCTGCTCTGGCCGAGGTAGGGGCGACCCCTTCCGGTAGCCACGGTGCTGTTTGGTATGAGCGAACCACTACAGTCCGTGCCCTCCAGAAGGAGTCCCAGAGGAAAAACCCCAGTAGGGTAAAAAACCTCCACAGGAACTCCCTGAAACGAAAAGGAGGACACCAGGGTATTAGGACCGCAGTTCAGGAAGGCAGGAAAACAAAGCAATCAGGAACAGACAGGATTCGCAGAAGGATATCAAATAGGAGCGTGACTATCACCAAGGAGTGTTGCAACGCAATGAACAGGCAGTTGGAATCCCCTTAAATACCCCTGGACAGGAAACAGGAAACAGGAAGTAGAACACCGCCATCTTGGATTGGGGAAAAGAAAACAGTAATGAATTAGGTATGTGTGTTAAACAATGCATGCTGGGTAGAGAGGAAGTGGTAAGCATGCTGGGAAGAGAAAAAAGGCAAGTATAAAGAACCCCCAGTGTAAGGGTTCGGTTTGTCCTAGGAACATCGGTAAGTGGTGGTGGGCAGGTGAATACATGCAAGAAAAATAAATGTTAAGCGCATAATGCGCTGTGTGCGGCCATGCCTGAAACCCCCTCGGGGTTTCAGGCTCTGCCGCGTCTGCCTTTAAGGCAGAACTTGAAAAAGGGGGAGCGGCGAGCGCCGTGACCCCCAGACCGGCTCCCTGGAGCCTTCATGGCCCTCGCCGGAGCCGCGGCGACCCCCGCGACCTGGGTGTCTGCCTCGGCGTCTACCGCGGCCCGGGCGTCGGCCGCGGCAAAATTAACGTGCCGCGCTGCGGCAACCTGAGCCCGCGGCCGCGGCGAGCGCCGCGGTATAACAGCATGGGCCCGCTGGGTGGGAGCTGTGCTGGTGTTCCCAGAGGGGTTTGGGTCTGGTGTAGCCTGTGGCTGTCTGTGGGGAACCGACTGTCCAGAGGTCCCCGATGGGCCGGGCTGGTCGTCTGGCTCCAGGGAGACAGAGCTGCTGTCATCGCTGGGGGCCTCTTCTGGGGGTGGGATGGACATCTCTGGACCCTCCGTGGCGGTGTGGTGGCGTTCGGGTCTTGCAGGGGTATAAAGGTATGGTTATTGCTTCTGTGTGTGGCATTTCGTGTGATGGGTGGGTGTCCGTGTACCCATGTGCAGGCATTTCCTTGTGGGGGCTTTTGTGAGGGTGGCTTGTGGGGGTGATGTGTGTGTGCAGTGGGCATGCTTTGGTGATGGGTGTCCATGCTTTGTGGTCGCATGCAGGGCTTGGTGTTGGGATGGGTGGGTTGTGATGGTGAGCCTTTTGCTAGGGGTTGGTGTGATGGGGGAGGGGGTGAGGGTGGGGGTATGATTTGGCATGCAGGTGGGGTGGGGGTGGGAAGCAGTAGTGAAGATTTGCCATACCAGAGTCCATTCCTCCGCCTACTCCTGCGAGGCCCTCAGGATGCAGGATGTGCAAGACTTCCTCCTCCCACGTGGTAAATTCTGGGGGAGTAGGTGGGGGTCCGCCGCCAGTCTTCTGCACCGCAATGTTGTGCCTTGATACCATGGAACGCACCTTCCCCCGTAGGTCGTTCCATCTCTTCCTGATGTCCTCCCGATTGCGTGGATGCTGTCCCACCGCGTTAACCCTGTCCACTATCCTTTGCCATAGCTCCATCTTCCTGGCAATTGTGGTGTGCTGCACCTGTGCACCTGTGCCCCGAAGAGCTGGGTCTCTACACGGACTATTTCCTCCACCATGACCCTGAGTTCGGCGTCACTGAACCTGGGGTGTCTTTGGGGTGCCATGGGGTGGTGTGGTTGAGGTGTGGGGTGGCGTTTGTGGTGATGAGTGTGGTGCGTGTGGTGGTGTGTGGTGTTTGGTGCGTGGATTCTGTGTGGGTGATGGTGTTGTGTGCCTCTGTGTTGTGGGATTCTTTATTCTGTGCTCTGTCTCTAGCCTTCGTCAATGATTTCGGGTCGTAGGGGCTTGTGGGTGTGTGTTTTATATTGTGTTGGGTGTGTGGGAGTGGTGTTAGTATGTGTATCAGGTGTGTGTATTTCGAACTGACCAATGTGGCTGAGTTTTCTATGTGTGTGTGTATTTTGACTGCGGCGGTGTGTACCGCCAATGGAATACCGCGTTTGAAAGACCGCCGCGTGGATTTGTGGGTCGGAATGGTATGGGCGTATTTCTGTTGGCGTGACGGTGGAGGTTTGGTCAGCGCCATTTTTTCGCTGACCTTTGGTGTGGCGGATTTTTGAGGATGTCGGGTTTTTGGCGGTTTGCCAGTTGCGGGTCAGAATGACCGTGGCGGTTTACCGCGGCGGTGTTATGGCGGCCTTCTGGCCGGCGGTAAGCGACTTTTACCGCAGAGGTCATAATGACCGCCTATGTTCCTTCATCCAGGTCCCCAGGATTTCTACTCTCTGTGCGTCTGTCCCCAGAGGGTAAGAAAACTCCCTCTTGCCCCTCAACTTCCCCTCTTAATCGCCTTGAGCCACAGGTTTTAAGCTACCCGCTATTGTGCAATTATAGAAAAACAATCTACAGGAGGACGTGGCCCTCCTGGTGTCTCTTTTGATGATCCTCTGAAATGCGGCGGAGTTTAGTCCCTCTCAGTTTCAGAGTGTCTGACCTTCACCCGAGCAGACCGCACCATGATATGGAACCTGGAATCATCCCAGGAGGTCCACCATCATTGGCGTCACCACTGGTCTAATGTCCTGTCCATCATCGGGTAAGGAGACTGCCAAAGAACCATCCCTGTAGTCCGAGGTATTTGCCAGTTCTGCTCATCTGGTGCTAGCCGGTACAGAACATGTTTGCTGGAGTTCGGACACAACCTTTGCTCGTGCTGTCTCTGCCTGTGCTTTCGTCGGAGTAGCCTGGAGGCGCCGGCGAGTTTTCTTCTTTTATCTGACCTTTGTCCACTTTTCCTGTTTCAGAGGGGCCCGTCCGGGCAGGCCGGCACACCCTTTACTTTCCAGCCATTACCAGGCCTCCCCTGCCCCTGCAAAGAAAAGGGTTTGTTCTTGGCCTATCACCTTGAGTTTAGCAAGGGAGAGGAGCGCGTATTTCAAGCCAAGAGATCCCAGTTGCTGTTTTACAGATACAAAGGTTTCTCATTGGCTTTGAACTATGTGGGTAGAGTCGGGGAATATATTCACTGGGCTGCCCTCTACTTTCCATGGGACATTCGCCGGAGTGCGTTGCAGGATGTCGTCCCTGTAGCAGAATTTCAGTAGGTGGATCACTACCAACCTTGGGGATGATCCCAGTCATTGCCGTCCCCCTGCTATCCTGTGCGCCCTTTCAACTGTCAAGTATTTGGATGCCTTGTCACCCATACCCTGCTGTAGGAGGCAGTTTTCCATATATAGTTCCCTACTTCATCACTCACTGCGCTGCAGAAGGCCGACCACCCTAATGTTACTGTGACGGGAGCAGCACTCTGTGTCTTCCACTTGGTCACGGAGCCGCTCAGTTTCTTGACGTGGTTGCTTCGAGTGCCCCTTTTGGTCTTGATCATGGGCTGCAGGCATTGCATCTCTTTCTCTGTGTTTCTCACTCTGTCAACCAATGTGCAATGATATGCCCGTAATAGACCAGGGTCAACACTCACTGCATCAGTCTTCCCTGCCAGGGTCACCTTGGTCTCTCCTAAGGATGCTAGTATTGCTGCGGCATGGTCTTAAAACCCATCTGTGGGCATAGGGCTAGTGTGCAGGGGCATGATTATGTGGTCCTTCTTTTCAGTCAGGGTAGGGTCCGGACATGAATGTTTAGTGCACACTTATCTTTATTCCTGGGTCAGCTGTTCGTGCCTTCCAGCTCCTTGTCTCGGTGAAAAAGTGTTTTGGGGAGCCACATGTGACCAGGATCCTGCTGGCCCCCCTGAGGACTGCAGCTGACCACCGCCCGGCCTCTCCCCCACCTATTGGGCTGACACCTCAGCCCTGGTGGAGGTGAGCCTTTCTGGGCAGTAGCACCAGCCGAACACCCCCCAGAGACCCACCACTCCTCCCCAGCCAGAATGAGAACCCCCTGTGTGCCTTAGGCCCCGGTCCTTCAGGTAGGAGAAACACACTCATTCAAGGCCTCCAGTCCCACCCCTCATTTTCTCCCATGTGAGCAGCCATCTTCCATGGCTTTGAGGATCAATGTAGTCCTATTGAGTGTTGTGGACTTTGGGGGTACGGGTACGGCCCTGTCTCCAGGTGGCCCAACAGTATTCTCAAATGAGCCCGATGGGGAGGACTACCCCCTCAATTCAGCTCTGACCAAGCCTTTAAGCACACAGTTATTCAAGCTGGGGCCCTCCGGCGTGGTTGGTGTATCCTACTTCGATGAGGGGGTATGACGGCCTTTTAGAGTCCCTCTATTGGCCTTCCCCATTCCTCAATTCTTAGTTTCTGAGGTGGACTTCTTTTTTTTCCCCCCATTGTTAGTTAGGGCGGGCCGCCACCATCTTTTTCAGTTGGGCGGCCAGCGAGTCGAATTGCTACATAGACTTTGGAATCAGTGAAGGTGTCCACGCCTGCGGTAGGTGTGCTCCGGCCCCACGCCTTCTTTATGGACTGTCCTTACTGTGCTCCCGTTGGCACGGCTCTCTGCGGTGGGACGTGAGCCACGGGCCGCTGCTTCCCAGGTTCCAGTGCTCACCAAGGCGGGCATCCCGCAGTGGGGCAAGGCCCTTAACATTACACGGCTCCCTTGGTGCAGAAGGTCTCCCCCAGTCTTCGACGCCGATTTCTCCTGGCCTCCCAGATCCCTTTATGGCCCAGATCAGTTACCCGGGGGGCCGGGTCGTGGAGCTTCACAGGCTGGTGTCAGGCACCATGTAAGGCTAACCACACCCCCATTTGAGTGAATCTTGATCTTATCATGGGTGATGAGAATTGTTAGTGGTTTAATATAGATGCTGAGGATCTACATATGTGGAACCACATATATCCTCATGGGACTTTGCAGGTCATTAGAAGCTTTTGGATTTTGAGCCTATCTGAATTATGCTGTTTGCGCCATGCAAAACACACATCGCGAGGCTCATTCCCATTTTGCGAGTCGGTAACCTGGTTACCGACTCGCAAAATGGGAATGCAACTCGCAAATAGGAAGGGGTGTTCCTCGCATCGCGATGTAGAATTGCTTTATGACTGCGAACGCGGTCGCAAAGCAATTCGCAGTTAGCACCCATTTCAAATCGCCTTTGTGAATGGCTCTGAAAAAAGGAAACAAAAACGTTTCATTTTTCCGTGTGTATTGCAACTCGTTTTCCTTTAAGGGAAACGGGCTGCAATACAAAAAAAAAAAAACTGCTTTATTAACAAGCAGTCACAGATATGGTGGTCTGCTGTCTCCAGCAGGCCACCATCCCTGTGACTGCTGCGAATCGGAAGGGGGTCGCAAATTGCGACCCACCTCATTAATATTAATGGGGTGGGTCTTTGCGACCCACTTCTGATTCGCAGATGGTGTCAGGGACACCATCCAGCATCCGAGTCGCAAACCCATTTTTTTGTACATCTAGCCCTTAGAGTGCCCAAGACTAGACACACGAAAAATGCAAAAATGTCTTTTACATCATTTATTGCAACAGTCTTATTCTTGCATAGAAAACATGAGCCGTGATTATTAGGCAAAAGAAACAAAACATGGTAACCAGCATTACAATGATGGTGAAAAAGATAAACAATTCAACCATGTTTTTTTTATCGTGTTTGTACACTTTTATCTGTAACTACCTATACTGCTGAGAACATAGTGAGAGCACTCTCTGTCAGATCTATTGGGCAAACCTGACCCACCCTCATACCTGGGTAAGATGGAAGACGGTCTGGTGTATTACAGGCTATTGGGCCTGAAAAGGGTAGAGGTCATAATTAGGATCAGCATCAGAGACAGCCAAGTTGCATCCCGGGCACTGCATGCCTCATTCCAGGAAAACCCCAACAGAATTGATCCTCAGCCGCATATCACACGGAGGCAGTTTTTATAGTACAAGCACCATTCATGTCACTCTATGTCAAAAGTTCAAGCTCAATGCTGTGATATGTCTACAAACGTAGAGCTGTCTCCACGGGTAATCACAATTAATAGGTATCACGTTCTGTGTGCTTAGTCTTGGACAGAGTGTACAGACTAGATGGCATCAATGCTTACTAGGAACAAACAACATGTACAATGTTTTCTCAGTATATTATCACAGAAACAAAAAGCAATGTAAAAGGTTACCGACAGAAAGAAATGCAAAGTGAAAAATGTGCATTTTAAAATGGAGGTTCTAAGCAGGCCCTAGCATGCTTTACTATAACTTGTGCCCTGACCACATCGTACTAGGAATTTATATACTCATGCTGTTGTGCTGTGTCCGCCTACTGCTGCCGTCCACTCCTTTCAATCGGGTCCCCAGAGACCACCTCCCCTTCTTTAGGAGTTAAGGCTCACCATTAGGTTCTGGCAGATAGTGTGTGCCTCAGTTGTGGGCCTACCTAGGAAATGCTTCCTCATGCACTGCTCACAAGAATGCTGGCTAGGACATGTCCTCATTCCCTCGCTGAAACATCTGTTTCCTAGTCTGGCTGGCTCCACTCTGACAGATCTCACCTACCGCTCACCGTAGGACGTTTAGTGACTCTGCAGTGCTATGATCAACGTGACTCCACTTTAACAGGTCAATATTTGTACCCAGGAATCGTGAGCGACAAGGCTGTCCGGAAAAAATACCTGACAGTGACCTGGAGAACCTTTGTGCCTTCTTGTTCAGCTGCTATGCTGCCTCCAGAAACTGCCCCCATCCTAGGAGAGTCAACTCTCCGGCTGGTTTCCCCACAATGGAAAACACCCTATGGGTGCTGGAGCTACCCCCAGAGTCTCTTTTCTTTGTGGACCCCGTTTGCACTTGAACTGCGCCATAGGCACTCAAAAATTAGACTGCTAGCTACACTCTCACAGCATGCTCACCAATCACACACTCTCATAATGAAATTCAGCGCTGCCCATGCACAGATTGAATATTCCTTTTGTCCCCTAGGTAATGTACAGTTCCATACTCTGGCTATGGCATGCTGCATGCACTGTATCCTATGAGACTCCATCTAGGAAATGTAGTTACCATTTATTCTTTTTTAATAATCTTTTCATTAGCAGTTTTGTTAACATAAGACTACATTCCACCATCCACAGCAGAGAAGCTTTTATATCATACGTCAAACCCGCAATTTGGCGATAGTAGCCATTCATTATTATTCATAATCAGGTATGTCTGCTTCCTGGTCTCAGGAAACACATTCATGTATACATGTAGGAAGGCTTTCTACATCGGTAGGACTAAAACCTCTTCTAGATTTGTTCACCACTTTTGGGACTGGCAAGACCATTCTCAGTACACCTATGCATTTAGAGAGGTGGAGTGGCACACCTTTGACTCAGAATATGTGCCTAGTGTGTACGTTAGTACTGCATATATTTTGAAAACGTGACAATTGATGGTGTGTTGTGAAGAGAAAGGCATAGTGCTGGAAACAGGCAGGTCGTGGGTTGCAAGAGTTAAGGAATATATTGCTGCTGCATGACCTAAGAAAAGAAAATCCAGAAACGTTAGTCATTCTGTGTGTGAACTGAGTTATTTAACGTGCCATGATGAAGCTGAATTTGGGAAGGACATATTGTATTCTATGAGAGTTGTAAGACATGTTTTGTTAGGGTTTTTTATTGTTTATTTTAGCATTTTTTAGGGTGCAACATATGAGCTGCATTGCAGAATGGGTGCAATAAAAAGATATAAAATGCGATGATTGGTTACCTATAGTGGAGAAAGCAAGGGCCACATGTACGAAGATCCAGTTTTGCGACTCGTAAACTGCAAGCCGCAAAACCGGATGTACAACAGTGTCAATGACACTGTCTGCGATTCGCAATGGGGGTCGCAAAATGACCTACCTCATGAATATTCATGAGGTAGGTCGCAATTTGCGACCCCATTGGGAAGGGCGGCACTCACAGGGATGGTGGCCTGCTGGTGTCAGCAGACCACCATGTCTGTGACTGCTTTTAAATAAAGCAGTTTATTTTTTTTAATGCAGCCCATTTTCCTTAAAGGAAAACAGAATGTATTTCGAAAACAAAAATGAAAAGTTTTCTTTTCATTTTTTCAGAGCAGGCAATGGTCCGTGGGAAGTGGCATGGGTGGTGGTGCCTGTGTGTGGGGGAATAGACTGGTGGGTGTCAGGTACTTTATCGGCAATTGCTGCACTGCTCTGCACTATTTGATGTTTATATGTCCCTGTAATGCCATGCAAGGTCCCTTCGTGTACATTTAGTTGCATTTTATGTGGGGGTGGAGGTGCAATGTGGATGCTGTAGATGGGTGCTGTAGTGCCACTGGGAATCCATGCAGGGGTAGGGGACTGTGCGCATGGGGCTAGATGGAGGTCTATTTGTGGGATTGTGGGCATGCAGGGAACTTGGATCTGGGTGTTGTGGACTGGGTAGGGGATGGGGTCCTGGTGGTAGTGAGAAGGGTGGGGTGATACATGCATTATAGGTGTGGTGACTGTCAAGGTATTATAGTTGACTTACCCGATTCCAGACCTCCAGTGAGTCTGGTGAGGCCCTCCGGGTGCAGGATAGCCAGGACCTTCTCCTCCCAGTCGGTGTATTCGGGGGGAGTCGGTGGAGGACCACCACCAGTCTTCTGTACAGCCATGTTGTGCCTGGATGCCATTGACCGAACCTTCCTGCGCAGGTCATTCCATCTCTTTCGGATGTCGTCCCTTGTGCGTAGATGGGTTCCCACTGCGTTGACCTTGTTGACTATCCGCTGCCATAGCTCCATCTTCCTGGTGACAGGGGGCTGCTCCACCTGTGCCCCGAATAGATGTGGCTCGACCCAAAGTATTTCGTCCACCATGGTCCTTAGCTCCCTATCTGTGAAGCGGGGGTGCTTACGGGGTGCCATGGTGTGTGTGTTGTGAGTGTATTTGTGAGGGTGCTGTTGTGTGGTTGTGTGTATGGCTTGTGATGGTGTTTGGGGTATGTATGTGTTTTGGTGGTGTATTTGTGTGTGTGACTTGTGTGATGTTGGGTTCAGTGTATGCGTGTTGTCAATATCTGTCATGCTATTGGCGATGCAAAGGATTGTGGGGTGTGTATGTGAGTTTTTTATAGTGTTGTGAATGTGTGTCAGGTGTGTGGGTTTCAAAGTTGCTAATGTGTGCATTTGTTGTTGGTAGGTTCCATCGCTGGCTGTGGCGGTTCCGTACCGCCAATGGTTGTTCGGCATTCACTATCCGCGTCGCTGATTTGTGCATCATTATTTGGTGGGTGGAGGATTTGTCTGCATGGCAGTGGTGGGGTGGGGTGTACTGCCTTTCTGCTGTCGTAGGCCCTGGCGGTGGGTGGAAGTTGCAGGATTTTTGGAGGTTTAACTTTTTGGCATCATTGCTCGGCGGTGTGCAGTCTACCGCCACTGGCGGTCTTCTGTTCACTCTCACCACGGCGGTCGGCGGTGATTACCGCCAAGTTCATAATGAGGGCGTAAGTATCCTTTCATACAACAACCCGTTCTAACGACAAATACTTATTTTATTTTTTATTTTTTACTCTAAGCATATTCAACACAATGAAAAAAACAAGCATGGCATCACCTAAACCTGGTACCATATAGCTAGAATAAAGTTTTACCATTAAAAAACATGAACCATCACAAATAACTGGAATCAAATAGTATGGTGATGCCTAGCAGCCAAGTGTACCTAGAACAAGTGTAGAAACTCTTCTTAGTTTTAATATACATGATTAGAAAATATGATTTTTACTGGCATAGAGAAAATTTAATATTGGCTTTGAATTTCTATTACCCAAATCTATAGTTAAAACAAACAAGTGTAACTAAAATATATCATGGACCAAGTAAAGTACTGGCCCACAAGCCCTGTCACTGAAGTACACTTATTTTTAGGCAGGTGTGTACATTTAATCAGACAAAATGCTATTACTGTGAGTGCAAAAGAGCCAATGCCTGAAGTGGGCTGATCCATTGCCCCATGCTGCATGCTACGCTGGGATGATGCAACATATAAAAGACATAGTGGGTTTGGGTAAAGTTTTTTACTGAGACCCCGCAAAAACCCTCTGCCACTTTTGCACAGTTATTAATACAAAGTTAAAACATGCAACAGAATATAGACTCGATCCTGATTCTAAGTTTGGCAGAGCAATGTGTTTCTCCCAATTGTAAGTGTTACTAAGTACAGGAATTCACAACCATCTGTAGACAAGTTAATGGGACATCACATTTTGGATCCTACCCCTTGACTGCAAATGACAATCTTACTGAATGCTTAGGGTTGTTCATTTAATACATAACTGACAGCTTACCAGGGGTTTTTGGAAGTACGAGAGGCAAAGAAGACCTCTCTAGGTTCTTTATTCCTTGCCCAAAGAAAGGGTGAATCCTCCCAGTAGCCACGATGCTACCCTGCACTCTGAAATACAGGTGAAACCAGTCTTTTCATGAGAATCTTAATTAGTAGGAAAATGGCACAAGGGCAAAATCCTCCTTACCAATGTTGACGGTTCTTGATTGTGGTTGAGAGGTATGACTAAAGTTGATAAACAAAGGTAACAAAACCACAATGAATCAGGGTTGAGAAGAGCCCATGGTAAGTCTTCCTAAAGATCTACAAAGACATCTTGATGGAAAAATCCAACAAATACAGGAACAAAAAGAATAGAAATGTGCAATGGATTAAATGAAAATTAAGGGAATTGGCACATTGAGCCTTATCCTTTTGAAGGTTAGACCTTCTTATATATACTTAAGGCAGGAAATGACAACACACAAAAAGAGGTAAAGGCCATCTAGTTGTGGGATCCTCAGACAGCAAACACTGGCAAGACTGGCATCTTCGATAGATAAGGTTAGATAGGGGAACTCTTCCAGGCAAATGGAATTTCCATATAATGGTTTTCAAAAGAATAACCCCATGTTTGCAAATTGGGGCAGTGTTTAACTGTACGGAAAACTGTGTGCATTTGAGCTTACTGCTAACATCAGAAAAATCAGCAGTAAAAGCCAGCCCACCAGACCAATATACAGGCCCAGAAACTGGCAAAAAAAACAACCCACACACTGATCTGTCAGAGCAGCAGCGGGCACTGTCTGATAGCCCCATGGGCCAGTCTGACCTTGCTCAGTGTTCCACATGGCCTAAAAGCATCTGATATCAAAAAGACAGTGATGCGGGCAATGTGGATTGACTGGAAGCCTCTGAGTATGAGCCAAGGGTGTGTTGCAGAGACACACACATAGTGAAGCCAAAGAAACACGCTTTTGCTGGTCAGTTCTCTCAATACTCCTGCAGTGTACCAGTGCCCCAACCACCCAGTGACCAGCATAAAACTGAATTCTCCATTCCTCTTGGTGCATTTCAATTATGTGTCCTCACATTTGGATCACATGGAACTCCAGCTACAATTCAAAGATTCATGGATGGAATATTGACACCACATCATGATTAAACTGAAGCATACCTTGACAACATACTTGTACAGAGTATTAATCGGTTGTCACATTCCAGACTTGAATTAGAGTTGCAGGCCAGACGACCAAATACTTTATGTTCATGCCTCTCGCATTTGCATTATTTGATGGATTATTGATGCTGATTTGAATTTGTCTTCTGTAACGATTCTTACATTTAAAGAAACCTTTATGGTGTGACTTTGAATCTAGTCCTGCTAAAGTTGTCTCTATTGGCATAGGGCCCCAAGCCTGTGTCTCTACCCTTTTAATTTATTAGTTAAAAGTATTGACAATGCCTCAGTCAAAATTGGATAAACACCTAATCTCCACCTCCGCACTACCAGATGACTCATCACAGAATACTGTTGTATGTTTGTATAACCTTACTTCTTACTTTTTTTCCTCTCTCTGGGCCCTTACTTTGCCCATCTTGTGTGTCCTCAGTATCACCTTTAGCTCTGCAATCACAGAATTCATGGCCTGCGTCTGCATATATCTCCTTTCTACCCTGACTCCTATTATAATCGGAATGCCATGGACGTCATTTAGGGGTCGAGGGGGTCGCAGCTGCGACCCCTGGCACTGCCTTTGCGACCCCGGCTTCAGAGGTGGCATTTTCAGTGCCAGGAGCAGCTCGTCCTTATGGACGTAAGATGGGGCTCCGCTCTCTTTGTTTTCTGTCAATTTTTTATTATGCTAATGGTGAGAAATAAAATATTATTCACTGTCAGTGTAATATAAATGTGAATATGCGCTTCAATGGCAGCTGAGGTAAGTAAAAATCCTTTTCAACGTATGTTGTATGTGTGCTTGCGGGTGAGTGTATTTATGTGAGAGTGTGTGTGTAAGTGTGACATTCTGTGTATGTGTAAGTATATGTCTGTGACCGAAAGCGGAGGACAAAGGGCGCGTGATGTCACTTCCGCTACCACTTGAATTTTGGTGAAATGACGCCCATGCAGTACGCTTTCTTTAACGGGCTTCTTTACGCTCTTTTTAAATTAAGTTTGCCTTAGCAGCTGACCAGAAATTGTCCTGCTTAGAGGCCAATTTATTGCTGAGTACGATCAGCTCTAATTTCTTCTCCACTTAACTTCTAATTTAGGTGGAGATGCTTTCACTCACCTTATTAAACTTATTTTCAAAGAGATCTCCCTGCCTCTGCCTCTATTCTGAAACTTCTGTATATTCAAGACTAGTTTTCAAAATATAACATTTCAGGATATATAAATTGCTATTTTCTTCTAAAGTGCTATGTGCTTATCACACCCAACATCCAAAATGACTGTTTTTGAAATCATTAACTTGGTAGAACGTGTTCTGGTTGAAATCACTCAAAACAGAAAAACGAGCCATCTATATTTAACGAATAAAAAGCTCGAAAATATCTAAAATAGCTGTCAACTGACCAAACCTTACGTCTATGGCAAGGCCCACCCCACAGTTCAAACATTAACTCGCTTGACTGTCAGAGGCGCGTGAGATACAATCATGCGCACATTTGGGCGATGAATAAGCGCCCAAGAAAATCAGCACGCGCTCAAGAGAGTCAGCATGACTCGCTGCTTCAACTAATTCAATTCACTCAACAGTAAGCCTTTTATTTGACCGTGACTGGCCTGCTGCACGGCTGCTACACATTTAAATGCTGAACTCACGGATTGAAAATAGGACCATTAAAATGACAAACGAAATCCCATTCCGGGGCCTACAATGTGATCGATAGCCTCAAAAGCAACATTGATTAAAAGTAAAAGAAAGTACACATTATTTGACATAAAAACCCCTGTATTTTATTATATTATATCTCAATTTACAACAATCACGCCTGCTTGCATATTTACAATCAACATAAAGTGATTAACAAAATAGACATTAAACAAACATGTATTCTAAATATAAAGGAAACGTTCATTCAATGATATGACATCTGTAGGGGGCAACAGCAATAGCAATTAACGAAGAGAGAGGTCTCTCAATTAATCAATCAATCATTGTATAGCACAGCACTATCACCCCTAGTCCTCGCACTGTGGGAGCTGCCTCTACTTCGAATAGCCAGTCTTGAGTATCGATCTGAAATATGCCAGAGAGGGGGGCATTCTGAGGTGGAGGGGCAGGCAGTTCCAATACTTGGCGGCTGTTGCACCTGGCCCTTTTTGCAGGGTCATCCCCAGTCTTTTTGCCTCCTTCCTCCTAATTTTTCAGACCAGTTTTTGTTGGCTTTAGAACTCTGGGCACTTTACCGCTGCTAAAAAAATACTAAAGTGCATATGCTCTCTGTGTAAATTGTACTGTTGATTGGTTTATCCATATTGATGTACTGGATATTTGATGTACTGGTAAGTCCCTAGTAAAGTGCACTAGAAGTGCCCAGGGCCTGTAAATCAAATGCTACTAGTGGGCCTGCAGCATTGGTTGTGCCAACCACTTTAGTAGCCCTGTAAACATGGCTCAGACCTGCCGCTCCAATGTCTGTGTGTGCAGTTTTAAACTGCCAATTCGACTTGGCAAGTGTACCCACTTTCCAGGCCTAAACCTCCCGTTTTACTACATGTCAGGCACCCCTAAGGTAGGCCCTAGGTAGCCCCAGGGGCAGGGTACAGTGTATGTTTAAGGTAGGACATATACTAGTGTGTTTTATATGTCCTAACAGTGAAATACTGCCAAATTAGGTTTTCACTGTGCAAGGCCTATCTCTCATAGGTTAACATGGGGGCTGCCTATAAATATCTTTAAAACACAAATTCCCTTTGAGAGCAGATCAAAATGCAGAGTTTAGGGTCTCTGAACTCACAATTTAAAAATATATCTTTTAGTGAAGTTGGTTTTTAAGCTGTCTGAAAATGCCACTTTTAGAATGTAGGCATTTTCTTGCTTAAACCATTCTGCTACTCTGCTTCTTTGTGGATTGTCTGTCTGGGTCAGTTTGACAGTTGGGCTGTTTTGCACCTATCTAGATAGTGACACAAAAGGAGGCAGGGGTTTAGCCTGCATATCCTGATGAGCCATCTGAGCTAGACGGGAGGGAGGAGTGGTTGTTCACACCTGAAAGGACTGTGCCTGCCCTCACACAATGCAGTCTCCGACCCCCTAGTGTGCGTCTGGGGCCTTGCCTGGCCAAGGAACAATCTTGCAAACACTTGAGACTTTGCTTTGAAGTTTTCCAACTTCAAAGGCAGAACAGGGTATAAAAAGAAGACCCAGAACCCGAGACTTTTTGAATCTTTTGGTAATCAAGAGGAATCTCTGCCAAGGAGAAGAGCTGAAGATCTGGAGGAGGAGTACTGTCCCTTTACTGTGCTGCTTTGCTGGACTGGCTTGCAGTTGCGACTTCTGCCTGAAGAGTGCAAAGGGTGAACTTTGCTGTGTGTCCTGCTTGAGAAAATTCTCCAAGGGCTTGGAGTAGAGCTTGCCTTCTGTTGGAAGTCTCAGGGACACCGAAGACTTCATTTTCCTCGACCTGCAGCACTGGGAACTGTGTGTTTTGTGCTGTTCAAGAGGAGAAACCACTGCGCCGCCGCCAATGACGCTGCTGGTCTGCACCGTGACCTGCCGCCGCTGCACTGAGTCGCATTGCCCCGCTTCGCACCGCAACTCTGATCTCACCGACGCCGTCATCAGACGACTTCACCGAGCCATGCTCGCACCGCGACCTGTGGGCCCTGCACTCTGGCATCACCTGCTGACACCGCAGCCTGGGCCCACCCGACGCTGCTGCTCCTGCTGACACTAGCGCCGCTGCCTGCACTGTGGCCCGTGGACACCGCTCGTGAGGAGCACAAAGCACCATCCCATCCTGCACCGTAGCCCCAGTCCACCGACGCCAGCACCATCGACTCCAGTGTCGTCACTAGGCATCCCTGCCTGCACCCTGCCCTGTGGACACCGCTCGTGAGGGTCATGAAGCACCGTCCCGCACTGTTGACTTGGGCCTACCGCCGCCGACGTTTCTGCAACAACGACGCCGCTGCCTGCACTGCGACCTGTGGACACTGCTCGTTGCACCGCCCCACTTCACACCACAGCCCTGGTTTCCCTGACGCCGATGGACTCCTTCACCGAGCCGCTGCCTGCACTGTGACCAGAGGGCACGGCACGTTGCATTGTCCTGCTTTGCACTGCAGTCCCGATGTCAACGCCAGCGCACCTGACTTCATCAACCCAGAGTTCGATCCGCAAGGAGTGTGACTTCAAGGGCCCGACGACTCCTGCACCAACTCTGGAACTGACACTGTGACGTCAGTGACGCCGCTCTCCAGGGCTCACTGCGAGGATCATAACTCCCTACGAATCCAAGGGACTGTTTCCGGGTCTTCCCGACACCGTAGATGGCCCGCGACGCCACAGCCGGGCTGAACTGTTGGTTTTGTGGATCACAATGCCGTGATAGCCCCGGGTGGAGCTATTGACTTCAAGGAACTGTATTTTTGAGTAAATCTTGCAGAATTCATATTTTTATTACTGTATGTTGGATTTTTATTTGATCTTGTTTTAAATAGATAAATATTGGCTATTTTTCTAAAACTGGTGTGGTGTCCTTTTGTAGTGTTTTAACTGTGTTACTGTGTGTTATGTGCAAATGCTTTACACATTGCTTCTGAGATAAGTCTGACTGCTTGTGCCAAGCTACCAAGGGGGTGAGCAGGGGTTATCTGAGTAGGTATCTCCCTTATCCTGACTAGAGTGAGGGTCCCTACTTGGACAGGTTGCAAACCGACTGCCAACTAGAGACCCCATTGCTAATAGCTGCTATGTGAGAGAAAGAGCAGTCTCTGCTGCGATAGATGTGGGGGTATATGGCGAGGTTAAGGGAAGGAGTCTGGCGGGAGCATGGAAGTTCAGGCAGTGGTTGAGGTAAGTCGGGCCTATGTTGTGCAGCACTTTATATGCAAGTGTGAGGATCTTGAAGTGGCATCTCTTATGGATGGGAAGCCAGTGGAGGTGTTTGACGTGGGGCATGACGCTCAGCCACTTGGGAAGGTTGGAGTATTTTGGGAAAGTGGGAGGATATTGTGGCATAGAGCGCGTTGCTATAGTCGAGGCAGTTGGGTGAGTCTGATGTTGAGGTTTTCCAGGAGAGAGGTGGAGTTGCGGTCATTGGGGTCATCGAGGTGGAAGTTGATGTCGCCTAGTGGGATTCGATGGCGAGGGGGGCGATGAGGTTGCAATGTCGTTGTAGAAATCTGGCCACGGTCCTGGAGGTTTATACACAAGATGCCTTTTACTGTTGTGTTGGCGTCAGTTTGCAGTAGGAAGTTGAGATGCTCCATGAAAGGCATTGGGTCATCGTCAGAAATGGTGAATTGGATTGATTCCTTGAAGATGATGGCAATGCCTCCAGTCTGTCTGTCTATGCTGTGACGGTGTAGCATCTTGTATCCGTCCGGTGTGGCCGTGGCGATGTCTGGGTCGAAATAGGGGTTTAGCCATGTCTCTGTGATGAAATGACGTCTGGGCCTTGGGTGGAGATGGGGTCAGAGATTTCCGTGCCATGTTTGTATAGGGAGCGGGTGTTGAGCAGGAGGCAGTGGAGAGGGACAGGGCTGTTCTCTGTTTTCTCTGTGTGGGCAACTGCGTGGGTGGGCTGGTCCATAACGTTAGAGAAACAGCAGTGTCAGCACATGAAAGGTCCTTTGGGTGATCGGAGGGAAGCAGTGAACCAGCATTTGCTGGGTTGTCTGGTGTTCAGGTCCTGGAGCTACCTGGTGGCGTAAATCTGGAGGGTGGAGGGGCCAAGGTTCCAGGTGCTGGGCGTGGTTCAAGTGTGGACAGATGGGCTTGCCTTTGGTGCACCGGCAGTGCGTCTGCGCTGCGACCTCCTTCATATATCCTGGGAGGTAGGAGGGGCCTCCTGGGAGGTGGTAGGGCATCGGCAGACAGGGGAGAAAAAGTACATCAGCAGAACGTTGTGAGGAACAGCAGAGAATGCGGCATGGGCCAGAAGGCCCTGAAGCAGCTGGGGAGCTGTGGCCTGGGTCAGGCAATTGCTCAAGGAGTCTGCGCAGCAGCTTACTTTATATACCCTTTGAGGTGGGAGGGGCCTGGTGGGAGGCAGAAGGGTATCTGAAGAGAGGGAAGAAAAAGTGTGTCAGCAGGACGCTGTGAGGTGGAGCGGAGAATGCGGCATGGGCTGCAAGGACCTGAAGCAGCTGGGAGAGCTGTGTCCTGAGTCAGGCAACTTTTCAAGGAGTCCGTACAGCAGCCTCTTTCATATAGCCTGGGATATATCAGATTCCACAAAGCTTTTATTGAACTCTGAGATGTTGATTAGAGTCCCATGTTCTTTAAAGAAGCTGCTGAGTGTGGGGGCAATTAAGGATATTGCATAATCTTGGCCTATGGGTCTTAACATAAAATTCGATACTGAGTTCAACAGAAGAATCAGAAAAATAATTTCTGATCTACATGGAACTGAGAATATACTTTGGGTTTGGATTTAGGCTCCAACTTCAAAACAGCCATATCTGGGAAGAATCAAATGTAATGAAAAGAGAAAAGTAATGCCCCTGTTTCCCTCTATACCCTTGCTCATGTAACTGACACCAGGAAAATAACCTTAGCAATTAGCCATTGGAGTGAGGTGGAATCTAGCGGTTCACAAGTAGATAGTTGAAGCCCTTTCAACACTGTAGGGAGATCCCATGGTGGTACTACTGCACGGATGGGTGATCACTCTCTTCAATCTAAAGTTTTTTGCAATCTTTTATCCAAAAGAGCAACCTTAAAAACATTATTGAGGTGCTTCCTAAAACCCCTAATAGCTGGCCACTGGGATGATAATGCTGAAGGAGATAGGCACTTCTGAAACCTTTCCAATACAAATTCTAGGACTCTAAAAGGATCACAGGTCATAGCACCTCAGTACTTTCCTCTACACCAAGTATCGAAATTCCTCCAGTGCTTTGCATTTGAAGAGAGGGTAGAAAGCTTCCTGGACTGTTGTTTATAAAGAGCAGCATCACCCTAGCAACCTCAGCTTTGTAACCCAGCCCACTCAATTTCCAAGCTGCGAAAGGTAGGATCTGTATTGCTGTCTGCGTTCAGTTTGGATAAGCAAGAGGAGACAGGTGGGACAAAAGATGGAAATACTGGCAATTTGACAGCTGCATTATGGCTAGAAACTAGACTGTTCTGGGCCAATAAGGGGCCACCAGAATCACAGTCACTCTCACCTCCTGATCATATGTAGCACCATGGGCAGGAGGGGCATGGGATGAAATTCATACAGAAGGCCTGAAGGTCAGCGAAGTGACATCAAATCTACTCCCCATTCTTGGTCGTTCCATGGCTCAGAGCAATACTGAGGAAGAAGAATGTTGGTCGGTGATGTAAACAGATCCAGCCAGGGTTGACCGCAGAATGCTATGATCTGTTGGAAAGCCTCCTTCCTCAATTGAATGCTCACTGAAGATGCAATATCCCTGCTTAGGCTGTCTTCATGAAACTTGGCCACACCAGGGATGTACATTAGCTTCAAGGAGATCTACTAAATTGTCTAAAACAATCACTGCCCTCCCAATCACCTGGGGAGAAAAAACATGTGCAGTATATTGAGAACAATAGCTAACTCCCTTGAGTTTGATGACTGAAGAGATTCCAGAGGAAACCACCCCTTCAACTCTATCCTCTGCAATGTGGCCCCTGAACACCACAGACTTGTATCTATTATTAAGACTGCAAGAACTGGAGGAGCTAAAGACGCTCCTTTTTGCAGAACTTACAGAATCAGCACCAGGACAGCTCTAGACCACTGAATAAGACAGGAATCACTTTTTGATAGTCTTGAGATTCAGGAGCACAATGAGCTAGGATATGGTGTAGGAGTGGCTTTAGGTGAGAATAAGCCAAAGGAACAACTGCTGTTTCAATGACATTAGCCTCTGGACTCTGTGTCAGATGTTTGTCAGAGCTTCTGGAAGAGAAAATAATATGGTGTAGATTGTTCTACAATGTCACTACTCTCAATAGGTATACTCAACCCTTGAGTGTGTCATAGAGGGAACATATTTCTTGGAATTGAAGAAGATTAGATGTTTTCATATTCATTACTTCACATTGTGCTGTTCCTTAGAAAGAGATGGTGCAGTTATTAGTAAGGAAAACACAAATACCCTCCAAATGAAGAAGAGCTACAACTGCAGCCAGTTCATTTGTAAACATACTCATTGCCTGGAACTAGAAACGCTGGCCTTTTACCGCAAACCTTAGCAATACCTGACTTTTATGGTGAATGAATATGTGAAAATATGCATCTTGGAGGTCCAGCATTGCCAAGAATTCCCCTTCTGAGATCAACAGTATAACACTCTGAATGGTGGTATTTTGAATGGAATGTATTTTAGAAATTGGTTAAGATCCAGAACTTGAAAAGTTACATCTTTTTGTTGGTACTAGGAACATAATTGAATAAGATCCCAGATGGCTTTGGGCATAGGGAACTTTCATAACTGTCCCTTTCCTAAGTAAATATTCTACCCCTAGAAGCAAAGAGCCTCTCTTTACTGGATTTCTCAGAATAGGAGCTTCCCGAAATAGTGAAGTTCGACTTTTGTTTAGCTCCATATAATATTTATCTCTTAGGAGTGAGAGAACCCATCTGTCCTTCACTAGTTGACTCCACTTGCTGTAGCACTTTGAAATTCTTCCTCCTATCCCCTCCACTGTCATGCTTTCGGCGGCTGAGGCAGCTAGAATCAGGATTTGCCTTACAAGTGCAGTTGCTCGATCATGGGCTTGGCCCCGAAAAAGACATGTTTCTTGAGCATTCTGAACCATTTGCCTCTGGAGAAAGGATTGCTTATACAGAGCTTTTCTAAAGGGCTGTCAGTTCTTTTTTCTCTTTTGCTGTTTTCTGAACCAGCTCTATCAGCTCTGGGCCAAATAACTCTGGACTGAAGAAGGAAAAATTATGTATCAACAGCCTTTACTCTCTGTCCAGTTTCCATAAGTTGAGCCATAACAACCTTCTGGCCACGATAGAAGCACCTACCAAAGACATTAAAGATCACAAGGAGTAAAAGGTTGTACTGGATAAAAACCTTGCTAGCAGTTCCATGTTTGCCCAGATCTGTGTAGGGTCCTTATCCTCCTGCAAGCAATCAAACAGAGATTGAAAGTCTTTTAATAGCATCTGAGCCGCATAAACTGCATATGAGTTGGTTGAGATTGTAAGGTCACAGCCACAAAGGACATTTTTCAGAGCATTTTTTACCTTCCTACTATATGGCTCAGACAACAAAGACTATTCACACTCAAGGGAGGATGTAGACGTCATACAAGAATGATTTGTGTTCATTTCTGGAAGTGAAGTACATTTTCATCAAAGTCTTGCACAGGATATCTCCTCTTCAAAAAACATGCAAACTAGATTAATTTATATCTCGCCATACCTGCAATAAAATACTCTCTAGAATATCATGGGAGGGCAGGTGTTCAATATTTTGTGACTTATACTGGGAATAAAGCCCCTCTTCCGAAAGACCGTTTTAAATTCTAGTATGTTGCCAATGTGAGTGTCGTAGTTTGGACTCTTGCACTGAGCAAGACTGCTGGTCTCAGGATGACAGTACTTTCGTTTGTAGGTGACTAAGTCTCTTCCTACAACTATTTGTAACTGTTGTCCAAACCTTACCGGCTTACTAGCAGTACCTCACCAAAAACACAATAGTAAAAGGTGATTTGTAGCAGTCGCTTACGCATGGACTCAAAATACAATATCTCAGGGTTGTCGTGGTTAAACGGAAATTACCCTTTTCTCACAGATTTATTATGTCTCATACAAACAAAGGCAATAACACAGATGCAGTAAAGTTATAATAGTTTTTATTCAACATAACTGCAATTTGTGATAAGTTGCATGAACTGCAATGATTAGGATAATGAATATACCAAGCAACAGTATTGTAAAGAGGAGAGTCATTGTTATAAAGACCCCCACCATTATGCAATATATGAAAGAAATATATGTATATGTAAAAGATGGAATAAGCCCTAATACCTTAAGGAGAGTAGGTCTAACCTCCTACCTAAAAAGGAAGAGCTGGGTTCGTTAAACCTAATCTGCCAAAACCGTGTCCATGAGAGGAGCCCCCAACCCTCGTTACCTTGGAATGAGGTCTCTATCTCAGACTCCGCAGGGACACGAAGACTGGATCAGTGTCAAGATGACTGCAGCATTGGTATCAGCGATGGTGGCGATGCCCTCTGGTCGGAATCCCTCTGATTATCTGTCTAAAAGTGTGTTGTATTTATACAGATCTACAAGGTCCCCTGACATAAGTGTTATTCATAACAATAGATAACAGGCATGCTTGGGACGGCAATTAATATCAACAATCCCTCGAAAGTATAGAGAGGGAAAATCCCTAAGTGTGAATGCCTACTGTATGTTTGTCTTTCGTGCTTGATCTTGACGCCTTGGCGCAGTGACACTGATAATAGAACCCATAACAAGTGGCCTAACTATAAACAAGGCCGCCATTTTAAAGGAAATAAATAATTAAATGGACTAAGCCAGAGCAAGCTAAGTAGGTTAAAAGTCACTGGGTGACGGGGGCACAAGTTTACAAGCCTACGGCTAAGCTAACTCCTGTTAACCCGTTAAAACAAACTAGGATTCACTACACCCTCCCTATTGCCGTAACAGGTATGATGAAGGTAAAGAAAACCCAATCGCTAAAAAGCTGCTACTGAACTAAAAAGCCAAAAAACTTAACGAAAAAATAAATGCTGTGTTATAAAATTCGTTTCTAAAAAACATTTCAGAGACTTTAATATCAACCATGACAAGTATAGCAAACTTTTATAATAATTGCTTCTTTGATTAGAATCGGGAATTGGCAAGCGAATTCATCAAATTATGTGCTATATGCAGGATCTTGAAGAATGTCATCGAAGTCACCATTCAAGGATCTCAAAAATGAGTCAACATCGTCTGAAGTGAAATCGAGAGCTGGACGGACAAACGGATCCACAGAGCAGAAGTGAGCCATAGTCATCGGTGTATCGACACTCGCTGTAGTGTCCTCATCCATGTTAGATCGAATAACAGAAGGCTCATAGGTGGCCTCGCGGAGCAACCTCAGTCTCAAGGGGCATGACCGTGTATGAACCCTCATCGGGGACATCAGCAGTTCGTGGTCCACAGAAGATGTCGGTGCAACAGCAAGACAGACCATAGGCAGATGTTCAAAGAGACACCATATGCAGCGGAACACCGGTTGTACGCACCACAGTAGAGGCCGGAATGACAATGACCAGTCAAATTCCAGTTCCACCAGCAAAGGCGCACCGAAGATCCGAACCATGCGTTCACTGCACAGCGGCGTTGATGGGAGCGGCTCCATTGCTCTGTGTCGCTGGAAAAAAACAACCACTGCGAATCAGAAAAAAAGCAGTAGTAGTCCGCCAATTAAAGCCAAAATAATTGGAAAGCCACCAAACACACTGGAAAAAAGTGAATGGATGGCTGATGGGATGACTCCGAAGACAGTCTGGAAGATGGACACGAAACCAGACCCGACAGCCTTAAAGAAATGAACAATCCCAGTTGTGCTTGAAGCATTGAATATTCTGGACACCAACTCTCCAAAGTGTTTGGGGAAATCGGTATTTAAAAGGGATTGTGTCTCGGCTGATGATCTCGCAACCTGGAGAGCATACGTCTCTTTAGCGGATGTCAAGGCGACCTGTTTTTTAAACAATAGCGCCTTCAGTCTACTCAACTTGTCATAGTTCACATTAATAGTATCAATGTGGGGCCACATTTCAGATACTTGTATCTCTCGTGTGGGGGGAAACAAAACATGGCCACAACACGTAACGACCTTTGTGACTGAGATTGCGTAGGCAATTCCAGGTCACAAGCCGCAACAGCTGTCATCGCTCAGAAGAACATAACTCCCATTAGAAAGAACATGAAACACTGAACGAATCAAGGGGACAGGAGTACCCTTCAGAAAACAGGCCAAATTCGCGACCCCCGCATTGCAAAGACCGTGAAGAGACACCTGTTTGCATATCATGGAATGACGAACAGTAGTCTCACATTCACTTCCGCTAAGAAAGACCTCTTGTTCGCCGTTCAGACATCGATACTCAAAGGGCAACTCCCACTCTTCCTTAATAAAGCTATCTCCTAGCCGTTCATATCGTCCCACTGCAAGATGTTTCAGGCAGCTTGAGAAACGAAACGTTGAAAACGGTAAATTAATAATGCCGTGTAAGAGCCAGATAGTTGAAGGACTCTCTGCTACCATGAAGGGCAACTTATCTAATTTTTCTACTTGAAGCAAGGTGAAACGAGCCTCTCTTTTAGCCATTGTCACTTGTTCCCTGGAAAAATTAAAAGCAGCGAATAGTTCACTCCCATTAAGGTATTTCCATGGAATGTGGCCACTTTTCAGTGTCTGTAATGCCCAACTCAGCTGCATGATGGAACGCAGCTGTGTTTGCCCATGATATAACCGAGACAAATCAGTCTGAGTGATATCAATAGCAGATGACACTATATTCGACAGGGAATAAATCCTGTTTGATAGCGTGTTCATGCCATTGTCGACAACAGCCAAAGTGTTTTCCAAATTCTCTTTATCAAGTTGCCGTAAACGTGCAGCAGCCTCAATTTGAGAAAGTTTCCAAATTTCATTATACATGGCATATAAAAACCGTTTCGAGCATTGCTTTCTAGGACCTAATAGGAAATCTTGTAGGTCTATACTGTCAGAAAGAGTATTCAGGTGTAATTTCACCGCTGTTAAGGTGTTCGTTTGTACCCATTGTTGGCACAGCTTGCCCACACTGTAAGTTGTAATTATACCAGCATGCTGACCTGACAAAAAGCGAGGGTCTGGTCTATGAATGGAAAAAACCCCTGAAGAGTTCAAAAAATGCCTTTGACACTTATCAGTATCGGTGGGCCATACCAACCACCCCCCGGGACTGGAAAGTGAAGAATTATAGTCACCAGCCTTAACCATTGCATCCAGCCTTTCCTCAGAAACATTTAGAAAGTGTTGCCAATCTTTAAATTTTATCGGTGTAGGGATACTGGGTGTGTTTAGATCCTTTATTTTAGCTAATCCCAGACATGATGTCTGCTCAACAGTGTCATTTAAAAAAATCATTTGCACAGGAATTAAGCAAGCTCGAAACAAAGCCTCCCTACCCTGTATCTGCCAATCTTGCGTCCCCCATACACTCTTCAAATCGATAGTGTCCCCCCAATATTCATAACCCTCAATCGAAAGTCGGGAAACAAAGGGATCTGAATAAATCAGTTTTGTATCTGTTAGCAATAGTTTTCTAATGTGTGTCTTAGGTAATTTAAAATAATAAGATTCAGCTTTCGTCGTATCATGCCCAGAAAAGTATGTGAATTTGTCACTGTAATACTTTGGACTCCCCACCCGTGGTGTTGAACAATGTTCCCATTGTGTGTAGTTAAAAAGAGGCCTATATCTAGTTGCACGGTGCAGGTAGTGATGTCCCCAATTATTATAGCAGAACATTTCACCATAATTCATTGTAAAATCATACACATCATCACTTCCAAAAGCGGAGTAGTCCTTCATTTCAGTTAGCATGGAATCCACTGTTTGGACATCCCAATCATCAGAGACAACATGAGGTGTAATAACATCAGACATAGAAATTTTGAACACGTATGGTATTTGAATTATCTCTGTAGGCCCGTATATATCGAACGGAACTTTGTCCCAAACAATCCCATCAGAAATTGGAATAGCTGTAATATTGACAGGGGACAAATCACGTCGGACCTTATGTGATGAATGATGCGGTGTTAAAATTACATCAACAGGCTCCACTGAGGAGCGATCAGCAATATAGTGACCATTAATTAGTAAAAAGAAAACAGTCACAAAACCAATCCATAAAAACAATGCAATAAATGTCAAACAGAACCAGAGATAGTTCCATGGATATATCAAATAGTTCTTTTTAAGCCATTGATAGAACTTGCTACCTCTGGAAAGTTTGTCAGTCTCAGTTGAGGATGAATCTGAAGAAAAATCATCAATGTCCACAAAATAGCCAGAGGAAGTCTCTGCAAACACAGGACTCATCGAATTCCCATCCACTGTTCGTGGAGGTTCACGATAGATGACGTTACCAGTCGTGGAAGTGTTTGTGTAAAATACAGCCAAATCCTGTAGCGGTGCGTTCTCCGAAGTTGTTACAGGAACCAACAAAAGTTCATTTTCCGCCCTCCCCATGGTCGAGGAAGTGTCTGGAACAGCAGCTGACATAGTTGCATAGTCAGTAGTAGCAATGGTCATCCTACTATGTAGAGGGATGTCCTGTTGGGTAGTGAGAGAGGATCGGGAACCACCCAAGGGACCTCCTGGTCTACTGTGAAGAATCGGCCACATGGTGTAATTTGATGTCATCAATGGAGATGAATCTGTTTGATTTGGAACCAGATAGTGGCGGAAGGATGACAGTCCTGGTGCCTTTTATCCCCAAGACCGGTACAGGTGCTCTGTATGCTGGACCAAACTCTTTTTTCACAGCGATCTTCTCACGAACCAGATCCCCAACGCTAGGAATCCAGCCAGTCGAAGTTGTCGCCATATCCCTTATTCCCAAGGTGGCAGCGCTTGCAGATGATTTATCATCACGAAATTGTTGAAGCTCCTGTAAAACAGCGAGACGTTCTTTTATGTCAAATGGTGTTTCTGCTGCCACCATACCAGGGGCATCAAGATCGGGAACATACATAGTTGTCCAAAAGAGAACCTCATATGGAGACTTTCCCCTCAAGGACCGTCTTGGCAGATTATTCAGTGCTCTCTGGACCCCATATAGGTGATGTAACCAACTACAGCCTGAACCTAATACTCGAGCTGTTAAGGACTGCTTTAGATCACGATTCCGCCTCTCCACGACCGAATTTCCCTCGGGATGGTATGGTGAGGAGTAATGGAGTTCAACACCCATTGTCCTCATGGTGTCCCTGAAAGCCTTAGAGGCAAATGCAGGGCCCTGGTCCGAATGGAATGCTGCAACCGCATATGTACCGATAAAGATCAGCAAATCTTTTATAACAGTCCGGGCGTCAGCCGACCGCTGTGGCCATACCCACAGGAATCTAGAACAGGAATCTACAGCCACTAAAATGTATTTGTATGCACCATCAGGTTGCAAAGGACCACAATGGTCCAGGTACACACAATGGAGTGGTTTGTCTGACACTAAGAGAGATGTCTGCGGAGAGCGTCTGATATTCGAGCCCTTAATCTGCTGACAAATGTCACAGCAAAGGACATACTGTTTAGTCCGTTTGAATAGACCAGGCCACCAGTACCGTTGTTGTAGAATGGTGATAGTGGCCTGTATACCAGCATGTGCAGAAGCGACACCCTCATGTGCAGCTGTAATCAGTTCCAATCTTTGGTCTTCATTTGGGATCACTCGATCACCAACATCAGGAATTGTTGCAAAAGCAACATTCTGTGCACTGATATGATATGTGTAGTTCGTAGGGTATCCTTTCGGAAGGGGCTTGCCTGCAGCCGAGGCTTTAACGGCAATCAGTATTTCATTATCCAACCTCGTCCGAGAACGAGTCACTGCAGCCACAGAAGCCGTAGCTACTGAAGCTTTGGCTGCTTCGTCAGCCAATGTATTACCGGCAACATGTATTCCTACACGTTGGTGCCCCAATGTATGAACTACATGGACACATGGCAGCTTATCCTTAAGATCAGCCACCCTTCCCCACAATATTTTGTGTTTAATGGTGTTCCCTTTAGAATCTCTAAACCCGTTCAGTATCCAATGATTGAGGTATTCATTGTATGACTGGACGCAGTAATACGAATCACAGACGATCAAAGTCTGTGTTCCTGGCTCTGAATGTTCGAGCGCTAGAAGAAGAGCCTTAAGCTCGGCCAACTGGGCTGTGCAGTCCCCTAAGGTCTGAGTGTACGTGTTATGAGGATGAAAAACTCCGTCTTCCATTACCCCGCACACGGCTGCGCAAGCTGCCGAGTATTGATGTTTAGTACCCACAGCCGGTTGTGCCGATCCGTCAGTGTATATGATGGTATCATAACTGTCTATTGGCAATATGTGTAAGGGAGCGGGGTACTCTTGTTCATACTGGAGAAATTCTTGTGTCTGAAGTCTTGGGTCAAACACATAATCAACATCAGTGGCGGTCAGAGACGTTGCCCATTGAATCCAGCGTGGATGCAATGCCTTAGCGTTAGGAACGCTCGCTTTAGTGACAGCCTCTAAGGCCGGAACCGGGGAGACAACAACAATGCGTTTCCCCTGGGCAAGCGGTCTCTCCTTTATGACGGCAATCTGAACTGCCGTCAGAATTTTTTCAGTAGGAGCAAAACGTTTTTCTGCATTGGAGTACAAATGTGATTTGTATGCTATTGGCACTGTGTCACCCTCATTAAAGGTGACATAGGTAAATCCTAGGGCACCAGCTATTATTCTGATGACCAAATTAGTTTTATTGTCTGTGTGTACAAGTGTCTAGCTTCTAGCATGTCTCGTTGTATGTCCCTTAGGATGTGTGTGTGTTCAATTGTCCATCGCCTGCTAGAATAATTGGGCTGAATTAAGTCATATAGGGGGTCATTACGACCCTGGCGGTCATGGACCGCCAGGGCCGGGGACCGCGGATGCACCGCCAACAGGCTGGCGGTGCATCCAGGCCTATTCTGACCGCGGCGGTAAAGCCGCGGTCAGAAGAGGGAAACCGGCGGTTTCCCGCTGGTTTTCCCCTGGCCTGAGGAATCCTCCATGGCGGCGCTGCAGGCAGCGCCGCCATGGGGATTCCGACCCCCTTACCGCCAGCCTGGTTCTGGCGGTTTTGACCGCCAGAACCTGGTTGGCGGTAACGGGTGTCGTGGGGCCCCTGGGGGCCCCTGCAGTGCCCATGCCAATGGCATGGGCACTGCAGGGGCCCCCTAACAGGGCCCCACCAAGATTTTCAGTGTCTGCATAGCAGACACTGAAAATTGCGACGGGTGCAACTGCACCCGTCGCACCCTTTCCACTCCGCCGGCTCCATTTGGAGCCAGCATCCTCGTGGAAGGGGGTTTCCCGCTGGGCTGGCGGGCGGCCTTCTGGCAGTCGCCCGCCAGCCCAGCGGGAAACTCAGAATTACCGCGGCGGTCTTTTGACCGCGCAGCGGTATTCTGACGGCGGTACTTTGGCGGGCGGCCTCGCCGCCCGCCAAAGTCAGAATGAGGCCCATAGTGGCTTTACGCGTTCAGCATAATCTGGAATATATGTTCTGCCAAAATTAAAGAAACCCAGTAATGACTGCAATTTCTTAAGCGTGTTCAGAGGCTGTAGCTGAGCACACTTCTCTAGGAAGTGCGGGGCCAGGCTCTTCCCCTCGTTTGATAGTTCATATCCTAGGAACAATACACTAAGAAAGGCTATCTTGCTTTTCTTAAAATTAAATTTATATCCGAAGGCGGCAAATCCCAAAATTATCCGATCGACCCTGGCAAGATGAATGTCAAGGGTGTCATCAGTGAGATAGATATCATCCACATATGATAATGCCTCGGAATCAAGCTCCTGTAATATTGATGTGACACGGGCCGAAAACAGTCCTGGGCTGCTTTTATAGCCTTGTGGTAAACGACAAAAGCGTTTCTGAGAACCATAGGAAAATGCACTTAGGTCTCTACTTCCATGTGCTAAATTCTGGCAGAAAAAACCATTAGATATATCCAATGTAGTTTTGTATTTTTTACGCACTATATTATTAATTAGCGCTGTGCTGTGTGAATTTTGTATAGCATAAGTGCGTGCATGACTATTCAAGTGCCTATAATCAACCACTATTCTATATGAATGATCAGGTTTCGCAACGGGAAATAGCGGATTATTCATTGCCGATGTACAGGGCTCAATTACTCCCTGGTATTCACGTTATGACAGTATCTCCGTCACTGGAGCTTTTGCTTCATGTTTAACACGGTATTGCGGCTGCGGGTGTGGTGTAGACCGAACGGGAATAACATGACAAGGAGAGTCCTTGTCCCATCCTACATTATTACGGTATAATGCAGGTGCCTGTGCTAACGCCCATTCAGCAGCATAGGCTTGTTTGTCTGTCTCCGGAACAAGATCGGAGAAAGAAGGCAAAATGACATCTTCCCCATGTGGGAGCATGCGGACATGTTCAGGTGGCCAGTCTCTCTCGGCCAACAGGATATCACTAGTAAGTTCATCCCAAAATATTACACTAATAATGCGTTCCACGTCTCCCTCTATCTGAATTGTTAAATCAAAAACCCGATCGGGT
Organism: Pleurodeles waltl; assembly: GCF_031143425.1. Classification (NCBI taxonomy): domain Eukaryota; kingdom Metazoa; phylum Chordata; class Amphibia; order Caudata; family Salamandridae; genus Pleurodeles; species Pleurodeles waltl. Next base: position 996,667,127 of record NC_090446.1, read on the forward strand.
GGAGGTACGCGGCCATCCGCCGTTTCAACTGCGATGAAATCGCTAGTTGCTGTCGCATCCAGATGATCTTTCAGACTCTGGCGACATATCGTGACCTCTGCCGCGCTGTCCAACAGAGTCACTGCCCACCTCTTGATCCTCAACAGTGTTCTCAATACTACTGGCATTTTTAACTGTCAGTGCTGACACTTTCTTCTTTTTAAATTGTGGCTTCTGCTGAGGAGTCTTTTCTTCTTTTTTAATGGTAGACTGCAGTGAGTCTTTCTTTTCTTTCACGTATTCCGGACGTCGATCTTGACGGCCCCCTCTCTCGCTACGTTTATCCGGTGCGTCCTGACAGGAACGAGAAGGACGTGAATCAGTATATCTGTCTGGGGTTCTAATGTTATCCCTATTCCTGAAATTATATCTCCTGTCGGAGTACTCCGGATGCGGAGAATCAGTTCTTTTATTTCTCCTATCCTTGAAATCCTTTTGTTTGTCCCAGCGCTTTTTAGACCCCTCTAGTGCTTGCCTTGTACCTTCCTTATGGGTGGTACTTGGTATGTCCAATTTTTTAGGTTTGGCTCCCAGCCCATCCCGTCCTACACTAGTATAGGTATCAGAGATTATTTTCGGTAGCTGTCTCTCTTGTTCCTGGTGTGGAGTTTCCCGGAGACGCTGGCGTATTGCCAGTGCTACTGCTTCCCCTTTAATATTACTTAATATTATCGAGGAGACGGCGTCAAAGTTACGCATCAATTTCATCCCCAGATCTAGGGCCAGTGCAGCCCCATGCTCATTTTGTATTTGTTTCTCCTGATATGTGAGCGATAGTTCATGATACTGGTATGCTTCGTACCTTACGGGTACGTCCGCAATGTCATAAGTGTGAAATGTGTGCGTTCGTTGGTCAGCCTCAGGAAAGGCAACCCAACAGTAAAATGTTTCCGTTTGGTATGCTTCAGTTGCTTCTATAATCAAAGTAACTTCCCCGCCCTCTTCTGTAAGGCCATGTGCTAATAAATGTTGTGTAAGTGCATGGCTAGCATTCGCAGGAATGTCTATGGTATTAGCCAGAGTTGTTTAGAGAATCGGAACACCAAAATAGGGGAAGTTTTTTCGTTTTGTGAGTTCGAGCTCGAACAACCTACAGCCTATTTAGGAGTTACCTGTTTGGCTGAGGAGGATTCTCCCAAAGATCACGGACGTCTCCGTATAATGGTACTGAGGGTACCTGTTGTCTGTGAGACAGCGATAATCAGGGTAACCGTAAATTAGTGCCTAAACACCATCGTTGGGCGCCATGTCGTAGTTTGGACTCTTGCTCTGAGCAAGACTGCTGGTCTCAGGATGACAGTACTTTCGTTTGTAGGTGACTAAGGCCCTCATTCTGACCTTGGCGGGCGGCGGAGGCCGCCCGCCAAAGTCCCGCCGTCAGATTACCGTTCCGCGGTCGAAAGACCGCCGCGGTAATTCTGACTTTCCCGCTGGGCTGGCGGGCGGTCGCCTTCAGACCGCCCGCCAGCCCAGCGGGAAAGAGGCTTCCACGATGAAGCCGGCTCGGAATCGAGCCGGCGGAGTGGAAGCTGTGCGACGGGTGCAGTTGCACCCGTCGCGTATTTCACTGTCTGCGCAGCAGACAGTGAAATACATGTAGGGGCCCTCTTACGGGGGCCCCTGCAATGCCAATGCCAGTGGCATGGGCACTGCAGGGGCCCCCAGGGGCCCCGCGACCCCCCCTACCGCCATCCGGATCCCGGCGGTCGGACCGCCGGGATCTGGATGGCGGTAGGGGGGGTCGGAATCCCCGCGGCGGTGCAGCAAGCTGCGCCGCCGTGGAGGATTCAATGGGGCGGCGGTACACTGGCGGGAGCCCGCCAGTGGTGCCGGTCCGACCGCGGCTTTACCGCCGCGGTCGGAATCCCCATTGGAGCACCGCCGGCCTGTCGGCGGTGCTCCCGCGGTCCTCCGCCCTGGCGGTCAAAGACCGTCAGGGTCAGAATGACCACCTAAGTCTCTTCCTACAACTATTTGTAACTGTTGTCCAAACCTTACCGGCTTACTAGCAGTACCTCACCAAAAACACAATAGTAAAAGGTGATTTGTAGCAGTCGCTTACGCATGGATTCAAAATACAATATCTCAGGGTTGTCGTGGTTAAACGGAAATTACCCTTTTCTCACAGATTTATTATGTCTCATACAAACAAAGGCAATAACACAGATGCAGTAAAGTTATAATAGTTTTTATTCAACATAACTGCAATTTGTGATAAGTTGCATGAACTGCAATGATTAGGATAATGAATATACCAAGCAACAGTATTGTAAAGAGGAGAGTCATTGTTATAAAGACCCCCACCATTATGCAATATATGAAAGAAATATATGTATATGTAAAAGATGGAATAAGCCCTAATACCCTAAGGAGAGTAGGTCTAACCTCCTACCTAAAAAGGAAGAGCTGGGTTCGTTAAACCTAATCTGCCAAAACCGTGTCCATGAGAGGAGCCCCCAACCCTCGTTACCTTGGAATGAGGTCTCTATCTCAGACTCCACAGGGACACGAAGACTGGATCAGTGTCAAGATGACTGCAGCATCGGTATCAGCGATGGTGGCGATGCCCTCTGGTCGGAATCCCTCTGATTATCTGTCTAAAAGTGTGTTGTATTTATACAGATCTACAAGGTCCCCTGACATAAGTGTTATGCATAACAATAGATAACAGGCATGCTTGGGACGGCAATTAATATCAACAATCCCTCGAAAGTATAGAGAGGGAAAATCCCTAAGTGTGAATGCCTACTGTATGTTTGTCTTTCGTGCTTGATCTTGACGCCTTGGCGCAGTGACACTGATAATAGAACCCATAACAAGTGGCCTAACTATAAACAAGGCCGCCATTTTAAAGGAAATAAATAATTAAATGGACTAAGCCAGAGCAAGCTAAGTAGGTTAAAAGTCACTGGGTGACGGGGGCACGAGTTTACAAGCCTACGGCTAAGCTAACTCCTGTTAACCCGTTAAAACAAACTAGGATTCACTACATGAGCTATAATCTCTTGGAATTGTGTGCCCAGGATATATTTGCCTTCTGGAATAATGTCATCTTAATTTACACAATCCAATATATGTTTATTTATGGTACGTTTAATAAGCTCTGTAGATCCTGCCTCCTGTGTCTTAACCTGCAAATCAGTCCTGGTGAGAGAAATGACGTCCTGGTCTTCCTCCTCCTCTGCATGGTGTCTTTTTGAGAGTTCTTTTTTTAAGCTTTCATAGCTCATAGGGCTCTAAAAAAGCATGACAGAGCAGTGGTTTCCAGTTTCTGAGTGGTTTTATAGTAACCAGATCTCATCTCACGAGATCTGAAAAGCCATAGAAGCCCACCCATGCACAGCAGCCAAGGTTTCAGATTGCTGTTTGTGACATTTTCATAATTTCAGTATGATTCTGAGTGACATTTCAACGAGCATGAGTGACACGTTCTTGCAAACAAAATCAAGCAATAAAGACGAAGGAACAATATAAATATCGTACTATATCAATATATACCTCCTGCTGTACACCAGTGCCACCCCGTTGACTTTGATAAACACTGCTCAGTGATTACCTAGCAGCGTGAGAAACTGGAACAAGGTTTTCCTGCACTTGGACCATTCAATTTCAGGCATTGCGGTAATGCGTTATTTTAACGCGAGATGCGTGACTATTGGCAGGGCTGCCCATGGTGCCTTTGCTTACGGTTAAATTGCATGCTGCATCGCACGAAGATGATGACACCTCTTCCTCGGTGCGAGGGGAACTTGACAGGAGTCTAGCAGAGCTGCAGTGGAGCCTCCACCCCCCCCTCCCAGCACATGGAGGGAGAGTCACGGGAACGCGTGCACCATCATTAGTGCTCGCTGAAGCATAACGCTTGAAAGAACACAGGTAATATAATACACTCTAAATAAACATAAAACTTACCTGTCTCCGAAGCCCGAGGAGACAGGACAGAGCAAGAGGAAGTGGAGGAAGTAGGAGCCTTTTCTCCACATAGACGACGCATTTCTGGTAAAAATAAAAGAAACATTAAGGTTTAGTGCTAGCCTGCCTCGAGGGGAGGCCTGATATGATGAGGACTGTGACAGGAAAAGCAGGTGAAGAGGCACTGGAGTACTGCAATCAAGCCATAACAAAACCAATTTCACTTCAGCCGTCTTGAATAACATTTATCAGAATCACTGCCTCGAATGCGCGGAGGATAAAGCAGACTATAGCCATTTGATCCGGTGAGGTAGGACAGTGAGATATTATTGAACCAGAGTGATATAGCAGACTGTTGGTGGGGAGTCAAGGCAACCATTTAACACTGTGTGCTGAGGCTACATCTGAGACGAAACAGGTGGAAGTAGAGTTACAAGATGCTGGCCTTTGTCCTTATCTTTAGTAATAAATGGATAGCCATACATTTGTTACAAAACCAGGGCCCTACATTTGACTGATGATCTAAAGATCTGACTGGAAGGAATCTAGCCGAGAACAAATGAAGAAAAATAAGTTTTTACCCCAGAAACTGTGAAGTAAAAGTGACCAAACTGACGAGAAAGTGTCAGAGGGGCTTAGAGACTGGAGACAAATGTATTAAAAACTAACTAGATGCATCAAAAAACTTGTTTAAGGGAGACGCTGGATCTGGAACGATATAGGTGGAAGTGACGGTTCGCACATATGAGGTCCCTTCAAGGACTTAGTACTGTGTCTGACCAAGTGAAAAGAAAAGTAAAAAAATATGTTCCCCTTTTACGTAATAATTGTATTACATGAGACCTGGCTCTCTGGCTCGCACCAAGGGCCACATGTACGAATTTTAGGTTTTGCGACTCGCAATTTGCGAGTCGCAAAACCTGATGTACAACAGTGTCAATGGCACTGTTTGCAATTCCCAATGGGGTCGCAAATGACCTACCTCATAAATATTCATGAGGTAGGTCGCAGTTTGTGACCCCATTGGGAATGGTCGCAGTCACAGGGATGGTGGCCTGCTGGGGACAGCAGACCACCATGTCTGTGACTGCATTTGAATAAAGTAGTTTTTTAAAAAAAAAATGCATCCCGTTTTCCTTACAGGAAAACGGGATGCATTAAAAAAAAAAAAAGTGGAAAGTTTTCTTTTCATTTCTTCAGAGCAGGCAGTGGTCCGTTGGACCTCTGCCTGCTCTGAAAAAATATTTTCGCTACCATTCACAAAGGGGAAGGGGTCCCACGAGGACCCCTTCCTGTTTGCGAATGGGTTAGCACCAATTTGAAATCGCTACCTGTGATTGTTTTGTGACCACAACGCCCCTTCCTAATTGCGACTCGCAAACCTATTTTGCGATTCGGTAAATAGATTACCGAATCGCAAAATAGGGTCCGTAGATACCAAAATGATTTTTTCTTGTCGCAAACGGCCAGATTCTGCGAATCAGGCCGTTTATGACAAGCAAATAGGTATGTACATCTGGCCGCAAATGTTATACCTGTCAACCTCTTGGCTCAAAATGCTGGTTAAGTCAGGAGTTTAAATGGGTGATCCCATTAAAGTCAATGGGGAATGAACTCTTTTTTGGACGGTGAAACAGGTTTGTAAAATGAGTGACTCCTTTAAAGAGACATTTGTTTGTCAGCTGGATCAGTAGAGGTAAAAAGCAGGTGGCATCTGCCTACAGCAGGTACGTTGACAGGTATGCAATGCATGTTCTTTGGAAAATAATAAAAATGATTCTTGCAGAAAAATGGACAGCGAAACCCAACAGTAATCCATCACCAGTGGAAAGCACATGCAGTTTCTTTTCTATGACTGCTTAGCACCAAACGAAGAGATCAACATGGCCAGGCTCATGCACAGGCATGTCATGGACTTTCATATTATTTATTCGTTATTTTATTCATGACTTGTGCTTTTTTCTAACTTAGATTGGTGGATGTTGAAGATGAATATAATGTTGATTGTGAGCTGCACTAAAGAAAGGAGGAGAGCAACTCATCAGACGTTAGTATTTAGCGACCCTGCCATCTACCACGCATCACAGGTTAGAGTAGCACATTTTTAGTGCTGGTGTCCGCATCACTGCACTAAGATGCTATGTCACGCCTTATGTAGCTAGCTCCTATCACCCTCCGCGAGGCACATTACTGTAGTTTGTGAGTAGGCAGCCAGTGCGGTCAATGTGAGCTGGGCCGAGGTCAAAGAGAGCTTGCCCCTCAGTTGTTTTCTAAAAAGAAAATGTTGCATCTGATGTCTCTGGCCCTGCCCGCCTTCCTCTCCTCACATGGAGGGGCTCAGCTGAAAAGACAAGCACGCAGTGAGGAGACTTCAGCATTAATATGCTTAACTTGGCACAGGTCAAGCCAACACTTGGGCCAGATTTTTGTTTTTACAAAGGCATGTTTTTTGTTTCTAGAAAAAAGCATCCACCCAGTGCCGACTTTAGGGCAGGGCATCTGGTGCCACCACACTGGGTAACAAATTCAGAGGTGCTGCATTGTGAAACTTCTTATGACGATAAAGGCACCTAATAGAGAGTTCCTTTTGTGCCCAAATAATACAAACATCAATACAAGTATGATGATTCATGTACTTGCTGGAGAGATGTTGATTTAGTCTAGTCACAGTTTTGACTCATCATAAAGTAGCGCAGCAGGATAATGTGCCTCCTGCAAAGCACAATGTGTAACATGCAAATCACAGAATTGCATTTTATCTAGCTAGCTCAGTGGGTTACTGCTTTTGTCAGAGATCCTTTTCTTATTTGCAGTTTATAAGTTATAATGCTAATATAGCACAATGAGCGATGAACCAGAACCAAACTAAAGCATGCAAACTATAAGATAAGGTTTAGAAATGTTTTTTTCCCAAACTTTTGTTATTCTAAGGTTGCTGAACAGGATTCCATTGGCTAGTACAAAGTTCATATTAGTAAAGGCAACCCCAACCATTGTGTTACATTTTAAACACTGAGGCCCTCATTATGACATTGGTGATAAATCCCACTTACCGTCTTGCTGACTGCCGACATCATAACGCCTCGGTGGCAGATAACCGCCAATCACATTATGATACACACAAACCAATCCGTCACTATACAGCCACAGACACAAGTCCACCAGCCTAAAGGTCAGTGATAAACTGGCAGTAGCAAAACCCACACTGTTACGCCAACCAAACTACGCCCACAACATTATGACCCAGGAATCACTGTGGTGGACATTCCATGGCAGTAAACCATTAGCGGTACATACCGCCGCGTTCAAAATACACACACTCAAACAAAACAACATCACATTGGACAATTCAAACCACATACACCTGGCACCTATACACACACCACACCCACACACCCACCCCACTATAAAACACAAACCCACACTACCCACAATCCTTTACAAATACAAACCATTGCCAACAGAGAGAGAGACAGCAAGAGCACCCACATAACCAGAGCTACATACCACCATCACCTATACACCACACACGCACCTCACAACACACATCCCAACACATCACCCTACACACCCTCACCCATACCACCCACAGCACACTCATGGCACCAAAACGACACCCTGGGTTCTCTGAGGAGGAGCTAAGGGTCATGGTGGAGGAGATCATCCGGGTAGAGCCACAGCTTTTTGGATCACAGGTGCAGCAGATATCCATTGCTAGGAAGATGGAGCTATGGTGGAGAATCGTGGACAGGGTCAACGCCGTGGGACAGCACCCAAGAACAAGGGATGACATCAGGAACTGGTAGAACGACCTACGGGGGAAGGTATGTTCCATGGCAGCAAGACACCAGCTCGCAGTGAAGAGGACTGGAATTGGACCCCCACCTCCTCCCCCACAACTTACAACCTGGGAGGAGCAAGTCTTGGCAATCACGCATCCTGAGGGCCGGGCAGGAGAAGGAGGACTGGAATCTGGTAAGTCAAATCTCTATTAGTATTGCCCCGACCTGCATGCCATCACATACCCCCACCCTTACCCTCACTCCCATCACTCCACCACCTCCCACATACCCCACCATCACAACCCACTCATCCCAATACCAAGCCCTGCATGCAACACCAATGCATGGACACCCCTCACAGATCTGCATGAACACCTATCACCACAGCATGCACACTAGAGAGAATCACCCGGCCCACCAAATAACAACTCACACAAGGCAAAGCTGGCAGGGCTATAACAACTATAGAGGGCAACACACCCATACACATTATGTCACACGCAGAAACAATAACACAGCATTTACATCCCCTCAGGTAACCCACCCAATTTCACCGGCGAAGAGGTGCCAGCAACATCCAGTGCCCCCACAGAAGAGGCCCACAATAATGACAGCAGCTCTGGTCGCCTGGATCTGGATGACCGACCTGGCCCATCAGGAAATTCCAGACAGTCGGTTACCCAGGCACAGTCTCACACCACCACAGAGCCAACCCCCTGGGGAAACACCACCACAGCACCCACCCAGCGGGCCCATACCTCTGTCCCCAGGACATGTCAATCAGCAGTGTGTCCACCACTACAGGGACCCCAGGCCACCCCACAAACCCAAGACAATCAGGGACCTGGGGTCAGTGGCAGTGGGCACACGGTTCAGGGGACAGAGGCACAGAAGAGGCCCACAGTGATGACAGCAGCTCTGGTCGCCTGGATCTGGATGACCAACCTGGCCCATCAGGAATCTCCGGACAGTCGGTTACCCAGGCACAGTCTCACACCACCACAGAGCCTCCCCCTCAGGAAACACCACCACAGCACCCACCCAGCGGACCCATACCTCTGTCCCCAGGACACGTCAATCAGCAGTGTGTCCACCACTATAGGGACCCTAGGCCACCCCACAAACCCAAGACAATCAGGGACCTGGGTTCAGTGGACAAACGGTTCAGGGGACAGAGGCACAGGACAACAGGGAAGCTGGGAAGACTGCTGTGTGACAGGGGGAGGACAGGCCCAGGGAACCGACGCTCCAGGAGGCACTCACCGCAATCCTGGAAGCATACCAACATTCCCAGGATACGTTGGGCAAGATACTGGACAAGTTGCAGGAGAACATGCAGCTGCAGGAGGGACAGTACCTGGGGATCAGGGAGGACTTGAAGGACATCAACACCACCCTTGTCTCCATTGCAAGGGTGCTGGCAGACATGGCCAACAGTATGAGGGAGGTAGTGGCACACCACCGGGCACCTGACACTAGCCAAGCCACCGAACAGCCCTCTACCTCCGCTGCTGCTAGTGGACAGGAGGCCCCGTCACAGGAACAACAGGCCACCAGCACCGTCTCCCCCTGCAGAAGGAGAACCATCCTGCAAACGTTCCCTGTGATCCAGGCAGAAGCCAGAGACTATTGCCAAGAACCTGGCCAGGAAATAAGACTCTCCTGATTGTCACCCTTGTGTCCCATCCTGTCACCCTGTCCACCTTGAACTGCCCCCTTCCAATGCCCCCTTGGACAATGCACCTGTGATACAAATAGACTGGACTCTACCCTGTACTTTCCTCCATCATCACCCCAGCCCATTGCACTACCCCCTCTTCTTCAGAGCACTGCAATAAACACACTTTGATAAAATACAAGTATGGCGGATGTCAGATGTTTTCAAAAGGTATTCATTTAACAAAGATTCAAACATTGCAATTCAACTGTACAGTAATTTTTATATTGAAAAGACCTGTAGTTGGCTGCACTGAACACACCAGGAGCAATAGTGGGGCACCAACATCTGCAAAAAGAAATGCCAAAGGGTACAGTGGGTGGTCATAGAAGTAGGAATACACAGCCTGCCAGTGACTATGTCACACATCAAACTGTCAATTATATGTGTATCACCACTGTCTTACCTGTGTCTCATTTGAAGTATTGACGAATAATTGCACTTCTGTTGTCGTCATCCTCATCCTCTGTCTCCTCATCTTCACTGTCCACAGGGTCCACTGCTGCCACACGGCCATCATCAGCCTCATCCTCCTGCAGAAAATGCACTTGGTGACGCAAGGCAAGGTTGTGCAACATACCGCATGCCACGATGATCTGGCAGACCTTCTTGGGTGAGTAGCACAGGGCTCCACCTGTTAGATGGAGGCAACAAAACCTGGCCTTCAGGAGGCCAAAGGTCCTCTCTATAATCCTTCTTGTTCGCCCATGTGCCTCATTGCAACGTTCCTCTGCCTTTGTCCTGGCATTCCTCACAGGGGTCAGTAGCCATGAGAGGTTGGGGTAACCAGAGTCACCTGCAAATATCGAGGGACAACTGTTAGCCACACTCTAACCCTTAAGGCCCACACCATACCCATACACCAACATATACTGGGTGGGAACCAGGGCTCACCTATTAGCCACACCCTGTGCCTCTGGAGTTGACCCATCACATTTGGGATGCTGCTATTCCTCAGATTAAAGGCATCATGCACAGACCCAGGATACTTTGCATTGATGTGGGAGATGTACTGGTCCGCCAGGCACACCATCTGCACATTCATGGAGTGAAAACTCTTTTGATTTCTGAACACCTGTTCATTTCACCAAGTGGGGGGGAACAAATGCAATATATGTTCCATCAATAGCCCCAATAATGTTGGGGATATGTCCCATTGCATAGAATTCAGCTTTCACTGTGGCCAAATTCTCCGCCTGGGGGAAAACGATGTTGCTGCACATGTGTTTAATCAGGGCAGCAACACTCTCGTCAGCACTATTGAGAATATTGGCTGTGACATTCCTGCTGCCAAGCCCACTGTCACTTGGAAAGAGCCAGTTGCCAGGAAATGGAGCACTGATAGCACTTGCACAAGAGGGGGGATCCCGGTGGGGTGATGGATAGCAGAGAGTAGGTCAGGCTCCAATTGGGGACACAGCTCAGTGATTGTGGTCCTGTCAAGTCTATAGGTGAGGATAATGTGCCTGTCCTCCATTGTTGCCAAGTCCACCAGGGGTCTGTACACAGGGGATGTCTCCATCTCCTATTCATCCGCAGATGTTGCAATCTATGGGCCTAAAGAGTAAGCAGCTAGTCATTATCTCTACATTCCAACCACTACAGTTCAATGCATGTTGTGATTGTAACAGTGATTTGTTGGAGATGTCCAAATGGTGCATTTGTGTACTGTGATGCAGTTAGGAGCCATGGCCTGCACCCCCCCACCGAAATGGCGTCCGCCTTTCCTGTATGGAGGGACAGGTGGAAATGAGGTAATTCCGCTGACGTTGTGCGCCATTGCGGGAGGCGGTCGAGAACCGCCGTGCAACTCCTCATTGGTTAACATTGGTCCCTATGGGGGACAGTGGCCAATGGTGATGTACGCCGGCGGTGACGGTACGCACCGCCGCAGACGTGACCGCCATTTTCTATCTGATTCCTCACTTGCTACCTGACCTTCAACAGGAGAGGACCTACACTGCATGTGGTGCTGTAAACTGTGTCTGGAACTGACCATGGCTCGTGTTACTGGGGAAAGGGCCCTTGCCTTCACATCGGCAGAGTTGGAGCGACTGATGGATGGGGTCCTACCCCAGTACTGACTGCTGTATGGGCCTCCAGACCAACAGGTGAGTACACCCTGCGTACAATGCATGGGGCGTGAATCCATGGAGTGCTGTGTGTGAAGGCCTTATGTGGGGGGGGTTGTGTATGGGCCCTGGGCAGCGGGTAGCATGTATGGTGGGCCATGTGTGTGCTAATGGGGATGGGAAGGGGGCATGGTGGGCCATAAGTGTAACAGGCAGGACGGTCAAACTTATACCTTTCCCTGTCTCCATTTCCCTGCAGGTCAGCGCTCATCAAAAGAAGGGTATATGGCGTGCCATCACCAAGAATGTACAGACCCTGGGGGTCTACGGCAGGCAGAGCACCCACTTTCGCAAACCGTGGGAGGACCTGAGATGCTGGGCACGGAAGACGGCGGAGGCCCAGCTGGGGATGGCCTCCCATCGAGGAAGGGGTGCTTGTCGAACCCTGACCCCCCTGTTGGCCTGCATACTGGTGGTGGCCTATCCGGAGCTAGATGGGGGCTTGGGGGCATCACAGCAGCCACAAGGGGAGAGTACAGTGCCCTAATATACAACTTACGCCTATTGGGGTGGCATCCGGGTGGGCCCTGTGGGTGCCCCTAGCCCAGGCCTGGCATTGCAGAGTAGGTCCCATGTTGGGCAGGGTTCTGATGTGAAAGTACTCCAACCAAGCTAGTAGGCATCCACTACTGGGCAGGGGTCTGTGGGTCTCAGGTATGCTGCAATTGGCTTTAGGTGTCTCTATCCATGGGCTGGTGACTAGCATTGTGACTGGTAGTGCATTGCCTAGTGCGTAGGGCTGTTCCCTGTGTGTGAGTGTGTTGTGTACGCCAACGGTGGTGTTGTTGGCGCCATTGACCAAGTGTATTCTTTGTCTCTTCCCCCCCTTTTTGTTTTGTCACCCTGTCCTTATGTGCATTAGCATCACCTGGCGCAGGAGCAAAGGCACTGGCGACAGAGGGAGCTGCATCCCACAGGACCCAGGAGGCTGAATCCACCAATGGTGATGGCACCAGTGGGACGGAGGGCGAGGGGAGCACCACGGCAGAGACAGGAGGGGACAGTTCAAACACGGATACCTCCCCCGATGGGAGCTCCCTCGTGGTGGCGGACACCTCTGTGACCACTCCAGCTACAGGTACAGCTGCCACCCCGTACCAGCACCGCCCTCCCAGCAGCCCCTCAGCAAGTTTCTTGTGCCCGCTCACCCAGGAGGGTGGGCATCTCCTTCGCCCCAGGCACCTCAGGCCCTGCCCCAGTTAGCCCTGCTGTCCTGCGTGAGGAGGCTATTGACCTCCTGCGATCCATCTCTGTGGAACAGTCAACCATTTTGAATGCCATCCAGGGGCTGGCAGCCCAAATGCAACAGACAAATACATTCCTGGAGGGCATTCACACTGGCTTGGCTGCCCAACAGAGATCAATCCAGGCTTTGGCCTCCTCTCTGATGGCGGCCATTGTCCCTGTTTCCACCCTCCCCCCTCAACTTCCTCTTCCCAATCCCATTCCCCTCAACCCGAACCTAGCCCAAGCACAGAGTCAGACAAGCAGGCATCCAGGACAACACATGAGTGGACATGGCAAACACAAGCACTACACTTCATCTCATAGGCACTCACACAACACCATTCAGAATCAGACATACCAACATCCACTGCCTCCACTGTGGCCCCCTCCTCCTCATCGTCCACCTCCCTCCCAGTTGCGTCTACACTCACACCTGCATGCACTACATCCTCATCCATTACCACCATCACCAACACACCCCTCACTGGCAATCACCACCCCCACATCCATGCACACTTCCTCTGTGTCCTCTCCCACTGTGTCTGTGCCCCCTCCTCCCAAAGTACACAAACGCAAGCACTCAGACACCCAACAGCCATCCACCTCACAACAGCACCCAGCCCATTCACCTGCACCCAAACACAGCAGACTGACACCTCCTACAACCACTCCCTCTTCCTCCCCTCCCAAACCATCTCCCTCTTCCCGCCCCAATGTCCCTAAGAAGCTTTTCCTCGCCAACATTGATCTCTTCCCTAGCCTTCCCCCCGTCCCTCACGTCAGGCCAGGGTGGTCAAAACCCAGGCACGCATCTCAGCCACCCAGTCCACAAGCACAGTAGTGTCCCCAGCTACTCCAGGTGGGAAAGGATCCCGGCTACCAGCCAGCCAGAAGGACAGGGTGCCAGAACCAAGTGCATCAAGGAAGGGCAAGGAGTCATCCCCAGCTGCAGGAAGGAAGGGCAAGGAGTCAGCCCCAGCTGCAGGAAGGAAGGGCTAGGAGGCAGCCCCAGCTGCAGGAAGGATGGGCAAGGGGCCTTCAACAGCAGGCAGTAGAGACAACCATGGTGGTGCTGCTGTCCGAGGCTGCAGGGGATGGGCTGGAGCCTCCCCCCACTACTGCCAGCACCACCACCAGCACTGCCACCAGCACCAGCAGCAGCAGCCCCAGTGGGCAGCACCGCCACCAGCAGCAGCACCCCCAGTGGGCAGCCGTCTGAGGCTGCAGGGGATGGGCTGGAGCCCCCCCCCCCCACCACTGCCAGCACTACAACCAGCACCACCACCAGCAGAAGCAGCAGCAGCCCCATTGGGCAGCCATCTGATGCTGCAGGGGATGGGCTGGAGCCTCCCCCCACCACTTCCAGCTCCACCATTAGCAGCACCACTACCACCACTGAGCAGCCATCACCGCCGGCGGACAGTGTGTAGTCCTGTGTCCATGGGCATTTGTGCGGCCTGGCCCCTGCAAATCCTGTGGGTCTAACACCCAGGTGAGAGACTGTGACCTTGCACTCCCCAAGATCTGCATCTCTGGGCACAATGCCCCCTCCAGAACCAGTGGAAGAAGCCATCCACTCACCCCATGCTCCAGAGGGTGAAGATCACTGGGCACAAAGCCCCCTCCAGAACCAGTGGAGAAGCCATCCACTCACCCCATCCTCCACAGGATGAAGATACATGGGCACAATGCCCCCTCCAGAACCAGTGGAGAAGCCATCCACTTGAGAGACTGTGGCCTATCACTCCAAGGTCAGGCACAGGGCTTGTTGCCCACTCCTGGGCATGTGGGCAAGTCACCCACTTGAGAGACGGTGGCCTTGCGCTCCCCAGGACAAGTCAGTGGGCAAGTTACCCACTTGGGAAACTGGCCTTGCACTACCCAGGACAGCGCACAAGGCATGTTTCCCCCTCTAGACCATGTGGGCAAGTCACCCACTTGAGAGACTGGGGCCTTGCACTCCCCAGGACAAATCAGTGGACAAGTCACCCACTTGAGAGACTGTGGCCTTACACTCCCCAGGACCAAGCACAGGGCATGGTGCCCTCTCCAGAGCATGTGGGCAAGTCACCCACTTGAGAGACTGTGGGCTTGCACTCCCCAGGACGAAGCACAGGGCATGTTGCCCCCTCCAGAGCATGTGGGCAAGTCATCCACTTGAGAGACTGTGGCCTTGCACTCCCCAGGACAGAGCACAGGGCATGTTGCCCCCTCCAGGACCAGTGGCGCTGTACCATCTTCCGGCTGAGGTGCCCCCCATTCCCTGTCCCCCTGAGGTGCCTGGTTATTTTTGACCTGATGCCCCTGCAGTGTTCTCTCCGTGTTGTTGCAGGAGTGAGGTGGGGCCTTGGACTTTGTGATGTGGCCCTGTGGCCCACGGACATTGAGGACTGGGCAGTGTCCCTACATTTTTAAATATGTATATACGTGTTGATTTGGATGCACGTATTTATACTATTTTATCTTATTACACTCACTTTAATCAATTAATTTTGTCCTTGCATTATTCCTGAAGGGTACAGGGTGAATATGTAAGGTCATTGCATCTGGTTATGTGTATGGTGTTGGGGGTGTTACGTGTGTGTGTCACTCTCTTTTTCCTCCCTCCTTCCTTGTGTGCTAGGCGGCAGTACTCACTGTGGTCGCCTTCGCCAGCGTTGGTGTTCGTAGTGGAGCAGAACGTAGAAGAGCATGGGGAACACATGCCACTCGGGCTCTATGGCAGTGTGGTTCTTCCCTGAGTCTCCAGAGGTGAGTCGTTTCCCTTCTGTGCAGTGTTTCCGCCAGACTTTTGATGTCGTTGGTACCACCCCGGAAAAGGTGACGGATTAGACTGTTATAATACGGTTGGCAGAACATTGTCTTCCGCCTGGCTGTAAGCGGGTACCGCCGTGGTGCCTGTTGATTTCGCCCTGGCGGACGGTGTGTTAAAGTGGCTGTCTGTTTGAGCGGTTTCCGCCATGGTCATAATTTCATAGTTATTACCACCAGCCTGATGGCGGTATTACCACCACTATATCACCGGCCTCCAGGGTTGTAATGAGGGCCTGAGTTTGCATTTCTCCAGACCGAGAACTCATAACATATAATGCCTACCAGAATGGATGACATTTGACTCCTATATCTCGTAGTCCTCATTGTCTTATGTAACATTTCCTATACATTGATATATACACTTATATATGCCATGGCCTTTCAATAACATGCACATATGTGTGTAACGTGAAGAGCTCTGACACCATACATTGGGATGAGTAATCTTAAAAGAGAAATTAAAATTCTGCCAGATAGCGGTAATGGAGAGATGAGGGGTATCATTGAAGGGTGCTAGTGAGGGAACTGTCAGAGAAGAAGGTCAATGGGGACACCAGCATAGATGGTCGCATCGGGTACCTTAAATTCTACAGCCAGCTCTGCATACACTGCATGTGTAAGTGAGGTTTCTGTACTGTCTGATTGATAAGAAAGTATTTTTAACATTTCTTTTGTTAACTCAGCAACCTTTATAAAATCTCTAATAACAAATTCTTTAGCCTCATGTAATTAAGCCATGAGGAATGGAGTCATGCGATCCATCTGCTCTGTGCCTTGAAAACTGTTCAAGAGAGCCTTCTTGGCTAGCTCATAAAGGCCTGGGTCTTCTTTTGTGAGGCATGTGTGCAATCAAGAATACTTACTGTGTAGGAAATGCTATGGTAGCACGTTATGTCTGACCCTCCATGTCTCAGATACCCCGAATCCTTGAAATGTACTTCGGTACTTAGGTGATTCTAATTTGCTACCCCCAATATTATTAAGTCATTACCCTGCTTCATTAGAAATTGATCAGTAGTCTATAATTTAGTGATCTACACCAGCAGTTGCAAGGACTTTGTAGAGCATCTTATTGCTCAAAACTGGCTAAATGCTGAAATTAATCACTTTATATGTACCTCATTGTTTTGTTTTACTTGCAAGAAAGAGTCACCTAAAGTGACACACATTTAGGTTTGCAACCTGGCAGGTTTTCTACCTGCTGGGGTTCAAAAATAAGCAAAATCACCCAGAGTTGGTATTTTTATCACTTACCTGTACATGCTTTAAACAGCAGATATAAATAGAAAACACGTTAAAGTGTGTTGTAGAGCTGGGTTAACGACACCTGCCTAAAAATTTAAGTAAACACAGACAGGAAAGCAATATTTCAAATGAATACATTTGATTGTGTTTATTACCCTATTTATTGTCTTCTCCAGGTCTTTGCACACTCTTTAAACCACAACAAATTGCTGATATTTTCCGTTTGGAAAGGTGGCAATAGGGGTTTGGTGGACAGCTGATCAATAGGTCGGTCTGTCTCCCAAGATCATTGGGGGAAAGGGTAGTACCGTCTAGACGACTATGCTACTTTGGGCTACATACGTTAAAATATGTAGCCCAGTAGTTTGAAGATGGCCATTTCGGGGCAGCAGGTCACCATTTTGTGGTGAGTGCGCCAGGTGGCAGCCCCTCAGAGTTGCACGCATTTTGCCAGTTTTTGTAGGCTTTTTGGAGCTGTGTGTGCTTTTTTGCAGGCCGTTGGTCAAGTAATATTGTTTACCTGGCTTACTTGTGCTGTGTGAACGTCACAATGGCAGTGGAGCAGGATTATAAAGTGTAGCAAGTGCTGTGGTTATTGGAGGAGACCAGGCGCATGGACCTCGTCATTGGTAAGGCATGCCAGCTCGCTCTCCAAGGTGCCCATCTAGCGGAGTGGCAGCAGCGATTCTAGCTTGCTTTACACCCCAAAGTAAGATGAAAAGTGCGGCAACACAAAAGGTAGGTGTCCATAGCTGCCCGCAATCACATGGTTAGGCCTGGCCCACAGTGAAGGGTAGGGGCAGGGCTAGGGAGGGGATGTGGGGCATGAGTGGCACGGGTCTCCCTGTGGATTTCAATAATTTAGAAGGCTCTGACGGAGAGAAGGGTGGGGTGAGGAGGAGCTGCAAGACATAAGCAGCACAGCTCCAAGGACAGGAAGAGGTGTGAGTGTTGGTGAATGGGAGTGTCAGATCGAGGCCTGCATGATATTAAAATGGGCACTTCAGGCATTTTGGGCCCCCAGGGATAGCTGGGGGATTGAATAAGGGCATGTGGGGGATAGGATAGCCCCATTCCACCATTGAAAGGGCAGAAATGGTGACATGGCATTGGGGGCATGGTGCACAGTCTGGGATGGGATCAGGGGCCCACTAGTACTCTAGGGGCAATGCCATACCATGAGCCATCACTCAGCAAATGGGGGTGGTTGGAGAGAGACCCACAAGCCTTACAGGATCACTGGAAAGGCACTGGTTTCTGGTTTGACAAGGGAAGGATGGCAAGTGAGGGGGAGACTGGGGTCCAGGAACCGTT
Source organism: Pleurodeles waltl (assembly GCF_031143425.1). Classification (NCBI taxonomy): domain Eukaryota; kingdom Metazoa; phylum Chordata; class Amphibia; order Caudata; family Salamandridae; genus Pleurodeles; species Pleurodeles waltl. The sequence goes on from NC_090446.1 coordinate 996,685,309, forward strand.
CTTGGGATGCAGTGTACAGCCTCATGCAGATAGAGGGCAAGTAGGGGAGTTGGCAGGAGGCCCTGTGTCAGGGACAGCCATAGCAGAGCTGGAGTAGAGTGAGGAGGAGGGTGATATAAGTCATGTGGGTTGGGTCAAGGTTAAACCAAAGGAGATTTACTCCCACAAGAAAGAGTTGGCACTTATGCAGCGTTCAAGGCAGCTTGACAACATTGAGAAAGGGGCAGGTGGAACTCGAGTCCGGGTTCAGAGGGTGCTGCACACCGGACTTACCCTATAGCACAGGGCGACTCACATGCCCCAAGATGAAGAGAAGGCATGGCACAGAGCGACCGGCCAGACAACGTTGTGGAATCTAGCAGAGAGCACCCAACAAAGGTAGGGAGTGGCCTCACAAGGGGGACCAGTGGGACAGGCCAGAGTGTCTTCCACAGGAAGCGACCAGTGCATGGGGAAGGCTTGAGAGGGTATGTTACAGCCCCTCAAGTTAGGTTAGTGGTGAGACCCGTGGAGGGGCATGGAACGTCACGAGGTGTGGCAGGTACAGCCTCTCAAGACGGTCTTGTGCTCAACCCTGTGGTGGGTCAGGTGGTGCCACATGTGGCAAACAGCCAAAGGTTGGTTCATGGTGTTTTGGCTTGAAGATAGTCTTGAAGAAGGATAGCTTGTGGACGTTGATGGACTGAGTGGTGAGGGGCAAGAGGACAATTTCGGGCACATTGTGAGAAGGAAGCAATCTAATTGCTCTCAAATTGATATTTTTCAGAGACCAAAGGCAAGAATGCAGACAGGGAGTTTGACAGCATCGATGACAACTGTTACACTGGCCAGGTGGCAAGCTTTGGAGCAGGCTCGGACCATAATGCCAAGTAAGACCACATACACAGGATGCAGGGGAACATGCTTGGTTTCACAGGGGCTGGGCACAGGTTGAGGGGGAAGTATGGATGAACTGTGGCTTATGAAAGGCAGGTATGTGAAGGATACGGGGATGGGGATGGAAGACAAGGCCAAACAAGGGGAGAGGTATATGTACAAAAACACAAGGTGAGTGCAAATACAATGGACACAACAGTCAGGGTCAATGGAGGGATAGCCCAATGATCAGGGTAGCAACGTCGAGGTGAAAGAGCGTGAGAAGGTAGATGGGTCTATAAGCAAAGATAGAAAGGAGCTAAAAGTGAAAAAGCTCCCTTACATGGGGGTGACCAAACCCCTGGGAGCTCCCCTGATGTTAGCTATGAAAGATAGGCTATGGAAAAGGGAGTATGTGGAGATACTGAAGCTGTTACATAGAGAACTGAGAGCTAATGAAGGCTGGAAAGAAGAAGAATATGAGCTGGCAAAATACCCATGGGTGCCAGTAACCATTGAAACTTGGTTGTCAGCTTTTCTGATATACGCAAGCGTTTACTATGAGAAATTTCCAGAGAGAAGTGTGGCCTTGTTCAAATATATGGACGTTATTCAGAAGGCCTAGATCTCCTTCGGAGGTAACTTTTGGGCTCAGTATAATGAGGAATTCAGAGCACAGATGGCAGCGGATTTGGAGGTCAAACGGGGGAAATAGACACAGATTTGTGGCAACAAACTATGGGCCCTGCAAAGTTTGGTAAGGAAGTGTACATTTCCCAATTATACACTGGCCCTTTCAGGCACGTCCCACCCAGGGAGGGATGGGCTACACAGGCAAGGGTCAAGGGGGAGCCTTGGGATCCTGCTGGGATTTAAATAAAGGCCTCTTCATGAGGGAATACTGCAAACTTAAACACAAGTGCTCCAAGTGTGCAGGAAAGCACACCCTGGTGCATTGCTTAAGTAACATGGGGGGATCACAGGATGGTCAAACAGGGAATAGCTCTGGCCAGTGGCAGCAACAGTCAGGAGGGCAGGGATTGCCTCATGCCATGCAGGACAGCTAAAGGGGAGGTCGAGGATATGGAGTTGGGGGAAAGGGCTCATTCTCTGGTTAAACTAGAGAGACTGTCCTGTTAGTTATAGTTTTACCCCAAGAAGGCCAATGCTACAAGCTTGTTTGAGGGTTTCAGGCTGGGTTTTAGATTAGGTTATGAGGGACCCAGTGAGAGGAGGTGGGCGTAGAATCTGAAATCAGCCAAAACATATCCCAAGTAGTGCTGGAGAAGCTTCAAAAAGAAGTTTGAGAAGGGAGGATGGCAGGTCCTTTTGCTGATTGGCCTATGGAACATTTTATTGTATCCCCAATAGGCGTTGTTGCAAAGAAGGAAGTGGGGCAATACAGGCTCGTACAGCACTTGTCCTGGCCGACGGGCCCGTTGGGAAATTATTTTATTGATGAGGAGTTTTCCTTAGTGTCTTCTTCATCTGTTGATGTGGCAATGGAGTTGGTGGAACAGGTGGGGCATGGCACACAAATGGAAAAGTGTGATATTAAGTCAGCATTTCAAATGCTGCCATATACAGGACTTCCAACTCCTTGGCATCCAAATTAGGAGACAAAGGTATGTGGATAAGGCACTGCCCATGGGTTCCTCTATCTCATGTGCACACTTTGAGCAGTTTAGCTGTTTTCTTTAATGGTTGTTTACATGGTGCACGGACCACAAATAGGTGACTCAATATTTGTCATGAACTCTGGTTCCGTGGACCGTTAGAAGTTGCTGGTAAGTTTTCAGGTGCTCATGGAGGACGTGGGGGTGCCATTGGTGCCTAAAAAAATGGTAGGTCCATGTCACACTATTTCCTTTTTAGGAATTGACCTGAATTCAGTCAGCATGCAGGCTCTCCTTCTTTTAGAGAAGAAAGTGGGGTACAGTTGTTATTGGATGCTATGCTTTGTAAGCCTAAGGTCACCATCAGAGAAGTGTATGTGCTCTTAGGTCATCTTAAATGTGCTTGTAAAGTAGCCTGGGCTTGCATTAGTCTTGTAGGCATTTAGGTCTGGGGCTGTCAGGATGCTGTATGCCCCACCATCCCCTAAGATTGTCTGCAATAGTGAAGGAGGATTTGTGGATGGGGAGCATATTTTTGGACACTTTTAATGGCATTCCCATACATTCTCCATTGGAGATGGAGATGTTGGCAAAGCCAATGGTGCACAGAGAAATGGCCAGATGAGTGGAAAGGAGGGGGATGCAGCTTTGCCTTTTTGGAGCTTTTTCCTTTGGTTGTGGCGGTCAACTTATTGTGTCTTTTACTACAACACAAGAAAGCTATATTTAGAGTAGACAAAATGGCAGTAGTGCAGGTGATTAATCGGCAGTCAGTGAGGGATCCCCAGGTCCTCAAGTTACTGAGAGTGTTTTTGCTGGTATGCTTGTGACATGACATTTTGTTCAAGGCAAAACAAGTCAGTGGACAATGACACCGCAGATGCTTTGTCTACTTCACAGTGGGAAAGGTTCCTTGGACTCACATTGGAGGCAGACCAGCAACGGACACAAATGCCACCACAGTTCAGAAACACAGGAGAGAAAGGATGCTGCAGTTGGTTGTTGGGTCCCTGGTTTGATCAACTAGAAGGAGTTATGCACAGACATGGGTAGACTTCCTCAACTCAGGAGCTCGGAAGAGATCATCGGAGTTAGAAAAGATGAGGATGTGGTGCAGTTCATGATAAGGCTTATTGACTGGGGTCTTTTCAGGGTGACAATAGCAGGAAAGTTGGCAGGTATTGCATTTATGGGCAAACTGCTATGGGGCTATGCACCCACAGTGGGGGAATTAGGAAAAAGGATATTGGAAATATTGGCCAGGGAAATAGAAAAGTCAGAGACATTGAGAAAGCCATTGACACAGGGACTGTTGTGTCTCCAAAGGGTTTGCTCATCCCCATTTGAGGTAGTACTGTTTTCTACGCTAATGTGCTGGATATTTTTTGGAGCTTTTAGCATATCTGAGCCTCTCAGGAAAAATAGAGAACAGGGCTTGCTCTGGGAAGATGTAGTCATGCAGCCTCAGGGAGTCACAGTTTATTTTCTTAGTTCCAAGAGAGATCAGAGGTCACAGGGAGCGACGGTGATGCTCCCTTCACAGCACAGGCAAGAGGTTTGTCCCTTAGCATGGGTTGAAAGGTTTAGACGGATTAACCCTCCAGCAAGGAGTTTGGTTTTTATACATGCAGACAGTGGGAGAGTCACTTGCTTTCAGTTATTAGCAATTTTGCGGAAGGCGCTTACTGAAAGTAGCCCAATAGTTTAAAGATGGCCATTTCGGGGCTGCAGATCACCATTTTATGGTGTGTACACCCAGTGGCAGCCCCTCAGAGTTGTAGGCATTTTGGCAGTTTTTAACACCCACCCACCCCTGAGAAAATGTTTGTAATGGAGGTATAAAATGGATAGGTTTTCTGGCTGCATTGCAGGGACAGGTGCATATGATTGACATTTATATGCATTTGTTGCTTGAAACCCTTGTCAGGTGTTAACGGGTGGCCCTAAAGTTTGCAGGGCTTTACAGAAGGTTATTGTGCTGGATAAGGGTGAACCAGGGTGTAAGGGGGGTCAGAACAGAAAGAGAGCAGAAGTTAAGGTTACATCACAGGATATATATGTTTATTCATGTTCACATGTTTACTGTTAAGCAGGGATGGCAGTTCAAGTGTTACAATCAGAAGTCAGTAGGTCATGATGTACTTATTTGTTGCAAAGTTCAAGAGGAGGGTGGGGGGATAGTTGGAAGGTGGTATTTGAATGTATAGTGAGGGCAGTATACCTAAGATACTCTTGTGGTGAGCACCTGTTTCAATAAAGCAGCTTTTTCACATACAAGAGGGTCAGTAGTCTGTCTGAGCCTACACACATGTGACAGTAGAATTTCACTCATAGTTACACTGGAATCCTCGAAATGTCAATCACACATCAGCAATCTGAGAACTTGGCTGCTATGATTTTAGTGTGGTGAATTGCTACGAGTCACACTAATGCATTTTCTATTTTAGTCTGGGCGGCTTGTATATGTAGGTGCACAGTAACAGGACGAACGATAATCAGGGGCGTAGCTTCAGGGAGGGGGGCTAAACCCCCCTAATAAATGTATTTTTTGATAAATAGTTGGGTGCAGTTCCTTTCAGTCTGGTAAGGTGAGGTGTGTGTCGGATTTCACCAGGAATTTTTACACACACAGATGCATACACTCTCTCCCTCTCTGTTTGGAAAGAGTTAAAAAATGTTGGTTATTTCACAACATAATGCACGTTCTCTCACTTAGGGCCAGATGTAGGAAAATTGCAAATTGCGACTTGCAATTTGCGAGTCCTTCCGACTCGCAAATTGCAAGTCGCAATTTGCAATGCAGAACGGTGTCTCAGACACCGTCTGCGAGTCGGTATGGGGTCGCAAAGACCCACCTCATTAATATTAATGAGGTGGGTCGCAAATTGCGGCCCCATACCGACTATGGGCACTCGCAAACATGGAGGCCTGCTGTATTCAGCAGACCTCCATGTTCGTGACTGCTTTTAAATAAAGCAGTTTTTTTTTTTTTAAGTGTAGCCCATTTTCCTTAAAGGAAAACGAGCTGCACTTAAAAAAAAATCCGAAACCTTTGGTTTCGGTATTTTTTCAGGGCAGGTAGTGGTCCCTTGGACCACTACCTACCCTGAAAAAATAATTTGTGGTCCATTCACAAAGGGGAAGGGGTCCCATGGGGACCCCTTCCAATTTGCGAGTGGGTTACCATCCACTTCAAGTGGATGGTAACTGCGACACCATTTGCGACCGCATATGCGGTCGCAAATGGTATTGCATACCACTGCGAATCGCAAATAGGAAGGGAACACCCCTTCCTATTTGTGATTCGGAAATGCATTTTGCGAGTCGGTCCCGACTCGCAAAATGCATTTCTGCATAGGAAAATGCGATTTGCGACTCGCAAACGGCAATTTTTGCCGTTTGCGACTCGCAAATCCTTTCCTACATCTGGCCCTTAATACCCCTACCAATCCGCCTTCCTTTCTCTTTCCAGTGCCTCTTAAACTTCTCTCGTGCGCCTTGCTTGTCGTATACTGTATTTTACCATCCTGTGCCAGCGTGATTGTGGGGAAATCTGAAGCTTACAACCCCCACAGTCACACTGACCATGCTACGCCCCTGGATAGCAAAGCTCAAACAAAGCTGCCTTTACAGCTAACACATCTTTCAGCACTGTTTCCAAAGTCCGCCCGCCCCATTCACTTTGACAAAGGAAGCGAAGCACAACCGTAAATACAACGCGGAGCGCAGACCGCTTTTTTTGATGGTCAAACAAACTGTACAATGGAAGAAAGAAGGCGGGCCTACATTGCAGTTTGTTTTTAAGACGGAGGCGGGAGCTACAGAAGCCAACCAATAGGCGAGGCAGTGGGCCTGGCAACTCTGAGTTTGAGAGACACGTGTACGGCAGTAATCAGGAAGTAGATGCAGGATCTGGAGAAGAGAGACCGGAGCTTGTAGGATTTCATCTGGTAAGGGAAATGAGAGATGCTAGCAGAGTGAGATTGACAGCCGGGAAAAGTGGATGACAGCAGGAATGGGTTTACAGCAAAGCAAGGGGACGGACAGCCCCTTTAGGGGTGATAACGGTGGAGGCAGTACACACCAATGGAGGCGATTGACAGCAGTGGAGACTGGGTACGGGGGCAGGTGCGGAGGTGATGATAGCACTAGTTGGCTTTAATTAAGGGTATTCGCAGCGGTTGCAAAATTGTGTTTGAGCGAATAGCAAATATAACGGAAATGTTTTTAGAGGACAGCTTAACAGCCTAGGAGGTCTCTGTGTGATTTTGATGGATAACGGACGTTAATTGTCACCCAACTCCGTCGTAAACGTTTTATCTACATCAGAAGCATGAACGGCCTGCTGTCAAGTGGATGCATCAATATTCTCTGTCACCAGACCTGTTTTCTGCACAGAGTCTTGAGGGTCAAGCAGCAGGCAGCACTGGTAGGGAACTGACGCGACTCTAGCAAGTGTTATTGTTTGTATTGAAGGGTTAGGGACGGGACGGCACGAGTAGTTGAATGTTTGGCCGTTGATAGGCAAGTGGATTGTTGGCTGTAGAGTCAGGGAGCAGACTAAAGACACTTACGAATTTGGTTGTGGGGGCATGGCGTACAGAGGATCTGTATATGGCAAGAGCCAGTGGTGGGAATGGGAAATGTGGGTTGCTGCCCAGGCCCTGCACCAGTGCGGCACAGCACACTGCTTGTCTTGGCCCCCCACCTCAACCAATTGAAATTGGGATATGTCTAGTTGCACATGTGAATGGGGACGTGGGCCAGTACACTGCAACTTGTAGCTTTGGTGTAGCTCTGCGAAGCCCAGAGGAGTGACTGCCTCCCTTGGACCCAATTGCAGCAGAACAAATTCAGTTTGTCCTTCAGTTAGAGCTTTTGGCCAATCTTCCTATAGAAAGGCACTAAGGAACGCCTATTGCCCTGCATTTGGTATCATGTCTACGTTAACACTCAAAGGACAAACAACTGTCACTTTTTTAGCCACCGATGAGCTGGAAAAGATGTACTTGTCCGTTTATTTAATGGAGAAGATGCAGCAAAGGTGGGGTCCTGCACAATTCAATTTTAAGAGCAGTTTCAACTAATCAGATGCAAACAGCCTTAAATGTGTGAATTACAATAATGCTGGTCACCTGTCCTGGGAGTGTTTATTTATTCCTTAAGTCTATTTCAAAGTGCTAACAAATTGCAAAATTGGTGGACTTATACACAGGCAGTGTTTTATTTGCCCAGGATCAAACTCTGTGTTAAATTAATAGATGGAAGAAAGCAACACACTGCTTGCTGGAAAAGCTCTATTTTTATCACTGGATAGCATTTCGGTCAATCTTCTATGTGACTGGGCACTTCTCCCCTTCCTAGGAAATATCCAGTCCATTTTTAGCATCTTTTACATTGAATCTATATACTCCCAATCTTGCCAAAAAGTGAGAGGAGGAATAAGTCCAAAAAGGTGATTGTCCAAGATCACACAATTTGGCCAAATGGGAGGCTGGGATTAAAAACAGTATTTTTTGGTAACTCGTTTTTAACTAGTCCACGAAACTATAACTAGGGTGGCAGTGAGTCTAATGGCTGTCTTTCTCAGGGAAATGTCACTGTGTTGTGGGCCCTGCTCAGTTTTAGAATCCAGTGTTTAATTTTATTTAGGTGAATTAGTAAAGCTGAGATTATGTCAAGCATCCCGGTACCACGGCTAAGACATACCCCCTGGACCAGGTCCTGTAGCAGTGGGTAGTTGCTGGGCAATATGCATGGTAGATGCTGCTATTTACTGCTGGTGTATCAAAGCTTAAGACTGTTTCATTCTATTCGTAAACCAGAGGTGCTAATTTTTAAAACCATTCTCTCAAAATTTGCAATAACAAGCAGTCAAGGCTTACTTCAGGAGGTAGTAAATGGATTATAACGCAAGTGCAGTACGAATACAATATAAATAGAAATCCCATTGGATAAGCTCACCATCAGGCTGAGTTTTCTTTTAATATGGCCCTGTTTAGAGATGTGGGATTCAGAATTAAACTCCAAGAATGCACTATGCGACTAATACCCCACTAGCCCATGGCTGTGCAGTTAAGGAGATAGGACCACGTCCTCTGGGCCTCACATCGCTAGACCATGGTTGAGGGACATAGGGAAGTGGGATCCCCTGCCCTGAGACCAATAGCACAAGGCAATAGATGTGAGGCCTACAAATGAAAGCCTCCTTCCCTTGGGCCTCACAGCTCTGGATCTTGGTGTTGAGGCACAGAAGAGACAGCTCCCCCACACCTCTGTGTGCAGTGCTAGATCAGTGCTGTAAAGCCCTGGGAAGAGGGCTTCCTTTACTCTGGGTTCCCATACCCTAGGCCTCGCAGCATTAGAGCATGGTTGCAGGGCCTATGAGAGTGGGGACTCCAAAACCTAGGCCTTGTAGCTATGGTGTAGCAGTGTAAAGCCGTTGTCTGATTTGTAATTGTCTCACAGGGCTGTACCATGTCTCTGTGCTTGGATCCATGTCTGGGCCATAGCCATTAGTGGGCCAGTGGCACTGGGACCCAAAGGTGTTAGGTGCCCAATTTACATAAATTATGGTTGCATTTTTACTGTGCAGCCAGCGGACTTGTGGTACTAGCCTCTCTTCCATGGCCCTCACAGCCATGGTTAGGTGCTAAGGGGAGGATTCGTCCATCCATGGGCTTTGCTGCACCAAACCACTGCGAGGTCTATGTGATAGGGCCTCTCTCCACTTTCAGTAGTGCAGAAGGTGCAATGACATTAGTGTTGTCAGGGACCCAATTCACCCACATTATGGGTGTGTTTTTCTGTCCAGCATGATTTGCTTCCATGAGTGGCTTGGCACAATAACTAGCACCGGTCCCCTCTCCGATGTGCCTCACAGTCTGTGATGTAAGGCCCTGCGAAATAGGGTGACAGAGTGCAGGATTGTCCGTCATTTTAGATGTATTTCCTGTTTACTGCAGTGAGTTGTTCAGATGCAACTTCAAGCACTTCTCTCTGGAAGGTTTTACTGCAAAGGTTTGCCAGCCCTACTCATTTCATGGTTGTCAATGCAAAGACCAGTCTATTGAAGAACCAAGACTTATATTTGTGTCTATCTTTTGATAGCAACTGTGTCTCTTGATGAAGGCAAAGGTTGGACCCTGTGTGCTTTAGTAATTTAGGACAGTTTATCTCTTAGGTGAGGAGCTGAGACTTTCACACTGAGGCTAAGACCTTAGCCATTGGGGGATGAAAAGTTATCCCTCTGTGGTGGTAGCGGGCTTCCACTTGGCCCTGTAGCAGCATCTTAGTCTCTTGAACCACTGAAATTGAACACTCATGATGTCTTTTTGTGGCCTGGGATACCCAAACCATCACTTACCCCACACCCTCAAGATGTCAACTGAACCAGCAAACATTTAAAACAAACAGATCAGGGTTTCCATTGTGGTCATCTGCAATCCAGTTCTCCGATCCAGGTCTCTTCCAATCAACTCCCCCCCTGCAGTCCCCCCCCCCCACCCACATGTTACATTTTAGCTCCATAGCTGTGGCTAGGAAACTTGTGTTCTTCAACTGTCCGAGTGATGATTCTAGATCCCCGTGATGATTCTAGATCCCCCTTGGGACCCCCTTACTCCTCTTCATTTTTACCCTGGGAAGAATCTCTGGCCATTGTTCTCTGATAGCTGATTTCTTTCCCAGTTCAATTTCGCCACAAGGAAGTAACTTGTTCATCTAGTGCCTCTTCACTTTGTGCCATCTTGCTGGCATATTGGGCTGTTTTAACATGATATTTTTGACCGTTCCATACAAAGATAAGCCAGAAGGGATCTCCCGCTGGTAGGAGGTGGTATTTATGTCAATAAAGTCCATTATCTGCTATATGTTTTGTCTTTCTTGCTAAATTATTGTGGAAGGACAGTTTGTGTCTCTTAATCATGACGTGGGCCATTGACCCTATGGAGGCTGTTAGTCTTCTTTTTTGTTAAAGAAATGGACTCTTGTGAGGATGTCTAGTGGCATCTCTTTGCACAGCCTCCCTGGGTTTACTCTATGTGTGCGATCCAAACTAATTGTTGCATCATTGGGGTGGTTACTTACAAGATAAAGTAGCCTTTTTAATTTAAATACGTTTTGATATAATTTCCTTCTGTTCTGCTTGGCAGGCCTCAGATTCTAATGTTGTGCCAACCTGATTAGCTTTCAAGGTCCTTCTGGTTGAGAATAAGTTCAGCGTATTGTTGTTCCAGTGTCCATGGCAGCATCATGTAACTGTGTCACCTGCTCATTGACTTTATGCTGAAGATCATTATCCTTAGTACCTAGGTTTGTGATGTCTTTTTGTATATTTTTCAAATTCTTTCAGGTTTGAGGTGGGGGGAAAATTGTCCTCACATCTTCCTTAATTTATTTGAGTAATCTCTGCAGGAAATCTTTGGAGGTGGCTATTCCAGGTGAAGTCAATGATTCTCTTTCTTAAGGTTGTCAGGTTGCGGTGGGGTGATTTGTCTGCCTTATCAGATTTATTGGATACAAATATCAGCATTTTCTTTATAGAGCCCTTTCTCCCCGTTCTGTTGGTGGCCATCTTGGGAGGTCAGTGCATGTCTGAGACCAGGAGACGAATATCTACAGCCAAGGAGATGGGGGTCCTACCTTGTTGCCCCAGAACTATCTCTACATCTTTGTTTGTGGCAAAGGCAACATAGGGGCTCTGTGAATTGACTTGTTTTGTTACTTGTTTTACAAGGATGCTTGCTCTTTTGAGGGGCTGTTTTGATTACCTTGAATCCTTCATCAAGGAACTCCTCCCCGTGTTCTCCCCCACCAGGTAGAGTCGAGGAATCTTGAGGTGGGTGCAGTCCCCAGTGGGACACATAGCCACCAGTCCACCGGTTCTCTACTTCTACACTTTAATGCGCTCCCTGCAGGGAAGGTGTCTTCCCCAGTCGGCAAGGCCTCTGTTCTGGATTTTATCATTAATTAATGTTGCCTCCCCCCCCGATCAGTTTGATAGAGGCACTTCACCCCTGTGGACCCTGCCAGAACAACAGCACCCTAAAATATCTCACAGCACACTAAGGGGTCTATTATCTTTCCCTGGTGTCACTGCAGCTTGGTGATTGCTCTTCAAATAAATCTGGTAATTGTGTTTCAGGACCCAGCTGTGTGCACCTACCTGCATTTCCATGAAGCTATGTCCTGGTGAGGTTGAGGCACCAAAAGGCACTGGGGGATGATCTCACACCAGCACGTCATGAAGATCTACTTTATGTCCCTCACTTCTGTAGTCTCCACTGGTCAGTAGACAGTGTGCTCAGGTTGCTGTAACACATGAACCTGTTTACTGCACCTCCAGTGACAACACACCACATTGGGCTGACACCGCACTGTCTCTGGAATCACCTGGGAGTCGGTGCAGGCAGATTGGTGGGCGCAAGATGACTGTGGGAAGCCTTGGGGGACCTCCAAGCCCCAGGCTCTGTTCCCTGCAGAGCCAGAACAAGAAGGCGGCTGTCTGAGGTTTTGTCACCCTGTCCAAACTAGTTTGTTCTGCCATTGATTGACTCCGGATGCCCTCTGGGCAAGGTCCTCTACTCAAGGAACTGAGAGGGGGTTGATACAGGTTTCTTTCCTGGTGATGGACAGCTACGAGAAGCTGAAATGACAGGGATGGAGCAGGCTTGTGTTTACTCAATTCCCCTGCTGGCCACATGTGCAGGACAGCTGCATTTGGCATGGGCTGAAATCGATAGAAGAGGTTTTCAGGGATGGCTAAGTATATGGCCTTTGTGTAATCCAACCTAGATTGAATCAAAATGTTAACTTCTGTAATGTGGCAGTTGCCAAGGATGTAAGGTAAAAGTTTCTTCAAGATCTTGAATTGGCCAAGCACATACTAGACACTTTTGTCACTTGTTTTTTGAGTGACTGGTGCCTCAATGGATGCCTAGATTTCAGGTGTCCTCCTTAGTTGTGGATGGGGAAGGTTACATACATTTAGTTCCGCAGGCCATGAGCCACAAAGAAAATGCTTTGGTCATTAGCAGCACCTCGGGTTTGGTAGGATTTATTTTCCAGAAATTAGAAAACATCAACTAGCATGTATAAATAAGGCATTCAGACTAGCCTAAATACAACTTGTGTCGTCCACAAACATATAGAAACTGACTACTAGATGTTGAATGGATAAAAACGCAGTGTGGACATCTTTTACTCACTTAGTGACCTGATGACTTTCAGGTAGAAAATATGGAATCTGTTTGACTCCGCATCCCAGTTCACTTCTCGTAAGCGCTGCAAGCATGGGTGCCGGAAATACTGCAACACCCCTAAAATAACCATGCTGGTGTTCAAAATGTGAATTACTAATGAAGATGCCTTTAAATGTTGCTTTTATCTTGACATATTCATGTTTAAAGACGGAGATCAGATGTTTTCTTCAGCGGCTATGTCTTCTTACAAATTGATGCTTATTTGTTTAACATGAAGATTATGTTAACTATTCTCTCTCTAACTGCAAAATTAGAACATTTTGAAAGTTGGACTAACAGTCTTGGTGGGTGGGCACAGGGAGTGTGAAAAGCAGGGCTTTAGGGTGGGTGTCAGTTGTTTTGTAACACACAACAACATTTAAATACCTGTAAATGGACTGCACACATATTTCCAAATATATCACCAATAGTTAGTAAAACACAAATGAAGAGAATTGTTGTATTTCTGAAGTGTGATGAAAATATTTTTTAATAGAATCAAAGTAAATCAAGACCCTTTACTTGGTGATTTACAAATAATAAATATTTGCTGAAACAGGATTTTCACACATCATTTGTGTGCTGTTGTTTTATCAGTAAAGCTGTATGTCCTCGAATTTTGTGGCCATTTCATTGGAAAATGTGCCGTCTATAAAAATGATACGTTTTGTGTCAGTCTGCTCCAAAATATACCACCGGCTACATTCAGTGCCAGCTTTAGGGTGGTGAAACTGTGCCATTGCACCGGGCCCCAAGACAAGCGGGTGCCATCTGCACGACTTGCTGAGGAGAGGTAAGAGCAGCCTGCAGAGATCTTGCAGATCTCTTTGTGTGTGCTTCAGTATTTTAGGTACTAATTACAACAGCATGATAATTCTGATGGTGAATACACTTGATGGAGGGATCTGTCATTTGTCTAGTCATAGCTTTAACTCTCAAAGTAACATGGAGGTTTAATGTTCCCACTCCAAAGCACAAATTGTGACTTGCATATCACAGATTAGTAAGTAGATAGATAGTTAGGCTACTACTTTTGTCTCATAGATCCTTTTGTTTAAAGTCCATAAGTTACAATCCTTCAAATATAGCAACATTGAGCTGGTATCAAAGTGCTGCATGCAAATTGGAAGGCATAGGTTTAGAATTATATTTTAGTGTTCTAAGGCTGCTAAATAGGGATCCTTTGTTAGCAATGCAATTCCATTAGTATGACAACCCTTCAACACAGGCCACAGGAGTAGAGTTGTAGAAAGGGTTTATTTTCTTCAAACCGGTTGTGTGCTGGATACTGTTCCCCTATAAAATATATATTTTGACCTTTTTCTTTCTTTCTTTTTTTCTTTCTTTCTTTCGTCTGCTATTCGTATCAGCAGTGACTTTTGTCTTCCACATATTAAAAAAAAATCCAATGGTGATATCTCCAGGGCAGTAAAGCCCTCCTTTTGTTGTGCAAGAGTAATTTCCAATGAGTCTTCCAATGCATCCAAATTTCACTTCCTGGGTTTTTGAGGTCAAAATCTTCCCAAACAACCAACTACTACCTCCAGATTCACTTGTCTGGTTTCCCTTTCAAATGCGGTGCAAAACAGATATTGAGTGCTTAGTCTGGGGTCCATTTCTGATTTTAAAGTGGAAAATCTTAGTAAATGTAGAAATTCAGTGATTTAGTAATCAGCGGATGATAGTATGTACGTTCCATGGGTCCAATTGGAAAAAAAATTGCAAGAATTTTTCAATAGTTTCCCTTTAAGAAATTAAGCAATATTGAAGGCTGTCGACAAGTCTAAAAGCAGCAGTGCCAAATGTCCCCCATTGTCGACCAGCTGTCAAAGAGCATCCAGAGCCAATAGGATCATCAGTTCTGTACTGTGTTCTGTCCATATTCTGGCTTAAAAGATATCCAAGAGATTGTATTTGAGAAATTGCTGCAGCTGTTTGAAAACAGTTTTTCAAAAAGTTTGCTAATGTCTGGTAAAGGAGAAATTGGCCTACAGTGTTACAGTTCTTGGGGGTCAAATGCGGGCTTTTTGAAAACAGACTTCACAGTGACATTTTTCCATTTGATGAGGAAACTATATATTATCCTAAAGACAGGTAAACAAATTCTGCAGTTATGATTTGAGAAAAATGAAAAGAAGCTTCGTGAGTGTAGCCAGGCATAAAACAAGTTGGATGACAGCTTGTAGCAGTGACTATAGTCACATCAATGTGAATCTAAAAAAAATACACAAAACTATAGAAACAGGTGATCATCTAAAATACACAAATTCCGAAATATTTTTTAAATTCTGAAACAAATTTTAATTTTAATGGGAAGGTTGAAGCTTTTCAGAATTTGAGGTTATTTCTAAAAGACAAACAAATATGCTAGGTTCCACCATATTGCTTTGTGTTTTTTACTCCTTATGCGGCTACTCTTTTTGTCAGAGCATGCTAGTGCTTCAATTAAGGGCACTAATCATCCATACTACTGTTTGCTGTACTTTTTCTGTTCCCACAAATCAAACTAAGTATCCCAACTTAATTTTTAGCCTCTAGTTTAAAATTCTTTCCTCTTTACAGAGAGTTTTAAACTTATCAAATATCCTATGTTTTGTATAAATCTACTAATAATATTTAATTTTCTAGACTATTGTGGACCTAGGTAGGTTTCACAGACCCCCCGGGGCCCCGTGGACACAGGTTAAGAATCACTTTTCTAGATGGGTGCTGTCCCCTCCTCCACATGTAGGTGTCGTGAACCCCCAGTGGTCTGTGAACTACAGCTTAATAGTCACTGTTCTGTATTGTTTTATTTGTAGAAACTCTGAGACATTTGCTCTTTCGCTGAGAAAAACAACAAGTTATGGGAGGAGTGCTTGGATTAATCTACCCAGTGTCATTACTGGGTGGAATTTTAATCCCTGTTTTAAGTCACTGTTGATAGGGTCACAGGCCAACATTATGTAAATCAGTCTGGTTTGGCTCAGATAAGAACAGTCTAGCTATGCCATGCTCACTCAACATAAACGTAAGCAACCCCAGACTGGTTTCAGTGCAGGCCTCCTCAGTGAGGTGCAGATTACATCCTATGGCCGAGTGAACTGAACCTGAAAATTCCCATTGCACTTAGGGAGTTTCTCTAAGAAGAAAAAAAAGTGAAGGATATAATTCTTGAATTAATTTCACCACTTGTAATTATTATAGTAACCCTTCCAGGCCACGTTGTTTGCCTAGTGTGCTACAGACGTGGACCATCCATATGCAAATCAGCCTTTGTCCCCCTTTAGAAAACATAGAAAAATATCAGCTTATTATCCGTTATCCATTTTTAGGTCGCTTCATGTACTTCGTTTCCTTCTTCCCTGCTTTCAATGTTGCCCTCTTGCCAGTGTGGTTTCCCCCTCTGTGTTGCTTTCTCACCCGTGTGCTTCTGTCCCCTTCGGCTCCATGTTGCTCTTTCTTCCCCCCCCCACTCTTCATGTTGCTGTCTCCCAACTGAGTTGTGTACTTCCTCCTCGCCCTCCATGTTGCTTTCTCCTCCCATACCCTTTGTGTTGCTTCCTCCTCCCATACCCTGTGTGTTGCTCCATTCCCACACCCGCTGTGTTGCTCCTTCTTTACATGTCTTTCATGTTAGTTCCTTCCAGCTACACCCTCTGTTTTGCTTCCCTCACACACTTTTGAAAAAAGTCTTTGCGCTTTAAAAAAAAACGCCTCTGTCATTTTGTAGCCAGATCATCATAACTCCTTTTCTGTCTTTCATTTTTTACATTTTCTCTTTAGCCATGTTGCAGAGCAATAATTAGTAACAGACCTTTTAAAAGCTGCAAAGGAGTTGGTGGGGAGCAGTGCCATTACACCATTTTAGCCTAGATATAGTTGCATTCGGGTAGTTTGTGGTATTATACAGTGACTTAAATGATGCCTTTAATTGAAGTCAAGCAATTTTCAACTGTTTTATTTAATTTCATTTCTTTCTTGATCCCAAATCGTCTGTGCCAAGCCTTGGGTATCTGTGACACCACCTTGGAATTTCAATCCATGGTGGCTCCCACGAAGGGCATCCTACACGCAGCAGCATGCTTTTTAAGGGTCTTAAGAAATATGACCACATCACTTCACTCTCATGGAACTCTACAGGCTCCATTTCCTAGTCCACATCATCTTCAAATCCAGCTGCATCATCTACAAATCCATTGTGATTGTCAGCCCTGCCTGTTTGGATGACAGGTTCACCATCTCTGGTAGCTCTCTGCACACCTGCAGGACACCTGTCAGACAGAAGATGAAGAAGGCCTTTCGTATCTA
This sequence comes from Pleurodeles waltl, assembly GCF_031143425.1. Taxonomy (NCBI): domain Eukaryota; kingdom Metazoa; phylum Chordata; class Amphibia; order Caudata; family Salamandridae; genus Pleurodeles; species Pleurodeles waltl. Next base: position 996,702,311 of record NC_090446.1, read on the forward strand.
TGCACCAAGAACCTGAAACAATATCCTCATGTCCATCCAGACAGTCTCAACCCAGCTCCAGTTTAGGAATTGGCTGAATACTCGCCTCTTTAAAGAACACTGCATTGTGATGAAATAGAAGTCCACAAATCAGCTATCCCCTGCCACATTTTGATTGTGTCTTTGGCTTTCACGTGTCCAGGTTCTCGCTGCATATATCAAATGCTCTGTTAGCCGAAATGTATTGTATATATGAAAAGTAAAATGGGTGTACTTGATGGAGTGCTGTTTCAACAAATCTGGAGCCCAGGGAGGGGGTGACGTCTCCAGTGCCGTCCTTGCGGTATTCGGGGAATCAGTTAATCAGTTAGCTGCAGGTCTCATTGTGCTGGCTTGACCCAAACCCTTGGCCACAGTCATACCAGAAGCACCTCCTGACCTCTGAAGGGCTAACAAGGAAATGGTAGCAGGTGCGCCTTGTGCACAATGTATGGGGCGGCAGATGTCTGGGTCAACAAATTGTAGTCATGCCTTGTGTATTGTATTACAGGATGTTGGTTGGGGAGGGTGACAGGTTCTGGATAAGGATGTGCCTCCTGGATGCCAAAATTCATGTACTGAGTCCATGTATATGGTATGTTGTACTTGTTCCCAAAAACCAAAGCAATGAGGGGGAGTTATTGTTCCTTCCATAGTCTTTCCACAGCTGTAGTATAAAATCATGCAGATTGGTTTTGGCACTCCCAGTAGTAATAGGGTGAAATAGTAAATACTAATAACCGTATCACAATATTGACCCCATCACTTAGTGGGAGTGAACCATAAAGCCACCTAAAGGCACCAACCACTTTAGGATCCATTCACACGCCTTTCATGTACACCACTCGCAGCTATTCACACCTTGAACCATGAGTCCAACACACTGAACACTCACATCAGCAAACCACTGCCATGCAAGAGCCCATCACGTTCATACACCAACTAGATTGAAACACAAGCCACACTGCCACTCCACCATTAATCAGCCAACGTATTATACAAGCACACCTCTAGCAAACCAATACACACGTTCTGTCTGCCAGCAGCAACACATTCTGTCAGTCAACAGCCTCAAATTCTGTCCGATAACAGTCACAAACTCTATCAGCCAACAGCCACACAATCTGTCAGACAACTACCCATTTTGCCAGACAACAGCCACACATTCTCCCAGACAACAACCACACATTCCACTGCCCACTGCTTGGTTAGTGCCTTGATCACAGTTTCACTTCAAACATGAATCTACTTTCTACTTACACAAGTTTCCTATGAAAACAAGCACAGGGGAAGCTTTGCCTACCTATTCATGTCTTCCAAATCCAGAATCCTAAATCCACATTCGAAAATGGGGCTAGACATTCTGGGTCAGACTACTAAAGTCCCTATAGAACACTTCTGGAAAGACTACGGGCCTTAGGTTTTGGTGGACAGTGTACTCAGTCACAACATGATGCATGTCCTGTTCACTGTTATGTGCACTGCATTGATTGAAATACACTAGTTACACAGTGGAGTTAATTTCCACTATATTCTGAAGGCCAATGAATGTGGCAAGCAGCTAAAAGCAAGGCCAATGTATGCCTCTTTTCTGACGCCAGTAAAGACACCGTGGCACAAATCTAATTCTGAAGAAAACATCTTATATTGGAATCCTTCTTTAAAAATTAGATGGACAAATTTCAAAATCTACACCATTGCTCAGGTAATGATCCATGGGAGGTTATTTATCCACAAACAAGCACTTGGGGCGGATAGTCATTCAATCATGCAATCAATCAGGATTTATATAGCGCTGCTAATTACTGGATAGTGTACCCAAGCGCTTGCAGGTCACAGAAACCTCAATTAACAGCCAGGTTTTGAGGGCCCTTTGGAATTCCGGAAGTGAGATGATGGTCTGGAGCTGTGTGGGGAGGCTGTTCCACGTCTTTGCTGTGATGTAGGAGAAGGAGGGTCCTCCACTTTTTCTTCAGTGTATGCTGATGTGGTGGAGTCTTTGAATCAGCATGTGGTGGGATGCAGTGTTGAAGGCTGCCAAGAGGTCAAGGGAAATCAGGGCTGCTGTTTCTTTTTGGTCAAGGAGGGTTCTGATGTTGTCTGTGGCTACCATCAGGGTGGCCTCGGTGATGTGGTTGCTGCAGAAGCCTGATTACCAGGTGTCGACTAGTTGGTTCTGCTTCATGTATGTCGTGAGTTCTGAGTGGTAGTAACTCCTAAGGTATGTGTTCCACCTCAGTCAGTTTCCCAGAACTTCACTTACGCTTGGTACAAAGTGAAGCAAGTTGGAAAACAGAGATCAGGCTGAGATGAGCACTGGGAATAGTAATATCTATTCTCCCACATAAGTTCTTACTGAGCACTAACTCTGCATCTGGGACTCTTTTGCTTTGTTGCTGGAATGCAGGCGGCCAAATGCTGATTCTGCTAAATAAATAAATAACCAAATATTGCTTTGAGCCAACTGAGTAAAGGCTATTGCATTCAGCCAACTGAATATCAAGGAAGGACATCAGCCTTGCTGTGGTAGTCTGATGATAGACCACATACTAATTGTATGTTGCCAGCCGAATCAGGTGAGTAGCCAACTTCTTATACCATGTGCTAGTTTTGCAGCATGTCTTATATGGTTGAAGAAATTAGTCATTTTTATCCACTCTGCCCAAGTACTCAAGTATGCAGGTGGGCTTATGGACTTCTGCCAACTGTCTCCAAACCATTACAGGAGAAGTGGTCTCATTGTGAAGTGTAGTGAGCACATACACTTCCTACCTGTCAGAGAACTTGACAGCGAGCAGTTCGTTGCAATGCTCTGGCCATATTGGAGTTTACTGCAAACAAGCTCCTGAGGGAATTGTTTGGGGAGATTTCTAATGGTACTGCAAAGCCACAGTGCCAGCTTTGTACAGTTTACTAAAGAGCTGGAATTCTGTATAGAAGTTATCAGCATAAAGGTTATGACCTTTTGAAGGCTAGCTTGGGCCAGCTCCCATATCATCTTCTCACTAACTCCTAATGTGGAAGGACAACCTGCAGGATTTATTGCAGACATTCCCTGTGTAAACTCTTGGACTGTATTCTTAACCAGTAGAGCTCTTCCACATGCATCTTAAAGCCTTGATGAACTCTTTTAGTAGATATGTACTGCCTGCAGAGCAGCTGACCTTTGTACAAGTTCAAGGACTTGAAATCTGCTATATTCTTTACAGGAATATAAATCTCTGGAAATATGGTAGACAAATGTTTCATGGCGTGCAGAATTTTGAACAACCGGTCATGCCCTGGATGGTCCCTGGAAATGCTTCAGAGTTGTCATAGAAATGGAGCATAGGCTGCAAAATCAAAAACCTGTCTCTGCTCATGACCGGTGCAAAAGTAGGTATTGCTTCATCCTTACAATTAGACCAGTAGGACTCTGCAGTTGGTTTGTGCATGATTCTGGTTTTTAATGTTGTGCCCAATATTTTTGTCAGCATCCTAAATGAGGTAGGATCCTGTAGGTGTGCCCTAGTGTGAGGTGCAGTAGTGCCTCCGTGCTCCCTCAGACACTGTTCAGCATACAAATGTGTTTGCTGCACAATTTCCTCACAAAAAGATGAAAGTAGTCAATAGCAAAATAAGTGCTGTAGCGACCTTACATCCAGCATCTCCAATAAATGGTGGAATTACTGGCTGAACTAAATTAAGACCCTGCCAAGTGAGCAGTGCCTGGCCGCACTCTTCTTTGGCCCACCATGTCATTATTGCATTGCTTCACAGTTCCTGCTTGCAGAGAGACATCGGTCATGGTCCTCTGAATCACCGGAAAATAAATCATCATTGGAAGAAACTCTGATTGAAAAATCACTCTCGGATTCTGCTCCATGACCTTCTTCCTTTGATGTTATCTCCGTATCAGACCCTGCCTCAGATCTCTCCTCCATTATTTGAGTTAGAGCCTCAGAAGCAGCGATCCAACGAGATTTAGTCTCTGTTTTCTGACTAAAAATCTGTGACCTAGGTAGAATGCAGGGTATTCCCTGAAGTGAATGCTTTTGTGTATTGGGGAGTGCTAGGAACTGAACAAATGTAACATTTTGCTCTGAGAGTCTAGTAAAGTGTGATCACAACATCAAGTGTTTCAAAACTCACACTTATCTGACTCAAAAACTTCTTCAAATATCGAAAGCTGCAAAAACTTCTCCAAAGAAACTAGGAGAGAAGATCAGAAAAAAATGAGTTCATGTTGCAACACACTCAATAAGGCAAAAATACATTATGCCACATTTGTCCCCGATGGCAGGAGAAACTTCTTTGTGAGATGTGCTCCTTGTGAAAGAGCAGAATGCAGGTGACTCGCAATTAGTTAGCCATTTACACCGTGTGTGTCCCTGCTTCCACCCACCACAGCAGAGGGCAGTGTGTCAGCCCATGTGAGGCACTGATCATTTATTATGTTATTCACATTTTACTTCCACCCAGGACAGCATATTTCATTGGGGAATTAGGTGAGCGCACTTCAGCCATTATCCTTTATGGTACTGGTTACATGGCAGTTCTCCCCTGCGTGGCATACATCATGTGGCAATGGCTGTGTCCACTTTAGCCACTGATCAGTTATTCAGTTGCACACATTTTGCATCCTCTTACCACGGAATAGGATAATGTGTCAGCCCATCTAACATGGCTTCCTCAATTCTGCCGCCATAGCAAACCTGAATGGCTGATTAAGTGATAAGTAGATGAAGTAGGCTCACCTATTGCCCTTTGATGTATGTTGCATTGAGAAGAAACAAAATGTGTATGGCACAATGACTAATCAGTGGTTGAAATTGCCTGACACTCCAGCCAGGGGAGAGTGCACCTAAAAGCCCCCAGGCAGCAGCGGGTACAAACGAAATGGCTGATATATTTTCTCTTCTTTGGGAGGGTGATTGCAGATCTTCTAGAGAATAGAAACTTTCCACATTTTTGTGTGCCTCTGCGGACACCCCCCAAATTATGTGCACGGGAAGGGCCTACAAACATCAGGAACATATACATCAAAGAAATGGCTGCCATATTTTCAATTCCCTGGAGGGCCGATCGCAACCTTCTCGGGCCCGATGAGGCCCCCATAGGGAACTGAAAAAAGGCAAATTTAATATACTGACCCGTGTGGGTTCAATCCATACATAAATGGAGCGGGAGCAAACTCCTTACTTTTGGTGCACAGGAAGGCCCATAGTGTCCCCCGGCACAATTTCCTTTTATCCAGATATAACCTTGTGACCCCTGGGTCCTCAACATGTGTGGGGACATTTCTTCCCTCTACCCCCCAATTGTTAGTGCTCAGAGGGCACCAGAAAAGCCTGGGCTCTTTTTTTTTTTAATAATGCACCCACATTTTCCATTCCCTGAGGGGCGTTTGCCCGCCTGCCACAAAATCTTCCACAGTGCCCTATGGATCAATTTTTGTTTTTCTAGAAATTTTGTATGGGTTTGAATCATTTATCCAGTGTCTTTAGTACAGTTGCATACTCCTCAGCAAATTATTTTGTCTTACCCTCCTCTCCAGTACGAACTTCCACCTCCTCTACAGTCATTCAATCAATCGGGGTTTGTTGAGTGCGTCTACTCACCCGTAAGGGTCTCAAGGCGCTGGGGGGTGGGGGGAAGTGTCTATCCTTGAGGTGGTTCTTCAAAAAGCTACTGGTAGCCTACTTCAAATTCACCTACCTTCTAGGTCCAGGTTATGATTAAGGTGTAAGGAACGTTTTTCTTTTTTTTCTGTAAAAACATTATCAGCAGTAGCATCCAATAAAGCTACATAAACCCCTTTCCAATGAGGCCAATTTAAGGGAAGATTACCAGGACCCGAGAGAAACGAAGGTCGAATTGCCCCTTCCATTTCTGGTGAAAAAGCAACTAGTTCACAGTGAAAGACTAAACACAAACCTTAATTGAGTGTTTGCGCGTTTGGTCATGTTGCTGTTTTTTACTGTTTCCTTCATTAAGGAAATCCAAGTCTTACAGCAACTGCAAATTCCTGTATGCACGGTGTGCGTGCATCCAAAATTGAACACATCTTTGACTAAAATCCAATGAACTGCAGAGTGTGGCACACTTCTTACTGAAACAACATTGAGAAGACTTTGCTTAACAGTATGATCCACCTGCAAGATGTCCACCACGCAGAGAACATCACTGACCTCCATCATTAGGTCGAGCATTAGTGTTCAACGTGTTGTATACTTATACTGTGGGTTCAAGTGATTTAATGTGTTGGTTCCAGTGTCCTTTAAAAATCCTTGCTAGCTAGTGATCATTTCTGCCTCTTTGTCCTGCCTTTTTCTCTTTGGGAGCAGCACAAAGTACTGTAGAATTACGCTATGTCCTGTTTATCTCTTCTTTAAGGGCCTTTTTTTTTTTGTATTTGCCTGTTTGTCTTACACTGTGGGTGTGTGTGATCAGTACCTCCTCCCCACCAGCTCCCTCTGTAAACATAAACAAACAGCAAAGGGGGTCTTTTCCAGGGCCAGCTCGCCCTTGCTCTCTTTCTCTTTTTATTTTCAGTCTGTGTGGCAAGAAAAGTCCAGCCAGTAATTTTCAATGCTAGGAGCTCTAACTCGAGCAAACATGAGACCATTGCATTCCAAATGCTTGTTTTTATTGCTTTTTAAATATTGATGTTTTTGTGTGTTTCAGTAACTTGCTTTTTGGGTAAATATTAACATTTATCGGCTTTGTAGCAGGATGAAAGATACATTGTATTTATAGGTATGTTTATATGGTGTTCAGTGTGAGTTATTGGTGTTAGGTAGGCTGCTTGGTGATTTAACTTTATTTATCTATTGCAAAACTGTTTACAAACCTAAGCAAAACAACACATGCCATAGAATAAGGTGCAATTGTTTATCACACAACAAAGCATATAAATTATTTAATGTTGAATGCAATGTGGAAGTTTATAAAGCAAATGCTTTCTTTTGAAATAATCTCTTTATTATGTAGCGCGCTGGAATGCGTTTTCTTCCTAACAACTTGATAGCTTGGGAAGTAGCATCGTATGCTAGTGTAGAGCATAGCATCCGTGCATTCGACCGTATCATTCACTGCCTTTCTGAAATAAACATTCACAGATGCTGGTTCTAACAAAGTTATAAATCTTTACGTCTGGCTGTTTAAATTCTCTCTTTCTTTGTGAATAGCTGTCTGCTACTTTAACACATTGACAGACTATTTAACTGTTTCACACCACTCCATATGTAGATGCAGGGCTGCTCTAGAACTGGTGTTGCCTTGTGCGACAGTGTTTTTTTGGTGCTCTCCACCCTATGACTAACTCCTTAGAATTCATTACTACCACTGGGCAAATTAGCCCCTCGTTTTTCTTTAGCCCAATTTCACATACATTTATTTGTTTTAAAGCACTTGTAAAATATGGCTTTATAAATCCACACAGTTATTTACATAAAATATTGTTCTGTTCTGTTCTTTGCAGCAGGCACGTTAACTCTCTATGTTACTGTATGGCGAGTTATAGCTGCTTTGTACAAAACTCCCATCTTTTTCATTAGCCGGAACATTAATCGCAAGAGGTATCTTGACAGTTTAATTGTTTCCTGAAGGCTGAACGCACACGTAGCTTTTCAACAAGTGCTTTAAACTCGCACGTTTTCTAAGTTATTGCTAAACACAGCATCACCTTGAGGTTAGCGCCCCCAAATCGAGGCTCGCCACCCGGTGCGGTCACACCACTCGCACCGCTATAAAGCCGGCTCTGCGTAAATGAATTATTCACTTTTAAATGCGATGTTGATTTTTTTAATGGCTTTTTAAACATATATTATATGTAGTAAGAGAGACCCCCAAAATAGTAATAATACAAAAGAATAAAAAAAAATTTGCAACATTTTCAGTTTCAACTGCAAATAAAGGAAGAAGGTAAATAGAAATGCTTTATTTATATGTAGAGCCACTAGATTTTCATGGCAAAAATGACCTCAGTGTGCAGCAGAGTTGATCAATTTATATGTAAAAAAAACTCCACTTATGCATTTACAACACCAATAACTCAAAAAATGCGAGACCTATTGCATTGCAAATGCTTGTTTTTATTGGTGTTGCATGACAACATGGTGCAAACTGCTTGTCAGATGGCCTCGATGTACAGTGCATCACCGTGGGTGGCTTACAGCAACTCACCACAGCTAGCAGTGCCTGACCTCACCTGGGCAACCGCCGTCCTTTTCTGTAATTGAAGCTGCTTATGTTCAATGAATTCCGAGCTACCAATATTATTAGTGTTGTAATAATGACCATATTAGACACGTTTACATTAGTGGTCACCCTGTCCTTTCGCCTGATTGGGCACCGTTCTGGACAACATAAGATAAAGCTTCAAGATGCTAGGCTGTTTCTATTACATCACCCAACGCCCTTAATGATATCAATCAGCAGTATTCTTTTTCATACACCTATTTTTACAATCCGGCATTTAAAATGTATTTCACAGCAACGCGTTGGCCCTGGAACGCTATATTTACATTTTTACATTTCAGAAAATTCTAAAACTAGGAAAGCATTAAATACAGCTTTGAAAAACTGTGTTATTTTTGTATTGCGCCTTTGTATGATTTATGTGCTTTTAAGTGCTGCAAAGTGGCATGAGGCCCTCTATAAGTGGCCATTAAGAAAGCCACAACGTGTGTGCGTTTTCTAACAGTGCATGTAAATAGACACACAATATTCATGCACGTATGGATATAGATTAGAAAAACATGCCCATATGCAGGCTGAGTATCACACCTTCAGACTTAACATGCAGATAGACCAACAGACATACTGCCATCACAGCACCGAGACCGATGGATATACAGGTACTCATATTAACAGACCTACAGATACAGATGTACACAGGCCATCAGAGACGTGTACCAGACGATCAGATCTACAACCACAGCAACATCCAGGTCAGCACACACACACATACATGCATTCTGCTCTACAAAACAGACAAATAGCACACAGACAGACACACTTAGAGACATGGAGAGACAGGCAGGTGTTTATTGTTTCATGGAGATCCCAGGTCTACGTTCACTTAAAATTTAGCTGGGGATGATGTCCTATTTCAGGTGAGAAAAAGTAACCGAGATTGAAACCTAGTCAGTCCTTAGTCTTGCCTTAAAAAACATCAGTTCTACTGGTGGGTGGCGGACTTCAGTTTCCATGCCCTTGCAATCCTTATATGTTTTTTGCAGTAGAGATATGTATGTTGGCAGTACAATGCAAGAGCATGCCAGTTCCATTCTTTTTGTTTTTTCTTGTAATCCTATATATGTTGCCACGCAGTACTACTCTCCCTTTATTACTAACATAGGTCACATTTAGCTCCCAGATAACTCTGGCAAGATTACAGTGCGCCTTTCCAGTCCTGAGCTTTTGTTTTTCAAATCATTATAATAAAGTGAGTTAATCCAATAAAGTCAAATTAAGTAAACACAGAACTAGACACAGTCTATTATAGATTTGGCAACTCTAGCGGCTCACTGCAATTTACATGCATAAGCTAAAACAAATATAATTTTGTACACTAAAACATTTGGCATTTGCCCTTACAATTAATTTTATTTTCCTTCTCTGAAAAGTGTTTTAAATTGGCTTTACATTTTGTAGCTTTCTACGGTGTAATTGTTTATCTTTTAGTCTTCTTGCTTTGAAACGATTTGTTTACTTTTCAGCAAAGACTTGAAAGGCTCCTTGCACTAAAAAGGGCTAATGAACAGTTAAGAGCTGTTGAACTTTAACAAGCATTGGCAAAGTCAATAGGTCTCGCATATGCAAGAGCTATTTGCTTTTACTAATGTGTTTTAGTCATGTTGTAAACCTGCATGGCTAAAAGTGGCATACAAGAGTGTTGCGTGGATTGTTGTAGACTTTCTAGAGTGGACTAGAGTGTCATAGAATGGAGCTGTGAAGAGTGTTGTTGAGTGGAGTATTGTGGAGTGGAGTAGAATCGAGGGGCATAGAGTGGAGTAGTGTGTCCTAGAATGCAGTGGCGTAGAGTTGGGTGACAAAAACTGGTGTAGAGGGGAGTAGTGTCTTGGTGCGTAGTAGAGTAAAGTGGCATAGAGTGGAGTGGAATAGAGTGAAGTAAAGTGAAGTGTCAAGGAGGGTCATAGAGTGGATGGTCTTAGAATGTTGTGGAGTGTTGTAGAGTTTCATAGGGATGAGTGGCATAGAGTTGAGTGTCCTGGAGTAGAGCATTGTACAGTGGAGTAAAGTGTCATAGAGTGGGGTGGCAGAGAGTTTTGTGGAGTGGGATAGAGTGGCGTAAAGTAGAGTGTTGTGGAGGGGAATAGAGCAGAGAGGTATGTAGTGCCATAGAGTGTCTTGGAAGGGTGTGGACTGGAATAGGGTGTTGTAGAGTGGAGTGGCATAGAGAAGAGGGCCATAGCACAGAGGGGCAGGGAGTAGCGTCGTGGACTGGAGTATTGTAGAGTGGAGTGGCATAGAGTGGTGTAGATTGTCACCAAGTAGAGTGCCGTAGAGTGGAGTGGGATAGAGTGGAGTGCAGTGGCATAGAGTGGACTTTGCATGGTTGTGGTAGTGCACTGCCATTACAGGCAACGCTTTTTCATTGAAATGACAATTGCACAGACATACAGTTTTACTGATAAAACTATACAGCGCACAAACAAGAACGTGTGGAAATGGAATGACTTAATCTATTGATTTGTTTTGATCATATTAAAATATTTGTTTCAACCACACTTAAAAATCACAAAAAAGTGCTTCATGTGTGCTTTTCGTAATTTTGATAGATTCAGAAATATTTTCACAGTTCATTTACAGACTTTAAAATTTTGTTGTGTGCTAGAAAAAAGGCATTTCCTTTCACACCCCAGATTGTCAAATAAATCCTCTCCCACTGTGAAGTCAGAGAAAGAAAAGTAAATATTATGTGCCCTAGAAGAAAGCCTGACATCTGACCTCTGTCTTTTTTTAATTTTGTTATCATCTTGTCACATTTGTTGTGTATTTAAAGGCATGTTTAAGGAACCGAACACTCGTGGAAGAATACAGTAAACAGGCAGTGCTCAATGGGAGTGACAAAGACATGCTGGACAGCCTAAAACAAATAAAGCCAGCAATAAAAGTGAGTCCTGCCAGCTCCCCTTCTTGCCTGGTGCCTTTGCCTGCCTACTCTGCTGAGTAGTGTCGGGTGCTGTCTGGCCTGTTAGGCCTTTTCTTTGCTCCTTTTTAGGGCCTTTGCACTTTTGGGCTTGCCCCCACTCTGCACTGGTTCGCCTCCCACTGTTTTTTCCTGCTGTTTTTTCCCAATGTTTTCCCCCCACCTGCCCTCCTCCCACTTCGCCCCTCCCACCCCAGAACCTACTTAATGGCGGTCGCACACAGCAGGCGTGCCGAAGGCAAGGACACCTGCGCCCGTCCATACCTGGACCTTGCTCAGTGCCAGGACCCCTGGCTCTCCCACTGCCCGGCGATACTCCGCCGCTGAGCTCCAGGCCCTGGCCCTCAGGTGTGAGACAACAACTGCTACATCACCTCCCCCCGGACCACGGTCGGACCCTTTGCCTGCCTCCAATGCCACTTCACCTGCAACACCGAGACCCACACCGCCACCCCCTAAACCTGAGAAACGACTACAGTTCCTACTGCTGAACGCTAAATCGCTCGGCAAACACGCCACGGAAATATGGGACACCGTAACTACCCTCAGCCCGAACCTGTTGTTCATCACCGAGACCTGACTCACACCCCCCTCACCCTCCAGCATCACTTGCGCCGCCCCACAAGGCTGCAAACTGATCCACAAAGACCGCCACAACAAGCATTTAGGAGGCATCGCGCCATCATACATAAGGGCAACGTCCTGTGCACCACCTTTGAGGAAGAATCATCTCACCTCCTGGAGCATCTTAACTTCCTCATCTAAATCAACACGAGGACCACCGTCAAGGGGATCCCTTGTGTACAGACCCCGGATCCCCGCCCCACCTTTGGCGAGGGCATCGCCAACTTCATCGCCCCCCCCTTGCCAGACAGACTATATGTTTCTAGGAGTCCTCAATTTCCACGTAGACAACCCCCACAACCAAAACTCCACTAACGTCCTGGGTAGCCTAAGCAACACTAGACTCGAACAACTAGTCACAGCCCCACCCACACTGGGGAACATACCTTGAAACCCAGCGAAAACCCAGCGAAAAAATTAAGTTCTCCTACACAACGGAAATCACATGAACCAACCACCTCCTGGTACACTTCTCTATAACCAGCAGACCGGAGCTTTCCCCCACTTCCCCACCTGCAGATGGGAAAAATCACAGAGACCCAATGGACCACGCCATCCACTCCAGCAAGCCTACCCTCTCCGGTAGCCTAGAGCAAGACGCGCGCAACCTATCTGAATGGCTTCTCAACAGCGCCAATAAAATTGCCCCTGCAGGGAACCCCACCTCCAGAAGATCGAGCAGGTCACCAAGGTGGGTCACCCTGAAACTCTGCACACTCGAGAGAGACTGCAAATGGTTAGAGAGATGATGACGCAGCAGCAGAGACCAAACCGACTGCACCATCTTCAAAGATGCACTAAACAACTACCATCTCTGCCTCAAAGAAGCAAAAAAGGTTGCCCCACTCAGCAGCATCGAGGAAAGCACCAACAGCCCGAAGGAACTCACCAAGATCTTCAAAGTGTTCTCCTGCCCAGCAGCCACTGAGAACACAATCCAACCAACTCAGACCCTTTGCGACACACTAGCCAATTGCTTTCACAACAAGATCACAGCCATCTACGGTAATTTCCACCCCCAACGCAACACCATAGAACACCTACTGACCCCATCAGGAGATTCCCCCAGCCACTCTATCACAGAGTAGGAGCCGCTATCCATCCAGGAAACAACAACTCTCATTAGCTCGACCCACTCCGGCTCACCCAACGACCCATGCCCCCACAACATCTTGAACCTGGGCCAGAAGGAAACATCTGTATCCTCACTCCTATCCTCAACACCTCCATTAGGACTGCCACCACCCCCGAAGCCTGGCAGCAAGCAGATGTCAAGCGGCTTCTCAAGAAACAATCCGCAGACCCCAACAAACTAAAACATTATCACCCCATTTCTTTGCTCTCCTTACCAGCTAAAGTCCTGGAAAAAGCCATTAACAAACAGCTCTCCAAACACCTGGAAGACACAACCTACTGAACACCTCCCAATGCAGTTTCCACACCAACTACAGCACTGAAGCCACCATTATCGTCACAACAGACGACATCAGGTACCTTCTAGCCCATGGAGAGAAGGTGGCCTTGATCTTCCTCAACCTCTCCGCCGCGTTCGACACCATCTCCCACTACACCCTCACCTCATGATTCCACCACACTGGGGTCCGAAGCAATGCCCTCAAATGGATCAGCGCCTTCATCACAGGATGCACCCAGAGAGTCTGCCTCCCACCTTTTATCTAGGAACCAAAGAGCATCATATGTGGCATCTACACTCATCCCGACCCCTTTTAACACCCACATGATGCCCCTAGCAGAGATTGTGCGTTCCCATGGACTCAACTTCATCTCATACGCCGACGAGACTCAATTCGTACTCTCCCAATCTGAAGACCACGCCTCCCACAGAGACAACTTCAGCAACTCCGTGACCCACATCACAGAGTGAATGAAATCCAACTGCCTGAAACTGAACACAGACAAGACTGAGGGGGATCATCTTCAGAAACAGCTCCTCCCCATGGGACAACTCCTGGTGGCTGACCACCCTCGGACAAGCTCCGACCCAGACTGACCATGCCCTCAATCTCGGCATCTTCATCAACAGAAAACTCACCTTCAAACGACAGATAAATGCAGTGGCCTCTGTCAGAATCCGTAACCTCCGCATGCTACAGAAGATTTTCAGATGGATCCACATTGAAACCAGGAAGACAGTAACCAAAGCCATCATCATCATCACCAGCAGACTAGACTACGGAAACGCCCTCTACGTTGGACTCCCCGCCCAACTCCCTCATTGCCTCCAGACCATCCGGAACGAAGCCGTGAGGCTCGTCCTGGAACACCCTAGGTGAACCCACCTATCCTCCCACCTCCGGGATCTCCACTGGCTGCCGGTACACAAGAGATCCAAATTCAAGGTCCTCACCATTCCATACAAAGCCCTCCACAACATTGGACCCAGTCTCATCAACCACAGACTCTCCTTCCACTGGCCCGCCAGGGAGCTACGATCATCATCCCTCACCCAAGTCCCGAGAGTTCAATGCAGCCACAGCTGAGGATGTGCCTTCTTCCACCTCGCTGCCAAGATCTGGAACAACACTCCTCCCCACCACCACAGCCCACCCCACCTCCACCACCTGAGGACCACGCATGCCCTCATCTGCTTCAGGAGAAAGCTCAAAACATGGCTCTTCGAGGAACAGCCACCATCTTGCAGCGACAAACCCCCAATGCCTGGCTATTCCCCGGGGTAATAAGCTGCACTCTATAAATCTAATGATTGATTGATTGACAGACCAAAAGCCAATGTTAAGCAGTGGGCAGAATGCATTCTTATCTCAGCTTAGAGGAGGCCCCCAAGACGTATTTAGCAACCAGACAGTGCTGTCTCGTAGCTGTCTGGTAGGCTTCGACCTGCAAAAGTTTGGCTTGTTTGGTCAATCAGTGCACAAATACTATAACTTCAGTGAACTTGAGCTGGTTTACATCTTGCGTGGTTCTCTGCTTTCTTATTCAAATGGGACTTCCTTCCATTGGAACCACAAATAAAATATTCATATGTAGAATTATGTGCTCAAGCCCCTTTCTTAAGCATGATGCTAGGATTTTTGTCTTGTTCAGCCAGTCACAAAATTTGAAATCCCAGAGACCCTAACTCTTGTTTTATATCCAAAAGCATTTTCTGTATTAATAATGTCAAACCTAAAAATAATCTAACTCCATGTCATCTCATGTACTTTTTAAAGTCCACCTGTGTGTGGCCCAGCGTGTTGCCTTCAGAAGTAAAGCAGAGAGGGTTGCGGGTTTTCAAGTCTGCATTAGGTTTGTGAAGCTTTCTCCTGGAAACCATAAATTTTGGGTTCAAGGTGTGGCAGAGGAAAGAGCGCGGAATTAGAAGGGGCAGAGCTTGAAAAGCTGAGCCTGAAAGTGTATTTATACTATTTAAATAAATCGGCTACAAAGAAGTTGGAATCGAGGGCATATGTGACAGACAGTAAATCTGTTCCTGATTAGTTGCAAAGAGGCTGCATTTTAAAATATCTTACAGGGTTTAGACAACTGCTGCAGAGATCACTGTGAGAGTTCGGTGTTTTGTCCAGTCACAGTTTTGACTCAAAGTAGCATAGAAGGTTGATGTGCCTGCATCTAACACGCAGATCACAGATTTGTATGTTATTTAGAAAGTTCAGTGGTATACTGCTTGTGCATTGAGATCATGGTGTCACTTTCAGTTCATAAGTTGTATAACTTGTAATATAGCATAGCTAACTATTTACTGGCATCAAAAACATGCATGCAAACTTTAAGTGGTGGCGTTAGATCCTTATTGTGTTTTTTCTCAATTTGCTGTTATCCTAAGTTTGCAAAAAGAAGTCCTTTAGGAAGCAACTAAGGGCCTGATAAATACTTTGGTGGACACTTTACTCTATCACAAATGTGGCGGATATCCTTTCCACGGTATTGCAAGCGCCATAGGCTATAATGCACTGGTAGCACAGCTAACGTGCTATTCATTATGTTTGTGCCGGAGTGACCTGTCTGCCAAAGTCTAGATCAGGCCCTGAGTTTTGTTAATACAGGCAACTACAATCACTATGTTGCATTATGTTTTATATCCTAACAGTGTTTCACCTGACCATTCACTCTTAACATATAGGGGGTTATTCTAACTTTGGAGGAGTGTTAATCCGTCCCAAAAGTGACGGTAAAGTGACGGATATACCACCAGCCGTATTACGAGTTCCATAGGATATAATGGACTCGTAATACGGCTGGTGGTAAATCCGTCACTTTTCCGTCACTTTTGGGACGGATTAACACCTCCTCCAAAGTTAGAATAACCCCCATAATGTTTACAAGTATGTTTCCTTTACCTTATAACCTTCATTTTCTTATGTAACATTTTCTGTTCATTGATCTACACACTTGTTTGTGCCTTTAAATGTGATACAAAGCACTCTGACACCCTACACTGGGATGAGTAGTGGTAGAAAATAAAAAATAGTATGTGCAATTTGAATAAATATTTCTGTAATAATTACTCAATTACACAAACAGATTAATCTTTCAATCTTTCACATCTCTTACATAGAGAGTTGAACAAAGTTGAAAAGGTGCCTCCAATTGTTTCTCTTAGTACTTGTGAAGTGATAACAAACTGTGCGAGTTTGTTTGCTTCCATTGCTTTGGCATTTAGGTGTTATGCTACAGATGGCTGCGACCCAGGGTGAAAATTGAAATAAAAGATGGCTAATGGCCCTTCAAATCAGGCCTTAGTTTTGTGCCCAGCTGGATGTTAAAATAAGAAGGTCCCTTTTAGCTTCTGTAGGTTTCTGCTCCAAACCCAATGCAGACATCATGCCGGTGCTACTGAATTATGTCCTTGTCTGGAAAAATATCATCAGGACAAATTCGGCATGCTTCGTTGGGGATTTAGTGGGATCCTCCTACTTTCCAGCACTGCACATCACACGCTCGTCACTTTCCTAGGGCGTCTCATGCGTACAGCAATGATCATCGTACAAGACACACTCATTCCTTCATTAGGGCAACTTATTCATATAGAAATTGGCATCATGCCAGACACACTCCTCTCTTCTTTAAGGATCCCTAGGCTCACTTACAAGGGCATAACACACCCATTTCTTCGATAGGGTGTCTCATGCATACCGAAACTATTCCTAGCAACCCTCATACATCCTCTTCTAAAGAAAAGTGTCCTCCCACTTTCAGCTGTTACCAAATACCAAGAAGTGCTGAGTATGACTAGCAATTACTACATTCAGTTGCAGGCATACATTTTACTACACATAGTAGACAGCCAGCTCTCTTTTTTTGCTCCTTTCAAGACACACCGCTCATTTTAAGCTACGCTCCTCACATTCTTTTATTATGTACTGGCTGTTATTCATTTTGCTAGCGGTTTGTAACCATCTGACCTTCTGCAAATTGCGTCAAGCATGGCCATTAGCAAACTAAGGTCACTTTATCTCTGAGTACGCTCCTTATCTATATGAAATGTAATACGTGCACACCATTTTATCCTAATCTCGGTTGACGTTATTGGCGCTAATATGAAAATGATGTAAAAACGGTGATTTTACCCAAGGGCAAAAATTCTCTTTCAGAATATACCTCAATAAACAACAGATTAATCCTTCGTAGTGGTAGTTTTTTTAATTTTATTAATGGTTATCAGTGTTTATGCAGATTTACTCTTTGTATCTGTACATCGTTAGTTCATTTTTTTCTTTTTAATATCTATTCATTTCAATCCCTCTGTGCATTCTGTGGGAAATCTGTTATTTAGAAGGATATCCTAGTCATCTGAAACAGAAATAACTGATCCCTGAACAACTCAGTGAAAAGACTCTTTTAAATGCTTAATTAAACCGTATCTATCACGATTTGAACATGGACTTTTCAGCCAGTAACATTTTTTACAACATAGCTCCAAGAGCTCCATGCCGCACACCAGTGTTAATGGGAAACATGTGAGGTGAAGTACTGTGACTACACCACTAAGGGGTTCATTATGACCCTTACGGTCACCAGACCGCCAGGGTCACGGTAGCTGTAGTACAGGGGTCGGGGTGGTCTGATCGCTACATTATGACTGTGGTGGAGCCACCACGATCGAACCTCCGACACCGCCAGGTTGCCGCCGGCCTGCAGTCTGGTGTTCCCGGCGGTTGTAATCCGCCAGCCTGTCCATGGTGGTTTGCACCGCCATGTACAGGCTGGCGCAGTGGGGGACTCGGGGGCACTGCACTTGGCATGGGCACTGCAGGCCCATCGCTTATTCCACTGCCCGAATTACAGGCAGTGGAATGCGCAACGGGTGCTGCTGCACCAGCTGCACCTCCACATTGCCGCTGGCTCCATTAGGAGCCAGCTGCAATGTTAAGGCCCTGTTCCCCCCTGGGCTGGCGGGTGGCAACACTTTCCAACCGCCGGCCCAGCGGGTAACTCCAATTAGGGTTGGCGGGGTTCAAGCCACTCCGCTGCCCGCCAAAGTCTTAATGGGGGCCCATTTGTTTGTGTGAAAAGTTCTCTGGGGCTTTGATGGAGAAACATGCTAAGTAGTTTTGGAATGAACATTCATCGCAGATCACAAAACAAAATCCTAAAAGCCTGTTTACAAAACTTTCAAAGATAGTGAACAAAATATTTAGGGGCGGACAAAACATTCTGTATTGGCAGCGGAATTGGCAGAATTTTGGCGAGTTCTGGCAAATCCTGCCAATCGCCACATGGTGGAATTTTGTCTTGTGCGTGGCGCAACAATGATAAATTGGCGAGCAAGATTTGCCATCCTCTAGCGTAATTTCCGGTTCCTAGGAGGACATCCGGTGACATTTTTTTTAAAGCGGGCATTCGCAGGTGGTCATGTCTGTTTGTGGTCATAGGGCTGCCACTCGAGTAGAATATCTACTGAATATCTGCAGAATCAACTTGAGTAGCTGCGCCCTCAGGCGCGCACCGTGGTGTCTTTCGTGCTGACTTTTCAGTGTGGAATGCAATACCAGCACTAAATCACGGCACCAGAATCGCAGCGTGCCTATTTTTAGCCTTTGGTGGAACTCCACAGAATCTCGCAGATTTTTTATGTAACTCTGCGGTATTCTGCTGAGGCAAATTCCACAGTTGCCACTCATCTCTAATATTATTGCACGGATATGTTTTAAGGTTTTGGAAGTCATAATGGTGTTGAGAAAGCAGCAGAGTACAAGGAAAAATTCCCAGAGGAAGAGCAAGTGATCAAAAGCTGGGAAAACAAATCGTTGTTCATAAAAGTGGACAAAAATCCTGTTAAGGTTAAGTATTACTACACATAATACAATATGCTGCACACCAATCACACACAATTGTAATACACATATGACCCAAATAAATGATCTTGAAGAAACTAAGCGTCCAATTTTAATATAAGTTTGAAATGTCCAATCCGATCCAAATACAATTCTTCAAATGTTTGGAAACCCCTCCATGATAATACAATTCAAGCCAACACGTGTTTCGTCATGGGAAATTCTTTTCTATATCCCAAACGACTTCTTCAGGGCTAAAAAATTGTAAACATATTCATTGAGTTAGGAACCAAAATGCTCAAACTTAGTCGTTGAAAATTAAATAAATAAATGAATAAAGATCCCAGAACCTGAACCTAAAGTGCAATAGTCTCATGCAGCACTGGTGTAGTACCCCTTAAAATCTTAATTCACTCAAATGTGAAAGAAACCAGATGAAAGATATATATTAAACAAGTGCTCCCCACAAACACCACTAAAACCTTAAATCAAGCAAACATCCGCCACATTGAGAGGATATGAACTGCCAGTGCTAACCAAAAGCTCAAAATCCATGCAGAAATAACCTCTGTGTCAACCAACAGGCTTACAAAATCCTTAGTAGTACCTCCTAATTAATAAGATCCTACAAATCCAATGACAATTGACCGTATTTATCGAGCGTTATCTGTTATTTCAATTGTAAACTGAACTTCTCCAGATCTATCATGTAAACAGAAAACAGGAATGCGATTCATTTACACATAATATCGACTGAGTAGTATAACCAAATGATTTAAGCCTCATTTATAACATGCGAACCCCATATGACCCCCATGTTGAAAACCTTCAATCCAGAGTCCAATAATATCAAAGCACTTCCCGTATTAGTATAATATCATCCGTGAACTACAATGTAAAAAATATACAAGTTGGTGACATTATATCCTAATAGACAGGAGCTCGACTTTGAGTCTCCTAACAGAACCAGACAATACTCAGAGAATAAAGAAAATAAAGCATCCCCAAACCCGGCACTCACCGCGTTATAGTCCAATGCTACGAGCGCAGCGTTCGCATGTATCGAAGAACTCTGAACGGCGAGTACGCGACTCCGCTGTACCGCGCATCTAAAACGGAAGCTAAATAGACTTCCGATTGCAATACTGAAGTAAATCCATGGAAAAAGAAAGCGGACTAGCGACTACTTCAATTAAATTGGCACCCAACCAAACTTTGGCTCCAAAATAAACAACAACATACCCAATGGAATATTGAAGCTACAAATGAAACTAACTATTCACACACATAATCCAATTACAAATGACAATTAAACTGACTCAGCAAAGTACGACTTTTTTCTTTTTCTTTCACAGCCAAACCAAGAATAAACCTCCTCCATGACTATACAGACTGCACACTCTTCAATCAATCAATTAATTAGAGATTAGACTCAAATCAACAACATATCAAGAAAATAAACACTGAAGTCCTAAACCAAAGACTGTGTATGTAAAAGTACACCCACTGAGGCCAAAAAGAATTCTCAAATAGTGTTAAGTCTAAAATTGATCTAAGTTATGCCCAACCCACATGGTACTACTGTCCAACGTACCCTATATAGTATCATAATGACAATGTTGGAGGATTTTGGTTGATAACTCCATGTTGTGTCCCTCATAAATAAGGGATACATTAACAGACAATACAAAACATCAAACATATAAGCAGATGAGGCAGAAATCACATGCACAGATATCATATGAACAGAAATCAAATTTCAGTCGCCTAAGAAAAATTCCAATTCCCTATCAGAGTTGAGATCTGATTCCACAGCCCTCAATCTCATGATCCAAAGTGCCTCTTTTTTACGTAGGGCTAATTCTCTATTACCCCCCCTAGGATCTCTAGGGACATGTTCCAATCCAAAGAATTCAAAGCTCTTATGTACTGATTGTGAGTTACAGTCTGCAATATGTGCTACTATTGGGTATCTAACATCATCATTTTTAAGCGCTCAGACATGTTCTCCAATTCTAGTCTTGAGTGGGCGTATTGTGCTACCCACATAAATCTTAGAGCATTTACAACGTATTATGTACACAACATAAGTCGTATTACAATTGATCAATGAACTGATTTTGAATTGTCTTTTTCCATCAGAGAACTCCTTAATGTTATGGCAAGCCCAGCGGCATACTCCACAGCCGCCACATTTAAAAAAAAAAACACAGATTTTGTAGAAAGCCATGTTTTGTCGGGAGAACTAGTAGTGAAGCTAGGACTCGGAATACTCTTCAAATTTCTACCTTTTCAATATGTTGTTGGTATTGTTTCAGGTATTAAATCTTTTAATGATTCATCTTGAGACAGTAAACCCCAATGTTTATTCATAAATTTTTTTAGAATCAAAGAAGCATCATTGAAGTCTGTTATGAAACGAACTACATTAGATTGATCACTCATCTTTCTTCGATCTCTAGTTTTGAAAGTATCACTTCTCTCCAAGCGTTTAGCTTTAAAATGAGCCTTCTTCACCGTCTTGTTCGAGTAGCCTCGTGCTATAAATCTCCTACCCATATCATCTACCTCTTGTAAGAACTCCTCATCCAAACTACAATTGCGTCGAGCCCTCACAAATTCTGCAAAAGGAATAGAAACTATTTGATGTCTAGGGTGTGAACTATCAGCATGAAGGATGGAATTGCATGCCGTAGCTTTACGAAACAGTCTACTCTGAATTTTACCATTTGCAATAAATACCTCAACATCTAGGAATTCAATACTTACAGAGCTGAATTGATATGTGAATTTCACATTCATAGTATTGGAATTTAAAAAAACTGCAAAATTCTACCAATTTCTGTTCTCCACCAGTCCAGATCAAAAAACAATCATCTATAAACCTTCCCCAATATAATATATAAGTTTGCCATTGAGTTAAACAGGGCCCCAAATCCATTTGTGCTCAAACCACCCCATGAAAAGATTTGCATAGGAGGGGGAGAACTTGGATCCCATCTCCACACCTTGTTTTTGTTGAAACCAGTCTTTATTAAACAGAAAGAAATTGTTGGTGAGAATAAGATTAATCATTTCAATTAACATAGCTGTGTGTTCCCAAAGACTTGCCGATCTTCTATGTAAGAAAAACTGGATAGCTTCTTGTTCATGGTTGATACACGTATAAAGAGATACCACGTCCAATGTCACCAGTAACATGTTACTTTCCCACTCTACATCATTCAAAATACTTAGAATATGTGTGGTGCCTTTGATAAAGGATGGTAAATTATACACCATCGGTTGCAAAAAACAATCAACAAATTCGGAAAGTCTCTCAGTAGGACCTAATATACCTGACACGATCGGTCGACCCGG
This sequence comes from Pleurodeles waltl, assembly GCF_031143425.1. NCBI lineage: Eukaryota > Metazoa > Chordata > Amphibia > Caudata > Salamandridae > Pleurodeles > Pleurodeles waltl. The sequence goes on from NC_090446.1 coordinate 996,724,727, forward strand.
TGGAAAAGGCAGACCCTTATGTACCTTGGGTAGTGTATAGAGACAGGGATATCTAGGATGATCCACCCTCAAATAGAGCTATTCGTCTTTACTAAGTAACCCCTTATCCATCCAAGTCAATAACGTTCTTGTTGATCGTGTAGGCAAGATTGGGGATTGGATTCCCACAAATCTTCTCATAACAGATTGTATCGTTCAGTTGTGGTAGAATCTCATTGTCATAATCAACCTTGTTCATCAGAACCACATTCCCCCCTTTGTCTGCTTGCCTAATAATAATCTCTTTGTCTCTTGTTTAAGTACTTTGAATGCAGCTACTTCTTCCGAATTCAAATTCTTTGTAAATTGTCTATAATTATTTTTTGCCAAATATTTATCAAAATCTTGACAAACCAAATCAAAAAACTTGTCAAAGGAGTTCAAACTCCAAGATCTCGGCGTCCAACAGGAAATACTTATGTCAGATTCTACTTCCAAATCCTGTAGCACTCTTGAGAGAATGCCTGGATCTTGGCCTCTCTCAGCTAAGGATACAATAAGTGCTGTGTCTTGTACTTCTTCAATAGACAGTGTGCTCAAAGAAGATGTGAGCAAATTAGATCTAGAGCTTGCAACCGGGTGCTGATGAAAATATTTCTTCAGTTTAAGTTTGCGAACAAATTTAAATAAATCAATCTTTGATCTACAAGGATCTCCAAAGGACTTGGGACAACAATTGAGTCCTCTAGCCAGAAGACTCTTGGCCCCCGTAGTTAACTCGAATTTAGAAAAATTTATCACACTAATGGATGATGACCCATCCAAATCTAAGTTTTTTTGTCCCGGGATCTTGTTGTGACCCCATCTCGATCTTTTGCCTTTACCACCTGTTCCTCTGTTGCCCCTCCTTGTTTTTTTGTACTTTTGTTTTGGACATATTTGCCTCGTTTCATCCTCATCAATTCTTGTAAAAAAGTATTCCCTCCTGTGTTATCACATCCTTGAGCAAGCGTACTTGCACCCCCATCCACCTCACTATCACTTGTGACCGGGGTACTAATGGATGTCGAATCTGAAACATTGGACGTGCTAGGGCTCCTAAGAGTCAAATTGGTATGAATCAGATGATCATATTTGCTGGAGAAAGTAAACACCCTCCCTGTCAGATAATCTTTCTCATCCCGTTTCAGTTTTCGCGCTTTTCTCTGCGTAACCTCTTCTTGAAATTTGAGTATTACTTCTTCTAAAATGTTATAATTTTTGTCAGTCGCTTCCTTTAAATTCAAACCCTCAATTTCTCTTTCCCGAGTTTCGATCTCAGCCTGCAGCTTGATCACTTTCCTCTCAGCATTAGTAATCAATATCTCCATGAGTCTCATTGAACTAGCTGTTAGCTCTTTATCCCAAAGAGCCAACAAGTCTGAGTCCAGGTCATCATACGTGGGGAAAATCTGGGATCTCAACCCACGAGGGATGCGATTCAATTTCTTATATTGTTTCAGTGTAGCCCCATCCCACCATTTAGATAATTCACTTTTTTTCAGTTTTTCTAATCTAATAAATTTACTTCTTAAACCTTCATTTTGTACACGCGAATTGTCGCGAAACGTGTTTTGGAGTGTAACCCCCCTAGCTAAGCTGTCAAACAAGTTGTCTGCTAATTTAGTCCTATCTATGATAAAGTATCTAAATATTAAAGCTCAGAGCCAAGCAGCCCCCTAAAAATACTATGACTTTGCTAATGGGGTGAAAAGTTAGGGTTGTAAAGGCGCTCAGGATCCTAAGTAGCACAAAATTATTTTAAACATCAGGATGATGGGAGCCTGCACACGGGAAAACACCCATCCCTTAAAGGTTTATACAAAACCAACCATCAAATAATACAATATGCGGCACACCAATCACACACAATTGTAATACTACACCACTGAATCAGCATGGTCTCTCCCGGGCTGTGAAAATGAGCCCTTCATGGTATCTATAATACGAACAGCTTCAGGAGAAGTAGAGTCATGCATGAAACAGCCTCTGAGAAATGTCACATCAGAGTGTGGTTGCATGGACAGGTATTCAGCGCTTTCAAAGGCTGGGCGTGGTGAACACTGGACTCCATAAGCCTGTACAGTCCGAGGGATGATGCGGCAGGTACAGTTAACGGGGAAAACTGGGCTTTGGAGGGCCACAGTAGCCCACTAAAATTTGCAGAAATATGGAATATAGCATTGAGAGTGCCTCCTCTAACACTGCATTGAAACATCCCTAATAATAAACCATTTCACTATAACCAGCATTGAGGTCATCACTTAAGACATTTACAGCCAGTCCAGGTTTACTATGTAGAATCTACTCTCTGGTAAATAGTTGTCAGGAAAGGGGTAACTTCTTCACCCCAGCAGAGGTAACACTAGCAAACCAATTATGAGGGTAATGATCACATCACCACACCACGCAGAAAACTGAAATATTGTAGACCGTGACTTCAGCAACCTACTCTATACCTGTTAGTAGGAGATACACTTGCTCCTTGATCTGTCCCTCCTTCACTCACACGTCATTAGACTCTTATTCAAATCCTCAAGTTTTCTCTGATTCTCACCCCCAGCAGTAGCCTTTCAGCACCCCTTGTCAATCATTCTTCCGAAGTTCCTCTCAATTCCCCCCTCGTTACGACTTTGGCGGTCCTTACACAGGACCGCCGGAGCGGCTGCAGGCAAAAGACTGCCAGTAATGAAGGTCTTTTGCCCGCCCTATTAGGAGTTTTCCGCTGGGCCAGTGGACGAAAACAGCATTTCTGCCCGCTGGCCCAGCGGAAAACTCACCACAACATTGCCACCGGGTCGTAATCGAGCCGGCGGCATTGTTGTGGTGCGTCGGGTGCGACAGCCCTCCTCGTGCATTTCACTGCCCATAATTCGGGCAGTGAAATGTGTGACGGGCCGTCCATGGGGACCTCTGCACTGCCCATGCCAAGTACATGGGCCCCCATACAGTCCCCACACCCCCTTTCCGACAGCCTTTGCATGGCGGTGAGACCGCCATGCAAAGGCTGGCGGAAAGGGGACTCGTAATCCCCAAGGCAGCACTGCTTCCCGCCGAGACCGCCAGGCTGTCGACGGTGCTGGAGGTCAGACCGTGGCATATCTGCCGCGGTCATAATAGGGGGGATGGACCGCCCTGTCTGCGGCAGTTTGACCGCCATTGTGAGTGTGGCAGTCTTAGACTGCCACACTCGTAATGAGGGCCCCCGTCTTTCTGCACTTACTGATATCGTCAAAAGTTTCATATTTCCCTCTAGAGAAGCATTTTTATGTGTTTTCATCCTAGCACGGTCTTTTGGTATTTTTCCCCTGACGTTTGTTGAGTGATTTTGCATTCACTTTCAACCCCTTCTCCCTTGCCTCACCCCCACTGCAGTAACCTTTCATTATTCGTCTCCCCTCTTTCTGTTTACTATTCTGGTTTTACGCAGGGTGTGGCTATCTATAGTGTAGCAAGTACACTTGGGTATACTGTACTCCAATTATGGCTGTGGACAGGGAATCCTATTCTCTTCGTTTGAACCAGGGCCCCTTCCTAAAAGCCTAACTTTTAGTGTTCCCCACCTTCCTTCAGCAGTCATTTTGTGCACCACCAAGCGATCTTTTGATGGAATTCGTTCAAAACCGAAATTATGTGCTTTCGCTCCAGCAGCAATCATTTGGGACCCTCTCAGTTGCTTATATCTTTTATATGTACAATCATAGTTATCTATAGTGGTCAGAGGGTGGCATGTTAAACTATGCATGATAAACTGGACATTTTAACGTTGTAGTACTTTAAATAAAAGGGAGTGTAGATTTTGTTTGCTATGGTGTACAGGGTCTAGGCAAGGAGAATTCAGATATTTTGGCCATAGGTTGGGCATTTATTTTTATCTTTTTCAGCACTGGAACCCCTTTATCATCCTAAGTTATATAGGGTTTCACCCCCTTCAGAATTGTGTTAAAAAACAAAGCATGCTTGTGTATTCAGGCGACTGTTCTTTACTTAAGTACTACTATTTTTGAAAAGTTCAATTTCCTGCTTCTATTCAAATTCCTACTTCTATGTTCATAAGTACTTTTGACGTTCTGCTTCAATATGTGTTGTCTAGGTTCCCACAGCATGATAGCCGGATACAGCCCAGTGCTCCAGGCATTTTTGGGTACCCTCTTCACATGGGGCCTAACAGCTGCAGGGTCTGCGCTGGTGTTTGTCTTCTCCAGTGGACAGGTGAGTTTTGGGTGATAGCATCTTGCTAATGTCTGGTTTGCACACTGATATTGTAAAATAAAGTTATAACTGTAACTTTTGAATTTTTCAAGTTTGTGTAGTTTAACTTAAGTTTGAATAGGGAAAGTAAGGTTTCCCAACTATAAGTTTTAACCTTTGGTTTTTCATTGAATTATGTATATTCATTTATTTATTTCCAGCCAGAAGGCATGGGCACTTGCTTCCCGCTTATTAAAGTTTGAGACAAACAGAAACTGAGAAGTAGTGCTGCAGGCTGGGGAGTGGCATTTATCCTGACTGCAAGATCAGTGCTCTATGAACATGATGCCTTGTTTAACATACCAAAGAGAAAACTACTTTAACAATCACATTCAAAGCCTCCAATGGCTAGACCAATAAATGCACACTAGACTAATAAAGATGCATTCTATCGGTGCCAACTAGGGGTACAAATTTGTTGCCATGTAATGAGGTTGAATGTTGCAAGTCAAACTCCCACACGGAAGTATTGTGTATCTTGAGGCTACTCATCTTGAGAGTTATAAACTCACAACACTGGCATGCGGCCTTTGAAAAAGGTGGAAGGTGAGCTATAGCTAAAACAACAAAATATTGTTACATAACACGCCAAAATCGAACAAAGGCCCTCCAGAGTGTACCTCAAGAGACCCTAAAGAGGTTTTGTGGGAGACAACCTTGGTTTTATCGCATTTCCATGGCGTCGGCTGGCAGGCCACCAAAGAATGTATCAAATAACCATCAGTCATCTAGGAGTGACACTTTCTTCAAACATAGAACCAGTTCAACTCTAGGAAGACTCTAAATTGTAAAACACTATTCCAGGCCTTTCTTTTTAATAGGATCTGAACAGTAAGTAGGTAATTCACTGTATGTGCTCGGAGTGTGTGCAGTCTGCTGTGGCAAGTAGTGAACCTGCACTTACGATAAGAAAAACACCCTAAGGGTATGCACCTGTGCATGTAAACCAACTCAATAACTGAGTTTTTTTTTTTTTACAAGAAATAGTCTTCCTTTCATAAAGCAAACGTTCATACAGCAGTCTCCATTGACAACAAAATAGCCTGCTGACTCCTTGTGTATTTATCTTGGGACCCCGCACAACAGCATCCCAGCTTTGTTTGGACATATTCTTTTCAAACTAAATCCCTTTCAAACACTGAAACGTCCATGCGATTTGTAGTGCAGCATTAAACAAGGCCTTGTGGTAACCTCTGGTATACCACTAGAATCACAAGTTGAAAGGTACTGAATCTAGACAGATGTAGGGGCATACTCTGACGTTTCAATCCTTCTCCTAGGAAACATCCAGGAGAAGGGCTGTTTACCAGTGCCAGCTTATGATACTTTGCACTTCTGCTAATGTTAAAGTCTCTTAAGGATCCTCTTTTTTTCCCCTCTACAGTTCACAAACTCATAGCTTCCCTCATCTGTGACTCCAACCTGAAACTTCATTCATATGCATACTAGGCTTCTAAGTCACTGTGTGAAAGAATGCTTGGGTGGCAGTCTCCCAAAAAAGATATTAATTGCTGCATAGGCCAGTCCGAGCTTTGCTAGATGCCTGTTAAACTGAATGGATGGATGCGTGTTGTTAGTATGCTGGAAGACACCATTCATCTGGTGTACTACCAAACCTCATAAATCACTTTCCCAAACCACATTTTTAAACTGCTCTCCTTTGGGAAAAACATTAGTCTTTTAACTTTCTGTTCACATGCTACTTATATTTAGTCTTTACTACCTTTTCCAGCCTCTTTTGCAGACTGACCTTTCAGTGTTCCTTCAGCTCATCATGGAGTAAAACATCATCTCCAACCCAACTATAAAGTGAATTATTAGGGAGAACACAGTTTGGCACTTGAAGTGAGTTGTAGTGAAACTCATGTGCCCTTCACAATGGTGCCACTGCTATGCCTGCATTAGATTCCACTACAGAAAAGCTACTTACCTTTTCTGACCTTACTAATTCTCTGCTCTTCTGCCTACACTAGAGGTACGCAGGTGGGTTTTCCCATGTCCTTCACCTTCATTCATTTATTTCTTTTCCATGGCCAAAAGAGCACATTCACCTATTTACTTGCCTTCCTGGATCTTCAACACACTTCTTGGTACTAGATTGACACTTTACAAATCTTCTTTTTGATAATAGCAAATATGTCTCTCCAACCCAGGCGTGCAGACTTTTTTGATGTCCTCATACCTTTTTTTTTTTAAATGTGACATATCTGGATTCTCTCAACTGGCAGTCATATCAACTGTCCTATCTTGCTTTATGTATGACCAGACCAGCATTTTATTATTTGAAACACATGTGTTGCTGCTGAACTTTGAAATGGACAGTAGATTAATCTTCTTTCTCTTCTTCCAACCTGCTCATCTGTACATTCCAATGCCCAGCTTCTCCTCCTGGTGATCAGAACTGCAAGTGCTGCTAATTTAGTTAATCCGCAGAAGAGGAAGGGCCATCTGTGTTCCCATGAGCTAATAAATATTAACACAATTAGAACTTCAATGGGCTTAAGTTTGATGTATGTAGCTTCATCTTTCACCTGAATGCTTTATTTCTGTGAAGAAAAAAAATGACGGTATCTGGAACAGAAGTCCATTAGTCATTAAGGCCCTCGTTATGACCCTGGCTTTATGTAATAAAGTGGCAGTAATAATGCCAACATGCTGGCGACAAGTTCCGCCAAATTATAACCATGGCGGTGATAATTCCCATAGACAGCCAATGTACTACACCAACCGCCAGGGCGGAAACAACACTCACCACGGCGGTAGACATCAACAGCCTGGCGGAAGACAAAATACAGCCCACCACATTATGACACGGGAAACCAGGGCGGTACCAACGCTAACAAAAGCTTGGCAGAAACAGAGCTCAGAAGTGAAACGACTCACCATTGGAGACACAGGGAAGAACTACGCCACCATGGAACCCGAACTGCAAGTTTTCCTGATGATCTTCTACGTAATGCTCCACCTGGAAAGACGACGACGGTGAGTACAGCCGCCTAGCACACAAGGGAGGGTGGGAGGAAAACGAGGGTGATACACACATGCACGACACACACCCGACATACATGCACCATACATACAACCAGCTGCACACGTAAGCCAGTGGCACAGGACACACAGCATAGTAGAACATGGACCAGATTGCTGGAGTACTGACAATGTATTAGCATAGCAAAACCCACCTGACACACCAAATATATTTACAGATGTACATAAAGGGCCAAACCCCAGTCCAAAGTCATAAGGGCACACAAGGCCACAGAGCAAAGTCCAGGGCCCAATCTGTATCCTGACACGTCCAGAGAGAACACTGCAGGGGCATCATTTTGCAAGTTGGAAGGCACCTCAAGGAGATGGGGGGGGGGGGGGGCACCTCAGCCGAATACGGGAACTTTCCCACTGTTTCTGGAGGGGACTCCATGTCCATTGCTCTGTCTTGGGGAGTGCAAGGCCACAGTCTCTCAGGTGGGTGACTACCCCTCTGGTTCTGGAGGGGGCTCCATGCCCATTGCTCTGTCCTGGGGAGTGCAAAGCCACAGTCTTCCCCACTGGTTCTGGAAGGGGCAACATGCCCATTGCTCTGTCCTGGGGAGTGCAAGGCCACAGTCTCTCCAGTGGGTGACTTCCTCACTGGTCTTGGAAGGGGCAACTCGCGCAGCAGCCCCTGGAGTGTGGCCTACATGGCGTCCGCTGGTGGTGACGGCTGCACTGCGGTGGTGGATGGAGGAGCCTCCTTGGCAGCCACTGCACTCTCTGATGGCTGCACTGTGGTGGTGGATGGAGGAGCCTCCTGGGCAGGTTCTGCCCTCTTGTGGCTGCACTGTGGTGGTTGATGGAGGAGCTTCCTGGGCAGCCTCTGCACTTTCTGATGGCTGCACTGTAGTGGTGGATGGAGGAGCCTCCTGGGCAGCCTCTGCACTCTCTGATAGCTGCTCTGTGGTGGTGGATGGAGGAGCCTCCTGGGCAGCCTCCGCACTCTTTGATGGCTACATTGTGGTGGTGGATGGAGAAGCTTCCTGGGCAGTCTCTGCACTCTCTGATGGCTAAGCTGTGTTGGTGGATGGAGGAGCCTCCTGAGCAGCCTCTGCACTCTCTGACTGCTGCACTTCCTCAGCTGGGGATGGGGGCCCCTTGACAGCTGGTGGTGGATGTGTCAGCCTGACAGCCTCCGCTGGCGTAAAGTGCTTTGTTTCCTCCAGTACCTGGGGTGTGGATCCCTTCCCCTTCCTGGCAGGGGTAGATGGGCTTTTCCCCTCTCTACCTGGTGCTGCAGTCTTCTTCCCCTTCTTCACGGGTGGTGCAGGACCCTCCCCCTTCTTTCCAGGTGGTGCAGCCCCCTTCCCCTTCTTTCCAGGTGGTGCAGCCCCCTTCCCCTTCTTTCCAGGTGGTGCAGGCCCCTTCCCCTTCTTTCCAGGTGGTGCAGGCCCCTTCCCCTTCTTTCCAGGTGGTGCAGGCCCCTTCCCCTTCTTTCCAGGTGGTGCAGGCCCCATCCCCTTCTTTCCAGGTGGTGCAGGCCCCATCCCCTTCTTTCCAGGTGGTGCAGGCCCCATCCCCTTCTTTCCAGGTGGTGCAGGCCCCTTCCCCTTCTTTCCAGGTGGTGCAGGCCCCTAGGCCCCTTCCCCTTCTTTACAGGTGGTGCAGGCCCCTTCCTCTTCTGCGATGGAAGTGTGGTATCCTTGCCACCACAAGTAGGTCCCCGTGCACTGTTTGGCTGAGGTGCTGGGCTGTGTCATTGGTGCCCTTCCCATATGGGCAGGACGGGGGGAGGGGTAGGGAAGAGATCAAATTGGGAAAGGAAAAGCTTTTTAGGGACGGTGGGGTGGGAGGAAGGAGGAGTAACGGGAGTGGAGGATGAGGGAGTGGTTGTTGGAGGTGTATGTCAGCTGCACTTGGGAGCAGGTGCATGGGCAGTATGCTGATGTGAGGTGGATGGCTGTTGGGTGTGTGAATGCTTACGTTTGTGTCCTTTGGGGGGGGACAGACCGGGTGGGAGAGGCCAGAGGGGACGCCTGCATGGCTGTTGTGGAGGTGTCTGCCATTGAGGTGTGTGTTCTGCTTGGTGTGGTGATGCTGGTAGTGGATGTTGATGTAGTGCATGCAGGTGTGAGTGTGGACGTGACTGGGAGGGAGGTGGTGGTGGTGGTGGTGGTGGTGGTGGTGGAGGAGGAGGTGAAGGTGAAGGTGAAGGAGGAGGGGGGGAGACAGTGGAGGCAGTGGATGTTGTCATGTCTGCAACTGTATGGTGTTTGCGTGAGTGCTTGTGGAATGAAGTGTGGTGCTTTTGTTTGCCTGTGCCACTCTTGGGTGTTGCCTTGTGTGCATGCTCGTCTGTATGTGTGCCTGGGATGGGTTGGGATTGAGGAGAATGGGACTGGGAAGTGGGAGTTGGAGGGGGGGCGGGAGAAACAGGGACTATGGCTGGTATCAGAGAGGAGGCCAGAGCCTAAATCGATCTCTGTTGGGCCACCAATCCACTGTGAATGCCCTCCAGGAATGCATTGCATTGCTGCATCTGGGATGCCAGCCCCTGGATGGCATTCACAATGGTTGACTGTCCTACAGAGATGGATCTCAGGAAGTCAATAGCCTCCTCACTCAGGGCAGCAGGGCTCACTGGGACAGGGCCTGAGGTGCCTTGGGCGAAGGAGATGCCCACTCTCCTGGGTGAGCGGGCATGGGCAACTCGCAGAGGGGCTACTGGGATGGTGGTGCTGGTACGGGGTGGCGGCTGTACCTGCAGCTGGGGTGGTCACAGAGGTGTCCGCCACCAACAGGGAGCGCTCCCATTGGAGTTGGTATCAGAGTCTGTGTATTCTCCTCCAGTATCTGCAGTGGTGCTCCCCTCGCCCTCCGTCACACTGGTTCCCTCGGCGTCGGTGGACTCTGCCTCCAGGGTGCTGTGGGATGCAGCTCCTTCTGTCGCCGGTGCCCCTGCTCCTCCGCCCGGTGATGCTTATGCACACAAGTACAGGATGACAAAAAAATAAAAGGAGGGTGGAGACACTTTGTCATTGACTGCACCAACACCACTATTGCCATGCACATCACCATCACACACAGAGAACATGCTTAAGCAGTATGCATTGCACTACCAGGGATATGGCTAGTCACTAAGGCAAGATGAGGACCACACACCGCCAACTGCAGCACACCTGGGTCCCACGATGCCCTGCCTGAAATGGACTACTAACAAGCTAGGTTACCTGAATTTGCCATGCAGCCATTACCCTAGAGATGACCCACAGTGAAATGTCTGGCCTGGGCTTAGGGGCACCCACTAACACACATCCACCACCTGGATTCCACCCCATCAGCCAAAATATGTAATGAAACCCACTGTACTCACCGCCTTGTGGCTGCTGTGATTCCATTAAGTGCCCATCCAGCTCTGGGTAGGCCATCGCCAGTATGGAGGCCATCGGGGGGGGGTCAGGTTCCGTCGGGCACCCCTTTCTCGTTGGGAGGCCATCACCAGCTGGGCCTCCACGGTCTTCCGTGCCCAGCGTCTCAGGTCCTCCCACCGTTTCCGACAGTGGGTGCTCCGCATGCCATAGACCCCCAGGGTCTGCACATCCTTGGCGATGGCATGCCATAATCCCTTCTTTTGATGGCCGCCGACCTGCAAAGGTTATACATACAGGAGAACTCCATTAAAAAACAGTCCAGCCTGTCACACACATGGCCCACCATACCCGATTCCATCACCATTGGCACATACATAGGCCATCTCACAACATGTACACCGCCAACAGAGAATCCCCCCTTACATGATGCCTTCACACACATTAACATGCATCCATGCCACATGCATTGTGGCCAAAGTGTACTCAACTGTTCGTTGGGAGGCCCATACAGCTGTCCGTACTGGGGTAGAACCCCATCCACCAGTCGCTCCAACTCGTCTGAAGTGAAGGCTGGGGCCCTTTCCCCAGTCACACGGGCCATGGTAGGTTCCAGACACAGGTCACAGCAGCACACAGAGTGTAGGTCTTCTCCTGTTGAAGGTCAGGAAACAAGTGAGGATTGAGTTAGAAAATGGCGGTCACGTCCGCAACTGTGTACACCATCACCGCTGGCGTACATCCCCATTGGCCACTGTACTCGATAGGGCCCAAAATTATCCAATGAGGAATTGCACAGCGGTGCAAGACCACCTATCGCCGTGACGCCCAATGTCGGCGGAAAAACTCACTTCCACCTGTCCCTCCATACTGGACAGGCGGTCGCCATTTTGGGGGGTGGGGGGGAACAGGTCTATCGACAGGCGAAATAGGCACATACTTAGGCATTTACACTGTCCCAATACATAGGTGCACCATGTTGACTGATGTTGTGGTTTAGTTGTTCAATTGTGACAGCCTGCTCACTCTTGTGTCCCTTAGATACCTACTGCTGCAGATGAATAGGAGGTGGAGACAAACCCCCATGTAGAGACCCCTGGTGGGCTTAGCTACACTGGAGGACAGGCAAATTATCCTCACCTATAGACTGGGCAGGGCCCCAATCATAGAGCTGTGTGCCCAGTTGGAGCCTGACCTGATAACTGCTATTCGTCATCTGACTGGGATCCCCCCTCTTGTGCAAGTGCTATCAGTGCTCCATTTACTGGTGACAGTGGGCTTGGCAGCAGAAATGTCACAGCCAGTGTTCTCAATCGTGCTGGCAAGAGTGTTGTCTGCCCTGGTAAAACACATTTGCAGCTACATAGCTTTCCCCCAGGTGGAAGATTTGGCCACTGTGAAGGCCGCATTCTATGCAATGGGACATATTCCCAGTATTACTGGGGCGATTGACGGGACACATATCGCGTTTGCGCCCCCCCCCCCCCAACACCTCCCTTCCACTGATAGAATGAAAAGGTGTACAGGAATCATAAGAGTTTCCACTCCATGAATGTGCAGATGGTGTAAATAGCGGACCAGTACATCTCCCACGTCAATGGTAAGTATCCTGGGTCAGTCCATGATGCCTTTGTCTTGAGGAATAGCAGCATCCCAAATGTGATGGCCCAACTACAGAGGCACAGGGTGTGGCTTATAGGTGAGCCTTGGTCCCCACCCAGTGTATGTTATTGTATGCCTCTGGTGTTAACCTCATAGGATAGTGTGTGGCTAAATGTTGTCCCTTAATACTTGAAGGTGACTCTTGCTATCCAAACCTATTGTGGCTGCTGACCCCTGTGAGGAATGCCAGGAAAAGGGCTGAAGAACGTTATAATGAGGCACATGGGTGAACCAGAAGGATCATCGAGAGAACCTTCGGCCTTCTGAAGGTGCCTCCGTCTGATAGGTGGATCCCTGTGCTACTCACCCGAGAAGGTCTGCCAGATAGTCATAACATGCTGCATGTTGCACAACCTGGCCCTCAGACGGCATGTACCTTTTCTGCAGAAGGAGGAGACTGGAGATGCCCCTATTGCTGCAGTAGACCCTGAGGATGAAGAAGCTGAAGATGAGGATGAGGACAACAGAACCACAGTTATCTGTTAGTACTTCCAATGACACAGAGGTGAGTTACTGCAATTTCACATTTCAATGACTATTGGTGTATTCTGTGTGGCAGTGGCATGATGGCATTACCCACTTTTTACCTCTACTTACTGTTAGCTGTGGATTCTCATTTTTACAGATGTTAGTGCACTGACTACAGCTACCTACAGGTCATTATTTCTATCCTCTCACACTGTACAGTTCATTTGCCACGGATATTACTGTTTCCATTAATACACCGTTCAGCACATGACATACAAGTATTTTAGTTGTGTTTAAGGATGTTTCTTGTAGTGCTAATAAATTGAGGGGAAAGTGCAATGGAATGGGGTGATGACGGAAGAAAGTCCAGGGTATTGTTCGAGTCTGTTTGTAGCACATGTGCAGTGTCCATGTGGCCATAGGAAGGGGAGCAAAGGCAGTTTAAGGTGGACAAGGTGACATTCTGGGACACAAGGGGACAATTAGGAGAGTCTAATTTCCTGGTGGTGGTCTTGGCAATTGTCTCTGGCTTCTGTCTGGGTCACAGGGAACGTTTGGGGGGTGGTTCACCTCCTGCAGGGGGAGGGATGCTGGTGGCCTGTGGGTTCTGTGGCGAGCCTCCTGGCCACTAGCGGCAGCAGAAGTGGATGGCTGTTCAGTTGCTGTTGCCTCCCTCACAATGTTGGCCATGTCTGCCAGCACCCCTGCTATGGAGATCAGGGTGGTGTTGATGGCCTGCAAGTCCTCCCTGATCCCCTGATATTGTCCCTCCTGCAGCTGCCTTTTCTCCTGCACGTTGTCAAGGATCTGGCCCATCGTATCCTGGGAATGTTGGTAAGCTCCCACGATCTCGGAGAGTGCCCCCTGGAGAGTCAGTTTCCTGGTCCTGTCCTGCCCCTGGCGCATAGCAGTCCTCCCAGTGTCCCTGTTGGCCTGTGCCTGTGTCCCCTGAACGGTGTGCCCACTGACACTGACCCCAGGTCCCTGATTTTCTTGGGGACGAGGTGTAGCCTGGGGTCCCTGTACAGGTGAGCACACTGCTGATTGACTTGTCCTGGGGACAGAGGTGGGGGTACCCTGGGTGGGTGATGTGGTGTTGGATCCTGATTGGGGCGGCTCTGTGGTGGACTGTGATTGTGCTTGGGTGACCGGTTGTCCAGTTGTCCCTGATGGGCCAGGTAGGTCCTCCAGATCCTGAAGTCCAGAGTTACTTTCATCACTGCCACTGACATTGGCTGGGGTACCTGTGGGGATGTAAGTGATGTATTATGCTTTTTGTGTATGACATATTGTACACCTCTGGCTTCCCCTCTATGGTTGGTGTTGCCCTGCCACCTTTTGCATGTGTATGGTGATGTATTGCGGGAGTGTTAGTTTCCCTATGCTGTGCATGCTTTAGTGATGGGTGTCCATGCAGGGCTGGGAGGGGTGTCCATTCATTGGTATAGCATGCAGGGCTTGGCATTGTGGTTAGTCATATGTGTAGGTGCAGGGTGAGGGGGTGTGATGGCATGCATGTATGGGTGGGTGATAAGTGGTAAATATTGACTTACCAGTGTCCAGTCCTCCGGCTACTCCAGTGAGTCCCTCAGGATGCAGTAATGCCAAAACTTGCTCCTCCCATGCTGTGGGGGAGGAGGAGCGGGTCCACCGCCAGTCCTCTGTATGACAAGCTGGTGTCTTGCTGCTATGGAACATACCTTCCCCTGTAGGTCGTTCCACCTCTTTCTGATGTCGTCCCTTGTTCTTGGATGTTGTCCCACTGCGTTCACCCTGTCCACGATTCTCCACCATAGCTCCATCTTCCTGGCAATGGATATCTGCTGTACCTGGCTCTACCCTGACAGTTTCCTCCACCATGACCCTAACTCCTCCTCAATGAAACGGGGGTGCCTTTGTGGTGCCATGGGTGTTGTGTGGTGTGTGTTGGTGAGAGTGAGTTGTGTAAATTGGTGGGATGTGAGATATGGAGTGAGTGAGTGATGTTTGGGTGTGAGTGGTGTGTGTGTCTAGTTGTCTCTGTGTTGTTTGTGTCAATCTCCTGGCAGTAATTGTTGTTGGTAAAGGTTTGTGGGTAATGTGGGTGTGTGTTTTATAGTGGTGTGGGTGTGGTGTGCGTATGTGTGCCAGCTGTGTGTTTTTTTTTTTTTGTATTGGCCAATGTAGTGTTGTTTTGTATGTGGGTGTCCATTCTGAGTGAGGCGGTATGTACCGCTAGTGGTTTACCGCCGTTGAATGTCCGCCGTGTTGATTCGTTGGCCATAACGTGATGGGCGTTGTTTTGTTGTGGGCTTAACAGTATAGGTGTTGGGTCCGCCACTTTTGCACTGACCTTTGGTCTGGTTGATTTGTGTATGTGGCTGTATTCTGTCAGATTGGTGTGTGTGTGTCATAATATCGTGAACGGATATTCGTCGCCGCTGCGGAATGTTGCCAGCTGTCGGCGTGGCTGTAAACGGCATTTACCGCCAATGTGATAATGAGGGCCTAAGTCTTGGGGACCATCTTCTGAATAGTATGCCCCCAGATTTTTACCTTCTTTAACTGAACCTGTTTTTGTTGGTCATTGGAGTCTGCACACTTTGCTCCTGCTAGCCAGTGGCAAAGCAGAGACCTGGCCAAAGCACGCATGCAGTGCTTTTTTAATTTATTCATGTTACACAAATATATTGAATATGCAAAGAATGTTGTCAGACAAGAAAAACAGTATAAAATTAAATGAGTGGCAAAGCAGCCTAAGCAGGCTAGCCACGGCACTGAAATGCATTAGGTTTGCGGCAGCTGTGCACTTGTTATTGGAGAAAATGCGGTAAATCACAGACCTAGTCAGCCAGAGGGTGATGTGGTGTTCCCAGTGCCCCATGCTGTGGTGGGCGAAGCAAACTGAATATATATATATATATATATATATATATATATATATATATATATATATATATATATATATATCAAAACTCATAATGAAAATCTAGATAGATTTCATTAGATTGGAGGAGGGGGGCGACAAGAATCTCTAGGCCAGATCAGAGAAACGGGCAAACGTCTGTGCTACTGAGCCAGACCTAAGCATAGATAGAGGGGCTTGGAGTCGCCCCTCCTCTTCCGTGAGTTGGTTCGGCTGATATTCTCACTGTGCTTCCGCCCACTACAACACACAGCGTGGGGCAGTGGGGCACCCCACTTCAGCCTTTGGCTCTCTCTCGCTGTCGGAGGTGACATTTTGCCTCATCGCCTGTGCACAGACGCATAAAAAAGAATCTATTCCCCGGCTGGGCTGGTAGGCCACTAGTTTACTTTGCCGTTGCCTTTTTTCTTTCATTTCTTTATCCTTTTTGGGTCATCCTTGTGTGTTTAAAGTACGCCGTCAGGTTATAGTAATTCTGTGCCAAAATGACCCCTTCTTTGCACCAATGTAAATAGGATTTTCCTTTGGAGACGCACTTTGTTTCTTGGTCATTTATTTTATATGCTTGCAATAGAAACTGATTACCAAAATGTAGCTTTACTTTACCAATGGTTGATTACATATTTGTTTTTACATTTCTTTCTTAAGCACTGTTCGCTCTACACACTCTGAAACACTATAACAACAATAATGAGACAAACGGGAAACCTAGGGTAACTATATAAATAACCACATTAATGGACAACTAATAATGAAAAGCATGAAAGCTGCTCACGGCCAAGTTTTAAAACGTTTCCTGAAAAACCGGAAGTCCGAAGTGGCCCTCGGTGCTGTGCATCACAGAAGCTGAGTCGGCTGTTTACTCAGTGCTGTCCACCGAGTTCCTGCCCTCTGCGTGCTACAATGGTAGCCAGGGCCTTGAAGGGAGGGACAGATGCTCGACAAGCGTACTTGCTTAATGCGGTGAGATAGTGTGTTTTACCTTTAAGCACTGGACACCAGAGTCGGGCAACCGGACGGGGTACCACAAATGGCAGTGGAGATGGCTCTTGGTACTGTGCTAGAGAGAACCTTTAGCATCACCCTGGCAACCATGTTCTGCATCACTGGGACGCCGGTTGGCTAGTCAGAGCAGAAATACCGGGGACGAGATCGGTTCAAGTTGCCCCTATTGCTGCTGAAACACTTGGTGAGCCAGCATATTTTCCATGGCACTGGTGACCTTGTTCTTAACAGCTTTTGTTTGTTCAGGTAAAAGAGAGAGCTGGTGCTTCTAAAATAGGCATTCATTCCAGAGCTGACAGTGAGACTTGGACAAAGTTATTTAGCTGCATTGCTTAGTCTTGATCCAACCACTTGTGTGTTCCCTGTTGTGCTCAGTGCTGGTCAACTGATGAGTCAACGATAACACTTCACCTTAGTGTAATAATTAAAATACATTTATTGAACGATGGTTATATCCACAGTTGTATTTTATATTCAAGCACATTAAAAAGTTTCTGGCGAATGTACTGTTTAGTGCTCGAAAACATGCACAAAGAGGAGATATGAGATAAGATAGCATGATGTGGTATAGACGCATGAAAACAAGTGTGTACAAGTTCACCGATGATAATGTGGTCAAGCGGAAAAACCATCTAAGTTGTTAAACAACAACATACATCCACTTGATGGGGTGTCGATGTTTCTACTCTAAGGGATAAATTCATGGGTCATCCTCAGGACATTAAAAATTAGCTGAGAATTTGCTAAACAAAAAATATAAATATATATATTATATATATATATATATATATATATATATATGCATATATGGTGAGGGTACATGAGAGAGAAAAAATGACAATTTGAGAGGTCTAAGTGCAAGTCTCTGGTGAGTTGTAAGCAGGGCTGCAGGAATTATTATTATGGTTTAGATCTTTTCTAATGAGAACGCTTCAGTACAGTTATAGGAGTATGACTGCAAAAATCAGTCCAAATCATTGTTGCAACCGTAGAGTTCAGCCAGACTGTTCTAAAAGTCCTGCTAATCCTTGGTACCGCATAGGTACAAAAGACGAAAGGTTCACAGCAGATTACTCAACGAAAACTATCTGCTCATGAGCAGGCCTAGGTCAAGCCAACTGAGCCTTATCCTAAATTCTCTCATACACATAGGAAAAGGTTTTGGGATACAGGGATTAAGCCAACATCTCCTACATGGTTTGGCACTCAGTGACAAGAGAGAAGTCCAGAGGTTAGGACCCTTCCCAGTGTCGGAGCAAGCCAGCAGAACCACTGTCTTCTTCACCTTGCTGAAGCTTTTGGTTTTTAGCCTTAAGCATCTCACGCCATCTTTAGCGGAGATCGGTCTCTCACCAGGCTATTCACTGAGTGACACTTTCTTGCATGTGTTGTTGATGCCGGCTTCCAGCTCTTCTTTCTGTAACTTCCTCCAGGTTCTTCTCTTCTCTCCAACTCTTGGCTATTAACCTGACAATGCCTCTAGAACATTGGAATCACACCCTGAGTGGGAGAGAAGCAATGGTTTCTCCCCTGCAGTAGGTCAGGCATATTTGTATTATTAATATATTTGTGATCTACTGTGCACTGTGGTGCTTTTCTTACTCGTGAACACTCTCTGCACCGGGCACAACCATGCTCTTTCCAGTCCTGAATCATACCTTCCATTATCTAAGACCTTTTTCTTCTTTTCGCCTCCTGGCTGTGCTCATGGGAATCTTAATTTCAGTTTGGGTGATTAAAAAAGGGCTGAGGTAGACTCCACAAGCTCCCCACCATCAAGCCTTCTTTGATAGAATGACCAGATCTTGTGGAGACCTTTTTTATAATGTCTCTCTGTTGGTCTTTCACCAAGCCAACTTCAATGTACAGTATGCTTATGGGATTGCAAGAATGGACCTACACATCTTCTCTGAGAGTCTGAGTCCCAATGCAGACTCTTCCTGGCCAAAGCTAGGCTGGCTGGCTTAACAAGGCCAGAAAAGAAACAGAAAAGGGCCAGAAATCCAGAACCAAAAAAAACCCCAAATAAAATACTTTTTTTAACCGAAATATTATGCCCATAAATACAAACTAGTTTAGCTTTTGTGATGAATATGTGGAAAACGCCTATGAGAGCCTCTCCTCATTGAGCCTCAATGAACATGCACCAGCCCAGAAAACACTAAGTGATGCAACCGTGTGTATTAGTTTCCCCATGACACCAATTTGTTAGGTTGAGCCTATCAGTCAGTGGAAGCTGTGTGGTTGAAAAATAACTATTGTGGGCTTACCAAGAACTTACAGTGGGCTTGCAGCCCGTCAGTTGCTTACAGTTGGTTGGATATAATCGGACTCTCATTTGCTTGCTTCTTATTCTGTGGCTTTCCTTCTCCATCTTGTGTTTATCTTACCCTGGAGCATATCCTCTTTACAGTCTTTTTCCTTGGTTGACTTGTATCCTTTTACTAGGAAACTATTTTTTCTCAAGCACTCCAAGAGAGCGCATCTGATTTCTAGCTTTCCCTCTGGTGTGCTTCACTCCCTTCCACATATCCACGCCCTACGCTTCATATCGCTATCTTCCTTGTGTTGAAAGTTCTTTCTCATTTTATTCTCCCCCACCAAACACCCTTCCGCCTGCCAAAGGCAAGCCCGTCTGCGCCCGTCCGCGCCCAGCGCCACGACCCCTGGCCCTCAGCACTCCCAAACCCCGCTGCACCGCTACGACCCCATCACCCTCCACGCCCTCAACCCAGGGCGGTCCAGCACCTGCTTCCAAGCCAACCCAAAACGTACCCACGGACCCTTCGCATGTCACACCTGCAAACTTACCTTCCACCACGAAACCACCACGACCGCCAGCCCACGTGCCATCAACCACCTCAAATGCATCCTGATCAACGCACGATCCGTCCACAAGCACGCCGTTGAACTCTGCGACCTCCTGGACTCCACCGCACCAGACGTCGCCTTCATCACTGAGACCTGGATGAACGCCTCCTCGGCCCCCAACATCGCCATAGCCATCCCCGAAGGCTACAAGATTTCCAGGAAAGACCGCACCAACCAAGTAGGAGGAGGAATCGCCATCGTCTTCAAAGACTCCATCAACGTCACCACCTCCACCGAAGACACCCCCTCGCCGCCGAACACCTGCACATCCAGATCCGCACAGACCCCAGGACCACCCTCAGAGGATCTCTCATCTACTGCCCCCCCGGACCGCGCGCCCTCTTCAGCGACTCCATCACCGACTTCATCTCCCCGCACGCCCTCGCCTCGCCGGACTACATCCTCCTCGGCGACCTCAACTTCCATCTGGAACAGAACAACGACCCCAACACCACCGCCCTGCTCGACAACCTCGCCAACCTCGGCCTCAAGCAACTGGTGAACACCCCCACCCACATCGCCAGACACACGCTCGACCCCATCTTCTCCGCCAGCAAACACGTATCCTTCAGCCACGCCTCCGCTCTACACTGGACCGACCACAGATGTGTCCACTTCACCTTCCGACGCGAGACTAGCCACCTCCGCACACAACCCATCCCACGTCGACAGTGGAACAAAATCTCCGAAGAACAGCTTCTCTCCACCCTCATCGACAACCAACCCACCTTCTCCGCCGACCCCAACGACGCAGCCCTCAGCCTCACGAACTGGATCACCAACTGCGCAGACAACCTCGCTCCCCTCAGACGCCCTCCAAGACAGTCCAACACCAAAAAACCTCTCTGGTTCTCTGACACCCTTAAGGAATCAAAGAAAACTTGTCGCACCCTCGAGAAAGCCTGTCGTAAGGACCACACCGCAGACAACATGACTGCCCTCAAGAACGCTACCCGCGAACACCATCACCTGATCCGCGCAGCCAAAAGGAATTTCTTCACAGACAGACTGGACAAAAACAGCCACAACAGCAGAGAACTCTTCAACATCGTTAAAGAGCTCTCCAACCCCAAAGCCAACGCCATCACGCCCTCACAAGACCTTTGCAACTCCCTTGCCACCTTCTTCCATCGTAAGATTACCGACCTACACGACAGCTTCGAACACCAGACCCAGCCGACCACCACAGACCCCACACCCCCAGCCATCACCCTCAACGCCTGGACCCACATCAACACAGAAGAGACCAAAGCCACCATGAACTCCATCCACCCCGGTGCCCCCTCGGACCCCTGCCCACACTTCATCTTCAATAAAGCTGACAACATCATCGCCCCGCACCTCCAGACCATCATCAACACCTCGTTTTCCTCTGCTACCTTCCCTGAGAGCTGGAAACACGCTGAAGTCAACGCCCTACTGAAGAAACCTACGGCTGACCCAAGCGACCTGAAGAACTTCCGCCCCATCTCGCTCCTCCCCTTCCCTGCCAAAGTCATAGAGAAGACCGTCAACGAGCAGCTTACCAACTTCCTTGAAGACAACAACCTTCTCGACCCCTCTCAGTCCGGATTCCGAGCCAACCACAGCACAGAAACCGCCCTCATCTCAGTCACAGACGACATCAGAACCCTGATGGACAACGGAGAAACAGTCGCCCTCATCCTCCTCGACCTCTCGGCTGCCTTCGACACCGTCTATCACCGCACCCTAATAACCCGCCTCCGCTCCACCGGGATCCAAGGCCAGGCCCTGGACTGGATCACCTCCTTCCTCTCCAACCGCTCCCAAAGAGTCTACCTTCCACCTTTTTGCTCAGACCCCACCGAGATCATTTGCGGCGTCCCACAAGGCTCCTCGCTCAGCCCGACACTCTTCAATGTCTACATGAGCCCCCTCGCCGACATCGTACGCAAACACAGCATCATCATCACCTCCTACGCCGACGACACTCAACTGATACTTTCCCTCACCAAGGACCCCACCAGCGCCAAGACCAACCTGCAAGATGGAATGAAGGACGTTGCAGATTGGATGAAACTCAGCCGTCTGAAACTGAACTCAGACAAAACGGAAGTCCTCATCCTCGGTAACACCCTGACCGCCTGGGACGACTCCTGGTGGCCCACGGCCCTGGGCACTGCACCGACCCCCTCAGACCACGCACGCAACCTCGGCTTCATCTTGGACCCTCTTCTCACCATGACCAAACAAGTCAACGCCGTATCATCCTCCTGCTTCCTCACCCCCTGCATGCTCCGAAAGATCTTCCGCTGGATCCCCGCCGACACCAGAAAGACCGTGACCCACACCCTCGTCACGAGCTGCCTGGACTACGGCAACACCCTTTACGCTGGAACCACCGCTAAACTCCAGAAACGTCTGCAACAAATTCAAAACGCCTCCGCCCGCCTCATCCTCAACATACCCCGCAACTGCCACATCTCCGCACACCTGAGACACCTGCACTGGCTTCCCGTCAGCAAAAGGATCACCTTCCTTCTCCTCACCCACGCACACAAAGCCCTCCACAACAAGGGACCAGAATACCTCAACCGTCGCCTCGGCTTCTACGCTCCCACCCGTCTTCTCCGCTCCACCAGCCTCGCTCTCGCCGCTGCTCCACGGCGGGTGGGAGGTCCTTCTCCTACCTGGCGGCCAAGACTTGGGACACCCTCCCCACCATCCTCAGGAGCACCCAGGACCCCTCCGCATTCCGGAGACTTCTCAAGACCTGGCTCTTCGAGCAGCAGTAACCCCTTCCCCCTAGCGCCTTGAGACCTGCACGGGTGAGTAGCGCGCTTTATAAATGTTAATGATTTGATTTGATTTGAGTTGCTTTACGTGTGTGTGCTTCTCCCTCCGCCCGTCTTGCTATCACTTATGTCTTGCTTTTCCTCTTCCTATGCTCACTCACTGTTACTCCAAACCGCTCCTCCATTGCCCCACCACCCATGTGGGCAAACCTGAATGGTGGCCAAATAGTCTTTGCAAAAGTTAATAGCAAATTAATTATTTTATTTAATGTTTCAGACAAACTCCATAAAATATATCTACTCAAAATACACTAGCAAATTCTAAAATGTAATGTATCTTCTTACCTTCTTTAAGGACACAGCCACCCCGTTATATTCATTGAAATACCGAGGATTAAACTAGTTTGCATATCTCTCAAGAGCCACGTTACACCAACCGCACCATTAAAAATGCATATTTATTGAAGGATCAAGGCTGATAGTCGTGACAGGGCGCCACACTTAATAAAAAGCAAACGAAATACTCGCACTGTGGATTTAAAGGCCACAAGCAATCAATCCATCCATTAATGCGCAGTATCTGTACTCTCTTAAGCATGCATGTGCACCCCCCCCCCCCACATTTGCTTTCATCTGTACATAAACTTTCTGAAACTTTCCTGATAGGAATGACCCAATGCTAAACACAAAAAGAAGCCTCTTAAACCTACAGATCAGGAGTTTCTCCCGATAATGGAAAGATCCACGACTTAATACATAACAGTGAGTTGAGGATTTTGACAATGCACCCATCAGATATTGACGATCGGCATCCAAAGACACAGTATTTGCCAAATGTCTGAGAACCTGACGATTGGTGAAAGCGGTTCACTTGTAAAGTGTCTTATCCGGTGCTGCACCATGTGTGGCAATTTGTTTATTCGTAGCCTAGAATTCTTTGGTAGAATACCTGGAAAGTGCTGGAGACCCCTGATTATGTGGAAAAGGCTTTGGCGACTTAATTTTGTTTTTCAAGAAGCTTTATTATTCCTTAAGAAAAGCACGAAAACTGTTGCAAAGGTACGTTTACTTTTTGTTGTTTTTATATCCAGCCACAACGGTGCTTTGGGGTACCACCGCACACGTGCCCGTACTGAGCCGTAACTCGTTAGAACGTGCACAGTTTTTGCATTGTGCACACAGGGAGCACTTTTCAGGAAACGAGCATTGTGTCTTGGAGTACTGTGCTAATACGTACACCAGGCAGACCTCAGTGACCATAATACATCTCTGACCCCTAGTACATCACAGTCCATAATACATCACTGACCCCTAATACATCACGGACCATAATACATCTCTGACCCCTAGTACATCACGGACCATAATACATCTCTGACCCCTAATACATCACGGACCATAATACATCTCTGACCCCTAGTACATCACGGACCTTAATACATCTCTGACCCCTAATACATCACGGACCATAATACATCTCTGACCCCTAATACATCACGGACCATACTACATCACTGACCCCTAGTACATCACGGTCCATAATACATCACTGACCCCTAGTACATCACGGACCATAATACATCTCTGACCCCTAATACATCACGGACCATAATACATCTCTGACCCCTAGTACATCACGGACCATACTACATCACTGACCCCTAGTACATCACGGACCATAATACATCTCTGACCCCTAGTACATCACGGTCCATAATAAATCTCTGACCCCTAATACATCACGGACCATAATACATCTCTGACTCCAAGCGTCCTCTAGTTTACTTTGCTGTTGCCTTTTTTCTTTCAATTCTTTATCCTTTTTTGGGTCGTCCTTGTGTGTTTATACTACGCCATCAGGTTATAGTAATTCTGTGCCAAAATGTCCCTTTCTTTGCACCAATGTAAGCAGGATTTTCCTTTGGAGACGCATGTTGTTTCTTGGTCATTTGTTTTATATGCTTGCAATAGAAAATGATTTAAAAAAATGTAGAGCAGAGGTATTGGCTTTACCAATGTTTGATTACATATTTGTTTTTACATTTCTTTCTTAAGCACTGTACACTCTAAACACTACTAACCCTTCCACATACTCTTCCCTCCTCCCAAGCCTTTAGGTTGAGTAAATTAAGGATATACTCCCAATTAATACTTCTAGGTTTCTTTCCTCCTCCACCCCTTGATTACTCCTGTCAATCTAACTAACAGACTCTCATATCCGCTGCTCAAATTAACTCATAATAATACTAAAACTGTACTCATTATTTCCCGAAACTAATCCATCACTAATTCTTGTTGGGTTCCAGCGTAACGTGCTACTCACCGGAAAGCGCTTCGACGCCTCATCAGGGGTAGTAAGCGCTATATAAATACGATTACAATACAATACAATACAATTAAGCACAACGTTATAAACTGGTGATGAATGACCCATGCTCTGCCAATATTGATGGTAATTGGTAAGATGCAGATCGGAAAAGGAATATTTAAGAGTATCAACTGGGAGATTTAGTGTTGGTAGAACAGCGAAAAACAAGGAAATCAAAAAGTAGGTTTCACCAATCTCCACTGAAAGTGAGACAAGTATATGGATCAGCAGGCACAGCAGAAGATTACAGGATAGCAACCAGGGTTAGAACCTTTTTTAACAGGTTTGAACCGAGGAACAATGTACAGCAAAACATCAGATTGATGACCACTTGAGCCTTAAAAGGTCTACAACAACTAACTGAACATTGTAAAGTTTGAAACTTTTTTGTTTCCTTTTTCTTTCCATCTCTCTTTTAAACTATATGAATATTTTACAGCATATGGCGTGAATAATAATGATTGTAAATATTATGAACTGGTCAGCAGGTTATATACTTATTAAAGCAAAGTTTTTATGTATGCCCCAAACACATAGCACATCCATAATGGATTAGTCCAAATTCTTCCTTATTTATAACTACCTATCTACCAGTGCAGTTGTATTAGTGTACTTGTAAATGCCAAGTCATGTAACTGTCACACCTTGCACTTTTGTATGTGATGAGGTTTTGTTTTATTAATTATTTGTGATACCCCAGATGAACTTGTATATTCAATAACCCGTGTCACACGTTAAGAATCAATACCATTTAATACCTGTGCTTAAAACCTGTCTTGCTCCATTTTTTAAGGAAAGCTTTTTGATCCTTTTTCTTTTTTAGCTGAATAGTCAACTTGTTTCATCCCTTGTTGGCATGTAGTCCTGGGGCATTTTCAAGGCTGTAATAATGGTTAACTGTCAATTTGATCTAACAAAATCAAGTAAGTTTGTGAAGTTGGTGATTGAACTGTTTTACTACAGTAGTGGTATTAAAACTGGTGTAATGTGATACACAGGTGATTTTTGTTTTTGTAATACACATGCAAAAATCATAAAATTGATAGAAATAACTTTAGTGTTTGATCCATTGATATACACACACTCATGCACGGTTGGATAGAATAAGATGTGTAGAGTGGGATGCCGAAGTGCTTAGAACTCAGGAGAACAGGCACTGTAGAAGAGCTCTATAGAAGAAAGGTTCTGGGTAAATATTAGGTTGGCTATTCCCACTAGATCATAGCTAGCAGTAATGAGAGAGCTTTTAGTCTGCGACCTTTGGAAGCAATGAGAGAAGGCCATGGGTAAATGACGAAGGATTTGGTCCTTTGGATACCTTAACTGTAAGGTAGAGATTTGTAGAACAGTAATGGAAAATGTGCTTATGTATAGTCGTATCTGAAAGGTGATCTAGTATTACATGGCTTATCCATTTGCTACTAGGTACCTTCTTCATTTAGATCTTTTTAGAAAGTTATGAGTAAAGCCATGCACTGGATGTCTGCTGTACATGTATGGCAGTGCTAAAGGGAGGCACCTCTGTTTTGTTAGACTTGAGTTTTATACTGTGGTTATTCGTGCAGTCAGTGGGAGGTGTCAGATTTGTAGGGGGAGAAATATGCAGGCAAGATAATTATATATACCTTAAGTATTAAAAGGGGGTGTTTTCTTTGTTGTTAATCCGTGTTTCTGTTAATAAACTGTGGAGAGCACCAGATAAGCGGTTCAGAAAACGTTCTTACAGAGAGTAATAATCAGTCTAAATAAGTCTGAATTTATTCATGGAGAATACCTGTAGTCATCTTTCTGGCAACTCACCTTGCAGTGCAGTTTACTGTCGGCAGCCCTGGGGATCTTCTCTATTCTAGTTGGTTCATGGAAAAGGATGGAGAAAGATAGTTCTATCTTGGACTTCTGGTGTGCTCTTAAAGGTAATTAGTAAGCGTTTGATGGGATATATTGGTAGAAAGGTAGCAAACGTCTCCTTGGCTTGTGGTTTCTGCTGTGGAGGGAGCAGAGGATGATGAGATGAGGGGCATTAGGGCACGTTCATAACTAACTCCTCATGCCATTCCTTGTCATTAGTGAGACAGTAGTTGGGTGTTAAAAGCAGTTGAGGGTGGGGATGTGGGGAGGGAAAGTAGAGTAAGGCAGTGGTTTAAAGTGCAACATTACCGTGCTTACCGTGGTCAAGTGATAAAATTAGAGGATCCCGAAGACTGAACAGTCCTTGCTTGATTCCTGGGATATGGTCTGAATCTAGATGCCATATAGAAGTCTGTAATGTTTTATACAGACTTCCCTGTTTAAATTAGGGAGCTGTGGGTGGAAGTGATAGACATTGTGCAATCAGTCATTTTAATAAGGTCATGGTGGTCACCACAAGTAATGTATGCAGCAAATGTATATTTTAAGTGTGTATTTATAATATTGAGGTGAGTGGTCCCCAGACCATTCAGTAGTAAACAATTAGGGAATCTGAGAGTCAGAGGCACATTGTGTCATGCCTGTATGACATCTGTTCAGGTTATATGGCAGCTATGTTGGGAGTATTTTGCTGAATTTAAAGGGTTGCCCACAGTGTAAAATCTCTCCTATTGTTCTGAATAAAGGTCCCCATATTGTTAGGGGTGATCACTGGGTATGTGATTTAAATGTCTTACATTTGCTGTGAATACTGTGTAAGGAGAGAATAGTGGTATTCAATCACTTATGGGAAGACATGAGAGCTCTTGGAGATTAGAGCCCCTTTGTTGCCATGGTTGGGGAACCTACGGATTCACATACAGTCTTGTGGAATTCAAAGAGCATTAATCTTGTAATTTTCCTTATTACATTTAGATGGTTAGAGAACCAGAGATCTGTAGTTTTTATAGAATTCCTGTATGTACTGAATAGTGTCATGCTTATGAACTTTGTTATATAGACCCAAAGTTGAGTAGGAGATATATCTGGTTTCACCTTGGGTCGATCACCTATTTCTTCTAGTTTAATTGTCTTTCATTCTTTCATTCAAAAATAATGTGTATATATGGATATATATATATATATATATATATATATATATATATATATATATGTATGTGTTTGTACATGGTAATTTTACAAGGCACTTTTCTTTTTAAATGCATTTATTCTGTATAGCAAATCAGAAGTTAAGAGGTTAATTGACAGCATGAGAGAGATTGAGTGTCAAGGTTACTGGTGTCTCTCCATGGTGTGTTGTGATAATATGTGTTCAAATGGCATTTCCTTTTGGTATATATTCTATGACATGTTATGTTAATCTTTGGTGTTGAAGTAGTTTTTCAGGTTAAAAATATCTGGGGCTCTAGAACATACTTGATTGCTTGCTCTGCTGTTAATGGAGCCAGTAATGCTTTTCTGCCTCTTGGCAGACCTCGTTGTGAATTGTTTTTCAATCTGAAGATTAACACACCATCTCTTCGGTGCAGTTTCAGTTTATGGTCACCTACTCAACTGTTCTTTCGAATTTGCTAAATGCAGGTGGACATGACATTTTTGTCTTGTTCATGGTATTGTTGAAAGGCTAGAATCCTTGGTAGCTTGGCAACTGAATTAGGCATATCTCTTTAGTACTCCCGAATCTCTTTAGCTGTCTGGTTGAACAGCAATAATAAACTTTGTTAGAACAGTTGAGTATATAAATTAATATGTACTGTTGCAGTTAATTCCATTTTGAACTTTATGTTTCTATCCGTTGATAAAGGTAAGTTCTCTTCCAGTTTGCAGATGGAGCTATTAGGACTTGTGTAAAATCCTTGTGGTTTATTCAGAAAGGTTTCTGTTTGCCTTCTGTAGGCTGTAAAGTAAGATCTACACAGTAGTTGTTTACGAATGATAGCTCATCAGAAGCCTAATTGGGGATATGGGTGAATTCCATCTTGTATTGCTGGAGTTTTGATTAGTAGTAGCCTGTTTTTTCATTGTTTTTTTTTTTATTGTAGATGGCTAATAATGAAATTCTATATTGAACATAATTGATTATTTGGTACAAGCTATATCATGGTGTGTGATTTCTTGAAGTGTAGTGTAGTTCTGTCCATTTTAGTTACTTTTGCCACTACCTTGCCCAAGATTGGTTGTTCGCCTGCTTATTGGCTTTTGTTTACATTTTTTTTGAGTTTTTGAAATGTATTCTTTTTGTTTACTGTAATTTCTCCCGGCACATAGGATTTTGCCCCTTAGGATCTTGCATATGATTTTTTTGGGACGCCAGCTTTTGACATGCAGTATGCCGTTAGATGGTCACAGGGTTCCTCGCTTGATTCCTGGGATATGGTCTATCTTTTTATCTCTACGTGTTGAATTTTACTGTTAATCTGGTTATTCTCAATGCAGAGCAAGCAGTCAAGGTAATTCACTTGTAGTTTCAAGACAATGGAGGTGAATGATGTGCCTCATCAGTTGGATGATAGTTGATCTATATATTTCTCCAGGAGTTTGAGAGGTTCCTGCTAGATCATGAGAATGTTGTCTATGTAGCTTCTACAGAATATGACATGCTTATTGAGATTCTGGAAGCGTTTGAGCCAGAGCCAGTGTATTTCAACTTTGCTCATGGATATATAGGCATACAGTGGGGTAAGCACATTGCAGGCCCTTGTTTTTGTAGAAAGATGTCCACATTGAATGTAAAGATTTTGTGGATAAGACATAAATTTAACATAATTATAACCAAATCCCTACTCTCCGAAAAATGTGGCAATTTGATTAATAGGGGTTTTTTAATGCTTCAATTCCATCCTTGTAGTTTATTGATTTGTAAAAATTACCCACAGCAATAGTTACTAGAATGTAGTCCCACTGCCAATCTAGATTGTCCAACTTTTGCAGTAATATAAGATGGTCATTTTTTCATATGGGTTGAATCTGAGAATCTCTGCTATAGTTGGTCTCCTTTTTGGTGGAAATCCAGGTTTATGTATTTTTGGAAGCACATATAGTATAGCCATAACTGGAGTATGTATATAAAAGTACTTTTCTTTCTTCCCATGTTTGTGGGCCCCCTCTGGTTTGTCCAGGTGACTCATTCATTCTTTCTGTGTCATACTTATATGGTTAGCTGGAGGTTTTTCATAGCATTTAGCATTGGATAGTGTTTGATTTCCATAATGTATCCTTCTGTATGGAGGATGGCTGTTTCTTCCTTTGTCTCCTTCCTTGATGACTAATACTAGATTCTTTCTGAAATTATTTATGGCGTGAATGTGTGTGCTTCTGATACTAGATGGTAGATATTTCTTTCTTTTACCATTTTTTTCTGAATTCTTTATTCAAGTCTGTAATGACTGTTGTATGAAATAGGTCAATTGAGTTCCCTGGGGTCAGTGTAGGTATAAAACTTATTTTAGGTTTGTATTTACTGATTCCTGCATATGAGGTATATCTGGTTTCTGTACTGTGGTTTTTGTATTGGTGATGTTTCTGATTATGCTCTGTGTTGCAAGAACAGAAATCTTCAATTTCTTTGTTACTTCACTAGTGACAGGCTGGTATAGTCTTACCATCTGACAAGTTGGTCTGTCTTCAAAGTATGCAGTTTGAGTTTACATGTGAGTTTGAAGAGGAATATTTTGGTTATTACTAGTTCCCAGTGTGCTGTCGGGCAAAACAGTACCTTTGTTTTTAATAGTCATTTGTGTTTCCTTAATTCCTACCGATCATAGGTTAATTACTAGTTGTTGGTGGTCAGTATCTTTCATCTGTAGAGGTGTTGAACTTAATAAAATATTTACTTGTCCATGGAACAGGATATGTCCTGTGAAAAGAAAATCTACTTGTCCCTTTGCTGCCAAGTAGCGCGGCCACATATATGGCAACAATCTCATTATATAAGAGCTTTGATAACAGCCTCTCTGATTATGTCTGGGATAATAGTATAATAGGCATGAATACTAACAGCTTCCTTATTTTGCCACCTCTCTGCAGATCTACATACTGGGACAGGAGGTAGCGTAATACCCTTTTAAGTCTGTGCAAACCTACGAATTTGCATGCTTTAAGGGTTTTCCCAGCTCTTCTCTAATCATTTCCCACTCTGAGAAGGGTTGGAAATTTACTCCGAGAAGGATGAGAAGTAAAACCTCTTCCAGGGTTGGGAAAAAAGCAGTTATAGTGAAAGTGAACTTGTAAACGCTCAACAGATTTTCGCATGAGCAAATTTACACCTGCATATTTTCTTGTGCTAAAATAGAGTTCACAAATATTTTCTAGTAGTACGATTTCCTGGTCTACTTCTGGAAATACTTGTGAATTTAATGAAATATGTAAATGTGCACTAATGCAAAGACAAAAAATGTGGCCCCCTAATTAGGTCTTGCATTAACCAAGATCTTTTTGTTTTATTAAAATTCTCTCTCTCTCTAGCCATCTATCGGTTGGCTTCACAGTGACTGATCCTGCATGCAAACACCAGTCCTACTCAGAGCCTGGATACCTTTGCGAATGACAAGTTCAGCACTAGAAAATTTTGTGTTACATTACATTACAATGATAATTTGCTGCTCTTTCACAAGGAGCATATAAGCACACAAAGTAAGTTTTGTTCAGTATCAAGAACTACTGTGGCCATGTGTGCTTTTTGCGACCAAAAAATATTTTTGCTTTTTGCTAATATTTGTACAATGGTGAGGGCTCAGCAGCTTCCACAAAAATAAAGTTTTACTAAAGCCATGTCAAAACAAGACATTCAGTTGCAAAGCCAAAAGACTGACTACCAATGCTGAACCAATTGGCTTTGCCAATGCATGTTTATATTTATGTTTCCCATAATCTTGTTGAAACTGGATACACTGATATTCCATTATGAAAATTGTTTGGAAATACTAGCATACGTCAGCACATTTGACTAAATGATGCTTCAAAGAAATGGAACCTAAAATTTCGCAGTAGATTAGCAAACTTTTTTTTCCTAGTTGCATTTTTTGTGAATGTTTTATTTTGAAAGCAAATAATCATCAGTCTTGCTTTCAGCCGTCTGCAAATATTTGCATTTAATCAGAGAGAATTCTGGAAGAATTCTAGGTCACCTCATATTTTTAAACTTTGCAAACGTGTGTGCCCACGTTTTTCACTGGACTACTGTCAGTAGTGCAGTCTGCGCTTAACATCATTTATTTAGAACAGTCACACTTATAATAAAGGCTTTGTATTAATGATCCATAAATACAAGCTAGAACAGTGTTAACACATGGACACAAATATTACCGCAACTGCAGACAATTCCTTTACCTGATCTATAATGTGGTTCTGTAAATTGGCAGTCGAAGGCTTTGTGCTTCAGGGGATTGGGCCTACTTGTCTAAAAGACAAAATGAACCTGAAAACTTGTTGTCCTTGACCCCAAACAATATATCTTGGGCGTCAGGCTACAGGAATTACACACCCCTCATTTGTTACCTCTTTTTCGGTCTTTGTTGGTACTCCTGAGATCAAGAATTTGTTTTTCTGAGTAGGTGTTGGTTATGGTCTTGTTCTCGTATTTTGGGACATTAGGTTTTCCAGGCATTGTCTTTGAACATTGTCTAAAACAACATTCATTCTGGTTTGTGTAGTGGGTGAGGAGGCCATGTTCCCCGAAGATTCAATGTCAGTGGTTAATGATACGTCTAATTAGTTTTTAGTATGTGTTTGTATATTTCCGCTGTTTATCATAATTCTTGGCAAAGGTGTACACTCTCCCGTAATTGGTAGTATAATAGATTGCTTCTGAATTTTCTGTTTTTATATTTGATGATTTTTTTTCTTTATATTTGTCCATCATTGTGTTCAGTATTTATTCATCTTTTTTGATCTGTCAAACTAGTTGGCTTCAGCCTCCTTTTAGTCAGTGTAACCAATTCTTCTTTATACTTTTCATATTCCTGTTGAACTATGTAAATTAGTTGATTGATCATATTTGTGGGTGCTTTTCATAAAATGTCCTCCCCTATTTTTTAATTTTGTCAGGAGCTGTTCTCTTCGTAAGTGGAAAATCCCAAGACTTGTGGGGGTGCAAAATGCCTCTATATATTTTTTGAGTAGTGCTCTTTTTCACCACTTGGCTGGTTCCTATTTTTAACATTTTTTTCAAAGCTTGGAAGGTTGATCATACTGATGAGGGGTTCGGCTTGGTGTGTCTATGCTGGAGTAGTTAAATACATTATATTCAAATCTTTTTATTAATTTTCGGGTGCATCTGCGGAATTAACAGGCCCAACCCTTCTGGTGGCTGTTTCCAGCACTAGTAGTATGCCGAAGGTGGTCACATCAAATACAATTATACAATCAAAAAAGAAATACAGTGTGAGGAATTCTCTAATACAAAGCCCCAACCATTCCCAGCTTGGACCAACCACCCCTCCCAACCCGGCCCTCTGCCAGTCCCATTTGCAGAAGGCACCCCCTATACGTAGTGTCCACCCTGCAGCACAAAACAACCAGATCCGATCCCAAAACACCTCCGTCAACAGTAAGTCACATTCTGATGGATACAACTACCTGTGGATTCCTCACCTAATGAATACTCCCATGGCGCCAGCATTCGACGGAAATCTTCTTACTAGTCTCTGCACGTCGACGAGGACGTCACTCTAGCCCACGCGACGCCGTCTGACGTCATACAGGCAATAAGAGGTCCTAGACGATGTGCGGACGTCAGTTCCCTTTTTTCCGTGCATTCGAAACGGTTATCTTCGAGGGAGCAACTGTTACTTTTTTGGTTACAGTGTATTTTTGCTGCGTAGTCTTTCGCTGTGGTAATAATGTCGCAGAGAAAGTCTGGATTTAAGCCTTGTCGTGAGTGTGGAGGCAAGATGTCGGTGACGGATCCTCATTCCGATTGCCTTTGGTGTTTGAGCTCCGACCACGACGTCTCGACTTGTGATTCATGCCAGCACATGAATCCAAAGGCCCTCAAGGAACGTGAGGCGAAGCTGTTTATGGCTAAATCGAAGGAGAAGCATCACAAGAAGTCTTCTTCTCCAAGACATCGGCGTCATCGAGACTCCCGGCGCCGTAGAGAATCTCGGCGTCATTCGAAGGAGACTCGTTCCAGGTCTTCGGATCGGCGCCGAAGGACATGGGAGATCAGTCCCACGGTTACGCCGCATCCGTTGCCCTCTCCGGCGTCTCCAACTTCACCTGGACAGGCGTCGGTGATTGAGGTATTGGAGCCTCAGGTGTTTTCTCCGGCGCAGACGTCGAGGCCGGCGTCGGGGTCGCCTCCGAGACAGGCACCTCAGTATCCGGCTTTTCCCACCCCTGGAGCCGATAGTTCCGCATTCTTGAATGCGATGTATGCCATCTTCCAACAGATGGCTCCAGGGGGTGCTCCGGCTGGGCCTTTGGCCTTTTCTTTGGGTGATCCTGCGCCTCTTCGGCCGGCACCCTTTATGCCCTTTCTCCCTTTTGGGAACGTGGGCTCGGCGCCGGTGGCCGCTCCGGTGGCTTCAGAAGGATTGGCCCTGGGGATTTCCATCCCGTCGACGTCGGGATTTCGGCCTGTGACTCCGGTGGGTCCATCTGCTTCAGCTGCTCTTTTGTCGGCGCCGAAGTTACCTGTGGCGCCGGACGCGGCGTCGGTGGCTTCTGAAGATCGGCGCCGATCTTCGACTTCGGCGGAGGCATTGTCGACTCCGCGTATTGAACAGCGACTTCATTCCAGGAGACGTGCTCTCCGTGTATTAGAAGAGCAGGAGTACCAACGAGCCCTGGAGGAAGGAGAGCTAGAGGACTCGGGTGATGGGCTGCGTGGACTGGAGTCGGCCAGTGGGCTGGACACTTCCCCTGAGTGGGATCTTTCGTCCCCGGGGGAATATACTGAGGAGGCTGCTTCCTTTCATGCAGTGGTACGGAAGGCAGCTAGTTTTTTGGACCTGCCTTTGCCGGTGGTGGAGGCTAAACAAAACCTTTTAACAGAGGTGCTACATCCGGCCTCAGCTGCGGCGGAGCCTCTGTTGCCATTTAATGACGCTCTGCTAGATCCGGTGTTAGAGGTGTGGAAGAGGCCGGTATCTTCCCCAGCAGTTCACAGAGCCGTGGCCAGGAGGTATCGGGCGGCTCCGACTGACCCTGGGTTTCTATCTAGGCACCCTACGCCGGAGAGCTTGGTGGTGCAGGCCTCCTGTTCATCCAAGTCAGCGCCTGGTTCTTTCCCGACGGTGCCTGGGGACAGAGATTCAAAGAAGCTAGAGGCGCAGTTGAAGAAGATTTTTTCGTCCTGCAGTCTGGCGTTAAAAGCCACCAATGCAACCTGTATCCTGGGGAGGTATATTCATGCTCTGATGGATGACATTTCCTCATCATTTACAGAGCTTCCCCAGGGTCTTTTGGATCTTGTCTCAAATGCCCAGGCTGCTGCGACCCAGATTATCCAGACGGGACTGGATACCACCGACTCGGTAGCCAGAGCAATGGGCACAACTGTGGTGGCAAGGAGACAGGCCTGGCTCCGTAACTCGGGCTTTTCTGCAGATGTACAGTCCACATTGTTGGATCTCCCGTTTGATGGGGACAAACTGTTTGGAGCCAAGGCTGATTCGGCCTTGGAACGTTTTAAGGAAAGCAGGGCCACGGCTAAGTCGTTAGGGCTCCAAGCTCCTTCTTCCACGGCCTCTTCCAGATTTTTCAGGAGGTTTCGTGGATTTGGGCGTGGCTCTTCCTCCTCTTCCTTTCGGGGAAGATATCAGCAACCTGCCTCTTCCCATCCCTATAGATCTTTCAGGGGGAGAGGTAGGGTCCGCACCAGAGGAGCCTCTCAGCAGCACTCTGCCTCTTCCTCATCCTCTGGCGGGGTGCAGCAGGGGAAGCAGCCTTAGGCTTCCACCATTTCCCACTCACTCCTCTCCTGTAGGGGGAAGATTACAGCATTTTCTCACCAAATGGAAGACTGTTACAACGGACACTTGGGTTCTCAGTATTGTGGGAAAAGGCTACACCCTTCCCTTTCGGGAGTTCCCGCCCCTCATCCCGCCCCGCCCTTCTTATTGTTCAGAAGAACACCTCCTGTTGCTAGAACAGGAGGTACAAGCCCTCCTTTCCAAGGGCGCGGTGGAGTTGGTCCCAGAGCAGGAAAGGGGTCGAGGATGTTACTCAAGGTATTTCCTGATTCCCAAGAAGGATGGTCGTTTGAGACCAATTCTGGACCTGAGGATCTTGAATTGGTTCCTCAAGCAGGAAAAATTCAAGATGCTGACCCTAGCACAGGTGCTTTTGGCGTTGAACAAGGAAGACTGGATGGTGTCTGTCGACTTGCAGGATGCTTACTTTCATATCCCGATACTCAAGTCACACAGGAAGTATCTCCAGTTTGTGGTGGGATCGCAACACTATCAGTTTGCGGTCCTTCCGTTTGGTCTTACTTCAGCACCTCGAGTCTTCACGAAGGTGATGTCGGTGGTTGCGGCAGAACTCAGAAGGAAGGGGATAGCAGTATTCCCTTACTTGGACAACTGGTTGATCAAAGCCAAGTCCCCGGAGCTTGTGTCGCATCATCTGCAGTCAACAACCCAGTTGTTGTTCGACCTGGGTTTTTTGGTGAACGAGCCCAAATCTCACCTAGAGCCCTCTCAGCGCCTCCTGTTCATAGGGGCAGTACTGGATACAACATTGGGTCGGGCCTTTCCTCCGCCTCAGCGGATTCAAGATATTCAGGATTTGGTTCCAATGTTTCAAAATGGAGCGGTAATTCCAGTCCTCAAGGTCCTTCGTCTGCTCGGTCTTTTTGCCTCCTGCATTCTGTTGGTCACGCATGCTCGCTGGCACATGAGGGCTCTTCAGTGGTGCCTCCGAAGGCAGTGGTCTCAACACAAAGGGGATCTAGAGGGTACTGTCAAGATCTCCAGAGATGCTGCTGTGGATTTGAAGTGGTGGATTGCAAGCAACAATCTTTCACAAGGAAAGCCGTTCCAGCAGTCGCCACCAGTGGCCACAGTCATAACGGATGCTTCCACTCTAGGGTGGGGAGCTCATCTGGGGGATCTGGAGATCAAAGGCCTTTGGTCTCCAGAGGAACAGATGTTTCACATCAATCTGTTAGAGTTACGGGCTGTACGTCTGGCTCTCAAGGCCTTCCTCCCTTCCCTTCGTGGTCAGTCGGTACAGGTCCTAACGGACAATACTACCACGATGTGGTACATAAACAAGCAGGGAGGAGTGGGGTCGTACCTTCTCTGCAGAGAAGCTCTTCGACTATGGTCCTGGGCAAAGGACCATCGGATTTGCTTGATAGCAAACCATCTGGCCGGAGTCTTGAACATGCGTGCGGACAGTCTCAGTCGCCATTTCTCGGCAGACCACGAGTGGCGTCTCCATCCAGATCAAGTCCGTTTAATCTTCCAGAGGTGGGGGTTTCCTCGGGTAGATCTGTTTGCCACTCGAGAGAACGCGCATTGTCCGTTGTTCTGCAGCCTCCAGTATCCGATGCAGGGAGCGTTGGGGGACGCGTTTCAAATAACCTGGTGCGGCCAGTTGCTTTACGCGTTTCCTCCCATACCCTTGATTCCTCGAGTATTGAGGAAGATTCGCCAGGACCGGGCTCTAGTCATCCTAATAGCTCCGGATTGGCCAAGGAGGGTATGGTACTCCGACCTTCTCCAACTCTCAATGTGCCCTCCGCTCCGTCTCCCTTTCAGGGCAGACCTCCTCTCGCAGTCGCAGGGGCAGGTTCTACACCCCAACCTCCAGAGTCTGCACCTACATGCCTGGAGATTGAACGGGGCAACCTGAGTTCCTTCTCTCTCCCGCCTGAGGTAGTGGATGTTATATTAGCGGCCAGGCGACACTCCACTAAATCTATCTACGCTAATAGATGGTCTAAATTTGTTGCGTGGTGTGGAGAGAGGCAGATTGATCCTTTGCATTCTCATCTATCGGACGTTTTGTCTTTTGCTCTGTCTCTAGCGCAGAAAGGTTGTGCAGTGGCTACCATTAAGGGTTATTTATCGGCCTTGTCAGCCTTCATATGTCTTCCAGACCAACCATCTTTATTTAAATCCCCTATTGTTATCAGATTCCTGAAAGGTCTTCTAAATAAATATCCTCCAATGCCATTCGTTATGCCGCAATGGGATTTGTCCTTGGTCCTGACTTTCCTTATGGGGTCCCCTTTTGAACCTATGCATTCTTGCCCCTTAAGGTATTTAGTTTTAAAAACAGTCTTCCTGATAGCTATAACATCAGCAAGGAGAGTGAGTGAGTTGCAGGCCTTATCAGTAAAGCCCCCTTATACAACTTTTTATGGGGATAAGGTGGTGTTGAGGACCAAGGCTGCTTTCCTCCCGAAGGTTGTTTCACCTCTTCCATTTGGCTCAGGCAATTACTTTGTCCACGTTCTATCCTCCGCCTCATCCTTCCAAAGAGGAAGAAAGACTGCACCGTCTGGACCCAAAGAGAGCGTTGAGCTTCTTTATTGATAGAACAAAGGATTTCAGGCTGGAGGATCAGCTGTTTATTGGATACGTGGGCAAGAGGAGAGGAAAGGCAGTCCACAAGAGAACACTATCCAGGTGGGTTGTTCTTTGCATTAAAATCTGTTACTCTTTGGCAAAGAAGGATCCTCCTGAGGGCATTAGAGCTCATTCCACCAGAGCTAAGTCGGCCACTTCGGCCTTGGCCAGAGGTGTTCCTGTGGTCGACATCTGCAAGGCCGCAACTTGGTCGTCCCTTCACACTTTTGCAAAACATTACTGTTTGGATTCTGAGGTTAGAAGGGACGGCCATTTTGCACGGTCAGTGCTGCAGGATTTCTTGGTTTGACCATTTAGGCACCCACCGCCGGGCGTGGTACTGCTTTGGGACTCTATTCATTAGGTGAGGAATCCACAGGTAGTTGTATCCATCAGAAGAACGAGTTACTTACCTTCGGTAACGACTTTTCTGGTGGATACATTAGCTACCTGTGGATTCCTCACGGTCCCACCCGCCTCCCCGTTGCCTTTCTGGTCTTACCAAGTAATCCTTGAGTACGCTCCTCTTGGTCTTTGAGGGTGCAATAGATGTTGTATATATTATATTTATATATATGTATATATCTTTGTGTATATACTTGATGGGTATATATATATTTTAAAAAGAGAGAGTTATATATATATATATATAAAAGATTTACAGTTATTCATGCAATGTTGTGTATTTTTACAATGTAATGGGATGTTGCCTTGCTCTTTCATTGCATTGTCTGGTTGTTCTCATGCACGTACAAAATGATTGGTACTGACGTCCGCACGTCGTCGAGGACCTCTTATTGCCTGTATGACGTCAGACGGCGTCGCGTGGGCTAGAGTGACGTCCTCGTCGACGTGCAGAGACTAGTAAGAAGATTTCCGTCGAATGCTGGCGCCATGGGAGTATTCATTAGGTGAGGAATCCACAGGTAGCTAATGTATCCACCAGAAAAGTCGTTACCGAAGGTAAGTAACTCGTTTGTTTGGTCTTTATGTACAGGAACTGGATCATTTATAGGCCTTGAAGTGTTCTTGCTTGAGGTCTCAGTGGAAGAGTCCCAATGTGCTCAAGCGCAGGGCTACAGTTGAGTTTGAGAGGCCGCTGCTCAAGTGATCATAGAGGGGCTTCTACTTGAGATCAAACAGCAGATGCGTACCATTCATGTTGCTAGTTAACCATTCCATGGGGAGATTAGTCCATAACCTATGGTACCACTGAGGCAATTCCGAGTGTTTTGCTGTCTTCCAATTTTGCACTGTTGCTATTTTCACCCCGCCAGGCACTGAAGGCTCATATGCTTTTCATGGGTCATCATTGCTCTGCAGTTTGTTGGTCTAAGACCCAGGAGTATCTCCTCTGGTGTATAGGACAATGAGTAAGACCAGGGGTCTCCAACCTTTTCTGTAGTGAGAGCTACTTCTGATCAGTGAAAATCATTGTGAGCTACTGAAGGCTAAACAACTCATGCATTGTTACCAGACACCCAACACCCCCCGCCCAGCTTCATTGACTTTAAGTGTAATGTTCACAGAGCCAGATACTATAGTTTGAACAAAATAGTTTGACTCGGGCACTATGACAGGGTTTCCATGTGTGGTCATTTAGGGGATGTGTGAACTTGTGCGTATGAATGGTACATAATTCAGTGTGTGACTGAGAGCCTGTGAACCGGTACATGTATATCACAAACGTACAATAATTTTTTCTACATGGGAGAAATTTAAAGTGCAGAAAAATGTCCCATTAACATTGCCATAATATGGCACATTTTTCTGCACTTTAGAACATTGGAATAATGGGAGCTCAGTTGAAAACATTGGAGTGCTCTGGCCTTCTAATGGCCAGCAGAAACCCGGAGCTCCAACATTTCATTGTTTTTGTTCACAGCTGTTGCTGTTAACAAAGGCCTCAGGGAGCTGGATGGGATTTCAATCCCCTCTGGCTCTGTGAAACCTTTGTTTTATTTATTAGAACATTCTGCCTTCTAGTGGCAGAATGTTCTAATATCCTTATATATAACCCTTCGTAGCTGGGCTATACCGGCATTAAAGTCCTGCTCCCTTGTTAAAGGCCTTCGCCTTCGGCTTGACCCTCAACGCTGTAGTCGGCCTTTAATAGCCGGTATAGCCCAGACTATATTAAATTTCTCTCAATTACAAAAATGGTTGCATTTTTCAGTTATACTTATGGCACTGTGGCTGCTGGCCAATGGGAGCAAGAGGCCTGTTGTTTGTAAATGCGACACTTTATAATAGGATACAAATGTAAATGAACAGTTAGCTTAATCATTAAGGTAACTCTTCATTTACATTTTCTCCCATGTAAGAGCATTCAGAAACATCATTTTGTTTACAGCTCCAATACTGAGTTGACAAGGACTTTTATTTAAGATTTAAATACCTCAGTGCTTCAGTTGTTCACATCTATGCCCCAGCCTGGGTCATAAATCTGACTGAGCGCTGCTCATTATAAGGTTCTGCTATCTGCAGCCTGATGATAAGGTGAAATAAGCACAGTCTTCCCTTAAGTTTAAAAGGAAAATATGACCATGTCCCTTATTTAAAAATGAACTCAAGGCTGTGAGCTACTCTAAAGGTGTCTGGGAGCTACTGATAACTCGCGGTCGACTGGTTCGAGACACCTGGATAAGACAGTACACTGTGGAGAAAATTCAACACCTCCTCCCAAAATGGTTGTATGACCGGGCAGTCCCACTGTATATGT
The DNA here is from genome assembly GCF_031143425.1 of Pleurodeles waltl. Classification (NCBI taxonomy): domain Eukaryota; kingdom Metazoa; phylum Chordata; class Amphibia; order Caudata; family Salamandridae; genus Pleurodeles; species Pleurodeles waltl. Next base: position 996,765,524 of record NC_090446.1, read on the forward strand.
AGTGCCTCTCCAAGGGCTTCGTAGCCGCATTTGCGAACCAGGAGAGGCAGGATGATGCATACCCTGTAGCTGGTGGGCAGTGTAATGCCAGGCCTTATGTGTTTTCTGTGATCCTAGGTGCTGCTCCCATTCCCTATTATGGCACCAAGTCTGCGGGGCCTCAGTTACTTGTATTAATTTGTAGTCAGACTGTTTCGAAAGCAGTGTTAGGTCTGGTGGTTCCCACCTGAATCATAGGGTATGTCACCCAGTGGCAAAGTTGCTCATAACAGAGCCTTTCAGTCTCTGGGATTATAAAGGAGGCTTTGCATTGTAGAAAGGATTTGGGAGCTGAATTTTCAAACATATCCCCAATCTTTACGCATCCCACTTCCCTCCAATTGCCAAAGGCCTGGCCTCTCATAGCTGGTGTGAATGCTGGATTACAAAGGATCGGGTAATAGGGCGATGGGAAGGATACAAAGTCTCATGTTCTATATATCTATTCCAAGTACAAAGGATAGTGGAGCACAGGATGCTGATGTAGGTGTTGGGGGGGGGGGAGATTCTGTGTCGCCTATACATCATACTAATTCGCAGAGCGGTTGCTGTTTGATTGCATGATCCATCCCACACCAATTCCTGTCTTATGCTTATGTAAACCATTTCACAGCTACCCGCAGCTTCGCTGCTGCGTATTAGTAGGAGATGCTGGGCATCACCAGACCACCCACCTCCCATGGTTGGGTTAATTGTCTTGGAGAGTGTGGGCTACTTGCCCCTCCAAACATAGGACATCAGTCGTTGCTGGATATTGACTTGGTTCAGGAATACTGTGAGAGCATGAAATAGGTAAAGAAGGCACAGAAGGATGTTCATTTTAATTGCATTAATCCAGCCGAGCCAAGAGTGTAGCAGTGCGTTCCTGATGCAGAAGTCTCTCATAATATTAGCCACCACCGGGGAGAGGTAATTGTCCTGAAAGAGCTCTCCTATTGCACACATGAGCTTAGTCCCGAGGTGTGTGATAGAGGTGTTAGCCCATCAGAATGGCAACAATGCGGCTAATACAGACTGGTCCTCCGCACTGATAGTAAAATTGAGCTTCTCTAGTTTGTCAGAATTATTCTTATGGCCCGAAGCTGTCTCATATGCTTGCAGTAAGGTCACGACCTGCGATAAGGAAGTGCTTGACAAACTTGGGATAAAGAGAACATCATCTGCATAAAGTGAGGTCTTATGTTCTTGTCGTACAAACTGGATCCTTGTCACTGCATGTGACTGTCAGATCAAACATGCAAGGGTTTATATGAAAAGCGCAAACAAAAGGCGGGATAGAGGACATCCCTGTTTGGTATCCCTCGAAAGGGGGATGGGTGATGAGAGGTGAACGTTCGGGGTGATTCTGGGTGTGGGATCTGAGCAGCTTGCACAAACCATCTTCATGACCTTGGGTCCTAAGCCCATCTTGTGGAGTGTGAGGCGCAGAAAGACCCAATCTACCCTATCAAAAGCCTTCTCTGCATTCAGAGAGAGGAAAACCTCTGGTATTTCATTCCGGGATGCTTTCTCTATCAGGTGGATGCCCACTCGGAGGTTATCCTGAGCCTGACTGCGCTGAATAGAACCACTCTGGTCGGGTGGACAGAACTGCTTTAAGGCATGTGGCCAAGATTTTTGTGAACAGTTTTGCACCTATATTTAACTGAGCTGTTGGTTGATACGACACACACCTGCTGGGATCCTTGTTGGATTTTTGGGATAACCATGACCGTAGCCTCACCAATCGTCTGTGCAACTCCTTCGGAGGTGCGCAATAGATCTAGCAGTTTCGGGGTGAGTTTGGTCACATGTGTCTTGTACAAAAAGGACCATTAGGTCATCTTGGCCTCAGTTTTTTTATGAAGTTCCTGTGATTTGATAGTGAGGCACATTTTCACAGGCATAAAAGGGATTCCTGTTGAGTGCTCGAGTGTGCAGGAAGATGGACTTGGTCTAGGAACGACATATTGTGTATGAAGGGGGAGGGTTTGCTCTGGTATAATGTTCATAGAATCAACGGAATTCCTCCACTTCCTTCGAATCCTCTCATACAGGAACTTCAGTATTGTCTAGTATATCTTTAATGTTATTTTTCCCGTTTGCCCCGGAGGAGAATAAGCAGGCCTTGTTTCTCTGACTTATGTTTCCATCACACACTCCAGAACATTCAGTGCACAAATAGTGGCCATGTTCACATGCTGGAAGGCCCGTGTTGCTTGTAACGCAATAAAAACACATAAGAAGTCACGACATACATGTCAGCAGGGCAAGGTACTGTTTTAAAAATAACATAGAAGTCCCTGCAGTGGAATTAACCTCTCGAAGAAAGGTTGGGATTTCTCAGCTGTTCTTGGGACGTTTCAGGTCTCATTGTTTTTTCTTTTCCAAAATTACATGGTGCAACGCTGGCATCAGACAGAAGGCTGCAAAGTATCTAAAACTCCCAGCTGTCAAAAGTTAACTGGATTTCAATTTAGAAAGAACGCTATTTAATTAAAAATCCTACTTCAGAGTTCTAGTTTCCAATTTATGGGCTATGGTGTTCAGCGACATGGGAAATTTGGACACAGTTTAAGATGACACCGGGTAGATCTCCAGCTGGGTTCCAAAGTCAGAGTTCAAACAGGGGAATCACTTGTGCTGGATAGGAGTTAGCTCTCAAAACATGTGTTACTATGGGCATTCAAGTTTAGAGTTCTTGGTCTATGCAACAGCGGAATACAGTCAAAATTGTTAGTTGGCAAGAGAACCCACTGTATAAATTGCACCCACTGGGTCTAACTTATTAGTTTGAAACCGGGATTTAGGGTTAGTTTTCAGTGTGCTCCACTTCTTGTTAGGCATGAAAACTATCCTTCCTATGCTTCGGTTAAGAGGCCATCAGATGCATGTTTACACACAGTGGCTGCATTTGCAGACAAAGTTCAACTGTATGGTGCTGATGCAGAGAGCTCAGATCTAGCTATACTCGGGCTTACTATTTGGCACAGATCTTGATGAATTTTTTGAAGCTCAAGTCCGTATTTAGTATTAGAAAATGTAACAAACTTACATAGAAATCGGCATCCGCATACTCAACCTGCTGTGTTTGGGTCGAGTTGAGCAAAATTACAGCCCCCCTGCAAGCATAAATAATGACTAAGTCAGAGGGCCTCAATACCTTACTGCGTATGCGGAGTAATAAAGTCAGACTCAACCAGCTTTCACAGTGGAGCTCTGAGGACTTTCAAGACTTCTGGGATGGTTCATGTACACACTTGTTTGTCCAAAGTCAGGACATTCTCAAGATCCCCCCCCCCCCCCAATTGTGAATTCGAAGGTACTCCTAAATGGCACAGTGAACACTGGGAAAATAGACATTTGTGACCAAGAAGGAAAAATGAATATGACACTGTTGTCTGTCTAACCACCCCACCCCCACTAGATCACAATTTTCAAATCGCCCTTCACTGCGACAGTATCTTCCCTAACAGAACAATTTATGTTCATGCCTATCTGTCCTACACAATGGACCCACGGGAAAATGTGTAGTGGCGGCCTCTCCGAATCAGTCAGCTGTTCATACAGTTGTGAGGAAATGGGAAACCTCTGCTCCAGCTAGACGTAGGGTGACACTGGCTCCTACATTGCTATGGGTAATGCAGGTCCCCCCCCCTTCTTCAATCCTTGAATGTCTCCTGTACCTCATCAACCCTTTAGATGTTAAGATTTTCTTCGGTTTGGTCACAGGCGCTGGTGCTACAAAGCTTGTGCGTCTCCTGGATGTCTGACTTCTTTGAGACACCATCCACACGAGTCTTCATTCAGCCGAACCTTCTTTTTTATCTTGCATTTAAGATTGCTGCTCTCCTTGATGAGCAACCATGGCCAGACCACAACAGGCAAATAGTGCCAGTATCCTAATCTTCGGGGAAGAAGGGTACAGCAACACTGTGTGCCATGGTTCTAGACACATGCTTCTTTCTGAGCTAGGCTGCAGAGCTCCCTCCGAGTCCAAATTGAATAGAAATAACAGAGTAGGGCCAAGGACAGTGATAGGGAGCAAGGGCCACTAAAAATGTGTCACATTCAGAATTCGTCACTATCCCCAAACCATTGCAGGACACGTTTTTCCAGGTATTTTCTCAAAGGGGCAAGAAGCAATGGCTCAAAGAAATAATAAGTTGAAGAAAGGCAGGTCAAGCATCCTGAGATAGGTCTCTCCTACCTCCATACAGTGCTCTGGTAAACTCTATAGGGAAAGCAATATACGTCCACGAGTATCATTGGGCCCCACACAATCCTGACACCATGAGCAGGGGAAAACCATCTACAGGCAGTTCTACACATCACTCATACCCCTTGACATTGGTCTTTGATCACTTGTCAGGACTTTAGCCTGATGTGGATTTTATTCAGAAACACATTATCTGTTCAAACAGTTGTAAAGAACCGTAAGTAGGGAAATGGCATATTTTGTTGAATCCACCGCAGACCACATTTGTACTGCTTATGATCTTCGTGCATGCCACTCATAAGCACAATCCTATAATACATACTCATGGCAGGAGCAAGGGTTTACTGAGAGGTTCAGTAGACAGCAATCCCAAGTTTAGAAGCACAATGGCATTTTCTCCTACTTGACTACAAGCCGTCCCTTAGTATCATTCTCCACATTAACTGAGGCAACAGTTATTGCCTCTTACAGTGGGTGAGGTCAGACAGTGTCCACTAGAGGCTATATTCTGCTGTGGCAGCAAGAATCTTTGTGGAGCATCTCCCAGTAATCTCGACACCACTAGGTAGAATAATACAGAGCAGGTGAGAATGCCCAAGATGTGGACATGGTATAACAATCAACTATTTGTAAGGGAGTTTCTTATCCGTAGTTAATTGTGATTTTTACATGGCAAGTTTTCAATGGCCAGAGTGCCCATACACCACACATTTTCCCCACTCCTTTTAGCACACAAGATCGTGCAGTAAAGATGATGCTTTGGTGGGCTCTAGATCTAAATTATACCTTTTTTTCGGGCGTTGGAAGGTTGGAAACATGTTCTTTGCCGATATTTAAGTAATTTAGTTTTTAGTGGGTATCCAAAAAAGGAGGTTTAATCTAATCATGGACAGATTCAATTTTTGCAGGGTCAGATTTTTTTTCAACAGGAAGACAGACAGTCATTATTGGTTATCAACCGTTTGGCTATACATTTTCCATTCGCCAGTTCTTTTGCCAAAACATAAGCCCTTTTACCTGAAAATGCTCTTAATTGTGTATTTAGAGAACAAAACAAAGTTACTGAAATGTTCTACAGTGCCAGCTCTCCCAAATCTTTTATTCCTTACCTGTAAAGTCCACATTATGAGTTGCTTGTTAATTATGATAGGCCCATTACAGTTACCGGGCCTCTTGAAACCATGAATTCAGTGGGAACACGGCTGGTGAGTGGTATTCCACTCAGGGGTTTTAATTGCTGCAAGTGTGCGAAAAAATTGCAGGTTGAATATAGGATTTAGCGTGCAGCAATCTGCATGCTATATCCGATCTCCATATTTTGTTCCCCAAAAAACTCCACTCCGAAATTACTGTGACTTTCAATAATGATAAATCTGGAAAACATAACAGGCCTCGCGAAATGAGGGCCTTTCCTTTGAATAATGCTACAGTTCTTGTTGCAGACTTGTTGGTGTAAGCGTGTGTGTGTATACATACACACACACACGTCAGGTACTCTGGATATATATATATATATATATATATATATATGTGTGTGTGTGTGTGTGTATAGGTTGTATATCACCTAGTGGCGGTCGCCTATATCTTTGGCACCGTTTGACGGATCTTAATGAAATTTGGCAAAAACAGTGTGTCGGTGATTCTTGTTGCGCACAGAAAGATTTGAGATGAATCGTTAAGCGGGGGCTGAGAAAAGGGGGGAGGGGGGTAAAAAAAAAGTTGTGTTTCCTATCTTAATTCCCATAAGACCTTTAGACACGACTACAGCCCGAATAACTGGACGAATTACACCAAATTTGTCAGAAAGATAGGTTTCAGTACGCAGATTATGCTTTCGCTTCTTTGGTGTAAATCCATTGAGTAGTTTTGGACATATTAAAGGGAAAATACATTTGTATATCTAGGGCTGCGGATCGAGCTCATGCAGGGAATTGCACAGCTATGATTATCTGCCAACACTTCAAATCAGAAAGTGTTGGCAGCCGTTTTGGGAGTCTGCTACTGCTGAGTCCCACTAAAAAATCTTCAAAAAAGAAAAAAGGCCGGAGTAGGGACACTATGACCCCTTAACTCTGATGGTGGGGTCCCATGGGGCCCTCCTCCCCAAGGCTAAAAAGAATGTAAACATTTTTTTGCATTGTATTTGCAAAATTTGCATTCAAAAACTGAAAAAAAGAAAAAAACAAACGCAGACCCCCCACGCTTGTTTCTGTGAGGCCCCTGGGTGGGCCTGGTCCCGGGAGGTATTTATTTACATTTTGAATGCGGGGGATAGGGGGACCAACCCCTCCTCAGGGCTTTAAAAAAATAGTTGTCTGTTTTAGTTGAAGGGTCCGTGCGGCCCCCCCTTGAGGAGCCATTGATGGCCCTGGGGACCGCCACCGGCCTGGGGTGGGGTGGCTGTGCGGGGTTGGGTTGTTGTAGGGGTTGGGTGCAGGGACTAGATGCAGGCCAGGCCGAAGGGAGTGTGCATAGCGGCCAACACCCATCCGTTCACCGGGTTGGGTTGTTTTGGGGTTGGCCACAGGTCCTGGCCACAGGCCAGGCTCTACGGCCAAAGGTGGTTACATTAATGTATAAGAATTAAAATTACTTTATGTTAAAAATAAATAAAAATAAAACATTGGAATTCACTGAAAAAAAAAACAAAGGCTACAGGGACGTTATAGGTAGGAAATCGAAGAAAAAAAAGACATTCACTTAGAAACCCAAATTATAGTTACCTTAGGGCATGATTTATAGTTACTTGAGATAATCCTTAACTATAACAGGTGAATTTGTATGGTTTTGTACGTTTCAAATGTGAGCCTCACAATAACTTCCCTGTAACCTTAGGTGTTTTCAGTGAATGCTGAAAGCTCTTCATGGCCCCCTTTTGTGTGAGTTAAGAAATCCCTCTTGTGGGCAGCCTTGTCTGTATAGGAGCTAGAATTACCAGAAGTGTGTCCAGCACAGCATATGAGATACATAGATCTGCAGCCCCCAGCAAGCTTTCCATTCCTTGCTTTGTGTACTTTCATATGAAGAAATTGATCTTTAGTGGTGAAGTCCTACAGTCGCTGGTCTATCTGTTGTCTATCCCTTAACTCTCAATGAAAGCTAGTTAGAGGAAGTAAGGGGAAAATTACTCAGTGATCCTCCTACATATCCTTATTTACCAAAGTACCTGATGTACCAGACAAATAAAGAAACTGAGTATTGTTTCTTAAAAAAAAAAAAAATTAAAAAAAAGCGCAGGCCCTCTCTCACCGACATGACATGCTTCATCATCGGACCCTTCATTCATTTTGGTAATTTGAAAATCTGATAGAGACTTCTAGCTGCAGATTCCTTACCTTGTCAGACTGGATATGGAATTTTTTTCATGAGCAGTACCCCTGTGCGCTGTAGGGTGGCTTCATTCAGTTCCACGCAGTGTCGCTGGTGCTGGCGCTGGAAGTGACGCCGTGTTCACATATATAGGTGCCACCCAGGCAAGCGGATGTCAGTTCTTTCCTTTCCCTGCCAGTTAGCGCTGATCCAGAAAAGAGCTACTCCTGCCTTTTTTTTTTACAGGTTTCTTCAACATTTTGTTGGTTTATTTTCGAAGTGTGTCATAGGAATGTCATCCAGGAAGTGTAGGGTTAAATCCGTGTGGCGCCTGTCACCATACCATGTCGGTAACTGACACACACCTTGTGTGCTTATGGTGTCTTGAGCACAGCCACACTTCGAAGTCGTGCTCAGACTGCCGGGCCATGGTGCCGAAAACTTTGAGGAAGCGGTCCCTAAAGCTACTTGCAGCCCGGCAGTTGATGCACTAAGCTGGACTCCTCGAGGTTCTCAGTCCGATCGTCTGACTCGCTGAGCAGACTGTTTTCGTCGACTGTGGTCTTAAGGTAACTTGCCTGCCTGAGAACATCTGGCTTTTCAGAGGATGTCCAGGCCAACCTCATGGACATGCCCTTTGACGGAACTCGTCTCTTCGAAGAAAAGGCAGACTCTATGCTGGAGTGCCTCAAGGACTTGCAGGCTACAGCCAAGTCCTAGGGTCTGTCAGTGACACCTCGCCCCCCAGTCTGCCTTTTGCCTGTTTTGTGGCTATGGAAGAGGCGTGTCACAGCACCAATCGTATCCCAGCCACCATCCTGCGCAGGCTTCCCAGGTTATGCAAGGACATGGATGCTGAGCATTCTGACCGTGTCATCTGAAGTCATCCGCCACCAACCCCCCTGAACCTGCAGCCTCAAAGCCCTCATAGTTTGATTCTGCAAGACAGTGGGTGCCCAGTTGGAAGGAGAAGCCAACATCATCTCCTCCACTGGCAGTCCATAACATCGAACAAATGGGTCTTGCGGATCATCCAGAGGGGCTACTCCGTACCCTTTCAATCCTTCCCTTCCCCAGAACCCCCAGCTCAAGAATGGCTGGCGGAGGATCACCTATCACTGCTCCGAGAGAAAGTTATAGCTCTCCTGGCTGAAGGGGCTATATAGAGGGTTCCGATATTAGAAGTAGGCAGTTGTTGTTATTCCCACTACTTTGTGATACCCAAAAATAATGATCTTCACCCTATTTGACCTGTGAACTCTCAGTCTCTTCCTCAAAAACGAGAAGTTCAAGATGTTCACTTTGGTTCAGGTCTTGTCTGCCCTAGACCATGGAGACGGGTTGGTAGCATTGGACTTAAAGGATGCATATTTTCCCATCCCCATCCTGTCTGCCCACAGGTGTTACCTGCGGTTCAAGGCCACAAGCACTTTCAGTTTACTTACCAGTGCCCCTCGGGTGTTCACCAAGGTTATGGCTGTGGTCGCAGCTCATGTGCACAGGTTAGGGGATTCAGTCTTCTACCTCGACAACTGGCTGTGCGGCCTCATCCCAGACTGTCGCCTCCCACCTTCAGATTACTGCGGACCTCCTGCATTTGCTTGGATTCACTGTAGATGTGCTGAAGTCACACCTGACGCCGTCTCAGATGCTCCTTTTTCATTGAAGCTGTTCTGGACACAGAGCAGTTTTGGGATTATCCTCCCAAGCAGTGAGTCCAGCATATTCAGGTTATGATACTGTTTTTTCAGCCTCTATCATGGATTTTGGTGAGAATGACTCTGAGGCTGCTGGGCCTTTTGACCTCCTGCAGCCTGCTAATGAATCATGCCAGATGCCCTATGCAGGCACTGCAATGGGACCTGAAGTTCCAGTAGGCGCAGCTTCAGGGGAATCTCTCCAATATGGTCCAGATCTTGGAGGGAACTGCAAAAGACCTGCAGTGGTGGCTCACGAACCGCGATTGGTTCAAAGGCAGACTCCTCTCCCTTTCCCAACCAGACCTTACAGTAGTGACAGATAGGCCACTCCTGGGATAGGGTGGCTATCTGGGAGAGGTGGAGATCAGAGGACTCTGGTCTCTGGCAGAATCCAGACTACATGTTGGAGCGCATGGCGATCCAACTAGTGTTAAAGGCATTTCTTCCCTCTGTCAAGGGGAAGTTAGTACAGGTGTTCACGGACAACACCATTGCCATGTGGTAGTACAACAAGCATGGCGGGGTGGGGTCGTGGACCCTTTATCAAGAGGCTCTGCGCTTCTGGGCACGGCTGGAACAGCAGGGCATAACCCTGGTGGTTCAAAACCTGGCAGTTTCTCTGAATGTCAAGGCGAACTAACTCCGCCATCGATGCCTAGTGGATCATGAATGACGTCTCCATTCAGCAGTGGTGAAAGCCTTGGTTAGATCTGTTTGCCTCTTAAGAGAACACGCAATTTCAGCAGTTTTGCGCTTTGGAGTTTCCAAGGTGACTATTGCTCTGCGACACTTCATCTTGAGTGGAGCGCTGGCCTCCTGTACGCATTTCTGCCCATACCACATTGCCCAGAGTTCTCAAGAAGATCAAGAATGACCGAGCCCAAGTAATCCTTGTGGCTCCAGATTGGGAATGAAGAGTCTGGTATCCGGAGCTTCTGAAAATTAACATTGATTCTCTGATCAGGCTGCCCCTTCAGAACGCTTTTCTGTTGCAGCAGCAGAAGAGGGACCTCTGCCCGAACCTGTCCACTCTCCTCCTCCTTGCGGGGAAATTGAGTGGCAGCAGTTGATAGCGTTTGACCTTCCTCCCAAAAGTCTGTAAATTTATCTTGGTGGCCAGGTGGCCCTCCACCGAAATGGTGTACGCCTGCGGTTGGAAACAATGTGTAAAACATTGTACAGAATAGTCTGTCGACCCTCTTTCTGGTATTCTTCTCTTCATTCAGACCCTTGCCCAGCAGGGCTCTGCTCTGGGCGCTCTCAAGGGTTATCTTTCTGCTCTGTTTGCCTACCTGCTGCTGCCTGACCAACCCTCTTTATTGAAGTCCCCTTCTGTAAATAGGCTTTTTGAAAGGGCTTATACATATGTTTCCCCCTTCAACTTTCATCATGCCTCAGTGGGATCTGAACCTGGTTTCCACTTACGTCATGTGCGCTTCCTTTGAGCAGCTACACAATTGTCCCGCCGGCTGCTTACCGTCAAGACAGCTTTCTTAGTGGCTATTAAATCTGCTTGCCGTGTGAGTGAGTTGCAGGCTTAATCACGCAAGCCTCCCTATTTTAAGGTGTTCCGGGGCAAGGTGGTGCTTTGCACAAGGGCCTCTTTCCTACCTAAGGTGGTGACCCCATTTCACTTGGGACAGCGCCTGTCACCCTGCCCACCTTTTACGCTCCTCCACATCCCTCTAAAGAAGATGAGAGTCTCCACCGTCTGGACCCAAAAAGAACGTTGTTGTTCTTCCTTGACTGCAGAAAAGAGTTCCGGGTAGAAGACCAACTCTTTGTGGGCTATAAAGGAGCTAAAAAAGGTCAGGCAGTACAGAAAAGAACCATGTTGCACCGGGTTGTCCTCTGTATTAAGATCTGCTACACCCTGGCTAACAAGCACCCTCCAGAGGGCTTATGGGTCCATTCCTTCAGAGGAAAAGCTGCAATCATGGCATTAGCTTGTGCAGTTCCAGTCCTGGACATCTGCCAGGCAGCAATGTCCTTGCACACCTTTGCCAAACACTACTGCCTGGATGATCAGGTCTGCAGAGACTGCCATTTTGCCCGTTCGGTCCTATCTGACTTTTTAGTCTAGTTAAATTTGTCCGCAGCCCACCGCCAGGATGGTGTGGCTTGGGTATCTGTCAAAGGTAAGGAATCTGTAGCTAGAAGTCTCTATCAGATGAACAAGATACCTTTGGTAACACATTATTCGATAGAGACAGTATCTTGCTGCAGATTCCTTACAGACCGACCCATGCCTCCCTGCTCTGCGGACAGATTTCTAGGCTTAGGGTTGATCCCTCTCAGGGCCCTAGTTTGGAAACACATTTGTCAGTTCACTTCATGGCTCTGCTCTCCTGGTGTGAAAAGTCGAGAAAAGTAACCGATATCTGCGCTCTTGGTTGGCATCTATATAGTGACTGCAACATCACTTCCAGCACCGCAGACACCGTGCAGAACCGACCATAACCACCTGAGAACACACAGGGATACTGCTTACGCAAACGTTTCCGGGTCCAGTCTGGCGCCCGGGAAATTCAAAGGTAAAGAATCTGCAGCTAGATATTGTCTCTACTAGATAATGCGTTACGGAAGGTAAGTAACTTGTTCGTCGCACAAAGTGACCTCTTCCTGAAGCTCTTTTGTAGGAGGGAATTTTTGAGGAGGACCTTGTATAGTATATTACAGCCCTCAAATTAATAAATTAAAAATGGGTAGAGAGTGGTAAAGTATTAATAATATTGTTCATTTCCTTTACCTCAAAATTATAAACAGACGTATTTGGAAAACTGTATGATGCAGAATCCCATATCTATGCCAACACAGTTCTTCTGCCCATCTTAAACGTCTGCTCAGGTCTTCGGAATTCATCTGGGCAATATGGTAACCAGAAGCCCCTAAAATCACCCTATCAGTCTTGTATTGAGTCACACGTGTTATGCCTTATTCAAATAAAAGGACTTCACCTTGTCTTAGGTTGTGTATCTGCATTGGGCCCTTGTGAGTGATTGTGACTTGATTGTAGGCCACCTCTCTTGGACCTTAGGTCTTGTGGATGTCGGATATTTTCCACTGTTGGCCGGGTTCCACAAGTCTGCCAAACCAATACAGTATATACACTCCCTCCTAAAAGAAAAAAATCCAGAAAAACTAAGATTGTGAATCATAAAAACGTACCGAAATCCTGAGATCTTTCGCGTATGTATACTACATTGGACATAGTATCTTGATGTATTTTTATTTCTCAGTCGTAAATTCATTGTGCTAAGGCAGCATGCTGACAACTGCAGGACTATATTGTTTCCAACTCCGTGGTATATCATCTTTGTGCCTAGAGCAGGTTGAGGTGTTTGTGGAGGGGGTGGACGAGCAGGGGTTGCCTTTCACAAAGCTGTCGTGCGTTGTCAAGTGACTGACACAATGCTTCTCCTGCTTGACGTCTGCAGCAGAATATAACGTCTGACAAATGCCAAGTGCCTAATGCGTAGAAACGGAAAAGAAATGCAAAACAGTACCCCCACTCACTGGTTGTCAGATATGTTTCCTAGAAAGAACTCAGCTACAATTGTTGATGGATGACGAGTCTCACGCGAAACACTTTAGAAGTTTGAGATGTCAAATTATTTTTACTTTAAAAGGAGCTTCTCGTGTTGGAACTTGATTTGTAAGTCTGATAATGAGCAAAACCCGGTGCATGATTCCATATCATTTGTAAGCTCTGACAGAGAATTCCCATTTGCTCAGAAATAGTAAATTAGTGCTCTGGAGTCCGGTACTGGGTGGAATTTAGGATACATTTAAGATTTTCAGAAATCAACCAATGTCACCTCTTCCCACTTTACCTCTTAGTAGAGTGGAATAATATTTGAAAGAGCCAGTCGCTTTTTAGAGCATGTTGGCGATTCAAAGCTCACTCGTCCCCTGTATCCTATGGGCTGCTTTGCAGATGTACGGTGTAAGATGCTCAGACCAATGTTTTTGGTCGCATCATTGGTCATACTGGTCCTTGTAGTCCAGCACTCATAATGGGAAATGAGAAGCAGGCGTCCCAGAGTAAGAAAAGAGGTAGCCTAAAATCCAAGGAATGTCTGAATCTCTGACTCCATGGGTTTGCGTTTTTAGACAGCAGTGAAAAGGGGTTTCCTCATCTGTTTGATGGGGTGCACATGGGGTTTCTCTTCTTTCTTTTTAAATGTGCTCCGGAAGAAAGAAAACTCTTTATTACAGAAGAAAGTCTTATTGAGATTATTTGTACTAGTGGCAAATGAAGCTAGTGTATATGTTTAGCTGCTACAAGGTAGTTGCACACTTTGCCAATTATTTTGCTACAGTTATTAAGAACACAGTTATTACAGTCAACGCCATTCCTAACAACGTTAGAGTTCTTTGTTTGAGGTCCCTCTCCTAACAAACAATCACAAGAGGGGTTTGTAAAATATTCTGCTGCTCTTGTATTCAACTCCATCCAGTCTGGACAATTCTCACTGCAAATTCACAGACCCCCTTCATTGACTCTCCTGGGAGAGTGCCAAAGGTGAAGGCTGACCTAGATAGCTAAGAGAGAAAATCCACCTATGTCCAGGCATCTTTCACTACATCCAATCGCTAGCCTACAGAGTGAAGTTTGTTGGATGCTGCATTCTTTCCGAGGTTCCCAGATGGCTATAAAATGTGAGCCAATCCGTATCATTTATACCCCTCGCTTTTGAAGTTCTGCCACCGGCCTATGTCCTCCATGGGTCGAAGATTAATTATACAGTAGGCCATCCGATTACCCTGGTGTCTCAACTCACACATGACTTCCAGCCATTTGAGAGCATGCTCCCCTCCACCACAGTGTCTAAGTAATTTTACTCCATAGACCCAAGTCCTCTGCCTCACAGTAGTCATGGTTTTAGTTTTCCTCTAAAAGTCTCCTAGAGTTACCCCACTGCCTGAGGTAAGCTGCATCCCTTGCCTTATACCCCTTGGTATTAAGACCACACAAATGCCAGGTATCTTAAAGACATCCCTGCCCTCTCATTGATCAATTTGAGGAGCCACACCATAGCATCCTACAAATACTGGCCACACGTACTCATTCAGGCCTGCTTATCAGGGTCTCTGCTACCCATTTATCAGGACTCAATTCTGCTGCCTGGTTCAGGTGTGCACCAAGGCCTTGCTGTACGTTTCAGCTTCCCAGCACTACAATATGAGAAATACATTCCTCAAACTCTGTCTGCCATAGTTAACATCCTTATCCTGCACTTAGGTACGTCCATAAGATATTCTTCCACAATAACTTGGGGTTCAAGCTCCAGTGGGTCTTCCCAGGCTTTCTGCAGCTTCCAAGGCCCCTTTGGATGCTTATGACAAGCAGCAATTGCAAGAGTTGTTCATCATAAATATAAAGGCACCACACAACCCACCTACCATCCCCCAAATGGAACTTACATGGCTTTTGTCTGTACTATAACATTTCTGTGTGTGAATGGAAATCCTTTACTGATACCACCCTTTTGAGATGTTCTGTGTGCAAGGACACTTGCACTTCTGCCCCTTTATATTTTGTGTTGGAGGGAAGCTCTACAACTTTTAATTTTTAGTTCCCACGCTGGGAACAGAGTCGCTATGAACAAAATGACAGCAGTAACCTTCCTCACAGGTTCCGGCTAGCCAATCACGGCATTGCTGTTGCCGCATTGATCCGGGAATCCACCCAGATCTGCGGCGGATCCGCATTTTTTGATACACGTAAATCATTTTACTTTTAATAACTCCAATACTACTGTACAGATTTACACCAAATAAAAAAAGCACTCTTTCTGGAGCAATATTAAGCTTTCTGCCAAATTTAGTGCCAATTTAGTGTTATTCCATTCAACGGTTGGGCGTTATTAGTGTCTAAAATCCCTATGGGAAATTGCATTGGGGAAAATGCATTTTGGGACCCCTCTTAAAATTTTGGAAAATCCACAGATCCATCTGGGTATTTTTCCAACGTTTAAAACAAAAAATGCCTTTTAAGCCCTGGGACCCTAGCACCAGAACTAAGGGGTCAGAGTGAAACTACCTTGGTCCCTTTTCTTTTCTTTTTCTTTTTCTGGGACTCAGCTAAAGAGTGATAATTACTTGAAATAACTCTAACTGCTGCATTTCTATGGTTTTGTACAAGTAAATTCATAACGTAACTATAAAGTCCCTCTAACCTTTTGGTTTTTTTTTAGTGAATTTCTATGTTTTTTTAACGTAAAGTAATTTTAATTAATATACGTTAGTCCAACCACTGCCGTGCGTGGCGGGGGTTGGCCGCAGGGTCTGGCTTGTGGGCAAGCCCTTATAACCACCCAACCCCGCGCCACGCTCCACTTTTGGCCATGTGCAGCGAGGGTTGGCCACAGGGCCAGTGTCCCTCACTGGATCTGTGAGTGGGTGCTTGAGTGTCTGAGTCAGTCTGAACGTGAGTGTGTGAGTCTATGAGTGCGTGCATGAGTGGGTGTGTGAGTGGGCGCATGTGTCTCTGTATGTATGAGTGAATGAATTAGTGTATAAATGAGTCTGCAAATTTTTTTTTTTTTTTTTTTTTATGTTTTTGCATATTCTCGAATATTTGGCGGATTATTGAGAATATCCTAGAATATTCAAGAATATCATGCACGGTGAAGAAAAATCATTTAAAACCCATATTTTGACCCTAACACTCCCCAATATCATACCCCTGGGATCAGGGTACCTCCACCCTGACCTCTAATACCACTTATTGTCGTAGTTTGACTCTTGCTGTAGGCAAGACTGCTGGTTTCAGGAAGACAGTACTTATGTTTGTTGGTGACTATGCCTGTCCTACAACAAGTTGCAACTGTCGTCCCAACACCAAAAAACCCAAACAGGAAAAGGTGATTTGTGGGTGCCTTTACCCATGGACTCAAGAGTGCGACATCTCAGGGAGTGTTGTGGTTAAACGGAGATTACCCATTTCTCACATTAACAACATGTCTCAATCAAACACAGGCAATGAAGAGAGATGCAATAAAAGTCTTAATAGGTTTTTATTAACAATACTGCAATCTACAGTAAATTGCATGGGCTGCAATGATTAGGATAATGAACATGGCAAGAAACAGAATTGTGAAAAGGAGAGTCATTAGTACGAAGACCCCCTCCATCTTGCAACAGCATGAAATTACATGATATGAAATATGTCCTAATACCCTAGCATGATAAACCTAACCCCTAACCTAAAGAGAGCTAGGTGTGGTAAACCTAATCTGCCAATGCAGTGTCCATGAGAAGAGCTCCCCAATCCTCATTACCTTGAAATGAGGTCTCTAAATCAGACTCCGTGGGGACATGAAGACTGGATCATCATCAAGGCTACATGCAGCATCGATAGCAGTGATGGCATCTGGTCGGAATCCCTTCTGACTATCTATCTGTGTGAGATGTATTTATACAGATCTGATTGGACACCTGACATAGGTCTGTTCCCAAACAATAGATTAGTTATGCTTGGGACAGGAATTCATATAAACAATTCCCTCGAAAGCGCACAAGAGGGAAAGTACCTAATGTGAATACCTTCAGCTTGATTATCTTTGTCGCTTGACTGTGACGCCCTAGCGTGGTGGCACTGATAACATGAAACTAAAACATTGGCCTAACTAGAAACAATGCAGCCATCTTGAAAAATATAATTAAATAAATGCGCTAATACAGAGCGAACTAAGTAGGGTGAAAGTTACTGGGTGACGGGGGCATGAGTCTACAAGCCAGAGGGCTAAGCGAACTCCAGCTTCCCATTCAAACAAGGTAGGATACACTACACTATCCTTTCTATTTTCAGCCCGGGGACCCTCTCCCATAACATAAATTGGCGGCCGCAAATTTCTAGTCAGATTGTGGCCAGCCAATTACATTGCTTCTATTCGCGTGCGCGTTCGCAATTTTTTTTGCGATTTTTATTTGCAGCCAGAGACATACAAATGCAGATTTTCCTTAATTTTTCATAAATTACTGAACAGATTTATACCAAATAACCAAAAGCGTAATCTGCATACCGATAGCTAGCATCTTGCCAAATTTGGTGTTATACCGTCCAGTGGTTCAGGCTGTAGTAGAGTCTAAAGAACAAATGGGAATTAACATGGGAAATGCAACATTTTTGACCCCCCCCCCCCTTTTCTTGGCCCCCAATTGACAGATCACCCCAAACTTTCCATGCGCAACAAGAATCGCACAGTGCCAAAGATATAGGCAAGTCTGGCCAAAATGTATGAGATTATATGACATCGTGATGCTACAGGAAACTTGGGAAGTTAACCAAATTCTGTTTGATGGGTATAAATGTTTTAATGTTCCCACACTACCTTCTCGGGCTGGTAGAGCTATCAGAGGTTTGTCTACTTAGGTCAGTCTCTCATTGGGGGAACTCATGGAGACCGTAAGTACACCAGGATCTGATTTTCAGGCTGTTATGCTTGGGGGGGGGGGGGTTACACTTTTTTAAATTAATTTTTGTAATACTTATTTTGCAAATGCCACCAACTAGAAATTTCCTGCCTTTTTTTTCTTATATTTCTACCCTCATAGTTAATAGGAGTCAGCAATGCCAGCAAACTTATTTATGGTGTGAGGTAGACTTCAATGCGAGTCTCTTGTATTTAGTTGGCGTGGGGGCTGGATTAGTGACTAGCAGAATCGGTGTGCGGGGAAAAGAATTGGAGGCCTTTGTAGTGGCAGCTGATTTGCATAATCTTATGGAAGTAGCAGGGGCTAACAAGCAGGTTCTTCCAACTTATAGGGGCAGAAGGGGCTGTCCAATTATCGATCATATTTTCGTAATCACTGTAATCTCATGCGAAAATTGTTGCCACTGAGTATGGGGACCACAGTTCGATTGAGATAAGATTGAGGGTACCAATTAGGAAATCGCACCAGGGGGCCACTGGTTTGGTGAATTTTTACCCTTCACCTGATAATCTTAGGTTGTGCTGGATGCTGCGTGATCCCTCAAAGTTCCTTAAAGTCATAGTTGAAGGGAATCTTGAAATGGTCATGGAGTGCTTTCAATCATATGCGAGTGACAGTGGAGCAATCGTTGGGACGTTTGTTAGTCTGTATGTGAAGATATGACTTTCGCTGTCCAGGTCTATTAAAACTATTTCTGGATGCCCCGTTGGTTCGATTAGGAGTGTTCACGAGCCAACCGTGCTATGCGCTGAGCTCTAACATCTAGGCCGCAAATTTCGTTCTCTGGTGGCGACCCAGCGCAAATTGTACAAACTGTTATTGGTATTCATTATCAATTTTAGCCAGTACAAAGAATAGTAAGCATTTTGGAGGGGGATTCACATTTGCATTTTCTGGATATTAGCGAGTCACCCACCGATGGCCATGTAAAAGGGGAGGAGTGGGTCGTACATTTCACATACATATATTTTGGAGAAAATCAGAACTGTGTATGAGTTGGGCTGGGAGTCATCACCTCCCTGCTGTTATTTTCTTTACAGGAAGGAGTACCGGCCATCCAGGAGTCTACTGGCAGGAAAGCCCCTGCTCCCAATGGTGTCCCTATAGATGTTATCAAATGTAATACTGATCTCTGGGCTCCATTGTTGACCAATGGTTACAATTCTTTATATTTACAAATGATCCTTGACTCCTGGTTAAGTTCAACAATCGTGCCAATCTTAAAAAAGGGTAATAGAGCTGACCCCAAGTGCTACAGACCCATTTCATTAATTGATATTCCCACAAAAATCCTGGGCAGAGTCTTATATAATAGGATGGTTGAATGGGCCAATGACATTGGAGTGAATAATAAGTGCCAATATGGTTTTAGAAGTGGGCTTGGAACCATCCCCAATGCCTCCATTTAAATTTCATTATTGATAAGCAAACAGTGGCCATGAAATCCAGCCTTTTTTTTTTTTTTAGCATTCATGGATTTGTCCATGGCATTTGATTGATTGAATCATGGTAAGCTTTGACAAATATTGGTGAACCTGAAATTGGATCTTCCTCTTATTCACTTGTTGATCTCGCTGCACACAGGTTCCAGGGTGAGGATCGGTAGGAATGGCTAACTCACAGGTGACTTTGGTATTGGACGGGGTGCGGCAAGCGCGCAACCTTGCTCTGCTTCTTTTTATTTTGTGTATTAATGATTAAGGATCAATCCTCACACAGTGTACTCCTGATGTACCCCGAGTAAAAGGAGCCCCTCCTTCCTGTACTACAGCATGCCGATGATGCAGTTTTAATTGCCCGCACCACGAATGCCCTGCTCCTTTTAGTACAAAATTTTGTCGATTTCATGGGTAAACTTGACTTGCACACTAACTTTACTAAGTCTTTTTTTAATGACATGTGGACGTGATTATAAGAAGCCCCTGGCCTTCTGTGTGGTAAACCGTGTACTTCCAAGCACTAGTACTTTTTTATATGTGGGTGTGATTTTTAGTTCTTCAGGCTCCTGGGCCCAGTATATTGCACACAGTAGGGCTAAGTTTTCAAGGGCACTTGGCTCTTTGTTGTCTCTCCCCTCACCTAAGGACGGAAGGCCCCTATGATCCCTTATTAAAATGTATTCCACACAATGTGCTTCGATAGCAAACTCTAGGGCTTGAGTGTGGGGAGAGACGGATTTGTTAAATTTACAAAGGGAAGAGAATCTGTTCTTCTGGAGAAACCTTTCAGCTCCCCCGTCAACTCCTAGCTTCGTATGTCACAGCGAATTGCGAGTAGATCATATGGGTTATCTCATCCGTAGTAAGCCGGGATTGTTATGGATGTCAATCTGGAGGTCTGAGAAAACAGTGCAAAAACCAATTGTGAAGAATTACTTGCGTTTAAATGAGGGGGGCTTCTCCACAAATTATTTGTGGGACAATAATGTGAACTAGTATAGAAGATTATTGTTTAGGTTTTGCACCGGTATAGTGAAGTATTCACTTTGTTTCCCCCTTGGTTGTCAACCAAGTCTCGATTTTAGACTGTTCTTATGTCACAATCTGCAAACGCAGACTATGACTCATTTTCCTTTTTTCTGCGATTTCTTTATGATTTTTACAAAGTCCTATCTTAAACCCCTGTTGAAGGCTAGGAATATTTGCACTTACCTTGTTACCTATGAATTACTGATGGGACTGGCTGATGATGATAATCTGCAATCAGGTGTTTTTATTTCTTAAGACAGCTGTCCAATCAAGAAAATCTATGGGCCTTGATTAAGTGCTCTGAGTCGCTTAATGCTAGTTTTAATTGTATATTTTTGATCGGTTTTGCATTTGCATTTTATTTATTCATATGTGTATCTTTTGCTTGTATTGTTATTTATATTAACCAAATAAAGATTTGTAATGAATGATGAAATAGGCAAGTCAAAAAAATGCTTTTTCTATCGAAACATGGTCCTAATTATAACTACCTACTGGTGACCGATATATAAAGAAAACAACCTAAGAATCTGCTCACCTCAAATGTCTGTTTTTCTTGGATTTGCTTTTTAACTTTAAGATTAGCACAGTGTCATTCATGCCGAGCTAGAATGGGACAAAGTCCTTTGCAATTTCTACAGCAAAGTCTTTAAGCATAGGATTAGCACAGTGCCATAAATGCTGAACTGTGAAATGACAAAAGCCTTTCACCACTACAGGCAGAGTATTACAGCTTTAGATTGGTAAAATACCATCCAAGTCAACCTGTAATGAGTAAAAACAACTCCTGACACGTGTTCACTATCCATTATAGATCTTAAGAGATGTTTAGTCTTTATCTAGAGGCAAGGGAACACCGAGTATACCCTTTCAGGCTTGGAGTACTGCATAAATTATGTAAAAAAAGAGCAGAGAATTCTGTGTAGTTCCCAAGTTTAGGCGGAGAGCAGCTCCTATAAAGGGCACCCTGCAAAACTAGATACAATCTGAATATGCTCACTTCAAATATTCTTGATTTCTTGAAGGAGGGTGTGTTGAGAAGTAAGTTGTCGGAGGGCGTAGAGTGAGTGCTGACAGTTTTTGTTAGCCAGTTAATGTGGTGTGCCTGGGTAAATGTTTCATATCTGTGTTGAGCCAAAGTGTCTTCTGGCCATGCTTTGGGCATGTGGTGGCCTTGAGTGTTGAATCCTTCTGGTAGCCTTCACATTTGGTATGCAGGTGGGGTGGAAAGGATGCAACAAGAAATTGTTCCGATGTCTTTTGAAGGTCTTGTTCCTCTTTACTATTGTAAATGTGGAATTGCTTGGCGGGGTAATGCTGAAGGAGATCATCTGTTGATGGTCTCTCCATATGACGGGCAGAGTCACAATCGCTGTGATGAGGCCTGGTATGTAGGTTGGGAGAAAACGTTGAAGAAGTTGAGTCTCTTTGCTTGACAGGAGGTAACTCGTTTGAATGCGGTTTGGTAGGCCACTTTAAATATTAGGTTGTTGTGAGTTTTAGTCATGTCAAAGAAGGTGCCTGTAGATGCTGTGTATCTGTACGAATGAGCAAAAGAAGGAGAGGGTGCCTGAGGAGCACATGAGAAGAGATTTACATATAGCTGTAGCAGCCTCTTAGAAACCATAATATGGGGCACCTAGATTAAAGAAGACCTATGCAACTTCTGGTAATAAAACATTTCATGCTCATTATAAACAGTTCTGCCTTTGAAGTAGGCAGACTTCAATGGAAAGTCTCTGTTGTTCACAAGAACCTCGCTTGCACAGGCCTGGCCCCAGTCACACACCAGGGGGTTGGAGACTGCAATGTGTGAGGACAGGCACAGCCCTTTCAGGTGTAAGCGTCAGCTCCTCCCTGCCCATTCTAGCCCAGGAGACTCAGGATATGCAGGCTACACCCCAGCTCCCTTTGTGTCGATGTGTAGAGGGAGTTCACAACAGCCCAACTGTCAGTCTGACCCATACATGTAATACACAAGCCGGCAGAGGCACAGAATGGTTAAGCAAGAAAATACCCACTTTCTAAAAGTGGCATTTTCAAACAATCTAAAAACCAGCTCTACCAAAAGATGTATTTTTAAATTGTGAGTTCAGAGACCCCAAACTCCATTTCTCTGTCTGCTCCCAATGTGAAACAGCGTTTAAAAGATATTTAAAGGCAGTCCCCAAGTTAACCTATGAGAGAGACAGGCCTTGCAATAGTGAAAAAACGAATTTGGCAGTATTTCACTATCAGGACATGTAGAACACATCTGTACATGCCCTACTTTTTAAATACACAGCACCCTGCCCATGGAGGTACCTAGGGCCTACCTTAGGGGTGACTTAAATGTATTAAAGGGGAAGGTTTGGGCCTGGCAAGGGGGTGCACTTGCCAGGTCAAATTTGCAGTTGAAAACTGGCAGGTCTGAGACATGTTTACATGGCTACTCGTGTGGGTGGCACAATCAGTGCTGCAGGCCCACTAGTAGCATTTGATTTATAGACTCTGGGCACCTCTAGTGCACTTTACTAGGGACTTACTAGTAAATTAGATATGCCAATCCTGGGTAATCAATCACCATTACAATTTAGACAGAGAGCACTTGTGTTTTAGCACTGATTAGCAGTGGTACAGTGCCCAGAGTATCAAAACCAGCTGAAACTAATTGCAAAACAGGAGGTCAGAAGCAAAAAGTACAGGAATACCATGCCACAAGCTGCAAGGTCTAACACCCACTGATTGTGATTGCTCTATTGAGTGCATAAAGAAGCAATGCACAAGTCATAGATGCATTTAAAGTGTGTTTTCCTCAAACAGGTAGAACAATTTTGAATCATATTTATGTACAAGTGGGCTAAGAAGATCATATTTTCATGTAAAGTTTGGTGAGATTTGATGCAATTTGTAGAAATGTCTGCTTCAAAACCACCAGTTTTATTAGTGCTAAAAACACACCCTTTAATCTATGAAATCCATGGAGTGTGTGATGGAAGATAATAGGGGAGTGGAACGATTCATTAGTGAGGGTGGAGGGGGAGTGAAATAGAGATTACGTTGTCCTGCTCAATTTCTCTTGTTTACGACTCCTTCCTTTTTTCACTCTGACACTCTGCAGAGCCTATGTGGAAAATATGGAAGAGATAGAGCTAGGGAGATTAACGAGAGACAACAACAAGGAGAGAGATGAGGTAGGGACCAAAAAGTGAGAGAGAGAAAGAGAGCAAATTAATATTTCTTAAAATAAAGAAAATTTTAGTGTGCTACAAAGGGACAGCATTTGGTATTTTGCTCATTTGTATCTTTCTTTAAACCAGTAGAATTCCTGCTCATTGCATTGGAGGATGTCAACATTTTTAAGAGGGACACGAAGAGAGTGAAGGAGGGCACAAGACTGGGGGAATGAGGAAAGGGGTTAAGGAAAAGCACATCCCCCAAAACATTAGGTTCTCACTGGGCAGAGCTGCAGCAGTTTACAAGCAGAGGCATATGGCCAAAAGTTAGGAAGAGAAGGAAAAATCATAATTAAGTAGAGCATGTGAGAAAAGCAGGTAGCTTGAGGGGTGAAGGCCAGTTTTTGGGTGAGGGTGGATAATGAGAGGAATGGGTAAGGCAGAGAGTTAGAAAAAGGGATGGGGCTGTTAGAAATTGAGTTTCTGGTTGGCAGAGGTATGCACCCTGTCTAAGCAGGAACTATAATCCTAGACAGGGTAAGTCACCACACACTATAAATTAACCTATGCTCACCCCTTGGTGGCTTGGCACAGAGCAGTGAGACTTAACCATGAGGCCAGTCACAGATCCCCAGCCGCTCCACGGCCCTCCTGCCTGTCGCTGACAGCTCTGCCCCCATTCCTGAGCCTCATTGCAACAGCTCTGTCCACATTCCTGAGCCTGATTGCAACAGCGCCACTCGCATTCCCGAGCCTGATTGCGTCTGCTAATGCCGATGCCGGACTGCCGCTCCCCCTTCCCACCCTGGCCCCTCCCACCTCCCAGGACATATAATGGAGGCCACAGCGTGGTCTCGGTGAGAAGTGCCTGACACATTGGGCCAGTCACAGCTCCCCAGCTGCTCCATGGCCCTCCTGCGTGCTGCTGACACATCTGCCCGCATTCCTGAGCCTGATTGCAACAGCTCTACCCACATTCCTGAGCCTAATTGCAAGAGTTCTGCCCACATTCCAAGCGCTTGATTGCGACAGCTCTGCCCGCATTCCTGAGCCTGATTACGATAGCTCCGCCCGCATTCCTGAGCCTGATTGTGACAGCTCTGCCAGCATTCCTGAGCCTGATTGCATCTGCTGATGCCCCTTCTGACGCCTTCTTTGCGCAACTGCCATTCCTGCCCTCCCACCTCCCCACTGCCCACCAGGACATATAATAGGGGCCACAGAGCAGACACGTGCAGCAGATGGGCCACTGGCACGCCGAAGGCAAGCCCGTCTGTGCCCATCCGTGCCTGAAAAGTGCCCAGCGCCAGGAACCCTGATCCTTCCACCACCATGCCATCAAGGAGCTCCAGGCCTTGAACGTTGAACACCCCATCAACAGCTGCTACACAGCCTCCCCACACTCAACCAAAGGACCCTTCACCTGCCTACACTGCTGTTTCTCCTGCAAAACGGGCCCACCTGCGCCACTCAACCTGCACTGCACCCACACAGAAGACTGCAAACAACCAAGCACCACTCCAGTGCATCATGCTATACGCCTGCTCCTTATGCAAACACACCACGGAAATCTGGGACACCATCACCACCCTCGAACCAGACATCGCCTTCATCATCGAAACATGGCTAAAACCCTCCTCAAACCATCATATCGCCATGGCCACCCGACAGCTACAAAATGATCAAGATCGCACCAACAAACACGGTGGGGCATTGCCATCGTCAAGGAAACCATCCAGTGCACCATCACCGACGACGACCCAACGCCTATCATGGAGCATCTCAACTTCCAACGCCAGACAAATACCAACACTATGATGCGAGGCACCCTTGCATACAGACCCCCGGGACCACGCCCAGCCTTCTGCGATGCCATTGACAACCTCATCACCCCCTTGCCATCGACTCCCTCCACTACATCCTACTTGGCAATCTCCATTTCCACCCTTACTACACCAACTTAACTTACCTTTTAGTGAACATCAGCAAAATCGGCCTCACCCAGCTGGTCACCAAACCCAAGCACAAAGTTGCAAACACACTGGACGCCATTTTCACTTCTAGCGACAGAATCAGTTTCACCTACATGACTGAACTCACCTGGACTGATCACGTCATCGTCCACTTTACCATCTCCAATTCCCAGCACACCACCTCCAAGCACCGCAGCACCCCCCACTGAAGCTGCGGCAAAGTAACCAAGACCCTATAGGCACAGGCCTTAGGCGCTGCACAGTCCGAGCACACGGCAGAACTCAACCTCAACCAGGCCGTCCTATACTTAAACACCTGGATCACCAAATCTTCCGACAGTCGCCCTGCTCAAACCAGCTAAAACCAACAACACCTCCAAGCCAACAAGATGGTACACCCCGGAGCTCAGAAACTCTAAACGTGACTGTCACTGACTCGAGACACAATGGTGCGTTACCAAGGACCCCTCCGACAGAGCCACCTACAAGGCAGCCCTCAACAACTACCACCACCACATCAAGGAAGCAAAAAGAGCAGCAATCACTGCCCACATTAACACTGCAGCCTACCACATGAAAGAACTATTCAGAATCATCAAGGAATTCTCTAACCTGATAGCCACAGAGACCACCATCCGCCCATCCCAGGAACTCTGCGACACCCCCTTACACTATTTCCACAGCAGGATCACCACCATATACAACAATTTCCACCCACCCCAACCCTTCACCTGCAGCATAGACAACAACTCTCAAGCAGCGAACACCAGCCACACAATAACCTCCTGGTCCCCAATTACCACACAGTCCACCGCAGTCATCATGTTATCCATCCACTCTGGGGCACCCACTGACCCCTGCCCCCACCGGCTTTTCAACCTCAGAGCCAACACTATTAGCACAAAACTAACCTGTATCCTCAACACCTCCATCTCCATGGCAACCTTTCCAGATGAATGGAAGCATGCAGAGGTCAGAACCCTCCACTGACCCCAGTGACCTCAAAAACTACAGACCGATCCCCCCTGTTACCCTTCCTGGCCAAAGTGCTTGAGAAAGCCAGCAACCAACAGCTCGCAGACTACCTCGAACAAAAACCACCTTCTTGACACCTCACAATGAGGATTCTAGGCCACGGACGACAACAAGACCATCCTCAACCGAGGAGAGTTGCCAGCTCTAATCCTCACTGTAGCGTTCAATACAATCTCCCACCAAATGCTACTCCAGAGACTCCACAACATATACATTCAACAAAACACCTGTAAGTGTGTCACATTTTTCCTCTCTGTCTGTATTGCAGATCCTATGCCTTCCTCCCTTCACTTCTACACCCAGGAACATCACCTGGGGCATAGCCTAAGGATCCTGCTTCAGCCCAACCCTGTTAAACATCTACCTGACCCCTCCCCCTCGCAGACATGGTCAGATCCTACGGACGCAATATACGCGGTCATTATGACTTCCGCTGTCTTTTTCCAAGACCGCTGCTGCCAACAGACTGCCATATTTTGAGTTAGGAAGGATTTCCGCCCGTTTACGGGCAGAAATCCGACCCCGTCGGCCTGGCCGGCGTAAGAGAGGCGGTTCCACCACCAGCACTGTCACTCTAACAAGACTCCGCCTGCCGTATTAAGATACGTAATACAGCATGGCGGAGTCCTGTCCGCGGTGCGGTGCTGGCGGTGGAAAATGCCAGGACCCATCCCCTCCCGGATGACCACCTCGGAGGAAAAGGTAAGTTGATTGTCCGAAAGGGGGAGGTGGGGTGGAGGGTGTTGGGTGCATGTGTGTGGTCTGGGTGCGTGTATGTGTGCGAATGGGGGGTGTCTGGGTGCATGAGTGTGTGTGAATGGGGGTGTCTGGGTGCGTGCATAGATGCGGTGTTTGGGTGTGTGCATAAATGTGGAGAGGAGGAGCACGTGTGCATGAAAGTGGAGAGGAGGAGTGCGTGTCCATGAATGCGGAGAGGTATGTGTGCGAATGGGGGGTGTCTGGGTGCATGAGTGTGTGTGAATAGGGGTGTCTGGGTGCGTGCATAGATGCGGTGTTTGGGTGTGTGCATAAATGTGGAGAGGAGGAGTGTGTGTGCATGAAAGTGGAGAGGAGGAGTGCGTGTGCATGAATGCGGAGAGGGGGAGTGCGTGAACGCATGCAGTGGGGGGGTGTGCATGATTGTGGAAGGGGGTGAGTATGTGTGAGTGCGAGTAGGGGTGTGTGTATGGTTGTGTGTAATTGGGTAGGGAGGGTGCATGCATGTGTGTCGACGTGGAGATTACTGTTGCCGGGTGCATTACCGCCAGGGTTTTCATGTCGGTGCGGCCGCCACGGAAACCCTGGCGGTCTGCTGGGTCATAATACCACTGGTGTTCTCACGGCTGCCTCTGGGCCGGAGGTGCTCATCTCTGGCCCGGCTGGTTGACTGCCCTGACTCTACTAGCGGCATTGTGGTGGTTTGGCAAAGCCAAACCACCTATCTCATAATGCGGCGGTCTTCACCGCTAGGTCCCCGGCGGGGAGACATCTACCAGCCTTGTAAGGACCAGCATAGTCTCCTGCACCGATGACACTCAGCGACTCCTCTCACTCACCGAAGACTCCCACATCGCCAAATCCAACTTCTGCAATGCCATGCCCAATGTAGCAACATAGATGAAAAACAGCTCCCTCAAACTAAACTCAGACAAAACTGAAGTCCTCATCTTCGGGAAGGACACCTCCATATGGGATCACAGCTTGTAGCCTGCAGAACTCAGACCAACGCCCTCTCCATCAGACCATGCACGAAACCTCAGCATCAACCTTGACTGCCAACTATCCATGAATCGACAAGTAAACTAGGTCACCTCTTTCTCCTCCTGCTTCTACATCCTCAGTGTGCTTCGCCGAAACTTCAAATGGATCTCTACTGACACCAGAAAGAGAGTCACACACCCCCTTGTCTCTAGCCGCCTTGACTATGGCAACACTCTCTAAGCTGGAATGTCCTCCCAGCTACTTAAAACTCTACAGAACACCAGAGCCAAACATCCTCAACCTCCCCAAGCGCTCGAGCATCAACCCAGACCTCAGGATCCTCCACTGGCTCTCTGTCCAGAAGAGATGCCAATTCAAAATGCTCACACTCATATACAAGGCTCTCCACAACCTAGGGCCGCCCTACATCAACCAATGACTGAGCTTCAACGTCCCAGCAAGATAACTACGCTCTGCCTCACTAAATCCCACAAACACCCCCTGCATCCCTTGCAGCCACAGCGAAGGCTGCTCCTTCTCCTACACAGCAGCCAAGTCCTGGAACACCCTGCCCCTTCACCTCTGAACACTCCCACCCTAGCAGACTTCAGAAGGAGACTCAAGAATTGGCTTTTTGATGGAGACACAGCACCCTCACCACCCAGATGCCTTTAGGGGTGATAGAGCTGCGCTTTACAAATACTATAATTGATTGATTGATTGGAAGTATTTTGTGACCCTGAGACTTTAGAAGAACAGGAGGCAAGCCATCAAGGCCTTGAAGTCACTCTGGTTCTGGGTTTAAGTGTTGTGGGTCCAGTCCTTCTCACCAAGGCAAGGAGGGCAGCAGGCAGCATGTCATCAAAGCCAGCAAGAAAGCAGTTCTTCCAGAGCAGCAGCCCAGCAGAGCAGCAATGCTTGTAGTAGAACAGCAGTCCTTCTTCCTGGCAGAGTATCCACAGGTTAAGAAGTGTACTGAGTTGGTAGGGGCGGAAGTCCAGTTCTTATACCCAGTGGTGCATTTGAAGTGAAGGAGACTTCAAAAAAGGCCTTTGAAGTACACAGAGATCTTCCCTTCCTGCCCAGGTTCAAGACTCGCTACACGGGGGGGTATGCAGTCCTTTGTGCAGGGTCAGGACACAACCTATTCAGGTGTAAGTGTGAGGCTGTGGCCAGCTCCTCCCACCCCTCCCCCCCCCCCCCCCCCCCCCCCAGAATTTCACATCAGGATGCTGACCGTCCATCAGTGAAACCTAAGCTCCCTTTGTGTGTGGCTGTCTAGAGGGAATGCACAAGTCCAGCTGTCAACCCATCCCAGACGTGTATTAGAGACAGGTTGCAGGCACACAGAAATAAGAGGAGGGAAGTGCCAACCTTAAAGTGGCACTTTTAAAATTCTAACAAATCCAACTTTACCACTGAAGAGGATTTATTAATACAATTCCATAGGTACTAAGCGTGACAGGTCTACCCCTCTCAATCAGGAATTACAGCCTAGTAAATGTAATAAGGAAAATCTCCAATGTTGTCCTACAGAGGTGGAGAAGGGGGCAGGCCTCACAGTAGTGGAAAATGAATTTGAGAGTTTTTCACTACCAGGACATATAACACTTAAGAGTTCATGTCCTTCCTTTTAATTAACTAGCACCCTGCCCCTTAGGCTACTTATGGCCTACCTAAGGGGTGACTTAAATGTAATAAAAGGAGAGTTTAAAGCTTTGCAAGGGGTTTCAAATGCCACGTCGACATGGCAGTGTAACACTGCATTCAGGCTGCAACGACATGTCTGGGACATGTTTTGAAGTGGTATTTAAGTGGGTGGCACAAGCAGTGCTGCAGATCCACTAGTAGCATTTTAATTTACAGGCCCTTGGCACATGTAATGCACTTTACAAAGGACTTATAAGTTAGTTAAATATGCAAGGTATGTATATACCAATCAAACCATAAACATACACTGTAGTACTGGTCAGCAGTAGCAAAGTGCTCGGGTCCTAAGGCCAACAAAAAGAAATCAGCAAAAATGTGAGGCAAGCAGGCAAAACGTTTGGGGAAGATCACCCTAAGGCTGTTGGGTCTAACAGGGGCTATTCCAGCGATACTTGGAGGCCACAGAGAGAATCTGTGAGGCAGAAAACTGTGCAGCTTTACTGTCTCAAGAAATACCTCTCACGAGCCCCCTCTAATAGTTACATTTAGCTCGACAGGAAACAGGTGGAAGAGTGGGAGAGAGATAGATGGGCTCGTGAGGGGACAGAGGTTGTTATGGTTAGAGATGACGCATCTTGAACAGTAGATTAAGTGGGTGAGAGTAGGATAACTGGGTTAGCAGGAGTAACAGTGCTAACATTTGACTGCAGTACATCCATGCATTTTCTGTCTTATAGTAAATGCTTCATGTTCTGAAGCGCAAGCAGCCTACCTCTGAAAATAAAATGTGATCGGGATTAGGTTTGTCTGTTATGCCCAATTTACTGCTGCAACTGCATAGACGCTATTTTGCATGCAGCCCAGTCTTTTTCTCATGCTGTGATTATGACTGTTTGTCCAAAGCCTTTTTCAACTGTTCTGAATTAGCTGCAACATTTTTGTTAAAAGCTATCACCTTATTACTGCCAATCTTTCCAATCATAGGTTGCATGCCCATCTCTATGAGTACCCATGCATTTCCAAATCAAGAATATTTGACGGGAGTTGGACCACGAGCTATCACAGAATACCGGTTGAGCATCCTATACCTTTAAGAGCTGGGACATGAGGCATCCTCATGCTCCTGATAGAAAGATCTGACTACCATGCCAACATTTTATTGTACAAATAACATATAAATAGTGTGTGCTGGTCAATTTAGTGTGAAATTTAGGAGGTAATATTTGGCACAGATTATTCCATAAACTATAACTTAACATTCCACAGAGTACCAGGTCTAGTGGCCCAGTGTGTATTTACAAAATAACATTTGCCTTTCGCTATGTTGTAATTCCTTGAAATGGAACACAGAAGGCCTGTAAGTGATATATGGTGACAACAATGTTATGCATTGCAACAGACAAGTGACAGGAGTCCCGCAGAATTAATGTTCACTCTGCTGCGGCAGTGACTCTGCTTCGACTATTCAAAGTGTTAGTGTCCCCCTTGTTCTCATACAGCAAGTGTCTCGTGCACTCTTTGTCCCCTTCTTTCTCCCTGCCACTCTCTGTCTGTTTCTCCCGCCCTCTGTTCCTGCCTCCCTCTTGTTCTTTGACATCTCATTCTCCCACGCTCTCTTCCTCCTCCCTCCTTCAAATCTATAAACATCTACCTACCCTACTCGCAACATCTTTTAATTGTAAAGATGTCGGACCCATCGGCTTTGCCAAGGCTTGTCGAGGCACGCGAACGCTGCGACATTTAAATAACTACAGAGAATCCACTCATACATTAAAATCATCCAGAAATATGACTTGTGTAAAATAAATGTCAGAATCTGGTGTCGAAGAAACTCTACGTAAAGAGTTTCCTGCACATAGGTGTATCTGATCGGGGGAGCTAATAGTAGCTGTGTTGTCATACCGTGTATTCCAGTGCTGCTAAAGATGAAAAGGAAAGTGATAACAGTTAACCAAAATGTCGGGTAAGGAAAGTGACATCACCTGACCTGTGGTCCCCTAGTTTGACGTCACAGGAAGTAACTTCACATGACAACAAATTTTAACCCCCCACGTGTTTTCCAGTCTGTTACCAGCAAATTGATTTTCTAATTTGACAACTTTAAATTAAAATTTAACTTGCTGCATCCTCTTTTCATTATTCAGCATACTTCTTGTCACAATCACAATGTGTTCGACTTTCTGAACAGCACATGTAGCTATTGAGTGATTGGCAGGAAGACTAGGTTAGCCAGAAGTGTGACGCTGATTGCTAGAAGGAGAATAAGGTCTGCTGCTTCTGGCGATCCCCAGTGGAGGTCCGTCAAGAAGTCTTATATTTTAATTATGGCGGACTGTAACAGCAGCTTTATGCTCGCTGGGAGGAGTGGTCACTGCGTAGCACATTCTTTTCTGATAAAATAGCATGACGTAGGCCTGGTACTGAGGCTTCGTGAAGCTGCTTTTATATAGACACTAATTCATTTCACCTGCATTCTGACCCGGATGTTTTCAGTTTCCGTTTGAGTGATAAAAGGCTGACTTACGCAAACCAACACAGGCACCTTGAGGGCATGAATAAAACGCTAAGGAAAAGGTAATATGTGACTCGCATCCGCGAGGCAATGGGGACAAGCATCCATGTCCCTTTGTCGTCATGAGTGGCTGTTGATAAGTCTAAGCGGCTCTTTAAGGTCACACTTCTGTCAAGAGAGATGTATGTGCTGTGGAAGTCCTGTAGGACTTAACAGATATCATCCTTGGATTGATAAGCATTTAGGATTGCCTTAAAGAGTGATTCCTGCTAATCTCCAGGACCCCCACCTCTTGATTTCTCAGGTACCTGCTTTGGGTAGTATATATATCATTTGATTTAAGTGGGAAAAAAAGGTGAAATGTTTTGCTCTTTCTAATACTAAAGTAGGTATTTAATTTTACAGTATGGATTCCTTAAAAAGTAATAAGAACCCATTCATTGGTACACACGCAGCAATATTTTTTACCTCCATAAATAATTGAATTTCATCGTCCTGACTTCCATCAAGCTTTGAGCAGACTATCAGCTGGTTTAGCCTACTCACCTACTACCATGGTACGTAGGGTGTGATGATGATTGTATAATGATGCAGAATAGGTTGGGGTTTGGGTACTCAGTGATGCAGGAAGGTGAGGGAGTTAATTAGAGGGTATCGTGCCATTAAAAAACAAGATTCTATCCCTAGAGACAACCCCCATCCCTGTCGTTCCTGTTAGATATTCAATTTATAAAACAAGTGTTCTGCTTTTATTTACAGAGACGGATCCTGGATGGAAGCCTGGGCTTTGCTGCAGGGGTAAGTACCAAGCAGAATGGAAATCGCTGCTGAAGAGAAACGTGTTATGCTAGTAATCCTTTTGTATATGCATATTCCAAAAGACACTGCCTCCGGGTGTTCAGGCATTACTGCTACGCCTCATCATCTCAGCGTGTCACTTAAAGAGTAAAAGAAGACTGTTTCAGGCAGACACCGGTTGGGTACTGCGGGGCACTGATCACAAAAATATCTCCCCGCTCCCAACTCCCTCTTTGATCACTTTATCCCAACACGTCCATGTGGGTGGTCTGACTGAGTCTAAGTGCTTGTGTTAAAGTCATTGCATCTGAGCTAATTTCATCACAGTGAATGTATCTCGTAATGAGTTCTTGTCTGCTAGGTGTTTACAGGGTTTACATATTTTATAGAGTTTTTGGTATTTCTTTGGCAAAGATGGGCAGGCAAATATGGAAATTAGCACATCAGTGCTTCTTTAGTGCCGTGATGGCTCGTTGAAGTGAGCTACATGTCAGGCTAGCTCACATCAAACTCAGGGCCTGATTTCGACCTTATCGAATGGGATACTACGTCACAAACGTCACGGATATCCCACCTGCCATATTAAAAGTTCTGTTATATCCTATAGAACTGGTACAACGGCAGGTGGGATATCCGTCACGTTTGTAATGGAGTATCCCATCCACCAAGGTCGTACTCAGGCCCTCAGTCTTTTTCACACACCACCAGCAGAACGAACCCAACAGCTCATGCCCCTTTGTATACTTTCTGTAGTACTGCATGCTGCAAACTTCAGTCTCATTCACCACACACAAGCTTGAATTCAGTGTCCTTTAAGAAAACCTTGGCTAATCCACCAAGTCTTCCACTTTTTTGACATTCTCACATCCACCAGACAACAGCATACAACACATTGATTGTACAAGCATGACCTGAAATTGACTCGTCATAATGCTCAATCTGCATGCTCTTTATACCATGCTACTGTACACTAATGTTTAGTGAGTGTAATTTTACACCTGTCGTTTCCACCTTTTTCCCCCCAGACTGATGTACATTCCCATAGACCAAACTAAGAGCTCATTAAAGATGTATGTGACGCCTTTGCCCTCTCATCTTTCAACAAACACAGCTGCTCTCAGAGATGTCAAACTTGACAGTGATTCCACCAAAAAGATAATTAAATAAGTCTAACTTGACCTCCTAAACCCTCTGAACGTCACACACCACATTAAAAATCCTATCCTGTCACTGGGTAGGACTGAAGCTCTTCCCATGACTAGCTGCCTTTTTCACAGTTGCACTATCCATTGTTGCCAATATAAAAATCAACACTCCCTCAAAAGTTTCCCCTAGACTTGTCCAAAAGGACCTCAATATTTTTACAACCAAGATCTTTCACATCACATCACTGACTCTCACAACCCCACTCTGTAATACAGTGTGCAAACAAACATCACAATGGCTGAAGGTAAGTCTGAATATAGTTATGTGTCTTTTATAGTTCAAAGTAATATAGTGGTTTTGCAGTGGATAGCATAGAAACAGGGGGAAAGGCCATAAGGGAGTGGGTATTCAGTATCAAGAGTAGGAGTGGATAGGTGCTGGTTCATGTTTACAAGGAGGAACATGGCAGTGAAAAAAGTGGCAGAGCTGCAGGTGGAAAGGGGCTGGGGCATAAATGGGTGAGAGTGCTAATGCTTCAGGGTGGTCCGGCATCCTGGTGATTACCGTCTGGCAAGCTGTTGTTGGAAGAGATGGGTTTTCACATATAATTGGAAGTGGTACAGGGATGGAGCCTGACTAATCTGAACTGATTTTCACCCTAGCAGCATAGTAAGAACAAGTAGGAGAACATCAAGCATTTCATCTTCTGTCTGGTTTTCTTAATTTACACTTTGGTGATGCTGCTGAAGCATGCTCTGCATGTGTTGCCACAGATATCAATCTTGGTCACCAAGTAAGGTGGTATGCCAGTTGTAGAAAGTGCAGTATGTCTTGACTGTGATGTGGCCAGACAGTGAAATACAATGAAGTTCTCTGATGGCTTTTGAAGGTGTGCACTGCTGCACGGAAACCAATCTTCAGTGACTTAAAGCGTATCTCAGGGATGTGTGTCAGCAGAAAATTCCCTACATTGAGTTGGAAAGGACCAGAACTTGAAGAGTGGTTCTGAAGCTTGTCTCCAGTAGTAGAATTTAAAGTTTGGGCCAGTTGAAGCCAGAATGCCTTTGCCTTGTGTACTATTTGTGTATAACTGAAGTAGCTTGCATAAACATAAGCTGAACTCTCTTTGAAGATTTCAAACCTTGCATCAGCCCTCTTCTCAGTCCACCATTACCTTGTCATTAGGATATTTTTGCTTTGGCCCTACAGATAGCCAAGAGACTGGTTTCCTCGTGAAGGGGGAGGAGATGCATCCCTACACTCTAGGAATGGGTGGAAGTCCTCACACATTACAACAACCAACTTGAATAAAAATTATGTGAAGGTTTGCGCCCTATGGATTTTTGGGCACTGTTTATGCGTTACCTAAGAGTAGACAGAAAAGCACCAATTCCAGGAGATGTTGTGATCATGTTAATCGGGGCAGAGGTTCTTGATGCACTGGGTTGGGTCTTGGTTATTGTGATGGTGTTCTATATGATTAAGACAACAAATAAAACCTGTAATACAAAAAAAAAATCAAGCGCTAACAAACATCCTTGAAACATGCATGGAATTTTCAAACACCCTATAAGCTCACTCATAATTATCCAGCTGATATCAAATCATCCCGATGGTTTCTTCAAGATTCCAGAGGGTGCAGGTTACCTGCTGAGTTCCACACAGAAGTTTCCCAGCATCTTCTACCTCTGTGTTGAGCCTCTTTTGAATCCTTGTAACTAATAATCAATAACTAACAATGTTCCTACGATTCACTACTCTATTCAGCTGCCCTTTATCATTGTATAGCTCAACACCCTGCTTTACCCAATACAGAAATTATTAGGTGCCTACCTGAAATTGAAGACCAAAAATGTATTCACCCCCTTGCAAAAGGGAACTGGAAACTTACACGGATAAAGACATCCAAAAGGAATCTGGACCAGGTAGCACCCCAGCTCTCCACAAGAGCCTGATCATTCGGATTGATTCGTTTCACTGGTCTCCCCAGGTTGCCAAGAAAGAGGATTGTAGAAAAGTTCACTGCTGACTTCAGAATGGCAGTCCATCTTCTGGCGTCCTGCCACCTCAATGTGTGAAGCATCCTCTTGCCGACTTCCCGTTATTCACCATGAAAAACATCCTCCCTGTGCCATCATGACTTGGAAGACTGAGAAAATATGACCATATCATTCTGTCAATAGAATCTGCACCTGGTGACACTTAAAGCGCCCTCATTTTCAAACTTACTTTATTGCCAAAAATGCTCAAGAACTGGTGAACGAGTATATGTGGCTGAAAAACCGATAAGGTGTGATGGCCTGCATAAGACAAGGAGCCAAGTCTAACGTTCTTACAGTATTTGGTTCGGTTTATAACCTTTCTTCAACATATAAAGATAGCTATCAAAGTACATAAATAAATAATTAAAAAACAATTCTAAAAGCATTCACATACACAGAAATATCAACATTTCTGTAATAAATAAGTTTAAATTGAACCATAAAAAAATCATCACATCCTTATTTGCATCCCAAAATCTATGCATGACTAACACCTAAGACTTTTCCTCACATAAATAGCTTTTAAAATGTAAAGTGCCTCATTATAACACAAAAAGGATCGGTTAAATCAAATAAGAACTTCGTAGCAGCCTGTTGCGTTCTTATATGCTGGGCAATGAGGAAGGGTTTAAGATAAAAAAATCCTGTATTGCACATAGAGTTTACAAAACAGCATAAAGTGCATGGTGTTCTGTTTACTAGACCTGTCACAAGGGCATCGAGCCGTATCGGTTGGACAAGTCCTCATTTTAGAGAACGCCAGTAGATGATGCACAATTCCCAATCTAAATGTAGTCAGAACGAAGCGGTGTTGCATATTAGTGACCCAAGACAAATTACTTTTACAACCTTCCTCTAGGGAAAAAGACATGTAAACACCACTTGTCAATTTTGGCATTACAACATCCCTCCTACAGTCCATTCTATGCTGCAAAAATAACTCTTTAACACACATTTTTAGAAAGAGAAAGCACTTTCCCAAATGTTATACCATAGTATCAAGTGCCTTGACAGCAGCACATCCTACAAAAGCTGTAATCCTACCTCCTGATGTGTTCTCCAATTGCAGACTGAGGTAGGTAAGCATAGCAGCTGTTTTAAAAAGCTATTTTCCTCCATTTGAAAGGGTGTGCTCTTTGTATACCCCCAAAGACCAGCCCCATAGGTGGCCGTAGTCACAACTTTTTTCTTATAGATGTCAACTATTTCCATTACCAGGCAACTACCAAGCTTACTTGCAAATCTAAAATACCACACAAATTCCTGCCCATTTTATCTTTGCCCATAGAAATGTGATGTTCCCAAGATCCATTGCTTGAGAATAGGACCTCCAGATAACTCAAGGAATTTACATTAGCGATTGGAGTTTTATTTATGAAGAAACTTCTACATTTCTTAGCTTTTTGGCCACAAATCTTTTTAAAGGTTTTTGTTTTGTTAATCACTGTTCCCTTTAATGTCATAAATTCTTCAAATGCATTCATTAATTTCTATAGGCCTATTGGAGTCATAAATAACAGCACATAAGTCAGGTTTGGGGCACCCTGCAACTCAAGGTGGATCTGCCTGGAAGGTTTGCAAAACCTGATCTGTCCCATTAATAAATAAGGGATATTTTGACAGGAGTAGCACACAGCCTGGTCGAATGCCTCTCCCAATTTTAAAAGAAGGGATACATTCCCCCATCGTTTCAAAACAAACTTTAAACTATACATTTTCATACAAAGGGGCCAAAAAAACAATGATTTCCCTCGGGGCTTTCAAATTGACCAATGTAGACCACAAGCTCTGCTGAGGTCTACAAAACAGAAGTACAATGCCCCTGTTTTTGCTCTGGTGTACTTCCCAATAAGTAAATCCAAGATCTGATAGAAACTTCTAGTTGTAGATTTCTTACCTTAAAATTTTCCCCCAGGCGTCAGGCTTGATCCAGAGATTTTTCCTTCGTAAAAGTAGGTGTCCGTCGGTAGGTGTCGTCAGTTGACTTTGGGGGCGTCGTTGGTGTTGTAGTCGCCGTGATGACATCGAGAATAATAGTACATAGATGCCGCCTCAGCGCAATGACGTCAGTTCTTTTCTTTCCACTCCACGTGCTGATCCGGAGAGAGCTACCCTTTGTCAACTTTTGACCAACCTCAACTCCTTTGTTGACTTTTTGTGAGTTTTTGGTGTGCCAAGGGATGTCCCTGAAGATGAGCTTCAAACCGTGCGAGGACTGTTGCCGTATGATGGCGGTGATGGATCCGCATCGGGTCTGTTTGTAGTGCTTGGAGCACGACCATGACCCGAAGTCCTGATCCTAGTGCCAGGCCATGCACCCGAAGGCCTTGAGGGAGCAGTCCCTCGAACCTATGGCGGCCCGGCGCTCGATTCCACGAAGGTGCCAGTCTTGCTCGAGGGGAAGGTCTTGAGACTGGTCGTGGAACCACCACCACTCGTCTTCTTTTAAGTCTTCGGATCAAGGTAAGAAGAAGAAGTCGAAGGGATCCGGTCATCCTTTGACATCACCCTGTTGCTCAGCTGATGCAACATGGAAGGAGTGTCGATGCTTGAGGCCTCCGTCTTCGGAGCCTGCTGTTGGGTCCTTTCCACGCCTCGCCGAGTTTCCGGGAGCCGGGGCGACCTCTGCCTAATTAAAGGAGTTTAATAAGGCCATGCGCCTCATTTTTGGGCAGCCTGACCCCACTACAGTTCCTTCAGGTCCAAAGGGTTCAGTTGGGGGGCCTTCAGGTTCTGCTCCTGCAGCTCCGGCCACAAATGTCCCCTCTGGATCTGCTTTCGGATCCGCACCGGTGGCGGTCGTACCATCGAGACCTTCCCCAGCGCTGGTTCGATTGTCTAGGCTCCTGACATCGGTGGTGCCCACCATCGACCGGATCTTAATCCCCTACGACTCGGAGTCGGATTGGCGTCGACCAACGCCACCTCCTTCTTCGATGGGATCCATTCACCCCAGGTTGGATTCTGACCTTTATTTTTATGGGTTCCAATTCGGGGAAGGATTGGAGGGGTCCTGGACCCCTATGAATACCAGGATGACCCTAACTTGGACTGTGCACAGGGGCTGGGCAAGGCCAGTGGTCTGGATATCTCTCCAGATGCTGGCATGCTGTCACCTCCTACCGTGGCTATGACGGAGGGAGAAACTTATTCCATGGTGGTCATTAGAGTGGCTGACGCCCTCGACCTTGAGCTGCCTACTGTTCAGGTCAGGTCTAATATCCTGACAGGGGTGCTTTAACCAGGGGCTTCCACCTTTGAGCCTTTTCTTCTATTCAATTAAGCCTTCATCGATGTCCTTTTGGGTACTTGGTCCAGACCCAACACAAGGGCTCTTGTGAACAGGACAATTGCACGCCGACATCAGCCCGCCCCAAACGACTCTAAATTCCTGTCCCAACACCCCTCGCCTGAGAGCCTTGTTATCCAGGCAACTCATTCTTGGGCGCATTCCTTTCCGCACCCACCGGATAGGGAATAAAAAAGGCTGGAACAATTTGGGAAGAAGATGTTTTCTTCCTCCAGTCTAGCGCTGCGGTCAGTGAATACAGCATGACTTTTGGGCTGCTATACTCACTGTCTGTGGGATACGGTTGTGCACGCTCTGCTGCAGATACCGGAGGAAGCCCATACTATGGTCTCCTAAGCTGTCACCGATGGGAGAGGTGAGGTAAAGTTTACTATAGATGTTGGCTGAACACAATCAACTTTCTAGGTAGATTGGTTGCGACGACAGTGGCATTGAGGCACCACATGTGGTTACGAGCATCTGGTTTCCCAGGGGATGTCCAACAGAACCTCATGCACATGCCCTTTGATGGCTCCCGTCTCTTTGGAGACAAGGTGGACTCCGCTTTGGAGAGGTTCAATGACTCCCAGGCTACGGCTTGGTCCCTCAGCCTTTCCACTACCCCTCGTCCCAAACAGTCCACCTTTCGTCCCTTTTCGTGGCCATGGAAGAGGCTCCCTGTCACACCCCTTTCCCAGCCACTGTGCCACCCGTGCTTTTCAGCCTGTGTGTGGCTGGGGATGTGAAATCCCACGTGGTTGTGGGACAGGGAACCAGAGGTCTGCCCAGTCCACCCCTGTCCCGCTGCAGCCTCCAAACCCTCCTAGTCCGTCCCTTCACTCTAGTTCAGTTGGCGGCAGGATTTTCCATCATCTGCCCCACTGGGAATCCATCACTACGGACAGGTGGGTTTTTCATATCGTTTGAAGGGGCTACTCCTTCCCCTTCGAATCTGCCCCACCAGCCATGCCTCTATCAGTCACCCGTCTACCGGAGGATCATTTGGCACTTCTCTGCTAGGAAGTTATGGCTTTTTTGGCCAAGGGAGCCATAGAGAGGTCCGCGCACCAGAAGTAGGCGGTGGTTGTTATTCCTGCTACTTTCTGGTGCCCAAAAAATACAAGGGCTTACGTCCTATCCTCGACCTTTGGGACCTCAATCTCTTCCTCAAGAGGAGAAATTAAAAATGCTCATCCTGGCTCAGGTTCTATGTGCCTTGGTCCCAGAAGACTGGATGGTAGCGTTGGACTTGCAGGACGCTTATTTCCATAATCAAATCCTGCCTGCCCACAGATGTTACCTAAGGTTCATGGTAGGTCACGAGCACTTTCAATTTACTGTGCTCCCATTCGGCCCTTACTAGCGCCCCTCAGGTGTTCACATTACTTTAATTCTTTCCCTACCTCGACGACTGGCTGTTGAAGGCGGACTCACCTCAGAAAGTCATCTGCCACCTTCAGACTACACGAATCTCCTGCACACGCTGGGGTTCACTATAAATGTGCTGAAGTCACACCTGACACAGTGCAGTTTCGGACCTTTCCTCCCGAAAAGCGAGTCCAGGATATTCAGGCCTCCTGCATCCTGCTAGTGACACAAGCCAAATGGCAAATGCGGGCTCTGCAGTGGGACTTGAAGTTCCAGTGGGCGCAGCATCAGGGAAATCTCTCCGACATGGTCCAGATCTCTGCGGGGACTGCGAAAGACCTGCAGTGGTGGCTTTCGAATCCGCATTGGGTCAACGGCAGATCCCTCTCCCTTCCCCAACCAGATCTATCCATAAGGACGGGCGTGTCATTTCTGGGGTGGGGTAGCCACAGGGGAGAGGCGAAGATCAGAGGCCTTTGGTTTCCGGTGACGTCTGGGCTCTATCTCAATCTTCTGGAGCTCTGGGCGATCAGGCTTGCATTGAAAGCATTTTTTCCCTCTCTCAAAGGGAAAGTAGTGCAAGTGTTCACAGACAACACTACTGCCATGTGGTACTGCAACAAACAGGGCGGAGTAGGATCCTAGATCCTTTGTTAGGGAGCGCTATGCCTGGACATGGCTCACCCTGGTGGTTCAACATCTGGCAGGCTCTCTGAACACCTGAGCAGATGAACTCGGCCATCGATGCATAGCCAATCTCGAATGGCGTCTCCATTCAGGGGTGGTGCAAGGTCTCTTTCAGTAATGGGGAGAGCCTTGGTTAGATCTATTCGCCTCTGCAGAGAACACGCAATGTCAGTTGTTTTGTGCCCTGGAGTTTTCAAGGCGGCACTCACTCTGAGACAATTTGCGTCTCAAGTGGATCTCCAGCCTCCTTTCCGCCTCTACCACTTCTGTACAGAGTTCTCAAGCAGATCAGGAACGACCGGGCCCAAGTCATCTTGGTGGCTCCGGACTGGGCACGGAGAGTATGGTATCCAGAGCTATTGAACCTGGCCACTGATCCTCCACTCAGACTGCCCCTTTGGGAGAATCTTCTGTCGCAGCAGGAGGGCGCAGTTTGGCACCTGAACCTGCCCAATCTCTGCCTTCATGTGTTGAGATTGAGCAGTGGCAGTTGCCGGCTTTTGACCTTTCACCCGAAGCCTTTGATGTTATCTTGGCAGCCAGGCGTCCCTCCACCAAAACGGTATACACCTGTCTTTGACATAAATTTGGGGCCTGGTGTAACAACAAATCTGTTGATCCCCTTTCTGCTCCTCTTTCTGAGATTATTTTGTTCATTCTCTCTTTAGCCCAGCAGTGCTCTGCTTTGGGGACCCTTAAAGGTTATTTATCGGCTATTTCAGTTTTTCTTCGGTTGCCTGATCAGTCTTCACTCTTTAAGTCTCCTGCTGTTAGTCGATTCCTTGAGGGTCTCACCCATTTGTTTCCTCCCACTCCATTTATCATGCCTCAGTGGGACCTCAATCTTGTAATTACGTACTTAATGTGTACTCCCTTTGAGCCAAAGCACAGTTGTCCCTTACTACTTTCAAAACTTTTTCTGGTTGCC
This sequence comes from Pleurodeles waltl, assembly GCF_031143425.1. Taxonomy (NCBI): domain Eukaryota; kingdom Metazoa; phylum Chordata; class Amphibia; order Caudata; family Salamandridae; genus Pleurodeles; species Pleurodeles waltl. Next base: position 996,807,964 of record NC_090446.1, read on the forward strand.
ATCACTTCTGCTCGCAGAGTGAGTGAGCTTCAGGCTCTATCTTCTAAGCCCCCATTTTTGTCTGTGCACCCTGACAAAGTGGTGTTACGCACTAAGGCTTCCTTCCCAAAGTCGTTTCGCCTTTTCATGTGAGCCAGTCCATTACTTTGCCTACTTTTTACGCACCTCCACATCCTTCTCATGAAGAGGAGAGATTCCACCGCCTGGATCCAAAAAGAGCGTTGGCGTTCTATGTCAATCGTACAAAACATTTCTGGGTGGATGACCATCTTTATGTTGGATATGTAGATGCTAAGAAAGGGAAGGCGGTGCAGAAACGTACCATCTCACGATGGGTACTCCTTTGCATCAAAATGTGCTACCTTTTGGCCACGAAGCAACCCCCAGAGGGCTTGCGATCTCATCCCGCCAGAACAACTGCTGCTTCCACAGCGTTAGCACGCAGAGTTCCTGTCCTGGATATCTGTCAGGCAGCAACATGGGCATCCCTGCACACGTTTACTAAACATTAGTGCCTGGACAGTCGGGTCCGTAGGGACAGCTACTTTGGTCGCACAGTCCTACAGGACTTTCTAGTATGATATTGGTTTACAGCCCGCCTCCGAGGATGGCATTGCTTGGGTATCTATTCTAATGTAAGGAATCTGCAACTAGAAGTCTCTATCAGACGTACAAGTTACTTACCTTCGGTAACAATATATCTGGTAGAGCCATATTCTAGTTGCAGTACCTCACCGACACACCCATCCTCCCCACTTGCGAACTGATTTCTAGGGACAGGGCTTCCCCATTCAGGGACTTGGCTCTGGCACACCAATTTCAGTGTTCTTTGCAGCTCTGCTCTTTGGCGTGGAAAGTCGTGAAAAAAGAAACTGATGTCACTGCACTGAGGCAGCGTCTATGTACTACTCCCGACATCATCACGGCGACTACGACGCCCGCGGCAAGGCGAAGTAAAAAATCTCCCTATCCAGTCTGACGCCTGGGGGAAATTCTAAGGTAAGGAATCTGCAACTAGAAAATGTCTATACCAGATATATCATTACCGAAGGTAAGTAACTTGTACTTTACACATTTCTCAGTGGTGCCGAGGCCCTTTCTAAAGCCAGATTGGGAGGGGGATAAAATATCATGGTCCTTTACCCACCCTTCCAACCTTGACAGTAGGATCCTACTTAGCACCTTCATTGGCAAGTCCAGTAACAAATTAGGGCGATAGTTCTCAGGATCTGATTCATCTCCATTTTTTTATATTGATATAATAATAGAGGAGCCCCATGAAGATGAAATCTCTCCGGCGGCTACGGTATTGAACACCCTAGTAAGGATAGGACCCCATAGGTTAATGGCTGATTTAAATACATCAACCGGAAACCCATCAGGACCTGGCCCAAGCACTATTGTGGAGGGGTAAAAGTACCTCAACAATAGAAATTGCTTCACTTTCCTCAACTCCTCATCCCCAGCTACACCTCCAACCCCACTATTTTGCTTAAAGACTTTAGTAAAATGGGTCACCCATGCCAAAAAAGGTACAGAGGCACCTATCTCAGGGATGCCCCGTTGGTCAGGAAAGGAGCATTTACTGTCTCCCTAAACAACTTGTTATCATTTGTTTCTGCAACCAAAGCCAGTTTCACCCATTCTTCCTTCTGAAGCACCTTCTTCCTTGTCTTCAAAGTTTCACTATACTTGGCACGCAGGGACTTAATTACCACTGGATCTCTTGGAATATTATGGAGAACAAGTTTAACTCCCCCAGAGCCTTCGTGCCTGCCTGATTGAACCATCTCCTTTTTTCCCCAGGCTCAATGGCTTATGTTTGGCGTGTCAAAAGGGCCTTGATACAACAAAGGATGTGTTCACAGGAACTTAGCAACTTAATTGGAGCTACTTTGTCCTCTAAGCAATAATTAAATTCCCAAAAACTCCTGTGCACAATTTTCTGTAAAATACACTCATGGTCAATGTTTCTCCACTTTATTCTCACCCCATTAAACCTATGTGGGACAATATTGTTAATTTTAGAAAAAACCTCCTGCCTTGGGCCCCAGAATAAAAACGGAAGAATAATAGGATTATGGTCACCTAGTGCGGATTGAACAATACAAGGGGTGCCACAAAAGAGGCCAACACCAGAGCATGGTCAGTAACAGATGAGGAATTTCTTCCCTTAAAAGCTGGAATCGCCACCCCTTTAACATCGCATTTGCATCTCAATAGCAATAAATAATATTTGGAGACAATTGAATTCAAAACATCCCCATAATCATTATGGCAAAAGTGGTCGTAGCCCACCCTATCCTGATTATTAAACTCAAAAACCCAAGTCGCTGGAGCAGAACAAAACTGAATATTAAAATTTCTAGCCCATAATATGAGGTAGTTCGTATGGTAAGGCGTAGGGATTTTTGAAGGCCCTTATCCAAAACATGAGCTACTCCACTACTGGTAGAGTCAAAAACCTTATTATAAACATTAACACCATGTTAACCCCCCCCCTCCCCCCCCCTCAAAAGGTTAGGCACAACAATTGTGTATGGGGGCTCGCCCAGATAGATGTTTTAACAGTTACAGGGAGCTTATTAGAAATAAGGATCTGGAGCCCGCCCTTGGCCCTCCCTGCCTGAAATGGCCCGGCATCCAGGGAATATGAAGAAAACCGATGTACATGTATTTGAATTACACACCACGTCTCTTGGATACAAATAATATCAAGACCATCAATAGTGTGGTTCCACTCTTCGGATCCTACCTTATTGCAATGCCCTCCCAGGTTCCAAGTAGCAAATTTATAACTCTCATCCAGGCACTGTTCATTAGCCCCTGGACCAAACTCAGTCCTGAGCTGTCTGGAAATATATGAATTCCCATCTGAATTATCCCCATTAATACTATCTATGCATGGCATGTTACTATCCTATACTGACTGGGTGGAAACTACAGGGCTCACAACAAGCTTGCTTTCAGTTGTGACCATTTTGGACCCCTTTACATTAACCGCTTCGATCCCTTCGCCTTTCTGCCCACATTGGATTGGTCAGTCATTGTCTGACAACAAACTCAAACCCTGATACCTATTACTTAAAGATACAGACAGGTGGGTGGAAGTAATGTACTCTAATTGTCTCTGCTCATACTGGTCTCACATTACATCATTGTGTGAATGTGCAAAAATTGCAAATGACGATTAAAAAAAAAAAACAAGGGGAGGAACAATATAGACTTGCCATTTGGAGGACATGGAACTGCCCTAGCTAGTATTTCCCCAACAAATCTAGGTCTTCGAAAATTAACAATAGTGCAGTCGCCACCATATTTTTTCTTAGAGGCCCAACCCACTCCGCTCTCCTGGCAAATAAAATTTGATGTCTCTCTGTCAAGTGAGAATAGGCTTTTTGAGGCCAACCAATGCACTATTTAATTCTTCAATGTCTCAGGGGACTCAGGCTGACATGGTTGCAGAGGTGGAACATTGACCATTACCATTACATATGGGCAACAAGCTGACGGTTGATTGTAACAGACTCACCCAGGGATAGTAAAACATTAGAATCAACGCTCTTCCTAGTATGGGACTGTGGCAGAGGGCCCATATTGGATATTGGGCTGGGACTTAAGTTAGCCACAGCCGGGGCTCATATTTGTTGGTGATGGTTCATATTCAGCCCCAGGGTTTGACCTATTCCGGACCCCTCACTGGACTGCCCAGAGAGAGGGCGCCTCTGCTGCATTACCTGCATCTAGGGGGGCTGTTAATACATTTCCCATTGGGTTGCGATTTCCCCCACTAGGCTGTTGAGACTCAACGTCGGAGTAGGCAGTTTCTGGCAGAAAGCGATAACTTTACCAACTTCCCCTTCCAGTCTGTCCAACCTATCTTTGAGCGGTGTCAGCAAGTCACTAATTGCTGTTAAGAATTTGTTCCAGGATTGCCCCCAAAGATCCCTACCAATGGGGGGAATGGGCGCTATCCTCTCTACAAACTGGAGCAAGTGCACTCAGATTTTCCGTTGCACCCTTTCTGCACCTTCTTTTCCGTTTAGCAGCAAGCGAATGGATAACAGATATGGAGGCAACAGCTACAGTATCCAAGATTTGAGGGCTTTCCAAGTGATCTATTGCCTCCTCTGTAATAACACTACACCTCCCTACCTCCTTGGCAGAAACATTGCCAGTGTCAATAGTTTGGTCCACTGAACCAGTTGGCAGCACCAGTGCTTCACTAAGCCCTGCCACCCCCAAGGATGTGCGCCTTTCCGCCAAGTCTATCTACTTGAAAATAACTCCCACCGCCCAAGCTAAGAATTAGTCAATAGTAGTACAGGTTGCCTCAGGGGCTGACTTATGGCTTCAGGTCTTGGCTTGCCCATAGTCACGATTTATTACAACATTGGGGCCCGCAAGTTGTAAATAGTGCTTTGACAAGAAGTCCATAGCCCCTAATAGGATGTGAATTTACTAGGAGGAATAAGTGGTTTCGACTTCACTTACTCCTTACTCCTTGATGCTACTACCTATAGGCTGGTCCGTTCAGAGACAATCGGACTAACAGGAACTGGGCCCGAGGACCAAGAGAACAGGCCCAGCTCAGCCTCGTCTGGCCACAGACGGGGGCGGATGGGCCTGCTCTTGGCCCAGTCTTCATCCAGGCACGCGCCCGAGCACATCTCGCGCAGCGGGATGGGGAGATCCCTTAAGTGCGCCTCCGGGTGCTGGAGATAACGTAGAGCAGCCGCCTGGGTTTCTGGATGTGTAGTGCGTGGCCCCCCAGCCCTTCAACAACAGTCCCCTGTACTCATAGAGTATCTGAAGTTGGATTCCTCTACACACCAGGTTTGCATCCTCACTCATGCACTTCAGAAAGGAAAACCTATTTTGCTGTCTTAGCTCTCATAGCCTCGTAACAGGATGCCACTCCCTCCCTCTTTAACAATTGTACATGTTCTTGAATAGTTCCCTCTCCTCTCTTGAGAAAGTTTCTGTGTCTCTTTGCTGCTGTTGACAGATCTTTGTTGTCCTTCAAACATGATCGTGCTCTAGAAATATGTGTGAATAATTGTACATGCATTTATAAATATTTATGGTTTGCTTCTTTAATCTTTGCTTGCAACAACTTTAATACTGTGGTCTTCTTTACATGGGTACCTTCATTGTCACGTGGTGTGCCAAAACACTTTTTTTTTTTTTATTTATTTACTGTTTTTTTCAAAGTGAAATTACATTCTGATCTAGCCGTGTTTATTGGAAATCGTTTCTTCATATACGAGTTTGTTGCAGGAGAGGGATTTCTTTACTTCCTAATTACAGAAGTTGAGAATGTGTTTTTCCATGTCGCAAAATGTACTTTCTGTGCCCGGCAGCAGTGTAGTCTGAGATTTGTGATCAAGGCTTGAGAAAATGTCTAGAAAGCACACATTTTGTGCAAGAAAGAAGCGAATTCTGCATGATGTTGCATGCCTGCGAATAGATTTTCTCCTTTCATGCCATACTTTGACTCCCGGGTGCAGAGTGTCAGCCCATCTTTTCCTGTGCAAGCACAAAAAGAAGAAAGCAGATGGCCCGAGGCTGAAATTCCACCGCACAAATGATACATACAAGAAGCTCTGTGTATTTTGACTGTTTTTACAGGAAAAGCAAGCAGAATGCTCCTTCCCAAGACAACAGTCTGCAAATGCTGTAGGTGTAGGTTTTTAATGAGCATGTTTTCCTTTCCCGTTTACGAGTGTATTGTTTGAAATGTAGTCAAATACACTGCATTACTCAATATGGTACCAGAATATAGAAGCCAAAATATCTACTGAATTAAATATTGGGTTACCTTACTAAGCTGTAACAGTTCCTGTCATTGAAGGAACAAGGGTAAGGTTTTGAGAGCTGCCTCATTACCTCGCTCCATTCAACAGCTGAAAGGTGACCTGCTAACCCTTACAGATTGCCAGGCTGCATTCAGTTCCACGTGCGGTGCTCATCTGCTTGAGCCAGAAACAGTGTTTTTGTTAAAAAATGCAAAATGTACATCAGCCGCTAAAGAATACTAAATTTCAGTTGCCCTGATTTTAAGGAGTTGGTTAATTGCGAAAAGGCTACATGTTCTTCCTGATTTGTGAATTGTGTGAAAGATTAGTCCTTAGCACAAAGGCGTCTTGTTTTTCTTGTCTTCCACCAAAAATGTAATTGAAAGCCCTCTTGAATTTGGTCATACTCAGAATGCAATACACAACTTTGTAATAAAACAAAAGTATGCTATTGTTTCTTCGAGATCTGGTTAGTATTTACTTGATATGTTTTTGAACTGGCCTTCAAGCTCTGTGTGCCGTACTTCCTGAATTAGGCCCAGACCATTTATTGTATTCCTAAGTGTTTTGAATGAATGAATGAAGATATATTTAGAGAGTGCAGTGCTACGCAGGTTAGTTGTCCTAGCGATGGAGGGATATGCAGCCAGCTAGAGATAACTTAGTGGGCAAGAGGGAAAAACAGGTTTCGGCCATTTTATTGAAGGGATAATGAGAGGAGGTGCCTCGAAGATGAGGGGAAGGAGTTTGAGTGCTGAGATGACATCAACATAGGGTGACCAGACGTCCCGGATTTCCCCGGACAGTTACGGTTTATAGAGGACTGTCCCGGTGTCCCGACACTTCTCTTAATTTTAACTAAATGTCCCGGTTTTTGGGCCAAAGGCCAGATTATTAAATAAATGTCCCGGTTTTTGGGACAAAGGTCAGATCATCTATGGAAGCATAAGTTAAAGAGGCCTACAAAGTATGAAATAATGGAAGTAATTTATCTGTTACTGTCAGGCAACACAGTCCCCTGTCACCTCTCAGCAGAGAGATGGCGTGGGGAGCAGAGAGAGGTGGGAGTGGGTTGGGGGTGCAGGGTGGGAGGTCAAGCCATAGCCAACTTTATATTTGTAGTCTTGTAAATGTGTGTGTCTATATAAATATATGTGTGTATGTATACTCTCTCTCTCTCTCTGTCTCTCCTACTCTCTCTCTCTCTCTGCTACACAAAATAACGGGACAGGCCAGCTATAAAAGTGAGAGTAATCTCTTTAGTCCTTCTTTTATCTGACGTGTCCCGGTTTTTGCTCCTCAAAACCTGGTCACCCTACATCAACATCACACAGATTGTCTTTCGCATGTCACTCAGTGACGGCAGAGACATACTGCAGCAACGCATGAAGAAACCCCAGAGACGACGGACCATCTCAAAGGCTACACGTACATGCACGATGATGCCAGCCACAGACTCCAACCCTCCACACACAGACACCAGTAGATTCCAACACATGATGACGACAAGCCTGCATTCAACCACAGAAACCTACCTACCATGCTCATAACAAATGCAGGGAGACTGTAACACACTACATAAAAATAGTTGTAACACGTTCATTTTATAACATGCCAAAAATATATTTAACGCACAAAAGACGCCAAGTTTCAAATAGCAAGCAACAAACAGGGGAGGGGAATAAGTGGGGGAGTTAGGTGGTAGGAGTGACCGGCAAGCCACGGAATAGAATGCGACGCAGGAACAAAACAAAGCTGCATGGCCGCCACAGAGCACAGAGAGACAAAATAAGCAATATGACTATCTGGTAGCCATGCATAGTGCTCCGATACCACTAATCAGGTTTGCGCTGCATTAAAACGTATAAGCGCCATGTCCTCCATAAGGGCAAAGGAGAGCGACAAATTTTTAAAAAAGTAGTTCGCTCACAGTTAAACATATCAGCAATTGTGTAATTATCCATGTAACAGGGTCGGTCCCAAAGGCAGTAACTAAACCGCCCCAAGGCAGGAGAAACGTAAAGCATTTACCAACAACATCCAGTGATTTTTTTAAAAGGCAAGCCCACAATCAAATCAAGGTATTGAACATAATTCAAAGCGCCAAGCATAACATTATTAGTGCCTCATATTTTTTAAAGTAAAAACGCCAGTGTTGTGCTTGTAATACCACAAATTCAAAACGTATACCAGTAATGCAAGTAATTCTATTGAATGGGTGCAAAACCTTTTGACACAGAATGTTTGATTTTGTGGTATTGTACACATGGCACAGTATTTAACGCATGCTGGTTATCAAGACGTACCCAGAATCTCTCTGCCACAACAAAAATGCCTACAACTTTAACCTTCCCCACATGTAAGGCAAAGACTGGTGTTGGAACAGTAGGAGTTCTCTTGCAGCTTAGCTCATCTGGGGGCGTAATATTAAAAGTGCCCTGGATGCACACCAGACATATTTACCTGCTTTCTGCTCCACCAGGGCACTTTGGTATTATAGAAGGGACCACAGATTCTTCTGTGGCCCTTTATGTAATACATATCTTGCCAGAGCTAGATGTGCGCCAGTGCAGTCTCAAAGGGGTGAGTATGGCTGAGTGGGCCATCCACATTAGGAAAGCCTGTGTCATGTTACACAGTAAGCAAAGGAGGTGTCGTGGAGCAATCTGTGTGCTCCACAGTAAAGAGGCACAGTCAGTGTGCACCCTGGGACCTCCCTAGAAAGAGGCAAAAGGGGTCAATGGGCATCTCTAACACTCCCCTGCAGCTGGGTGGAGGGCACCTGCCTGCTGCGGAATCTTTGAAAGTGAAAGATCTGCTGTAGCTTTAGACATCCGGTCTTTATTTCACGAATGCATTGTCCCCAGTGTAGTTGAAGGTTCATGACTTTGGGGAAAACTTATTTTTGTGATATAGCCAGCTTTTTGTGCCAATCTCTGCCTAGTGCATAGACTTAAGTGTGTGCTGTGTTGCAAAGTGGGACAGTGTGCCCTATCCATAATACAGCCTCTGGTTGTCAGCATAGTTGATCAAGGAAGGCAACCCTTTTTGATCTCTTCATCGGATGTAAAGGTGGGGTTTTCCCTTGGTAAGGAGTGGTTGGTGGTGCCCGAAGTGTAGTTCAAATTGTGAAAATGTTTGTGCTACACTGCAGTGATATACTGGCACTATAAGCAATGGTTTAATGAATGGAATCCTTCATCATCACAGCTTCAGTGGTTTTTTCAAAATGTTATAGTACATTTACATTATATACATGCAGTAGCATGTCCAAGGGTTATTTTCATAAATAATTCTAATGGTCACTTTACTGAGTAACTGAAAACTGATACCGAGAGCTGACAGCATTGATTGTTTGTACTCATTTATGGAGGTGTTATACACTAAATTGGTCAAACGTGTACTCATTTGGTTTCATAACAATTTGCATTATTTTTTATTGTGTTAAAAATGTGCATCCAAAAGTGGATTCTAGCTGGATTATCTTGCTGTCTGAGTGACGTAAAGTGGATTTGTAGAGCACTGCTTGTCACCTGTGATGGTATCCAGGCACTGAGTAGGTGAGAGTAGGCGTGTAGTGAGGCTGGACCTCAGTACAAGCAAGCTCAATGGTCCCACAATAACGCTAATTGAAAAGCCAGGTGTTCAACTTCTTTCAGAATTCAAAAAGTGAGGACGAGGCCCGGATGTGTTGATGGAAGTCGTTCCAGGATTTGGTGGCTTGGTGGGAGAATGATCCAACTCCCTTTCTGCTTCTGTGGATGCGGGGTGTGCACAAGTGAGCGTGATGCTGAGCAAAGTTGACTGGTGGGTTGGTATAATTGAAGCCGGTGATTGAGGTATGCTTGATTGAGGTATGCTTGTTTAAAGCTTATTGGCAACCATCACAGTAGACAGCGCAACATGTTTTACAATAAAACGCTCTAAAAGTACAATCTCTAGACAAATCAGCGAATTAAAAAATAGCATCCACTGTCGAACCCGCCCAAAAGCCCTTGGTTGACATAGCTCCTTGAGAATAAATGAGGTATAAGCTCTTGGTGTCTACCCCAGCAGATCCTATAACCCACTTAACCAAACAGGTCAGTTCTGGAGAGAGAACATCTGACATACGTAATTTTTGTTGATCTAGAAAATAATTATATTTGATAGCGACTAAACTACATTTAGTGCCCCTAGTGCTGCCAGTGGCAACTGGACCAGGACCGGCCCTGCCCTTGGCCTCTGCTGACACCCTCTGAGTCGTGCCTCCCCTGAGATCCTGCTGTCTTTAGAAGTGTACTCATGCTATGGATTGGGACAATTAAGGAGACCCCCGGAGGGTAAGATTGTCTTGAATCCTGATATGAGAAACCCGTTTAAATGAAAAAAGGCAGAAAGGCCTTGTCCATTTGGTGGATGCAGCTTTGAGATGTAGTTATGTTATCAGCCCATTCTGAAAAATTATTTACTATGAGGGTAACATCCAGTAGAGCAGGATACCTAATGAAGGCGTTTAGTGAGCCTGACATTTCAATAACCAACATACCAATGAATGTTTGCTATTTGACTTTGCTATGTTTCGTGGAAACACCTGCTGGAGAAACCTTTTCCATTGGAAGCCAGATAACATAGAAAACTGTAGATGAAAGTGACATCTGCTACAACGGCATTTATTTTCCCATTCAGGTACCAGTGGTATGGAAATTTTGTATGAGATCTGAAGCAATTTCCAAAAAACCTGAGTGTAGGCTGGCCGGAACTTTTCCCTACATCATTAACTGTAGAGATTGTTGAACAATCAGAATGTGACCTTCATTCTGAGGATTCAATAGCATCTAGGAAAAACAGTAGGATAGGTAGGGTTTGCTTGAGGAGAGTAGAGCTCCACACTTTTAGTCACAAATGGAGAGCTACCAAAACTAGCAATACTCTTTGGGTCACATGAATCAAGCGTTTTTGCGTTCGCAGACGGTGCGAATTGCAAAATTTGGCTGTTTGCGAATGCAAAAGTGCCTTTCACAATGTATGAAAGGCATTCGCAGTGCAATTTTAAGGAATTTCTAAAATAGCGAGCCTTTAAAATTGCGACCCTATTTAGAGATTGCAAATTGCGATTCTCTAAATAGGAAATCGCAAATAGTGAATTCCTATTTGCGATTTCGAAAGCACATGTATCAAGCATTTCCTAAATGTGAATTGGGCATTTAGGAAATGCAATTACCACCAAATCACCAGGATCGTAATCAGGCCCATCATTTTTATTAGCAAGTTTCAGCAATTCACTATCCTCCCTTTCCTTGACCATGAGTTCCTTAAAAGCATTTTTAAGCCACTTCTTATCTGTCGTCATAAGATGTCCCAGTGAGCTAAAAATATCTGGTCTGCCCAGTTTATAGCACACTTCCCTCTCATATCATAGCCACAGGATACACATGCCGCTGTCACAGCCAAGTTAGTCCAAAATGATGTCTCTATTCAGTGAGGCCTCCTTATTTTGCCAAATGTAGCACCACAACATCAGAGGAGCCTATCTGATGCCATCCTCCACATGTTGCAACCCCAGTTCCTCATGAATTGTGTAACTAGGTGAACCGGGGGCATGCCAAGTAAGATCCTGTATTCTCTTTTTGGAGAACCTTGGCATCTTTATACCCCCACAAACCAGCACCATAGATGAGGGTTGGAACACGTTCCCTGGAATAAATCTCAATTAGGTCTGCCACTGACTTGCCGCCTAATTTGGAACCAGATCTAAAAGAACCCTGTGGAAGTACGATACTTCAGACGTATTTGCTTCAAACAGGGACCCCAGGACTCATGTGAGTAAAAAAAATAATGCCTTGGTAGGATAATTCATAGGTTAGGGCCAATGGGGTGCCTTGTAGTAGAAAGCTGCGGAATTTCACTCGCTTTCGCCCACATGGCATCGTAAGTAATTTGTGCGCGGCCCCAGACTACTCATAAAATCAACAAAAGAATTCAATAGGACCTGGAGGCCATTAGGTGTTCAAGTCATTAAGACAGCGTCATTAGCGTATAAAAGAACGGGGACACGTTTGCCCCTAACACTCGGTGGATTCCCGCTCCTCGCCAATAGCACAGCCTCCAGCCCATTGATATTTAAAAAAAAAAAAAAAAATGGAGGCTAGTATGCTTTCCTGCCGCACCCCATGACCCAACCCAAAACTCTCTGTGCATTCACTCCCTGCCCAAATTTAATACATAGAAAGGCAACCGAGCTTAGATCAAGTCCCAGGGAAAGGAGAACCTCTCAGAGTTTGAACCGGACAGTGCTATCAAAAGAGCATGCCAGGTCCATTAATGTGAGAAACAAGGGCTGTATTTGGCCACAGTATATTTGTTAGTCATGAGGTAGAGGTTTAAGCATTATTCCTGAGTTCCCAGCACAGATCTTAACCTATATTGGAAGTCAGTAAAGATGTTATTTCCCAGAGCCTATAACAGGATCCCGTCAATGATCTTAACGTCCGAATCGAGAAGAGAGATGGGCCTATAACAAAAAGGACAAGTTTTGTCTCCCTTCTTGAGACTGGGCACCATGATTGCGGAGTGCCAGGTCTTAGGCAGCCCCACCTGACTGGCTGTGTTTGCAAAAATGGTTAAGATCTGGGCCCCAAGAACTACCTCCTGTTTGTATAGATCCCCAGGGACTCTGTCTGGCCCCAGGCCTTTGTGCAGGGGATTATTGTTAATCGCTAATACCATTTTCTCAACTGTGAACTCAATATCAAGTGGAAACGATGGTAGTGGCACTGCAACTTCAGCATGGTTATTCGAGTAATATACTTGTTTAAATTGCGAAACCCAAGAATCTGCACTAATGTTATCACACAGGCGGTTAGACTCAGAATTAGATCACTGGGCGTAGTCCACTGCCAACAAAAACCTGCGTCACCTAACCTACAAGCCAAAGTCAGGGTGCCCCAAGCCTCCTCCTTACATTCGGCCTTCCTATAGCAGTTGGCCAGCTTAAAGACCCTTCTATAGGCTGCAACCTCTTATGGGGCCTGAGGGATAGCTTTCAAGGTCCGTATAAGTCATTTATTAGCCGCACTACAATTCTTATCAAACCAGGGCTTATCTCCATGATTAGTGGGGAAAATCAGTCTCAGCAAAATACTTTTAATGGTGGACCCTAAAAGGTCTAAGACATGGGTCCTGCTGGCTAAAGAATATGATAATTGTAGACAGTTGTAGACCTTATCCAGTTGTTAAGTACAAAGCCTAAGCATGATCTTACCCTTATCGGCTGTCTTCCAGGACATTCTTAGCCCATCCCTCAATTGCCAGCAAATGGGACCCCCCTCACCTCACAGCAATCTTACCCACACTCTAGTTTGGGCAGAGCAGGGTAACTGCAAGTGGGCTGTGATCAATAAATGGACTTGAGATCACTTTGCTCTCTCTCATGCAATCAAGAAATCCCCTGCTATCAAAAATATAATAAAAAACAGAGTAGCTTACACCTCCATCAAAAGTGGGGATTAATACACAATGAGGAACATCCAGCTCAAAAGCATTCCACAAATTGGTCTGGGCCAGACAAGAAGTAAGCTGCTGTCCTCTCTCGTCATTTGGCCAGATCACAGCACAAATGTCATTCAAGTTGCCGGGAGCCACTGGGTCGGAGCCCCCAAGCGCCCCTGGACCCAACTTATCATTGAAGTCTCCTGCCAGGACAATATATACACTGCCATTGCTGGATTCTAGGTCCCAAATAAACTCAGAGGGCATTGAAATTCTGATTGGGCCTAGAAGAAAAGTTGTCATTATATAAATTAACTAACGCAAATTTAAATAACTTTGCCCACTTGACCAAAAAGGCTTGAATTAATTAAGTGTTAGTGGGGATTGGGACAATGACACAGCCAATGGAGATTTTGAAGCAAACAGTGTGCACCACCCGGGCCCTGCCCATTCCTGACAAAACTACAGTATAGGGACCGAATGACAAAACCATCACAAAAGAGTTTCTTCTGATCCCATGTTTTTTGTAAGATCATAATATCATAAGGAGAAACAAAGTCAAGCCAGGATGTATTATGGATTGTGTCCGCAAGGCCAGCAACATTCCAGCTCACCACTTGACACCCTGAATAGAGTCTAGCCAATTAGCCATGGGCACCAAACCAATGTCTATTGTCTGTTGCTTGGCTGGCGTGAGGGGGTGATACAAAATCCCTACATATAGCCTGTAAATTGGGACTGTTAACGGAGCAGGCCGACCTCCCAGGCCCGACTGCTCGAGGAAAAGATCGACAGTTCAGTCAGTTAATGCAGTGAAAATCGGCCAAGGCTGCGAAGTGATTAGAAACTGACACCAAGAAGTGGACATTTCATACAAGATTGTCGAGAGGCAGCACCCTTGGGTGTCCATACCTAGAGCCCATAAAACCCCTTGGCCTATAGAAAACAATGTAAACTTTTACATTGCTGTGCCTGACAAACCCCAATTGTGTAGTGCAGAGCAACTCTCCAACAATCGTAGTTTTGGCAAAATTTACAACTACACAAACCCCTTACATTTCTTGCTGGTGGGTCCAATCCATGGTACTCTACATGCAAACAGAACTTCCGAAAACAGATTTAGCTTGTGACGGACATGATGTTTCAGCCAGTGGATGGCCTTCGTCATCAGCTGCTCTGAACTTTCCGTTACCCGTGACTTGAGCTTCGGAACGTTGACTTGGATAAGGACATATGGTTGGGCAGCTTGAGGTAAGATAAGAACAGCATTTCCACTGGCCCTGCAAGGTCCCATACTGGGTGGGCAGGGGGCCAAAATTTGCAGATTAATCCTTAGTGGTACGGGAAAAGGTAAGGACGCAGAAACAGTTGAAATTAGGGCAGTGCCCTAAGATGAATCAGGATACAGGGGTGTAGATGATAATGAACATGCACAAGTAGAATCTACAGGGAGCCCGGGAATCCTAGGTGCTATTTCGGGAACAGCTAACTTGAGGGCCATAGATGCGGTGGTAGGCATGTGGACTGCACCAGGATCATGGACTAGGCTGTTTGTTTTTAATGGCTGCCAAACAGGGCAGCATTGGCAAAAGAAAGGCTGATATTACAGTTTTCAGAACGTTGATCAATGTTGCTCCCTGGAATCAAGAAGGCATTATTAGAGGTAGTCATTACTGTTCAAAGTCATAGGCTGCTGAGCAGGGAGAAGAGGGATCATGGACCTGAGCTTCTTACCTCTTCCTTTATGCTTCACTGGGGGGAAACTAACAGCATTAGAAACTGAGGGTGAGGCAGGCTGGGCAATATCCCCAGTACAAAGGAGGGGAGGGCAAGCCCTGGAGCAAGCAGGTCAGAACTCTCAGTTCCTCCACATAATACCTCCCCAACAGGAGCCGACTCTGCCTTGGGAGAAATGGGGAGAGTGAGGTCCAGGTTTTCAGAAACAAGGGACTATCTAATCTCTGCAACCTGTATCTCTTTATCTATCACTCCAGCAGCTTTTTTTTTTTTTACTTTGAGCCATGTTGCACAGCAGTTCGCGTTGCTATGTAACGTGTAAAAAACACATTGACAAAGCCAATGGATTTCACATGGGCAAAATCTATTGGCTTTGCCAATGCCTGTTTCTACTGAAATGCCAACTTACTTTGCACAGACATACTGTTTTATTGCAAACAAATGATAATTTGTGGAAATTTGGTTTTGGTGAATATTTATCATTAGGACTCCCAGTTTTATGGTATATATTTTTTAACATTTCTGTCTGTATTTATCCATATTTATCTTTTGGTCATTTTATCTGTATTTATCCACATTTTATTTTGTCAGAAGCAAAAAAAGATGCTGCAGCTAATATTTGTTTCACATTTATTTCAATAGACAATGCGTCTTTGGTTTGGCATAGGTTTAGTTAGATTTATGTACATGGGTACATGGGTTTCTGTTTTTAATAAAGAGATCCTTTTGTTACTTGCAGTTAATAAATTGAAATCCGTCTAATAGAGCACAGTGCACAGGACATGTGGCTCAGCTCATATATGTATACAATGTATAATGTGCATGTGTGATGTAAAGCTCTCTGACGCCCTGTATTGGGATAAGTAGCACTACAGCGCTATAAAAGAAATAAAATAAAATAGTGGTATTTAAATTGTTACTTGTGTAAATACTGGGACAGACCAACACACCTAACATTCCTACAGCGCATGCATGTCTCTTGGATCCAGGGAGTGAACAGACTCAAAAGCACGCCTCTCTTAAGAACCTGTGAAGCAATAAGCTGTGTGCATTTGTTTTCCCTCAGTTGCTTTTAGGTGTGTGTCTCTCACCTTCCTGCCCCTCTCATAGCTCTCATCCAGGACACTCCAACAAAAGGAGGCCTAATGACCCCTTAACATCGACCTTTTTTTCGGGCTGAGCTGAAATCTGATAACCCCCACCCCCCGCGAATGCACCAGACCGGCTTGTCTAAATAAAAACCCTGCTACCGGAGGTCAGTGCCGCACAATTTATTTCATCTGATTGGAGCAGCGCCTGTCACAGACAGGAGCAAAGTTAAACATGATACTGGCAATTTTCAATTTCTATATATAAATAGAGAAAAAAGAAAAATATTTTTCCGTGTATATTTATATTCAAAAATCTGTTTGCACGGAAAACCATGCGCCTTTTTTATTATTTGTGCATCACCAAGTACATTTTCTTGAGTTGTTTTGATCCTATTATAATCTTTGTTTCTGTTACACTTCAGCATTCCGAAAAATAGCTTCATTTTTGCTTTCCTTACTGTTGAATGTGTGCCATTCATTTAAAGGTATTTGCATTTTGTTTGATTATAAAAAATGACACCCTATAGCTTTGTCTTTCACACTCCCTGTACCCCAGTACGATTGTTGCATAATTTGTTTTACCATTCTTTCTCTGACTACAAAGAGGAGTTTCTAAACACCAATCCCCATGTTAAAAAAAATAATCATCAATTTGACAGAAGACATAGCCTAAGATTTGAGCTTTGCCTTTAAGTGCAGCAAATGTGACAAAATAAATACAGATTTAAATGTATCTGTATTTATTTCTTGGACTTATAGGATGATAAGAAAGTTATTCTCCAGAGGAGGAACAAACACAGGCATAGGATGGCAAGCCATTCGGTAAGAAGTTAGCAAAAGAGTGACAATAGAGACAACCAAGGGTAATCAGCAAGTTTCAGTATGGCCCACAAGAGGCTTTTACCTACTGACAGCTTAAAGCAGTATGTTAGGCTAGCCTTAAAAAAACGTGTCTGGTAACAGTAGGAGCTGATGCATAAAAAAAGGCCGGTAGGAAATGGATCAGCCTGAGTGGTTGATGTTTGTGTAGAAACAGTCATGCTTTTGGAGAACAGAACCTTGAATCATGGACTCCTGAATGGAATCGTGCAGTGGTGTGGCTTCTGAGATACGGGGGAGTTTAGGTGTAGTATTGTTGGTTTTCCTTCATCTCTTTTTGTCTTTCATTGTCTTTGTTTTCACATCCACAGAATAGCCATGGGGTAATATGAAATTTCACTAATAGTCCTATCCACTCTAACGGCATGTGTAGATTCTAAAACCCTGTTATAGTGGACATCTAAAGCTGTCAAAGAGCTAAATAGAGGGAAAGCCCGATGGAATGTGAAACCA
The DNA here is from genome assembly GCF_031143425.1 of Pleurodeles waltl. Taxonomy (NCBI): domain Eukaryota; kingdom Metazoa; phylum Chordata; class Amphibia; order Caudata; family Salamandridae; genus Pleurodeles; species Pleurodeles waltl. The sequence goes on from NC_090446.1 coordinate 996,825,392, forward strand.
GAATGTTTTAATCTGACACTGAAGAATTTGATGATTGTTGTAAATTTTCTGCCATTAATTTCCTTTAGTTTGCAGCATAAGATTCAAAACGCCTACCACAAGCCCTTGTGCTTTCAATCAGGTTTGTGCTCTTCTGGTCGCCAAGTTAAGTAATTGTTAGTGTTTCCTGTGGTATTTTCTGTCCAGTCATCTGTGCCATTGTTTTTTTCAAAAGCTGCAGAAATCTTACCATAGCTCTCATTTCTTTCATAAGTAATTGCTTACATGACACATTTCCACTGGCATACACCCCTTGATTGCCATTCTTTTCTCACTATTTATTTGGTACCTACATTTCAGCAGATGAAGAAATCTGTCAAAGAAAGGTGGTTGTTTTGTGATGCTTTCTTCCTTCGCTGCCAAATGATTACTTTTTCATCCAGCATTCATCTCTTTCTTATACTGACGGTTTGCATCACCCTTTCGTTCAGCAAGCATCACTGTGTTTCATACAAGATAGAGTGCAGCTTTCAAAATTAATTAAATATTGATTTTATTTGAAACACTTGTTGTTTTTTTAATTTTAAATATTTATATGCAATACCACCAAGTCACTTTTAAGACTTTTACGTCACCTTTTAACACTTGAAAGCATTTTGGACCATGAGCCCACAGCTCTATTAACTTAATGTAAAACAGAGCAAAGATTAGTGCTGTAGCTGCAGAAATACGTTCTGGTAAGCATGGTGAAGAATGCATGCATGTTCTTAGAACAGTATTATACGTGTGTTTGTCCAGGATAGTTATTTACAGTGGGTACTTGCTTGGATGGTAATGAAACCTCAGGGTGCCTATGAATGGAGATAAATGGGATCCTCTTGATTCTTATAGTTAGCTGAACTTTTCAGTGTTTTGTCAACACTGTGGGAAGAGTTACCTTGGCTGGTCATGCTTAAGTTAACCACCTGGCTTTAATAAGTGGTGTATGCTGGTAAGGGGCCTGTAAAATGATTTGTGGCAATGGCTAGTATCCCAGTAATAACTTACCACTACTTCTATTTTTTATCTAGGGTAAAATATAGGGTATGTCCAAGCACTTACATGATCTTATCATAAGTGTCTGAATGCACCCTGGTCAGAATTTTATATACCATATTACCGATGCACACAATTTTCGAAACTTTTTGTAAATTACTGATCTTGAACACCTTTTTTTTTTATTTTTGTACACTTGACTGTTTAGTCTTGCCATTCTGCTTGTCTTCTGATGGGATTGGGGTTTTGCTTTGGATGCCACAGCCATCAGGTAGACCATTTTCTGACTAGTTGCAAACCAACACTCTTTATCAAACAATTCTGCTTGCTGCAACTCTTCTTCGTTAAAAAACCTCATGCAGTATTTCATCAACCATAGATGATTCATTTTTTTAGCGTGAAATGAACCAAATTCATGTTCCCCGTTTGAATTCTTTCAACTTTCTACCCTTTAACCTGACCTTAAGGCTCCCTGCATTTGTGCTAGGAAATGCCATTATGCGTGAAATTTCCAATGTTACACAGATTCGACGCATCCCTTAAGTGTTCTACATCTACAGTTTTTTTTACTTGAATACAGTTGAAGTCTCAATGCTTCCAAAGAAGTTGTTCTTCTCCACAACGTTTAATTGTGGAGTGAATTATTTTATCTGCTTCCTATGGTGTGACAAAAGTGAATTATTAGTTGTAGCGGTTTCTAAGACATCTCTAAGCAATAATGTCACTGATCAATATCAGGTCCAGTTAGGTTTCTTTATATCAAACCTTAGCTCAGTGTTGGGTAGCTGTGGCACAGGACAGTCAAGCTTAACTCCACGGCAAACAAGTGTTAAGCATTTATCAGTACCAAAGCAGTCAATAAGTAAGACTACATACACCACTCCAGTTTTATAGAAATAGAGTATATTTTTATCTTCAAATAGATACCAAAACTACAAAAATCATATGGAGGAAACCGAAGGTATGATTTTTGCATGGTTTCCATTAATCACTGCTCTTCACTTTTAATGTTAGTCTCTCAGCTTCAGGTCGACTATGATGGAATTCTGGGTCAGATGCAGGCACCAGGTTGGTCCCGGTCAAGATTTCAACTTTGCACTTTGAAACTTTTCTAGTTCTTTCACTGTTGATATTTATGACAGCGGGCCCTCTCCAGCTTCATTCCGGCCTTTGATTTTATGTCTATGGATCGATGAAGTCCAGGGGTCGTGTGAAAGCCTCGGTTCTCATCGATGTTCGAGGCTACCTATAAGGTACTATTGTCTTTGGGTTTAAGTTGGCAAGTTGCAGTTCTTTGGTGAGAAAGAGTGCCCTCCTGAACTAGCCAAGGATCCAAGACCTGAGAGAGACCTCTTGAGGGCCAGAACTCAATCTCTTGGCTACACCAGTAGAGCCCAGGGCATGTCCAGGGCGAACTGGTAAGCTGGGCACTTTGCAGGTGCGGGGCTTTGTTAGGTTTTGTGTAACCCTTAGAGTCTTCCACTTACTAGCACTAGGCACAAGTGGGAGAAGGTACAGTCCTTGGGGGTCTCTCTCCATGGGTTCAACAGCAGGAGTGGGGCTTCTCTTTCTGAAGTCCTGTCTTAGCACAGCGGGTGCAGTCCTTCTGTTCTTTCCGATTCAAGAGTTGTACTAAGGACAGAAGCCACAAATACAATTTTTAGGTCTATTTTGAGTTTGTTGGGGGAGGGGGGTGGAGAACTCACTAGACATTGATCGTCCCTACCCACTTTTGCATAATTACTTGTGGAGTTGGCACTAAACAATGGCACAGTGAGACAGAGCCATGGGCACACCCCCAATGAGCTACCTCTCCTGGAAACCTGGTTCCACAATGGGATTCTCCCCTTGGAAGAGTTGCCAGCCTGTCTACCTGCACATAGGGGAGGGCTGTCTGTAATGTGAGTCACAATGGCAAATAGGAGGCGGTTGCCCCTTTGAAGCTGGGCCATCTGTGGACGCAGCCCTCTGACCATACTGCTGGAGGAGGGTACTCCTCCTCCCACTAATAGTCTTTTTGTTCCTTGTTCCTGAGAGTGCTTCACACCTCTTGGCAGGAGGGCAGCAGCTGTCTTAGGTAACAGCTGCAGTACTTGATCGGAAACTTTAGCTAGACCTGTAGGGCAAAAAAGTGGTGACTTTCTAAAGACACCTGCAGTCAAAGTGAATTTAAATCAGACTTCAGGATTAAGTAGAGTTTCATGTAACAAATTATTTGATACCTTGGAATACTAGATTTGGTGGTCTCAAATGGAAGTTAGCACTTAGTGCGTGGGCTAGTGAAAGTCCATTTTATCCAATGGGACTACCAGCCTCACTACAGCGATAAGGGCAATTTTGAGTTTTCATTGTCATGGCATGTAAAGTTTACATTTATCATGGCCTTCGTTTTAATATCTAGCACCCTGCCTTTTGGGCTATTAAATCCTGCCTTGGGTATGACTTACTAACAATAAAAAAGAATGTTTAAGCATTGGCAAAAGAGTTATTATTCCATGTAGAGTCTGCAGTTTAAAGCAGCACGGGTAGGCTACATTGCCAGACCTAGAGCCATGTTTTCACTTAGTCACAGTAGTGGTGGCACATTATGTGCTGCAGTCCACTTGTAAAATTTGACTTACAAGCTCTGGGTACACTTTGTACAATGTACTAGGGACTTATAGGTAAGTTAAATAGGCTAATCAAGGATTAGGCAATTGCACATACACTTTGATGGGGTCAGAGCACATTCACTGGACCTTGGTAAGCAGGGACCAGTGCACTTCAGAGTCAAAAAACCAGCAGCATTATTGCAAAAATAGGAAGATGAGCCTGAAAAAGATCCCTTTCCTTACACTGGGTTAAAGAGAAAGGAAATAAGAAGCAAGGCAATAAGATGAGTAAGAGAGAGGCATGGGAGGTCTAGAATAGATTTGCCACAGGTGAAAAATCTTGAAGTCCGAACATCTAGGATTTCACATGCTCAGTATAGACACACTTCATCAGAAGAGTTGAGATTTTGTTAATGAGCTGTCACTTCACAAACACATTCAATGATGCCTTGATTATTAATACTGAATTGAGACACCTTATTGCAGAGCCTAGCTAAAGGGAACATCTTGCTGATGATTGATCCTGCATTCAGTGCTCTTGATTGGCCCTGTACAGAGAAATACTATAGAAATGTGCTGGTAGGCATGTTGAAATTGGCCTTCTTCACAAATTTCCCTCTGGCTGATTAACCCACTTTAGGGTTACTTTTTTAGCTAGTAAGATAGCACACATTCTTAACTTATACCTATTTGTGTGAAACCTGCATTCTTTTGTTGAAATATTGTCGACTCCTTATTTTATCCTCAAATGTTTTTAAAATTGAGCACTTGTATTTAGGTGATAGGCTATACTGTTAGAGTTACTAAAGTTCAAAATCTTCATTAGTAAGCTTTACAAAAATCATGACATAGCATTATTCGTTAGTGCTCTCTTGTTTCCTTGGCTACATTTGACTGAAATATGTTTTATGATACGGAAAATAAATTCTTAGCTCTTTGCAGCAAAATATACGGATCTATGTACTGGGTTACGAAATCGGCAAATTATATCCAAAGCATTTATTTGTTTTGAAAGCTTGGAGTTTCTATTTTGTAAACAGGCATGTGCACTGATCAGAGCAAGTAAATAAATATATTCTATCTCTTCCGTTGTTGTGATGCTTTTCATTTTGAACGTACTATATATTCACATTTGGTAGGCTGAATTTCAGTGATATTATATTTTCCTAAGTGAGCTGTGTCAGCGGAGGGGGCGAAAGTGAGGCCGGTGAGATTATAGGTGTCTCTTTTCAGTGCCATTAAAGTGATCAAAGAGCTTTGACGTTAGGGGTTGTAGCTGCGACACCTAGCACTGCCTTTGCGACTCCTGACCTCAGGTTTCGCAAAATCAGTGTCAGAAACACAGTAGCAGCTGCATGTTTCATGGTGGTCCAGTTTCCTTGTTTTCTGTCAATTATTCATTACACTAATAGCCAATAATTCGCTATCAGTGTAATAAAGAATGAAGTACAATGAAAATTTGCCTAGCTTAAGTAAAGGTAATTTTCACTTATATTAAGGACATGGAGGCGAGGATTATCCTTTACTTATTTGCTTTAATTACCAAATTTACAACACAGCAGCCATTAAAGCAAGTACAAAAAACTAATTTTCCCATGAACACTAGGGAAAAAAACATAACTTTCGAGGGTCCTTCTTTAATGTCCATGACCAGTCAACAAAGTCCTCTGTCACTGACTGTTCTTCCTCTTTCTTTGCGTGAAACACGCTAACAGCTTTCCTCATGTGTCCTCTTGAGACACATAATTTCCTGCAAAAGACATATTGGGTCAGTGACCATTGCAACCTAACCTATTACACAAAAGGTCATACTGTAACTGTAGCCACCTAATCAATACAATAATAACAATCTAAACTTTATCATATAGCATTAACCGTGCTAAAAACAGAATACTTACTCAGTATGGGGCGGGTCTCCATGTGACTTGACCACTGGGTGGGATAATCTTTGTCTCCATGTCGTTAATAAAATTGAAACTTACCTTCACTTAAGCTAGGCAAATTTTCGTTCTATGTCAGGACGAGAGGCGAGGATTATCCTAGCTCAAAGGTTAACTTACCACCAATTGGGCTACATCCACCAACTGCTTAAAATAGAATCTCCTAAATGTAGATTCTGAATACCAGTCTGCTGCACGTATGAGATCTTCTAAGCGTGCATCCCAGACAAGAAGCTTTGTGAGGCCATTGTTCCTCTTGTTGAATGTGCTCCCAAGACCTTAGTGTCAATACCAACTTCTTGCATCCATCAGATATTGTCCATCTTTAAAGGGATGGAAGATTGGGTGCAATCTTTTGTCCAACACTGAACTGCGAAGGACCTCGCCAGGAGCTCCACACAGTTTATATGTAAACGTTGTTCTAGAGGTGACCAACTTCCTCCTGTGGAGATATCCCCATGTCTGGTGCCTCAGCCGGACCTTCTGGCATACGATTCTATTACCAGATTCGGAGTAGAACCGAAGATTGCTCTCCCGTTCCAGGCCGCCATATGAGTAAGCCACCACTGAATTTCCTCTTTCGCTTCGTCTGTCAACGGAACCGCTTGAGACTAAGTTAGGCCCTTCCTCAGATGATGATGTCCCTTCAGTAGCAGAAAGACCAGGGGACATGCTCGTCCTAGCCCAATGTCCCGCGAAACTGATGGCATACCTCCAGACAGCATTAAATCTATTCTCTTCTCATATCGTCTCAGAGGGCAACCTTCCTGGGGTTCATCATAGACTTCACTTTCTCCCTGAATCTCCCATCTCGGAAGATCACGAAGAATAGGCACGAACTCCCCCAAACTCTGGCCAGTCCATGCCCATCTCTCAGACAAATTGCCCGTTTGGTGGGGCGTATCTCCTCCTCAATCCAATCGATTTTTCACGTTCCTCTCCATTATCCAGATAGATCTGCAGAAAACGACGGTGCACAGAAAAATTGCCACTGCTAGGTATAAATCCTTTAGGTCCAGGTGCACCATCCAATCGGATGGAAGTAGCGCATCCGTGAGATGATGAATGCTTTCCATTTTGAAGTGGCAGTATACGAGCCACCCTTTGAAGTCCCTGAGATTGATCACAGAACTGCGTCCCCCATTGGCTTTGTCGATTGCTGAGGAACCCACTGGGATGTACCACTCACTGGCAGATGGCTCCTTTTATGCATAAGGGCAAATACCTCTTCGTCTATGAGCGTTGCTTCATGGATAGAAACGCAGATGAACCAAGGGTGAGAAGATTGGCGGGCGAACCGTAAAATTAGATTTGGAACCCTTTTACCCTGTGGAGGACCCATGCATCTGACCTAATGGAAGCCCAGGCTTGGAGGAATAGAGCCAGCTGCCCCCCTCCTTTATGTGAGCAGAAGGAAGGAGACTTACTGTTCCCAGTACTGCCCCTTGCTTGTCATTTGTAGCCTCCACGGCCACGGAAACTCTGTCCCAGAGTAGAGTAGAAATTGTTGAAGTGCGAGTTTGCCTGATATTGACCGTGCCAGGAGCCTTGTCCCCCGAAAGAAAAAAAATAGAAAGAACTGCCAGCCGAGCTGCCCCTGCCACAATCAGCCCCTTGGAAAACCTGGAGCGAGAAGGTTAATTTAATAGTGGCTGCGTCTTATCCAGCGATGTAAATGATGCCCCAAACCTCCCGAGCTACTTCACAAATGGGTCCCCAAATAAGCCCCCCTGTGCAACTGTCCCTGCCTCAGAAGAGGCAAGGTCCCCCAGCTTGGGGTCGACTTCAATGAGGAGGGATGCAACAGCGTTCAGTGGACAGGGCACAGTTTTCATTGCCTATGAAGACGATAGCTCGCTGCGCCCAGTTGGAAAGGACATGAGGGACTATCCGGGAGCCAGAGGCTTTGGCCTCCTTTGCCATATTCAGTAATTTGGTTATAGGGCCCATGGCATCCAGAAGTTTGTCCTTAAAGGAATGCCAAGACCTATCAATACCCTTCCTGGGATCTTTTACAAACTTTGCCTGGAATGTGGACATCCTAGCATCTGTTTCTGGGGTGAGGGCCACTTTACCTTCTAGGTGGGATGGGGGGCATGCTGCTCTCGGGCGATTGCAGGCATCTTTCTCTAGGGGCTTTTTAAGCTGTGCCGCCACATAATTTACTACCTTATTTGTTGGGACCCACTTGGCTGACCTGGGGTGGATGATGTCATGTGGATCCAGCATATCTAAATCTCTGTGTGGTAAGGGAACAGGTTCCGAAGCCGGGCTTCATGATCTGGAGGGGCCTGCCTCTTCATCCGATTATCCATCCTGTTGCTTTTGGGTATCAGGGCAGGGAAGTTCGGTTTATGCCTCAGGATGTTCCTCATGAACCTCTTGGGGGGAAGATTTAGCCAAAAAAGCCTGCTTGAGGTGCGCAAACGCATCTTTTTCAACTCCCTCATCGCACTTCCTCTTTGGAGGTGGGGACCCCTCAGCTGGGTCATCCCATTGGGGCTTCCTCGGGGCGGGGGTATTGCAATTAACGCACACTCCAGCACAATATTTTCGAAAAGTGCTGTTCCATAGGTCCCATGAGCTCATTAACCGTCCTATATATTAAGGTATCAACTGCCTCATAAAATGTTTCAACCCATTTGATGTAAAAGAGTCTTCTTCCCCATAGGTAGCTTGAGACATCTTGGTCCTAAAAATGAGGAGCGCTGCACGCTAGGACAGAGTGTCTCTGCACAATGTATTGTCTCCTGGGCCTGATGAGGAGCTGAAGGCAAATGGGCTCCAGAAGCCCTGTGCATATTGATGTACATGCAAGTGTGTCAAGGGTATATGGGTGGGACTGGGCCTTGGCAGATGTTGGTGGGACAGAGAGACACAAATTTCACAGGTGCCAGCCCTGGAGACACAGCACACCCTTATAATACTTCCCAGGGGTTTTTAAGCTGCTCAAGAACTATGCACCAACACAGGCCTTCAAGGCCTTGAAGTAATACAGACCCCTCAGGGCGTTTCACAGTGCAAGCATTAATACTGACCCAGTCGGTCATCAGAATGCAATCGTTTGGGAAAATACTGACCCAAGCGATAGCTGGCCGCCTGGGAACAAGGCTCAAGCGATATCAGGCTCTGACAGCGCATGTCAGGCTCTCAGTGCAGCAGATGCGCGCTGTGGAGCCAGAGCATCTCTCCTTCCCACAGCACCCTCTAAGGGGCGGAGGACCGCTCCGTGGTCAGGAAATTGGGCAAGTCGCGTAAGAAGAACAGATCGGTCCCGGGACAAACAGGGAATATAGTGGGGAAAGAAGGGCGCTGCAGCATGACATTATTAACAGGACCCCAAAACAGAAAGTATCCACTGTAAAATTAACTAAATGGGGAAAGAAGAAAACACTTTGAGGAGTGAAGAAAGAGGGAGAACAGGCAGTGACAGAGGACTTTATTGAGACCTGGTCATAGACATTAAAGAAGGACTCTCAAAAGTTATGGTTTTTTCCCTAGTGTTCATGGGAAAAGTCGTTTTTGTACTTGCTTTAAGGTCTGCTGTGTTGTAAATTTGGTGATTAAAGCAAAAGAGGAAAGCATAACTCTTGCCTCCGGTTCTGACTTAGAATTAATTGGAATATGACCCTCCCTGGCAAAAGCTTTTAAATTTATGTTGTGTGCATGTTTGCGGGTGAGATTTTGTTTATGTGAGAGGGAGTGTTTTAATGTGTGTGTGAGTGAAAGTTAAGGTCAAAGGGCACGTGATGTCACTTCTGCTACCCCTGATATTTTGGTAAATTGGCGTTCATGTTAAAGATGTCATTTAGTGGCCCAGAACACAATGTAGCAGAAACCGTTTTGCCACACTCTGATGACCACAAAAATGTTATCTCTGCTGATCTCGTATCCAAAGTACTTGATTTTAGGCTAGTTATATTCCTCCTTATTACACAGTTGGTTGCTCGTCTTTCATAGCGATGCGCGTATTTCTCTGCCTCCCCCCACTTTAAAAGTGAAGTGCCTGAAAGTGATTTTTTTTAACTTACGCCCTGCTTTTCCTGTTGTACATCTCGTGCTAAATGTAGCAATGAATTACACTCCTTGTTGTAGCCTTCAATGGGCCGCCCAGCAGCCGCTCTGAAGAATAGCTATATTCTTCCAAAACCACAGTTTACTGAATTGGAGCTTTGTGAGCAAGATTAAGAAGCAAAACTGTAACTTTACTTCACAGACATATGTAAATTCATTTAGTTATATAACACTAGATGGTAGGATAACATGACTGTTTTTCACCTGCCCAGAGGAGTACAATGTGATGCATGATGGCCCCAGGCAGGGAAAACAATCAATGTGTTAAGCGTGCAGTGAGAAAACACCTTCCATGTCAGGAACACCAATGTTTTTGCATTTCAGCCCTTTTCTTCCATTGGTCTATGGTGTCAGTCACATTTTTCTTCTGTCCACTACAGCAAAGAGCATGAGGCAAAGGGTGAGCCCTCTACAGCCAGACCTGTTGGCTTTGACAATGCTTTTTTCAGTGTCTACTTAATTTCATGCCTCAGGAAAGGTGTTTATTCTTCTTATGAGATAGACAGTCCAGGATATCTTTACAACCCTAATCTCGGTTACACCTCACGGAGCAGTACACTTGACCCTCAAGCCGGTGGTGTCAAAACGTCCCTGGTAGATAAAACCCTGCAGCCACTACTACTACTTCCTTTACAGTATCTGTCTAGTTGTGGGGCCGTGAAGCATTCTCAATCAGACTGCGGAGGCTTGCAATGCTAAATAAGTATAACCTTTACTTCTTTCAAAACATGATGTATAATTCAGGTTCTCACTTGTACTGCCCTCGGGGTGCCCTTGTCTATCCGAGCAGGAGCCTGGGAAATGTTCCCTCTTTCCTCTTTTTCATGAATGTCACTTGAGCAACATTGTGTTGTACTGTAGTGTATTTTTGGCTGATAGTCTGTGAGGCTCCAAAGTGCTTTTTAGGGTTGAGTCTGCAAGAGCATGCAGTAGCACATGCATCTCGCTTGTGGAACTATTGTACAAAAAAAAAGGTTTGATCCCGCCCATTGCCTACCATTTGTTGGCTTCCCATCAGTCGTCTTTACAGCCTTCTTAATTGGCCACAGCATGCATGACGTCATTTCCTGTCATTGCTGTTGATTCAAGTTTATCTTTGCCTGTCTTCTGCTCTTGAAAAGATTCAGGCACTATTTCTTCCATCCTCCTGCTCCCCCTGCTTGCTGCTCCCTCTATAGTGCTTGTTTTAAGTTGAAGCAATGCTTCTCATTGCTTTCTTGCCACCTGCATTGCCTTCTCTCACCCCTGCTTTGTTGCACCCCCCAGCATGCATTGCTGTCTCTACCACCTGCTATCGTCTCCTACAGATAGAATGGACTTGTCTCTGGTATGCCCAGTTCTCACACAGCATCGCTGTATCTGGTCAGTGTCTGCTTGGAGTGCGTACATCTTTCCTTGCTTCTTGTCCGCTTTGTCTTCAGATGCGAGAGTTCTCATGTGAACTATACCGCAATCTTTCAGCTTCCCCAGTTTGGCAGTTCTCATGGAGTGGGCCAGGAAAAGACCTGTATTACCATCTATTGCAACACTCGCTAGTGTGTGTACTCTGTTGGGTATATACAAACATCATAAAGGGTATATTCTGTATTCCAATACGTTGTGCATCTGCAGCCTATGTTTAGCTTTCTGTGCAAATTTCTATTGTTAACCAATATTTAAGCACAAGAATGCGTGTATAACTTATAAAACAGATTTTTCTCATATTCCTGCACAACTAATTGCACCTCAGACAGAACCATTAGAGACTTGTAGTTGAAGCACCGGGGTGCTTATCATGCACAATCATTTGTAAATACAGAAACCTGCAGATGAAGCAGTCTGCATTCAAATTGCACACTTGTCCGACAAATATTACAGGCAGATATCAGTGGCTATAGGCCAAGTTTTGAAAACTATATCTATTTTTACTCTTTGATTTACTTTTCTCCAATTAAAGTAAGAACTGTATATTTGGCATTAATATTTTCTGCATCGTGGCCTGGAATTGCCACTATTCCCTATAGTCTTCAACAAAACATCTTGTGTGCTTGTGTTTTAACTGCATTATGAGTATAACAATTTCCATCTCATAGGACAGGGAATCACACTTGTATTCTACCCTGTTTGCTGCGCTGCTATCTTTAGCTTGTTTTTGTTGTACCTGCTTGAATCTTTTTAGTTGTTATAGTTGAGCATTTTAGGTTTATGAGATCTTTCCTGATATGGCACGTGCGCTGTCTGTGAGACCTTTTGTTAGCTCACAGGGGTCTTAGAGTCTGCCCATTGATTACCATTAGTTGCTTTCATTGTCACTTTTGTTTATTTGCTTCTTGTTTGTCAGCTTCCAGAGACATCCTTCTTCATGTGTTTTTTCATTCTCTGGTGCATGGACATATTACTGTGCCCTTCATTGCTCACTTTTTCAGGTGCCACTTTTCTTTTTGTGTATGCACTCCACAAGAGTGCGTGTATTTTTCTGCTGTCTCCCTCAAATACTTTTCACCTCTCTGTTCCTCCTGCAGTCCCTCCTGACCACTCTCTATTATCAATGTGCAGGCCCTCAGCCACTCCCAACCACCCTCCTTTGTCCATCTCCTTGCCCCCAGCCCATCTTGACCACTCTTTGTTATCCATTTGCTTCCCAAATCTTCTTGCCTATCATCTCCCCCACCCACCTCCTTCTATTCAGTCTTCCCTTATTGTTGGCTCGGGAGTACACAGCTGAAAGAAAAGCTCTATGAGACCGGCAGAACTAATGGACTTCTAAAAAATTCATTAGTTCTGATTGCGTCATAGCGTGCTTTTTTGTTCTAAAAAACAAAAAGGAATTTGTTTATTCATGCTACATAGCAATCTCACTGCTGACAGCATGGCTAAAAACACTGCCAAATTCAATAGCTTTCGTAACAAGACCTATTGGTTTGCCAATGCTTGTTCTAACTATTGTTTAGACTTTTAACAGTTGCTTCTACTGTCTTGTATTTGTTCCAGTCCCTAATGGCACCAGCTCAGGTTTTCCCTCTTTTAAAAAATCATTGTTAATTCTGATTCTTGCTATAGCAGTATTTGGAATTGTTTTATTGTTTTTGTTTGGCTCTACGCCTCTTCACTGCCACTCGTGCATACCAATAAGATAGCAACGTGGAAATAATGGTTGTAATAGCTACCACCAAGGCATGCTGCCGGGGAAAAAAATTATAGCTTGTGATTTAGGTACAATTGTGAGATTCTATCAATTTCAACGAAATAATACTTGATACGACCCTTCATCAGGGCTTCTCTAATTCATGCTTGGGATATATTTGTACTAGAATGGAAGTATCCTATGGGCTCTCACAAGCAAAAGTAATTGGTTTGCAAAAAGCTTAAAACCTACCTTACCTATTTATTGAAACAAGTCAAATCTTGTCTTTTTATTCGTATGAACACACAACAATTTATGACCATAATATACTGTGTACAAAAGCAAGTTAATCTTGGCAAATAAACATAAACTATAAACATGTAAACGATCACATACTTAGCGTATATTCATCTGTGATGGGTCTGGTGCAGAAAATGTGTTGATAAAGTATTCTGATTGAAAACACTATGGGCCTGATTACAACCTTGGCGGATGGAATAATGCGTCACAAATGTAACAGATATCCCGTCTGCTGTATTACAAGTTACATTACATCCTATGGAACTTGTAAAACAGCGGGCAGGATATTTGTCACGTCGTCACTATAGCCCATTCTCGGCCTTAGGCCCAACAACAAGTACATCTGTCAGAACACTTCCAGACGGTAGCACTCAAGGATATCATTCCTCTACTACAGCAAGGTGACTTCATGACCGCCCTTAACCGGAAGGATGCCTACTTCCATATCCCCATCCACCCTGAACATCAACAATTCCTCCTGTTTGCGGTAAGTGGTCAGCAGCATAAGCTCAAAGGGCTGACCATCGGCGTTTTCACAGCTCCCAGGGTGTTTATGAAGTGTCATGCAGTGTTGGCCGCTCACCTCAGAAGGAGTGGTGTCCACATCTTCCCTTACCTAGACGATTGGCTAATTAAAAGCGGAACCCAACCACAACACCCAGTCCACCATACATCTTTTGCACAGCCTAGGTTTTATCATATGCACTAACTCTCATCTCCAGCCCGACCAAGAGGGTCTCTGAATCAGCCATCTGGAGTTGTTAGTTGTCCTTCTAATTATCAAAACATTCCTCCCCCATGTTCAACATGAGGTAATACTAGTTGACGGACAACAGGACTGCCATGTTTTACCTACAGAAACATGGTGGCATGCACTCCCTTCAGTTGTCTGCTGTAGCCTAGGACACTTAACAGCAGGCAGACCTGCTCAGCAGGAAGCAGCAAGAACTCCACGAGTGGGAACTTCACCCCTAAATCCTACTCCGGACTTCCAACACTGGGGATTTCCCCACATAGACCTGTTCACAACCGCCTAAAACTCAGTATGCCCAAGCTTCGCCTCCAGATTCCCACATCCACAGTTCATGGTAAGTACACTATGGGTGAACAGGTGAGGGACATGCCCACGCTTTTCCACATCTCCCACTTCTTCCATTTGTGGTGTGCAGGGTTCAGCAAACAGCCCTCTCTCTCATTGGCAGCCCTAACCTGAGTGAGACAGTTATGGTTCACCACTGTCCTTGACCCGTCTGTAGTACCTCAAGAGAAGTTGCCTGACCTGCCGGACCTTCTCTTTCAAAAAAGGGCACACTCAGACATTTGAACCAATGTTAGAAATAGGGTCTCTAGTTGGCAGTCAGTTTACACCCTGTCCAAGTAGGGACCCTCACTCTAGTCAGGGTAAGGTAGTCACACTCCTAAGATAAACCCTGCTCACCCCCTGGGTAACTTAACACGAGCAGTCAGGCTTATCTCAGAGGCAATGTGTTAAGTATTTGTATTCTCACACAGTAACACAGAGAAAACACTACAAATGGACACCACTCCAGTTTAGTAAAATATTTATCCAAGTAAAACAAGCCCAAAACAACACAAATCCAACATACACAACAAAGATATGAATTTTAAAAGATTAAATCTCAATAAAAGCATTTACAAACACAATAGCTCCAAGTGGTGTCATCACAGCCTCGTGATGAAGTTGTTCCCAACAGTCCGATGCCACTTGGGAGGGAGTGTGGCACCGGTCACAGAGTCGCACGGACCCCTGGTACAATACCTCAGAAACCAAGATGTGGCATGGAACCTGGGAGGCAAGGGGTCGCTGGATCCGATGCGGCATTGGTTCCTTACTGCTATGCAGGAGGTGAGACATTGGTTCCTTACTGCTACACAGGGGAGATGAGGCATCCTTTTGTTATGTAGGCAGTAGACGTGAGACTGAGTTGGCAGCGAGGAATTGGTTCCTTACAATCCGGGGAAGGGGAGGTCAATGATTCCTGCGGATTAAGGGCCGATGAGGTGACTTCACGGTGTTTCAGTCACACCACGTGGCCACAGACGCTGCAACGGATTCGGTTATCATGGACGTTGGTAACACAGCACTCGGGACTCCCGGTGTTACAGGACTTCAGAAGCGAGTCTTCGGCTTCGTTCATCGTCATCATACTTAAACAGGGATCACGGTTTCTGGTGCAGGTAGCGGCCTTTCCGTTCCTTCGATGTCTCTCTGAGCATTTCTGCTGCCCGATTGTGAAGCGATGTTTGTTTTTGTTGGTATTGTCATGAGTGGAGCGACCCCTTGGGCAAGGGTCGCTCCCCAGGGGGGCAAATCATTTTGTGTCCTATTTTTATTAGGCCGATCTGTCCCCAAAGGGGGCAGAAACTACTAGGCACAAGGGGTATTTTTGGCGCCAATTTCATGCAAGGGGAGCAACCCCTTAGGGAAGGGTCGCTCCCGTGGGAGGGAGGGGGGGGCAAATTTATTTTAGGCCATTACTGCCCCCCTTGGGGGCAGATCGGCTTATTTCTATTTAGGCACCAGGGATTGGTGTGTGTGTATGTGTGTGTTTTGTTTGGGGGGCAGCCCCTTGGGCAAGGGTCGCTCCCCTTGGGGGCACATTACTGTTGGCCATATCTGCCTCCCCTTGGGGGCAGATCAGCCTATTTTTGGAAGCCCCATCTGCCCCCAAGGGGGGCAGAAAGCCCACCAGAAACCAGGGAAGATTTGTTTAAAAAAAAAAAGAGGGGGAGCTATGGACATCCCCCACCCCAAATAAATGTGGCCAAAGTTGTTCTGCCCGCCGATGGGCAGATGGGGCAATTACCCCTGATCCACTCCCCGGGTGGAGGCCAGAAAGCAAACTAGATGCCAGGGAATAAAAAAAAAAAATAGTGGCGTGGTGGCTACCAACTAGTATGATTGTGCCCCACCCCAACTGAAGGGGGTAACAGTCTTTCACCTCTCCCCCTGCACACTAAAACATCTTATCCTACAGCAAGCAAGAGGACATTTGATTATTTGGGTTTCTGGTTTTACATTTGGGCCATGAGAGCTTGCCCAACTCTCAAAATCGTCCCACTTGGAATGGCGAGGGCTGCACTTTTTGGACTTTGGGACGTTGCCATGTAGAAAAATCTACAAGACTAGACACATCTGAAAACTAAACATCTGGGTGAGTCCAGGGTAGTGTGCTTCACATGCACCCGCACTATTTTATTACCCCCAATGCCCTGCAAACCTCTAACTTTGCTGGAAATCACACATTTTTCCCACATTTTTGTGATGGAACCTTCCAGAATCTGCAGGAATCCACAAACTTACTACCACCCAGCATTGTTGCATCTATACCAATAAAAATTTGCCCCACTTGTCAGCCTAAAAATGTTTTTTTTCAAACTGCCCTTTTGGACCTGCTTTGGTTCCCCCTCAATTTCGACATGTTTTTGGCTCTTCCCTGTCAAAGGCACTTGGCCCACCTACACAAGTGAGGTATCATTTTTATTGGGAGACTTGCGGGTGAGGGGGGATGCTGAGTGGAAGGAAATGTGTGGCTCCTTTCAGATTCCAGAACTTTCTATCACCGAAATATGAGGAAAAAGTGTTTGTTTTTGCCAAATTTTGAGGTTTGCAAAGGATTCTGGGTAACAGAACCTGGTGAGAGTCCCACACGTCACCCCATCTTGGATTCCCCTAGGTGTTTAGTTTTAAAAAATGCACAGGTTTGCACAGAGAGACCGAGGGGAACATTGGGTGGTAGGAAATTTGTCCCGGTGATCCCACACAGAAATGTGGGGAAAATGTGAATTAATTGTTTTTAGCTAAATTTGAGATTTGCTGAGGATTCTGGGTAAGAAAACACTGGGGGGATCCACGCAAGTCACACCTCCCTGGACTTCCTCAGATGTCTAGTTTTCAGAAATGTTTGGGTTTGGTAGGTTTCCCCTCTATGGCTGCTGAGCCCATGACCAAAAATGCAGGTCACCCCTGCAAAAACAGGTCGTTTTGTATTGATAATTTTGATGTGTCCACATAGGGTTTTGGGGCATTTCCTTTCGCGGGCACTAGGTCTACCCACACAAGTGAGGTACCATTTTTATTGGGAGACTTGGGGGGGTGAGGGGGGATGCTGAGTGGAAGGGAATGTGTGGCTCCTCTTAGATTCCAGAACTTTCTATCACCGAAATATGAGGAAAAAGTGTTTGTTTTTGCCAAATTTTGAGGTTTGCAAAGGACTCTGGGTAACAGAACCTGGTGAGAGTCCCACACGTCACCCCATCTTGGATTCCCCTAGGTGTCTAGTTTTCAAAAATGCACAGGTTTCGTAGGTTTCCCCTTGGTGCCGGCTGAGCTTGAGGCCAAAATCCACAGATAGGCACTTTGTAAAAAAACAGCTTTGTTTTCTTTGTGAAAATGTGGTGTGTCCATGTTGTGTTTTGGGGCATTTCCTGTTGCGGGCATCAGGCCTGCCCACACAAGTGCAGTGCCATTTTTATCAGGAGACTTGGAGGAACGCTGGGTGGAAGGAAGTTTGTGGCTCCTCTCAGATTCAAGAACTTTCTGTCACCGAAATGTAAGGAAAAAGTGTTTTGTTCTTTTGCCAAATTTTGAGCTTTGCAAAGAATTCTGGTGGGATAACAGAACCTGGTGAGAGCCCCACAGGTCACCCCATCCTGGATTCCCACAGGTGTCTAATTTTTAGAAATGCACAGGTTTGGTAGGTTTCCCTAGGTGCTGGCTGAGCTAGAGGCCAAAATCAACAGCTAGGCACTTTGCAAAAAAAAATTCAGATTTCAATGTAAAAATGTGATGTGTCCATGTTGTGTTTCCTGTCGCGGGCACAAGGCCTACCCACAAAAGTGAGGTACCATTTTTATCGGAAGACTTGGGGGAAACACAGAGTAGAAGAACAAGTGTTATTGTCCCTTGTCTTTCTCTACATTTTTTCCTTCCAAATTTAAGACAGTGTGTAAAAAAGTAATCTATTTGAGAAATGCCCTGTAATTCACACGCTAATATGGGGACTCCGGAATTCAGAGATGTACAAATAACCACTGCTTCTCAACACCTTATCTTGTGCCCATTTTGGAAATACAGAGGTTTCCCAGATACCTATTTTTCACTCTTTATATTTCACCAAATGAATTGCTGCATAACCGGTATACAATGAAAACCCATTGCAAAGTGCAGCTCATTTATTGGCTCTGGTGACCTAGGGTTCCTGATGAACATACAATCCCTATATATCGCCGCAACCAGAAGATTCCAGCAGATGTGACCGTATATTTCTTTTGAAAATCTGAAATCGCAGGAAAAGGTTACAGAGTAAAACATGGAGAAAAATGACTGTTTTTTATCACTTCAATTTCAATATTATTTTATTTCAGCTGTTATTTTCTGTAGGAAAACCTTGTAGGATCTACACAAATGGCCCCTTGCTGAATTCCGACTTTTGTCTACTTTTCAAAAATGTTTAGCTTTCCGGGATCCAGCATTGGTTTCACACCCATTTCTCTCACTAACTGGAAGGAGGCTAAGGGCCAAAATATAGTAAAAATGGGGTATGTCCCAGTAAAATGCCAAAATTGTGTTGAACAATGTGGTTTTCTGATTCAAGTCTGCCTGCTCCCAAAGCTGAGAGGGTGGTGATTTTAGCACCGGAAACCCTTTGTTGATGCCATTTTCAGGGGGAAAAAAACACAGGACTTCTTCTGCAGCCCTTTTTTCCTTTAAACTAAAATTTCTCTGTCTTTTCGCTAATTTCTTGGTCTCCTCCAGGGGAACCCCCAAACTCTGGGTACCGCTAGAATCCCTAGGATTTTGGAGAAAAAAAAGACGCAAATTGGCTTACAACATACTGGCATATTTAATTTACATAAGTCCATAGTAAACTGGTATACCATAAATCCAGGGCCTGTAAATTAACTAGTACTAGTGGGCCTGCAGCACTCATTGTGCCACCCGCTTAAGTAGCCCCTTAAAACGTGTCCCTGGCCCTGCTATTGTAGCCAGATTGCAGCTTTAAACTGCCAGTTCGACTTGGCAAAGTAACCCCGTTGCCAAGCCTTAAACTCCCCTTTTATTGCACATAGGTTGGTAGGTTCAATGTAGCCCATAGGGCAGGATGGATCATAGTTGAAAGGTTGGGCCTGTACTTTCAAGCTCTACATGTCCTGTTAGTAAAATAAAAAACCTCTTACATTTGTTTTCACTGCTGTGAGGCCTCCCTCTCACATAGGATAACATTAGGTTGCCTTATTACATATAATAAGTGCTAACGTTTGAATGGGAACAGGTAAACCTTTCATTTCTGATGGATACAACTACCTGTGGATTCCTCACCTCATGAATACTCCCATGGCGCCAGCATTCGACGGAAATCTTCTTACTAGTCTCTGCACGTCGACGAGGACGTCACTGTCTCGCACGCGACGCCATCTGACGTCATACAGGCAATAAGAGGTCCTCGACGACGTGCAGACGTCAGTTCCCTTTTTTCCGTGCATTCGAAACGGTTATCTTCGAGGGAGCAACTGTTACTCTTGCGGTTACAGTGTATATCTTGCTGCGTACTCTTTCTCTGTGGAAATAATGTCGCAGAGAAAGTCTGGATTTAAGCCTTGTCGTGAGTGTGGAGGCAAGATGTCGGTGACGGATCCTCATTCCGATTGCCTTTGGTGTTTGAGCTCCGACCACGACGTCTCGACTTGTGATTCATGTCAGCACATGAATCCGAAGGCCCTTAAAGAACGCAAGGCGAAGCTGTTTATGGCCAAGTCAAAGGAGAAGCATCACAAGAAAAAGTCTTCTCCAAGACATCGGCGTCATCGAGACTCCCGGCGCCGTAGAGAATCTCGGCGTCATTCAAGGGAGGCTCGTTCCAGGTCTCCGGATCGGCGCCGGAGGACATGGGAGGTCAGCCCCACGGTGACGCCGCATCCTTCGACGCCGTTGCCCTCTCCGGCGTCTCCAACTTCGCCTGGACAGGCGTCGGTGATTGAGGTATTGGAGCCTCAAGTGTTTTCTCCGGCGCAGACGCCGAGGCCGGCGTCGGGGTCGCCTCCGAGTCAGGCACCCCAGTATCCGGCTTTTCCCACCCCTGGAGCCGATAGTTCCGCATTCTTGAATGCGATGTATGCCATCTTCCAACAGATGGCTCCAGGGGGTGCTCCGGCTGGGCCTTTGGCCTTTTCTTTGGGTGATCCTGCGCCTCTTCGGCCGGCACCCTTTATGCCCTTTCTCCCGTTTGGGAACGTGGGCTCGGCGCCAGTGTCGGCGCCGGTGGCAGCTCCGGTGGCTTCGGAGGGATTGGCCCCAGAGATTTCCGTCCCGTCGACGTCGAGATTTCGGCCTGTGACTCCGGTGGGTCCATCCGTTTCAACTGCTCTTCAGTCGGCGCCGAAGTTACCTGTGGCGCCGGATGCGGCGTCGGTGGCTTCGGAAGATCGGCGCCGATCTCCGACTTCGGCGGAGGTATTGTCGACTCCGCGGATTGAGCAACGACTGCATTCAAGGAGGCGTGCTCTCCGGGTACTAGAGGAGCAGGAGTACCAACGAGCCCTAGAGGAAGGAGAGCTAGAGGACTCGGGTGATGGCCTGCGTGGACTGGAGTCAGCCAGTGGGCTGGACACTTCCCCTGAGTGGGACCTTTCGTCCCCGGGGGAATATACCGAGGAAGCTGCTTCCTTTCATACAGTGGTACGGAAGGCAGCTAGTTTTTTGGACCTGCCTTTGCCGGTGGTGGAGGCGAAACAAAACCTTTTGACAGAGGTGTTGCATCCGGCCTCAGCCGCGGCGGAGCCTCTATTACCTTTTAATGACGCTCTGCTGGATCCGGTTTTAGAGGTGTGGAAGAAGCCGGCATCTTCCCCAGCAGTTCACAGAGCCGTGGCCAGGAGGTATCGGACGGCTCCAACTGATCCTGGTTTCCTATCTAGGCACCCTACGCCGGAGAGCTTGGTTGTGCAGGCCTCCTGTTCGTCCAAGTCAGCGCCTGGTTCTTTTCCGACGGTGCCGGGGGACAGAGATTCAAAAAAGCTGGAGGCGCAGTCGAAGAAGATTTTTTCGTCCTGCAGTCTGGCTTTAAAAGCCAGCAATGCAACCTGTATCCTGGGGAGGTATATTCATGCTCTGATGGATGACATCTCCTCTTCGTTTACAGAGCTTCCCCAGGGTCTTTTGGATCTTGTCTCTGATGCCCAGGCTGCTGCGACCCAAATTATCCAGACGGGACTGGATACCACCGACTCGGTAGCCAGAGCAATGGGCACAACTGTGGTGGAAAGGAGACAGGCCTGGCTCCGTAACTCGGGCTTTTCGGCAGATGTACAGTCCACATTGTTGGATCTCCCGTTTGATGGGGACAAACTGTTTGGGGCTAAGGCTGATTCGGCCTTGGAACGGTTTAAGGAGAGCAGGGCCACGGCTAAGTCGTTGGGACTCCAAGCTCCTTCTTCCACGGCCTCTTCCAGATTCTTCAGGAGGTTTCGTGGATTTGGGCGTGGCTCTTCCTCCTCTTCCTTTCGGGGAAGATATCAGCAACCTGCCTCTTCCCATCCCTATAGATCTTTTAGGGGGAGGGGTAGGGTCCGCACCAGGGGAGCTTCTCAGCAGCACTCTGCCTCTTCCTCATCCTCTGGCGGGGTGCAGCAGGGGAAGCAGCCTTAGGCTTCCACCATTTCCCACTCACTCCTCTCCTGTAGGGGGAAGATTACAGCATTTTCTCACCAAATGGGAGACTGTTACGTCGGACACTTGGGTTCTCAGTGTTGTGGGAAAAGGCTACACCCTTCCCTTTCGGGAGTTTCCGCCCCTCATTCCGCACCGCCCTTCGTATTGTTCACAAGAACACCTCCTGTTGCTAGAACAGGAGGTAGAAGTCCTCCTTTTAAAGGGCGCGGTGGAGTTGGTCCCGGAGCAGGAAAGGGGTCAAGGAGTTTACTCAAGGTATTTCCTGATTCCCAAGAAGGATGGTCGTTTGAGACCAATTCTGGACCTGAGGATCTTGAATTGGTTCCTCAAGCAGGAAAAGTTCAAGATGCTGACCCTAGCACAGGTGCTTTTGGCGTTGAACATGGAAGACTGGATGGTGTCTGTCGACTTGCAGGATGCTTACTTTCATATCCCGATACTCAAGTCACACAGGAAGTATCTCCGGTTTGTGGTGGGATCGCAACACTACCAGTTTGCGGTCCTTCCGTTTGGTCTTACTTCAGCACCTCGAGTCTTCACGAAGGTGATGTCGGTGGTTGCGGCAGAGCTCAGAAGGAAGGGGATAGCAGTATTCCCTTACTTGGACGATTGGTTAATCAAAGCCAAGTCCCCGGAGCTTGTGTTGCGTCATCTGCAGTCAACAACCCAGTTGTTGTTCGACCTGGGCTTTTCGGTGAACGAGCCCAAATCTCACCTAGAGCCCTCTCAGCGCCTCCTGTTCATAGGGGCAGTACTGGATACAACATTGGGTCGGGCCTTTCCTCCGCCTCAGCGGATTCAAGATATTCAGGATTTGGTTCCAATGTTTCGAAATGGAGCGGTAGTTCCAGTCCTCAAGGTCCTTCGTCTGCTCGGTCTTTTTGCCTCCTGCATTCTGTTGGTCACGCATGCTCGCTGGCACATGAGGGCTCTTCAGTGGTGCCTCCGAAGGCAGTGGTCTCAACACAGAGGGGATCTAGAGGGTACTGTCAAGATCTCCAGAGATGCTGCTGTGGATTTGAAGTGGTGGATTGCAAGCAACAATCTTTCACAAGGAAAGCCGTTCCAGCAGTCGCCACCAGTGGCCACAGTCATAACGGATGCTTCCACTCTAGGGTGGGGAGCTCATCTGGGGGATCTGGAGATCAAAGGTCTTTGGTCTCCAGAGGAACAGATTTTTCACATCAATCTGTTAGAGTTACGGGCTGTACGTCTGGCTCTCAAGGCCTTCCTCCCTTCCCTTCGTGGTCAGTCGGTACAGGTCCTAACGGACAATACTACCACAGTGTGGTACATAAACAAGCAGGGAGGAGTGGGGTCGTACCTTCTCTGCAGAGAAGCTCTTCGACTATGGTCCTGGGCAAAGGACCATCGGATTTGCTTGATAGCAAACCATCTGGCCGGAGTTTTGAACGTGCGTGCGGACAGTCTCAGTCGCCACTTCTCGGCAGACCACGAGTGGCGTCTCCATCCAGATCAAGTCCGTTTAATCTTCCAGAAGTGGGGGTTTCCTCGGGTAGATCTGTTCGCCACTCGAGAGAACGCGCATTGTCCGTTGTTCTGCAGCCTTCAGTATCCGATGCAGGAAGCGTTGGGGGACGCGTTTCAAATGACCTGGTGCGGCCAGTTGCTTTACGCGTTTCCTCCCATACCCTTGATTCCTCGAGTATTGAGGAAGATTCGCCAAGACCGGGCTCTAGTAATCTTAATAGCTCCGGATTGGCCAAGGAGGGTGTGGTACTCCGACCTTCTCCAACTCTCAACGTGCCCGCCGCTCCGTCTCCCTTTCAGGGCAGACCTCCTCTCACAGTCGCAGGGGCAGGTTCTACACCCCAACCTCCAGAGTCTGCACCTACATGCCTGGAGATTGAACGGGGCAACCTGAGTTCCTTCTCTCTCCCGCCTGAGGTAGTGGATGTTATATTAGCGGCCAGGCGACACTCCACTAAATCTATCTACGCTAATAGGTGGTCTAAATTTGTTGCGTGGTGTGGAGAGAGGCAGATTGATCCCTTACATGCTCATCTATCGGACGTTTTGTCTTTTGCTCTATCTCTGGCGCAGAAAGGTTGTGCAGTGGCTACCATTAAAGGTTATTTATCGGCCTTGTCAGCCTTCATATGTCTTCCAGACCAACCATCTTTATTTAAATCCCCTATTGTTATCAGATTCTTGAAAGGTCTTCTAAATCAATATCCTCCAAAGCCATTCGTTATGCCGCAATGGGATTTGTCCTTAGTCCTGACTTTCCTTATGGGGTCCCCTTTTGAACCTATGCATTCTTGCCCCTTGAGGTATTTGTTTTTAAAAACAGTCTTCCTGATAGCTATAACATCAGCAAGGAGAGTGAGTGAGTTGCAGGCCTTATCAGTAAAACCCCCTTATACAACTTTTTATGGGGATAAGGTGGTGTTGAGGACCAAGGCTGCTTTCCTCCCGAAGGTTGTTTCACCCTTCCATTTGGCTCAGGCAATTACTTTGTCCACGTTCTATCCTCCGCCTCATCCTTCCAAAGAGGAAGAAAGACTGCACCGTCTGGACCCAAAGAGAGCGTTGAGCTTCTTTATCGATAGAACAAGGGATTTCAGGCTGGAGGATCAGCTGTTTATTGGATACGTGGGCAAGAGGAGAGGAAAGGCAGTCCACAAGAGAACACTATCCAGGTGGGTTGTTCTTTGCATTAAAATATGTTACTCTTTGGCAAAGAAGGATCCTCCTGAGGGCATTAGAGCTCATTCCACCAGAGCTAAGTCGGCCACTTCGGCCTTAGCCAGAGGTGTTCCTGTGGTCGACATCTGCAAGGCCGCAACTTGGTCGTCCCTTCACACTTTTGCAAAACATTACTGTTTAGATTCTGAGGTTAGAAGGGACGGCCATTTTGCACGGTCAGTGCTGCAGGATTTCTTGGTTTGACCATTTAGGCACCCACCGCCGGACGTGGTACTGCTTTGGGACTCTATTCATGAGGTGAGGAATCCACAGGTAGTTGTATCCATCAGAAGAACGAGTTACTTACCTTCGGTAACGACTTTTCTGGTGGATACATTAGCTACCTGTGGATTCCTCACGGTCCCACCCGCCTCCCCGTTGCCTTTATGGTCTTGCCAAGTAATCCTTGAGTGCGCTCCTCTTGGTCTTTGAGGGTGCAATAGATGTATATATAATATATTTATATATATATATGTATATGTGTATATATCTTTATGTATATACTTGGTGTGTGTATATATTTTAAAAGAGAGAGTTTTATATATATATATATATATATGTACATAAAAAGATTTACAGTTATCATACAATGTGGTGTATTTTTACAATATAATGGATGTTGCCTTGCTCTTTCATTGCATTGCCTGGTTGTTCTCATGCACGTAAAAAATGATTGGTACTGACGTCTGCACGTCGTCGAGGACCTCTTATTGCCTGTATGACGTCAGACGGCGTCGCGTGCGAGACAGTGACGTCCTCGTCGACGTGCAGAGACTAGTAAGAAGATTTCCGTCGAATGCTGGCGCCATGGGAGTATTCATGAGGTGAGGAATCCACAGGTAGCTAATGTATCCACCAGAAAAGTCGTTACCGAAGGTAAGTAACTCGTTCGTTTGGTGTCTGAGAAATTGTTCTTTAATGGTAAAGTTCGATTATTTTTTTTTAAGTTACAATTTTGAAAATGCCACTTTCAGGGAGTTGGCATTTTCCTGCCCCAACTATTTGGAGCCCTCAGCCTGTTCTTGGGTCACCTGACTAGGTGTAGTTGACATTTAACCTTTGTGTATTCCTCCCAGACAGCCACACATCTGAGCAATTAGATGAACCTGGATGGGCCATTAACTGGCAACCTGGAGGGGCACTTGTACCTGAAAAGGATGTGCTCTGCCTTCACACGAAGGAATTGTCACCACTGCATTGTTCATGCTGCCAGCTTGGAGCCAGGGAAGGGGAGGTAGGAAACTTCAAGAACTTCAAATGGAATGCTCTAGAAATATCTACTTCAAAGAAGTCACCAGGAATAAGAATAGGATCCTCAGATGCCCTCTTCTGTTCACTTTCTGGACCTGCGGAAGGACTCTAAAGACTGCCTACTGCTGTGGCCACCTGTGTATTCCTCAAGACAGCTTTGCTGCACCGATAGTACTGCCTTGCTGCCCGGAGCATGCTTTTACCCCTCAGAGGCCTGCCCTGTTGCTTTAGCCCTGCTGCATCCCTTGAACTGAGGACTACCAGAGTGAATCCAAGAGCGAGTTGGCCGGCCTCCTGATCAGAACATCAGGGACAGAAAAGGCTCCAGCCAAGTTGAACTGGAACCTATGAGTCAGTCCTAACCCACCCAAGTGGTACCCCTCCAGTCCTGGACACTTGGTAGTGGTGCTGAAGGTACCCAGATAGCCAAAGTCCAAACCTCTGAACTTGGAGATTATTTTGGCTAAAAGCTGTGCTGAGAGCTGAGAGGAGGCTAGGACCAACATGCTCATCTATTATTTCAAAGTACACTACTGGTTGGCCTGCCTTTGGCCTGAGCTCCCGGCAGCTCCCTCTACATTTTTCTCCACAGCAGCAAATGGTGTCCAGCAGTCCTTCACCAATGGGGTATCTAACCTTATGGAACTCTCGTTCATCCCCCTGGAGATTTTTGACTTCCAAAAAAGGGACTAAAGGCCTAATTACGAATGTGCAGTCCTTGGCCGACACACTTGTGGTGGATGTCGGACGGCCACGGTTGTGGTGGTCCAACCGCCACATTACGAGATTGGCGGGCAGCTTGGCAAACCTATTGCCGTCTCTGCCAGAATCTGAGATCCGAACGGGCTGACGGCGGTGCAGGTCGGAATCAACCAGGGAGATGCTGAAATCATGGGCAGTGTAGGAGTCCCCTTCCCCAGGCTCCTCGTAATGCGCAGACAGTGCGCATTACGAGAGTGCTGGGACATTGTGAGCCAGCGACAATGCTGCTGCTGTGTTCACGTCCGCCAAACTCATAATCGGCCGTAAGTCTGAGTGAAGAAATCTTCACTTGCCTTTATCCAGCAGTTCCTCGACAGTGACCCTACCTCCTCGGACACCACCTGCAGCCTTGCCCCACTGAACTTTACATACTCAGAACACGTTGTTCAAAATGTCTTCTATGTCTGAAGGTAGAAGGTAAGTGCTTACCAGGCCCAATTCACTTTTGTGGCTGGCACATGCTTCATTGCAATTGGCCATAATTTGCAAGTTTGACCCAGTCTCGCACGACTAGATGTCCGCAGTTGGCACTTTGATCTTGTAGGCTTTAATTTTCACCTTAAACTTTAAAAAATCATAACTCCGGTTCTGCTTATTGAATTTTTGTCATTTTGTTGTAATAAAAAAACAAACAAAAAAAACCAATTACTCTATTTTTTTTTAAATTGGTGTAGGATTTTTCCTGTGTTGTGTTTTCCCTTTATTACTGTTTGGGTGCTGCATAAATACTTTGCCTCTAAGTTAAGCCTGGCTGCTTTTGTGCCAATCTATCGGAGGGTTAAGCAAAGCATACTTTAGTGACATTTTTGGTTCACCCTGACAGGGATTGTGGCTCTTGCTTCAACAGGAGTCACCCCATTCAGCCAACAACCCAAATTCCCATACTTTCACTTCTTTCAGCTTTCACTGTAGAAGAACTTTTTTTCCTGGTTAATCATGAGAGGGTAGTCCTTAGGACATACCCCACGTTCCTTCCTTAAGTAGTCTCTTGTTTTCACCTCAATCAAACAATAGACCTTCTAGGGTTATTCCCAAACCCAGAGTCAGTAGCAGAACAAACTCTTCACATATTAGATGTCAAAAGAGCCCTTCCGAAAGACACAACAGCTCTTTGTCTCTTTCTCCAAACTACATAATGGCGGTGCTCTCTCTGAGGCAGGTATAGCACACTGGTTAGTCAAGTGTATACAAACCTGTTACGCTAATGCAAAAAAAAAAAAAAAGAAACCTTTGACTGTCCCTCTCAGACCCCGCTCAACCTGTAAAAAATGACCTTCTATGGCTTTCTTGGGTAATATCCATATAGTTGACATCAGTAAGGCAGCTAATTGGTCTACTCCCCACACTTTTACTAAATAATTACTGTGTGGATGTTTTAACCCGCCAACAAGCTAGGGTTGACCAGGCTGTTTATGCACACTCTTTCAGTTTTCTACCAAAACCTCATGCTAGCCACCGTTTTAATGGAGGACTGCTTTACAGATTATGCACAGCATGTGTATCTACAGCTGCACATGCCACAAACGGAAAATGTTACATACCCTTTAAGCATCTGTTCATGGCATGTAGTGCTGTAGGTTCACATTCACGCACCTTCCTCCCTGGAAGGCTTTCCGTGTTGCAGACACTCTTATTTTTGTCTTTGACTTTTACTATTCCTTCGCCTGTTCATCTTTCCTGTATCTCTATGCTTCATCTACATCCAGTCCTTTGGGCGGAAAAAAACAATCTAACAATTGAACTGATGCCCCATGCTAATTACCAGTAATGGGTGGAGTCACTATATCTCATGACTCAAAAGACTTCTTTGAAGAAAAACAATCTGCACATATCTGAGCCCAACACTAAATGGCAAGAGCATGCACAGCATGTGAATGAACAGCACTAAATGCCTCTAATACATGGTTGCAGTGTAAGTAGCATTTCCCTTACTTAAGGTGGGACTTTATTTATTTAAACTTCAGAAAAATAATTACAATTTAAAGTATATTAGCCTTTCTGTGTCATTTTGTGTCTTCATTAAAAAAAAAAAATATATATATATGTATATTCAACCAAATTTTTATTTGATTTAAGTGTTACACCAGTCCCAGCAATGCGTTTCAGCTAAACAGCCTTGTTTACGCTCTGGGTGGCAGTGCATAGCAACCATAATATACAAGCATGGCACACAACACTGCAAAAGGACTAGTTTATGTCTATGTTTCTCAGCTTCACTGTGCCCGCCATTTTTTAGCAAAGCTACTAACATTATAATCATGCCTAAATGACTCAAACAGTGTCTGTCACACAACAGTATAAGACATGGTGAAATATCATATCAATAATTCACCATTAATTAATTCTGTACATCATTGGTCAATACATGGTTCCCACAGCACCTTGTGTATTAGTCATTCCATAAACATTAAACAAGGCAAGCTATGGGCATAAATAATTATTACCATTGATCTGCAGTTTTCCAAATATAAAGCAGATAATTCACCAAGCGTAAACAATGAACGGATTATGTACTTCCACATCAGTTAAGTCCAAGTGGGCATACCATACGCATATGATACCATCATTCTGTACTCCACATTCGGTTGTCACATTTTTCTTTAAATTATCATCTAAAAAATAACATGTTCTAAAATAAATCATAAATGATACTAGAAATTCTAAATTATCACAATTAGCCAGAACGTATACATAGATTTCAACCATAGCCCCAGTGTATTACTAAAAATCAATTTATCATACAACAATGCTTGATGGGACCTATTTTAACCATTTTAAAGCCAACATTCCTAGTCCAATATCTTGTAATACAAAACAGAAAACATCACCCTGGTGCTTGAAGTGTCAGAAGAAAAGGGTATGTTGCCCCTGCTGGGATCATCTCTTGAACCCAGTTTCCTAGGTGAGAGTCCCTTCCTCCTTAAAAATAAAACAAATACTGGTTACATTGACTAATTGAGAGGGTATTTACACTCAACTGTTATACATCACTCTGTATGTTCACTACACAATTATAAATTCCCCTTATGTCTCATCCTATCCTTCCTACCAGAATGCCCACTATTCTTTATTCCAGGTGCACATGTGACCCCTCATCTGAGTTTAACCCATTTGGAACCTTTGTGTTGAGTCTAATAACCCATCTCGATTCAGTCTTTCTTAGCAAGCCTACCCGGTCTCCCCTTCCGGGTACTGGTTGAATATGTTCAATTTGTGTATACTTTAATAAATTCCGATCACTGGAATAATGTGTCACAAAATGTCTTGCCACCAGGTAATTTTCATCATGATTCATTATTGCTCTGGCATACTGCAATATTCTTTTTTTGAATGGCTGTACCGTGCTCCCCTCGTATCTCAGACCATTCTATTACATATACAACAAACAAGGTATTACAGTTAATAAATCTGGTGATAACTCTTGTGCTCTGATCTGGCAATGTAGTTACTTTGCAGCTAGATGAGTGTGTACAGGCTTTACATCTGCCACAAATAAAAAACCATTAAGGGATTCCCCCCTAAGACTGATGGTATCAGCTTTCTTACTTAAGTCTGTTTTTACCAACAGATCACGCAGGGATTTAGCATTGCAATATGTGACCCTAGGTCTTTCTCCTATCTCATGTCCCACTACTGGGTCACATTTCAAAACCTCACATATGCTTCCTGACATGTATATAAGTATGTAGTGATGATTCTCATATTACTTTCTTCCGCCACCTCGTTTGTGACCTCATTAGTGCCAAATAAAATTTCTATCCTGGTGAGTTTGTCTACCCTTTGAATTGTTTTTTCCAGTACCCCTCTAGGATAACCCCTACTCTAAAAACCTTGTAACATTATTTGATTTCTTCTTCAAAAAGTACTGTCACTACAGTTTCTTTTAGCCTTAATGAATTCCCTATAAGGGATGCTCCATTTATGTTGACAAGGGTGGCTGCTATAAGCATGAAGTAAGCTATTTCCACTTGTGGCTTTACAGTGCAAATTGGACACACTCTTTTCTCCCACCACTTGTAATTCCACTTCCAGAAATACTATGCTGCCTGTGCTATAGTTTGCTGTAAATTCCAGGTTCAAATTATTATCATTCAGTTTGGCTACAAACTTCCTGTCCTCCATTTCACTGCCCTGCCATATCAAAAATAAATCATCAATAAAACATAGCCATAAAACAATTTTGTCCGTAGCCTGTTTGCAGTCCGGAGCTCTGGACACCTGCTGTTCCCACCAGCCCATGATTAAATTTGCATAGCTGGGAGCAAAGCTGGTGCCTGTCACAGTTCCTTTTTATTGTCTGTACAGGGTCTCATCAAACAAAATATTATTATTGAGGCAAAATGTCATCATCTCAAACAGCATCTGTGTATGTGAGTATAGACTCAATGGTCTTGCTTGTAAACAGTATTCACAAGCCTTTATACCATCTGTATGACGTATACTCGTATACAATGATTTTACGTCTAGAGTTATCAACAAATATTCTAGGTCCCAGTGTATTTCTTCAATCCTCCTCAAGAAGTCCCTAGTATCCGCGTATGTAATGGCAGGGCACTGGCAAAAGGCATCAGAAAGAAATCAATGTGTTTAGAGGTATGTATTCTCCAGTAGGCTTGCTATAGAGGTGACTATCGGCCTACCTGGTGGATTACTCATTGACTTATAAACTTTTGGCAAGAGATATAGGGGGGCATTCCGACCCTGGCGGGCGGAGGGCACCGCCACTTGGCCGCTCCGCGGTCAAAAGACCGCGGAGGCCATTCTGACTTTCCCGCTGGGCCGGCGGGCGCCCGCCAAGGGAGCACCCGCCGGCCCAACGGGAAAGGCCCTGCAACACAGAAGCCAGCTCCGAATGGAACCGGCGGTGTTGCAGGGGTGCGACGGGTGCAGTAGCACCCGTCGCGATTTTTACTGTCTGCTATGCAGACAGTGAAAATCATGCTGGGGCCCTGTTAGGGGGCCCCTGCACTGCCCATGCCAGTGGCATGGGCAGTGCAGGGGCCCCCAGGGGCCCCACGACACCCGTTCCCGCCATCCTGTTCCTGGCGGTAAAAACCGCCAGAAACAGGCTGGCGGGAAGGGGGTCGGAATCCCCATGCGCGCCGCCATGGAGGTTCAGCCCAGCCAGGGGAAATCCGGCGGGAAACCTCTGGATCCCCTTTTCTGACCGCGGCTTTACCGCCACGGTCAGAATGGGCAGGAAAGCACCGCCAGCCTGTTGGCGGTGCTTTCTGTCGTTCACGGCCCTGGCGGGTTTTACCACCAGGGTCGGAATGACCCCCATAGTATCAGAACTTTATAGTACAGTTTTTTTTTTATTGATATTCTTCCAACTCAATTAAGCACTTGTTCTTCCATACCCTGAATTTTTCCCAGAAGTTATTAATGGTCTCTTTATATCCAGATGTAGGTATTACAGAATAACAGTTTATGTCCCCTAGTTGTCTCAGTGCTACAGATATATACATGTCCCATGGCATCACTACCACATTATCCCCCTTGTCTGCTGGTACACTCACAATGTTCTCTCATCTTTCATTAGTGATTCTGTGGTCTTTCTTTGTGACCATGTGATGTTACTTTTCATCTTTCCTTTCTTCATTCCTAATCGTCTTAGGTCCGCCACAACTTTCTCATGAAAGGCATCAATCATATCAAAACCAAGCGTAGGGGTAAACTTGGATTTTGGTCTAAAACCAGTAGGGAAAATATGATCATAAATTATCCCATGTTCCTCTCATTTGAAATCAATGCTCCGGGGGTCCTCCACGTCATCATGTAAATCAATAATAGTTGTAAGCAAATCAACGTCCTAATATTTATGCCTTCAAGTTGTGATGTCTCTAATGTATCCCATTTCTTTAACAAGACCTGTATTGATTTTGAAGTACTTTCTAAGTTTCAATCGTCTAATAAATTAAAAAACATCAATCCTTGTAGACACAAAGACAAAATACCCTGTCGGGCAGAAGGAAAGTCCAACACTTTAAGTTCATTGGGGGTCAATATTCTGTTGATTAAATTAATAACAGTAATCATACTTTGTGTTACACTCTCTTTTTGGTTCCCCTGAAAGTTCTCATGGGGGTTTCTTCTGTGTTGTCTCTGCTTCCTCTTCTTCTGCCTCTTCTGCGCTGCCTCTTGAGCCTCTTCTCAGAAATGGATTTTCCTTTCGTTCTTTGCTCAGGAGGCAACATTGTTGTAAAAAATGGCTTTCCTACTTTTACCCTCAGATATCCTAACCTCACCTAAATCTGAGATGTTGGATCCCTCTTTATCCTTAATTTCGTCTTGATTTTGGCCCTCCATAGCTGTAGAGATAGTGGCAGTCTCATTTATATTACCTTTATTGGCTCTGTAGATGTAATCAAACTTTTTGTTAAATGCTAAAATGCACCCTAACGCATAATACACTGTGTCTCTGATAAATGTACTCGGTTTCTGCATTTTAATATCATTCTCCAGTGTATCCAATCTCACTTGAATTCCTTCTTTAAATTTAGTATTTTGATCCTGTTCTTTTTTGTTTGGGAAGACATTCTTCAACCTCCTCAATTTCTTTCAATGCTTTCTCTCTCTCTGCCCATGTATATTTAATTAGTATCACCAACATTGTTTTAGAGCAGTTAGTTAAGTTGCCGACCCATTCCTCTATCATGCATGGGTCCGGGGTTCCATATGTAGGTACAGTGAAAATCTGGCAACCTCATGGTATCATGTCCATATCCAAATAAGTTTGCAAAGATGTTGCCTCCCACTGTTTGTTTAGCTCTAGTTGAAATAGTGTCTCCAGTTTACCTAGCAGTCTCGGCAATGTAATATCACTCTCAGTATTCTGGCCAGTTCTAATTGTCCTCATAATCGTTACTGAAAACAATGCTTTGGTAGCCAGGGTTCTAAACACAACCCGCCCAGATGCCATCCCTTAGGGCTGGATTGTATTACATACTTCACAAGTGTTCTGAGTCAGTTTGTCCCGCCCGGCCCTCCAATTATGTTGAGACAGGTTCTTCAAGCACCAACCAAATAGCTATGTCGTGCCCTTATGAATATCTGTAACATACATCTATTTTGATTCTTCGCTATGGCTCACATACCAGCTTCACATGTCCTGAGGAGTCTCCCCCAGCGTTTCCTACCTTTGTGTCCCGAGTCCGCTGACGCAGTCCGCTCGATCCGAACTCGGCTGACAACTTCAACCGGGTGCTCCTGATCCAGGCAAACCGTCACATATCTGGTCGTTGACGTAGTCACTGCTGGTACATCATCTCTTGGTGCTTAGAGAACCTGTCCCGACGTAATTGGAGGTAATAGCTTGAAATATTAATTTATTTTACAGTTTGCTTTACTTTATTATCCTTTGTTGCAAAATCACAGTCATATATGATATAAACAATGCAGTATTCAGTAATACAAATATAATCATATAACAGTTTGTGAACTAGTATGCTTTCTTAAAGTCTTGGGAGGTGGTGGGGGTCTTTGGCTGTTATAGTATTATATTTGTATTATCGAGTACTGCATTGTCTATATCATATGACTGTGATTTTTGCAATGAAGGATAATAAAGCAAAGCAAACTAAAGTGAATGAATATTTGAAGTTATGTCTTACTTCATATTTGTATATCAAAAATGTTTTTTTCTAATACAGGACTGTCTATTTGCAGCCTATATTTGGAGGTGGGTTTTTAGTTTCCTTTTCGGGAGACATGCAAGTCTATACTTTTGAGTAACTTTACATTCGTAAATGGTGACTAGCCAAAGTTAGTAAAATTACTCAAAAGTGGAAGACTGCTTAAACTAGTAGCCTGCTCATAGGTTTAAGATACCTTTTGAATTGCCCTGTTTGTCTTTATGCTCGTCTTTGACCATGTACGGCCCACCGCTGTCTTATGGCTATGTTCAATATATATATATATATATATATATATATATATATATATATATATATATATATACTCACACACACACACACTGTTAGAAATGGGGTCCTTGGTTGGCAGTCAGGTTACCCCCCTGTCCAAGCAAGGACCCTCACTCTAGTCAGGGTAAAAGAGAATCACCGTCATCTAACCCCTGCTTACCCCCTTGGTAGCTTGGCCCGAGCAGTAGGCTTAACTTCAGAGTGCTAGGTGTAAAGTATTTGTACCAACACACACAGTAACTTCATGAAAACACTACAAAATGACACAACACAGGTTTAGAAAAATAGAGAATATTTATCTAAACAAAACAAGACCAAAACGACAAACATCCACAACACACAAGTCAAGTTAACACTAAAAATGCAAAAAGAATCTTCATGTAAATTTAAACACACACTAACACTGTTGGCGTGGAAATGTACCTTGGGTGTGTCAAAAATAACCCCGCACAGGCGAGTGTGCGTCAAAAAGGGCTTGCGACGCGTCGATATCACTCAAGAGCGAGACCTTGCGTCATTTCTCCTTTTAGTCGGGTTGGCGTGCATTGTTTCTTCTCTCCGCAGGAGAGCGATGGTCGATCCGGTCAGCACTCTCAGGTCCGGGCAGGCCTTGCATCATTTTTACACGCCAAGCGGTGTTTGCATCGGAAATACAGCCACACGAAGATCCGAAAACCATGCAGCCTGGGTTGCGATCTCACCAGCCTCTGTCAGCGATGCTGTGCATTGTTTCTCCAGCCCCTGGGCATCGATCTTGGGTCGCGTTGCAGGTGAGCGTTTATTTTTAGCCGCAAAGCCGGCGGCCCATCGACTTTTCAGCCGCAGATCAGAGTTGCGTCGATCTTTTCCCCGCCCAGCATTCTGTGCGTGGATTTCTTCCCGTCAGGCTTCCAGCTTCTCCTTTCAGGGTCCCAGGAACTGGATGGGCACCACTTGGCAGAGTAGGAGTCTCTCCAGAGACTCCAGGTGCTGGCAGAGAGAAGTCTTTGCTGTCCCTGAGACTTCAAACAACAGGAGGCAAGCTCTAAATCAAGCCCTTGGAGATCTTCACAAGATGGAAGGCACACAAAGTCCAGTCTTTGCCCTCCTACTCTGGCAGAAGCAGCGACTGCTGGATAGCTGCACAAAGCACAGTCACAGGTAGGGCAGCTCTTCTTCCTCAGCTCTTCAGCTGTTCTCCAGGCAAAGGTTCCTCTTGGTTTCCAGAAGTGTTCTAAAGTCTGTGGCTTTGGGTGCCCTTCTTATACCCATTTTCTCCTTGGAAGTAGGCCTACTTCAAAGCCTCTCTTGATTGTGAAATCCTGCCTTGCCCAGGCCAGGCCCCAGACACTCACCAGGAAGTTGGAGACTACATTGTGTGACAGCAGGCACAGCCCTTTCAGGTGTAAGTGACCACTCCTCCCCTCCCTCCTAGCACAGATGGCTCATCAGGAAATGCAGACCACACCCCAGCTCCCTTTGTGTCACTGTCTAGTGAGTGAGAGGTGCAACCAGCCCAACTGTCAAACTGACCCAGACAGGTAATCCACAAACAGGCAGAGTCACAGAAATGGTTTAAGCAAGAACATGCTCACTTTTTAAAAGTGGAATTTTCAAACACACAATCTTAAAATCAACTTTACTAAAAGATGTATTTTTAAATTGTGAGCTCAGAGACCCCAAACTCCATATCTCTATCCGCTCCCAAAGGGAATCTACACCTTAATCATATTTAAAGGTAGCCCCCATGTTAAGCTATGAGAGGGACAGGCCTTGCAACAGTGAAAAACGAAGTTAGCAATATTTAACTGTCAGGACATATAAAACACATTACTATATGTCCTACCTTAACCATACCCTGCACCCTGCCTTTGGGGCTACCTAGGGCCTACCTTAGGGATGCCTTACATGTAAGAAAAGGGATGGTTTAGGCCTGGCAAGTAGGTACACTTGCTAAGTCGAATTTACAGTTAAAAACTGCACACACAGACACAGCAGTGGCAGGTCAGAGACATGATTACAGAGCTACTAAGGTGGGTGGCACAACCAGTGCTGCAGGCCCACTAGTAGCATTTGGTTTACAGGCCCGGGCACCTCTAGTGCACTTTACTAGGGACTTACTAGTAAAGAAAATATGCCAATCATGGATAGAGCAATTACATGTACATTTTGCATAGGAGCACTTGCACTTTAGCCCTGATTAGCAGTAGTAAAGTGCCCAGAGTAACAAAAACAGAGTCCAGCACACATCAAGCAGCTGGGAAACAGAGGCAACAAGTTAAGGGAGACCACGCCAAGGATGAAAAGTCTAACACACACTCATTGCCTTGCACTCTGAAAGTATGATGAAGTCCATGCAAGGTCACTGGACCTCTAGTCCTGCATTCTGTCTTCAAGCAACTCATTGCAAGAGACACATGCTTACACCCCTGCTTTGACAGTTGTACATTAATGTCCCTGTGAGGCCTGTGTACCACCACACCTACATTCCAGTGTGCCAGATATACTGCAAGCGCGATATCTGTTTGAGGTGATTGTGCTCGCACTCCCGTTGCAGAAGCGCATCTGTTCATTAAGCGAACTTGATCCTCACACAAAACCCAAATCCTGCACCACCTGCCTTACCACTCGGAACTTTCCCTTTGATTAGCTGCCACCACTACTTCTACTGTGCGGATCCACTCGAATTATATTCCTTCTTGCATTCCTTTCTCCTGCACTTGGGAGTCCGGAGACTGCGCACCCACAGCAGTTTTCATCATCTCAGTCGCTTTGTGTGATTTGAAGAACGCTGTGAATGCTGAAACACAGAATTAAGAATGAAACTGTGCAGAGTGGGAGTTCTGAAAGCTTACTCTCTGCTTAGGTACCATCCCATGATAGTTATCATAATTCTTAACGGAGTGCACTTGTCCTCCCGAGGAAAAAAGAGTTACAGATTAACTAGAATTGCTGAAAGTAAATAAATTATTCTTTTTTTTTTTCATAGTTAAAAA
Organism: Pleurodeles waltl; assembly: GCF_031143425.1. Lineage (NCBI taxonomy): Eukaryota > Metazoa > Chordata > Amphibia > Caudata > Salamandridae > Pleurodeles > Pleurodeles waltl. The sequence goes on from NC_090446.1 coordinate 996,862,728, forward strand.
CTAGCACTGCATGAACATGTTATTTATTATACGTGTGATGAGTGAACGAGACAAAACTCTCCGCACCACGTTCCAAGGATAAGCCTTGACTGTTCGACCTTCTGAAAGTCAGGGCCTAATGAAGAGATACTTAGCAATTTACCGAACTTGCAGTAGTGTCTGATTCCTCTCTTTTCAAGTATTGTGACAGTACATTCGTGTCTCATCTACTCCAACACAACATATTTTGTTTTAGTTGTAATTGTTCCCAAGCACTCCCCAGTAGCCCTCCAAGTTTGCAGTGCGTTGGCCTTTCCTGCTGCATCGGGCCTTTCATTGTCCGAGGGTGCAGCAGGATCTTGCTGCATTACAACCGTGTAGCTCCCTTTCGACTGTCGCTCTACTTCTCAAGATAAACACTACTGTGTATCTTCCGGTCTGTGAGAGAGAATGCACTAGACTGTAAAGACCCAGAAGCTAATAGATCCACAGCATTGGTGTCCAACGCTGTTCTACCGGGGCCGTACCTATGCTAGATTTCTGGAATGCCTGCTGATTACGAGAATGATTCCCATTTAGATTCATTGACTTTAATTTTGTGCCATGTGGATCTCCACAAAGTAAGACTGGCTCCTGTAGAGGAAACGTGAACAAACAATGTGTACTGCAAACTGATGGTTGTACTGCAGGTTCCACTTGTGCAGCTACTTCCTCAAGCTACTTTTTCATATTGACGATGGTTGGTATCTTTTGTTTCCAATGGAGTTCCTCTCATCACTCAGCATTCTACTTTAATTGAAAGATTTCTCTGTCGCTTATGATGATGACTTTTTATTTACGTTTTTTAGAAGGGCGCTGCTGTTACTTGCAGAATGAAGAGCTGACCAGATGTAAGGCAACCCTGTGAAGTTAGCCTTACTCAGCTTCTCCGTACCTTCTAGGAACTGGGTGCTAGATCTCTACAAGGTCAGATTTAGATGAAAGAAGTTGGTACATAATGGTTCTTCCTGATGATTTCAAAAGGTTTTCCAAGACACTACCCAGATATGCTTGCTTTCCAAAACACAATAGGTTTAATTATTAGGTGAAATAGGTTATGTCGTAATGTAGCGTTACAGGGGTTATAGGATTCCTGATGGAAAATAAAAACCTGTTTCTCTCTGGGTGAACTTTCGTTGGTTCTGTCACAAGAATAAGATCCCCTACAAGGGGTTGAAGACGCTCCTCTTATATGGGGCATTTCTGTAAGATGGAAGACCAGATAAACAGAAGCTCAGTCTTTGTGTACAAGAAGCTTACTCACTTCACTAATGAGCTTAATCAGCTCTCAGTGGGGAATTCTCGCATAATTGAAAGGTATTTACAGGAGATAACCTGCATGCTGAATTTGCAGGAGAACAGTACGAGAATTGGCGTTTTGACACAGGCTAAGGTTTGGGCGCTGTCCGCTCAACGCTACCACACCCCGGTCTCCTGTTTTTTTGTGACAGGGACTACCTTAAGCCCGTTTGTGCCTGAGCTGCCCCGTTAACCAGTTAACTCGCAGGGCGCATGGCTTCTGGGTGAGAATGCTGGATGGAAGAGAGGGCCTCCTTATACCTGATTGATCCGGGGTCTGGGACCCGGCCAGTGCTGGTGGCTTTGCAGCACTGGATGTGTTGGGAAAACCTGTTACAGAATTTTATTCTTTCTAGGACTAGTTGGGCTTTGTGAATTTAAGAAGGCACTGTGAATACACGTGTTGTTAGTGTTTTCTTGGCCCTCTAAACATCGGTTTCCACGTATGAGTAGAAGTCGGATCTGTCTTATATTGTGCTCTGAATTCCCCCTTCTCTTTTCTCAGCGCCGCACAGTTCCTGCTCCTCTCCTGAGAGGTGGTGCTTTTGGATCCATGTACTGAAAAGCTGCTTTAAACCGTTTAGAGCTAATCCTGATAATGACCGAGGAACGCATCTCGCTTCCAGATGATATGCTGCTAGTTTACCTAGCACCTTGTTCTTTGGGGCTCATTTTTACCCTCTACTAATTTTCAGCTCCTGACTTTTTTCCCTTCTCTGAACTTTTTCCCACTTGTGATTTACTGTGTTCGCATTCTATCTGTGGATTTTTTCCCTTACTGTTGTTGAGCAATGACGGTGCTCACAAGAGTGAAACAGGTATAATATACATATTGGCATTTGTTTCACCTTTCATGATAGTTTATCTTGTCAGGTTTTATGTAGATTAGACAAAAGGAGTGGAGTGAAGTTGCAAGGGGGGTCTCAAAAGCTGCATTTCCCATCTAAAATCCCAGAGAGAATGTATAGGGAGTGACATTACAAAAAGTTCTGCATGGCTCCATGCTAAGTCTGACATATACAAAGAGTTTAAGCTGAGGGAGTGCAGTTTTTTTTTTTTTTTTTTTTGATGGGTGTATATTCGCCTGGTGCGCTTTCCTTTTTATGGGGACAAAAAGATTCTCAGTGGCCTCAAATATTGTTTTGTGGTCCACAAAATGGAAAAAAAAAATATAGAGGAAAGTGTCTATGCCATATTCCAGATAGCTTTAGCGCCTGGCAGCAGACCACATGTATTGCTTGCAGACCTGTGAGAACTTTGGGCTTGAGACTGGGCAGAGGAAATTGGAAAGACAATGCTGTGTCCTGAGTACCTGCTAGCATGGTCACTAACCATATTCTACATGTCCTGTAGGCAAGGTGATTGCCAACACAGCGTAGTCTGTACCATTAGCTGCAGTTTTTGGACACAGGGCAGCGCACAGGTTATGGGTGTACAATATGTCATGTGTGCAGATCGCCTTCTGCGTGACTGCAGTGCCATGACCTGTGGGTATTGTGGTGATGTAACTGCACCTATGAACTGGCTGAAGGCCATGTTATGTGACCGGTGCATGCAGGACTTGGCCTGTGGATACATTGTGCATGTATTCTGACACTGGATATTGGCAAAGACCATTCTCTGTATCAGGTCCTATACTATGGCCAAGTATACAATGAATGATTTATGATTTAAGCCCCTGCACTGTGCTTAATTACCCACATTAGGAAGGTACTGGAGGAAGGAGTTGTGCTTACTGGTAATGTCAGAAGGCTCCACTGTGTGCTTCTTATCTGCTGTTCTTGACTCTAGACCACGCCCTCAAGGTACTGTGTAAAACAATGTGGTGGATTGTTGAAATAATCTCAGCCACTGGTACTTATTGTGGGCCTCAATCCAGACCATTTCGTTGCCCACTGTGCTGCATCAGGCAGGAGCCATCCAAATACAAGTCAGCCTTGGTCCTGCTCCAGTAGGAGCAGTGAAACCTATGCTGCAGGCCAGATCCCCTCTGAATAGACCATAAGCAACCCTAGACAGGTTTTGGGCTAATTAGACATTCCCAGGACGAAACATGCCTGGGTATAACATTTGCATAGCAGGAAATAAAGTGATGGGCGAATTGCTTAATTTAATCTAAGCCACTAGTAATTACGTTGGGCAGCATTCTAATCCAGTCCATTTTTTTTGTCCACCAAGCCACATCAGACAAGAACCAACCATAGAAAAGATCAGCCTTTGTTCTGCTCCAGTAGAAACAGTGCAGCCAGAACTGCCAAGCCAGGTTCAGTTTGAGCAGGAACACAAGTAACCCCAGACCGGTTTTGGAATCCTTGGGTCGCATCAGGCTTGAGTAGGTCAGAATTGGTATTGGGTTGCATATGTTCCTTTCTGAAGGGTACCCAGTCTTGCAGTTCAGGCTGGACTGTTCCTTTTGGAGCAGAACCAAGTCTGACTTGAGTACGACAGGTCTCTCTCTTGCGTGGCATACTGAGTGAAAAATGATGAATGCAGCTTACCCAGTGGCAATCCATACCTTACTTTTTTCTTGTTGATTCAAATGCAATGGGCGGGGGTTACAGCATATTGGACATTCCCATAAGGCCGTCTCTGAAATACGGTTCTTGTAATATTGGCGAGTGTACAGGACACAAAGTACATACAGCACATAAGCGCGCCCAGACCAGTTCAGTCTTCACGTTCCTCATCATTAGGTGCAGAATGAGTTCTATGGCAGTGTAAGCCAGGGATCCACAACTGGTCATACTCATCACACTTGGGGTGTCTGAGAAGAACTTGGTAGTTTAACCTTTCTTAACGGAGTAGGACCAAGGATGATTTGCATATGGCTGGTTCCAACCTGTGGGCAAACAAACAATGGCCTATAACGTGGACCCAAGTAATTACTAAAGAGTGAGATGAATTCACCCATTTCACACACATTTTTGTTGGTTTTTTTCTCATTGTCCTCATCTGTATCCTACATCATTTTGCTTGTCCATATAAAATGATGTCAGCTGCCTCGTGGTGCTGTGCCCCTTGCCCTTAGTGGAGTGAAGTAGCGGTTAACTCAGGAAATCCCCAGCAGTTGTTCCTTGTGGAGAAGTGTTAGGGGCAAAGTTGATCAGTGTGGATGATTGTGGTGAAAGTGGCCAGTTCTTCCCCACCACTTAAGCAAGTCAAGGGCTCTACGCTCTTGCTGTGTCAAGACTTAATTATACTGCCTACTTCTGGATAAGATGGAGAGGTGGAGTCAAATACCCCATATCTAGTAATTACAAAGTTTAGAGGAGTACTAAGACACTCCAAACTCAATGGCAAGGCAGACCAAAGACCAAAGCTCTGCTTCCCTTGGTTAACGCAAGAGAGGTGTTTAGTGAATTGCCAATCCTACCCTCCCTCCCCCCCCTCTATCACACAGTCCTTAGCCAAGGCCATGGAGATGTACAAGGTTAGGCCCTTGGTCTTGGGCAAGGCTAGTAGGTTTGTTAGCTATATGAAGCATGGCCACCTATTCCTCCCGGCTGCTCACTGAGGGCCAGGGAGAGGTTGTGTTTTTACAACCTGACAGAGCAAGACCTGCTACGGTGTGTGATACTGACCTGTCCTGCTGGGTGTGTGGGTGAAGGCCTGTTTGTTTGTTATTGATAAGTCCCCAGTCTCTGTCACAAGTCAGGGTGTAATCTACATTAAGAGCGCATGCCAAAAACCCAGCCACTGATATACACTGCATCAATGAGCTTCTTGCTGTGCAGCTTATTTCTGGGTGTTTCTTCTGAAGTTTCCGAGCATTATAAAGGAAGCAAAGGATGATCTTCAATTCACTTCCATACTTTGCGTTTGCATAACCACGCTTTTGCTTATCTCTGTCTAAACCACCTGGATTAAAATTTATCAAACCAAGAAAAGGCAATGAATCAAGGTTTTTAGGAATTTTAATAAAGCAGTTTTGGAGGTACGCATGAAGAAATTTTTCTCTGGGTAATAGCTGTTTGCCTTGCACAAGGTGCATGCTTTGGGATGCCGGCTTATAATGTTTGATCTGTTGAGCAATTATCACTGAATTAGGTGTGCTGCAAGAATGACTACTGAACTTTGTTTCCTCCATCTTTAGTGAAAATTGTTTTAGGGTGGCAAAGTTATTAAAGGTGCAGCAGTGGTTTTGCTATGTAGAGAAGTGTCAGACATAACTGCAAATGCATCAGTTCATCGGTGTAGTACAAATATATCAATGAAAAACTTTGGTTAAAGTTTAATTAGAGTTAATGGAGGAGGTTTGTATGAGCTACGACTCAACTGAAATAGACTGGAAATCCAAAAGTTAAAATAAAATTAGCGTAATCACACTTTGCCAATCTGTCTGAAAGGAATATGTTGAACAGTGTGTACAAGGTTGAATGTTCGGTCCATAGGATCATGGTACGAGACATAGATACAATTTTTAAATGTGACTTTTATGGGGTGTTTAAATAGATATTGCTATTGTGTGAAATGCTGACATTGATGATATCCCTGTGTCATTCGGTATGGTCTAGTCACGATTTGTTATCTTGCATAATTAAATACTCTTTATAAAGCACTGTAAGATTGTACATTTTGTATGTATTCTGGTGTGCCTGCTATTTTTCATTGAAAAGTCTGTTTCCCTCCCCCTGCAATAAACAGTGATATCCCAAGTGATATCATAGATCAGTGGTTCCCAACCTTTTGACTTCTGTGGACTCCCACTGTATCATTACTGGAGCCCGGGGACTCCCACTGAATTTCTATTGGATTCCGGGGATCCCCCCCCCCCCACTGAGTCATTATTGAAAGCTAGAGACCTAATCTGATAATATTATTGAATTTTCTAAGCAGTTGTGGAACCCCTGAGGAGACTTCGCTGACCCCTAAGGGTCCCCGGACCACAGGTTAGGAACCACTGTCATAAATCATGTAATGTGGTATTGTATGGAATAATGTGTGATGTTTACGGAAGTACTATTGAATATTCTTTGCTTTGGGGTTTTATGCTGTGGTGTTGACCACATGTCAACTGTACCCAAGCATGAAATACATTATACCAGTGAGATTTGTTGTATTTAAACACACTCCCATCGTGTGAATAGACCCAAGCCTTAATGAGGATCAATGTCCCAAGAAAGGAGTGAACGGTATTGCCCCCATAAATTAATAATCCTTAAAGTCCCGAGGCAGAAATGGTCAGTACCAGTCTCTCACTCTGAGTGGCATTATGTGGCGCCATTAAGAAACTTGAATGGTGCATATAATGAATAAGGATTATTGGGCCCTTGCAGTTGTAAACATAATTTCCCCTTGGCAATGTACACAAGCAGAAATTAGTGTTAATGAACTGAGTCATTAATGGCTCCGCTGCCAGGTCTTTTCCCCCTCCTGTGCCGAGCCTGTTTTTGGCTATTTGGGGCAGTTCACGCTAAGGCCCTCATAACGTTTTGTTCATATATGCTACCCACGCCAAATTTGCGTCCTTTTTTTCCAACATCCTAAGGATTCTAGAGGTACCCAGACTTGGTGGGTTCCCCTGAAGGAGACCAGGAAATTAGCCAAAATACAGTGAAAATGTAGTTTTAAAAAAAAAAAATGGAAAAAAGGGCTGCAGAAGGCAGCTTGTGTTTTTTTCCCTGAAAACGGCATCAACAAAGAGTTTGCGGTGGCAAGATCACCATCTTCCCAGCTTTCAGGAACAGGCAGACTTGAATTGGAAAACCCTATTTTTCAATACAATTTTGACATTTTACTGGGACATACCCCATTTTTACTATTTTCTGTGCTTTCAGCCTCCTTCCAGTTAGTGACCAAAATGGGTAAGAAACCAATGCTGGATCCCAGAAAACGAAACATTTCTGGAAAGTAGGCATAATTCTGAATTCAGCAAGGGGTCATTTGTGTAGATCCTACAAGTGTTTCCTACAGAAAATAACAGCTAAAATAAAAAAAATATTGAAATTGAGTTGGAAAAAAACAGCCATTTTTCTCCACGTTTTACTCTGTAACTTGTTCCTGCGATATCAGATTTTTTAAAGCAATATACCGTTACGTCAGCTGGACTCTTCTGGTTGCGGGGATATATAGGGCTTGTAGGTTCATCAAAAACCCTAGGTACCCAGAGCCAATAAATGAGCTGCACCTTGCAATGGGTTTTTATTCTATACCGGGTATACAGCAATTCATTTGCTGAAATATGAAGAGTGAAAAATAGGTATCAAGAAGACCTTTGTGTTTCCAAAATGGGCACAAGAAAAGGTGTTGAGAAACAGTGGTTATTTGCACATCTCTGAATTCCGGGGTGCCCATACTAGCATGTGAATTACAGGGCATTTCTCAAATAGACGTCTTTTTTACACACTGCCTTACATTTGGAAGGAAAAAATGTAGATTAAGACAAGGGGCAATACCATTTGTTTTGCTATTCTGTGTTCCCCCAAGTCTCCCGATAAAAATGGTACCTCACTTGTGTGGGTAGTCCTAGCGCCCACAAAAGGAAATGGCTCAAAACACAACGTGGACACATCACATTTTTTCACAGAAAACAGAGGGTTTTTTTTGCAAAGTGCCTACCTGTGGATTTTGGCCTCTAGCTCAGTCGGCACCTGGGGGAAACCTAGCAAACCAGCGCATTTTTAAAACTAGACACCTAGGGGAATCCAAGATGGGGTGACTTATGGGGATCTGACCAGGTTCTGTTACCCAGAATGCTTTGCAAACCTCACAATTTGACCAAACACCTTTTCCTCTCATTTCGGTGACAGAAAGTTCTGGAATCTGAGAGGAGCCACAAACGTCCTTCCACTCAGCATTCCCCCAAGTCTCCCGATAAAAATGGTACCTCACTTGTGTGAGTACCCTAAACACAACGTGGACACATAACATTTTTTCACAGAAAACAGAGGTGTTTTTTTACATAGTACCTACCTGTGGATTTTGGCCTCTAGCTCAGCCGGCACCTGGGGAAACCTAGCAAACTAGCACATTTTTTAAAACTAGACACCTAGGGGAATCTAAGATGGGGTGACTTGTGGGGATCTGACCAGGTTCTGTTACCCAGAATCCGTTGCAAACCTCAAAATTTGACCAAAAAAACATTTTTTCCTCTCATTTCGGTGACAGAAAGTTCTGGAATCTGAGAGGAGCCACAAATTTCAGCGTTTAGACTGTTGCCCCTTCATTTGAGGTGGGGGCGTAACCAGGCCTATACTGGTTGGTAGCCACCACCCCAAAATATATATATATATATTTTTTAATTCCCTGGCATCTATTAGACTTTCTGCCCCCCCGGGTTGTGGATCAGGGGTAATTGCCCCATCTGCCCACTAGTGGGCAGAACAACTTTGGCCCCATTTATTTGGGGTGGGGGTATGGCAATACCCCCACCCTCTTATTTTTGGGGAGAAAAAAACTTCTCTGGCCTCTGGTGGGCTTTCTGCCCCCCCTTGGGGCAGATGGGCTTTCCAAAAATAGGCCCATCTGCCCCCAGTGGGGGGCAGATATGGCCAACAGTAATGTGCTCCCATGGGGAGCGACCCTTACCCAAGGGGCTGCCTCCCTAAACAAAACACACGCATACACACACACACACACCAATCCCTGGTGTCTAAGTGGTTTCTGCCCTCATGGGGGCAGATTGGCCTAGCAAAAATTGGCCGATCTGCCCCCAAGGGGGGCAGAAATGGTCTAAATACAATTTGCCCCCCAGGGGAGCGCCCCTTGCCTAATGGGTCACTCCCCATCTGTAAAACAACAACAAAATCCCCAGTGCCTAGTGGTTTCTGCCCCCCTTGGGGGCAGATCGGCCTAATTAAAATAGGCTGATCTGTCCCCCAGGGGGGCAGAAATGGCCTAAAATAAATTTGCCCCCCAGGGGAACGACCCTTGCCTAAGGGGTCGCTCCCCTTGCGTGAAATTCACAAAGAAAAAAAAACTCCCTGGTGTCTAGTGGTTTCTGTCCCCCTTGGGGGCAGATTGGCCTCATAAAAATAGGGGGGTGGAGGGTGGAAGGGGAAGGGATTTTCCTTCCATCCACAACTGGGGTGTGTGGGTGGGGAGTCCATGGGGGGAGAGCTAGCGCTCCCCCCCGGTTCCCGGGTGCAGCATGAGGTGATCTCGTCCAAGGCACCCAGGAACCAGTGCCTTGGACGAGATCACCTCGTCCAAAGCACCCAACAGGTTAATGAGCTTCATTGAGCCTAAGTGTCTGTAGCAGGGAGTCCTTGAATCCAGACAGTGGTAAAAGTAAAGGAAACTCCATCACCTGAATAGAAGAAGATTAGGAGTAGGTTTGTTGGAAAAACAGGACCCACAACTACACCAGCACCAGTAAGCTCCTGGAACAGCAGGCAACTGAGCATCCCTGAGTTCCAGAACCCTACTGTGACCAATGCAATAACAGTTCAAGAAAGGAATACCAACACTACAAACCAACATTGCAACAATTAAAGCAATATATAATAAAACGTAAAAAGGAAATTTAAACACTACATTACCTCCTTTGCTTCAAACAAAAAAAAAAATAGGCAATAGCAAATCTACTCAATATAAAATGTAGTCATGAAATTTAATAGGTAAATTAATGGCACGTGAACTGCAAGAGTACACAGGTTCCATTTCAGTTTCAACAGAATTAGAACAGGAAACACTGTTATCACTGTTTACATTACTTTGTCCTGTATTTGTAATATTGGTATCCCCAATATCAGTTGACAGCATGGAGTTTTCAGTGCCCCTATTGGAATACATGTTCCTGAAAACTAAAGTTTGTTGATCAGATAGAAGAATAATAGTGTCTCTACTCCACCATCCTTTCCCTTCCAACAGAGCAGATGTCTTAGTAACCTTGACAGCCGGCACAGGTAAAGAATACCTGGCCTCACCCTTACATACTCTAAGTATTTTTTTAATTAATACCCAATCATTAACATTGATATCAACATTCTTAATGTTTTATCCTATTGTGCATAGTAATTTCTGATGGATACAACTACCTGTGGATTCCACACCTTATGAATTCACCCTTGTGCCAGCATCCAACAGAAAATCTTCTTCCCAGCTCTCCACTTCGACGTCACAAATTGCACGGCTCCACACTACCCCGTCTGACGTCACCGTGCCAATAAGAGGTCTTCGCCGGCGTGCTGACCTCAGTTCCCTTTTTTCCGTGCCTTCAACGCCAACGGTTTTCTCCTAGCTCTTGCTACTGTTGGATCCATCTTGTTGCTACTTTCTATCTGAACTTCTAGTTACAATGTCTCCTCCTAGGAAGTCCGGTTTCAAGCCATGTCGAGAGTGCAGGGGTCATATGTCGGTTACTGACCCTCATGACGATTGTCTTTGGTGTCTGAGCATGACGTCGAGGAGTGTGTTTCTTGCCAGAGCATGAATCCAAATGCTTTGAAAGAAAGAGAGGCCAAACTCTTTTTGGCCAAGGCGAAGAAGGGTCATAAGAGCCATCGTAGATCCTCTTCCCATGCTTCTTGAGAAGTATAAGAAACGGCGTTGTCATGACTCCCAGCGTCGTTCGGCTCGGAGCCGTTCAAGATCAAGGTCTCCATCTCGTCGGCACTGTGCAACGTGGGAGGTGAGTCCGACGGTGACTCCACAACCTCAGAGCCCTGAGGCTTCTCCGGTGCCGTCAGTCTTCGAGGTAGCAGCACCTCTGGACAGTCCTCGATTTTCACCTGCTCCTCATGAGTTCGATGTTCAGCAAGCACAGGTGCAACAGGGAATACCATGTTCTTTATGTTCAATGCGATGGCCCGTGCTGGTGCACCGGCTGGTCCCACGGGTCCGTTGGCAATTTCGTTGGGCTCCACTGCTCCATATAAGGCGGCGCCATTTATGCCATTCTATCCGGCTGAGGGTGCCGAACCGGCGCCAATGGTGTTGCCTCGAGACCTGTGGTTCCATGACGTTGCCTTCCCGGCCTATGGTGCTGATTTCATCGCCCTGTCAGCTGGCGCCGAAGGTGGACCTGCAAGTGTCCTCTGCGCCATTGGGATCCGTGCCGGTGCCGGATCGGAGTGATGGATTCGACCAAAGTCAACCTTCCTCTCTTGGTCCACGTCAAGTGTTGAAGCCGGTGTCGTCAACGTCGGCCAATTATTTGTCGACGCCGAGGTTGGAGGCTAGAATGAGGTCACGCAGAAAGGCCTTGAGACTCTTAGAAGAAGAAGAGTACCAAAGGCAGTTGTTGAAGGAGGGGAAGATTCTGGAGCCCATGGAAGAATATCAAGGGCTGGATTGGGCCAATGGGCTTGACACTTCCCTGGAATGGGACATGTCTTCACCATGGGAGTTCACGGAGGAGGCAGCCACTTTTCACACACTGATTAGGAAGGCGGCAGACTTTTTAGATCTTCCCTTGCCCGCTGCAGAGGTTAAGACAAACATTTTAACGGAGGTCCTGCATCCTTCTTTGACCTCTGCGGATCCTTTGCTTCTGTTGAACGATGCTCTTAGGGAGCCCATATTAGAGCTTTGGAGGAAGCTTGTGTCGTCACCTGCTGTGAATAGATCTGTAGCACAAAGATACAGAGTGGCGCCTTGTGACCCGGGGTTTTTATCGAGACATCCTACCCCAGAGAGTCTGGTGGTTCAGGCCTCTTGCTCTACACGGTCTACTCCAGGCTCCTTCACTGTGATTCCATCAGACAGGGAATCCAAAAGGATGGAGCAATCCGCAAAGAAGACTTTCTCGTCTTGCAGCGTGGCTCTCAAGGCTGCAAATGCTACCTGTGTGCTAGGTAGATACGTCCACGCCCTGATGGACTCCGCGAAGGCTGTAGTTCCTGACCTGCCGCAGGATGTACAGAGACCATTTGGTGAACTCCTGTCTGATGTGTGGGCTGCAGCAAAGCAAATAATCCAGTCTGGTCTGGATTCCATGGACTCGGTGGCCAGGGCAATGGGTACATCTATTGCTACCAGGAAGCACGCTTGGTTGAGGTCCTCTGGGTTTTCTTCGGATGTACAGACCACTTTATTGGATTTTCCCTTTGATGGGGAAAAGCTGTTTGGGGATAAAGTGGACTCTGCCCTACAGCGCTTTAAAGATAGTCAAGCCACGGCGAAGTCTTTGGGTCTGCAAGCCTCTTCTGTTATCCCTTTCAGGTCCTTTCGGAGGTTCAGGGGGTTTGGGCGTGGAGCTGTTTACCGTGGGAGACCCCAGTCCACGGTACAGCAGCCTACCAGCCTCCCATATCGATCCTTTAAAGGGCAGGGGAGGGTTAGGACAAGGTGCCACCCAGCAGCACCCTGCATCATCCTCTTCCTCTGGAGGACAACAGCAAGGGAAGCAGAAAAGGATATGCGCTCCCTTTTCAGGAGTTTCCTCCTCCCATCCCTCCCCATCCCACGTTTTGCTCAGAAGACCATCTCCTCTTGTTGCAGCAGGAGGTTCAGATCCTGTTGTCGAAAAGGTGCGGTGGGTTGGTTCCAGAGCAGGAAAGGGGTCAGGGTTGGTATTCAAGATACTTCCTGATCCCCAAGAAGGATGGTCGTTTGAGACCCATTCTAGACCTGAGGATTTTGAATTTGTTCCTCAAACAGAAAAAAACAAGATGCTGATCCTGGCACAGATACTTCTGGCGTTGAACAGAGAGGATTGGATGGTGTCTGTCGACTTGCAGGATGCTTACTTTCATATCCCTATACTCAAGTTGCACAGAAAGTATCTCTGGTTTGGGGTGGGGTCGCAACACTACCAGTTTGCGGTCTTTCTGTTTGGTCTTACTTCAGCATCTCGAGTCTTCACAAAGGTAATGGCAGTGGTGGCAGCAAGTCTTAGAAGGAAGGGGATATCAGTATTCCCTTACCTGGATGATTGGTTAATCAAAGCCTCGTCTCCAGAGCCGTGTTGCGTCATTTGCAGATGACAACTCAGTTGCTGTTCAGTCTGGGCTTTTCGATTAATGTACCCAAATCTCACTGGGAGCCCTCTCAATGACTCCTGTTCATAGGGGCAGTACTAGACACAACATTGAATCGGGCCTATCCTCTGCCTCAGAGGATTCAGGACATTCAGTTTTGATTCCAATGTTTCAAAATGGAGCGGTTGTTCCAGTCCTACAGGTCTTACTCCTGCTGGGTCTGTTCACTTCTTGCATTCTGTTGGTCACTCATGCACGTTGGCACAAGAGGGCTCTTCAATGGTGCCTCCGCAGGCAGTGGTTTCACACAAAGGGGATCTCGAGGAGTCTATAACGATCTCCAGAGACGCTGCAGCGGAGTTACGATGGTGGGCTGTGGATGGCAACCTTTCTCAGGGAAGGCCGTTTTCACTCCGGTGGCCCCAGTCATGACGGACGCTTCCACTTTAGGGTGGGGAGCTCATCTGGGGGAGCTGGAGATCAAGGGTTGTTGGTCTCCAGTGGAACAGACTTTTCACATAAATCTGTTAGAATTGCGGGCGATACGTTTGACTCTCAAGGCCTTCCTCCCGTCCCTTTGCGGTCAGTCAGTTCAGGTCCTGACTGACAACACTACCGCGATGTGGTATATAAACAAACAGGGAGGAGTAGGGTCGTATCTTCTCTGCAGAGAAGCTCTGCATTTCTGGTCCTGGCTTCAGGACCATCGGATTTGCTTGATAGCGAATCATCTGGCCAGAGTGCTCATTGTACGTGCGGACTCTCTCATTTGACATCGGGATCTTGTCCTGCACATCTTTCAGATGTGGGGTTCCCCAGTGATAGATCTGTTTGCCACTCGAGAAAACACCCCCGTCATTCTGCAGCCTCCAGTATCCGGTGCAAGGAGCTTTGGGGGATGCATTTCAGATCTCTTGGTGCTACCAGTTGTTTTACGCATTTACCCCCATACCCTTGATTCCTCAGGTTCTGAGGAAGATTCACCAAGATCGGGCTCAGGTAATTTTGATAGCCCCGGATTGGCCAAGAAGGGTTATGCAGTGGCTATGGTTAAGGGTTATTTAGCTGCTCTGGCAGCCTTTCTTTGCCTCCCGGATCAGCCCTCGTTGTTTAAATCACCTATTGTGGTTAGGTTTCTTAAGGGTTTATTTAATAGGTTTCCTCCCACTTCTTTTCATGTGCCTCAGTGGGACTTAAATCTTGTTTTAACTTTTTTAATGGGGTCACCTTTTGAGCCCAAGCACTCTTGCCCGCTAAGGTTTTTTGTGGTTAAAACAGTTTTTCTCGTGGCTATAATCTCGGCTAGGCGGGATAGTGAGCTTCAAGCTCTTTCTGTTAAACCCCCCTTTACCTTGTTTTTCCCGGATAAAGTGGTGTTGAAAACCAGGGTGGCTTTCCTGCCAAAAGTTGGCACTCCTTTTCATATAAGGCAGACCATTACCCTTCCATCTTTCTACCCTCCTCCTCACCCCTTGACGGAGGAAGAAAGGCTCCACCGTTTGGACCCTAAAAGGGCGCTTAGTTTTTATATTGAAAGGATGAAAGACTTTCGCCTGGAGGATCAGCTGTTCGTCGGGTATATTGGACAGAGGAAGGGCAGAGCAGTCCATAAAAGAACAGTCTCCAGGTGGGTCATTTTTTGTATCAAGATATGCTACTCATTGGCAAAAAAAAGTTCCCTCTGAGGGTATTAGAACCCATGCCACTAAGGCTAAGTCCGCTACTTCGGCCCTGGCGGGGGGGGTTCCAGTGGTGGATATTTTCAAGGCAGCAACTTGGGCGTCCCTCCACATCTTTGCAAAGCATTATTGCTTGGACTCTGAGGTTAGGAGGGACGGCCATTTTGCACGATCTGTGTTGCAGGATTTCTTGGTGTAATCAGGCAGGCACCCACCTCAGAGTGCTGTACTGCTTTGGGACTCTAGTCATAAGGTGAGGAATCCACAGGTAGTTGTATCCATCAGAAGAACACGTTACATACCTTCGGTGACACTTTTTCTGGTGGATGTAATAGCTACCTGTGGATTCCTCACAGAGGTACTTCAGAGTAACTCAAGTTGTACAATGAGGAGTTGTTAAATATGCCCAGACTTTATCTTTTAAAAATTGTGATGCATCAATATTAGCTGCCAAGGCAGTCTAAATTCCATCTTTCAAAATATGATTAGCCCTTTCAACCAAATCATTAGAAGAGGGACTAAACAAAACTACTTGTGAATGTTTATTGTTATGTAAGTTCATGAAATCATTCATTTTGAAACAAAATGTGTGTCATTGTCATTGACCATGGTATTAGCTGAGCCTTCTAGCCTAAATATTTTGTCAAGAAAAGAAATTACTGCGTCAGAATTTGCGACTTGAACAAAAGAGTAGTAAATCCACTTTGAGAAATAATCTACAGCAACAATTAGATATCTTTTATCCCTTGGCACAAGATTGAAAAGTCCTGAAAAATCCCAAACTATTTTCTCCTGTGGTTTGTCAGGAAAAGGAACCGGACACAAAGGCTTAGTAGTTGTTTTCCAATGTTTGTCAGAAGCAATACATTAAGGGCATTTATCAATATACTTATTAACTTATTTGTCTAGACCCGGCCACCAATACGCTAACCTTAATGTTGTAAAAGTTGCTGAAACCCTAATATGACCCTACAGGGCAATTACAATAATTTTGTTTCTGAGCTCAGTGGGTGGAACAACAGCATTGCCCCTCAAACAAATGTTATTTTCACAAGATCATTCTTTAGCTACTTGCTCAAATCATCTGAGTTCACCCGATGATTTCTTTTCAGACGGCCAACTTGTTAACACATTAGATAACACTTCATCTCCAGCCATAGCTGTCACCTATTCATCCTCAGTAATGTGACGAATGGGGGCAGCTAGCACATCCACTAAAGCTACTACACACTCCTGTTCAGAATCAACATCCAATGTTTCATCCTAGGGCAGGGGTAAATGGGATAAACACTCAGCCCGAATATTCCTGCCAACTTGAATATATTTAACCACCAGGTCATACTCCTGTAGTTTAGATGATAAATTAACCAACCATGCAGACGCTTTGCCTAGTCCATTACCATTCAACAGAAAAACAAGAGAATTGTGATCTGTACACCATTCACAAGTGGCATCCAGATATAAGTTCTGAAATTCTGTACCGCCCACACACGGGCCAAAGCTTCCCTCTCAATGGTACTATAATTGGCCTCAGTGTCAGTAAGAGTTCTGGAAGCAAACGCTACAGTGTTTTTGTGGCTAGCAACCCATTGCCCAAAGACTGTCCCAAGACCTTTTAAACTAGCACCTACCATAATGAAAGGTTCTCCTGACAGAACAAATGCTTGTAAGGATGGAGCAGTGAGCACCAATTTAGATATTCTCAAAAACAAAGTTGATTTCACTATTTGACTCAAACTCGTTACCTTTCTTAAGGAGATATCACAAAGGCTGTACTGCTAAAGCATAGCCTGGCACAAATCTGGGATAGTACTCGCACAGTCCTAAAAATGAACCCAAAGCATCTTTATCTGGAGGAGGAGAAGCATTTTTCATAGCTTTCAAATTGCTGAATTTAGATTTTAGCCCATCTCCTGAAATGGTGTGGCCTAAGTATTCCACTTCACTTACCATCAGTTTGCACTTGCTGGGTTTGTCAGCCATTATCTCTATTTTGTAATGTGCACAACATTCTTTCCAAAACCTGTATATGTTATTTTTGTGTTTCAGTAAAAATCAAGATGTCATCTGGAAATGCCTGAAAATGAGCCATATCACGAAACAAGTTATCAATCATTTTCTGGAAGATGCTTTCCGGGGATGCAAGTCCAAACGGCAACTGTAAATATTTGAATGCCCCAGAAGGATTGACAAATGTGATTAGGGTTCACACAAAGGAATCTGGTTATATGCCTAATGAAGATCTATGGTGGAGAAAAATAATTTTGAACTCCCAATATTAGCAATCATCTCTTGTATATATGGAAGGGGATTACAATCCACTAAGATATTTTGGCTTAACGACGTCAAGCCCACACACAGTATTAGTTCATCAGACGTTTCTTTTCGTGAAGTCGATCGCAGAAACCCATTCAGAGGAATCCGTAGGATCAATTATTCCCTCAGATTACAACTTCTGCAATAAGTCTTTCAAATCTTGTCTAACACTTATTGGTACTGGTCTCACTTTGTGCACCACTGGAGATGCACCTTTCTTTACCTTTATGCTATACTCAAACCCACGCACTGTACCCACTTGGTCTTTGAAAATTTCAGGAAACAATATAATCATCTGATCCATAATATTGCTGGTCATTTCAACACATGAAACATATTCCTGCATACTTTTCAGTCGGTACATCTCCCAACACAACAGGCACGTCATGACCAGGACACAAAATAATCTCAAGTTTGGCCAGGTCCTTCCATCTTACAATGTCTTTACCATTGATTGTGACTAAAATTTGAGTAAAAATTGATCTACCCAGACATTGCAAAGTGGACCAAAAGAAACCTGAGAGATCAGTGTCTTGTTCACCAAACGCTTTAAGGCGGACATCAGGCCAATTTAATGCCAAAGACTCAGGCCACAATTTGTAGTAGGTTTGATCAGCTAATATGGTGATTGGTGCACCAGAATCAGCCAATACAGTAATTTGTTCCAGAAAGGAAAACCAACAATATAAACAAACATTGCCACAAGTAAAGCAATATATATTAAAACATAAATAGGAAATGTAAACACTACAGTGTCCTTGAGCAGTAATGAGCTTTGCTTGCCCAGAGAGTGATGAACGTCACTTTTCTAGATAGTAATATGGTTCAAAAGACAGAAGCATTAGTTATAGGAATGAAAAAGAATGATGCAGGGCTCGATTAAATCATTTCAAAGCAATTGATCCCTCAAGTCAGAGCTACAGTAAGGAGCGCAAGGGGATAGTTGCACCCATGGTAAGACCCACCTGCAACTGAACTCACCAAACATTGTACCTCTCAAACCTGCACATCCCATTTCCCATTCACCCACTAAAGACAAAAAATCCTCACACATGCATATTCCGCGCTACACAGACCATACTACCACACACTTCCCTCCATAAGAAAAATACAAACGGAAATTGAAACAGTAGGAAAGCACCAGAATGCAATATTTTACTCTAAAAACAAAATCATGCAGCTTGATAAGCATACGCCTGCTGGGTTTTATGTGGCCGGACTGCAGTTCCACGCCATCCGATTCCAAATCACCTTCGCACATTTCTCACAACCAACTCCTGACACATCAGACCCATACTTATCTGGTCTCCCCATGGAGGAGAAATCACACCAGCAGTAGCTTCCACTTCCTTTAATTCACCATAGGTGAAAATGTTATTGGTCTCAACCACCTTAGAATGGGCACGTAAATCAAGCACACCTTTGAAAAGTGACACTCAAGACAATTTCCGAAGCTTTCCTCCTTCACAGTATTTCTAAAAAACTTCAGTAACACATACTGGACTAGACCATTATGATAACCGTTTTTCCAATTCAACATGCAGTTTGGCTGTAACCTTGACACCAAGGTGAACAGTCTTTTGATATCCCCATTTTTTTATTCCTATAATCTGCAATCCTACTTTCATATGTACTAACAGCTTCCATTATATATCTGATGTTGACAGATGACTCAACTCCATCTCTCTTCTTCAACCACCATGAAACCAGATCCCAGCCTCTCAATAACTGAAGTAGGGGAAACCACTGCGACCCTTTTGGGAGAAGTCCTATTGGAAAGGATCGTAACTTGGAGGGCTTTCCTCCATTCGATTCTGCACTTGACTGCAGGCTGAATTGAAAACTTGATGGCTTGTATCTAAAACCAAACTCAGAGCAAACTGTCTAGTTACAAAGGCTGTATTGTGGGTTTACCAAGAACTTGCAGGGGGATAGAGACCACCCATTGCTTAACATTGTTTGGACTTATTGCCACTCTCATTTGCTACCTTCTTATTATATTGCTTTGCTTGTTCCAGCTTGTTCATCTTTTGTCCGTCCCTCCCATGGGGCATTGCTTCTTTATCACCTTTCTGACTGGATAGCTTATATCTTCCCACTTCTCACTTTTATGAATTTATATTTTTATTTTTTTCAGCACTCCATGTGAGTACATATATGTTCCAACTGTCGCCCTTGTGTGGTTCTCCATTGTGCCAAATACCGCTCAGCACTCAAGAATGTTGTTTCCCTTATGTTGTAAACTCTCTTGTGAACTTCTCCCCTTGCCAAATTACCTTCCTCCCCTGCGCTTCATTCTTTTTCTTGTTTGTGTGCTTCTCCCGATGAGCTGTTGCTCTCCCTTGCTTTTGCCCTCTCCGATCGCTCTCTTTTGCTTTCCCACGCTCCCCCCACACACCACTGCCCCTCTATTGTTCATGCTCCTACTGTACATTTTTCATTTTTTGGAGTGGGTGTGGAGGAGTGAGGACTAGGCAAAAAATTGGTGCCGTCCCTTTTGTTTTTCGGACTTACACTTTTTATTGTTTCAAATTTACCTATTTGTCTCGTATCAGTAAACAAAAAAAGTTGCCTGCATCATTTTGTAGGCACGCATGCATAATGACGCATGTGCACGGCTGCGGCCACTTTACTGTGCCTTTTTTTACCTTTTTTCTTTCACGTTTGGTCATGCTGCATGCTGCACGACATTTTCCCAATGTGGTCTACATCATCGCCAAAAAGCATTGGCAAAGCCAATAGTTCCACAAAGGCAAGACCTATTGACATTGTCAAAGCTTGTTTGAGGAGTGAAAGAGGCCTGTTCCAGCTGCCCCGGTGCCCTGTGTGCCTTAACTTTGAGATTTACTTGCCGAGAGGTTTGTGAACCTGGAGAAGCCCGAGAGTGAAAAACATCTGAGTATTTTTCTTATTAAAAATAACATACCTTTAGTTAAGTGGGCTGACAGCTTGCCACATTCACCCACAGAGCTAGCTTACTATATAGATCATAAATAATAATGTGCAGGTGGCAGCTCTGTTTTTCTCTCCATGTGCAAGGCTCCCTGTTTATGTTTCGAGAATTCAGCTGTTACTTCTGCTGTTGCTAAGCAACATGCATTGTTAAAGCAAAAGCAATAGGGCATCGGGATATCACAATTTTGCTCCCACTTGCAGCTGTTTGACTGAGCCACCGGTGTTCTCAGGAGGTGGATTTGTATTACAGCTCATTGTGACATCAAGCTGAATATACTGCTGTGACAACGATATCCATTGTAAATAATTGTCCTGATAACATCTAGTTTACGATATTGTCCTCACAAGAAAGAAAAATAAAAAATACATTTTGAAAGAAGTTGGCTTTGTTTTGTTTTCATGTAATACTATAAAACTCATTGTTTGAAAAAAATACATCAAGTTCATCACTTAATCGGGCTACCATAGTCAATTAATTTTGACAAGAGGTCCTGCTTCGTCTGGTGTACCAAAAATGACTATATATAAACAAATACTTAGTGGACATAACTATTAAAAGCTACTGTGCTGCTGTAATGCTTTAGACAGGTCTTTGTGAAATAACACATTATGCTGCAGAAGGCCTGGTGATTTATAAATTATAGCAAATCTCTGGGGAGCTCTCTCCAGCACCTCCAAGCTGCCACCTTTAATAGTCATTTAGACCCAAGATTGAGATGTCCTTAGATCAAGGGTTCAAATTCATAAAGCTTTAACTCAAGCACTTATGTCACTAGGTCCTGGCCCAGTTCTGCATTGGCCGAAGGCAGACCCTCTCTGGAGTTCAAATGGACGCAGTTTATTTAACACAAAAATATTTCACATACCCCACACAGGGAGTGTGGTAATGTTAAAATAATATCTGTATGATAATCTGCATGTAGACAGTAACACAAGTGATCGAGCAATTTATTTATGAACACTAATTTTGTAGCATTAATCGTTTTTCTGATGTTAACTTATCCCATCTGCAGCCTTAACTTGCTAAAGAACTGATGTAGACTCGTTTTTCGTTAATAATGTTGATTAAGCTGCCTTTTTCACAAACAAATTTACTGCAGTGGAAACGAGTTTGATATGATATGTAGAAATGCGTTTATTAGAGTATATTTTCCATATAAAACGTCATTTTAGACAAGATTAATGTCAACTCTCTAGCCTTTTCCTGCTATACCCCTCCCCCCAGGCCCTCATCCCCTCCCTACAAGCATCACAGGGCACACAGGTGAGCAGAGAACCTAATGGTTAATCCCACTGCTGTAGTTGTCTTGTTAGTGTTGAACTTGCTAGGGTGCAGATACAGGACTGCAACAAATGTTAGAAATTGTTTGTTTTCATACTGATCCAATCATCAAGAGAAGGCCCTATTGTGAATGTTTCATATTAATTAGAACATCACTTTTTGCCATTAACATAGAGAGTGTTGAATATTGTTTTCTGAAACTGGGATGTTGCTTCTGTGTGAAGGTAATAATGTGTAATTTTTCTTGTGTTCTGGTTTGTAAAGAAATGATACATTTGCACACACCACACTGATTTTATGGTTTACTGATTTTCAATGCAAGAATTGGGCATAAGAACCCCTTGATTTTGGGGGAGAGGCAGATTTTTAAGACTTCCCTGTTCTACTAGGGCTGCTGTCCAGGTTCTGTCTAATTTTGCTCCCCGTTTGTGACTTAGAAATATTTTCTAGTTTTGGATTCTCTATGTAACTTCGCACCTGAGAGACTGTATACCAATTGTTTTTGAACTTTTGAAACAAAACCTTGAAACCCTTTAACTTTTTGATTGTGAACGCCATTATTGAGTGGACCTCGTTACTTAATTGAACTGTTTTACTCTGCTAATTGATGTTTGGGGAGTTGCCTTGACATGCACGTCAATCTGTGAGAGAAAAATATGAGGTAAAAATTCAGGATGTTCAGTTTTTGGGATGTCTGTAATTTTGGGTACGGTTTTGCTCTCACACTCAAGCTAAATACGCCTTCCTTCGTTGATGTGCTGTATGTATGCTGTGAGTTCCGTGACACACGTGAAGAGTATCCATTTAACTCCTGCTCCTGTTTTAATTGTTGTTTGGCATCCCAAGGATGACTCTTGTTGTTCTTACAACCTGGGCATTAGTACCATACTCCTGATCACTTGAAAACTGTGAACCCAGTGGCTCCCTGACCCTTCTGTCATCAGCTGTTAAGTCCCTCTTTCCAGTCACCATCTTGAAGCATCCTAGAGCACCTCAATGGGCCCCTGGATTCTCGGCTGGCTTTGGTCAACAACACCACTTGTACGGGATGGGCCTTTGCTATTTCAACAAGGAAATGTAAGTTACTCTTGGAAATTACAGAGAAGGTCTTACCAAAAAAACATAGTTGTTGTATGTGCACCTTTCAGGCTAAAGAGTACAGTTATAAGTCCCACAGGTAGGTAATATTGCTGAGCAAAAATATCTAAATGTTTTTTAGTAAAACTGAGGACCGCATGAAGTATCTTGGAGGGTGCTTGGGCATTATTACAAGCAAGGCTTTAAAGCTTTGCAACTGATGAGTCTTAGAAAATCCTAAGAATCCTCTGTGCATAAATAGCTCACACCTCCCAAATTGTGTGTTGAACCTATATGCAACCAGCAGTTAGGTTTTCTATCGGTATTACCTCTAATGGTATTTTTGTATAAGGAGTCCGCATGTAGTTGTGACTAAGCAGACCTGCATTTTTCCTTCTACTTCTTTCTTTCCCTTACAGCCATTCAGGCACTTTAAAATATGGTCCGATTCAAAACCTTCATCATAAGAAAAGTATAGAGCTGATGTTTTGTACTCAGTATCTCAGTAGTCCAACTAGCTAACCTTTGTTTGTGATGTTAACTTCACATCATTGTCCCAAAGGAAGACTAAGGGGTACCTCTTCCTGCTTTAGGTCTTTTCCAGAAACTGCATGTGTTTGTATGACACCCTAGAAACCATATAATACACTGATCAGTTTGAGAAGTGATCTAGAAGCAGAGTGATTTACAGTGGGACCTTTCCTAATACACAAAGTGGGACCCAAAATATCCAACTCAACACGCTTCCATAGAAGCAAAAGAAACCCATTGGTTTAAAGGCTCGGCAGTTACCCTAAAATATGTCTTGCTCTTTAAAGGTAGTACCTGAAACCTCTGCCCACCTCCACATCCACAGGTGACAATCATCTCTGCACAGTTTCTGCTTGGTCGTAGATTTCTAAAGTAATCATGATTTGAAATGTTTAGCAGAGTGTCTCTCAAAGCCTGTGTGGAATCACCATGTCACCCTGCAAAGAGCCCTTGCCACACAATTAAACAAATCATCCTTCACAGACCATACCTTGAGATCTTTCTACCTGAACCTCGTCTTTTTTTACGATGACCTTCAGACCTAACCCAGGATATAAATGTTCAGATAATCCACCTATGTGCCTTCTTTCCTCTATTGTCTGTCCACCACCACCTTACAAACATGAAAACGTGTTCTCTTTTCAGCTCTACCCACCTCCTTCATAAACGTGTGTAATCCGAAGTCTTGAAAGGTCAACTGTGTGATATCATACTCCCCTCAATCAATTTTTCACATAGCCCAGCAACTATGTCGCCTTCTTACTGTTCTGACTAGAGACTGTCTCCAAACCTTTGAGGTCAATATGACATGAAACACGTTGTATTCAGTATGAACTACAAACCTAGCCCTCACAGGAAGGATTTTAACTTGTGCACTGCTCGAAACAAACTAGCTTGTTCTTCTCTGTTATGGAGATAATACATGATCCTCTCAACAGCCTGGTTGCCTAGGACCAGCATACCTCAACCACGGCCTCGCCTTCTACGTACCCAAGAGACATCTTCGTTCTTCCCAGTTCGCCCTTGCAGCCATTCCCATGATCCAGAAAAGCACAGCAGGAGGAAGATCCTTCACCTACCTCGCAGCCCGGACATGGAGCACACTACCCCTCAAGCTCAGGCAGACAGCATCACCGAAGCAGTTCAGGAAGGACCTCAAGACCTGGCTCTTCAATTGAGTAGCACGCCCACAAACAACGTTTGAGACTCACGGGCGATCAGCCAACTTTGAAAATCACTGATTGATTGATTGATTGTCGTGTTTTCAATAATTATTTATTGTTTTGCACTCACTTGAGTCAGAGTAGTTCCATCTCCAAATCTCTGGTACTCTTTGATACAATTGTTCTGTCCTTTAATGGATTCTACTAAACATGGGAGTTAGAGCTGTGGCTTTTTTAATTTTGTTAAACTCATGCTTGTACTCTTCTGGCTCGTCAGAGATCATGACTTTTTAAGAAGCACTTTTATTGTACTGTTCCTGTCAGCAAAGTTCTGTCTTCACAAATGTGGTATATTGTACAACCATTTTCTAAAAATATTTCTGCTTGTCATAGGTGTATTCAAAATGACCTAGATCAAGTAAAGCACATTTACCACTAAGTACAAGCCCAAGCTATTTAACTGATGAGACCATATACTTGTACTTTTCACCTTTGGTATATCATGCCTCACCTTGCAACACTCTTAGCGCATTCAATAATCTCTACTGCATTTAACTTCTCACCTTAAATCAGAATGACGTCCTCGTGCCCCTCTCCTTGATCTTCCTCATACCTTCTGTTTTAGAAACCAGAATGCGGTGCACATTTCACACTGAAAGATTTGTTCCGCTTCTCAAATGAATCATATGCTAAGCCTTCGGATGCACCCCAAAATCTTACATACACACATCTGGAAGGTACTCTAACTACACTTCATCACTTCCATCCCCCCATTGAAGGGGTAATCTGGCTTTTGACTACTGGGATCCAGTTTTATATGTAATCCGGTATGGCCAACCCAGTGGGGACTCCGGAACTCTACCATAGCTACTTCTTTCAATACAAACTTCATCTTGAAAAGAGTCTTCTTCCTAAGTAGGTGTTGCCCACACCCTTCAGAAATTGCCAACTTCTTCCGTGGTTTAATCATACTTTTCAATAAAAATCCTACCCACACTCTTCAGGGACTTCAAGGCACACATGGCTCCAGAGTCTTGAGCATCATCAGTTACCTACCATTTGGCTAAATGGTTCTTCTACCCTTCACATCCCCACTAATCGGCACCAAATTAAAAAGAAACTCAGTGATACAATGTGCGTAGAACTACCACACTTTCTACCTTTTCTGTGTTGGTCCATCCCTGCACCCACCTTGCCTGTACAAGATAAATGTCACTTCCCCAACACAGTCAGCCCAAATCTCCTTGCTATCCTGTGTGGCACAACGTAATATGTTCTCAATGAACTTGCCAATGATTGATTTATTTATATGTCAATTCCCTTTTAACCATACTTCCTGTTTTTCAACTCTATTGATTTAGAACAGGTGATTAAAAATAGAGCAGACACACCAGTCACCATCTGTAAGTATTATCAAAAACAGTTACAGTGATAAAATATTTCCAGTATAAAATTACAAAACATGTTATTGATCATTGAAACACATATTCCTGACCTTGTGATATTTCTTAACATAACCCTTGTTCTATACACATACTCCTCAATGTTGCCGCAGTATCCCATGCCTTTAGTCCATTCCTTGATCGGGGGAGGCCTTTCTTGCACTCTAGTGTTGAGTAATGTCTCTTTTTGGATATCAATAGTCTCAGTCCCACAAACAATTTGGTGGTCCAAGTGGCCTCCCCACTCACTCAGAAGTTACAAGAGGGCCGTTTTACACTCAAGGGTAATCTGACTATCTGCTACCCTAGACAGTGTTTTGCATACTCAGGGCATGTATTGTTGTATCACAGGGAATTTTCAAGCGGTGTGGAAGGATGAACCCCCACTCTGCCCCACCCCCCAACTTTACAGTGGGGGGGGGGTCCAAACCCTGTTTCATTCGGCATAATCAAGTGAGGGTGTAGCAAATTCTATGAAGGTATTTCAGCTGGATGAGTCACACTCCGAGGACCCTAGGGGACATGTTGCATTCTGTCCAGTCTACATCCTCCACATCCCGTATCTCCTGAGTTCATGGCTTTCTCATGCGCAGAAGAGGGTCCGGCGTGGTGTTGACTAATTTGCGGTAGGTCTTAGAGATTTCCTTAGGCTTCATGCGCTCCAGTGTGAATCTGGATTGTGACCTGCTGTTTTCAGGGAGGGTCTATGATATGGGGCTCTAGTGCATGATGAACTTTCAGGTAGAAGTAGAATTGTTTCTTTGACAGGTCGTATGTCTCAGCTAAGTACTTAAAGAGGCGAATGTGAGCGCCTCCCAAATGTCAACCAACTGTGATATCCTTGTTAAGTCCTCTGAACGGAGGCCCGGCAGTCCCAAGTGTGTTTAATCCAGGTATCGTCCTATAGCGGGGTCTCAGCAGTCAAGACCCTCCCATCCAATCCATGTAAGAGACTCATGTCAGCATTTTAACATGCTGACGGTAGCTGGCGGTAAGTCTGCCCATTATTAGGCCTGCATATTAGGTGCATGACTCCTATTCTGTCAATACAGTCCAATTCTGAGCCGGCACAGGGGTCATTATTATTCGGCATGGAACTAGTTATTAATGGGCAACACCTGGCAGGCCCAGTAGTAGTTTGATGATATCTGACTGCTGCATAAAGGGGGAGGAGCTCGGCATTTCTTGCTGAAATCCAGCAAGAGGGGGTTGACATTGAAGTCCCAGGTCTGTTTTTCATCCCAGGATATCTTTATTCCTAAGTATTTGAAGCTGTCCACAGCTACCTACAGAACCACATACTCCACCATGCCTCCGTGGGTGCCCTTAAGTGACACGTCAATAAACGTTTTTTATCTGTATAAGTCGCAGCAGTGATGACGCTGGGTTTTGAATATAGATTAGTGTATTGTCAATTAAAAATTTAATTGCCATCTTCAGATTGATTCGTGGGAGCAGTTCAAGTACATCAAACAGAATATAGTATGGACAATCGGTGGCCTTAGTTGAATTTACAAAAGCTCAAACATTCCCATTAAAATGTTGCCATTGTTTATATATGTTTGTGAATTAAATAAAAATGATACAATTTGCTTATTTGTTTGATGAATGCTCGTTTCTGTATTGTTTTGAGATATAGTTGCTTAGTCCAGGGACCCCGGTTTTCAACTCATTGGGGGTTCCCGAATTCTAATACTGATTCAGTGGGGGGGGTCGTCCCTGGATTCCAGTAATGATGACGTTGGGTCCACAGACGTTTAAGATCCACTGGTGTAAGCGATATTGCAGTTTCCTCTTTCTGTGCTTTATCTTTTCTTTGTATGTAAACAAAGCTGGTCCTGCACGTGCCTACCGGGTACCTTTTTGTACAGTGATGCTTGTCTGTTGCTACTATATCAGTGTTCAACTTGCACTGCTGCTGTTCATGATGCACTCTTTCTCTGTGTAAGGAAAGTGTGAAGTGTTGCTGCTACATATTCTGCACATATGGGACTATTCACTGCAGCTCTGGCTGTCTGTGGGATGAAAGACTGCACGTGTTGTATCTGGTCTGTGTGTGAGAGACCCCTGTACCAATGCTGCATATACTGCACCAGTTCTTCACCCTTTTGCCTAACCTTTTTCCCTGAAGCAAGCTGGCGCCGATGCTATATGTGCTGTCATAGCCCTCTGTATCTGAGAGAGACTTTAGCGGCTGCTGTAGACGCTACGCTTGTCCTTATTGCTCGAGGGAAGCCTACACTGTAGCTGTTTGCTGTACCCTAGTCACTGGAATCTCTTAGGATGGCCCTAACAGAGGTTTGTAGTGCAGTTCTGTATCATTTGACGTTGTGAAAGTTTTATCTAAATTTGAGGCAGAATACATTTGCATGGGGAATCTATTTGGCACGAGAAGTGAAAGTCTGTCAAGGTTATTTAAATTCTTAATCATTCTCCATAACTCCAATTTGCATTCGTTAGATCAAAGGAAATTGACAGACCTGAAATTGATGTTGAGGTTGGGAAGGAGAGCGACAAATGTAAATCTGTGCATTACCCTTTTGGGAGCCTAGTAATTGAAGAAGTTAACCTTATTATCTCTGTGGGTGTTTCAGGGAGCAGATCTTATTTGTATGCCTCTCTGTGCTTTAGGTGCGCTTCACACTTACCGTCTGCCACCACCCCTCAACTTGCCCAAACTCTACTCCAGCCAATACTACGACTGCTGTTTTAGACAAATGTTATTTGTCGGAGGACTGATGGTGTGGGCCTGGAGATTGAAGGCATTGCTTGCTTCCATTCAGGAAGGAAAAAAAAGTGTCGAGTTGTGAACAGTTTTAAAGTTGAACATTCCATTGCCCTAGTACATCAGCTGTGCAAGCTTCTCGATGAAATATGCATTTGCACAAGCGCTTGTGAGCTGCCAAGTGACATAAACAAAAGCGTTTCTAAACGTTATCATGCAAAATATATTTTGCCCACATATCTGATGCGAGTGTAACTCAAAACAAATTTGCTCAGTGCCATACGCTGAAAATTATTGCAAAAGGGTCGTAAAACAGCGACACAGTTCTAACACCGATATCATAAATCGGTAGGCCAGGTCTCCCTAAATTAATGCAAAGTTTTACACTAAATGAAAAGACGAGTAAGCAATGGGCAAGCAGAATATCATGTGCTATTCCCAAACAGGACCTATAATTTTCACAAAATTCCACATTGCACACGGTTTACCTTTGGGACAATTGTTATCGTGCAAAGGTTTGTACTGATGGGTGTACCTGGAGTTTAAAAGTCACACAATGTCCACTATCTCACTTTTGATCCGTGGCAGTTTTTTGTGCGAGGGCAAATATAAAAATATTCTGCTGTACAATTTTGTTTGCTATTTGTAGCACGTAGTACAGCAAATTTCCACATGATGCTACATTGCTTGACTGTTAGTAAATCTGGGTCTCTCTCTCTCTCTCTCTCTCTCTCTCTCTCTCTCTCTCTCTCTCTCTCTCTCTCTCTCTCTCTCTCTCTCTCTCTCTCTCTCTCTCTCTCTCTCGCAGATATATTTCCCTCTTCACCTTCTTACCTCAGGAAGCAACAACGAAAGTCTGCAAGCTTCCCTGATTGAAACAAGGGATTTGCAACATTGAGTGGAGTAGTGCATGCAGGTTTGTCCCACATAGGTACCATAGGGGAAACAACACAGTGAGTTCCACCACACACATAGCACAAACAGCATGGACAGCAGAGGTGCAAGCCCGACACCCCTCCCGCACACAGGTTAGAAGGTAAATCATTTTTGTAACTGTTAAACTGTACTTGCCACCAGGCTATGCACGGCTCGGGCTGTCGCAGTACCTTCTCCACCTTAGAAAACCGTCCACGACGTTCAGCAGCAGTGCACATTTGCCTTATTAAAGTACAGATAGAACAGCGCACCACGACGAACAAAACACAGGTTGCTGCCCTATCTACATAAAATGCACCAATAGCAGCTTATTTTACACATGGAGCAGTTCGAGCATCAGCAATGCAAGTTCTATAGAAAATAGTTAAATTTCATGCAGCAGCAGTTCACGTTTTACTCTCGCTCATAATGGGTACAGCACAGACCGCTGCAGTCTCGTGCCCCGCCCTTTGCCCTCACACACATCAAGCGAACTTCTTATCATTTATAGTGCGCATTCTGTGAAAGACAAACTTGCCTTCTGCCTGGAAATAAACGGAGGCGTTGAAGCCGGCTATCAAAAGGCAATAATTTGCAAAAGAAACACGGTGCATCCGGTGAGCTCTGTTGTGCTGGTGATATCCCTTCAGGAAACCGTCAGATCTGACATGCCTGTTGAAGCCAAAGGCAGTGTCCCAAGGGGCACTTCTTCATTGCAACCTCTGTTTTATCTTTCAAACTTGCGAGGCGATCCCTTGACGCCCCGTGGCGTTAGGATTTAAGTCAATCTGACGGTTGTTTCTCCCAAACGTTTTTTGGGGTGTGTATGCGTGTGTCGTTTTGTTTATGTGCCCTTCCCTACCCCACCTCTCGAACACTTAGTCGTGCATTTTGTAGACGGAATTAGATTTTCCAAGGGCAACGCCTAACAGAAAACAATTTTTGCTAGCCCCTTTGGAGAGAGTAGCCTTTAAACTACAAAAAATTCTACCTTATTTGGATAAAGTAAGACACGTCTGTGATGGATGCTAATTTTCTTTGCGTCCTGAGCATACTAAACAGTCTTTAGCCACTGACAGGTATTGTTAACCCCTTAGCTGCTGAGGCTTTTACATCCCCAGTGGTGAGCCCTTTTTTAGGTCGTGCCTGCAAGGGGTATTGTTTACAATAAAGTGCTTGGAGCCCGCCTGTTGCTTACTGCTTGTGGGCTTCATTCAATCAATCAATCATTCGTTTTATAAAGCGCGGCTTGTCACCCAGGGGGAGGGGTAAGGGTATCCAGGCACTGTGGGTTGTTGCTGCAGCTTGTAGTTATTCTCCGAACAGCCATGCTTTCAGCTTTCTCCTGAAGTCAATGAGGGTGGTTCTCAGGTGGGTGGGGAGGCTGTTCTAAATCTTGGCAGCAAGATGGGAGAAGGCGCATCCTCTGCTACGGCTGCAAAAAATTCTCGGGACTTGGGCGAGGGATGTTGATCATAGTTCCGTTGCGGGCTGGTGGAAGGAGAATCTGTGGTTGATGAGATTGAGTCCGATGTTGTGGAGTGCTTTGCATTTGTATCTCTTGTGCATGGGGGAGCCAGTGGAGATTCCTGAGGTGTGGGGTAATGTGGGCCTGCCTGGGAAGGTCCAGGATGAGTCTTGCGGCTGCATGGTGAATGATTTGAAGATGGTGGGGGAGAAGTCTACTGTAGAGGGTGTTTCTGTAGTGTAGCCTCCTGGTGGTGATGTTTTGGGTTACAGTTTTTCTGATTTCAATGGGGATACATCTGAAAATCATCTGTAGCATGCGTAGTTTGTGGAAGCTGGCAGAGGCCACCACATTTATCTGTTGTTTGAAGGTGAGCTTGCTGTCAATCATGATGCTGAGATTGCAGGCATGGTTGGTTGGAGTTGGGGGTTGACTGAGAGTGGCGTGCCACCATGAGTCGCCCTAGGGGGAGGGGTTGTTTCGGAATATGATCACCTCTGTCTTGTCTGTTTTCAGTTTAAGGCAGTTGGATTTCACGACGACGTGAGTCATAACGTTGCAGAAGTTGCTTCTAGGGGAGGTGTGGTTTCAGGAGAGGGGAAGAATAAGTTGGGTGTCGTCGACGTATGATATGATGAGGAGACCGTGGGAGCAGACGATCTCGGCTAGGGGCATCACGTAAATGTTAAAAAGGGTGGGGCTGAGTGAGGACCCCTGAGGTACACTGCATATGCTGCTCTTTGGTTCTGATGTTAAAGGAGATAGGCGGACTCTCTGAGTGCGTCCTATGATAAAGGTGTAGATCCATTTGAGGGCGTTATTTCGGATCCCAATGTGTTGGAGTCTTTAGGTGAGGGTGTAGTGGGAGACGGTGTTGAATGCGGCGGAGAAGTCGAGAAGAATCAAGGCTGCCTTCTCTCAGTGGTTAATGAGGGGACCTGATGTCGTCAGTCGCAGCGATGAGGGTGGTCTTGGTTCTGTATTTGGTGCAGAAGACATATTGGAAGGGGTCCAGTAGTTTTTTTTTTCCAGGAGTTTCGGAGAGCTGTTTGTTGATGAGAGTTTAGATGGGAAGGGGAGCAGAGAGATGGGGCGATAGTTTTTGAGTTTGATGGGATCGGCTGATGGTTTCTTAAGGAGCGGCTTGACCTCCGCTTGCTTCCAGGTTTCAGAAATGGTGGCCGTCCTGATGGAGGTATTGAGGGTGGGAGTGCAGACGTAACTGATTTTCCTCTGGCCCAGCCTGAAGATGTAGTGAGGGCATGGGTCGTTGGGTGAGCTGGAGTGGGTAGAGCTAATAAGGGCTGATGTTTTCTGGGTGGTTAGGGGCTCCCAGTCTGTGATCAAATGACTGAGAGTCTTATGTTGGGACTAGCAGGTGTTCAATGCTGTTGGGCTGTGGATGGAAGTTACTGTAGATGGCAGTGATCTTGTCGTGGAAGCAGTTGGCCAAAGCGTCACAGAGGGTCTGGGTGGGTTGGATAGTGTTCTCAGTGGCAGCTGGGAAGGAGAAAACTTTCACGATCTTGAAAAGTTCCTCTGTGAGGTTGGTGCTTTCCTCAATGTGGCTTAATGTGGCCACCTTTTTTGCTTCTTTGATGCAAAGTTGGTATTTGGAGAGTGCATCTTTAAAGGTAACACAGTCTGTTTGGTCTCTGCTGCGCCACAATTTCTCTAACATTTTGCAGTCTCTCTCGAGTGTGCAGAACTCAGAATGAACCACCTTGCTAGTTTGCTTCATCTTCTGGATGTGGAGCTCCTTGCAGGGTCAACTTTGTTAATGTTGTTGAGGAGCCATTGGGATAGGCTGCATGCGTCCTGCTCTGGGTTGTCGGATAGGGTAGGTTTTCTGGCGTGGAGGGCAGTGGTCGATTGAGTCTCCGTGACTTTTCCCCATCTGTGTAGGAGGAGAGATGGGGGAATAGGGGCAGGCCCCAGTCTGTTGGTTATGGTGAAATGTACGAGGTGGTGGCCGGTCTATGTGAGCTCCGTTGTGTGGGAGAACTTGATTTTAGTGCTGACAGTGAAGATGGGGTCCGATGTGTGTCCCGCGGTGTGAGTTGAGCTGGTGACTAGCTGCTTGACTTCCATGTTGTTTAGGCTATCCGAGAGGTTGATGGAGTTGTGGTTGTGGGTGTCCTCTAGAGGAGGGCGGGAGGACAAGGGGGCAAGCAGGGGGAAGCAGAAGACCTGAAGGGCAGAAGCCTTAGAAGCACAAGGGGCCTAAAGGGCAGAAGCCCTAGATGCACAAGGAGAGGGTCTAAAACTGGCCTGGTGGCACCCTGCAGCCTGCACCTACTCAGTAGAGTGGACAGGCAGAGGCACTGGTAGTGGGGGGAGCTGGCAAGGACCTGCTCAGTGGGGTCGCGCTGTGACTGCCATTCAGTAGGTCCTGGAATTAGAGGAGCACAGTGGGAGGAGGGAGGGAGGCAGGGGCTAAAAATGGCTGAAGGGCAAGGGAGCAAGCGGGGGCAAGCAGAAGGCCTGAAGGGCAGAAGCCCTAGAAGCACAAGGAGCAGCCTGCACCTACTCAGTAGAGGGAGCAGGCAGAGGCACTGGCAGCTGGAGGAGCTGGCAAGGATCAGGCTTCATTGTCACTCTTCTGTGCTGCCCCCTAATTGTGCAGAGCATGCAGGGTGTCACTTACTGTTATTTCTGTGGCAAACGAACAAAGCACAGATTGGTCAACTTAATTAGTGTCTATCTGCCAATCATGCTGTGATTACAGTGCTATTTCTTTCACTGCCTTAACATAGCTCCATGTTCTTTATCCCCAACTGATATGATATATGTTGCTCCCTCATCCACTAGCCTCTCCTGGTCTGAAACATATTAATTTGTACCCAAACTAGTTCTTGCAGAAGCGTTATACATACTAACAAGCTCCTGCTTCACATCAAAGGCATTAGATTTTAGCATAGATGGTAGTTCAGGATTGTACATTTATATAGCACTTAATAGAACTGACCAGGCTTTGAAGTGCTATTGACCATTTCACTGGTAACTCTGGCAACTTTCCATACAACACAATATCACACCACATAATGCCACTCTTCACAACAAAGTGCCACTCCACACCACACAATGCCACCGCACGCCACACAGTACCACTCCACGTCACACCGTAGCACTCCACACAATGACGTTCCACTCAACTGTACTCGATCCTACTCCAGTCTGGTAGTCACTCCATTCCAATCCACTCTAAGCCACTGTATTCATTCTATTCTGTGCCACGCCACCATATGCAACTCCACAGTTCACTTTACGCAAGTTCACAATCCACTTTATGCCACTTCATTCTGCGACACTCAACTCCATTCCACTCCCCTCAACTCTGCTCCATGGCAATCTGTGCCACTTCACTCTGCCCCACTCTACTTTATGCCACTCTACTCTGTCACTCTAATTTGTGATGCCACTCTACTTAATGTCACTCCAGTCCAAATCAGACTACTCTACTCAACACCACTTTGCTTTACGGCACTGCAATTTGCTCTCCACCACTCCACTCTACACCATGCCACTCCACTCCACACCTCTCTACGCCACTCCACACCCCTCTGTCACTCCACGCCACTCCACTCTATGACACTCTACTGTATACCACTTCACTATACTTTCTGCCATGCTATTCTGTGCCACACCACTCTACTCTATGTTCCTTCACTGTCCTCTTTCCACTCCACTCTACTGTGTGCTGCTCCATACTTCTCTCTACTCCACTTAACTCTACGATACTCTATTCTACTCCGTCACGTTACTCCACCCCACTTTATTCAGCTCTACTCCTTGCAGATAATGCATCTCTATGCCACTCTACTCCATGCCAATCTAGGCCACTTGATGCTACTCCACTCTACTCTACGTAACTCCACTGTACACTACACCTACTAACTCTCCACTTTACGCTTCACTTTTCAACTCTACAGTACTCTACTGTACGCCCTCTTGCTCTACTCCACTCCGTGCCACTCAACTCTATGCCACTCTAGTCCACTCTGCTTTACTGTATGCCTCTCAGCACTGCTCTATGCCACTTTACTCCATTCTACTCTCTGCCACTCTCCTCTGCTCTCTGCCACTCCATTCTCAGGCACCCTACTTCATGCCACACCACTGCACTCCACTCCATTCTACTCCACTCAAATCTACTATGTGCCACTCCCCTCTACGCCACTCCACTCTGCGTCATTCCACTCTTCGTCACTCTACTTTATGCCATTCTGCTGTACGCCACTCCAGTCTATGCCATTCCATTTCAGTCTACGCTATACCATTCTACTTTTCACTACTCCACGCCTCTCAGCCTCTAGTCTACTCCACTTTTTGCAACTCAACTCCACGCCACTCTTCTCTATGCCATGATACTACTCTAGTCTATGCCACTCTACTCTCTGCCACCCTACTGATTGCCCCTCAATCCCACTTGGTGCCGTTGCACTCCACTCTACTCTGTTCCACACCACTTTACTCTATGCCAGTGGTTCTTAAATTTTGACTTCTGTGGACCCCCACTTTATCGGTACTGGAACACAGGACCCCCACTGAATCATTATTGGATTCTGGGTACCCCCTCCTGAGTCATTACTGGAAGCAGGGATGCCGGTCTAAACATTGTTGATGATTTGAAACACAGCCCAATACACAAACAATACAGAAACAAGCATTCATCAAACACATACACAAGTGATAACACATTTTATTTAACTTGCAAGCAAATATATATAAAAATAATAGGAAGGTTGGAGCTTTTCTAAATTTAATCGAAGCCACACATCACCCATACTATATTCTGTTTGATGCACTTGCACTGCTCCCATGAATCAATCTAAGTATACTAATTTAATTTTTAGCCTCCAATTTCAAATTCCTTGACATTTACATTATGTTTTAAAAATTGTAGTTGTACATTTAGTCACTTTGTTTATATACACTTTATTAATCTGTTAATGTTATTTAGTTTTCTAAGCAGTCAAGGACCCCCTGTGGAGACTTTGGGAGCCACTGCTCTATGCCACTCTTCTCTGTCACTGTTCTCTGTGCCACTCTGTGCTACTCCAGTCTACGCCACTCCACTCCATGCTGCTCCAATCCACTCTAAGCTACTTCACTCCACTCAATGTGAGCTACACTACTCCATTCCACTCTACAATAGTATACTGTATACCACTTCAGGCCACTTCACTCTATGCCGCTATACTCAATGCTTCTGTACGTCACTCCACTCTACTCTTTGCCACTCTACTCTTTGCCACTCTACTCTGTGCCACTATAGTCTATGCCACTTGACTCTGCTCTACCCCACATCACTCTACAGCATTCTACTCAATTCTCCTCTGTGACATTCTGCTCTACGCCACTCTTTCCTATGTCATTCTGTTCTGTGCCACTCTAACTCAAGCCACTAAATTTTAGCCATGTTGAATAGCAGCCGTGTTGCTGTAAAACATGGCTAAGAATATAGGCAAAGCCAATAGGTCTTGCCTAGGATAGACCTATTGGGCTTGCCAATTCTTGTTTGATGCTTAAGGCACTTCATGCTTAGGCCTTCATAATTATTTTCACAAAAAGTATCCAAGCCACATTTGGATATTTTTTCCCAAACATCCTAGGGATACCGAAGGTACCCATGGTTTGTAGATTCCCCTAAGGGAAACAAGAAAAAGCCAAAGTATATCTATTATATATTTAGGTTTGTTGAAAAAAATTCCATCAAGAAAGCATGTTTCTTTTCTAAAAAAAAAATATATATATATATTAACAAAAAGTTAGCTGTTTTCCCAGTTTTTAGTAACAAGCAGAATTGTTTTTCACCACAGCTTTTGCGTTTTTCTAATATGGAATCATTTTTTCCTAGTTTTTATGGTTTCAATTAGCTTGCAGTTTTCTGGTTGAAAAATATATGAAAAACTTCGGTGATTATGGAAGGCTATACATTTCTAGAAAGTAGACAAAATCTTGAATTCAGAAAAGTGCTCTTTGTGTGGTTCCTTCAAGATTTTTCAGAATAACCTAATCATTGAAATAAAAAATAAAAATGAAAAAAGTAGGAAAGCGTGGCCACTGATGGCAACGTTTTAATCTGTGATTTTTGTCACATTGTCTGATTTACAAAAGCAATATACTGTTACAGCCGATTGATCTTTCTGGTCACAGGCATATTGTAGCATCTCCCAAAACATGCCATACCCAAAGCCAACAACTGAGCTGCTGCTTACAGTGAATTTTCATTTCATACTAACCATATCCCAGTTCATATGGTAAATTGATATGAAGGAAAATTACATATTTCTGAAATGTGCACGAAATATTGCATTTAGGAGTAATGGTAATTTGTACACTTATGAATTTGGATTTACCCATAATATGCGCTTCGGAGGGCATTTTGCAAAGTGTCTTCTTTCTTGCAAAGTGACTTACAAAATGCAAAGAAATCCAATTGGTAATAACAAACACTCTACTGTTCTGTGTTTCAACGTCTCCCGATAAAACTGGCAACACACCTGTGTGACTGGGCCTCGTGCCTGTGTCACAAAATGCCCTCAACGTCACCTGGAGACATAATATTTCACCCAGAAAAGTCAATGCTTTATTTTTTCAATGTATAAAGCTGCAGAATTTGTGAAGTAGCTTAGCTGCCACCCAGGGAAAGCAACCAAACCCAGAAATGTCAGAAAGCTAGACTACTGAGGGAGTCAGGGTATTGTAACTTATTAGATCTTTAAAAGTTTTTGTAAGAAAAACCCCTTGCAATCTTCAAACTTAGTTAAAAACACATTTTCCTCACATTTCTGTTAGGGAAAGTTGCGTGATCTGCAGGGATCAACAACTTCCCTACAACCTAACGTTCCCACACCTGACTTGATAAAAAAAATTCTACCCTCTTGTATGGTTTGGACCCAGCACATGTGACCAGTAAGGCCCTAAAAAGCAAAATGTACATATCCAATTCTTTCACTCAGAAACAACACTTTCTGTTTTTTTTGCAATGTGGGTAGCTGTGGATTTTGGGCCTGAGTCGGCCGCCACCCAAGGAAACGACCAAACCGAGACATTTTTTAAAACAAGAGACTTGGGGGAGTCCTGGGTGGTGTGTATTGCGTGCAATCTCCCCGACGTTTATTACCCACAATGCCCCTCAATCCCAGGCAAAAAACATACATATTTCTCACATTTCTTTGAGGGAAAGTTCTGGAATTTGTGCGGATCTATAAAGTTCCCCTAACCAGCGTTCCCACCAGTAGTGGCTGCTGCCAGGAAGGGGTGGGGGTCAGCGCGTAAGGGGGGGGGGGCACAAGGGGTGCTGGGTCAATTAAAAACAAAAAAATTACCTGCCGCCTCAGTGTTCTGCCATCTCAGTTCCTCTTGTCTTCTGTTACCAGCGTGAGAGAAGCGCCAGAATTGGCCTAAGTGGGCAGAAATGCCGCTCAGGGAGGGAGTGAGACACTGCGCTTGGTCTCCACCTGGCTGTGTAACACAGCCTGGCGGAGAGTTTTTAGTGAGCATGTCAGGTTGGTCGGCCTCAGCCGGCCGGTCAAACTGACATGCGCACTTAAAAGCGCATAACCACTCCTCCTCCACCTGCTGACGTGCGGGATGCTGGCCCCGCCCTAAGAAAGCGGAAATAGGATGATAATACAATACTTTTATTATCACTTTATTTTTCTGCTTTTAGCAGCAGGCTGACGATCCTCCGCCATAGTGGAAGGGCCGCCCCTAGTTCCCACATTTGTCCCAGTGAAAACGGTGTCACACTTGTGTGGCTGGGTCTAGTGTCCTCAACAAGAATGCCACAAGCCAGGGACAATGAAGGCCCTTCACAAGAAGGTTTACATTCTCCCTGGTTTGTTTCTTGGTGCCTAGTGGCTCTACGACATGAACCTTGATAGCTTCGAACTTCAGCTTTCACCTGATGCCAAGTCACTGGGATTCACCCTGGATAGCAACCTCAGATTCATGCAAAACATTACCAAAAAAAAAAAAGATAGCTCCGCACCAGTTCTCCATTATAAAGATAGTGAATCAGTTTTTTTCAGAAAGAAACTTAAGAACTTCTGTTGAAGTCCTCGTATTCTTGTATCTGGATCATGGTAGCTTCCTGCTTCATTGTCTCCCAGACTCTACATTGTCCCCGTCTCCTCAAGTCGTCATTCACATCACTGCACACCTCATACAAGAAGAAATGTGATCACATCAACCTCATCTTGATGTAACTCCATTCCCTTCCCTTTTCAGCCCACACAGTCTTAAAAATCAGCTGCATCATTTAAAAACCCGTCATCAGACAAGGTCACCATATCTGGTGACCTTCAGAACCCCCATCGAGGGCTGCATCTGAATAGAGACCTAGGGCCTGATTTAGAGTTTGGTGGATGTGTTACACTGTCACAAATGTGACGGAGATTTCATCCACCATTTTACAATTTCTATACGCTATAATGGACGTTTGTGATGGAGTAACCCAATCCGCCACACTCTAAATCAGGCCCTTAGTGTAAAAAAGTAAAAAATAAGGCAGCATGCTTTTTCCATTTGTGCTCCTAGGATCTGGAACACCCCATTATCCATCAGGATCACCATAGTACAGTTCAAATTTAAGAATAAATTCAGGACGCACTTCTTTAACCAACACCACATCATGGTGCAGTAATCAGTTGCTCCCAGAACTCGTTTATGTTTCCTGTCACCTGCTTGGCAAAGCATTTTTTGTTGTTTCAAGAAAGCTCCCAAAGCAGAAGTTTGTTTTAGAAAATAAAAAATAATACTCCTGCGGTGCTCCCTGCATGTAAGTTCTATTGGACATTTTCTCTGTCCAGGACTGTCCTGCCTCGCATAATTATGGCAGCAGACCGCCACTTTGACATGACGAACTTCTGCTACATGGTCCATCAGGTCAAATGTTTACACAGGTGAACCGTTTGGGGCTCCGTTAGTGTAAATCCAGAGCTATCTCCAACTCTATATACATTTGGGAAATCACAAGTTTGGCTGTGAGGGAACACCACAATTTACAGCGGTAATCCTGCTCTGCCAAGTTATAAATTATTCTATGTGTGTGTGTGTATATATATATCTTGTGTGTGTGTGTGTATATTTTTTCACCGAAAAAAACAATGGTTAATGTAACATTATAAATGGGTGAATATGTCAGTGACAACTTTACTATTTTGAACTCAAAAATCACAGAAATTCACCAATTATAGTTAGCAGAGCTAACTATAATTTGCTCCCCTGCCATGCACTGCTTATTATCTCACATATTACATCACTTATGCCATGTTCTGTGACATAATTTGTGAAATCACTGATGACATCTCAAATTACATCATGGTTTACATCACTGATGACATTATCCAAGGAGTGTGTTATTTATATTTAAAGTTTACATGGTTGCGGGTGACTACCATATTACTTTGTTTTGCCCAATTTTGTACAGCATGTGTCCAGCTAATGAGTCTAAGTGTTTACAAATTGCATGTGCTTTTAATGCATCACAGGTGTGTAGAGGTATTGAATATATTATATATCTTTGTATTGAAGAATAATTCTGTGTGCAGATGACATTTGATGACTTGTGACCAGCATGTTCCACGCATTCTTTTGTTCTGATGGATACAACTACCTGTGGATTCCTCACCTAATGAATACTCCCTTTGCGCCAGCACTCGACGGAAATCTTCTTCTTAGCTTCTGCACGTCGACGAGCATGTCACAGTTGCCCACGCGACGCCGTCTGACATCATACAGGCAATAAGAGGTCCTCGCCGACGTCAGTTCCCTTTTTTCCGTGCCATTCGAAACGGTTATCTTCGAGGGAGCTACTGTTGCTGTTCGGCAGTTACAGTGTGTTTTTTTTGGATCTATTTTTTCTTTGAGATTACAATGTCGCAGAGAAAGTCAGGATTCAAGCCCTGTCGTGAGTGTGGGGGCAAAATGTCGGTAACGGACCCACATTCTGACTGTTTGTGGTGTCTTAGTTCCGACCATGATGTTGACAAGTGTGATTCTTGTCAACATATGAATCCTAAGGCCCTGAAAGAGCGCGAGGCCAAGCTTTTTCTGGCGAAGTCAAAAAAGAAGGAAAAGAGACACCATCGAAAATCCTCGTCACCGAAGTCTCATTGGCGTCATCGGGACTCCCGGCGTCGTCGAGAATCACGGCGCCGGTCGAGTAAAGAGAGGTCTCGGTCGAGGTCACCATCAACTCGACGTCGGAAGACTTGGGAGGTCATTCCCACTGTCACTCCCCATCCGTCGACGCCGTTGCCTTCTCCAGCCTCACCGACTTCGCCCAGGTCATCGGGCCAACCACCTTCAGTGTTTGAGGTTCTGCAGCCTCAAATGTTTTCTCTGTCGCTGCAGACGTCGAGGTCGGTGTCGCCTTCGAACCAGGCACCCCAGTACCCGGCTTTCCCGGCCCCTGGAGCGGATAATACCGCATTTTTAAATGCAATGTTTTCCATCTTCCAGCAGATGGCTCCAGGTGGTTGACCGGCTGGTCCTTCGGGCCCTTTTGCTTTCAACATGGGTGCTGCGGCTCCGCTTCGACCGGCACCCTTTATGCCCTTTCTCCCCCTGGGGAATGTGGGCTCAGCGTCGGTATCGGCTCCGGTGGCTCCTGAGGCTTCGGCTCCGACAGCTTCGGCGGCTTCGATGTTTCAACCAGTGGCGCGTCTGGACCTCCTACGACGCCGAAGCAGTCTTCTCTCCATTCGACTCCTCGTTCGGTGCCGAAGGGACCTATGGCGCCTGTAGACCCGACGTCGGACGGATCCAGAGATCGGCGTCGTTCTTCGACATCTGCTGACGCCATGTCGACGCCGAGGATAGAGGAGAGGCTGCACTCGAGGAGGCTTGCTCTCCGCCTCCTTGAAGAGCAGGAGCACCAGAGACAAAACCTGGAGGAAGGAGAGATTGATGACTCTCATGAGGGTCTCCATGGGCTGGACACTGCTAGTGGCCTAGATACTTCCCCCGAGTGGGACTTGTCATCTCCTGGGGAGTATACAGAAGAGGCGGCCACTTTTCATTCTGTTATCAGGAAGGCAGCTAGCTTCTTGGATCTTCCTTTGCCGGTGACTGAAGCCAAGCAGAATTTGTTGACAGAGGTGTTGCACCCGGCCTCTACATCAGCAGAACCACTTTTGCCGTTCAATGAGGCGCTGCTGGAACCTGTTTTGGAAGTCTGGAAGAAGCTGGTGTCTTCTTCAGCTGTCAATAGATCTGTGGCTAGGAGGTATCGGGCTGCACCGGCTGACCCTGGTTTTCTTACCAGACATCCAACACCTGAAAGCTTGGTGGTACAGGCTTCCTGCTCGGCAAGGTCTGCTCCTGGCTCTTTTCCATCTGTGCCCTCGGATAGAGACTCCAAGAAGATGGACATGGCATCCAAAAAGGTGTTCTCGTCATGTGGCATGGCATTAAAGTCCGCCAATGCTACATGTATTTTAGGAAGGTACATTTATGCTCTGATGGACGAAATTGCATCTACGCATACGGAGGTCCCTCAGGGGCTATTGAATCTGGTATCGGACTCTCAGGCAGCTGCAACTCAGGTTATCCAATCTGGGTTGGATACAACTGACTCAGTTGCTAGAGCAATGGGCACTGCTGTAGTTACGAGGAGGCAGGCTTGGCTTCGTAACTCAGGATTTTCCTCGGATGTGCAGTCGACCTTACTGGACCTTCCTTTTGATGGGGACAAGCTCTTTGGTGCCAAGGCGGATTCGGCCTTAGAGAGGTTCAAGGAGAGCAGGGCCACGGCCAAGTCGCTGGGCTTGCAAGCCACTTCTTCTGCCTCCTCCAGATTTGTTAGGAGGTTTCGAGGATTTGGTCGTGGCTCCTCCTCCTCCTCCTTTCGAGGGAAATTCCAGCAGCCTACCTCTGCTCTCTCCTATAGATCTTTTAGAGGGAGGGGTAGGGTCCGTACCAGGGGAGCCTCTCAGCAGCACTCTGCCTCTTCCTCTTCCTCTGGAGGGGTGCAGCAGGGGAAGCAGCCTTAGGCTTCCACCAATTCCTACTCACTCCACTCCTGTAGGGGGGAGGTTACTGAATTTTCTCCACAAGTGGGAGGTCATAACATCAGACTTCTGAGTTACCAGCATTGTGAGAAAAAGCTACACCCTTCCCTTTCGGGAGTTTCCGCCCCCCATCCCGCCCGCACATCTTATTGTTCAGAAGAACACCTCCTGTTGTTACTCGAGATACTTCCTGATTCCCAAGAAGGATGGTCGGTTGAAGCCAATCCTGGACCTAAGGATCTTGAATTGGTTCCTCAAACAGGAAAAGTTCAAGATGCTGACCTTAGCTCAGGTGCTTTTGGCACTGAACAATGGAGATTGGATGGTGTCTGTCGACTTGCAGGATGCTTACTTTCATATCCCGATACTCAAGTCGCACAGGAAGTATCTCCGGTTTGTGGTGGGGTCGCAACACTATCAGTTTGCGTTTCTCCCGTTTGGTCTTACTTCAGCACCTCGAGTCTTCTCGTAGGTGATGCCGGTGGTTGCGGCAGAGCTCAGACGGAAGAGGATAGCAGTATTTCCTTATCTAGATGATTGGTTGATCAAGGCCAGGTCTCTGGAGCTTGTGTTGCGTCACCTACAGTCCACAACCCAGTTGTTGTTCGACCTGGGCTTTTCGTTGAACGTGCCCAAATCTCACCTAGAGCCCTCTCAGCGCCTCCTGTTCATAGGGGCAGTACTGGATACAACATTGAATCAAGCCTTTCCTCCGCCGCAGCGGGTTCAGGACATTCGGGCGTTGGTTCCAATGTTTCGAAATGGAGCGGTCATTCCAGTCCTCAAGGTCCTACGTCTGCTCGGTCTGTTTGCTTCGTGCATACTATTGGTCACGCATGCTCGCTGGCACATGAGGGCTCTTCAGTGGTGCCTCCGAAGGCAGTGGTCTCAACACAAAGGGGATCTCGAAGGCTCAATGAGGATCTCCAGAGATGCTGCCATGGATTTGAAATGGTGGATTGCGGCTGACAATCTTTCCCGAGGAAGGCCGTTCTCGCAAGATCCGCCTGTGGCCACAGTAATAACGGATGCTTCCACTCTAGAGTGGGGAGCTCATCTGTGGGACCTGGAGATCAAGGGGCTTTGGTCTCCAGTGGAACAGATGTTTCATATAAATCTGTTGGAGTTGCGGGCTGTACGTCTGGCTCTCAAGGCCTTCCTCCCATCCCTTTGCGGTCAGTCGGTTCAGGTCCTGACGGACAACACTACTGCGATGTGGTATATAAACAAGCAGGGAGGGGTGGGGTCGTACCTTCTCTGCAGAGAAGCTCTTCGGCTTTGGTCCTGGGCAAAGGACCATCAGATTTGCTTGGTAGCAAATCATCTGGCCGGAGTCTTGAACGTACGTGCGGACAGTCTCAGTCGCCATTTCTCGGCCGATCATGAGTGGCGTCTCCATCCAGATCAAGTTCGGATAATCTTCCAGATGTGGGGATTTCCTTGGATAGATCTATTTGCCACCCGGGAGAACTCGCATTGCCCGTTATTCTGCAGCCTCCAGTATCCGGTGCAAGGAGCTTTGGGGGACGCGTTTCAGATGACCTGGTGCGACCAGCTGCTTTACGCGTTCCCCCCCCATACCCTTGATTCCTCGGGTGTTGAGGAAAATTCGCCAAGACCGGGCCCAAGTCATCTTAATTGCTCCGGATTGGCCAAGGAGGGTGTGGTATTCCGACCTTCTCCAACTCTCACTGTGCCCTCCGCTCCGTCTCCCTCTCAGGGCAGACCTCCTCTCGCAGTCGCAGGGGCAGGTTTTACACCCTAACCTCCAGAGCCTGCACCTTCATGCCTGGAGATTGAACAGGGCAACCTGAGTACCTTTTCTCTCCCGCCTGAGGTAGTGGATGTTATCTTATCGGCCAGGCGACACTCCACTAAATCTATCTACGCTAATAGGTGGTCTAAATTTGTGGTTGGGTGTGGAGAGAGGCAGATTGATCCCTTACGTGCTCATTTGTCGGATGTTTTATCTTTTGCTTTGTCTTTAGCACAGAGGGGTTGTGCAGTGGCTACAGTTAAGGGTTACTTGTCTGCCTTGTCAGCCTTTATTTGTCTTCCAGACCAGCCTTCTTTATTTAAATCCCCAATAGTACTTAGATTCTTGAAGGGCCTTATGAATAAATTCCCTCCAACTCCTTTCGTAATGCCTCAATGGGACTTGACCTTGGTTCTAACTTTCCTTATGGGGTCCCCTTTTGAGCCTATGCATTCTTGCCCCATAAGATTATTGGTTCTTAAAAC
The DNA here is from genome assembly GCF_031143425.1 of Pleurodeles waltl. NCBI lineage: Eukaryota > Metazoa > Chordata > Amphibia > Caudata > Salamandridae > Pleurodeles > Pleurodeles waltl. The sequence goes on from NC_090446.1 coordinate 996,907,723, forward strand.
GGTTTTCCTGGTTGCTATTACCTCTGCAAGGAGAGTGAGTGAGTTGCAGGCTCTATCGGTAAAACCCCCTTATACATCTTTTTATGGGGATAAGGTGGTGTTGAGGACCAAGGCTGCTTTCCTTCCGAAGGTTGTTTCACCCTTTCATTTGGCCCAGACAATTACTCTATCCACATTTTATCCTCCGCCTCATCCGTCAAAGGAAGAAGAGAGACTACACCGCTTGGACCCAAAGAGGGCGTTAAGCTTTTATATAGACAGGACAAAGGATTTCAGGCTGGAGGATCAGCTTTTCATCGGATACGTGGGAAAGAAGAGAGGAAAGGCAGTCCACAAGAGAACACTCTCCATGTGGGTTGTTCTTTGCATTAAAATGTGTTACTCTTTAGCAAAGAAGGATCCCCCTGATGGTATAAGAGCTCATTCCACCAGAGCTAAGTCGGCCTCCCCGGCCTTGGCTAGGGGTGTTCCTGTGGTCGACATCTGCAAGGCCGCAACTTGGTCATCCCTTCATACTTTTGCGAAGCATTACTGCTTGGACTCTGAGGTCAGAAGGGATGTCCATTTTGCACGGTCAGTGCTGCAGGATTTCTTGGTTTGACCATTCAGGCACCCACCACAGAGTGCGGTACTGCTTTGGGACTCTATTCATTAGGTGAGGAATCCACAGGTAGTTGTATCCATCAGAAGAACGAGTTACTTACCTTCGGTAACGACTTTTCTGGTGGATACATTAGCTACCTGTGGATTCCTCACGGTCCCACCCGCCTCCCCGTTGCCTGTTTGGTCTAACCAAGTAATTCTTGAGTGTTCTCCTCTTGTTTTTGACGATTGGTATATATTATGTATATATGTTTATATGTATTTATATAGTTCATATATTTATTTACTTGTTTTAAATAAAAAATGGTAGGTTGAATTCTCAGAATGATGTGTTTGTTTGGAATATCATTAAATATTACTATTGTTCTTTCATCTCAATAGCCTATTATTCTCAGGCACGTAAAAAATGTTGGTACTGACGTTGGCACGTCAGCGAAGACCTCTTATTGCCTGTATGACGTCAGACGGTGTCGCGTGGACAACTGTGATGTCCTCGTCGACGTGCAGAAGCTAGGAAGAAGATTTCCGTCGAGTGCTGGCGCAATGGGAGTATTCATTAGGTGAGGAATCCACAGGTAGCTAATGTATCCACCAGAAAAGTCGTTACCGAAGGTAAGTAACTCATTCGTTAGGCATAAAAAGTTTTCAAAAGGGCACAGATGCTATAGCAGATACTATGTATGAGTGAACTCTCTTCATAACACTGTTTACAGTTCCCACTTTTGTACTCATATCAACTTGATGTCTCAATGCAGGTTTGGTCACTGTGAGAGGGGTTTGATATAGATAAAGCTGTCTGTAGTAGGGCATTACGTTTGGAACAGATGTTGAGTATTTTGAGGAACTTGGCCTTCTCTGAAGAGTTGTATACATACTGAACAGCATGTGCAATGAAGCTTTCCCATACATCTGCGGTTGATTGTTGATGTGAACTAGGCTACCCATGAAGAGTATGGTATAGTGTCAGAGTTGCACATAACACATGCTTGCTACACCTAAGGGAGTTGTATCTGTGATGCCCTTAATAATGCTTCATATTATTTTGAGCTATTTTGTACTTACTTTAAGGCATCTAATGCCATACTAGTTTATAGAGTAATAATGTGTATAAAAGAAGTTTGGATGCTACTATCAGTGATGTCATCAATTGTGTAATTTGAGATGTCATGAGTGATAAATGATCTCATAGAACATATCATGAGTGATATATGATGTGAAGTCATAAGCAATGTTAACTATAACTGGTGAATTTCTCTTTCTCTTTTTTCTTTTTTTTTTTTTAGTTTAAAACGTTTATGTTGTCACTGGCATTCATCTAACTATAATGTTAATATAACCTTTATTTTGTTCACTGAATTTCTAGATTTTTTTATTTAGGGTAAAGTAATATTTTATTACCATACATAAAGCCAAATCCCCACTGCTCACGGCCTACCCCATTGCCTGGCCTGTGGCCAGACTCTGCAGCCAACTCCCTACCCCCCCAACACCTGGAGGCAGCCAAGCCCACGCCATGTATGGTCTTTGATAGTGCGTGGCGTGGGGTTGGCCACAGAGCCAGTCTGTGGCCCTGCTTCCAACTCGCTGCAGGCAGCCAACTATATGCTGCATACAACCTTTGGCTGTGTGCAGGGGAGTGTTGGCCACCAGGCTTGGCCTGCCACCAGTCCCTGTGGTCAAACCAACAGCAGGCTGCTATCCCCACACTGCGCATAGAGTTTGACGTGTGCAACGTAGGGTTGGCCTTCGGGCCCCGGGGATCACATCCTCTTGGGCAAAACCTATATATTAAGGGGAGTGGGGTGTGCAGCCCCTTCCCCAGTCCTTAATTGCCCCGAGGATCCCATCCCTGGAGCCAGTTCCAGTAAAAAGGGGAGGGGCCATGCAGCCTCTCTCCCCAAGCCTTAAAAGGCTCCAGGGACCTTATCCTCCAGGGCCACATGCAATTAAACAGGAGAGGAGGGCGTGTATTCCCCCTCCACAAGACTTATTAGGCCCCAGGGTCCAAATTCCCCAAGGGTGTTAATTTTTTGTAAAAGAGGATTGGACCTTGAGGCCACTCTTCCTGCACATTCTGAGGTGCCGGGGACCCTTCCTCCCGGGCCATCTGTTTTTTAAAAGGGGAGGGGGCTGAATGTCCCCTCTCACCCACCCATGCCTTATTAGGCCCTGGGGACCCTTTTCCCCAGAATTGAGTACCTAATAATGGGAAGGGGGGCTCGTGGGCACATCCCTGAGCCTAATTAGGCCCCTGGGACCCTATCCACTGAAGCTGAAACTTAAATAAAAGGGGAGAGGGTCAGCACAGCCCCTCTCCCTGATCTTTATTAGTCCCAGGTGACCACATCCCCATGGGCTGAATTTAAATGCTACATTAGTGATGGGTGATGACAGCAGCCCAGGTAACTATGGGCTGTCTTGGTTACAAAACTATAGGGAAAAGGGGTGTATATTACCTTATACATCCACAGTGCCATCCCATCAGCCCGATAAAAGTTGCATTACTTTTGTAATGATTTAATGTTTGTACTTTCAGAATTAGGAAGTGTCATGCCTGTAGTGTGATAATATTGGGGAACAAATGCTGAATTCAGGAGATGTAGCTAGTCTTTGTTGGAGGTTAAAATTTGGTTTATGGTCTTCACAAAGTAGAGAATAAGGGCATGGGATTAAAATATGGAAGAGCAATTGGTTGTCAAAATGTTATGGAACCCATGACATGCATAGCCAGGCAGAAGATATGAATGTGCCCACAGCTGTACCTGCGCTACCCCTTTGACAAATGGATAGAAAATGTTGTAATATTGAGGTGAAATAAACCTTGCATATCACCAAGAGCTGCACTGTTTCTCAGTAGACACTGGGATTGCAACTGTTGGATAAAATTCATTACCCACTTTGATCTTGTGATAGTTCTAGTCGAAGAGTGAAGTCAAGCTTAATGGATATGGGATAGTATGAAGGCTGATATCTGGGTCTGCTTTGAACAAAGTGCCCTGGGGACGAAATACTTGTGTGCACCAACTCAGTGTGCCTCCCCAGGGCTCTTTGGTATTACTGAATAGGCCACAGACGCTTGTGCAACCTTTTCTGTAATACCGATAGCCGTGGCACACATGTAATACCAGCACTTTGTCCAAGAGCATTCCATCGTTTACATGGGTGTGTGGTCCCATGCATATGAGGGGATCTTTTTGCCTCTGCGCAACCACGCTGTACTATGGGTGTGGGCACAAAGGTAAAGAATCCATCAGGAGGTGCACTGAAAGTGCGCCCCAAAAATGTGGTGCACGGTCAGTGCACCCCCTGAGGTTAGCACTCTGGAGGGAACATTCCCCTGCAGGTGGGTGCCGTTACTCATGGCACCCGCTTGCAGCTGGAGCTCTGTTTCCGCTCTAAAATGCAGATCGATTGCAACCTGTAAAGTGAAACACAGAGTGGTTGATTAAAGCAGTCGCTCTGCATATCATGGAATGTGCTGCCCCCAGGGCAGTCCCATGTTCACGGCTGCCATGACAGCAGCCGATTCATTGTTTTTGGGACACGTTTGCGCATGTTTAAAGCTGCGCCATGGTGCAAACATCAACTGTGTTCATGACATTTTAGAGAAGCTAAAACAGCCTAAACAGTTAGTGATATTGCACTAAAGAGGCAGCTACAGCCCCTTTAGAAATGCGTAGGTCAGCATTAATCTAGGATGTATTAGCGAGTTCTATATTTAATAGATGGTATTTGTGAGTCCTGTAGTCTGGCTACTGCTAACAACGGAACAGCCCAATTTTAATCAGCCTAGGTACCTTGGGACTCCCTTTTTACCTAAATACTTTACAATTGAAGTTTATGAGAAGGAGGCATGTTGTTAGTGAAATCTGCCCGCTCTGGGGTCAAGGCGATTGAAACTCTTAAAGTCCAGTTTTTCAAGGACCCACTGTTCTTGCTTTAACTCAGTGGGTAAAGAAATAAACTAAAGTATAAAGGTATTTGTAGACATTACTTTTGTTTCTCTATATCATGGTAAAGAGTTTCTAATTTATAAATATACTTGCATTGGCAAGTTAGGGCAAAGGGCATCCGACAAATGTGACCCATGTTTTTGTCTGTGTAGGGAGATTTTTCAGTTTACCCCATGGTATATCAGCCTCACTGTTCACGATCTTCTGCTTATGGACTGCAGCTGACCCCTATGGGTTCGTCATTTTGCAGACATTTGTTTGCAAACAATGGGCTTTATCCAAAGAAACACCAAACCTACACCTTTTCACCATTTGATGGGGGTCAAAAGAGGCTGTAGTGTTTCTTTGGAATATGCAGTACATTGTAACTGGTCATGTCCTCAACATGGTGCCATGCAGAGCGGGTGTGCTGCAAGAGGTCCAGGGTGTTGTTCCTTCTGAGTGAAGTGTTCAGGGCATAGGCTCCCTGGGTCGATAACAAACGTGGTAGCGGAATGTATGTTCAAGCTTTTATAAATGTAGTTGGTCTTAGTGACTTACCTATCCTCTTAGGGGGGGCAGCTCAATCCATATTTGCATGGAAAGACTGACTGATTCTTGACTGCTATTGCCTTTTCTTCAGCTCAGAGATGTTGGTAGGTCAAAGAGGGCAAGGTCCCTCTTGGTAGTAGCAATAAAAGGCACTGTGCATGTAGATAGGTTCATTCTAGTGAGATCATGTCCTTTCCTGTCCTCAAGACAGTTTAAAGTTCTGTCTCGAAGAGGTACTTATGCTTATCATGCCTGTGGTACAACTTTCAATCAAATGGAAGTATTGTTTGAATTTCTATATCGGTTGCCACTTGGATGGGGTAGCATTTGCTTAGGCTGCCTTAGGGGCAAACGAGAGGGAGCTGGTTTGGAGAAAAGATTGGGTATTCCATTTGGTTTCCATTCACAAACAAATGACTCCTTACATGGACTAAGAGAGCAAATTATATCTTGCATGTAGTCTAACCTCCCAAGAAGAGGCAGACATACTATGCCGACTGTATTAATCGGGCCCCTAAAGCTTAGAGCCAGTTGTTTGCAATTTTTAGTGGTTCAACCAAACCATTTGCAATATTTGAAATGAGATCTACTAGCAGATTTGTTTCTTATCCTCCTAGGTGGAAGACAGATCCCTGTCTCGGCAGGAAATTATCAGATTTGCTGTTATAATGCCACATGTGCAAGGTCTTAAAACTCTTTCTGGAGTAGGGCCACGTTTTCACAGCTTTGAAATGCTTATGTGTCTCTCCTGCTGGGTAACAGAACTACTGATCCCACAGTACTGTCCTTCTGTATCCCCATCTCTTTGTGACAATATCCAAGATAGTGGAGACATTCAGACACACTCTGTGCTGGTGGCTAGCTGGAAGGCACTGGTCTTGCCATGGTATATGAGTATGGTTTTCACCTCACACCACATTCAAGCCCTTCAGTGTTTCCGTCTTATGTGATCTCATGCACTCTGAGGTAAACGGTGATAACAGTGGTTTTACATTTTCTGGGGTGCACTGCAAACAGTGTGCAGTTCGACGATGATAAGCCCGTCAGATTTCTTAGTCAATATTATGGAGCCTCGAGGAACCAAAATTAACACTCCTAGTTTTGTATGTATGTTGAAGACCCTTAGCTAGTTCTGTGATTGAATTCAAACTGGCATCCTTTGCTGTTAGATTCTGCACCTGCTTAGTTGCTGGATGGTGGTCTTAGTGGCTTATATTGAGAGAACCTGGATCTTTTGTGGAGGTAAATCGGTGCTAAGCAATTTTGTGCTTTAGAACTTGGAGCTTATGGGGCATTGCTGGTTGGTTAATTAGCTCAAGAGATCCTCTCCTCCTCTGCCCGTTTAGACAGCATCTGTTTGCATTTCATGACCTGTCATGGAGAATCAGCCACACATCAGCATCTGATGTCCGGACTGACGTGGATGCAGAGAGTATGGGCCAGAACTTCTGACCCTGGCTGGAGTACTCTCCAAATGAGTTATAGATGGTTTTACTGCCTCGTATATTGCCATTATCTCACTAAGATCAAGGAAACACATGATGCAAAACATTTTGAATGTGAGATGGATTTGGTTTGGGTTTCATTTTGAGAAAAAGATGGTCACACCTCCTAAAGCTTCTCCTATAGCTGAATCAATTAAGAAATGTATAGCCAAGCATTTTTAAAAAAAAACATCTGTGATGTTTGTAGGGTCATAAATAAATGTATGATGCTCATATACCTCTCTTTTCTCCTGTGGAAGATGGCTGTTTGGAGGCCGAGCTAAGTAAAATTTTATCATAAGGGATTTATATTAATGTTAATTTTTTAGTCTAAAATTGCATAATGCTATTGACGTTGTCTGCCCAGGGGATGCTGAAGCCCTTGCTAGCTGGAAATTCACAAGTAAAAACTGCATTATTTACTATCTGATGTGAACAGTGAGATTCACACTATTAGTGGCTAGCTAGGAACGTATTTCGATCAAAAAGATGAAACTATTATGACAAACATCGATAAACTGATGTTTGCGAGTGGCATTTTACGTTTCTTTTCTACTGTTTATATATTGTGGGATCTGCCCCGTGTTAAAAAAATAATCACCAGGTAGGGAAATGTCTTCCAGCTTCATTCTGAGTGCTGGGGAAAAAAGATGGTTTGTCGTAACAGGCTTAAGCCCAAGGGTGGAATGAATTCCAATAAATGAAAATCTTGTCTGCCTTTTGGAAGGGGCCAGCTAATCAATACAGTGCAATTCCAGAATAGCCTTACAGGTGTTATAAATTATCAGAACAAGAACTCCTTTTCTAGTTCTCGAACAAAGACATAAGTGATGACTTTATATTCCTTCTGCTTCCTGACCTGGGCTGACTGGCCTACACCTAGCAGTAGTTCTGGTATCGGAGATATAATCAAAAAGGCAGGCTATAATTAAATAAATTGACTTGGCTCAGACAATGCCACTTGCTTATGAAAAACCTTTGAATATGGAAAGAATTTTAACATATTTAAGGAAATTCAATTAATTGAATGACATTGTGACTGATGATATTAAATTAGTAGAGCTTTTTAGAATTATGCAGGCTGTCGCCAAACTAAAATTTACATTATTGCTACTTACAAATAGAACTTATGATGCCAGAGAAAGTTTCTAGAAGATAGGTTTAACACTGGTTGATGGTCCTGTGAATGCCTGAGATAACGACAAGCCTGTCAATTAAATTGGACACTATGTGGGGCTATCTTTGGGCACACTACTCAAGAATTTGAATAAAGGTTTTGTGACTTAAAAGCCTGTGGGCCTGCGTAGAAAGTGTGGGAATGTAATGATCACTGTCAGTTTATAAAACTCTTCCGTTTTGTCAAAGTACGTTAGAACAGTGTGTAGGAAAGTACCATCTTGCCTGGCATGTTACCCCCATTTTTACATGTATGTAAGTTTGTTTTTGCCTGTCTCACTGGGATCCTGCTAGCCGGGACCCCAGTGCTCTTAGTTTGTGGCCTGAATGTTTATACCGGTGTAGTGACTAACTGTGTCACTGAGGCTCTGCTAACCAGAACCTCATTGCTTATGCTCTCTCTGCCTTTAAAATTGTCACTATAGGCTAGTGACCATTTTCACCAATTCTAATTGGCACACTGGAACACCCTTATAATTCCATAGTATAGGGGTACCAGGAGATCCCTATGGGCTGCAGCATTTCGTTTGCCACCCACAGGGAGCTCTGACAAATCTTTCACAGGACTGCCACTGCAGCCTGAGTGAAATAGCGCACACGTTATTTCACAGCCATTTTACACTGCACTCAAGTAACTTATAAGTCACCTATATGTCTAGCCTTCACTTAGTGAAGGTTAGGTGCAAAGTTACTAAGTGTGAGGGCAACCTGGCACTAGCCAAGGTGCCCCCACATAGCTCAGGGCAATTTCCCCGGACTTTGTGAGTGCAGGGACACCATTACCTGTGTGCACTACATATAGGTCAATACCTATATGTAGCTTCACAATAGTAACTCCGAATATGACCATATAACATGTCTAAGATCATGGAATTGTCACCCCATGCCAAATCTGGTATTGGGGTCGCAATCCCATGCATCCCCGGGGCTCCAGCATGGACCCCGGGTACTGCCAAAACTAGCTCTCTGGGGTTTTCTCTGCAGCTATCGCTGCTGCCAACCAACAGACAGGGTTCTGCCCTCCTGGGGTCTGGGCAGCCCAGTCCCATGAAGGCAGAACAAATAATTTCCTCTGAGAGAGGGTGTTACACCCTCTCCTTTTGGAAATAGGTGTTAAGGGCTGAGGAGGAGTAGTCTCCCCAGCCTCTGAAAATGCTTTGAAGGGCACAGATGGTGCCCTCCTTGCATAAGCCAGTCTACACCGGTTCAGGGAACCCCCAGTCCCTGCTCTGGCGCGAAACTGGACAAAGGAAAGGTGAGTGACCACTCCTCTGTCCATCACCACCCCAGGGGTGGTGCCCAGAGCTCCTCCAGTGTGTCGCAGACCTCTGCCATCTTGAATCCAGAGGTGTGAGGGCACAATGGAGGCCTCTGAGTGGCCAGTGCCAGCAGGTGACGTCAGAGACCCCTCCTGATGGGTGCTTACCTGACTATATGGCCAATCCGCCTCTGAGGGCTATTTAGGGTCTCTCCTGTGGGCTTTTCCTCAGATAACGACTTGCAAGAATACACCAGAGTTCCTCTGCACCTCTCTCTTCGACTTCTGCCAAGGATCGACCGCTGACTGCTCCAGGAGGCCTGCAAAACTGCTACAAAGTAGCAAGAAGACTACCAGCGACATTGTAGTGCCTAATCCTGCTGGCTTCCTCGACTGTTTCCTGGTGGTGCATGCTTTGGGGGCTGTCTGCCTTCATCCTGCACTGCAAGCCATGACGAAATCTCCCGTGGGTCGACAGAATCTTCCCCCTGCTCCAGCAGCAAACTTCAGCGTCACCGGTACCCTGGGACCCCCTCTCATCCTGACAAGTGTGGATCCTGGAACACAGATGGTGGACCCAAGTGACCCAGACTGTCCAGTGGTCCAACTGTCCAAATTTGGTGGAGGTAAGTCATTGCCTCCCCTCTCCAGACAGTAATCCTGTGCACCACGTGAACTGCAGCTGCTAGGGCTTCTGTGCTTTTTTTGCAAGCAATCCTTCGTGCACAGCCTAGCCCAGGTCCCCAGCACTCCGTCCTGCATTGCTCAACTCGCTGAGTTGACCACCAGCTTAGTGGGACCCTCTTTTGTAGTGTTGAGACGACCGCTGTGCTGAGTCTTCTTGAACCCCTGTTCAAGTACTTCTGCGGGTGCTACCTTCTTGTGCATGGGCTCTCTGTGTTGCTGAGGGCCCCCCTCTGTCTCCTCTCCCAAGTGGCGACATCTTGGTCCTTCCTGGTCCTGGGCAGCACCCTTTTTCTTCAACCGCGACCTTTGCAGCTAGCAAGGCTTGTTTGTGGTCTTTCTCCAAAGAAACAACTCTGCATCCTCCAGCACTCCGTGGGACATCTTCTGCACAAAGGAAACGTTCCTAGCACCTTTCGTTGTTGCAGAATCTTCAGCTTCTTCCATCCGGAGGCAGCCATTTTGCACCTTCATCCGGGGTTTAGTGGGCTCCTGCCCCCACCGGACACTTTCACGACTCTTGGATTTGGTCCCCTTCCTTTGCAGGTCATCAGGTCCAGGAATCCGTCTGCAGTGCTTTGCAGTCAGTTGTTGTCTTTGCAGAATCCTCTATCTCGAGTTTAGTGTGTTTCTGGGGAAGTAGTATCACTTTACTCCTACTTTTCAGGGTCTTGGGGTGGGGTATCTTGGACACCCTTTGTGTTTTCTTACACTCCTAGCAACCCTCTACACATTACACTAGCCTAGGGGTCCATTCGTGGTTCGCATTCCACTTTCATAGTATATGGTTTGTGTTGCCCCTAGGCCTATTGCATCCTATTGTATTCTACAGTGTTTTGCACTACTTTTCTAACTGTTTACTTACCTGATTTTGGTTTGTGTGTATATTTTGTGTATTTTACTTCCCTCTTAAGGGAGTACATCCTCTGAGATATTTTTGGCACATCGTCACTAATATAAAGTACCTTTATTTTTAGTAACTTTGAGTATTGTGTTTCTTATGATCTAGTACCTATATGATACAAGTGGTATGGTAGGAGCTTTGCATGTCTCCTAGTTCAGCCTAAGCTGCTCTGCTATAGCTACCTCTATCAGTCTAAGCTGCTAGAACACTACTAATCTACAAATAAGGGATGACTGGGCCTGGCACAAGTTGTAAGTACCATCAGGTACCCACTATAAGCCAGGCTAACCTCCTACACTGGTGGCTCAATATTTAATCATAAACATGCAGTGGGGAATTATGAAACCCTTAAGCACTCCTAGCTGCACCTTATTGTCATTACATATTTGGAATGAGCATAGCTAGGCACATTTGATGAGCAGTGGCAGTTTTATGAATTAGTTAATGGATTGTCGATTGGTCTGCTCTCACCTGAGTTGAAGTGTCTTTAAATATTTGAAAAATGGATAATTAGTGGTCTTTGCCCTTAAATGTGGTCTTTGAAGATTCTGTAAATGGTTTGTATGGAACTGACTTTGGTAAACATTTATATTAATACTGTACTGGTTTCCTGGAAATGTGGACAAGATCGTCAGTCAAGACACTGAATTCATCCCTTTAAACTTATGCATCCAAATGCCTGGTTTGTTAGTGGGGGTGATTTTAATTGTCATTTGGATTTACATGAATTTAATTGCATCTTGGATGACAAGTTAGATTTGTTGAATCCAATGACGGCGCGCATGGGTCCTGCAAATCTAGCACTTTGGAACTGCAGTTTAATACTCTAATCATTCTGAATGTAATACATGTCAGTGGACATTTTTCAAAGGACAATCCTGCCGCTAAACATTTTAAACATGGGAGAAATGTTTGCCCCCTTGAATATATAAATTTTTCTGCATAGTTATTCTTCAAACATATGTATATTAGGATAAATTAATCATCATTAGGTTTGGGTCTCTGTACTTCTTTTTGGGTCTTGAGGTGTTGCATTCTGCCTCTCCCCGTGTATTTTCCATGTGTAAATTCTACATGAGATGTATCAGCTGTTTCTAAATGATTTGCAGAGTGCCTTGGCTGCAGTTTCTTCATTTAATACCGAAGCTCTATTGAACTGCGGTAGTAAGTTTATGTCCCTGGAGAAAGGTTGGTTGACAGGGAGATTAGCAACCTCACCTGGTACAGAGGTTGGAATGATATTGAATGGATCTTGGTCTGATAACGATTGTGGTGAGGCCAAGGGAGAGAATTGTTTGTTTAGTCCACTCATTCCAGAGGTATCATATAGATGTTAACTTGATGAGTTTAAAAAGTGTGTGAATGGAGTACTGTGTCATAATTAATAGCAAAAACATATGTTATTTGAAGAACTGGGAGGAGAGGAAAGAAATGTTAGCGTGTAGGAATTCATACACGTTTTTACATCTTGTAATGTTTGGGACAGAAACAATCGGCACTGGATGGTAATATTTTGGAGGAAGATTGGTTTGCTCATTTTATTAAGTTTTATGGTCCTTCCAGTTACTTTAGATCAGTAGATTCTTATGGCGCTGATGCGGAAATGGTAAATTCATTATCACCCAACATAGTAGTTAAGGTCATTTAGTTTATCAACCTTTCAAGGGGTGCTGGTCCGGATGGATTGTGAAGTCGTTTATTTATTTTTTTGTGCCAAAATTATTGCTTGTGGGCAGTTCAGCTTTGCCCTTGACTTAGGTGCGTCATTCTAACTTGCCAAATTACTATATTATGGAAGAGGTCTATTACACAGGCTGAGCATAATGTAGCATCAGGCAGAATGCTCTGTTAGAATAACAGGGTATTGCCTTCGTGGAAATGTATCTATTACAATCCAGATTAAAAATGAGCAGAAGCAGAGCTGTCTTTTTTATCCCTCATAGTGTTCTCTATTTGTTCCTAATTTACTGAGCTTTGTTAAAGCTACTGACTCATTTTCTTTGATTGGCTGTATATTTTTAAGTTGCTAACTTTTTATGGACAATCCAGTACTTTTAGATTTACGGGCTGTGGGCCGTCAGCACCGAACTTCATCTATAGACACTTCCTGTGTGCCTATTGATCTTATAATAAGTGTGTCTCAAACAAAGATGATGATCCGTCTCAAAAAGAGGGTAATTTTTAACTGTTGGCTGAACAAGGATAGTTTAGAGGTGGTTAAGACTATCCATATTAGGGGCTAGCATTTTCTAGCTCCTTGACTAGTAATTAACATTTGCATCTAATTAACTTAAAGCTGTAGGGTAACACATGATTTTCATTTTAATGCTTTATGGTTTGGATTTTTATTTCTTCCTCTTAAGGCTATTGTAGAGAGACATCTTTCTTGGTTCTCTATGGTGATGAACATCCTGTGTTGCGAGTATCTTGTGAGGGTTGGGCAGACATTTACTGAAACTAGTCTTGAGTTTACCAAAAGTTTTTTATGATTCAGCCCATTCATCTTGAATTGAGCCTTTTGTTCTTGGAAAAAAGATCAATCTGTTACTAACTATGTATTGGAGAGAGAGCATGATTTTTTTTTTTTCCAACTGTACACTAAAGTTTATTCCCTCCTACGAAAAAAAATATTTTAATTTTTATTAAGACTTATTAGTTCCTTAATGGAGGGTACTTGCACTGTAGCTTTGGAAGCTCATAAAATACTATTAAAGATGTTCTTAATGCATCTAAAGGGATCGACCAGGCTTATTCCTATGTAAAATCTTCCACATTTATTTTTGTTCATCTTTGTTTACTATTCACCATACTAGGCATGCTATTTTTTTGTTGTGATAAATAGGTATCAACCCCTTGTTGAAGATTCAAATCATTTATGACTCCTTAAATATAATGCAAGTTTATGCACTTAGAAATTTTAGTAGTTGGTCTTCGGTTTTTATCAGCTTGTCCTGAATATTTAAAGCTATTGTTTTAGAATATGGTGTAAGTAATTATGATGAAGCAGAAACTTTATTGGCTAGTATCCATCCGGAGCATTACAAATTTTGATAGTATGGAGTTTGAGGAAGCTTCTGCTATGTATGTTTTTATTTTATTTTTTGCTGCTTTTTATGCATATCATGCATAGGGATTTTAAGTTTATTTGATAAAATATGCTTTGTGATGTCTTAATGTTTTTGATCCCTTTGCATTATTTTAATTCTTGTGTATTTTTATGACTATGCCAGTGAAAGAATAAACCATTATTAATAATTTGCCTGTTTAATTGCTACCGGCAATTGCAGAATTCTAGAAGCATCAAGATTGCCTTCAAACTTGTGGATATCTAAAAGACAATGGCCTCTACTATGACTTAGAAATACGTTTTCACTTCACAGCAAAATGGAACCTTTTATCGCCCCCAGGCTTCAGAGATAAGTGGTGTCAACACTCATTTACTAATTTCACTAATGTTTAACACCATCAACAATGAAATAGTTCTACCACAAATCGTGGCGCTGGGTAGAAGTGGACTTTTTTGTATTGAAACCTTTTGTGAAAGATCAAACCCAGGAAATGTGAATTCCATCTCTTCCCTTTACATGTATACTGAAGACACCTATCTAATACTGTAAGTGGATTGTATCAGACTAAATTCACTGTTAGATTTTGCAACTGCTTAATGCATATTAGTTCTTGGATGGTGTCACACTGGCTTAAATTGAATGTTTCCAAGAGATATCAGATAATTTAGAGATAAAGCACCTATGCAAGATTGAGCTATGTTGTCCTCAAGAGTATATGAGGAAATGTGCCTCTACATACAGACTGTTGATAAATCATATAGGATAATTAATAAATAAACCTTCTTGAAACTGATACATTTAGAAAATATGAAGGTTTGTAAAAAATGTATGATAAGTTATAGAAGGCAAAAATATGATTAATTAATCAAGATCTTAATATTCTCACATACAGGGAATTAGCATGAAGCTCCAGCTCTGGATGTCTACGTCCATCTCTGGACAGGAAAGTAGCTTTGACCCCAGAGCTGGACACACGCATGGCCACATATCTGTACAGATTTATATGGGACCCAAAGAAAGGTATTGACCGCTCCTAGCGGTCATGCCAAGACACGTTACTGGACATTACAGGACCCCTGACCAAAATCCTAAATATGGCAGAGGATGCTAAACAGTTAGGTTTCCTCATCTCCCTGGAGGTTCGAACTGGCTGGGCGCAAAAGGGGATCATCTTCCTCACAAACACAAATTGTGCCCTATCGTCAGAATGTCAATGTTGTATGCTGATTAATGTGGAGCCCCAGTTAGATGATTTAGCCTCCCTTGAGGTGGGTCCCTCTGCGCAGGGAGGGTTATTTGGTGAGCCTTCTACTAAAGAGCTTTGAAAATTTGCCGCTACCTTAAATTCTTTGGGCAAGGCTCAGTCCTGTGAAGAAAAAACAAATCTTTTCAGCAAAGGTTTTCATGGGGCCAGACGTGGCAGGAGGCGCTCATCCAGCCACTTCACAGCCAACACCCCTCAGAAAGGCCAAGGTTCCTGGACAGGCCAGTGGCAAGATCAGATTAAGTATGGCAACGTCTATCCTTCTGGATGCTTTCAAGGTAGCTGAGGTGGCAGAGGCGGCGCCAGAGGCTCTGAAGTTTCTTCCCAAGGTCAAGACTCTCCTTTCTTCCCAACTGAAAGTGGGAGGGAGGTTGGCTTATTTCTAGAGAACTGGAGGACTCTCATGTTAGACGCTTGAGTGCTTCAAACAGTAGAAGGTTTCCACATAGAATTCTGGGGCACCCCGTTGCAGGATTCATGACCTCACCCATTTAGTTTTTTCCCAAGTAAAGGATGCTCTCATAGAGTGAGAAGTCAGGGAACTGTTGTCCAAAGGGGTGATCACGCCGGAGACTCTTCACCTCAGGGGTTTCCTCAGCAATATAGTTTTGGTAAACAAGAGAGAAGGTGGACATTGCCTGGTCATAAACCTCTGGGAATTTAACAAGTAGTTTGTATATCACCACTTCAAGATGGCGGGCATTCATTTGTTACGCGACTTCCTCAAGCGGGGGGATTGGCTAGTGAGACTGGATCT
Organism: Pleurodeles waltl; assembly: GCF_031143425.1. NCBI lineage: Eukaryota > Metazoa > Chordata > Amphibia > Caudata > Salamandridae > Pleurodeles > Pleurodeles waltl. The sequence goes on from NC_090446.1 coordinate 996,923,405, forward strand.
CAAGTACGCCTATTTGACTATCCCTTCCTCCTGCCGTATTGTAGATTCCTGCAATTCGAATGGAACCACCAGGTGTTCAAATTTCTGACTCTTCCCTTCAGTCTGTTGTCGGCTCTTTGGTGCTTTACCAAGGTGCTCAAGCCTTTGATAGAACATCTTCGGGGACGACGTGTACCCCTGATCATCTATCTGGATGATATTCTCCTGATGAATCAATGCCCACAGTTGTTGTTGTCTCAGCTACAGATTTCGTTGGATCTGCTGAAGTAGTCGGGCTTTGTCATCAATGAGAAGAAGTTGCTCGTGATCCTGGTTCAATGCACGACCTTCCTAGGCTTTGTCACGGATGCCAAAAATTCCGTAATGACCCTGTCCGCCAAGAAGATGGCAAAGATTCAGCACGAAAGCCAGAAAATGCTGACAAGATAGTCTACTTCGCTCAGACAATTGGCCAGACTAGTGGGCTTGCTGGCCTCCATACAGGTGATTTTCTCAGGCCTTCTCCACTACAGGGCGCTTTAAAGAATAAAAGCGGTTCATCTCCGCAGGTGATTCAGATACTCAAAGTCTTTTCCTCTGTCAGAGAAAGCACGAGGGGAGATGAGATGGTGACTCTCCCACATGGGAGAGTGATCTTAGGTTCCACTCCAGACATCATTATAGAGTCCAACTCCAGCATTCCAGACTGGGGCACCAGATGTGGTGATATTTTCCCAGGCGGAATGCTGTCTTCAGAGGAAAGTACCATGCATATCAATTGTCTGGAGCTGCTGGTGGATTACTTTGCAGTCCGGTGTTGGACCAAGGGCAGTGCGAGCTGCTGCGTATTTCTGAAGATGGACAACATCTCGACAGTTTGTTACATAATTCACCTGGAAGGCCCATGTTTCAAGACGCTGGCAGACTTAGCGATGAAATTCTGGCAGTATTGCCTGGATCACCAGGTTTCAGTGATGGCGGAGTATCTTCCGGGATCATCCAACAATACAGCAGATTGGGATTCCAGACACCAGAGGGATCTCAGCACTTGGCACGTGCACCCCTAGGTTTTTCAGAAGCTGGAGAAAGTCTTGGATCCATTCTCGATGGACCAGTTTGCATCCCGCCTGAATCATTAAGTGAGACAGATTCTTCAATTGGAGGTTGGATTCTTTTTGGGATTCTTTTAGCCCTGTTGTCTCAAGGGTTGGCCTACCGTTCAATTAACACTTTTCGTTCTGCCATTTCGGCTAGGCATGTCCTGGTAGATGGTTCCCCATTTGGAGAACATCCGTTGGTTTGTAAACTGATGCAGGGTTTATCAGGCTTTCTGATCCTCTAGCTCCCAGATATTCCTTCCTCTGGGATGTATCTAAGGTGCTCAACTTGTTTTTTTCATGTCCGCGAAATAAGTACCTCTCCAGGAAGCAGTTGTCTGGGAAGCTGCCTCATATCCTGTAAATGAGTTTCTGATGTACGATCCTTAGACGTTACACGTTGAGTATTTACTGTGGTTGGGGTCACGTTCCATGTCTCAAGACGAACGAAATGTAATGTGAAGGTGTTTTCTTAGCCTTCTTTTCAAGACAAGCCCAAATTGTGTGTAGTGGAGTGTATTTAGGCCTATGAGGCCTTAAAGAAGAAATTCAGCCAGCCGTGGAAAGACAACTCCTCATTTCTCTATGTAGACTATACAAGGCGGTTTCTTCCCCCAACGTAGAAAGGTTGGTGAGATTAATTATGCAAGAAACTGGTGTTGATACACCAATATTTTGGGCCCGTTAGGCAAAGAGAGCTATGGATCCTAAAGCTTACTGTTCAGGGGCCCAACTTGAAGATATTTTAAAGGCGACAGATTGGTCATCGGAGTCAATGTTTAAATACTTTTATTTTGAACTGGTGACTCCTATAGAATGTAAAATTTCCTAGCTTCGGTAATGGAAAGTTTAAATCCTATTAAGGACACAGAGGCAAAGATTATTCCCACCCACAGCTGAGGCTTCTAACCCCTCCCCCCCAATGGATTCTAAGATAAGACTGGCAATGTAGATTTCGTAAGGTGTAAGTATCTGTACTGTTTTGCGGTTATTTGGTGTTCAAAAGATCGCTGTTATTATTGGAGTTGCAGTTCTGTCTTCTTACATTGTTTTGCTAAGTCTCATTAATGCTGAAATATTTAGGAGGGTTCTGAATGGTGGTTTTACCATTACCCCTGTTGCTTCTTATAGGGATTGATAGTTCCAAACAAGAATTAACAAGGAGAAGGTCAAGTTCAGAGCTGGACTCGCAGAGGGGGTGTGAACAGAGCAGGACTTGTTATCTGATTGGTTGTTGTTTTGTATTTCTTTCCTTTGGGTTTTTGGGAAATTTAGTTTTTGTCTCTGTTTAACAATGTGTTGGGCTGCTGACCTAATAAAGTGGAGGAAGAAGAGCATAATCCTCGCCTCTGTGTCCTTAATAGAATCAAAACATTCCATTACTAAAGGTAGGAAATTTTACATTGTATCCCTATCCTTGAAGATTTTTCATTGAATTCCTAATGAGATGAGAAATATGCTGCTCCACACACAAAGTTACCCATTGACAAACCAAAATACCTCGCCAACGTGATTAAGTGTCTCAGGCTGACTGTGCAGTCTCAGGAGTACCTGGAAATGTTTTGAATTAAAAACTAACAAGTGCTAATTCAGTCATTCACAGGCTCAGCTTCAAACATATGAAACGTATTGCCAATTAATCTTGTAACGCAGGATAAGCTACTCTCTTTCAGTTGTTAATAGCACATTATTTTCTAGTTTACCAAAATTTACTTTTCTGTCATTTTATTTGACTCAGGTTTTCACTATTTACTGTTTTTTGCTCTATTTCGTACGTAAAGCACACTAATATCTCCTAGGTGCAGTAGCACTATTGAAAACCATTAACGAAATAAAATTATGTATAAAGGTCAACAGGTCAACCTAGATATTGAATTGGATTGGGGAGAAAGTAGACTCTGCAGCACATATTGGCAGTTTTAGAAAGGAAGGGACTGTGCATGCTGGATGTTACTATTCAGAAGAGAAACTGAACTAGGCTAAATATACATTTACAGATATCTCCGCCCTCACTCCACCCTAAGCTGTAGAAACAGTTCTCAAGCGATCAAGCAATATTTTGATGGTATTGATAATGCAGCACAGAGGTATAGTTGTGGCGCACATTCTTGTCTATTTTATAGGGTGAGGCGAAACTCCTCACCGACATCCTGCAGCCTGGTTGAAACATAGCGGCGGCATCCTCTACCTGGTCATCCGCGCCCCCCCAGGATCCCCAAAACCTCAGACCACACCAATTTTGCTTTTATGGAAGAATTGAGGCCGCAGTTTATTAGGCAATTTTTCAACTTAAAAGCGATCCTTCAACCACCATTTTATTTTACTCAAAGAGCTAGTGGCCTTCTTTTCATGGGCCTCCCAAGACCTACATTCAGTACTGGTCAGTCTGCCCCAGGTGCCCCATCACCTTGGGTGTCACCATTCATTTGCTTCAGGGCAAGAGTCTGCTTCCAGCCCTAACCGGAACAAGCCTGTGCCCTCCTTGTCATGGCCCCCCAAGCACTGTGCCCTACATTCAGTGCCGGACGGTCTGCCCCAGGTGCCCTATCACCTTGGGTGTAACTATTAATTCGCATTCCGGACAGGCGTCTGCTTCCAGCCCCAACCGGGTGACCTTTTACTTCCTGTGCAACACTCACTTGTTTCCGGGTAAGCGTCTGCTTCCAACCCAGCTGGGTGACCTTTCACTTGCAGCACAACCACACCTTCTTTAGGGCAAACGTCTGCTTCCAGCCCACCGGGAGACCATTCACTTCCGGTATCACTATTCATTTCGTTCATGGCAAGCATCCGCTTCCAGCCCAAGAATGAATTGATATCCTGGGTGAACATCTCCACCCTTTTTTGCCAATTGACCTAGTCACCTTTACACCAAATTCTTGCGGGCCACAGGCTCTGCCCTTGATTGCCTCCTGTGTGGAACTGGAATGAAACATTGTGCTAGTCTGCCAGTACCCCCGTGGGTCCTGGCTGTCACCGGTTTGTGGCCTGTTCCCCTCAAGCAACTTGTCATCATTCTTTAGGATCGCCTTGTAAGTACCGCCATGCCTTGCTGGGAGCTTTCACTGCCAGTAAGGCCCCCCACGCCATAGGTGCACCTAAATTCTTCCCCTCTACCAATAACCTCTAGCATTCAATGCTGCCCTTATGTTCCTTAAAAATATATCCACCCAAATGTAGCTGCCGCAAATTAATTAAACTATGCTTAATTCCATCTAGGCCCACGCCCAACAGGAATTTGGCCATGAAGCTATTCAGCCTCCTTCTTGACAACTCTGTACTGCCTTAGGATTGAGGCCCTTTCCAGGACCATCTGGGGATGATCTCTGACCATAACACATCTGTTGCATCCATGGTCCTGGCTAACTCAGTGAGGGATTCCTTCATAAGCTGAAACAAGTTGCCCCTGCCCATAGCTGGGCGTTCATTCCCACCTAAGTGAATTATCAAAACGTCTGGGTTTCTAGCCGAGTTTGGCATGCCTGAATGAAACCTTCTAAGTCCCTTCACTGCAGCCCAGGCTTTCCGAACCAGTCCACCCTTGTGCACTGGAACAATAATATTGCATTCCTCCCCACTGTTGCCAGCACTTTCCACTGCCCAGGACACGTAAGAGTGCCCGATGACCCACAGGGTTTTACATTCTGTGGAGGAAATACAAACACAGAAGGGGGAAGTGAAGATTGGGCCAGCATTCATGGCTTTATTATATTCATTAATCATTCATTGCAGTATACATTTCTGCTCGAACATCCACCTCAAGTTCTTCCTTGGACCACCATTCTACTTGGCCCTTGCTTGCCGGATGTTTAGGCATATATATAAACGGAACCTATCAGAACCCCATCTCCCAATTTTTTTAATTGTATTAGCCGACACTCCTTCCTGGAAGGCTGTCGTGGCTGCCCCAATCCGAAATTAATGTGTGGTGAAATGATGCTCCCAAGCCCCGCTATCTTTACCATTGATGCCAACACCTTCTTAAACTTATATATTGTTAAAGGTGTCCCATCCCTGTGAGTGAGGAGGTATGCCTCGCCTTGGTCCCCATCCCGTTCCTGTATGTACCCTGCCAGGAGTCGAATTGGGCAATATGGGCTGTACCTCTTCATCTCACTCAGTATAATGGTCTGTCCCCTACCTAACTGATCTGTCTTGGATTGCCTGACAACAGGGTCCTGGAACTTTTGTCACCTTTGGCTCTGGCTACCAGCTCGCTCACTCTGAATGCGCCATAAAAGGCCAGTGTGAAGGCTGTGCTAAATAGCATAGTTTCAAAATGCGAATGGCACACCAAAGGGAGATGGTCAATCAGTACTCTTAGCGTTGAAAATTCTATAGATGACCTAGAATCCTGTTTCTTATCTTCATTTATGGCCCATCCTTTCAAAGCTTCCCTGAGCAGAAATCTTTTTGTTGGGTCCTGCAGACCCTTCAGCTTTGCCTTGTGTGCTACTGCTGCCAAGTGCTCCATTACCCAAGACCTAGTTTTCTTTGCACCCTTTGCCCATACAACAAAGTGTTTGACCTGCACCACCAATACCTCAAAATCCTCTTCTATATCAACCACCCCAGGCGCAACGTCCTCAAATGTCTCCATGCAACGCCGGTAGCGTTGCCTTGTGCCAACCGTTAGGACCTTCTCCGCCATGCTCCGAAGTTGTATTTCTATTGAATCAGTTCCCAGAACTCCTCCTTGAAGGGGGTCATCTCCTCTTCTGCTTCTGGCCACTCTGCCCGGAACCTCTCCCACTGTACTCGGAAGAATCCCCAGGAGAAAGAAGGCGCTGTGCCAGGTGCCTGCAGTTAAATACCTTCCACCCTCCCAGCCACATTCCTCCAGCTAAATTTACGACTGGGGTGGACCCAGTGTCCCCCTTCCCAACCAGTACTTCCCTGCCTGCCTTATCTCCGCCTCCTTCCTGCCAAGTCCGGGTTCTGCTCCCAGGGGGAGGGGAGGAGGTGGCCTCCACTAAGGGCCATAGTCCAGCTATATACCCACCCAATTGGGTGGGAGCCGTACCAAGGGTACAATGCTCAACAGGTTGTTTACCACCAGTGTGTGGATAATTAAGTGGTTGCCAAGGTTTTCATTGCCTCAGCTACATAGGGGGGCCAGAGATGGGTCTTTATTATATTTGGACATATCAAGATTAATGTTTTTCATTTTTCAGGAGTGGTATAACAACAGTGCGTTTACATTTGTATGGGTATTCCAGTGCTGAGGAAGGTGTAATGAGGTTGGTAATGGTGTGTCAATGCGATTAGGCCCAGAAGACTACTTTTGTTTTACAGAGATCATGGTGGGTGGCGTGTCCTTTTAAAATGTTGGCAGTATCTTTCTGATATCCTTTTTGTAACTCTAAACATAAGGGTGAGTACCTTTTGCATCTGATTCTCGGGATTAATTGTTGCAAATTTGTGTGAAGAGGACAATTGAGCACTAGATAGGCTCAAATGTACCACTTCATTGTAATCTGGAATATTCAATTGGCAGCATTTCTTACAGCTTCCATGCAGGTCTGAAAGCGTTTTTTTTCTGCTCGGAAACACGTGCAGATAGTCTAAAGAGTGAATCTGACAGACGATGTTGTATGCCAATGATTGTGATTTAAGACGGCGTCTTTCAAGAGCTCTGCCTTCTCTTTACATGAGGTGAAGGTCATCTGTTAAACAATGTATTGTTTACTAAAGATTTGTTATATAAATATTTGTTTTGGATTGAAACGCCCTTATTCTCATCATGTATCTTTTTGGTGTCTTGTTTAGTAAGTGTTTTATTAATTGCGGGAGGTTTTTTGTTTTATGGCGTGTTAAGGTCTTAATAGTTGGAGAACATTGGAAGAGGTGAGCAAGCATTTTCTGTAATATGATGCTGAAATATAAATGAATACTTTGCTGTACTTGTCCACAGTTAATTAAGGTCACAATAGCTTCTTAAAAAAAAGTCCCTGACACGCCAAGTGCACAAATTTAATGCAGCAGGAGCGCAGTAGTCACCGAGTCATGTGGTCATGTCTGCTGGATGATAATTATTTGAGATGACTTGGAGTTACCATTGGTTAACTTTCCTGTTAATCTCATTTGCCTGCTTATTATTTGTGTACCAGTTTGTCAATCTTGTATTTGTTCCTTCCATGGAGCATAGCCTCTTTACCATCACTTTAGCCGGATTGCTTCTATTCTTCCATTGCCTGCTTTTCAAGCACTTCTTTTTTTATTTTTTGGTTAAGTACTGCACCAGAGCGCATGTGTTTTCCAGCACTATCCCTCCTGTACTTCTACTCTTCGTGTTGCTCTCTGTCACCAGTGTGCTTCTCCCTGCTTCCTTCCATGTTTCTCTTGTGTCCTCACCCATTTCGTTCTTGCCCATGTGTTTCTCCCTCACCCACTCTGTTGCTCTCTCACCCATTGCTGCTACACGCTCTCTGAGTTGCTTCTGTTCCCCTCTGTGTTGCTTCCCCCCACCCATGTTGCTTTCCCCCTCTGACCACAAGCTGTTCTGTCACCTATGTGCTTCTCCAAAACCTGCTCCATGTTGCTCTCGCTACTGTGGTTTCTACTCTTCACCACTTGCTCTCGGAGTTACTACCCCCACTCTTGCCCTCCACCTTTACCTGCTGCTTCTTTTCGCCACCTTGCTTTGCTTTCTGTCATCCACTAGTTAGCCCCCCTGTCCACACCTTCCATGTTCCTCTCCCTACCTGTGTTTGCTTCAAAAAAGCACATTTACTCATTTTTTCTTTTTACTTGCTGATCAAACGTGCAAAAAGCAACAGTGTCATTTTATAGGTGCGTGCATGTGAGGTGCACACACTTAAAAAATGACGTGGCCGACTGCATCATAGAGGTTTTTTTTTAATTATCAGCCATTCTGCGTATCATTGGCGGTTGCTGTTCAGCATTGCTAAGAACGTTCCTGTGAGCTAAAATCTACGTGTAGACCCAAAGACACTAAGTAGAAACAGAGCAACTAACCAGGGTGGCAGACAAGTGCTAAAATCTGATAAAATCGACAGATCCTCTTGTTAGCAGCTCTTTTGCGATATTCTTTGGTCCTGGACATTGCGATGAGTTTTGACAAGTGGATGCCGGACTTGTTGGCTTGATGACGTCTTCTTGTGCCCAGTAGCGAGAATGTAGGGCGTTTCTCAAGATGTCCATCTCCTTTCATCCCGTTCTTCAAATTCTCATTTCAGCCTCGTCTTGCTGACTTTCATATTTCATTTCTTGACTTTGGAAAAATTGCCTTGTCATCTCTGAGCGTCTCCTTTTGTTTTTGCATTTGGCTCTTGAGCAAAAGGTGTTGTTTCTTTTTGAATCTCTCTGGTGTGTCCTGCCAAGAATGTTTCACACACTTAAGTACTTTTATTTCTCTCCGATGACCGACACATAGCTTGAATCTCGACTGATGCAGACCGTTGTGCTGCATCCTGGGGCAGTGGACCTAGGCGGCTTGTCTCCTGTTTCTTATGACATTTTTTCATATTAATGTTTCAACCAACCTTGCACTTTGAGGTTGGGGAAGTGTCCAGGGTTTCTCTAGAAGATAAAGGATGCATTGCTTGATTAGGTGTAACAGAAAAAACTGTTGATGTGGAAAGATATTTTACTGTGTTTTATGCGTCGATGCTACCTATCACTGGTACAATAACTGTCTGCTAGCATAGTGCTTTCCCAACTTCTTAGAGCCACAACCCACGTTTTAGTACAACATTTCGTGACCCACCTAGCTTTAATGGGCATGAGGCAGGTGATGTTTTAATGTGACTAAAGCCTTGTGTGGCATCGCACTGTCCTTCACAGGCAGCACCTTTTCCATTGAGATGGTCATTACTTTGCACATACAAATAGTTTTACTGATAAAAATATATTGCACACAAATAATAATGTGTGGAAATTGGGTTTCATGAATATTTATCATTTGTGCAACACCAAGTAAATGTCTTGATTTGTTGTATGAAAATCTTTTTTTCCATCACACTACCGAATTGCAAATAAACGTGCTTTATTGTTGCTTTCCTAACTGTTGAATGTGTACAGTTCACTTGCAGGTATTCACATTTTTTTCTGTGTAACCAAAAAAATTACTTTTAGACAAATACATGTATATTAGCTAAAACAGCTTTGCTAATGACGAGTTTGTGATGCGTTTGTTGTCCTCATATAAGACACAGTTAGATGACATGCATCCTTTGTCTCTCCATAATTGGTTGCAAAAGGGCAGAACGTTTTGGAGGAGGGAGAGGGTTGCAAGCTAATCAACTTACTATCCTTGTGCGATATGTAGAGGCAATAAGGGTTCATATGTAGGTGTAATAAAAAGTTAGTAACCACTTCCTATGGTGCTGTACATTAGTCCGTGGAGCAAATGTGCTCTGCATCTTGCAAAAGTTCAAAATGGAAAGAGATGGACTGAAGTTCATATTCTGAAATAACATCTTTAAAGACCGGAATAATGAGATATCTTCAAAACGTAATTTAGTATTTATATGCAAGTATTAATACGGTCTGAGGTTTCAGATCCTTATTTTCTGTTTCAGGTGTGAGCTCTCTCTTCTTTAATTGATGATAAAACGATTTTAATAGACCACGAGTTTGAGCTCCTGGCAGGAATCATCATGCAAACAATGTCACCATCTTATTCTCATACTTTAGGGCTGTGGCAGCTTCATTTCCATGTCCAAAAGGAAGCTCTTCATCGGACTGTCCACTCATTCTATGTCAACCTGAAGGCCAGGAAAATAATTTCAGTGCCAAAAATACTGCTTTGGGTTTTTAATACCAGTTTGTAATTTTCAGGCCTTCTCTAAGGACAATAGACACCAGTGGGTCTTAAATCCTGTGAACTACATCTAGCACCTAAGGAAAGTTAGAGAAACTTGTTTGGAATACAGAGAGTCTTAGTGTTGCAAATCAAGTTTACTTGCTTGGAATTCGTAGCTGTAAATATGGAGTGTGAAAATACATTTAAAATGAGTACAATTAACAGAATATACCTAATATACAAAACGTAATTATTACTAAAGAACAGGTACCTATTAGGAAGTGTCTGACTTGATGCATTCCGACTGGAAGGAAAGGCAGTGGCAGGGATAAAATAAAAACAATTGCAATACATTTAATCTGTTCTTCTAGCAGACATAAAATATTAAATTCTTACAAGTTGGAGCTGTTTCAAAAGTAGGTTCCTGGCCAGGTTACGAACAAGGAAAGTTGGCGAGAAGCTGAGAAGTCTGAGCCAATTCCATGAAGAATTATTGTCAAATAGTCCACAATCAACAATTGTGAGGAACCAAAGGTCATCTTCCCCTTCAATCACAGTAAGTAGTCTCAGAGGCGTTGAAGATGTTTATTGATTGGCTGTACTTGTCTCTGAAGGAAGACATGTATTAGGAATGAATGGTGCATCTTTCTTACATCTATGCTCATGCTGATATTTGGCAGCAGGTGGCTATGATGATTTTCTTAATCGGAGGATGATGCCTTTTGTTTAATTTGGATATCATAGACATCCTAGCTGGCTCTTTCAACTTGGAATGTTATTTATTTGTACAGTGGCTTCAAAACTACCAGAGGCATGTCCTTATTTTTGGGCTGTATTTCTGAACAGGTATTGAAGAACACTGGTGACGAGGACAACAAAAGAAAGTTTCCTTTGACGATGTTCAATTACCTGAGAAGGATACCATACTTGATACCATAAGTGGGGAGATTAGGCCACCTGTCTCTGTAAAAGTACCAATGCTGATTTCAAGAAAGTGAAATAAAAAGGAAAATCGGAAACCATTTCACTGCTCCATGTATTCTGCTACTAGTACACTGACCTTGGTAATGACCTCTTGTGGCACCGAAAGCGGTATGTTTGGTCTTGTGGGTCAAAGAACACTGGCACATTTGGCTAGGACTATGGTGTGCTCTGTCATAGTGGCACATGCCTGCGTATGCCACATACTTAATTGGCCGATTGAGTGCTCATTAAGACTGGCATTCTGGGTTCTTCATATGGCTTCTTGAGGGTAGTTAGTAATTGTGCTAAGTATGGGATTACCTAATAGTCCATCTTGGTACAGAAATAGTAAAAGCTAGAATACCCACATTTTAATGCAATGCAGAAAGATTTGTCATGATGTGGTTAGCATTGGTGGATACCGTGGCTTGTGCAGGATTAATCATAATACCGCACGTGCGACGTTTCTAAGCATTGTAAGTAACAGGTTTTGATATTCCTTAATTTAATGGCATTTTTGGACCAAGCCCTTAAAAGAAAATAATTAAGAATGACTTCAGCCTTTTTATGGCTAGAATATTAAGGTAAAAAGGTTAGCTCTGCTGATGAAATGTTTTGTACATTTATGCATCCACGTGCCTCAATGTTGAAAGAAATAACAGGTCAAAGGGGTGCCTTGGCATTGTACCCCCTGCTTTCACGGTTGAGGTGAGGTCTCCATCTGTCACCTCCACAGGGCTGAATATGAGAAACCCTGTGGAGGCTTAGGGCAGAGGAACGCAGACTGATCGAGGCACAGATATTAACATTTTATTTTTCCGGGAACCTTGCTCCGAATGATTGAATCCGCTCTAATTTAATGAGGGAGCTCCTGAATCCTTTATCATGATTGGACCAAACGCACAGCTCTGGTAACCTTTTGAAAATCCGTGCGCTCCTTCACCTGTATCTTGGCTCTGTAGGCATCAGCATGGGGCATGAATCATTTATTTCTGCAAATTGCCTTCTCGTACCACCTGGAAGGCTGTGCTTGGCTTTGAACTAGCTATAGGAGCGCCGCCGGCGTGCTGCGGAGTTTGAAATGCAACCCATGGTGGTGGCGGCAGGGGAGGGGTGCCGGGTCTGTAATGGCTCCCTGCCTTCACCTGAGCTGTGCGAAGCCTTTCAGATTGCGCTTTTGGGGCTTGTAGGGGCGAGGGGAGTCGCAGCCAGCAGGTGGGCCCACGGAAGAGGCACTTTCAACAGCAGCACGTATCTATCAGTGTACCATGGGTCCCTCGAGGCTGAGGGCTGAATAGTTGACTTAGAAACACGTATAAACCGTTTGAGTAACTCACAGTGGTAAGTTGCAAATGAGGGCAAACAATATTAGCTTTTCTTTTTACAGTTCTTACATTAACCTTGACACATCTGCTTTCTGCAGGCTTGGCACACTGTTGCTGTTGACCAAATTCTCCAAGTATAACCCCCTCGCATTGGCAATACTTTGATGAATTGCTGGACTGTAATGTGAAGCAGAGGCGTATTTGCCAGTGGTGCAGCCTCAGAGAGCACTTAAATAACCTTGCTGAGGTTCCGAATATGAAAGAGCATTAGAGAAACTTGAATTATTATTTTTTTGTGTCACATTTGCTCTGCGTTCAAAAGCTGTGGTTAAAAGTCAGTCTAGTCTTCTGACACATTTCTGCTTATTCTTTTAAAATAGAGACTAGTATTTAATGTTCTTTCCCTTACTGCAAAAGGTGAGGACTTTAAAAAGTGAAGTATATGAAATCATTGCTGGAATGAAAGGAAAGTCTGTAGACTGTCGTTGTCTTCTACACAATCCAAAATTTAAATATCTATAAATGTACTGTATAAATATTTCAAAGTCTGTACAAATATTTCAAAGTTTACAAGAAAGCACAAATGAAGCATTAATGTACTTCTAAAGCGTAATTGAAACAAATATCTTAATAGGGTCAAATCAAGACACTTTACTTGGTGATGCACAAATGACAAATATTGGCTGACACCCAATTTCAAATGATTTTTCTGAGCAGTACTCCTGAATGCTGTTAACTGGTGTGGATAGGCTCCGCGTCCATCGTCCGCGCCAAATATAACGTTGCGGGTTCTATATAGGCGGCACCATGGCACGCTGACCTCAGCTGTTTTCTTTCTGCACCAGCTAGTGTTGATCCGAAGACAACTACTTCTCAGTCATTATTTTGAGTAGCTTTTTTCAACTTGTTTTTTAGGTTTTTTTGAGTTTTCAACTCCTAGTGTGTTGAGGACATCATCGAGGAAGACCTGGTTTAAGCTCCATGGGTAATGTCATCGGGCAGTGTCCGTGACGGATCCGTACATTGTGTGTCTTTGGTGCCGGGAGTGCGACCATGACCTGAAGTCGTGCTCAGAGAGTCTGGTCGTGCATCCAAAGGCTTTCTGCCCAGAGTTCTCAAGAAAATCAAGAACAACCAGGCCCAAGTAATCCTTGTGGCTCCATACTTGCCACAGAGAGTCTGGTACCCCGAGCTGCTGAGCATGTCCATCGATCCTTTCACTAGACTGCCCCTTCAAGAGGATTTTCTGTCGCAGCAGCAGGGGAGGGGTCCACACCCGAACCTGTAAACTCTCTGCCTTCATGCGTGGAGATAGAGCAGCAACAGTTGACAGCTTTTGACCTTCTGTCCGAAGTCTGTAATGTCATCTTGGCAGCCAGGCATCCCTCCACCAAAATGGTATACGCCTGACGTTGGAAGAACTTCGTGACATGGTGCACAGACAAGCCTGTTGACCTCCTTTCTTCCCCTCTCTCTGATGTCTTGTTGTTTATCCTTCCCCTGTCCCAGCAGGGCTCTGCTATGATCACTCTCAAAGTTTGTTTCCTACATCCGCTTTTTTGAGGTTGCCTGACCAACCTTCTTTGTGTAAATCCCCTATTGTACATTGTTTCCTCAAAGGTCTTACACATCTGTCTCCATTCCCATTCATTATACCCCAGTGGGATTTGAATTTGTTTTTGATCTTTCTGATGTGTGCTCCTTTCGAGCTTTCCATAACTGTCCTTTCTGTCTTCTCACTATGCAAACGGCCTTCCTTGTGGCTATTACATCTGCCCCCTGGGTTGGTGAGCTGCAGGCATTGTCATCTAAGCTGCCCTACTTTTTTGTCTACCCTGACAAAGTGGGGCTTCGCATTAGGGCCTCCTTTCTGCCTAAAGTGGTTACACCCTTTCAAGTAGGCAAATTCATCATCTTGCCTACTATTTATTGACCCCCACATCCTTCTAAGAAAGAGGAGAGACTCCACTGCCTGGACCCAAAAAGAGTGTTCTACCTTGATCGTACAAAAGAGGTCCGGGTGGATGATCAACTCTGTCGGTTATGTGGGTGCGAAGAAAGGTCCAGCAGTGCAGAAGCAGACCATCCCCAGATGGGTCATACTCTGCATTAAAATCTGCTACGCACTGGCCAAAAAACAACCCCCTGAGAGTTTGCATGCTCATTCTACTTGAGCTACAGCTGCAACCCCTGTGTTAGCACGCAGAGATCCAGTTCTTGATATAAGTCAGGCAGCATCTTGGGCATCCCTGCACACATTTACCAAACATTACTGCCTGGACAGTCCGGTCCGTAGGGACGGGCACTTTGCCCATTTGGTCCTGCAGGACTTTGTAATATGATCTTGGGTCACAGACCCACACCTCCGGGGATGGTATTTCTGGGGTATCAATTGAAATGTAAGGAATCTGCAAGTAGAAGTCTCTATCAGATGAACAAGTTACTTACCTTCGGTAATGCCTTATCTGGTAGAGGCACTATCTAGTTTCAGATTCCTTACCAACCCAGCCATCCTCCCCACTCTGCGAACTGATTTCTAGGGACAGGCACTCACCTTTCAGGGCCTTAGTTTTGACGCACCAGTAGTCAGTGTTGTTCATGGCTCTGCACTTCTGGTGGAAAGACATGAAAAGAAACTGACGTCAGTGTGCTGGAGTGGCACCTGTATTGGACCTTTGATGTCATACCTGGTGCGGATGATGCTGATGACCGATGCAGAGACAATTGACGCCACCTAATGGCGCGCAAGGGGACTGCTCAGAAAAATCTCCGGATCCACTCTGATGCCTGGGGGACATTCAAAGGTAAGGAATCTGCAACTAGATATTGTCTCTACCAGATAATGCATTACCAAAGGTAAGTAAAATAACATTGCTTACTTAGGACACAGTGCTGGAACTGGGAATAGGAATGATTTTGGGGTTGTTTGTTTCATTTTATGTTAACAAATGCACAGGTAACTTTAAAGAAGTTCTTGGGTCGACAGTGCACAATTCTTCCTTATTGCAAAAAAGTAGTAGAAATAGTTATCCTTCTGAGACCTGTGGAAACTGGCCACAATCTCGGAAAACAAGTTGGTACTCTCTAAAGTGAGATGTCAAGCGAGGTGGAACTGAAGTAACTGTTAAACGCAGTACTGCAGTAGAGGTGCGCAAGCCAACAAATTAACATGGAGAGCTGAGTTAAAGGTCTGTCTTTGCTCTAAGAGCCCAGAACAAGCTGAGCGAAGAGAGCATTTGGCATGGCAATCTTGCATCAAATATTATGTACAAATATGTTCAAGTGTCTTCAAAATAGTATATTTCTTTGACGAGTGTTTCACTTTAGTACATTACATTTTATTACTGAATTGATTCATTTATTAAAAATGATAGTTTTCCAACATGAACTTAGAAACATTCGTGCTCCCACCCACCACTCTGACAACAATACAATTTTTGATCTATGAATCAAATCAGTTTCTGTGCGCACCCTATATGTGGAATATATTCATATTTTACAAGGAACAAAATCATAGTCCATTATGTCGAACACAAGAAAGAGTTTTGTACAGCAATATTTCAAAGTTTTTTCAATGCAATAATGAAAACACAGGAGGCATGATACAATATAAAATAATTACTCAGGTACACACAGTTTGGTTAAGTGACCAAGCCAGGATTGAGCCCTGGGTTTCTGGTCTTACGTTGTGCACTGCAGCCACTAGATTGATATCCATTTCTCTCTCCTGTTTGAAAAAGTTTAATGTTTTTTCTTTCATTCCTGGCGCATGAGATCCGAGTGTGGGTAGAAGCCACAAGAAAACTCACCTTAATTTGGGGCACAAGGACTCAAGAGGACCTTGAACTGAATCAGAGCCTATCATCTGGATCCGTGGCGAATCCCCGGCCAATAAGGGGGTCTGCCAGCTATGTTACGGGTGTATTGGCAACAGATCTGTGGATTTCCTCCCAACCAAAATCACACATTCAGAACAAAACAACACCACACGTAATACAATCATATCCTACTACAATTTATATAACTGTATTACTGGCTGTGGGTGTGTGAGTAGCTGTGTAATTGAGTGTGTGGGTTTGTAAGTAGTTGTCCGGTGCTTGCATGGGTGTGCAAGTCGTTTTATGCATTTGTTGGTGGGTGTGCTAGTACCTTTATAAGAGTGTAAGTACCTGTGTGAGTGGATGTGTAAGTGGGTCTGTGAGTGGGAGTATGAGTGCATGTGTCACTGGCTCTGTGTGTCTGTAATTGGGTAGATACGTGGCTGTATAGGTGTGTGAGTGGTTGTGTTGGTGTGTAACTGTATGTGGGTGTGCAATTGGTTCTGTAGGTGGGTGTGTGAGTGATTGTGTGGGTGTGTAAGTGAATGTGTGGTGGGTGAATGAGTGGGTGTGTAAGTGGTGGTGTGGGTCTCTCAGTGGTGTGTTAGTGGCTGTATGGGTGTTTTAGTGGGTGTGTCAGTGGTTTTGCTGTATAGGTGTGTGAGTGGGTGTGTAAGTGGCTGTGTGGGTCTGTGAATGAAGTGGGTGTGTAAGTAGCTGCCTGGGTGAGTACATGGCTGGCTGAGTGTGGGTGGGCAATCATGTGTGGGTCTGTGACTTGGTGTGTGAGTGGTTGTGTCAGTGTGTAAATGGGTGTGCGAGTGTCTGTGTGTGTCTGAGTCAGTGTGTGTGGTTGTGTGAGCATGCATGGTTGTGTGACTGGGTATGTGAGTGCCTGTGTGGGTTTGTGAGTGGGTGTGTGAGTGGTAATCTGGGTCTCTTAGTGAATGTATCAGTGACAGGGTGTGGCGGTATGGGTATGTGAATGGCTGTGTGAGTGGTTTTGTGGGTCTGAGTGGGTGACTCAGTGTGTGTGTGTGGGTCTATGACTGGGTGTGGCAGTGGTTTTGTGGGACTGTGAATGGGTGTGTGAGTGGTTTTGTGGACCTATGGGTGTGTGGGTGGCTATGTGTGTGTGCGTGTGGTTTTGTTTGTGAATGGATGTGTGAGTGGCTTTGTGAGTGGGTGAAGCTGTGGTTTTGTAGGTCTGTGAATGGGTGTGTGATTGGTTTTGTGGGTATATTAATGGGTGTGTGAGTGGCTGTTTGGGATGTGTGAGTGGGTGTGGTAGTAGTGTTCCGACGTCCCGTGAGTGGTTGTATGGGTGTATGAGTAGGTCTGTGAGTGGCTGTGCCCTCCCTCCCTGAGCCATTTGACGGCCCGAGAGGCCCATCCTCCAGAACCGATGTTATTTTTATGGGAGCGAAGAGTGCAGCCCTGCTCCTTCCTGAAGCATTCGAAGTCCCAGGGGACCACATTCCCCTTGACTGAAGGCATTTTTATGTGAAGGTGGACATGTAGCCCCACTCCCTGAGCCATTGGCAGACGCTGGGAACCCCAGAACCTAGGGCTGGTGTCATTTTTGGGGAAAGGGGCGTTTTGCACCCCTGCCTCAGCCATACTATTATCCCAGGCACCCCATCGTCAAGACTCAGTGGAGAACAAAGTCCCTGGACCCCATCCCCCTGGACATTGCCTTGTTGCCGTCCCCTAGGCAGGAACAAAGTAATACAGCTGGTCTCACTGGCGCCAAGAATGGGTGCTTGCAGGGGAGCCGGTAGGTCCACAGTGGCCATAGGCCTCCCCTCACACCCTCCAGCGATTGCATACAGTGTTGCTACTCTGGGTTGAATGGGGAGACCCGCTAAATAAATAAATATATTCTATGAAAAAAACGCAGAAGAAAAATGACATTGGCTCCCCACAGTGGGCTTTTTTATATTTAATAAACTTAGGCTGTGGGCCCCCAGAGTGAAAACATTAAAGGTACAAAATAAGATCAGTGTTCGTGAGAGGTCTGTTGCATCCATTTAAACCGTTCACCAACCTTTCTGCATTTTCTCTGCCCATACTTCTAATATTTCAGAAGTGGAGCATAATGTTATTCTGCTATTTGTCTGCTTCTTCTTTACACTCAGCATATTGTGTGATGTTAAGCGATCTGAGGTCTGGTGCAGATGTGTTGAGTGATGCAGACTAATTGGTTGAACTGCTCAATTTTGTGTCTGTATATAGGCTCTGCAAGACTGCAGGTTCCCAGATCAAAACCTGCCAAGGTCAATTGCTGTCTCCAGCAATTGTTGCTTGGCATTTGTTTAATGGCAGTTGATATGTGCTTGTGGTCACCGGAGTACCCGATGGGCAGTTTGAAAGAAAATGTCAAAAACATGCTTCTCTTTTGTCACTTAAAAAAATTGTACTTGACAGACAAGCACATGAAAGTACGGGTTGGATGCACTTGCAGTACTTAAGAATCCCCCATTGCTAGAGGCTGTGGCTCTAGGATGTGGCTGGGACCATTAAAGGGTGAGTGAAGGGTAGGGGCCAGATCTTGTCCGGCCTCCTTAAATATTGTGCATATAGACCTATATTTTAACATTCTAAGGATGCACAGACTGTGTGAAGAGATATACCGATGTTCACGCTTCTTAGAACAATAGACCTGCAGGACCCTGTGCCTGGAAGCGCGCTGCTAGGAAAGCAAATCACCTTGATGGCCAAATGAAGATGTTTTTCATCCTTGCCAAGTCCCTCTCTCCACAAACATCATAACATTATAACAATTTATTGTTACTCTTTGCAGTTTTGGGAGTTTAAAGAGACATTCAGTCTTTCGAAACCAAACTAATGCCCAAATAGTGGATGGCGCAGTTGTGTGTCTGTGTATACTTTAACATGTGTTTGTTCTTGTGAGCAAAGTATAGTAAGGTAGGGATAATTGTGTGTAAGAAGGATGATCATAGATAGTATGTCATGGTAAGGGTTTTTCCTTGCTTTATTAAACCCTGGAATTGTAAGTATTTTCCTCCAAATCTTGCATGTCAACAACCAGATTTACTAGGGTGACTGTGTTTGTTGCCCGCTGTCCCCTAGGACAATTCACAAGGCACGTAATGAACTTCCGATCTAGTTGAGGAAACATCTGGTAATGTGGAAGGTGACTTGATTTGCCGTGCACCATCTCATGCAACAAATTATTAAACATCCCACTTGATCTGGCTGGTGAACGGGGACGCCTATCTTCTTTTGAAAGACTGTGGAAAGTGTCTTCATCCTTATTAACTTATGTGGATATGGGGACACTCAAAGCAGGTCTTTTATGAATTAGTCTCACTGTCCAACTCCTTTGATGCTCATCCCAGAATTTGACTGCATAGAATACAAACTTTATATCCAGGAAACATTTTCATAATGTAAGCATATCTTTAGCTTAAGTGGTGTTGTAGCATTTGGAAAATAATGCAAATGTGTGAATATTGTGTGAAAACTGCTTCTTGTAATTAGCATTTTTATTGATGCAGAGGTGTCTCAGATGAACTAATGATGTTCTACTTGGAAAAAGCTACCTAGGTCACTTAGAAGAGTAAATAGTTTGATGAATAGTTGTATAGTTATGCCACATTTATTTGCAATACACCATTATTTATAGTATGGATGTAGTATCTGGTGTTTTGTTAAACGTTCTCCTGCTCATTCCCCCACCCATCTAGCCCCACCTCCTTCAATTAGTGTCCTGCAATCTCTTCGCTCGTTTCTGCTGAGCATCAAGTGAATGCTCTCAATGTAATAGTGATGTACAATGTTGTTAGAAATAATGTTTTGTGAATGAAGCGTATATCGTGTTCCAATTTCAAGGACTCCCACTATATTCCATAGTGTAGAATTCTACAAAATTCTATGGGCCATTGTTAGAGGGATATTTCATTTTGTGGTGATCATCTCCAGAGGGCAGTTGCTGATATAGCAGATGGAAGATTTCTCTTACCTTAGGAAACGGGTTAGTACTACATTTTTAGAATATTATGCTGCTTTTTCTGATTTGCCTGTACAACCCTCGCCATTGTCATACTATCATGGATTTGCAGAATTTATAATAGTATGATTTTTGTATAAAAACTGTTGGGCTTTATGATTGTGGGTTTTAGTGGACTTCTTTTTGGATTTCATAGCTGTCATTAGGACTGCTGTCGCTGGGAGACTTTATTTTTTATTTCTGTTTGTCTTAGATTCTTTATGGGATGTGTCAGAACACTTTATGAATTAGACACTTAATCGTCTTGCTTAAAGTTTGCCTAACTAGGGATTATTAGGTTTTACGACTTTCCATTTTCTTCAGTTCTGTAATTGAGCCTCCATGGTATTTCATGCATTTTTCTATGTACAGAATTTTGATTATTCTGTAGTTAAATTCACTTTTTGGCTTACTCTTGATCTAGAACTCAGTCTTTTACGCTTCCGGTATTTTATTTTGTTTAACACTGGTATATTGTGCTTTCCTGATGAGGAGTGTAGTCTCTAACCACTGGATCAACTGGGGATGAATATTTGGCTAAAAATTGGGGTGATCATGAGATTCAGATAAGTTATTGGGGTTTGAATCTCACACTGGTTCTTAAAGACCACTTTATTAATTTTGCTTGTATCTTTAATGGATTCCTTACAAATTCATTGGTAGCATTTTTGCTTTTGGTTTTAATGAAAGATAAAGATAACTGTGTTGGCTCAGGCAACAAGTGTACAATATGTCACATAATGTACATGTTTATATGGATAAGGTAACTCCTAGCTTTCGGCACGGGATGCAATAAAGGCTTCTGTCCTATGTTTATATGTCAAATTAGAAAAACAAGCAAGTTATGCATGCGGAGTTGTTGACCAGCCTGTGCCATGAGTCTGTCCACTTGGCTTCACTGTAGGCCCAGTTATCATCTTATCAACTCAGAAACTGTCTCACTAATATACCACCGTTGCACAGAAGGCATCAGTTGATTTTTCAGTGTTAAAGGCATCCAGAAACAATTTAAATACCTATGAGCTGCAAAAATGTGAAGTGTTGCTAGGAAAGAAAATCACCTTGCTGACTAAATAAGACACCTTTTACTCTCACCCATCTCCTCTCTCAAGAAGTACAATGCCACATGAGATGCCTTTGTTGGTAAATGAGGCACACCACATTAAAACTGAGACTGGCACGAAAAGCAAAGGATTAACTCTGACTTTGAGAATTGTTCCCCAATGTGATTTCAAAGGGTCATGTTCAGGCCTAATTTGATGCAGTTTCAGGTGGATCCGAAATACCTAGTATATGAATATTGAATGTATGCACTGTGTTTCCAAACTTTCCAGTGTGCTCTCCAAATTAAGCCTGACATTAATAGTACCTTAGGAAAAACTCTAAAAAAGGAGTGCACTAATATATTGGTTACCCATAGTTGCATTTTCTGCCTGTAGCTTCTCCCAATCCCGACATGCTAGCTTCAGTTTTCTCCTGTCTGTGCTCCACTGCGGTCACCAATTTTTCAATCTTTTCCAGTTTTTCATGATGGAGTCCAGTGTCCCCATCATCTCTTTCTGGCCACTAAGTAGTGGATATTGCATCCATGCTTTTTTACTTTTAAATCTCCATTAGTTGTTGTATGGTCCTGAAAGAAGTCAGGTTTTTCTCTCTTGGACTGCTTATTAAGGTAAAATAATAAAAAAGAAAGGACACCCCTGTGTAACTCCTAAGCCCGATCTACAGTAAGGAAATATAGCCGCAAGCTGTTTCGCTGGACCTTCCCCGACCTGGCTCCTGGAGCATGCCCCCCAGGATAACACTAGTTCTGGCTAAGTGAGCACCCTTCTTTCTTTTTCAAAAAGGGCTTGTCTTTGCCAGTCTTCACAATGCCAGCATATTGGCCTCCCAGAGCACCAGGCATATCACTTGCAAGGCTGACACTCACACCTGAAAGACTTTATTTGTGCTGAACCTGCTGTATTAATTTCACTGTCCCAGACGGGGCCTTCCTCCCCCCAGCAGACGTTAGATATAAAATTAAAGCAACCAACTGAATTAGGATGGTAGTTAATCTTTTCTTTGGTTTCAGATTATCTGCAGGCGGCACTTCATTTATCTGATGTTTTGATGTAAAGGCACTGCTTCAGTTATACGGGTTTTCTAAGTGTTTTTGTAGTTACAAATACAGATTGCAACTCATTCCATGTAAATAACGCAATGGGTACAAATGGCATGTTTTTGTATGTGCTGCAGCAGTGAGGAATCATTGTGGTATTTTCAGTAAGGCTTAGGTCGCAGTAGTTGCGGATACGGGCTGCCTTATCGTCCTAACATTCCCTACAACAGCTGACGGGAGTAAATTGCCAGTTTGTAAATTCTGGGCACAGTGGAAACTTCTGTTGGCTTGGATGTGGCTTATTTTACAAACCTAATCTGCTCGGAAATGCTACACAGATCAACAATACATTAATTTTAATCCACTGGCTTCACAAGTGTTACAGGAGTGCTAAGGTGTCTGTGTACACTAAAAAGCGTATTTCAAACTTAATTAAATGCTTTTAAAATGATGAAGCCCATTACCTTTCAGAAGAAGCTGTCAACAAAAATGTGCAAATCAGCGGCTTACTGTAATAGTCGTTTATATTCCTTTATGAATAGAAAGGGGCACAAAAATTCTGAGGTTGTGTATCGCAAAGTGTTTTTCACATAGACCATTAAATGATTGTTAGATGTGATCATTTTCCAACACTATTCAGTAGGGCGAATCGTGCACACTTGGAACGTCAAACTGAAGTTTGATGGTTGGTATTTCTTCCTTCTCTCCTCTATCTTTTGTAACTCTTCACTACTTTTATGCATATCTTCTTCTATACTATTTTATATCTATCCCTTAAGTATGTCTTCTGATATTAAAACAGGATTTGATACCATCAGGCAACATGGAATTTACTATCTGATTATTTTCCCAAGATCCAGCGCTATCCTCCACTTACCACTCCATTAGTATATAGCATGCTTAATCTCTGCATCTGCTTTTGTTCAGAGTTTGTATTGCCGAATCCCTGGATAAACTGCATTTGGGTTGTCCTCAGTCTTAACTGACTGCACTTTTTATCAATCTTATTTCTTACCCTGTGAAATCTCATGTCTCTTCTTTGACAGTGTGTCTTAAATACAGAGGCAGGTCATCTTTTGTAAGAACTGGGATCAGCTGAACTCTCAAGTCTTGTGCTTTTATTTTAAACATTTAGGCGGTCATTAAGACATTGGCGGTAAAAGGCGCTTACCGCCGTGCAGAAGACCGCCAACACACCGCCGCGGCCGCGGAATTCCGCCACAACTATTATGACCCACATCTCGGAATCCGCCAAAAATCAGACACCCACACAAGTCCGCCACACCAAAGGGCAGTGATAAATTGGCGAAAACAAAACCTCCACCGTCACGCCAACAGAAATACACCCACACTATCACGATACACGAATCCACGTGGCGGTCTTTCAACCGCGGTATTCCATTGGCGGTACACACCGCTGCGCTCAAAATACACACACATTTACAAAACACAGCCACATTGGACAATTCAAAATACATACACCTGAGACACATAAACACACCACTCTCACACACCCATTACAATATAAAACACACACCCACACACCCACATCACCCACAAACCCCCACGACAAAAAATTCCAAAAGAAGGCCAGAGAGAGGCACCACCAGCAAGAACAGCAGCATCCACAGGCACACAACACCATCACCCACACAACTTCCACGCACCTCACACAACACGCCACTACATATCACCACACTTATCACCACACACTCCACCCCACACATCACCTACACCACCCCATGGCACCGCAAAGACACCCCAGGTTCTCAGAGGAGGAGCTCAGGGTCATGGTGGAGGAAATCATCCGGGTAGAGCCACAGCTATTCGGATCACAGGTGCAGCACACCTCCATAGCTAGGAAGATGGAGCTATGGCGAAGAATAGTGGACAGGGTCAACGCAGTGGGACAACACCCAATAAATCGGGAGGACATCAGGAAGAGGTGGAACGACCTATGGGGGAAGGTGCGTTCCGTGGTCTCAAGACACCACCTGGCGGTTCAGCGGACTGGCGGCGGACCTCCACCTCCTCCCCCACAACTAACAAGATGGGAGGAGCAGGTCTTGGCGATTCTGCATCCTGAGGGCCTCGCAGGAGTAGGTGGAGGAATGGACTCTGGTAAGTCAAAGCTTTACTATTACATCCCCCACCCTACCTGCATGCTATCACATACCCCCACCCTCACCCTCACCCCCAGCACTCCAACTCCTCACAAATGTCCCAACATCACAAACCACACATCCCAACACCAAGCCCTGCATGCAACAACAACGCATGGACACCCATCACCAAAGCATGGCCTCTGCACATACCCATACACCCCCCTAAACCATCATCACACAAGCTCCCACACAGGAATGCTAGCACTGGGGTACACGGTCACCCACCCATTGCACACCATTACACACACAGATTTAATAAACATCCTTTTATACCCTGCAGGACCCCTACCCAACGTCACCGGACAGTAGGGTCCACACATGTCCACACCACCAACAGAAGAGGCCCACAGTGATGACAGCACCTCTGTCCAACTGGATCTAGGTGACCAGCCCGGACCATCGGGGACCTCGGGACAGTCAGTTCCCCTTACACAGGCACAGGCCACCACAGACCTTCTCCCCTCTGGAAACACCAGCACAGCACCCACCCAGTGGGCCCAAACCTCCGTCCCCAGGACACGTCAATCAGCTGTGTGTCCACCACTACAGGGAACCCAGGCTAACCCACCACCCCAACAACAACAGGGACCTAGTGGCAGTGGTAGTGGGCACACGGTCCAGGGGACGGAGGCACTGGAACACATGGGAACTGGGAGGGCTGCCGTGCGACAGGGGACGGACAGGCCAAGGGAACCCACTCTCCACGAGGCCCTCTCCTCCATCATGGGAGCCTACCACCACTCCCAGGAGACGATGGAAACGGTACTGGCCAAGTTTCAGGAGACCCAACGCATGCAGGAGGAACAGTATATGGGCTTCAGGGAGGAACTCAGAACCATCAGCTCCACCCTGGGCACCATCGTAGGGGTGCTGAAGGAACTACTCAACACCAGGAGGGACACTGTGGCACTACAAGGGGCCCCTGACACTAGCATGAACGATGAACTGCCCACCACCTCCGCCGGCGCTAGTGGACAAGACGCCCCGCCACAGGACCACCATACCACACCAGCACCCCACCCCCTGCAGAGGGAGAACCACCCCGCAAACGGTCCCTGAGATCCAGGAACAAGACAGAGAACGATGCCAAGACCCCCGCCAAGAAATGAGACCACCCTGATTGTCATCCTACTGTCCCACTTTGTCACCCTGTCCATAATTAAACTGCCCCAGCTCCACTTCCTATGCCCATATGGGCAATGCACCTGTGAGGCTAATAGACTGGACTCTGCCATAGACACTCCTCCGCCCTCACGCCTCACCATTTCACTACCCCCTCCAAATTTGAGCATTTAAATAAACACACCTAAAGCACAAAATGATCTGGAGTCTGTCTGTGATTTCGAAATAGTTTATTAGCAATTACAGTGACAAAATGTTTTTAAATAGTAATGTCAACATACCTATGTCACATCTCTAGTCCATTAGGAATCTAAGTAGATGTCACACAGTGGGACCCACATCTGTGAAACCGTAAGGGAAAGTGACAACTCAGTGACCATACACTGTGTGAAAACGACAGACAGGAGAGAGGTAGTAGTGTTAAAGTACATGTAGTAGGCAGGATTGTATTCTTACCTGTGTCTCACTGGAAATATTGCTGGATCACTGAGTCCCTGTTGTGCATGTCTTCTTCCTCTGCTTCCTCCTCATCACTGTCCACAGGCTCCACAGCTGCAACAACACCGCCATCTGGACCATCCTCCTGCAGAAAAGGCACCTGGTGTCGCAAAGCCAAGTTGTGAAGCATACAGCAGGCCACGATGATCTGGCACACCTTCTTTGGTGAGTAGAATAGGGATCCACCTGTCATATGGAGGCACCTGAACCTGGCCTTCAGGAGGCCGAAGGTCTGCTTGATCACCCTCCTAGTTCGCCCTAGGGCCTCATTGTAGCGTTCCTCTGCCCTGGTCCTGGGATTCCTCACTGGGGTCAGTAGCCATGACAGGTTGGGGTAACCAGAGTCACCTGCAAATGGTGAGGGGCAACTGTTAGACACACACTAACCTGGAGGGATAACCCCAGACCCAGACAACCATTCCCACTGACTTGTTTCCAGGTGCTCACCTAATAGCCACACATGGTGCCTCTGGAGTTGACCCATCACATAAGGGATGCTGCTATTCCGCAGGATGTAGGCGTCATGCACTGAGCCAGGGAACATGGCATTCACATGGGAGATATACTGGTCTGCCAAACATACCATCTGTACATTCATAGAATGATAACTCTTCCGGTTTCTGTACACCTGTTCACTCCTGTGGGGGGGACCAAACCCACATGTGTCCCATCAATGGCACCTATGATGTTGGGGATATGTCCCTGGGCACAGAAAGCACCTTTCACTGTAGGCAAATCCTCCACCTGAGGGAAAACGATGTAGCTCCGCGTGTGTTTCAGAAGGGCAGACAACACTCTGGACAATACGTTGGAAAACATAGGTTGGGACATCCCTGATGCCATGGCCACAGTTGTTTGAAAAGAGTCACTTGCAAGGAAATGGAGCACTGACCGCACCTGCACTTGAGGGGGGGATTCCTGTGGGATGGCGGATTGCTGACATCAGGTCTGGCTCCAACTGGGTACACAGTTCCTGGATTTTGGCACGGTCAAGCCTGTAGGTGATTATCAAATGTCGCTCCTCCATTGTCGACAGGTCCACCAACGGTCGGTACACCGGAGGATGCCGCCATCTCCTCACATGTCCCAGCGGACGGTGCCTATTAAGGACAACAGCAAGCACAGAGTCAAACAACTCAGAGGTACGTACCCACAGTTTACCCAGAACACCAATCATACACAAAAGGTGGCCTGTATGTGTGTTGAGACTAGGCCTAGGTATGTGTGACGCAGTTGAAAATGAAGCCATGTGGGCCCCTGAAATGGCGGCTGCCTAGCCTGTAAAGTGGGACAATGGGATGTGAGGTTGTACACTGTCGCGGTAGGCGGTCGAAGACCGCAGCGCAATGCTGCATTGGTTAACATTGGACCCTATGGGTCCCAGGAGCCAATGACGATATACGTCGGCAGTGACGGTACGCACCACCGCGGACGTGACCGCCATTTTCTATCTGTTCAATCACTCGATACCTGACCTTCAACAGGAGAGGACCTACACTGCAAGTGCTGCTGTGACCTCAGTCTGGAAGAGACAATGGCTCGTGCGTCTGGGGAAAGGGCCCCTGCCTTTACATCCGAGGAGTTGGAGAAGCTCGTGGATGGGGTCCTCCCCCAGTACACGCTACTCTACAGTCCTCCAGACAAACAGGTAAGTACACAGGGAGCATGTTGTATGGGCTATGCCTGTGTGGAGAGGGCTGGATGTAAGAAGGAAGGGGGCAGAGTGCTGTGTGCATGAAAGACGGTGAATGCATGTGCCACATGGCAAGGGTAGGGATGGGGGCCAATCACTTTGACGGTGCAGTTGGTAATGACTTCTCTTCTTCCTCTGTACATTTCATGTAGGTCAGCGCCCACCAGAAGAAAGATATTTGGCGTGCCATCGCCAAGGACGTCCGGACCCTAGGGGTCTACCACAGACGGAGCACCCACTGACGGAAAAGATGGGAGGACATTCGCCGCTGGAGCAAGAAGACGGCGGAGGCTCAACTGGGGATGGCCTCCCAACGTGGGAGGGGTGCCCTTCGCACCATGACCCTTGATGTTCAGGATCCTGGCGGTGGCCTACCCGAAGTTGGATGGGCGCTTGAGGGCATCACAGCAGACACAAGGGGGTGAGTACACTCTCATTCTGCTGACTTTGCGCGCAGTGGAGTTGTCTGGGTGGGGGAGGAGGGCTGTGGGTTTCCCTAGGCCAGGGCGAGCTCCGTAGGCAAGACCCCTCCGTAAGGCAGGCCATGTGGCACCCCAGCCCACCTCTGTAGAGTGCCAAGTACAGCTATTCATGCCCCTGTGTCATCTGTGTGCAGATGTCGTCCATAGCCTTGTAGGCCATTTCCCAGGAATTGAACAGTGGAGCCCAAGAGCACGGCGTAGTGCAGGGGGCTTCTGTGTCTGTCTTGTCCGCCAACGGTAGCGGTTATCCATGCACTCAACATGTCTTTCCTCTGTCGTCTCCCCCACCACCTTTTTGTGGTCTCCCTGTTCTTGTGTGCATTAGCATCATCAGACGGAGGAGCAGTGGCACCGGAGCACGAGGGAGCTGCATCCCACATGGCCCTGGAGGGCGAGACTACAGACTCGCAATTCACCAGTGGGACGGAGGGCGAGGGGAGCTTCACGGCGGGGACAGGAGCTGACACCAGCGACACGGACTCGTCCTCTGATGGGAGCTCCCTTGTGGTGGTGGCGGCAACATCTGTGCCCCCCGCATCTACAGGTACAGCCGCCACCCCCTCTACTAGCACCGCCCTCCCAGCAGCCCCTCAGCCTTCGCCCGTGCCCGCTCATCCAGGAGGGTGGGCATCACCTTTGCCCCAGGCACCTCAGGCCCTGCCCCAGTCACCCCTGCTGCCCTCCGTGAGGAAGCCATTGACCTCCTCAGGTCCCTCACTGTTGGGCAGTCTACCATTTTGAATGCCATCCAGGGTGTAGAAAGGCAGTTGCAACAAACTAATGCATTCCTGGAGGGCATTCATTCTGGTCAGGCGGCCCTTCACCAAGCTTTTCAAACTCTGGCATCAGCACTGATGGCAGCCATTGTCCCCGTCTCTAGCCTCCCCCCTCCAACTTCCTCCACCCAGACACAATCCCCTGTACCTCTGCCTATCCCAATCACACCATCAGACCAGCCTACACACACGTCAACATACAAGGAAAGCTTAGGCAAACATAAGCACCACACATCCCAGAGGCACTAACGCAAGCAACACACACATGCAGACACACCAACATCCACTGCCTCCACTGTGTCCCCCTACTCATCGTCTCCCTACTCCCTCCCAGTCTCGTCTACACTCACACCTGCATGCACTACCTCTACAGCCACTACGTCCCTCACCAGCACACCCCGCTCAAGTGCAGTCACCACCCCCACTACCATTCACACGTCCCCTGTGTCCTCTCCCAGTGTGTCTGTGACGCCCCCTCCCAAGATACACAAACGCAGGCACACACCCACCCAACAGCCATCCACCTCACGACAGCCTCCAGCGCATGCACCTGCACCCAAAGTCACCAAACGTACACCTCCTACTACCACCACCTCTTCCTCCACTCCCAAATCCCCTCCAGCTACCCGTCCCAGTGTGTCCAAAAAACGTTTCCTGTCCAGCCTTGACCTTTTTCCCACACCTCCCCCACCCCGTCCATCTCATAGGTCCCGAAGTAGCACCTCAGCCACAACATCTCCGGGACCAGTGGTGCCTGTAGTCACCGGTATGTGGAGTGCACCGGCCACCAGGACAGCCAGTGTGGCACGGAGCCACAGCACAGACAGTCCCCCACCTGTGAAGCATCAGAAGTTGGCCAGTGCCCGGTGGGAGAGGGGGAAGACTCCAGCCACCAAAGCCGCTCCCAGGGGTCCCGTTGGGCGTGTGGAGTCAGCTGTGACACCTTCCAAGGTGGGGAAGGGCCACAAGAAACCCGGCAAGTCTGGGAAGAGCTGTACGGCGGAGAAGACCGCCATCATCCCGCTGCCCAGGAGGCCACCGCCAGCCCCAGCCCAGCTGCCCAGGAGGCCACCGCCAGCCCCAGCCCAGCTTCCCAGGAGGCCAGCCCCAGCCCAGCTGCCCAGGAGGCCACCGCCAGCCCCAGCCCAGCTGCCCAGGAGGCCACCGCCAGCCCCAGCCCCGCTCCAGGAGGCCAGCACCAGCACAGCTTCCCAGGAGGCCACCGCCAGCACCAGCACAGCTGGGCCATGAAGGACCGCCAGCACAAGCCCCGCTGGGCCATGAAGGACTGCCAGCACCAGCCCCGCTGGGCCATGAAGGACTGCCAGCACCAGCCCCGCTGGGCCATGAAGGACCACCAGCACCAGCCCCGCTGGGCCATGAAGGACCGCCAGCACAAGCCCCGCTGGGCCATGAAGGACCGCCAGCACAAGCCCCGCTGGGCCATGAAGGACCGCCAGCACAAGCACCGCTGAACAGGGCACCGCCAACTCATGCACCGCTGAACAGGGCACCGCCAACTCAAGCACCGCTGAACAGGGCACCGCCAACTCAAGCACCGCTGAACAGGGCACCGCCAACTCAAGCACCGCTGAACAGGGCACCGCCAACTCAAGCACCGCTGAACAGGACACCACCAACTCAAGCACCACTGAACAGGGCACCGCCAACTCAAGCACCACTGAACAGGGCACCGGCAACTCAAGCACCGCTAGCCCATGTTGCGGCAGGGGCACTGACGCAACTGGGTCCGTCACGGGGTGAGTGATGCACTCTGGGCACCAGTCCCCCTCCAGAACCAGTGGAGACATCAATCCACTACCTCTGTCCTTCACAGGATGAAGCACTCTGGGCACCAGTCCCCCTCCAGAACCAGTGAAGACATCCATCCACTACCTCTGTCCTACACAGGATGAAGTACTCTGGGCACCATGCCCCCTCCAGAACCAGTGGAGACATCCATCCACTACCTCTGTCCTACACAGGATGAAGCACTCTGGGCACCATGCCCCCTCCAGAACCAGTGGAGACATCCATCCACTACCTCTGTCCTACACAGGATGAAGCACTCTGGGCACCATGCCCCCTCCAGAACCAGTGGAGACATCCATCCACTACCTCTGTCCTACACAGGATGAAGCACTCTGGGCACCAGTCCCCCTCCAGAACTAGTGGAGACTGTTATCCACTACCTCTGTCCTACACAGGATGAGGCACTCTGGGCACCAGTCCCCCTCCAGAACCAGTGGAGACTGTTATCCACTTGAAAGACTGTGGCTTTGCACTCCCCAGGATTGAACAGTGGGCAAACCACCCACTGTAGAGACTTGAGAGACTGTGGCTTTGCACTCCCCAGGATTGAACAGTGGGCAACCCACCCACTGTATAGACTTGAGAGACTGTGGCTTTGCACTCCCCAGGATGTAACAGTGGGAATGTGGCCCCCTTGTGGATTTGGCGTCGTGCACTCAAGCGGCTGAGGTGCCCCCCCACCTTCCCTCCCCCTGAGGTGACTGTTTTCTTGCTGTCTGATGCCCCTGCAGTGTTCTCTCTGTCATGGTCGGGGATCTTGTGTGGGCCTCGCCCATACCGTTTGGTCCAAGTGTTCCACGAACTTTCTTTGTGCAGTACCTGGACTACTATGCCTGGTATATATTTTGTACATGGTGTATATATATATATATTTCTGCCTACTTGTTTGTAATATATTCCGATGGTTACACTCATTTTCTTTGGTCTTTGCATTCTTCCGGGGGGGTTCGGGAGGTGTAACTGTGATGGATTGGTATGCATTAGTGTGTGTGTTGTATTGGGTGAGGGTGGGGGTGAGGGTGTTGCGTGTGTGTGTCCCTGTTTTTTGCCTCCCCCCGCCCCTGTGTCGTAGGTGCAGTACTCACCGTGGTCTTTGCCGCCGGCGTTCGTGCTCCTGGTAGATTAGCAGGAAGACTATCGCAGGTAGGATTTGGAGTTCCGGTTCCATGTTGTCCTCGTTCCTCGTGGAGTGTGTAGAGGTGAGCATTTTCCCTTCGAAATTCCTGTTTCCGCCGTGTTTTTATCCGCGGTGTATCCGCCCCGGAAAAGGTGGTGGATTGGCCTGTCATAATAGTGTGGGCGGTACATTGTCTTCCGCCTGTCTGTTGGCGGTGACCGCCGCGCTGTTTGTTTGTACTGCCGTGGTGGTCGGAGTGTTAAAGTGCCTGTCTTTGTTGGCGGTTTCCGCCACGGTTGTAATTGCTATTTTTTTACGGCCGGCCTGTTGGCGGTCTTACCGCCGCTTTAACACCGTCCGCCAGGGTTGTAATGACCACCATAATCTTCATCTAGTGTTTCAATTGCAACACCACCTGATGGACAGTAAATCACACAGTTCATCTTGCAAAGCAAGACCCTGCAAGTAAATTAACAGGACTCGAATCACACAATAAAACCTGCTGACTGTTTTCTGTTGTTTTCTGTTGACCCTATTTTAACTTGGACTTCTTCTGTTACTTGATGAACAATTTGTTTATTGATAATGACTACAACCTGGACCTCTTTTCCAGAGAGGGGCAGGTTTGGAACCTCCACAGAATTGACTGTAGAGTGGGTAGCATTAGTATTGATCAAGAATAATACATGGTGCCCATTCATCTCATATGCATTCTGGTCTATCTCTTGGATTGGCTCAGGCATGCATTCCTCCCCACACCCAAAGTCCCAGGCACCATTATTGTGAGTTTGTCTCTGGTAAAAACTGAGAAAGATCATTGCTCAGAATTATTGGATTCTTTTGGAATCCTAATTGTATGGTATCTTGTTTCTCATGTTTTGCTGCATCATAGCAAAATATCTTGCCCCCATCTCAGTAAGAACAGCATTCACATATTCTTGTACTTGGAAGATTGCCCTAGTGAGTGCAGGCAAACAACATTGCCTCCATCACACTTGGACAGCTTTCTCACTCCTCCACAGTCTCTGCTTCACGATAAATCTTGCCAAATCTCACCTTCAGCCCCTTCAGGTTGAACCCTTTCTCAGAGCAGTGTTCAGCCCAGTCATCGCCAAGGCTTAACCCAGCCAGTCAAGACAGAAGGCATTTCACCAGCTTCTACCTCTTTTTCAGCCAAATTGTCACTGGACGTTCAGAACAGTTATGAGACTTCTTGAAATGATGGCTTCATGAATAGCCATAGTTCCCAGATTTCAGATACGCCCATTGCAACAATGCCTGTCAACACAATAATAAATCGGAGTGTTGTTTTTTGGGTCTAGTGTTGATATGAGGCAGGACCTATCTCTCTCTGCAGTGGTGGAACTCGACAATGTATTGCAGGTTTGGCTCTTCAGAAACACAGTTTTGCAGCTGCCATCACCGCGGATGTCTTGCTTAGCAAGGTGGGGAGCGCATCTTCAGCAGCTGTCTTCAGAACATGTGGTTGCCTCATCAAAGAAGACTCCACATCATTTACCTTCAGCTCCTGGCAATCCAGCTATCTCTCTAGACCAGTGGTTCCCAACCTTTTGACTTATGTGGACCCCTACTTCATGATTACTGGAACCCGGAGAACCCCACTGAATTATTATTACTAAGTCATTACTGAAAGCTGGGGACCTAATCTGTTAATTTGTTTAAATTTTTCTAAGCAGTCGCGGACCCCTTGAGGAGGCTTCACGGATCCACAGGTTGAGAACCACTGCTCTAGGCCTTTTGTTACCAGGTTCAGAACAAAGTTGTATTGATAGAAACAGACATCTTGACCGCCATGTACTATCTCCAAAAGCAATATGGCACACACTCACCACAGCTATCCAAACTGGCACAAATAATTTGTCATTGGGCACTTAATCATTGGATACATCTACTGGTGCAGTCCCTTCCTGGCGTACACAACAGTTTTGCAGACCTCCTCAGCAGGTTGCAGCAACAAGTCCACACACATGTCCTATTTCCACCATTGGGGATTTCAGAGATAAACCTTTTTGCCACTGCTTTATAGGCAAAATGCCAAAGCTTTGCCTCCTGGTTCCCAAACCTGTAGTCCAGAAGCAATGCACTATAGATGAATTGATCAGGGATATTTGCATACTCTTTTCCTTCTCTCCCTCTCCTTTAGTACGGGGTGTGGAAGTTTCGGCAAACATCCCTCACTCTCAACGTGGTGGCTGTTACATGGCCAGACAACCATGGTTCTCAGTGTTTCCTCACGAGAAGCTCCACAACAGACTGGACTTTACACAGAGCCACAGTGCAGTCAGACACCCCGATCCCAGGTAACACAAACCAGAGATCTTGCTCCTGTGGTCTTGAAATGAGTCTACCTTAACCTCCCTCAAGAGAGCATGTCTATCCTCAAAGAAGCTTGCAGGCCACCACATGTGCCTGCATGCTACTAAATGGAAAAGGTTTGTTCAGTCTGGCATTTCTAAACACATAGGCCTTCTTCAATCTGTAGTTCAGGATATGGTCTGCTACCGCCTTCATCCACAGAAACCTGGCTTTGCCTATAGTTCTATATGCTTTCAGTTAGCCCCTATCGCAGCTTAAATTTAGAACAGTGGATGCTCTTCTTTAGCCCAAATCCTTGTCATTAAGGCATTTGTGGAAGGACCCAAGTGGTGTATTCCTCCATCTAGAGCAATAATGTCGTCCTTACCAGCCTCATAGGCCCTCCTTATGAAACCCTGCACTTGTGCTCATCTTAATTCCTTTCATGGAAGGTTTATTTCTTGTCACTGTCACATCTCTAGGCAATTTTAACGAATTGCAAACTGTCACCCTTGAAGACCCTTTCTTTCAGATTCATAATGGCAGAATTGTCCTGAAAAATAACTGCAAATTCCTTCTAAAAGTGGTACCCCCTTCAACCTCAGTCACACAATTGAGCTTATGGTTTTCTTCCTACAGCCAGACTCATGGCAGAGAGGACAGTTTACACCCTTGATTTCAAGAGTCCCCTCATGTATTTCATTGATAGAACCAAACCCTTTTCTAAAACGGTCTCCTTTTGCCGCTCTCACCAAGCCACACAAGGGACATGATCTTTCAAAGGCAGTCATTGTAGATGGATTGTCAAATGTATCCAAACTTGCTACATTAAAGCTAAAAGGTCTTTGCCCGTCCCACCCCACCCAGGCCTCATTCCACTTGCAAAGAAGGAGCCACAATTGCTTTCCTCTGCAAAATACCCGTAGCTGACATCCATAAGGGAGATACCTGGTCAACCCCCACACACATTCATTAAATACTGCAGTGTAGATATATTACCACACCAACAGGCTAGAGTTGGCTTAGCTGTTCTAAGAACTGTCTTTCATCCTCTGCAACATCTTCCTTTTACCCACCATTTGTGCAATACTCCTTAACAATCTATGTGGAGCATGTGTATCTACAGCCACACATGCCATTAATGTAGTATGTTACTCTGTAAGAATCTGTTCCTAGTGTGTAGCACTGTAAATTCACACATGCCAGTCCATCTCCCCGGAAACCTTTGGTTGTTGCAGATCTACATGCTTTAGTTAACTTCTTTGTACATACATTCCTGCATGGCCATCACACTTTCCTGTCTATAACACTAGCTTGATGCTTATCCCTGTGCATTAAACAGTCTTACAATGGAGCTGCTGCCCACATGCATTGCCAGCTAAGGGAGGAATCAGTGTAGCTTGTGACTTGAAAGATGTCTCCAAAGAAAAACAAGTTGCAAATGTCTGAGTCCAACTCTAGATGGCAGGAGTATTGAGAGAATGTGAATCTACAGCACTACACACAACAAACAAATGCTTGCAGGGTAAATAACATGTTCCTTCTAACATTACATCTGCCCAAAACACCTAGATAAATCTAACCTGACTTCTGCAATTGCGCAATAGAAGAGAAGGGAAGCGTATCATAAGCAAGTTTAAAAAACTCTTCAACCTGAGTTAAAATTTTGACACCTAAATAAGTTGCTGGAGAACCATATTGACTGTCTATGCCATCAGTTGGTTGAATAAACAAGATGTGTGTCTTCCCTTAGTTCAGAAACAATCCTAATACTGTCCCAAACTGTTGTGGTTCCAGTCCAGTAAACTTCACTACCCTCTGTGGATTGGCGCTAAAAGAAAATCGCAATTGCATCTACATATGCATCTATCTTACGATCATTCGCATTAAGAATCAGTGAGGGAATGTTAGTGGAGCAATTTAATTATCATACAAATGGTTCTAAATGCAAAGCAAACTTCATGGGTGAGAGTGGACCTCTCTGTCGTGTCCCCCTAGAGATGGTGAATTTAGGTATGATGTTGCCTGAATAAGCAATCTGAGTCTATAATTGTGAGTATGGGACTTGAACCCTATGTAAAAACCATTGTCCAAAGCTAAACCTGTTTAATGTGTCCCCGCAAAATGCCTTTTTGGCATCCAACAGAATCATACCAGCTGGTGTGTCTGCTGCAACATCAAACACTGCCGTTGCTGAATTAGTGTGGAAAGTAGTATTCCATACTGTATCTTCCTGACTCATTCAGTTATCATTGATGCAAGCCTATCAGCA
Organism: Pleurodeles waltl; assembly: GCF_031143425.1. Classification (NCBI taxonomy): domain Eukaryota; kingdom Metazoa; phylum Chordata; class Amphibia; order Caudata; family Salamandridae; genus Pleurodeles; species Pleurodeles waltl. The sequence continues at coordinate 996,959,720 of NC_090446.1, forward strand.
AGCAATTTAGAGTATCTATTTGAGTTGTAATTGATGAGGGAAATGGCTTGGTATGAGCTGTACTGTCTAGGGACCTTAACTGACTTCAGACAGATGGTAATGTAAGTATTCCTCCAAGAGGGGGTAATGCGCCAAATTCGAATTAATTTTAGTCCCACGAATACCAGCGTAAACATTCAAGAAAATTCCCTATAAAATTGACATGGAATAGAATCTGGGAGCACTGTTCTACCCACTGGAACCTTGCTATTACAGTAATTACTTCTTATGTCCTAAAAGGAGAACCCTAAACATGAGAGTGCATGACTATCATCTGAGAATTAATAACCTGGACAAGATAATATGTTATCAGTTTGTGATTGGGTTAGCAGTCCTCTTTATACAGCTGTGCATAATGCATTGAATACCTTACCAATAGCTTCTCTGCCCTTAATGTCCACACCATCTGAATTAATGAACTGAAGGCAAGCCCGTTCTTTAACATGTCAAAATGAAATGCCTTCCATTTTTTTTTACTGTTTTCAGCCTCTTGTTGAGCTGCATTTTGAATGCAAAGTATTTTTTGTGGATTATCTTCTCTTGTGCGTCAGTGAGCCTAACCTGAATTAGCTGACCATGTTCTACATTTCGAGCTTAAATGTTTTCTCACAAATTTTCAAGTTCTATTTCAGTTGAAGGCCATTAGACTAAGCAGCTGTCTGTTTGCAAAAATACTTCTTGTGGTCATTCTGAAGGCTTCTCAGGGAATGCATTCCACCCATTGCTTACCTTTGGCGTAGTGGTTTGTAGCGCACATTTTCTGGCTTTCTATTTGCTGGCTTTATTTGTTTTGTGTAGTCCACATGTCATCGTCTCTCCAGTGGAGCAAAGATTGTTCACCAATGTTGCTTATATTCTTCCAGTGGTCCTTGTTTTCTGTATTCAGGCCTTTAGATTTTGTTCTTATCTTGTCACATTAGCTGTGTGTTCAGAGAGCGAGAGGCCGGTTGTGAGGCTTTGTCTGCTGAGAGAGCTTCCTGTGTACTTTTCTTTCTCTGACTTCAAGGTGAGAGGGTTGATGTGACAATCTTGCCGGGTACTGGGAAAGAGGTTTTTTATTTCTAGCACACAACAAAATGTACATGGGTGTAAATGAACTGTGCCAATATTTCAGAATTGGGAAAGCACAAATGAAGCACTTTCTTGATAATTTGGAAGTGTGACAGAAACAAATATTTTAATAAGATCAAAACAAATCAGTACACTTGGTGATGCCATTTCCACACATTAATGTTTGTGCACTGTATCGGTTTATCAGTAAAACTGTGTGTGCAAATGTACTGGTCATTTCAATTGTGTTGTCTGTAATGGTAGCACGCTAACACACCATGCATACGCCACTCCACTCTATGCTACGCTACTCCAATATGTGCTACTCCAATCTACTGTACAACACTCTGCTCCGCTCTATGACACTCAACGCATTGCCACTTCATTCTAGGCCACTCTGCTCCACTGTACGAGAATCCACTCTGCGCTACTCTACTCTGACACTCTATGCCACTCTGACACTCTACGCCACTCTACAACACTCAACTCCACTACACTACACTCCATGACTCTCATTCCACTCTATGTCACTTCACACCACAACTGCACTCCACTCTGTTCCCCTCCCCTCCCCTCCACTCCATGACACTCCAGTCCCTGCTGCTCCTCGACACCCCAATCTGCGACACCCTATTCCACTCTTTGCCACTCCACGCTACTGTCCTCTACCCGCTAACTTTTAGTCATGCTTTATAGCAGCCGTACTGGTGTTCAACATGGCTAAAACACATTGGCAAAGCCAATAGCTCTTGCATTGGCATGACCTATTGGCTCTGCCTGTGCTTGTTTAGCATGTCTCTGTTTGATAATGGTATTGCTGAGGGTACTCGCTCTTAAGGCTGCTTTAAGGGAATCCCAGTTTATCGCAATAGGGACTGTTAGCTCATTCACATAAAAAAAATGATAGGATGTCAGGCATATTTGTCTGGTAATCTTGCTCATTAGGGTACATCTTCTTGCTGATGGTTTCTGGTTCCTAACGCCAGGGATTATGGTGCGAAATAATACAGGTATGTAACCATACTGAGATATATGGGGTCAGGATCTGGGCTATCGAAGTTGCATCAGTACTTGAGTGTTGTTTATTTGGGGCAGCATAGTATGTAAATCCAGTCTGCATTGTACGGAAATATTGCCATCTCGCTGCCAAACCCAAAGAGTTTAGGATGCTACTCCCAATAGAGAAGCAATTCCTGGTACCACTGGCAGGTTAATATCTCCACCAAGTACTATAAGCTCTTCCCATAATGCCAATTCCAAAAGTAGAACCTGGAACAATTCTGATTCATCTATATTCAAAGCAAAGGTATTGCAAATCGTATACTCAAATTCCTTAGTACCAATCTATCACCCTTGGGAGTCACATCTACTACTAATGCATCTCCATGCATTGCCCTTAACAAGGGGTGTGACTCCCTCCTCCTCCCCAGCCTCGCAAACTGGATATTTGTGCGTGAACACATATTTGAATAATTACTTTTTTAACAAGGATATATGATATAAACCCCATAATCAAGGTGCTTTCTAACCACTTTCTGGAGATAAAAGAGACTTCTGTGCGGCGTCTGAAACCACTTCTCCTGGCGTGCCATTTCTCCATTACTAAAGCAGTTTTTGATAAAAATAAGCCACCCCCTTGGAAGTTTATGTATAAAATGAAACCAAGTTTTTTTAACCGACTCAAAAGCCACAATTTCATAATCACTTTACAATCTTGAAACATCTGGTTCGCGAGGAACAAATCCGGTCTGACGGCTCCAAGGGTAATAATGTTAGTTTTTCCCGCACTGGAAAATGGAGAAAGTTCTGATAAATGGATCAGCGTTTCTGTAATCTGATTAGTATTGTATTTAAAGGGATGAATAGTGAGAAAAAAAGACCACGACGCGGGCATCGTTTGTAACCAGATTAAAGGCTGTTTACTCAGTCTGACTCCTCGCAGGGACATCCTGACTGGAATCCGGGTGGACGCTTGCATCGCAGTCCAACCCTACCTGCTGCTCCAGGAGGTCGTTTGTCGGATGCTGTGTGGGTTCCGTAGTGTATTGGGTCCGAACCTCTAAATTGGTTTTCCAGGGTGAGGCGATCCCTGCTTTTTTTAGTCAGGGTGTGGATCCCAAGTCAAGGGAACTGTGCTGTGGTATTTTCATGGAAGGGTGACTCTTGTCTCCTCTACATTACAATGGATATTTTTTCCTTTTTCCAAAATATCCACTTAAACGAAGATACCAAATTATCATACCGATGACTGACAAAGAGAGTGGAATCTACTTGTCTTTGCTAAGTATCTTTGAAATAATGTGACTTTTATACAACATAATGCATGTACCTGTAGAGCGCTGAATTGCATGCGTTTATTGTAACACAGCTCAATAGTAATCATTTGATGAAACTTCGGAAGGGTGTAAGGAAGGTCGAGTGGATATGACGGGATTTGAATCTCAAGTACAGGTTTCTGGAGTGGATGCATTAGTCCACTGAACCACCAGATCTGTTGATTGTCAGTCATATGTAAAGTGCCACTTTAATATCAGTGTTTGTTAGCACGTTGCACCGAGTCCGTATTAGTCTGCCTTACTAAGATCTCTTATAAGTATGAGTTTCAGAGTGATGCCTAACAAGAAACCCTCTTTGGGCACAAAGCTACCGATTTCTTCTCGTGTTTCTCAGTCAATGTAAACGACAGCCATTTTACAATCTTCTTATTCCCAAAATGCCACAACCTGATGCAGCAGGCATACTTACTATCTTGGTTTACTATTTTAGGGAAAAGAGCATTTATGTAAAATCTAGTACTAAACACCGATAATAATTGCAACTCCGGAAGTATCGATTCCTAAAGTGACACCATTTTCTCAGCATTCTGGGAACGTGTGTCAGTAATGGATGCCACTAGCTCAGTGTTTGGAAGAAACGCAGCTGACTTATGAAAGGCTTCAAGCTGGAGGAGAAGAAGAGCTGAGAAGCCATCTGCACACAATGGTATTTGTCGGGGATCTGCTTGGCAGTGGAAGAATGGTAGGGATTTTTACCATTCCATTTCCCTTACTTTTCAGAGATATTTCTAAGCATGGCAAGGTGGGCAGTAGACCAGGGTCCCAAACTTTCTGTTGTTTCACCTGTCTTAATTATCTTCTTCTCTGCTCCTATCTATCTCTGACCGGTCGCTCTCTACCAAGTATCATTTTAATGATTTTACTGTCCCAGACTTATTTCAACTGTTTGTGTGTGACCTTTTTACCGAGAATCATGTGATTATTATTTGGCGCCAAGCCGTGTTGAATTAGCAGAAAACGGGTAATAAAATTCAAAGTTTTTCTGAACTGTAGCCCCTAAAATACTTTGCCAGGCCAGGATTGGCCATGCATTCTGCAGGGAGTACCCCAGAGGGCTGCGGCCATTGGAGGCCTGTTTGGAGAAACCCGTGCAGCTGCCGGTGTCTCTTTCACTTTATCGAGCTCCCTGAGGCTGACTGTACTTCAGCCACAGGGGGGCCTCTTGAGGGAGAGAGCCACAGAGACCAAGGAAGGGAGAGACAAAAGTAGAAAAAAGCACAGAGCATGGCTGGATGGAAAAAAAAATTTGAGGAGGCAGAAAGAGAGCTGGGCTGGTTTTAGTTTTTTGCAGGACTGATTTTGACTCCGTGTCTAGCCCTGTAACTTGCCTCGGGTACACAGAATTCTTAAGATTACACTGTACATTTTGTGGTATTTGTGTGTTCGATGGCATGTGTAGCTGCAGATACACATGCTGTGCACAGTCCGCCGTCTGGTGTTGGGCTCGGAGTGTTACAAGTTGTTTTTCTTCGAAGAAGTCTTTTCGAGTCACCAGACCGAGGGACTCCTCCCCTTTCGGTTCCATTGCGCATGGGCGTCGACTCCATCTTAGATTGTTTTTTTTCCGCCATCGGGTTCGGACGTGTTCCTTTTCGCTCCATGTTTCGGGTCGGAAAGTTAGTTAGAATCTCGGAAAAAATCATCGGTATTGTTTCGTTCGGTATCGGGTTAGTTAGAACACATCGACACCGAATCTTGAAGAGCTCCGGTGGCCCTTCGGGGTAATTTCGATCCCCCGTCGGGGCCTGGTCGGCCCGACCGCGTGCAACTTCAAGACTGATGGAACTGACCCCGTTCCGCTTCTGTCCTAAATGCCATCGCAAATATCCGTATACGGATCAGCATCTGGTCTGTAACTTGTGCCTGTCCCTGGAGCACAAGGAGGATACGTGTGAAGCCTGTCGAGCGTTTCGGTCGAGGAAGACGCTCAGAGACCGAAGAGCCAGAAGATTGCAAATGGCGTCCACGCCGACAGGACAACATCGGTTCGAGGACGAAGAGGAAACGTTCTCCATCCACGAGTCGGATTCGGGGGAATCCGACGCCGAAGACATAACAACCGTGAGTAAGACGTCGAAAATTAGGACTCATGAAAAGTCCACAAAAGCCCAGGGGACGCCACTGCCAACAGGCCATGGCTTAACCCAAAAACTAGGTGACCGAGCCAAGGCACCGAAAAAGGGCATGCTGGGGTCGAAGTCATCCGACTCCGGTCGTGATACCGCCACAAAGCAACCTCGGAGCCGAGACACTGGCTCCGAGACAATTCGGCGCAGAGACAGCGGCACCGAAGATGTTCGGCACTGAGATACCACGCCGAAATCAAAGAAATCTTCTTCGGAGCCTAAAAAGCCTACCGAAAAGGTTTCGGTACCGAAAAAAGCCTCGGAACCGAAAATTAGTTCCTATACAGAGGAACAAGGACTAAACACCCAATTGCATAGATTTGGTGAAGAGCTTCAAACTGTAGAAACTGACTACACTCAAAGGAGGCTTCACATCCAGGAAGACACAGGGAAGATAACCACTCTTCCCCCAATCAGGATGAAAAGGAAACTTGTTTTCCAACAAGGGGACAAGCAACCACAAGCAAAGGTGGTAAAGAAAGTAACACCACCACCTTCTCCACCACAATCAACACATGCATCACCGGCGCAAACTCCACCACTAACGCACTCACCAGCTCATACCACAATAAGCCAGGATGATCCCGATGCATGGGACCTCTACGACGCCCCAGTGTCTGACAATAGTCCAGACTCATATCCATCTAAACCGTCACCACCTGAGGACAGTACATCATATGCACAGGTGGTCGCAAGGGCAGCCGAATTCCACAATGTCTCACTACACTCGGAACCTATTGAGGATGACTTTCTCTTTAACACCCTGTCCTCCACCCATAGCCAGTATCAAAGCCTTCCCATGCTCCCAGGAATGCTAAGGCACTCAAAACAAATATTTCAGGAGCCAGTTAAAGGCAGAGCCATAACTCCAAGGGTGGAGAAAAAATATAAGGCACCTCCCACAGACCCAATATTTATTACAACACAACTAACACCGGACTCAGTAGTTGTGGGGGCAGCTCGTAAAAGAGCCAACTCTCAGACATCAGGCGACGCACCACCTCCAGACAAGGAGAGCCGCAAATTTGATGCAGCGGGGAAAAGAGTTGCAGCACAAGCAGCAAATCAGTGGCGTATCGCCAACTCGCAAGCACTCTTGGCAAGATACGACAGGGCTCATTGGGATGAAATGCAACATCTCATCGAACACCTTCCCAAGGAGTTCCAAAAAAGAGTGCAACAAGTGGTGGAAGAGGGACAAAGTATCTCGAACAATCAGATACGGTCTTCCATGGATGCAGCCGATACAGCTGCAAGGACAATAAACACTGCAGTCACAATACGGAGGCACGCTTGGCTGCGCACTTCTGGGTTCAAACCCGAAATCCAACAGGCTGTGCTCAATATGCCGTTTAATGAACAGCAATTGTTTGGGCCGGAGGTAGACACTGCCATTGAAAAACTAAAAAAGGACACTGATACAGCCAAAGCCATGGGCGCACTCTACTCCCCGCAGAGCAGAGGCACATTTCGGAAGACACCTTTTAGGGGAGGGTTTCGGGGTCAACCCACAGAAACCAACACTTCACAGACAAGACCACCTACCTACCAGGGTCAATATCAAAGGGGAGATTTTCGGGGACAATATAGAGGAGGCCAATTCCCAAGAAGTCGGGGAAAATTTAAAGGTCCCAAAACCCCTCAAAATAAACAGTGACTCACAAGTCACACAACCCCATCACACAACACCAGTGGGGGGAAGACTAAGCCAATTCTACGAATCTTGGGAAGAAATAACAACAGACACTTGGGTGTTAGCAATTATCCAACATGGCTATTGCATAGAATTTCACAAATTCCCTCCAAACGTCCCACCGAAAACACACAATATGTCAAAACAGCATATAGATCTTCTAGGACTAGAAGTTCAAGCATTACTACAAAAGGACGCAATAGAATTAGTACCAAGCCGACAGAAAAACACAGGAGTTTACTCACTGTATTTTCTAATACCAAAGAAGGACAAAACTCTGAGACCAATACTAGATCTCAGAACACTAAATACCTACATCAAATCAGACCACTTTCACATGGTCACATTACAAGACGTTATCCCACTGCTCAAACAGCAAGATAACATGACAACATTAGACCTAAAGGATGCGTATTTCCACATACCGATACATCCTTCCCACAGGAAATACCTAAGGTTCGTATTCAAAGGAATACATTACCAATTCAAAGTGTTGCCATTCGGAATAACAACTGCGCCAAGAGTCTTTACAAAATGCCTGGCAGTAGTAGCTGCACATATCAGAAGGCAGCAGATCCACGTGTTCCCTTACTTAGACGACTGGTTAATCAAGACCAACACGCTAACAAGGTGTTCACGTCACACAAAGTATGTCATACAGACCCTTCACAAGCTGGGTTTCTCCATCAACTATGCAAAGTCACACCTTTTGCCGTGTCAAACACAGCAATACTTAGGAGCGACAATCAACACAACAGAAGGGATAGCCACTCCAAGTCCACAAAGGGTTCAAACATTTCACAAGGTGATACAGGCCATGTATCCAACACAAAAGATACAAGCAAAAATGGTATTAAAACTCCTAGGCATGATGTCTTCATGCATAGCCATTGTCCCAAACGCAAGATTGCACATGCGACCCTTACAACAATGCCTAGCATCACAATGGTCACATGCACAGGGTCAACTTCTAGATCTGGTGTTGATAGACCGCCAAACATACATCTCGCTTCTATGGTGGAACAGTACAAATTTAAACAAAGGGCGGCCTTTCCAAGACCCAGTGCCACAATACGTCATAACAACGGATGCTTCCATGACAGGGTGGGGAGCACACCTCAATCAACACAGCATCCAAGGACAATGGGACATACATCAAAGGAAGTTTCACATAAATCACTTAGAACTGTTAGCAGTATTTCTAGCGTTGAAAGCATTTCAACCCATGATAACCCCCAAATACATTCTTGTCAAAACAGACAACATGACAACAATGTATTATTTAAACAAACAGGGGGGGACACACTCGACACAGTTATGTCTCCGAAATATGGCATTGGGCAATTCACAACCACATTCACCTAATAGCACAATTTATTCCAGGGATCCAGAACCAGCTAGCAGACAATCTCTCTCGGGATCACCAACACGTCCACAAATGGGAAATTCACCCCCAAATACTGAACACTTACTTTCAAATTTGGGGAACACCTCAAATAGATCTATTTGCAACAAAAGAAAACGCAAAATGCCAAAACTTCGCATCCAGGTTCCCACACCATCAATCCCAAAGCAATGCTCTATGGATGAATTGGTCAGGGATATTTGCGTACGCTTTTCCCCCTCTCCCTCTCCTTCCGTATCTAGTAAACAGATTGAGTCAAAACAAACTCAAACTCATACTAATAGCACCAACATGGGCAAGACAACCTTGGTATACAACACTACTAGACCTGTCATTAGTACCTCATGTCAAGCTACCCAACAGACCAGATCTGTTAACACAAAACAACACAAACAACAGATCAGGCATCCAAACCCAGCATCGCTGAATCTAGCAATTTGGCTCCTGAAATCCTAGAATTTGGACACTTAGACCTCACACAAGAGTGTATGGAGGTCATAAAACAAGCTAGAAAACCTTCCACTAGACACTGCTATGCAAATAAATGGAAAAGATTTGTTTGTTACTGCCATAATAATCAAATTCAACCATTGCACGCATCTCCAAAAGATGTAGTAGGATATTTACTACATTTGCAAAAATCAAATCTAGCTTTCTCTTCCATAAAGATACATCTCACCGCAATATCTGCTTACCTGCAGATTACTCATTCAACTTCCCTATTTAGAATACCTGTCATTAAAGCGTTTATGGAAGGCCTAAAGAGAATTATACCACCAAGGACACCACCTGTTCCTTCATGGAACCTCAACATTGTCTTAACAAGGCTCATGGGTCCACCTTTCGAACCCATGCATTCTTGTGAAATGCAATACTTAACGTGGAAAGTTGCATTTCTCATTGCCATCACATCTCTAAGAAGAGTGAGTGAGATTCAGGCATTTACCATACAAGAACCATTTATTCAAATACACAAGAATAAGGTAGTTCTAAGAACAAATCCAAAATTCTTACCAAAGGTTGTCTCACCGTTCCACTTAAATCAAACAGTAGAATTACCAGTGTTCTTCCCACAGCCAGATTCGGTAGCTGAAAGAGCACTACATACATTAGACATCAAGAGAGCACTAATGTACTACATTGACAGAACAAAACAAATTAGGAAGACAAAACAACTATTTATTGCCTTTCAAAAACCTCATACAGGAAATCCAATTTCAAAACAAGGCATTGACAGGTGGATAGTTAAGTGTAGTCAAACCTGCTATCTTAAAGCAAAAAGAGAGCTGTCTATTACACCAAAGGCACACTCAACCAGAAAGAAAGGGGCTACCATGGCCTTTCTAGGAAATATTCCAATGAACGAAATATGTAAGGCAGCAACATGGTCTACGCCTCATACATTTACCAAGCACTACTGTGTAGATGTGTTAACTGCACAACAAGCCACAGTAGGTCAGGCTGTACTAAGAACATTATTTCAAACTACTTCAACTCCTACAGGCTGAACCACCGCTTTTGGGGAGATAACTGCTTACTAGTCTATGCACAGCTACACATGCCATCGAACGGAAAATGTCACTTACCCAGTGTACATCTGTTCGTGGCATGAGTCGCTGCAGATTCACATGCGCCCACCCGCCTCCCCGGGAGCCTGTAGCCGTTTAGAAGTAGATCTTAAACAATTGTACATTTGTAAATATATTACTTTAACCTTTATTATGTATATACGTATTCATTCCATTGCATGGGCACTATGACTAACATACACAACTCCTACCTCACCCTCTGCGGGGAAAACAATCTAAGATGGAGTCGACGCCCATGCGCAATGGAACCGAAAGGGGAGGAGTCCCTCGGTCTCGTGACTCGAAAAGACTTCTTCGAAGAAAAACAACTTGTAACACTCCGAGCCCAACACCAGACGGCGGACTGTGCACAGCATGTGAATCTGCAGCGACTCATGCCACGAACAGATGTACACTGGGTAAGTGACATTTTCCATATCATCTCAGGCCGACCTTAGAGGACTTTGCCATTTTACTAAGAAGATCCCTCCAAGTTAGAAGGCACATCTGTGAAAAGCGTGGCAGGCAGAAGGTAGCGTTGAGAAGGTCAAAACATCATGGCAGGTAGAGTTTTAAAAAAAAACACAGCATCACCTTTCCAGCTTTGTTCCCTCATATTAAAAGTCCTGAAAACTCAGCATTCTTATAAAAAAACGAAAATAACATAAAGAGTTAATGATTTGTGGGTAGGCGTAAGGAGCGCTGCCAAGATGCAGCTCGGCATGCATTGTAGACCTTGCGGATTGGAATAAAGTTTTTGTGAAACTTCGATTTTCCAGCTGTTTTTAATCCTGCTCCTTATTTCAGTTAAATACCGCAGATTTGCTGAAGGGGATTCTGGGGTCCCGCCAAGAGGCACAGTAAAGTTCATTGAGCCGAAAAAGCTGTGTAGGGCACTTTGGGCAAGCTGTTTCTTCCAGAATAGTAGGAGCGATGTGTCCTGCTAAAGTTCCCAGATGGCCCCCAGAGAAAATGTGGTTAAAGCTGAGACTCATGGATTAGTTTATAGTGAATCTCTAATTAAATACTCCTAGGATGTAAGTGCACTTCCTTTGCCATCTGGAGGAAGGGTGATTTTAATTGAATGGAATGGTATGAAGATATGAAGCAGTTATAATATGTTGCCAAGTTTATGGCAAAATGTTAATTAGAACACACTTTCTGATTTGCAGCATATGTTTAGATTGCCCTCCAGTACAGTGAAACCAGAAACCATAGTCACCCCGTCTCGTCTCGCTATATGTGAATCACTTAGTAATTTACTGGAATAAGTCATGTGCATGGCTAAAATATCTGATCCTCCAACTGGGTAACAAGCACCTTCAACTCATATCACAGCTTTCTCATGTGCAAGGCAGCAGGTTAAATTGTCAATTGTAGATTCTGATACTGGTAAGATATATAAGAGGTATACCTACTTATACACAGGGATAGTAATTTTTGTAAAATGAATTGCTACTTCAGTGTCTTGAACCAAGGTCTTTGCTGGCCTGAAACTCTTACAAAGAATCTTCATCTTAGAATTCAAGGCTTTTTCTCTAAGATTCCGTTTTTAAACTTCAGAGCCCACCTAGAGCATATCTACTGTAAATTTAGTATTTTTGTTTTTTAGAAAATTAGTAATTGATAAACTTCGAGAAAGTGCCAAAGAAAAAGTAACATTGCACCAGGTCGAGAGAAGGTTGATCAGGATGGGTTGTTAGTTTCAAACCATATACTGTTCTTCTTACCCCAGGAAAGTAATCAAACCCTTTAAAAAGTCCGCTTTCACAGAGGCAATGCAAGTGCTGTCCTTTGGGCTGTAGAAAGGGAGGTATAGTTTCTTTGTTCAAACCGGAGGTCGAGGCGGTGAGGGAAAATATGTCCTCTCTTTTACAGCTAGAGGTGATTTTAAGTTCACCTTATACGTTTATATCAGGAACATAGATCACTGATTGATGTTTGTTTTATGCATGTTAAGAAAGTCGAACCAAAGAAACGACTTTTCTGTGTTTCCAAAACCCCACCATTTTTATAGTGGCCGTAGAGGTTTATTTTTCAACCACCAGCACCTTTCTTACAAAAGGGAAAAAGTAATCTCGATTAGTGTCCTCCTTTTCCCTAATGCCAAGGAGCATGGGCAGATAATGTTATAGACTGTTCTTGATTTCGCAAGCCGTTTAGGGGATTTTCAGAAGGAGTTCTGCCAGGCAGTATGAGTCAGTTGTCACAGTCCGGGTAAACAGGGTAGACATAGGTATGTATGGATGTGAGCCATTTCTTCAGCGCTGTATGAACAAAAATGGTTTCCTGGTTGCAAAAAGGCCAGAAATTAGAATAGCGGAAGGAAGCAACAAATTGGTGCCTAAAAAGTAAGTTCTTAAGTTCCAACAGAAAGGTAAACCAGAGAGATGGAGAACGGGAGCTTCATCACAATTGAGCCAGAAGTTCAGGTTAGCGACTTATTGTACACGCGTTAGTATCCATCGACAGACAAGAGGGGGACTGAGCTCAGGAACGGAAGGTCCAAGTCTCAGTTTAAGATGAAGGAATGGCACAAATAACGTGCTCAATAATGCACAGCGCCTGCAGTTGAATCGTTTGGTTAACTGAGCCGTAGTCAAAGTGGTAACTGGCAAACACCGGTCTCATCAGACCAAATAATTGTCCCCCATAGGTCTGCATTATCATGAATGATCATTCACACTCAGTCCTTCACGTTTATGCGTACATTGCCAGTAAGGGTGGCAAGTGTCATTCAGTTGGCCATGTGGCAGAGTGCTCAGCAATGCCTTGAAAGGAAAGCAGGGAGATATGAATCTTTTATCCTAGCAGCACAGCATAGAAGCAAAAAAATAATGTCATACGTTGCTTCTTCTGTCCTGCAAATTATCATTTTTATAGTGTTGTCTAAACAACTTAATCCAGGAATGACATCTCTCCAGTTAAATGCCAAATAGACATTGTGCAAGCAGGATAACTGCGAATTATGTTTTATACTCCTCTGGTGCCTGGCTCCGATGTGGCATGCACTAAATCAAGAATCTGCAATAAATAGAGGCTCCTCTCCAAGCCTTGTGTCTGGTTCTGCAATTCTTGGTCTCTGTGCAGAGCGACTTCAGTGAGTGAACTTTCCTATGTAGCACACGAGCCAGACTGAGTTGCCAGTACACGTTTGTGAGAAATGAAATAAGTCTTAGGGTGACTTTTCTGAAAGTAAGCATTAGGTTTAAGAATTTGGCCTCGCTGGCAGGTACATATGACTAACCTTTGCAAATCCTGCGCAGCCCTTCAGAAATACTAGTGGGTCAGGGAAGTCTCTCAGTGTCACTCTGCCTCTTTAACCCTGCTGGAACAACCTGCAATGTCTTCTAGAATTATCGTGGTGCGGTATGTGTTGCAAATGTTGCTGTCCTGTGAAACTCATCATCAGCATTAGCATCTTTATATATGAGATATAAAAGCGTACAAAGCACGTACAAGAATCAGGCCAATAAAATACAAGTCAATGAAGTCTTTATTCGATATTTCATCATAAAAGACATGCTACACGTCATAATACTTATAAAATTATCAGTGCTAACGATTATAACAATAAATACAATATTTCATAAAAGCTACTAAGAACGTATTAAATCTATCTAATGCTTCATTTGTTAAATATTTTAACATATTAAAAAAAAGAAGTACATTGCTTTAAAAACTCAGTTCTAAAGTTCAAGATAATTTACTTGTCTAAAACATGTAGCTGTTTTAGTAGTTCAGAACGAATTATCCATGCCCACCCCAGGAATTTGGCCACCCCTATTACTATAGTAGGTGAAAGATCAGTTTTAAGGATTCTACAAGCAGTCTCGGCCGATTGTGTGCCCAGACTTTTGCATAGGGGTACCAACCACTTCTTCCTTGGGGCAGCATATAATGGACAGACAAAGAACAAATGGCTCACATTTTCCCGCATTTCAGTACACAATGGGCATTTATCTGGGCCTCCAGTGCCCCAGGTTGAGGTTAAACACCTTAATGGTATTGAGCCCACTCTAACTTGGTGATATAGTTTACGGTCCATAGGTTTTGTAATAACATCCCAGTACTTTTCAATTGCAGAGGCATCTTTCACGTATACAAATGTTGTTGTAAGGGAACTACCTATAAGGGATGAGTGTCTTATGCCTACCACCCATTCCCAATATAGATGTTTCAGCTCTTTTTTAGAAGGAAAAGTAGCTGAGTCTGGGTTGTGCCAAAGGGCACCTAGACCCATGGCACAAAGGGTGGTTCTAACACCCTTAAACCAACCAATCTTATCGGATCCTAGGGTGTCCCTTACCTCGAGGCATGCTTTCGCATATAATAACAGCTCTGGGGTAGACCACAACCTCCGCCAGAAGGCCAAGGGCCGAAATCTGGCTTGATCTTCCACCGGTTGGAGCCCAAGGTCATAAAGGAGCGGGATACGTGGGGATGACCTCGGAAGACCAACCGCCCGTCTTGTAAATCTGTTTTGGGCCAGCATCAGTCGGTCCAGATTGCTATAACCCCAAAGCTCTGCCCCATACATGACTGAGGGAAGAGTTTTTGACCCATAGATTTCCACAAGTGGGGACATCGGGCGGGTAAATGATCTTTTATATTCCTTAAGAAGGGCACCGCCTAGTTGAACATGTTTAAGTGCTTGGATATCAATCTGGGGTTTCCAACTAAAATTATCACTAAAATGCACACCCAGATATGTAAATTCATTAGTTTGCTCAAGAATAGCACCACCCATTTTAACCCTTGCCACAGTTTGTGTTCGACCTCTTAGTACCATAAATTTTGTTTTAGAAACATTTACTTCTAGCTCATGCTCGTCACAAAATAACTCAAATCTGAGTAGGGCCTGCTGGAGCCCTTGCCTTGTCTTTGATAATAACAAGGCATCATCCGCGAACATGAGCAATGGTACTTTCATTCCCGCTATCTGGGGAGCATCCGTGGGATGTGTTGCAAAATATTTGGTAACCCCGTTAATAAACAGGGAAAACAAAGTGGGAGCCAGGACACATCCTTGTCTAACACCTTTCAAAACATGGAACCTGTCCGTAACCTCGCCAGGCTTACCCCAGCCAATAAAATACAGTTAAAATAAAAAATTAAAATACTAAAAACTTGTACGAAAAGCTAAATAAAGGACAGGTTAAAACAGTTCAAGCACCAATGGACACAGTTTGTAGCTAATCAGGGAGCATAGACTCCCTTGGACGTTTTGCTGCTTGGAGAAATAGCAGAACATGCCTGCATATTTTTTCATCTGCCAGGCTCAATAAGACGTATAGGCCACCAGGCAGATCCGCTGGTTCCTACGCCTCAAAAGGGGAACAAGAAATCTTTTTGCATACATTCTATAATATTCACATACTAAAAGAAAATACAACATAGTCTGCTTATGCGCATTGCGACGTGGACAAGGTATGGAGTCAAGCTTTGATAAAATCCAGATGGAAAGCACGAAAATATTTCATTATGCCTGCCTGGAAGCTAAGTAATGAAAATCTATGCCAGTTCCGATCAGTATCCCATAAATAATTATTAAGAACATCACCTGGGTTAAAACACAAATACGTTTTTACACTTGACTTTACTGGCTGTACCTGCAACCTCTCTGCTTTAGCACACTCCAGCAATAATCCTTGGACACGCCGCCTGCCGCCAGGAACCCCTAATGTACCATTACGAAAAAGTGCACCCAGACCAATTACCTCCAGGTTGTCTGACGTATGCTAACCAGGGTATGGAACGGCCCCTATCGCAGGCCAGGCAGTCAAGATTAATCTCTCTGGTCAAGATCTCCAAACAAACAACCATAAGGGTACTGGCCTACTGCAAATGAAGTTGCACAAATAATGAGTTCATTATAGCTTATAAAATTGGAGGTGGTAGGAGACGCGGAGAACATTCTCAGACAACAGCAGTTCGCCTCCCTCTGGAGGTTTGTTGGATCTGCCAGGCCCTAGATTTCTGCCCCATATGTTGCTATTGGAACACACTGACAAGAGTATATTTGCATAAATGAGCTAAGGGGACGTTTGCCCTTGGGCAGCGGAATATTCCACATAGAGCCCACTGCCCTAGTGAACTTTAGCCTACTATGAGCAACATGATGGACCCATGAGCCGCTTTAGCTAAACGTGACCCCTAGGTATGAAAAAGTGCCAGTGCTTACTAAAGCATTGGTACACACACTAATAGTGAATAATTTCTTAGGCCTTGGCCCACATGTCATTATAAAGAACTTGTTAAAATGAGTCTTCAAGTTCAATTCAGCCATAAAATCAACAAATGAGTGCACTAAAAGACTTATTGGTACGAGCAATTAAAACCGCATCATCAGCATATAAACAATACGAGGAGAGGTCACATCTAAGGAACACTTACGCAGCACTGAACTCAATTCATTAATATATAGGATAAAGAGCAACAGGGCAGAACACACCCCTGCCGGACTGTACATGAAACTGTATATGAGAAGTGGGGATCTGTGTGATGTTATAGTCATTCAACTAGAAGCCAGGTTTTGTGGCTCAGTGGACTGATGCATCTGATGCAGTGATCTGTGTTTGACCTTCTGATTCAAATACCTGTGGGTTCGCTTGCCATTTCATCCTTCTGAGGTCGATAAAATGAGTACTATTAAGTTGGGTGCGAATTAACCTCAGTTATTCATCCCCAAAATGCCTCAAATGGTAAACATGTACTTTACAAATATATTTTGTATTATGTAAAAGGTATTAAGTAGCTTATTACACTCTGCAGATCCTCATTTATGCTTTATTCCCTGCTATGTTTTCATGTGCATTTTTTAGAAAGGCAGACATATAAGCAGGGCCAGAGCACAATCTCATGAAATCGTGAATGTGATGATAAATGTGTGAATGTGTGTTTGTTATTAAACATGCTCCAAATTAAATGTTTATTTGGCAACATTTATTTCCTACGTTATGACTGCTGTGCAGATACAGCTAACAGAACATAAATGTATTCTGCTGCAAGGGAAGCTGTCTGTCAGATATCATAGCTGGTCCTTGCATCCAAATGGCCCGTCAGGACCCTTGGTTTGTCATCACACCCACTCTGGGCCCTTTAGGATCTGTTGCTGTACTCTATAGGCCATTGTTTCGCCTTTAAACATCTCAGTCCGCACTCAAACATCTCTATCTCACCTCAGTTAATCCTTCAAAGCCCTCTGAGATCTTAACATTGTCTCAGAGACCTTAAGGCACCGCCACCTTTCAGACACCCACATTGTCATTGGACAACTCAACCAAACGCCAAACCACCTTCATGCACTCACTACTGGTCGTTAGGCACCACAGGCAGTTCCTCAGAGACCCTGGACTGGTCCCAAAACACCCTCCATCTCTCTTTGGAGGCACCCAGCCCGCTCTCGTAAACTGCAAGATAGCCCTCTGAGACTTGTCAGCAGACCCTCTCTGTCACACCTTCTGACCCTTGTAGAAGATCAGTAAACTTCAAACACCTCAAATTGACCTTTGTACAACCCTCCAGCTGGCTCCCATGCATCCCCCAGTGTGGTGACTACACCCCAGTTGGTCATCCAGTGCCACCAAACCAGTTCTGAAGTCTGGCAATACTCTTATTTTTTTAACTCACCTTCTCTTTTTTTTCAATCATACTGTTCTTTTACACTGATCTCTTCACTTCCATAATATCTACTTTATTCTTGCTGTATTTATAGTCTGTTTCCTCCTCTCATATCTCCCATTGCACTGATTTTTTTTTTCTTTACACTGCCTAACTAATCTGATATGAACTCTGGAGCTACATGTGATGTATTGCCTCACACTAGTCGCATTACTCCCCTCGCTTGTTGGTGAGATGGTTTCTGGTTCAGCTTAGAGGATCTGGAATATAGAGCACTTATGCGGCTGGGTGTCCTTGCTGCTTGGACAGACTGACAGACACACCCACAAATGCTCACACAATCTCTCTCTCTCTCTCTCTCTCTCTCTCTCTCTCTCTCTCCACCCTCGCGTCCCTCCTTTCTCACTACCTTTTCTCTTTCCTGCTTTCCCTTCTTGTCCCCCCTCGTTATTCCCTGATCCCTCTACTGTCCTTCAAGAATGTCATATGACTACAGAACATTAAAGCAGCTCTGTCTAACCCAGACTAGAAACTCATCTTAAGCCTGAGATTTGACCGATTCTGCCCAGGTCCTCTGAGCCTAGCAAAGGCACAGGCCTAACAGGTACAGTCACAGATGGATGGATAAATACACACATAAAGTGCTTCTTATAGTTAAGGTGGCTTCAAGGTGCAGGCACAGACTCCAGGAGCTTAGAGCCCAGTTTGTTTGTGGTGATAACTGTCAGTTTTTGTGAATACATTTTTGAAATACTTGATGATGTTGAAACCTAAAACTTTAATGAAGACGCCCAGCAATAAGATTGAAAGTGTACTTTTATCACCAAAAGCTGCAAGGAGTCAAATACTGATCCTGACTTGTGCAAAATGCAGAAGTTGACATGGAGTTTTATAGATTACAGTACAAATTGCACAAATGGTACACAGCTAATAAGCACCATTTGGTCAGTAAAACATTAGTGGGTTGCCATGTCTGATCTGAGATGCTGACGCGTTAGGGGAGACGGGACCGGCCCCTGAGCTGCCGGGAATGGGGAACGGCAGCGCACCCTTTCCCAGCTCGCAGGTGTTTCCCCCCCCCCCCCCCCCCCCAACCCCCCCACCAAGTCCGCTTTGATCCATCAAAAGTCAAGTTGCCACTGGACTACAAGCTACCAGGTACAACAAAATCAGCGCTTTCCTTCTTTTGATGAGAACTCTCCTTCTGGGTGACCAAACTGCTCGCTGAAAACTCTCCTGGGTCAAGCAGAGGTGGGTGCAACTTTTGAGCATTGGGTTTCAGTCTCCCGGGGTGCACTGCAATGTGGAAGGTTGATCTGGTGATCTGGGTTACCAGCTTGTCCAAGCAGACTTCTTAAGCTTTTGTGGCCCTTTGCTGCAAACAAGAAGTCAGTCAGAGGATGACTTATCCTCAAGCAGGACACAGCGGGCACAGTCCTTTCCTTTGCTAGCCCAAGAAGGACTATGTGCAGTACAATCTCAGTGCAGCCTCTTCTTCGCTTGTTTCAGGGTTAGATGGGCAGGCTTTCTTCGCTTCTCTTCTCCAGTGCAAGCAAGACCTGAGTTCTATGTGGTATGGGTGCTCTTTTTTTATTTCCAGAAAGTGCCCTTCCAGAGGTCGCGGTCACTACCCAGTGAGTCACTAGGGTCCCTCTTTCCTGACAACTTTCTGTGAAGAGTGGCATCTAGTTATCTCTAACTATGGATGTCTTAACTAAATCATGCAGGCATCAGTAAAAAGTGTGTTGGGACAGTGATAAAAAGCAACAGAACCTAGCACTCCTACAGGCCTGCCTCCTCACAAGTTCCAAGGCATGAAGAAAAGTTAGTTATAAATTGGTCTCCCAGTTTTCTGTTTTTTACTGATTTTTTTACAGATAAATGCAGATATAAAACAATGTGTTTCCTGTCTGTATTTATTTTTAAATGCGGAAGATTACTGAAAATTGTGAGAAACTCTTCATGCTGTCTTTAATGAATTCCAGGTAAAAGCTAAGTAGGAAGACAGATAAAGAGTTGCAAAACAGGATCAGAGTTCCTTAAATACAGGCATATGTTAATATATATTTGTAGTATAAAGCTACTATGCACCTGTGGGGGTAGTGCTTTGTTGGATGTGGCTGCTTAATTTGCAAAAAAACAAAAGGCTTTAACGTTCATGCATGTATAAGAGTTAAATGTGGAAATATACAATTTTATGACTCCGGTTATTCTCAAAACACAAAATAAATATGAATAAATACCAATGAGATGGCCAAAAATAAATATAGACGTAAATGTTAAAAAAAGAAATACCTTAAAACCAGTAGCCCTAGTTATAAAGGCATGTTTGACACAGCATAACCTAATTCCACCTTTGTAAGAAGTGTGTAAAGTTTAAAACTGCAAATTTTATTTGTAAATATGCAACATGGTTACGGTTAAGGTTCAAATTGTTTGAATATGACTAGCCTGGCTTACCATACGTATGCTCATTCATAAAAGGTAATCTTTTGTGGATCTTGACACTGCCCAAATTGTGCCGTACAAGGCTTCTGTTATGGGATTGAGGCAGTAAGGCCTGCACCCGAGAAAATGTCTGCTTGATCCATGAGCTCTGCTGAAAGAGAACCTCTGGCCCTGCACAACTGCTTCCAAATGATGTGATACCTGACTAAAACTTGCCAAAAAACTTCGGAACCTGTATTGCTAGATTGGTGACCTGAAAGCAGGTACCATCAGCAGAAGCATCAATATGGTGCACTAACAGCATGGAACACACACTTTACTGTTGTGTTTTCTCTCATTATAACAATGAGACTGCTGGATGTGAACGGCAGGACCACTGGATTGTGGGGAACTGAGCCCAATCCCTAACAGTGTTACAATTGTCAATCTAACCCTTCCGGCCAGCTAGAAGTACCGCACAACTACCCAAGAGTAGAGGTGATTTGTGGCAGCCGTGCTCATGACATTCTGATTTCTCAGATCTTACCCTTTTCTATCAGTTACTTTCATCTCACACATGCAAAGACAAACAGAAGCAGAACTTGGTTCAATTAATGTTATTGAATCTACTGCATCCTACATAAAAAAGGCATGTACTGCAATAATAAGGATAATGAAACATGACAATAGCAGAATAGTGACGAAAAAAGTGAAACATAATAAAAGTCCCACCATTATGTCACAATGCTAGGATTTGGAAATCCTACCTTCCTCACTAAGGTTCTATACTAGAGCACAACAATGTTAGCCCTAATCTGCCCTTAAGGATCCCTTGGGAAGATACCGTCCCCCATACCTGAATATGGTAGTAGAGGAGAGGGCTGTTTGTCTACTGAGAGTCTTCTCCCATATAGGCGGAAAAGATGTCTAGTCTCAGCAGACAGCTGCAATGAAGCAAACAGCATGTGATGGCAACTTCTGGCTGGAATTTTCCTCTAACAAATCCAGGGTACAGAAGTATTTTTTTAATAAAACATCTGATGTTCTGAGAATACAGCCCTAACATAAGTATACGTATGTTTCCATGAAACAAGCGGGAATGTGATGTTCTGCTTTGCACCGACAACATTATCATGTACAGCCTTGAGTAAGCACAGAGTGAAGATGTCGTGCTAAGAAACAAAAACACTTTCAAAGAAGAGCAAACAACATATAAAGAATAAAAACCTAACCACAGAATGAGACTTGTACTAAAATAAGAAAATGGATTGTTTTCTAGGCTAAAGGGTACAAGCTTCAGGCCTAAGGCTAAAATAACTTACCCATAAAATGATGCTAAAATAACCTCGCAACATCATGGCTCATCAAGATGGCAGCCCGGTCACTCCAAACTACTTGCTGCTTGGCTGACTCCCATATGCTGTTACAGAGGAGGGCAGCACTGCTACTGCTGAATGTGGATTCTTGCAGCAGAGGTGCCAATTGCCGATCACTCAGTTAATCTGCCTGTTCTTGCGCAGTACATGCAGTACAGCATATGGTGATGTTGAACTCCTGTCAAGTAATATTATGACGTGGTATCCACTGAACCTAGTGCAATTGAATTTGTATCACCTGATATATATACACCATTGATTCATCGCATTCTGAATGCTGTTATCTGTATAACACACAATAAATAACGTGTTCTACCAGGATCTTAGTTTTGCAAAGAACAATCTTTTGGTCATAGGTTTCAAAAACCACACATAATTATGTCAGTCATTCGTATATCCAAAAGAAATGTACATCCAAAATTATGACTATATCAATCTTGCATTGCAACAGAAGATTACAGAAAGCAAATCAAATAAACCATAGGTGCTCCAAGTGGCGGGGCAGTGAGAAGTGAAGATCAGTGAGCAATAACAAATAAATGAAAAGAAGGTACAAAAATAAACAAATATATTTACAATATGTAAAAAAACAAGAGCCAAACCTGAGGCTGAAAAATATTACAAACACAATGCAAAAAACATTTGAGTTGCAATATCTAACGTTGAATGGTCTAGGTAGGCCCATAAACACTCAATGTTTTAACCCCTAAGTAGAGTAATGATCCGGAGTTTTCATTAGGACAGAAGTATTGTAGTCACCTAAGAATTAAGGAATACAACAGATCAGTCTCAACTCAGCATCAAACCTAAGTATAAACAAGGTCGAAACCAATATCTCACCAATCCTGATATATCTGGGGCCGGTTCTAAAACTAATCTTACATTCCTATGAATCTTCCTTTCTATAAGATTGAAAAGAAAACAGGAATTGAAATAATCCAGTAGTCATGGGGAAATGAATACCTATTAGAAAGGAATTTGGGCAAGGAGTAAGTACAGAAACAGAAAAAAACTGAGACATGCAATAATGTCCAAAGCCAAGTTTTGTCATAAAAGTGGATCCGGGTCCAAGAACCTTTGGTGCAAAATCATGCAATATAAACTATTATACGGGGTTCAAAATGAGTTCAAAATAAGTTGTATATCGCTAAGTAGAACAAACCATGCGTGACAACGGTATGTAAGGCCATGCCATGACCAACAGAGAAGTCATTGAATTACACAGTGAAAAATTCACTAAGGGGACTGTATCACCCCCCCCCCCAACTCCCTCTTGAGTGGTGCTTTGTCCATGGCTCCCCCTTCCCTGTGGACTGCGTCACACGCACCTGCAGAGGAGATATATAAGGAATACCTCCACTCCCCTTCTTCCTCTCTTCTATTATTTGGTTTTTCATCCCCTTCTTTTTGATAGGCACTGGTTGGTCCTGTAGCTCCCATGTCTTCCTACATCACGGCGGGACCTGCTCAGCTTTTGGGTGGTATTACGTTGCAGCTATATTTCGCTGACTGCATGGGGAAAACAACCACACACTAATGGCATGTTTGATACAGCAGCACCCTGTCTAGAGCAGACAAGAAGCCTCCCCCCTGCTTCCCTTCCGGTGACCACCGGTTTGTGTCCAAATCCCTATTAGACCACGGTTCCATCATCCCCCACTTCCCCAACTGTCGGCCGTTCCTGTAGTCCTTGTTAGGCAGTGGTGTCATAGTCCCCCGCTTTCTTAACTGTCAGCCATTCCTGCCGCCTTGCTCATGTTTGAGTGGAGACTGTGGCAATTACAGCGTTTTTCTTGCACTAACGTATCTCTTCTCTGCATGAGAACCTGCCCCATATTATTTTGTTCTTATATGGTTTTGGCACTGACTTATAATTCTTGTTCAAACCCTAATAAAGAGATTCTAACCAAAACGAAAATGAACAATACCATGCTGGCAATGCATTAGCCTTGTATACCATGTGCAAGGTGCAGACACAACAACAAACTTCCAACCTGCTAAAGAGAATTGATCAGCCACCACATAATGTAAGGAAAGCAAGCCATTGTCAGCAAACCTCTTTAAATCACGCTGGGTTAAGTAAGCTATGTGGCGAAAACCCCAAATGTTAACAGATCCACGGATGGTGCCAAGAGAACCCATACTACTGGACAGAGGTTGCACTGAACATATGGACCCCCTCAGTCCCGTATCGATGCCTCAAACCACCCAAGTGGGCAAGAGAGAAGCACCCTCCAGGCTGAACCAACATGCTCAGAACAAAAAAATCTGTCTCGCGAACGGGCAGTACAAAGAATATCTGAAACAGTTCTTAAATCCCCCCAGACCGAGCCATACTGACTTGCTCATGAGGTCTAGAAAATCTTGAAAACCCCATCCTTCACATGTTTTCAAAACGCGTGGTACAGAACATGGCTAAGCAATACATATTGACAAACCAATGTTTCAGCTAAGTGGGTGTACTGATAAAATAGCTTTTACAAAACCCCATGTCCAGCAAACCCATTATTCAATCATCTCACTTACCACTGATCATCGATGGCAATGAACAGCATCCCATCCGCATCAAGATCTCTAGCGAAGGCTTCAAATGCCTGCTACTAAAAAGAACACGTAAGCCATGTCCATGTGACCTCTATGTGTAAAATGTGCAACAACTAGACCATGGAAGTAGGTCTTATTTGTGACTAAGCCCATTTTACAAGTCCCAGAATGTCCTCGCAGTTCCTAATGAAACAAAACAATGACAAAGCCACAACTCTACCGTGATAGTAGGTGTAAGTTATGGTGAACCCCATTGGACAAGTATCAAACTGCCTTCTCCATCTCAAGAGGAAAATGAAATAAAGACCACAAGTTCTGATTATATAAACACAACATACACTGATGATTTCTCTCATGATGTAACATATACCCATCAGGAGTGACCATGCTTAATAGATAGGGACTTCCAAATGTCAGGATAGAACAGAGGAAGCCATACAGATGAGAGAAGAGAACACACCCTTCATCTGTCAGGGTGTAGTGGCTCATGCATGTGGTGTTTCTCAAACATGGAGAAGGAAAAAAATATTAAACCCTATATATCTATATGTGTTCTTATACAGACAATGTTAAGTTCACAGACATGGTAGAACAAACCGTCATTTGACAATGCATCACCAGTGCTTTGAATAAATGGTCACAAATTAATTGTGCATGTGTAATAAACGGACTCCATTCACCTGGTTGTTGAGACCTTTCTCGATCAATTTCACTTTTTACATCCAACAGCATTCCAGTGCTAGTAGTCTGTTGCTTGGGTCACCTCCCCTCATATCTTGTTTCCAAGTTTCCACCACTTGCCAGCGAATCCGGTTTGCAGTATGTCAATATTCCATGTAATGATCGACCAAGGGTGCCCCATAGGTCCTGCAGTTGATTTGACTTCTATATTGTAGGATTCGTAATTTGACCTTTTGAGTGCTCTGTCCAATGTAGATTTTTCATCAGGGGCACCATATTGCATACACACCGTTTTGTGAGTTACGGCCAGAAAAAGCATTCAAAGTATGTGATACAGTGCCATTGGTAAATATTTTAGCTTCAATACATGGTTGACAAGCCACACAGTGCCCACACATTTAAAGTTGCCTTTTATAGGTGGAAATCCCCATTGTGACTGAATACTGGGAGTTTTGTTATTGTGTAATGCTGCTCTAACCAGTCTGTCCTTTATATTGGATCCCCTCTTAAAAGAACACAATGGTTGCTCCTTGTGCCGGATGGTGTCCCTTATTATGTGCTAGTGTTGCAAAATGATGTTGTGTATGGCAGTGCTATTGGTGTTAAAGGTACTAATAAAAGTTATCTGATCTGCTGTCTCATTGTGAATTTTGGGAGTGAGCAGATAGTCCCTAAGAACGTAACAAGCTCTTTTTCTGGATATTTTAAGTAACCCTGTGGGATAGCCTCGCTCTTCTAGATGAGAGATGAGCAAATATGACACCCTAAAATAACCCTCTTTCTTGTAACAATTACTATACACCCTGAGGAACTGTCCAAAAGGGAGGTTGTCAGAAAGTTCTCTGGTTTGATGACTGAGTACAACAAAAAGGAAGTTCTCTCTGTGAGCAAGGCGTATAGTAACCCATTCTCTGTTCGTATGGTAAGGTCAGAGAAGGAAATGTGAGAGGTACTGTGTTCCAAAGTGAATTATCTGTCAGAGGAACATGTATTTATCCATGAGCATAGTTTCTGAAGTGCCACCTCCATCCCTTCCCGTATTAGAAAAACATCATTGATGTATCAGCACCACTGGATGGTGTTGGAGTGAAAGGGGTTGGTGCTAATAAATACGTATGTATTTTCAAAATCATCCATAAACAGGTTTGCCAGATTGGAACGAAACCTGCTCCCACAGCCAAACCCTTTCTTTGGTAATAGTAATTGTCAAGGAATTTAAAGTAATTCTTTTCTAGGACAATCTCGGTCAAATCAACCACAGATGTGGTGGGTATCTAGTGGAGTAAGTCCCTGGTGTCTAGAGCTCTTTTTATTACCCTCCGGACAGCTTTCTGTGGAATATTAGTATATAAAGCCTGGATAACCATTGTCCCTTTGAATTGGGTGGAGTTATTGAAGGATTCTTCCTCTATCTGCCCAATGAAATCCATTCTGTTCCGAACATAGGAACATGTGAGCGGCACAAATGACTTCAGGAAGATATCCACAAAATGGCATATGGATTCCAAAAGGGAACCACAGCCAGATACAGTTGGCCGTCCTGGGGGCCTAGTTATGCTTTTGTGTATTTTGTGGAGGGTATATAACACTGGCATCCTGGAATGAGACACGTTCAGAAACCGGTGCTCCTGCTCTGAAAGTAAATATGCCTCCAACCCTCCATCAGTTATGTTCTTAATAAGAGATATGACTTCTGGCGTGCGATCCCCTCTGAGCTTAGTATAGTGTTCCTCCACTGTCAATTGTCTCATAACCTCTGCACAGCGTGCCTCCTTATTTTGTACAACAATACCACCACCCTTGTCATCGGTTTTAATTACAATATCCTGATTACATGCAAGCGTGGTCAGTGCTATCCTCTCCTCAAAAGTCATGTTGAAGGGAACATATTTCCGAGTATTCTGAAGTTTATCCACTTCCTTGGTCACAACTTTCTCTAAAATGATTATTTCATCATGAACGTAATTACAGGGTGGGTTAAAGTTGGAAGGAGGACGTAATTGAGGCATTGCCTTCACATGAGTTGTTAAGAAAAAAAATCTCAATCAGAGTTTTCTATAAACTTTCTGTAATTCTAATTCCACTCGAAAGGTATCAGGTCTGTTGGTAGGGATGAACCCCAATCCTCTGTTGAGGACTGAAATGTCATTTTGGGTCAGTCTATACCATGACAGATTGAAGATAGGTGTTGGTGCAGAGTGGGTATCGGCGGGAGGGTGGTAGTCTACGTATTACCATAGGTAATGTTGCCCCGTCCCCTGCCCGAACCTAGCCTCATCCCTGGAAACCCCTAGTTGATCCTTTCCCTGGTGGCCATTGTTCCTTTGTGTCTTGTTCTTAAACATTGATTGCTCGGGGTTTTAGGCCCTACTGGTGTGTATGAGAGCGCTAGTAGTGGGTTCAGAGTAGGCAGGGGCTGATGAATCTGAAAAGGTAACTCCCTTCCAGGGATATTGTCTTCATCAGAGGACAAATCTACCCTTACTGTCTTGGTAACCATCTGTCAAATACAGATAGGTTACGTTTTTGTCATAATTCTCTATACTCTTTGCTATTTTGTGTAGTTTTCTTTATTGTGTGGCCATTCTAAGTTCAGTAACTGTTTTGCTTAGGGCTGTCAGAGTCTCTTCAGCATTAGTCAGGGCCTGATCATCTAGGATCTCTCTCACATGGGGCCAGATGTAGATAGCGTTTTTCATGGCGCAAACTGCGAAAATCACAGTTTGCGCCATGCAAAACGCACATCGCGATGCTCATTCCCATTTTGCGAGTCAGTACCGACTCACAAAATGGGAATGCGACTCACAGATAGGAAGGGGTGTTCCCTTCCTATTTGCGACTCGCACCGCGATGAATAATTGCTTTGTGACCACGAACGCGGTCGCAAAGCAGTTCGCAGTTACCACCAGTGTCACACTGGTGGTAACCCATTTGCAAAAGGGAAGGGGTCCCATAGGGACCCCTTCACCTCTGTGAATGTTGCCATAAATGTTTTTTTCAGAGCAGGCAGTGGTCCAACGGATCACTGCCTACTCTGAAAAAACGTAACCAAATGGTTTTGTTATGTTTTTTGTATTGCAACTCGTTTTCCTTTAAGGAAAACGGGCTGCAATACAAAAGAACTGCTTTATTTAAAAAGCAGTCACAGACATGGAAGTCTGCTGTCTCCAGCAGGCCACCATCCCTGTGGGTGCAGGGAATCGCAATGGGGTCGCAAAATGCGACCCACCTCATTAATATTAATGAGGTGGGTCTTTGCGTCCCCATTGTGATTCGCAGACGGTGTCTGAGACACTGTTCTGCATCCGATTTTGCGATTCGGAAATTGCGAGTCGCGCCGACTCGAAATTTCCAAATCGGAAATTGCTACATCTGGCTCTTAGTCAGCTATTTCCTTTTCAAGTTTATTCCATGTGTTCTTATGCAGTATCAATGCCCAGCACCATCCAATGTCTTGAACAGTTATTTCCCTCAAAACTGAAATTTTCTCTGTATTTGGGGTCATCCACAAATACAGCTGGTTTGCTACGGACCTGTAATCCTAAAGAAATGCTGTTGGTTTGAAGGTATTATGTCATAAGGTGCCCTTGTAATTGTGTCCTTATCAGTTTTTATTTAGTTTTTCAACTTTCTCCATATTCTGCCATAATACATCATTAATCATACATAATACATTATCCATCAAATTTGAGACAGAATTTAAAAAAGTTGAGCCCCTAATTAGTCTCTCAATATACTTCTCTCTGAATGATAGGTTAACCTTTTCGGACATGTCCAATGGATAAGAGAAATGGAAACAGGACCAAAGAACTCCTTTCAGATGTAATAATGTACTGGAAAATCAAACCCTTGCTACACATCTGCAGCTCAAAAAGTAGCCAAAAATGGGGCACCCTGTAATCCCTAGTACAAGGGTAGTAAAGCAAAAAATAAAGCGTTCTACCAGGATCTCTGTTTTGCAAAAAACAATATTGTTGTCCTTGTTTTCAGAAACCAAACATAATTACGTCAATCATTTGTACACCCAAAAGAAATGTACAGCCGAAATTATGAATATTTCAATATGTATTGCAACAGAAGATTACAGGAGACTAATCAAATAAACCAAAGGTTTTCCAAGAGACTGCACAGTAAGAAGTGAAGATCAGTCGCCCATAAGAAATAAATAAAAAGAAGGTACAAAAATAAACAAATATATTTATAATAATATGTACAAAACAAGGGCCAAACTCAAGGATGAAAAATATTACAAACAAAATGCAAAGAACATTTGAGTTGCAATAGCCAACATTGAATGATCTGGGTAGGCCCGTAAACAGTTGATGTTTTGACCCTGTTTAGTGGCTGCACCATTCTCTGTACATGAAGTAGATGTACTACTATGGATGTGGCAATCACTATGTAGCTAAGTAGTTCATCAGCACAACACAATGGAACAGTAAGTCAATCCGATAACTTTGTTACTTCAAAATATTGGTACCAGTATGCTATCTTAATAGTGATACACTTTGCAACCCACAGATTGCAAAATCATCGCAGATCCTCTTAGACTATTTTACATCTTCAGCTTAAACTTAAATCTGGCACCAGTGACAGTTAGTCATAATACTGACAGAGGCTACAGAAGGCATCATCAACAATTAACACCAATTGGCAATCTCCCACCTTCCTACCCTCAACCAACAATATTAGTTGTACAGTCCTAATCTTATTACATGATCACTTGCTTTACAGCATCAAAGAAGACAGGGATGTTAAGGAATTCAAGCAATAGAAGGTTAGGCAAAAAGGATCCAAGAACAGCTGATCCCAGACTTGCCTATCAAGGGAAAACCTGAATAAACTTGAATCCCCCGCTAACAAGCAGATAATCCTACTTCCCCTGAACTCTCTCTATGAAGTAACTCAAAGTACAAAAACCAACATCAACATCCTACAAAATGAAATGAAGGGCCTCAGAGGTGACAAGACAACTCTGCAACATAGTAGAAGCTGAATCTAGAATAAGCAGGTCTGATGACACAAAATGTGCTGGAGAAGTCAAACAGCCTATCAAAGAAGATCGAATCCCTACAAAATGAAGTGACTGAATTAGAAGACAGGAATATAAGGGACAACCTGAGGATTTTTGGTTTACCAAAGATCACAGAAAAAAATCCCAATTCCTGCATAGCCTTCCTACAAGCATGGATTTCCAGAACTCTTGGCATCTCCTTCGAAAGACTTTGAAATTGAGAGAGCCCTTTGGAGCGCATCTAGACATTCACTATGCTCCACACAATACACATTATACCACAGAGCAGCCACAAAGCTACACGCAGGAGTCTCCTTGGACCTGGCAACATTTTGCATTGAGTAACACTCAAAGCACATACACCAACTGTGCATTTGCAGCTTGCAACAATGCTCATTCTCCTAGTGTTTTCACAGTGCACTTTATTATAATTGTATTGCACCGAAGCATTCCCAATGCATCACATAGCACTCTGACTCTGTTCAACTGTGCTCTGACTACAATCCACAGTCCTCATATTGTATAGACACACAGGAAAGACAAAAGGTAACATAGATAAAACAAGATTTGGCAAAACCAGTAGAGGTCACATTGTTTGCCTTTTGACTTTGCCAGTTTTGTTGATGCCGTTCAGCATCGGCAAAAAATAAGGAAAAAATGTAAAAGGCATATGTTGCATGGTAACTTTTGCTTGTATCGCTAGGCATGGGTGTGCCTACAAAATTCTTTTATTTACTGATCCAAGATTGCAGAAGCCACTTGGATTGTATTTTTTGTTTAATACATTTTATTTGTGTGAAAATGTGTGAGAGATGCAGAGCAACCGGTTGGGAAATGTCAGCTACTGGTCTCTCCAAAAAAATAAAATATATAAAAACATTTAATTTAAAGGACTGTGAGGTGTGGGGAGCAATGAAGGAGTGAGTGTGGAGTTGTGGGCATAAGCAATGGGCCATTGTTAGGGGAAGGGGAGCAACAGAGGCATGCAAAAGCACTTTTTGGAGTGCATAATGTCCTGGCAGAAAGTGGCAGCTGCTGTGCTTTCCAGACAAAAAGTAATGAAAATTAAAACACTTTATGTGAAGGATAGCAAGGCAATAGGGGGCAAAGGGAGAGCATCCAGGACTCAGTATTTGATAGAGATGGAGCCGAAAAAAGTAGTTTCCTAAATATGAACAGTGGAGGGATACAAGTCAGTCAGCCAAAAGGATGACAAAGAGGAAATAGTTCAGGGGAGGGACAAATACAAGAAGAGGAAGGCAAGCTATTTAATAAGAAATAAGCAAATCGGAGCTGCAATAAAGCTAACCATTATCAAGTAGTGGGAGTGCTCCAATCCCATTGTAAGTGTTTGGCAGGGTACACAAGAGGTCTTTTGACAAATCTCTCCTGTTGCCGAGGCTGAAAATTAGCAGAACAAGACCAAGTCCAATTTAAAGAGAAAAGATAATATGTGAGCAAAAGCCTTTGAAAGAATCATAAAAGGAGAACAATTAAACAAGTAATGCTCTGGATAAAAGTGTAGAGGCCTTGGAATATAACACCAGCCTCCTGCGCCTGCAGAAGAGGGATGACACATCTCAAAGGGAACGTGGGCTCAGGAAAGCGATGACAGAAGCTGGTTCAGTCATTTCTCTTTACGTTTTCGGCGTTTTGAAGGCATAAAGTATTTTTGTCTGAAGTTCTGTTTTATCCTTTTCTTTGACTTTTGAAAGTACCCTCTTTAATTCCAAGAATGGAGGGTTTTCCTTTTTTTTTATGTAAGGTTTTTGTTTTTACGAAAAGCACCAATGTGCCAGCTCTGAACATTCTAGTTTTCCATTTACATCCAAATGATCAGTTATATATTGTGCTAATGGTTGCCCTGTGAGTTTCCAAACATTCCCAATTCGCCGATGGATCAGGGGCGAGTGGTTTGGTCATTGTCATGGGTATGCTGTATTCTGAGGATTGAGCTCTATTCTCATCTTTATGAATTTGACCCTTGTGAGAAGGTAGCCTCTTTCTAGCCTTGTTACCCCCACTTTTGGCCTGTTTGTGAGTGTATGTCAGGGTGTTTGTCACTGTTTTCACTGTCTCACTGGGATCCTGATAGCCAGGCCTCAGTGCTCATAGTGAAAACACTATGTTTTCAGTATGGTTGTTATGTGTCACTGGGATCCTGCTGGTCAGGACCCCAGTGCTCATAGGTTTGTGGCCTATATGTATGTGTCACTGGGACCCTGTCACACAGGGCCCCAGTGCTCATAGGTGTGCATGTATATGTTCCCTGTGTGGTGCCTAACTGTCTCACTGAGGCTCTGCTAACCAGAACCTCAGTGGTTATGCTCTCTCATTACTTTCAAATTGTCACTGACAGGCTAGTGACCATTTTTTCCAATTTACATTGGCTTACTGGAACACCCTTATAATTCCCTAGTATATGGTACTGAGGTACCCAGGGTATTGGGGTTCCAGGAGATCCCTATGGGCTGCAGCATTTCTTTTGCCACCCATAGGGAGCTCTGACAATTCTTACACAGGCCTGCCACTGCAGCCTGAGTGAAATAACGTCCACGTTATTTCACAGCCATTTTACACTGCACTTAAGTAACTTATAAGTCACCTATATATCTAACCTTTACCTGGTAAAGGTTAGGTGCAAAGTTACTTAGTGTGAGGGCACCCTGGCACTAGCCAAGGTGCCCCCACATTGTTCAGAGCCAATTCACTGAACTTTGTGAGTGCGGGGACACCATTACACGCGTGCACTACATATAGGTCACTACCTATATGTAGCTTCACCATGGTAACTCCGAATATGGCCATGTAACATGTCTATGATCATGGAATTGCCCCCTCTATGCCATCCTGGCATTGTTGGTACAAATCCATGATCCCAGTGGTCTGTAGCACAGACCCTGGTACTGCCAGACTGCCCTTCCTGGGGTTTCACTGCAGCTGCTGCTGCTGCCAACCCCTCAGACAGGCAGCTGCCCTCCTGGGGTCCAGCCAGGCCTGGCCCAGGATGGCAGAACAAAGAACTTCCTCTGAGAGAGGGTGTGACACCCTCTCCCTTTGGAAAATGGTGTGAAGGCAGGGGAGGAGTAGCCTCCCCCAGCCTCTGGAAATGCTTTGTTGGGCACAGATGTGCCCAATTCTGCATAAGCCAGTCTACACCGGTTCAGGGACCCCTTAGCCCCTGCTCTGGCGCGAAACTGGACAAAGGAAAGGGGAGTGACCACTCCCCTGACCTGCACCTCCCCTGGGAGGTGTCCAGAGCTCCTCCAGTGTGCTCCAGACCTCTGCCATCTTGGAAACAGAGGTGCTGCTGGCACACTGGGCTGCTCTGAGTGGCCAGTGCCACCAGGTGACGTCAGAGACTCCTTGTGATAGGCTCCTTCAGGTGTTAGTAGCCTTTCCTCTCTCCTAGGTAGCCAAACCCTCTTTTCTGGCTATTTAGGGTCTCTGTCTCTGGGGAAACTTTAGATAACGAATGCAAGAGCTCATCCGAGTTCCTCTGCATCTCCCTCTTCACCTTCTGATAAGGAAACGACCGCTGACCGCGCTGGAAGCCTGCAAACCTGCAACATAGTAGCAAAGACGACTACTGCAACTCTGTAACGCTGATCCTGCCGCCTTCTCAACTGTTTTCCTGCTTGTGCATGCTGTGGGGGTAGCCTGCCTCCTCTCTGCACCAGAAGCTCCAAAGAAATCTCCCGTGGGTCGACGGAATCTTCCCCCTGCAACCGCAGGCACCAAAAAGCTGCTTCACCGGTCCCTTGGGTCTCCTCTCAGCACGACGAGCGAGGTCCCTCGAATCCAGCGACTCTGTCCAAGTGACCCCCACAGTCCAGTGACTCTTCAGCCCAAGTTTGGTGGAGGTAAGTCCTTGCCTCACCTCGCTGGGCTGCATTGCTGGGAACCGCGACTTTGCAGCTACTCCGGCTCCTGTGCACTTCCGGCGGAAATCCTTCGTGCACAGCCAAGCCTGGGTCCACGGCACTCTAACCTGCATTGCACGACTTTCTAAGTTGGTCTCCGGCGACGTGGGACTCCTTTGTGCAACTTCGGCGAGCACCGTTTCACGCATCCTCGTAGTGCCTGTTTCTGGCACTTCTCCGGGTGCTACCTGCTTCAGTGAGGGCTCTTTGTCTTGCTCGACGTCCCCTCTCTCTGCAGGTCCAATTTGCGACCTCCTGGTCCCTCCTGGGCCCCAGCAGCGTCCAAAAACGCCAAACGCACGATTTGCGTGTAGCAAGGCTTGTTGGCGTCCTTCCGGCGGGAAAACACTTCTGCACGACTCTCCAAGGCGAGAGGGATCCGTCCACCAAAGGGGAAGTCTCTAGCCCTTTTCGTTCCTGCAGAAACCTCAGCTTCTTCTGTCCAGTCGAAGCTTCTTTGCACCCGCAGCTGGCATTTCCTGGGCATCTGCCCATCTCCGACTTGCTTGTGACTTTTGGACTTGGTCCCCTTGTTCCACAGGTACCCTAGATTGGAAATCCACAGTTGTTGCATTGCTGGTTTGTGTCTTTCCTGCATTATTCCTCTAACACGACTCTTTTGTCCTTAGGGGAACTTTAGTGCACTTTGCACTCACTTTTCAGGGTCTTGGGGAGGGTTATTTTTCTAACTGTCACTATTTTCTCATAGTCCCAGCGACCCTCTACAAGGTCACATAGGTTTGGGGTCCATTCGTGGTTCGCATTCCACTTTTGGAGTATATGGTTTGTGTTGCCCCTATCCCTATGTTTCCCCATTGCATCCTATTGTAACTATACATTGTTTGCACTGTTTTCTAAGACTATACTGCATATTTTTGCTATTGTGTATATATATCTTGTGTATTTTTCCTATCCTCTCACTGAGGGTACACTCTAAGATACTTTGGCATATTGTCATAAAAATAAAGTACCTTTATTTTTAGTATAACTGTGTATTGTGTTTTCTTATGATATTGTGCATATGACACTAAGTGGTACTGTAGTAGCTTCACACGTCTCCTAGTTCAGCCTAAGCTGCTCTGCTAAGCTACCATTATCTATCAGCCTAAGCTGCTAGACCCCCTATACACTAATAAGGGATAACTGGGCCTGGTGCAAGGTGCAAGTACCCCTTGGTACTCACTACAAGCCAGTCCAGCCTCCTACAACCCTGATGTGTGGACCTCTTCAAGTCTTAAGGGGTTCTGTTCACCCAACAAGACTTCTCCTTTCATCAGTATGCCGATGGCACACTACTCTACCTCAGATTGACATCGTTTGATGACATCAAACCTCTCACCCTTCTGTAATGGCACCAAAACATGGATTTCTACTGTACATCAAAAACTCATTCTGTCCCAGGAATGTTCATGCAGATAATTTGCAGCCCCCTTGAACCACAGATCCCTGATTAACTGCAACATGCAAAGTGTGGTGGCTGCTCTTCTGGCACCAGTAGTAGAAAAAGCAAAAGCCTACATTGTGGCCAGATGACCATCAAGCACAGAATCGAATCCCTGCTGCCACCCATGACCATCCACTCCATCAAGACCCTCGTCCTGTTCTCCTTGGTGGTGAAAACACACTGCTGACAGGCCCCTACACACCTGCAAGCCAAAGCAAATGTGACCACATCACCGTACACTTAACCACTTTAGCCACTCTTTGAGCTTGCATCAAAATCTGATTCTACTCCGTGAACTACAAGGCCTTGCACTAAAAATATACTATCTCACTGCCAAACTCCACTTCTCTGGAGGTCATGCACAAACGCATCTCCTCGCTTGTGTGGGTATAAAGCCAAAAGTTGCAGAATTTGCGCAAAAACAGTAATGCCTTCCAGCACCTCAACGAGCTCCCACGTCACCACAGCTCTCCCTTGCTCTACAATAAGTCAAGAAATAATAAATAAAAAAAACAGATCTCTTCACTGCAATTCTGCACCCTCCAACTGACTATCAATCGCTTCCCCCTTTCACCCTTCGTCTGGGCATTCTCTCTCTCTCTCCGTCTTTCTCCTCTCTCCACCAAATGCAGTGGACCTATGGTGAGGACCCATCCTACTACTATCTTTGTTTAGGTGTTTAATACAGTGCAGACATGTTTCTGTGTGAGCGCCCTGAGTCGCTGTAAGCATGCACCAATATCAAAACAAACATGATTTACAGTCATAAACAGAGAGAGCATTGTGCCTCAAAATACAGGTGCGGAGGTAGAAGCTCTTTCCTTGCCGCACCCTTAAACTCTACTAATGCTGCGTAATTGCTAGTTTGTGTGCACCTCTGGTTGTAAGCTGGCCTGTCTAGGACATGGTTTGTGAGGTGCTTGGGGTTCGATGATCTGAGGGGTTCATAGCGTGTTGTCAATGTGCATAAACATGAGTTTCAGCAGAGTGTGTGGAAGCAGACACAGCCTGATGAAGTTTATTAGTGAGATCCATTACATTATATGGACCTCACGAAGTATCTTAAGACAACACAGACCGTTTGGAGCACAGGCAAACTACTGGGGAGTAGTATTTGGGTGTGTGGAGTCTATCTAGGAGTAACTGCTGAGGAACAAAAGAACAGCACATTGGAGTGCCACATGAAGTATGTCTGGGAACAACAGAAGAGCAGCCCATTGGAGTCACTGTTAAGAAATTGCAATACTGTAGGCGTTCACCTAGGGCCGAACAGAGTAAGAAACCATTGGCGGCTCTATCAAACCACAGAAGGAGTAATGTGTGCATGTATTTATGTACATGGTATTTCTATAGTGTGAACACTAACCAAAAGGCAACAGAGCTCTGTACAGGCTCAAAGACAAGCATAAAGTCGACAAGTGATAGGAGAGGCAGATGGATTGTGGACAGCTATTTAGTTCTTTCTCAAGAAAGTCTTCAATCCTTGTTGACCTGTTTTCTTTGCCAATACTTGTTGCTGATGCTGTACTCAGCATCTGTAAAAAGCAAAATACATTTTGTTGATGCTGTGCAGCATGGGCAAAAAAAGATAAAAAGCAAGAATACCGGTAGCTGCTTCATTCTGTAGGCGCACAACTGTGATAACGTGCATTTGCATATGTCACCACGGATGCACGCTCCAGCGAAATGACACTGGTGCCATTTTCTATTTTTTTTAATGTACCGATCCAACTCCACCTAGACCTAAAATGCATTTTTTTTTGTGTGAAAGCATTTTTGAAATAGCGGAATGGCCTGGCAGCAGTGGCAGCTGCTGGTCCTTCCTTAATAACATATATATATTTTTTAATTATTAGAGTGACAGTGAGGGGTGGGGCACAACAGAGCAGCAGGCGGGTCGGGGAATAGAAGCAACAAAGAGTGGGTGAACTGTAAACTGTAAAACTTAACACTTGTATAGCGCACTACTCACCCGTTAGGGTCTCAAGGCGCTGTACGCATACCGCTGTGGAGCCCCTCCTGGCTTTTCCCTGTGAGGCGCCCACTCCTGGACAGCCCCAGGGTGAAGCCTGGCATCCAAGCGTTGTGAGGGCCGTTGTGGAGATTAAGCAAGCTATTGCCCAGAGTTACAGAGTGGGACGCATTAATTAGATTAAGCACGAGGCGAGAATTATCTGGTCCAAGGGAATTGAGCCCAACCCTGGTCCCGGGCCAGTTCTCTGCATCAGGGTCTGCCGCTCGAACCATTGTGCCACACTTCTCCACTGGGAGGACAAGGGAGAGGTTAGGAGCAAAAGAGCAACAGAGGAGCACAAACGCATCTTTTGGAAAGCAGAGCTGTCCGACAGCAAATGGCAGCTTCCGGGCATCAAAAAAATAACAGATGTAAGCAGTAGGTGAGCCCTAAACTCACTGTAGGGAGGTCTTTCAAAAACAGCTAAAAGCTGGTTGTAAGTGACACCTAATCACAAGAAACGCAAAAGACCATAAAATGTACCGCAACCCTCTTGTTTTTTCACAGATGTTAAACATCCATCTTGTGGTATGGCATAGAGTGAAAAACTAAAGCCATAAAAAGGCATTTTTTAAATTGAAAAAAAAACTTTTTGAAAAAAATAGAAGGACACATAATACTAGGAATAAATCGGGCGCTTTTGCAGTGGAGTGGAGTTTTCATTTTGGCTGTTCGGTAATGTATTCTGTGCTTCTCTGTTCCAGGTGATGCTGGCTGCTTCCTATTGGTCCCTTCTTGCTCCCGCCATCGAGATGGCAGAGTCCTCTGGAAATTACGGGGCTTTCGCCTTCCTCCCCGTAGCGGTGGGATTCACCGTGGGGGCCGCATTTGTCTACTTCGCTGACCTGCTGCTGCCCCTGTTGGTGAGGCCTGGCTTTATGGTGTTT
The DNA here is from genome assembly GCF_031143425.1 of Pleurodeles waltl. Classification (NCBI taxonomy): domain Eukaryota; kingdom Metazoa; phylum Chordata; class Amphibia; order Caudata; family Salamandridae; genus Pleurodeles; species Pleurodeles waltl. Next base: position 996,997,870 of record NC_090446.1, read on the forward strand.
TTATTAACTGTTTAATTGAGTTCTGTTGTGTGAAATTGTGATTGTTTTGTCGAAATTGTACAGGACAAAGCCTTCATCTGAAGGCATAATTTTTTTCTTGTTGAGTATAAGATTGTCAGATTTCGCTTCGTAAGTCGGTCGTTATCTCATGGTGAAGGATGTTGCATCAGCATTTATCGACGTAGTTTCTTTTGTGTATTGAATTTTTTCATGAAGGGACCTTAGTACATATAATATTAAGTGCCTTCCACACTCAATAGATGTGTTCTATGAAGAAAACAAACCACCTTTACCGGTAAATGTTGGTGAAGCCTGTGTACTCCAGTTTCCCTTGGGTGTCAATACTAGAGCACCAGGACCAATGTAGTTTTCTTTCACCAGTAGGCAAAGGCGAAGGATGGTGCACTGCACACCTGTTGAGCGGAACTAGAGGGGTGGGGGGGGGGCTACAAAAGTAAGACCAGAACATGGGGAGGTATTATTTTATCTTTATAGATAACATAGAGACTCACATGCAGTCAGTAACCTCCAGATTTACCATCTAAAGTGCCACACAAGTTCATTACAAATTATGTTGCCATGATCCATATCCCATGGCATTACAGATCCATTTTTAGTAGATTAGTCTCACAAGGACTGTTGGAAATTCGGTTACTGATTAAGGGGGGTAAAACCCGACCCAAGCAGAAACCACAATCTCTGTCAGGGTGAAGCACAAGCAAACGCCAAGTTCACCTATGCTTAACCCTCTGGTAGCTTGGCACAAAGCAGTCAGGCTTAACCTAGAAGCAATGTGTAAATGATTTGTGCAGCAATTCAATCTGTAATAAGGTGAAAATACAACACAAGAAGAATCCCACACTAATTTAGAACAATAATTATTTAATTATTAATAATTTAATATTTGACGCCAAAATGACAAGAATATAATCAGTAGAACCAGAGATGTGCAGTTTTAAAGAGTTTAACTGAAAATAGTGCCTAGAGGCACAAAGCGGCAACTGTGGTTATCTGGTCATGCCAGACCAGGACAAAGTCACAAGTTCAGGTAGACCCCGATGGAGTGTGGGCTGGCTACATGGACCAAGTTAGGCCTTGCTGAACAAAAGTACCGTATATGCTTGTTGAGGAGCATTGCGAGTTCCTGAGTCTATGATGCGTAAAGCAGCTGAGGCGATGCAAGGCCCTGCTGTGGAGATGCGTAGTGAGTGTAGCAACTATTCTGGGAAGCTGTGAGGCTACGATGTAAGGTCCTGAGTAGTTGTTGAGGATGCTATTAGCGGGGAGAAGAGGGGGAGGCTTGTCATATCCTGTGTTGAAGATGCACTGTGCACTGGCTGTTCCAAAGAAGTTGAACATCTTGCAGTACAGAATTGTTGGAAATGGGCCTTTTTGCAGGTTTATTCTCAAACTGTTTGCCTCTCACCTCCCGTTTTTGACTGCGTGCTGCATTTCATTTTTGCTGGCTTTAGGGCTCTGGGCACTTTACCACTGCTGACCAGTGCTAAAGTGCAAGTGCCCCCTGTCTAAATTATATTGGTGATTGGTGTATCAATGATTGGCATATTTGATTTACTAGTAAGTCCCTAGTAAAGTGCACTATGTGTGCCCAGGGCCTGTAAATTAAATGATACTAGTGGGTCTGCAGCACTGATTGTGCCACCACCATTAGTAGCCCTGTAAACATGTCTCAGACCTGCCAGTACAGAGTCTGTGTGGGCAGTTTTAAACTTAAACTGCCATGTCAACCTTGCAAGTGCCCCCACTTGCCAGGCACAAACCTTCATGTTTACTACATGTGAGTCACCCCTAAAGTAGGCCCAAGGCAGCCACATGGGCAGTGTGTAGTTCATGTAGAAGGTTGGACATATACTGGTGTGTTTTACATGTTCTGATACTGAAAGACTGCTAAATTCATTTTTCACTCTTCCCGGGACTAGGGTAACTTGGGGATTACTTTGAAATATCTTTTAAGTGTGATTTCCCATTGGGAGCAGGTCGAGATATAGAGATTGGGGTCTCTGAACTCACACTTTAAACATACATATTTTAGTGAAGTTGGTTTTTGAATTGTAGGTTTGAAAATGCCACTTTTAGAAAGTGGGCATTTTCTTGCTTAACCATTCCATGCCCCTGTCTGTCTGTGGAATACACGTCTGGGTCAGGATGACAGTTGGGCTGTTTGTGAGTTCACTCTAGACAGTCACACAAAGGGAGCTGAGGTATGACCTTCATTTCCTGATGGGTCTTCCTGAGCTAGAGTGGTGGGAGAAGCTGACATGTGCACCTGAATAGGGCTGTGTCTGTCCTTACATAAAGCTGTCCAACCCCCCTGGAATGTGTCTGGGGCCAGGGCAGGGAAAGGCAAGGTCTTGTGTACTACAGTGACTTCTTTTTGAAGTAGTTGATCTGACACCACATGGGATCCTTGTGGACTGAGGACATTCTGCCAGGAAGAAGAGCTGGATGCTGTAGGAGAGACTGCCACTGTGCCTGTTGCTTTGCTGTGCTGGCCTGCTGCTTGCTACTTCTGTCATGGGACTTTGCTTTCTACATCCTCCTTCCAAAGTTTCTCCAAGGGCTTGCACTGAGCTAGCCTCCTATTAAGAAGTCTCATCAAAGACTTTAAGTGCCAGCACCTGGGCTCTCTTGCTGAGAGTCCTGACTTGCTAAGAGGTGCCAAATCCAGTTCCTGGGCGCTTGGGAGCGAGTTCTATTGTAACCAAGAAGAAACAAGCACATTAACTCCAGAGCGACTTCGGAACTGTCGCTGCTGCTGTCTGCCGCTGAGTGCAACAACCACAACCGACATCTCAGGCCTGATGCCGCCACAGAACCTCTGAAGTCCTGCCACAGCGTGACCCCTGAGTACCGTGTCCCTGACATCCAAGTCACCCGACTCTGCCGCAGCACCCATGGCCCAGTGGTGTAATCGTGACACCTCAAAGTTGATGCCTCGCATCTTGACCTGCTGGGCTCATCGACCCTGACGAATCGCGAGGAACCAGCACCTTGCACCTGACATCGCATGCACCTCTCCTGCAACTGTAAGGAGACCACACCTTTCCTCCCCGCCTAGCAGTAAAGAACTGATGGCGCACCAGTTCCACCGACACCTCACCTCCTCGACTCCATGCAACGTCTTTGTTTCCTCATCATTTTTCCAGGTACTGTACCTGGGGTCCATGCGACTCTGTGACCGGCCCGCACTACCTTGCGAGTGGCATCAGACTGTTTGAAACGACTCCGTCATGATGTCTTGATAGCCCCAGTTGGAGCTATTGTGTTTCTAAGCACTATACTAAGATTTAATCTTTGAAAATGTGTATCTTTGCTTGTGAATGTTGGATTTTTGTTGTGTTGGTCTCCTCATACCAAGCTACCAAGTGGGTGAGCAGAGGTTATTTTATCTGTGTGGCTCCTTTACCCTGACTAGAGTGAGGGTCCCTACTTGGACAGGATGCAAACCACTGCCAACTAGAGACTCCATTTCTAACAAGAGTCCTGCGTTTTTGTCAAGGATGTTATCAAAGAGGGGCTTGTGATGTGAAGGGCTGATGGAGGGTGCTTCGCACTGTCAGGGATGAGTTATGCAGTGGTTCCGATGCAGAGTTTTTGTGCGGCGATGCGCCACACAGCAGTTAAGATGTGGATTTTTGGGTGGTGATTCATCATACTGCACTGGTTCTGTTGGGAGCACAGCTGTGCTGACAGACCACCTTAAGGCTTACTTCCAAGGGTTCAGGACTGGGGTGGCAACATTTTGGCAGGTCAGCACTCACAGCAGGCAGAGTTTTGGTGCTGGGTACAAAGTTGTTGGAGCCTGTTTTGTCCCTGAGGCTTTGATCATGAAGCCAGCCAACTAGCCCTAGTAGTCACTCGGTGGTCCATTTTTCAGTATGAAAGTCAAGTCCTTTGCACTCAGGGAGGTCTCTTTTCCTTTCTATCCTACAGCAGGTATATCTGCCAAGCGTTTTCTCACCCAGGTGTTGCTTACCAACACCTGTCCCTCACTCACCATCACTCTCCGTTGAATCTTCTAGGCAAAGAATGGATCTCTGCTTGTCTGGCTTAAATCTCCTTTATAGTTTGGTTGACCCAGATGCCCGCTCTTAACAGAAAATGGCAACTGTGGCTTTTCAAGACGTGGTTTACATGAATAATGCGTATTAGAGCTTGTGACCTTCTGGATGAGATGCTTGGCTTGCAAGGCACTTCAGTAGTCACCATACGCTCTCCAGCAAGGATTTACAGTAGTCAGACAAACCAAGGTGCCAGTCTTCAAATTCATGGATCCTACAAGATGAGGCAATCCACTTCTAACAGTGTCTCTAGTCCCATCCAGGCCTAAAACCTGAGTGTTGTGGACAGAAATTGAGTAGCTGATCACTCTTTGGCATGCTCGAAACCCCAGCCCAGCTACCTTATCCCTTCTCAGCACACGCAGAAGGCTCTTGGGAACCTTGGGTGAGATGACTCCGGCTTCTTAGGCTGTAAGCCCGAGTTCAGCTCCAAAGGGAAATATAGCTATCAGTATGTTACAGGCAAGATCTGTCTCTTCTACTGCCTTGTAAATACACAAAAATGCTAAAATGCCCATTTGTATGTGTTAGTCTTGGTATTTAGCAGTTGCATAGCACACAATGTGTGTAATTGAAGCATCTGCCATTAGACTGTGGTATGGCTTTCAAAATGTTTCCATCTCAGACAGAATTGTGATTTGGTTTCTGGTATCCAAGCATTAGGATACATGTCTGTTTTAATGAGTTCTAGGTTTTATGATGGATAAGACCAGAAGTCTTAACCAAATAGATTACGTAGTTCTGTGATTGGTAAGTAGCTGACATTAGCAAGTACTTTTTGATACCTAAATATCCAGTAAAATAGCATATTTCAGGTAGCTTTTGTTGTTGTATGTTCAAAATTCTGTCTAATGAACACGGATGCATGATTGTGTGTGGCTGTTGATACGTGTTAGTGGGCAGTGTTGTTATGAGCACGTTTACACTCATCCTTTAGTGTGTGCAATGTTTTTTGGTTGTACAGAGTTCTGCATAACTTGCTCTATAGGGAATTGTTTTTATTGTTGAGTGCTGCTGGGGCTCTTTGACAGTCACGTACGACTTATCTGAGCTGTTCTGGGTGAATGTGCTATATTTCAAGTATATCGTTGGACCAACCTATGGAGTGTTTCAAGGAGGCTGGCCTGGAGACTGTACAGGAGAGGACTGCACAGGAAGTAGAACTAGAAATTATATGACACGGGATGATGCAGAGAAACTATTGTAGATCCAGCCATAATCCTGTTTCTTGAGGAAAAAGATCCTACCCACTGGAGTCCTATCTCCTCATTGGTCGCCTGGTGCCTTAGGTGTACAGAGTGGCTAAAGGTGACATTGCATTGTTCTACAGAACACAATAGAAAAATGACAAATTGATATGTGTATTAAAACAACCCACCCGACTTTCAGAAAGATACCGAAAAATTTTTTCATGTGACCCTTTTAACACTTAATCTGTAGTTTCCGCAGCCCGGGTAATTCGGTTTGTGGTCCTACGCTGCACTAGTTTATTTATTCATTCAATTATTCATTACGCTACACATTGCATCGCCCATTATTTAAACCCTTTCTCATCAGCAGCAGACTACGCCATAGAAGGCATGACTCCTTTCTCTAGAACCGGATTGTAAGTGACGATTATTGAGCATGGCCGCATCACCTCAGAATGCAGGTTGTTAAAGCAGAAATCTCGGCTATATTTTAGTCACAACAGACTAGATAGCGGATGTCATACAATAGGTCGATGAACCGAATCTTCTTTAAATAAAATGTCAAAAGCATCAAGTTAAATTTCAAACAATACACTATACATCATTATAAAACCAATGCAGACACTCTGTGAATAATGTGACCATTAATTACCACACCCGTTTATTAAGAAGTTAAATATTTATTTCCCTATATTAACAATGCTAAACAAACAAATATTATTCTCAAGTTCAATTGATACATGTAAAGAAACAATAAAGGCTGATTGAATCGACGCGTGAACCTAAGCTTAATCAAAGCAGTAAGGATTATTAATTCAATAGAGAATACACAAAACCATAGCAATAGAATTTGAGCACAGGAAATTGAATACATTAAATCAACAATCGGAAAGAATCAATGACCGTTCATGAGTATGAGAGTAGCACCTCACTAATCTCTAATTAGCATTAACATCACGGGTGGGTAGTGCGCTTTACAAATCCCTGATTGATTGATTGATGTTGGGCTTCATGTAAAAGATTTAGTAACACAAATTTAGAAAACGTCTAACTATGGCGCTATCAAAATAAGCAGCAGTATTAAAATAATAGCAGTTGGTACCTGGAATTCTGTATGGTTTCTTCCCTTTGTTCAGCCAGAGGTTTTTGTAATAGTGGTACAGATTTCTGCTTCCACCAGAAATCTGTACCACAGATTTCAACGAGGTTTAAAGGATTTGCATGTAGCTTCCCATGGATTCTTTGCAATGCTTTTCCACTATTGCTGAGGTCCTCCTGATGGCATTGGGGGAATTAAGATGTTTTAAGATATGTGCTGTACTGTAAATGTGTTAATACATTTTTTATTATTTGCTTTCTTTAAAAAGGGGGGGGCGACTCCTCTGACCTTCTGGTCAGCCTCTGCTCACTCTCCTCTGTGCAGCTCCACCTTGTTGCTGCTGCTGACTCTGCTGCGTTTAAACTGAAAGCCTGCCTGACTCAGTTTGAGGCCCTTCTCCACCTGTAGCCTCCCGCCTGCACCTCATCCCTGGTGGCCTAGTGGCCATCTGTATGTAAGTATCTTGCTGTCACTCTTACTTTTACCTATTTTTCTGTCATCTTTATTTTTTCTTTTCTTTTTCTTTCTTATCTCTTTCTCTCTCCTTTCAGCCTTTCACTCTCCCCAGGTTCCGTTCCCTGCTGCAGCTGCCTCTGCGGCCCCACCCTCCTCCCTCCTTGCGAAGCGCTTTCTCACCCTCTCGCCTCCCAGCTGACCAGACCTTTCCACCTCCCTCTCGTTTATAATGGCAGCTGCCCCACCGGTGCGCCAAAGACAAGCCCATCTGTGCCCATCTGTGCCCATCCGCGCCTCAACCAACCCCAGCACCACGAACTGTGGTCCTCTGATCTTCCATCGCCACAACACAGAGACCCTCTACGTGTTGAACATAGGACGCTCCGCCGCCTGCCATTTTGCATCACACAGAGACACCCATGGATGGCTCTCCTTCTACTGCCACCACACCCTCACCCTACACCAAGCACCATACCATCCCGCCACTGAGCCATCGAACACCAACCCGGAGAACCTCAGCTGCATCCTTGTCAACATTCACTCGCTCCACAAACACGCTGTGGAACTCTGGGACCTACTAGAGTCCACCCTCCCGGACATCACCTTTCTCACCGGAACATGGACAAACCCAGTATCTGCACAGGGCATCGCCATCCCCATTGACTACAAACTACTCCGCAAAGACTGGCTTTCTCGTCCAGGCGGTGGCCTGACCATTGTACGCAAATCCACCATCCGCCTGACAACCAACACAGCAGAACACTCCCCGCTCATGGAGCACCTCCATTTCCAGACGCACGCCAAACCCAAGTTTACCTTCTGTGGCACCCACATCTACAGGCCACCCGGCCCCGCCCAGCCTTCAGCGGTTTCGTCGACATCATTTCTCCGCACGCTCTTGCCTTCACTAACTACTTGCTTCTCGGCGACCTCAACTACCACATTGATAACAGCAACAACACTAACACTACTTCCCTGCTCCAGAACCATGCCATAATACTACTAAAATAACTGGTCACCTCACCAACACACATCGCTGGACACACACTTGACGCCATATTTTACACCAGCAACAACATCACCATCGACAACACGTCCACGCTTCACTGGACTGACCACCACTGCATTAATTTCACCATCACCACACAGACCATCCACCTCCACACACTCTGAGCCCCGAACAGAAATCAGATCACAGAGAAACAGCTCACCAACACACTCAGCAATTCTCCCAGCCCCTCGCCCCTCACCACAGATGCTAAAATCTCAGCACGGAACTTCCACCAATGGATCTCCGAATGCGCCAACAACCTAGCACATCTCCGTAAGACCTCAGCCAAAAACCACTTCAAGAAGGCTGGCTGGTTCTCACCCGCACCCCAGGAATCCAGGTGCACCTGCAGACGGCTAGAGAAAAGATGGAGAAACAGCAAGTCCCTGGAAGACTTCGAGGCCTTCAAAGCTGCCATAAAATCCCCCCACCACATCAAAGCCACCAGGAAAGCCACCCTGCAGGACCGGATCAGCACCACCGCTCATAACACCGAAGAGCTCTTTGCCGTGGTCAAAGAGTTTGCCAAACCCCAATCGTAAACTGCAAACATCCCTTCATCTCAAGACCTCTGCGACAGACTAACCAACTTCTTCCACCAAAAAATCAAAGACATATGCGACAGCTTCAGACCCGAAGATGCTCCGACCCTCCCTACCGCCACAGATCCTGCACTGCTGGACCACCCTCATAATGGACGAGACCCGATCCATCATGAGCAACATCCACTCCGGAACCCCTATGGACCCCTGTCCTCACCACATTTTCAACAAAGCCAAGATCTCCATCCCACCCGAGCTCTGCCACCCCCACACTCAACTGTTCAATAGATACAGCCAGCTTCCCCGAGGACCGGAAGCATGCAGAGGTCCGCCTGCTCCTGAAGAAACCCATAACCGACCCCCTGGACCTCAAGAACTACCGCCCGATCTCTCTGCTGCCCTTCCCAGCTAAGGTCATTGAAAAGGCCATCAATACACAGCTCTGTAAGCACATGAGGGACAACAACATCTTGGACATCTCCCAGTCAGGTTTCAGGAGCAACCACAGCACAGAGACTGCCCTCCTCGTTGCCACAGATGACATCCGCTCGCTCCTCAATCGCGGCCATACAGCAGCCCTCATTCTATTGGACCTGTTGGTCACCTTCGTCACGGTTTCACACCTCACCCTCTGCTACAGACTCCACGCAGCTGGCTTCCGTGGAAAGGCCTTACAATGGATACGCTCCTTCCTGTCTGGCAGAACACAGACAGTCAGATTCCTGCCTTACCTGTCAGAATCTACTGAGATCAGCTGCAGAGTTCCACAGGACTCCTCCCTGAGCCCCGCCCTCTTCAACATCTACATGGTCCCACTCGCATCCATTGTCTGGAACAACGGGCTGAACATCGCCTCCTACACCAATGACACCCAGCTGATCATCTCACTGACCAAAAACCCCACAACTGCGAAGAAGAATTACCACAACGGGATGGAAGCCGTCGCCTCCTGGATGAAGGACAGCTGCCTCAAGCTCAACTCTGACCAGGCTGAGATCCTCATCTTGGGACCATCCATATTAGCCTGGGAAGACTCCTGGTGGTCAGCAACCCTCTGCACCCCCCTCCTCAATAAACCAGACATGCAACCTTGGTTTCATCCTGGATTCATCGCTCACAATCACCCGCCAAGTCAACTCAGTCACATCCTTCTGTTTTCACACTCTCCGACTTCTCCAAAAGATTTTCAAATGGGTCCCAAAGGACTGCCTCAGAACCGTAACCCACTTGACTATGGCGATGCACCCTACGCCGGCAGCACCCAGAAACACCTTAAGAAACTACAGCGCACCCAAAACGCCACCGCCAGACTCATCCTAGATGGTCCCCGCTGCAGACACATCACCAGTTACCTCAGAGACTTCCACTGGCTTTCTATAGAGAAAATAATTACCTTAAAACTCCTTATCCACACATACAAGGCCGTCCACAACCTAGAACCCAGCTACCTCAACCACCGCTTCACCTTCTACTCTCCAACCAGATCTCTCCGCTTCCCTCAACAGACGCTAGCCACCGTACCCCGCATACGGAAGACCTTGCCTAAAGGAAGATCCTTCACGTACTGTATGGCAAAGAGCTGGAATACCCTGCACCTCAGGCAGTCAACATCGTTACTTCAATTCAGGAAGGACCTTGAAACCTGGCTCCTCAACCGAAGCACAGAGGACAAACCCCTTCAGCTCCTTGGGAACCTTACTGGTGAGTAGTTGCGCTCTATAAATCCTAATTTGATTGGATTTGAAGAGGGAGAATTGTTGCGATTCACTTTCCAGTGTTCTGAATGTCTATACATATTATATGGCTGAAGAACTTAAGCTATGGAAATTTCTTTAAAATGAAGTCCGTTGCAGCTAGAGTTGGATCTGTGTTGCGCTATTATGTTCCACAGGCCTTAAGACATCCTTTGCCTGAGAATATCCTTTTGTTATTGCTGAATCTGATTATTTCCTTGTGAGCAGCAGTTTTTTCCAAGAATCTCGCATCCACTGGAAAGTGCTGTCTTTTTTGCCAACTTTATCTTAATTTCATGCATTGTGCTTAATGGGACCCTGAGAACCCGTTTAATTGTGCCTGCCTTAATGAAACCAGGACTAGGACTCCACCAAAGGCAGATCATTGCATGTGCTATGTACGTTAGCTTGAGGCTTAGATGGGCCCTGTGCTTTTTGAGTAATTCTTTCGCCCTGCTCGAATTGGACCCAGGTGGAGTGTTTGTCCATGACCCTATCTAGGAGTGTTCCTTTGATCAAATAGAATGACGTTTGTCACCTGAAGCAAGACTATGAAGGCTAGTGCCGGTATCACAATACTGACTGTTCTTTAGGGACTGTGGTTCTGGGAGGTGGGTCAACTGGGCACTCTATCAGCTTCAGCTGACAGCTGAACACATGTGCAATGGAGATAATATTTTATAGAGACTTCTAGCTGCAGAATCCTTACCTTTGAATTTCCCAGGCATCAGACTGGATGTGGAAGATTGTTGCGTGACCCGTGCCCCTGCGTGTTGTTAGGTGGCTTTGTTCGGTTCTGCGTGGCGTCGTTGGTGTCTGATATGACCTCACGGTCACCTATATAGGCGCCACTCATGCGCGTGAAAATCTGTTCTTTTCTTTCCGTGCAAGTTAGCGCTGATGCTGAGAAAAGCTACTCCTCGGTTCTTTTTGACAGGATTTTTTTGACATTTTGTTGAACATTTTTTGCAAAGTGTGTCAAGAATGTAATCAAGGAAGGTAGGGTTTAAGCCTTGTAGCGCCTGTCAACGCAGCATGTCAGTAACGGACCCGCACTTGGTGTGCCTATGGTGTCTCGAGCGAGTCCATGGCTTGAAGTCGTGCTCGGACTGTTGGACCATGGGGCCAAAAGCTTTGAGGGAGCAGTCCCTAAATATGCTTGTGGCTTGGCGGTCGACACCACTTAGTGCGGCTCCTAGGAGGTCTCAGTCCCGATTGAGGAGAAGATCTCGGAACCTGCTGCAGGAACCCCCAAGTCTTCTTCCTCTCAGTGGAGGTCCTCTGGACACTTGGGGAAGAGGCACAGGAATAAAAAGAAGTTGAAACAGTCTTCCGTTGGCTGACACAATGAATGAGGAACATCGGCGTTCCAAGTCATGGTTCTGCAGAGCAATTGCCAGGTCTGACTCCACATCTCCCCCTGCTTCCGAGATCCAGAGCGACCCCTGCTCAGATTAAGGAATTTTATGAGGCCATGTGCTACGTATTTCAGTGGGCCGACCCCACCGGAGCGCCGTCGCGCCCTGTGGGGGTCAGAGGATGCTGCATCAAATTCCACGCCACTCTGGCCTTGGCACCGATCAGGTCTCACGGATCTGGTCTTGGATACGGATCGGCACCGGTTGTACAAAATCGACCTTCTCCAGCACCGATTCTCAACACTGATGCTGCTCCATTCTCATCCCTGATGACTCTGAGTCGGAACGGCACTGCTCAGTGCTGATTCTAGCACCGACTTGGCCCAGTGGCTCTAAGTCGTTGCCTGAGCAATGTTTTGAGCAGCCAGGCATGGGTGAAGAGTGGGAAGGGTCACTGGACCCTTTGGAATACCAATACACACCCCTAGTGATAATTGGGAACAGTATGAGGAACTAGGAGATGCCAGTGGACTGGACACATCGCCAGATACTGGCTTGCTCTCTCCACTCACCATGGCTATGGAGGAAGGGAGCATCTTATGCAATAGTGGTGAAGAGGGCAGCCGAGGTCCTTGACCTCAAACTTCCCTCAGTCACGGTCAAGACTAGCCTCTTGATGGAAGTACTTCAGCATGGGCCTTCCTCATCCATTGCCCTTTACGGAAGCACTGACTGATGCCCTGCTGGAACTTGTTCCAAGCCTAGCACAGGGGCTCCTGTAAATAGGAATAGGACAGTTGCCCCCTGCCATCCCCCTGCCCCGGGTGATCCTAGTTCCCTAACTCAACACACCACCCCTGAGAGCTTGGTAGTTCAAGCCTCAACTTCCCATGGCGAGTTCCCTGCTGCCCCCCCCCCCCCCCCGCCCACAACCCCAAACAGGGAACACAAAAGGCCAGACATCTTAGAAAAGAAAATGTTTTTTCCACAAGCCTAGCATTGCGTTTTTTTTTAACACAGCATGCCTTTTGGGCCGTTATTCCCATACACTGTGGGATACGATTGTGCAAGTGCTGCCACAGGTCCCGGACGAGTCTGGGCCATCCTTTCCCAATCAGTGAAAGACAGGAGAGATGCAGCAAAGTTCACCATAAGGTGTGGATTGGACACGACTGACTCACTGGTTAGAGCGGTTTCATCGACAGTGGCCTTGAGGCGCCATGCCTGGCTCTGAACATCTGGCTTCTCAGAGGATGTCCAGGCCAACCTCATGGACATGCCCTTTGACGGGACTCGTCTCTCTGGAGAGAAGGCATTGGCAGCATTGAAGCGCTTCAAGGACTCACAGGCTACGGTCAAGTCTTTGCACCTCCCAGTGACACCTTGCCCCCATTCTGCCTTTCGCCCCTTTCATGGCTACAGAAGGGGTGACAAATGCAAAAAGAACAGATGATAGACAGAATGCTGAACAATGCACACACTTACCGCTTGTCACAAAGTTCTGGGTTTAATCCATCGTTTTTTTGCTCACCACGCCACCTCTGTTTGGACCAAGCCATTTACAAATCAGTCTTGACCCTGTTTCTCATGGGAACAGTCCAGCCCGAACTGCCAAGCCAGGTCCTTCCTGGACCGGAAACAAGCATCCTAGGACCGGTCTCGGGGTATCACCCTTCATCAGCTAGACTAGCTTGAATCCAGTGGTGCAGTGAGCATGGGACCCACATCTGGGCATACCCTTCCTACTTGGGGTGACAAATGAAAAAAGAACAGGTGATGGACAGAATGCTGAACTATGCAAACATTCACCCCCAGTCACAGAAGGGGCATGGCACAGCACCAAACCTTTGCCAGCCACCATCCTGCGCAAGCTCCCCAAGCTATGCGGGGACATGGACGCGGTGCATTTCGACCCTGTGGGTTTGGTAACCAGAAGTAGTCTGCCACTTATCCTCCGGCAGCTGTAGCCTCTTAGCTCTCCTAGTTTGGTTATGCAAGACCATGGGTGCCCAGTTGGAGGGAGACTTCAAGATCATCTCCCCAACTGGCAGTCCATTACATCGGCTACAAGCACTTTCAGTTCACTGTGCTATCTTTTGGCCTTACCACTGCTTCTCGGGTGCTGACCAAGGTGATGGTAGTGGTCTCAGTTCAGCTGCGCAGATCAGGGGTTTTAGTTTTCCCCTATTTCGACGACTGGCTGTTGAAAGTGGGATCACCCCAGGCTGTTGTCTCCCACCTTCAGACTACAATGGACCTTCTGCATTTGCTTGGGTTCACTATAGGCATACTGAAGTTACACCTGACTCTTTCTTAAATGCTCCCTTTCATAGGAGCAATTCTGGACACAGTGCGGTTTCGGGCTTACCCTCCCAAGCAGCAAGTCCGGGATATTCAGGCAATGATACTGATGTTTTAGGCTCTGTCCTGTATTTCTGTAAGAATTACTCTGAGGCTGCTGGGCCTCATGGCCTCTTGCATCCTGCTGATGAACCATGCCAGATGGCTTATGCAGGCTCTACAGTGGGACCTGAAGTGCCACTGGTTCTCTATCAGGGGAATCTCTTTGACATGGTCCAGATCTCTGAGGGAGCTACAGAAGACCTGCAGTGGTTGCTAAAGAATCACAGTTGGGTCAAAGGCAGACATCTCTCCTTCCCCATTCAGATTTCACAGTAGTGACAGATGCATCACTCCTGGGATGGGGTGGTCATCTGAGAAAGATGGAGATGAGAGGACTTTGGCTGCCGGAGGAATTCAGTCTCCACATCAACTTACTGGAGCTCCATGTGATCTGGCTTGCATTGAAAGCATTTCTGTCAAGGTGGAGATAGTGCAGGTGTTCACAAACAACACCATCACCATGTGGTACTGCAACAAACAGGGCGGGGTGGAGTCGTGGACCCCTTGTCAATAGGCCTTGCGTCCACAGACATGGCTGGAACAGCACGGCATAGCCCTGGTAGTTCAACACCTGGCAGGGTCTCTGAATGCCATGGCAGAGAAACTCAGCTGTCGATGCCCATGTGGATCATGAATGGCATCTCCACTCAGAGGTGGTGCAAGGACTCTTTCAGCAGTGGGGAGAGCCTGGTTAGATCTGTTCACCTCCGAAAAGAACGCGCAATGCCAGCAGTATTGCACATTGGAGTTTCCAAGGCAGCTATTGGCTTGGAGATGCTTTTTGTCTCGAGTGGAGTTCAGGTCTCCTGTGTGCCTTTCTGCCAATACCACTTTTGCCCAGGGTTCTCACGAAGATCGGGAACGACAGGGCCAAAGTCATTCTTGTGGTTCTGGACTGGGCACGACGAGTCTGGTATCCTAAGCTTCATGAAAATGAAAATTGATCTTCCGATCAAGCTGCTCCTTTGAGAGGATCTTCTGTTGCAGCAGCAGGGGAGGTTTCTCAACCCAGACCTGTCAACTCTCCGCCTCCTTGTGTTGAGGTTGAGCACCGACAGTTGATAGCTTTTGACCTTCCTCCCGAAGTCTGTAACATTATTCTGGCAGCCAGGCTTCCCTCCACCAAGATGGAATATGCCTACTGATGGCAAAAAGTTATCAAATATTGCACAGAAAAGTCTATCCTCTTTCTGCTCTCTCTCTGATATTCTCTTTATCCTGCCCCGCAGGATTCTGCTCTGGGCACTCGAAAGGGATATCTCTCTGCTCTATGCCTGGCCAACCCTCTTTACTTAAGTCTCCTATTGTAATTAGGTTTCTCAAAGGGCTTGTACATGCGGACAGATTTCTAGTTTGGACACAAATTTGTCAGTTCACTTCATGGCTCTGCGCTCCTGGTGTGGAAAGTTGTTCACCATCAGGGTGCACCTGGGTGGCGCCTTTATAGGTGACAGCCATGCCATATCTGGCACCAATGATGCCGGCGATGCCATGTGAAACCGAACAAAGCCATCAAATGGCATGCAATGGTACTGCTCATGCAAAACTTTTCCAGATCCAGTCTGATGTCTGGGAAATTCAGAAGTAAGGAGTCTGCAGCTAGATATAGTCTCTACCTGATAATGCATTACTGAAGGCAAGTAACTTGTTCTTCATGCAGTGAAGGGCCGTCATGGTGTTATGTTCTTGAATGCAGACAGTGAAACAATGAGACATCACATCCTAGTTGCGAACCCAATATGGCAAGGGCAATAAGGGCTTAGCAGTTGTGCTTCCTAAGTAGGTAACAAGTTTGTTTCTTGTATGTCTTGTGAAAATACTCATGTGGTTAGGCTTCCCCTTAACTCCTGAATAGTTTCTATTGCTGAAGCCTTTATCTTCTGTTCTACACTTGCCTGCTCTATTGCCAGTGATAGTTTAGGGTATTATTCATGAAAGAATAAATGCATACAGAAAAAATACATCATGAGGCAGTTCTTTCCTAACGCATAGAAAGGTACAGGAATGACCACAGGACCTGACAATTGTTGTCTCAGGATTAGTTAAGAACTGTGACAGCATCTCTTTTAGAGAAGTGAGAAAAGAACTATACAGTAATTACTATATTCTAATTTGAGGCACCGTTGGAAGAGAGCGTTCCCATTGTCACTCACCCTTGGTTTAGATGCCTCCATTACCATTCTACACCAGCATTGTCTCCTATGCTGACAACACCACCACGGCTAACTTCATCTCCTGCATGACCAACAAAGTCAGCTGGATGAGAGAGAACTGCCTTAAACTCCACACACACAAAATAGATACTGATGTTTGGAAACAAGTGCTCCTCATAGGACTCATAGTGGCCTTCCGAACTAGGTCCCATGCCCACCCCCACAGACCACGCCAGAAACTTCGGCATCATTCTAGATGACAAACTCACAATTAATAAACAGGTCACTGCTGTGAGCCCATCCTGCTGCCTCATTCTCAGACTATTTTACAAGATTTTTAAATGGTTCCTCTCGCACACAAGACACACGGTCACCCAGGCCCTCATAACCACCAGACTCAACTACTGCAACATGCTCTATGTTGGCATCTCCAACCAGCTCATGCTAAGACTCCAGACTGTCCAAAAAAGCGCCACCAGACTCATTCTGATATCCTCAGAAGCACTCTCACGACCTCACTGAACTACATTGGCTTCCCATCTAGAAACTCTGCCAATTCAAGCTACTCATCCACATCTACAAAACCCACCACTACACTAGACAAGCATACCTCAAAAATCAACTTCACCTCTTCCAACCATCCAGACAACTACTCTCTACCTGTCTCATTTTCGCACGGTCCCCTGCATCCACAGATGCAGGTCAGGAGGGCATGCCTTCTTCATCGTTGCAAAGAACTGGAGTGAACTTCCTCAACACATCAGGACGGCTCCTTCACTTCTCATCTTCAGCAAGAAGCTGAAGACTCCGAGCAGATATTATCGCCACTAGAAAGGATGTCTTGATGGTAAGCAGCCAAAGGAGGCAATTGTGTAGCGGCTCGAAGGGATCACACATGAGGTATGTGAGAACTAAATTAAGATCCAACTGAGGCTGTTCAACTAAGGACTCTGCCTCGCCTATATTCCTGCTCCAGCACCGTGATAATCTCACGGGTGACAAGCTGTGCCAGACAAATTGATGTAACATGACATGACATGATAGGCACCCAGTCATCTGCAGAAGTCCTGTTGAGTGGATGAATAGAATCGGTGGGAACCATTCTAAAATCCTCTGGAGCACAATTTATGAGCTAATTTGATGTGTAGTTAAGGGGGAGCTTGACTTGGTATTAGGCTCAGGAGTAACGCCACAGACTGGTTGATAACCTTCCAGGCTGTACCTCTCTTGTCATTGGGGATGTTTTGATTGCTGATATGGTGAATGAAGATACAGAATCAGTCCCTGATAAGGCTTATCCCAGATCTGTAGTGGTACACTCTGGAACCTATGCTGCTTAGCCATAGACACTAAAAACGTCTATTCAGACCTGGCTGGGCTGTTTTGTCCTTTTGTGCCTTATTCTCATGTAGAAACCGTAAGGAAATGTACCAGTGGACTAAGTTAGTTGTGTTTTGGTGGTTCTGGTGAATATGTATTAACATTGATGTAGGTTCATGCAGTCTACTGTGCGTTTCTTTTCAAAAGGCCTAGGTTCTGATGACTTGGACGAAGGGGCAATGCTCTGGTTAGCTACCACTAATTCTGCTTATTCCTATTCCCCAGTCCTTGTCTCAGTATTTACAGATCCTTACTCCCTGTCCAGATGAGCTTCCACATAAATCCCACGCGGTGCTTCGTTATTGTCGTAGGATATGTTGAGGGCAGACGCTCCTTTAATAGGCGCACAATGTAGATGGAGTGGGGCTGCCTAAGAACGATGTGTGGGACAAAAATGATGACATTTTGGAAGAGTTAGTTAAATGGTGCACGTCTTGGAAAGTGATTGCACCCCTTCACTGTTGTAGTAGTGGGACAAGAAAGGAAGAAACATTAGCGAAAGATGATCCGTTCATTAATTATGGTGTTTTATACTTGAACCAGGGAATCAACATATACATGATGATAGTGAGTGTGTGTGCATGACTCTATTACACTTCCAGCTGCTCCATTTATTTCTATTTCTTTGCTACTTCTTATCCCAGCATCTTTGCCCTAGGTTCCTCTGGGGCCCCTGCACACTGGCCCCAGGGAGTACTGAGGTATTAGGTATAGTTTCCCCGGTGCCAGGTGTGCTCTTCAGAGAATGAGCGGGAGCGTCGCCTTATTTGATCTTGTTAAGCCTCACCCGGCCTTTCAAGAGGACGGAGCGGGAAAGTCTGAGATTGATATGCAGAGAGCAGAGTCAATAAATGTATCCATTAAATTTCACCCACTCTCGGCCGCATTTAAAATTCTAATGCCGGTGCGAGGCGGCCTTTCTTGGACATGTGCGTTTGTGCAACTCATTTCGGAATCTGGATGGCTTTCGCTTTCGTCGTTGTCTCATATCTAATTTATTGTATTTTTCTCCCCACTCTTTCACTCGTCACGGGCAGAGAGAGAGAAATCAGAGGAGGAATTTAAAATAATGAATAGATGCATCAGAGAGGGAAAGCTTTGTTTCGTTCACACTGCGCTTCTAGAATTGATGGGGATGCCACCTTCAGTTAAGCTCAGTCTATTATGATTTAGTAGTTCATTGAGTACGCGGATGTAGGAGAAAAATGCGGTAGGAAGAGGTCTTCCGCAGTGTTAGTTCAAAAGAGAGGTACTTTCTTTAGTAACCACTGTATATCCATAGCACTTGCCTCTTTCATTTGAAGCAGTCCGAGGCCTTAACAATCCATGTTTAGTTTTGAGCTGCCGCATTAGCCTCTGGAACGCGGATTTCATTCGAGTGTACTACGGCAGAGTGAGAGAAAAGTTGTCAGTGCCTCATATATCCCGCCAAAACTACCAGCTACATTTTCCATGAAAAATCCCTTTTTTGGGGCTAATACGATTATGTGGGTTTTAGCTTTCAGGGCGACACGTATTCCCTTCATTTGCAGCCACCTGTATAGAATGTTCTATTTATTTTGACTTGGAATGTGGTAGGAGCACACTGTGTTTGTATAAATTGCTTTTTCGAATTTGTTGGTGGGAGGCATGACGCTAACATGGGCCTTAGCGAACATGAAGGATATAGAGATGTTTATTCTTGGCAACCATTGTCAAGAGCTGCGTAAATCAATTACCTAGGAGACAAGGCGGAGGGACGCACCTTCTGCTATTGTGCATATTCTTGCATTTCATTGGCATGCCGTTGTGTATTGTGGTTTGCAGAAGATGGAAGCAGCACTCTGCAGCAGTCAGAAGTGGGATTTGTGACCATAAAACCAATTACAGTAAACGCTGTAAACCATGTGTGGGGAGATGGATCCTAGAGGGCAAGAGTTGCTCGAGTGTTAAGGTTTTTTTCCCCCCTTTTTAGCATATACAGGGAGTGCAGAATTATTAGGCAAGTTGTATTTTTGAGGATTAATTTTATTATTGAACAACAACCATGTTCTCAATGAACCCAAAAAACTCATTAATATCAAAGCTGAATATTTTTGGAAGTAGTTTTTAGTTTGTTTTTAGTTTTAGCTATGTTAGGGGGATATCTGTGTGTGCAGGTGACTATTACTGTGCATAATTATTAGGCAACTTAACAAAAAACAAATATATACCCATTTCAATTATTTATTATTACCAGTGAAACCAATATAACATCTCAACATTCACAAATATACATTTCTGACATTCAAAAACAAAACAAAAACAAATCAGTGACCAATATAGCCACCTTTCTTTGCAAGGACACTCAAAAGCCTGCCATCCATGGATTCTGTCAGTGTTTTGATCTGTTCACCATCAACATTGCGTGCAGCAGCAACCACAGCCTCCCAGACACTGTTCAGAGAGGTGTACTGTTTTCCCTCCTTGTAAATCTCACATTTGATGATGGACCACAGGTTCTCAATGGGGTTCAGATCAGGTGAACAAGGAGGCCATGTCATTAGATTTCCTTCTTTTATACCCTTTCTTGCCAGCCACGCTGTGGAGTACTTGGACGCGTGTGATGGAGCATTGTCCTGCATGAAAATCATGTTTTTCTTAAAGGATGCAGACTTCTTCCTGTACCACTGCTTGAAGAAGGTGTCTTCCAGGAACTGGCAGAAGGACTGGGAGTTGAGCTTGACTCCATCCTCAACCCGAAAAGGCCCCACAAGGTCATCTTTGATGATACCAGCCCAAACCAGTATTCCACCTCCACCTTGCTGGCATCTGAGTCGGACTGGAGCTCTCTGCCCTTTACCAATCCAGCCACGGGCCCATCCATCTGGCCCATCAAGACTCACTCTCATTTCATCAGTCCATAAAACCTTAGAAAAATCAGTCTTGAGATATTTCTTGGCCCAGTCTTGACGTTTCAGCTTGTGTGTCTTGTTCAGTTGTGGTCGTCTTTCAGCCTTTCTTACCTTGGCCATGTCTCTGAGTATTGCACACCTTGTGCTTTTGGGCACTCCAGTGATGTTGCGGCTCTGAAATATGGCCAAACTGGTGGCAAGTGGCATCGTGGTAGCTGCACGCTTGACTTTTCTCAGTTCATGGGCAGTTATTTTGCGCCTTGGTTTTTCCACGCGCTTCTTGCGACCCTGTTGACTATTTTGAATGCAACGCTTGATTGTTCGATGATCACGCTTCAGAAGCTTTGCAATTTTAAGAGTGCTGCATCCCTCTGCAAGATATCTCACTATTTTTGACTTTTCTGAGCCTGTCAAGTCCTTCTTTTGACCCATTTTGCCAAAGGAAAGGAAGTTGCCTAATAATTATGCACACCTGATATAGGGTGTTGATGTCATTAGACCACACCCCTTCTCATTACAGAGATGCACATCACCTAATATGCTTAATTGGTAGTAGGCTTTCGAGCCTATACAGCTTGGAGTAAGACAACATGCATAAAGAGGATGATGTGGTCAAAATACTCATTTGCCTAATAATTCTGCACTCCCTGTAGTCTGACTGCTGCGGGAAGAGGCAAGAATGGATTCCAGGTTACGTGATTTCACAGTAATTTGTGACCCTCTTTCTTCTACCCGTTTTTAGTGCTCCAAATCTATTCATCATTTTAGAGTTACCATCTAAGATTGCCTTCTTTTTGTTTGACCCTCGTAGAATGAGCGAGTGAGCGAGCTCTTCTTGTATTTGGTGCACTACACAACGCCTTCTTTCTGCGTGTCTGGGAGAACTATGGAGTGGATTTGATGTTCACGGAAGGTGCTGGAAATTGAGCATTGGTGCAGGCTTGTGAAATTCGTGATGGTGGCTTTGTGTGAGAAAGTCTGGGAAAGTGGGCACACCGCAATCAAAATATAAGTTTGCCTAAGTGCTAATCTATCAGAAATGATTGCCTTTTTAACGCACGGACGTCGATTAGTGAACCTGCTTTCTTCATCGGTCACATAAGCATGTCATGCAGTGTTGCTGCAGGTACTGCAGGACTCCAGAACACCTTTACAGAGCACATTATGATGGCTGTGCATGCAAGCCGCCCCTCACTACACATGGGCCTATCTTTCATAGACCTCCAGCCATTTCTCTCTTCTTCGGCTGATTTGTTCTTTTTTGACACTGCCTTCTCTCTCATTCAAATTGTTTTTTGTTCAGGATATTTGCTTTTGACAGCTGGAGCTTTGGTTCTCCGCCTTCTTTGCTGCTAGTACTCACAGCTGTACTGCAGATTATTATCAAATTGCGGTATCGCAGTCCCATTTCTTGTTGCCTGACTCTCATAAGTAATACTTGAGGAGTCTATGTGCAAAGCATTCCTTTACTTGTCTTTAAAATGCGCTTTTTGTGCTAAGACATATAAGTACCATAAGCAGTACTTGGACATATTTATGAAATTGCTACCACATGAGTTTGACTCTTCCACAAGCATCTTTTCCACAAGAAGGATGTTTATTTCCACATATGCCCTGCTCGTGTGGGTAGGTGTTTATGTTTTGGCACTCAGCAGCAAGAAAGGACTATTGCAGGGCCTTTTTCTCCTCTGCTAATTCTTTCAAATTCATCTGGAGGTGCCTCACTCAAAGATTCATTGCGGGGTGCATATACAGCCGTACTGTACGTTTGCCACTGACATACCAGTAACACAGTCTTAACACGTTTTTGAACTTTGAGGGTTGCAGCCCTCTTCTACAGAAGTAGTTCTTTATGGGCTTTCGCGTTCTAAGCCTTACCTTCCCAATAATATCTGGGAATTCATATTTGAACTTCTGAGGGTCTGGAGTGATTCCTGACTATCAGTCTCTTCCCAGAGTACCATCAAAGCACATTGGAACAGATTCACTGCTACCAAGCACATTGGCGATTTAAAAAGCCTCCAGAAATACACAATGTTTTACTTAGTCAAGAGTAAATAGAACCAGATTACAATGTATATGGACCTTTGGTTTTCCCATGCTTACCATTGGGAACACAGATCAACAATCATTCTGCGGGTCTGTGTGAGTAGCCGCTAGAAGGTCATCTTCCACCATAGTGGGAGTGCATTTTAAATCTTTCAGCAAGTGCAGAATGAAGCAGATTCGATGATGAAGATCTTTTATCCATCAAAGCAGAAGTGCTGCAAAGGCTTTCCATTCAAAAGACAGATGACTACCACTTGAAGGATATTGCAGTTCAGCGAGAATCTCTACTGGCTTTAGTGTTAATCAGATTCTTAGCTTCTTTGCGTTCCACAATCACTGTTCCATGGCATATCTAACCTTTTCTGCTCCTGTCCCAGTTGTATCTTTCAACACACATAGATATGCCAGACCATTTGATTTGCTCACTCCCAGAAGGGGGACTGTGGTTTTACAGAATTCTAGTGGCCAACCTACAAGTCATGGGGCTAGCAGCATCCATGCACACACCCCTTCATAAAATGACTGGTTAGTTGGGTATTTTTTAATCTGTTACTTTTAGGTACCGATCTAACTGTTTTATCCTCCATCTGCCTTTGACTTCAGTCGTTGTCCTAGCAGTTCAGGTGATCCCATTGTCTTAACCAGTGCTTACAGGTTTTCCTGCCTCTGCTGTTCCATACCCTGGACATGCCTCAATAAAAGGGGATGCAATTCTTTCCTCATCACAGCCAGCCCCTGATACTTTCTGTGATAAAAGAGGTGTATAATGATACGTGAGCAAGACTGGATTCTTTCATGATTTTGGCAGTGGTAAATCGAGACAAGTTCACACACTCCACTGCTTCTTCATCACTTGACAAGGAGTTGAGGTTCATCAATTTTATGAGCAGGTGTTTTGTTCAGAATGCTAGACTCCACCTCCAGTAGGCTAATTTTAATTCCATTTCTCATGCCTATAACCTCCAGATTAGGAAAGACATATTTAGTTATAGACGTTGTTTTGTTTACTCTTAGTATATTTTAAAAATAGTTGGTAAACATGGTTTCAATGGGAATGTCCCCTGCATGATGTACAGTCATTTTCCTCTGCCCTGTGCTCCCACTGCATGTATCTGGTATGCTGTTTTTGTGTTTTGACCCTAGCATCATAGTCATTTATTGTGTGCGCAGAGGCCTAGGCCTATCCCTTGACATTAGCAAGGCTTTTGACCTATCCCATCCTGGAGGGATGAGCTACATTATTTCACCAACAGTGGACTACTGTCCATGTCATTGGTTTATCATATAGCGTGGTAGTAGCAGTACATAGGCCCTCATTTCAACCTTGAAACTGTCGGGCGGCCGCACTACCGCAGGGCCTATTTGGAGATCCCCGCTGGGCCGCAACACGGGAGCCGGCTCCAAATGGAGCCGGCGGTGTTGCGGCTGTGCGACGGGTGCAGTTGCACCCGTCACACTTTTCACTGTCTGCTACGCAGACAGTGAAAAGCTGCATGGGGCTGTGGCTGGGGGCCCTGCGACTCCCCTTTCCGCCAGCCTTTTCATGGCGGTTCAACCCGCCATGAAAAGGCTGGTGGGAGGGGGACTCGTAATCCCCTGGGCAGCGCTGGGTGAGTGAGTTGGGCCGGCGGGCGGCAGGCGGAAACCTGGTTTCTGGCCGCCGGCCCAGCGGGGATCTCGGCCGCAACACGGGAGCCGGCTCCAAATGGAGCCGGCGGTGTTGCGGCTGTGCGACGGGTGCAGTTGCACCCGTCGCGCTTTTCACTGTCTGCTATGCAGACAGTGAAAAGCTGCATGGGCCTGTGGCAGGGGGCACCGCGACTCCCCTTTCTGCCAGCCTTTTCATGGCGGTTCAAACCCCCATAAAAAGGCTGGTGGGAGGGGGACTTGTAATCCCCTTGGCAGCGCTGCAAGCAGCGCTGCCCTGGGGGATTTAAACCGCTGGGACTAAGGTGTTGGGAAACAGCCGGGACTAAGGTATCGGGAAACCGGCGGTGCGACCGCTGCGCTTCCGCCACGGTCGTAATTCCCCAGGAAGCACCGCCAGCCTATTGGCGGTGCTTCCGTCAAAACAGCCCTGGCGGTCAAAGACCGCCAGGGTTGTAATGACCCCCATAGTATTTTGTGAAGGTGTAGTTCTGATTTTTTTTTATTGGTGCTGCTGGAGTCGAGGCATGCCCACTCATGTAAAGTTCTGCTTCAGTGCTCCAACATCCCAAGTGTATGTTGTGTGTGTGTTCCTATATGGTCTGGATGGTACATGCATTGTGTACATGAGTGAACTAGAGTAATAGAGGCCTGTGGGATGTTTTCCCAGACAGTTGAAGTGTATTCCTGAAGATGGAAGGTGGAAACATAGAAACTGAAGAGGGGCAAGAGGAGACAAGACATCTTTAGAATTTCAGTTAGGCCACAAGGTGGTGAAGGATGGGACTGCAATCTCTCTTGTTCAAAGTGAAGGGAGCACCTTAGGTGAGGCCAGCCTTTTGTCTTTCCTCTGATCACTGTTCAGTGTTGCTGACGGCACCTCTTTAGGGCTGTGTTGTTGGTGCTTCACGCTAGTGTCTACTCAGCTGTGAGTAGCATCCCTCTGCACAAAGGCTGTATCTGGAGAGCAGCCTGGAGCAGACACTTTAAAAGAAAATGACTATAAACCGGTTCAGAAAGTGCAGACAGTGGATCCACATCTCCTGTCTCCTTTCACTCTTAAAAGTGGGATTTGTTGACCCACTTATTGTTCCAGTTCCAAGTTCTCTATGACGAAGGAAGGGAGTGTTTCACAGAGTATTCGAAGGACACCTGTCCTACCAGAACTGGTGTATGCCTGACGGCCAGCTTCTCAGGTATCTCCTAAAGTCTTGTCTTGCTGGCAGAAGCTGTTCACCTGGCTTGAGGTGCCTAGAAGCCAACCTGCCTGCTGACAGAGGAAAGGAGCATTGTAACCCTGTAAGAGGTGTGCCAGTACAGGACGAGCTAGAAGCACTGATACCCCAGTACAGGACTGCCAGAGAAGGGGCGACCAAGAGAAGCAATGCATGCCCCATGTGCTGGCAGGCATCAGACTGAACTTAGTTAGAATTTCTACTAGGTAGTTTCCTCAGTAGTTTCACCCCTTTCGGGGTGGCGTTAGAATGTTTAAATTCCTCCAGTGTCAGTCTGTCCAGCTTTTTGTGCCAGAGGCACAGTGCCCAGAGACAGTATTCGAAGCATCAGGGACAATGTGCAACGCAGACCCCAACCCTCCTACAACGATAACCTCAAAACTGCTTTAATGTGACCTTTTCAACACACACTCCCTGTAAGAGGCAGGATCAGACATTTCCTCCAAGGGAGACAAGACACAACTTCAAACGCATGGGTCAGCCAACTTGTCAAGCGGGCTGTGTCCGCCCATTCCTTTT
This sequence comes from Pleurodeles waltl, assembly GCF_031143425.1. NCBI lineage: Eukaryota > Metazoa > Chordata > Amphibia > Caudata > Salamandridae > Pleurodeles > Pleurodeles waltl. The sequence goes on from NC_090446.1 coordinate 997,023,640, forward strand.
AACTCCCACACATTATATCCCCTCACCCTCATCAGTGCTGCTGACACAGGATAACTTGTCCATTTTGCAGTGGAAAGTGCAGATTATTTTGGCCAAAGAAGCTATTGAGAGTGTAGTGGCCTCAGAGGTGACTGGGTGTTACTTCTGTTACTTCGTTGTGCTGAAGAATGAGGCTTTCATCCTGCTTTAGATCTCCACCCTCACAAATTTCCATATTCCTGTCCTGCAAGCCCACAGCGGTTGCTTGCAGTTCACAGTGTGCCAAGAGCATGTCCATTTTTCAGTGCTCCCTTTGGCCTTACCAGTACCCCTTGGGTGTTCACAAAAGTGATTGCGGTGGTTGAGGCACTACTTCGGAGGTCAGGTGTACTACTCTTGTAGACCATCTCCAAATGAACGCTAACCTTCTAACATCGTTGGTGTTCACTATCAATGTGCTAAGGTCACACCTTACTCCTTTGCAGATGCTTCTTTTAATCAGAGCTGTTCTGGATACAAAGCAGTGTCTTGGCTTTTCCCCCTGGAGTGGAGAGTCCAGGAAATTCAGGCTATGATCCCAATGCTTCCTGTCCTGGATCTCAGCGAGGATAGTGTTGAGGTCCTTGTGAGTTACATAAGAGACCAGTTTGAGAAAATTTAGAAACTGTGGTAGACCATGGGGAGAGTACCATGATAGGAAACCAGGGATCGAGTGCTGCGTTGTCAGGCTCTTAGCCCCTTGCCAAAGGTCTTCCCCAGCGCATTTAAGTTCAGTCAGCAGATTCACATCTCATGTCTGTGTTGACTGTATAAAACTTGCCTTCTTGTTATTCCAGGTCCAAGCGCTCTATGACCAAAGAAGTGTGTGCTCCGCAGAGTACTGAGAGGACTGCCATGCAACCAGGGCTGGTATTTGCTTCATCACTGAAATCTTTTCTTGCTGAAATAAGCTTCTGCCCTGAGGTGCCTTTAAGCCAACTTGTCTGCTGGGAGAAGAAAGGAGCCTGCCAACTCTGAAGGAGCTATGAGTGTGCATGAAGAGCCAGAAGAACTGAGACTCTGGTGCGGGTGGGGAGGGGCCTGACAGAGGAAGGGTGATGGAGAGAGATCTATCTGCCCCAGGTGCCAGCAGACATCAGACTCACTTGGTTGCGGTTCCAGGTGGAACTGTGGATTCATGACTGCTCAATGCATATAAGCCAAGATCTGGGGCTGGGGCTGAAACTGGGCCGCTGTGACTCAAACAAGTGTGACAACAGCTCATTCCATGCAGCTGAGTACCAAAAAAAGAGAGCGACCACAGCTGTTTCCATGTGGCTGTGACCCAAAAACAGTGTGAATGCCGCTCATCCCATGCGACTGTGACCCAGAGAAGTGCGACTATGCCTTATCTTGGGCTGTGGGGACCTAAAGAACTGCAATCACAGATCATCCTGTGCTGCTGTGTCGTAGAGTCTGGCGTGTATTTGTGACTTCCTTGTGTCACTATACCATGACTTACCACCTTGAAGTACCCATAAATGGGTTGGAGATCTGCGTCATGGAGATGCTAAAACTTTAGGTTACCAGACTCATCGGTCTGGATGTTGACTAAGGAGTGTGACCATGCTGCAGCAGGAGGAGGCAGAGTCTGACTCAAAGCGTGCACTCTTCTGTAGTAGTGGAAGATTGCCTGTGTTCTGCCGCCAGCTGGATGCTAACCTGAGCCATACCCTTCCTGGACATGTACAATTGAAAGAGATGAGTCGCAATGTTTACTCCATTTCTTTGCAATCAAGAATAAGAAATATTGAATTTGAGCAGGCTCAAATTTGCTTCAGGCCCGTCAGTTCATGCCAAAAGAGTAGTTGTATATGTCTTCCTGACCACAGTAATTTTGGCCACCTAGAAGAGGTTCGAGCTCCTGATCTTAGTTATGCCTTATTTTAGTCGTCGAATTGATTCAAGGAACTCACACCTACCTCTGCCTGGAGTGTCCAGCCACTTCCTCTCATGACGTCCCTCCAGGTTGAAAACTGTACTTGCTGAAATTATTATAATGCTGTTTTAGCTGTGTTGTTGCATACATCTTTCAAACCTATGCTAGTCAGTGATCTAAAACCAGTTTAGTGGAGGTCAGAACATCCTTTTGCAGTTCCCTCTGCTATATGGATAGGCAAATGAGGGGTTATACACTCTCCAGCACTTTGCAAATTTTTTCAGAAGTGGAAGGTAGTCCTTTTTTGCCTAAGGTTCTAACAGTTTTATATATGAATCCTGAACATATGAAAGACAGCTGCGCGTCCATCAGGCTCTTCATCCTTTGGCCTTTTCCCAGGAAAGCAACTCGAAAAGAGCGAAAATAAAATAAAATAACCGTTTAAAAATTTCCTGCATTCAAGGGGTGCTTTTCTGTTGAGTCTCTCCTCTACCCACTAAAAGCGTACATTTGCATGTAATACATCCAATGTAGAACCTGTGGCTTTGATACAGTATACTATACACCTGTAGAGATACTATATGGGCTAATTCATGCACTTGTCACAAGCACTGGACCCAAGCGTCTTTTTGATTGGACACTTCAGTCAAGCTTTATTTAGGAACTGGTCTGGCTAATTCTGTTTTCTCGATATTTCATTGCTGCCCCCGCCTCAGCGGATTTAGGATCTTTGTTAGCATAAATTGAAGAGTCAATACACAAGAAATGGGGTTAACTTAGGAGCAGTAGACAATATGAAAGTAATTTACTATGTTGACTCATAAACTCCTGTAATGTATGCGTGATTTATTTGTGTGCTGTTTGGCCTTTTGCATTTGACAAAGTAAAAGCGGGGGGTTTTCAAGCTGATAGTCCTGTTGGAAGTGATGCTACAGAGGGTTTATGTTTGGCACATGTGCATGGTTTAAAAAACATGAAGAGTGTTTTGTAATGCAAAGGTGCTTCATGCCCGCCAGTATATGGAAGATTACTCCATTGATGTGGAGGAATATGCATCATGGACTAGGAGGAGAGTACAATAAACACTACAGTTAGAACGTATACTAAATGTGATGTGTGCCAGCTTACTCTGCATTTTAACATCTTAAAAATATACCGAAAGCTACCTAACTTCAACGTGACATTGAGCAACTAATCACCAGCCGGCCTAAACAACAACAATGACCACTTAGTTTGCTTACCATCTAGACTCTTCTCGTGGATGCATCAGTTTATTTTTGCTCCTGTACAATTAGGCAATTAGCAATTCATATTCATAAGCTAGTTTACAGAGTTACTCCAGAGGGGTAGATCTCCAAAATTAACATCTGAGCCAAACTATAAAAAGTCCTAATGGTCTGTAAACATAAGACTTTTATGGTACACTCATAATACCATAATATGTGTTTGTTAAGTGCACATTCACTCTTTGGGTCATTGTGGCATTGAATCACAGATTTGTATTCTTAACCATTTCATTGATACTTTGATCTTGGAAGGATGAGAGACTGAGTGGGTGGACCCTCCGGAGTCTCAACCTATAAACATGAGGTCAAACACATATCTCTAGAGCAGTGAGCAGTGGTTCCCAACCTGTGGTCCGGGGGACCCCTGGGGGTCCGCGAAGCCTTCTCAGGGGGTCCGCGAGAGCCTAGAAAATTAAAAATTATAACAAATATTGACAAATTAGGTCCCCAGCTTCCAGTAATGACTCAGACGGGGGTCCCCGGATTCCCATGATGATTCAGTGGGGGTCCCTGGGTTCCATTATTGTTAAAGTGGGGGTCCACAGGAATCAAAAGGTTGGGAACCACTGCTAGACAGTATGAATTAGTCAGCTAAGCCACAAGTCCCAAATAATGGTAATATGCCAGGTAGATTTCCGAGGCTTTGATGGAAAACGTCTCTGTGCCCTCCCATTACTGTAGATCTGCATCTATGCACAGTGGTGAACTAGCAGAGTACTGCATTCCTGAACGAAGTTAACAGACACCTTGGGCTGCATTATGATGGCTCTTCGCAGAGCAAACTACCTGTTTGGTTGTGTGTGAAGTATCTGAAGTTCAAACATATAACTCGAAATTACTCAGTTAATGCATGAACTTTAAGCAGAACAAATCAAAAACAGTGAGCAGAAATTGCCTTTCTTTATTTGATACATTCCAAATTATATGTTTGAACTTTAGACTTCTCAAGTGCAAAAGAACAGGCACTGGGCTCTTCCAGACCCATCGTGACACAGTCCCTGTCTACATAACATTGACAAATGGGCCTACGTATTTACCTTAGATATGATTCATAAGGCTTGATAGAATAGGGCTAGCTGTTTAGAAGGAGGCTGCTTTAATCCATGTGATCTCCTTGTCTTGTACAAAAATAAATATCCCTGTATTTGATTCCTTATCTCAAAAGCACATACAATTCAGTTATCTATTACCAGTCTGGACATGTAGTGAAGTGTGTTGATGAGTGTGTGGAACACATAACTAACTAACAATGAGAAAATTTTCCGTGCAATTTTAATCATCTTTGTGGAACACAAAATGAATTGTTCATTCATTCTTGTTTGCCAAAGCATGTTCCTCAGCCCACTCACATATAGCTGGCTTTCTTGACCTTCTTGTTACTAAACCAGGTTCTCTGATTACTCAGGATTTTATGACCACTGACTTGGCCGGATCACCTTGAGCTGCCATTCAGTTACTTAAATATGCACGTGAAAAAAATCACACAACCAAAGAAAACAGTGTCCTGTACTAGAGATTTATACAATCTAGATTTTCAAGGATTACAGATAACAAACTCAATGTAGATGTGCACCATCGCATAAGAAAGCAGCTATAGGTTATGGCCACACATCCCTCTTCTTCTCACACTGCAATTACAATGTAGCAAATTTGCTTGACAAAGTAGCCTCCATAAAATTAAAAAGAAAGAAAATCATAATATTTGTCACCATGTTCTCTACAACTCCTGGTGATGAAAGAATAGTTATTTGGGGTTTTGAAAGAAAATGAAGGAATCTACCTTCTCCATATCACAGACTTCTAAAAGAATCTAAGATCGCATCTTATATGGAAAATATTCTACAAACAACGGCAATTTTCCTTGGAACCAAACTCAAAAAACGGATAACAGTTCGAGAAAGCTACTTGAAATGATGGAGTCATGTACTTAACACCAAGTGCTGAGATTTTTTCACATCACTGCTATGTCCTTGTTTGGATATTTGGGTAATTTGTGTTTAGGCCCCGATAGTACCAAATTTGTGCCCTTTGTTCCCAACATCGCAGGGAGTCTAAACTGAAGGGGGCTGAGAAAAAAGCCAAAATAAAGCTACATTTTTAGTGTTCTGGGAAAAATAGGAAAAAAAGTGTTCTTCAAAAAAGTGTCTTATTTCCTAGAAAGGGCATCAGTGAAAGGTTTCTTGTGCTAAAGTCACAATCTTCCCAGTTTCCAGCACAAGGGAGTAGCCAGGAAATTAAAATACCCCCCAACTTCAAACCAAAGCTCTTATGGCACCAAGCAAACAAAGCAAGTCATCACAACCCTCTCCAGAAGAGCTTTCTTGTCTCTTCCATCTAAGTATCTATCTATTCATCCTTCCATCCACCTGCTGAGTTCCACTGTTTCTCCGTTATACTCCGTCATCCATTCAGTCTTTCATCTGTCATTCAGTTTTTCACCATTCCATCCACGTATCCATATCCAAAACTATGCATCCATCTCCAAGTCAATCTAGCTATCTAGCCATCCATGCACCCTTTCACTCATCCATCTTTCCATCCACCCTTTCACTCATCCATTTTTTCTGTCATGCATCCATCCCTCTGTCCACCTTGTCACTCCATCCATCCTTGCACTCCACCCGTCTGTCCTCCTTTCACTTATCAATCCATCCACCCTTTCACTCAGCCATCCAATCACTCAGCCTTTCACTAATCCTTCCACCTAACCACTCATCCATCCATTTACCCTTTCATTCATCCATCCACTCACTCATCCATACATACTTTCACTCATCTGTCCATTTATCCTCCCTCCCTTTCACTCGATCATCCATTCTTTCACTCATCCATCTATCCACCCTTTCACTCTCCTTTTCACCCATCTATTTTTTCACTAACCCATCCATCCTATCACCCACCCTCCCTTTCAGTGATCCATACATCCATCCTTTCACGCATCCATCCACCATTTCACTCCATCCATCCACCATTTCACTTCATCCAACCATCCACCATTTCACTCCTCCCATCTCTACATACTCCCTTTCACTCATCCCATCCATCAATCCATTTACCCTCTCTTGCACTGATCCACCCATCCTTTCTGTCAGCCATTCATCTATACATCCACCCACCCTTTCACTCATTAATCCATTCTTTCACTCATCCATCCAACCTTCCATCCAGCCTTTCACTAATTTAGCCTTTCTTTCACTCTTACATACTTTCATCCATCTTTGTCATTCACCCATCCATCTACCCTTTCATCCACCCTTTCACTCACCCATCCATCCATCCGTCCTTTCACTCACCTATCCATCCACCCTTTCACTCACCTGTCCATTCACCCTTTCACTCACACATCCATCCTTTCACTCACTCACTCCCCTTTGTCTTCTAAGTTCCAGACAGAAGAGGCCCATCAAGAACTCCACCCCGCTGTAGCTTTTAAGGTTGTTGGTTCAATGCATCCCTTCATCCAACCTTCCACTCATCCATTGATCCATCCATCCATCCATCCATACACCCTTTCTTTCTATCTGTCCTTTCACTCCACCCACCCATCCATTCTTAATCTAATCCATTCCTCCTTTCTCATCATCTATCCACCCTTTCATCCAGTCTCCTTTTCATTCATTCATCAGTTCTTTCACTTATCCATTCCATCTATCAACACTTTTATCCATCCATCTACCCCCTTTCATTCATCCATTTGTTCTTTCTCTCATCCATCTTTTCATTCATTCATTCATTCACCCATCCACCCTTTCACTCGCCCATCCACCCTTTCACTGACACACCTATCCATCAGTCCTTTCACTCACCCAGCCTGTCATGGTAATTAGAGCCATTTTCTGCCAAACTGCAGACAAAAGAGGCCCATCAAGAATTCTACCTCTGCATTGGCTTCTAAAGCGGGGGGGGGATGGGGGGAGGAGGGGTTCAAGATACCCCTGTTTCAGGAACTTGCAGAGGTAAATCAAAAAACCTATTTTATTACCACAGTTTTGGCCTTTTTCAAAGAGAACTCCAACCCAATTTATCTATTTTTTGTGCTTTCAACCTATGTTCAGTTTCTGGTGGAAACGTGTGTGTGTGTAACCCATGGGTGATCCCAGAAAGTTACATATTTCTGAAAAGTAGACAAAATCCTGAATTCAGCAAAGGATCTTTTGGGTAGATCCCACAAGGGTTTGCCAAAGAAACTAACTGTTGAAATAAAAAATAGGAAAAATGAATAGGAAAAAAATGGATTTTTCTAAGAGGTTTTTAATTTGTAATGTATTGTCACAATGGCTGATTAACAAAAGCTATATACCATTACGTCCACTAGACCTTCATAGTTGTGGGCATATATAGGGTTTGTAGGTTCTCCAAGAATCAGAGGAACCCGGAGCTAACAACTGAGCTGCACCTTACAGTGGTTTATTGTGTACAGAGTACAGAGCAATTCATATAGTTGAATATATAGAGTGAAAAATGGGTATTGAGGGAACCCATGTATTTCTTAATTGGACACCAGATCTGAAGATTAGAAGCAGTGTTTTTTTTGTACATCTCTGAATTTACGAGTACCCACACTAGCATGTGAATCAGAGCGTGTTTTTTAAAATGTCTTCTTACAAACTGATTTACATGTGGAAGGCACACATGCAGAGAATTCCAACTGATAATAACAAATGTTCTACTATTCTGTGTTCCCACATGTCTCCCTCCCTAAACAAATGGTACCTCACTTGTATGGGTATGGCTAGCGCCCACACCATCCACTGAAAATGGACCCATTTTTGCAGTATGAATAGCTGTGGATTTTTGGCCCTAGCACTGCCAGTACCTAGGGAAACCTAACGAACCTGCACAGTTTTGTTGTAAACTAGGCACCAATCGGAATCCAGAGTGTGATGACTTGCATGGCTTTCACAATGGTTTCTTACCTAGCAGCCCTTGCAAACCTCAAACTTCGACTAAAAACTCACATTTTCCTAAAACTTCTGTGAGGAAAACCTTTGGACTCTGCAGCAAGCCACAAATTTGGTGGTAGTGGTAGTCCCCTGCGAAGTCCCTGCGACAACTTACCCTGGTTTGGTCTGATGCACCATTTTTTTGGGAAGGGGCATGGACATGCCCATGGTGACCCCCCTTATTTTCTTATGCATTCCCTGTTGTCTGTGGGCTTTCTGCCACCTGTGGGTGGCAGATTGGGGCAAAACCCTTAATCCAACACCTTCAGGGGGACCTTGAATCCTGCATTTTTTGGGCTCGGTTGCGGCTCTATACATTGAATGAAGCCCCCCATTGTTTTATTTTTTTCTATGTTCCCCCGCTGTCTAGTGGGCTTCCTGTTGGGAGACAGATTGGGGCAAACCTTCAGTCTGCTGCCCGAGAGTATTTGACCCTTCATCGGATGGGGGCATGCCCATGGTACCCCTTCTTTTTCAAATAGTGCTTTATTCCTAGTGTCTACTGGGCTCTCTGCCCCCCCCTACAGGAGACAGTTTGGGGTTATTCGTCCCATCTACCCCAAGGGAGGGCAGAGAGACTAAAAAGTTGGTCTTTGGGTTAGTCCAAGCCCTTTCCTAGGTGGCTGTTCCCCGAAAATCCCTGGTGCCTAGTGGGTGGATCCCTGCTTGGGATTGCATTCCTGTGACATTCCCCAAGCAGGGATCCACTGGACAAAGATACCATCAGAAAGGGGAGATTCTCCTCTTCCCAATGATAACTCCCCCAACAAAATCAGTGCTCAGGAGACTGCAGTATGCCCCAAGCACTGATGCAGTGAAAGTGAAACAAGCCGATCAGCTTGCGTTACTTTCACTTTTATGTTAATTACGTCAGCGCGCCCTGATCATCATTACCAAAAAAGATAACAAGAAAAGCTTCCTGCATAGCCTGAGTAGAAAGTGAAAAAATGAATCTCTCTGTTTCAAGCACCAAAGGGTCCTTTTAAACACTCTCCAGCATCAGCCAATATCGGCGTTTGATCTGCTCTGCTCTTTTCCTACAAACAGAAAACAGCTGTTCTCTCTTGGAGAATTCACATCAAAGTCTTTTTTCACTGCGGTGTCCCTTAGGGTTCCTCATTGGGCCCCACACTCCTTAATGTGCACATAGTACCACTAGCTAGGCTGATTCTTCCTTTCGTCTTCTCAACAATCTCATATGCAGGTGACACCCAAATTGTGGTGTCGATCTCAAGCGACATAGATGAGGTCTCCAAGTGCTCCAACAGCTGTATGAATGAAGTAGTAAGATGTATGAGAGACAACTGGCTCAAATTAAATTTGGAAAAAACCGAGGTCCTTCAGTTTGGGAAAGATACCTCCTTCTGGAATGCTTCCTGGTGGCCCCCAACATCTGGGCCCCCTTCCCTTTCCAGTCCTAAAAGTTAGGAATTTAAAAGTAATTCTTTGGTGATTCATATTAACAACCTTACTTCCGCTTGCTTTCTCCTCTCACGAACCTTGAGAAAGAAAGATTCTCCCATTCATCCCGTTTGAAATCTGGAAAACTGTAATCACTGCACTTGTACTTTCAAGGTTACATGACTTTAATGGTTTGTGTGGACATTTAACAACTAATCCTCAACAAACTACATGTGCTACAGAATGCAGCAGCTCGACTTTTTATGAGAATTCCCAAGTTCAATTCAGTTTGTCAATCATTAGTGGAGCTACATTGGCTCCCGCTTAAGAAGGAAGTGAATAGCTTTTAAGGCTTTCTGCATGGCTCACAAAGCACTCAATGACACAGGCCCAGGCTACCTCGGGGAAAAAAGTTGAATGGTACATACCTAGGAGAGCTCTCTGATCATCTGTGTCCAAAACTGTGGTAATCCCCAAGTTTATCAAACCATTCTGGGATGGTAGAAGCTTTGTCTTTTCCACCTATAAACTAAAAAACAAGCTGCTTTGGCATCTTAAAATCAAGTCAGCTCTCACATATTTCAGGAAACTACTTAAAACCTGGCTATTCTTGTCCACCCTGCCCTATTAGTCCACAGTTGTATTAATCAGCAGACGCTAGTACCAAGACGCCTTCAGGCTTTCGTGCATTCTGTAAACATTATCAATATCAGATGCACTGGGGAAGGTGTGTGAGGGGTTTGCCTTTGGCCGATGCCTGCAGTAAAAGAATTAGGGAACTAAATAAGAAACAGGGGTGTCGAAAAGGGATTAATTTTCTAAATAAACACTGTCAGACAGGAATTCGAGCTATGTTTTAAATTAGTCCAATATCACTATGGTTAAGAAGGCAAGCACATCATGGGTCAAGTTGAAACTAACTACTAAAAACTTACCAGAAGAAATAGTGAATCTTGCTAAACCTTTGAGCTATTCCGCAGATCCAGTACCTCTTAATCTACCAAAATAAATCATAGCAGTAAAATTTGAAGAGGCTAGCTCCAAACCTGTCCCAGGGCTTATAATTCACTTCAAGCCTCAATTTTGCCTCACTTATTAGGCTGCCATGCTGAACAACTTGAATCCTTGCAGTGAGACCGACCTGGTAATTCACTGTTATCCCTTCATTGATGGTACCCAGTTAGACATCAAAGTCACCTCAAACTTCAACACTTAATTCTAAAACATAACATTGTGCTTAACTAACATACACCAGAAAGTAAATGAACTTAAAACCAAATTCCTCCTTCTATCTCAAACCCAATTGTGCGCTTTGATGAGAATTGAATACATATGACCCAAATTGCTGGCTTAAAGCTGTATTTTGCAGTATTAGCCAAGACCTTAAGCCTCATACGGGTTACAACACTCACCCTGAAATTCTACATGAAAGACATGCTACGTGGGTAAACTCAAACTTTCTAGTAACGACTTTTAATTCGGACTAAGATTCAAAAACCTTGTGTGCAATCACTTTTTGTTTTCTGTTTAGATTTAGTCAAGCCTGTATAAAACACTCTGTCTAACTAACAAGCCCTACACCCAAATAAACCGGAATATCTCTCAAACAAACTGACCATGTCAGTGGTTGTTAGCAAAGGAAGTCTTGCTGATGTAACACTTCAAGAGAAGATCAACCCTCTGTACGTAAAGAGACTGGGAAACTTAGATGCTCCTTATCCACTCTTTGTCGCTTTCTCACATGAATCCAGTCTGTCGCTAACTGCCAGACACAGAATCTCCTTGTACACTGAACACCCAATGGAATGAGAATGCTTCCTCAATATTTTCCAATGAAGCAGAGCAGGATGCAACAGAAACTTGCCATCTACTGAGTGAGCTACTGAAAGCCAAGCAACTTGTGCATTGTTACCAGACAAAACTACAACCAGCTTCATTGACTTTAAAACTAATGTCCATAGAGCCAGATACTATGGTGTGAAGAAAGTACTTTGACTAGTGCACTATAACAGGGCTTCCATGTGCATCACCAAGAGTGTGGTCTATGGTGATATATGAACATGCATGTGAATGAATGGGATAAGTATACGGGTGACTGATAGCTTCTGTCTTCAGTTCTTACCCTCTGTACCCCACCGATGGTCATAAATCTGGGTCCAGCACTGCTCATTATAAGGCCCTGCAATCTGCAGCTTGATAATAATGTAACATAAACACAGCCTTCTTTTAACTTTAAAAGGAAAATGCAACAATATTTATTGCAGTGCATATTTTAAAATGAACTCAAGGCTCTGTGCTACTCTGAAGGTATCTACGAGCTGCTGGTAGCTCGCGATCTACTGGTTGGGGACACCTGATGTAGACACTCAGTCCCACCTCTAAGTGTGTTGTCGAAAATGTAGTCTGTTGTTTCAAACCCGTACTTTGTTGAACTCTTACAACACCATGTTACTTGTAAGACATTAATAAAAGCTGCACAAATTAATATTTTAGTTTGTAAAACATGCAAAGTTATGATTAGCAACTGATCCCGCCTCTGGTTGTTTTGGTTCAATTATAGGCTTTTCTTGTAAACCTCCTATTTTGTATTAAGCTCTTGTGTGACTCTTTCAACATGCTAAACTGGCTCGATAACAATGTTCACTCCTACTCCATTGTATCAAAAACCAGCAAGGCCCTCTATCTCTGTCTGGGGCCTTGTTTGCTTCAATATAAAACTACAAAGATGAAATCAAACAAACTAATGTCTGTTATGTCACCGATTGCTGATTCTCCTGAGAAAATCCTCAAATTTATTTGCCTAGTGTAGGAGATTGCTCTGAAATGGTTTTGAATAGATTATAGCCCCTTTAAAAGTGTTTTTATTGGACAGTTGCTTTATCATTGCAGTGCAACCATAAATCTACTTAGATCTATACAAACGTATTTTCTTGATCTAGAATGCTTTGCTAGTAGATTTCATACTCTCTCAATACTGAGATGCTGGGATGAAACACAGTAAGTTTGAATGAGGTAATTAGTAAAAATATGATTTATCATTGATAATGGGATAACCAGAGGAGAGGATTATGCTAAATATCTCTTCTATTCAACAACTTCAGCATGTTAACAATCTCAGTTAATTGCATGCATATGTAGAAGACATTTGTTAAAGCATAAACTTCTATAGTCCTTTTAATCTACAACTCCAAGGGGCCCGTTCCAGCCATACAACCAGTCCAATAACAGCACAAATCCCTGTTCAGTCGCCTTCTTTTCTTCCCGCTCTAGCAGAAAAATAAGTGCTGTCTTGGTTCTCTGTAATTTTTTTTGCTTGTTTTTGTCCCCTTGTTATGCTTTTTTTATGTTCGGTGACAGGCTTTTGTAGCTTGAGCACTGCTGCTACTGCGACGCTGCTTAACAGTTCGTATCACCTCTTTGATGTCCACATGTGGTTCTGTAACACCGCAGTGAAGTCCTCCGACCACCGGTAGAGGCGGCATAGCAGTGGTCCTTCATGCATAGTCAGAGCAGCGCAAAGTAACTGATGTAGTCTTTTGCATTGCCAGTGTCATGGAGCCCTTTTACTTATATTATTATGCAGATACAGCATTGCATTAAAAAGATTTAAACTATGAGTGCACAAGAGAGCATTCCTGTTTGAGACTCAGTCAGTGGTGTCTAACTCCTGACATAAGTTCAGGCCCAGTTATAATACGGTTCACTTTGCTGGTTCATTAGCCGATTGGAGCCAGTGGTTCTGCATGTGAAAGGAGCCCTTTGACTCAGGGATCTATATATCGACTCTGATAACCATGACAGAGTTTGGAGAACAGGACCTCTGCATAGAGTTTGGAGAGAAGGTATACTATCTGGATGTGGACCTCGTAGCAGCTGTAGATTCCTCTGTCCATCAGGCAGTGTCAGAGGGTCTGTTATCCTTTGAATTGGAGGATGGTAAGGGCAAGGAATTTTTCCTGACAGAGGACCAGCATGGGCATGAGTGTGGATGGTTCTGAGCTTTTGGTAAGCAGACCGGACCTAGCAAGTCATGACATCCATTGATTCCCTCTAAGGGCCCCAGATTAGTGAACCCAGCTTTAGATTCCCCTGGGGTTTTTGATACAATTGAGCAGGAGGACCTTTTTTATCTTAAGTCTAATGAGTTGGCCCCCTCAGACAAAGTGGTTCAGTATCTGGCCAGTAAGCTCAGGAAATGTCTGGAAAAGGAGATGAGGCCTCCCATGTGCTAAATGTTCCCAGCCTTCACTAGGGTTTAAAGTTGCAAAGACGCAGGAACTTTACAGCAAGACGGCAACATTGTTGTCCATGTTCATTAAGGATTCAATAGGTCATTGCCAGGTCCTGGCAGGGGGTCAACACAAACTTTTGGACTTTGTCAATATCTTGACAAGGCTGGATAGGCCAAGTCTTCTAATGCCTTAATCCACCTGAACATTATCTCTGCTTGGGAGCAACAGGTAATTTGTTTTTTAGGCAACGCCATCTATGCCTTATTCATCGAACAAATTTCAAGAGTGGTCCCAAATTTGGGCCTAGTAGCAGAAGGGGGGGGGGCCTCTTTGGAGACCTGTTTCTTAAGGAGTTGAGTAAATTTGTGATGGCCTTTGCTTCCCTTGACAAGGCACAGTCTTCAATGAAGACATTTGGGCTGTAAATTTTTGTCATGGCCAGTCGAGGCTGGGGATGTTTGTCCAGCCAATCTCAAAGCTTTCAAAGAGGTCAGACATATAGAAATTTGGACAGTTCCAGTATTGAGGGAAGTCCAAAATTGGAACCTTCTTTCCCTCGAGAGAAAGCAGAGGCAGGACCTTCAGAGTCACACTCAATGTTTCAGGCAGTCTGTCAGGTAAGGATAATCCCATCTGGCCTGTTAAGTGTGGGGGAAATGTATAATCATTTCTCCCCAGCTGACAGCGAATTACAAAAGACGCTTTGGTGCTGCTTTGGTGCTGCAGACAGTTGTGGGGCACTTCTTGGAATTTTATGGTTCCCCTCGGCAGGATCAGTATTTGCTTCCTCTGTATTTTTCATAGAAGCAAGAGGCTTTGGTGGATGTAGAGGTAGTGGGAACTAGAGTGGAGAGGCGATAGTGAGAACCTCATTATAGACTGAAGATATTTTGAGCAATCGATTCTAAGTTCAAAAGGAAGGAAAATTCTGTATGGTTATCAGCCTGAAGGATTTCGACTGCTGGCTGGTTTATTGTTATCTCAGAATGGAGGGTATTCACCTCTTAAGTAAGGACTTCAGAAGCACGATTTGATAACAGACTTGGCTGTGTGCATGACGGTCCTAGTGATCCAGCCACACAGGTGTTTTCTGCAGATCAAATGGAGAGATCAGGGGTTTGAGTTTGTGGTCGTCCCCTTTGGACATTTGGTGGCACCTTTGTGTTTCATTAAGTTGCTCCAGCTGATGGCAGAGTTCCTCAGGACCAGAGGTATCTTAATGATAGCCTATTTGAATGAGATTCTTCTGATAGTTCAAACCCTGCAATAAATTATGTTCAGTAACCTTCAATTGACCATGTGTCTCCTTTGGAATCTGGGCTTTGTGATAAATTAACTGAAGTCAGATGCAACGTTGCTGCCTTCAAGGGTCACAGTGGTGTCTATAAAGAGGGAGAGTGTTGGTGTTGGAAAGGATGGCACAAGATACCAGATTGGTGGGCCTTCTGTTGTCTTCCATTCAGGTGATTTTTTTTCCATGTCTGCATAATTATCGTCCCCTGCAGTGTCTGAAGGCAACCCATCTTTGGAGGGGTTTGCACTATTCAGATCTCCTTTCCCGTTCCCGTACAAACCAGGACAGAACTTCAGTGGTGGCTGACCTACATAGAGGCCTGGAATGGAAGGGTCAGTTTTGGGAGTGATCCGGATCAGGTCATAGAATCAGATGCCAATTAGTTTGGCTGGGGTGCATGTTGGGGAGACGAGTCTACAGGCGCCAGGTGGACAGGGATGAGTCTTCGTACCTACTGCTTCAAGCTTTTGTCATGCTCCTTTGTGGTAAGACGTTTTGCAGTGGATTGTGTTACACATATTTTGTTGCGATTGGACAATGTCTCAGTGGTTCATTACATCAACCTACTGAGAGGGACCTAGTCGAGGAAGTTGACTGAACTTGACAAGGAGTTTTGGCATTTTTGCCCCAATAGGAGCATTTCTTTGATGACAGAACACTTCCCTGGGATAGCAAGCATTGTGGCAGAATGAACGAACCTCCAGACAAGATGACTGTCACAATCGCCTAATGTACAAAGTCCAATACCGGATTGATCCAGTTTTTCCTAATTCTCTCAAGTTGTGTTTGGTTCACTGCCTTAAGGTTTATGAAGCCTTGACAGGAGATATTCGTACCAGTGCAGTTCACCAGCTTCTGATTTCCATAAAAGAAGCAGTTTGGGGGCTATCTTCTCTCCTACAATTTCCAGTTTTGTATGGTAGACCATGTCAGAAGTAGGTATCAATACCTCCAGATTCGGAGTGCATTTAACTAAAGGTGCTATTACTTCGAAAGCAGTTGCTTTGAGAACCAGATTGGAGGGTATCCTTTTTGCAGAGGACCTGGTCATCTGGCTCAGCCTTCAATAGGTTTTACTTTAAACTGGTGGGAAATATAGCTTCTTTGGTATTGAGCAAGCTTTAAAGTTGCATAATCCTTCCCTCCGGTCCTGACATAGAATGAAAAATGTCCTAGTTAACTTAAAGGAAGGTTTTTATTCTCTTAAGGATAAAGAGGCTAGGATGTTTCCTATCGGCAACTGTAGCCTATGATTCCCTTCCTACTCTCTTTCATAAGCTATAAGTATTCCATTTTTCGTTTCCTGGTTAAAACTGCTCTATAGCAGTGTTTATGATGGTTGGTTTCCTATATGTTTTGGTGTATTGTCAGGGCTGTAAAGCATATTGCTATTTGGTTATTGAGATGTGATAGTCAGAATATAAAATCTGTTTTTCTTTCCATTGTTAGGTTTGGATGCAAAGCAGGAGTTAGAGCTATTAGCGTTGTAGACTCCTAACCGGACTTTTCTTGCCACATAAATTAAAACCAAAAAAACGAGTGTGCTATGTAAAACCCAGCGCGATCGCGCTGCATGGAAAATAAAAAGATAAAGCAGTGCAGAAACCAGGCTGAAAACATGGAGCCCCGTATGTTTTCAGTAGTTGGCCGGTGCGCTCGTGGGGGGCTAAACATCGGAAAAGGCATGATATATGCATGCCTTTCACTAATGAAATCTATCGGATTTTAAAAGGCAAGCCCACCAACCAATTAAAGTAACAGACGTGACATGGGTGTGGCTAAAAGCCCAAAAAGAGATTACAACTGGGATGGAGCGCTTCTGCGCTTGACCCTAAAAAAGTGAGATTGAAGAGAGACTTATGCTGTTTTGGAATGGTTTCCCCTGTGAATGGTAGACTAAAGGGCGGCTGGAAGAGGGCTCCTGTGTGTTGTAGTCTGAATGGACTGTTGACGATTTATGGTTTAACAAATTTCTCCTATACTTGGAGGAAATTAAGCTTATTGATGTGCTGGAGTTATTGAATTAATGAGTGATAGTGTAATCCTTACCCCAATGTCCTTAGTAGCATTGGAACTTTTCTTCATGTTAGCCAGAACATTTTTCATTATGCTCAATTTTGGGTTTCATATATATTTCACGAAGCTGAAAGCTGGTATTCAATGCAGGGTGCAAGTAGATCAGTCATGTTTGTTTCATCTTTACATCCGACCCAACTACAATCTCTGTTAAGGAGTTCTCCTGCTACATCCGTTCCTCTGTTTTACCTTTCATTTTTCTGATCACAAAGATGTAAAAATGAATGTATGTGAAGCTACTACTTCGAATCTTAAACTTTTATCTTTAGTTAGTTTCTTTTCTTTATCTTATGGCTCTTTTAGATCTCGTTACACTCTGGTGCATTTATTTAGATTGATTTAAACATTACTGGCTTTGTGCACAAATGTTGTATGCACTTAATTATAATTTACATGTAAGAAAAAAAGATAATTTGCTAGGGCAGAGCGTCGTTCCTGATTTACAGCATTTGGCAGGGTGTCATTCTGTCCTCACAAATGAGATTAGCTACAGTAGAAAGTCTACCAGTATAATAAAATTTCTGCATGAACAAATTTAGTAGGCGCAGGTCTGTGTGTGTTTCTGGGTGGCTCAACTTATAAATGTTTAGTGCGCCCACAGAGATGTGCAGGTTTGTGGATGTACACCAACAATTTGTAGGTATTTTTCATCCTGAAAACACGTGTCAATTTAATTACGTCAAGGGCAAGAGTAAATTTGCAATAGGGCGCCAATTGGAAGACTAATCCTGAAAGATTGATTTGCATTAGAGGAGTGGGTTTCTCCATGGGAAAAATATTTCCACAGCGTAGCAGGAAGTAAAATACAAGTTTTAAATTATTAATGCATTTTGGGGTCAAATGTCCACATGTAGAATCATGATACATTTCCGTATGCTGAAATGCATCTATATTGTGAGTATTTCTGGGAATTTCTGACAGGAATTCTTTGGCAATTCATAAAAGGGTCACTCTTTTGCTTGAACAGACTACTAACTGTGTGGAGGACCACATTTCTGACTTTTCTGCTATTTATTTATTCATTCATTCATTTATTTATTTATTTATCAGAACTTTTATTTATCTGGCCCACTTTGGTTTTCTAAGTACTCAGGAAATATACTAGGATCATGGATCACTAGAAATAAAATTGCCAAAACAGATGGACTCAGAAATTTGGTAGACATGCTATGTTTGCCTATGGTTCAGTCTTTGTTAATGGGGTCACAAAACATACTAGCTGTTCAGGAACTCTTCACTGCTAATTGCAAATATTACATTACAGAATTTGTAGTCTTCAGCTCCCACCAAAATATGCCCTACTTTATTTCTGATTTATGACATATATATAGTGGCAGTGTGTGAAGTGCTTCAACATTGATGCATGTTTTTTTTTAAATGAGAAGATTATCACATTTGCATTTGGATCTTAAATATGTTGTAAAGGCTTGATTGATGATTACAGTTAACCTGGTTAAATACATATATAATTTGCCTAGTTATAATATATATTAGGCAAAGAAAACATTTTAGGAAAATATCACATCAACTTTTGACTGAACCTCTCGCCTTGGAGTGTACATAAGCTGTGGTGATGAAAGTGTTGCACAGTTTATCCAGACGTACTCCAAATCTTTTTGTCTCTTTCTGTTTATAACCAAAGGTCTTAGCCCCAGCTTAAGAATTGACAAAAAATTACATTTTTATTGAGACAGACACAAACCAAGTAACACACAGTTAGAAATAAAAGCATACAATCCCATAAAATTAATGTTATTGTTAAGCATAGTTTGCAGATAAAGACTAGAATCAGTATCTGGATTCAGTTGAATTTATGCACAATACCTAAGTTCATTTGTAAGCTGGAAAAGATTCTACTTGTGTAAATAGGTTTCATCACCGAATGGCCTTGGAAATAGGAAATTGTGTGTGTGTAGGGTCTTCGGAATATTAAGCATAAAAACATGCTGTGTGCTTAAAACAGCGCATTAATTAGGGGTTCAGGCCAAGAGGATCAAATAATTTTGCCATCTTACAAATGATTTTTCTCTGCTCCCTGTTTGGATTCTTTTCCTGTTTAGGAATGTTCGGTTTATCTTAAAATTGACACTTCCGCTTCGAATGTTTAAGTCTCCTGAGCAATGGGTGGCGGACAGTACCTGGAGCATGTCTTATTCAAACTTCATGAGTTTGCTGTGTTACGAGACTTACATTTTTTAGCCTGGGAAGGTTGCTGTCTAGAAGACTTTAGGCTGACTTCAATACTTATGCCTCCAGCTTTTTCAGGAGTGGGCTGAAAAGATGAAATCTAGGCATGCACGTGATCAGTATGTAGTTCTCCCATATCCATTACTGTTGCTGTGTGCAAATTGAGTCCTACCTCTGTTGTTACTCCTACCTAGACCTACAGCACAAGTGGCAGATTTGATTATATTTGTCCAGCTCATTTTCGCTGTGTCTTTTTTTCCAGTTTTAGTGTTGCTGCCTTTTGTTTTGGTTGTAAAACTCTCTCTTTCAAAACAAGCCTTATTTAATACTAATAATCATAACCAAGTACTCTTTAGTCTTGAAGCAGCAGAGAGCCTTCTTTGGCCACAGAGGTTCTCTTTGTTGTGATACTCTTGAGCGAAGTTCCTGAACATGCAGCGTGAGCCATCACTCATAAAAAGCTGATGGGCGATTTTAGGTCCTCACTGAGCGTATGGCAACAATGAAGAATGACAAATGAGTCATTTAGAATTCTGATTATTCCGTCGAGAAGAGGAATGATAGACGGGTGGCAGTGTTTTGATCTCCTCTTGTACTTTGCTCGACTTTTTTTTTATTTATCAATTTAGGCATTATTTTTCATTGGAAAAATGCCCAACTTCCTTCCATCCCATTCCCTTCTCTTCCTCTCATAAAAGAAATAAAAGTTGTATGAAAAAGACTTTTCAGGAAAGGAGCAACCCAGACACAGATTGCAGTTGCTCGGCCTTTCCAGAAACAAAATATTAAAAATAAACATGACATAGAGGCGTGCAGAGGTTTAAAGCTCAGCACTGCAACAAGGGCTCGGAGCAATGGAGAATGGTGTATGTGAAGGTTGAAAAGAATGCTGTATTGGGAGGGATGGCCTTTGGGATTTCATGAGCAAAACAGCATAGGGCAGGGAGTTAAGATGGGAAGCAGTACACAATGGAGATAGCATGAAAACATATGCACTTCTATGAAATCCTAAAAGCAGAAGGAAAAAAAATGTTCAAGGAATATGCGCAGTGGAAGGATACACATCATCCAGTCAAAAGGATGGTAAAGAAGCTATGCTCTCTTGGAGCGACAAACACAAGAAGAGGAAGGAAGGCTATCAAGTAAAAGACAAGCAAATGAGATTGACAACAAAGCTAACGAATGGTGTGCAAAGGGTTGACATAAAGTCCACTGTACATATTGATTTTATCTTCAATAAGTGTACAACAATAGACATTATGTATGCAGGACCTAAAAATGCCCCAGTGTATTGGAAGGCACCTCAAAATTCGTCAAGGAATTGGTCCTTCAACAACCTTGTGACTTGCCCACTGTAGTCTAAATGATCCTCTTGGTGATCTGGCAAGGCAAAAGGGAAACAGTGACCATGACAGGCTCAAGGTGACAGGACAAGACACTGGGAAGAGACAAATAGGCCATGGACGAAAGAGTGAGATAGGTGGCTAACACAACGGGGACCAGATTGAGGAGAATGGAACAGGACACAGAAAGGGGAGATGAATGTTAAGTAATAAAATACAAAAATGCATTATTAGCATTTCTCCATTGCTCAGCACACTAGTATTTCTAGGCACTAAGGGGAATGCAGGTCAAACAGTACTGTGGAGGGAAGAGTAGTAACTTGAATGGCAGCAGCTGCAGAAGGTGCTGGCACAAAGAGAATCATATGGTGCAGATAGTGCACATGGAGGCACAGTCGGCACTTGAAGTATCCCAGAGGGAACTATTGGTGACAGGCTGCAGAAGAGGGGCACAGCACTACGGCATTCATATCTGAGGTGCCTCGGTGAGCTGTCAGGGTCGGTTGGCACTGAGGGATATAGTTTTAATCCTCTTTTGCATAAACTTTCCTTCAACAGAAATCTCACTCAGCGCCCTGCAGTAAGACCTGGTGAAACTGCTCATAGTGCTGTAAGAAGGGCACATCACTGTGAGGAAGAACATGACGCTGGCAAGAAGTGGGACAGAGGAGGACCGGTGACAAGTAGATTGGGAGAAATGGGGGAGCACACAATGGGACAAAGTAGGGGAGGCAGATGGTGAGAGATAGGTGGAATATGTCATGGTGCAAGAACAGGACACGGGTAAAGGAAAGAGGACACAGAATGTGCCGGTATTGAGTCCGTCCAGAGAAAGCTCTACATTTTTCTAATGTAGGCGTTGATACAATAGAATGGCGGTGAAGCAGTCATTCATAAGAAGGATCCGCACACCTACAGTGCACTGAATGGACTCTTAACAGCCATGCATTGCAATGGAAGAACAACGCAAATGTATACACATGATCCAGCAACTTTCATGCTAAGAAGAACATTTCTTGAATAAATCTTCAGTTAGCTCGGAGTTACTTTTGGAAGACTAGGTTTGAACTAGGTAGAGAGAAAAGCAATCATGAACTATGCCATGGAGTTTGAGTCTCATTTTCATTCCACTGCACTCTGTTACCGTGTATGCGCTCAGCTCGAATTATGTAATTGATGTTTTGGAAAGAAACTTTGTCATTGGATACAAAACGGGTCTTCCTTTAAATAACGCATTTTTTTTCATTCCAACGTGACTCAATATCTTACTGAGGTTTTACAATTCCCTTAAGATGAATACAGTTCTATCAATCAAAAGGTAAAAAATATATTTTGCTGCAAAGAAAATTAAATGTAATTATAATAATTGTTACTGCTTATACAAATTATGAGAGACTGGTTGATAAACTGACCTTTTGCTTGCAATAATCTTGCATTTTCCTTAAATAGCCCAGGGTGCGATTTGTAAAGAATGTAACCCTTTTAATGCACACCAGTAAACTGGCCAGTATCAAGTAATAACAACAGTATTTGTACGAGGCGATCATTGTGTAATGCTCACACCCATAGCCAATGTACCACGAAGAACTATTTGAATGCAGGAGAAAAATTTAAAATCTTTTGTACCCTATTGCCCCATGCCTCCCTACAGTAATCCTTAATAATACGTTTTGACATAGCGGAACTGTGGAACCAGGTTCGAATCCTGACCTCTATCTAACATCCCATGATTCTGAGCAAACCACTTACCCTGTCTAAAGAAGAAAAACAATGTGACGTCTAGCGCTCTAATGCCCTTGGTCCACTTTTGCCCTATATAAAAATGCACAAATAAAAATAATAAGAACATTTTCCCACTCTTCCTATGAGCTATGACCTCAGCTGAGAAACTAAGTCCATACATGTGCATTAAAGAGATGAAGTGAGCACCCAGATCTGATTATTAATCATCTCAAAAATGAAAGACAGCACACAAGGTGAAGCTAAATATGATGGCTTCCAGAGGATGTGTGCACGTGCTTTTAAGGGGATTTTTGTTTTCTGTTGATTTATGTAAAGGTAGTAAAGGGAACAGCCTGATGTGCCTTCTAAGTCACTTATGAGTGGTTGGAGTGTGAAATAACTGGCACTGTTCCCCGTCCATCACTGCTGCCAAGGCTAATGCAGGGGGAGCTCTGCTTCTGTCTGTCTAATTATTGATGTGGTGTCTGCAAATCCAAACAGTGGTACATAAATCAATGAAAGCGTAAAATGGGGACGGGAGCTCAGAAAAGCACTCAGAGCTTGAAAGTTTGATGTCCCACTAGAGGGAAGGATTCAGATCTTGCTCCTAAGAAATCCATAGTGGGGACAAGCTGCCCTATTGGAAGGTAGGTACCGGCTCTGGCGCCTGACTGGGAATCACGTGATCCTGGGCAAATCACTTAATCTCTTTGAGTAATTCTAAAGCTGTCAAATATAATGCCACTGTGCAGTACAAATGTGTAAGACCCCAACTGGTGAACAGCCTGGTTACATCAAGGCCAATGTGCACCAAAGTAAACGTTTTGCAGTCAACCCTCTTTTTTTGCCAGGAGCCTCTCCATCTCCCACAAGGGACGAATCATGCTTTCTTTGTCTCTGTGTGGTCTTTCAATCGGCATATGCCTTCTCTTGGGGCAGCAGACCTTTCTGAAGTCACTGCGATTCGTGATGCCAGCTCCTTGCAGAGCTGAGGTTTCGCTTGGCACCTCACGTGGTAGTACAACAATGCTGCAGTTGTGTGTCTCCCCCCCCCCCCCCCCGAAAGTAGGTGCATTTAGAATAAATATTTATGAAGTTGCTGCAGTTTTTGCACCTGCCATCTGAAGTACCCACGGTTTCTGCTACCATCTGATGCAGTTTTCTCCAAGAGAGATTGTGATTTCCACCACCACCTTCTGAATATCTGTAGTACATGTGGAGTACATGCAGTTTCGACCTTTCACCTCCCTTGCATCCTAATGTAGCTGTTTCGGTCTTTTTAAACTGCTGAAATGTGTGCTTTCATATCCTGTAGTAGGTGTAGGTTTGCTCTGTGCTTGGGTGGTAGATACCGTTTCTGCTGTCAGAACCTCTGGCATGTAGAGTAGTTATTCATTCTTCGGTCATGTCTTCTAGGGAAATTGGGGTTTTAGCGTAGCCGAGCTGTGGTTGCAGCTTTTAAAAGAGGGACCAGCACAGGATTTCTACATTCTTACTTTCTCCCCTTTCCAACCAATGGTTGTTAGGCATTCATGGTAGAATATCTGGTATCTGGGTCAAACTGATCAGACCGAACCCAAATCATCACCATCCTAGTCACCGGCAGTACCAAACAAGGACACATCTGGGACTGGCTCTTTGAGATGAAGATGATAGGATTCACCCTACAGCTGAGTTTCTCAACCTTTTGACTTCTGTGGACCCCCGTTTTATCATTACTTTAATCCGGGGAACCCACTGAATCATTATTGGAATCCGGGTAACTCCCACTGAGTCATTACTAAAAGCTGTGGAACCTAAACTGCTAATATGGTTTAATTTTCTAAGCAGTTGTGGACCCCCTGAGGAGGCTTCGCAGACGCCCAGGGGTCCCCGGACCACAGGTTGGGAACCACTGCCCTACAGCTCACAGTATAATTGGAATCACTTGGGGGGGGTTTGATTGGGCCTGTTCTGTCTGTAAATCAGCAGACAAAGGCTCATAATTAAATCAAAAGGGTGGGAAGGTGAGTGAGTGAAAGGATTGATTGATGTATGAGTGAAATAGTGGATGGGTGAGTGAATGAGAGAAGGGGTGGGTGGATGGATGGATAGATGCCTTAATGAGTGAATGAAAGGATGGCTGTAAGGATGGATGAATGAAAGGGAGGAAGAATGGATGAGTGGCTGGATGGATGTGTGAAAGGGTAAATGGATGATATATGGAGAAATGAGTGAAAGGATGAATGATGAGTGAAAGGGTAAATGGATGATGAGTGTGTGGATGGAGTGAAAGGCTAGCTGGATAGTCGGGTCGAAAGGGTGGATGGATGGATATATGGATGAGTGAAAGGATCGGTGGAAGGAAGGATGAGTGAAAGAATGGATCAATGAGTGAAAGTGGAGGGTAGCTGGATGGCTGGATGAAATGGTGGTAGGATAAGTGAAAGGGTGAATGGATTGATGAATGAGTGGAAGGATGGATGGATAAACAAGTGAAAGGGTAAAAGGCTGGATGGATGGCTTGATGTGTGAGTGAAATGGATGTATGGTTGAGTGAAAAGGTGGATGGATAGATGCCTGGATGAATGAGTGAATAGAATAGATGTAAGGATGGATGACTGAAAGGGAAGAAGAACTGAAAAGGGGGAAGGATGAGTGGCTGAATGCATGAAAGGGTGAATGGATGGATGGATGAGTGAAAGGGTGGAAGGGTAGATGGACGATGAGAGGATGGATAGATGAAAGAAAAGGTAAATGGATTGGTTGATGAGTGGATGGATGTATGGACTGAGTGAATAGATGGAACAATGGATGAGTGATTGAATGGATGTAAGGATGGATGAGTGAAAAGGGAGGGTAAATGGATAACTGGATGAAAGGGTATACAGATGGATGAGTGAAAGGGTGAATGGATGGATGAATGAGTGAAAAGGCGGATGGACGAGTCAGTGAAAGGATGGATAGAAGAGTGAAAGGTTAAATGAATGTATTGGTCAAAGGGTGGATAGTTGAGTGAAAGGATAAATGGCTGAGTGAACAGGTGGATGGATGAGTGAAAGGGGAGGATGGGTGGATGCATGAAGTGAAGGGATAAATGGGTGAGTGAAAAGATGGATGGATGACCGAATGGCTGGATGGATGGAAGGATGACTGAAGGATAGATGGATGAATGGATGAAAGAGGGATGGATAGGTGTAAGGATGGATGACTGAGGGAAAGTAAGGATATGTTTGATGCATAGGTTTGAATCTAGATGGATAGGTTTGGAGATGGATGGATGGATGGACGGACGGAATGGTGACAGAGTGAATGTTGGATGAAAGTGTGAATGGATGATATAGCTGAGGAGACACAGGAAGACTCCTCGCTGGAGAGCAGGCTATTGGACGGACAGGTGAAACATAAACTGATATCTTTCAAATAGGGCACAGTAATGCGAAACACAAGGAACACTGACTCGCCTTAAAGAGAGATGGGATTGGGATGTCGGGCAGATTAAAGATGTAGAATGGCAAGAGGCACCGGGTTTCTCACCTGAAGAAGCCATCAAGGCCAGCTGCCGGTTAATACAACTAAAACTCCTACATAGGACTTGCAATACCAGAACACTGATCCACCCGATGGGGAAGGCTGGGAATGCTCTGTCTCCCCAGAAATGTTGGGCAGAAGCGGATGTTGATACACATTTATGTATTACTGAGGTATCCTACCCTCACACACTCCTCTTTGTGTATGTGAACTACCCACTTGAGACACTATCATTGACTGCAGATAATATCTGTGAGAGTGAAAAGCCCTGCTCCAATGGTTACTTTTTCCCCTGGAGCCTCAGAATATGTTTGATACAGATGCAGTCCAGTTGGTTCATGTAAGAAAAGTTCTCATCCTGGGACATATCTCTCCTTACCTTGCACAAGCGGTTGCACTGTTGAGTAGGACATTGCTGCACCTCAAGATTCATTGGCTTCTGCAAAACTTTGCATCGTATAATTAAGTCCTATACTTCTTCTGGGTGCAACAGGCCACCTCTCTTACTTTGCTGTGACATCCAAGAGTAGATCTCAACACCACCTGTGTGCACAAGTAAGAAGCTTAACCTTCTGTGCCCTATAACATATGCAGTGATTGATTCTGTTACTGAACTGGCACCTGATGCAGTTCAGAAAGAGAGGAATTCTTGTTGTCTAAGCAAAGAACCGTCAACCCGTAAAAAGTGTACTCTGCCTGCTGAGAGTCAGGTACTGTCCTCCACATCCTTGGTGCCAACAGACACATAAGTGTGCATGGCATGCTTCAACCCAACGGGCTGCTGTCAGTCATTAACTCATACTGTAGGTGAGATGGCTCGTAGCCGATCCATCATAGTCATCTTTGGCTATTTCCTGTCAGCTTTCAATGCCAAATTGAAGGACATACACAGAACCTTCTCTGGTACTAGAGGCTCACCTTCTCTGCCACATACAACACTGATCTGCCTAACGTTGATTTCTCTTTGGGTGGTATCCACTTTCTTCTCCCAACCATCAGGATCAACTAGTAACAAGAGGACGATGCTTGTAGGTCAGGACACGCCTTCTTAAGAGCCTATGGTCAAAGTTTCTCTCTATGTATTTATTTATTGATTTTAGAGTTCTAGAAAGTGTTTTCTCACCTTTCAACACTTCTGATTACTGCAGGTAGACAGGAGCCCAGATATTGACTCAATGGGAGTAGCTAGTTCTGGTCGCACTTCGGGGGACTCGTATCTAAAATTCATCACTTGCTTCCCCCATTAGACAGAAACTCAAGTATAAATAGCATGGAACAGTTCAATTTTCTGTCTTTTGTGAACCCTGTGTAATTTGGCTTCACCCTCCAGCTTGGTTTCAGTGTGTTCCACAGCCTGATCCCTGGACTCCAATCAATCTTTCTGAATGCTTTATCCTGTGGTACGATCGCTGGATGAGAAGATTTGCTTTTGATGAGTGCAGGTTTCTCTTGAGTACATGATGTGATGAGAGTTCTTGAAGATAGCCTTCTTGTTGCTCGAAGGGCCTTGTTTGATGGTTCAGAGGATTTTAAACTTGATTCTCTCATTCACTGGGGGCCCATATAGTGCTTTCAATGCTGGTCTGACATGTTCTCTAGTTCAAAATCAGACACAACCTGGCTGCCTGATTTTGGAGCCTTTCCAGCATTACACTGAGCTTCGTTGGAAGCTCAGTGTAAACAATTTTGCAATGGTTCAGGCATGGCCTAACCAACGCTCTTGTTAACAAAGGTCAACAGTGGCGGCCGGTCCTTTAGGGCGGAGGGGCCACACACCCCCACCTTTTGCCCCTCATGAAGAGTGTCTGTCAGGCTGAACAAAGGTCAGCCTGACAGACACTCTCCATGTTCAGCTCAGGCAGCCAGGAGCAGACATGTGCGATTTGCGCACACTCCTGGCTGCCTGAGCTGAACTTGGCTGGCTGAGGAGGTCACAGTTCCTATGGGCTTGACCTCCTCGGCTCAGCAAAGGTGCCTCGAGGCCCTCCTCTGGGTGACAAGGAAAGCATCACCAATTGACACTCTCCCTGGGCGCTTCAGGTTTAAGCCCTGAAGTGCCCAGGGTGAGTGTCAATCAGTGACACTTCGTCACAGAGTGGGGTGGGGTCAGCAGTCTCACTGACCCCATCCCACTCTGTGACGAGGCTGGGACTGCTGCCTTCCTTAGGTCAGCAAATGAGGGAAGGCAGCAGTCCCATCCCTCCTGGGACCTTGAGGCTGAAGGTAAGTGTGGGTGTGTGTGTGTGTGTGTGGGTGTGTGATGTTTTAGATTGAATGTTTGGTGCGCGTGTGCATGTTTGAGTGTTATGAGTGTTGTTAATGGATGTGCGTGCGTGTGTGTGTGAAAGAATGAGTGTGTGCGATCTTTTAAAATGAATGTTTGGTGCGTGCGTGCCTGTTTGGATGATATGAGTGTTGTTAATGGATGTGCGTGCGTGTCTGTGTGTGAAAGATTGAGACCCGCCCCCCTCCCTCCTAAAGCTGCTGGCCGCCACTGAAGGTCAATGCTTAGTAACAGGATGAAGAGCTTTAAATTGATGCAGTTGACTACTGTGTTTATTTGGGGAACAAATACCTCGCTGCATTGAATGCAACGTTCAATGCTTTCAGAGTACTACACAGAGGTATTGATTGCACGTTCAAAGTAAATTGAGGTACATTTCATTTTTTTATGCTTAGAGCCGACAGTTTGCCCCATTGAGACAAAGGGACCTTTTTTTCATAGAATTGAAAACGTGGTCAAGATATATTTTCATCCTGGTCTGAATCAATGGCTAGTTTTGTAGTTGCAGATGAACTTCAGTATTGTCATTATATGTTTGGAGGTTCATTTGTTATATTTTCAGGAGTAGTGCCAGTGCGCACACAGACGTTGAGGAGCAGATGGTACAAGGAAGACGCTTCTGGTACACCATATTTTATGGTACATGATTATTTGGTTGGTTACAAATTGAGAGTAAGAGACGTATCCCAGTCCCCCCAGTCTAACCCATTGTACAATTCTGCTAAGCAACATCTCATAATTTACTGTGTCATAGGGTACTGAGAATCAAGGGGTATAAGTGCTGAGTTTCTTTTAATATCTAGGAACATAGAGCTATGTACCACTACAATTCTTGATATAGGCTTTAGATATCTGGAAAACACTGATATTCATTATCCTTGGCAATTGAATGTGATGCCATACTTGTGTTGATTCTGAACAAAGAATGTGCAGGAAAAGAAAACCCTCTGATGTCCATCACACTTATTGATACTGCCTCCCCTGCAAAGAACATTAATCATTATCTGTGAGGACTAACCCGGTTTACGCCTTTGTATTGTAAGAACAACGTGATTTCCTGTGAAATGAGAAAGGGAACCCTTGGTTCTCTCAATAAGTGGAGTTCTTCAGCAATGTAAAGCTGTGATAGCGATGCCCAAAAGACAAATTTCCATTGTGTCTGAATCAGTAACCTCTGATGGATGGCCTGTCATTCAATTACATAGGAAGCACTTCATCCTGTTCTGAAGGTTAATCAGAGTGTTAGAGGGACAACCCAGGGTGCTGCCATCGTTTCAGCTCTAACCAAGAAGCTTCAATGATACCCCATGAATCTTAATCCCTCCCATCTTTAAAGGTACATACCATCATAGTGGGTTTGAAAGCTTTCTGTCCTTTACCACTAGTTGTGCTCAATTACACAAAACTCTTCGGTGTTGTCAAACGTCCTCATACTGCTATGCATTACAGCTTCAAACACCATCACTGATTAGGCCTCCTGTCTGCAGGCAGTGTGGCCAGAACGTTCGGCAGGGATCCAGAGACTCCTTATTTTCTTTCAACAACAGATATGGACCTTTGTACCGCCTTGTAAGTAAAATAAAAGGTAATCTCCCGAAGGCGGGCCTCTATGGCCTTAACTAATTTATTCTACTTGAAAAGTAAACAATTCTGCAAGGTGGCTGACTTTATGTGGTAGACATGTTGGACCCAAATAGTCACTTCCCAATCTTACAGTCCTACTAGCAATATTTCTAAATAATCATCAGCAAGCAGCATTTAGAATGGAAGATCTTATTTGATCTAAATCTCTCCTCGCCTGCTTTCACCAAACTGCTTCTTACACTTGTGGCTTGCCTTACCCCTGTTAAGGTGATTGCCTTTTTACAGCCTGTTCGTTTGTGGCAACAGACTGGGGTTGTGAGGATGATGGAGCATTTTGCTGTTTTACTGGAGGAGACTTGGATCCAGATGGTTTGAAAAGGGAATAGAAAAACCCTGTTTTCCAGTGAATCGTTTAGCTCCTACTTAACCACAAGTCGAATTTGTTGACTCTGGAGTCTGGTGACACAGGTTGATCTGGTGATCCTAAACAACAACAACAAGCATTTGCAATGCAATAGGTCTTGCATATTTCGAACATGTTAATTGACAACAGCGCTCATGAGCAAAAACAAAAAGAAATCATGAGAAGAAACTGAGAAAAGGCGACTTGGCAAAATAAAATAAAGTTAGCTTTAAAAAATAAAACTTTACAATTTTGTGCCTGCTGTACACGTTTTTGCCAGTCACAAGCCTTCTGTTTGTAGGGGACTCGAAGTTAAAAACAACAAATAGTACCTCAATCACGTCGGGCGCAGCAAACGGGAACTAATAAAGTTGCATCAATTAGTGCTTGAGCCCTGCGCCACACAGAGAAACGGAAGTTATGGCAGGTGTGCCTTGACGAATTACGAGGCCGTAAAGAAGTGTCATGCAAACCAACAATTGGTGAGCGACAGGTGGGATCCAAGCCCTGTACTGAACAGAGCAGTTTCCCGCAAGCGAGACGTGAGCGCTAGCACATGCACTCACAGACTCGACCCTAAAAATTATTTTGAGGGTATTCTGCATTAATTTCTCTTTATGAGTGAAGTAAGGCACTATAGTTTCTCTGTGGATGTTGCACTTAAGCAATGCAAGATTCACAGGAATTACTGTTTCAACACATAGGAACAACATACAAACTAAGGACGACTGCTCACAATTACACGCATTCAAAACCTTCATCATGCTGCATGTGCATGCACATGGATTCTTCATTCCGATCGCTAACTAATCACTACATAAACAGTTGATGCACAGTACCATGAATTGACATTAGCTCAGCCACCACCTTATGCAGTGACACATAGCGGTTAGCATGTTTAGCGAAGACGCCATCTCTTAGCAACAGATGTTTTCATTGATTCAGAAGAAGAAGTTACTAAAGATGCCAGTTGGTTTGAGTGAAACTATTTTGCAGTTAGTACAATGGTCACAGTGGGTTGAGTGCCACGAAGAGAAGTGAGATAGGATGTTTGATGGCCAGGTATTAAGATTTGGAGCAATTGGTAAGAAACAGCTTCACTGTTGTGCCAAGTGACCAATCTCAAAATGGCTGCTGTTTCAACACGTTAGATTAATGCACGATTTATGCCCTGGGACAAAATCATCTTAGGCATTTGTGGTGCATTTGCCACTTTGGGGTCGGGTGTATGTGCTCAGGGCCGGCTTTAGGATGGTGCAAGTGGAGCGGCCGCACAGGGTGCCCACCTAGATTGGGGGCCGCTGTGTTTAGTAATATCTTAGATTTTAAAGCACCTCCTGAAAAGTTCATTTTGCGTCCAGCCTCCAGGAAGCAATTAAAATGTCAAGATGCCTCTTGTGATTAATGTTCCTGCTAGGGAGGGACATGGGAGTTTTGTCTAGGGGCAGCTTTGACTCGCCATAAAGCAGCACAGAGGGTTAATATGCCTGCTGCAAAGAACAGAACCATATTTTATGTGAATAGCTGAGTGGATTAGTAAAGTCAGTCTTTACAAGCGCTTTAAAACAAATGAAAGTATGTGAAAGGGGGGCTATGGAGAGATGAGGGGCCCATTTGCCGGGTGGTAGTGAGTAAATCCGAGGAGGTGGTCATGGGGTGGGGTGGGGGTGCGCCAAAAAAGACTGTCACACACGGCGCCACCAGCACTAAAGCCGGCCCTGGATGGGCTGTTGTCACTGCAGGTGAGATTTGTTTAGACTGGTTAAGACTGCTCCAGTCCTTAGTTTTATCAATTAATTTTTCTTGACTGAAATGCACCTGAGTTTACTAATCACAGATAATGGTGGGCAAACAGTGTATGCATAGATGAAGGTGTATCTAGTCAAGCAAGGTATTCATAATTTGATGTCTGTGTATTTCCTTTGCAGAAATTGTTTAATAAAAATGATGAATTGAGTGTTGAAAGAAGATTTGCGGTTAGCCGTGTTTAGTGGTGAAGACGTAATGTGCAGAGCCAGGAGACTAGTACGGAGTTAGGTCACGTCTCATGGTTGTACAGAAACGGTTAGTTCCTCTGTAAGTAGGGAGGGTAGGAACAGAGATGGTGGGATTGAGTTATATAAATGTGTGGAACGTTTTGAAGATGGCTAAGGTGCTGGGATGTGCGTTTGATCATTTTAGAGAAACGTGTGTGTGTACAAAATAATGGTGCAAGCTGAGAATGTAATGTTGCTGGTGCTGTAGTTTTAAATCGGCAAACTGTGATCCTTTCATCTTTAACTTCAGGTAGGGCAGGATACGGCGGTGAACTAGAAGTGTGTTATGTCAAGTTGTACTTGAATCTTGATGTGGCAGAAACACACACTTTTTTCTGGCCCACTGGGAAAGGACTAGACAAAAAGAGATTTTGGGATTGTGAAAGGGAGAGGTTGGGTCCGTCTAAGGCCAAAATGATGGACTAATTGGCATATCTGTTTCAGGGAAGCACATGGCAAAATTCCAGACAGATGGTCTGTTTCTTCCAAGCGACAGATGTCCCTTGGTGACGGTGAAGGCGGAGACCCACCAGCAAGGTCTTTCCTAATGCATTCCTGTCATTCACTGGCAAGTCTATTGCTGTAAAGCCCCTCTTTTTCGAGTTCATCAATACAAGAGTCTGACAGTTATATTTTGTGTGAGACCTGAGCACACACCCCAGTCCTTTAAGTAAACTTTGCTACTCAACCATAGCTACCACAGGAGAGTCATTGAAACAGAACAAAGGACTTCTTGGCTAATCGTTGGAATTGACTGATTCCAGGTCCCTAAAGCAAACACACATTTTGTCAGCATATGGTTACATTTATATTTACCTCAGGGTAAGTGTTGCAGTTTTGGTGATATAGTAGAACCGGAACATTCATCAATGCAATATAGTTGCCACTTGAAGTTACCTTAAGATAGTGACCATTATCTCATCTACCGGATCTGAACGTGTCTGAGAATGGCAGAACTTTGGTGAGTCATGTGTCACAACAATATTGCACAGTTAATCATGTATGTCACCTCCCATGAAAATCTGAAATGTAACAAAATATATATATATCAGACCCATATTCACAATCAACTGTTCAGTGGTTTTAAAGACCACAATAGATTTTGTTAATTCCTCCCACCGCCATCCTCAATAATATTATCAGCAAATCTCAGTACAGTAGGTCTATATTGGGACCAATAGTTTTAGCCTTATTCTGCATGTGATCTTTGAAAGATTGGAACAGTTACAATTGCAATAGCAGTTAGCATTCAAATCCAAAGGATCTGTTGACAGCTTTAAAGTAAAAAGATTAAAGGACACGTATGTGTCCGCTGCCAGTAACTAATGACTACCTATTGTGAGCCAACTGTTCGCAGTTGACAATAGCCTGGTCATCAGAATTCAGACCTGCCTCTTCCTGAAGTGTAAAATTAAATGGCTTGAGGGATTGCTGCGACTGCATGCTAAAATGTTCCTTGCCCACCCAAGAACCTGCAAGAACCATGTTACAACCATACCATGAGAGAAATACCCCATTCTTCCCTTGGACGTTCTTTCACTCTTGAACACGCCTAGAGGCACCTGTCATTGTCCCCAAAAGTCCTGATCTGCGAGCCTGATTATTCTTTGACTTTGCCTTCCCATTTTTTAGTTTTTTTTTTATTAGTGTTGTTGGTGAAGGTAAAATTGAAGCTCTGCTGTCATGCCATCTTCCCAGTAAATGCAGAGCCGCAGAGATCGATGCAGCTGCAGAGCGCTCATTTCAATGATGTTGAACGCGCGTTCTCGGCCCTCTCTGCTCGGCTTCATTTCTCCCCAAAGTACGGTTAGCTGTGGAGATGGACTGAAGTTCCACTTGTCAGCTTATCTGTAGTGGAGTTAATGGTCCGTTTCTGTGTTTTCTTAATTACTTTGCAGAAAGGCCATTAGGTGCTCATTTGATTCAATTTTTTTCATCCTACTTGCCTCAATTCTTGTTTTCAACTATTCCTGTGGCGGCGCTCAGTGCCCACAATATCTGCGGTGGAAGCAGTGTTTTTGTATATACGGAATCACAAGGGAACCTGTTCTGAAGTGACCTCTGTTCTTGAGTAAGAGAGGTAAATAGTGGCATGAGCTCCATTATGTGGCCTCGGGCTGGTTATCCAAGGGACCTGGGGAGAGCGGGAATGTGGGCATTAAGTAAGGGTTCATTATGAAGACACAGATGAGCGAGTTGAGGAGGAAGAAGCAGATTTGGAGTTAATAGAGGGAAAAGAGAAGGATACTTGTATGAGGGGTGTTAAACCTGACATCCTTGGCATGCCTTCACCCTCAAACATTTAGCCTTTACTCCTTTTTTTTCTTTTTTTTTTACTGAATTAGTTTATGTTGGCCTTAGACATGCACATTTAAATTTTACAAGGCCTGGTAGTTAAAACTCTGCATTGTGCTGCTCCTGGTGTCTCCCCAAGCTTTGATAAACAGATTGCAACGGGTCCCCAATGTGGCAGCCAGATTAGTGTTGAACATCCTTAGAAGAGAATCTATTTGTAACAGCTTTCAAAAGCCTACATTGACTGCCCGTCAAGCAAGGAATACAGCAAAAAGACCTGTTAATAACGTTCAGGGCCACACAATTGACAGGCCCAAAATACATCTGTAATAAAACTCAAAAGATGTCTTCCCTGCATGGCCATAACGGGAAAATTTTGGGCATCCTAGAGAGTCCGAAGCATAAGGGCCCCTGTTTCATCTGATATAGTCATCCTAGCATAAGGAGTACATCCCTGAAACGTGGTAGGTATTACAAGCATATATACGAGCCATCATTGGTTTGTGAGTGTGATGCAAAGATATAGGAGACAGGCTGTCTACAGAGACATGCTTACAGGACACTACTGAATGAAAATGACAAGCTGGTAATTGCGGACCAAACGTAGATATTCTAAATGAAAGCAACATAGAATTTTATGAGTACATATATTATTTTAAAACATTTTACATTTTGAGCAATTTGATCCTGTTTACCGAAAATGCAATGTTGATTTTTAGGAACAAAATGTGTTTCTTTTCAGAAAATGCCTAGTCGACAGTTGAAGAGAGTTTATTGCATTTTCACATGTGTCTGATTTTCGACTCATGATTAATGCTGACTTTGAGACATACGCCTGGTGTTATTTTTATGCCTGAGGTTACATGCTGCATGGCTATTGTTTTGAGATTCATTTGAAAGTATGTTTTCATCCGTACTGATAGTACTGGAATATTTATTTAATGTCTCTTCAACCTTTAGCATAGTAGTTAATTTATATCAACATTTTACCTTGAATACACCCAATTCAAACTCCTATTTAAAGCATGTTCTCTGAAGTTGGTGAAGGGACACTCCTTAGTACCCCGGGGGAAGTCAGACTTGATGAGTTTGCTTGCTTAGTGAAATTCAGCCCATCTATTTTAGATCCCTTTAACCAGCTGGCAATGGAAGCAGCCTTCTTCCATTTCCTTCAGTAAACAGAAATGTAAAAGCGCCCACTGGAAGATCTGTTTAAGGTCTAAAACTGAATATCAGGAATGTGCACCTCAGGGATCAATTCAGGTGCTTGTTAAGTATCACAGTGCTTAAGGTATTTCCACTTTGGTAGACCGGTTGAAGTGCTAGACTCTCCCAGTTGCTCACTATGGAACTGTATTAGTCTTACAGAATCAACTTTTCTGAATTCTAAGAAATATGTAGTAGTTTGAACTGCAGACAATGTACCTTGCTGTGCTGGTGCATGATTATACAGAGGTTTGAGTTTCCCACATAGCAGTGTGATTAAGAGGGATTTGAATGGAAAGTCATCTGGACCATAGAAAAATGCACTGGGGACTGTTACGGGTAAAAAAAAAAAAAAAAAAACATGGAAGAAAAAATATTCATTGCTCTAATTAATGATTGCATGCATTGATTAGTTAGCCACAGGCAATCGCTTGGGTGGAGTGTTTGCTTGTGCGCCTAGAGTGTGTCTAGCTTTGCCTGTGCACATTTCCAGGAAGAAGGCAGAGGTCATTAGATATATAGTCATCGGGTAGAACTTATGGTTTCCTGAGAGGCTCCACCTTGACGTCTTGCCAACAACTCTTTGCCAGAACTAGGAGATGCTCCTGTCTAGAGATGAAGAGTTGAGGATCATCGGGAGATGAAAAGAATGCTTCACACCTTTGTCTGAATTGAACAAATCAAATACCATTAAATTGAGTAGTGGAAATAGACGGTATTTACAGCACTTAAAGATTGCAAAAACCTTGTAAAAAATGTGCTGCCTAATATAAATTGAGTACTTTTACTATACATCACTACAGCACAGAAAGAGCCCCATGTAAAAGATCAACTGTAACATTTGTGGCACTCTAGCCGTGAAGTGAGACCTTTTGAGAGATGGAATGGCAATACCTATTCCTTTTGTTGTTGACATTAAGGTGATCTCTTTTAGTATAAGGCCAGCAGAATGCAGCGTTAAACGTTTTCCTACCAGTCGGGAACCCCATAGGTCATCTCACTACCTTAGTTACAAGGGATGCTGTTGCTCATCTGGACAAATTTTACTTGTTGTCATATCCAAATACCTGGCTATGGAAGCGGCTGAATTTGGACTATTTAAAGGATAGCGAGTACTCTGAGCTCATCGCCATGGCCTAAGTCAAGGCATCACAGATGACGACTGCAAGTCCCCACTAGTGGATCCCTCACTTTTTTGGTTGATTATTTTAATGTTTCACACTTTTTTCTGAGTGCATTTTGTGAGCAGAAGCACTACCAATATAGGTACTGATGAATGCCACAACTCCTCTTTTGAGGGTTATAGGCAGAAACAGGTTGACCTGCTGTGTTGTCACACTCCAGCAGGTTTAGTCTTTCCTGCAGTGCCCTGTTTTTTAACCCTGACCCTGGGGCCCACGAACATAGAGTTGCTTGCGGTCTCTGTAGCCAGTTTTAACCACTACAGGTTTTCTTTTCATGCTTTGCTTACCCTCAACCCCAGGGCTCTTCAAATGGTACTTATCATACCTCTAAAAACATCCGTGGTGCTCCTTTCTCTTAGTCAGGGTGTTGTAGCCCACACTGTAACTAGGCATCACGGTGCGAGGAGGTTCCCTATGATGAAGCATGCCACCTATTGTGGGTGATGGAAACCATCAATTAGAAGGATAGTTCTTTCACAGCCAGATTATTCTGTATACAAAAACACTCTTTCTTTTGATTTAGACAGAGGTGTTTTGTCCTGTTTAATAGTCATATCTAATTAGCTTGTTGGGGATTTTCTATAAGTATCTATCTGATCACTTTGCCTCTACAAGAGGCTAATTGGGTGGTATAACATTTTGGAATATTGATCTGGGAAATCAAAACTCCAACACATTGATTGCTTGTCAATTCTGCCAACTGGTCATGAGGTAACAACCCGTAAGCATCCACTGCCTTCACAGTGCTTGATCCTTTGTCCAGATTTTCAACTGGGTTGCCATTTAGCTATTCATATCCAAATCATCTGTTATTGAGTTTAAAGGTGTTCACAAATTCCATCTGTTTGAATTTTCTAACCCTGCACTTTAACAAAACCTCCGCCACACCACATCATTATTTTCACCTCCCCACACCTGCTCAGCCCAATATAAATATGTATTATACTGACTTAATATTGAATTTAATTTGTGATGTCCCACTGCTCCAACGACCATATACGATCATTTTCCTCTATGTACGCATCCGATCTTATTTCTTTGCATCTCTCGTCTCTGTGTACAGCTCTTCCGTTGGAAGGACTAACAATGTCAAATTAGTACAAAACACCTCTAAGGCAATGTTATGAGTATACAGCTTGGATGATTATCTGGAGTGGCTGTATTTTAATAGATTAGTGGCATTGCTATTACAAGGAGAGCTTGCAGTATCTTTTTCTATCCTGTCCTTGGGTTGTAGATAAGCACCTTCATGGGAAATGTGGTTTCTTAGGCCCAACTTCAAGTGGGTTGGATTTAGGTGCAGGGGATTGCCCAGTCAATCTATCTATCTATCTATCTATCTATCTATCTATCTATCTATCTATCTATCTATCTATCTATCTATCTATCTATCTATCTCTGTCTTTGCAACTCTGTCTACCTTTGCATCCCTGTCTATCAATCTGTCTATTCTATGTTTGCAACTCTATCTATCAAGATAATCCTCTCCATCTATGTCACTGGCTTAGTGTATGCAACTCTGTCATCTATCTGTTTGTCTGTTCTCTCTTTGCAACACTGTCTATCACTCTTTTCAACTTGATCTCTGTTTGCAGTCTTTTCAACACTATCTGTATAACCCCCCTCTATCTAGCTGTCTTTGCAATCGTGCCTATCTATTTGTAAGGTTTTACAAAAATATTACATGAACACGTTAGCAAAAGCAAGATGCTGGCAGCTAATGTCAGACCAATTGGCTTTTTGATGTCTGTGTTAGCCAAGGGCATTTGATTTTACTACAAATATGTGCATATCATAGCTAATATAGAGATTTTCTGCCAGATTTCAACCATTATTCTGTTGTTGTGTCACCAACATGTTAATTCCAGCCACTGAGCATGTGCATCATGGGGCATTGAGTCATCACACTTAAGCTACTGGCTTACTTCACTTTGAGTTGTAGCATGCTGCCCTCCCTTTCACAAGGAGCACATCTACACACAATGTAGTCTCCTTCAGAACTAATATGATAATCTGTGCTTTTTTAAACCAAAGAAATATTTTTCCCTCTATGCAATGATTTTTTTTAGATTGATGATGGTTTTGCAGTTTCCCCAACAATAAGGTTTTGCACGAACCGTGACAGCACAAAACAAGAATTGCCAAAAGGCAAGCAGCCAACTACAGACCTATTGGCTTTGCGTGGAACCAAGAGACCTGTTGCCTTCCTTTTAGCATTGTACAATATTCTATGATCCTTGATGAAACACTTAACCTCACTCCTGCTTCAGTTAATTTATTTGTCAAAATAATAAGCCCTGTTTATAGGGTGCAGGCCAGTGCTTGGTGCTCTATTACATAACTCTTCTTTTGTAGGTCACGTTCGGAAAAATTGAAGCAGCAAATTGAGGGGTCCCAGATTGTAATGCTAACCCCTGAGCGTTGGCATCTATGAAGACAAGCACTGACAAAGCGAATAGCTCTCGCCTATGCAAGAGCTATTATTTATGCCAATATGTTTTAGCTATATTGCACATCATCTTGGCAGCTGTTCAGCATGGCTAAATGTTAGCGGCGAACAGGCGAGTGGCATGGAGTGGAGTGTTGTAGAGTGCAGTGGAGTAGAGTGGGGTGTTATTTAGTGGTGTAAAGAGCCGTGGAGTGGTGTGGAGTGCTGTAGAGTTGAGTGGTGGGGAGTGGAGTGGAGTGGAGTGGAGTAGAGTAGAGTGGAGTGGAGTGGAGTGGACTGGACTGGCACCGAGCGTTGTGGAGTGTCATAGAGGAAGTAGAGTGCCATAGAGTGGGAGGGCTTAGAGTGGTGTAGAATGTCATAAAGTGTACTGGTCTAAAGTTGAGTAGAGAGTCAGAGTGGAGTGGCATGGCGTGTTATGGAGTGATGCAGAGTGGAGCAGCGTAGAGTAGTGTAGTAGAGTGCAATGGCATAAAGTGTCTGTTAGACCGGACATCCTTAGAGTGGTCTTACCCCAGACGTTTTGCCTTTCACCTCGAGTTTCTTTTTGTTGGCCTTCGGACTCTGAGCACTTTACCACTGCTAACCAGTGCTAAAGTGCATATGCTTCTCCCTTAAACATGGTAACATTGGTGTATTCACAATTGGCATGTTTGATTTACTTGTAACTTTTAAAGTAGTATACCATATACCCAGGGCCTGTAAATTAAATGCTACTAATGGGTCTGCAACACAGATTGTGCCACCCACTTAGGTAACCCTGAAAATATGTCTCGGGCCTGCCACTGTAGGGCCTATGTGTGCAGTTTCACTGCCACTTCGACTTGGCATTTAAAACCCCCTTGCCAAACCTTAAACCTCCTTTTATGACATATGTCACCCCTATTGTAGGCCCCAGGTAGTCCATAGGGGGTGGTGTCATGTAAGTAAAAGTCAAGCCATGCACTTGTCATATGTCCTGGTAGTAAATAAAAGAAATCCCAAAGTAGTTTTTTACTATGTGAGGCCTAATGCTCTCATAGGCCAGCATTGGGAATTCCTCAATATACTTTTAAGCTGTAATTCCTGATCAGAAAGGAGTAGTTACATCATGTTTCATATCATTGGAATGGTGATGATAAATCTTCTTTACTGGTAAAGTCAGGATTTAACATTACTATTTTATAAATGCCACTTTTAGAAAGTGGGCATTTCTCTGCTCTTACTGCTCTGTGTGCCTTGCAGCCTGCCTCTAATACATGTCTGGGCTAGGTGACAGCTACACTTTGTGCATTACCTCTAGACAACCACAAACACGGGAAGGGTGGGAGTGGCAAAGGACTCACCTGCATTAATCTACATTCCGATGGTCCTCCCTGGACTGGAAGTGTGAAATGGACCTCACACTTAAACTTCAAAAGGGAAGTGCCTGTCCCCACACAAAGGGCTGATTATCTCCTCTTGATAGCCTGGGGCCAGGGCTGGGAATAAAGGGGGCCTGTGCACTTCAAGGAGGTGCTTTGAAGTCACCCACTCTTCAAAGGCACTTTGGGGTATAAGTACTGGGGCTCTGGTCGTAGCAAATCAGTACACTTCTGGACTTGGGAAGAACTCTGCTAGAGTAAAGACTGGTGTGTTGTAAGGATTGCCACTTTGCCTGGACTGACTGTTCCTAGGAACTGCTGCTCTGCTTTGCTGAGCTTTCTGCTGTCTGCTGATCACTGCCCTGCTGAGGACAAGAACTGGAGCCATCCTGCTGAACCCTGTGACTCTAAGGGCTTGCTGGCTTGCCCCCTGAAATTCATATCTCAACTTCTACTGATTGGATTGTTGTTATTTTGGTCTTGTTTTACTCAGAAAAATATTCTCTATTTTCAGTAGAGTGATGTAGAGTGCAGTGAAGAGTGTTGCAGAGTAGAGTGCATTGTTTTGAGTAAGGTGGCGTAGAGTGCAGTGTCACAGAGTGTATTGTTTTGAGTAAGGTGGCGTGGAGTGAAGTGGCTTATAGTAGATTGTTTCAGAGTAGATTTAAGCAGCATATAGTAGAATGCTGCTGAGTACAGTGTTGTAGACTGCAGTGGTGCCGAGTAGTTTAGCGTGGCATGCAGTGGAATGGCATACAGTGTATTGGTGTAGAGTGCTGTAAGTAGAGTGGTGCAAAGTAGAGTGTTGTATAGATCAGTGGTGTAGAGTACAGCAGTGCACAGTAGAACAGAGTGGCATAGAGTGCAGTGACGTAGCGTACAGTGGTGTAGACTGTTGCAGAGTAGAGTATAGGAGCATAGGGTTCAGTGGTACAGAGTAGATTGACATAGAGTGCATTGTTTTTAAGTAAAGTGGTGTAGAGTACAGTGGCATAGAGTGCAGTGATATGACTAGAATGCAGTGCCGTGGAATAGAAAGGTACAGAGTACGGTAGGGTGTTGCATAGTGGCAAGGTGCAGTGTAGATTGCAATGGCATAGAGTGGAGTGGTGCAGAGTAGATTGTTTGAGAGTAGAGTGAAGTGGCGTAGTGTGGAGTGGTGCAGGATAGAGTGCAGTGGTGCAGAGTAGATTTGAGGGGCATAGAGTGGATGGTAAAGAGTTCACTGGTGTACAGTGGAATGGTACAGAGTAGAGTGCAGTAGCGTAGAGTGTAGTGGCATGGATTGGTGTAGAATGGAGTTGTGTGGAGTGGAATAGAGTGCAGTGGCGAGTACAGTGCTGTCTAGTAGAGTGGGGTAGGGTGCATTGGTGTAGCGTGATGTAGAATAGAGAGGTCTAGAGTGAAGTTGCAGACAGTGGAATGGACCAAGATAGAATGCAGTGACACAGTGTAGAGTGGCATAGTGTGGCATGGTGCAGAGTGGAGTGGGTAAAGTTAGCGAATGCATGGTGTGATAGCACACTTCTATTACAGACAATACATCTTCAATTGAAATGACCATTGCATTTGCACAGAAATACAGTTTTACTGATAAAAAGTATACAGGGCAGAAAATGTGTGTGGAAACCTCATCACTTAGTGTATTGATTTGTTTTGAAGGTATTAAAATATTTGTTTCCTCCACACTTCAGAAGTACACCCAGTAGCCAGCATGTTTGTCACATAAATCCGTTCACTTTGAAGTCAGAGAAAGAAAAATAAACACCAAGTTCCTCCTTCTGCTGTTGAAGGCACAGCAAATGTGCCAAGAAAAGAATAAGATTTGAAGGCCTATTTCCAGAAAGGGAGCACTTCGAGGGATAATGTGAATAAGGTTAGGGCAAAGGAAGGGACAGACTTACAGTGGACACATGCGATAAATAAAGCCAGCAAATAGAAATAAAATGTGTGGAACACGCCAAAAAGCCAATGGTAAGCAACGGTGGCATGCACTCCCGGGGAAGCTTTCTGAATGTCCCAAGATGGCGTTTTCGACGTTAACAAAGAAACAACGCAAAAGTGGGAAAAGGTGGAAGCTTGAGCTGTGGTACATTTTTCAGTTTGGTAACGAACTAGGGATTGATGGAAATCATGTTCCCGTACTTTGCAGGTGTGAAGCACAAGTGGGGGCGTGCGACGAACGTGTACACCCCAAAGTGCACAATTGCTTACATTAACGGCACGTTCTCAAATAGCCTAATTGCTCCTGGAATGAAAGCACGGCACTTCATCTCCACGACAGGGGGTCCTTTCGCATTGTGCTCGCCGAGCACACACTGCGTGAGGTTTTTTCGACGGGACGCGCCATTCTGCGCTGTCGAGCAGGCAAGATCACATTGAACTGCGGGCGTTCCGTTCAATAGCGAGAGCTCTGAATGTCTAATCAGGCGTTCCCCGCTCTGGCAGGTCCTCTGATTAAAGCGGAGTTTGCATGCTTGATAAATGGAAAGCCTAGCAAGCTCTTGAGATATGTCCCAGGGCACTCTTAATCAGCCGCAGTTTGTGAGCTTCTTAGGTTTAGGAACAGCTGGCAAACGCGGGCTGAGGGCATAGCAGCGCGGCCCGGCCTCCCTCATCCCCAAAATAAAACATAAAAAACTTTGTTTTTGGTAATGTCCATCCTTTCATAGTGCAGCAGGCCCGCAGACATCTTAAAGACGGACGTCAACTATTTTGCGCTCGGGGACCTTTGTGTCACTTGAGAGTCTTTCAGAACCCTCCTGCGCAATGATACACCCTAGCTGCCCAAACCTAACTCGGTCCTCCCCTCAATGGTCCACAGGGATCATTCTCAATGAAGCATGGAAAAAGAGACTAACCTTTCTTTAATGAAAAGACCCTGCTGATAAATGATGCCAGTAATCTTAATTCTAAATGATTGATGTATACACTAAGAGAATGAAACAAATGTACCCCCAAGCAACCGCACCAAACATATTGTCTTAACAGTTGTCATACACCACACTAACAAACTAAAAAGGTTTGAGAGAGTGAGTAGTTGCGCTCGTTTAAAGTATTTCTGTCGAAGCCAGGTTGGAGGAAGACTGAAAAGGCCAAAATTACACTGCCACTGGGCCTTAGACTTTACAGCCCTGAGGATTCCCCACAATATGATATGACTTGTGACTGCGGAGGCCGTAAACTGGAAGCAGGCCTAATCCAGTGAATACCTTAGTTCTTTGAGCAGGAAGTGGGCATGCCATCCTAGCCAGCCTGTTTGGACTGTTCTCTAACAGGGAAGCACCCTACCAGTGGTTGAGTGAGTGTCTGATGATGGACCAGGGCCCTTTCTGTTACTGGGCATGTTAAAATACCACTAACTGTTCCATCATTGTACGGACAATGATAGTACTTGTAATTGCGGTACCGTAGGTCGTTTGCTTACCTTTGATGTCAGTTTCTCACCTTGGGCAAAGATGACATTTGCTGCTGGACATGTAAATCTACCAATGCACTTACTGTAGAAGATGTCTGTTGGCTAAATCGCAGCCCTTGAACCCTTGACCAAATCACTTTTACACCCTTTGTCAAACTTTCAAAATTTTGTGATATGTAAAAGAAAAAAAACAGCTGTTCAGCATGCTGTTTATTATTATTACAGTTGCACGTTTTGCCGCTTCTCTGTCGGATTGTGACAGTTCCGTGTTAAAGGATCGCTGCGCTCCAGTATGCTTTAAATTATACCCTTTGACACAGATTCTACAACAGTCTGCTCACCTGATAGCGCGTCACCCCCACAGTGCCTTCTTTTTGCATCCCACAGGCCTCTGTTTGCTCATGTGGCTTGAGACAATCATGGAGTGCAGAATTTAAAAGGGCTGTCTATTGTTAGGCTGTTCTCTTACTGTACTGTAATGATTGAATACAATTAGAAGAGCTTTGTT
Organism: Pleurodeles waltl; assembly: GCF_031143425.1. Taxonomy (NCBI): domain Eukaryota; kingdom Metazoa; phylum Chordata; class Amphibia; order Caudata; family Salamandridae; genus Pleurodeles; species Pleurodeles waltl. The sequence goes on from NC_090446.1 coordinate 997,068,241, forward strand.
GATACAAAGTGGCATGTGATGTCGGAATCTTGCCAACAGAGGCAGGACCAGTCTTGGGGACCAGGACTCTTCTCTTGTCTCTCTCTACATAGGCACACTTTGAAAGGCCCTCACCAGTGCTTGCAGATCACAACAACCACTCTGCTGTCCACATCCACACTTCACTGTCCAATATAGAGTTAGAAAGTCTTATAGCTCATGTCTTCAAAACTACAGTGTAGAGTTGTGCAAGCAATAGACTTAAAAAGTTTTACAAACCGATAAAAATAACAGTGAAGGTTCCTCTCATGTTCTCTTCCTGGATTGTCCTGACTACTTAGGTGTTATTTTACGCAGCTTCTTTTCTTGAATTTTCTTGGCTGCTTGAAGGTTATTTTATGCCATTTGGCTTTTTTCTTCTTTTAGTTAGTCTTCACAGAGACGCTTGTTGCTGCTACATGATATGAGTAACTTCTAAGCAATCCAGTGGCTACTGGAAGGAGTCGCCCTTACATCTGACAGGCTTGAGAAAAAGGTGAGACCATTGCAGCCATTAGGTATCACACTTCAAAGCTGAACGCTCAAGTCTACTTTTAAACATGAATCCTTCTTAGGATTTTGCAGTAACATTGCAGCAATAAGCTCAGGAGTTGCAAAATCTAAGCTTGGAGAAGGTAGTTCTTAAACAGGCCCTCTGCTAAAGGCCTTCCTAAAGTCTGTCCTGGAGTAGTCAGATTCTCAAAAGACATAACTGAGTTAAAGGATAATCTGGATACCTTTAGGTCCATTTTGCCTTTCATTCCTCTCAGTATTCCTCTGAATGTGCAAAGATTAGCTATCTGGTCATTTGTCTCACTGTGATTGCCCTACCCTAGTCTGGGCCTGTAGTTTCCAGCTCAGATCAAGGTTTGGATGCTTACAGTACCTTCCTTACTTCTTTCAAGAAGATGTTTCCGAGACCTTGTGGAAAGTTCTTGATGATGGAGGGCATTGGTGATTCAACAGCTAAATTCTGATGTCGTTTTTCCATACATCAGACACTTCTATTGTCTTGCAACAGAAGTTGAAAAAACCCACATGGCTGTCTTCAGATAGGAAGTCAAAGAAGAAATAAAAGATGATTTGGTGAGGTCTTTTTCCATTTTTTTACTGAGTTAATTGAGCTATTATGCTTATAGAACAAATGCTACAGGAATGAAGAACTGAAAGATGAAGGTGAAGTGAAACTACACTTGCCTCATTACCTGGAACCTCTTTCCATATAACTGGATCTTCTGCTCATAAGGATTCTCAGGAAGAAACCTATGCAGATTGACACTACCAGGGTTTTTTCTGTCAGAAATTAAAAACGGTAGGAAAAAGCGTAGCTGGTTTGTGCCTTTACAGTAATGACTTTGGTCATTTGTGCAGAAAACCTCCAGTTCGACCCTAAATAAATTTAGGAACATCAATTCAGGAAATGCCAAGGCCAGTCACTCGTATTTTAAGGAAGAGATGCATAATCAATCACATCATTATGCAGCCTCAAATTACGCATCCACCAATCACTTGTTCCTTTTACAAATTTCCTTATGAGCTGATGGCAGATTGGAGATCTAGGTTCCAAGCCTTTTATATAATAAAGCCTGTGGACTGGAAATTGATAATAAATTAGCTTGTAAAACGATATTCCTCTTACACCAAAAAAGGAAGCAGAACATATTCAAACTTTCAATAGTTTTCCCATCACTTCTCATTCTGGAAAATAAAAAGATTACAACCCATTTATTATTTGCGTATGGAGCGCACGGAGACAGATTGTTTTTGACTTAATTGCATCTCTGAATTATACTCTTTTTTTGGTTTATTGTGACTTCTATGACATAATGCCAACATCCACTGGGATACATGTACCTTGTATAGGTCTTCTCAGTTCTGTCAAGAGCACTGTTTACTGGGCAGCAGTTAAAGATAACACTAGGATTCCTTCTTCTACTACGATGATTGCTAACCTGACCTTGGTTCCCTTTTACTATTATGCATACAGTCAAGTATTTTAGAAACCTGCAGTTTTTACTTTACTTCATCCTCAAGAATTTGACTCTGCTATCGCAACTGAATATCAAGTAGTTATTCTTTTTGCAAGAATCTATTCTCTGTCTAAAAAGCAGAAGGCAACCTTAATGAAGGCCAGTTTCAAAACCTCAAAATGGGTTATTAGTTCATTCCCCGTCCCCAACTGGAGCTTCAGTACATTTTTGTATCAAAGTAGAATCCAGCCTTGTTGACAGTGGGGGGCTAAGTAAGGTAAGTATAAAGGCTCAGGCTGCCCTTGATAAAGGATATCTTGGGGAGCAGGCATGCTGTGACAGTATTTAGAAAATTTTCACTGGTTGGAACCTATCACCTATGGTTAAAACAGAGGGCCAGCAGAAGATAGGTTCTGGACCGTTTTAGAAACTTTCGAACTTTGGGTTTTGCGCTTTGAGCTGTATAATGCCCCAGCACTTTTTCAAAGGGTAATTGATTTAATTTTTGTGGATATTTTATATCACTATGTTTAAATCTTCTTCAATGACATTTTCATTTTCTCAAAAAACCTTTAAAGATCATAGTAACAGTGTGTCTGCAGTTTCGATCTTGACTTCAGCAGCACCAACTTTATTGTAAACTGGCTGACTCCAACTAACATGAAGGTAATCCAGTCTTTGCTAAGGTTTTCTTATTTTACTAACCATTTATTTGCAGTTATTTCTAAATCTGTACGTGATATCACTAAGAAGGAAAATGTGTAGAAAGAATACCTGTTGGACGACGTAGCAGAACAAGCATTTCAAGAAGTTAGACATTCCTATATCCAGCCTCCAATACACTGACATCCCCACCCTTAGAAGCAATTTGTTGAAACAGATGCTTCCAAATGAGCTATGTATATGTGCAGTTCATCTACAAAAACAAAATGATGATGTCTTAGAACACCTCATCTGCTGTCTCTCCCATATCCTAACTCCTTGTGAGTCAGACTCCTCAGTTCTGGAAAAGAAGCTTCGTGCAGTCACGTATGCTTGTAAAGAATGAATTAGTGTCCTTGCTTATAACTTTTTATTTCAGTGACTGCCGGTTGAAGCGGGATCATGCTATTGTCCTCACACATTCTTGGCATGCTGCCTACCTGTTTCTATTTCACCTTGGTTTTCCATGGCGTGACTAATAATTGACTCATTCCTGTACATGTTTAGCAGATATTGTTGCTTGGACCACCAAACGGTTATCTGGGTCATTTCTTGTTATCCTCAAGGTTGTTTTGCCATTGCTTTCCTATGGTCGATCCTCGGGTGAGCTACACTTTAGTCATTCCCCTTCACAAACACTTCTCTGTATTTAGAATTCTCAATTTACTTTGACATCTCTCGCACAGGGATGCTTCTTCGGGAATTTTACCTCTCCTGATGATTACACAGTAAATTACCCATGTAGATCCAAAACAATCAATTCACCACCTCAAAAGATAGGACCTAGCTGAGAATCGGTTTACTTGGAAACCTCTCCTCTAGTTTCTAGTGATTGACAGCTGCTTTTGTTTTTACTCCGATGTGTTTTTTCACTCACATTCTGTGCACATGTCCACCACTTGAGCTTTGCACCGTCACTGTTTCACCCTGATTGGTTCTTTTTGAAATGGGTATTTTGCATTGAGTTTTGTTTGTTATTGATAATTATAAGCTGTATTTTGTGTGATGTATGTGTTATTCGATATGGATTTATTCCCTTAATGAAATTTGCTACCACCTGCCTAGAAGCGTGGTATCGCATGACCCCAGAGTAAATCACCCCTGCCTGCCATGTACTGTGCCTTGGTGTCCACTATGCGTCCGCATATAATAAAAACCTTGCTCTGCTTGCAGTAGGTCATCTACCATAGCTCTTCAACCGCTTGATGCTCATACTCATCCTGTAACTAATCCAATATATAAACAAGCATTGACCAAGGCAGTATGTCTTTCCTTGCCAAACCTGCATTTTTTAATTTTGTTTTACTTGTTGCAAAAATATGTATTAGGAATTAAAAATGTGAAAGTAATAAAACCAAAAAAAATTCAGTACAAAGTGACACATCAGCAATATAAATTAAAACAAATCATGAACTGAAAGTAGAATGTAAGCAGAGAGGGTTCACCAGCTCTCATACTGAATTAGTTTGAGTTTTAGGCAGATCTGCACATGTGCTCAAGCAAAATTCCATCACCCACAGCGAAGAGAGCCAGTTGCTGAAAGTGGCAGCTTCACTGCCCTTTGATGTGGCTGGTGGAAGAAAAGTGTGAATGACACCTAAACAGACCAATAGAAGAAGAGGACTGACCGAAAGCCTCTGCATGTATACTTGTATGTGTGTGTTTTTATTATGATTTTTTTTGGGGGGGAAACAGGAGGCTGACGAGAAAACTAATGCTGTCTCTAAGCCAGACCTACAGATAGTCGCTGTTGAGTCTGAGAACTCCTCCAGCTACTGACCAATACTTCTCCACATCTCAAAATCCCTTGAAGGGCATGTTGTCAAGTGCCTCACTGATTGCTCCCCTGCCCACAACCTCTTCAGCCCACTCCAATCAGTATTCCACAGGTAGCACTTCCCATACATGGTAGCTGCATTTCTCTCTTAACATTTTAACAACCGCTTAGCATAATCACCTTTCCTCTTCTAATCCTTCCACACCTCTCCAGGACTTTTGTAACAGTGCTCCCCCACGACCTTCTAGGCCTCTCCTGGCTGATTTCAGATCAAGAGACAGCTTGTTTTTAGTCCCAGGGAGTAACTATGCCACCGCACTGGAGTTGTTGCTTGGCTCTCTGCCCTTCACCCTCTGCAACTCCTGTAGGGACATCATTTCATCCTGTAACTTCTCATACCATCTCTTTTGATGCAGCGCTCAAATCCTCTGGGCACACAAGACTGCAACTGACCCCATAACACTGTAATATCTCAGTGTACATAACAATGTATGTTCTGACACCGCGCTCTCAAAGGTGTATACCTGACATCATGACACCCTACTATCAACATGTAAACAAAACTGTATCCAACATCATCATACTCCACCCTTGAATTGTGCGTGAGACTGCACCCGAGGTCTTCATCACATACCATCCTCATATTTTACGCAACTCTGTATCCGAGGAAACCATACACCACCCTCACAATGTGTAGGACACTCCTTGGTAAATAATCCCTTCATAGTGATGATAATAAAATCCACTGCAGAAACGATATGCAGGTGATTCTAAAAATGTGGTAGGATTAGAAAAATTCCAACGTAAGTGTAAGGAGGTGGCAAAATAAACAGGGAAAACAACTGTGAAATGATGCATTTGGGTAGAGAAACCATGCAGAAGTGTACAAGACTGGGAAAGAATCTTGCACAATACCTCATAGACCGATCTAGCTGTCAACCTATTCAGTGACCTCCAGTCGCGGCTCGTGGTGTTAAAGGGGGCGGGGTGGGTGGCGCGCAGGGGAGGGAGAAAATATTAATAAAATAAAAAAAACAAATAAACTTACCTGAAAGCCGCGCCGCGTCCCGCTCCTCTGCTGGCTGCAGGCAGGCACAGGCTCCCAGCCTGCCCTGCGGCCAATCCTGACGCTGCTCAATTAGAGTTGAGAAAGTGTGGATGCGTTATCAAGATCTGCAATCAAAATGCTCTCTGAAATGTAAAATGATGTACATTTGCATGGTCTGGAAAAGAGGGGGTAATATTACAGTGCTGAATACCTCTGTCATTCATGCAGTAGAAGAGGTTGAGGATGTTCAAACTGATGCTTGGTTCTGAAAATGAACATGCGGCAGGTGCAGGAGGGCACAATCAGTGTCAGTATTCAGTGATGTCTTGAACAAAAATGTGGGTAATTCAAATGTAAGGTAAAATCAAGTCTAATGTCCTTATTTCGAGTTTTATTGGTGGACATTCCATCCACAGATATGAGCGAAGGGCTATCTTTTCCACAAATGGAATGGAATGCTCGTCTTGTTTCAAGATGGCTGGAATAGAAGCAAATGGTTATTTTCCTGAAGCAACTGACTTCACCATTGGGGGAGGCAGCCGGAGGGAACTACTTGTGAATGGAAACGGTCCATATGCATGGTAGAATAGACTCCAGCATAGGTGGGCACTGGCAATTGTCCCTGCACTCAACATGTGTTTCTGACATGGTGGTAGATTTATGCAAGCATATGAGAAGCACAAGTCTTCTGTAAAAGGCCACCATGGCTAACATGGCAGTCTTTCACTGAATAGCCTTCTGAAAAGGTTGCTAGATTAACCCCCCTTAATTCAGCATCTCGTTCTGCACCATTTTCAGCTGTGTCTGCATTACCCAGATGATGATAACAGAGTTAATGGAGGATTCCATGTTACTCCAAGGGCAGCAGAAAGCACCCTTCCTGATGGGAAGGGTAGTACTGTTAAACATAGGATAATGTTGGTGTCTCTCCCACTGAAGGCCTTCTGCTGCTCTCTCTTAATGCTAGTTATAGCATTTGGAACTAGGCAGGGAGATGTGAGGATGAATGGGCCTGTTGGCCCTCATTATCCACAAAAATCTATTTTAGGGTAATTAAATGTAGTGCATTGAACACCACTTTTGAGAATATATTACGCTAAGGACAATCTCCTATCTACATTATCACATTGAATAGATCTCTCTCATTGCATTTCTACTCTCTGTGGTGCATTAAGTCATGTCAATCGCAACATTACTGAGTAGAAACTTGAATCTTCCATTGTTTCTGCATACCGTCATTTTTTGGATTCTGCTAGACAGTGGGTATTAATAATTTAGCCTGTATATACATGTGCACTTTTATCAATGAAAACAACAACTGTTTGAACAGCGAACAGCAAAAAGTAGAAATGTATGACAACATGTTTATTTTTTTACATAGATCTTTAAAGCAGAGATATAATCACTGCGTGTTTTTACTCATTCGGAGCTAATCTGACTTACATTAGATTGATTTTAATATCTATTTTGCAAAATAATATTACATGCTTTTTGGTGTGCTGAAGTTTGCACTACATATTGTGCTTTTATTAATGTCTCGTTGATATAAGAGCAAGACACCAAGGATTTAAGTAGTTTGTGGGAAGGGTGATGGCATGACCTTGAATTATATGAATAAAATACCCTCCACCATAGTTAAAAGAATGTTGCAGGTCGCCTTGGAGTTCAGTGACCTTATAAAGGAGTCGACCTTGTTCTTCTATATGGTTTTGGAGCTCCTCAGTGACTTGTACAATCGTTATAATGTACGCCGGGGGACTTTATCCCATATTATAAGAAATTGGATTATTGATAAAAAGGGTTGAGAACCCACTTCAACTAATAATCATAACATGCTGTATCCCTGTAGTTCACACAGGAGGTCATCCAGCTGGCCCTTGGAGTCACTTCTAGGGTCCTGGGTTCAGAGCGAGCAGGTGCAGTCTTCCTTCAGGCTTTAGAGATCAGACAGTCCTTCTTCTGAGTCTTCCTAGGTCCAGGAGTGTCCTGATTTCAATTTCTGGGGATGCCTCTTCTGTGCCAATGCCAGCCTGTGGGTGGGGGACACCCCTTTATCTAACTCTGAAACTGATTCTGGGCAATTCTTGCTTTTCTCCTAATTTTTGTCTCCAGCTGGGCTCCTGAAACAAAGGACAGGCAGGCCCAGGTGAGAGATGCAGCTGACCGTGATAGGGTAGACTTTGTCTACAATTAGGAAGGGCTGGGTACAGCCCTAGGATGCTATTTGACGTGGACTTGGGGGCAGTGCCACAACTCCTTCCCCAGCCATCCTGCCAGGAAGACCATCACCTTTTCACATTCGTGAACTTTGTCCACTGTAACCCAGCATATAATCTATAGGAGAGCCAAACTTGATGCACGTAAAACTCAAGTACACATTTACTATGCCCTACTGGCATTTAGAGCATACCTAGGGGTGACTCGTAAGTGTTAAAAAGGAAGGGATAGGCCTGGCAAAAGGTTTATTTTGCCAGGCTGAAATGGCAGTTTTGTAACTGCACTACGGGCTGCAATGGCAGGCCTGAGGCATGTTTTAGTGCTACCTTAGTTGGTGGCACAATAATTGCCGCAGTCCACTTGTAGCATTTAATTTACTGGCCCAACATGCATATAGTGCCATATACTAGGGACATATAGGTAACTGAAACATGCCAGTTAGGTTTTATGCTAATTTTACCATGTTTAAAAAGTAGAACACTTTACCACTGGTTAGCAGGAGTAAACTACACAGAGTTCTATGGCCAACAAAAACAGGGTCAGTTAAGGAAGACACCAGGCAAACATTATGTTTTCGCTTCTGTGATGCACATTCTGCACATCAATCTCCGTTAATTCCAGTAGAAGCACTACAGTTAACTTAAAATGACTTTCCCTTTACTGAAACTTTCCCCCTTTTGAATGGGCTACATTTGCCCGGGGCAGTTTTTTTTTTTTAAACTATGTAAGAAGGCAGAGGTCTTTAGTGATAATTATGTATTTGTGATGTTTGTGAAGCACAAACAGCTAAAATGCAGCTGATCGCCGTACAGAGTCACAGGCAGAGATACAGCCATCTAGTGATCAGTGGCAGCCAGCAGCTTTAGGAGGGAGGGGGGCGGGCGGGCCACACACACACACGCACACACTCATTCTTTCACACACAGACACTTACGCACATTCATTAACAACACTCATACCATTCAAACATGCACGCACGCACCAAACATTCATTTTAAAACATCACACACACTTTCACACACGCACGCACATCCATTAACAACATTCATATCATTCAAACATGCACGTATGCACCAAACATTCAGTTTAAAAGATCGCACACACTCATTCTTTCACACACGCACGCACATCCATTAACAACACTCATAACACTCAAACATGCATGCACGCACCAAACATTCATTTTAAAACATCACACACACTTACCTTCAGCCTCCAGGTCCCAGGAGGGTTGGGAAGGCAGCTGTCCCAGCCTCGTCAGAGTGGGATGGGGATGGGGTCAGTGAGACTGCTGACACCACCCCACTCTGTGACGAAGTGTCACTGATTGACACTCGCCCTGGGCGCTTGAGGGCTTAAACCTGAAGGGCCCAAGGCGAGAGTCAATGGGTGACACCTTCCTCGTCACCCAGGGGAGGGTCTCGAGGCACCTCTGCTGAGCCGAGGAGGTCATGCCCATAGGAGTTGTGGCCTCCTCAGCCCAGCAAAGTTCAGCTCAGGCAGCCAGGAGTCTGTGCAAATCGCGCATGGCTCACTCCTGGCTGTCTGAGCTGAAAATGAAGAGTGTCTGTCAGGCTGGCCTTTGTTCAGCCTGACAGACACTCTTCATGAGGGGAAAAGGTGGTGGTATGTGGTCCCTCCGCCCTAAAGGACGGGCCACCACTGCTAGTGATTGGAGAGTAGCAGGGTTTTGAGAGCGAAAGTGGACTATTACTGAGTTGCGGATGTAGTGTTCGTTAACCCCTCAGGTGCCTTGGACGAGGTGGTCCCGTCCCAGCACACGGTTCCCGTGTGCCTAGGACGAGACCACCTCGTCCTGCACCGGGCCCATGGGGGAAGCGCTATCGATCCCCCCATGGGCCCCCCTCCCACACACCCCTATCAGGGATGAAAGGGGCATCGCTTCCCCTTTCACCCCGATCCCCCCCCATCCCTCCCCGTGACGTCTGATGACGTCCACACGCGATTGCATGCTGACCTCATTAGAGGTCGCCTCCTGTCACGCTGGAAGATTGCCTCCAGTGCAGATGCAGAAGAGAAATGCTTAGCATTTCTCTTCCGCTCGGGAGGAGGGGGGCGGGAGAGACATCAGAAGAAAAGGCTTTTCCTTTCTTCTGATGTCATTCTGACATCAGAGACACCAAGGAATTTCGTTTAAAAAACAATTTCCATGAGGGGAGCGGTCCCTAGGGGGGGCAAATAATATTTAGGTCATTTCAGCCTAAAATAATTAGGACGTGTGAGGAAATTGCTGAGAAAAATCTCCATGTCCATTCTGATTTCTGGTGAGGAATATGTGGTTAGGTCCAGTATCCAGTCACCAGCAATATGCAGTTAGTTAGATTATTTACCAGAGAAGCATTACGGACGGTAAGTAACATCTTTTTTTAGGGATTCTTGTATTTGCCAAGGTATTGTAAGACTTAGGGTCTAATTTAGAGTTTGGCGGATCGGTCACAAACGTGACTGACATCCTGTCCGACGTATTAAGATTTCCATAGGCTCTAATGGAATCGTAATATGGCAGACGGGATATCAATCATGTGTGGGATAGAGTAACCTCCTCCACCAAACTCTAAATCAGACCCTTAATCTTGTGACTATTCACTTCAATAGTCTAAATTAGGATATTACTGTGGGTTGTGAGTGGAAACCCTGAATTCAAGCACTTTATGCCCCTGTTACACCTCAACAGGAGCAAACAAGTTACCGCTGAATGGTGCCTTTAGTATAGGCCAGACACAGCAGCTAGATGAATAGTTCTTAATTTAAAAACATTGGTTCATTCCATACCACAAGAAGTGATTTGAGACTGATTTATGCAGAAGAGAAATTCAGAATCTTCTGTGCACTGACAAGCTTGTTTTGATGTTCATTTGGCTATATGTAGAGACAAATGTCTCATGTCATTTCTCGTCATGGCATTGTTTTACCTATTCCATGAGTTTCCTTTATGTATTCATTTGACGTACATGGTTTCCAACCGTAAGGGAAAAAATTCCACAATAGCTCAAGGGTTGATTCAGACAAGACTCAGGGAGATCAGAGGTTCACTCACAATGCTAACACACCCTCTTAAGAGACCCCGTACCAAAGATGGTAGAGAGAGAATGTATCAGTGCAGAAAGTACAGATGAACTGACCCAAAGAAGGAGTACTTTGCCTGGTGAGCTTGCCCCCCTGAACAATAAGTGACCATTTGTGGCTGTGGTGACCTAACAACACACCCTTGTAGAACTCAGTACCTACTAGCCTGATTCCAGCATGGAATGAAAGATGGGCCTACCACTAGCCTCACTAGGTACCAAGAATGTGCTTTCTACTCACATTTGGGTTCCCTTTTACCCTGCCCAGCTTCAAATTTATCATGTAATTGGCCTTCCCCTTGCTGAGATTGGATGGAAGAGCTGAGTTTTGACTCACGGTAAGGAGAGCCTCCACCATTAGCTGTGATCATTGATCCTCAGTGCCTTGCAGTGATCCTAGGCTAGAGAAATAATTTTCTAAAATGGGATGAGGGTCAATATCCTTAAAAGATAGCTAGCCTGAGTATATGTGTATCCCAAACTGTTAGTATGTATTGGATGCAAACATCGGTTTCAGTTATAAAGCCATTTAAAGATAGTTGGCTGACAACCTGGTTGGCAAGCTAACCTTTGATGCCACCTAAATGAACTGATTTGTTTAACTGCCCCCATAGACCCTTAGTACTTTATCCAATTAGTCTTAGTGCCCCGTGGTACCATGAAAATTTAACTACATTCAATATGAATTGAGTTAACTCGACTTTTATCCATCTTTAATTCTATTTTGATTAATATTGTTTAACAGAATTCGTACTTCAACTTAATTCTGAAATAAAACACACACAGTTAACAGTTTTGGAAAGCAGTTCTAGTTAGTGACCCAGACCTACCTTTTGACTTCTCTCCAGTTGCTCCATGGGCGACTGTCGACCCTGGTGTCAATGATATTCAGCCCTGAAAAAAGACTATATCAGTCCATCCTGCTGAACTCTCATGAAATAATATGTAATTATTGTTTCTCTTAAAAGGAGTATCATCAATTACACACGGACCCTATCTAAACAGTGGATTTGACCATATCTTTTAAATGGTTAAAACCGGAGGCTTGAGACATTCTTTTCAGTTTATTGTTCTATGAGTTTGAGATATTATTGTTCTGTGAGTTTGAGATATTGTTTTCTAAATAATATTTCTGGCTGGACAGTCCCGTTTAGTGGTTATGTTGTTGTATTGCAAAAGTTTCCGTGTTCACACTAGATACCCTGAGCAAAGAAATGATTGTTTGATCAAGCAACCCATGTGAGTTGAATATTCTTTGGAAGATTACCTTTCAGTTTCACACCCAGTGTCCAGCATCAGGACCAAGAGGAAAACATGTAATTTCAACTTAGATATGCGTAGGGGGCTCTCACAAGTTCAAGGATGTGGGCAAAGAATTGATGTTGGTGGCTACTGATGTAGATCTTTGCCTAGTCAAGGGAAACATGTAATTGGCTTCTAATGATGAACTACTTAAATTCTTAAAACGGTACAAATGGAGCCAAATGTAGATACCAAGGTGTCTCTACTGATGTCAATGAACATAGATGGACTAGGTCAGGCAGTGAAAGGTAACCAGATAGCCTATTTGAATCCCTACTTTGTTACCAGACAGTACAGAGAAGGAGCATGCCCCTGATGATGGCTCTAGTGATGAAGAGTCCCCAGCACAATATTCCCTTTCTAGCCTGGTGTGCTTTCTTCCTGTGGGCGCTGTGGCCAATCAGATAAAACAGAATAAGGAAACAAAAGTAGCTGTGCCAGAGGAACAGTGTTGGAGAGATTGGCTCAAGAGAGAGAGCAGATTGAGAATGAAAATACCTGAGAAGAAAACTTTCATAGCAGCCTACATGTCTGTATTTTCACCTCGTGTGGCTCTTCCCATCACTTTCACCTTCACTCTTACATTGCAAAAGAATGACTTGACTACTATATAGGGCCTAGGAATGTGTTAGTATGTCTGTCTTAATTTGAGCTGCCATGTACGATGTACAATTTGTGTGAGGAAGAAAAGGCAGCAGGTTAACTTGGCTGATTGCCTCTTAAATAATCATGGCACTGGATGACAGTGAGGATTAGACATATTTGAACATAAAGGACCTCTGCTAAAGAGGTTTGTAGAACAACCTGCATAATACAGGAAATCTATCAGACATTCATGATTACTATGTATCTAACAATTCAGAATTTCTCCTACTAACACGAGTGGAGGTTTTGATTCTGCTAAAGACACGCAGAAGTAAATTGTATTTGCCGTTCATCAAAAGCAAATTTAAAAAGTAACAAAATATTTATACTTGTTTTTGTCATTTTAAACCCTTTACATCCAAACTCTCCCTCAATTAATTAATCAGCACACTAACTCTTTAAGAACGTCCTCGGTCTGCAGCGTCATTCCTTCTTCTTTGTAGCTCAGATAGAACCCAAGTGGCATTCTTGAAGTATAATAGCACAAAACATGTCCATCAACAGAGGACAACGCTCACCCTCCAGTGCTTGGTTCAGAATCTGTAAAAACAGACATAATGAATAGAGTAAGAAGCGGCAACATAAGAATCCCTGCAGTTCAGAGAAAAAAACTGAAGGCCCACGTTCTCATACAACTATGGTTTGAAGTAAAAATATAATGGAGAAAAGAGTAGACCGGAAAAAAAGTTAGAAAAAAATGTCGTGTACTGAAAAAATAATGTAAAAGAAAGTTGTGCCTACAAAAAATGTAATATAGGTCATGCCTTATAGGGCAAACATGAGTGCATTGGGAGCAAGGGCATCCTCCTGAAGAAGAAAGGAGCATTTACAGTGAGATGACGAAGGGGACAGGGGACTAGAATGTTGGGTTTTTTTTAGAATTCAGGAAAGGGTAGTGTAGGAGCCAGACAGACCCCAAGATTTTACTGCAACCTGATCTTTTTTTCAACCGAATATTTACCTTCAGCAGCTGAGTTCCTGCGATAAGTCACCACCCTCCTCGATACCAGGCCCACAAATCAACTCAGCAGAGTAATAAAATGGTGAGTGGGACCTCTCAATAATTGAGTTCTAGCTCAATGAAAAGACAATAGTTTTATTGCAAAAATCTTAAAATAGGCATTACAGAGAAATGCAAAATGTATGCCATGAAGGCTCAGATACAGAGTACATTGTCAGAAATCAAAATTATTTTAAGTCCCAATGAGCAGGAAAAATCATAATAGAAATGGAGAGAGTCCCTGGACGAACAGGGAAGTAAGCAAATAATCTGACAGAGACCTGTGAGGAAAATGGAAAGACTTTTATTTGTCAGATCCACAAATACCACTGACAGCATCTCAAGAAGAAAAAAGAAAGACTTGTGGCTCACCTCCAAAACCAGGGGTATGTATGCACATTTTACGAATAGGTCATAAGTGAAAAATGCTAATTTAGCATGGCAGAACTAGTGATAACACATAATGACCAAATCAGAATGGAGATTGTCATTAAAATATTTATAACACTAACCCATTGCTAAGATGGAACAAATCTTCCATTAGCTTCCACAGCAACAGCGCACTCTGCAGATGTACAACACAATATGAAACATTTTCAGACCAGGACTTCTACACCAGAGTGCCAGCAAGCCTGCACTGGAACTTCCAGCAGAGGTGTCCTTCAGAATGTTACATTAGGAACACGAAGAAAGTTCCATTCACAATAAATGCTCTTTAATGAAAATGACCAATTGCATCCAGGTGTCTTGTGCTCCCTAAATACTATGCGAAGAGAAGACACATAGATGGACATTGATTGGGAGGGGTAATGAGCAGGAGCAAGATGATCAGAACACCAAAACAGCATCCTTTTTATGAAAAAGTTGTTTGCGAAAATGTGGTTAACTATACTACATTAATAAACACACTTCTAAGCCTCCAAATAACATTGTTTCAAGTGCAACAGTGTTAATTAATCAGATACATGTATGTTCAATATATAAATCAATGGTATTAAAAAATAATTTGCCACGCACTTTAACGGTATTTAGGGATTTACCAGAGGGTCGCTTTAATGGGGAAAGGTTTTAGGTTTCAGGGAAGGGTAGCATAAACGATAGTAAGGGCTTTTGAGGTTCAACGGAGGGTAGTGTTAAGAGATTGTAAGAGAGTTTTTAGGGTTCAGTGAATGGTGAATAAAGGTGTAGTAAAGGTTTTTATGGTTCAAGGAGGACTAGTGTTAAGAGTTAGTAAGGAAGAAATACCGTTTAAGGGTAATAATTTGCTTTTAAATTTCAACATTTTTGGAATTGTAGCTGATAATAAAGGACTGATATGCAAGTGCTTCTATGTATATGTATCCATACCTGTAATAATATCGGTTTATGTGTATTTAATTTAATGTAACCTTCATTTATGTTAGCAAGTGGGGATTCTCCATTCCCTTTCATGTCTAAAGCTCTACTGAACAAGTTAAAACAAATCTGTGCTATTTGAATCACTGGCACATAGTGTCAGATAGTCGAGCAGTACATTTGTACCATCAATCTGCTATCTTTAGTCTGTCTTCCTGCTGTCAAGGCGGTATAAGAGCTTTTGATGCTATTGACTTCCTGAAGCAGAGAGTCTGAAAGTAGACAAGCAAGGACAAAGCCACTGTTGTACAGAAGTGCGCCTGCTGTGCCACATGGCTGAAACTTTGAAAAAAAAAAGCTTTTTACTGCTAACTAGAGGGATAGCAGCGTGGGAGGCAACACAGTTACCAGGTGGGGGCAAAGGTGCTATGACGCTGCCAGTGGTGTCCATGTCATTTCGCTTTTTGGGTCAAGTTGGGAGCATTTACAAGTTTGCTTTTGTGAATACAAAAGTCTCATAGTATGCAGACGTTTGGGTTAAGGGAGAGGCCGGCATGATGTTCTTGATGCAGTTTTGGGTTGTTAACCTCCAGTCTGTCACTACAGGCATTATGCAAGTCCGTTCTCTAGCTGTGGGTCTCGTCTGTCACTGAGACCTCTATTGCCATAAAGCTTCTCAAACAGACATACTCAGGCTTTGTGAATTTTTGTGTCACCCTTCATTCCTTCTTGTGCATGCACTTTGATTGTAAAGGGATCCAGTGAGAATGTGAATGAGTTAAACTTCAGGAAAGCTAATGGCTAAGAGCTACAGCAACTAGACAGTCCAAGCGTGAAGACCAATCCTAGCCAACGTTAGTAGTACATCACAGCTCTTGTGAAGATGTATATGCACCAGTACATCTTAAGCTTCAAGGCTGACTAATCATAGAATGTATTTGCACATAAAATACCTCAATATGCATGGCGTACCTGCCCTTATTGCCTCTATGTATGTGATTTATGTAGCTTGCTACTGTTCATGAGCATACTGCACAGGCTTACAAGTGGCAGGAGGGTGATAACACATGGGGCAGGTGTGGTTAAAAAAAAAAGATGCTGTGATGCACCCAGTGGTGTCCGCTGCATAACGTTTTTTTGTTATGGCTGGTGGGAGTTGCACCACGCACAACAGAGTGAGGGTGGATAGTTAGGTGGGGCAAGCAACATGAGCAACAGTGGCAGGAGGGGGAGAGCAGCACGAGCAACAACTGAAGGAGAGGTATGGGTAGGACAAGCACATGAACAACAGCGAAGGTAGGATTGAGCCAACATGGAGGGCCAGTGAGGAAAAAGTGATATGTCCTGGCCAACGGTGTCGGTGTCATATTGCTTTTTTTTTTGTTATGGTGGATGGAGTGTTCAAATGGGTGCAACATGGACAAAACAGGAGGGGTGGATTATTGGGAAGGGCAAGCAACACAGGCAGCAACAAAAGGGGTGGCGGGTGGAAGCAAGTAACATGGGCAACAATGGAAGGGGGTGGTTGGGGGCAGGAAATGGGCAACAACAGAAGGAGGTGGTTTGGTGGGGGTAAACAACACTGCAACAATGACAGGAGGCAGGAGAAGCAACAGACTATAATGGAGCGGATGATTGGTAAAAAGATGGACAGCAGATGAGGCGAAATTAATATGTAAGCCAGTTGAGTAGATGCACACCCTGGTAGAGTGTTTAAACACAAAGAAAAAAGTAGCGCCTACAGAAATTAGCAGTGGAACGATACAAGCAATGCAGGCATGCTCCAGGGAAGGTTCAAATGCACGAAGGGAAAGGAACCCTAAGGCAGCTGACCAATAGAAAGCAAGCAAATGACGTTGACAATAAAGCCAACCAATGGTAAGCAATGGGTGATCTCTAAGCCCATTGATTAAAAAACACAAAAGGTGTTCAAGAGACAGCACATGTTCTGTCTATGAGAGACCTAAAAATGACTGCTTTGTTCTGTAAATGCCTACCTAACCAATAGGCACACAAACTGTAGGTGCTGAAACTGGAAGCAAAGTTTTCATAACCTATATCAGCAAGCTAACTAGCTGTAGATGGCTTGCAAATGGCCGTTTTTAATTATTAACGTTTCAGACTTTTCATAACACACAGTTGTTCTTTATTTGAAAACAACAGGTAGGCTATGGGTGAAGCCCTAGTATGTCTAATAATGTAAAAGGAATCTGTTTCAGCAAAAACACCCTCTTTACATCCAAGACTGACACATTCAACATGCTGTAGAAAAGATGGCATACCACATTGCTATACTAACAGCTTGGTTAGCTTAGGTGACAATTACTTTATGGACCAACATTTGTTCAGCAGCCATTAGGTAGTGCAGAGTAGAGTGGCGTGGTGCAGGGTAAAATGCAGTGATGTACAGTGGAGTGATGCAAAGTGTAGTGATGTACAGTGCATTGCGTAGAGTGGTGCAGAGTAGAGTAGAGTAGAGTGGAGTAGAGTATAGGGGTGTGGCATACAGTTCAGTGGCAGAAAGTGCAGTGTTGTAGAATAGATTGTCGTAGAGTGCAGTGGTGTATAGTAAAGTTGCGTAGAATGCAGTGACGTAGAGTAGAATAGAGTCGCCTAGAGTATAGTGGTGTAGAGTGCAGTGGTGCAGAGATTTTTGTTAATTTTGAGTTTAGTGGTGTAGAGACCAGTGCCGTAGAGTGGTGGAGAGTGGAATAGAGTGGCGTAGAGTAGAGTGGTGTAGAGTGCAGTGTAGATTGGCATAGAGTACATTGACTTTGAGTAAACTGGTGTAGAGTGCATTGGTGTAGAGTGTAGTGATGGAGAGTAACGTGCAGTGACATGGAGTGAAGTGGCATAAAGTAGATTGTTTCAGAGTAGAGTGGGGTGGTCCATAGTGGAGTAGAGTACAGTGCAGAGTAGATTAAAGTGGCATAGAGTGAATTGGCATAGAGTGAACTGGCATAGAGTGTAGTGGAACAGAGCAGAGTGCATTGGTGTAGAGAGCAGTGGCATGGAGTACAATATTGCAGAGTGTAGTGGCACAGAGTGAACTGGTGTAGACTGCAGTGGCGAAGAGTGCACTGGTGTATAGTAGATTAGTGTGGGGTACGGTGCAGTGACATAGAGTAGAATGGTGTAGAGAGGCACAGAGTGACATGGCCTAGAGTGGAGTGGTGCAAAGTAGAGTGCAGTGGCACTGTGTGGAGAGGCATGGAGTGGTGTAGTGTGAATGGTGCAGAGTAGACTTCAGTGGAGTGGGGTAAAGTTAAGTATGCATGGTGTGGTCGCATACTGCCGTGACAGACAATACATCTTCAACTGAAATGACCATTACATTTGCACATGCATACAGTTTTATATAAAAGCATACAAGTATCCAACACACAAACGATATTGTGGGTGAAATAACTGCAATGTTTGTTTAGAGACATTTACATTGTATATGCTAGAAAAAAAACATTGTAGAGCCTTCTCAAGCAAACTCATGGTAGCCAGCATAATTGTCACAATAATCCTCTTACTTTGAAGTCAGAGAAAGAAATGTACACACCAAGCTCACTGGAAGACAGACCCCAACATTTGACCTCTGTCTTTGAATGCACAGGAAATATGATAAGATAAGAACAAGATTTAAAGGCCTGTTTACATAAATCCAGTACTTGTGGAGGAATACAGTAAATAGGGTTTGGGCATTGGAAGGGACGAACTCAAGTTGAACACCCTAAAACAAACAGAGCTAGCAAATAGAAATCAGGCAAATGTGAGTTACAAACCACAAAGCTAATGGTAGGCAATGGGTGAAATGTATTCTCAGGGAAGCTTTCCGAAAGTCCCCAAGATTACATTAGCAAATTGTCTCTCAAACACCAGCACAACCAGACTGACCATGCATATCTAAAAATGAATTGAGTCGACAGAGTTTGAGTCCCTAGTGAGTGACATTAATTCTCCCAAGCCCTTGGATGTCCGAGGTCTCCCTGAAATCTGCCATGCCTTTATGAACATGTGTTCTCCCATGGTAAGTATGTTGTGGGAGTTCCCTATTGCGACCAGTAGTAGATTTAGGATTGGTTGAATGGCCCTTGCAAAATTTACAGCCAATTCTAAATGTTGAGGGATCCTGGCCAGAAGTGGCTAAAAGGGAGTTAACACCGTGTGGAATGCACACTGTTGCAGCTACGCAAGCCATGCTTCCTATTATATTGATCATGACAACTAACAGATTCGTATTTAGGGGAAATTACCCAAAACTCAGTGTGCATGATACGATCTATGGGGAAAGTAAACAAGATTCTAGCACAATAAAATCCAATGCCTCAGTGTTTGCATAAAACAAATATTTGTCTTGAAAACCTAATGTGCCCTGGTATTGGTTTAGGATAAGAACAACACCTTATTTAAAGTTGGCTATCTTGTGACGCGAAAGCACTTGAAACACAGTATTACAAGGGGACAGATCTTAATAGTGAAAGGCGACAGGTAGTGGGGTCTGACCCTTGGAGGAGATTGTCGTATGGCCCCCTCAGGCACAAGGAGCATCCATTGGGACAAAAAAAGGAATTCATGATGCTTTTAGATATAATCTAGATCTAGTGTAAGTCTGTGGGAAGAGGGCTGAGTGCTACCACTGATCTGCACCAAGGGGTGCAATGAATGCAGTACCCCTTTCTGTGAGGTTCTCTGTGCAAACTCTTGTTTAAATACCACCCAATTCGAAATTCTGCTCCGGCCCCTGCACAAACTCTTGGGTGCGCAGGGGCCGGAAATTCAAGTTGGCTGGTATTTAACTTAACGCACCTAGTAATTAGTGGGTGCGTTAGATATCTCACCCTTTGTTAAATTTCAGCAGGTTAAACCTGACGAAATTTAACAGGGAAAGTGTATACTGTTATCCCTACCATACAGATTTTTTGGTGCATTAAGCGCCAAAATCTGAATGTTATTCCCTAAAAACTCAGGATAGTTTAAATTTATTGGCCTTGATAAATAATATACCTTATGGTATCTTTATTTATCAGATGCAATAAACATCACCTTGAGTCCAAAGAATTCGGAATAAGGGCCCTTGGATTCTAAATCCATTTTGGGCCCCTTCGGCTTGGGACCTCCATGCAAGCAGTGGCAGGTCAGTTCAACAGGGCGTAATGCTTGGTCCAAGGCTTTAGAAAGCAGGCCTCACACAGCTCCACGTTCTCTGAGTGAAGCTGCAGAGTTCGTGCAGATGCTGGTCAACAGGTCTTTCCTTTTATAGAAACATGGTTCCCGCGTGCCTGCTTGAGCCCATGGCAGTTCAAGTGCATTGTTGTAGATTGAAAATCCAAGCAGTTGGGTTATGGTGGATTTTTCTTCTTTGGAGACGA
Source organism: Pleurodeles waltl (assembly GCF_031143425.1). Classification (NCBI taxonomy): domain Eukaryota; kingdom Metazoa; phylum Chordata; class Amphibia; order Caudata; family Salamandridae; genus Pleurodeles; species Pleurodeles waltl. Next base: position 997,088,701 of record NC_090446.1, read on the forward strand.
GGCTGCGTGGAGCAGACCTTGCCCTGCTTCCAGAATGCAATGATCGGCCCTGAGCCTATCTTACACCAGGTGGGTACAGCCTTCAGCGTTCAGCTTGAGAAGGAAGCCATGAGTGTTCCTTTCATGCATTCCTAGGACGAAAGGAGGAAGAGGAAGTAGGGGACGGGCTCTCCTTATTTTTCTTTGGGCAGTAACCACCCTCCATTTTACATTCACTGTTAATAGGAAAGGATGGTTGCGATCATTTAAGGGAAACCCTCACAACAGGAGCACTCAAGGTGGTAGCATCCAGCCAACTATCTGCACTTATTCTGCTGTTCCCTACAATTACCATAATGCTCCTGGGCCTGGGGCTGAAGCGCATGGGTCATCTGAGCCTCCCAACCAAGAGCTGGACTTGTGTAGAAATAAGCATTAAATATGAAAAGAAACAGCACTGCTTTTGTATGTGGTAAAAAGTATTTTTTTCATCCACAGTGAACCTTTTAAGCGCAAGTGGGTGACCGCAGGTTAAGGAAAACCCTTATTTTTACTCCACGTTAGGCGTTTATCTTTCTGCCTCTGTGTTGGAAGGCTCCCTGCTCGCCTGTGAAAGAGGCCCGTTCTGGTTAAAAGTGCGTTACCGGCGGAGGCAGAAAGATGAGGTGCGGTGCGTAGACTATTCTCCCCAGCGCGTGCACAAGGCAGGGGGTGCAGGTAACATTTGTAGAGTATGGGTCTTGCTGCTAACGTTGTTTGACGTATTGGTAGTTATTGCTTCCACGGTTCCTCGACTGGTTTTCAGCACAACTGTGACAAGTGCATTTTTTTGCACCTGACCTTTTGAGCCTGGTAGCCCAAGCAGATGAATGTGACCCGTTGCTTATGGACCTGAGAGGCCAATGCGAGACCCTGTGTTCTTTTAAGCTGAAGCTCGAGTGGTTTGTAACTATCCCTGCAGTTCCGGCTAGAAAGCCGGAGGTCTTGCAAGTGAAAGTCGCAGAGCCCAATAGCATTTTCTCTCCACAGCAGCAAGTCCGATGCCCGCGGGAAAGAAAACTGTGTGCTAGTTTAAGGGCCTATTGATGTGCTACGGACTCTTCCTGCATTCATCCTTTGGAAGTAGCTCACAGCCCCCTGCCCTGCCAGGAGTCTTGTCTGTGCCTCCACGCCAGGTACTGATGCACAATTATGTTTTGCGGTCTTGAGTTTTTTTCATAGTTTTCTTTCGTTGCTGAAATTGCTTTCCAGCCGCTCATCAAACACACAAATACAATTTTCCCCGTGAACAATCATTGCTTAACCTCCTTCTTTCCCCCTGGTCAGTGCTGTAAACTTGTCACCGTTTCAGGCCTCCCCGCGGACCCGTTTACAAGAATCTCATTTTAGCACAAGCTGTCCGACAGAGACAGTGTCACAAATGGAAACAGGTCAACGAGCGGTCGTGGTCGTGTCGCAAACTCTAAGCTGCGCTTAAAGCAATGCAAAGGAAACTTCAGCCGGAATAATGAAAGCAATGCCAAAGATGAGACGCCTGCTGCTGCTCTCTGCGCCGGATGTGCCATCCCGACACCCTGGCTCGTTTCGTGCGAGTTCGCTCTGTTTTTAACATTTTCACCTGGCGGTTGCGACCACCTCTGTGCCAGTTATGGGATGGTAACAGATTTGCACTCCACTTGAGTGATGGTCACACTGGGCCTGGCCTTTATCATCCTAGGTGTAATTTCCCTAGTGAGCAATGGGTACACACTTGGTTGAAGGTGTCGCCGATTCAGTCTGGGTAGCAGTATATCCATGGAAAGGACGTCAGTCTTCATTGCGCTCCTCGGTGCGATCAGTTCAATCAGGACAGCACTCAGTCCTCCTCAAACAGCTTGCACGTGCTCTCGGTCTGTAGTTTAGACTGGGTTGGAAGCGCCACTTCATCACTTCTTCAGTGCCCGGTGTGGGTGACAGTCACAGTGCACCTGGACTGAATAGGTAGCAACTTGTCGTAATTTGTTATTAATCCAAAGTATCCCTTGACTTTTTGGTTAGAGCGGTGCCAAGATCTGTGTGTTACAAAGTATCGCCTCGTCAGGGGTAGTAAGCGCTATATAAATACAATTACTATTGAAATACAATACATAGACTGCAGCTCAGATGTTGCCACGCTACAGAGACGGGTGGCCCAGTGCATCAGATAGGCAGCACAGCAACATGAACTGCATAAATTAGAAGCGATACATATGTATGTATTAAGAATGTTCACAATCTCTCAGTAAATGTTTCTACTTCTAGCAATCGATATGTGTATTTGTAGATCATTGCTGTTTCTCTTTAACCATGCCTGCTTTGCTGACTTGTCGTATTTGTTTGCGTCCCGAACAACTCCTCCAAAAACCTAAATGATACATCTCTTGTGTGTCTACATTAAGCCATATTACAACTGCCCGATTGTATTGTACGTAAATTGGTGCCAGATCCAAGAACTCATGGTGTCTCGCACAAGTCTCGAAAGTGTGTTGCAATGTGCTCGAGATCATGACATAGGCCCCTCTTAATATAGACGTGGCTGGCAATGAAAGTTACTGTACAGGGGTGTAGGAGACAATACATTTCTGGGGGAGGGACAGCAACAGCCTTGGGGACTTTTCAATTGACCCTATACAAATCGTCCATTGTTTGCGAAATACATGTACATAATCATATAGTTTGGACGTGAAATTGGGAGAAAGGGAGGCATGTTGTCACAGTTTGAAAGTATGTTTTATTGTTATTTACCTTCACAAAGTATTTAGACCAAATGTGAAAAAAACATGTTGATTAACCTTGCATTTAAATGCACCAAGCAAATAAAGGTTGGAGGGAGAAAAAGAAGAACATATCCTTTTTTGTGCCCTGCATCGATCATGCCTCTCACCTCATGCAAATTGAAACCGATCAGGTACAATAATTGTGAAATGTGCTCTGAAAACGTAGTTCTAATAACACTTCTGCTCCTCGGTGCAATCTTGGACATGTCAGATCCACGTCAGTCAAAACTGGGAGCATTTACACTGAAGAAGTTTTTGGTGTTAGAGACTATTTAATACACAGGGTTCTGTGATCCTTGTAGAAACAGCAGTCATTAATTTCTATATAATCAGCTACTTCTGATGCATCAAGTTACCGATTATGAAGAAAAGACATCAGAACTCGACTACTAAAAGGTTACTGCAGTCCAGTTCTGACTCACAATGCCTTCTGCCAGAGCAAGCAACCAAGGTGAAAGGCAGGTCAGGACACGGAACATAGTTAAAGCAGCTGTTTAAAGCAACAAATGGAAAGTTGCTTTTCTTTCTTCTGCTCTATTTTAATATCTCACAATGACCAAAGCGTCGCACTAAGGCAGTGATTCCCAACTTTTTGACTCCTGAGGACCTCCACAGAATCACTACTGCAAGCCAGGGACCCCCAAGCAATTTGTATGATTTAAATTTCAAACATGAAAACAGTAATTCACAAAAAATACACAAACAAGTTCACACCAAACAAACACTTGAATTACTAAAGATCTAATTATTTTAAATTGAAAAAATATCCAAGAACCGAAAAATGTTAATGGGAAGGTTGGCGCTGCATCTCAGGTGACTAAGTTTTCAATGTTTGGTCTTATTTAGGAAAGCTGAATCCTCATGTCAAATTCTACATTTCCCAGGCAATTTCTGTTTTTTATTTTTTAGGTACGTAAGGCCTGAGAAGGCCTTTTCACATAAATATGTGGTGGGGAAAGTAAGTAACCCATAAGGGCCTCTGATCTCTCCATAGCCTCTCTGTCACGTGTAATTCATTTGTTTAGTAGCACCTTACATCCCTGTGTAGCGTGTTGGAGTCCCTTTACAGGGGTCTACAAGGTTTAGGATTCACATGTCATCCGTGCTGATAGGCATTATCTAAGAGTGCGTGGTGTGGAGAAGCACAAACTCTGGATTCAGAACATACCACAATGGTTAGCATTGACTTTAATAATAAGAATATATTTCTACACAAACAAACCTTTATTAGCAGCATAAGGAAAATGAAAGACTGGGAAAACAAACAAAACATAACTTTCTAATTTGTGCCATGCAGTTTGCCTGCAGTGTTTGATGGCAGTTCATAGCTCACTGTGCTAGATTACAATTGTAACTTATGACCTGCACAGTAATAACAGAATCTCTAATGCACTGTGCTAGGCACATATAATACTGTTCTTTTCATGATAAACGTTATTTGCAGCAGGGATATTAACCATCTGTGCTACCTTAGATGAGTCAAAACTGCCATTAGACAAAATCCCTACCTCTCCTCAGCAGGTACATTAATCACCAGAATTATCTTGATGCTTTTATTTTTGCCTGAAAGCCAGTTGTGGCTGCTACACAACAGGGGTAGTCGGGGGATGAAAACACTTGATATGTGTACGGCTGCCGCCTCTCCTCTGTCCTGTTCTCTTCCTGACGCCTGGCAGCACGGAAGAACACAGGCTACGAGACTACCCTAAGCCAATCAAAACGCTGCTGCCACTGGCATGACAGCAGCGTCGTGATTGGTGTTAGCAGCCTGGTTCAGCACTCGCCAGGGAATGGGAGCCTGTGCATGTTCTCCACCAGGCTGTGCAATAGAGATGGGTGGGGAAATACTAAGTGCTCATATCTGTTTGGCCGCGCCAAGACGGCCGGCTAAACCGTCATGCACACTTATGGTGCACATACCACTCCTCCTCCCTGTGACACAGACCAGTCTACCCAGCCCTGACCTGGCTCTGCATTGAAAAGTAAAATGATAATAACATCATGTTATTATCATTTTAATTTTTCTTTTATGCACTACCCAGATCAGTAGGGTGACGCCTCTCCACCTAAGCGGAGGAGCCGCTGCTGCTGAAAGCTGCTGGATGTACAAGGAACTTTGCAGTGCTTTTAAAACTGCTGCACAAAGGAAGTAATAAATATAAAAGTGCACATGTTTCTAGAGGCCTGCGGATTCCCTGGGAGTGTCACAGACCCCTGGGGGGCCTCAGACTACAGGTTGGGAACTGCTGCACTAAGGGTTTAAGTGGCTAATGGTTAAGTGGATGGTGTGACCATGTATTATATGGGCTATTGTACCCCTTGGTGTAGATGATAAGGATACTGCAAGTCATCTTGGAGTTCCATACATTATAAACAAGCATCAGCAAAGCCAATAGGTCTCACCTATGCAGAGCTATTGGCTTTGCAGTGCGTTTTAACCATGTTGTAAACTAGCATGGCTGCTGTTCAACATGGCTATAAGTTAATGGCATAAAGGAGAATGACATGTCATAGAGTGTTGTCGATTGGTGTGGAATAGAGTATCGAGGAGTGAGTAGAGCATCGTAGAGTGGAGTAGTGTCAGAGTGGAGTAGATTGGAGAGGCATAAAGAGGAGTGGAGTGGCGTAGACTGGAGTAAAGTAATGTGGAGTGCCGTAGAGAGAGTTGAATAGGGTGTCATTGAGCATAGTACATTGTCGTATAGTGCAGTGGCATGGAGTGTCGTGGAGTGGAGTAGAGTATCATAGATTGAAGTGGAATAGAGTGTCATGGAGTGGCATAGAGTGGAGTAGTGTGTCATAGAATAGAGTGGAGTAAAATGGCATGGAGTGGTGTAGAGGCAGTTGTGTATAGAGTCACAGAGTGGAGTAAAGTGTTGAATAGTAGCACAGAGTGGAGTAAAATTTAACGGAGTAGAGTGTTGGAGCGGCGTATTGTGGAGTGTAGTGTCGTAGAGTGGTCTAGAGTGAAGTGGTGCAGAGTAGGTTTGAATAGAGAGAATTGTTTTTTAGTAAAATGGTGTAGAGTGTATTGGTGCAAAGTGCACTGATTTAGAGTAGGATGCACTACTTTAGTGGTAAAGAGTAGAGCCTCAGAGTGCAGTGGTGCAAAGTGCTGTGTCGTAGGGTGATGTGGTGCATGGTAGAGTGGAGTGCTGCAAGCTAGAGTGGCGTAGAGTGGAGTGATGCAACGTAGAGTGGAGTGGCATAGAGTGCATTGGTGCACAGTGCAGTAGATTGGCACAGAGTTGAGTGGTGGCTAGTAGAGTAGATTGACGTAGACTACAGAGGTGCAGAGGGGCCTAGACTGGAATGTAGTAAAGTGCATTGGTTTAGAGTAGAGTGGTACAGAGTAGAGTAAAAAAGTGCAGAATGGACTGGTGCAGAGTAGATTGCAGTGGCATGGAGTGATGTAGAGTGGAGTGACATAAAATGGAGCTGGGATGATATGGTAGCACACTGCATTACAGGCAACACATCTTCAACTGAAATGACCATTACATTTGCACAGACGTATAGTTGTACTGATGAAAATATATAGCACATAAATGTTAATGTGTGGAAAAGTCATTACCTAGTGTATTGATTTGTATCGATCATCTTAAAATATTTGTTTACACTACACATATTCTTAAGTATCTGTACATTTCCTTTACAGACATTGAAATTTTGTTGTGTGGTAGAAAAAATAGCTCCCTAAAGCCTTCCTCCAGCACACCCCAGAGTCCCCAGCATGATTGTCATAGAAGTTCCCTCACTTTGAAGCCAAAGAAAGAAACATAAACACAAAGCCCCTTTGGGAAGACAGAGGCTATTATTTGACTTTGGTCTTTGAACGCACAGTGAGACAAGACAAGAACAATATTTAAAGGCCTGTTTACAGACATCAAACACTGGTGCAAGGATACAGTAAACAAGAAATGCTCTATGGGAGGGACAAACTCAAGCTGGACAACCTAAATCAAATACAGCTAGCAAATAGAAACCAAGCAAATGTGAGTTACAAAGCTAAAGGTAAGCAGTGGGTGGAATACATTCCCATGGAAGCTTTCTAAATGTCCCCTAAATGTCTTTAGCAAACCAGACAACTTTGACCTAATGAACTCAGCCTTCAGCATCTTACTTATGTATTTTTATGGAACTCCTCTGTGACTTGTAATATCCTTATACATTATGCCAGGGGGGTCCTTTATGCCTTATATTATGCATACTGAAAGTTAGACCCTCAAGCAAAGCTTGGTGAACCTGCACACTGAACCTCCATACCGCCTTCTCCCAAACCTGTGCACATTCCGCCACCCCTACATCACTTGGAGGAGCGCTGTGTGAAATGGAACATTCATGGTGAGCCAATTATGATACACGTCAGAAGATTAACTAAGAGATCTTGCCCTCTGTAACACAGATTAAAATATATGCGAAATTACCACTCCCTTCATTGAGAACCTGAGACATCTGAGGTCTGATATGTACCTTTTTATTCCACATTGCTGAAGATGAGGATGTTGCACCATCAACCTCCTCTGTCCTAACCCACACATCGAAGTACGGATTCTATGCTCATGAAATAAATGCTGCCACTACTCAGAGATCTGACAAACTAGAATACAATATATCATCTAACCACTGCGACAGTCAAACTGTATCTTGCTATTTAGGGCCTTTTACACACGCTCTTATGGGCCACGACTGCACTCACTGTATTGTCCTGTAACATTATGAAACATGCAGATTTATGCAAATGCATTGTTCACCATGGCCACTGGAATTATGTGATTGTGTGCTGCAGTGTTTTTCGCATGATTATGGATTTGCTGCAATTGCCACAAAATCCATCATTTGCTGCATAATCTGCAGATTTAAACAAAAAACGGTTTAAAAGTTACTAAAAGCGCAGCAACACGTTAGTGCACAGTAGAAAGCCCCTTTGCAAAAGTTGACTGCTAACCCTTCTTTTGCTTGTTGCTATATTTAGGTGTTAAACTGGTACTAATGAGGTGAAACCTAAGTCCAGAGAGTGTTAACAAGTGCAAAAATGACAAAATAATTAAATACTATCACAAAATGTGTCACATTATGTCTCATGATTTGCCTCTACTTTCTGCATAACTTAGTCAACCCTGCCACATAATTTTCCCCTTCCCTGCTGCATAATTTTAGTGGCCCTGACTATCATCAATGTGTCCTCATGTAACTGTTATTCTTTATTTGCCATTTTTTTGTCTCTACTTAAAAAAAAAAATGAAAATTAATTAAAAAAAATTATAATACAAGTCAAACGAGAATGTTAAATACAGAAAAAAATAAGATACTTCAATATGCTTAAGTATGTAACTATAACAACAACATAACTAATAACGCTAGGCAAACAGCCCAAAATAAAAATGAAGCATAGGCATGCTGTAATCCAACCCTTCATTACTTAGATTAAAAAAACCTTGGGCCTGAATCACAAAGGTAAACTTAGGCGCTTGGTATAAGTTTAGACCAAACGTCTAAGTTTGCGATTTGTGGGAATTCACAAAGGGCATTTACAAGTAGTATCTTTACGTCTTGTACTCGGGGAGGATCTATGTTAAGTGTACATGTTAGAATGAGATACCCTTCTAGTAGCTAAATTGTATGGTGTTAAAAGGTAAAATCTCGCCTTCCCTGTTTCACTAAATGGTGTGATCCTTGGCAACTACAAATACTCAGGGCACAAGTCCTAAAAAAAAAAGTGGGAGGTCTAACCAAGTTAGGCAGTATGTAAGTGATATCACAACGCATGACATCATGGCACGTGACATAGCACTTGGCATCACAACCTATGACCTCACAGAAAGAGGCATCAGATCTTAACACCTCAAGACATATGTTTAGCAGTTCTATTATGAGTACCTTTGAGCGCATTACTATATTTAACATATGAGATTTTGCTTTGGGGTTTTGCCAAAAAATGTTAGGCAACTTTGACACAAAATCTAGGCCTCAATTTATCAATTTATTTTTTAGAGGTTGTGCCACAAAGAAATTGGCATAAAGGAGTAATGTGGCAATAAATCAGTTTGCTTAATTGGTGCAAAATCTGCATTTTAAACTATCTTGTGGTGGTTAAGGTATCTGCTGAAGAGATCTTTGTGTGCCCAGTATATCTCAGGCAATAATAATAATTTGTATGATGTAAAGCTCTCGGACACCCTGCATTGGATCGCACAGCGCTATAAGAGAAATAAAACAAAATTGTGGTATTTAAATTGTTATATGTGTAAATACTGGGTCAGACCAACACATCCGACATTCTCACAGTGCATACCTATCTCTTCTATGCAGGAACTGAACAAAGTCAAAACCATGTCTCTCTTAGGTACCTGTGAAGTAGTAGCAAGCTGTGTGCTTTTGTTTCCTAAATAGCAGCTAGGTGTGAGGCTCCAGACTACTTCCAGATAGAATAATCAAACAAAAGGAAGCCTGATGGCCCCTTAGTTTTAACCTTTGTCCTGGGCAAGCAGAAATTTAAAATCAGAACGCCATCTTTCATGCTGCCCTGAAGGAACAAAAGCGCTTCTGAAAGTGTGTGCAGGCACTTCTGAAAATGTCAAAATACATTGGGTCGGGGCAGAATGAGTTTGCGGCCGAGGGTAGCGCATTCATCATAATCGGGCATACTTTCCTTGTTTACGCTTGCCACACCTATTTAAAGGTGTATTGTGGCTTAAATAGGGAAAGAGCCACCCTATTTGTAAAACTGGCCCTGTTTTCCTCTGCTTGATGGGCCTGTTCCTTGCATGTCAATCCTGCTGAGACATAACTACCTGCTTGTAAGAATTTATTACAAATTACTGCATGATGTAACTTTCTTATTACAGCTACATTCTGATACCAGAATGCACATGTAATAAGAAAATAATCTTCACATATTAAAGGTGGATTGGCATTGCCCCGTGCATTTATTTCTATTAAAAATTGAAAGCATTAAGTCAAATGTGTTTTATTCATGATTTCAGAGGTTTACATGCACTAGGGCCACGTCTGCCTGTCTGCATGAGAATCGTAAGTGGACGAGCCAACAAATTCACGAGAGTCACATTTAAGGAGCCTGTTTGGATTGAAGAACTGATGCAAGAGATGGGCCTTGAAAGTATTTGGCATTTAAATCAAGCAACAAACATTATGTAAAAATACTATAGTCTTCTCAAAATTCAAAAAAGTGTACATCAGAGTATATGAGCTCATTGAGAGGTATTTGTTTAGTGATAGTTTTTAAACACAAACTTAGGAACATAACTGCACACCTCCCCACACCATGACAAAAATGCCATCAGTGAACTAAGATACAAGTCAGTTGTATTCCATAAATTCAGACTATATTCTTATTATCTGTAGGGCAACATCATAGTCGAATAAATAAAACGGAAGAGATGTTTGTACTTCGCACACTCGGAACTCACATATTTGGTAGTGCTCTCATACATGATACTAAAGAAAAATGTTCAGTAAACTATTACATTTGCCATGTTTTTGGGGAGGGTCACACAATTCGGTCAAGCATAGAAGCTGGGATTAGTCAAATGTTTTCTTGTTTCCTATTGTGCAGTTAAGCTACTAGATGGGTATCATTTTCTGTGTCACATTTTATATCAAAGTTTAATGCTCAGTCTTCAGTTCTTAGCGTATCAGGTTAGAACGTGGGTGGCATGCAGAAGCCTTGTGAAAGCTTGGCTCGTTTGGGGTTGAGGGGTCAAGAAGGCCTCGAGCTGAGCCAGAGTAAGGCATCTGACTCGAGCTTTCATTGGCTACTGATGGTGGATGAGGCTTCTGAATTTCAGGAGGTTTGTTGAGTTTAGAATGAGTCAGTGATGGGAGTTGCATAATCCATTCAAGCAATTTACAGTTTTCCCATACCCAGTTTGAGATTGTCTTCTTTGGTGTTTATGATATTTTTTTACATTACCAGTCTAACACTGTACATTTCAGTGTGAGATGTGATCATTCATTATAGGTGTTGTGGTGTGTGACTTTATATCATTTTACTGGTGATCAGTGCAGTTTCCAGTCTGACACTTGGTTCCTCCCTCAACTTCTTGGAGTATCATGTGATTTTGGGACTCTCTGCAATCAATTTTGGTTCATAGTTCAAGTAGTGTCATTTGTAGGAAATGATCGTTTTTCGGGGAGATCAACTACGTTTGCCCTTATGATAGTGCTTGTCATGTTAACCTGGTTCCTTTCATTCAAGAATGTCTTAAGGTCGCTTAAGGAACACCGTAGCACTGTGTGTTCCTCATTGGTTTGTTAACTTGCTTCCCTGTGGGTTTGAAGTAAACTTGTGAGGACATGAAGGGGTAGGTGGCAGAAAACCAGCTCACGTTTACTGTGTCTATTCATAGTGCCCATAAGTCTTGGTGTCATAAGGATTTAAGTTGGCACCGTTAAGGAAAAGTCACTTGTCACCTTTCCCTTGTGTTCCAAATGTATGTGGCCATTTTACTGTATGATATCTGAAGTTTGGTTCACATTAGTTTTGAACGTAGTCTTCCCTGCCCCGGCTTGCTTAGTTCTTTGGAAATGTACTGTTACAGCAAAGGATTGTTGGGGTGGAACAATCATGTTTTCAGGTTTTGAGGTGGTAGAGCGTGAGCTTTTACTACTCGCTCTTGCACAGGGAAAAAGCGATGCTCTGCTTACATTTAAGGTCAGTTTTCCAGGTCGTTTGCTATCCACCTTTATGCAGCATCCCTCGTTGCCTTGTCCAGCACATGTACAAGAAGTGGACGCCGACTAACAGTTCAGTAGCTCGGACGGTTGTTCGGGCAGTTTCAGTTTCTTCCAATTACTGAGATGAAGCAACTCCTCGTGTATTAGAGAGATGCTCCGCTGCCTTTGAAGAGAGGCGTTTTCATCTCAGAACTGACGTCCGCAGTATTTGAGCTCCTTTTTGTTGGGGCATGTGTCCTGGCGTAGATCTTGTAAGTTCTTTTTCAGAGATGAAAGTCTTGATGTGCTTATTTGTGACTGGTGCTCCTGTTTTTCATCTCTTGGGTGTTTGAGAGCCTGTGGATTGTCAATTCAAGTCATTAAGCAGTTCTTTCATTGAATCTGTCTAGGCACTTCTTCACGCGACTTTCATGTAAAATAGTTTTTGAATGGTAATTTTTCTAAAACAATGAAGAAAGGTTTAAACAATAGTCAGTAGCTTGGTGCACTGGCAAGTAGACGTTTCCCTATCCTCGAATAGTTAGAGCATCCTTGTTATTATTTTCAGATAGCTTGCTTAGTTCACCCAGGCCTTTCATCACTTAGCCAGACTTCAATTGGGAAAGTAGTCGAATTCTAGTATTGGAGCAGTCATGCAATGGCCGATCTGTAGGGCAAACACTTGCTGCTCAGGGCCCTTGTTTTTTTATGTGGGGGGCTCTGAAGGGGTGGAATTCAGTGCTTAATTTGTAAATTAAAATGTGCCAGTGCCCAAAGCCCTACTCTTAAACACGCGGCTGCTGCAATTGAATGTGCGAGCATAGAATACTGAGGCAGCTTAACCCTGAAGCCATCTCGGGCCTCTTAAATCCATTTACAACCCCTCCCTGCCCCACCAGCTCACTCATGCTTCTTTCTACTTTCTCCCATTGTGACACGTTTTCGGTTTTCTCTTCCTCCGTCTTTACCATATGTGTCTTTTGCACGCATTAAATGCTTGAGGCAGAAAAATAAGTGCACAAAAATAAGTACTAGTGCCCCGCACCGGAATCAATAAGCACAAATTAAGCACTGGGGTGGATGCACAGTAAGTTATATTGGGATGCCAGTGAATTGTCTTTGGGAGATCTAAGCCTTCCAGTCTGGGATCATTTCGAGAATGGATGCATTTTATATCATATTAAAGGCTATGTTAATTACAAGTTTGTCGTGGATCACAGGTTCCTGAAAGCAAATTCTGGAGGTCAGCACATTCATTCTCACATATCAATAGATGTTTAAGACATAGAATTTCTAGTTCATTTTTCTCAATTAAGCAGGTTGGAAAGAGGCTGGATGCAGGTTTGATGGCTCTTATCACATGCTGTGGATACTTTCAGTCCACAGTGAAGAACAAATTGTTTTTACACAGTAAGCACCTTAAAGGTTTCTCAGTCTCTATGTATCACGATTTTATTTTCACTCTGAGTTGTCATGGTGGCTCAGGCACCTTAAACGTTATTAACAGGTATGACCAAGAAATGTAATATATAGAGAGAAATGAAGGCCTTTGATGGGGGAAAATGCTTGGCATGGTGTTTTATTTCCTCTCTTCAGTCATCCTCCTGTGGTTTGGTTTTCATAAGCCATATGGTGTTCTTAGGGTAAGAGTCTCCAGGTATGTTTTTCTTCATCAATAATATATAGTGGAGCAATTGAACCAGTTATATAACTGAAATGAACCCAGTGATGATTCTTATCATCACTGGGTTCATTTCAGTTATATATAATTGTAAATTAGTATAGGCTCTTAGTAGAGACTCTTCCCACCACTGGACAGAGGCGGGATAGAGGTTTTTTTAACGAGAGGACTAGAATATATTGAATTAATACTCTTGGTGTAGTTTCTGTGAAGCGTCACCTTCTGTTTTGTTACACACTGAGCTGCAAGTGTAGCTGACTCGTGTTGTAGTTGAAATTAATATGTGTAAGAGGACCCAGCATGAGATGCATGGAGATTTCAGTTTGAGGTTCAGAACAGCCTCCAGATTCTGATCCATGATGTTAAGTATTTGTGTAGGTCTCAGGAGACTTGGCCAGGTGCCCAGCCATCATCTGGGCTTGTACATTATCAAACATATGGTCACAGCCTGCCAAGTGATGAAGCTATTTTACTGACTTTCCTCGTGGGCTTTGTAAGTAAAGGTGATTTGTACATGTACCAGAGGTGGATGTTTATTCTACCTTTACGGCTTAAAACAAGAGCACAGCTCCTTAGATCAGATAGAGCCATCCATTTTTACAAGCTTCATCCCACACATTTTGGATTGGGTTGTCTGGGTTGTGTGAATTACTCCCAGAGTTCAAGAAGAGGATTACAGGAGCTGCTAGGATGGGGATGCTCAAGTACGCATTCCTGACTTGGAGCCATCTATTCAACATTGAATATACAGCCACACACTGCACACCTTCTCTCAATGTACTAACATTTGTCAATCCAAAGGCCACTCACCTGAATTCCCCGGACTTCTGCAGAAGCAAAGATATTCTGGGACTTCCCTCTGAGGTTAATCCTTAGTATGGGAACAGGTGGGGGCGGTGAGGGAGAGAGAGAGAGAGATATGTATGTATGGATGAATGGAGGATTTATGTTTAACTAGAACTCATGTGGAAAAAATGACAGGTGTGTGTTGATCCTTTTGAGAAGTAGCCCTTCAAGGTCTAATAGTAAGGCGCATTCCTTCTGCCACCAGAGGTACTCCGTGACAAAAGGACACAAGCAGTTTAGGCAACCATACATGAATGCTTTACAGTCAGCTTGAGCATGGTTTTCTTTTCCCCTCTTTCATTATTTGTGGGTTACCTTCACAATCCCTAAACCCACTTATGGTGACGATATTCGAGTTTACCCTTCTCCTCTCCATAAGATAAAATTAGTCATAGACAAAAAAATAGTTATTTTTGAAAAAAGTTATTTTGTTTTGGGAGCGAGTCCTTGAGGAAATACCTATCACGGATTACTGAATGAAGTCCGAGTCCACTTGGGAGTGCTTTCAGCATTGACCTCTCCGCTAAGCGTATATTTTTTAATTTCTTCATTGATGATAAGTCTTTTATGTTGTGTTACTTCTCACAATTGGCCAATTGGCCATTTTATGTTTTGCATCTAGTAAAAACTTCCTCATTTAAATTCAAACTGTAAGTGTGTCCTTTAGAAAGGAGGGACCAAAAACGAGAGGTGCCCGGCTACTGCTGTAGCCTAAAGTTTGCGTGGTGGCCCAAAGTACCTGGAGCTTTGTGCAGCAATTAGAGCATGCGTGTCCTAGTCAAGGCGAGGGTGGAATGGTGGAACTGGCTGAATGACCAGGTTTCACAGTTGTAGAATATTGTCTCAAAGGGACTGGTTTCCAAGACAGGTAGCAAGTCCCCAGCCTCCAGGTGAAAATGTCTGGGTTGCTCTAGTTGCAGACATATTTAAACAGACTTATTTACATTACACATAAACTGAAGAGCATAGCATTCCTTTTAAATTAAACACTCAGAAGAGCATGCAAAATAGTGTACATAGCAGAGTACAATGTCACCTGTCGAATTTTAAGTTAGTGATGACAATGGGGAATATACAGCACAGACAAATCAGGGTATGATAATAGTGGTGGAGAACGGATAAGCCTGCATGGATGTGACAAGATGTTGTCAGAAGGCTTATCCCCAGTGCTACACCACCAAACACTTTGCCACCTGCTAGCAGCTTTTTCTGATGTTTTATTATTGGTGTTTTTATAGCGTGCTAAACACCCATAATGGCATCCAGGTGCTCTGTAGCCGGTTTGTGAGCCCCCCCCCCCCAGAGGACTTAGTCGAAATAGCCCGGACTTCAGCTTCTTGCAAATGTTGAGAAGAGAGGAGGAGGTTCTGATGTGTTGTAAGAGGTTGTTCATGGCTTTCGGTGCCAGGTATGAGAGGGCACAGCCCCCTGCTCTGCGTTTGTGTATGTGTGGGATGTGTGCTAGGGAGAGACCAGTGGAGTAGAGGTTTCTTGAAGGTTTGTGGAAATTAATGTAGCTATTCAGTTAGGCTGTGTTGTGGAGTGCTTTGTAGGTGTGGGTGAGGAGTTTGAAATGTGCATGCTTGTCTATCTGGATCCAGGGGAGTTCCCTAAGGTGTGGTGTGATATGGGCTTGGTGTGGGAGGTTGGGGGCTTATCTGGCTCCTGTGTTTTGGACAGTCTGCAGTCTTCTTGTGAGCTGATTGGTTATCCCTGCATGTTGTTTCCACAGTCTAGTCTGCCGGTGATGGGTGCTGGGGTGGTTTGTGGTGTTTTCTGGTAGTCCGTTGAAGATATTCTTCAGCATCCTTAGGATGTTGAAGCAGGGCGAGACTACTTTGTGGATTTGGGAGGCCATGTCCCAGTTGTTGTCTATGATTCAGAGATTTATTTCTTCTGAACGCAGTGTGGAGGTGAGTCGAAAGTCTGTGGGCCACCACGTGTTGTCCCATGGTGAGATGTTTTTCACAAAGCCCACCACTTTTATCTTGTCAAAATTCTGTTAGATTTCATCCAGGTGGCCACTTCGATCATGCATGTGGTGAACTTGCTCTTGGTGTTGGGTGTTTTGCACGAAAAGGACAGTAGCAGTTGTGTGTTGGCTGTGTATGGGAGGATGTTTATTTTCTGAGCCTGCATAACCAGGCCAGAGGTGTTATGTAGATGTTAGAGCGCCAGGCTAATCGAGGAGAGCTGTGGGACTTCAAAGAATAGTTCTCATGCTTCAGTGGAGGAGAGAAACATTTGGTGGTTTGGTTTTTTTTTGGTGAGGAAGGAGCAGATCCATTTGAGGGCATACCCATGAATGCCTACTTCACAGAGTTGCCAGATTAGAATGGGATAGGAGACGGTGTCTAAGGCTGCTGATAGGGTCGAGAGAGATGAGGGCTGTGGTTGACCCCTGTCAGGGATCATCTGGCTGTCATCCATTGCGGCTTTGAGGGTGGTTTCCATGCTGTGGTTGGGTCTAAATCCTGATTGTTTGGTGTTGAGGAGCTGGTGTTTGGTGCAGTGGTCAGAGAGGCACTTCTTTATGGCTTTTTTTAAAGACCTTGGCTACGTAGGGAAGAAGTGATATCAATTGAGCATCAGGGGCATCCTTTTGAGGGCAACTAAGGGTACACTTATGGCAAACTCCATTGCCCAGCAGCTGTCTAGGGCTCTATTAATGGAGGAGGACTAGAGCGGATACACAGGTTGTCCCTTCCATTAGGGGACATGCCATGCACTAAAGAGGGGAACTTGCAGGGAACAGGGTGGGGCTCCTGCAGTGAAGGGCTGTAGTTTTCTTTTCTTACCAATGAACAAGGGTATAGTTAGTGCTAAGCTGCAGGGTAGTAAAATAATACAGAGTGGATTACAGAGTAATTTCTCTCTGCTTAGATCGGGACTTAATTCACTGGTTTCCCACCCACTCAGTTGTTAGCACCTATGGTCTGGTGGAACGCCTGGGGGAGTAAATCAATTCTCTAAGGCAGGGGACCATGTTGTCGTCCCTCAAGTTGATGGAGCCTCGTATATTCCCTCTGTAAGGCTGATCTGGTTCCCATGAACTCTCACACACACATGCAGGTGGTTCGCCAGCAAGCGATTCTGCCAATGCCGAACATATTTTTACCAAAGAGCTATTGGTTTAAATTTGGCCAGTTTTTCTTTTGACACCACCCTTCCTGTAACACTGCCATGGTGTTCAGGATCAGTATTGTGACAAGACATGGTACGTATGTGCACTGGGGTGTAATTAGGGTGGTTGAAGTTAGCAGCCATGGATAAAATGATTTATAGACTTTGATATAGGCACACATAATTTAATCCTTTGTTAGACAATTTCCTGATGTGCAGGACAGACTGACTTTATGGTTGCTTTCTATTCCTGACTGTCCTATAGTAACAGTAAACTGGGTGCTAAATAGGACATGCGTTTACCCATCATTACAGCATGGTACCAACCCTCCCTATTTGCATTTCTCTCCCTAATCCAAACCATACCCACCCGTTATTTGATTGGCTAGATTTATGTAGCACATATTACATATTTATGTTTACCGACACTGACCTTCCTGTTACATGTACTTAGTCTACAAGGATCATGTTTTAGGAGAATGCACGTTTTAGTGCTGCCCTAAATTATAAGTCATCCTCCTCTCCTGATATTCGGTCCAGTAGAAAGATTCACAATTTGGGAGCAAGATATGAAACAAAGACACTGTTCTTGGGCTATCGGCTCCTTTCATTCGTGATCATGCTTCACAGTTCCAACATGGCCTAACTGTTGTTTTCTTCATGTCTGCCAAATAATAATGATTAAAAACGCATATGCAGACTGGTGCCCACGTGTGTACCCAAGGGCACCTTTATTTGAATGTTTTGTATCTTTTATTATCAGTTTTTACCATTGAAAAATTGCTGACATTTTGAAAGATACTTGTTGGCTATCTTGACCAGTAAACAGATAGTACTGTATCCCACATACATTGCATAATATCTGTGTTCTTATGCTGATTTGTTCCTGTGCTAATCTCTGATCGGCTTTGGTGGTATTTTACAATATTCTGCTACTCGCCATTAAATGTTCTTCACTTTATTGTACCCAAATGCTTTTTTATGACAAAAATTGCTTTTTAACCTGTATTTGTCAGTTTTGGAATGTCCCAATTAGGCTAACTTTGTTTTCTGATGTTCTATTACTTTGAATATGTTTTTCAGTCCATCAGGTGGACCTCTGATGCGGTAAACACATGCTGTGCATCAGTCTCTAAGATTGTCTTTGGAGCTGTGTGGAGCTAAGATATGAAAGATTCTTTGCAGCTGTGTGAAGCTAAAATGTGAGAAGGGGGTTGAGCTGTATTGGAGGCAAGATATGATATAAAATATGAAACTGTGTTAAGAGCTGTTTGGAGTTGAGATATGAGACTGCACATATGGTTTTATGGAGACAGAAAATGTTTTTATTTCGGATATTTAACTTTTTCTACTGGTTAGCCTTCCAAAGCTTTGTCTGTGCCTTGAGTAGTAGACTCACTCATTCACCCACAGAAGCATGGCTTGTGCCCAGAAGGTCGAATCATTGGTTCATCTGCTGAAGGCCTGTTTACACAAGAGGGTTAGAATAGCCTGTTCACCTATAGAAGCAAGGTTCATGTCAAAAGTGGTAGACTCACCAGTTCTCCTACCAAAGCACAGTTTGTTTCAAGAACAGAAGACACAGCACTTCACCCACAGAACCATGCCAAGGGTCGTTTCATAAACAGTAGACTCACTGCGTCACACATGGAGGTCTGGCCCATACAAACACCGTCTCTTCGATGGCTCAGCAATAGACTCTCTGGGTTACGTACGAAAGCATTGTTCACGCCAAGTGTGGCTGCTTGACTGGTTAAACCACTGTTCTTGCCAAGAAGATCTAGATTGACCAGTTAACCGACAGATGCACAGTGAGGGGTTGTCTCGCTGGTTCATCTAGAGAAGCAAAAATTGTACCAACATTGGCCTCTTTGCTGTTTCACCTACATCACAATTTGTGCCAAGAAGGCTAAACTCACCATTTCACGTACAGAAGCATGATTTGTGCAAAGAGTACTAGACTAGTCGGTTCACATATAGAAGAGTGATTTATGCTAAAAGGGTCAGATTGACTTGTTCGAATGCAGAAGCACGGTTCGTGCTAAAAGGGCTAGACTCACCAGTTAACCTGTAGATCAAAGAAGTGTGTGCCAAGAGGGGTATACTCACCTGTTCGCCTGCAGAGGCAGGTCGGCTTCTTGCTTTGTGTAGTCCTCGCCCCGTACCACATGCTGAGTAGTTCTTGTTTCCATTTCTTTGCAGCTCTGGATTATAGCAATGCTGTGATGTGCCATGCTTTACGTGGGTAGAAAGTCTTCAAATGTTTCAAATCTTCGGGTAATTATAGTGGTGCGGGAGCATTTCAGAGCAGATGAGTATGAAAGGTACTCTTCAGCACTTTGATCACATAATAAGTGGTCTCTCAAAATGCTCCATTGAAACTTCTCTCTAATTTATGAGTTTATCTTTGCTGAACGGGTGCTCAGATGCTGCTAATGTCAGCCCCCTGGAGTCTCTGCTCGCCTGCATCTCTAAATAGGTATTGCCTTTTTATTTCCTTTCCATCTGGTTTTTGTTCTTTGAAGTGAATTATACAGCCCCTGATCATTGCATCTCACCTTTTTCTTTGCTGTTTTTCTGTCTTCTGCTTCTTCCTCATTATTCTTTTAATTTGCTTACATCATTTCTGCTTCTCTGTAAATATACTCTGCCTTCAAGCCACTGACTTGGCCTGTCTCCTTTAGCCCTCTCTCTCATTTAGCCTTTTCCCACTCTCTAGCATTTGTCTTCCAACCTCATCTTTGATTTATGTCACACTATGGTACTTATTTGTATATTTCTTTAAGACATAGTATATTGGCGAATTCTTAGATGACTCTCCTTCCATTGACAGTCATGTTCAAGAACTTCCCAAGTAGGATTTGTTGCTCCCAGTAGTCTTGTTAAAAAAGTGCAGGTTCGAGCTAATGTCTGAACCTAAAGTAGTTTGTACGCCATCTTAAAATAATGGTTCACTGTCCTTGTTTGCACCATGGCACCCCTCAAAACTAGGAGTGTTTCATGCAAACACAAACACTATACCCCATTACTGATAATGCACTGCCCCGAACAGCAGCGAACTCGCTCTGTCCGTGGGGCAGCACATTATTGAAAGACAGACGGGATGATTGAAGCAGCTACTCTGTCTTTCACATTGCAGGTGGCTTCTGACTTGTGCATTTAAGGGTGTCAAATGTCTCCTGCAGGCAGGTGCAGTGAGTGATTGTACCTGTCTGCAGGGGATGTCTAGGCTTGGGACCCCTGCTTTAGAGGAGCACTCTCGATGCTCACTGACTGTGCACCATCTCTTTATGTCGCACAGTATGTGCGCCTTTCGACAGACTCTGTTCCTGTGTCCTTTATATAGTGCCGAGGCAAAGTGATTCTCTCATTTGCATGGGCAGTGTCCGAATGCAAATAAGGGAATGTCTGTTTAGAACAGCACCCGCCCTAATTATGTTAAAGAATGGGCTGCGTGTGCATCTGTGGCCTCTTCTATAATACCAAATTTACCTGCAGGTGCACACACCCATTGCACACCCAGAGTACTTCTATTGTGCCGTCAGAGTTTGATGCAGATAGCCCAGTGCTTCTTGATGTAGTATAGCCAAACTGTTGCCTGCAATGTGATTCCTATTCATTACTGCTTGTGTAATTCTTCCATTAATCTCAGTTTCAAGACTGTCTGTAATCCTATGTGAGTATGCCTATTTATTTGGGGGTTTCCTTTCAGTAGGTCATTTGGGCTGGGCACTGCTATTTGAAGGTTACCCTGACTTCCTTTGTTAACCACTGCTAAGACTGCAAAGCTGGTGTTGTGTGGTGTTTGTTTTGAGGTTCTGGAGTAGACTGGATCAGTGAAAAACATTCCGTTTGTTTCAACAGTCTGTTTGTTCCTCTGGGCTTTTCCCCATTGGGCTGAAGCCCTGGGCAGGTGGTTTTGAAACCCCAGGCCCAATCCTGGTGCCTCTGTCCTTGGCTTCCCAAGGTTAAAAGCAGCAGTCACACGGATGCTTCCAGAGGGGGTTGGGGGAGAACTGATGAAAGAGGGAGAGAAGATAAGGATAGAGTAAGAGGATGATTGAAAGGCAATTGTGTGAGGAGACAAAGGGGAGCAGTTCTCGTTCGGGCATTTTCTGGCATGACTGCTTTTGGTTCCTCATCCTTCCCTTGGCTAGCTGATTGATTTTGGATTTATTCAGACTGTTGTAGATGTTTCTCGAGAAGACCTGTTTGTATGCTGCTGGAGCAATATGGCATTCTAGGGTCTGACTCGTAGGGATGATCAATGATGGTAGTGCAGGTGCTGCAAGTGATGTATGTCATCATGGGTCCAGAGGATGCGTTGCATAATGTGAGGATCGATATTTGTGCACTGAGAGCTGAGAAGACTGAGCATTGGAGTTGATGTACCTGAAATAAAACATTTTCTTCATACAAGTTGTGCCCATCCTCTGGTACTAAAATAAAGGTCAAGATAGGACCACATCAAACGTCCCAACAAATCCACCTGGGATGAGTGATTCCAGAGGTAATACGTAGCAAGGTGACAGTGCAAGATAAATAGTAGGCTACTCAAAGTATAACTGTGGTCAAAGTTCAGCTTAGGACAAGAGGTGGCTGTAAGCAGAGACAGACAAGAACAAGGTTGATGAAAGTAAGGAACGTACCAGCATATGACCAGATGTCTGTTTGAAGCTTAGGAAAGCTCTTCAAGACTAACACTAACAGGTTGCTCTTTATAACACTCATATAGAGAAATCATAGTTTGAGCCTGCTGTAGACAGACTGTTGTACATTGTGCTAGAAGGACTGAGACCTACAATAGCACTGAGACTCCAAAGGACTTGGTTGTAACAACAGCAGTATTTCCCTAATCTGATAGGAATGGAGGCCAATTCACAAGTCTTGCTGTAAATGGATATGGACTGCAACAGACAGTGGACTATGTCTGAAATTGCTTATATATCCAAAGTAGAAAGAATAGCCAGAACACAGGATATACAAAATCAAGAGCAGGAAACGAGACAGCACAAAAGAACAGGAGACCGAGACTGAACACAGACACTAGTACTGGCCCAGGGAACAAGGAAATAGCAAGCAGACAGGGAAAAAATGCAAGACATGGAACATGAACAGTGCTTCAGAAATCGAGAACCGAAATGCTGGGATGAAAGCAGGCTGTGCCCAAAAGACACTGAGATAGGTATTTCCTTTTGATACATGAATAAACAAAGAAATTCAGAAACTAAGCACAACAGTAAATCAGCAACAATGAACAGAGGAAACTGCTCAAATTCAGCAAATACATAGTCAGAAGGTCAACAGGGAAAACAGAGAACTTCAGGAGAACAGGATTCAAAGGAAAGGCATAAAGAATAAGAGACTGTGAAGCAAGGAAAACACTTAAAGCTCTAAGATGCACAGGGTTGTCCCGGAAAGAGAGGACACTGTAGAAAGCCATTGCAGGAAACAGGACTTTTCTCGGAATTCAATGGTTCAGCAGTGGAGGAAACTGGAGAAGAAAGCAGGAGTACCCAGTAACAGCAGTTAAAGTACGAATTCTGAGTGCAGAAGCCAGTCTTAAATCCCTCCACCAGCTCCCAGCCACACTGGGAGTGTGGAATTCAGAGCATCTGTGAGCTAGCTGCAGCACAGTGCAGATAAAAGCAGTTAAAGTCCCTCGCCAACTCTCTGCCTGAAGGATTTTGCTGAAGTTCCAGCAAGCAACCAGTGGGAAGAACGAAAGCCTGGAGTGAAACAAGGAACGTATCTTGTTTCAAAACATGACAGAATTTCATGCAAAGAAGCACATGGGCATTCCATTCTGGAAACAGTACAACAGAGTTCAGAGTAAGGCTTCCCCTCCCTCCGCCCCTCCCCCAGCTGTCATGATTGAGTACGGCCTGCACCGTAATGTATTAACAGTAGATAATTCAACCCTGGAATGGAATCTGGAGTGGAACCTTTCCAGGAGAATTTGTAAAGTCTGTGAAGGAATGTTAAAGTGCCTTACAGGTGGCAAATGAGTAGTAACAATGGAAGCAACTCATAGGAGGTCTTCAAGGAGTGCCACCTAGTGGCAGGATTGACGAATCTTGACAAGAAATCTGTAAATGTGACAAAAGCACACTCAGTGATTAACAGTTGCTAGACAGGAAAAGTTGAAAATGACTACAAGAATAATGTGACAAAATAAGGAAAAAAACAAACAATGAGCGACGTGTAAGCGTAAAATATTTCCTGCTTAGTACTAATTTACCTCATTGAACTGTCCTGTTTTTTGCCTTATGTCCACTTTTGATCCTGTGTTTCATGCACCATTTATTTTGTTTATTTTTCTGTCAAATAGCCTAAGGCAGCACAGCAGAAAGAAAATAAAGTCCCACACCAAATCTTGTGGTACCAAATCTAAATTTTATGCATAGGTTTTCCAGCTCCTCTATTATGTTATTACCCTTCAGGACCTATGAACACAGACTTTCTTTGACTTATTTCAGCACCTTGCAGCAGTTGAAAGGCATATGTGGCACTGTTGGACAACTATTTTGGGGCAAGAGATGTGGCCAAATTTTATCTGCTAATCAATTTAATTTTAAAATGGACAGATCATGTGATCATTCACATATTCAATGTCTGCCCTGCTGGTGTTCCTATCTTATTCAACATAACCCCACAGCACGGACTTGTCTATGAAAATTATCTCAATTAAAAAAAAAAATCTTGATTTTTCACATGAATATGCTGTAGAGTTTTACATTAGATTCCACAGTTCCACACCTCATGGTGGTTGTTTCACAGTAGTAGATCAGCAGATACATTGTGGTTTGGTGTCCGTGAAAATGCACTCTTGCTTAAAAAAGTTTATTATGTTTAAAAGTGTTTGACTTCCCGGGTAGCACAGTGGGCTTCCTTTATTGTGACCATAGGTAACACTGATCTCCACTCTAATTTTTTCTGTACTGTCTAGGAAGTTATTTAACCTTTAAGATGCGTCCCATTCTCCACCATGCTAGATTCTCATTGTGTGTTAGGCACTTCCCTAAGTGGTTGTACAGTTTTTATTCATGTGAGTCCATTCAGGTGCCATTCCATTTAGTTCTTTCTGTGAGATAAAATGCTTCAGTTATATTCCTGATCCACAGCTTTTGTAGAACAAAAGACAAAATACTCCTCAATCATATATAGCCATGATATACATCTGTCCACAATAAAGTGTTATAAAATACCTTCATATTATAGAACTTTTAAAACACTTATTTATTTTTGGAAGACCAATGATTTTGAACGTCCCTGTATCAGTTCCTACCTTGCATACACGCGTCTCATAAAGCTTGCATATTTAGGAACTTAAATCACCTGTCTATAGTTTGGTGGTGCAGACATCGAGACTTTGGTCACTTTCTTTGGCTTTCGGCCTAGAAGGACACTGCCCAAATACTAGTTTGGGGCTGGATCACCTACAAATAGAACTCTTGAACTTTCTGTGCCCACACTCCCTGCCACGGAGTAACAAAGCATACATTCTCAACTCTCACTATTAGCAAACTGCCCAGCTTGTCTGGTGTTGCCTTTCTCAAAAAGTCTTAGTTCTGACTGTTTGTTTTTAAGTCAGGCAGACATAATCTGTCACCACATGCCTACCAGTTTGCTAATTTTCTTCTTGATCAATAACCTTGAAGGATTGCCACTTCTCAGTACTTAAAGACTGATCATCATTACAATGTGCTATGTCTGTCATTTGTATGCTCTTCCGAGTTGGGAATCTAGGAAAAAGTAGAGAGCTCTAAAGATGTTTTTGTCCCTATGGTTAATCAGTCAGACGCAACAAAGCACAAGGAAAAGTTAGGAACTATTCACTTACTGAAGGATGAGCTTTTCAACCTCCTACATTCCGAAACTGAAGCACGTAATCATGTTGTGCGTCTCATCATAGGTCAGCAGACAGCTCTTGCTCCTGGAACTTGAAACCTAATGAGCTAGTCATTACCCAAATCCTGCCCTCTTCAGGATACGGGATAAACATTGCAGCGAAACTTTGCAAAACATTTCCCATGTTTGTGACGGACAATCGGATTAAAACAAGGTCTCTGGAGGGATCTGTTTAAAATGAGATGCAGCACTAATGAATTTACTGCCCCTGAAGAGGTTCCTGTGAGTCACTTGGCAGGCTGCTTGCAGTCTCCTGGGACACAAGCTCAAGACCTTGATCCTCATTATGCTAAATTATTTTATGCAATTTACATACCGGAGATTATCCCTGCCACGGAGGATGGTGCGTGTTCACTGTCAACTGTGAACATGCACTGAGCAAATCTCTTTTCAGAACTTGATTATTTCATGGCCTGGGTTTCAGGTAGCGAAATGGGGGGTTTAGTGTGTAACCACATTCGATGTTATAAACTGTATTGTCTCAACTCTACCCTATAGATATATATTCATGTTTTGTCGCAAAGCAAATTGTTGCCTAAAATAATTCTCAGTGGTTGTGACGCTATCTGGTTCTGTGTAGATTTGTTCAGCTGGAAAAAAGTTTAGTTCAAGTATTTCCATTCTTCAATTCTGGGATAGATATCATCTATGTACTTCAGTTGTTTAATCTGAGAGAACCCTGCTGCTGGCCAATGCCATGTATGTCAGATTCTTAAAAAGTGTTTCAGTGGAATATGCTAAAAGACAAAGGGGGTTATTACAACTTTGGAGGAGGTGTTAATCCGTCCCAAAAGTGACGGTAAAGTGACGGATATACCACCAGCCGCATTACGAGTCCATTATATCCTATGGAACTCGTAATACGGCTGGTGGTATATCCGTCACTTTACTGTCACTTTTGGGACGGATTTACCCAAAAGTGACGGTAAAGTGACGGATATACCACCAGCCGCATTACGAGTCCATTATATTCTATGGAACTCGTAATACGGCTGGTGGTATATCCGTCACTTTACTGTCACTTTTGGGACGGATTAACACCTCCTCCAAAGTTGTAATAACCCCCAAAATGGAGAAATACATAAACTATATAGACTTGCTTGCTTAGGCGTGGCTCTGGCATGGGTGGATTGGGGACAGTTTTCATGCTGGCCCGCGCCCCCTCTATCTTGAGGGGGCAGGTGAGTCTCGCCTTGTGAAGAGTAATTTGTTTGGGGGAAACACGGCCCCAGTCTACAGTCGATGCCACAGGTGCCTGGTGGGTGGAGAACCATGACTCCTTTTAAAGAACCAAAGCTATGACTTGAGATGCATATTGTAAATAAATATTGGAAATTAAGGATGAAAGAAAAATGAAAACAATTTGAAGAAGTTTTTATGTCGTGTTTATGTGGTTGTGAATAAATACGTCCTGAGAATTGTTATATTCTCTATCGCAGGAAAGTTTTCAGTCTGCTTTGTTTACTGTAAAAATTAAGTACACTCCTCCAGGTGAGAGGATCACAGTGGGGAACCAGTGTGAGCTATTTGATTGAAAGGTACGGTCCCCCACATGTATGTACTTCAGTTGTTTAATCTGAGAGAGCTCTGCTGCTGGCCAAT
Source organism: Pleurodeles waltl (assembly GCF_031143425.1). Lineage (NCBI taxonomy): Eukaryota > Metazoa > Chordata > Amphibia > Caudata > Salamandridae > Pleurodeles > Pleurodeles waltl. The sequence continues at coordinate 997,115,314 of NC_090446.1, forward strand.
GCCATGTATGTCAGATTCTTAAAAAGTGATTCAATAGAATATGGTAAAAGACAAAATGGAGAAATACATAAACCTTTCCTGAAAGAGGAGTATTTACTTCCTTCTTGGACTTTTGATAATTGATGGTATTTGCAACGTTTCCTATAGACTGCTCTCTCTTCCTGGGTACCTCCATTTTGTGCTTAAGTGCAGGCACCTGGTATTCCATCTAGTGTACAAAATGTGGGCAGTTGTGTGAGTCAAACCCATGGCTCCTGTCAATAGAGACTGTGTTATCCCAATTTTTATTGAATATTTTTTTTTTATCAACAGGAGCACAAGCTACTAGTCATAAGCCATAGACTGCCAAAAATATAACTTGAATCACTGTGGCTGTAAAGGCGGCAGAGTTTTCGTTCTGAAAATGTGGGCTCGAGATCATGCTTGGCAGGTTATAATTATTTATCCAGCTCCAAGAATCCAAGAGTTTAAGGGGAAAGGGGAAATACAACTCTAAACAAGGGAAGCCTGGATCGCAAGAACAGGAAAGCCTCAGGTTAAACTTATGGGTTTGAGCACAGCTAAGCACTGCACATAGGCTCCAAGTCTCCTTAGTGCTTGCACATCCCAGGGTCCAAGGCAATACCAGGGGTCAGGGTGCTACAACTGAACCAGAAGGCCCAAGAGAGTCTACCAGTAGTCTGGTTCAGATGAGATATAAAATCTCAGAGGAGAGCCAACATCCCAGGTAGGCCAGAGGCTGTACTGCTGCAGGTTTATTGAACCTCCCCCACTTTTCATTGGGTTTAGGCCAGGCTCAAGCAGGCCCAAAAGCAGAGAGTATGCTTTGCAGTACTCAGGAGGAGGAAGAGTATCACTCTCCTATCACCCGCCCCCCTACTTTTGACCTAAAACACCCAGGCCCCTGCACCATCTAGACTCACCGGGGCAGTCTAGTATGTACATTGTGCCGCTCCAGGCCTTCGCAGGTGCACACCCCTCAGCCAGCAGAGTTGCCAGGGAGAGGATCCAAATCCATGGTTTCACACAGCCAGGGTGAGCGCGGATACCATCTTAGATGAGAGATTGGGCCCATTCTCTGCCGGTGTAGCACAGCAGGACAGTTCACCTCAAGCAGGTATTCTCTTGTGTCCCCTGCAACTGCATACTGTCACTTGCAGGATAAGAGTTTTAAGGATGCTGAATGAGCCTGTGATGAACGCTGATAAAGGTAGACCCCACGGGATCCCTGGCATGGTGCATCCCTCTGGTCCGCAACATAACCACTCATTCCCACTGAAATGTTTTTTAATTGTGTAGTGCTAAAACCACATGGCCACCCTTGAAAGCTCCAGCAATGACAGAACCACTTGTTTTGCATTCAGCTAATAAAGGCCAGACCCATTGTTTGTTCATCCCTGTTGCCTCTATTTGTCATTATTTCCTATCTTTCTTTTCATCCTACTTTCTCCTTTTTCAGTCTTTCCGTCATGTGGGTCAAAGTCTAATTAGGAAAAGTCCGGTCCACAGTAAAAGGTGCCAGTGCTCACTACCTGCAACCAGAGACCCAAATGAAGCATTGTATCTGTGATCACCCATGTGATATCATGTGTGAGTCATGAGTAGTGCTTCGCAAGAGAGTTAATGCTGCGTAGCTAACAACTAGTGATTCTTACTGCTTTTTAGGGTGAAAATCATAACAATAAAATACCTTCAAATTAAGTTTTTAATGGAATTTCTTGGCTCCTTTCTAACAGTTTTGTATATGTTATCTGATAACTCTTCCGTCAGAGCTTTCCATTATTCTTATAGTACACTGCACTCGGTTTCATCCCACCCAAATGAGCTGCACATGGTATCTGGGAGTGCACAGTGTGTTTTGGGTGCATGAACTAGCTTTCAGCTATGATATGTACCCAGCCTGTATCCCATCCAATTCAGCTATGGTTGGCCTTCGACCATATGAAAAAGACTCTGGGCACTGGACCTGGCCTACGTCACTGTTTAAAAAAGAGAGGAAGGGGTTGAAAAGATTTTTCCTTTCCTGTTATTTCACAAATCTGTATGGAATTTGCCAAGCAGTTAGCCTGTCATCCAAGGTTTGCTGTCTCAGGTTTCGCAGAACTATCAAATAGCACCAGAGGTATTAGCAAATCAGTTAGCACGTTGAGCCCAGTTCTAGCATCTCATATTTCATAATTATCTGTCAAACAGCAGTTACAATCAAATTGAAGAGTTTCTTCCACTTTTGAATCATCCCCCCCCCCACCTTTCACAAATCTTTACAAAATATGAAATGCTAACACGAGATCTAACGTGATAGCTGTAGGCCAAATTCATGCAAAGTTGTCAAATGGTGCCAATTAGTAAAACATTTTGCCCCCGCTTCCCCTTTAACTTTGCCCTTAATGGGTCTTCACCGAAACCATAAGTAAATTAACATGGAAATTATCTGTCAGATGTATTTCATATTCCTCAAACAGCATCAAAGCTATTAGCAAAGCAGAGAAGATCTTTTCAGTAATGAGTGAAACACATATACATGATTTAATTCATAATGTTTTTCTGCTGTCAAATTCAGTGGTCTGACTTTCGCCAAGGATTAAGACAAAGTCCCAGTGCCTAGAGCAAAGAGACTTCTCCGTGGTACAGGCTAATCAGCAGGTTAAAGTTTTAAGCTAAGCCACAAGCTGCTGACCCAAGCTTTTCATCTCATAGACTGTCATGTTACACCACATAGTATTCGGTGGTAAGCTCTCTCTTACTTTCTTACGTCTATGTATGGATTAGCCCTACTGCTGCATAGCTACCAAGAAGGATGTTTATTCTGCAAACTTTTTGTATCTGTTATAGTGGTGTGTTGGATCCCTTAGTTGGCTAGTGAGTCATGGGTCCTTTGCTTGATGATTGTTCTAGCCAAACTGAGCTGCCGGTGAGGTCCAGAGGCTAGCAGCTCTGCCTTTCCAAGGGGTCATTACCAGGCAGGTCCAAATAGTAGTTTACAGTGGAGTGGCTTTTTTTTTTAGCTACATTCAAAACCTAGAGGGTACCTTTGAAGGGTGCCAGTGGAATTCCCTTGGCATGATGAATGCAGCTGGATTGCACTGAAGGAGTTATCCTGATGGTGATTTGTGCTAATTGACATGCCTTTGAAAGCGTTTAGTGAGGAGATCTTTATGTACTCAAATACCTCTGCATTGGTGTTCGAATCCCTAATCTGCTAGTTACTTCACGAAGCAGCTTGTGGAGAAGGGATGTTCAGCCGGCACCATATATGCCCCGTCAGTCTGGTGGTAATACTTTGAAACTGCGCACTGCTTTTTGCCTCAGGCGTGCAGATCTCATTAGTGCATTCAAGTTGCGAGAGGACAAGAGTAATGGTGTTTTTTTTAAGAGGTAGAAAAGGGGTTAATAGGCTCTACATCTCCTGGGTGTGATAGAAGGAGTATAAGTTGTTGCTGTTGGCAGAAAGGGTCAACCAGGTGTCCAAATGTCTTGGAATAGCATAGGTTTGGGTATGTGCAATGGTAGCACTTCCATCTTTGAAGGGAGAGCGCTGGCTGGACCGTGGGAAAGTAAAGCCAAGTCACCAACATCAGCTGGCTAGAGCAGAAAAGTAGTCAGACCCCTGATCTGCAGTAGTAGATGACTGATGTCCCTCCATTGGAAGAAGGCTACAGTGGTGTTGAGGGGAGGGCAGAGTTTCGGACACATTGTAACTCAATTTATATACTACCCCTGACAAGGACCTAAATCACTTTACGCTGAGCTGTACTCTGCTCCAGATCCCAAGGTTAGTGGTTCGTCCTATATAATTGGTTATTGTTGGTTATGGAGATTAGTTTGATGTGTTTAAGATAACCATTTCATTGATTACTCCAGTTTCTTTGTGTTGGATTAAATGAATTAGAGTTAGGTGTGATAATTGGAGGAGGAGAGGGTATGTGATCTCATGCAGATGGTATGATTAATGGTGAACTGGATACGATTACGTATTGTTAGGTCGCAGTGGAATAAGTTTCAGAGGAGGGGAAATTATTAAGTCAAACAGGTTGTGCTTAGCGAGAGGAGGCAAACAGAGAATGGAAGGAAAGGAAATGAAACAAGCATTTACAATGCAACGGGTCTCGCGTTTGCTCATGTTAGAGCTGATCGCGTTGTAAACTCCTAACCCGACTTTTCACCTATCGGGCAAAAGTGCATTTATGTACATAACCCGAAAAAGTGAAATTAACTATGTAAAGCGCTCGACTTCTGCCAAGCGAGATCACGCTCGTAAATTAGAGAAAAAGAAGTCCACGAGCCCGATGGAAAACAGCGAGCCTCGCATGTTTTCTGTACTTGGTCGCTGCGCTCGAGGAGGGCTAGCCACCGGAAAAGGAATGAGTTATGCCTGCCTTAGACTAATGAAAGCAAGCAGATTTTATTAGGCAAGCCCACGAACCAATAAAAAACACTGACGTGAAGTTGACAGGGCTCCGAGCCCTTTTCTAAAAACAAAAGAGTCTCGCTGCGATACGCATGCGCGAGCGCATGCAACGCAGACTCGACCCTAAAAATAGTAAAGACGAACAATGTAAGAAAAATTTGAGTTATAGATTAAAATATAGAAATTGCTGGAGTGGATGTTTCCTGGCGTTCAGCCTCCAGTTTGGCTCACAGTATTAATTACAAGAGAAATAAGGGATAGTTATGGATGTATTTTTGGTTGGCACAGCACAAGTTTGAGGGTAAGGACCGCTTTCCCAAATAAGGGAAGTGTATTACTTGTTTTTCTGTGGCTGGAGGGTGTAGTTGGAGACACTGATATGATCAGAATGGTGACTGGGCTCTCTTTAGAAATTAAATGAAGACTTTAATAGGAGCCAGGCCGGCTGATCAGACTTCCTGAAGCACCTACTAAGGGAGGTGGAAGTGATGAGGGTGGAATTACAGGTTCCATTGTGGAAGCTAAAGAGGCTTATTAGGTGAGACCCACCCTCTTGTCTTCTGTAGTCCCACTTTCACTTGGTCTGATGGCAGAAACCTCTCTGTTCCTCTGTTGTAGGTGCTCCAGCCTGGAGATGACCCTGCTGCGAGGGGGGCATCACTACATAAAGGCTATGTCTGAAAGAGCAGCCTGTAAAGAACATTTGAGAGGAGGACTGCCCCAAGCCGGTTTTGAAGCAGTTTGCGCACGAGTCACGTATAACATTTTTATTATCAGCGACTGAATGTTATACCTTGCTTTCCGGATCCCAGCTCTTGGCCAGCTGCCAGTAGCTGTCAGATTTCTGCAGCACTAACTCACTGAGCTATCCTGCATGCTAAATTTAAAATGTACAAAGGCAAACGCGTCACTTTTCTGCGTGGTGTTGCTGCTTCAAGGAACGCTGATACCCGAGGAACATAGAGACGTGATCAGGGGGCTCACTTGGGCTTGTAAACGGACGAGAAAAATTACCAGATTAAAAGCGACAACTCTCATTTCCTCAATATATTTGCTGTCCAAACTCTAGAGCCAGGGAAGGCCCGGGCCTTTCACTTGTACAACTTCTATAAAAGAAGCAGTGGCAGCCAGTGGCATTCTCGAATCTGGTTTAATGTCAAAGAAGTGAGATTAAAGGGGGAGTGCGTAAACCACACCGCCCGCCAGTGCAAAGGCTCTGATTGCTAAACGCCTTGGACGGATTGGGAACTGATGCCCTGAAGGACCAGACTGGGCTTCACTAAGTGGCCACCATATCCCATCCGCTCCAACGTGGCATCACTCCAGCCCGAAGGGTGACGGCTAAATTCGGAAACTGGTGGTCTGCGTATTCTAATTACGTGAACTCTTGTGCAGTACAGAATTGTAAGAGGCCCCTTTCATCATTACGGGGACCCCCTCCTGTGGCACCGAAGTAATCACCATACTAAAATACTCATTACTTCACGGTCGTGTTTGAAGCCTATAGTGATGAGCTTCCTGCCACCTCCCACGGGAGCCCATTTCAGTAATTAATTACACTGATGATTGGATGTTTATCTGATACCTATCGGGAGTTTCCAGCTTTAAGCCATTCCCTGTTGTATTACTATTTATTAACTTCAATGACTCATTCCCCTTTGCTTGATTGCTTCTCCTTAAATATTTATACAGAGATGTCATGTCCCCTTTGTGCCTCCTTTTTTGCACAGCAAACATGTGGCTGTGACTGTCTTCAGTAGTTTTTGTTAGACATTAAAGCTTGTTTTACACTGTAGAGCTTTGGAATAAATTGTTTCTTATTTTTAGGTCTGATGTTGTTAGCCAAGACCTTTTGATTTTTACAAAAATCATACCACAGGGAGCCCATCCACACACAAAGTAGTTCTCTTGAATGCCAGGAACTTCTATGGCAATATGTGCTTTTTTAAACCAAAAACGTATATATGTTTTGCTTTTAGCTAATGTTCTCTTTTTTAAGATTGACAAGGGCTAAGCAGCTTCCCCAACAATAAAGTTTTACAAATCCATGAGATAATAGAAAGGGCATTGACAAACCTAAAAGGCAGGCATTCAACACTAGACCTATTGGCTTTGTAATACTTGTTTTGGTGTTTAGTTAGAATCTTTTTTTTTTTGTCTTCTACTCTTCCGTGCTGAGCAGTCTTCTAAATAAAAATGTCAATTTGTTTTTACTGCGCATAACACAAGGCTATTGTATTATATATATGCGCACACTGAAATTTCTAAAATAATGGGGGGGTGGCCGCTGGAGATGATGTTTGTCCCTAGAATCCCACACCTTGTCCAAGTGTTGAATAGGAATTCAAACTCGGGCCTGGAAACTAAATATTCATGCTTTAGCGTCAATGCTTATCTGACCGTCTTACATTTTGCTGTAGCTGTAGTAGACATGAAGCTACATTATAATTATATTAATTTGTTTTCCTATATAAAGCATTTTAAATATCTTTATTCACATTTTCATTACAGTAACACATTGGCAATCAACCACTTTTAAAGGTGCATGTCCAATGATGGTATCATATTAAGACGGCATACTCCCATTTCGAGCCCCACCAGCGAGGGGGCTGAGGCAGTGACAAAGGTCCAGTGGATCTGTACTGCATGCGAGGAACAACAAAGTAGCAGAATCCACTAAAAGCAACAACTTTACCAACTTAAACCGTGCTGTGTGCACCTCGGCCTCTCTCCCAAAAACAGTCCTCCTGATTGTTCTCCCAGTGGGGCGCAACCACCCTGATATCATGTGACCCGCTTTTCTGCCAAGTGGGTCCTCAACAAGCTCCATGTCTACCCGTTGCCCTCCTAAATAGTGTTCCACATGGCATCCTCTGCCTTTTTCACAAGTCACGTGTAAAACAGTACCCGCTCTGTCATAGTGGTCGGTCTTCAGTTTTGGAGTCCAGTTTGTCTAAGTAATTGTCCCATAGGCAAAGGTAGTCCATCCTTCCTCTCCTGGGGAGTAGTGCAGTGTAAAGTGCCAACTCCCCCCCCGGCCCGTTAAACCAGTTTGGTGTGCCAGCGAGGCAGTGGGGGTGCCGCCTCAAATATCCAGCTCATGGCTATACATCTTTTTGCCAGTTTCAAGGCATGCTGTGTAAGCGTGCAACTCTTTTTACCTTTTTATTAACAGGTCTCACATCCAGCAAGCATTGGAGAGGGTCCAAAGTTAAGATACATGCAATCACCTCTGACAACCATTGCACCACCTGGGACCAAAAGCGAGATACCGCCGTACAGGACCACACCATGTGCATAAAGTGTGCAATGTCTGCCCTATAGTGGCAGAGTCCGTGCCCCCGTGTACATCGTCTGTATTCTCTCTGGGCTCAAATAGGTATGATGGAGAGAACTAAATTGAATAAACCTAAACCTCACATTTTTTTAAACATGTTTAATGGAGTGTAAACAACGTAACAAAGCGTTCACATCTTGTCTGCTAGATTACTGCCCAAAATACCGCCTCACCATTCCTATAGTCACGATGTCTCCTTGGTGTAATACTGCCGAAGTGCCCCATCAATGCATGCTATGACCTTTCATCTCTAGTGGTACTGTTGTGGGGGGCCTGCCCTGATCCGATCCTAACGTAATCAACATCACCCATTTAAAGGCGGAATATAGCAGAAAGTGCCTTGGTCCCAAATCAGTAGTGGTCGTCAACTCTCCAAAGTTTTTCAGTTTAAACTCGGTCTCTAAATCTCCAGACTTGAATGCCCATCTCTGTCCAGTCCCCAATCCGATACATTAAGCTAATATAGTTGCACTGTGATATCACCCATATAGGGAGACTTGCAGCATAAGGGGCTATTGTGTTTCACCCATGAAGGAATTACCTCCAGCACCACGCAGCACCCCATAAGAGTATGTTACCTAAGTCTCTGAGTGAATCCAAGCCCAGCATCCAGTGTAGGAGGGAACTTCCCCTCAGATCCTCTGAGATCCCTGCTCGTTCTGGGGCCTAGCCAAAGCATCAGTATTGCAGCTGCGCTGCAGCATAATATAGCTCATAGATAGGAGCTCCTAGGCCATCCACTCCCAGCAGAGCAGATAACTTTTCAAGTGCGACTCGGTGCCCACCGCCGCCCCATAATAGCGCAGCAAGTATCTGTTGCAGGTCTCTGAATAAAGACCTCGTCAGATCCATCGGGATGGCTGTGAAGTAATAAAGAAGTCTATGGAGAATTAACATTTTGAAATAGAACCAGTACCCATCGGGGACAGTGGCAACTGAAGCTAAAAGGGAAGCAAGCAGCCATTCGACTTCAATTATAATGTGCTGCATCAGCTCTGTAGACCTAACAAAGGAAAATTATACCCTCTACATAGGATTTGATTCAGATTATTGTTAACACTTGCCAGTCTACTTCCCAGCGGTGGCATACTTGGGTACTGGTGCCACTTCGCTTGGTGCTTCGGCATACATGTTCCCAGGACAGGCGATAAGAGAAGAAGGGGCAGGTGAAATTACTTTTGTGATGAGGGTGGGTATTGGCAATAGAGGGGCAGGTGACAGAGCATGGGCAGCAGGAGATGAGGTGTTGTGGCAGGAGAGAGAACTGATATTGAGCAGAGGTGACCGGGGTGGGCATCGTCTGTGGCAAGATCACAGCAATTTTAAAGCAGAGAGAGAACATAGGCGTTAATTGTGGAGAATGTTAGGACTAACTCAGCTCTGTTAAGTGTTTAACATTGGTTAGTGCTATTTGAATAGAGGATATATTTGTTGGTGCAAGGTGAACTAGGTATCAAGGGGTAATTCCTGCACTTTGAATTTGGGGAGCACAGATGGAGGAGCACATGAAGAGGTACACCCCATATCTGCACTTTCGACAGAGTTGCATTATATTTCATCAACGAGTTTCTGTGCCCGGTGCCCCTGACAAGACGTTCCCAGCTTGACTATGGAACCGCGCGACAGAAACTTAAAGGCTGTATCTTTTCGAGGGCGATAGTTCTGTCATCCGATGAATGTTAATTAAAATAGCGGGGTGCATGATAAATTTAGGGCTGTGTCTTTATGTAATACTGATGTCCCAACTTCTTAATCCATTATAGCAATAATTTATCCATACACAAGTATTTCATTTAAACAGAAAAGGTTTCTGTGCTCTCTTCCTTGGGACCCACATTCCCGGCAAATGACCGTGTAGATCTGGTGCTCTTATAAACAAATTTAGCAAATACATTTAGTGCTGTCCTTCGCTCTGGCTGACGCTGTGGACTGAAAGCCGCTGCTGAGGTGATTGGTCCTGGGTAATTGAACGTTTATCGAACCCGGAACGAGTGCTGCTGAAATAATGGCCCATCTAAGTACCCACAACGACTAGATGCCGCCATATTTGCTGCTCAGATAATCCCGTGATCAATGCGGGTCAGAGATTTATTTGCACTTGAGTAAGGGGTTTTCAGCTTCGCGGTTGGAGATCTCAGGCCTACTGTTTTTCTGAATGGGAAATTGTAATGGCCGTTTGTAGAGCGCTCTCCACCAAGTGGGACTCGCTCTATCTGCTCGAATAACAAGTGACGGTGTAGCTAAACTAAAACACCTTCAGAAATGTCCATAGTTCTGCCACTCTGTTGCTGGGCACAAGTTCGTTGAAATGCAGGCAAAACTAGCTCTCCTTTCATATCTGTCTATCAAAGAAACAGACATAACTATGTGATGCACCTGTCTTCAGAGCACTATCGTAATCACGTCTGACAGGCTAAATTAGTTTATTGCCGCTGGTGTCTGTTTCGGACTACTCTGGTTGGGGATGATTTACCTCTGCTACTATCTGACAGCTTGTTTTCAGCATGAATCGAGTTGGCGTCAGTAGGTTCCTTCTTCAGAAAGCCATTTCGATATATCTGCACTCTACGTGGTCGAAGAAGCAGATTTGACACATATGGAGGGTCTACAGCATGGGTACTCGCAGACATTTTCCCAGGGGCCAAAAAGTTTGGTCTGTGACGTGCCTGGGGGCCGCATTGATGCCAAGGTGGTGGCGGTCAGGTGGGGTGACTAGGGGGATTGGTGGCAAGGTAGGTGTAGGGGAAGCAAAGGATATACATCTAGTGGGTGAATAAAACAATGGGAAACCAGAAGACCTGGAATGAATCCCGGCTTACCCACTTTTCCAAATGTTGTGATCCTAGGCAATTGTTTAGTGTCACTTTCCCTCCTTTTTCTGCATTATCACATTTAAAATGACCTCGAAATACATGATTCATGGTGGGTGCTGCACAAAACCTGCTTCTATGTTTGATTTAATAAACTATAATGTTGTTCATGTATGATAGGAACCAGGCCACCCATAAAGTGCACATACCAAGTGACTTGCCTCTTTAATTTACTATTGGTGGTGTTCTCAGGATAAGGGAAATAATTCATGTTTCCAAATTTATGTTTGAAAACTATCACTTTAAAAAGAATACATCTCAATGCACTGATAAAATAAATTGTACTAAGGCGAAAAGGTTCTGCATGTTAACTAAATACACTTAATTTTGAAGAGACTGTCTTAGTTTTACACTTATGCTGCAAGATATCTTTAAAAATGAAGGAGTTTCTAAAGTTAAGTGCAGGAGTCCCTAGTTACTTCCTTTCTTTAACACCAGTTAAGTTTGAAATAAATGATTGTATGTGTATTTAATATTTTTGTTAGTGCGGAGTCGAGCAAACAGCTTCCCAGTGCTCCTGTTGCCCCAGGGGCCGCATGTAAAGGTCAGAGGGGCCGCATGAGGCCCGCGGGCCGTACTTTGAGTATCCCTGGTCTACAGAATGCCTTTCCTGTCAACGGCTGGGTATATAGACTGATCAGCTCCGTGATGGAATTGCGACCCTTGCCAAATAGCACAAGAAGTGGAAAACAACTACAAAGGCATACAAAATACTACAGGTGCAATTCATAATGACAGGGCCATTTCTTTGAGTTTAACATTCAGGCTTGTGAGCGCTAGAGTGATGTTACAGGATAGAGGTGAAGACTTCAGGCTTGTGAGTGCTGGACTGATGTTAAAGGACTGAGGGGACGTATTCAGGCTTGTGAGCGCTGGACTGACGTTACGGGATAGCCGTGAAGTCTTCAGGCTTGCAAGTGTTGGACTGATGTTACAGTGAAGTGTTGAGCCTTGTGAGTGTTGGACTGATGTTACAGGATATAGTGAAGTCTTCAGGGTTGTGAGTGCTGGACTGATGTTACAGAATAAAGTGAAATCTTCATGCAGATTAAACTTATGTTTAAAAGTGGTAAAGGATAATATTTCTGCCTGCAATTCATATCTAAGAGACATAAGGCATTCCCCTGTTCTCTGTTTGTTGAAGGGGTCAGGATGCTAGGCTGGGGTAAAGGCCTGGCTATAATTTATGGAAGTGTGCACAGATGGAAAAGTAGTCCAGTACAGACACCTGGAGACGGAGTCCCATACTTTCAGTGTACTGTTGGTGGGGGACTAGTGTAAGTGTTTGTTGGTCTCTTTACCTTTGGTTTCCAAATTAAATCTCCTATTGTTCTGACAGCCACAGCTTGACCCGTATGCATCCATTGTATATCAGTGGCTCTGAATGACCAATCCGCTGTGATGCGGAGCTGAGACACTTAATAAAATAGTCAATCTGAAGGTGCTAGTGCCTCTGCTATTCTTGGGAGTCACATCAGTTTATAGCTCAATCTTGGAGTTTGTCTCTGCCATACAAATTGCAGTAATGTTGAAAAATATTAGTATGAAAAATTATCTGTCAAACTGAATCGCGAGAGCATGGAATAGGTCCAGTGACAGCAGTAGTACATTCATTTTGATTGTGTTGATTCTTCTACACCATGACAAAAACAGCAGGGACCACCTTCATAGATCATCCTTCAAAGGTGACAATAATTGTGTGTAATTGGCTTTATAGACATCATTAGGAATGGGCATAAAGTGTATGCCCAGATATTTGATGGAATAACTTGTCCATCTATAAGGAGGGTGGGGTTCCTAGTTTGGCATTTGTAACAGTGGGAGGGTAAGATGAAGAGTCTTTGATTTGTTTGTTAATTTTAAAATGTGCTACCTCTTCATTTTTTTGTTTTTACGTGAGTCGGAGATGCAGCAATTAGGTAATTGCTGAAGTTAGTGATAAAAAGATGTCTCAGAAAAAGCATGTTTTAATGTTCCTCTTGCACAGGTGGTGTGACCTCAATCGCCCTGTCGCTCTTACCATAGCGGCTTGATGATGAGTGGAAAGAGCAAGGGGGAGAGAGGACAGCCCTGAAGGGAACCACATTGCAGGGGGTATCTTGGGTATCATCCATTCACATTAATTCTTTAAGTGTGGAATATGCATGTTGCCATGACCATTTTAATGACAGTGAAGCCAAAGGAAAGCTGTTTCAGTGTTTTGACTAAAAGTAAATCTACCTGATCAAAGGCTTTTTCAGTATTGAGAGACCAGCGCTGCCGGCAAAGCATTCTTCTTGACCTTTTTGATCAGGTGGATTATCTGTTTACTGTTATCATGACCTCAACTGCTAAAAATGAAGCCGCATTAATTGGGGTGAATCAGTAGTGGCAGTAGATGCTCTAATATGGGAGCCAAAAGTTTTGTATGTAGCTTGGTGTCTAAGTTTAAAAGTGCTATAGGCCTATAAGAGGCACACGATTAGGCACCTTTCCCTTGTTTTAAGATTACTGTTGTTAGACCTGACAGCCTTTGCAGTGGTCTTTCCCCAAATGTTTTGGCTGTAGGACTCTGTGCTTGTACTCACACGGTAACATTGGCGTACGCCCAATTGGCACATTTAATTTACTCATAAGTCCCAGGAAAAGTGGTATAACATACCTAGAGCCTGCAAACAAAATGCTACAACTGAGCCTGCAGCACTTATTTTGTCACTAACTAAAGTAACCATTTAAACATGTCTCAGGGCTGATATTGCACCCTGTGGTCAGTTTTAAACTACCTATTCAACTTAGCAAAATACATTTTTTTCCAGGCCTAAAACTCCCTTTTTAATACATATAATAAACTCCTAGGGTAGACCCTAAACAGCCCATAAGGCAGGGTGCGTTGCATTTAAAAAGTTGGACATGTAGTATCAAGTTTTACATTTCCTGGTTGTGAAAAAACTGCTAAATGTGTTTTTCACTATACTATTGTGAGACTTACCTCTCACATAGGATAACATTGGGTTATCTTATTACAGTTAATAAATGATACCATTTATCTGGAAACAGGTATAAACATCATGTTTTGTCTCTAAAGAATTGTAATTTAAAATCCTCTTTAACATAAAGTTGGATTTTAAGTAACATTTCTGAAAATGATACTTTTAGAAAGTTGGCATTTTCTTGTCCTACCCATTTGGTGCCTGTGCCCTGGGGACCATGACTGTGATTAGGATGGAAGGTGGCCTTTGTGTATTCCTCCCAGACAGTGAGACAAAGGTGGACTGGGTGTTGGCAAGGATATGTGGGACGGAGCTGTCCCCTGCCCAACTAAGGAGCTGCCTAGTACACTCGACAAAGAACTGCACACATCACTACAAACCCCTTGGAACCTGGGAAGGGAGGAAGGAAATTTTGGAACCATCAAGGAGTGGGGGTACTCTAGACATTTCTTCCACTTCAAAGCTGTCACCAGGTAAAAAATGGGATACTTGGATCCTCTCTTCAGTACGCTCCTGGACCTCTGGACATTACAGATGAAGTACTGTTTTACTGCCAGATGACTGTCCTGCTGCCTGAGGCCTGCCCTGTTCTCTGAGAACGAGGTCTGAACCTGCTCCCGTGATTCCAGGCTAACCTCAGTGACTCCAAGGATCAGGTGGCTGATCTACACTCTCTGAGCTACAGGGACACAACAAGCTCTAAGGGCCTCCCTGCAACTCCCCAGGTGACCAGCTGCACTGTACTTGCCTGAGCCATGCTGGCCTCTGCTGGAGTAAGTTCCTGATCCCCAAGAGGTGCATCCCCAAGACTTGGACCCTTGGCTGGCATCAGTTGAGTTCCTTTTTTTCAGAAAGGGAGACATAATGAAACTATGGGTTTGTGCAACCACGAACGGGCTTGCTTGCGGCAAGGTGTTGCCGCCTGTGACAACCACCAACTCAAAGCTTTGATGAACCAGACTCTTCGTGTTACAGTGACCACCTGCAATGACTGGAAACATGAGATCTGCACTTCGCGCCACATCAACAACAGCCCACGTTGAGCGCCATTGCGAGGCTCTAACAATGACTGTCCGCGATGGCCAACAGGATATTTGCACTACGTTGTAGACCATCCACAACGCCAAGCCTGCTCTTTGCGCAACACTCCTCTTGCTACTCGCAGCCTCTTCCACTGTGAACTAGACTTTTTGTGCAGGTAACTTTTTTCAGCGGGACTAACCTAGTTCCTGTGTCTGGTCCATGCCCCATTGCTGTTGGCCTGAGCTTGTGACTACCCCGTGGTGTAGCATGACCAAATAACCATGAGTGGTGCTTTGCGCTTTTGGGCGCTATACGTGCACAAGTCTTAGAGATTGCAAATCTCTGTTTTTACTGATTGAATTTTTGTTGTTTTGGTCTCATTTTATTTATTAAAATGTGCACTCTTTTTCTAAATTGATGTGGGATTTTTCCGGTGTTGTGTTTTCACTTCAATACTGTTTGTGAGCTGCATAAATACTTTACACATTGCCTCTAAGTTAAGCCTGACTGATTTTGCGCCAAACTACCAGAGGTTTAGGAACAAGTTAATTTAGTGACGTTTGTAGTTCACCCTGAAAGGTATTATGGTTTTTGCTTGAGAAGGGTCTTTACACCCTTCAATCAACAACCCAATTTCCTACAACAGTTATGTGGTCTTCTAGCATTGATGAAGTAACTGCCCTGCTGGGTCAGGTTGAGATATATGTTACTTAAGTGGGAAGTCAGAGTGCTAGAGAAGACTTTATAAAAGTTGTCTGTAAAGCCATCTGGACATGGAGCCTATGAAAGTTTGAAAGGTTTGATGGTTGCCTTAACTTCATCCTCTGTGAAGGGAGCATCTATCTCTTCATTATACTTCTCTGTGACTGGTATGACATTGTAGGTGGTGTCTGCGTTTACTCTTGCATGGGGTTCTTTAGAATGCAATTTAACACTGTAGTTTATAATGGCTTCCCGTTTGTCCATCTGTCTTTCTGCTACTTGCTGTGCAGGGAGTCTTATACTCACAGTTTAGTTTCATTCTAATCTGAGTTGCCTTCCTAAGTGCATGCCCACCATGTTGTCATGGTCATGTGTATTTGTTTAGAGTCAGCGGAGAGAGAGTTCTGCTTTATTAGTAGCTGCATTTAACTTGCCTCTCTGCGCTGTAGGGTGCTTATTGTGGTTTAGTTGTTCTTTTTCTGCCTGTTCATGATTTCCTCTAACAGTGTTCACTCTTTGTCTTAGTTTCTTAATATTGACCAAGGCTCGTGGGTACCTCCCCCTTATAACCACCTTGAAGGCAAGCAAAGGGCATCCACGTCTCATGTCGCTAGGTGGATTGTTTTGCAAGAATTAAACTGTATTTTTTCTTGGCTTCAGTTTCAGAACTGGGTCTCTTAGGACTGCTGGATGGAATTTCCAGCATCCCCTCAGGGTTTGCATCAGGTCTCATGTCAGCAGCAGTTCTACTGGTGCATGGACTGAGCCTACAGTTAGTTTGATTTTGGTGTTGTATAATATAGACATAGAAGCATTACTAACTAGGATGACTAGAACATGGCCTATGCATATGTGAGAATAAGGTGTAGTTTATGTGGTCTACGTGTTGTTCCCTCCATGGATCCTCTCAACCCTGTATCCCTTAGTGCATGTTTGAGCTTCTTGGAGAACGATCCTGAATAGGTGGTAACTTAATGGGATCTATCTATTTCTTGGTTCGTTACTGCATAATAATACATAAAAGTCTGTCTCAGATTTCATTATCACAGTCCACTTGTGATGCACCTAGTTGCTTGTAATAAAGGAATGACATGCAATAACTTTACGCTTGAGTTCTTCACAGTGCCAGCGGCCAGTAGGCAAGGGGAAATGCAGGTCACAGAGAATACCTAAAGCTGAAGTTTTGAAAACAAAACGTGTTTTCCTGTCTCCGCTCTGTTTTCCTAGATGAACAGTATGGAAATATTTATGATAACATGTTTATTTTTCCACACTTTACATAATTATAGGATAGATATCTCTCTGGATGTTTCTATGCATTCTGAGCTTCAACGTTTTGTTTTTTTAATCTGTCTTGTGCATAAACTGCTTCTACTATTGTTTTGCAACAAATAACTAACTGCTTTTTGGTGTGTTTAGTTTTGCAATAGAGGTTCTGATGCGACTTTTCTTGTTTATAAACTTCCTATCCCATTTACATTAATGTGCATTATACCAAGGATTTAAGGATTTTGTGGGAAAGGTGATTGTGTGTCCATGTGTTGCAAGGAATAATCAACCCGCTGCCTTAGAGTTCCATGACCTTATAAGAGAACACTGCCCTTGGCCTTGTTTCTCTATATGGACTTTGAACTCCTCAGTGACTTACAGTATCCTAGAATATATGGCAGAGGGTACTTTATTCCATACAATATCAGATATTATTATAAGATCCCCAATGGCCAAGTCTCCATTGTTATAATCTGCCATGCATGTGATGCATTCTGTGCACAAGTCCATTGCTCTCTGCTCAGCCAGGGTGTGATGTCACGGAATGTTGGTGAGTGGCTGGAGGAGTGTGACAGTTAGAGAGGGCTGAGCAGAGAGTCTACTGCTCCTGGTTGGATTCTCCATTAAGTAACCCATAGCCTATTCAATAGACCTACAACCTGTCATTCTGCATGAAGTGGCTGCATGACTTCTACTTATCAAGAGGGAACCTTTCAAATACAAAAATGGCGAAGAATGGAAACTGAACCTACGTTTGAGGAGAACGAGTGAAATCAAAAAAGTGAAGGTAAATTGAAGGTTGAAGACTTAAGAAGAAAAAAGAGAAGCCCTGAAACCCCCCTAGTGTCTTTTCTATCAGACAGCTTTCGGACAAAGGAGAAGTGTAAGTGCGTTGGGCTGGCTGAACTCCGTATGTACACAAATGTACGATAATGATTGTGTAACCAGTACCAACATTGTGTGGAGTTGACTTTGATACAGCATTTAAACACTTTTGCAAGCCAACACCAGTGGTGAGTGAACCAGCAGAGGGTGAAGGCATACCCCTGGTGAGTGAACTGGCACTGCATGAATTGCAGGCATTGTCAGCAATTTTGCCCTGAATTAACCTTTGCCTATGGAGAAGTTTGGCGGACAAGTGCGTCTGGGGATAAAGGGTGAGTCATCCTAACTGGTGCAGTGGTAAGAGAGTGCTGGCAATTTGCAGCGCGAGACAGGCGAGCCTCAGTAGGATGGTTTGAATGGCGTGTGTGGTCTGTATGTCCGCGTGACCCGCTGTCATGGGAGGTATTAGCGAGCCTCAGGGAATTGTGTGGACATGTTTGGTACTGCGCACAAGACTAGGGTGCGCGTACTGCACCGTTGGAGTTGCCTTGAACAAGAAATTCTGTGTGCGGACCCCAATGCCCGAGACTGTATTGCTGTTACCCCAAAACCAGAGCATATTGGATGCAATAACACTAAACACGTACATGACACAAATGTGTTAAGGGAAGCGCTGTCAATGCTTACACGCATGTGCAAATCAGAACAGCGTGCGTCATTTCAGCTACGTGCGCTCAGTTGAGACAGGCATGCAGAAAAGAGCAGCGTGTGTCAATACAGCAGTGTGCGCCCAGCTGAAGAGAAAGATGCAAACAGACACTGAAAACAATGAAGTACAAAACAGAAATACCTTGCAAACAATAGTGAAGCTTCATATCATTCTCCAATTGACCCATTATTGCGTGTGGAGTGAGTGAGTTTGTTTTGCCCCTTATTCTGCAAGAGAGGTCATTGGATAGTCGATCTGTGCTGGGAAGGAGTCTGGGTGAAAAACTAGAGCACAACCTGGCATGGGAGAACAGGTCGAATATAGTGAAGGTTACAGTGCCAATCTTCTGCAGAAGGATAATTTAATAACATTCATTCTAATGTGAGGAAAAGTAAATGGAGCTGTTTTTTAAGCTTTCACCTAAGAGAGACATCAGTTCACAATCAGTGTACTGTGTGAAGGTTCGGGTGAGATGTTGCTTGCCAAAGAGAAGGATTTGGGGTTTGCTGCATGAGAACATTTGTTAATGCTTTGCTGAATGCTTACATATGATGTCAAGTTGTTTTGTACATTTTTGCTCATTCTCTTCAAATTTTGAGTGGAGCATTCAGGACAATGTTTTTATATTAGTTGCATGCAATGTATTGTGTCATTTGAGTCCCTACTTCTGCAAGGGTGCTCACTAAAGGGTGTCCATGTTTTGCATACGTATGATAGAGTATTTTGCCAGTTAAGTCCCTGGTCCTGTGAAAGTATGCAGTACAGGGTGTATATACCTAAGCCTGCAAGAATAGGCAGTAGAGGGTGAGCATGTAGTGCTAGTCCTTCTGCTAAATTCACACGATGCATGTTGTTTTGGAATGAGCGTGGGTTGAAAGAGACCCATTGCTGAATTCACATTACCTCCCGTCCCTCCCTCGCCTTCCTTTTAACCAATGAGGCCTCCCGCCTCCCCCCTAGACCCTCCCTTCCCCTTTCAAAACCCCCCCCCACCCTTATCCCCTCCTGTTCTTTTGTCTAGCCCACGCTAGACGGTTTTCTTTCCCTTTCTTACCTGCACGGCGGGGCCTGGAGGTCGTCGATGGAGGCACTCCTCGGGACGCGGTGCTCCGCGAGGAGTGCTACGGCTGGGTCACGTCTTGAGCGAACGGCATGGCTGCTCGAGAGGCGTGTACTGGGGGCCGGCTGACGGGGTCAGCCGGCCCTCTGTGGCTGGGGCGTTAGTTTCCGGGTTTCCGCGCCGCGGAGCCGCGAGGACCGAGGAACTTCAATTTTTGGATGCTGGTCAGGTAGGACGGGCGTTCTGCCCGTGGTTTTTTGGATTTTTACAAGGATTGTGACCTTTTTAGGGTTTGGTGGAGCCCTGTTAGGGAGGACCAGGGTCCTATATGTAGGGTAGTGTTTTGGAATGAAAGGCAGTGTTATTTTGGTTACCATGCCTAAAGCTCCAGCAAAGAGACGTGGTTGTCTCTTCTTCCTCCTCGGAGGTGGGAGGGGAGGGTAGCATTGCTCTTCCTGAGAACCCACAGGTACCTGGCAGGGGTACTCCCCTCATGTCTAGTGAGGAAGTGCAGGATATGGGTGAAATGGCTGTCACCAGGGCACTGCAAGCTGGCGTGGCCAGGACTGATCAGTCTAAGCGTGCGCACTCATCGGTAGCGGCAAGGAAATCCTCATCGGAGAGTGAGGATGAGGCCCCATCAACGTCATCTGGGGGGAAATAGGTTTCCAGAAGAGGTAATGTGGGAAGTGATGACACATGTTCGGGACAGTTTAGGTTTCCCTGTGTTTCAACCTACAAACTCAGAGTCTCATTTATTTCCTCAAATATCAGACGCCTTTTATGTTTGCCATGCCTTTCCAGGGACCTGTGAAGGATATGGTGTTTCGTGAGTGGAAGGATGTGGAGAAGGCTCAGGTTCCACGATTCCTTCAGAAACTTTACTTACTTGAGGGTGAGGGGGTTTTTCCTCCTTCAATACGCCTGGACTCTATTCTGGCTACTCTAATTGGCAAAACGGCAGTCAATCCGGAGGATTGTGTGCCTACGTATGCCACAGACCGTAAAGTGGATTCAGGTCTTAAGAGGGCTTTTGCGGCGGAGAATCTGGCGCTGAAGGCAGGGATTTATTCTGCTTATGCGTCACAATCATTGGTTCAAGGCTTTGATAAACTGGCGGTGGCTGTACAGGAAGGGGCGGAGTGTTCGGAGCTCCTGGCTGGTATGGAACAGCTGGCCAGATTATTGGCGGATGTGTCTTCAGATATAGTCCGTACTTCGGCTCTGGCATCTGGGTCTTTGATTGGGGCTCGTAGGTCCCTCTGGTTGCGTTCATGGAAGGCTGATCCAGGGGAAACGGCGGCCTTGTTGAGACTGCCGTTTGAGGGTTGTAACTTGTTTGGAGAACTATTACCATCCATACTTTCCAAGGTGTTTAAGGAGCGGAAGCATGCCTTACCTTATAAAGGGGTTTCTTCTTCGGGTAAAGGGTGGAAGAAGCATTCCAGATCTTCTCCTTCTAGGGTTGCTAAATCCTTTTCGTTTAGGAGACGGCGTTTTCATCCGCGTTTTTCACCTAAGAAGTCTACTCCTGAGACCCGGGGTGGTTTCAAGAAGGGGTCCTGGCATTCGCTGTGGGCCTGGCAGAGGGCCGGTTGGGGGATGACTGTGTCACTTTCTTTCAGCTTGGGAGGACAGTGTAACCGATCATTGGGTACTAGACATGGTGACCAATGGTTATGTCATAGATTTTGTGGCGGTTCCTCCAGATTCCGGGGTGCATCCCACACCTCTGCCTTCAGAGGGGTCTTGGAGTGGAGCATTATTGGACGGAGTGCGGGACTTACTGGTCATGGGGGCCATTTCCCATGTTCCGCTAGACGACCGAGGTCAGGGCACTTATGCGGTCTTGTTTCTTGTGCGGAAAGTTTCAGGGGGATTTTCAACCGGTGCTCAATCTGAAGGAGGTGAATACCTGGATCAGGACAGTGCATTTCCACATGCTGTCCATTCGGACTATTTTTCCATTGGTCAGGCAAGGGGATTTTCTGGTGTCACTGGATCTGCCGGATGCTTACCCACACGTACCGGGGGCATGGTCCTCTCAAAAGTTCATGAGGTTTGCTGTGGGGCAGGATCATTTCCAGTTTTGCGTTCTGCCTTTCGGTCTGAAATCTTCTCCCCGAATTTTCACGAATATGCTGGCTCCTCTAGTGGCTTTGCTTCATTCAGAAGGGGTGTTTCTGCACCCTTATCTAGTCGACATTTTGATTCATGCCCATTCACGAGACCTTTTGCAGAGGCAGGTGGCCCAAGTTCTGGGGGTCCTGCAATAACACAGGTTTTTGATCAATTGGGTGTAATCAGACTTTGTGCCGTCCCAGGATCTGGTTTTTCTAGGGGCTCGGTTTCAGCCTATTCTAGGGTTGGTGACTGTGTCCGAAAAATAAAAATAAAAAAATAAAAAAAAGGTTGGATGCTCTCCAGGCTTTGGTAAAGAAGGTATGGTTACTGTCTGCTCCCCGAGCTCTTCTATGGTTGCGACTGCACATTTGGCGTCAGTGATATTTTGGGTTCTTGGGCACGTTTCCATCCCCTGTGCTTGATGACGTGGTTCTTGAGTAGGTGGGATCCAGGGTCCGGTTCTCTGAAGGACGGGGTTCCAGGGTCCGGATTGATTCACAGAGAGTTGCAATGGTGGTTGGATGCAGACCACCTGAGGGTAGGGGTGTCTTTGTCACCTCTGAGACCCGTGGTGGTGACGACGGATGCCAGCCTCTCCGGTTGGGGGGCATGGATGGGGTCAGCTCAGATTCGGGGGTTTTGGTCCCCTCGGGAGGCGAGTCGGTCATCTAATTGGCGAGAATTGCGGGCTATATTCCTGGCTCTGGTCCATTTCCAGGATTCCCTGAGGGGGTTGGCGGTTCTGGTTCGCACAGACGACTTAGTGGCCGAGGCTTATGTCATTCGGCGAGAGTGGTAAGTGTTCGGGCGGATCTACTGAGCAGAGTGATTCCTTCCTCTCAACTTTTCTCTCTCCGGAGGTCTCTGTTTCGGCATCTGGTTCGGCTTTGGGGTCTTCCAGTGCTGGATGTGTTTGCGTCAGTAGAGACTGCGATAGTGGAGTGCTTCTGCTCCCGGTTTCGGTGTCCCCAAGCATGGGAGGTGGACGGGATGTCATGTCCTTGGCTGCAGGGCCTTTTATATGCGTTCCCTCCGTTTCAACTATTCAGGGCGTTTCTGTTAGGTGCCAGTGGCTTTGAGTTCTACCTTGCTGGCTTCATGGAGACGTTCAACTTTGCTTTCTTATGGTAGACAGTATAAGGTGTTTTCGTCTTGTTGCTTAAGTCGTGAGTTGGATCCTTCCTGCGCTTCTCTCTTTGAGGTGATGCAGTTCCTGCAGGACGGTGCTCGTTTAGGGTTGTCAGTGGCTTCTCTTCGGGTACAGTGGGCGGCTATTCAGGCATTTAGGGACCATGGCGTAATCTTCAAGTTGAAGGGCGATTGATGCCTGGATTTTTTCAGGGGCTTATTAATTTATTTCCTCGCCCGGTACGTTCTTTTCCCTCATGGGATCTGTCCTTGGTTTTGGATGTGTTGACGGGGGCCCCTTTTGACCCATTGGGGGACTATGATTTGCGACGTCTATCTTTGAAGACGTTCTTTTTGGTCGCCATTACTTCGGCTCGTCGGTTGGGGGAATTGGGGGCATTGGCATGTTCCTTTCCTTTTTTGTAAGATTTTTCCCGATAGGGTGGTTCTGGTTCCGGTGCCTTCCTTTATTCCAAAAGTCAATTCTTCGTTCCATTCCAGGCAGGCGGTCATCCTTCCTTCATTTTGTCCGGATCCCTCATCAGGGGAGGAGGTCCGTTTGCATTTGTTGGATGTACGTAGGGTTTTGTTGGAGTATCTGCGGGTGGTGGCTCCTTTTCGTACAGGGGATTCACTGTTTGTTACTTTTGGTCCGGCGCGCTAAGGTGAGAAACCTTCCACGGCTTCCTTGAGTCGGTGGGTTCGATCTTTGATTCTGTTGGCCTATTCCTTGAAAGAGGTGGTTCCTCCTCTAGGGATTCAGGGGAGGTCTTCCAGAGGCATGGCGGCGACGGTGGCAGAGCTTCAGGGGACTTCAGTGGTGGATATTTGCAGGGCCGCCACTTGGGCTTCTCCTTCGGCGTTTGTGCGTCATTATAGGCTGTCGGACTTGGGTGGTTTGGAGTCGGTGTTTGGTCACCGGGTCTTATCCTCTATGAGATACTGTTTGGGATGTTCTTGGTGCAGGATATTAAATAAGGGTCTTGCAACTCGATGTCCGTCTCCTGTGTGTTTTTCTTGCTATGTCTCATTGGTTAAAAGGAAGGCGAGGGAGGGACGGGAGGTAATGCTTCCATTTTCTTACGATAATGGCATTACTCCTAGTCCTACTCCCTCGCCTTCCTTTTCCGTTCCCTCCCACCCTCCCGGTACGGACTGTCCGAGTTGCGGCTTGGGCTTGGTTTTTGTACAGGAGGGGATAAGGGTGGGGGGGGGTTTTGAAAGGGGAAGGGTGGGTCTAGGGGGGAGGCGGGAGGCCTCATTGGTTAAAAGGAAGGCGAGGGAGTAGGACTAGGAGTAATGCCATTATCGTAAGAAAATGGAAGCAAGACTGCCCTGTTGTTTTGGATGAGAGAGGGTTGAAAGAGACTCATTGCTAAATTCATGTGGTGTCCAGTTGTTTTGGAATGAGCGAGTGTTGAAAGAGTCCCATTACTAAATTCATGAGGTTTTCTGTTGCCATAGATTGGATGAGGGTTGAAAAATACCTGCTGCAAACTTCTAAAATAAGGGTTATAAGACTCGCTTTGCCTACTGCTATATTGAGGGTTGAAACACACCCATTGTGTTATGCACAAGATGCCCTATTCTGGGTTGGGTGAGAGTTTAAAGATACCCATTTTGTGGTTCTGCGGTTCATTTGATTGGTTTAGTGATAGGTGGGATGTTAAGGGTTCAGTGGGACCTGTATATAGGTCTGCTTTTGGTTTTGCATGGTTGGGATTGCAGTCAACCATTGTATGAATAATTTATAGGGTTTGAATAATTTATAGGACTTATCAAAGCTACAGTCTCCTACCATTCGTGTTAGTATTTTATTATTTTCTATCTTACGTTTTCTGTTTGCATTGTAAGGAGATGTGTTATAATCTGCCATGGTTGTGATGCATTCTGTGCACACGTCCATTGTTCTCTGTTCAGCAAGTGTGGGATCTCATGGAATGCTGGTGCGTGACTTGGAGGAGTGTGACAGAGAGAGAGAGACTTGGCTGAGCAGAGAAGATGCGGCTCCTGGTGGGGTTATCCATTAAGTAACCTGTAACTTAACTCGTAACCTAGTCAATAAACCTTTGACCTGTTATTCTATATGAGCTGGCTACCTGACTCCTACTTACCGAGAGGGAATATTTCAAATATAACACCGCAGCCTGTCGAGAAATGACATGAGTAAGGTGTTCCGATTTGAATTTGGAACATACAATGTGGATGTTGTTTGCTGCCTGCCTCATAGTGTAACTGTGACTATAATGTATGTGTTTTCTTTCTTGGATTTGTGGAGAGTAGGTTTTGTTCTGCTTGGGGATTGAAACACTAGAAAGTAAGATCTGTCTCATGTGGTTCTCATCTTCTTTCTTAAAGTCTCTTGCTGACAGTGATATCATAACGACCTTCCCGCGAGTAGTGATATATTTGACCTTTAGTTAGGTGAATTGAGTGCTTCGGTGATCAAGGATATATGTTTAATTGTCACATGTGGAAGTAGTGGTTAAACATGGTGCAGTGGATGAATGACAGTGTGTACGTTTATGTCTCCTAAGTTGTGTCTATCTGAATATCTGTAGTCTGCCAGGCCGCTGCACCTCAAGTGCCTATCACTCTCACCCAGAAAGTAATTAACTAAAGCAATAACAAAACTTTCAAAAAAAGTAATCAATATCACAAAATAAAAGTAGTTTAATTTGGGGTAATGCGTAGGGGGATAGAGTTCCTTGAGGGGGTCCCTCACTTTAAGCCAACTGTAGTCTGTTTAGTTTGGTGCACTAAAGGTATTGCTAGTTTGCCTGGCACTCCTTACCTACCACAGTTTCATAAAGAAAAAAGATGTTTACTTTGCCAGCGAGTTAATATTATCAGCTAGAATTGTATCTGTTTGATCGAGCAAGGGCACAATCCCCCAGTGGCTGAAGCGGCCCTTCCTCCCCATCTAAATCCCCCACCTGTATCATTATTCTCCTTCTCTCATTTCCCCGGGTTTCGGTTTCATCCTTTCATAATTGAGAATATATGTGGTTAAAGGTATCGCTCCGCAGTGGCTATAACCAGGTCTATATTCTCAATAATATACAATAAAGAGATACCCAAAGTCTCATGGCTTGTCCTTGCTGCCTGTACATTTCCTTGTCTTGATTTGCCATGTCTGTGACCTTATCTTCATCCAAGGTGTAAACTGTGAAGTTTCTCTCTTTCTGTGGTCAGGAATTTCAGTCACTCTGAGTCTTGTGATTGGATGTCTAGAAGTTGGGCTGCCTTGTGACTTGTTCTTGAAGTCGAATGTTATGCCAAATTATTAATTCCAGCGTACTTGTTGCCTTGCTCTATCTTGCTATAAGAAGCACATGTGGTCCTTGACGGTTATTCTGAGGCTGGATGCAAATGGAATAGCTTCCTTCACTTTAAAGTTTTGCATTTTGGCAAGAATGTTGCCAGGCCTTTTCACTTCTCATGACTGGTTAGGGTCTATCAGTGTAGATTATTTGCACAGCCTTCTTCCACTATGAAGAATAGACCTATGAGGAAAGTTTCAATCCTTCCTCATCTTCTGACAGCTCTCTAATGTGTATGTTGTTACATCTGGTCATGTTTGCCAGGTATTCACTTTTCAGATTTGCTATTTCCACTTGGAACTTCAGTACAGATATCTCTAGTTATGAAGCAGATGTCATTCTCCAGTTTATTTGCTTTAGATTCATCCTCTAGAATTCTTGTGCCCATTGAGTCTAAATCAGTCTAGAGTGCTTCAGTCTTAGAGCTCCAGCATGTCAATCTTTATTTCCTCACTTAGTTCATTCTCAAAGTTTTATGGGCTGGATAGCATGTCATCGTTAGTAAATGCTATGTCAGCAGACTTGTTGTTTTGTCACATTTGTGGTGGTTTAGCAATCCCGTTATGCCAAGGGAAGAAGCAAAAAGGTGAGTAACCCAATTTTTTGGGTTATGTGCATTTTGGTGGTACTGAGTTTCTTTCCTCGTGACATCAGTTTGCACCGCACCACATTTAGGAAAGTAAAAGGCTGACAAAATACTTGGACAGCAGATTGGTCATGGTAGGTGGTAGCATCAGATCCCTTCAGATTGTTTCACGACAGGAGAGACCTGTTGAGGAAGAGGATATCTGTCAAGCGATGCTGATTTCCAAAGGATTACCGAACACCATCATTGCTTCTGGCTTTTATATGCACATCATGTGTTTGGCAGACCTTTGTTCCTTGTGATCTGCATCAAATTTTGTCATGGGTCTTGGCAAATGCCAGTAGAAATCTGCCTAGAGACAGTGTCCTTGGACATAGATTGTTGGCTTCGGATCTGATGAACGTTAGGATACACCACTACAGTTGGACCTCGTTAAGAGCGAGAGAGTTGCTCTGGGTCTATATGTATGAAACTCGACCCTGCTGCCTGAATATTTTGTAAAATCTTTTATATATACTGGGTCACAGGGATCGCTGTTATGCCTGTGCCCATATAACAGCAGAGGTCCCCACCACAAGTCGTTTTTCACACAGCGCTCACCTCTGATCCCACTGGGCTGCAGATTTGAGCCAGCTCCACTGCAGTTTGATGACTATGGATCAGCCAGCACTGTCATACCTGGGGTTCTGTGTACTTTCGCACAGGCATTGCTTTTCTCCTCAAGCTATCCCACCATCAGCAGTTGCCTCTGTTTGCCTGGTTTTTCCCAAGAGCTCCTCTTGGGAGCTGCAAGCTGCATCAACCCCGGCCCTGCTTGGGTGCCTCGATTTTGTCTACCATCATGAGCAGAGCATAGACTCCGGGCTCCACTACCCTCACCTACCCGTCGCTGTCAAACAGTTGAGCACCCTGTGCTTTGTTTGCCTAAGAATGATCTCAATCCTGGGTGTTTCTGTATAAATTAGTCTCTTTGGAGCCTTTATTAAAGTGTATTTGTGCTAGGTCCTAACAGAATCCTAGGGAAACGTGTCTATGCAGCCATCTTGTCATGCTACGCTCCCCTCATTGCTCTCTTACAGGATTTTCCACAGGAGTATTTGTGCTGTTCGTACCTCCTTCTTATCTGGCAACCCGGAGGAGGTTTTCCATTTTTGATGTAGGTTAGTATCTTTGCAGTAAATTAGTTTGACAGTTGCTTCTTCACCAATTTCCTGGCAGGAGACCCTCTTAGATTTCCTTATAGAGAAACATTCTGCAATATTTACAAAACAGTTTTGATACTAAGACGACTCAACGACCTTGCCTGCTAATGTTAGATGAGCATCCAGGTCCTCTTTGGATCACAAAGTGCATCTTATGGAGAGTCCAATGTTAAGTAAAGCAATGTTCCATCTAATAATGTTTGCCAGTGTGCGGCAATGGAACGCTTGTGTCTCCACCGTTTGTCGCCGTGCAAGCACATAGGGCAAGGTTTGTACGAGTATAGGCAGGTATCATTCCTTTTTCGGTTTAATACCATTCATTTCAGAAGGGTGGGCTCCCGTGGTCGAAGTCTGGGGGAAATGTGGGGCCCGGAGGGGCACGACGTGCCCATACTTTTTAATTACAGAAAAACAGTTCTAATGTATTTGTGAAAAGACAACCTTCCCAAGATGGTTACTTCCGAAGGTTGAAATGCTTCAGCTGAAGCAAGGCAGCGAGTCTCCTGTGCTGTGAAACTCAGGGAGGTACAGACAGCTAAACAAGCCTTCTTTACAGGGTGCCTGCTGTCCTGAAACATGAGAAACTGGTCAATCTTCAAATGTAAAGTATTAGCTTGAATTGATGGAATCTCTTGAAGCTTACTGATGACACACATTGATTCTTTTTTAAATGTATCCTAAGGGAGCTACCAGTTAAACTTCTAAAAGACATGTATAAAAAGAATTTGCACTATGTGCAGTCTAGTTATTATTAAAATCTATATTTTGGAAGCACTTTTCCACCTTTTGCGCATGTTGTACGAGCCTATCTTAGACTGTATCTAAAGCAAGCTTAAAATAATGACTTGCATGTTCACAGTGCTTCCTGTCACAGACTTGGACCTTTTAGCACTAAACAAACACAAGTCACTATTCTCCACTGCACTAACCAGGATTCAATACTGTGGCTCCCTTGTGCAGTGCCTTAACTAATAGAGGTTACCCACTGATTAACATAACTTGTTTTTAATATTCATTTAAGCTGTGTGTTATTTTATACGTAGCTAAATACACCAAAAATAATCCAGCTTTTAAAAAAGAGGACAGTTTCTAAAGGAAAAGGGGCAAGAATGTTTCATTTTAAATGCACTGGGCCAGATATATTTTAGAAAGGAACATAGAAGAATAACAAACGGGGACATGTGTTTAATTCTAAAAGATATTGATTCATAAGCTTCAAAGTTTGGTTGTACGGTATCAGGATGCATCTTCACGCAGGTTTTCTGCACTTTCTTTGTTTAGTATAGTTGGTTTAATTTAGTGTTTATATAGCAGCACTGCCACAGATTACCTCTAATTGCTAAGAAATAACCATTGACAAAGACAATAGATTTCTTCTTTAAAAAGAATTAGCAAACATTTTGACTTTGCCAGTTTTTCTTAGGCAAAATTGTTTAAAAGTGCATATTGCTATGCAGAATAGTAAAAACAAAGTGGTGCTGGTTAGAGAAGCGCTCCCACACGTGTCACCATGCATGCGTTTCCATACGTCATAAAACTGCATCCATTTTTGCTTATGTTTTTTTATTTACCTTTACAAGATCGAGGACACCCATCTTGGAGCTTTAAATTAAAAATAAATAAATGTGAACCATGCATATTATCGTCAAAGGAATAGCCCGATAGTAAGTTGCAGTTGTCTGAACTTCCCCAAAAAAAACAACGTAATGGGGAGTTGGACAGAGAACATCCGAGGATGGTGAAGTAAGTCATCATCACCATTGCTGAGGAAGCAATGAAGGACCTTGGAAATGTGGTTTATAAATAGTAATAAAAATCTAATTAAAAGCCCCTCTCCCCATCAATGAGGGACAGCAGAGTCCATGGAAGAGGCTGTAAGGGTAACAGGAAGAGTGCGTGGTCGGTGCCATGGGGATATTTTCTATTATTTATCTTAGAGTAACCTGTATCCTCTGTCTTTATAGCAGATACTTTTTTGTCTATAAAGAAACAGGGATCCGCCGTGTACCGTATTGCAGGTTCCTGGCCATTACACAGAAGTCTACGTGCATGCCTGGTGCACCCGTTCCAACAGGTTCAGCAGGAATAAGCTGAACCTTTGAGGTTCTGAGTTACACCCAGAGAATATTCTGCCTTCCCCTAGAAAATTAAAATACTGCCCTGTTTGTTGTGTTTACGGTTCCAACAAAGTTATGTCTATGGTGAGATTTTGCTGGTCGCCCTCTTGGTAAATATCAGAAGATGGGTGACTGCGGCAGAAGCTCTGTGGACAGGTGTGCCTCCTCTGCTGCAGGAGATATATAGTCAGATCTGCCTGCACTACTGCAGGTGCTAGGAGGACAGGTGTACTGCCACCCCTGTAGGTACATTGTGGCCCAGTGTGTAACCTTTGCTATCGGTGCTGCAGAAGCCAGTGGACACGTTTACCTCCTCTGCTGCAGGGGGTGCATGGTCAGATCTACCTCCTCTGCTGCAGGGTATGCATGGTCAGATCTACCTCCTCTGCTGCAGGGGATGCATGGTCAGATCTACCTCCTCTGCCGCAGGGGATGCATGGTCAGATCTACCTCCTCTGCAGCAGGGGATGCATGGTCAGATCTACGTCCTCTGCTGCAGGGAATGCATGGTCAGATCTGCCTGCACTACTACAGGTGCTAGGAGGACAGGTGTACTGCCACCGCTGTAGGTACATTGTGGACCAGTGTGTAACCTTTGCACCTTTGCTATCGGTGCTGCAGAAGCTGAGTGGACAAGTTTACCTCCTCTGCTGCAGGGGATGCATGGTCTAATCTACCTCCTCTGCTGCAGGGGATGCATGGTCAGATCTACCTCCTCTGCTGCAGGGGATGCATGGTCAGATCTACCTCCTCTGCTGCAGGGGATGCATGGTCAGATCTACCTCCTCTGCCGCAGGGGATGTATGGTCAGATCTACCTCCTCTGCTGCAGGGGATGCCTGGTCAGATCTACCTCCTCTGCTGCAGGGGATGCATGGTCAGATCTACCTCCTCTGCTGCAGGGGATGTATGGTCAGATCTACCTCCACTGCTGAAGGTGCTTCAAGGACAGATGTGCTCTCACTGCTGTAGGTGCAGTGTGGATCAGTGTGTAATCTTTGCTGTAGATGGTGCACTAAGAGATGTGTGGACAGGCATAAACAACCTCGGCAGCAGCTTCCTTAGACAGATTACCACCTCTGTTCAGGTACTGCGTGGCTAGGTGCATCACCTCTGCTTCATGGCGCCGTGAGGGCAGATTTATAGCCAGTGCACCACCTTTCCCGTGGGTGTTCTGTGGCAGATGCACCACCGCTGCTAAACGTGTTGTGTGGAAAAGTATGCGGCCTTTACTGTAGGTGCAATGCAGACAGATGTGCCATCTCTGCTGTAAGGACTATGTGCACAGGTACTATATGGATAGATTTATCATCTCTACTGCGTGCCGTTGTGAGGACAGGTTTATTAGTCCAGTGTACTGTTTTCCCGTAGGTATTCTGTGGCAGGTGAACCACCTCTGCTAAATGTACTGTGTACCTTCTCTGCCGTAGGCGCAATGCAGACAGAAGTACCACCTCTGCTGAATGGGCTATCTGGACAGGTGCACCACCTCTGTTTTGTGTGTTGTCGCGTTAACTGGCATTCCTGCAGACTACATTATATGTAATGCCCCTGGACCCAGCCCCAGCTATTTTGTGAGTTCCCACAATACGCAGTTTAAGATATAGTTGTGAACACGGCATTTTGGAGGTTCGTACATCGCTCGATTTATTTGGACGGCCCTTCCACTCTCAATGTGTACATGTTACACTTAAGGAAAACAGCATAAAGACGAATTAAACGCCATTTTGTCTCAGAAATGTTGCAGCTGTTTTGAAACAGGAGCCTAGCCAAAGGCTGTCGAGTGACAACGTTACGAGAGCTTCAGAAAGTCGGCACAATTACGGAAAGACTTAATGAAGAATATTTGTGAATCCAACAAAGCGTTCCATGCTCTTGACTGAAAAAGAACAAGTTGCTTGTAAAATTCACCTGTATACAAAATAAATTACCCCACACGAGGCGCTCTGACTTAAACACATCGATTTGAAGCGCTAAAAAAATGTAGGGAAACAGTAATGAGAACGGAAATGTTCTGCAGTAGCAGGGCATGGAAACATCGGTTGCACGTAATGAGACAGAGATAACGAGAACTTCTGGAAGCACATAAAGCTAAAGCAGAGCTGTTTCTTACATTTATGTTTATTAGCGAGTTGTAACTGCCGACGGGCTACGATTACATTTGAAAGCATTGCAAGAGGAGTCTCGATAAAGCCCGTATATCACCATGTCCCAGCGCGCATTCTCCATAAACATTTAGCGGGATGAGGCACAAACATTCTGCAGCAAATTGCTTTCTGCAAAATTAAAAACAAAAAAGTGATGACTTGGACGTGCGCCTACGCCGCGCCATGACGCTATGGCAGCCTAGCGTGACGACACCTGCATGTACTGTTGCCAAATGACAGACGCCACTCGGAGCCTTAAATAATAAAACAGTTACATAAAGCGCATAAAAAACGTAGCGGCCGACAGCAAATGGAACCTGCTGGGCCCAAAAAAGTGTAAATTGGAAAAAATGTATTCTTTGACCCCTTCACTGCCAGGCCTTTCCCCCCTCAGGTGCCACGCAGTTTTTGGCTATTTGGGGCAGTTTGCGCTTAAGCCTTCATAACTTTTTGTCCACATTGGCTACCCATGCCACATTTGTGTCCTTTTTCCCAACATCATTGGGAATCTAGAGGTAAACAGAGTTTGTGGATTCCCCTGGAGGACACCAAGCAATTAGCCAAAATACAGCGAAAACTTTGTTTTAAAAAAAAAAGAAATCGGAATAAGGGATGCAGAAGAAGGCTTGTGGTTTTTCCCCTGAAAATGGCATCAGCAAAGGGTTTGTGGTGCTAAAATAACCATCTTCCCAGCTTTCAGGAATAGGCAGACTTGAATCGGAAACCAACATTTTCAACACAATTTTGGCATTTTACTGGGACATGCCCCATTTTTACTATTTTTTGTGCTTTTAGCCTCCTTCCAGTTAGTGACAGAAATTAGTGTGAAACCAGTGGTGGATCCCGGACAGCTAAACATTTCTAAGAAGTAGACAAAATTCTGAATTCAGCAAGGGGTCATTTGTGTAGATCATACAAGGTTTTTCTACAGAAAATAACAGCTGAAATAAATATTGAAATTGAGGTTAAAAAAACAGCAATTTTTCTCCAAGTTTTACTCTGTAACTTTTTCCTGTGATGTCAGATTTTCGAAAGCAATATACCGGTATGTCTGCTGGACTCTGGTAGGTTCATCAAGAACTCTAGGTACCCAGAGCCAATAAATGAGCTGCACCTTGCAATGGGTTTTCATTGTATACTGGGGGTATACAGTGAAATATAAAGAGTGAAAAATAGGAATCAAGAAAACCTTTGTGTTTCCAAGATGGGTATAAGATAAGGTGTTGATAAGCAGTGGTTATTTGCACATCTCTGAATTCTGGGATCCCCATACTAGCATGTGAATTACAGGGCATTTCTCAAACAGTCTTTTTTACACACTGTCTTTCATTTGGAAGGAAAAAAATGTAGATAAAAACAAGGGGCAAGAACACTTGTTCTTCTATTCTGTGTTTCCCCAAGTCTCCCTAACGCTTAATGCCCGCAACAGGAAACGCAACATAAAACATCACATTTTTACCTCAAAATCTGACGTGTTTTTTGCAAAGTGCCTAGCTGTGGATTTTGGCCTTTAGCTCAGCCAGCACCTAGGGAAACCTACCAAACCTGTGCATTTTTTAAAACTAGGCACCTAGGGGAATCCAAGATGGGGTGACTTGTGGGGATCTCACCAGGTTCTGTTACCCAGAATCCTTTGCAAACCTCACAATTAAGCCAACAAAAACACCTTTTCCTCACATTTCAGTGCTGCAAAGTTCTGGAATCTGAGGCGAGACACAAACTTCCATCTACCCAGCGTTCCCCTTGTCTCCCAATAAAAATGGTACCTCACTTGTGTGGGTAGGTCTAGTGCCCGTAACAAGAAATGCCCCAAAAACACTACATGGACACATCAAAAGTATCAAATGCATAACTACCTCTTTTTGTGCGGGGGCACCTGCGTTTTTGGTTCTGGGCTCAGCAGCCATCTAGGGAAACCTACCAAACCTAGACATTTTGGAAAACTAGACACCCGAAGGAGTCCTGGAAGGTGTGACTTGCGTGGATCCCCCAGTGTTTTCTTACCTAAAATCCTCAGCAAACCTCAAATTTAGCTACAAAATCACATTTTCCGTACCAGCACAAATTTCCTACCACCCAACGTTCTCCTCAGTCTCCTGATAAAAATGACACCTCACTTGTGTAGATGGGCCAAGCGGGTCCAAAAGGGCAGTTTGAAAAAAAATAGTTTTTAGGCTGCCAAGTGGGGCAGAATTTTTATTGGAATAGATGAGACAATGCTAGGTAGTAGGAATTTTGTGGATTCCGGAAGGTTCCATCCCAAAAATGTGGGAAAAATGTGTGATTTCAAGCAAAGTTGGAGGTTTGCAGGGCATTATGGGTAAGAAACTGGTGCAGCTGCATGTGAAGCACACCACCCTGGACTCACCCAGATGTTTAGTTTCCAGATGTGTCTAGGTCTTGTAGATTTTTCTACATCGCAGCGTCCCAAAGTCCAAAAAGTACAGCCCTCACCATTCCAAATGGGACGATTTTGAGAGTTAGACAAGCTCTCATGGCCCAAATGTAAAACCAAAACCCAAAATAATGAAATGTCCTCTTGCCTGCTGTGGGATAAGATGTTTTAGTGTGCGTGGGGAGGGCTGAAATGAAAGACTGTTGAACCCTTTGGTTGGGGTAGGGGCATAACCATGCATATTCCCTGGTATCTAGTAAGCTTTTTGCCCTCACCCCCGGGGAGTGGATCAGCTATAACTGCCCCATCTGCCCGCCTGTGGGCAGAACAACTTTGTCCCCATTTATTTGAGGTTGGAGTATGGCCATATCCCCACCATCTTTTTTTTGGAAAAAAAAAAAATCGGGGGACAGAAATGGTCTAAAATAAATTTGCCCCTCAGGGGAGCAACCCTTACCTAAGGGGTCGCTCCCCTTCTGTTTAAAAAAATTGGTTGGTGTGCAGATCGACCTTATGAAAATAAGCCGATCTGCCCCCAAGTGGGGCAGAAATGGCCTAAAATACATTTGACTGAGCTGAGCTTCCAGCGCAATGGGAGGTGACCTCTGATGAGGTCACTGCGTGGTTGCGCGCTGACATCTTCAGACCTCACTGGGAGGGGGGAAAGGGGCGGAAGAGGAAGCAATTCCTCTTCCATCGCTGCCCTGGGGGGTGGGGAGGGGGTGTGAGGCTCATGGGGGGAGCGAGCTGGGTGCAGCACGAGCTGGTCTCGTCCTCAGCACACAGCAACCATGGCAGAGGACGAGACCAGCTCGTACCAGGCACCTGAGGGGTTAAGGACCACGCTTATATTGGAGGTCATTGATGGGAGCTCATGGAAGAATTGGGTGAACTAGAGGGGCAACACTGACTGGGCAGGAAACGGCATAGGAGCCTGAGGTGAGGGGGGAGGAATAAAACAAGCATTGGCAAAGGTAATAGGCCTCGCCTACACAAGAGCTTATAGGCTTTGGCAACGTGTTCTGCGATGTTGTACACCAGTGTGGCTTCTGTCCTGCATGGCTAAAAGTTAGTGATGTGGAGTGGGGGAGTAGAGTGTCGTAGGGTGAACCTGTTGGAATGTAGTAGAGTGGAGTAGGGGGAGTACATTGTGGCAGAGTTCAGTAGAGGGGAGCAGATTGTTGTAGAGTTGAGAAGACGGGAGTAGAGTTTAGTGGTAGTGTTGTAGCGTGGAGAGGAGCAGAATAGGGTGGAGTGGGTTGGAATGGATTGAGGTAGTGTGGAGCGGAATGGTTTGGGATAGAGGGTGGACTTGTGTGGGGTGGATTGGGCGGATTGAAATGGAGCGAGGTGAATTGGATTGGGCTGTATTTGAGTGGGGTGGGTGGTTTGGATTGGAGTGATAGGAATGGACTGGATTGGAGTGGATTGGGGTGGATTAGATCAAACTAGAGTGAGGTGTATTGGATTTGAGTGTGTTGGATTGGAGTGGATTGGATTGGATTGGGGTGGGCTGGATGGATTGGATTGGAGAGGGGTGGACTGAACTGGGATGGAGTGTGGTGAATTGGAGTGAGTGACGTGGATTAGAGTGGGGTGAATTGGATTGGAGGGTGTAGATTGAAATGGGCTGGGTTCGGGTGGATTGGACTGGGGTGTTGTGGGCTGCAGTGGGATGGATTCGATTGAACTGGGGCAGGGTGGATTGGACTAGAGTGGGGTGCATTGAGGTAGGGTGGATTGGAGTGGGGTAGATGGATCAAATTGGAGTCGGGTGGACTGAACTGGGATAGGGTAAGGTGGATTGGATGTGGATGGGGTGGATTGGATTGGTGGGGATTGGATTGGAGTGGGGTAGGCTGGATGTATTGGACTGGAGTGCGGTGGAGTGAACTCAGATGGGTGGGGTGGACTGGAGTAGAGTAGGGTGGATTGGAGTGGGGTGGAGTGAAGTATACTGAAATGTGGTGGGGTGGTTGTGGATGGGCTGGAGGGGTGGATTGCAGTGGAGTGGGAGGATTGGAGTAAAGTGGATTGGTTTGTAGTGGGGTGGGCTGGATGAATTGAAATGGAATGGGGTGGACTGAACTGGGATGGGTGGGCTGGTGGATTGGAATGACTGGGGTGAGATGAAATGGAATGGATTGAAATGGGATGGATTGGATTGGGGTGCAGTGGGCTGCAATGGGATGGATTGGATTGCTGTGGGGTGGTGTGGATTGGACTGGAGTGGGGTGTATTGGATTGGGGTGGGATGGGGTGGAGTGCATTGAGGTAGAGTGGGGTGGATGGGGTGAGGTGGGTTGGGCTGGGGTGGATTGGATTGGCATGGATTGGACTGGAGAAGGGTAGGCTGGATGGATTGAATTGGAGTGTGTTGTACTGAACAGGGGTGGGGTGGGGTGGATTGGAGTAGAGTGGCATGGTTTGGGGTGAAGTTGAGTGGATTGTAATGGGTTGGACTGGATTGGGATGAGGTGGAGTGGGGTGAGGTGGATTGGGGTGGTGTGGGGTAAACTGGATTAGAGTGGGGTGGATCTGGATTAGGGTGGATCAGATTGGGGTGAGGTGGATTGAATTGCGTGGGGTGGATTGGATTGAGTGGGGGGTGAATTGGATATGGGGGTTGGGTGGTGTGGTTTGGAGCAGAGTGGGGTGGATTGGACTGGACTGAATTGGACTAGAGTGGGATGGATTGGATTGATGTGGGGTGGATTAATTGAAGAGGAGTGGACTACATTGGAGTGGAGTAAAGTAAGGTGGTTTGGAGTGGGGTGGATTGGACTGGAGTAGGGTGGAATAATAAGGACTGGATTGGACTGGAGGGGAATGGATTAAAGTAAACCTAGAGTTTGATTGATTGTGGTGTTGTGCGTGGATTGAATTGGAGTGAGGTTGATTGGGTAACAGTGGACTTGATTTGAGTGGGGTGGACTAGAGTGGGGTGATTAGTTGGATTGGATTGGAGTAGTGTGGTTTGGATTGGAGTGTGGTGAGATGGACTGGAGTGGGTGGATAGAAGTGGATTGGACTGAAGTAGGGTGGATTGGATTGGACTGGACTGGATTGGGGTGGATTGTATTGGGGTGGATAGATTGGACTGGGCTGGATTGGGGTAGATTGGATTGGTGCGGGGTGGACTGGATTGTAGTGGGGTGAATTAGGATGGAGTGGGGTGAATTAGGATGGAGTTGGGTGGATCAGGATGGATTGGATTGGATTGGAGTAGGGCAAGTTGTTTTGGATTGGAGTGGGGCAAGGTAGTGTGGGACAGGTTGGAATGGGGCTGATGTTTTGGATTAAAGTGGGGCAGAGTGGAGTGGGGCAGACTGAAATTGATTGGTGTGGGTATATTGGAGTGGGATGGTTTGGAGTGGGACATATTGTTTTTGATTGGAGTGGGGCAGATTGGGTTGGGTTGGTGGGGGATTTGGATGGCAGTGAATTGGGATGGAGTGGGGTGGATTGGATTGGGTGAGGTGGACTGGATTGGAGTGGGACGTATTGTTTTGGATTGGAATGGGGCATACTGGAGTGGGGCGGATTGAAGTGGGGCACATTAGAGTGCGCGGATTCCAGTGGGACTGAGTGTTTTGGGTTGGAGTTGGAGTTGGGCAGATTAATTTGGATTGAAGTGGGGCGAACTAGAGTGAAACAGATTGGATTGGGACAGATTGTTTTTAATTGGAGTGGGGCGGATGGTTTTCGATTAGAGTGCAGCAGATTGCAGCGAGGCAGATTGTTTTGGATTGGGCAGATTATAGTGGGTCAGATTGTTCTGGATTAGAGTGAGGCAGATTGTTTTGAACTGGAGTGGGGGAGATGGGAGTGGGGCATATTTTTTGGGATTGGAGTGGGGCATATTTTTTGGGATTGGAGTGGGGCATATTTTTTGGGATTGGAGTGGGGCATATTTTTGGGGATTGGAGTGGGGCATATTTTTGGGGATTGGAGTGGGGCATATTTTTGGGGATTGGAGTGGGGCATATTTTTGGGGATTGGAGTGGGGCATATTTTTGGGGATTGGAGTGGGGCATATTTTTGGGGATTGGAGTGGGGCATATTATTTGGATTGGAGTGGGACATATTATTTGGATTGGAGTGGAGCATATTGTTTTGGATTGGAGTGAAGCAGATTGTTTTGGAGTGGTGTAGATTGTTTTGGAATGGAATGGGGTGAACTGGAGTGAGGCAGATTAGATTAGGGTGGATTGGGAGGATTTGAGTGGGTTGGGTGGGTTGGAGTGGATTGGATTGGGGTGGGGTGGAATGATGTGGACTGCATTGGGGAGAATTGAAGTGGGTTGGATAGGGGTGGATTGCACCATTATGTGTAAAGGCATCATTTCAGAAATTATACATAATAAGGAAACAAAGTTGATTTGCATAGTTTAGAACAATATATTTGTTATGTTTTTTAGAACAGCGCCTACAAACAGAAACAAAAGAAAACATGAGTGCAAAGTGAGGGCTGCAGAAGGGACTGGGACTTGGCAAAGTAAATGAAAGTTAGCTATAAAAAATAAAACTTAGCATTTTTGTTTATCCTGCTGGGCATGTTTTTCACAATGAGATGCATTCTGTTTGCAGGGCCCTAAAAGTTAAAAAGAACAAAATAGTACCTCAGTTACTTTTGGAGCAGCAGACGGGCACTAATTAAGTTGAATCAATCAGTGCTTGGTCCCCGCTCTACACAGAGGAATGGAAATTATGCCAGGCCTGCAGTGATACTTTGCAAGGCTGTAAAATAGAGGGCCATGAAAGTCAACAAACAGTAAGCAACAGGCAGGCTCCGAGCCCCTTCCTGTACATAACAGACTCTCACAAGCGAGGCATATGAGCTAGCGCATTCACTTGCAGGTTGGACCCTAAAAAAAGTGAGTGCTGTTGGAGGTAGGAGGGTTATGTGAGGGAAAAGCACCACACAATGGTTAGAGCAAGAAAACACATATGCTGTCATGAAGTTAAGAAAGAAAAAGAATTCCCTGAATGTGAACTGTGGAAGGACACAGGCCAGCCAGTCAAAAAAATGGTAAAGAGGTGTGCTCCAGGGAAGGGAGAAACACAAGAAGAGGAAGGCAAGCTTTGAATAGGAAGCAAACAAATGAAAGTGACAGTTAGCCAGCCAGTCATAAGAAAGGGTTTGGCTCTAAAGTCAGGTGCAAGTTCACACAGTTCATTAACAGCCAGACAGCTTGCAGTGTCTGGTATGCAGGAGCTAAACCTAAAGCAGGTAGACATACACGTTTCTTCTTATGTCATACACATTGTATTCACTTTTTCTTTGGAACTGTTAAGTTATTCTAAGTGAGCATGAAAATGCCATCTCTACGATTTTCAGTAGCCAAGATGGAACCTGACATGGGTCAAGCAAAAGGACAGCAAACTGGAGAAACATACAATTGTCAAGTAGAAGATCTCAAAGTTTTACAGGCATTCCATGATTAGGAAATGAATGTAGGTGGAGATATGTCATCATTAACAATGGACACTCTCCTGGAAGATCTGAACATCGAACAGCAGGGAACAGGATTCAGTGAGATGAATAGAAAATAATGGTTGTAGCCTACACTACCACTGGGGCAACAAAATTGATACCTTCCATTAACTATTTAGTCTGGATGTGGAGAGTATAAGAAGGACCCACACAAATGAAAATTTATCAAAATAAGCGAAAGGGTTATTGGATACACTGGAAAGAGACACCAGCATAGAAATCAAACAAACAAAATTGGTAAAATGATCATCTTGAATAAAACAGAAAATGTCTCATAAGCCCTCATAGTGTTAAGGAATATCAAATGTTATGAGAAAATGAGGCATAACTTGGCAAAAGAAAGTTGCTACTCTTGCTGTCTTCCATTGGCTGAGGCAGGTCACGAGAAAGCTTTCTGCCTCCTTGGGGAGACATGTGAATGGTTCCCAGGAAAGGCAAAAATAGAGGTGTGCCACTGGCAGAAAGCCAGGTGGGGTGTTGGCCCAAAATCCTGGGAAGCCGCCTTGGAAGGGAAAATAGCAAGCACATGTGGGAGGGGCTGCCTATTGTGTAGTTAGAAAGGCTGGCAGTGAGGAACTCTACAATTTGTTGGCTAAGAAACACATCCTTACAAATTGTTCCTCAGAAACGTTACACCATCATCTAGCACATGCAAACATGTCTACTTTCTGAGAGCTCGGCAAGGTAGCAGTTGAGTGGGTTAGAACAAGAGTAGCCAAGAGGGTGATCCAGGGGTGGGGAGGAAGTTCAGCTCAAAGATGAGAAAGAGGGAGGTATTATGTCTACAAAAGAGGTTCCATTTGAAGCCCAGAACCATAAGGAGAGGGTCAAGACCCACCCATCTCTATCAAGCAGAGTAGTGGGCACCCAGGTTAAAGAAACTCCTAGCAGAATTGCTGTGTTTTGACTGCCAGCAGCCAGGGCACAACAGAGGGTTTGCAGCATTCCCCAAGAAGAAGATCACCTCTGGGGCGGCTAGTGTAGCCTTTGAGGAGGACACCTCAGATGAGGCGACCCTAGTAGCTTTTAACTGGGAGAAGAGGCCCATATGGTAAGCTGATGATCCCTAAGAGTGGCAGTAGGTATGTCCACCAGATCAAGGCAAATGGGATCCCAGCCACTGCCCTGAGAGACACAGTTACGAGCCATGCCATAGTTGTGAACAGGTTAGTGTCCCCAGGCCAGTACTCGCCAGGAGTGATAGTAAGGGTGAAGGCAGTCCCAGGGAAAGTCACTGTCTGACCTGTGGCCTTACTGAGCCCTTAGAAACAGTATTCTAGAAATTTGCTGGCATAGGGTGGTAGTTATTCCTGGCCTCCCCCTAGATTGACTCCTAGGCAGTGGCTTCCTGCAGGTCGATTTGGGATCAGAAGGGGTGGCTGCCCAGGGCACTGCCAGCCTCAAGTATACTTAGACCCTGTTCCTAAGGTTAGGAGATGTAGGCGCCAGAGAAGAGGTAAAGGTAGACCACCCTTAAATGAAACCTGACTGTTCCTAAAGGAAATGTTAGTCTATTATACAGTGAGATCATATAACCAGAACATATAATACATCCTATTTCCTCACACTTCCCAATAGGAAGATCTCCACCAAGAGGTGAAAAGTTATGAGTAGTAACTATAATCTTTAAATTCTTTTATAGGAAGCGCTACACCCTGGTTGGAGGGGGTGGAGACATGTAAGTCTATATTTAGATTGCCACTTGGAAATGTACATCGCCACTTAGAAATGATGAATCATTTTTTTTAAAGTGGAGCGTTGCGCCAAAGTGCAAGAGTAGATGTACCTTAGTGAATCTGCCTCAGAGTGTTTTATTGTATGTGCCCCCTGGTGCTCAACTGGGTGTTAATAGGAAGGAGTGTGCTGCTGACAGCATAAAGCAGTGTTTATTGCAGTGTCGGAAACAAATGAATTTGATGTCATGCCTCTGCTTTATTCATTGACTAGAAGAGGTTGAGGCAGGCCCTGTACAGCTATCAGGAGCCTGGGGACTCTAACAAAACGTGCCTGTCCTCTGTGCCCTTTAGAGAAAAAACTGGTGGTAAATCCTTCCCAGGAAGAGATGCCTCTGGTATTTTTAAAAAAACAAAATCACAAAATGAAATGATGGACGTAGTGTTGAAACTTTTCAAACACTCACCCCCAGTCACAGATCTGGGTTTAATCCATTGTTATTTTGCTTGCCACATCACCCCAGTTTGGACCCAGCTATATGCAAATCAGTCTTGACCTCGAACTGCCAAGACAGGTCTTCCCTGGACAGGATTCAAGCATCCTGGGATCGGTTTCAGGGTATCGCCCTTCATCAGCCAGGCTAGCTTGAATCCAGTGGCGCAGCAAGCAAGGGACCCACGTCTGGGCATACCCTAGCCTCTTAGGGCGCACAAAGCAACATCACAAAATAAAATGATGGACGGAGTGCTGAAAAACATGCTAAAGTGCCACTTCTCCTTCTGCATAGTCTTACCTCCACATCTATTTACCAAGAAGGATTAACAGTTCGACGCCTGTACCCACTCTTGGCCGCTCTTAAACTGTTTGGCTGGCAGTTACTTCTGGAACAATTTCCATTTAATCCAGGGAAGAGTGGACCTGAATGTAAATGTGCACCAGTTGAAACGGCAATAACTTAACTGGTGATGTTGGGAAAAGCCTACGATGGGATTGTCAGTGCTACCAACTTAATGGCCTCATGATATGAAGGGGCGGTTCTCAGTTGCTTTAGGTTTGTGATTTATAGGGTGCAAATGATAAGAAAGGAGGCTTGGCCAATCGCCTAGGCAACAAGATGTTCGCAACTGGTAAATCAGTGACTTGTCGGGGCCGAGAAACGAATCACCCCACCAGGTGGGACCGCAGGAGCTCTCGAAACACTGGGTGCGCTGCAGTTCGTGCCACAAACTCCCATGGAAACGGACAACCCTGCCACTCAGTGGATGAAGAGAGACTGCAGAGATGGACAGAGGAGGCGAATGAGCCAAGGACGGTGTGACTCAGCCAAGGAGCATCAACATGTGTCGCTCATCTCCAGGCACCTCTACTGCACCCAGCAGACGAAAGGTAAAACCAGTCTCCCCTCAACTCTTGTCGGTGGTGTAAGTGATGTGAATGAGTAAGGATTTGCTTCTCCATGGACCACACAGGTGAGTGGGGCGTTGGCGTTTCCCTCGGTAACAGGGCCGGAGGGAAAGGAACACTTGAGATGTCTGAAATGCACAGAACAGGCCCATGTGTCGTAGTGAAGTATGGCCAAAACAGCAGCACAGTCGACACGCAGTGCAGTAAAAATCAAATGGACTGCACATTTCTGCAGATTTGAAAGGGTTGCTGGTACTCCAGAACCTTAGCCTTGTATTGTACTGAGCATGGAAAGTGAACTCTGGAGACAGTGGACAATCTAAGAATATACAGAGGCGGCGTATTACCGCAGAGACCCCGGAATGCCCTTAGAACCGCACTGAGTCCCTTCTCTTGGGCAGTAAAGACTGGCACATGCGGACAATCAGACGGGAGGTGGATGCAGTATTTCTCCTAATTCGCAGATGGGAGAACTCTATGAACAGGGGTGTGAGCGCGGGGGCCCATGGCACTGACGGGGATCCCCAAGGATCCATGCAATGCCATTATGATCGGACACAGTACAGTACAGCAGCTCCTGCTCCGTGTGGAAATCCTGTTGTGTCAGACGTGCTTAAAAGTTTGCTGAAAGTAGCACAGCCGCAACATTTATTGATTTATTATTGCAATATAGAAAGGATGCGAAAAGGCACCCATCTGACCATGTGTCACTTCACAAGGAGGGGGGATGAGAAATGAGGGAAAAAACGGAGAGATAACTAAGAGAGAGGCTAAGAAGATGCCTGGGAGTAAAGCGAGAGACGCTTGCTATCAAGAGGCAAGTAGGCGACGTCCGAGTGAATGAAATAGGAGTGAGAGTGAGGTTATAAAGAAATAAATGATAAAAATAGCTGAATGTGAACACAGTAGGGAGAGTGGAGAGAAGAGCGAGAGGCAGGCCGAAAGGAAAAAGATGTGCAGGCTATAAAAATACAGGCTAATAACAGACTCCCAGCAGAGAGATAGAGACATGAAAACGCGAGAGAGGGAGAAAGTGAAAGAGATGTTATAAAGAGACAGGTGGGAAAAGAAGTGAGAGAGAAAGTGAAAGAGAAGAAAATGACAGAGAAATGCAGTGCTTACCGATGCCCCATAGGCACATTCGTTATTTATCACACTCGATAAAGGCCAACAGTCCTGAGTTATGAATTTATCAGGTGCAATAAATAGCATCTAAATGGCACCTATAGTTTTCCTCAGTGATGGAGAATAACATGCGCAAAGGGCTCCTTGTCATAGTAATTACCATGCTTTTTCCCCTTTGAGGCTTTGTGAACATAGGGTATGGGGTACAACATTGGTTGGGATAGGTTGGGGGAGCCCTTCTCGTACTTTGCAGGGGGGCCTGCTAAGGTTTCGTTACGCCACTGCCTAAAAAAAATAAAACCTCAGAAAACACAAGCATTTTAATTGGAATCTATTTCCACAGGAACATATAAGGTAGATTCTGCATAAAACCATTACAATTTTCTATTTTTGGCTTTTTTAAAGCACTCAGAGCCACATTATGAATCCTGCTGTACTCCCCATGGAGCTGGTAATGGGGGTTACCTGCCCCAACTGGGTTAAGAG
The DNA here is from genome assembly GCF_031143425.1 of Pleurodeles waltl. Lineage (NCBI taxonomy): Eukaryota > Metazoa > Chordata > Amphibia > Caudata > Salamandridae > Pleurodeles > Pleurodeles waltl. The sequence continues at coordinate 997,159,693 of NC_090446.1, forward strand.
AGCCACTGTAACTCGAGCATCCGGGGTATTTGATTTATAGACATTATCTCCTGCAGACAGGTGAATCCTTCCGGTGAAAGCAGTGGCGGGGGGTGGGGGGGACACAATTTATTAAAAAAAAAATATATATATATATATATATATATATATATATATATATGTCTCAAGATGAATTGTAGAAAACGGCACTCCCAACAATTGAATGGCTTTGTAAATAAATCTCGTCATTATTCAGCAATTGTTGGGAGTGACATTTTCTACAATTCATCTTGAGACATTTAAATGTGGGTCCTGCGCCCATAATGGTGCACCAGCTCAGTTAGGCTAGCGTTGGAAGAACAGCAGGAGAAGTTGAAATTTAAAAAAATAAAATAATATATATATATATAATTTTTTTTAAAGTACCTTTTGGACTGTGCCTTGCCGCTCCCAGCTGCTTCTCGACTGGAGTGCAGGCATAGGCTCACAGTCTGCCCTGCGTCCAATCTTAATGCTGCTTTCATGCTGCTGGCAGCATGAAAGCAGCATTAGGATTGGATGGTGCGCCGAGGCAGAGTTAAAGTCTCTGCCTGCTCTCTCCAACCCAGCAATGCAATGCCTGCATCCTGGGTTGGAGAGAGCCCAGTGCGCATGTGTGTTTGGCTGGCCTGAGACAACCGGCCAAACGTACATGCGCATGGAGGGGGAGTGCTGTGCACTCTCCCTCCGTCTCGTCACGGTCCAATGGCCCCACCCCTTTTACTATAAAATGATAATAAACATATTTTATTATCGTTTTATAGTAAAAGTTTTGCAGCAGCTGCTGGTGAGGGGATTGAGGGGATGAGAGGGAGGGGCAAGGGGGTTATTAGGAATGCTCCTCCGCCATAGCATAAGAGCCGCCCCTGGGTGAAAGACAGGTAAAACAGAGCTGAATCAGTATAGAAACACTGATTCCCCCAAATCCCATAATCTTGAGTATTCCTGCTCCATCCTTTCACCCTTTCCCTCGTGGTTACCAGTGACACCGGTACCGCAGAATACAAGGGGGAAACGGGCAGAAAAGTGCCCAACTTCTAATGCCCCCCCGTTTTCATCTTTCTTCTCTTTTAGCAGTCTAAATTGTTGATGAAAACGCATAGCTCAGAATATCTCCTCTTTGTATGAGATCTCATTGAACATGAAACAGAGGCATTAAGGGCCATATGTACAAACACTTTTTCCCATAGACACAGAATGGGGAAAAATCTTTGCTACATCTGGCCCAAAGTCACTTAAACAGATTCCAAAAATACTCATGGGGGTAGAAACCTGTTCTTTGACTCTCTCACCATTTGTCATTACAAAGAGAAAGCCATTTTTGATTTTAAAAAAAAAATGAAAACAATAAAAAATGCTGAAAAAATATGAAAATAGAGTTTAAAAAACATACTATGATTTTTGGGGCCTGTGTAGCTGGTGCACGGATTTAGAAGTTTGTCTCCAAGGCCCTAGTGCAGGCTTCCTTCTCTGAGGTGCTCGAGGAACATGAACCAAAGGCTTGAGGTTGACAATAAGGTGGAGGAAGCAGCATTATCCCCAGTGTTTGAGTGTATCCCTGTGTCTAGGATACTGGCCCTGTGTGAATGAAGAGACAGTGCTCCCCTTGGCGCTGGCGATGTTCCAAGAATTTGGCACTCTAGGCTTCACTGTTATGGAGCCTGAAGGACTGAAAAACTTTCTCCTGCATGGATCACCTGGGTAAAGTGCCATCAAGAAGAGCATCAATAGCTTTGAACCAGCACTGGCAGTGTTTTCCCCTTCCTAAAGGCAGTCATGGCCAGTAGAAGAGAGGAGAGTCCCCTGCTGTGAGCTGCTTCCTGACAGTTGTAGGCAACATTTTCAAAAGACTGAGGCCCTTCTGAAAGTAAAGTCACTGAACATAGAGTTAAACAATGCGTTTCAACAACCTGCTTGAAGTCCGAAAGGTACATCATGGGACATGGGTACTATCATTTCAGAGCTGGGTTCTGTTGATGAAGGGGATGTTGTCCTTCTGACAGATACTTGAAGAAGATCATTCGTCCTGGATGGAGCTCGAATCCTGGTCATCCACAGTTGATGCTTTTGCTACATCAGAGTTTACCATTTGGTGAGATAAGTGTGGTCCTCTCTTGTTTACTTCCTTCCTCTACCTCACTTTTTTCCTGTGGCCAGGCTTGGTACCAATGCTTCATTGATTCTGCAGTTATCAATATTTGCATTGGGACATTTTCTGTGTGTCCTGACCATTGGGGTTCGTGAGCCATCTTTGTATAGGTGACACTAGGGAAGTACAGAGTGCCCCGCCATCTATTGTTTTATTCTTTACATGGTGTTGCGACAGGTGACAGGTGAAACGCTTAAGTTAATTTCAGCCCCTGGCACTCACCACATTCCGGTTCATTGCAGGCAAGATGCACCAGGCCAACACAGCATAGTAAGTAGCTGTAGTGCTTTCCTCTTATTTAGTTTCTAAGCACTAACATAACACAACAGAAATGCACTTCTGAGGTCAAAGAAGACTTTTATTGTTATTTTATTCTTCCCCAACCACAATGTTTATGAATGAATGACGAATTAGTAGCTTTCAAGTCCGCGTTAATCAAACAAAATATATCAGTTTGCAATATACACAGCAGGTTATATTTATAAGATATTGAATGCAAAGCAAAACAAATACTTCACCGTGTAGGAACTATTTACAGCTACATCTTTCTAAGGTCTGCAAGCTGATGACCCCTGTCAGCCGCGAGAAAGAGTGTCATCTACCCACACGGGATGCTGGCAGCTGGCGCCAAGCTCCAGCACGAGGTCCGGCAGATTCGAATCTCACTCTCTGCAGCCTGTTACATTCGTTACAAAGGTGTGCCCCCTCCTCTCAGACCTGGGAAACTGAGCAAGCCTTTTGGAGACTGGCCAGGTCTCCAAGACTACTCCTGTTCCCAAGCTCAAGGGAAGAGAAACGACGCCCATGTACTCTCTCTTATCAGGTCTAGTCTACTGTGAGAGCAAAACATCTTGGTTCTCTGGTGCAAAAACAGAGCTTGGAAAAATACAGCTTAGATTCTCAACTGCCATGTCTAACTCCACGTTAAAGGCAATGGGCAGCTAACCTAAATATCAAATGCAATGTCATGTTAAAGGCAATAGGCAGCTAACCTAAATATCAAATGCAATGTCTAGTGTCATGTCAAAGCCCATAGGCAGCTGAGCTGAATATAAAATGCAATGTATAATATCATGTCAAAGCCAATAGGCAGTTAAGCTGAATATCATGTCAAAGCCAATAGGCAGTTAAGCTGAATACAAAATGCAATATATAATATCATGTCAAAGCCAATAGGCAGTTAAGCTGAATATCATGTCAAAGCCAATAGGCAGTCAAGCTGAATACAAAACATACCATGTGCTACTGGTGAACATTGAGCAACTAATATGCGCAGTGGTGAAACACAAAGTCATTGGTCAAAACAAACTTTATCAAATGGCAGGACATTCCGCCCTTTGACCAATGAATTTTTGTTTCACATATCTCATATTTCAAACAAACAAAAAAAAAAACATCAGCACAAAAAAAACATTATGATCAAAGCAATCTCTGTAAAGCAATAGAAGTGAATTAACACATTGATCTCATAACCTTTCACATCAGATACATCTACATAGAAAAGACTGGGCAATTTTTTTTTTATTTTTTTTTCTCTGAATGAGTCTCTAATTCAACAGTGTTAGCAATTTGATGTGGCATGAGTTCTGCTCATGTAAAGAGGCACGGTCCACCTGAAAGGTTTTCTGGAAGGTAAACAAAAGTCAGAGTTCCATACGAGAGGGGAAAAAAAAAAAAAAAACACAGCAAACAAGTTGAACTTGAACTGAAGGCGCAGTTTGCGCAAAATGGATCCATGGTGCTGGCACTTTACTCAGCCAGGTTCAGGTTGGGGATTCGGTCCCTTCCCCGACCCCACACGCACACACCGGAAGGGGGACCACACAGCGCACTCAGGGACAGTGGCGAAACGTGGTAGGATCTGCAAAAGAAACAAGTATGACTTTTCTTGCAAATAACATTTTTCATTTAAACTGCACCCTTTCTCTTTCTTTCCCTGTTTTATTATCAGGACGTTTTTGGGGCCCTTTGTTATATTTTCTGCAGGTTCTGGAGGGTCACTTGGGGCTTCAGCCCACACATCAGTACTGAGGTTTTTATCTGCTGCGCCACAGCTTCCTTTTTCTTGCACTGTCAGAAGGGCTGGGGCAGACTCATTCTTTACCAAACCTCCATTCACTGCACTTTTGTCAATTTGGGCCATTCTGTCTCCAATTTGTATGAATGAATCAGATTCTTTTCTAGGTATCAGCATAATTTCGATTTTTCCTTGGTAATTTGCAGCAATCACTCTCCCTAAAACCTGATCAATTTGCCATTTCTGTTCTGGTAACTTTCCTCTCCCCAACTGCTCTGTGACTGCTTGCATGACAGATTGCTTTTGTGCGTGCTGCACAGTTTTTATCAAATCTAGGGGAATGTGCATCTCTCTCATCTCTGCCCACCTGTAAGTGGCCTTTTCACATTTCTGGGGCACCCACATAGCCATCCCCACTAAGGCAGAATTCTGGGTGAACACTTCTCTCTCTGCATTTTTCTCATTAACATCTGCAAGGTAATTGAACCAGTTAGGTGCTAAAACATTATCAAAGAACCAAAAATCAGCATAAAAATGACACATCTCACGTAGCTCTTGCTTTAAAATCTGACACACATTATACAACGCTGTTCCTTCTACGGTGCCAGAAAACAACATTTCAGTCAATGAATCATTAGTAAAACAAACATGCTTTTTATCTTCAGTGGACACGAATTCAAATGGTGCACACAACTTCATTGGTAACTCTTTTATCTGTGGTACTCTAGCCCTGTCTTGCAAGTACCAGATCCATTGTATGATTCTAGCTAGGGGCACTATTTTCTTTCCTTGTTCATGATTTAAATATACATAAGTATTTCCTTCTTGCACTGCGCAGAAACCTAAAGCCTGCATTATTTCATTTGCCAAATCACAAGCGCGCAGCTGCATATTATTTTTCACAGTGACCATATACAAAAGTGTTAGGATTTCTCTCAAATGAGGGCTATTCTTTTTCCAAAAATCAAACAAGCTAATGAAACTCGGTGTCTCTTTCTCTAAAATCTTTCCTTTTACTTGGGCATTTTGCAACGGTAACTCGTAAATCACATTCTGAGCTCTCTCGTCCATGTTATCAGTTAAGGAATGCATATTGTTTGCCAAAAACCCTGGCTCACATGGAAACTCAGTGCAGCTCGGAGCTGTCTTAACCCCCTCATTACTGGAATGGGACAAGAAAGATTCTTCATTTTTATAACTTTCAGCATTATTTTGAATTATCGTATCCTGGCTAATTTGCTCACGTAAATTCCTATTTTCATGTTCCAACTTCCTACATTTCTCCTGCATTTCTCTGTAAGCAGATAAAGGTATCCAGACCTTTCTGTCATCATTACTTCCAAAAGACACGTTTTCTACATATATACAACAGGAATTATTTCTCAAAACATTATCAGGCCTTTTAGCTACACATGCATTTTCTTCTGTAATTCCCCAAACTGAAAACAATTCACAGTTTTTCTTAGCACCATCAGGCAGTTCATCAACACATGTATTCTCAGACATGGTCTGCCGTGCTACTGTGATTCTCCAAACAGAAAACAATTTCTGTAATTCTCCAAACAACAAAAAAACAATTACACTTTTAAAGTGTGCACTTAGAAATCTACTAACTCGTCAAACCCCTTCTTAATCACCTCTTACTGACCGACCCCACGACTCCAGGTACCAATTGTAGTGCTTTCCTCTTATTTAGTTTCTAAGCACTAACATAACACAACAGAAATGCACTTCTGAGGTCAAAGAAGACTTTTATTGTTATTTTATTCTTCCCCAACCACAATGTTTATGAATGAATGACGAATTAGTAGCTTTCAAGTCCGCGTTAATCAAACAAAATATATCAGTTTGCAATATACACAGCAGGTTATATTTATAAGATATTGAATGCAAAGCAAAACAAATACTTCACCGTGTAGGAACTATTTACAGCTACATCTTTCTAAGGTCTGCAAGCTGATGACCCCTGTCAGCCGCGAGAAAGAGTGTCATCTACCCACACGGGATGCTGGCAGCTGGCGCCAAGCTCCAGCACGAGGTCCGGCAGATTCGAATCTCACTCTCTGCAGCCTGTTACATTCGTTACAAAGGTGTGCCCCCTCCTCTCAGACCTGGGAAACTGAGCAAGCCTTTTGGAGACTGGCCAGGTCTCCAAGACTACTCCTGTTCCCAAGCTCAAGGGAAGAGAAACGACGCCCATGTACTCTCTCTTATCAGGTCTAGTCTACTGTGAGAGCAAAACATCTTGGTTCTCTGGTGCAAAAACAGAGCTTGGAAAAATACAGCTTAGATTCTCAACTGCCATGTCTAACTCCACGTTAAAGGCAATGGGCAGCTAACCTAAATATCAAATGCAATGTCATGTTAAAGGCAATAGGCAGCTAACCTAAATATCAAATGCAATGTCTAGTGTCATGTCAAAGCCCATAGGCAGCTGAGCTGAATATAAAATGCAATGTATAATATCATGTCAAAGCCAATAGGCAGTTAAGCTGAATATCATGTCAAAGCCAATAGGCAGTTAAGCTGAATACAAAATGCAATATATAATATCATGTCAAAGCCAATAGGCAGTTAAGCTGAATATCATGTCAAAGCCAATAGGCAGTCAAGCTGAATACAAAACATACCATGTGCTACTGGTGAACATTGAGCAACTAATATGCGCAGTGGTGAAACACAAAGTCATTGGTCAAAACAAACTTTATCAAATGGCAGGACAGTAGCAAAGTGGCAGTCCCTCCTACAGCACACAGTGAGCAGTAGGCCAACAAAGCAATGCAGTTGCAGAGTGGTAGTCCCTCCTGGCAGCCCTGCAGTTCTTCTTGGTAGAATGTCCTTGGTTCTAGTAGAGTTCTGATTTGGTAGGGTTTGGGGTCCAGCACTTATATCCATATGTGCCTTTGAAGTGGGGAAACTTCTAAGAGGATTTTGAAGATCACAAGGTCCATGGCTCCAGACGCTTTACAGGGGTTTAATACAGCTCTTTGTCTAGAGGCAAGCACAGCTCTATTCTGGTGTAAGTGAGCCAGGGCTAAGTTCTGCAACCCCAATCAAGCCAGTTAATGGCCCTTCAACCAGTGAGAGGCCATCAGGATGTGAATGTCACACCCCAGCCCTCTTTGTGTGTGACTGTCTAAAGGGAATGCACAAAGCCCAGCTGTTATCAACCCCAGATGAGTATTCAGAGACAGGCAGAGGCACAGAATGGTTAACTTAAGAAAATGCCAACTTTCTTAAAGTGGCATTTTCAGACTTAAAATTTAAGATCCAACTTCACCATAAGTTGTGATTTTAATTTGTGAGTCCAGAGACACTAAACTCCATATTTCTGTATTTTCCTAATTGAAAGTTATACTTAAAGGATGCTTCAAGGTAACCCCAATTTTAACCTATGGGAGAGATAGGCCTTGCAGTAATGAAAAAAGAATGTAGCATTTTTTCACTACCGTGACATGTTAAACTTAAAAGTACTTGTTCGATTTTTTAAATACACTGCACCCTGCCCTTGAGGCTAACCAGGGCCTACCTTAGGGGTGACCTATATGTAAGAAACAGGAAAGTTTGGGCCTGCCAGGTTGGGGCACTTGCCAGGTCAAAAGGCAGTTTAAACCTGCACACACAGAGTCTGCAGTGGCAGGCCTGTTGTTTGGTAGGCTACTGCTACTGTAGTGGGTGTCACAATTAGAGCTTCAGGCGCCCTAGTAGAATTTAATTTACAGGCTCTGGGCACATCTAGTGCACTTTACTAGTGACTTACAAGCAAATTAAATATGCCAATTATGGAGAATCTAATGTTACCATGTTCAGAGTTCAGAGCACCTGCACTTTAGCACTGTCAGCAGTGATAAAGTGCCCAGAATCCTAAAAGCCATCAAAAATGAGTCAAAAACAGGGCTTCACAGGGCAAAAGTTAGGGGAAACCACACCAAGGATGCCAGGTCTAACAGACTGCATCATTGTTAATCAAATGAGGTCAAAACTACCAGTATGGTGACTGACACTGTAAGAGTGGCGAGATGCCTCAGGTGACTTGAGCTCACCGCGTGCAGGGTCCACTGTAACAAAAAAAACTCAGCATTTTTAATCGCAGTTGTGCCTCCTCAGACTTTCATTTTCTGTCATCCATAAACTGAGTATCATTAAGTTAGAGAATTGTAACTTATTTTGTTAACAACATTACGAAAGAGCAGAACTTGGTAAGCCAGCACTATGTGAAATAATTATTTATTATTATTATTATGGTTATGCTTTATTTACAGCAGAGTCCAGCCCTGTTGCTTTTGTTGAGGTCTGTTGGTAGGAAAACCTGTTGGGATAAAACAGCAACAGTCAAAATGAGCACTCTTCATACGACAGAGCATATTCACCTTATTCCCCACCACATGGATCTTATAGTAGAATAGATTTGTCTTCCTTAGTCGGGACCTTTTCACTGATGACCTTGATATGACTTATATGGGCAGGACTTTCTCAGACTGACCCGCCATTATTTTAACACTTATGCAAGGATATGGGTGCACCTGTATTCCCACTTGGCGATTTAGAACTGAGACTCTTACTGAAAGGGAATTTGTGGACCATCTCTTACAAGTCATAACGGATTACTTTGATACCAACTGGGAAGCCACCAATAAGAGGGCCACCGAATAGGAAGTGATAAATGTAGTAGTCTTGGGTGTTGCCATTAGCAGGATAGTGGATGTGGCAGGAGAACTTAAGAAGGATATCATCCACGGCGAACAGAAACTCATAGATATATCAGTTCCTGGCAAAGACAGGCATAGATGGGCTTGTATTTGGGACTCCTTTAGCTCGTACTTGAAGCCATTTTATTGATATAGCCCCAGTCAGGCCTTCACATGCTCAGTGTTGTCTAAAAAACTAGTATGCTAACCTTTGCAGTCTTTTATATTTCCCTTGCTGTTATTACAATACACCCCCACTGTTTTAAAAATGACCAAATTTGCTCTTTGGTGGAGCGCAACTCCTTAAGTGAATTGGGATTGCTTCGAACTTGCAACAAAGTTCATCTTCAGTGCAAAATGTTCAATCCTACACTCCTTTTCAAAAATGCAACACCATGGTTTCAAAAGAATGAAGATTAGGTAATTAGAACACATCAGTTACCGCAAAATGTGCAGTCGTAGCCAGTTGCACAGCAAGTGTGTTAATATAGTCTGAGCCAGGCCTGCACATGTTCATTGTGGTCGAAACAACTAGTGCGCGTACTGTGCTATTCTTAACATGGCCCCCGCTTATAGGGAAAACTTGGCGGTACCAAAATGAGTTACCCCATCCTCCAAGAAGTCTACTTTTCACGCACATTTCGTTAGTCATCCCTTGATGCATATCTCCCTAAGCCTTTATCACAGAATACATTTTTAACCTTAAAGTACATTATTCTTTTTCAATATTGTGTAGTTGGTTGCAGTTGTTGCCTTCTCTTTTCATGTGATATGTGTAGCCTCGCATGTTATGTATAGCTTTGACCACAGTGAGTGTGGTCCTTGGGAGCAGCATGACATTTGTTGTCAGAAAGGCAGTTCATTTGTTCTGTTGCTGGTTATCAGATGTCTACATGAATAAAAAAGCAATTAGCAATGTTTCACAGACGCACACTGATTGGTTAAAGATAAAGCTGTAGACAGTGTGCACAACATTGTCTAATAGTCTTTCAATATTATTTTGATTTCATGAGGATTAATAGTATGGAAAGTGTCTCAACTAGACATACGAGTCACTCCTAAATTTAGAACTTAATATCTGTTTAGACTTTCATAGCTTTTATTTATCAAAGATTTATTTGGCTGATTCCCTGCTTAACAAAACTATGGAATAAAGTGCTATCCTGACCTGTGATCAAAGATTAGAATACATGGGTCAAGAATTTCCGTCATTTCTTTTCTTTTTGAATGTTCCGAACAGTCTGGTAACGTAGCTTTGTTGATCGACCATGAGATGTTGACAATTTTTTTGTAGCCTTATGATTGCGTACTCTATTTCCAGCATGGCTGATTTCAGTTTTTCCTTTTTCTGAGTTTAATTATATGAGCACCATTGAGTTTGTATCAGCACATGACATATATGTGGCAACTAGGTGTGCCCTCTGATCTCTGACTATAATTATAATTACTAGCCTTGGCCTCTTCCTAGGTTGTGTGCAACATATGCGAAAGTCAGGGGAGTCCTAGTTGTAGCAAACTTAAGAGAGGACTTCTAACATGGGTATGCTTTTCCAATAGCCTTTTTCACCCGTTCAACATAAGGTTGACATAAGGTTCCATTCACCAAGGGCACTGTGTAATCTGGCACTTCCATCACATAGATTCACGTGAAGTACGTGAATAAGTCCCAAAACGTGTGATGTTAGATGAAAACTCAAGCCTGAAGCATGGTGCCCCGAGTGACAAGGGGACGTCTGGTAAAGTCATAGCCTCTGTAGGGGTGGAGACCACCTGAGGCTAGCAGACCAAGGCTCCCTGGGCACAAAACTAGTCTCAAAGAGTGGGCAATCAACACCCGGTTGGATTCGGTCAGATGAAATGTGTGCTTTGCACAATGCCAAACTACATACAATGTGTGCAGTGACAAACAAGAATGTATTTTCTCTAAACACTTTATCCATTTTTCATTGTGATCCTCTGTGGTTCCCTTCTTGGTTGTCTGATCTGGCTTTGTTGCCATCGCACCAGCTGGGCGCTCTTGGCCTTCGCCTTCCTGACTTAGTTCTTGAGTTCGTTTCAGACTGTCCAAGTGTTGAACTTCGAGTTGGGTGCACTCCGGAGCGAGGTCTGACCCCTGGTCCAGGCTGCTGGTTTCCTAGTACGTGCTGACTGTGCTCTCTAAATTGCTTAATAAAGTGAATTAATTCCAAAACACTCACTGAAACTACATAAAAGCTTTTTAGTCTTCAATCTTCAAATGCTTTCATGGAGCTGTAATCGGATAAAGCCGAGCTTTCCGGCGGGGGCCCTGGAAGTAATGGCCAAGGAGCGGTAGCTTGGAGAGAGTATAAATGATACCTTTGAGCGAGAGGTGCTCCGCTGATGGGGGCTCATCGGACCGCCTCAGTTAACACTCTATATTGTATAAAGGTGAGAGAAGAGTGTGGTGCAAAGGAAGATAAGTTTGGAGGGACAGAGATTAGTGCACTTCGGTCTAGCTGGTTCGCTGCATCATCACTGGCTGAGGACTTTTGTGAGTGGCACCTGGTGAATTTTCAAACTGATGTGGCATGCAAGGTTTGTCACGTCATTTGGACTTTTCCTGCACTGTGCAAAATGACAGTCTGAATACTGTTGACATGTCCGTCTCCATGTTGTTTTTCCTAGTGATGATTTGCAGCATCCTTAGAAAATAATGAACTGGCTGTAGGCCAGCAATCCATCAGGTGGTGGTGCAAGGCTGAAATCCCACTGAAGGCACTGTAACTGCTTCTATCCACCTAGCTCCGAGGAGCAGAATAACCAACTTGCACTGTCTGTCCCATATGCACCTGTGAAGGGCACATCTTTTGCATTGGCTACTAACCCTTCCCGTACTCACGCCATACCTTCACCTTGCTCAAGAGCCGACCCCAGCCGTTTCTCCACTGCTGTTCTGCATACTTCATCCTCACAAGACTTTCCCATCCCAGACTGCAGCATACCTCTTTCCCTAAATACAATAAGGTAGCTGTTCACTATCAGCACCAAAACGTGGCCTGGCCTTACTGAGATTAGGTCCACTAACCCTAAAACACCCCAAGCATTCACAGCCTCCAGTGTAATTCGCAGTATGGGTCTCATTACTGGTGAAGCTTGTCTTAAATTTCAGGATTACATGATCATCGGAAAAACTGCAGGTCCAGAGTTCACCCTGACATTTTGTCTGCTGATAACCGGCAAAATAATCAGATGAAACTCTGGCCAGAAATGGAGAAAAACCTCCAGAAATTGTTGTAAGTAGCAATAATTTCTCCATCCCTTGTTCCTGGAATTAATGATGCCGGAGGTGTTGGTAGGTGTGTTTTGAGGGAATACCAACTAATTTATGATGGGCCACAAGTTCTTACTTTGTGAGCAACATATTTAGGATGCACCTGTTTAAGTTGTTGACCTTTAACTTTCACTACTTAGACCTTTGGATAGAGAACGTTTTTATAAAACAAGATTCCTGCTCTTCATGTTCTGTTTGAAGCTAATACAGCATCTCCGATCTGTTTGAATTAATCAGTTTTTGTCATATAAATTAAGTTATTTTTGGAGTATGTAGTGCTTAGTTTGAGCTGGTGATTTCAGATGGGGACCACTGTTACTATTTTTTTTTTAGGACTGGCACTAAATTTTTCAGACTTTCACCCAGAACAAGAGAGAGAAAAACACAAGAATGGTGAAAAAGAGAAAGATTAAAACGGAACAACTGTGACAAAGGGAGAACGCATGGATGATAAAGAGCCTGCAAGAGTGAGAACAAGGGGTATGGACTTTCTGGTAGTGAATTAAAGAGGCATGAGATGAATTCAAGCTTATGCAGCCTTGGTATTCCGCACACAGATATTATTCAGTGCTGGTCATGGGCTTCTGAGCAAAACTTTGGTCCCTGGCACTTTTTCTTTTACAAAATAAGGCCTGGGAGTATAGATTCTCAAAGCAGGTCAATGCCATAGTGTGAATGAAGTTTGCAACTACACTACGGGATGGTAATGATGATTCCACTGTTAGTTCCTCCTATCAATACCTGTAATAAAGGACTGGCACTGATGCCCATTTCCATGCCCCATAGTACATTTTAACCCACCAGTATATCCGACAGATTTGCGTTTCTCATCTTCCATTCCCCATCTCAACTGAATGCCACGTACACCAGTACATTAATGAAAGCTACTGCACTCATGCTCACTGGGAGACAAAGTGCAACTAAGACGTACTCCAACTATAAAGAAAAAGGTGACAGCTGTACGAATATCTGGTCACAAAATACTAGTGGCAAATTGCAGATTTTTAAGAACCAGCAAATGCACTAAAACGTTGGTTCTTAAAAATCAGAATTAGTGTTTTGGAGACTGATCTACCTCAGGAATGTTAGAGGTAGCTCCCAACTCACTTTAACTAGATGCCATCACAACTGAGACGGTGGCCTTCAAGGGTCAGTACTGCAATGTCTGGGATTGCATTTCAATGAAGTAACATTTTATTTAAACGCAGCCTGTTTTCTTTAAAGGAAACTGGGCTACGTGTAAAAAGAAAAGTTTGCCTCTTTTAGGTTTTGCCTAAGACAGCACATGCACTCTGGTTGCAAAATCTCTTGTAAATGAAAAAAAGGTTAAAACATACCAAAGGCCCACCAACTACTTACCATTGTTGGCTTTGACGTTACTCTTATTTGCTTGCTTCTTATTGGTTTAGCGCATCCCTTCTTCCATTTAGTTTCTCTCGGTGTTGTCCCAGACGTAGAGAGCATGGACCAACTACCGCCCCTGTGCCTAATGTCCTTCCACTGATCGGGCAATTCTGCTTGTATTTTATTTATTTTTTTCACACTTTTCGAGTTGCATTCTAGGAGAGTGCATGTGTTTAAGGTCCATCAACCTCTCACCGCCGTCCATAGTCCTGACCCAACCTCCCTCCCCCTCCTCCTGCCCTTGCTTGTGTTGTGTTGCCCATTGTTTTATCCCCCCTCCACACCCCCATTTCCATGCTCCCTCCTGGCCCCCTTCTCACCCTCCTCCTGCTGTTGCTTGCTACCTCTTGCTGTCCATGGTCTTGTCCTAACCCCTGCTTTTCTGGTAGGTTGTCTGCCTTGCCCGCTGTTCGCCGTTATATCCCCCATCACGCTCCCTCCAATCCCACCCTGCAGCACCACAAAAAAAGAAATTGACTAAGCCCAATAGCTTTTTCATATGTGGGATCTGTTTGGATTTGTCAGTGTGTTTTTTGGCCATGCTATAGAGTAGCATGGGGGATGAGCCACATGGCTGAAAAGACAGAAAAAAAAGTAATATGAGGCACCCGGCATTGAGTGCCTCAGCCCCCCACCCCTTTTTAGGGTCGAGTGCATAAGCGTTCCGTCCCTGTTGTAATCTCTCTTTGGGCTTTTAACCACTCCCATGTCATGCCTGTCACTTTCATTGGTTCGTGTGCTTGCCTTTTAAAATTTGCTTGATTTCATTAATGAAAGGCATGCATACATCATGCCTTTTCCGATGTTTAGCCCTCCTACAGAGCACTGGTAAACTACTGGAAACACACAAGGCTCCATGTTTTCAGCCTGGTGTCTGCACTACCTTATCTTTTTATTTTCCACGAAGCGCGATCGTGCTGGGTTTTACATAGCGTGATCTCACTCGTTTTTTTTGTTTTCAGTTTCATCACGATCGCACTGGGTTTTACGTAGAGCAATCGCGCTCGTTTTTTTTTTTCAATTTATGTGGCAAGAAAAATCCAGTTAGGAGTTTACAACGCTAATAGCTGTAACTCGATCAAATGCGAGACCCGTTGCATTGCTAATGCTTCTTTAACTTTTAGCCATGATGCACAGCAGCAATGCTGCTGTACAATATGGCAAAAAAAATTACAAAGCCAATTGATCTTGCATAGGCGAAACATAATGGCTTTGCTAATCCTTGCTTTAATAGTTTGTTTGAGAGTTAGCAGTGGTCCCTTGGTGAAATGGGATTTCAGAATCAACCAGTAAAATGGATTGATAGAACATACTTTATTACACATCACTGTGGTGCAATGATTTCAACATGACTAAGGTGGTACGATGTCAGTGTGCATTACTTTTGTGGTTCATGCTACTGTGCCACTACGGTGCTTGTGGCTGTGCTTCTCATTACTTTTGAATAGTGGAACATGCATAGTCTGCAACATGGTCTCCCCAATATGTGTTTTTTCAGTGTTACAGTAGATATGGTTGAAGTCCATATCTACTTAGATTTTTAATTTATCTTCTAGCTTGTTTATAAGTGGTCGGTGAGATCATTAGGGTGGTGAAATGACGGATGGAGAATCGGAAGTGAACAGATATTCCTCCAGTCCTCTGCAGGGAACGCTTGGTCCTCCAGTGCTTGGTTGCTGAGCTCCATGTACACCTAGTTACATAACAAAAGCCTAGCAGCGTAGTGCCCACTCAGTTTCCTTAAGTTGCAGCTTCAAGTTTACATCGGTTTAAAGATTACGCAGCTGTGCCGAGCGTGACTCCTTTTACTCACATGAGAAGAACATAGAAAGGCAATCTGGGGAGCTTGTCAGGCGTTGTGGTGAGTTTAGGTATTGGGAAGAGAAGTGTTGGGAGCTTTGGGACTCTGGTACCTGTCAGAAGCAGTAATACCCAGTAGACCTAGGCATACAGGGTGCGCTGTACCTCACATTATGTTATTTGCACTTTTCGAGCAATTGTGCTGTCTAAGGGTCATATGTACGAACACATTTTCCCATTGACACAGAATGGGAAAAACCCTTTGCTACATCTGGCCCTCAGTCTCGGGGGCTGCTTCTTAGAATTATTGTGTTTGTGTATGTTTATAACGACAGATACAAAGGATACACTCTCTTTCAGAACATCACGCAAATAAAGTTATTGCATGCAACAGGTAGGCAGGTTACAACAGTTAATATTGTCAAGGTCACGTTTCATTTGGACAGACTGTTCTTCACGAGTCTCTTTCCCCAGTCTTTTTATAGGCTCCCGGTAAATGACATACATCTTTAGGCAGAACACCTTTCCACCTCCTAGCTCCAAGTGAATCAAGCTTCTTATGACGGGAGCTCACTCTTTGGGATTTGACTCAGCATCCACACGTGGTAGCGCCAAAAAGGATAATCAAACCTTCTAGTGGTGCAACAGCACAAATGTGCTGGTAGTTCACCCGTGCTTGGTAGGTGTATTGTAATCACAGAAAGGGAAGTCCTGTGCTTCTGTTGTGGATCATGAATGGCTTTTTTTAATGAAATAATCTGATTGACTAATAATGGCGAGGCTATTTATATTATGATTTACCGATTGTGCAAATATATTGTGTCATATGGTTTGGAACCTTGCTGACTGTGTTTAGAAGATTGGCAGGAGTTTTTTCCAATGACGTAATTGGTGTGATGATTTGAAGGCGTGGACGTTAATGAGAGAAGGGTACATTCTTATGCAACGTGTTCCAGTAATCCTGCTAGTTGATAGTGTCTCTAGAAAAAAAAGTAATGCATATTAAAATGTGGAATTAACCGAATGTATTGCTCAACAGTTGGCTCTGGAGGGGAATTTGAGGAAGAGATACAGACCCACAAATCGAGTCTCTCTCTCGGGAGCAATGATCTGTTAGGTTAGAAATATTCTATAATTGGGCAAGACGTTTACTGCTTTCAACATCACCAGAATGCGGCACCACCATCTGTTAGACATGAAAACAAATGTAGGAATAAAAAAATGAAATAGCAATTACGTCTTTCGCCTGCAGATTTTCCCATTTAATAAAGTTACGGGAAGTGCTCACTGCATGGTTCTGTGTGTAATATGCAAGCCACTGGCGGTCATCTCAATAAGGCACACTTCACCTTCCCTTTTCAAAGAGTGATGAAATGAGCACCCTTAATCTTGGGGTTGTATGACAGAACCGCGCATGCCGGAACAACGCATGCCTTAACGTGGTCGGAACCACAACTGAGTTGTTTCCACGCATGCCTTTACCACGCATGCCTTTACAACAAATTTTGTTGTAAAAGCATGCCTAGTAAAGGCTTATGGGGAAACGGCATGCAAAATGGCACTCGTGGTTCTGTCATACAACCCGCCAACCCATCCTGAGGCCCAAAACTACACCCACCCCTAATAGCTAAACTACCCAGCCCCCCCTCCCCGGGCCCTAAAAAAACCTATCCCAACCCCACACCCCACTTATGCCCAATAAAACTAAACTACTCCGACACACCCACCCTGAACCCTATGACAAAAAAACACCCAACCCCCCCACTCCTGCCCCTAAAAACTAAACTACCTGACACCCTCACCTGCCCTGAGCCCACAGCCTTCCCCCTAATAAGTAAACTACACCACCCTAAGCCCTAAATAAAAAAAAATAAAAAAATCAATCCCGCCCCTAAAACAAAAATAGCCCACCCCCACCAACCCCAAGCCTTTAAACCAGCCCCACTTGCCTCACCGCGTCCTCTCCCAATCCACTCCGGCTTTTTCTGTGACTTAACCAGGCATATGTGTAGTTTGGCACATGCGTGGTTAAGGCACAGAAAAAGCCATGTGTTGTTCCAGCAAGCGTGGTTAAGCTTGTGTGCTAAACATCTGCATTGTTTGCAGCGCGTTGTTAAGGACGTTTCCCTAATCTTGGTAGTAATAAGACCTTGCATATAAGAATCCATAGACCAACAGCCTCAGGTGTGCACTGAGTAAATGATTAAATGTCTACTATTCTTTGTATAATAAAATATATTATTACACTAAGAGTTGGCACATTGTTAGTTGTAAACTGTACGAACACCTTTTGTTTTTTTATGGGGCAAACTTTATTTTAGTTTAAATATGCTTTATTGAAGAAAAAAGAGTGCAGTAACATATGGGATGAACCTGATGCATATGACTATGGTATAAACAAACATACATTAGCTACACATGATAATCAATAAAGCATAAAAGAGGAGAAATTGGAAAAAGAAGAGGAAAAGGGAAGAAGGAGGAGAAACGAGGGATGTCTAGAGTTAAGTGAGGAAGGCAGAAAGATGAGAGACATTGGGAAGCATTACATTTCAACTTAAGCAGCCATGAGAAAATTGCAAAAACTGTAAGCATGTAACATTATTACAACATGGAATTATAAACATTTTAAAAATAAAGGTGCAAAATAAGTCATATTCAGGATGGTTTAGGGACCTCCACAGTGGCGACATCAACTGAGTGTGTTTGTAAACTAGACTTATTATTGGCCTTTGTTACAGGCGACCATAGGTGTTCACTCTTTATTACAAGGGATACTGGATGGGCAAAACCTCCATCCAATCTATAATGGAAGCAAACAGCATACCACCATGCTTTGTAAGTGACTTTTGAATTATTTTTCCAATTTGTAGCTATGTGATGGAATGTGGCCGCAACTAAGACATCTAATAATTTGGGTGTAGAAGGTAAATCTGACCTGAGTAGAAACACTTCCCAGGAATAAATTAGGTATGGAGTAAGAGATTTGAACATTAAAAATAGTATTGATCTGATTCCACACCTTTAACCAATGGCTCAAACTTTAACTATTATATTTGATGCCATGCCATAGCTGGGAAAAGTTGCCACACCTTGGAAACAGCATTTCATCGTACTCTTGCAAACAGCATTTCATCGTACTTTGTACCGAACAAACTGCTATAAAAGATCTGTCAAGGCAAGCTGGGCAGATCCACATGAGGAGGTTGGAAGCCACTTGATATGACAAGAAAATCTTACACTAAAAAGATAAAATGTTATGTACAAAAAGGATAAAAAGGAGCAACCTCTTCTATAACATGAACTCTTTAGAAAATATCTGTGTGAAGACTTGGAAAGCTTTTGAAAATATGATGGACAGCCACAGGGCCTCTTGAGGATGAGATATCTTGTGACAATGAAGTAAACCCTAACCTGACGGGCTCCTGGCCCCCAAGGTGCTGTCTGAATAGATTCCTGGCTCCCTCCACATCCCAGTCTTATTCTTTTCCGCATACTGTTATTTCTTGAGCTTGTGTAATGTGTTGCTAGATGGCGGATAATCCTTCCTGTCTCATACTGAAATGCTATATAGACCCCCACCAGACAACCCAGGCCAAATCTAGAGCGCGTCTGTTTCTGTTGCCTAGGAATGCCGCCAGGCTGCATCATTTCACCTCACATCCCCCATTTGGGTTTAAGTGAAGCCGCATTAGCAATAGAGAGGCGTGTAAAACTTATCTTTTACATTTATGGGGATCTCGGCAGGTCCTGGGACATACCAGCTGTTTGGTACGGTGGATTCTCTTTGCTGTACACGGGCCTGGATACTTTAACTTGTAATACCTAGCCAAGACATCTTCAGTTTCTGTCACTCTCCGGTGATAGCTGAGGTTTGCTTTTGTTGCAGAGATAATTTTGTTACTTGCAGCTCATAAGTTGCAATCCTAATATAGCACAGTAAATTACGAACTGTCATAAAAGAAATGCATGCAAACTGCATAGTATAGGTTAGGATGTTATCCCCCCCTCCATCTTTCATTATCTATCCCTAATATTGCTGGAAAGGGTTTGTTTGGGTACAATAGATTAGTAGCAAAGCAAACCCAAACTAGTGTTTTAAAACAGATGAGATGTAAGTGAGAAAGAAGGGCTGTGTAGAGAAGAGGGGCACTCGTGGAGGGTGGTAGTGAGGGAATCTGTGGAGAAAGGAGGTCAAAGGGTGGGTGGGTTAAAGAAAAATTTGTTGCAGTGGGCGCCACCCTTCTTGTCCCTTTGTCCTTGTTTCAGAGATTTGTAGTGCAAGTAGCCGTAGGTCAGACTAGTAAGAATTGACCAGGATGTGTTTTCAAATCACACTGGTGCAGTCAGAGAGCTCAAGTTGCTAGGTGACAGCAACGCAAGAAAAGGGAAGGAGTAGTGAGTTTATGAAGCAGCAGGTCCATACACTACACAATGGAAAGAATTTAAAAAAAAGTCTTCCCCCGACTCAAGGGGTAACACCTGTGTCAGGGAGGAGCCTGCGTGAAATCTTGTCCATGATGGCTAAAAGAAAGCTTACCGAGACTGCTACCTTGTGTAGCCACAAGGCCCTTCATTTGAAGCATTCACTTTCATGGCACACACGTGTCCGACACAGGATGATAGGAAAGGAACCATGTTTCTGAGGGAGGGTGAGACAACAGGCAGTATTCCCACAGGTTTCATATGAAAGGCCTGTATCAGTGGACTCCCTTTCCTCTGCCGCCGTTGCCAGTCACCTCACTCTCCAGATGCAACCCCATCAGCAGAGTATAGCCGTGTGGGTGAACCACAGTGTTCCCATTGGACCCGTCAATTATTTAACTATTTGGAGAGAAAAAACGTAGAATTCATTAAACATGGACGCAGAAGGGTGGCGTCGGGTTAAAAGCCTTGCAGGGTACTCGGGCCCCAATAGGGTGGTGAAGTGGTTTCCTCCACTGGATAGAATAGGAAGTGAATCCGTCCGTGCTAACAATTCGGCTGTGATCTGTTACACAAGGGATGCGTTTCTCAATAATGAATTTTCCAAGCACCTGTCCACAGTTGAGCCAATGTTTGAGGAATGGTATGAAAGTCTCCCAGCGATGTGTTGTTACTGACTTTCTCACATAAATATCTACAGGTTTCAGTATCAGTACTCGTTTTTAAATTAAAAAGGCATATTAAGATAAATATGTATTTGCAGAAACGCAAATGCAAAAAACAAAGGCCATACTTGTAGAGTCTTAAATGATTCTCACTTATTTCATCAAAGTATTTAGATAGCCAGCTATTTCATTCAATTTCTATTCAGCTAGTTGAAAAGTAACATCATCTGAAAATGTCAGTTGGACAGAGACCAGCTTAGTTCCAGTCGTTTAATAGACTTGTGCATATTCCAGCTAATCCCTTCTGGAATGATTTCTAGCAGACAGGGATTCTGTACTTGAGCCCTCTCCCTCCTATCTTAAAGTGACCTGAAGCAGCAGTTAGGAATCAAATTTGACATCTATAAAAATACATATCAACGAGCCAAAAGCTAAACCTTTTTCCAATATGCAGATGTGTACAAAATAAAGTGTGATAAAACTACATCTTGAAATACAAATTGTGAGTAGTGGTTTGCCAGAATTGGAAACCACACCACCTCACAAAGCCGCCTACCAGCATAGTCTAAACCTCGTTACAGACACAGCCACGCGAGAGGTGGGACAGGGACGGAAAGAAACACATTGCTGAAAGTCACAAGCGGAATAAATATTCTGAAACGTACAAGTAGTCGACTAATGTGGCCTAAATTTGATCCTTAGCAATAAGTAATTGAAAATAAAAATGTGGAATGCACGAACACCTCACGGCGTTGTTAAGATTTGCCTCATCCACCCCTAACGACCCCAAACGAGTGCTTCCTAATTTAGAGGTCAAAACACACGTCCTAAATATGTAACACCGCTAAGAAAGAAGTATTGCGTTTCTAGGCACATTTTAAGTTGCCACATCACAAATGAATGAATCACCACATATAGTTAGTGTTCAGGTGGTAACACACTTACTGATACTGCGTCCTTCAGAGAGAGCGCAACCAAGGGAATTGCATCTTTTGTATATAAACTATTTGAGAAGTTGAGGCTGAGTGGCTCACTGGTTTATATCCACACAACATATATTTAAAATCATTTTTCACTTAACCAGCTGACAGTGATGGTCTTGTTCCAGCTAATGTCCTCAATTTTTAAAAACATTTGTTATAATAAAAAGTTCAGAAACCAAGGGAGGACTGAACTCACCCCCACCCCACCCCCTCCACCCCCGGGCCCTTGACACCTATTTTGACATCTTTGAGGCTAGGGGCCGCAGCAGTGACTCTCTAAATCCCATCCATGGGGGGCATATTTAATCAAAACGCAGCAGAAGGAAGCACGTAAGGAAGTGTGAGGCTTTGGCCAGAAGAGCCCTATCTTTTTCTTTCCTGTGTAACTGTGCTCCCTATATAAATTTGCTAGACCTAACTGATGGCCATGTATTACATTCCAGTGATGCTACTGAGAGGATTTGGTGACAAAATAAGCTAAATGGCAGTAGGCCTGATGGTCTGTAAATGTCCCCAAAATGCCAAGGTGTCTTTATATGTATGTATTACCCATTAAGTATTTTTTTAGGTCACATGTTCATTTTGATATAGTTTTTGTTATCAAACAATTTTACAGCAAACAACTGCCACTGGTGTGGCTTTGTGGCACTCGAATTGACCGGAGTGCGTACAGATTAACCTATTTATTTGATTGGAGAGAGGTGTGGTTGTATGTGCTCTATGTTGGAAGAGTTGTGCGAGATGCTGATCTAGTTGGGTCTCGACAAACTTGGAAATGCTGCTGTGCATGCCCATATTCCACAGGTACGTGTTAAATGTGGTAGATCATGCTTCATGCAACTTTAATATGCCTGAAATCAGAAAGTTCTCTCTTGGATATTGTAATATCCTGTTCTTTCAGCTGTGCTTCACTAGTTCTTTGGTTTACAGGTTTTGACTTGTGGTTTGTTGAAGATCAGGTAAGCGCCAGAAAATACAAAGAGAGTAGTTTTTAAAGCCTTACCTGAAGCCAGGTGGATTTCTGGTTTCCTTATATGGGTGGGAAGAAATGTCCATATTTTGCTGGCTTTGAGTGAGGAAGAGCAACATCTAAATAAGGTTTTGTGGAAAGAATGTTTTGCTTCAAGCAAGACAATGTTTTTTTGTAAACAATTAGTTAAGTACTGGCAAGTTGTGGATTGTGGTGCTAACCATAGCAGATACAAATTTAGTGAATTTCGCTTTTAATTCGTAACCATAACTGTACTTTAAATGCTGTTTTTAATCGATTTTGTGCATGTATATGTGGCTTTTAATATCAGAAGGGCATGTAGTCTCAACTCTCAGAGCAAGGAATTCTCTCCACTAACCACAAGCAACTACAGGGAGTGCAGAATTATTAGGCAAGTTGTATTTTTGAGGATTAATTTTATTATTGAACAACAACCATGTTCTCAATGAACCCAAAAAACTCATTAATATCAAAGCTGAATATATTTGGAAGTAGTTTTTAGTTTGTTTTTAGTTTTAGCTATGTTAGGGGGATATCTGTGTGTGCAGGTGACTATTACTGTGCATAATTATTAGGCAACTTAACAAAAAAAAATATATACCCATTTCAATTATTTATTATTACCAGTGAAACCAATATAACATCTCAACATTCACAAATATACATTTCTGACATTCAAAAACAAAACAAAAACAAATCAGTGACCAATATAGCCACCTTTCTTTGCAAGGACACTCAAAAGCCTGCCATCCATGGATTCTGTCAGTGTTTTGATCTGTTCACCATCAACATTGCGTGCAGCAGCAACCACAGCCTCCCAGACACTGTTCAGAGAGGTGTACTGTTTTCCCTCCTTGTAAATCTCACATTTGATGATGGACCACAGGTTCTCAATGGGGTTCAGATCAGGTGAACAAGGAGGCCATGTCATTAGATTTCCTTCTTTTATACCCTTTCTTGCCAGCCATGCTGTGGAGTACTTGGACGCGTGTGATGGAGCATTGTCCTGCATGAAAATCATGTTTTTCTTGAAGGATGCAGACTTCTTCCTGTACCACTGCTTGAAGAAGGTGTCTTCCAGGAACTGGCAGTAGGACTGGGAGTTGAGCTTGACTCCATCCTCAACCCGAAAAGGCCCCACAAGCTCATCTTTGATGATACCAGCCCAAACCAGTACTCCACCTCCACCTTGCTGGCGTCTGAGTCGGACTGGAGCTCTCTGCCCTTTACCAATCCAGCCACGGGCCCATCCATCTGGCCCATCAAGACTCACTCTCATTTCATCAGTCCATAAAACCTTAGAAAAATCAGTCTTGAGATATTTCTTGGCCCAGTCTTGACGTTTCAGCTTGTGTGTCTTGTTCAGTGGTGCTCGTCTTTCAGCCTTTCTTACCTTGGCCATGTCTCTGAGTATTGCACACCTTGTGCTTTTGGGCACTCCAGTGATGTTGCAGCTCTGAAATATGGCCAAACTGGTGGCAAGTGGCATCGTGGCAGCTGCACGCTTGACTTTTCTCAGTTCATGGGCAGTTATTTTGCGCCTTGGTTTTTCCACACGCTTCTTGCGACCCTGTTGACTATTTTGAATGAAACGCTTGATTGTTCGATGATCACGCTTCAGAAGCTTTGCAATTTTAAGAGTGCTGCATCCCTCTGCATGATATCTCACTATTTTTGACTTTTCTGAGCCTGTCAAGTCCTTCTTTTGACCCATTTTGCCAAAGGAAAGGAAGTTGCCTAATAATTATGCACACCTGATATAGGGTGTTGATGTCATTAGACCACACCCCTTCTCATTACAGAGATGCACATCACCTAATATGCTTAATTGGTAGTAGGCTTTCGAGCCTATACAGCTTGGTTTAAGACAACATGCATAAAGAGGATGATGTGGTCAAAATACTCATTTGCCTAATAATTCTGCACTCCCTGTAGTAGTTTATTAAATCACCAGCAATACCATCAATATTGTTTTGCCTCTCACAACTATCGGACTTTACAACATTGTTTTTACTCGTTGTGAGTCTTCACTCTAGTCATTGAGTCACGGAATAAATACAGTAGCACAGTTAGCGTAAAAACTGGATTGATTTATGCCGGGGGGGAACTGAATACCTCCTGCATGATGTAGGAGGGCTAGGTAATCTTGGAGACTGTCTCGAGTTTGTTCATGTATGTGCTTTTCACACAGCACAAAATGTAATTGATCCTGTGTGCAACAGCAGAATAAAGCCTTGTGCAACAGAAATGCATAGATGCAGAAAAAGCTTTCTTTGATTCCGGTATTGGAATTCAAGATGTATTTGTTATAGTAAACATGACATTCATTCTCCGTGTATTAGGGTTCTGAAAAAGCAATGGGTATGGCTAGAAACTCATAGCCATAGTCAACTCCCTTTTAGTAAAACCTCATTCCAAGATTCCCACCGAACAGGCTGCGTTCCACTACGGCCACCAAACATGAGCATCATTTTGTTATGGTCCTTTCAGTGACCAGCCCCTTCTTGCCATCTTGTTCCTTATCAACCAGTATGGAAAGAGCCTCTAATAAGTGGGCTACTATGTCACAAATCATCTGGCCTGCCCATGGTGCTGGATTCATTGCTTCGCCCCAGCTCTACTCCAGTCCTTCCCGCTTCAACTCTACTTCAGACTGGCGAGATCCGGCTTCAGGTCCATTCATGTCAGCTGCAGCTTTGTACCTGTCCTGGTTTTACCCAGATCCCAAACAATCAGCCTTACAAGAACTGCCCTACAACTGAGACATACCACTTTGAAGGTGTTCGTGTCTTTGTTGTTTTTCCTCCTTGTTTCGCTCTATTTTCCAGACCACTCCTCTCTGTAACCTGTGATCAACCAGGACAGGTAGTGTGGCTTCTGACAGGGGTCGCCCTATCCTCAGAGCCTCTAAGAAAGAAGTGCAAGATCGATCCTTATTTCCAGCCCTTAGTGACATGTGAAAGAAGCAATGATAGGGCATCACAAATTTGTTTGATTGATTTTGCATTGGATTGCAAAATAAATGTTAATGTTACGGCTCTACACAGGCAGAAATTTTGCCACAATAGTGGCATTCGTACAGCACAAAAGTACACGCAAATTTTAGTCAGGGCTTTAGTTTCATAAGGGGCATAGTTTCAGTTTCCCCTCGATTTCTATGAGGCTGGTTGTGTTTTAAATGAAGAGGAGAAAAATATTCCAGAGGTGGGGATTGATAAGAGAAAAGCCTTTGTCCCCTCTGCTTTTGCGTCATGAGTAAACAAGCAGATGTGCATGCGCTGGGAGTGGGGAAAAGTTTACTTCAGGTTTTCTTGCAGGTAGTTGCAGCTGAGCCTTCTTGGTATTTGTAGATGAGGTAGAGAATGTAAAGATGACTGCCTAATCAGGGAGCCAGTGTTTTCTTCCATGGTGAGTCGGGACTGGTAGACCTGTATGATCAAAGATAAGCCGCTTGCCAGCATTGTGAACTTTATTAAGTTTCTAAAATGGAATGCTGGTTTAGAGTTCGTTGGCGTAGACCCAGTGACTAGAGGTGTGAGACATCAGACATTTTGCTTGCTTACATGTTTTTTTTAAAACTTTACAAGGTTTACAAAATGGGAAGCTCGTAAATAAAAAAAAGAGCTGCAGCTTCAGCGACCTTTAATTGCAGCACATGAATCTGTTCATGTTCAGGCCCAGAGCCAAACTGCAACTTAACAGTTGTCCCCATGCCTTTGTTGGAGACTCCACCCCAGCAGTTCTGTCTGGAGACATGGCATCCCCGCCCTCTACGTTTTTCCCTGCTTGGGGCCCACCTGCATCCTGCACCAACCTGCCTTGCTCCTGTTGCCTTGGAGAAACCTTATCTATATTTTAGTCACAAGAAACTCGATAGTGGATTTCACATACTAGATCGATGAACTGAATCTGTTTTAGAGAAAATCATTCGAAATAAGTCATAAACATCACATACAATATATGATAATCTATTCAACTCCAATAACCACACCAGTTTATTAGGAAGTTAATGATTTATTTCCCTATATTAGCAACGCTAAAGTCGCAAAAATAATTCTCAAACACAAATGATACATGTAGAGAAACAATAAAGGTTGATTCGAACACCGGATATATCTAAGAGCAATCAGTGCAAAAAGACAAATTATCTCAATGGTTATTATACAAAACCATAGCAACAGAATCTGAGCAAGAGAAATTGAATACATCTGATAATGAGAAGGCACAAAAATATCAATGACAAATCATGAACATGTCAGTAACACCTCCCTACCCACTAATTAGCATCAACATGTTGGGCTTCATGTAAAAGTTTTAGTAACACAAATTTAGAAAACATCTAGCTATGGCACTATCAAAAACATGCAGCAGTAAATAAACATTTGCCGCTGATAGCTGAAAAACAAAAGACAAATAACAATTCACAGCTCATACATTTACCAAATCACTGCAGTAGTCATCAATGTCTACTTCGTCAGTGGGACAGCAACATCAGGCACCCATCTCAGGACAGGAACAGGAATAAGGGTATGGGTATTGGTTTAGAATTTGGACTATAAAATACACTAAACCATCTTGGCATAAGTTTAGTATCAAACAGACATAAACTAATAAAGTACCAGAATGTCAATAGACCATCTAGAAAACATGAAGTGTCAAAGTGACAGATCATACAGAATAGAATCCCTAGAACTCAGGATACACGAGAATCCTAAAGAAATGACCCACAATCAATGGTGACTGATCATTAAATCAAACTTGTTCACCTCATGCTATATCCAATCAGAACTTTAACAGATATCAAAATTGTACAATTTAGTTTACTCCAAGCTCTTCTTTTTGCTGTTATTTCACTGACTAAATCTAAACTAATACATTAGTATCCTGTACTTCCTCTTCTCCAGCCTCATCTATGGATCCATTGTTTTCACTCCACCGGAATATGAAGTCACAGGAAAACTATTACAAAATATGTTACCACGCCAGTTCAGTCAGTCAGACTACGGAACACACTAGAAACATTTTATACAGCTTTCATTACACAATGACCTTGCATCTGATTCTACTTCAGTCCTGCAGAGGCCACTAAATACACATTTAATTCTGACATTTCTTTTAGTTAAGAAACACACTCTCTTGTAAAGACAGAATCATTTCATCAGCTTAAGTTATCATGAAAACCAAAATATAGGACTTACACTTGATGGTGGCCATTCAATTAAGAGCATCCACAACCCTGGGTGTGGTTTCTGAATGTGGTGAAGTGCTGGGTTTTCTTAAGGAGATTGTTTGATCGAACCATGTGAGATCATAATGTGGTCGGAATTCCTCAGGACTATAAGGACTCCCAGATTTCTGACATTTGCTTTGATGAAAAGCCTCGCCACAGAAAGTGAGAGACTGTCATAGAGAGAACATGTACTTATTAGTAAAGCAGGAGTGGCCTATAAATAGGATTTGTTTCACACTCACTGAGTTTAATAGGGTTTTTACGCATCCAGAGCGCAGTTGATTCAAGACCTTCAAATGTGTCTTGCTGGTATTTTACATTTAGCTATACTTACGTCTCTAGTTTCATCAGAATTAGGTGGAAAACGTACTTCCGAGCCTAGTCATCAAAGAAGGCAGAGCGCCCCTCACAAGCAGCAGAAAACATTGGCAGTGTAGAGAGGCACTAACCTTCAACTGACCTAAGCCCGAATTTCAACTGTGAAGTGTGCCCCTGGAGAAATACTGTCATTTGGAGTGTGCAGACGCTGCATTTTTACAAATTGGAGTGATAATAGATTCATTTGAAGTGAGAAAGTGAAAGCGGCATAGTTTGAGTTGTGTTGGTCAATTTATAAAGCACAGTGCTACCAACAGAATTGTATATTGGCTTTTTTTGTAACAATTCTTGATTGTATTGCAATATCATTCTCAATTAGTAATCACCATGCTGTAATCATTGCCTGATTGCCATTCGCAGTAGAATAGAACATCATTGCTTCTTCTGTGTAGGGAACAAGAATCTAGAAACATCAGTTGATGAGTCATTGACCAGTCTGACCCCATAAAAGCTGTATAGCAAACCTAGCAAATAAAATCAGTTTCAACTACCACAGCTGCAATACATGAATAGAGCTCAACTGCACTACTATAGTTGTTGAGGGTAGGAGGCAGAAAGGTGTGGGTCCTGGACGGTCAACGGGGACTCAGTAAGTGGCTCCTTAAGCTGTGTGCGAATCAGTCTGTAACTACAGCGCATGCATGTGATATGATGAGTATATTGGGGAGCACTAGCCATTGACTGTGTGGAGAGTTGTCTGGGGGCAAAGTAAGGACTGTCATGAGACACTGTGTTCAAGTTGTTGGGGGGTGGGGAGAGCGGATTTGCTGTTACTAGAAATCCTGACCACATTAAGTCAAATTTATCCACAATTGTGTTGTATCATCCACACAAATAATTCTCTAACACACAGGAAGGTTGAGTAAATGCTCTGTATTTCAACATCATTAAAGTAGATCAAACATCATCGTCCCAGCCAGCAAAGAATGTCGGAAACACTCCTAACCTCACTATATACACTCAGAATCTAAGAAATATTAGAACATTGGAATGTTGGCATCTCCATTGAAAACAATGGAGTGCTCCGGGCTTTTACTGGCTGGTAAAAGCCCGGAGCGCCAACATTCTAATCTTCTTTGTTCACAGCATTAGCTGTGAACAAAGCCTCACGGAGCCTGAGGGGATTTTAATCCCCCACGGTTCCATGAAGCCTTTGTTTTATTTATGAGAACGTTCTGCCCCCTAATGGCAGAATGTTCTAATAGCCTTAGAACCCGCCGTAGCGGGCTCTACCAGCTATCAAAGGCCCTCTCCCTTGGCTCGGGCCTTTAATAGCTGGTAGAGCCCGCTAAGGCGGGTTCTAAGGCTACAAGAATGCACCAACAGAACATTGCTAAATACATTCTATAACACTAGTCAATACTATACAACCCCCTTTTTTGAAGGAAAGATACTTCCTTGCTAAACTAAATCTACATAAAGCAATTGTCCTCAAAATAAACATATTCATTTTTTTAGTTTCTTAATTACTCTGCCTTTTGAGGTTATAACCTCCTTCAAATTAGTATTTTTTACTTTCTCAAGAATCTTTTTCACTTGCAGGGTCCATATTCTTGTATGCATTTGCACCGTCCTCAATACATTCATCAAAACAATTTCCTGGAACCAATTCACTCCTTGAAGTGAGATCACTGTGATCTAACCACCGGTAGTTGCTAGTAACAGTTTTCTTTACCTTACCATCACTGGCCTTACCTATTGCCAAGGCAAGGTGACTCAAATGCCACACTTCACCATTGTCCAACACAGCAGTGTTGTTCATTACTTTGACCACTTTCTTAGGTTTACTAAATTTGCTTTCTTCCTTTGCTATTTTCCCGGCATACTTCACACGCACTCATTAACCAGCACTTAACTTTACTTGTTTCTCACCATGTTTGTAATCGTTGTATAACTTGTTTTTGCTTTGTAAATCTGTGATGCATTTCTTCACCTTCTGGATATCACACTCTAACATTTCACTTTTCTTCATCCAACCTGGATTGATTTTGGAGTGCGGTACTCTACTTCTCATTAAGGAAAATGGGCTTTTCTCAACCAAACCATGGCTTGTTGTCCTAGCAGCCCACACCTTTTTTTTTTTTACTTCACCTTCCCATGAAATATTGCTCTTATTTGATAGTTGCAAAATATCTTTGATACTTCTGTTCACCCTTTCCATGATACCCTTCTCACTGGAATGATAGAGAGCAGTGAACTTTTGCTCTATGCCCAGGTTCCTTTTAAACATGATTTCATCTCAGTGGACTTAAATTGTGCTTCATTGTGGGACAGTCACTGCAGGAAAACCTTCCCTCCAAAATACCTCCTTCAAGAATTTTAGCTTTTGTGGTGTTCACCTTATCCACAATTCTCACTTCTTACCAACATGAGAATATGTCCACCATAACTAAAATGTGTTTACATGTACCACCTGCCAATTAATTAGTCTCATGATTTCTAGAGCCACCTGCTCCCAAGGTAATCTTGGACACCACAAAGAACCTAATGGAGGATTGAATGTTTTCTGGGTTTTGTCAGCAATTTCACATTTTGCACATAACCTGACAAACCTTTCAACCCCCAAATCTACTTTTGGCTACCAATATGATTCTTTTAGTCTCCTTTTTGTACGTGTAATACCTGAATGACCCTCATGACAAAGGTTGGTGATCTTTTCTCTCAAGTCTTTGGGAGGAATTATTTTCTTCCCTCTCAACACAAATGATTCCTCCACACTCAAATCATCTGTGATTTCCCAGAATCTTCTGTGTTCTTCTCTCACGCTGTTTTTTTCCAAACCACCTTACCCATTCACTATTTTCTCCTTTACTTCATTCAAAATGTCATATTTACCCTCAGGTTCTAAGCATTCCTTATGGTCATAGCGATCCTGAGATGCATTAGCTTGTGAAGTGTTAACTACAGAAAATTAATTTCATGAATTATTATCTTTTTTTAGTTAAAGGTAACTAAATCCTGAAAAAATCAACTGTCAAATTCTTTGCACCAGGAACATACTGACCATCATACCTGTAATCCTGCAAATGCATAGTCAGCATAACTATTCTAGCAGTGGCCCTCAAAAGTCCAACCGTTTTGTCAAAGGTTTGTGGTCACTACACAGTGTAAATTTCCTTTCCCATGAAAACTTCCTAAAATGCTCTTACTCACATACACATGCCAATGTTTCTCATTCAAAGGCCGATTATTTTTCCTCTGTTGGCATAAGTGAGCGAGATGCAAATGCTACCCCTACTTTCTTTCTCCATTCAAGCAAATCTGGGTAAGAACAGTGCCTAACCCCTAACCCCTAACTGCAAGCATCCATGTTAACAACAGTACTTGCCTCAGGGTCAAACCCTTGTAAATTTGGTGCTTTGCTAACGGTGTTCTTGATTT
Organism: Pleurodeles waltl; assembly: GCF_031143425.1. NCBI lineage: Eukaryota > Metazoa > Chordata > Amphibia > Caudata > Salamandridae > Pleurodeles > Pleurodeles waltl. The sequence continues at coordinate 997,191,114 of NC_090446.1, forward strand.
CCATAAACGATTATTGACAACTCACTGCTCCAAACAAATTGCACATTGTTTTTTCATAGAGCTCTCATGGCATGAGTTTTTTCAGAAAAGCTAACTACAAACTTAACATAAAACTCCACTAACCATAAGAAATGACCTAAGATAATCTATTTTGGTAGGTGAGTGTACATTCACAGTGGCTCTTACTAACCTCTACTTTGGCTGATTCCCTTCATGACCCAAATATGCGACCCTCCTCTAAACAAACTTGCATTTCGAGATTTCCATAGTTAAACCTTTTTTCAATAGTTAAATCATTATCACCACCAAATACCAAGATATCATCTTGGGAAAAAACAACTCAGAGCATATTACCTAATACTTCAGTCATAATCTTCTAGAGCACAGTAGCAGCAGATGCCAGTCCAAAAGGCATGCAACAGAACTAGAAATAGCCGAAAGGTATACAGAATGCTGTCAAACCTTTACTAGAAGAATGCTAAGAAATTTGGTGCTGTGCCCCAGAGAGGTGCAAGGTGGAGAACCATTGGGAATTCCTAGTCGGAGAAAGCATTCCATCAATTCTTGGTAACGGGAACTGGTCCACAAGTATGTTGTCAATACGATACCCAAGATCCACACTGAGTCTAATTTTTTTTGTGAGGACCAATGGAGTGATCCATTTGGAAGCTTTGTAGGCTCAATAATGCTTGCATCCAATAGCTTCTTGAGCTCTGATTTCACTTCATCCCTGACAATCACGGGTAGGTTGCGTACTTTGTGCATTTTAGGGGATGCTGACATTTTCACTCTGATTTTGTGATTGAAACCTTTGTGTTCCTAATTTTGCTATGAAACACTTATGGAAATTCTTCTAGGACCCAATTTCTTGTTTCCTCCCCTTCACATGCAGCCAACACCTGCTCAGAGCTGTTAGGATCAAGAGCAATGTTTAAAGCCCTGTGGTCTTTCCAGCCTAAAACAGACGGCCGTCAGCTTCCACATACCATTTGCATGTAGCCCTCCTGCCCTTGAACTCAAAAACAAGCATTCTGAATTCTAACATGTCCATTTTTTTTGCCTGTGAAGCTAGCCGGGTTCGCATCTGTGGATTCTAAATGGGAGTCAATAATGCTTACAAAGTTCTTTTCCCAAACTGAACAGGCTAAATAGTGAAATGAGATCTCAAATCAGCTCCTACCTGAATTCCTCCAAATGTAATACCACTCAATGGTTTGTTACATTCATTACTGTACACATTTAGGACAACATTTGTATTGCTACTATTTGTCTTCACAGCAGAATCGTCTTATCTGTCATCAGACTGATTCTCTGAAGAGTCAGAACCACTTTCAGCAAGGCAAGTCACTTGATTGTTTGTGTTATCCTTTTTTCCTGTAGACCTTTGCGAAATGTCCTAAGAATTCCACATTCAAGACATTTCGCCATCTTCGCGGGCATTTGTCAAATCTGGCTGTTGTGCCATACTGCCATAACGGAAGCACACAAAACCAGAAACACCCCTTGACTACTCCCTTGCATTCCAACCATTTTGTTGTACTTTGGGTGTACACTCGAATTTTTCGAGGATGTTCCTTTTCTTTTTTTTTCATCAGGTACTTTATTTACAGATGAACTGCAAGATGATGGAGTCACAATTTTGGCACACCGCTCTGATAATTATGCTTTTTTAACTAAAGACATGACATCTTTTAAACGTGAACCTCCCTCTATCCACAATCTCTCTTGTATTCCTTTGTTTCTAGTACACATGACAGTTTGGTCTCTTATTAACTTGTCATATAAGTTTCCAAATTTGTACTTGAGTTTCATATTTTTAAGGGCGAAAACATAGTCTTCCAATGTCTCTGTATGCCCTTGTTTACCCTGAAAGTAGGCTTGTCTTGTAACCGCAACACAGAGTAATTCTCATCCAGATCTAAAATGGCATTCTTAAAGACATCAGAGTCACCCCCTCAGGTTTTTGCATCTGTTTATAAACTTTGAGTGATTCCCACATCTTTCTCTTCTTATTAGGGTCTCCTCATTGTGAAGATTGTGAGGCTCTCATTGACCACTTTCCTCATTTTAAAGGGCAGTAAGCAATTGTAATCTCACTTTGTGGTATTAGATCCCACCATGTCTCTTGGGTTGGATGCTCAACCTCCAGGTAAGGCCATCTGATGCAGCTACCGCCCATGAGTACGCAGGTGTCTAATATACAACACTAAGGAAAGTGGTCAGTTAGGGCCTAACAATCTTCACAATGAGACTCTAATAAGAAGGCAGTGTTGTGGGAGGACTCCAAGTGATGAATCTCAAGCATTGGAAGCAGAGTGCACCCCACAAAAAAATGCTTCTATCTCCCTCTTTTGATCCTTTTCTATAAACTCTGATACCCTCCGGACCCAGACATTGTAAGAGTAATCTCTTTTTTCCTATCCAGTGGCATAACACAACCATTGTCTTCCAATGTTGTAATATAATTTGCAAAATACTCTTTCCACTCTTGCCATTCAATATTAGGTTCTCCAGGTTTTGTAATAAATTCTTTGGGAATATTTAAAGTTATGCCAACATTCAACATAGCGTTTGAATTTGAGCTACCCTCCATGTCTGCGCACAAGTAAAAGACAGATTGTGCAAAGTATCTATAAATTAAGGTAAAACAGTTAAAAATAAATTTGCAATCAATGTGGGTAACAAGGAAAATCCTCACTGTGAGGGGAAATGCTTGCACTCATAGTAAAATAATGTTTCAACTAACTAATACAGTTATTACTGCTCACAATAGCACAAACAAGAAGAAAATACAGTATAAGGTGCTGCTTATTGTGCCAGCTCCAGTGCCCTTACAAGTTCATGGGTTCATGTGATTCATCCGATATGATAAAAAAAATGGCAGACTGGGACGCAGGAGATAGAAACTCTGAAATGCGTGCTTTACAAACACGGGCAAACAACATGGTGCCAGTGCAGGTCATGTTGTGTGACTTTATGCGCAGAGGATTGCGTATGCAGGAGATTCCAAATCTGACTTGTGATGTCCTCAGCATACAGCAAATGTGTGAACGGGGATGCTGGTGCGCTTAATGAAAGCCTGCTTGTGAGGAAACCAACTGAATTAGCGTGTGGGGGCACTTTGAACGTAGACAACGCCATTGGAATGCGATGGGTTACTAAAGCCAACAAAAATAGTACATGGCCAAACATGATCCCAGAGCGAATCCACATGCCGATCTCCAGACGATGACAGTTCAGTTTACAGACTTTTTCCCCACTACTGCACTAGTAACAAGTGAAGATCCAACAAAGTGCACCAGGCACTGTAGGTCCGCATGGGTTTGAGATACACCAGCTTGTTGACAAATTGTGTTGTATCATCCACAGGAATAATTCTCTAACATGCAGGACGGTTGAGTGAATCCTCCTTATTTCAACACCAACAAAGTAGATCAAACATTATCATCCCAGTCAGCAAAGAATACCCACAATATTCGTAATCCCACTATATATATACAAAGAATCTAAGAACTGGGAGATCTCAATCTCCACCTAGATGACCCCAATGACCACAACTCCACCAACCTCCTGGACAACATAAACAACATCGGACTCAAACAACTAGTCACCAGCCCCACACACCGTGGGACACATCCTAGATCTCATCTTTACAGCCAGCAACAGAATTAAGTTCTCCAACACAACAGAGCCCACGTGGACCGACCACTACCTGGTACACTTCTCTATAACCAGCAGACCGGAGATGTCTACCAACCCCCCCCCCCCTCCCCCACCCTCTACAGTTGGGGCAAAATCACAGAGAACCAATGGACCACTACTGTTGTGAAGCCATTTTAGTTATAGCTCCATGCATGTTATTTTAACATACTAGGCCTGCTGCTGTGCACTTTAACCTGGATATATTTTATTCAGCTTTGCTTTTTTATTATTACAATAGCCACTTTTATGGGCTTGTTTTATTTTCTGTCTATCTAACTGTTTTCGCCTAGGCCAGTACTCTGTTCTCAAACAAGACATTCTTCTCACCCTTGCATACAAAGCCCTCCACAGCATCGGACCCAAACTCATCAGCCACAGACTCTCCTTCCACTGGTCCACCTGGGAGCTCTGCTCCACAACCCTCATCCTTGGTCAAGTCCTGAGAGTACGTCACAGTCGCAGCGGCGGACGATCCTTCTCTCACATCACCGCCAGGACTTGGAAAGGCCTCCACCTGCTCACCACTCTCACAATCCCAGACAGGAGGAAGCTCAAGACTTGGCTCTTTGACGAGAAGCCACCAGCCCGCAGCAACAATCCATAACGCCTAGATACCACCAGGAGTGAGAAGCTGTGCTTTATAAATCCTATGATTGATTGATTGAAGAACTAAGAATGCACCAACAGAACATTGTTAAGTACAGTCTATAACACTAGTCGATAGTACATTAACCTTTCAACCTGTAAATAGTTCTCGCAAAAATGGTAGTTTGGCACATCTCCATGTACCACTCCTTGTGCGATGGCACGCGTTCTGCCTTTCTGTGTCTTAAGGACACATCTTCGCAATCACTACGGAAGTGGAGAGTCCTGATAGTTACAGATGGAGCCGACAAGTCGTGAAGCAGTGCCAGTCTGGCGCACCATCCGACCGGGGGCCGTTATGCTTTGAAAGGGCGTTCCAGAATCTCACTCTGCACTGACGGTGGGATATTGGCGTTATAGATATGTGCCTATTTTATCAACCTCCAAAGAATGGAAGGCAAAGTAGGCCCTGCTGGGATTCTGATGTCTTCAGTTTGTGCTACTAATTGCTCACTCATCTTTTTAATACTAATTGTAGCGCTGCCGGATGTAAGATGTCGCTGCCAGTGTCAGCTCGCGCACACTTCCTTTGACGTGGACCGGAGGCAGCAGGAGAAGCTGGAATCGAGATCACAGTCTAATGACGTTGAGACGTTTTGACATCCTCACCCCCGCGTAATGTGATGAAAAATTAGAATAATTCTGCTGCATGTTTGCCACTGCCCAAACACATAAATCCCTTTAGAACGGCTGCTTAAAAAGGAACTCCAGGAGGGAAATGAAAAAAAAAATCAATAATTAAGTTAGCACTGAGCCAAGGCTTGTCTTCTCAAGACATGACCTATTAAAACGTGATTTCTTTCTTCTAAAGCTGCCTTTCAGTAGACCAAAGGAGTTCCCTCGGAGCCTGCATATCCTGCTGCCTTGGTTCTGATACGCAGAGGCCCCCACATGCAACCTGGTGCCAGTCCCGTCCGTTGTGCTCGCATGCACCCAGGCCGATTAAATGAGTACCGCTGACGTAATAATGCAAACCTCTTTGTGTCGGCAGTATTTGAAATTGCCAGCGATATCGGTTGTATCATGTAAACACCTTCGTATCTGCGATATTTGAATTTGCAGCTTATATTCCCTGTATATGCCAACAGCTTGCAGAGTCTGGTGTGTTCGAATTTGCATCTGGTACTTGCTGTAAGAATGAAACAGCTTTTCTTCAGTCAGATTTCCCCGTAGTAAACAGGAAGGGTGTTCTGCCTAAATTGTTTTCAATATCCAATAGAATTTCAATAAATAAATCACAAATTTAAGTACAGCAGAGAAATTCATGTACAACTAACACAAATTGTGACAACGTCAACTTCGTCAAAAGTTGTTCCAGCAGACACAAAATTGCTTAACCAATAAAGCCTATGGTATTTAAAACCATCACCAATGCTTTTCCTACTTGACATCCAGCTATACCATTACTTTTTGGTTTAAGAGGGAGACTTTACAAAAAATCAATTCCCTGGTTCCCCGGAAGGATTCATGGTAAGTAGTTTTATAAGATGCATGCTTCCACATGCCAATAGCTACAGCTCTCCAAATGTTGCAAAGAAAAAGGCTCTAGCGGGAGAGATCCACTATGATATTTAGTATACAGTAATGCATAAGTAATTATTGGACACCCCTCAGTTGTTTTCAATACAGTGTTCTAAGTAGTACCGTATCGGTACCCTCTTTTTGCATCTCCATGACCTTTTCTCACATCTCTTAATGAGAACATATCTGTCCTCAACTGTTAAAAATGGGGTCTTTGGTTGGCAGTCAGGTTACCCCTGTCCAAGCAAGGACCATCACTTTAGTCAGGGTAAAAGAAAATCACCCTCAGTTAACCCCGCTCACCCCCTTGGTAGCTTGGCACGAGCAGGCAGGCTTAACTTCAGAGTACTAGGTGTAAAGTATTTGTACCAACACCCACAGTAACTCAATGAAAACACTACAAAATGACACAATACAGGTTTAGAAAAATAGAAAATATTTATCTAATCAAAACAAGAACAAAATAACAAAAATCCACAATACGCAAGTCAAGTTATCAATTAAAAACCCCAAAAGAGTCTTAAACAGAACGCTAACGCTGTTAGCGTGAAAATGTAGCTGGGCGCGTCAAAAATAACCCCGCACGGGTGAGTGTGCGTCAAAAAGGGCTTGCTATGCTTCAATATCACTCACGAGCGAGACCTTGCGTCGTTTCTTCTCTCCACAGGACAGCGATGCGTTGTTCGGGTCAGCACTCTGGGGTCCGGGCAGGCCTTTTGTCGATTTTACATGCCCAGCGGTGTTTGCGTTGGAAATCCAGCTGCACGATGATCCGAAAACCATGCAGCGCGGGTTGCAATCTCACCAGCCTGCGTCAGCGATGCTGTGTGTCGTTTCTCCAGCTGCGTGCATCGATCTTCCAGCCTCAGAACAGGCGAGCATCGATTTCAGCCGCGAAGCCGGCGGCGCGTCAATTTTTCAGCTGCGGATCAGAGTTGCATTGATCTTTTCCCCACACGGTGGTCTGTGCGTGGATTTCTCACTCTTGTCCTGCCAGCTTCTTCTTTCAGGGTCCCAGGAACTGGATGGGCACCACTTGGCACGGTAGGAGTCTCAGCAGAGGCTCCAGGTGCTGGCAGAGAGAAGTCTTTGCTGTCCCTGAGACTTCAAATAACAGGAGTAAAGCTCTAAATCAAGCCCTTGGAGAGTTCTTCACAAGGTGGAAGGCACACAAAGTCCAGCCTTTGTCCTCTATCACAGGCAGAAGCAGCAACTGTAGGATTGCTCTACAAAGCACAGTCACAGGTAGGGCAGCTCTTCTTCCTCAGCTCTTCAGCTCTTATCCAGGCAGAGGTTCCTATTGGTTTCAAGAAGTGTTCTAAAGTCTGTGGTTTTGGGTGCCCTTCTTATACCCATTTTGCCCTTTGAAGTAGGTTTATTTCAAAGCAAAGTCTCTCTTGTTTGTGAAATCCTGCATTGCCCAGGCCAGGCCCGGCCCCAAACACATACCAGGGGGTTGGAGACTGCATTGTGTGAGGGCAGGCACATCCCTTTCAGGTGTGAGTGACCACTCCTCCCCTCCCTCCTAGCACAGATGGCTCATCAGGAAATGCAGACTGCACCCCAGCTCCCTTTGTGTCACTGTCTAGTGAGAGGTGCAACCAGCCCAACTGTCAAACCAGGGAATCCACAAACAGGCAGTCAAAATGCTCACTTTCTAAAAGTGGCATTTTCAAACACACAATCTTAAAATCAACCCCATGTCTGTCTGCTCCCAAAGGGAATCTACACTTTAATCATATTTAAAGGTAGCCCCCATGTTAACCTATGAGAGGGACAGGCCTTGCAACAGTGAAAAACGAATGTAGCAGTATTTCACTGTCAGGACATATAAAACACATTACTATATGTCCTACCTTAACCATACACTGCACCCTGCCTTTGGGGTTACCTAGGGCCTACCTTAGGGGTGTCTTACATGTAAGAAAAGGGAAGGTTTAGGCCTGACAAGTGGGTACACTTGCCAAGTCGAATTTACAGTTTAAAACTGCACACACAGACACTGCAGTGGCAGGTCTGAGACATGATTACAGAGCTACTAATGTGGGTGCCACAACTAGTGCTGCAGGCCCACTAGTAGCATTTGCCTTACAGGCCCTGGGCACCTCTAGTGCACTGTACTAGGGACTTACCAGTAAATCAAATATGCCAGTCATGGATGAATCAATTACATACACATTTTGTATAGGAGCACTTGCACTTTAGCACTGGTAAAGTGCCCAGAGTAACAAAAAACAGAGTCCAGCACACATCAGCAACCTGGGAAACAGAGGCAAAAAGTTAAGGGAGACCACGCCAATGATGAAAAGTCTAACATCAACATTTTTATAGACATTTATTATGTATACTGAATAACTCACAGATGAAAAATCTACATTCTTGTATCTGATATGAATTAGACCAGTGGTTCCCAATCTTTTGACTTCTGTGACCCCCCACATTATCATTACCGGATCACGGGGACCCCCACTAAATCATTATTGGAATCCGGGGACCCCCCCACTGAGTCAGTACTGAAAATAGGGACCTAATCTGTTAATCTTATTTAATTTTCTAAGCAGTCCCGGACCCCCCTGTGGAGGCTTTGCGGACCCCTAGGGGTCCCCGGACCACAGGCTGGGAACCACTGAATTAGACAATGAGATGGCCAGTCCTAAACTCAAAGCAAGGTTATTCTAATAAGTGTTGTGAATCCTTCTGGGATTGCAGCGAAGAGCTACTGCTGAAGTCCCAGAAGCATTTACAGTGTTGGTGGATATATCCATCCCGACAGAGGTGCAGCTTCTTATCTTGTCCTGTCCATTCTGCCTGCCAAGGATGTAGAATCCTTCATTCTGGGAGTACACACTGAGAGACATGTTGAACTATAGGCAGAGAGAGACACTTCCCTGTATTTTCTTTAATCACCATAATATTTTCAGGCATACTTTATGCTTAACTCAGATTATTTTTATCGTCCCCATATTAACAGCAAGTCTCACTACCCTTTCTCCCAAGTCCAGCAGAGAATCAACTCGAACAGTGAAATGTTGCAGATTCTCAGCAACCCTGTTGTCCTTGTCTCATGTGAGACAGGAAGAATGTTGGAAAGGATAGCCTATATGTGGTGCCTAGCATGGGTGTACATGTTATCCTTTGTAACTTTCCTAGGTGTTCTCCTGTCTCAAGGAGGTGAGATTCACCCCAAAAGTAATGATCAGGGCAAGTAGAAGGGTTGTGGGTGCACTGTGTGCCATGGTTCACAACACACTTTTCTATAATTTGACCAATTTGTTTTTTGAAATGTCGTATTTCTATCTGACTAAAGGTACAATACCATTAAATATTATCACCAGCAGAAAGTTGAGAGAAACTAATTGCCTATGAGATTGCATTTAGCAAGGGAATAAGTCTGATGCATGTTCCTCAGATCTATGCCATTTGAACTTCTGTCCATTATGTCAATTGAAATATTAAAATATACATGATTCATCTACTTACCTAGACTCTCGTTGACTCACTGGATTTCACATTTGACAACAATGATATTGAAGTGGCCATGCTATGTCCCAGTACTCTAAAGCACCACGTCGTTCTGTGTAATGGGCACAAGGCATGGTTTTCAGGCATCTTTTGTGCATCCACTACTCCTTGTCCTTTCTTTCTGTTACTTTGCATCTCTATTTGCACTCTAAGCATAAAAAACAGTTTTCAAGCAGAAGTGAAGAACGGTGAGGAGCCCTGTTGGCCGCAACGCCTCCATGGCTGTGCTTCGAAGACACCTAGAAGGTAGAGTGAAGAAAGACTAACACAAATAGTGAAAGTAGAGAGGGGACAAACAAGCTCATACCTGCTGACTCTATTTTATAAGATAATCTAAAGATAAAGCACCTACAGAGGTTTGGGTGGCGTTGTCCTTAAAAACATGAGGAAATGTGCCCTGAGATAGATTAGGGTTGTCAACAAATCATATCACATATTTAATAAATAAGCCTTTGTGTGACAGGATGAAGTTAGAAACCATGAAGATGTATTAAATAATTAAAGAGACAGAAGGCAAAATTTGGTTAATCAGTCAAAATCATAATAATCTAATTTTTAGGGAATTAGCTTTAAGCTCAGTTAAATGCAGCAAGGGGCCTGACATAAGATCATGCCTCAGAGAAAATATAAAAATGTGAAAGATTAGCATAAATCTACTCTCTAAGAATCAGGTCATCTGCTCTGCAAAGTGTGCCCTCTTTTATAGCAAAATACACACTAAAATCATACACTAAGCATGAGATGAGCAAAAAGATCCCTAGATTCAGCAACTCACAATACCGAATAAAAAGCAACAATAACTAATGTCATCCCCTTAATGAAAAACAATTAGTTCCAATTTGGCCTGACATCATCTGATGTGACAGTACAAATCTCGTTATACGCAAAACAATGACAGACTTATAAAATGAATAGGCTCAGTGAGCTTCAAGCAGGAAGAACAGGGAGAACCTTGGACTTTTGAGAGGGAAGCTTCCTCTAGGGCTTACAAAGTCCAACAGCTTATTATGATGGAATCTCAATACATATTACATGCAATAATTTTTCAGTGCACACTTTGCTGCGTGAGGAGAGGAGATCGCAAGAATTAACACATGGTTTTGAATTTCGAAATGGAGGTACAGCTAAATTATCTCAAATGCAACTTATTCATGCCCTTAGAGTCATTATTTGTTAATTAGAAATTTGCTCTAACACACCCAAAGGAAGCTGAGACGACCCTCTATGCATGCCCTTTATTTAAAAATCCAAGATTAGGGTCCAGACTCTGGAACCGTGACGAAGCAGAAGACGGACTGTCTTTCAAACACCTGGAAGATCGGTGGTGAGCAAGCTAGATGTCACCGAGTCAGCGGAACAGGGGTGGGCTGTGGAAACCGGCTAAGCCCACAATGCCTAGGTGGAGAAGGCATTTGAGGGCCCATGTTGCCCAGTCCCAGACCCACCAGGGTCCACAGGAAGGTCGTGGATCACCAGTTGGGGAACCACCTGGTACACTTTTACAAAGAGAGCTGACTTGCACTGATGAGACAGCTACATCTTTAGGCAGTGCTGCTGGCTTCCACTGGGAGGAATGGATTGACGTTGCTAGACCACAACATTTCACTGCTGGGTTGGTGATGAGCAGGGCCTGATAGGGCCCATGCTAACGTGGGTTATGAGCTGACATCCTAGGGTACACTTGACTGTATGCCCAATCTCCAAGCAAGAGTGAGTGGCAGGCCTCAGTCGGACAGTCAGGTAAAGCAGATTGGACTTAAGTACAGTACAGAAAATATAAAGACAGTGTAAAAACTTTCTGCAATGTTGTAAAACTGCATCACCTTTCAGTTGTAAATCTAACTTTGTAGCTGAGATTGGGAGGTTTGAAGGCAGCATCCTAGATTGCCCCATGACAATTTCATAGGGGCTCACTTTAGTTTTTTGAGACAGTGTAGCACTAGGGGGCCACAGTGCTAAGTGCCGGACATGAATCATTTCAATAGTGTCTCTGAACATGTATTTGCTACCTTGTTTTTGAAGGTGCCATTGTTCCTTTTGTAATTTACCGGCTGACTTTGGATGGCACGTCCATTGCAAGAGATCATCTCTCCCTAATACTTTGCAAACTTCCTGTACTACAATTGAAATGAAGTGTGTTCCCTGATTACTTGAAATTTGATCCAGTATCCCGAATCAGGGAATAAATCCCAAAGTAGGCACATTGGCACTGTAATGGCATATGCTTTTGCGCAGGGGTGAGATTTCACCCAACCTGAGAATATAAATAGATAACACTAGCACATATGAATAAGACGTGCACCTTGGCATCTGGATAAAATGCGTTGGAGGTGTACGAAGGGTCCCCAAGGAGGAGGGTGAGTGGGGGTGGGCAGGCCTTAATCCGCTTTACAGCATTAAAGGACTGACAGGTGGTACAGGTGTGACAATAATTTTGGGCCATGGAAGAAAAGAAGGGTGCATATCAGGGGGTTGCTGTGGCACATAACATGCCATCCCGCCCGACATGGAATACTCCATGAAGCAAACGTGCAAGGTTGTAGAGTACAAATTGTATGCAACCAAACACCAAGTACTGCCTCTACATTCCTCCCCAGGATCTCTTTCACATTTCTGCTTGATCCAGTGTTATTTCTCACGTTCAGAGGCTTGATCCTGCAAATGAAACAGATCTTTCAGAGGAGGTACAGAAAATAAATTAGTTCTTACTACATACATGTCAACATAAGCTTTTTCAGATGAAACAGCATTTTTAGCAGCTGAATCATATAGGGCATTTCCTCTAGTACCTCATCATGTGGTTATTGGTGAGCAGCACACTCAATACACTTAAATTGCATTGGCAATTGAAACACATTAAGAAGACTTTTTGGGCATATTGTCCATTTTTAATGGAGTTCCGGCAGACGTTAAGTACCCTCAGTTGCATCCAAAGGACCATTTGCTTTCCTTGGCCAACACTGGCAGAAATTAAGCTGTGCACGAAATGTCAGTTGATGTGACCAGACAGTAACACACCAACTTCATCACATTTCACAATACTATCTACAAACTGGTGCTCCAAAGCTAGGTTGCAGACCTCAGAATGCTGTACCTTTGTATTTTGTTGCCTGGAAAGAAAGAATTGTTCTCTGGGAATCGGAGTCTTGTCCGAGACACTTTTCTTGATCTTTACAGTGTCAATTACTACTTAGCATTTAGCAAAGAGGAGACTGTGAGTGGACTTTCAAAACCAGGATGCAAAGTACTTGATCTGCGATGGCAAATGGGTCTCTAAAAACTGGGAGTCACATTATGACCATGGCAGTTCGGCCACAGTCGGACCCCTAGCACTGCCAGTTTCAATCCAAAGGAGGAATTGGAATTGCTGGCAGTCCTTATCTGCCAGGGCAGCGCTGCATGCAGCACCGCCCTGGGGATTACGACCCCCCTCTCCGCCAGCTTTTACATGGCGATTACACCACCATGTAAAAGATGGCAGAGACAGGGTGCAGGGGGCCCCTGCACTTGTTATGGGCAGTGCAGGGGTCCTCATGGACAGCCCCGTTGTGCTTGTCATCGCGTGAAAAGCACAACGGCTACTGTTGCACCCTATGCACCTCAACATTGTTGCTGCCTTGATTACAAGTCGGCGTCAGTGTTTTGGGCAGTTTCCCGCTGACCCAGTGGGGAACTCATAAAAGGGCCGCGGAAAAAGTGACCTGACGGCAGGAGTTTGGTGGACAGCCTTTTCTGCCCGCCAAACTCGTAATTAGGGCCTAAGTGTGGTCTGAATATTATGGTACTGCTGCGGTTGTAAAAATAATATATAAACTAATAAACAACTTCTACCTACCTTTACTCACTCATATATCCTGAGTCCTCCCTTCCTATACACTTATAAAACAGTAGAACACTATAGTTACACTTAAAAGCCAGAACACAACCAAAGTGTGGCCTAAACAATATTTCTGCCTTTTACTTCTCCAAGGGCAGACCTTTGCCAATCACATACTGTTTTGTCATCAATGTGTGCTCTGGTACACTGTGGCCCAATATGTCACAAGGTTTTTGTGCCTTATAAGTCTGATTCACAATGATAAACAGACTTTTTTGTAAGTTTACTATTATTTGCTATTCACAAAGGTATTTTAATTGTAGTATCTTTATGACTGCGGAGTCTCCGCACATAAAAAAATAGGGCTCTCCTATCTTTTTATGTGCGGAGACTCCGCAGTCTTAAAGATACTACTTGTAAAATACATTTGTGAATGCCAAACAATCATAAACTTACACAATGTATATGTTTACCTTTGTGAATCATGTCTTATAACCTTAAAACTGCACAATTTATATCTGCTACCACAAGGACCCTTTACACCACATAATCAGTATTTCTGACACATTTCAACTATATCCATTCAGCTATTTTCACACTATCTCTTTAAACAATACTCTTGACACAGCACTTCACTCCACTGTACAACACACCAATCCACTGTAAAATAATAATGTCCACTCTGATACTCAGTGCCTCTCAACTCTATGGCATGCCACTCCACTTTACCACACATCACTCCAGTTCTACCACACACCACTCTACTCGATGACATGACATTCCACGACATGACATGCCACTCCACTGTACCACACACGACTCCTCACTGACATCCCAGTTCACTCTGAGCCACTCCACTCTATGCCCCTTCATTTTATGACACTGTACCACATGTCACTCTATGACATGCAACTCCACTGTACAACACGCCACTCTATTCAACGGCACACTACTCCCTCCACGCCATTCCAGTCTGTCACTCCACTCTACACTATTCCACTGAATGACGCTCTGCTCTACGGCACTCCAGTTTATGCCACTTCTCTCTATGCCACTCCACTCTTTGCCACTCCACTCTATGCTATTCCACTCTACTTCACTCCACTGTACCACACTCCACACTACATCACTCTACTGAAAGCCACTCCACTGTACGCAATTCCACTTTATACCTCTCCACACTGTGCCACTCTACTGTCCCCTCTGTTCTGCGCCACTTAACTGCACCATTTCACTTCATGCCATTCTTCTCTACACCACTCCATGATACTACACTCTGTCTGCCACTCCACTCTGCTAGTCCACACTACCTCACTGCCCTCTACGTCACTCTGCTGTAAGCCAACCCTCTGTATGCAATCCCACTGTATACCCCTCCAGTCTGTCACTCTGCTACACACCGCTCCATTCTATGCCACTCAACTACACTATTTCACTCCATGACACTCTTCTCTACATCACTGTACGATACTACACTACACTCTATCCTATTCCACTGTGCGGCACTCAACCGTATACTACTCCACTCTGTGCAGCTCTACTGCATGGCACTCCACTCTGCGCCACTCCACTCTAATGCACTCTGTCACTCCACTGTACACTACTGCACTCCACGGCACTCCACTCAAGTTTACACCACTCCACTGTACTGTACACCACTCCACTCTACTGAACTTTATGCCCCTCCATTCTATGCTAATCCACTCTACATCACTCCACTCTGCAGTATACGCTATTCCACTGTATGCCACTCCACTGTTTACCAATCCACTGTTCGCCACTCCACTCTATGCTACTCCACTCTATGCCACTCTGCTCTATGCCGGTCTACTCTATGCTACTCCACTTTACATTACTCCATTGTACACCATTCCACTGGATGCTACTCGACTGAACACCACTCTGTTAGAAATGGGGTCTCTAGTTGCTAGTCGCTTTGCACCCTGTCCAAGTAGGGACCCTCATTCTAGTCAGGATAAGGGAGATACCTGCTCAGATAACTCCTGCTCTTCCCCTTGGTATCTTGCTACAAGAAGTCAGGCTTATGTCAGAAGCAATGTGTAAAGCATTTGCACATAACACACAGTAACACAGTGAAGACACTACAAAAGGACACCACATCAGTTCTAGAAAAATAGCCAATATTTATCTATATAAAAAAGACCAATTACGATATACATCCAACATAAGAAAAATAAGATACAAATCTTGCAAGAATTACTGAAGTGCTGTCGTCCATAGGACCAAGTCGGTGGTGCGGCACAGGATGGGCTCCATGTGGCGTCCACGGATTGCGGTGCAGACAAGGACTCCTGGTGACAACACTGGAGGTGATGGTGCTGGCGTCGGTGGACTGGGGATGCTGAGTTGGGCGGTGCTTTGTGTACCTTACGAGTGGTGTCCACAGGCCTTGGTGCAGGCAGCAGCACCGGTGTCAGCAGGAGTGTTATCATCGGGAATGCTCAGGCTGCAGTGTGAGAACAGTGATGCCGGAGTGTGGGCCCACAGGTCACAGTGCAAGCAGCGGCTCAGTGGGGGCTTCAGATGGCAGCATCGGTGAGACCAAGGTTGCGGTGTGAAGTGGGGCGGTGCGGCTCTGTGCGGTGGCAGCAGGTCACGGTGCAGGCCAGCAGCATAGTTGGCGGCATTGTGGTAGTTTTTCTTCTTTAACAGCACAAAACACACAGTTTCCAGTGCTGCTCGCAGGTGAAACTTTTGGTGTCCCTGAGACTTCCAACAGGAGGCGAGCTCTACTCCAAGCCCTTAGAGAACTCTCTCAAGCAGGATACACAGCAAAGGTCACCCTTTTCTCTTTCTTAAGGCAGAAGCAGCATCTGCAGGCAAACCGAAAGCACACACAGCAAAGGGACAGTACTCCTCTAGCTTTTCAACTCTTCTCCTTGACAGAGGTTCCTCTTGATCTAGAAAGATTCTAAAAGCTTGGAGTTTTGGGTCCGCTACTTATACCCCTTTCTTGCAACACTGAAAACCGAATTTGGCAGTATTTCACTGTTAGGACACTAAAAGCCATCAATACATATGCCAACTTTAACATACACTGCACCTTGCCCATGGGGCTACCTGGGGCCTACCTTAGGGGTGTCTTACATGTACAAAAATGGAAGGTTTAATACTGCACATGCAGACACTGCAGTGACAAGTCTGAGATATGTTCACAGGGCTACTTATGTGGGTGGCACAATCAGTGCTGCAGGCCCACTAGTAGCATTTGATTTACAGGCCCTGGGCACCT
Organism: Pleurodeles waltl; assembly: GCF_031143425.1. Classification (NCBI taxonomy): domain Eukaryota; kingdom Metazoa; phylum Chordata; class Amphibia; order Caudata; family Salamandridae; genus Pleurodeles; species Pleurodeles waltl. The sequence goes on from NC_090446.1 coordinate 997,207,574, forward strand.
CTAGTGCACTTTTCTAGGGACTTACCAGTAAATCAAATATACCAATCATGGATAAACCAATCACAAAAACAATTTACATAGGGATAACTTGCACTTTAGCACTGATCTGCAGTGGTAAAGCGTGCAGAGACAATAAACCAGCAAAAAACAGATCTGAAAAAATAGGAGGAAGAAGGCAAAATGTTTGGCAATGGCCCTGTAAAAAGGGACATTTCCAACACACCCTATGACACTCCATTCTACGGTATTCCACTCTATGCCACTCCAGTCGGCGCCAGTAAACTGTTGGCCAGTCTACTGTACGGCACTCCACTCCACTCTGCACTGTTCCACTCTTTACCACTCCCCTGTACGCACTGTACTGTACAGCACTCCACCACTCCACTGTACAACAGCCCAAGCTATTCCACTGTTCAACACTCCACTGTTCGTCAATCCAATCTATGTCGCTCCACTGTACGCCACTCCACGGTATCCTATACCACCCCTCTC